>NC_138547.1:8677388-11077388 GCF_964234715.1 Podarcis melisellensis | reverse complement strand
CCTGAGGTATCATTGTACAGAAATCAGCTTGGTAGAGTCCTTCATTGACTTTATTCAATAATGAACTGGTGGAAGGGACTCAGGGAGTGCTAGCGGTTCACGGGTTAGGGGGTGCAATACCTGTCTTGCCCTGGGTGATGGCAGCCCACACTATGCCACTGTACCCAGGGAGGCTGTTCCATTAGGACAACAGGGCACTGCCTCACCAGCCTCTGTCTGCCCTCGGTCAACTTCTCCCCAAACATCCGCCTGTCTTTCTTACTTACATGTCCAGGTCTGTGGACCGCCTCCTCCATAGTCTCAATGTTGCCCTTGTAGAACTCAGGAGGGAGGTGGACAGGGACAAAACTATAAAGGAGTTGGCTTTAACTGACTCCCAGACCACCTACTGTTTGGTCTATTTGCTCCTTATAATTTTCAATGGACATTGCCCACCACTACTTTTGCCAGATCAGAGCATTGGTCCATCTAGTTCACTGTTGTCTGCACTGACTGGCAGCAGCTTACCAGGATTTTAGATAAGAATCCCTCCTAGCTTGATCTGGTGATGGTGAGGATTGAATCTGGGATCTTCTGTGTGCAATGCAGATGCAGTGGTATTACTTGCAAGCAAGCCAAGTAAGATTTCACTAGGTGTTACCAGCCAAATAAGGAGTTACTGGCTTAAGGCCCTCGTATTTACAGGACCGCCTCTCCTGGTATGCCCCCCAGAGGACCTTAAGGTCCATGAATGATCATAGTTTAGAGGTCCCGGGCCCTAAGGAAGTCAGATTATCCTCCACCAGGGCCTGGGCCTTCTCAGTGATGGCTCCAACCTGGTGGAATGCTCTGTCCCATGAGACCAGGGCCCTGCAGGATTTAACTTCCTTCCACAGGGCCTGTAAGACAGAGCTATTCCGCCTGGCTTTCAATTTGAACTTAGCCTGATCTTTTATTCCCCTTCCCTCCCCCTCCCCTTTTTATGAAGATTACCCACTCTGGGATCCCACAGCTAATTCTCCCCTGGTCTCCTCGCTGGCCCAAATAGGACTAATTTAGCCAGCTAGCCCTGGTGATCATTTAATGTTTATTGGATGGATTTTCCCCCTAAATTGATTTTTGATTTTTGAATTTATTGTTATTCACGTTTTATACTGTATTTAATGCTGTTTTTTTTGTTGCATCAATTCTTTTAAATTTGTTGTTAGCCGCCCTGAGCCCGGTTTTCTGAACCTAGAAGGGCAGGGTATAAATAAAAAATTATATTATTATTACTAAAAATATCAAGTGTCCTAATGCCCTTAATAGCTTGCAACCAGTTTACTTGAAAGATCACCTTACCCCATTTATGCCCACTCAACTGCTTCAATTTGCGGAACTTCCACTGTTACTGGTGTCACATAATACTTATTTTGTGTGTATGTGTGGCAGCACCGACCTTTGGAACTCCCTGTTTCTTGACATCAGGCAGGCTTCTCTTTTTTTGCACCTGCTAAAGGCATTTTTGTTCAGGCAAGCATACAGAGACATGTAGAATGTCTACATGTGATCTGATCTGGGTTTTTAACTTACTGCTGATTTTATTTTATTGTTTTAAATACAGTGGTACCTCGGGTTACATATGCTTCAGGTTGCATACGCTTCAGGTTACATACGCTTCAGGTTACAGACTCCGCTAACCCAGAAATAGTGCTTCAGGTTAAGAACTTTGCTTCAGGATAAGAACAGAAATTGTGCTCCAGCGGCACAGCGGCAGCAGGAGGCACCATTAGCTAAAGTGGTGCTTCAGGTTAAGAACAGTTCAGGTTAAGAACAGACTTCCGGAACGAATTAAGTACTTAACCCGAGGTACCACTGTAGTTGTTTTTAACTGATTTTACTAACAATTTTTTTGTTCTAATCCTTTTGTAAACCACTTAGAGGTATTATTAATATCAAATGGTGTATGAATCTAGTTAGAACAAATAAACAAATAAGCCTTCTAGCTGTAGATTGTGGCCCTGACGGATGCTTGATGGCCCAAAGGCCCACACCCGACGCCATGTGTTTTATACTCCCAGGGCACAAACAAGAGCAAGAGGCTTATAAACCTGTAAATGATCAAAAAGCTGAGTTTAAGAAGAGCCTGGCTGTCCTGAAATACTAATCAATCAGCTTCACCAGATGACCTCTTGTTCTAATATTATGAGAGAGCAATAAAAGCTCCTCTCTTTTGAAAGCAGGCACCATTTTATACACCTCTGCCTTACTTGCTTTTTCTTTAAACTAAAAAGCCCCAAACATGGCAACTTTTTGTCATGGGGAGCGGCTCCAGCCGCTTGGTTATGCTGGCTGCCCTTCTCGCAGCTTTTCCAAATCTGCTATGGACAGCAGAGGAAGAAATTCAGTTCTATTTGCATTTAAAGGCAAATCTATCAAATCTGCGCTTTCCAAAACAATCTGTCTTTCAAAATTCACACGTGGCCGAATTTTGCAATGCAATTCACCAACCAACCGAAGTTTACAAAAATGCAGATATTGGGGGGGAAGTGTGCATAAAAACGTGACGTATTGGTGATAGTAACTTTAAAAAATGCATGATGTTGCAGAAAATTGCTTTCAAAATGATTGCATGAGTCAAAACTGCATAACAGTGTGTATTTCAAAGGGGGGGAAATCACACAAAAATGCTGTTGAATTTTCATGATTTAAGTGCTTTTAATGTGCAGCACTAGGTGAGTACGTCTACTTTCTTTTGCTCCCAAAGCAAGAAAAACCAAACACTCAAATGTGCAGATTGTGGAGAAGTGTCCCCAGAAGCAAAATTTAAAAAAATTATTTGGGTCTATGTAGCAGGGGGTAGGGGTAGAGGGAGTCACATGACTTGATGAATTTCTTGCATATTAAGGCATTTGCCCTGTTCATGCTTCTTAGTCAGGAAAAGACAGAGTGGGAGAGGTATGTTTTGACTGTAGAACTGTGTAATGTGACTACCTTGATAGCAATACTTACCCACGTGCAATGGTGATTTATATTACATAGCAATATTAATTAGTGTGTAATAACAACCCAGATCTGCACCTTTTAATGGGGAATGTTTTGACCTGAGAACTAATCCATTGTGTGACAGTTTGAGCATATTACACTGATCCTGACCTGACTTCAGTGGCTGCCAATTAGTTTCTGGGCCCAATTCAAAGAGCTGGTTTTGACTTATAAAGTCTTAAATGACAACACTTCCTCTCCACATACAATCATCACCTGAGGCCCTTCATTGTATGCCTCCTCCACAAGAGGTCTGTAGGGTGGAAACACAAGAAAAAGCCTTTTCTGTTATGGTACCCCATTTGTAGAATGCTCCCCCAGGGTGGTTTGCCTGGCACCTTCATCACATGTCTAGGGGCCAGGAGAAAATATTTCTCTATAACCAGGTATTTGGCTGATTCTATGACCTTTGTGGGGAAGTGGGGCTATTGCTTGGTTTTTGTATATTGTGTTCAAATTCTGTATATTTATGTTGTGAACTACCCAGTGATCTTCAGGTGAAGAGCCACATACAAATTAAGTAAATAATAATAATATTAATAATACCTTGTGTGAAATAGCAATACTGACCAGGATGAAATATTGACTTGCGTGATATAGCTATACAGTGATACCTCAGGCTAAGAACTTAATTCGTTCTGGAGATCCGTTCTTAACCTGAAACTGTTCTCAACCTGAGGTACCACTTTAGCTAATGGGGTCTCCCGCTGCCGCTGTGCAATTTCTGTTCTTATCCTGAAGCAAAGTTCTTAACCTGAGGTACTATTTCTGGGTTAGCGTCTGTAACCTGAAGCATCTGTAACCCAAGGTACCACTGTACTGATTAGTATAGACTAGGTGGGTCTGCACTTTTGATGAACAATTTGCACAATGTAAAATAGTTGGTCACCATATAGTAAAAGATGAATATATGTACAACAGCAACTGTTGTGTTCTCTTTCTCTCCAGATCAGCAACTGTTGTGTTCTCTTTCTCTCCAGATATTTTTCTCCTGGCAGGGGATACTTCCAGCCCCACCAGAAATAAAAGAACTATGGGGATTTGCTCCTATCATCCACTCATGCCAAACTACAGTCTCCATCTGCCTCACTTTACGTGGAAGGAGCAGCAACCATATCGTTCGTAGGGAAACAGGGGCAACATGTCAATCTGCCACCATATCATACAGCAGAGGTGGGGAAGCTTTTTCAGCCAGTGGGTCAGAGGGCTTTCTGAGGGCTAGCAGTGTGTGGGGCCAGGAGAAAAAAAGTGATTGGAACAACAATGAACTTCATTTATGAGGCTCTCATAAATCCATCTAGGCAAGCATGAAACAGTATTGGAGTTCAATGACTCTTTGTAACCAGGTGAAAAATACTCTTGGAAGCTGAAAAACAGGGTGGGTGACTTGGAGAGGGTTCTGAGGACCAAATGGAGATGTCTGAAAGACTATATTCAGGCTTGGCCCTAAACACAGGCAAATCCTATTAATATTGCTAGCCAATGCTTTCAGTTCCTCCATAAGGAAGATTCAAAAGAAGATGGAGTTGTTCCCACCTTTTCATATATCCGCCACCAAGTTCAACAGACTAACATGAGCCTGTGCTCCGATCAAGGCAGATAGGCAACCAGAACAAAAGAAACAGTAAGGCCTCTTCCCGGAGGAAATGTATCGTCTACAGGATCATCTCCTGGCATGGGCAACATACCTTCACTTAGCCACGGAAGCCGTCTTGGGTTCAAGTATAGGTTCTGTAAACACAGCCAGAGACAGGGCGAGACAGACAGAGAAACAAAGCATGCATTCCCTAAGGAGGATGATTAAACTTTATGATTTTTATTTTTTTAAAGCGGTGAGGGGGTTTCCACAGACCCTTTCGAGTGATTCCAAATGCAGGGGTCTGCACAAAGCAGTGATGCTGGGGAAAACACATAACCTTTTTCACATGTGTCTCTCTAGATACAGTCATACCTCGGGTTACAGACACTTCAGGTTGCGTTTTTTTGGGTTACGGATGCACCGAAACCCATGTTACTTCTGGGTTTCGGCAGTCCCGCATGCGCAGAAGCGCTAAATCGTGCTTTGCGCATGTGCAGAAGCGCCAAATCACAACCCGCGCGTGTGTGGACGCGGCACTGTGGGTTGCGAATGCTGCGGGCTGCAACGTGCCTCCCGCACGGATCATGTTCACAACCCAAGCGTCCACTGTATTTGAAAACCTGAGCATAAAGACCGTAAGAAGAGCTTGCTGGGTCAAGCCAGTGCCCCATCTAGTTCTCACAATGGCCAACCAGTGGGAACAAGAGCACTCTCCCTTCCTGTTCCTTCTGGCAAATGATGTTCAGAAGCATTGCTGCCTCTGACCATAGAGGCATAGCACAGACATTGTGACTAGTAGCCAATGATGGCCTTCTCTAAGAGGAGATGCGCTGGCCATCAAATATCTCAAGGGCTGTCACAAGGAGGATGGAGCCAGCTTGTTTTCTCTAGCTCCAGGGACTAGGACCCATATCAATGGATTTGAGTCACAAGAAAAGAGATTCCAACGAAACAGCAGGAAGAACTTTCTGACAGTAAGAGCTGTTTGACTGTGGAATGGTCTCCCCCGGGAGGTTGTGGGTTCCCCTTCAAGGTTTTTAAGCAGAGGTTGAATGGCCATCTGTCATGTATGAACCAGCTGAGATTCCTGTATTGCAGCGGGTTAGACTAGATGACCCCCTGGTGTCCCATCCAACTCTACAATTCTGAGATTCTGCCCTGAGTTTGTCCAATCGTCTTAAAGCCATCTAGGTTGGTGGCCATCATTGCCTCCTGTGGGTTCCATAGTTTGACTGTGTGCTGCATGAAGACATCCTTTATTTTTTCTGTCCTGAATCTTCTAACATGCAGCTTCATTGGATATTCATGACTTCTAGGGTTATGAGAGAGGGAGAAAAACTTTTCTCTGACCATTTTTTGCAAACTGAAAAAAGTGGATCTCGCTGATGAGGTGGGCTGGCCTGGCCTTATCCAACCCCTGCATTCCACAGGAGGTGCCTGGGTTCCTTGACCTCTCCTGACACTTCCTTTAATCCTATTTTATAGTGTCCAATTGCAAAAACAACCTGAACTTAATAGGGCTGTTTTTACTGCCTACTAAGAGTGACTGAGCAGCCACTGATAGGAAGAAGCCCCCCCCCCCAGCCCCATAACTGACTGCCCACCATTGTGCTGGGGAGTTCCAAGAACGAGGTACTAAGGGGTCAAGAGATAATCTCCACAACCATTGAATAATTTAAAGGGTAATTTTGTGGTCAGCAAATGTCAGGCCTCTGTAATTCTGCAAACCATTGCCCCAAACGATCCCTAAATTGCATTAAGCAATGGATTTCACACCTCTTCCCTTTTTGCCTATTGATTGTTTTTCCCCATGAGGACATTGATTGTCGTTGGACAGCCGCAATCACTCCAGTTGTTCCAAGAACGACACAGGCAGCAGCAAGAGTGATGCCACCTCAGCAAAACTCATTGGCAAAAGGGAACACTTATAAATGGACCCCCGTCCTGCTTCAAGAAAAGATCCACAGTATCAAACCCCACTGGAGCTACCCCAGCAGAAGCATCAAAATAAATCTCAGCCATGGAAGTGGGGGAACTGAAAGGATGCTGCCCAGAACCACCACCAGGAACACTGCTGAGAACATGAGTTGCTTCGGCAGGAAAGGAAGACATCACAGTCCTAGTTTAAAAAAAATAGGCGGATCTACTGTATTCAACGTTGGAATCAAGGCCTTCGATGCATTCCACCTCTTTCAGAAGGATGGTTCAGATTTCAAGCAGGACCTTCCCCATCACAGCAAACCTTGCTAGATGGACAGTGGTTTGTAATAAATTTAACTATCATAGCACCCAAATTACGGAACCCTCCTGGGAGACTGAGAGAGCTGGGTTTGGCTCCAAAGCCTTGCTTCCAATATAATTTTATCTGACTGAGCTTTCCACAGTGAGAGCCAGGATCATGCAGTGGATTGAATGTCAGACTAGGACATTAAACCAGGGTTTAAATCCCTACTCAGATGTGGACCTTTGGCCAATCACAGCATCTCAGCCTAACCTACCTCACAGGGGGGTTGTGAGGGGGTTGAGGGTTATGGTATGCCTTTTTGTGGTTTTTTATATTGTAAACTACCCTGTGATCTCCAGATGAAGAGTAGTATAGAAATTTAATTTCTTCATCATCATCATAACCATATATGTCATCTTAAGCTCCATAGAGAAAAAGGTGGGACATAAATAAAATAAACAGTTAAATAATTAATGTCTTATATTAAACCTCTACCTTCTTATAAGCTTGTTTCAGCCTACCCGTCTTATACAATGCCCCTTTTTTTGCCACTTTATATTTTCTTGATTGTTGCCTTTAATGATTTAATGATTTAGATGCATTTTAGTAATTTTGTAAACTGCTTGGAATTTATTTATTTTTTTAGAAAAGAAAAGCTGAACAGAAATCCCCAAATACAGTGGTACCTCGGGTTGAGTAATATGCAATCTGTCCTAAGTCCTAGACTAAACTATCCAGTACAGTGCTACCACTGGTTATGAACTTAATTCATTCTGGAGGTCCGTTCTTAACCTGAAACTGTTCTTAACCTGAGGTACCACTTTAGCTAATGGGGCCTCCCACTGCCGCCACCGCGCGATTTCTGTTCTCATCTTGAAGCAAAGTTCTTAACCCGAGGTACTATTTCTGGGTTAGCGGAGTCTGTAACCTGAAGCATATGTAACCTGAAGAGTCTGTAACCCAAGGTACCACTGTAAACAAATTGATGCCCAGCTATTTCACATATGTTGTGGTGTGTTTTTATGTTGCTCAAAGAAGTAAAAGGAAGTTCCCCCACCTTTGGTGACTACACCCTGAAAACCCCAGCCCAGAATTTTCGTTTTAAAAAGTCATGTCTCATTTACCGTAGAGCTGCAATATCTTTGGGCATTATCAGCAGTGGAAACTATTAAAATTTGCTTCTTAAATAACAAGAGAAAAGATTCCTTTTGTTGAAAGAGTCTAAAATGGCTACCATATACGCAATATACTCCTTGTTAGCCACAGTAATGTGCTGGACTGGTTCTTGTGCTTAAATATGGAGGTGGAGAAAGAACATATTTCAACTGATATCAAAAATCTGGATGAAGTTGAGAGGCCTGTGTGTGCAGAAATGTCTGCAGTCAGATCTTCCTGGAAAAAATCAAGGTGATCATCACAGCTCCAGTGCCACAGATAGAACTTTCGTATCTCCACCACCTCAATCATTTCTGCTGTGGAAATCCTCAGACAGATCACTGAGTGGCATTCAGCCTCATATAGTAGATAGAGCTTGGATAGGAGCTTGGATAGGAAACATGTGCCCCTCTATAGGTGCCCCTCTATATGAATGGAAACTCCCTTCATCATGGGAACACCAGAAAAGCCTGCTGGATCAAGCCAACAACCTATATTGCGCAGCACCCTGCACTCACAGTGACCAACCAAGTGCCTGTGGGAAGCCTGCAAGCAGGAGCTGAGCTTTTCCAGCTTTTGGAAGCATTCTGCCTCCAACCATGGAGGAAGAGCGTAGCCATTGTGGCTGATAGCCACTGATAGCCTTTACCTCCATGAACTTATAGCCATCCTAGTTGCGGGAGTGAATTCCATTGTTTTTCCATTGAATTTCCATGTGCTGCAAGAAGAAGCACTTTCTTTTGTCTGTCCTGGATCCCTTAACATTCAACCTCATTGGGTGCCCCCAAGTTCTAGTGGAGAGAGAGAGAGAGAGAGTTTTCTCTACCTGCTTTCTCCATGCCCTTCTTATTTTTATGCAGTTCTATCCCATCACCTCTTACTCACATATTCTGTAATCTAAAAAGCCCCAATCACTGCACCCTTCCCCAGTAGCGGAGTTCGCCACTGGCCATGATGAATGAGGCTGATGGGAGTTGGGATTCCAATTGATGTGGTGGACCTCAGTGAAGGAATAATGTCCTACAACCTCAGGTTCCTGGCTCATATCAGACTGCTGTACATACATACATACATACATACATACATACATCACATTATTTGTATACTGCCTTTCCATAGTTCAAACCTTGTTCAAGGTTAGGGCTCTTCTGCAGCCTCAGCTTCTGTAGTTGGAGTCAGTCAGGCTCCCACCCTCCCAGGCCAGGTGAGAAAAGGACTCAACCCATAATTTCCAGCCATGACATGTTGCTCTTGCCAACCAGTTTCCCCACACAATAATATTCTAGTAATAGAGGGAGGGAGGTGGTAAATGACCCAGTATCAACCACTCAACTATGCATGGGTCAGTAGAGATTTGAACCAATGTCTCCAAGACCCATCCAACCACTACAACACAATGGGCAGAGAAGGGGAAACTTGCCCTCCATCCAGAGCCCTCACTGACAAGGATCCCCCAGTGGGTGGAGGTGTAAAACATGTTCCTCAACAAACACACTACAGATCATGAGTGACAGACATTTCAATCATCAGTATCACTGTATCCAGTTCCTACTTCACCTGGCAGAGCATTATTTGGAAGTTATCAGTCCAGTGGTGTAGCTGCAGGGTGGCCGAGGGGGAGGCAGTAGGCAGATGCAAGCCCCACGCTGCCATTTTGGGCTGCGTGGAGCCTGCAGACGCCTGAGCCACTGCGTCACTCGGGTGCGCTGCAGGCCCTGTGGTAAATGCCGCCCCCCACAGTGTGGCACCTAGTGCCCCCCGCCCCCTAGCTACGTCTCTGCATCAGCCAACTCTTCGTTGATTATTGATTATTTATTTTCTATACCACTTAATATATTAAATATATTCCCATGCAAAGTCCAGAGGACCAAAGCTACAACAGACCACTTAAACAAAAATATTACAAAAAGAAATAGTTACTTCTAAAAAATGTTATAGACTGAAGGTGGATGGTACTTCCTCACTTTCAGCTACACTCTCCCCTCCCAGTTTCAGGTACAGCAGGTTTCTTGAGTTTCCCAGGAGTCTAAATGATGGGCAAAGCCCTCCCCTCACGCACTCACCACAACTCTTTTTTCACCCCCTGTCCTCTCCTCCTCCTCCTCCAGCTGCTTTATTGGGGGCAAGATATTCGATTCAGAGCCCCAAGCAGGATTATTATTTCTCAGGGGGTATTTGTCAAATTTCAAAGGCTAGACTGACAGCGTCTGAAAACTACCACCCCCCAAATATGCAGGGGAGGATGAGAAGGAAAGCAAAGCGCATGTGACTCAATTCACGATCCGGCAAAGCAATACCGTTAGAGGCCGGGCTGAGAAATCCTTCCCCGTTTTCCGAGGCTCAAGGGCTAACTAAACAGACAAAAGGAAGATGAGTGAGCTTAGAGGCATCTGAAGGCACATGGTTCATATTTGGTCTAAGCTGCTTGAGCTGCCTTGCAGACCGTAGGGCTCGCGGAGAGCTTTCAGACACAAAAACTATGCACGGAAGTCCAGATTTAGATACAACCCAAGATACATCCTCAGATATTTGGTGCTCCTGAGCAATCTGTATCGAATCGGGCCTGATTATATTAAAGTATTAAGTCCGTGTTGCCTTTAAAAATTTTCAAAGACATCTTTGGGAAGCTGTTATGTGGAAAATTTAAGTAATAGGTTTAGATCTAAAGGACAGGGGGCCATCTGTACAAACACAGCATCTCCTAGGCCTAGGGCCTAACTCGCTTGTAACTACCATACCAATATCGTCAGGCTTTGTTTGCCTAGCACGCGCCATAAATGAAACACATTTTTCAAAGTTTCTTCTTTATTAAAACAAACCTTTTAAAGAAAAGAACTTGGCATTTCCCGCTCACCTCAACATTATCCCCTCTTCACAAAAGGAAAATAAAAAAAGAAGAAAGGTATGGTTGATGGATAATTTTCTTGGCTGGAATAGACACTGTGACCATGAATCTTGGCCTTTTAGGCTTTTAGGAACAATGGTATCCAGAGAGAAAGAAAATCCTTGTAGCAGCTTACTAAGGAAAACAGAACAAAAGCAGAGTATAATTTGAGGAGAAACTAACAGAGAGGCTTTGTCTTTCTTTGGTCAGGCCTTGTATATAACATGAAGGCATACAACCAAGCATACAGAGGAAAAACTCCCTCAGAATCATGCAACTAATCAAGGCACATGCTACCTCAGCAAAGGTCATGCCATTTTGCCTGGTTGCCAACACCTCTACCCACCCCTCTCTTGGCTAGCTGACTTCCTAACAACAGAATTAACCCTTAGATTACAAACTGAATGGTCCCTGCTATTGCTACCTGCATGGACTAACTGAGGCAACGCTAGAACGCCTGATTTGTTACTTGTTTGGTTGCAAACACCTTCTATACAAATCCCAAACAAGCCCAACTGCAGAAATGTACCATAATTGAAAATGTTGGCACCACATCAAGAAAACAGTGGCATTCACAGTTATCTAAGAAATATTTACTTACTGTATTTTATCCCACTTTTCAGACTATTATTGCCTCCCACACTGGCTCCCATCAGTAAAAGAGAGACAGGCTCTTAGGTCAGGTTTGCAAGGTAAGCCCACCACAACCATAGCTCAATGGGAGAACATCTGCTTTGCATGCAGAAGTTTCAGCGTTCAGTCCCCCACATCTCTAGGTAGGGCTGGGAGAAATCCCTGCCTAAAACTCTGGTGAATTACTGCCAGTCGGTGTCGACAATACTGAGCTGGATGGACCAGCAGCCTGATTCAGTATAAGGCAGTTTTCTGTGTTCCTATGTTCTCCTTCTCTTTAACTTAAGAAAAGAATAAGCTTTGAGCCCACTCAGAGCAAGGCAAGACTCTCCTCAGCCTCCTGACTCATTCTTTCTGGGATGTTCATGTGACTGCAGTGCACCATGAACCCACCAGCCAAAACAGCAGAATATCACCTTCCACTTTTACAAGATAGTAGCAGGTAATGTCTGACACAGGGACGTGGGTGGCGCTGTGGGTAAAACCTCAACGCCTTGGACTTGCCAATCGTATGATCGGCGGTTCGAATCCCCGCAGCGGGGTGAGCTACCGTTGTTCGGTCCCAGCTCCTGCCCACCTAGCAGTTTGAAAGCACCCTTAAGTGCAAGTAGATAAATAGGTACCGCTTTATAGCGGGAAGGTAAACGGCGTTTCCGTGTGCTGCACTGGTACAGGCTTGCCAGAGCAGTTTCGTCACGCTCGCCACATGACCCGGAAGTTTCTTCAGACAGCGCTGGCCCCCGGCCTCTTAAGCGAGATGGGCGCTGTCAGGGGCTCAGGAGCAGAGGCACAGGAGAGGGAGGAAATGGAGAGCGAGGGGGAGGAATCCGAGGGGAGCGTAGGCGATGACAGTGGTCCGAGGGATTCCCTGAGTCTCTCTCCAGCGAATCGGAAGATTCGCAGAAGGGGGCACCCATGGCCAGGGCAAGGGGGGAGCCAAGGGGGATACCCCAGAAGGAAGGGGCCAGAGGGGACTCAGAGAGCAGCAGTTGGAAATCAGGACCAGCTTCCCCACCAGAGCGCAGTGGGGGGGAGGAGTCCCAGGTATCGGGACCAGGGTGTTCACCACCAGCGAGAGGAGATGAGTCAGGATTGACCACGCCTCCATCTGAGAGCGCGGAAACGGTCAAGAGGAAGGTTGCCCACTGGGCGCGCGCGCCAAGTTCAAATGTACAGGCGAGCGGCACAGCAGGTAGCCCGGATAGGGAACCAGGTCCTAAAGCCCGCCGAAAGGAGGGACAAGAGTCAGGGGGGTCAGCGTCAGAGGAGTCCAGGAAGGAGGAGACCCCGGGGGGCAGACGGACCCAGAGGAGGAAAGAACAACGGAAGAGGTGGAGTAAGGCCAGGGTCTTAAACTGGTGTATAGGGGGCGGAGACTCAGACGGAGCTTCGCCGGTCTAGGTTCTAGACGTAGAGCTGCACGCTGCGGCTTGTAAATGGAAACTGAACTTCAATAAAGACTTTTGTACATTACAACCGGCTAGCGTTGGTCCTCTGTGAGCTGGGACCTGGAGGCAGCTCTGACAGGCGCGCAACCCCAGAGTCGGTCACGACTGGCCCGTACAGGCAGGGGTACCTTTACCTTTAATGTCTAACACATCTCTACTATAACAACTTGGTACCAGTTTACTTGAAGTATTGCCTAGCCCTATATGTTCCCATTTAGTCACCTCAAATTATGGGTAGAAATTTCATTTACAAGTACCATTTCATGTTCATTCTGCATCTCATAGCAGTCAATCTTTCAGTGTGGCAGCAGCACTTATAACCTTGGAGCATAACCTAAATGTTTATATACCTAAGTAAGCCTTCCCAAAGATATGTATTTAGTATTTCCTTTTTAGTTCAGCCATGAAGTGACCTTGGGCCACTCTCTGTCAGTCTAACCTACCTGACTGGGTTGTTGTAAGAATAATAAAATGAGGATGGGGGAACCATGTACACTGTCTGGCGCTCTTTGGAGTACTAAATAAAGAAATAATGGGTTTTTGTTGTTGTTGTTGTGTGTGTGTGTGTTCTATATTTTTCTAAATAAACAAATAAAAATAGCTCAGTGAAGCTATAACCTCTTAAGCTACAACATGATACTTCTCTTAGTAAATATGCACTAGCTAGGTTTGGTTTTGGGGGTTTTTAAACAACTTATTCTCATAACTCCCACTGGTCCCCCCTCCCCAATTCTCTTCTATTGCCTTCTATGAAAATCTATGAACTTGGGTATCATCATTTCAGTGGATCAACTCTGAGCCGGATTTGGTTGAATGCAACCTTACACCTGACCATGTTGGATTTGTACAGTTGTTCCTCACAAGTGCAGCAATGTTGGAATCACCAAGAAAAGTGAAGAAAGATTTGCATAAAATCTGCACATGCTAACATATGGATAGATGGGTGTAATTTTAGATCTGATTATTAGTGTTTAAATATAAATGCAGTTCATTTATGTTTAAAGGAAGGCTCTGACCAGGTACGCTGGGTGGCCTGCATAGTCTGTTGACGGGCAACTTCAAGGCCTCTCCTGCTCTTCCTTCTTTGCATTCACCACCTGAACATCATAAATCATGGGAAAATATTATCATTGGAAAGTACTATCATTCTTATATGTGGGCTTGTGCCGATGCGTAGAAGGATTCACAGTCAGTGTGTCTGGATGATTTAGAAAGGATCAGCTGGCCTTTCATTGCATTTTAAGCATGTGAAATGCCAGTGCCTGGCTACAGAGCCTTAAGAAGCCTAGATAAGGAAGGATAAACCAAAGGAAGTATTGCTGGAAAGGTAGCAGAGAGGCCTGAGGATATAAGCCAGGTACAAGCCTGCCCCCATGTGGTCAGCTATAAAGAACACACAAATGAAGAAAGAAATATTTCGTTGCATGCCATGTTTGTGGTCTTGAGACTGTATTCAGGGGGATCTTGGGTTCCAGAGGAGTTAATCAGAGGTTACTCAAAAATAAGAGCAGTAATAGTGGGAAAAGGTCCCTCAGCTATGCATCTCTCCCCAGTGATGTGCAGATGTTGAGAAGTGCTGCCTATATTGGGGGTGTATTCTCAGTTTGTGTCCGTGGGTTTCAGCAACCCAGTTTAGTGACCTTGTTGAACAGTGTATCCTAGCTGGTTCTCAGCTGAGAACAAATCATAGGTAAACTACCGAGCAGACAAACCATGGTTTCCTGAGTCCCCATTTATGAAACCATGGCTTAGTGTTATGTGCAAACTAAGTCAACACTAGCAGCATTCCCAAGGTGGGACCATCTCTTCTACTAGGCAGAGTAGGGCAGCTGCCTCACTAGTAAATTATCTAGGGCAGCAAATTGTGAGTTGTTATTGTTGCATATTTTTACTGCCCAGGATGGGGAAAGGTATTTGTGGAATTTTCCTGGAAAGAGGGACTGATTGTTAAACTACTCTGGGAATTGTATTTCTTTGAGGGAAAGAGGGGTGTTCTAGTAGCTCCCAGCTAGCAGGATTCTTTGAGGGAAGCTACATACAGGGCAGTTAGCCGATACGGGACAGAAGACTGAGGTGAATTTGCCAAATGTTACACTTATATGCCTCCTTCCACGACCCATTCAACTCCACGTGATTATGTCTGGAATGAGAACAATAGCAAAAGAAAAGAAAATCTGTCTGTCTGAAAGGGTGGACATGAGAAAGGAATATTCTGTAATATTATTTAAAAGCCTTTGTTATCACTTTTGGGGGCCTTTATGCAAAGTGTTAGCAAGGCAACAGTGGAGGAATTGCGAGGTGTTGGGAGGCCAGAATGTGAATAAAAGAAACTCCACAAAAAACTTACGACTTGGCCAATTCAGCCCACCCTCTGCAGGGCATTTTTGACAGGTGAGTGGGGCCCCAGAGGACATCCAGGGATCAGTTTTCAATGGAAGAAGAGAGGTCCTTCTAAGCAGGGATTAGTTAAGAAGCAGGAAGCAGGGAAGAGGAATAATAAATGAACAGTTCTCCAAATGAAGAGATGTAGCAGGGCAACCAAGTTTGCTGATGATACTAAATTGTTCAGGGTTTTATTTTATATTTTATTTTATTTTTTAAAAAGTTTGCTAAGAGCTCCAAAACGACCTCTCCTAACTGAGCGTATGGATGGCAAAATGGCAAATGAAATTCAATGCAAGCAAGTGTAAGGTGATTCATGGTGGGGGGAAAAATCTTAACTTCACATATATTCTCATGGAAGCTAATGAGACTTTGAGTTTGTAGAGGACAGTTTAATGAATTTGTCAACCCAGTGTGCTGCAGCTGTGGAAAAAGCAAAAGTCCATAGAGAAAATAAAAAATCCAAATCAAAAGTCCAAAGAGAGAATCAAAAAGAAATCTGCTGATATCATAATGCTATTGGATTACTGCGTATGATTCTGATTGCCTCCCCTCACGAAGGATATTGTAGAGTTGGAAAAGGTTCAGAAAAGGGCAAACAAAATGATCAAGAAAGTGGAGAGACTTCCGCTATGAAGAAAGGTTGTAGTGTTTGGGACTTTTTAGATTAAACAAAAGGCAAGTAAGCAGTGACATGATAGAAGTTTAAATAAATTAAAAGATTTAAAAAATGTCCAGTAGCATCTTAGAGACCAACTAAGTTTGTTCTTGGTATAAGCTTCCATGTGCATGCACAAAAGCTTATACCAAGAACAAACTTAGTTGGTCTCTAAGGTGCTACTGGACAATTTGTTTTATTTTTATATATATTTTGACTGTGTCAGACCAACACAGCTACCTACCTGAATCTAGGAAAAAGCAAGGGACAGTAGGCAAATGAGTAAAAATAGCTTTAGCATGTGGTAATGAGACAAGAATCCAAAATCTCTGTTCAGACCAGGTCTCCCCATAGTTTTCAGTTTAGTAATAAGTTGTAATTCAGCAACTTCTCTTTCGAGACTATTTCTGAAATTCTTTTGTAATAAGACAGCTGCTTTGAGATCCTGCATTGAATGTCCTGGGAGACTGAAGTGTTCTCTTACTGGCTTCTCTGTCTTGTGATTCCTGATGTCAGATTTATGTCCATTTATCCTTTGGCGTAGGGTTTGGCCTCTTTATCCAATATAGAGAGCTGAAGGGCACTGCTGGCATTTGATGGCATACACAATGTTAGAAGATGAGCAGTTAAATAGGCCTGAGATGGTATGTTTGATGTTGTTGGGTCCAGTGATGGTGTTGTCTGGGTGTATGTGGCAGCAAAGTTGGCATCTGGGTTTATTGCAGGCTCTGGTACCAGTGTCCATGTTAAGTCTGGTTGCTGTATTATTGTGGCTGAGGAGTTGCTTAAGATTGGGTGGCTGTCTGTAGGCAATGAAAGGTCTTCCTCCCAGAGCTTGAGAAAGAGAACTGTCATTGTCTAGGAGAGGTTGTAGATCTCTGATGATAGAACTTGCGGATATCCAATGAAACTGAAAGTTGGAGGATTCAGGACAGGTTTTTAAAAAGTAGTTCTTCATGCAGTGAATAAACTATGGAACCTGCTCTCCCAGGAAGCAGTGAAGGCCACCAACTTGGATGACTTTTTTAAGGGGATGGGGATGAGAAGGTTATCAGTGGCAAGTAGCCATGATGGATATGTTGTACCTCCACTGTTGGAGGCAGTATGCTTTTGGGTACCATATGCTGGGAGAATGATGTTGCAGTCAGGTTCTGCTAGCAAGTTTCTTGTAGGCATCTTGTTATCAGCCGTGAGAACAAGATGTTGAACTACATGGGTCTTTGACTGGATCCAGCAGCTGGCATCTTTTTATCTTAACTGGTCAATTTTGGTTTCTTTCATTTTCTCATTTTTCCAGGCTTAAGTTCAGTTATCCATATTTCCACATCAGTTTGTGGTTCGTACAAAAGTCCTCATGAAAATTCGTAAGAGTTTCTCCTAATGTACACATTTTTATATGCAATTTTGCATATAATCTTCCTGTTTTGCAACCAGTTTCCCCTAATATGATGCATTTTGTATACTATTTTTAATAATACATGCATTCTATGCAACTTTACTCTCGTATATGCATTCTTTGTACCAATGATTTGGTTGCAGAACTGCACTGCGGAATTTGGAACAGTGTGGATCTCGAAAGATGGCTGTATTTCAGATTCTGTACCTTTTGGGAGTGCAAACTAGGTTGGTATTATGTTCTTATGTAGTTTAACTCCCTGTGATCCCATTTCAAAGAGGTTGTGGGATTCCCTCTCCTTGCATGTTATTTCCCAAACAATTTTGTCAAAGGAATGGTGGGGGCGAGATTCGGTGCCCTCCAAATTTGGGGAAAGGAGGGGGGCCAGTGGTGTTGCCATGCCTGCCAGGGTCTCCTTTGCATGTGAAAGTCATGATTGACTCTCCGAGCCTTCCTTTTAAATTAATGACCAGCTGGATGAATCTGTTTGGCACATTAACCCCAACTGGTCATTAATTTCCCAAGAAATGCTCTGCGTCAAGGTTGTGACTGTTGTTATAACCCTGTGCTGGGGAGGGTTGCAGATATGTTTGCAGTCAGCCTCTGGCTCCTGAACCCTACTGGAGACCTCTGCCTGCTCTGTCTAAGGTGTTTCAACACCACAGATCTGACATGCCACAGTTCAAGGATGGGGAAACTGTGAGGAACCCAGATGTTGCTGGACTGCAGTTCCCAATAGTCTCCTGATCCCTGTCAGTGCTGGCTGGGGATGATGGAGGTTGAAGTAAAAAATCTGGAAGATCATAGTTTTCTCCATCCCTAGTGTAATGGTTAGTGTGTTGGATCAAAATTATAAAAAGCTAGGTTCAAATCCACACTTGGCTAGGAAGCTTATTGAGAGACCTATGGCCAGTTACAATTAGGCCTGTGCATAGTACCCCCTACCCGATCTGGGATGCTGGGTCAACCTCAACATAGGCTAGCTTGTGGGACACATAGCCTGGATCTGACCCTGCATAAATTTAGGGGTGGGATTAATTAATTAAACCTACAGTTGTAAGGTGGTGGGATGGGAAAGAAGGAGATGCTGAGTCCCCTCCCCCAACCACACTGCAAGCAAGAGGGTTCAATCCTGCAGGTACTGCTTTGCAAGCACTTTCCTGGATACTTCTTAAGACACTGTAACCCAATTTTGCATAACAGTTCCTGAGGTCGTCTATTATTGGATATGTCTGGACAGCATTTTGAATCAAGGTGATGGACTGAACCTTTCAAAACTGCACTGAATTTATTCACTGATTTCAAAAGAGTGCTGAATTTTTCTGTTTCTTAGAATTCCCAAGCAATGCTTGGTACGAGGCTGCTTAAAAACATATACAGGAAATCTCAAAAACTCTTGCTTCACCCCTCTAGAAGAGTTTCCCTCAGCAGTTGGAGTGCAGTGTGGGACATTTGTTCTGGATGACTAATTATTTGGTTTCAAAACAGGCCTCTTGTTTCTCCAAGTCTATAAAGGCAACATGACCACGTTCTGTACTTTTGACCCCCAAGAAAGAAAAGCTACAGATAATAGAATTAAACCCTCATTTCACTTGCGATAATATTTGCGTAAGCTCCCTTAGTAAAACGTTATGTCCATTGCCAAATCTACAGGTTATCACTTCCATGGGGCGAGTGTTTGGAGACGGGGCTCCGGGAGTGAGAGGTCTACGTGGGGAAGCGGCTCAAGAGAATTAGAGAGGCTGAAACCATAGACCTTTTTCCTTGCCCTATTTAGTCTGATGTTTCCTTTGAGATCTTTTGCTCAGACAAAAGACGTGATGGAGAGGATATTTTTTATTGGGCCAACAATTAAACATCCATCTAAGATTTCAAGGCCACACAGAATTTTTATTTTTCCTTTCTAAATCTTCATAGATTTTTCTCTCCCAGTATTTTCTTTTTGAAGGTAGGGGAGTCGGTGTGAATTGCAGGAATGATACTTTCCAGTGTGAATGAGATCATGCATAGATGTTGTTGCATGTAGTTAGCAATCATGGAAAACAACAGCCTTGTATCCTCTCTGCTTCTCCTCCTTATAAATAATTAATATAGGGTGAAGAACCTCAAGGTCGGGACCAAATGTGGCCTGCTCAGCCTCTATCCAACCCTCAGGATGCTGCCCTAAGCCACAACCCTCACCTTCACTCCAGGCTACCCCCCTAATTGACCCTGCTGCACCACCACCACCCATCCTAGCTCCCACCCAGACCATCTACACTCTTTCTTGAGAGTAAAGAAGATATCTTTATTGAAGCAGAGAAGATTTACAGGCTCCATGATGGGCAATGAGTCACTACGCTTTGGCTAGAGGATAGGAAAGACTAGGCTAGCTGAGCCAAGTGGTCCACTTTTAAGGAGTCCACAATCAGGGCAAGGGATTCAGAACTGTACAGATGCAATGGAGTTGTCGCAACGGATCAGCATGCCCACCCACCAAGCTTTTAAAGACAGAGCAAGGAGAGCTTGCGATATTCTTCTGCCTTGTGAGATTGCCGAGCATGCAGTTAGCCACTTGGTCAGTGAAACTGTTCCCAGGGATGGGAACACCACTGGGTGCTGAGCAATCAGGCCTTGTCCTCCCTTCTGACTCTGGTTTCTCTTTCACTAGAGGTGGGCTGATGCACTCCCCAGATGGCAACACTGTGCTCTTTGCCCAGAAGGGTAGAGAGGAGATGGGAGTCCTGCTTCCCATCTAGGGTAGCCACTGCCCCACAGGAGCAAGCACCCACTTCCTCCAGCCTCTGTATCCTGGGCTCATACCTCCCAAGTCATCCCCCCTTCTTGTCCATCTCAGCCTGCCACTCCACTCCTGAGGCCAACAACACCTCAGAACTAGGCTACAACTCCCATCATCCCTCTCCATTGGCCCTCCTCACTGGGGCTGATGGGAGTTGCGAGAGGCCCATAGCTTCCTGCAGCAGATTACCAAACCTTCAAAAAGGAGAGATATGGTAGTCATGGGAGACTTCAAATACCCCAATATCTGTTGGAACTCAAACTCTGCCAAGAATGTAAAATCTAACAAATTCCTCAGCCACCTTGCTGACAATTTCATTTCCCAGGAAGTGGAAGAACAAGGAGGTCATCTCTCTTGGACCTGGTCCTAACCAACAGGGAGGAATTGATTGCCGAAGTGGAAGTACTGGGAACATTGGTAGGAAGTGATCGTGTCCTCTTGGGTTTCATGATACAAAGCAGCTTTGGAGTGTGAGGTCCCAGTGTCTGGGATAGGCATGTGCATACTGGAGGATGAAGGAACCCACCGTGGTATCACTGCCAATACCACTGGTGACCCCACCCTGCACTGGAGCCAAGCAGGGTCGCACTGCTCCACTGGTCTACCCATGCAGTAGGGAGCCAGGTCAGCCAACATGGCACTTGGTGGGCCCAAATGAAGCATCCCATGCCAGCGTCCCCCAGTGCACTCTGGCCCAGTGCTCCTCTCCACAAACATGTGTTCCTGCAATGCCAGTAGAGGAGAACTGCTTGACGTCTACTTTGCCCAACCTCCTTGAATAAGCAAATCAAGGAGGGAGCTGACACCCATGATAGGAAAAGAGGCGTTAAATGAATTCAGCTTTCCAGGGGCTGATACATAAGGAGCTTGCAGATGTAATCTTATTGCCTATGTCTATAATCTTTCAGAATTCTTAGAGAACAGATGAGGTTCCTACAAACTGGAGGTGGGAAAATGTCCCCCTTTTTTTAAAAAAAGGGGGGGGAGAAGACCAATCAGTAAACTTGACATCAATACCTGGAAAAATCAAATAATTAAACAGTCAGTCTATGTGCACTTAGAAAATTATTATAATGATTATTAAGACCCAGGATGGTTTTCTCAAAAACAAGTCATGCCAGACGAATCTCATATACTGTATTTTCTTTTCCTTTTGATAATGTTACAAGCTTGGTAGATCAGGGGGATGCTGTGGATGTAGTGTATCTTGATTTCAGTAAGGCTTTTAACAAAGTGCCCCATGATATTCTTGCAAGGAAGTTGGTGGAATGTGGGCTAGACAATGTAACTGTTAGGTGGATTTGTAGCTGGTTGACTGACCAAACCCAGAGTGCTCACTAATGGTTCCTCCTCATCCTGGAAAAAAGTGACCAGTGGGGTGCTTCAGGGTTCTGGCCTGGGCCCATTGTTGTTCATAAATGACTTGGATTAAAGGTATTGCTCATCAAATCTGCAGATGACACCAAATTGGGAGGGACAGTCAATGCCATTGAAGACAGAATCAGGATTCAAGATGACCTTAACAGATTGGAGAACTAGGCCTAAATTAACAAGATGAATTTCATTAGGGACAAGTGTAAGGTTTTACAAAGGAAGAACCATCTACACAAATATAAGATGTGGAACACCTGGCTTGCCAGTAGTACATGTGAAAAGGATTGAAGGGTCTTAGTAGACCACAAACTTAACATGAGTCAAGAGTACAGCAAAAGCTTAACATGAGTTAACAGATGCAGCACTAAAAAAAGCTAATGCTATTCTAAGCTTCATCAACAGAAATATAGTGTCCCAATCAAGGAAAATAATAGTCCTCCTCTATTCTGCCTTAGTCAGACCACACCTAGAGTACTGTGTCCACTTCTGAGCACTACAATTTAAGAAGGATATGAAGGAGGAGGAGGGGAAGGCGGCTTGTTTTCCAGACCCTTAATCATCTTGGTCACTCTCCTCTGGGCAGGGTAGTAGTAGTAGTAGTAGTAGTAATATATTTATACCCTGCCCAGAGGAGAGTGACCAAGATGATTAAGGGTCTGGAAAACAAGCCTTATGAGAAATGGTGTTGGGTATGTTTAGCCTGGTAAAGAGGAGACTGGGAGGAGATACGATAGTCATCTTCCAATATCTAAAGGGTCAAGCTTGTTTTCTCCTGCTATGGAGACTAGGAACCAAGCCAATCAATTCAAGTTACATCAGAAAGAACTTTCTAACAGTAAATGCTGTTTGACAGTAGAACAGACTCTCGCCAAAGATGGCGGACTCTCTTGGAGGTTTTTAAGCAGAGGTTGGATGGCCATCTGTCATATACGCTCTAGTTGAGATTCCTGCATTGCAGTGGGTTGGGATAGATTACCTTTGGGGTCCCTTCCAATTCTACGACGCTATGATTCTATTCCCCATCCTTGATCTAAAGCAAAGAAATGTGCTGTGTGGGCATGGCTCTGCGGTAGAGCACCTGCTTTGTATACGAAAGGTCCCAGGTTCAGTCCCCAGCATCTCCAGGGAGGGGTGGGAGACACCCCTGCCTGAAACACTGGAGAGCTACTGCAGCCAGTCAGTGTAGACCAGCCTTTCTCAACCTGTGGGTCCCCAGATGTTGTTGAACTACAACTCCCATCACCCCTAGCTAGCAAGGCCAGAGCTCAGGGATGATGGGAGTTGTGGTCCATCAACATCTGTGGACCCACAGGTTGAGTACCATTGGTGCAGGCAATGCTGAAGTGGAAGGACCAATGCTCTGATTCAGTAAGTCAGCTTCCTAAAATAACACCTTCTTTATGTATTATTCATATGTAGATTTTAATTGTTTAATGGATTAAAACTCATACAGTCAATTGCATTTGTCAGTTGGATGAAAGTCATACATACCACTTGTCAGGTACACTACTAAACTTCTAAGGTCCTGCCCCAAGTTCTTCTATAAATTAGCATATACTTGATGACCACAAATGGTGGAGCCTTTTTAGCCATAGCACCAACCTTCTGGTATATCCTTCCCTAAAGAGGTCCCTTGCAGTGGCTGATAAAGACTTGTCTTTTTAAATAAGATTTTGGACTTGGTTGAATATTGGGGGGGGGGTCTCCCGGTGCTGGTGCTGTAGCCTAATATTCCCTTTTACCTACTCTTTTGCTGCACTGATTCGGATCTTGGCTACTTTTTAATTTGCTCCTCTGCCATTAAGAACATAAGAAAAGCCTGCATGATCAAGCCTGTGACCCACTTAGTCCAGCTTCCTATTCTTATAGTGGCCAACCAGATGCCTTGATAGGAAGCCTGAAAGCAGGACCTGAGTGCAACAGCCATTCTGCTCACTTGTGATTCCCAGCAACAGGTATTCAGAGGCATATCGTGTCTGGAGGTGGAGCAAGAAGCCTGACTTCCCCTCCATGAATTTCTCTAATCCAAGATGGTGAACATCACTACCATCACGTGCATTTAAGACTCTTTGCATTTCATTTAAGGCTTTTCAATATAGTTAGCCACTGTGGCTTATTTGTTAAGATAAATCTGGGGAATAAATGCAAAACAACAACAGCAACCCCATGCCATTATTTGGTAATCTGGACCCCAAAAGGCAGAGCTGTCACATCTTATTTTAAAAAAATAAAAATACAACCACTTCCTGCTCTTCTGCTGGGTCACATCAGTCCACCAGGAGCCAACAAGACAGAGCATTACTAATGTAATTTGTCCTCCTCTTGCTTTCAAGATAAGACGGGGAATGTGGGATTGATTTGCCTTGTAAAAGAGACACCTTCCAACATGAGGAACCTATCTCTGTGCAGCTTTGGAGCAATGCACACACACCCCTCCTCCAAAGTCCTCTTCCTTGGACGTGTGAAGTTATTAAGCAGAACCACATTGGTAGGCCTGAAACTCAGATATGGTGGGAGGGGGAGTAGGTAGAGGACTGAATCAAAGAGCATGAGAAAGACCACCTTCCACAATGAGGCTGAACCGCAGGAATGTGTTCCTAAGCCTCCCCTCCTTCCTCTCCTGAAGAAGGATGTGATGCTTTGCTGCCATTCCCCCCTCCCTCCAGCGCACAGAGGCACATATGCGTGCGCACACACCTCCTCCTCCGGCTGGAAGGGGTTAATTAATGATTAATTGCAGCTGCTTCTAATCCCAATTTGGTGACTCAAGAATGAGATGGAATGCGAGGGCTCTCCTAAGAACATTGTGAATACATGTGCGTGCTCTCTTTCACACACACACATACACAAGTGCACACTTCAGGACTCAGCCAGATTCAGGGGAAAACCAGGCAAGTTTTACAAAGCACCTGACTGGAGCTCTGGGGCAGACACATCGAGGGACACTCGGCATCCAGCACATAATTGGTTGCCACCAGTGGTCAAATGGTCAGCACTTCCTCTCTCAGAGGCCTGGAAACTGCTAACAATTAAGATTCGGGGCAGGGGAGGGTGGATTTTCCTTTTCCATTGAACTTCAAAGGGGTCAAAAGCAGAGGTTTGCCCAGGATTAATTTTAAGTCAGGCAGTGCATACAGCTAAACAGTTCCGGTTGCAGCTCCCCCATCCCAACATTCATCAAAAAAAGGGCAACATAGAGATCCTCGGCGTCTTCCATGGGAATATACCTTTCAGGAAATTCTCACACACCACACCGCAAGCAAGAGGATCCAGAATCAACTTCAGGTGCAAACTAATGGATATATTTGCTACTGGTTGCCGATTAGCTACCAAGCCAATTTCAAGCCTGTAATGGCTTGGGAGAAGTTTACCTGCAAGATCAGTTTACTCTGTATATGCCCACTCAACCGCTTCAATCTGCGGAACTCTCACTGTCACAGGTGCTACATAGTACTCATTGCACACTTGTCAGAAATCTTTTAGTGGCAAATATACTTTGGAACTCCCCGCCTATTGACAGGGTATCTGCTTGAAACATTTTTCATTAAGCAAGCCTATTCAGACATGTAGACGCTGGCATGTGCTTTTATCTGTTTCTAGCTTAATTATTTTAATTATATTTTGATTAAAACAAAATACCTGTTTTTTTTAACATTGCCTTTTTCTGACAGCTCTAACATTTGGGTTTTTTTTGTAAACTGTTTAGAGACTCTGTTTACAATCAAGCAGTGTGAAAACTTTATTAAATGAAAATATAAATAAATAAAATCAAGTTGTTTCTTTATCTGTTGTCTGTGCATTTGGATACCTCTTAAAATTTCATAACCAATTCTGCATAATGGTTCCTGACATCAAGAAGCAAGTTATTGTCTATGTTTGCATACAGTTGGCCACTGTTTCAAATCAATATGGCAGGTGGAACATTTCTAAACTGCACTGATTTTTAGCAGATTTTGCATCGTGGTTGCTAAGATCAAGGTACAGGTTGTCATCAATGGATGGACACAGTTGGATCCATTTTGTATCCCTATGGCAGATGGAAACTTTCCAAATTCCGCCTTACCAAAGAGTCATTCCCTTACCTTGGATCATGTCTATTTAGTCATTCCATGGGGAATGTTAAACTACATAAAATAAGGGCTGAAATCCTGCAAACAAAATCATAGCCAATCATTATTGTGGGCTGGGGGGCGGGTGCAGTCCAATGCTGAGGCTACACCATACATTTAAAACATGACAATACCAATTTAGAACCAGTTCTGGCTCACCTAATGAATTCTGCAAGTTGCAGTTTGTGCTGAGAGTTGATAGGAGACCCGTATTGCCCTCCTAGGATTACAATTATCAGAGTAGTTGGACAATCATTCCCCTTAACAGGGAACTTTGGTGATTGCAGCTCACCCTGAGGAATAGGTGTTTCATAAGAACACCAGTGAGCCTAGGACTTGCCGATCAGAAGGTCGGTGGTTCGAATCCCCGCGATGGGGTGAGTTCCCATTGCTCGGTCCCTGCTCCTGCCCACCTAGCAGTTCAAAAGCACATCAAAGTGCAAGTAGATAAATAGGTACCCCTCCAGCGGGAAGGTAAACGGTGTTTCCGTGCGCGCTCTGGTTCGCCAGAAGCGGCTTAGTCATGCTGGCCACATGACTCAGAAGCTGTACGCCGGCTCCCTCGGCCAATAAAGCGAGATGAGCACCCCAACCTCAGAGTCATCCGCAACTGGACCTAGTGGTTTTAAGAACTTTCAGGACTCTTAACAAACTACAGTTCCCATTATGCTCCAGGGAAACCATGACTGTTTAAAGTGCCATCATAGTGCTTTAAATGTATGGTGAGAATGTGGTCCTAGTTCCCTACACCTATTTTTGTTTTTTTTTTAAAGTTTGATCTATTGAACATCTTGCCACATACGTTGGCCCTTACTGTGCATTTTTCTGAGAGTTCTCATTTTTCCTTGGTATTTTGGCTCCAAAACCTGCTTGCCTGTTCGATTTCCCCTGAAATTGACAGGAATGTGACTGTTTGCACGGCATCATTGCGATGGAACATATTTCCCCCCCTCGTGACCTGAAGCAGCTCAGAGTTAAAATACAACCCGCCGGCAACATTACAGCTCCCAGATGAAGCCACAGAGAGAACATGATGCTTAGGATAGTTGGGGCCACACCCAGCAAGGCCTCAGGGCCAAAGCACCACAGGTGAAGAGATGGAAGAGTCAGATTGCGGAGCGAAAGGTGCAAAGTTGATTTATGCAAAAGCAGAAAGGTATTTGTATGGGAGAGGAACACGCCACGTAATTCTTTCTTCATTGGGGGGAAAGAGAAGGAAGTTGATGATTCTCCATCAGCTGCTGGCCTTGTAACCCCGTTATTGCCATCTTACATACCCTCCAACATTTCTCCAATGAAAACAAAGACATTCTATTTAACAACAACAACAACAGCCCACCCATCTGACTGGGTTGCCCCAGCCACTCTGGGCAGCTTACAACATATTTAAAAACATAACAAAACATTAAACATTATAAAACTTCCATATACTTTAGCTAAAGGTAAAGGGACCCCTGACCATTAAGTCCAGTTGTGAACGACTCTGGGGTTGCGGCGCTCATCTCACTTTATTGGCCAAGGGAGCTGGCGTACAGCTTCTGGGTCATGTGGCCAGCATGACTAAGCCGCTTCTGGCGAACCAGAGCAGCGCACGGAAACACCGTTTACCTTCCCTCTGGAGGGGTACCTATTTATCTACTTGCACTTTGACGTGCTTTCAAACTGCTAGGTTGGCAGGAGCAGGGACCGAGCAATGGGAGTTCACCCCATCGCGGGGTTTCGAACCGCTGACCTTCTGATTGGCAAGCCCTAGGCTCTGTGGTTTAACCCGCAAGGTTGCATAGTTACTTATCTCCTTGTCTCAGGGGTCGCATAACTCCATATCTTCCAATTTCTCCAATGAAAATAAGGAAGTCCTAAGAAAAAGCGAGGCATTCCGGGATCAAATCAGAAACGAGGATGGCTTCTATAAATCTGGGATTGTCCCTGGAAAATAGGGACACTTGGAGGGTCTGATCTTAGCAGGTGGTATTTCATTCCAAGCACAAGAAATCCTATATACTAGGGGTAGGGAAACTTTTCAACACAAGGGCCACATTCTCTTCTGGGCAACCTTCTGAGGGCCGCATGCCAGTGGTGGGAGGGAGCAGAGGACAACATGGGAGGAGCAATCGGTGTAAATTTTACCTTTGTACAGTAGGCCAGTTTCTGCACACACTCGCACACCCCTCTCTGTCTTCCATCCAAATAAGCAAGAAGCATTATCAGAGTTCAAGGACACATTCCAGTCAGGCAAAACACACTCGGGATGCAAAGTGGGCCCAATGCCAATGAGGGGTAGGGCTTGAAGAGAGTTCCATGGTCAGACAAAGAGAGATACATTTGGACCCCGAGACAGAAGCTCCCCATCCCTGCTATATTGAGCTACATTTTGTCCTCTTCTTACCAGTACTGGTTGGTACCTATTGGAGACAGGTGGGACAGAAGGCAGGCAGATTAATGGTGGGCAGAGACAGAGCCAATCACTTGCCAAATCAGACCATGAGACTGAGGAGGGTGAAACCAACAGACATCATTTTATTGTTACAACTACCCCATGAAGTACGAAGCTGGCTCAAGGTCACCTGGTAAGTTTCCTGGTTGATTGACCATCTTAGCTAGTGTCCCCCCAGTCTTGAGCTGACATCTTGTATTGACTCTGAGTTTTACTTTTAAGTATGCATGCTAAGTTCACACTTCTTGTTGTTTAGTCGTTTAGTCGTGTCCGCCTCTTCGTGACCCCATGGACCAGAGCACGCCAGGCACTCCTGTCTTCCACTGCCTCCCGCGGTTTGGTCAAACCCATGCTGGTAGCTTCGAGAACACTGTCCAACCATCTCGTCCTCTGTTGTCCCCTTCTCCTTGTGCCCTCCATCTTTCGCAACATCAGGGTCTTTTCCAGGGAGTCTTCTCTTCTCATGAGGTGGCCAAAGTATTGGAGCCTCAGCTTCAGGATCTGTCCTTCCAGTGAGCACTCAGGGCTGATTTCCTTCAGAATGGATAGGTTTGATCTTCTTGCAGTCCATGGGACTCTCACTAGGGGTGGACAAATTTGTCACTTTTGGTTTCCCTCCATTTCTGATTTTTCCATACAGTACTTAAATCTTGTTCTTCACATTCCCACATCAATTTGCCATTAAAAAAAATCCTCAGCAGCATCATAGTGCAAATTTAACTTAATAGACATATGTCTGTAGGCTATTTTGACTACATTTCAAGCAATTATCTCTACAATAATGTGTTTTGCTATGTTATTTTCACATACATGCTTTTTTTTTGTATGCATGGTCTGGTTGGAGAACTGCATCACAAAGTTTGGAGCAGTACAAATTTCAAAGGAGAAATGTGATTCAGTTTGTGTATCAATTCAAGAAGCATGAATTGGATAGTTTCTCATTAAAGTGCTGACATAACTGAATCCCTCCCTCATCCATGGTTTACACTGCAAACATCCTGTGCTGAGCTTGTGGCAATGGACATAGGAAGCTGCCTTTATGCAGACCGTTGGTCTACCAAGCTCTGTATTGTCCATGTTGCGGCAGTCTGGAGTTTCAGGAAGAAATCTCCACCAGCCCCTCCTGAAGATGGCAGCGTATTGTACTTGGAACCTTCTGCAGGCAAAGCAGATGCTCTACCACTGAGTCATGGTCCTTCCCCCAAGACACGGTTGCCATATATTAGACCATTGCTCCATCTAGTTCAGTATTGTCTGCCTTGACTTTCCAGGATTTCGGACAAGGGGGCATTCCCAGCCTTTCCTGGAGATGCTGGGGATTGAATCTGGGACCTTCTGCTTGCAAAGCAGATGCTCTGCCACTGGGTTAGGGCCTTTCCCAATTATACACGTTTTTTGTTCAGTTTTCGTCAGTCCAGTATTTTCAGGATTATTTCTCTCTGTGCTGTCACTGAGCTACTGCCCTTCCCTGAACGTAACTGTGTTTGTTTGCTTGCTGGCTTGCTTGTTTTTAAAGAAACACTTCCTGCAACAATCCTAAAAAGTGAAACACTCCAACAAGAAGCTCTCCCAGCCAATGACTCAGATGGGGATTCATTATGGAATCAGTCACCACTTTACATGCAATCTTTTCAACTGCTGGAATCCTTCCCTCCCAACTCCTCCTCTCAAGTTTTAGTTTTATGGCACTACAGAAGAAAAGGGGGGAGGGGCACCCCCCAAAAAAGAGAGAGCCTCATACAAGTTTGTATTGATCCTTTAAGGTTAAGATCTCAACGCACTTACATTATTCTAACCCAGAGAATTTGAAATTTATGGTCCCTCTTGAACCTCGCCAGCTTCCTCAAGAGAACTCTGTAGCCAGCCAAACGCCAAACGCCGTAAAATTTAAGGAGGTGAGAGAGAAACTTCCCAGAAAAAATAAACATTTCATGGAAATGAAATAAGTCTTCCCTTCTAGGAACTCACCCCTGCGAGCTTGGAGATTAAATGGCAAAGTATTCAAAATGGTAAGCTGATATAAAAATGTTGTGTGTGTTAGGTACCGTTTGTTTATGGGTATGCAGCAATGGACATTGTCTTCTGAGGGTCAAATCTCAGAGCGTGAGCTTTTCCCCTCCCCCAAGGCTCAACAGAACGGATTGGCGTTGTTTAATGCCTTCCCCATTGCATAGATGGCAGCTGTTCATAATTCTTCCCCTCCCCCCATATTATTCCACCCAAAGGACCACACGTTTATCCCCACTCCCCATTCAGGGCAAGCCCCACTGACATCATCCACTTGAGAAAAGTGGAGAGCGCTCTTGAATTCTGTACAACGAGTGCAGGACTTCCATCCCAAATCACATCCCACTGTTATGTCCTCCCAACATCATCACCCATAGCAGCCTTCCCCAACCTAGTGCTCTCAATATGCTTTTTTGGAGTACAACTCCCACTATCCCATGAATGAGCCAGTGCTGTCTGGGGCTGATGGGAGCTGTAATCCAAAACAGGTGTTTTTAGGGTAGTGCAATAAGTTCAGCCACACTGGGTGTCATGCTGAAGTTCGCACCACAACAATGCTGTAGAAAGGATTGTGATAGGCAGTGGCGTAGCGTGGGTTGTCAGCACCCGGGGCAAGGCAAGTAATTTGTACCCCCTAACCCGTGGATTTGCGCCCCCTAACCCGTGGATTTGCACACCCTAACCCTAACCCCCAGATGTTGCGGCCGGTGCGGCCGGCCCCCCATGCACCCCCCACGCTACGCCACTGGTGATAGGCATTGCACACGCCAAATTTTAGCATCGCATAGGGTGCTGTTGAAATTTGAGAGCCCAAAGTTCATCACCAGTCCAAACATCTGGTGTCACCAGGTGAGGAAGACTGGTGTAGTGTAACTTTCAATCCTGATGTCCTCCCTCACCAAATAACAGACAATGGGAGAGCAGATCATGGCTGGCAGCACAAAACACAGCTACATTCCACTACTATATTACTGTTGATGTTGCATCATTTATCTATAAATAACCCAAATTCAGTAAGTGTTGTTCAACAGTCTGGCTGCCACTTGCCTTTCTGTCACCTGCGAACCGTGCATAACCGTTGGACAAACTAATGTGACATTTTCCCAGTAGTGATGCACAGAAGTGAGAGCGGGACCATAAAGAAGGCTGATCAACGAAGAATTGATGCTTTTGAATTATGGTGCTGAAGGAGACTCTTGAGAGTCCCATGGACTGCAAAAAGAACAAACCTATCCATTCTGAAGGAAATCAGCCCTGAGTGCTCACTGGAAGGACAGACCTGAAGCTGAGGCTCCAATACTTTGGCCACCTCATGAGAAGAGAAGACTCCCTGGAAAAGACCCTGATGTTGGGCAAGATGGAGGGCACAAGGAGAAGGGGGCGACAGAGGACGAGCTGGTTGGACAGTGTTCTTGAAGCTACCAGCATGGGTTTGACTAAATTGTGGTAGGCAGTGGAAGACAGGAGTGCCTGGCGTGCTCTGGTCCATGGGGTCATGAAAAGTCGGACACGACTAAACAACTAAACAACAACAACAATGTGACATCACAGAGCGTTCACAACCATTCTGCCCTATGTCTCATTCATTTTTAATAAACACAGAGTCAAGCCTCGTGGGGGGCGGGGTTCAACTATATGCGAAGCCAGGGCCAAAAACTCCCACAGTTCTCTTTTTTATTTGAGAAAATCTCATTCAGGAGGTGTCCATTTTGATCAGAGGAGTAGCCAGTCAGCCACATAGAGGCACAAAGCTACTTCCTCACCCTGCCAAGTCTCAGATTAGCATTTGTTGGAAATGTAAAGTAACAGGGGGGACATTTTTTTCATATGTGGTGGGACTGTAAAATTATAAAGAAATATTGGGAAATGATTTATAATGAAATGAAGAAGATGTTTAAAACAACCTTTGTTTAAAAAAAACAACCAGAAGCTTTCTTATTAGGTATAAAAGGAATGGACCTATCAAAATCACAAAAGAACTTGTTTATGTATGCAACAACAGCTGCACAGACCTTATTAGCACAACATTGGAAAGAAGAAGGTGTCCCTTCTAAAGAAGACTGGCTAGTTAAATTAATAGAATATGCTGAAATGTCAAAATTGACTATGAAACTAAGAGTAAGAGACAACAACGAATTTAAGGAAGAATGGAAGATATTTATTGCATATTTACAGAAGCAATGTACACAGGCTAATACATTAGCAGGGTTTTAAGATTATTTGTAATTTTGTTATGAATGGATAATAGGGATTTAAATAGGTTAAAATTTAACAATAGCCAGGCAGTATATTGATAAATAAGAGACCCAAGGAAGAGATTAGAGGGAAGTCAATTTGTTTTGTTTTGTTGTATTGTTGTTGTTTTTATTTTTGTTATTTTTGGGAAATCAATAAAATGTTATTAAAAAACAACAACCAGACTAACATTTGGGAGAGTAACTGCATGTTTGAAACTCTGCCAGGTAAAATACAGCTTGGGAGTGATTTGCTCATCATTGAGCATAGAGCAAATATCTCCGCTGCCGCCGCCACCCTTCAGATTCCCCTCTGAAAAGCACCCACTTCCACAGGTACTTTTGCTAAGGAGGAGGAGGAGGAGGGATGTTGGGGAGCAGTTTATGTGAAACATGGCATTGCATCCTTAAATGCCTTTATTTCAGTAGGGGCTTACACAGAGACCCTTACATTCATAGAAGCTAGGAAAAGACTAGACAAAGCAGGAAGAGATGAAACTTAAGAAGGGACATCTATTCCCATAGTCTTGGAGTCATGCCAGAAAAGCCAGAATTCTTGTTCCAAAGCACACTGCTGGCTGATTTGGAGAGTGTTGATAAAATCTGTCAGTGGACAAACACCAAATCTCACAGCACAGTTCTGCAACTCCTACTTCCCACTTGGCTCCCTGCCTCCCTCTACTTCAGATTCTCACTTACCCATTCCCCCCCCCCCCGCATTGCACTATTGAACACTAACCACATTTTTTTTTGTAAGAACCTAAGGAGATGCTGCTGGATCCACTTGTGAATTGCTCTTCAACCTCATCAATTTGATGAGCAGCCCCTCAATTCCTTCATCCAAGTCATTTATAAAGGACAGAACCTGCAGCACCTCACTTGTCCCTTTTTCCAAGATGACAAGGAACCATTAGTGAGCCCTCTTGGGGTTCAGTCAGCTAACCAGCTACAAATCCACCTAACACTTGCCTCATCCAGCCAACATTTTACCAGCTTCTGTGGCAATTTAATTATTTGTCTAGGACCTTTCCTGGTATCAACATCAAGCTAACTGGCCAGTAGTTACCCGGGTCTTCTTTTTCCCCATTTTTGAAGATGTGGACAATATTTGCTCACCTCCAGCCTGCAGGAACCTCACCTGTTCTTGAAGAATCCAGTGTTGTTGGTCTACAACTTTCATCATCCTTGACTATTGGGTAAGATGTACAGGGATGATGGGAGTTTTGGTCCAACAGCATCTGGGGACTCAAGGTTGAAGAGCACTGCATTGGTCTCAGAGATCTCTTCCCTGGTTTCCCCACAACAACCTCTTAAAGCACATCCAAAAGGTTCCTTTGTGACAAATTCAATGGCTACTAACCCTGATTGCTATATTTAGGGATGGCGGAGTTCTCTTTGGTTTACATTTAAAGTCAAATCTATCACAGCCACCATTCAAAATTATTACGCATCTGAAATTTGTTGTGCAATTTCCCAACCAAACAATATTTACAAAAATGCATATATCAGGGGAAAGGATGCATAAAATGAATATATTAGTATAAATAGCATGCATAAATGCACATTAGAAGGAATTGTTTGCAAAAATGTGTACATGAATCAAAACTGCACGCAAAAAATACATTCAATGAATCATTGTATTTTAATATTCTGTGCTGGAAGCTGCCCAGAGTGGGTATAAATGGGCGGGGTATAAATATATTATTATTATTATTATTATTATTATTATTATTATTATGTTTATTTGAATAAATTTGAAATTGCTAAAGAATTTTCATGAGCACCTTTTTTGTTTTTTTAAAAATCAATCAGATGAGAAACTGAGAGAACCAATATTGACAGATCCTTCTATTCCCAGCTCTATTCTACTTCCACTGCAGGAGGCAGTTTGCTTCTGAATACCAATTGCTGGGAAATGCAGGAGAAGAGAGTGCTCTTGCACTCAAATCCTGCTTGTGTGCTTTTCACTGGCCAGGTGTGCGGAACCTTTGCCCCACCCCAGTTGTTATTAAACTACTACTCCCTTTATCCCTGGTTATTGGTCATGTGTGCTAGGGCTGATGGGAGTTGTAGTTCAACAACATCTGGAGAGTCTTAAGTTTCCCACACCTGCCATAGGCACCTGGCTGGCTACTGTGAGGGTCTTATGTTATGTATGTATCTGCAGGAAGCCCCCGCAAGCAGAGCATGAAGGTCACAGACTACTTCCATTGATTCTTCCCAACAACTGGTGTTCAGTGGTACACTGCCTTTGAACAGTTCCAAATCACCTTCATGGCTAAGAGCCATTAACAGAGCTCTACACCTCCATCAGTTTGTCTTTAATCCCCTTTTAAAGCCATCTAAGATAGTGCTCAAGGGACATGGGTGGTGCTGTGGGTTAAACCACAAAGCCTAGGACTTGCCAATCAGAAGGTTGGCGGTTTGAATCCCCGCGACAGGGTGAGCTCCTGTTGCTCAGTCTCTACTCCTGCCAACCTAGAAGTTCAAAAGCACACCGAAGTGCAAGTAGATAAATAGGTACCGCTCCAGCAGGAAGGTAAACGGCGTTTCCATGCACTGCTCTGGTTCGCCAGAAGTGGCTTAGTCCTGCTGGCCACATGACCCAGAAGCTGTACGCCAGCTCCCTTGGCCAATAAAGTGAGATGAGCGCCGCAACCCCAGAGTCGGTCACGACTGGACCTAATGGTCAGGGGTCCCTTTACCTTTACCTTTATTTTTAAGATAGTGCTCATCTCTATTCTGTTGTCAGGGCAGGACTTTGGGGCAGATTTCAACTGATTAAGCAAGCCCCTCCCCCAAATGCCACAAGGCAGGCTTACCACATTTGAAAGAAGTAAAATAATATGCATAAGTACATTAGAAAAGCCTACGGGATCAGGCCAGTGGCTCAACTAGACCAGCATTATGTTCCCACAATGACCAGCCAAATACCCTAATTGGAAGGTTGAAAGCACAACAGCACTCTCCCCAGTTGTAATTCTCAGCAGCTGGTATTCCAAGGCATACTGCCTCCAGCCATAGGAGCCATCATAGCTAGTAGCTGCTGATGGCATTATCTTCCAAGAATGTGTCTAATCCTCTTTTAGAGTCATCCAAGTTGGTGGTCATCACTGCCACTTGTAGCAGCAAATTCCATAGTTTAACTCTGCACTGTCCTTCCTTTTATCTGCCCTGAATCTTCCAACATTGAGCTTCATGTCTATGATTTCTAGCACTGAGAGGAATAAAAACATTTCTCTATCCACTGTCTCCATGTTGTAGAGAACCTTCTGCCTGTTTCCTTCTCACTTTCCTTTTCTCTAAACTAACCCCCCCCCCCCCAGTTTAGACACATTGCTGTCTGAAGAAGGGGAGCACAAGACCATTAAGTTGTGGAAATCTCAAGGAGACCTCTTCAGTGGAAGAGGCACGGGATGTTTTGCTAGCCCATCAGTAATCTTCGGTTGAGTGTTTACAGATGAAAGCGTTTGTGGTTACCCTTCTTCTGTGAGCAGAGCAAACATTATAATTATCCAAATTCCCAGGCAAGCTGCTTGACACTCTCATGGTAAGCTGTGGCTTAATGGGGGATGAAACATCCACAGGAGTGTCTGAGCTGGTGGCTAAGTGGAGAAGATCATGAAGCAAATTGCTCCTGACGCCTTTAATGAACATTCTCCACAAATATTCGTTCTCTGGCACTTCACCCTTTAAAGATGCTCTGGAGAAAGATGCTGCATCTTCTCATCTGGATCCAGGCACCACATGTCTAAGTTCAATACATTTAATTGTTTGCAAACTACCGTTGGTTAAGTGCAGGCGACCTTTGATGTAAGAAAACATCTGTGCTTGTGACATGGAAATGATTTTTCCCCCTCTTTTTGCTACTCTGATATTTTAGTTTTTTAAATTGTTCCAGAATGGTGGGATGCTAATGGAATAGTTATGATTTAAATGGGAACGCCTCATACTAGTCATATATTATATACCATGTTGTGCTTCGTCAGCTCTACTCACCCTTTCCTCTTTGTGCTGCCACTGAAAGAGTCGACAGCTGGGGCAGTGCAGCAACATCAGCAGCAAAGTGAGAGGTACCCAACCTTTGTGGCTGCTGTTACAATTGACTTCAAGGGAGATCGGTTTTTCACTAGGCTTCCTACCAGAGGAGGCTGTCGCCAAAGTGTTGACTCCAAAGGATGAGTCACCCTTCAGAGTGTTGAAAGGATAAGGGCAGTGCTTTTTTTCAAAAAAAAATGTTTAGGGGTACAGTGGTACCTCAGGTTAAGTACTTAATTCATTCTGGAGGTCCGTTCTTAATTTGAAACTGTTCTTAACCTGAAGCACCACTTTAGCTAATGGGGCCTTCCGCTGGAGTAAAGGACAAATATTCACAAAATGTTTAGGGGTATGCGTACCCCTGTGTACCCCCAGGAAAAAGCACTGCCCGCTTTTGTATATTTAACATTACAGTGGTACCTCGGGTTACAGACGCTTCAGGTTACAGACTCCGCTAACCCAGAAATAGTACCTCAGGTTAAGAACTTTGCTTCAGGATGAGAACAGAAATCATGTGGTGGCGGCACAGCGGCAGCAGGAGGGAGGCCCCATTATCTAAAGTGGTACCTCAGGTTAAGAACTGTTTCAGGTTAAGAACGGACCTCCAGAATGAATTAAGTTCTTAAGCCGAGGCACCACTGTATTCCACACTTTTTAAAATATCTTCCTAGTATTTCCCACTCACATGTTATTATTTTCTTGTCTATATTCCTTAACGTAGCCAACATATTGGCTAATTCTATAAATTCTATTACTTTGAACAGCCACTGATATTTTGTCAGGGTTGCCCTTTCTCTCCACATTTTCGCATATGATATCCTGGCCACTGCAGCTGCATAGACAAAGAGGTGTTTTTATTATTTTGTTTGGGAGTTCCTGTCCTATTAGTGCTAGCAGGAGTGCTCCTGGTTTAGTGGGGAATGAATATTGGAGCATTTTTTTAAGTTCTTCATGGCTCGTTCCCCAAAACTCTTTTGCCCTTTTGCACTGCCACCACATGTGGATTAACGTGCCATCTGCATCCATACACTTCCAGCATTGGTTGGATCCTTTTATTTATCTTTACCAATTAACTGGGCGTCAAGTACCACCTAAAATCCATCTTTAGTATATTGTCTCTAATTGTATAGCTTGCTGAAATTTTAATAGTATTGTTCCATAATTTCTCCCAGTCAGCCAGCTTTATAATATATTCAAAGTCTGCAGCCTAATGAATCATTGCCTCCTTCACCAGCTCATCTTTTGTATCCCATTCCAGCAAAATGTATATATCTTTGATAACAACTCCTCATTCTTTCCTTGAATTGTTTTCCGAAAATATGATTCCTCTTTTACAAATCATTTCTCTTTATCTTCTTTAAATACAGTCATACCTTGGTTGCTGAACGCCTTGGAACTTGTACGTTTCTGCTCCCAAACAATTGAAAACCAGAAGTGAGTCTTCCGCTTTTCAAGCGATTTCTGGAAGCCGAATGTCCAGCGTGGCTTCCGCAGCTTCTGATTGGATGCAGGAGCTTCCTGCAGCCAATCAGAAGCTGTACTTTGGTTTCTGAACTATTTGGAAGTCGAATGGACTTCCGGAACGGATTCCGTTCGACATCCAAGGTACAACTGTAATTCATTTATTTGAAAGTACTGAAACCAATCGTTCACAAATTCTGAAGTTTCTTCTTTTTCTTTAAGTCTTACTTCGATTCTTCAATGGTCACCAGATATCCATAGATTCACCATTTATCTCCCATATTCAAACTGCCACTGTTTCAGTTGGTGATATCCAAAGAGGTGTTTTTCTTTCCTTATCTACTCCATACATTATACAGACTTCTTCTTATTACATGATTGGAGAAGGCCTTGCGTGTTCTTGCTTTACCATAGTATAGGTAACTGTGCCAACCATACCTTAAATCATGTTCTTCTAGGTCCAGGGTTCCTGAGCTTTTTAGTTCGATCTATTCCTTCAGCCATACCAGGCAAGCCGCCTCATAGTACAACTTTAAGTCTGGTAGTGAAAAGCCTCCCCTCTTTCTATCATCAATAAGTTTCTTATATTTAATTCTGGGCTTTGCATTTTAACACACAGATTGTTATATTTTTTGTTCATTATTCAGTTGGAGCATTTGTACCCTGCTCCTCAGCCAAAAACAAAAGCTCCCAGCATGGCATACATACAATCCGTTAAAACAAGACAGTCCTTGCCTGCAGGTTTACAATCTAAAAGTACATGGCACACAAGGAAAAATGGACAAGGGTAGACAAGGAAAACATCAAACTCAGAGACCAATTCTTACGTAGTTGTCCTTAAAATGGACAGCTAGCACTGCTTAGGGGTAGGAGAGGCCTGATGGAGTTGATCTTTTGGCAAAGCTAATAGAAATCAGCACCCTCTTTTGTCCTTTTTGTGGGGATATGTATTTCCCCTCTTTTTCTCTTTCTTTCTTTCTTTTTTGATGATGATGTGTAAATGTGTAAAAGGGACGCGAATGGCGCTGTGGGTTAAACCACAGAGCCTAGGACTTGCCGATCAGAAGGTCGGTGGTTTGAATCCCTGTGATGGGGTAAGCTCCCGTTGCTCGGTCCCTGCTCCTGCCAACCTAGCAGTTCGAAAGCACGTCAAAGTGCAAGTAGATAAATAGGTACCGCTCTGGCGGGAAGGTAAATGGTGTTTCCGTGTGCTGCTCTGGTTCGCCAGAAGTGGCTTAGTCATGCTGGCCACATGACCCGGAAGCTGTACGCCAGCTCCATTGGCCAGTAAAGCGAGATGTGTGCTGCAACCTCAGAGTCGTCCACGACTGGACCTAACGGTCTGGGGTCCCTTTACCTTTAAATGTCCCCCCTCCTCTTAAGTGCCTTGATTGAAGCCACTGGATAAAATGGAGGCTGCTATATTTATGATGTATTGATGACTCTTAGGTCCCCAGATGTTGCTGTACTACAACACTCATCATTCCTAACCATAGTCTAATCAGGCCGGGGATGATGGGAGCTGTAGTTCAGTGACAACTGGGGATCCAAGAATGCAGAACACCGCTATATGAGATGATGATTGGGGACTTTAATGGTTGTCACACAGGTATTTCAAGGCAGAAAGGAGCCTCCTCAAAAATATAATTGCCCCAACTTCCCTACCATTCTTTATCTGACCCAGATGGCAAACAAAGGAATTGGCAGCAGCTGGGTCTTTCAGAAGACAGACCCTAAACTTGAAAAGCTTGTGGAGAGAAAATGTGAAATGTTTGGCAATGCACCCATCTCTTTAAATCCTTCAGACCAAAGAGCCTGCAAGTTTTTCTGGGCCAGTGATTTTTTAAAAAATATATATTATTCCCCCCCCCCCTTTTATGCTTTTGAGGCTTTGAAATTAGCCATGACAGAGAACCTGGCAGAATTCAAATCCAGCCTCTCCTCTTCTATGCATGGAGAGCGTGAAAAGTTCAGCAGGGGGGAAAGGAGCCCCCCAAAAAGATATTTTGGACACGGTATCAGTGTCTGCTGCGTGCAGAGTCTTTGAACCTCTTGCCAACAGCCAGTCACTTACTGGAGTTTTATGGCCTCTGTTTAGTAATGGCCACCGTCTAAAGCTGTCATATCTTGTTTTATTTGCATCAGAGAGTCTGTAATTATATTCATGCAAACTTTCCTTTTTCTTTTTCATTCTAAGCTGAGAACAGACCTTGATTTATGCTCCCTATCAGGCAATTCTTTCTCCCATAGATGCATGGTATGCCACCCCAAGAAAGGAGGGGAGAAGGGGAGGGCAATCCAAACAACCATGCAAAACACAATCTCAAACAAGAAAGCTTGGGTTCTTAACCCGCACCTTTCACCAGCTCTGTCTTCAACACAACTGAGATAGATTGTGCTGAGACAGCAAACTCTACCTCTTTTGCACATGCACCTTTCCTCGATTGCTGATATCAGGAGACGTTCCCTGTTTGAAAACAAGGAACGCAAAGCTTCAAGGAACAAAATGCAAGCAGCTAATAAGGGATGCAAATAATAATTTTTTAAAAAACGTAAGGTAAATAGTGAACAACATAAAGACCAAAAACAATTAAAATATATAAATTAGTAGCAGGCAGGGCCAAAACTAGGGTAGGGCCAGTGGTGCCTCTGATGTGGGTGTCTGGTTCAAAGGGGTGCCAAAATAATGATTAATGCTATGTATTGTAATAAAAGTTGGGTGCCGCCCCCCCCCCCACACACACCCTCTGCTGGACAGTAGTAAGATTCCAGGGGGTTCCAGGCAGTAACCTAGTGTTTTTTCTCCTTTGGGGAACTGAAGACGCAGCAGAGACTGTCATAGCTTTAAGAAATATGATTTATTCACATACAGTCATACCTCGAGTTGAATGTGCTTTGGGTTGAGCGCAGCAACCTGGAAGTAACGGAGCATGTTACTTCCGGGTTTTGTCGCTCGCGCATGCGCAGACGCTCAAAATGACATCACGCGTATGCGCGGAAGCAGCGAGACGCGAGCCACACACACACACCATCACTGCTTGCGTTCCGTTCGGGATGCGAATGGGGCTCCAGAACGGATCCTGTTTGCATCCCGAGGTACCACCGTATTTTCACTTGCAGTCTGCATGGAGGTAGTCCAGATCTTACAGCATGGTCATTTCAAGAGGGGCTTTTCCCCACAGCAGTGAAGCACTAGTGTCAAAGGCATCTCTCTCAGCTAGACTGCCACTAGACTGTCCAAGCTAGAGCTTAGTCTTTCTTCTCCACAACCTTCTTTCCAGCCCACCTTGATAGAAACTCTTTTCCTGTCGCCTCATGCCCAGTAACCCTGGCAAACTTCTTTCTGCCCAGGCCGAAGATTCCTCTTAGACGGACCATCAACACCTTTTGTCATGTTAATACCTCTATCCCAGGTGAGGCTCTGGCTTGGAAAGAAAGCTTAGCCTGTATTTTCCCACTGGCCTGCAAGTTTCCCTTCAATACTCCGAATAATCAGAATCCTACCATTTATTAATTTCTAGGGTTTAGGGGGTCCACCATTAAACTGTCATAGTTTTTTAAAAGGCATTTGTGATAAAACACTGATTAATTTACTACTACTACTATTTGCATACCGCCGTTCATCTGTAGATCTCTGCAGCTAACAATATAAAAATAATGTATAAAAAACACATAATAAAAATAAGAACAAACCAAACCAAGAACCCTCCCCTCCCACAGATACATTTAAAAGGTCCATTCTTGTGTTGCCACCCTCCGGAACACTCTTGGAGGAGGCACATGAAGAAAGGCCTCAGATGATGATCACAGGCTCTGGGTCTGTTCATATGGAGAGAGGCAGTCCTTGAGGTATTGCAGTCCTGAGCTGTTTAAGGCTTTATAGGTCAAAACCAGCACTTTGAATTGGGCCTGAAAACTAATTGGCAGCCAGCGCTATCAGGCTGGCATCAGTGTGATATGCTCAAACTGTCTTGCTCCAGAGAGCCACCTGGCCACCAAATTCTGCCCCAGCTGAAATTTCTGAGCTGAGTTTTCACGAGGATTCTCAAAAACAGAAGCACACAAACACAAATTGCTGTGAAGACTAGACCAGTGTTTTTCAACCACTGTTCCGTGGCACACTAGTGTGCCGCGAGATGTTGCCTGGTGTGCCGTAGGAAAAAATGGATTCCTATTCAAGAGAATTACTTTATATATAGTCAATATAGGCACAGAGTTAAATTTTTTAACATTTTCTAATGGTGGTGTGCCTCGTGATTTTTTTTCATGAAACAAGTGTGCCTTTGCCCAAAAAAGGTTGAAAAACACTGGACTAGACTATAAGACTGGGGAAGCACAAAACAGAGAGAAGCCAAAATGGATAGACTGGTCCACCCTTCTCCACCAATAGGATTCCTATGCCCAGTTTCTTTCATTTGTGTGACAGTTTTCTGAGCCACACACAATGACACTGACTCTGCATGCCACCCTCTTTGTTGTTTGAAATATATTGCGCGCGCACACACACACACACCATATTTAAAGATGGCACTTTTGAACCACTACGCAAAGTAAGTTTAGAGCTGGATGCGACCATTTTTTTTCCTCTGAGAGGGAGCTGCCCTTTCTACCCACAAGCACCCAATCCATCATTTACCTGCCACGCAGACGAGTATGGGCAAGTCTGACACTTCCAGCCTCTCATTTTTTTCAATCACATCTTCAGTTCACAACATTTCCATATCACTTTGCAGAAATAAATAAATAAATAAATAAATAAATAAATAAATAAATGTCCTTGTGGAAATTTATCAATGAATTTCTCCATGACAAAAGGCCCATTTGAAAGGCTAATGTCCTGATCGGAAAAGGAATTCCAGGAGAGGTTTGATTGACTTCAGAATGCAGCAGCCAGAAGGTTATCTAGAGGAGGCACACGGAATGTATCACCCCAGTGTTATTCCAGTAACAGTTATTCCTGCAACTAAGTAGGCAAACGGGACAGTTTTCCAGCCACTACCTGCATTACACAGGCTGCCAGTCTGCCTCTTGGCCCAACACACAGACACAAACAACATGCGCAAACACATCTTTTCAAGGCAAGGGGTACTTTTGAACTGCCAGGCAAGCTGAGAGGCAGGTGCCTCTCAGAAGGCGTTGCCTTCTCTACCCATAAGTCCCCAATCCATCACTGACGCTCATGCTCCACAACTAAGATAATATTCTCAGCAAAAGTAAATCACAGGAAGACGTTTCCAATGAGCACCTTGTCATTACAACTGAGGTTTTCAATTTGACCCTGCAATTTGCAGTCATCTCAGCCAAAACTATCTTAATATTGTAATACTTTTTTTAAGGGTTGAGGGGGGCGGGGAATCCATGTCAAGTCCTAAAAACCTTTGACAGATAAAATGACTTACAGGTGCAGACAAACGTAACATTTGTGGATATGCGGGCCAGTTTGGAAGCAGTCCTCGTCACAATAAGGCCACATCCATACCATACATTTAAAGCACTATGATGCCACTTTAAACCATCATGGCTCCCCGCCCCCAGCAAAGAATTACAGAAGCTCTAGTTTGTTACAGGTGTTGAGAGTTGTTAGGAAACCTGTTGCATCTCTCAGAGTAGTTTAATAGTCAATTCCTCTTCACAGGAAACTTTTGGAATTGTATACCATATTTTTCGCTCTATAGGACACACTTTTTCCCCTCCAAAAATTAAGGGGAAATATGTGTGCATCCTATGGAGCGGATGCAGGCTCCTTGGCTTCAGCAATAGGAACGCGAAGCCTCCGAAGCGCAGAGGGAGCGCTCCCTCCGTGCTCCGAAGGCTTTCGCTGAAGGCTGGAGAGCGAGAGGGGTCGGTGCGCACTGACCCCTCTCGCTCTCCAGCCTTCAGGGATAGCTGCCTGAAGCCTTTGGAGTGCAGCGGGAACTCGCACTGTGCTCCAAAGGCTTTGGGTTCCTTTTGCTGAAGCCTGGAGAGCAATACTCTCCCGGCTACAGCAGAGAGGGAGAGCTGCACAGCGCCCCTTCAGCCAAGCGGGAGGAAAAATGGAAGGGGCTCTGTTTCTCCTGCCGTTTCGCTGAAGGGGCGCTGAGCAGAGAGGGGAAAATTTTTTTTTCTTGTTCTCCCCCTCTAAAACAAGGTGCGTCCTATGGGCGGGTGCGTTCTATAGAGCGAAAAATACGGTAATTCTTTGGGGGAAGCCATGACTGTTTAAATTGGTATTATGGTGCTTTAAAGGTATGGTGCGAATGTGGCCTAAGAATATACGAAAAGTTTGCTGGACTGGGCTAGTGGGCCATCTAGTCCAACAGCCTGTTCTCTGTGTGGCCAGGCAGATACCCCAATTGGAAGCTCAAATGTGCACAGGAAACACAAACGCATTTCTGAAAAGTAAAGGGAAAATGCTATGTGAATTTGCATCAAAAGGTGGCTGTGGGCAATGCCGATTGGCCAGCACTCATAATGTCATCCTCTCCCCCACCCCCTATCTCCGGTCTCTAGGGCTGCATTGCTTTTTTTTTTTCTGGGTGGAAGTGTTAGGTTTGCTTTTCGCCTCCCTGCCTTTTTGCACTGCGCGGTACTGCTCAATCTTCACCTCCTGCATAATGGGGAGACAGGGTGAAATTGCTGCTCTTTTCTTTTTTCCACCCAGTCGGAGCAGTATTAAGTTTCAGCCAGTCGTTCCCTGTGTTCAGAGTAATAAAAGTTTTGCAAATTGCCCATTTTTCAACCCTATTGAATAAGAATCTCTGGTAACCTAATCCACTCCTGGACCAAATAACAACGCTATTTTCCCCTGGCATTAAGGAAAACTCTAAAGGCTGCCTCCTCCTCCTCCTTCCATCAGAAGGGGAAGTAATGGAAGGGGGGGTGAGGAAGGGGCTTTAAAGGACTGCTTTAGAGGTTGTTAATCAGGCCTGCCTGTTCTTCCCTCCCCATTAGTATTTTTTTTTTAATGATACATTTATGCACTCCAGAACTCAGAGCTCCATTTTATCTAGAGACTATTTCATCTAAGACCTGTTGTGGAAGGGCTCAGTGGAGACCATATACTTTGCAAGTAGAAGGTGTCAGGTTCAATCCCCAGAGTTTCCTGGGAAAAGGGATTGGTAGTTAAACCACTCTGGGAATTGTAGCTCTGTGAGGGGAACAGGGGTCTCCTAACAACTCTCAGTACCTTTAACAAACTACAGCTCCTAGAAATCTCTGGGAGAAGCCATGACTGTTTAAAGTGGCACCATAGTGCTTTAAATGTACTGTGTGAATGTGGCCCTAGTCAAAATGTCAAGAGCATAACCCTATAGTAGAATATCACTGGGCATGTTTTTCTGTCTCAAGACATAAGTGTTCAGTGTTCCAAGAACCTCTCTCTCTCTTGCAAATGTTTTCTCTCATGCTTCTGCTTTTTTCTTTAAATAAACGTCTTGTTATTTTCAAACTTCTCTAGGGACTCATTAACAACCTCTTTTTAATAGGAAAGAAGCAAGGTTAAAACTGGCACAAAAGGCAAAAAAAAAGGACTTCAGCAAGGATACAGTGTTCTTATTATTATTTTTAATTTCCAAAATAGCAACAGTTCAGAGTTTTAATTGCATTTTTATTACTCCCCCCTCAATTATTAATGTGAAAAGATGTAATGTATAACTGTGAACAGCTTTTACATCACTTAAAAGTGGCATTAGATCCTTCTTATCCTAACTGATGATGGTTATTTCATGTACTCTTTCACCTCGGACTAATAATTTCCTATGCACAGGGGGATTCTGAAGTACATGTGGTTCGCAGGTGGTCACCCATCTGCCCATCCTTCCATGCTTTTGCCTTTTGCCTTGGCCACCACTGGCATGTGGCCCTCAAAATGTTGTCCAGAAGGGAAGGTGGCCCTTAGGCTGAAAAAGTTTCTCCACTTCTGTCATAAAGGGAAATGCCTCATTGGCCCAAACAGGTGGCAGCCACCACCAAACAAACAGGGGGCTGTAACACATCCCTACTCCCATGTTGCTCTACATGGGATCCTGCAGCCGCCACTAAGACAAAGGATGTGCAAAAGCTGATCAACAGCAGCTTCAACTCCTGCTTCCTTTGCTCAAACAGTTTGAAACCAAACCACACAAACAAATGCACGTTTTCCTTTTTCAGAAGAAAACGCTTCCCTGATGTCATGGTGAGATCAGGTGAATCAGTGCAGGGATGTCAGAAAATTCATATGGAAACAGGAACAAGTATTCCCAGTTCATCCCATGTCTGAAACAGAAATCAATCCAGCAAATGCCATTGGTTGTAGCTGTTGCTTTTCAGGCCACAAATGATAAATGGTTGATTATGCTCTCTCCTACATTTGCATTGCCTTTGCATTGAAATGAATGAAGTGGGATAGCATAATGACAGCATAATTTACTAACTGATGTAATTAATTATGCAAATTACATAATTTCACCTCAGCAAACAGTGAGATGAATAACATTGGTTTTGGCAGAAGATGAACTTCAGTGAAAGACAAGTCTGCTCACCCTCATTGGTGGACGGTGTTGCAGCCAGGCCCCAGACCCACATGTGATCCAACAAATGGCAGGTCAGATCGCCCAGGTGCCGGCTATTGGCCAAAGCCAACAGCCCTTGGGTGGGCGTTCCCCTGGCAGTGGGCCCAACCAGCCTATGGGGACACTTGGGCCCACTCCCAGGGGTGGTTAAATTGCAGCCTGCCCAGCAGTTTTTTCTGCCTTTTTCATCGGATCTCCTGCCTATCCACCCTCAATCTGTTTGCTTTTTCTTGTGCTTTGACCTTGCTATGGCCTAAGTTGGCAGCCGTATTCAGGGACAGGCAGGAATTTTTCCATTTGGCAAATTGGCAACTGGCTCTCTGGTTTTCGCCTACCTCGTAGCAATCATCATAACTTTGTAAGGCTGGTAGGTATTGGGTAAACCTAGATCTTAGGTCAAGGAGGGGTTATAGTCTCTGTCTACCCCTCCTCTGGAAAAAGAGTGTCCTGTTAAAAGGATCTGGGAGGAGTGGCTTCTGTCCAATGCCCAGGTTGGGGCTAGGGCCATACCACTCCTCCACCATAAGGATGTAAGTCATAGGTCCTCCCCCCCCCCCATGGTTGTGGTTTACCCATAGATGCACTCCCAGCAAACAGGTTGGAGTGGAATAGAAACGGTTTTATTCAATGCCTACGCCAAACCATTCTCTACTGCAACCAATAAAGTTGCGACCATATTCAAGCCCCAAACCCAAAATGCTGTTGACTTGTGTGGTTATTCATTTCCCCTAGGGAACTGTGGGGTAATGGGGTCTTGGCACACAAACAGCACTGTGTGTGACAAATGCAGGGTGGAACAGAAAACAATGCCTTGTTACATGCCATGAAGGTGTCCTGGAGAGGGTGAACAAATGAGGTGGAGAACTTGAAGAGATAGGTCTGATGATCCTTGGGAGGGTCCCAGCAGGGTAGAGAAGATCCATTCAGAACCCCAAGAAGCATCAGAGCTGGAAGAAGAGGAGGTCACAAGACAGTAGTGTGGGGGATTAGATTACAAGAAGAAATCTTGCTTCTGTGCCATTCAGACACTGCTACTCAGGCCCCTCCTGAGCCAGAGGGGTTGGCATCTTCTCCTGTTTGCAAACCTCTGCCCTCGTAGAGAGAACCTTGATGGCACAAGGTTCCATTGCTAAACTGGCAGTGTTTTCTCTTCAATCTCCTAGGACATGGGGATGCCAGTGCCAACATGAACAGACCACCCAAGCCCAACCCTCTCATTTGCTTGCCCAGTCAAGGGGCGCTTCTCACTTGCTACACTGAAGCTGCAGCCACCCTGTTCTTCAGAGGCAAAGGGCAGGAGCATGCAACTTGTTGGGTGAACATTTAGCCAGCCTAACCAGGTTATCTGCCTGCTATGCCTCTTGACCCTTGTCTAGCCTATGTATTATACTGGTTTCAGCATGAAAGATTTGGGCAGAAACTGAAATCCAAAATCAAGTTCCTCATTCAGCAAGAGCCAGGACACCTACTGAGGGGTGGGTGGCCCATCCATCTGTCAAAGTAGTTGACAAGGGTTGGGAGATGTCAGCCGGAGGGCTGGATCCACTCCCCCCCCCTCCCCAGTGTAGAAGATTACAGCAAGGCTGTATTCCTCCACATGCTTAAGCCCCACTGAATTCCCTGTGGTGCATGGATAGGATCACAGTGGATCCAAATGTCACACACATTGTATTGCAACAACCACATACAACCACACGCACGCACAGTGATTTGCACCTGAAATAAGTCTTACATTGGCTCTTGAAGTTTCAGCACCAGGTGGCTGCCCTAAAGCTTTGGCTCCAGCAACAGACAGCTCTATTTGATCTGGAACCAAAGGAGCATTCAGTGTGAAGAGCGGAATTTGGAGAGCAGCTCAGGGAGCGGGTCGTTTTCCGCAAGCCTTTCCTTGCTGACGGAGTGTCATTAACTGCAATCAGCTTTGCGGCTGTCCTGCGGCCAGCTTGTAATACTGCAATCAAACCCTTGTAGTTATTTCCATAAGAGGGTCTCTGGACCTAAGGCTTGCTTTGTTCCTCAGCCGCCACTGGGCAGATTCAGGTAGTTGCAGAGACACTGGCTGTCAACAGATCTAAACCGTGCACACCTGGCCAGCAATAATGATAATAATGGTGATGGCAGTGGTGACAGACATCATAATTGTAGTAAAATGGATTATAAAATTCTATGGGTATGTATCAGCCACATAATGTTGCATGCATCAACCACTGAGAGGCACCTGTAAACCAGAGGATGGGGGGGGGGAGAACTCCCTTAGGCTTTGTTTCATGATCCATGATGCTTAGGGATTATCATTATGCCTTCTGCCTGCTGTTGTGGTTTACTTATATCTTATGTATTTCTAATGAACATATTTAAGCTTATATTTATGGAAAGTAGGCACCCGTTTTTGCATTATGAAGGGGGAAGGCAGAGAGGGCCATGAAGAATTGAAGAAACCCGAGGAAGAAACGTAGCAAAGTGGTAGAGCATCTGCTTGGATCGCAGGACGTCCAAAGTTCAACCCCTGCCCTGGTATCTCCCGGTGGGGCTGAAATCCTGCCTGAAAGAGCCAGTGCCAGTCAATGTAGCCAAAACTGTGTTAGATGGACGGTATTCCTATGTTCCTATGTCATTACTAGGAATGGGTGAGTGTGTCTAATTTTGTTTCTCAGTTTCTCATTTTTCCAGTCTCCAGTGCTCCATATTTCCACATCATTTTGTGGGGGGTTTTGTTGACACACACACACACACACACACACACCTGTTTGTTTGTTTGTTTGTATCCCACCTTTCCCCCAAGGTGCTCAAGGTAGCACACACGGTTTTCCCCTTTTCCCCACGTTATTCTCCCAACTACCTTGTGAGTTGGGTTAAGTCGACAACCAGTGATGAGTCCAAGGTCACACAGGGAGATTCCTGGGATTGGGATTTGAACCCTGGTCTCCCAGGTCCTAGTCCAGCACTTTAACCACTACACCACATTTTGTACTTGCAGCCCATTCTATCCCTCATTTGGCTCATGTGCAGAATTCATTTAAGTGCTGGGACAGATTCCAGGCGTAGTGGGCAAGGATGGAGATATAGCAGACTAACAAAATCACAGAATAATACAGAATCATATAATCTAAAACAGCCTTGAAGGTCACCCAGCCCAACACCAATAAAGGCAGGATACAGCTATAGCATACCTGAAAGATGCCCTTTTGAGACCCTGCTTAAAATTCCCCCAGTAAAGCAGAGCCTACCACTTCCTCGAAAGAGAGACTGTTCCAGTGTCAAATGGATCATACATTGGGGTGTTTTCCTCAATGCTTAGCCAATTGTTTCCCTGCAATTTCCACCCAAAAAAATTCTGGAGCAGGGTGGGCAACATTTTCTTCTGGGCAACATTCCAGGGGCCAGGTACTAAAGGTGAGTTGGGCCAGAGGCAAGAGTGTGTGGAGCAACATATTTTACATTGTTACAAGAGGCTATTTTCTACACATGCCTCCCTAGTCTCATCCAAGAGACATTATCATAACAACATAAGAAAATAAAAAGAGCCCTGCTGGATCAGGCCAATGGCCCATCTAGTCCACCATCCTGTTCTCACAGCAGCCAGCCAGATGCCACAGTGGGAAGCCTGAAAGCAGGACCTGAAGAAAACACCCTCCCCACTTGCGACTCCTGAGAGCCAGTGTGGTGTAGTGGTTAAGAGCGGTAGTCTCATAATCTGGTGAACCGGGTTTGCTTCCCTGCTCCTCCACATGCAGCTGCTGGGTGACCTTGGGCCAGTCACACTTCTCCGAAGTCTCTCAGTCCCACTCACCTCACAGAGTGTTTGTTGTGGGGGAGGAAGGGAAAGGAGAATGCTAGCGACTTTGAGACTCCTTCAGGTAGTGATAAAGCGGGATATCAAATCCAAACTCCTCCTCCTCCTCCTCCTCCTCCTCCTCCTCCTCCTCCTCTTCTTCTTCTTCTTCTTCTTCTTCTTCTTCTTCTTCTTCTTCTTCTTCCTAGCAACCAGCATTCAGAAGCGTGGAGGCAGAGCATTGCTTCCCCCGTGGCTAGTATCCATTGATAGGTTTCTCCTCCCCAAATGTGTCTAATCCTCTTTCAAAGCCATCCAAGTTGGTGGCCATCACTGCCTGTGGCAGGAACAAGTTCCATGATCTGCTATGCACTACTCAAAGAAGTGCTTTCTTTTATCTGCCATGAATCTTCCAACGTGCAGCTTCATCAGCAGAACTTAGGGACACGTTCTGGCCAGGGAAGAACACATGAGGAGTGGGGAAAGCAAGGCCGGTGAAGGGTGTAGCTTGAATACAATTCCAAGGGCCAGGTTGTTGTTGTCGTCATATAGTTAAAGTTATACATTCCCAGTAGTGATGCTGAAGTTCACACCACAACAATGCTGTAGAAAGGATTGTGATAGGCATTGCACACGCCAAATTTTAGCATCGCATAGGGTGCTGCTGAAATTTGAGAGCCCAAAGTTCATCACCAGTCCAAACATCTGGTGTCACCAGGTGAGGAAGACTGGTGTAGTGTAACTTTCAATCCTGATGTCCTCCCTCACCAAATAACAGACAATGGGAGAGCAGATCATGGCTGGCAGCACAAAACACAGCTACATCCCACTACTATATTACTGTTGATGTTGCATCATTTATCTATAAATAACCAAAATTCAGTAAGTGTTGTTCAACAGTCTGGCTGCCAGTAAGTGTTGTTCAACAGTCTGGTTGTTCAACAGTCTGTGATGCACAGAAGTGAGAGCGGGACCATAAAGAAGGTGATCACCGAAGAATTGATGCTTTTGAATTAAGGTGCTGAAGGAGACTCTTGAGAGTCCCATGGACTGCAAGAAGATCAAACCTATCCATTCTTAAGGAAATCAGCCCTGAGTGCTCACTGGAAGGACAGATCCTGAAGCTGAGGCTCCAATACTTTGGCCACCTCATGAGAAGAGAAGACTCCCTGGAAAAGACCCTGATGTTGGGAAAGATGGAGGGCACAAGGAGAAGGGGACGACAGAGGACGAGATGGTTGGACAGTGTTCTCGAAGCTACCAGCATGAGTTTGACCAAACTGTGGGAGGCAGTGGAAGACAGGAGTGCCTGGCGTGCTCTGGTCACAAAGAGTCGGACACGACTAAACGACTAAACAACAACAACAACCTGGCTCTTGGAATTGTCTTCAAGCCAGGGCCAGGTAGAGAGGACCAGAATGCTGCATTCAGCCCCCAGGCCTCAGGTTCCCCAAACCCTGTTCTGCAGCAATAGAGAACAAGCCTGCTCCATCTTTAAGAGATGTTCAAGGCAGATGGGTAGATTCATGAGTCATAAAGCCAACCAAAACTTAGTCTGCGTCAATCCGCAAGCCTCTTTGACTCCCCTCTCCTCTTTAGCATTACTAGTATTGTTGGCTCATGCAGGATGTGGTAACAAATCCCTCTAATCTCCTTCTGACACCAGAACGACAAATAATGCACCTACAGCCTCATCATGTTTCCCACAGCGGCCTGGGAGGGGCTGGGAAAGCTATTAAACCCCAGCTCCTCTCACATCACGATGGGCCGCTGATTTATTCCTGCTTCCAGCGTTGCTTCCCTTAAGTGGGGTCCGTGTGCCGTTCGGGCTCCTCTGGGGCATAGTGAGAGACCTACGGCATGATATTTCCCAGCCCTTAGCCCTGTATCATATCCCTCTCACTTAAGCATTGCATGCTGGGAGAAAGACAGAAAAAGAAAAGGCATGCATTGGCTCACAGCTGGAGAAAAGAACCACAGAGAGCTTAGGGAAGGCCGTGTTTGAAATGCCATCTGTAGAGGCCCAAATCCTGAGGTCATCACAGGCTCACTCAAGCTATGGCTGGGTGTTGTGAGGGAGCAGCCAAAAATACGTGACACACGACGGCGTTCTGCAATGATTCAGACTTCTTCCTTAAGATGGGAAGCAGAAGTAGCTTCAGGAAGCAGAAAGAGACCTTTGCATACTCAGAAGCTATTGGGGGGGCAGAAGAGAGTAATAAGATCCTGCTGAGTTGCTGAAAGTCTTTCAGGGCTGATTAGGCCATGGAGGGAATTACTTTCCAGGCCATTATCTCCGAAGATTCAGCTTTGTGCTTTGGAGGCTGAAGAATTGAAATTGTGCCAGATGGGAAAACCACCTATCAGCTGCATCAGGCCCTCAGGGAGCAAAGAGTTAAAGAGATGTCACAGTGGTCTGGACTTTGTAGTTTGCATGGAACATGAGCATGAACCCTGTGATCATCTTCTGAGGCCCTTTTTTACATGCCTCCTTTGCAAAGGTCTGGAGGGCAGCAACATAATACTTGGCCTTCTCTGCTGTGGCTCCCTTTGTGGAATGCTCTCCAAACGGGGCTCACTTGGCCCCTTTGTTACATATATTTAGGCACCATGCAGAAATGTTTCTCTGTAAGGAGGCCTTTGCCTGACTGAACATTCTATGGCCTTTTTAAATGTGTTTGTGGGAGGGGGGCTTTTGGTTCGCTTTTGTTTAATGCATTTTGTGCTCTTGTTCTGTATTTTTATTTAAAGTAATTTTTATTAAAGATTTTCTTTGTTTACAAAAGCACATGCATTGACTCTTTCTTCAGGTTGTTTTTTCTACCGATCAGTTATATTTGTTGACATACATAAAAAAAAATTAAAAAAATTGTCCAGTAGCACCTTAGAGACCAACTAAGTTTGTTCTTGGTATAAGCTTTCGTGTGCATGCACACTTCTTCAGATATACTGAAACAAAAGTCACCAGACCCTTATATATAGAGGGAGGGGAGGGTGGGGTTTTTTCCTCAGGCGGGTAGTAGGAGATGGGTGATTGACTCAATGAGTATGGTAAACCTGTTGACGACTGTTAACGACTGCAATTAGTCCTGCAGGAAAAAACAAGGGATAGTATGCAGATGATTAGCATATGTAATGAGACAGGAATACAATATCTCTATAGTTTTCCGTTTAGTGATAAGTTGTAATTCAGCAACTTCAGTTATATTTGTTGTGAGACATTGGTGTTATATGCAGTATAGGGTTGGGAAGAAGGGGGGGCGGGAGAGAGGGTGCTGGTAGTGAAGCTTATGTTCTTTTACTTAGTGGGGGGTGTCAGCATCACTTGAGTAGGTTCTCTTTCTGTTCACTTGTTATGTTGCCTTGGTGGTGAGAGAGGTGTGGTTGATTGTCTTTGATTGGTTGGCTACAGTGGGATTTGTTTGTGCGTGGGAGGGGGGAGTTGTTGGGTTAAGTTAGCCATATTGAATTGTATGCTGGGAGTATACAGATTTAATAAACAATTAAGAAGAACCCTGCTGAATCAGACCAATGGCCCACCTAGTCCAGCATCCTGTTCTCACAGCGGTCAGCCAGATGTCTGCAGGAAACCCACAAGCAGGACCCAAACACAAGAATACAGTGGTACCTCAGGTTACATACGCTTCAGGTTACAGACTCCGCTAACCCAGAAATATTACCTCGGGTTAAGAACTTTACCTCTGGATGAGAACAGAAATCGTGCTCCGGTGGCGCGGCGGCAGCGAGAGGCCCCATTAGCCAAAGTGGGTACCTCAGGCTAAGAACAGTTTCAGGTTAAGAACGGACCTCCAGAACGAATTAAGTTCTTAACCTGAGGTACCACTGTACTCTCTTCTCCTGCTGTTTCTAGCAAGTAGTTTTCAGAAGCACTGCTGCCTCCAACTGTGTAGGCAGAGCATAGCCATCATAGTTAGTAGCCACTGATAGCCTTGTCCTTCATAAATTTGTCAAATCCTCTTTTCAGTCCCATGAATTTGACCAATCCTCTGTTCAAGGCAGGGGTCTGCAAGGCTTACCAGGCATGGGTCGGATCACTCCCCCAGAGATCCTCCATGGGCCGGGCCAGCATAGCACGATGGTGAAAATCGTGTCTGCTCATGTCTGTGGCACCGGAAATCGCTTCTGCGCATGCCCAGACACCGAAAATCATGCCTGCGCAGAAAGCGATTTTCGGCGTCTGGGCATGCGCAGAAGCTATTTCCAGCCCCATAGATATGCACAGAAACAATTTTTGGCATCTGGGCATGCGCAGAAGTGTTTTCCGGAGCCACGGAAGAAAGTCCCCATGCTGCGCTGGTTTAGCGCAGCGCGTGGGGACTCGCCTAGTGGGTGGCTCAGTTCGGGGGCAGCTCGGGGGCCGGTAAACGGCCTACGTGGGCCGCTTCTGGCCCATGGGCCTTAGGTTGCCGACCCTGGTTCAAGTCATCCAAGTTGGTAGCCATAACTGCCTCCAGGAGAAGAGAAGTCCATGGTTTAACTATGTGCTGCATAAAAAAGTCATTTTATTAGCTGCCCTGAATCTTCCAACATTCAGCTTCATTGGATGTCCATGAGTTCTAGTGTTACAAGAGAGGGAGAAAAACTTCTCTCTTTTTCCAATTTATGTTGGTTCAAAAAAAGGTGAAGAATTTCCTGGAGCCAAGATCCAAATGTGAGGCAAGTACATTTTGGCAATAGAACCTCAGCAGATATTTAAAATCACAAAATATGCAGGAAAATAAAGTGCGGAAATATGGGCTATGAAGTCTTTACAATATGCCCTTCCAAGTGAATTCCAAATTCTCCCCTTTAAAAGTTCATTCCAAAGTTTCCCTCTTCCCCTAGCATAGGAAAAAGACCACGTTTGGTAAGTTAAAATGATTTACTTACAAACTCTCCAAAGGTCAGATTCATGTGCTTTTCCATACATCAGTCAGAAAGGTAGCACAGGTTGTAAAATGTAGCTTAGTTACAAAGTGGTAAAAGTTCCTAAACTACACTGCATGTGCCTGGTTATATGAAACTGGTTATTCTACACTTTCTCCATGCCTCTCATAATTTATCTTTATTAACTTCTATAATGTCACTTCTTACTTGCCTATTCTACTAACTGAAAAGCCCCCAAATGCCTGGAAGATGGTCTATTCATTGAGCCTCTATCCTGGTTTGGTTTTGCACAAAGCTTGTGCAGTGGTTGCAACATTTGGGACTTTAAAAAAGAGGATTGGACTGCAAAATGGTGCAGTCATCTGCCGTCTCCCTGAAAACAGTTGCACTGTTCTCTCTTCTTCATCAATTAGCCTTGACTACTTTTCTGCATGTTATCAAATAAGATAAAAGATGAAAAAAGAGAGCAATATATATGGTGTTTGACACTGGTTAAACTGGCCAAAATGTACAAAATAGGCTAAAAGTTTGTTGGAAATGCCTAGAAGTAGATGGTACCTTTATACATTTATGGTGGAAATGCAACCGGGCAAAGGATTTTTGGGAAATGGTGTATAACAATTTTAAAAAAATATTTAAATTCACATTGCCCAAGAAACTGGAAGCGTTCCTTCTAGGCATACTGTACTTGGGAATAAGTTACCCAAAAAGGCCACAACCTATTTTTATATGCAATGACAGTGGCAAGAACAGTATAGGTGAGATATTTGAAACAAAGAGAGACCTCAGGAAAAGAACAATAGTTAAATAAATACAATGAATATGCAGAGCTTGCAAGTATGACATCTTAAATAAGAAAACCAAGATGACAAACAGACGAGGAGTGAGTGGGAGTATTTAGAGGAATACTTACAAAAATTTGATCTTAAATATAAATTCAAGGCAGGGGATACCTTGTGACCAACAGTTGACTATATATATATATATATATATATATATATATATATATATATATATATATTGGCATTTTTAAATACAATACAGAAAGATAAACAATATCACATATCTCTTGACATAGTTTCATAGCTTCTTTGGACTCTCTCACGTCTCCCGCTCCCACTTTCATCCCAATAATATTTCCCAGCAATTTATCACCTTGCTTCCAGTCTTCATATCTAACTTTCTCTTGTTGCTTCTCTAATTTCAGATGCCCTATGTTCAGATCCCTAGAGTTTTAAGAATAATCCAATAATTATCCAAAAAAGAAAAAAATTTCCCCCTAAATCTTACTTATATTCATAACTCCATCTAGTTTAGTGGTGCCAAATTATTTATGATCTAGCATCCTTCTTAACATTCAACCAAATTACAATGTTTCTGCAAGTAAATCTTGAATTTCTTCCAATCTTCTTCAACCCTCTCTTCTCCTAGGTCTCGGATTCTGCCAGTCATCTCAGCCAGTTCCATGTATTCTATCAGTTGCATCTGCCATTCTTCCAGTGTGGGTAAATCTTGGGTTTTCCAGTGCTTGGCTACGAGTATCCTTGCTGCCGTTGTTGCATACAGAAAGAAAGTTCGGTCCTTTTTTAACACCCAAGAGGAAGGCCTCTGGTTTCTTAAGGAAGGTATACTTAAATACCTTTTTCAGCTCATTATATATCATCTCCCAGAAAGCCTTCACTTTAGGGCAGGTCCACCAGAGGTGAAAAAATGTTCCTTCATTTTCTTTACATTTCCAACATTTATTATCAGACAAGTGGTATATTTTTGCAAGTTTGACTGGGGTCATGTACCATCTATATATCATTTTCATTACATTTTCTTTCAAAGCATTGCATGCAGTGAAATTCAACCCAGTAGTCCACAACCTTTCCCAGTCCTCAAACATAATATTATGCCCAATGTCCTGTGCCCACTTTATCATAGCTGATTTTACCGTTTCGTCTTGTGTGTTCCATTTTATTTTATTTTATTTTATTTTAATAGATATTTATTGGAGTTTTTAGAAAAGAAATACAATAATAATAAACAGTGTTGCTTTGTTTTTACAAAATTTCATAACATCCTTAGACTTCCTCACGTCTCCCGCTCCCACTTGCATCGTTAATAAATTTTTGTCAAGCAAATTATCATCTTATTTCCAAATTTATAACCACTTATTTAAATACAATAAAAAAAAATTCTCCTACAAATTTTGTTTCTCTTAATCTCTCTTATCATCAAATTCTGATCTATTTTAGTGATGGCCAATTATTTATAACCAAGCATCCTTCTTAACATTCCACTAAATCACAATGTTTTTGTAGATAAATCTTGAATTTCTTCCAATCTTCTTCAATCCTTTCTTCTCCCAGGTCTCGGATTCTGACAGTCATCTCCGCCAATTGCATATAGTCCATCAGTTGCATCTGCCATTCTTCCAGTGTGGGTAGATCTTGAGTTTTCCAGTTCTTAGCGAGTAGTATCCTTGCTGCTGTTGTTGCATACATGAAAAATGTTCTATCTTTCTTTAACACCTTCTGGTCGACAATGCCCAGAAGAAAGGCCTCTGGTTTCTTGGTGAAGGTATACTTAAATACCTTTTTCAACTCATTATATATCATTTCCCAGAAGGCCTTCACTTTAGGGCAGGTCCACCAGAGGTGAAAGAATGTTCCTTCATTTTCTTTACATTTCCAACATTTATTGTCAGACAAATGGTATATTTTGGCAAGTTTAACTGGGGTCATGTACCATCTGTATATCATTTTCATTACATTTTCTTTCAAAGCATTACATGCAGTAAAGTTCAACCCAGTGGTCCACAACCTTTCCCAGTCCTCAAACATAATGTTATGCCCAATGTCCTGTGCCCATTTTATCATAGCCGACTTAACCATTTCGTCTTGTGTATTCCATTTCAGCAGCAAGTTATACATTCTTGAAAGTACCTTAGTCTTAGGTTCTAACAATTCTGTTTCCAACTTCGATTTCTCCACCTGGAACCCTAACTTCTTGTCACTTTTAAAAATTTCTTTAATCTGAGCGTAGTGTAACCAGTCTCGCACTTTATCCTTCATTTTCTCCATACTCTGCAATTTCCAGTTGTCTCCATCTTTTTCTAACAGTTCCCAATATTTTGGCCAGTAGGCTTCCATATTGGGTCTTTTCCAGGCCTTAGCTTCCAAAGGTGAGAGCCACCTTGGAGTTTTATTTTCCAGTAAGTCTTTATATTTTGTCCAGACATTAAACACTGCTTTTCTGACAATATGGTTCTTAAAGGCCTTATTGATCTTAGCCTTATCATACCACAGGTATGCATGCCAACCAAAAGCATTGTTATAACCTTCCAGGTCCAACACATCAGTGTCTTCGAGAAGTAGCCAATCTTTTAGCCAGCAGAAAGCTGCGGCTTCATAGTACAACCTTAAGTCTGGCAGGGCAAAGCCCCCTCTTTCCTTCGCATCTGTTAATATCTTAAACTTGATTCTGGGCTTTTTGCCCTGCCAGACAAATTTGGAAATATCTCTCTGCCACCTCCGGAAACACTCCGTTTTGTCCACAATTTGCAATGTTTGGAACAGAAACAACATCTTTGGCAATACATTCATCTTAATAGCAGCAATTCGGCCTAACAAAGAAAGCTTCAGTTTTGCCCAGCTATCCAAGTCTCTCTTAATTTCAGACCAACATTTTTCATAATTATCCTTAAATAGACTCAGATTTTTGGCTGTTATGTTAACCCCTAGGTACTTTACCTTTTTCACCAATGATAATTCTGTTTCTCTCTGAAACCGTTCTGACTCTGTATCTGTCATATTTTTCCCTAACACCTTCGTTTTTTGTTTATTTAGCTTAAATCCCGCCACCTGACCAAAATCATGTATCAGTTGTAATACTCTTTTCGTACTATATTCTGGCTACTGCAGTGTCAAAACTAAGTCATCTGCAAAAGCTTTAAGTTTATATTGTTTCGCTCCGACCTGAATCCCCTGCACCAACCGGTCACCTCTGATCAAGTTCAAGAGCACCTCCAAAACTGAAATAAATAACAAAGGGGAAATCGGGCAGCCTTGTCGTGTTCCTTTTTCAATTTTAAATTCTTCCGTTACCACATTGTTAACTATCAATTTAGCTTTTTGTTCTGAATATATTGCATCAATCCCATTTTCAAAACCCCGCCCCGCTCCCATTTCTTTTAAATTTCCCTTCATGAATTTCCAAGAGATGTTGTCAAAGGCCTTCTCCGCGTCTATAAAAATCAGCACTGCTTTAGTGTTTATGTCTGTTTGCAAAAGTTCCAAGATGTCAATAATGTTCCTTGTGTTTGCAAACATGTGTCTACCTGGGAGAAAGCCGGCCTGGTCTTTATGAATTACTTCATTTAAAACTCTTTTAAGTCTGCCTGCTAAAACATCAGCAAATATTTTGTAATCCACATTTAATAGGGAGATGGGGCGGTAGTTCTTAAGTAGTGTTTTTTCAGTTTCTGATTTTGGTATCAACGTGATAAAAGCTTCCTTCCACGATTCCGGCGCCTTCTTTCCCTCCAGAATGTCATTGCTGACCTCCATCAAAGGTTGAATCAAATAGTCACTCATTGTCTTATAATACTTGGAGGTCAAGCCATCTGGCCCTGGAGATTTGCCCAGTTTCATGTTCTGAATGGCATGTTCAATTTCTTTGTGTGTTCCATTTTAACAGCAAGTTATACATTCTTGAAAGTACCTTAGTCTTAGGCTCTAACAATTCCATTTCAAACTTCGATTTCTCCACCTAGAACCCTAACTTTTTGTCAAGTTTAAAAACTTCCTTAATCTGAGCGTAATGTAACCAATCTCGCATTTTCAACAGTTGACAATATAAAAGGGTTATGAGAATGTAGAAAATAAGTTGAAGGAACTAATGTCTTCTTCTTCTTCGGCGATCACTCATAGCCGTATAAGATTGTCTTCCATAAACACGGTTTTAACAATGAGTCCCTAAGTGACTGTGGAGGCCAGTTCTGGATCCACACTTCCGTCCACAGTGGGGACATTGGTTTCCAGGCGGGAGTTGATCACAGTGTGGATTTGCCAAGCGTGCCTTCCTCCTAGCACGTTTCGCCCTTGCGTCCTGAGTTTGAGTGTCTTCAAAGCCCATGACACCTTTGGTAAAGGCTGTTCTCCAGCTGGAGCGCTTGCAGGCCAGTGTTTCCCATTTGCCAGTGTTTATACTACATTTTTTTAGATTTGCCTTGTGACAGTCTTTAAACCTCTTTTGTTGACCACCAGCATTAAGCTTTCCATTTTTAAGTTCAGAATAGAGTAGTTGCTTTGGAAGATGATCATCAGGTATCCGCACAACATGACCAGTCCAACGAAGTTGATGTTGAAGAATCATTGCTTTCACACTGGTGATCTTTGTATCTTCCAGTACACGGATATTAGTTTGCCTGTCTTCCCAAGTGATGTGTACAATTTTTCGGAGACACCGTTGATGGAATCTTTCGAGGAGTTGAAGATGGCGTTTATTAGTGGTTCATTTTTCACAAGCATATAGTAAGGTTGGTAGTACAATAGCTTTGTAAACAAACATTTTGGTTTCCCTGTGAATGTTCCAGTCTTCAAACACTCTGCACTTCAGTTGGGAGAGAGCCACACTTGCAGAGCTCAGGCGATGCTGGATTTCGGCATCAATGTTGGCCCTTGTGGAAAGATAACTCCCTAGGTAGGAGAAATGATCAACATTTTCCAACGTTACACCACTGAGTTGGATTTGTGGCACTGCAAAGGGGTTATTTTGTACTTCTTGGTGCAGCACTTTGGTTTTTTGGACGTTGAGTGATAGGCCAAGCTTTTCGTAAGCTTCTGCAAAGATATTTAGGATGGTTTGGAGGTCATCCTCTAAGCGTGCACACACTACGTTGTCATCAGCATACTGAAGCTCTATGACGTAAGTTACAGTAACCTTACTCTTTGCTTTCACCCTGCTCAGATTGAAGAGCTTTCCATCTGCTCAATACATGATTTCTACTCTGGTGGGGAGTTTCCCTTCAACAAAGTGTAGGATCATGTCAATGAAAAATAATGAATAGAGTTGGGGCAATAACACAACCCTGTTTAACACCTGATCCCACTGTGAATGTTTCACTTTGAGAGCCATTGTTATCTGCGATTGTTGCTGTCATATTATCATGGAGGAACCGAATGATGTTTACTAAATTTGTAAACCAAATTTTCAAAAGGACAGTCCACAGGGCATTACAATTTGCAGTGTCAAAAGCCTTAGTCAAGTCAATAAACGCCATATACAGGGGTTGGTTTTGCTCTCTGCATTTTTCTTGAAGCTGTTGAGCAGTGAAAATCATGTCCACTGTCCCCCTAGAAGGCCGAAAACTATTTTGGGATTGTTAAGAGACGGTTTGCTAAGATCCTTGCAATAATTTTGCTGGCCGCAGCAAATAGAGAGATGCCTCAATAGTTTCCACAATCAGTTCTGTCACCTTTTTAAAACATATTGATAATTTTGGCATTTCTAAAGTCTGCTGGGATTTCTTCTCTTTCCCAGATCTTTTCAATGAGCTTGTGAAGTTGTTCTGTAAGTTCAGTTCCACCCACTTTGAAGATTTCAGCAGGTATCCTATCAGGTCCACTGGCTTTGTTGTTTTTCATTTGGTTAATAGCTGTACACATCTCTCCCAGATTTGGAGATACTGCAAGCTCATCTCTAACTTGTTTTTGCGGAATTTGTGAGAGGACCTCAGCAGCTACGGGGGAGTTGTGGTTAAGGAGATGTTGGTAATGTTTTTCCAGCACAGTGCAATAGCTTCTTTATCTCTTAGAAGTGTGATACCGTCTGTATCACACTTCTAAAATATATATGCAGCTAAGCTAGATGTGTAAAGAATTGACATGGAACGCTGGGTGGGAAGTCTAAAAGATCTACTGTATAAGAATGGAAAATGATGTAATTGTAAAGCTGAAAACTTAAAAATAAAATAAAATAAAGCAGGGGTTGGCAAGGTTTACCTTGCCTGAGCCGGTTCACTCCAGCAGAGATCCCTCTGTGGGCTGGATTGCACACACGCATAAGTGCATCTGCCTGCGATTTCTGTCATCTGCGTCTGTGAAGGTGTGATTTCTGGCATCACGGAAGTGAGTCTAGGCACTGCGCTGGTTTAGCGCAGCGTGCGGGGACTCGCTGAGTGGGCAGCTCGGTTCGGGGGGCTCGTGGGCCAGTTAAACAACGGCGGTGGGCCGCTTGTGGCCCATGAACCTTAGGTTGCCTACCCCTGAAATAAAGGAATAAGCTGCTGTGTGAATTAAGCCCTAGTTGTGGAATTCTGCACCAACCACAGCTTCCCTGTTAAGCACAAGGGAAGCACCATATATATGCCTACTTGCAGGTATGGGGTTTATGGGGGGTGTCTTAGAAAAGATGGAGCTGATCAACCATGAGCAGAAATCCAGCCATTATCACCCATTTACCTCACACAGACAACCTTCCATGTACAATATCTTGGTGCACAACCACAATGCTACTGACGCCGGTGGGGTCTTCCGGAATCTAATTTCATCATAGCACGAATGTGCAATTTTCCCCCTTTGATCATTGCCTTGCAGGAAACTCCAGGCAGCCAGAAGTCTTTCAAGGCACATGAGAAATGGTGATTCCTAAAGAGGACGCCCTGCAGCGTTTTTCAGTTTATCGAAGCATCTCACTATCATGCATCAGAAGGTTGAAAAACGCTGTGACTTGCAACAGGAATCTTATTGCAGGATACAGCAAGATGAAGGCTGGGCCAACACATTGATCTGACAAATGAATGACACATTAGTTATGTTAAGCAACTGGAGAATGCATATCATTAGGCTCCTGGAAACACAACTAAGGAAGGAATAGGGGTGCCATTAGTGCTTTTTGGGCGGGACGTGGGGGGATGCATACCCCTAAACATTTTGTGAATCTAAGTTTTGCCTCATTGAGGGGCAGTATTTCAATGAGTAGGAAAATGAGGGTACACCTAAACATTTTTTTTTTAGAGAAAAAGCACTGGGTGCCATACCGAAACGGATAAGCATAGGCTGATAGAATTCTTTGTGTGTTTGTGTGTCCGTGTGTGCACGTGTCCTCTCCAACACTTCACAGAGGTTAGTAGGAATGTGTTTATGTATCTGTAACATCCCTAACTGCACACCAAGAACCACTGTCTGTTAGTAGTGAGCCACAGGCAGCTGTTAGAAGCAGTGATGGCTGGTGCCCATTGGAACTGGTGGGACAGAAGGCAGGAAGCAAGTGACAGTCAGATCTAGAGTCAATCAGAGCCAGAACAAAGGACAGGCAGTGCCAACTTATTCTGGTTTTATCCCCATCCTCCTTCCTCTACAGCTCCCAGAATTATTTGGGGGAAGCTATGACTGTTTAAAGTGGTACCATGGTGCTTTAAAAGTGTGATATGAATGTGTTCCTTATGGGGTGAGGTCTCCTATCCTTAGTGACATTGGAGATGATTTGTGAGAAGCATATTATATTAACACAGAGCAGTAAAAAAAACAACAACCCTCCTTTAAATCAACATATTGAAACAAAATTGTAAGAAAGAAAAAGCATTCCCTTGCAGAGGGAAATTCCTAAATCTAAGATGTCTGATAACTAATGGCAGCCAAGGTGAATTTGGAAGAGAATGCCAATATTGACAAACTTAAAGGATTAGGTGATTGTAAGGTATTGTTGGAAAGGTTCTCTCTCTCTATTTTTTTTTAAATTATTTTTTTGAAGAGCAATTTTGTGTAACTCAGAACTTTAATACATGGCAAAATAGCCTGGTTCAGGCTAATGAAACTGACATCTGGTACTTGGAAAGAGCCAAGTTATGTTACTGCGGAGGTCACAAGGTGAGTTGCCTAGTCAGCAAATGAAATGAGCCCAGAGATCACATGTATGGCGGTATCACATTTCCGAACATGTCAGACTGACATCCCGTCATACACAAATCACCACTGTTCTAAATGAGTCGTAATAGTCAGCTCCCTTTGAATGTTTGGCTTTAAAAAGGCTGCCTTTCTCCAAAGGGAAAAATGTCCCATTTTCAATCGCCCAAGACCACTTCTTTCTTTCTTTCTTTCTTTCTCTTTCTTTCTTTCTTTCTTCCTTCCTTCCTTCCTTCCTTCCTTCCTTCCTTCCTTCCTTCCTTCCTTTCTTAAAACAAGGTGCTTCACCGAGATGGCAAAATGTAGCAAATGCTACTATTTCTGCAACAGATTGAGGCCACATCCACACATTACATTTAAAGTGCCATGACACCACTTTAAAGAGCCATAGATTCCCCTGAAGAATTCTGGGAACTTCTAGTTTTTTAAGGGAGTCAAAAGGTGTGAGAGATCCCCATTCTCCTCCAAGAGGTACAATTCCCCAAGTTCCCTGTGAAGTGGGATTGATTGCTTAACCACTCTGAAAATTGTAGCTCTGTTATTTGGTAAAATGGATTTTACATTCAATCTGTGTATGTTTAATTCTCAGCAGGGCTGCAGGTCAGGGGAATCCCACACCTTGAGATTTCAGGGCCCAAATGTTGTCCTTAAGCATGACACATTACGCATGCACCAGAGTTGCTGAAAGCATATCATTCAAATGAAAAACAGAAAGCGATAAGCAAATACAGTCATACCTCATGTTACGTTTGCTTCATGTTATGTTTTTTCAGGTTGTGTCCCGTGATGACCCGGAAGTACTGGAAAGGGTTACTTCCAGGTTTCGCTGCTCGCGCATGCACAGATGCTCAAAATGACATCATGTGCATGTGCAGAAGCGGTGAATCCTGTGCTCAGATGCCCTGCTGCGGGTTGCGTTCCTTTCATGTTGCAAACAGACCTGCGGAATGGACCCGTTCTCAACCAGAGGTACCACTGTATGTCAGTGATAGTGTGGTCAGTGGTCGTAAATTAAGATAAAAACCTTGCCCATACCCCTCTCTAACCTTCCTTGTGCAAACTTAGTCCTTATTGCATCTTTAAGCTTGACCATTACTCTCATTTATTTTAAAACATGGCTCTCACCAGAGCTTTTATGCATCCATATTTGCTTTTCACTTTAACTCTGGAACAGACAAGTTGTTCCTTCACCATCGGCGCCCACGCTTCTTTCACACAGACTTCTCCATGTTCAGCTTGCAGAAAGGTGGGTGGGTGCAGGAGAGCAAATGGGGAATTCAGTTTTGGATAAAACAGAGCTAAGGAGGGGATGGTCTGCCTTGAAACTGGAAATATTACCGGAATTATCTTGTACGTCAAAGTCGCTCTCTCCAGTCACTTAACAATCGCTCAAAGAAATGATATAAAATATCACTTTTTTACATAGCCGAAATAATAGAGTGTTTGTCAGCCAATTCCTGGATGACTGAGCCCCTTTAACTCCCTGAAACTAGATGCCCTTCTTTCTCCTCTCAACCTCCCGAGAAAATGTTGACAAAACAGGCAATTTTCTGTAATTTCTCCGCAACCTTCTGTCATCGCAGGGAGGGACCTGCACCCCACTCATTTCAGATAACACCGGCAAGTAACCTTTGACATTTCTCCTCTCTCCGCCTTGGAAGGCTCCTGCAAGTGTAACAGTTGTGCCTTTCAGGCCCTTCGAATACTCGGCCGCAATTTAGGCTTCGCTGTGCTGAAGGCCGCCTTTGTTCCCTCCGCTGACTAAGAACCTCTTATAAAAGGGATAAGAAATGCTGTTAATAGCTCGAGAGTGGGCTAATCAGTGAGTGCTATTACCCCTCCAATATTAGGAGGGATGACAGAGTTATCAATAACCCAGCCCCCAGGTGAGGTACACCAGCCGATAATGTGAACTCTGCCCTGATCTCTGCTTGGCTGAGCGCTCATTTAAAAAGAAGCACCACTGTCTGTTTCCCTCTCCCCCTTTCTTCATAGCTTGCCAAGTACATACATCAGCCACAAAGCTTTCGTTGTGTGGGTGTGTGGTGTTTTCTCTTTCTCTCCCCCTCTTTCCATCTTAAAGTACAGTGATTTGGCAGCTTTAAACAGATTCCGTTTTTTAAAAAACAATGAACCATGCATTCTCCATGCAAAAGCACATCAAAAAGGCCTGTTTGTTTGTTTGTTTCTTAGGGTAACTTTATTTCAAAAGCTGGGTTTGCATCCAGTGTTAGTCATCCTCAAAGTAGACCCATTGGAAATGAATGGACATGACCAAATGCAGTCCATTAATTTCAATAGCTCAGTTGGGGTTGTTGTATCCAACTAAGTTCTACTCAGAATAGACCCACCAAGAATTAATGGACCAAAATCAGACATCTCCACTGCTTTAAATGGGTCTGCTCCAATTATAACTCAGTTGGATAGCAATGCATGGCCGTTGTGTTATATTCCCAGGGCAGTTAATAACAATAAAATAAATAACATGGTAATATGACAAATATAGTGAGCTAAAAGTAGTATAGCCATAAAAACAGTTTGGGGAAATTAAAATGGTATTTGCCTGAAAGGAGAATTCTACCATTCTATGATTCTAATATTCACTGTGGATAGCATTCCACAACCAGGGTACCACCACTGAAAAGGCTCTATTTTTCAGATGATGGAGGCTCCTACAGCAGGCCCTTCACTAAAGATCTTCATTTTCGGGTAGATAAATGATGGATACAAGTGGTCCTTCATGTGTGGATATGGACTTCTTGTAGCCATTTTGATGTTAGAATAGAGCAGTGTCATTCAACTAATTTAGATCCATTAATTTCAATGGGTCTGATGGATCCAACAAAGTTCTACTCTGAGTAGACCTTATTAATTGGACATCAAGGGGCCAAATTTAATTACAAAACATTAATTTCAACAGATTTACTTGAAGTATAGCTTAGTGGGAGATAACCCATGGTCTTGCAGGCCACAGTGATCCACTCCACCAATTTTATTTTTAAACAAAGATGAATGATCTGTAATGGACCAGCAAAGGCAGAGCAGATGTAGGGAGCTTGTTTACCCTTCTCTGTCAGAATGGACTGCTTTGGAAAGTTCCAACTGCCAGTTACTCAGGGACTACAGAGCTGGGCCATCTTTCTTTGGCTGATGGATGGGCCAGACTGGTCTCCCTTCACAATTGTGTTCTCCTTTAGAGGCAAAGGATATAAACTTCAAGGAGCCCTTGACTTCCTGGCTCATTGCAGTGACCAGAGTGTGCTTTCCTTCTATTCAGCAGTCAGAATTTGCATGATGTTATAGAGTAGTCAAAGCTAAGGGTGTAAAGAGGCCTCTCTTATTCCACCTTGTATTTGTTGCATGCAGCTCTGTTTCCATTCCACTGCATCTACTGCCCAAAACTACTTTATGGTGAAATTACATAACTTACCATGAATAATTTACATATTATATTATATTATATTATATTAATTATGATATTGTTATTATATTATATTATATTTTATATTATATTATATTATGATATTGTTATATTATATTATATATTATATTATAACATTATACTATATTATTATATTATATTATATTATATTATATTATATTATATTATATTATATTATATTATATTATATTATATTATATTATATTCCATTCCATTCCATTCCATTCCATTCCATTCCATTCCATTCCATTATTCCACCCCATTCATTTCAGTGCAAAGGAATCAGAATGCAATGCAATGCAAACAGGGGGAAACATAATCAATTATGTATCATTTGTAGGCTGAAAGAAACAACAGCAACAAATGCTGATTGTATTAAATGGATCGATTTCCATTCTGGACATGGGAAGACTAAGCAAACATTGTCAATTTCTGTTCCCATTTCTGCTTTTCTCAGAATTCTCCCAACATCCCTTGTCAAAGCACTTCATTGGTAATTAGTGGCCTTGTAGTTAGTCATTAATAATATTACTTATTGTTTTCAACTAATTATTCCATGTTTTTAAGGCTACTTAATTGTTATGTCGGTGGCATTCATCACCTTAGGCATGTTTTCTCTCAAAAGGCAGCATGGGTAGAATACAGCCAAATTAAATACTTTTTATTTACGTCACCATTTCAATGCCAAGAATTCTCCCACTGGAATCAACACAAGAAGAGCTCTGCTGAATCAGGCCAATAGCCCATATAGACCAGCATCCTGTTTTCACAGTGCCCAACCAGATAGCTATGAGACGCCTGCAGGAACACTTAACACAAATGCATATTTTCCTCTTCAGAGTTAAGGGAAGAGAAGAGAAAGCTAGATTACTTTGCATCAAAAGCCTGCTGTGAGCATTGCTGATTGGACAGCACTTGTGATGTTGTCCTCTCTCCAATCCCTCCCTCTGGTCTTTAGGACTGCCTTGCTTTTTTCACGTGGCAGTGTTGGGTTTGGTTTTTAGCCTTCTTGCCTTTTCTCCCTACACACTACCGCTCAATCTTCACCTCCTTCATAACAGGGAACCTATGGAAAGCCCTTAAGCACGTTCTGAGCACAACAGCACTCTCATCTCCTGCAGTTTCCAGCAACTTATCAATTAACAAAATCTGAAAATAATCGTAAAATGGTGGGCTTTGATTGTCAAGCTTCTTAACATTTGCTTTATTTTTCTTTTCTTTTTCAAGGGAGAGGCTCTTGAAAAAACGGCATTTCTTCCTAATCCCATCTTTTGAAATCAGGGGATCTTTCATACAGCCCCAGGGTGTGTTGCTTTTAAACATACCCCCATCTTTTAAGAATGCCTTGTTTTCATCAGGTACTTGACTGGAGTTTTGTTACTAATTCTAGACTTATAGTAGCTAAAGCCAATATAATACTTTCCCGAAATATTACTCAGAACTGCTTAGGCTTGTATTTCCAAAAGCCCAGAATACTTTAAGGAGCTCAGGATACAATCTCAAATGGCCAGGAGCCACATACCACAATGTCTGACAAGAATACTTTCCCAAGCTCTGTATTTTAAATATCTACTCTTGCATCAATATGTTTTATTTTTTCAATAAAAAATAGAGCAGCATTGTGGAATTAAAATAACACTAGCCTTGCCTTTTCTCCTATGCCAATGTTTCCCAAAGTAGGTGATACCACCCCCGGGGTATGCTAGAGCAATCCAAGGGGACAGCAGTAGCTTTGGGTGCAACGGGAACTCACCCCATTGAATATAAATAAGGGGGCGGTGGAAGCATAAAGAAGAGGATAAAAATTTGAAAAACCATTCATACATGTTACATCTGTTCTGTAATGATGCTTACTGCCAGACTGGGCGCTGCTGTGGGACAGAAACAACACCTCCCCTGGACCCAGCGGTCGGGCTGGAGGCAAGGGATTTCAGCTCCACCTAGGCCCAGGAAGTGGATTGCAGCTTGTTTGCCAATTTGGCCATTGGCAGGCGGGCTGTGGCACCGGCCCTGCCCTGGGGTGAATTGGACTGAGCCGACAGGCTTCATTCCGGTCTACCCTGTGGGTTTTAATCCTGGAGCCTAGTCCACCTTCTCATCCAGTTTTGAAAAACCATGTGTACATGTTTCATCTGTTGTGTAATGACGCTTACTGATGTAACATAGAATTAGTCATAGTGATCAGTGTTTTGCTTCTAGAAAAAAAAGGTGGCAGTACTCACCATGAAGTTGTTATGGTAAGTGCCACACTTTTTTCACCAGTACAGTCATACCTCGGGATGAATACGCTTCGGGTTAAGCATTTTCAGGTTGCGCTCCACAGCGACCCAGAAGTAATGGAGCATGTTATTTCCGGGTTTCGCCGCGTGTGCATGTGCAGACCGTCAAAATGATGTAACACGCATGAGCAGAAGTGCCAAAACGTGACCCACGCATGCGCAGACGCATGGACACGGGTTATGTTCGCTTCGGGATGTGAACGGGGCTCTGGAACGGATCTTGTTTGCATCCTGAGGTACCACTGTAAAGGTAAAGGGACACCTGACCATTAGGTCCAGTCATGGCCGACTCTAGGGTTGCGGCGCTCATCTCACTTTATTGGTCAAGGGAGCCGGTGTACAGCTTCTGGGTCATGTGGCCAGCATGACTAAGCCGCTTCTGGTGAATCAGAGCAGTGCACAGAAATTCCGTTTACCTTCCCGCCGGAGCGGTACCTATTTATCTACTTGCACTTTGTTGTGCTTTCGAACTGCTAGGTGGTCAGAAGCAGGGACCGAGCAACGGGAACTCACCCCATCGCGGGGATTCGAACTGCCGACCTTCTGATCGGCAAGTCCTAGGACTTACTATATTTTCCAAAAACACACAAAATGCAAGTTATAACTGATCAATGGTCAAGTCAGTTGACAGAAGGTAGATTTCTAGGGGGGCAAGGAGTGATTTTTCTCTGAAAAGGAGGCGGTAGGCCAAATAAGTTTGGGAACCGCTGCTCTGTGGCATGTGTAACCAGTGTGGTGCCCTCCATATATTGTTGAACGACAACTCCAATCAGCACCAGCCAGCATGGCCAATGGTCAGGGATGATGGGAGTTGTAGTCCAGCAATATTTGTTGGGCACCTGCTCTGAGTAAATCTTTTGTACACAGAGAAGGAAGAGTTTTCAAGATGCCTAATGGCAAAATGATTCCAAAAATAAAAGTCAAATTTGTGAATAATCAGTAACAGGAGGAGTGAGTGCAGGAGAACACAGTGAACTCTCTACCAGGGAGAAACCAGGCACATTACCCCTTAGGCCATCATGGTGGGTTGCCAGGGAAAGGAGCTGCTGATTGGCTCTCCCTTGCATTGAAGAACAAGCATTGAAAGTGGCCAGAGGGTGGTTCTGCAGTTATCAAAGCAAAGTTCAGAGGACACAGGGAGGCCAATGGAGTATTATTTGATCCTATAAAGCTGTTTTCTCTAGCCTGGTCCCCCATTCTGTGTACAGTGGTACCTCAGGTACCTCAGGAACTTAATTCGTTCTGGAGGTCCGTTCTTAACCTGAAACTGTTCTTAACCTGAGGTACCACTTTAGCTAACAGGGTCTCCTGCTGCTGCCGTAAGATTTCTATTCTCATCCTGAAGCAAAGTTCTTAACCTGAGGTACTATTTCTGGGTTAGCGGAGTCTGCAACCTGAAGCGTCTGTAACCTGAAGCGTCTGCAACCCAAGGTACCACTGTAATTTATTACTTGAGTGCAGATGGAATGGCTTTTTGGTGACACATATCATATTGATTCCTTGTTTGCATCCAGACTGCAAAGCATTTTAAAACCTCGTTGTGACACTTGTCTCCCACCATTCCCTCGAGGAGTTCAAGGCATCCATGAGTAATTTTGCTTTGTCTTCACAACAATGGAGATTTGACCAAGAGACAGTGACAGGCCCAGGGCACTCTTCAAAACTGTGTCAAGATTTCAGTGTAAGCCTTAAAAGAATATAAGAAAATCCCACTGGATCAGGCCAATGGCACATCTAGTCCAGCACACTCTTTTCACAGTGGCCATCTGGATGCCTGTGGGAAACCTGTGAGCAGGACCGGAGGACAAGCACTCCCCTCCTGTGGCTTCCAACAACTGGTATTCTGGAACTTTACTGCAGAGCATAGCCATCATGGCTAGAAGCCATTGACAGCCCTCTCCACGAACCCCTTGACTAAGACCCACACTATTCCTACACTACACTGGCTCACTGATTAAAGTTGGTTCAGACACACAACTCTGCTTTTGCAGGAAATATGGCTGTGCTTGGGCCTTAATATGTCTTTTACTTATTATGGGCTGAGCTTACAAAACACACAAGCTCCATAAAAATTACAAACGAGCTGCAAACCTCATTTTTCCTTCTGTGTGCCCTGTGTTTGCCCTTTATGCGCCCACTTTCCCCCTGCCCCCGGTTGTGCAATCATCTTCCCAAATATGTCACCCCAGTCTGTCTTCAAATTACCCTTTTTATTGAAATCGATAAAATAAAATAAAAAGTGTAGGGAGGGGAATGCAACACTAAAACATTATGGTGGCAGCTTTGTTATAAACTCATTAATGGAGGAACGGCCAACTAGATAGACCTTTAACCACCCTGTCATTGATTCCAGAGCAAGGAGAATGATTAAGTGTGATAATCAGTGGACAGTTGCTGCATTTGCGCGCTGGAAAGGGTTACTTCTGTCTGGGGTCCTGCCAGTGTACCTATCACCAATTGTTTGAAATACAAGGCACAAATGATTATCACCTAGATTTCTTTTATTTTACTTTTAAGGAAAGGGTTGATGTGCTTAATCATTTCATAGTAGCCAATGTTCAGTTTGCAAAGATCAGCACAAAGAGTAAAGCTCTTCCTGAATTTCTGTACTTCAGGCCACCAGGGGTTGGGTGATTCAAGGACTGGAGGAAATGGAGGAGGAGCAAGCAGCCTTCTTCATACTGGTACCCTCCTAATTGTCTTGGCCACATTAGCACAGAGAGAGCAGTTGCAGGCTCAATGTACCTTCCAGCATATCACTTTTAAGTGATCTCTCTCTTAAATGTTTCCTTTCTTTGGAGGGAATGTGGAGCTCCTCCACCCATTACTGATAGTTGTCTCTGAACTAGTCTTGAACTATAATTACTAATACTAAATGGCCTCATTCCAGTAAACCTGAAGGAGCGTCTCCACCCACATCGTTCAGCCCGGACACTGAGGTCCAGCGCTGAGGGCCTTCTGGCGGTTCCCTTGCTGTGAGAAGCCAAGTTACAGGGAACCAGGCAGAGGGCCTTCTCGGTAGTGGCACCCGCCCTGTGGAATGCCCTCCCAGCAGATGTCAACGAGATAAACAACTACCAGATTTTAGAAGACATCTGAAGGCAGCCCTGTTTAGGGAAGCTTTTAATTTTTGGTGGACTATTGTATTTTAATGTTTTGTTGGAAGCCGCCCAGAGTGGCTGGGGAGGCCCAGCCAGATGGGCAGGGTATAAATAAATTGTTGTTATTATTATTGTTGTTGTTGTTGTAAATCATTAGGTGTCTCTTTCTCAATCACTGAACTCTGAAACAAGAAAACAAGAAAGTAACAAGTGGGACTGACAACAAATGTTTTGCATAGTTGCAAAATGGGGTAGTCCTCTCTAATAATAATAATAATAGTAATAATAATAATAATTTATTTATACCTCGCCCATCTGGTTGGGTTTCCTCGGCCATTCTGGGTTGCTCCCAACAGAATTAATGTGAATAATAATAAAAAATCAATAAAACATCAGACATTAAAAACTCTCCAATGTTCTAGCCAGCCATGCTTTCCCCCCTGGAATACTCCATTCCATACGCTCCCCACTGGTTTTCAGAGCCCACCCCCTCAAGAATTCCATAGTCAGCAAAGGGGGGGGAAATGGGGGGGTCCTTCCCTCTGCACAGAAAAGTAGCACATCATGAAGAAGCATTCAAACTCAGTTTTCTATGTGCAGGGAATACAGGCTTTTGAGTTACAGTATTTATTTTTCCAAGTGGAGCATTCAGACAGGAACTGTCTCATCCACAAACTGAAATTGTACTATTCAGGAACTCTTTTATCACTTGCCTCTACCAGGTTCATATTTTAAATAAATAAATAAATGTTAGAGAGATAGATGATAGATAGATGATAGATAGATGATAGATAGATTAGATAGATGATAGATAGATTAGATAGATGATAGATAGATAGATAGATAGATAGATAGATAGATAGATATAGATAGATAGATAGATAGATGATAGATAGATAGATAGATAGATAGATAGATAGATAGATAGATAGATAGATGATAGATAGTAGATAGATGATAGATGATAGATGATAGATAGATAGATAGATAGATATAGATAGATAGATAGATAGATAGATAGATAGATAGATAGATAGATAGATAGATGATAGATAGATAGATAGATGATAGATAGATATAGATGATAGATAGAGATAGATAGAGATAGATAGATGATAGATAGATAGAGATAGATAGATGATAGATAGATAGATGATAGATAGATAGATAGATAGATAGATAGATAGATAGATAGATGATAGATATAGATAGATAGATGATAGATGATAGATAGATAGATAGATAGATAGATAGATAGATAGATAGATAGATGATAGATAGATAGATAGATAGATGACAGATAGATAAATTTAGTTTTAGTGACTTTTGTTTTTCAAGAAAGCTTCCAGCTCTTATTATGGAGTGGTAGGGAAGAGTATGTATGTAGTGTTTAGTCTGCTGGGACAGAATATGTTCTTGTAAACAAGTGCCTAGTTGAACTGTGATGAGTAGGTAAGAGGAAGAAATTTGATTCAGCTCGCTTTGAAAAGAGAGCCTATCTGATTAATACTTTCTGAAACAATAGATGAACCAAAACACAGCCATCCTTTAAAATGTGCACTTCTCCAAGTTTTGCAAAGCAGCTCTCCAGCCAAGTAATGTGTACCCTATTAGGGTAGAATTTGAACTAAAATATTGTGATTATCTTTGTCTTTAATTTGACTTGCGTTCTCTTGCCTTCATGTGCTTTCAAAGCATTTTCACATAGCCATTCTTGGTGGCTATGTGAAACTGCAATGTCATACTCAATTCACAGCATCATCCCTGATTGGCTAGTACCGCATATGTGATTGATCTATAAAGCATTGCACCCACTCCCAGCTGCCCTAATTTGACCTCCATGTTTGTGTCTGAGGTCATAATGTAGGCAAATCTGATTGGATATATGCTACTGTGGTGCCATATCATCATGTGATTCCTAATTGGATGGGATCATCAATGAGATCATCCACTCACTAATCCTGGAAGGAAAAATAGGGAGTGCCAAAAGTAATGGTACCAAACAGAAGCAAACGTAACTAGTGACGGCACGTCTGCGCACACACGCGTTGCTTATCGCCGCTTCTATGCATGACATCATTTTGAGCACATGTGCATGCGTGAGCAGCAAAACCCGGAAGTAACGCGCTCCATTATTTCCGGGTTGCCACAGAGTGCAACTCAAACGTGCTCAACATAAAGCATATTCAACCCGAGGTATGACTGTATTGGCTGTTTTTAACTGTTTGTTGCTGTTTTATTGTACAGTCATACCTCGAGTTAAATGTGCTTCAGGGTGAATATTTTTGGGTTATGCTCCACGGCGACCCGGAAGTAATGGAGTGCATTACTTCCAGGTTTCGCTGCTCACGCACACGCAGACACTCAAAATGATGTCACATGCATGCTTGGAAGTGGCGAATCGTGACTCGCGCACACACAGACGTGCAGGCACGGGTTGCGTTCGCTTCAGGATGCGAACGGGGCTCCGGAACAGATCCAATTCGCATCCAGAGGTACCACTGTATATTGCCATGAGACAATTATGCAGAAGGCAATTAATAAAATAAGTTTTTCTGGAGACACTCATCTGCTGTCTTTACCTGCTGCTCCCAGGGTGGATCTACACATGGGGGGGGGGGACCTCTATAAATAAGTTAGAAATTAAATTGTTATAACAAAAGAAGAAGGAAAACGCTATGTAAAAATCACATAGAAAATTAATTTGCTCTCTGGCGCCATCTGGTGTTGCATTTTACAACACTTTCAAAGCATTGTGGGGTTTTTTTTTTATTAAAGTAGCTGAGTCCCCCGTGGCTCCCAATATCCTAGTTTTGGATATAATGTTTCTATGTATGGTATCATAAGGGGAAATGGCAGCCAGTACAAGAGTCATTGGAGGGGGAGGCAGGCGGAAGGAACTAGTACAGGCAATTCCACCTTCCTACTGGGCTTGTATGTAAAGGCAGGGGGGTGAGGACTGCCTGGGGGGCAGACAGAACTTGGTGGGGCCCTGCCTGATTTGCTCCAATGGAGTAGACTCCACTGTACTAGATGCAACCTATTGTTTCAATGTTCCATTTAGAAACTCAGTGAGGTGTGGGGCAAAGATTCAGTTTCAAAAAGGCCAAATGGAAATTGCGAGAAAGGGAGGAGAGCTGAAAGCTAGGAAGACGTCGTAACCTGTGTCTGTGTGAAAGAAGTCTGGGAGAAGAATGAGCAGAGGATGGAAGAGAGATGCAGGTCAGGAAGAGATTTTTGCCTCTTCCCCCCCCCCCATCTGTCTTATGTACATTGACTTCTTCCTTGGACACATCAACCAGGCTGGAACAGAAGCAAAGGAAAGATGGTTGCATCCCTGCCAACAAAAGAGGCCCGTAGGCCTCGCAGAGACCTGACCATGACCTGGAAAATGGCTGCAACGTGTAATGCTGGAAACCTTGACTCATCTCTGAATTACATTTCATAAAAAGCCCATTAAGGTTTGAACTTTGCAAAGCAGTGCATGTCTATATATGTGTGTGTGATGATGATGTTGGGGAGACTGAAAAGTACCTTTCATAATGAGCTTATCTGGCCAAGAGATACACGGCTTTAGAACTGTCCGGCAGAAGCCCTGAGAAGCAAAACGGCTGTAATAGGAAACATGCAAACGCAATTAGGATCCGAATCTGGGGGCGGCGGGGGGGGGGGTCGCTGCTGCCACTGTTGGCTCTTTGATCAGATAAGGGGAGAAAAGTGCAGGCAGTTGCTTCGGCTCACCCTTTAAATAAAATGATGAATGCTGTCCAACCAAAAAATTATAAGCAATTTCCCATTACATTACAGGCCACTGTGTTAACTTCTTCTTTGCGTAACTGTCATCTTTTCTTATCGATGGATTTTGCCCAGTGCTATTACTACTCAGAGGAGACCCAATTAAATCAATTGACAAGTTACTCATGCTTGTTGATTTCAACCCAATCAAGTTTTACTTCAAGCAGATCCATCTGAGTGGGCCGAACTTAGGCTCCATCTCCACTATACATTTAAAGTGGTACAGGGGCGCCGACTTATAAAAAATATTGGGGGGGCGGGGGCCCATACCGACTTATAAAAAATATTGGGGGGGGCCAAGACCTCCAAACCGCTGCTGCTGGGGGAACGAGGGGCGAGCCCCGGGCTGCCCCGACCTTAAGTGAACCTGTGAGGGCCTGCCCTTTGCGGCAACCGATTGGCTGCCGCCGTGGGCGGTGAATATTAATGAGCTAGGGGGAATCCCCGCTTCTCGCGGGGCTGACGCCAGCCCCGCGAGATTGTTGATGGGTTGAGAGCCCGCAACCCCACCCCCTCTCTAGATCGGGAGTGGCTTTGTTTTAACTCATTACTGAATGTATTTTAAAAGGTAACTATCGTCAAACAAGGAAAATAAAAAATACCAAATGAATTTTTGAGGGGGCTCGGGCCCCCTCAGGCCCCATGGAGTCGGCGCCTATGAAGTGGTATGATACTACTTTAAATAGCTGTGACTCCCCAAAGAATTGTTTAGTTTGTTCAGAGTGCAGTTTGTTTAGGAGCTCCTTCCAAGCCCTGCTCCATAGCATCCATTTACCTGGAGGTGCCAAGGACCTTCTGTATGTAAGAAATGTATTCCTATCCCTGAGCTACAGTCCTTTCATTTTTTGTATGAATTCTGTACATTTTCTATATGTGGTTTTTTTCTGAAACTGAAGGACAACCCCCTCCAAATCTGAAATCACCCCAATGTAAAAATCCCAACCGTAAAGAAGCTCAGTGTCCGTGTAACATATTCCCAACCCCCTTGTCACTGATATCACTAATTTCCCGTTCATTGTATGATTTTTCATCATCGATCCTACATTGGGCAAAATTAGATTTACTGTCTTGGTTTCTTACAGAATTACATGGAAAGTGCTGTTTTCATTCCTCTCCAGGACAGTAAAAAGCAATAAAATTCTTGCAGATTTCGACAGCAGGCAATTCAATAAAAAGCTATGTATATTTTATAAGGAACAATAAAAATAAGTCTATAGCTGTATCATAAAGGGGTTGTGGAGAAGCAGCTCCCCCCCCCCCGGTGTATTTTTCTACTTGGGTCATCTTTGGCGTTCTTGGCTTGTGAATTTGGCAGGCAAGAGCCAGACCAATATCCAGTTCAGGGTCACATTGCTGAGACTGAAAGAAGGGTCTGCCCTCTTCACCAGCACAATATAGTACAGCATTTATAGTATTTAGATTCAAGGCCTGTCCAATCCAGATCCTGCATACTCAGAGGCTGATGCTCCCTGGACACCCGACCCCAATGCTATAGCTCTTGGTGGCCTAACCATCAGCACAGGTTACTTATCCTTTATACACCCAGTAGATCACTGCGGTCTGCTGGAGAGTTTCTCCTGCAAGTTCCAAAAATCTCAAGAATCTCTCACTACAGAAACTCAGAGCAGGGCTTTCTCTGTGGCTGCCCCTGCTCTGTGGGATAGCATTCCTGTCAAGATACTACAGGAACTCACTACCTGCACTATCCAGGAATAAAATAAATATATTTTTGTTCTAAAAGGCTTTCCCACCCAGTTGGCTAAAATGGGCCTTTACCATGAGTGCCTATTTTGTTCAGGTTCTAGTCTTGTTTTAAATGTATTTGTTGTTTTTAACTCTTTTTTAAAATTACAGTTCTTTATTGCGGTTATTATATTTATTATATGTAAATCGCCTTGAGACAGTGGTTTAAACGGTAATTAATAAATCAATGATGATGATAATCAATAACCATGCTATGCAATGGAGCGCTCTTGTCACATTTCCCCATGGAAGAGTAACATGTAGGTAAGCAGGGAATGTGTTTTATGCAGTCGCCACTGGTCCACCTCGCTCACAATTAGTCTCCACCATTGTTATTTGACCTTGGGTCCCTAAATATACTTGAATTACAACTCCCTATCACCCCATTAGCTAAACTGCCTTGGGGCAATGGGAGTTGCAGCTCGACAATATCTGGGGACCCAAGTCTGAAGATCCTGGCCAGCATCCTGTCCCCAGGGTCCAGGCAGATGCCTCTTGTAGTTTCCAGCAACTGGTTTTCAGAAAGTGGAGCTAACACAAGCCACCAGGGTTAGGAGCCGTTGACATAGTAAATTCATTGAATCTTCTCTTAAAACCTTGCACGACTCAGAACCTCAAGGACTGCCTCTCTCCATACAAACCAACCTGGACTCCTGTGCTTGCCATCTGAAACCTTCCTATGTCTCCCTATCCCAAGAGGTTCAGAGTGTGGCAAAACAAGAACAAGCCTTTTCGGTGGTGGCAGCTCCCCATCAGTGGAATATTCTCCCCAAAGAGGCTTGCTTGGCACCACTATTACATGTCTTTAGGTGCCAGGCAAACCAGGTGGTGGTTTCACTTGCGATATATCGCCGAGTGAAGCGGCCATCGCAGTCTGCCCCTCATGCCAGTCCTGGGCGATGTATCAATACATCACCCAGGCCTATTTAGTTGTGAGAAGCTATGTGGCTACATTTGTGGGTGGGAGAAAAAGATGTGCGGCAGAATCCTAATAAATTAAAACGTTGGTTGTTCCTGTTGGGTAATCAGCAAGAATAAAAACCTCATTCCAAATCAGTACTGTACAGTGGTGCCTCGCAAGACGAAATTAATTCGTTTTGCGAGTTGTTTCGTCTTGCGATTTTTTCGTCTTGCGAAGCGCGGATTCCCTGGGTATTAACGGTTTTAAGAAAAAGGAAACAAACTTGCAAGACGTTTTCGTCTTGCGAAGCAAGCCCATAGGGAAAATCGTCTTGCGAAGCAACTAAAAAAACGAAAAACCCTTTCGTCTTGCACGTTCTTCGTCTTACGAGGCATTCGTCTTGCATATAAAGTATATAAATATATGTATATAAGTAATTAATCTTTTTAAGCCAGGGATGAAACTTGGGCACAGGAGGACTAAATAATAAATTAGTAGTAGTAGTAGTAGTAGTACTATTACCAACATTACAAAATTCCAGCTGTTTTCTACTCAGTCTTCACCAGTACTTTATCAAGCCCTGACCAAGCCTTCACCTATGTCTTGAAGGTGCAAGACCCCTCAGTTAGCAGAACCATATGCTCCAAACTTTTGCTAAGATGTACCATCTCAGATTAGAAGTAAGGAATAGCATGTTTGAATATTCTCTCATATAAAAAGCCTTCTGCATATAGAGCAATTGCAAGTTAGGTACACAATTACTTTTCTTTCTTTCTTTCTTTCTTTCTTTCTTTCTTTCTTTCTTTCTTTCTTTCGTTGTAGTGGAGCAATGGAGACAAGTTTCTCCTACTGTCTGGGGATAGGCAATTTGTGATAATATCACAAATTTTATGGTCTGGTGTTTTGTTTTGTTTTAGTATACCTAAAACCCTTTGCTTATTAGGGGCTACCCAACATTTTCTTCAAAAAATTGCTTTGCACAGATAACAACCATAGAGTTATCGAAATTTTCAAAAGTAGGTGGTCCATGGCTTGGCTTTTGAAAAATAGGGGATCCTCAGTAATTGGCTAATTTTGAACCACTGCTTTATATCAAGTTTTTATTATTGTGCTTTGTAAAATACGTTCTTAATGTTGTGCACTGCCCTAGGATCTTTTGATAAAGAGCGGTATATAAATGAAATAAATAAATATTACAGCCACCTACTTTGATAACAATAATAAAGTCACCCACTGGTCTACCATAACTGGTAGTAGCTCCCCAGAATTTCAGATAAAGGCTCTCTTACAAGCCTTACCCGGAAATGCCAGAGATTGAAAATGGGACCTTCTGCATGCAAAACCAGGCCTAATCCTTGTCTGAAATGGATCTAGAAAAGCAGTTTTTCTGATGTATGGTGTGAATGTGGCCCTAGCGTTGCCCTGAGACAAAGAGGAAGATGCTCAGAAAAAGGCTTAGGTTGGTATTTCTTCTGATTCCCACTTGCCCCATAGTGACAGCTCCATCCTATCGGTACTTTAGGGCAGATATCTAGTTCCTTATTCAGCAAAGTGAGCAGGAGGAGCCCTCCCCCCGACACCATTTGAACTACTGTGTGTTATTGCAACCTTAAGTAATAGGGGTATGGCTTCCAAAATATACAAAATTTTACTTAGTAAAGTATCAGGCTCTTCTCAGGGACTATGATCAGTGTGAATAGCCTCTGGATAGATGAAGAAATATGGGAAGAAATATGGTCTAAACCCCCCACCCCTTAAAACTACCTCTGTAAGAATACAGGAAGCTACATTGAAAACAATGGCTTCCTCTATTTTGAAGTTTGCAAAGTCATACACATTATGCCAGCTAAAGAAGAGGGGGGGAATAAGACAATTAAATCCAGTTTTTACATTGCTTAACAGGACTAAAACAAATCTATACATTTCAGTTTTTCTCTGTTTCTTTTTCCCCCTGGTGTTAAGCTCAATTATTCTATATTTCTGCATCACTTTGCAAATTTCATTAGTGCTATAGTGCAAATTTTCTCTTAAGATGCACATTGTTGAATGTGATATTGCCTAATATACACAATTCTGCAAAAAAAATCTACCAGCAATTTAGTGTAGAAATTTCTCCTAAAGTATCTCTGTATGCAATTGTACTTGATATACACAGCTTTTTAAGCAATTTCTCCAATATATTGCATTTTACACATTATTTTCACTAAGACATGCATTTTATACATATGTTCACCTAATAAGCACATTTGTGTACATTTCCTTAAGTTGCCCTGGTATCAGAAATCTCAACAAAAAAGTGGGTGGCCGTGGACAGACACATCTCCAAGTAGCTCTCATGCTGACATTCTAGCTCATGATCAATAAGATTCCTGGTTCAAGTTCTGGAATCCCTCAGTTAAGCAGACTTCAATTTCTATCTGCACAATATTAAGTATAAGTTTAGCCCAAGAGATTTGGTGCACTTAGATTTGCCTTCAATATTTAAAGGGATTGTACTGTCAATCGTGTGTGTGTGTGTGTGTGTGTGTGAACTTGGTTGCATAATAAAATGTTTCTATTGGATCATGTAGCTATACCCTTCTTTTACGAGGCTGAGAATAAATTTTTGCTATGTAGATAATCTGATAGGAGGCACTATATCAACCCCAGGTTCCAAGTTGACTCTTTTATACATTCTCCCCATATAATACACTTATTTTATTCAATATGATTAGTCAGTGTTTTTATATAACAGTAAAAAAATACAATGTATGAGTGGCATTAAATGGGTGCTAGATGCAGAAGGTGGACCATTACGGGCAATGATTGAGTTGAAACCACCAAATTCCATGTATAATTCTGTTTAATATGGATTCCTCCTAGGAACATAGGAAGCTGCCTTATACTAAGTCAGACCATTAGTCCATCCAGTTCAGTGTACTCTATGCAACTGGTGCTGCCTACACTAACCAGAAATGGCCAATGGCTCTCCAGGCTTTCAGACAGAGATCTCTCCCAGGCCTACCTGGAGATACCGGAAACTGAACCTGGGACTTCCTGTGTGTCAGGCAGATCCTCCGAGCCTTGACTCAGTGAGATAAACAACAAGTGGTGCCCTCCCATTCCTCATGCAGAAGCCAACTAGACCAGCCATTGAATCTCACTGGTGACAGGATGTCTTCCAGAGCACATGAGGACAGCAGGCTAGTTGATGAGGTATGGGGTAGCCTATGTACCACACACATTTTTTTTGTCTCCGAAGAGAGAGGAATGCTGCCCTCCAGCATCTGCCACCTGAAGCACTGGCCTCAATCTGCCATATGGTAGGGCCAGGCCTGCTCAGGATCCTGTTCCTCCCTGGAATCTATTGCTAGCCTTACACAGACACAGACACACACACACACACACACACACACACACCAGGAGGTGCTTCCACCCACAGTTTGAGAGCTGCACAGACATAGCAACGAAGCTGCATGAGCCTGAGAAGTGCAGGCCTAGCTATAAGCTGTGCATTCAAGCATCTGGAGCTCATGGACTCCCCGCTCCCCCCTGCCCATGGGTACCACATTCTTGACCTGCTTTGTCCCTGGGGATTTGGGATGTTTACACATCTCACGGTCAAACATTGCAAGCAGAAGCGCCTCGAGTCAACCGGCATCCTGCTTTAGCCTTTTGTCATCTGGGTTCAAGAAGCTCCACCGTGCCCCACCCGGGATGTAAGCAGGATGCGGCGTCTGTTTCCTATTGGGAGAATCTCTCTCTCTCTTTAATGCCCTCCTTTGATATCTTCTTTAAAGTTTGTTCCCCTTTTTGTCAGTGGGTGGCTGTTATGAGGTGTTAACATGCATCGAGCAGAGGCGGCAGCAGCAGCACAGATCCCACCAGCCTTTCCCCTTTTCCGGCTATTTATCTTAATTGTGTTGGCTCGTCCTTGAGTATCATCCTGCTCTTTTTCTCTGCGGTTTTTATTTTCCGGCCAGCCACCCTGCCCTACTCATCTCCCTGACCCACCCCAACCCCCAGCTTCTTCTGTGTTTTCTTCTTGGAGTGGGAAGCTTTTAGGGATCCTTTGATGTATGAGTTAACAGCCACACTCAGCTTGATTTGCACCATCCTCTGCTTCTTACAGAAAGAGCAAAGGTGCGGAATGAGATGGGCACAACTGCACAAAAGCCTGGTTTGTCAAGGCAGAGTCTAGGTAGAGTCACAGGGCAAAGGGTGGCAAGACAAGGCTCATAGCTTCCATCCTCTCTTCCATCCAAGTTTGGAACAAATGGAGCAAGCCTGCCTTTTTAGGCCTCAGGAGGGTCTCTGGTTAAGTGTCTGATTCAGTTACTGAACATGAGAATAATAATACATCCAGCAAATATATTGTGGTATGAACTCAATTTGAGAAATACATTGCTTGAGAAAGGGGTGGAAAATAGACCTGGGCTGGATCTAGACACATCAAAAAAGCAATTCAGTTAAATGAGTTGTAAACCTCATACAGAGAAATCTCGTTGACGAAAAATGGGACTCAACAGCGCCATCTGGTGTCACAGTATAAAGCGCTTTATCTTCATGAATGTAGCTGAGTCCCTGTACACAGGAGACAAAATGAAGATGTAGACCATCTGGGCAGCCTTCTGGGACCCACATGGCAGTCCTGGATGCAAAAGTGGGCAGAGCAATGAATGTAAATTTCATCTTTGTGCAGTTGTCTGGTTCCTACATATGCTCACACACCCCTTTGTCCTCCAAGCAAGAGGCATGATCGGAGTTCAGGGACACATTCCAGACAGGCAAAAACACTAAAGGAAGCTGCAAAGGAGGGCCAGTGAGGGCTGTGATGTAGGGCAGGTCCTGAGGGTGAAATTGAGATGGTTGGAAGCCTGTATTTGACACTCGGGCCTGAAGTTCCCCACTACTGTTGTAGAGTGAGGAGAGAGAATCCTGAATTGTAACAATTCAGGAAGGGGGGGCTATTTTGGAATGAATCCCCAATGAGATAACACTTGTACACCTGAAAGTAAATGGCTCACAAACAAGAAAGATAAGCTAAAGCAGGTATGGAGGTCCAGGGCAAGCATCAGAGGAAGGTGTTCCCAGATAGCTTTGGCTCTGGTGCCCAACTATGCCTCCTGCCTGTGGACCAGTGGCAGAGCTTCATGCTCCAGCACCGGGGGGGGGAGAGCAGGTGGGGGAGGGGCTGGCGCGCATCCTGAGGGCATGGTGCACCATCTGAGTGGCCATGCACGGACCCAGCATGGACAGGGGAAGCAGTCACGATGGCACCCCAACAGGATCACACTGCTGAAGGCAGTGCGCTCCCACTGCACTCCTCTTCCTCCACCAGTGCTGTGGACTAGGCTCATTTAAAATGAAAACAGCATAGAATCACTGAGTTATTTAATCTCACAATGGATATGCTCAAATAGGTTCAGTAGGGATGTAAGAAGGCAACCATTTTTATCCTGACTTGTATTAATCACAATTAGCCCTGCTTCTGTTCTGCTGCAGTTCAGTTTCTGCCAATTGCTACATTATTGGTCTCCTTAGGTGCCTTATGTAAGTTACATAACTATTTACATAACACAGTCATTCCAACGTAAAGGAAATGTCAAATCCATGTACAAAAGAAGACATCGATTATGTATTGTTTGTGGACTTAAAAAACAACCCAGCAACAATGTGAACGAATACCAGCCATATTTGCTTGAATGATTTCTATTGCTGATTTGAGACAAACATGCAAACTGCAACAATTTCCGCTTCCTTTTAGCTTTTCACTAAGGTTCAGTAATGTTTATTATTTGGAGGGATAGAAAGAATGCTAGAATGCACCTGTATGGGTTCAATTAACAAGAACAGAAAATAATGTAAGAGATCCCCAAATTCTGCACAAAGCAAAATAGGAGCATGATACACTAGGGACTTGTGCCAGGAATAGCTAATGATCATGAAATTAATGTATCAGATCATGGCTATTTAAGAACATAAGAGCATAAGAAGAACCTCGCTGGTTCAGGCCAATGGCCGACGAATCCAGTAGTTGTCCCCACAGGGGCCAACCAGATGCCTGTGGGAAACCAGCATGCAGAACCTGAGCACAACAGCACTCTGTCCTCCTATGTTTTCCAGCAACTGGTATTCAGAAGCGTTACTGTCTCTGACTGTGGAGATGGAGCATAGCAATTGTGGCTAGTAGTGGTGACAGCCTTATTGTCCATGAATGTGTCCAGCCCGCTTTCAAAGCCATCCAAGCTGGTGGCCACCACTGCCTCCTGTAGGACCAAGTTCCATCGTTTAACAATGTGCTTGCTATGTGAAAAAGTACTTTCTTTTATCTGTCCCAAATCTTCAAACATTCAGCTTCAGAATTTGTGTTTATGTACTACATTTCAAGGGACACGAGTGGCGCTTTGGGTTAAACCACAGAGCCTAGGGCTTGCCAATCAGAAGGTTGGTTGTTCAAATTCCCATGACAAGGTGAGCTCCTGTTGCTCGGTCCCTGCCCACCTAGCAGTTCGAACGCACATCAAAGTGCAAGTAGATAAATAGGTACCGCTCTGGTGGGAATGTAAATGGCGTTTCCGTGCACTGCTCTGGTTTGCCAGAAGCGGCTTAGTCATGCTGGCCACATGACCCGGAAGCTGTACGCCGGCTCCCTCGGCCAGTAAAGCGAGATGAGCACCCCAACCCCAAAGTCGGCCACAACTGGACTTAACAGTCAGAGGTCCCTTTACCTTTACCTTTTACTACATTTAAATCCCTCCCTCCAAGGTGCTTGGGGTGCTGTACATGGTTCTGCTTCTCCCTGATGTCCTCCCTCCCATTTTATCCTCATGACCACCCAATGAGGTTGACAAGATTGAGAAATAGTGTCACCCAATAAGCTTCACAGATGACTTAAACCCGAGTCTCTGCAATCCTAGCCTAACACTCCAATCTAGAGGCAGACAACATGTTGCCCTTCAGATGTGGACCACAACACCCATCATCTCCCAACATAGCCAGTGATCAGAGTCATGGGGGCATCGAAGACACATTACTATTTCTGCAGCAGGGTCACTCTCTTCAGCATCCTAGAGCCACTCAACCAGCATACAAGGGGAACTTTTTTTTGCTACTGTACACTCAAAAGCCAAGACTTTAGGAACAACAAAAACACAAGGTGTTTCCATTTCAGGAGAATGGTGTGCAAGTTTTGTTCATGGAAAACACGATTCGAGTCACTTCGAAGGAAGATATTGGAGCACTCCAAAACTTTCCCCCCATGTACATACAAATAAAATTGTGGATCTAGCTGAAAGGCCAGGTCTGGACTGATTGTTGCTATGCATCTGTTTGTTTGTTTGTTTGTTTATTATTATATTATTATCTTAAAAGGGGCTTGGCTATGAGGGGCACGGCTGTGGCTATCATGAAGGGACCCCATACTTCTCAATTTGCCACTACGCTACCGGCAGCCCCTAACATCTGAAAGGAACTGCATTGACTACCCCCGACATCACTTCTACACCACACTGTCAGCATTGTGTGTAGTGAAGGCACCACATGGCATCCTCATTCAAACCCAGAGAAAACCTTCACAGTCTTCTGAATGGATTCCAGTTTTTCAGCTTCCTGCCCCAGTCATCCTTCCAGGTGTGTTTACCTTTCTGATTCTTATTTTGCAGCCACTCCACAATGCTCTTAATTCTTCACATTTCTTTCCTACTTTCTTTATATAAAGAGAATCTAACAGAAATGAAATCATGGCATCAGCCTGGCCGTAATCATACAGATGCTGAGGGACAGGAGAAATGCCCATTGCTGGGCAGTAAATGTGTACCAAGGCTTACAGAGCAGTATGGGACTCATTCCAGCTCCAAAGTGCCTCTATTTCAAGCAGTTGCCCCTGGATACCAGTCATTTCGGAAGCTGATGGAAAATTGCATCTGTCCCATTTCTTGGTATATATAAAAAGCCACCACAATTCTCATCGTGACCACTACCCCCAGGCTCACCCTCATTGCAAGTGACATTCTGTGAACCCTTCTGAAGTTAATAGGGAGGGAGAGAAGAATTCAAAGAACTGCTTTACATGGAGAAGTCAAATTGTTTCTTCCTTCCTTCCTTTTTCTTTCTTTCTTGTAAAATCAAATGAAGCTATTTTGTCAGTGGGCGTTCATCCTCTCCAGTAGGGATCAGAGATATTTGATTCAGTTCTCATTTGAAAAGAATATATTACCAAATTTGCACTTTCCGAAACAACACGAAGGCCACCCTTTGAAATTCGCACTTCTCCAAATTTTGCAACTGTTTCACCAGCCAAGTAATGTATGCAAAAAGGTATGCACACAGGGTAAGGTGTGCATATATTTGTGAAAACAGCACACAGAAATGCATTGCTTTGGAAAGATGTGTGTATGAGGCACAATTGTATACAAAAGAGTGCATACTAGAAGAAATTCACATGAAAATGCTGGGGGGGGGGCGTTCATGAGGACTTAAAAAAAATGCAGACATGGACATGTGGGAGAACTGTTAAAATGAAAAAAATGAGAGAAAACAAAAACTGACATATCCCCCCTCCCTGCTCTAGTGGTACGCACGCATGTTGGTGCACACTCACGGACACAAAGGCCCTATGAAGCAAAAACCCAGAGCCCCTTTAGCATCATGGCTCCAGCTGCAGAGTCCATGGGATTCTGGCCAAATCTATAGTGCCGGAGAGACCGCTAGCATGGGCAGACCCTCTTTTGCTAAAGTGTTTGGAGCACATCATCCTGAGGAATACGCCAGCCATTGGCCTCACTGAATTTTGCTTTTATTCTCATTGCCTCCCTGCAAAGTCATTCCACATAAAACAATGGCCGCACTCCAAACTGGCTGAAATTGACAGAACAGTTCTGCTCCTGCCAGTGACGCAGGCCAAGAAAGCGTCTGAAAAGAGTTTTCTCAAAGGTTTCCCTGCTGGGTCGGCTTAAGTGCTGCTTTCATATCCTTCTCACCTAAGTCCTTTTTTCTTCCATTAGTTGTAAGGGATACATCTCAACAACCAGACGGTGTAATGAGCCTACCTGAATGGGAACATTTCCTTGGAAGCACACCCAGCCCAAGGAGGACAAAGGGACAGTAGTTTTAAGTCTATTGACAAAGCGCGTGCTTACAGTGGCTCCTAAAGCACACAGAAGACACACACACACGCTTCTGGCGAGTAAGTACTGTATTTTTCACTCTATAGGACGCACTTTTTCCCCTCCAAAAATTAAGGGGAAATGTGTGTGCATCCTATGGAGCGGATGCAGGCTCCTTGGCTTCAGCAATAGCAACGCGAAGTCTCCGAAGCGCAGAAGGAGCGCTCCCTCCATGCTCCAGAGGCTTCGTGTTGCTTTCGCTGAAGCCTGGAGAGCGAGAGGGGTCGGTGCACACCGACCCCTCTCGCTCTCCAGGCTTCAGGGATAGCCACCTGAAGCCTCCGGAGCACGGCAGGAACTCGCGCTGCGTTCCGAAGGCTTTGGGTTCCTTTTGCTGAAGCTGGGAGAGCAAGACTCTCCTGGCTTCAGCAGAGAGGGAGAGCTGTGCAGCGCCCCTTCAGCCAAGCGGGAGGTGAAATGGAAGGGGCTCCGTTTCTCCTGCCGCTTCACTGAAGGGGCGCTGAGCAGAGAGCGGGAGAAGTTTTTTTTCTTGTTCTCCCCCTCTAAAACAAGGTGCGTCCTATGGTCGGGTGCGTCCCATAGAGCGAAAAATATGGTACCTAGCATCCCCTCTCCAGGCTTCTCCTCCGAGCTGGACAATTGGAGCAACAGTACAACTGCACCTCCACACAGACCTAAGTGCCCTCACCTGAAGGGGCACATGCAAGCAATTTCTCCTGCACAGCAACTTCTACACAGAAGCTGCTGCTGTGACTGCCTTTTCAATCCATCCTGGTCCTTGGGCATAGCAGGGAAAGGGTGGAAGGGCTTCTACTGACCTGGCTCACTCTTCCTCCATTTCTGATGACCCTGACACCTCCTGCCCTGTCTTCAACTGCTCAGAGTGACTCTTCAGCCCTGGCTCCTGCCTCGCAGGACTGGATCAGCCTCATAGACTAGATCAGCCTCTGCCACATAGACCTTGAAGCCCTGCCAGTCCCTGGCATTGCCACACCGCAAGAAAACAGAATGCACTGAGCATTTTTGGCTGCAGATATTGTGGGGCTCATCCTTCAAAACCATTTCCTCCGCTGCTGTTTTCCAGCAGTTTAAAAATTAAATAAAAATCAACATTGTGCACACCTCCTTTCCTGTCCATTGATTAAAACTCAAGGCAATGAAAAAGGGAAATCCTCCAGCATTTTAATTCTATAGGCTTGGGGTGGTGCCTTGAAAGGACAACTTAGCCAGGAGTTCAAACTTTACTTGGTCTTGAATCAGAACAGAACTTGAATCATCATTAGAAAGAACCTGCTAAATGTGATACAAGAACAGAGTTGTTGTTTTATGTTGTTTATGCAAATGTCCAGAGATGAGAAGGACCAGTTTGAAAGGCTAACATCCAATCCACTGAAATTAAAGAGATTTCAGGAGAAGTTTGATTGGCAGCATAATGCATCAACTGGACGGTTACGTAGAAGGAGACATTCTGAACATATCATCCCAGTGTTATTCCAGTAACTAGTTAGGCCCATGGGGCAGAGATTGCCAACCACTGTCTGAGTCACACAGGCTGCCAATTTGCTTCTTGGTGTGACTCAAACTGCGACTCTTAAGTTAGACTTAAAAGAAAGGGGTATCTGTAATTGGGAGACTGATAGGGTGATGCTTTTGGAGAAGCCATGTGAACTCGCAGGCACGACTGCAAAGTGGGATGATGAGGAACGGAGAGACTCCTTCGTGGGGATGGTTGAACCTGTTGATTTCATTTCTCCATTTCTCACTTTTTTGCTCTTAGGTTCAGTTCAAGACATTTCCAGATGGGCTTCCAATTTTTTATGTCCTTACAAAAATTCAGCAGCAAATTTCCCCTCATATATACATGTCTACATGCAATTCTGCCCAGTACACAAAGCAATTTTTATAAAGCAAATTCCCCTGATAACAATGCATTTGTTATGGTATTTTTGAAATTACAGTGGTACCTTTGGTTAAGAACTTAATTCGTTCTGGAAGTCCATTCTTAACCTGAAACTGTTCTTAACCTGAGGTACCACTTTAGCTAATGAGGCCTCCCACTGCTGCTGCACCGCCGCTGCCCGATTTCTGTTCTCATCCTGAAGCAAACTTCTTAACCCGAGGTACTATTTCTGGGTTAGCGGAGTCTGTGACCTGAAGCGTCTGTAACCTGAAGCGTCTGTAACCTGAAGCATCACTGTATATGCATTTTTATGCACACTTTACCCTAGTGTGTGCATTATTGTATGGCTTGGGATGCCAACAACTAACTTCTACTCAAAGCAGATCCAAGGAAATGAATGGCCCTAAGTTGATCATGCTCATCAATTTCAATGCGCCTACTCTGACTGGGACTAAAATTGAATACAACCCATGACACAGCTGGATAACTGCACTGTGAAATTCACAGAGCTGCCAGTTTCAAAGGATGGGTGTGTTTTGGTCCATGTATTGTTTTGGAAAGTGAAGGGTAAGTTCATTCCTGCATTGCACAAGGTTGGACTAGATTGCCCTTGGGGTCCCTTCCAACCCTACAATTTTATAGGCAAATAGAATTTATTTTCTCCACCACCCCTAGTCCTGGGGTAAACTGATGAAGTTAAGCAGGTCTTAGTGCTGTTGGTGCCTGGACGGGTAACTGCCTAAGACAATGTAGGCCACCTTAGGTTCCCTAATGGAAGGAAAGTGGGGTATTAATGCAATAAATTAAGTAAAGACAATGAGAACACTGCAGTTGCTCATGCAAACTCAGTGACAGAGCATCTGGCTTGCCTGCAGAAGGTCCAAAATTCAACCCCTGGCGTCTCCAGATTACAACAGGATCTAGTATAAGGAAAAGGGTACAGTCATACCTCATGTTGCGTTTCTCTCTTCTTACGGACTTTCAGCTTATGAACGCAGCAAACCTGGAAGTGTTTACTTCCGGGTTCACCGCCCATGCATGTGCAGAAGCGATCTGCGCACTTCACTCATGCGCAGAAGCGCTCAATCGTGCCATGCCTATGCGCAGAAGAGGCGCTCTAGTTGCGGACTTTTCGGGGTGCAAACGGCACCCCGAAACAGATTAAATCCACAACTAGAGGTACCACTGTATCTTGACTTGAAACTCTTGAAGAGCAGCTGCCAATCAGAGTGGCCCATGCTGAGTGGATGCACAAGTAGCATTAAGCAGCTTTCTGCATTTCCCAGGGCAAATATATAACCGAATTTTCTACCCAGCAGGTTAAATTGGAGAGATACAACCTTGCAATAACAATAATGATGATGTTGATAATAAAATCAAAGGACTGGTACATGTTTGAATGAACAAATAACCTCTGTTTTGGAACATTTCACTATCAAGATCATTTTGTGGGGAGGGGTCTTTGCAGGTGGTTGAGCAAAGCTCTCGGGACCCAAAGGGGAAACTGTCAGCACCTCTGAAGCTCCGTCTTTTTCTCCCTTGTTTTCAAATTAAGTCCATTCTTCAAATGACAAAGAGAGATAAGCCCTCTGAACCACCTGCCTGCCTCCTCTGCAGTAGCAGGACCCAAGGCCTAATCATCTCCTAGTCCTAGGCCAGATATTTTATGCTCACGAAAGGCAAGATCCTAGATAAGGGCCGAGGAGAGGCCAGCTGGCTTTCCAGGAAGCGTTTTCTAAGGAGAGTGCCCATTTCTTTCAGCCTTTGTATCTGCTTTCCGCATGTGACAGAGTCACAAAGAAAATAAATATCCAAAACCACCATCCCCAAATGCTGTGTTTATTTGTTTATGCCCTGCCTTTAAGAACAGAAACGCTTCCAAGGCAATTTGCAAAGAAATAAAAGGAACAATATTTTAAGGTAAAAATGCAGCAGCAAAAATGTATACGGACCTAATGTAAGATCAGTCCAGAAACAGCTTTGCCGACAAATCCATGGAGGATACACTTAACAATGACTAACTAATCATAATTCCTGTGTTTCCTCCAGTGTGCCCTTCTGAAAACCAGTTGCTGGGAATATCAAGTGGGGAGAGTGCTGTTGTGCTCAGGTCCTGCTTGTGAGTTGAACTGGATAACGTAACCCAGCAAAGCTCTTCCCAGGTTCTTATTATCAAAGCATGCTTAATCCCATACCTAAATGCCATGTGGCTTGATGTTAAGCCGATAGGGGAGGGAATTCCACAGCTGTGGAGCCACTGCTAATAAGACCCTATCCCCGGTACTGATGAACCCAAATTCTGCTAATGACAGAGCAGAGAAAAGGGACTCTGAAAGCCTGAGTAAGTCCTTTTGAGCCCGGACTATCCTCTGAATTATCTGATCTTAGACCATTCAGACCAGAGGTGGCCAATGTGTTGCACTCTAGATATTTTTGGACTTCAAAGGCCATCATCCTCAACTATTGGCCTGTTGAGCTGGGCATTGCAGTCCAAAATTTGTAGGTCACCACATGGATTATTTCTGATTTAGAACTCTAAAGGTTCACTAGAAGTTTAAACTGAGCCCAGAAACAAACCAACTTGCTAGCTTTCTGTAGTAGCTGCATTTTGAACCAATTGACGTTTCCGGCTGTCTTCTCCCGATGCAAGAGTGAAGAGTGCCTCTCATAAAACATCCTGAAAGGCATTAAAAATGAGGCATAAAACAGCACAGAATTTAAAAAACTGAACAAACACAGATTACCAGGGAGCCACCAATTAAAAGACTAAGACAGGTTTTTTTGTTTTTTTATTTAAAAAAAAAAAGGCTGGTGGGAGGGGGGAATAAAGCACTACATCTTTGGGGAAGTCATTCTATAATTAGTCTGCTAGCCCAATAGGTTCTTTCCATGGTAGTCACCTATTGCAGCTATCTCTGGGGAGGCACCCAGAGAAGGTTTTCTGGCTTAGTAGGTATGAGAAGAGGCAAACCTTAACGTAGCCTTGTCCCAAACCACAAGGAGGCTTAAAGGTAGAAAAGCAGTATTATGAACTGCTCCTAGAAACAGACCGGAAGTAGGTGGTGGCAATGAAGCATTGGCATAATGAGTTGTATCCAATGTTAGTCATACTCAGAGTAGACCCATTGAAATTGATGGACATGATTAACTTGGCACCATTAATTTTAATGGCTCTACTCCACCTAAATTCTACTAGTAGAAATTAGTTGGAGACAACCCAATATGTTCAAATTGTCCAGTCCCAGTGAATAATCTTGCAACTATATTCCGGATTAACTGAAGGTTTCAAAGACAAATGGTGGATGTTTCAGTTCAAGTTAAGGATGAACCTGCTAAAGCTTGAGGGTGGAGCAGCCACATTACCTTCAGAAAAGCCTACGGTTCAGTTTCCAACTACAGTACAAGGATCACGTCAGCTAGCAGATGACAAGAAAGACTTGGGAAGCCAATTTATGCTGCGTCAGATCCATTGGTCCATCTAGCACAATATTGTCTACATCAGGGGTGGGCAAGGTATACCTCACCTGGGCCGGTTCACTCTAGCGGAGATCCCTCCGTGGGCCGGATCGCCCGCAATTTTCAGCATCTGCACAGACGCAATTTTCGATGCCGCGGAAGCAAGTCCCCGCGCCACACTGCGTTGGTTTAGTGCAGCATGCGGGGACTCACCGAGTGGACGGCTCGGTTCAGGGGCGGCTTGTGGACGGGTTAAACGACCCCCGTGGGCCGCTTGTGGCCCATGGGCCTTAGGTTGCCAACCCCATGTCTACATTGTATGACAGGGACTCTCTAGGATTTCCGTCAGATGGTCTTTTGCAGCCCAACCTGGAGGTGTCAGGGGTTGAATCTGGGATTTCTGTGTGCAAGCCAACTGCTCTACCACTGAGCTATGCCCTGCATAGCAACACAGGAAGTTGCCTTACATCCCATCCAATATTTCTGGATGGGAAAACGAGACAAACACACACCGCCCAAACTCCTCACTCTTTCTCCCAACCCTCGCATCTGAATTTGCATTCTTTCTTGCCTTCCCCCTGCCTGAATTCCTCACTCTTCCTACCATCCATCCTGCCTGAAGTTGTGCTCTTTCTCGCCCCCACCTGTCCAATCTTCATGTAGCAACCACCCCTTCCCTGCCGCTTTACCTTCACTGGCTGTCTTGCCACCGCTGTGGCTGCTGTGGCTAGGCCTCAGCTGTAGGCCTTCTTTTAGCCTTATTGTGGACTTATTGTCTTGCCATGGCCAGCGGAAGTGGTGTGCTCGCTTCCAGAAGTGTGCTGTGCTCGCTTCCAGGTGTACTGGGTGTACCGCCCAGTTTCAAATCTTCCAGATCTGGGTAAGGTAATTGAGAGAGCGGTTGCTGAACAGCTTGGTAGGTTTCTGGAGGAAACATCGGCTTTAGATCCATTTCAGTCCGGTTTCCGTCCTGGTTTTGGGACAGAGACGGCTCTGGTTGCCCTCACAGATGATCTCCGTAGACAACTGGATCGAGGCGGGTCAGGACTGCTGATCCTTTTAGATTTGTCAGCAGCCTTTGACATGGTCGATCATGATCTTCTGGACCACCGCCTCGCAGACGTGGGGATACAGGGCATAGCCCGTAACTGGCTGTGCTCTTTTATCTCTGGTCGGGGACAGAGGGTGGCACTAGGGAGGGAAATGTCGTCGTGCCATTCCTTGGTGTGTGGAGTGCCGCAGGGCGCAATTCTCTCCCCAATGCTTTTTAACATCTTTATGTGCCCCCTTGCCCAGATTATCCGGAGCTTTGGGCTGGGCTGTCACCAATATGCTGATGACACTCAGCTCTATCTGCTGATGGATGGCCACACCGACTCGGCCCCGAACACACTGACCAGATGCTTGGAAGCTGTGGCTGGATGGTTTCGTGGGAGCCGATTGAAACTAAATCCTTCGAAGACAGAGGTCCTATGGCTAGGTCGGGATGGCATGGGGATGAGGGACCAACTCCCTTCTCTTGCGGGGGCCCAATTAGTGCCATTGCCTTCCGTTAAGAGTTTGGGTGTAATCCTTGACGCCTCCATTTCCATGGCGACATTTTTCCACCTTCGCCGCATCAAGCAGTTGGTCCCTTACCTTTTCCGCCCCAACCTGGCCACAGTGATCCATGCAACGGTCATCTCCAGGCTTGACTACTGTAATTCGCTCTACGCGGGGCTGCCCTTGAAGCTGACCCAGAAACTCCAGAGGGTGCAGAATGCTGCAGCGAGGCGCCTCACGGGGTCTCTGCCACGGGAGCGTATTCACCCAGTGCTTTTTAAAATGCACTGGCTCCCGGTAGAGTACAGGGTCAGGTTTAAGGTGCTGCTTTTGACCTTTAAAGCCCTTCACGGCCTAGGACCCTCGTACCTACGGGACTGCTTCTCCCAGAGAGCCTCAAGGTCCATAAATAGCAACACCCTAGTGGTCCCGGGCCCTAAGGAAGTTAGATTGGCTTCAACCAGAGCCAGGGCCTTTTCAACTCTGGCTCCAGCCTGGTGGAACGCTCTGCCTCATGAGACCAGGGCCCTGCAGGATCTGATTTCTTTCCGTAGGGCCTGTAAGACAGAGTTGTTCCACCTGGCCTTTGGCTTGGAGCCAATTTGATTCCCTCCCTCCCTTTCTTTCTTTTTTCCTTTCCTTCTCCTCCTGCGATGAGGCTACATTTTAATGTTTTAATGTTTCCATATTTTAATGTTGTATTTTAATTTTGTTTTTAAGTTGTAATCATTCAATTTGTTTTTATTATTGCTTGTAAGCCACTCTGAGCCCGGCCTTGGCTGGGGAGGGCGGGGTATAAATAAAAAATTATTATTATTATTATTATTATTATTATTATTATTATTATTATTATTGCTGTGGTGGTAGCAGAGGCCATGGTGACAGCGGAAGAGGTCATGGCAGAGGTTGCTCTGGCCACGCCAGAAGAGATGGCAGAGGCAAGGAGGCAGAAGTGGGACCCGCTGGATTTCAAGCAGAAGCAGGAGCGGTTTCTGTGAATCCGTTACTGTTAAGTTGTGGGTGAACATATCAGACGACACAGCGATTCTTCAAACAGCTCTTGTTTATTCACAGGCCAGAACAGAACTGAACTGAAAGGTTCAGCCAGCCTGCTTATATAGAGCTCCACTACAATGCAACAGTAACCACTTTCTGAAACTATCCAATCACTGAATGTCACTTTCAATCTCTTATTTGCATAAGTGGACCTGCATGAAAACTATCTACAGTATCCCCCTGCTGGCCCAGGGTGAGAACTTCAGTACATAACAGTTATGTCCCACTTAATTCAGATGGATTGGGTACTAGGACCATAGTGTACACTGACCCTCAGCAGCTCTCCAGGATTTTAGACAAAGGGACCTTCTCATCCAGTCTAGAGATGCTGGGAACTGAACCTGGGACCTTCTGCATGCAAAGAAGATGCTCCCCCACTATGCTATGGCCCTTCTCCATGACATGTCTCTCCCTGAGACCATGAGAAGCCACTGGCAGCTGGAGTACCCAATACTGGGTTAGATGCATCTGGTATAAGGCATATTTCCAAGTTCCTGATGCCTTCTGAAGTAAAGGGCTGAGGGGTACACCAAAGAATTTCTGTGCTAAGCATTCATTCAACTTACGTAACAGTAATTTATTTCAGAGAGAGAGAAGCCACCTATTTCTAAAACAACAACAAATGGAATATGACCTTAATCTGGTGTGACACTAATAGTTTGCAGGTTGCACTCAGCAAGTAGGCTCTAAATATCTCACTGGCTCAGTGCAAAATATCTGAATGACTCCTGGGCACACCAACACTGGTGCGTGTGTGCGCTCCCAGCAGTGGCAAATTGCACAGAATGCCTGGAGAAGGAACACAGCCTGCTTTCGGATAGGCCAGCCAGAAAAAGCCATTCTGCACTGGCCAATGAGCTGCTCCCTTCTCAGCTGAAAATTCCCCTCCTGAAAAATGAGATGTGGCCCAGTTTTTGCAGGGGGGAAATCACATGATACGGGCATGAACCCCTTCGCTAGCCAAAAACAGAGTCTCAGCACAGCTGTTTGCCATTTTGTCTCTCATGTATATGCTGCCCTGCCCTCCATCTGAGCATTTCCCTATGTTCCCTTTAATATTCCTCTCTTGCTTTCAAACACCTCCCTGTGCCAACTTCCTTCAAAACCCTTTTATGGAGTCACAATTTCGTTTAAATAGCCTTTGCAGCTAGCCAGGTACTCTACAGCCATCTAAAACCTTGAAGCTGGTGAGCCTTGGACTTGGTTATTTTAACACATTTGCAAATACGTGCCTATTTTATAGTTTTGTTTTTCATCTTTTCATCTTTGCCTGTTGTTATAATTGTTCTCTCCATTTTATAGACATTATAAAATATAATAATAATAATAACAATAGCGATAATAATAATAATAACAACTTCACAAAAAAGAATAAGAATAAGCTAGTGTAGTGGAGAAAGTCAAAGCCTCCTAGAGCCGACTGCATGTCTCTGTCACCTAAGCATGCCTTTGCAATTTGCAGAAACGTTTTGTCCCAAGCCCCGGAAAAGCCCCAGCACGTTTTCTATTGGCTGTCCCAAGACAATCAACCCCATTAATTTATCATAAAGGGACCTGCTTTTTCACTTGTAAAGCCAACAGCCACTCAGCAAGCAACAAAGGCCACCTTCAAAAAAAAAGTTGCAAGTGACAACAGATGGGCCTTTGATTAGAAAGCTGTTTGAAATATTTCTCAATATCTTGAATCACCTGCCAAAGGTCAAGGGAGCTCTCTGCCACTTCACTCAAACCCTCCTTTCAACCTGGGCACTGCCCTTTTGCAGCAAGTTCTCAACCCAACATCTAGAAGGAGCTGCCAAACGAATCAGACCTGGACATTAGGGAAATGTGAAGGTGAAATCCTGCCTGCCTGTCTTTTGGACCTGACTGCCTACCTGTCTTTTCAGGTGAATGCCGATATTCCATACGGCTTGCCAGCTTGTCAGCTGCAAGGCAGGTGACCTTCCAGCCTGTGATGTGACAAGTTAATTAAAAAGACCAACCCTATGAAAAATGAAAGGGACCATAGGAGCACAAGCCTACAAACTAGATTGGGCTGGAAGGATCCGCTCTGCACAGCAATGGGGCTTTTGAAGTCACTTAACTCACCTGTTAATTTGCTTTTACCTTCTTCTAAGAGGGATTGAAGGTTGCTTCAATAGGATAAAGATGGCAAACATCAGTGGAAGCTTTGTTTAACTAAAATAGTGTAAGATGAGCCCTGCTGGATCTGGCCAAATTGTTTTACTTGCTTTATTCATAAAAATGTCTCAAAGCAACTTACCAACACAATAGAAATACAGTGGTGCCTCGGGTTAGCGACGCTTCAGGTTACAGATGCTTCAGGTTACAGACTCCGCTAACCCAGAAATAGTACCTCGGGCTAAGAACTTTGCTTCAGAATGAGAACAGAAATCGTGCGGCAGCAGCAGAAGGCCCCATTAGCTAAAGTGGTGTGTCAGGTTAAGAACAGTTTCAGGTTAAGAATGGACCTCCAGAATGAATTAAGTTCTTAACCCGATGTACCACTGTACTCTAATCAATTACATAAACACAAAAACATAAAAACAACTCTTGGCACCTTAACAAACTGCAGCTCCCATAATTCTTTGGGGTATTCAATGTTGAGCGGGGAGGATGCGGTACTCCAGAGCAAATCTCTTGTCTCAAATAAGGTAGAAGCACCCCATATGTAATCAGAGTTTATCATTTTTCCATAAGCCACTTTCTTGATGAATGGGATAGAAATTAAGTAAGCAAAGGAACCAACAAACATAGGACATACCCAGCCAGACTATTATTGTTGGGGATCTGCTGCAAACAGTTGTGCCCCAAAAAATAAAAAGTCAATTTCCAAAGGAATCCATCATTGGCCTAGCCTCTGTGCCCATAAACACCGCTCTACAAAGTCTGAGCACACTAATTTTTACAGTCATTTAAGGCGAAAAAACATCCAAGTGGCGGTATTCCACAGCATGCTTTTGACTTAATTTGCAGGAAATGAAACAATATCACTCAAGGGAGCCGCATCTCGACAGCACCCTGCGCTAGGTAACCAAATTCTCTTGAATTGTATTCTTGTATTGTCACTGATGATCCCATAGGGTAATAGGAAAATCAAACACAGCCAGTCGCCAGAGTGACACAGTGGAGATTAATGTCAACTTTTATCTGTCAGTTTGACGAGCTCTCCCGCACTGGCATGAAATTTTAAAGGTGCGGTGTCAAAACAAAATGAAAAAGCCGTAATGTTCTCAATCTACTGTTCTCAGAGGGATAGGAGCAAAGGAGAGGAATAGAGAGAAATCAATTTAACGATCAAGAGCACGGATACTTGACTTTCTCTATTGCCTTGCTAGCTTGCTTGCTTTCCCCCTCCCAGCCTGGAAATGGTTGTGGGTTTTATTTCTTGAAGCTAAATCACGAAACGATGCAAGGAAGGGAGGAAGGACAAATAACGTGGAAAAAGAAGTACACCCCGGATTTCAAATGCAACTGTTCGATTGTATTTTCCTTCATGTATTTTTAAGGACAGGGGCACACAACTACTGCCAAAATGCAGCCCTATGTCATTCTCCTCCACTCTCTCCCACCACCCCTGTGACAAAACCAAATGCACTCCATTAAACTGGCCACTGCTTCTAAAGATGGAGAAGGATGGAGTGCAATCATATCTCATCACCCTTTGTTGTTGTTTTCCACATTCCGAGGAGAGGAGAAGAGAGGAGCTCACGACTGACATGCTTCACTCAGAGAAGGGCAAATCTGTCAATTTTGTTTTCCCTCAGTTTTTCATTGCTCCAATCTGAAGTTTCTCGTTGTTTCCAATTTTCCACATTTCCACATCAGTTTGCAATGTTTGTAAAACTCCGCATGAAAATTAGAACCAGCATTTTAGTGCAAATTTCTCTTAATATGCACATTCTGAATGCAGTTTTGACTTGCATGCACATTTTTGCACATTTTGCATTTTTTGCAATTATTCTTCCAGTTTTGTATGTTATTTTGCATTTTTGTATGTTATCCATGCATTCATATGCACACTTTCCCCTAGTATATGTATTTTTGTCCACATTACTTGGCAAGAGGACTGCATTGCAAAATTCAGAGAAGTGTGGATTTCAATGATTTGCATATTTTTTCAGGCAGTATTAATCAGTTATGTTCACCTTGAAATGCAAAGTGAATTTCTTCCCCCAGCTCTAATCACTCATATAGTTTAATACAGCCCTTCCGCTTTGAATGAATGAATGATTTTTTATTTGCGTCAGACATCGGCTTCCTTCTGCTTCCTATAGCAGTACATGTCACCATCTACCTGTCCCCATTCTCACAGTGGTCACCTAGATGCTTCTACGGGAAGCCCACAAGGAGAACTTGAGCACAATAGCTCTCTCACCACCTGCAGTTTCCAGAAACTAGTATTCAGAAGCAATACTTCCTTTGACTGTGGATGTGGAACATAGCTATCATGGCTGATATCTAGTAGCCATTGATAGTTCTGGAGATCTTAAAAGAAACACACACTATTTTCGTTGGACTAATAAAGGTATTGTCCATGGATTTGGGGTTTTCTTCTTCTTTATGAGTCAACACAGCTATCTCTACTTTTGATTACGTTGGCCAGAACACTGGAAATAGACAGAAAACTGGTGGTTTTCATGAGTCCCCTGGAGAAGTTATGGTCAGGTCCTGAGGGGGAATGGGAAGAGCTCAGGGAGTGAGAGGACCTTGGAGAGGGTCCTAGAGGGATGGAGAAGTGACTGCTGTACCCTAAGAAGGGTCTGAGCATATGGAGGGGGCCAGAGATTCAGGGAATGAAGATCTGAATCCACGGGAGGAACCAGGTACAGTGGCAGAGGAGTGCTCTGCCTTTCTGACATTGGATAGCCCTAGTCAGACACCTCCTGTGGTGGAGCTACCTCCAGCACCTCCTTCTTCAGGGGAGATGACTGAGACTAAATCAAACACTGAGCCTACATTGACACCACATCCATCTCCAAGGACATGAAGATGCCAGTGCTGACAGAATTCACAAATCCAACCCACTCAGAGGAGTGCCTGTTTGCTTGCCCAGTTCCAGGACATTGGCTGTTTGCCATGCTAAGGGCTGTGCCACCTCATTCTTCCAAAGGAAGGTGCAGGGGGCATGCTGCTTGTTGCATCAACATCTTAGCTTGACTTAGCCACCACTTATGCACCTATTACACCTCGTAACCTTGCCTATGTACTGATCTGATTGATGCATTAAGGACTTTAGTGGAAACAGAACTGGGAATCTAAGTTCTTCATCTGGCAGTGGGGGCCAGGACAGTGGTGGTGGTGATGACAGTGGTGGATTTAGGGCAGCATGGCCAGTTTCACTACACTGGATGCCAAGCCTAGGGGGTGCTGCAAGGCATTGCAACTATGAGATAGTGAATTGAGCAGAATGGAAGATGAGAGGTGGGGGGCACCGAATTTTGTCCTCACACAGGGTGACACTGAAATTTGAAAGGCCAAAGTCAGCCCCTGGTGATGATGATGAAAGCAGGAGTTGTTAGCTTAAGAAAATGTGAGCAAATGAAACTTATGGTGGGGTGGGGAGAAGAGCACACACAACAGCATCTGACCTTTGAAGTTCCCTTGAAAAATGCCTCATTGAAGGGAGTAATGAATGCAGGATTGAAACAATTTGATAAGCACCTACAGGTTATGCCTTTGGATAATTACAGGTTGTCACAGGGATGAGATGGAGATCTTGGACATGCTTATTACTTTAATTCACCGGTGGGAAGGTCATAACAGACCATCAAGGAGTTGTTTTTGATGGAAGGGCAACAGAGAAAAAACTTGGCAATTAAGAAGCACAATCCACTTTTTTTAAAAAAAATGAAGGAACCGGCCCTGTTCTCACAACCATACATAATGTTTTCACTCCGGGACAAAGGAGTGTACCCCAAACTCAGCATAAGGCAGAGATGATGCCAAATAGATGTGCTGACTTTGAAACGGTAGCTCAAGATGTTTGTGACTGCTGTTATTTTAAACAGCGTGATTTTGCAATTCCCAGGATCTCCATTTTGGGAAGGGCAAACTGGATGTCTATTTTTCTCTTTCTCCCCCTCCCCCCTCCGGTTCTTACATATTGGTGCACCTATGAATTCCTTGGGAATGGAATGGCTGTTGAACCACTCTGGAACTAATTGGTCTTTGAAGGGAATAGGGGTCTTCTAAGGCAGAGGTTTTAAACCTATGGCTCCCTTAACCAACTACATTCTTTCTGCGGCATACCTGTGAGGTTCAGGAGCCCATTTATGTCACCCATTGCCTGCAGGGCTGGCAGCCTCTCACCCATTTTCGAACACCCTCCCTTGTGGAGTGTTCCCTCAGCCTCCTCTCCTCTCCCCTCTACTTGGGAGTCTTCTTTACAGCTGCTGCCTCCGTCCCTGGTCTCCAAGCTGCCCCCTGCCCCGCCCCAAAGAGAGGTGCCTCCCAGAGGCACCATTTGCCTGCAGAGCTTATAGCCAGGGCTGCTGCAATAAACAGCCACAGACAGCCTTCTGGGTGGCTAGCATGACTAAACCACTACTGGCGTATGGAGGAACATGATGAGTGCCAGAGTGCATGCAAATGCTGTTTACCTTCCTGCCACAGTGGTACCTATATATCTACTTGCACTAGTGTGTTTATGAACTGCTAGGTTGGCAGGAGCCGGGACAGAGCAACGGGAGCTCACCCCATCTTGCAGATTCAAACTGCCGACCTTCCTATCCGCAATCCCAAGAGACTCAGTGGTTTAGACCACAGTGCCACCTGCATCCTTGTAGGGTCTCCTAATACCACTCAGCACCCTTAATAAACTACAGCCCCCAGGATGCGTTGGGAGAAGCCATGACTGTTTAAACCAATATGATACTGCTTTAAATGTATAATGCAGATGGGGCCAAAGTTCATCTTTGGGCAATTAACGCTTTGTCACATCCTTGTAAATACCCTTAAACTGCTCCTTCTGCTAGTTACTGAAGTAAGGCAGATTCATAAATAAATCTTCACTGTATCGTAGTTACATTAAGAAAACTATCTCCTGTGGAGAAGTTGCCACTGATACCAGGTGTAAGAAAGGAGCAAAGCACCTTTGTGTTCATTCAACTCCTTTTTAGTGTGGGAAGTCAAATGGGGAAATTTTGCAGCTGGAAAATCTGCTTTAAATATATACACATACTGCCCACCTGGTGCATGAGTGTCCAGAGCTTTTCCAGGAAAAGTGATGTTTTGGATGGGGGAAGAACTTTCTGAAATACAAACAAAAACAAAAACCAGGTCACCATCTTCAGAATTTTTTTTGCACAGCAGTATTCAAAATGCAAATAGCCGAGGCACATTAAATATTAAACAAAAAAGACGCACTTCCTGTTTTGTAATTAAAACTCTTATTTCATATTTCACACTGTGCTATGGAGAGGTCACAATGTAATTCTGCAAGGTTTCACAGCTTCCTTGTTTGCAAATAAAGTGTGTGGGAACAAGTAGAAAAGGAGGGGGTGGGGTGAAGCATCCATCAAAATTCATGTATCAGTGAAAGTAACATATAAAAATACATTATTTGGGGAAAATTGTTTTGCAAAAAAAAGTGTGTATTAGCCTAAATTGCATACCATTGTGTAGATTGGTATAGTTCATTGCATTAAAATGCTGATGCATTTTCATGAGGACCAGTGCTTCTGTATAAAAAAATAACAAAAAAAGTAAAATGATGTGGAATTGCAGAGAACCTAACTTAAGTTTCAGCAGGTGAGAAACAGAGGCACCAAAATTGAACAATTTGCCAATCCCTAATGACCTTCCATCACTCTGCCCAAACTGTAATCTCCATAGGCAGTGGTCTGACTTTTTACATATATATATATAATACTGGAAAATGTTAGGTTTGTAGATGATGCTGTAGAAATAACTGCAGTGGCAATAACAGCAATGCTATTGTCATTGCAGGAGGAGGGGCTCAGTGGCAGAGCGCATACACAAGGTCTCCAGTTAAATCTTTGGTGTCTCCTGTACAAAGAATCAAGGCACAGGTAATGTGAAAATTTGCCTCTGCCTGAAACCCTAGGGAGCCCTTGCAAAGAAAAGCAGTCAGTGATGGGATAGATGGACAAAACATGTGACATGTTATAAGGCAGCTTTCTATGTCCTGTCACAGGATGGGAATCCCTTAGGGAGGAAAGTCATCATTACACAATGATGCAGAGCATGCTTTGCAAGCAGAAGGGCTCAGGTTCAGCCCTCAGTATTTTCACCAAGAGCAGCCTTTGCAAACCCGGTGACCTCCAGATGTTTTGAATGACAACTCCTGCCATTTGCAGCCAGCATTGGGAACGTTGTGCTGGCAGGGACTGATGATGGGAGTTGTGATCCAGATCTCTGAAGAGCACCATGTTGACGAAGGTTAAGTTAAAGGACTTCCATGCAGTGGTGAACCTGGATACTTGTTTTTCCCCAGACCCTGGACTTAATGGTCATATGTGAGCCCCCCACACTTTAAAGCAGAGATGGGGGAACCTATGGTCTTCCAGATGCTGCTGGACTCCCATTATCCTTGATGGCCACGTTGGCTGGGGGCAATGGGAGTCTGAGTCCAGCGTCTAGAGTCTCAACCACTGCTTTAGATTCCCTCTCTTTAGATTCTAAAGTTTAGATTCTAAAGTATATTACTTTCCCTACTTCAAAATGTGGTATCTTGGTCCTGCTGTGTTAGGGGGCTCTCCTGCTTATTCTCCTGCAATTGTGCCCCAAAGTCTGGCCCTGATCTTCAAGGGTACCATTGTGGTGAAGGACCACAATGGAAGAGCATCTGCTTTGCATGCAGAATGTCCCACGTTCAATTCCCAATTGCATCTCCAGGTAGGACTGGGGAAGAACACGATCTGAAACTATTGACATTGTCACTATCGACAATGCTGAGGTAGATGGACCAGTGGTCTGACTCGGTGTGGGGCAGTTTCCTATGTTCCGAAGATCATAGGAAGCTTCCATCTACTCAGGCAGACCATTGGTCCATCTAGCTCAGTATCATCTACGTGGACTGACAGCATCCCTCCAGGGTTTCAGGCAAGGAGCATCCACCAGCCCATCTGGAAGATGCCGGAGATTGAACCTGATTGTAAATCAGATACTGTACCACAGAGTTTTTGGCTATAATGAATCTGACCATAGCTCTCCGGCATCCCAGAGAAGGTCTTTCCCAGCTCTGCCTGGAGATACTGGGGACCTTCCACATGCAAGGCAGATCATTTACCGCTAAGTTACAGTCCTTCCCCTGTGTAAGGGTAGCAAAGCTGGGGAGGCCGCCAACCTGAGAGCCAACTACCAGTCGAGGAGACAAAACATGACTGGGATTGAACCAATAATCACAGAATCATAGAATCGGCAAGGAAAAACCTTTGACAATGCACAGTTGAGCCACTGCAGCACCAGAAGCCAGTATATGCAGTCCTCATTTCCCACCACTTTCTTTCCTCTTTGCCTGTTTCAAGCTTCCAAATTCTACAGGGCAAACTGGGCACTGGTGCAGGTTTCAGAGCATTCTCATCTCATCAATTGATGGGTCTCTCTCTCTCTCTCTCTCTCTCTCTCTCTCTCTCTCTCTCTTTCTCTCTTTCTCTCATAGGTAATCACATCCCCCAGGGGATACAGGTTCACATATTTCCTAGGGATGGTCAAATCTGTCCATTTCAGATTCCTTTTCTCAGTTCCCCCTCTTCTTAAGTTCAGTTCTCCGCTTTTCCACACCTGGCTGCATTAAAAAAAATGATAATTCATCAGCCTTTCCGTAGGGTTTTCTCCTCATATACAAGTTTTTGCATGTAATTTGGCTAGTAAACACACTTGCAAAGCAACTTCCCTGAATTGTAATGCATTTGTGTGTGTCTTATTTCCCCCAATATTTTATGCACACTTTACCCTAGTATTTGCATTTTTCTACTCGTTGCTCGGCTGGAAAACTGCACAGCAAAATTTGAAAGACAACTGTGTTTTGGTTTGTGTATTGTTTTGGAAAGTGCAAGTTAGGTACGGTTCACCTTTAAAATGTGAACTGATTTCTGCCCTCATTCCGAAACCTTTTGTGCCTGTTGAGCTGGTATATGCAGGTTATAGGAGACTGACATGAGGTTCTGCATAACAACATAACATAACATAACATAACATAACATAACATAACATAACATAACATAACATAACATAACACAACATAACATAACATCATATCATAACATAATAACATAACATAAACATAGCATAACATAAACATAACATAAACATAACATAAACATAACATAAACATAACATAAACATAACATAATATCATCATCATCATTTGAAGCAGAATTTCAATGTCTCCTGTTTTATCCAATGATTCTTCATTCATTAAATAAGCTCTGTGCTCTTTTTGCACCAAATGCTGGGGAGGTGAGCAGTGGTTTGGCAGCCTTAGGCTTGAGCGCCATCTGCTGCTCAGACAACATATGTAACTTCCTTTATATATCAAGGTGGGCTTTTCTTTTGCCTATTTCTTTTGCTTGCAAAATAGTTGCCTGCCTGCGTGTCTTATCTATCTATTTCACATATATCCTACCTTTTCCCCCATAGAGCTCAAGATGTGGAGCCCAGAATTCTCCCCACTCCTCAGTCCCTGCAGCAACCCTGGGAGACAGGTGAGGCTGAGAGGCAGCCACTGGCCCAAGGTCACCCAGTGAGCTTCACAGCCAAGTGGGGATTTGAACCCTGATCTTCCCAGCTCCTAGTCCAACACATCACTGTCTGTTCCCCAAATGGCAGTTGGAGACACACAGAGCACATTGAATAAAGATTTTCCTTTTTTCCCTTTGGCAAAGTGAGTGTGATGTAGAGTGGTTAGAGCATTGGTGGGGAGCCTCAGACACAGCAGCCAAATGCAGCCCTCCAAGTTACTCTATTCAGCCCTTGGGACTCTCTCCAGGCCACAACCCCTATCCAGACACTCCCTCTCTTCTCAAGTCACACCCCTCAGCAGCCCCTCTCCACACCCTCCTTGAGTGTTTTTGTATGGCTGGAATGGGTCCTTGAACATCCTGTTCTCACAGGGGCCATATGCCTGTGGGAACCCCGCATGCAGAATTTAGGCACAAGAACATTCTCCCCTCTTGGGGTTTACAGCAATTGGTGTTCCAGAAGCATTCTGCCTCTGACTATGGACTGATAGCATAGCCACCGTAACTAGCAGCCATTGGCCATTGTTAGTTCTGGAGAGCTTCAAAGCAACACACACTATTTTGGGACATTTTTGTTGCGCTAATAGTTTATGCCCTAACTGTGGATTTACCGTTTTCATATAGATCAGCAGTCATCTTTACTTCTTGCGTAAATAGCTTGTGTGCTTTACCTCTCACTTCTTTTTGTTCATCACTTTGTGAGAGCCAAGCTTTGGAAATCTGGTGATGGTCCAGATGTTGCTGGGCGACAAATCACATCATCTCTGACCACTGGCCATCCTGTGGGGCTGATGGGATCCAACAACATCTGGAAGGCCATGGGTCCCCCTCCCAGCTTGAAAGAAATTGAAGCTGACCTCAGCTGGAAAGAAAATGCTAAGCCAGAGAGAGGCTTTGGTTTACGCCAGCAAGGCAGTTCTTAGGCTATTATGATTAATCAACTATTTTTTTAAAAAAAATTCTCTCTAATGAGTTGACAGGCCTAATTTACAGCATGTGTAGATATGCACAATGCATGTTGTGTCAAGAACAGGCCACACGGGAGCCCCTAGCTTGCCTGGGGTGGAAAGGAAAGAGATGTGTCTGCATGGTGTTCTTTTCCTCATCCACATGATAAAGAAATGTGCTGTCACAACGAAGCAGTAGATTCAGCCTCACAGCATGCGAGCACAAGAGAGAGAGAGCTCCCAAGTATGCGCAGGATTCCACAGGAGCAATTTATGGGCTGAAAATAGATCAAAGGCTCGCTTTGAATTCTCTCTCTCTCTCTCTCTCTCTCTCTCTCTCTCTCTCTCTCGTCAGAAAACAAGCCTGTGGCATTCCTTGAGCACCTTCATGTGCCAGGATCTTGAAGTGTGCTCTCTTCGCTTGTTGTAATGAGTCAAGCTGGATTTCGGCTGAACACAGACTGACTGCTGTTGCCAGCAGCTTTCCATGTTCACCTCCTGAAAAGTTTGCACAGCATCTGCAAATGCAACGGAGTCTCAAAATCGCTTACAACATTTCCAGCTGGTCCTGTTTTTTGTGCGGGGCAATCTCTAGTAAGCCACTGTACCTATTTTTGGTTTTTTTTCTGAACAGCCTTATTAAAACATTTTTAGTAGTGCATTTCATCAAATCATCAATTTTTAGAGCTGGAGGAGAGCTCAAAGGTCATCTAGCGACCTAACCCAATTCAATGTGTGTGTTCTGCAAGGCATGATTCAATTACCTTATCCCTTGCATTTCTCCATTTTTCTCCTGTTTTGAGGGAGGGCTCCCTTTCAACTTGGTGGTTCTCTACAGTCAGAAATCACAACAGGAAAATATTGCTGATGCCTCATATTATAAGCACAAGACTGTCAGTATTTTGCAGAAGTTATACAATCGCATACCAGGACTTTGCACAACTAAAGTAGGATAAAATGTCCTGTCATCCTAGTGCAACAAATCCAGTTCCTTCGCCAGGGTGTCTTGAAGATAACCGTACGAGTCAGGAATCAATGTGCATCCTTAGCTAGCAGCACCGCCCCATGTAAATGTATGTAAATGAACACAAAAGGAAACATCAAGCACCACATACAGACTTTTGTTTCACACACGGCAAACAGAACTGTTGACAACACGCTTTGCAGGATGATTATGCTTTTCTAGTACACTTTTTTTAACCAAAAGAACAATCACCCCCTTGGCTTCTAAATCAACAGAAGGCGGGTTATTGTAGAGTAAATTAATTCACCAAGCATAATAGAGCCTTCAGCAACATGCAACAGTGAAAGGACCAGAGGTCATGAAGTGATCCTTTGATGGAGGATTCTCTGTAACAGGGGTGGGAAAGCTGTGACCCCCTCCAGATGTTCGAAAGGCATAGAAATTCATAGAATCATAGAGTTGGAAGGAAACATAAGGGTCATCTAGTCCAACCAATGCATGGACCTTTCCCCTGAAAGTGGGGCTTGAATCCACAACTCTGAGACTCTGAGACTGGGAGTATCATGCTCTATAATAATAAACATATTCTTATTTATATCCCACCCATCTGGCTGGGTTGCCCCAGCCACTCTGAGTGGCTTCCAACACATAAAAACATAACCCAACATCTTGGCTTAGGCCCCTCGTATCTACGGGACTGCCTCTCCTGATATGCCCCACAGAGGACCTTAAGGTCCATGAATGACCATAGTTTAGAAGTCCCGGGCCCTAAGGAAGTCAGACTATCCTCTGCCAGGGCCTTTTTAGTGATGGCTCCGACCTGGTGGAATGCTCTGTCCCATGAGACTAGGGCCCTTCAGGATTTAATCTCCTTCCGTCGGGCCTGTAAGACAGGACTATTCTTCCTGGCCTTTACTTTGAATTCAGCCTGATCTTATATTTCCCTTCTTTTCCCTCCCCCTCCCCTTTTATGAAGATCACCCACTCTGAGACCCCACAGCTAATTCTCCCCTGGCCTCCATGCTGGCTCAAGTAGGACCAATTCAGCCAGCTAGCCCTGGGGATTATCCAATTGATTTTTGAATTTTATTGTTATTCATGTTTTTATACTGTATTTTATGCTGCTTTTATAATTAAGTGTTTTAAATTTGTTGTTAGCCACCCTGAGCCCTGTTTTTGAACTGGGAAGGGCAGGGTATAAATAAAAATTTGTTGTTGTTAGACTCCCACTCCCACCATCTCTGACTACTGGCTATTCTGGCTGGGGCTGGTGTTCACCAATATTCAGAGGGCACTGGGTTCCCCATACCTGGTCAATTGGCCGCCTGGCTCTCCCATACAGTAGAAAGCTCAGGAAAGGTGGTGGCATTCGCAGGCTGAGTTTCACAGTGAGTATAGCATACCAGAGACTTAGGGTGGGAATTTGGTTGTTTAGGAGTGGAGCTTGGTCAGAATAGACCAAGCCTACACGCAGGATCCAAGCACAAGAGCACTGTCCCCTCCCGTATTTTCCAGCAACTGGTATTCAGAAGCAGTACTGCCTCTATGCTCTACTTTCATAGTTTGAGGCAGTAGCCATTGATAGCCTTATCCTCCATGATTTTGTACACTCTTACTTTAAAACCATCCAAGTTGGGGACCATCACTACCATCAACAAACAAATGAACCACAGATCATAGAAACAGATCAAATGAACAAAAACATTAAGGGCGTAGTATGAAGGGACGCGGGTGGCACTGTGGGTTAAATCACAGAGTCTAGGGCTTGCCGATCAGAAGGTCAGCGGTTCAAATCCCCATGAGCTCCCATTGCTGGGTCCCTGCTCCTACCCACCTAGCAATTCGAAAGCACGTCAAAGTGCAAGTAGATAAATAGGTACCACTCTGGCGGGAAGGTAAACGGCGTTTTTGTGCGCTGCTCTGGTTCGCCAGAAGCGGCTTAGTCCTGCTGGCCACATGACCCGGAAGCTGTTCGCTGGCTCCCTCGGCCAGTAAAGCAAGATGAGCACTGCAACCCGAGAGTCGGCCACGACTGGACCTAATGGTCAGGGGTCCCTTTACCTTTATGAAGAAATAGCATATACTGAATACAGTCATACCTCCTGTTACGGACACTTCAGGTTACGTGTTTTCGGGTTGTGGACCGCGGGAAACCTGGAAGTACCGGAACGGGTTACTTCCAGGTTTCGCCGCTCGCGCATGCACAGAATCGCCAAATCGCACCAGCGCCAGCACAGACGCAGCCCTTCAGGATGCGAACGCTGCAGGTTGCGGACGTGCCTCCGTCACGAACCCGAGGTTCCACAGTATACATACCGAACCAAAATACCTTTCAGTATTCAACAGTAAAGAAAATGGATGAACCTGACAGTATACCAATGCAGTGTATCAAAGGAATATCAAATGCTCAAACGCCAAAAGACCTTCAGTGGGAAATAAACACACCATCACGTGCCAGTTTTTTCTTTTAAAAAAGCAACATGACTCCTTCACTGACTACTTTCCAAATGGCCCACTGTTTCTCTCCAGTAAAACAAAAACAGCAATCCAGAACCAAAACCACTCTCCCTTTGAGATGCATATCCTGGAACAACTGTGGAACCCCATGCATGTCTACTCAGAAGTAAATTCCATTTGAAGGGCCTCAGAAATGGAAATTCCCAGCATCCAGTTATCATGCAGCTGTTACAAGATGAGCAAGGCCATAGCAGGTAGACAAACAAGGCAACTGTTGCGAGGTGATCAAGGCCATAAGCAGGGAGATAAACAAGAATGAATAAATTAAGAATTTAACCTTCAAAAGGAGATGTTAGAGCCTGATAGGATAAGAAGGTAAAAGTTTCACTCTCTGATTATTTGTATAGCCTATAAAATGTGGGCGCACACAGATTGGGGTGCAGCTTGCAATGTATTGCGCTGCACCATTTGCTTTGCATATGCGAACCAAATAAACTCTGCTTAAAACCTGAATTGGTGTTTGCCTCCAGAATATCCAAGTCACTTGAGGTCAGACATTTCACAGGTGCCTTGATGTTTATAGGAGGACACCAAGACTCCACAAGGACAGGTCTGTCTTTCCAGCTTGGGGCTGCAAGGACTCTTGACGTTTCAGTGTGCACCAGCCGCTATTGGCTAGGAAACTGAAAATAAGTTGCCACACTCCCTGTGCTGTAGATCGGAGGGACACACATCACGAACGGAGCAGAAAAGGTGTGCCAGTTGGGAAACAAGACATCTCAACCCCAAGGACAGGTGAGTAAAGGGACCCTATTACAGATAGAGAGGAGTGTAAGCACAGGATGTAAGATGTGACTGAATAGCTCCCTTGGAGAAAGGTGAGGCTGACCAATAAAAGGAGACTGGCTAGGGTTTTAGGTTAGGCTGGGAGGTATTGGTGAGTGGCTCCAAGAGCAAATGATTGTGTGGATGAAAGGGGGACCGTAGAGGAAACCCAACCTGAGTGTGGGCCAATAGGTATTCCCAATTGGAATACCTAGATGTTTATCAGCGTGCCCTGAAGCATGAGGAACATGAAACATTGAAAGGGAGGGAGAAGTCACAAGATGAAAGCATGACATTAGGGAGTCCCAGGGAAGCCCAGATTATGCCCCACCACCAGCCCCAGTGAAGGGACAAGCGCCACAGCCCTGGACCAGTACTTTCCAGTATATACCCCTTTACACTACTGACTTAATGAACTGGTCAAATACCACCCCACCGTTTGAAAGGGACCCTGGCAAGGGTATCATCTTAATAACTTCCCTGATGAGGACCCACACCCTGACTTGGGATGACTGTCAGCAAATTCTGCAGCATTTCCTGATGGGTGAAGAAATTCAGAGAGTACATGCGGAGGCTCATTGACATCTAGCCGCCAATGGCATAGGGGCAGCTCAGATCCTGCTCCAGTACCCGCTGGGGGATCCCAATTGGAATTATGATCAGACTGACCATAGGGCCTTAGTACAGATGAACAGGCAAACCCTGATACAAGGTGTAACACGTGCAGCCAGAAAACCTACCAATATGGCAAAAAAATCTGTAGTACAGAAGCCAGATGAAAGTCCAGCAGCATATTTGGAACGTTTGAAGGAGGCATTTAGGATCTAGACACTGCTAAACCCAGAGAACCCAAACAAGAGCAAAGAGCACAGCAGTCCTTGTGAGCTGCAGGCCCCGCCCTGGGCCAGGTGGTAAGTGGCAGGAAGGAGCAGGACCCTCAGGCACTCACTCAGGGGAGTCCTCCTGGGAAGCAGAGCACAGCAGTCCTTGTGAGGCTTCAGGCCCCGCCCTGGGCCAGGTGGTAAGTGGCAGGAAGGAGCAGGGCCCTCAGGCACTCACACAGGGGAGTCCTCCTGGGCAGCAGAGTACAGCAGTCCTTGTGAGGCTTCAGGCCCCGCCCTGGGCCAGATGGTGAGTGGCAAGAGCAGGGCCCTCAGGCACTCACACAGGGGAGAAGAGGCAAGAGAAATATAGGGAAAATAAGTTGAATATGTTGGCAATGGCAATTGGAGAGAAAGAAAAGGGGAAGCATATCTCCTTAGAGGGAAAGGGAAGGGAAGAGGACGTGGAACCAGAGAAAGAGGTAGAGGACGAGGGACGAGGGACGAGACTAGGGAGGAATCAGTGTGCGATATGCAGGCAAGAAGGACATTGGAAAGGCGAGTGCCCGACAGGAAAATTGGCTTCCAGGTGGAAAAATCAAAATTGGAAACAGAATTGTTAGAACCCAATACTAAGAATCTGTCAAAAATGTATAACTTGCTGTTGAAATGGAATACGCAGGATGAAACGGTGAAATCAGCCATGATTAAGTGGGCACAAGATATTGGCCACAACATTATGCTTGCTGACTGGGAAAAGTTGTGGACCACCGGTATGAAATTTACGGCATGTAATGCCTTAAGAGAGAATATTATGAAAATGATTTATAGGTGGTACATGACCCCAGTCAAGCTTGCAAAAATTTACCACTTACCTGATAATAAATCTTGGAAATGTAAAGAAACTGAAGCTACATTCTTTCACCTTTGGTGGACATGCCCAAAGATTAAGGCTTTCTGGGAAATGATATATAATGAAATGAAAAAGGTATTTAATTATACCTTCCTGAAGAAACCAGAGGCCTTTCTCCTGGGTATGGCCAGCCAATTGGTGCCAAAGAAGGATAGAACATTCTTTATGTATGCTACAACAGCAGCAAGAATACTTATCGCAAAGTATTGGAAAACACAAGATCTACCCACCTTGGAAGAATGGCAGATGAAGGTGATAGACTATATGGGACTGGCAGAAATGACTGGCAGAATCCGAGACCAGGGAAGAGAGACAGCGGAAGAAGATTGGAATAAATTTAAGGACTATCTTAAGAAACATTGCAAGATTAATGAATGTTAGAATGACGTTGGTTTAGAAATTATGTGGTTTACAGCTGTAAAAAGAAAAAAAGGCTAAAAATTAAATGAAAAATAAGGGAGAGGATTTGCTGAATTAATAATTAGAAATTGGAATACAGAAAGGGGAGGTATGAGGAAGTCGGGGAAGTAAGTTACAAGAAAATAAGGGATTGAAATTATACTTGTTTTGTTTTTGTTTGTTTGTATTGTTGTTTTGTTTTTATATAATCTTTGAAACTTTAATAAATATCTTTTTTTTAAAAAAAGGAAAGGCGAGTGCCCGAATAAGGGAGCCCCAGGCTAATGGGGACGGAATCGCGGAATGAGGCCCGGACGAGGAAGAGGAGAAGGAGGGTACGGGCCTCCTGATTGGCAGCACCGGGAAAACCCAACCAATCTGATTGGGTTGGCTAATTATGAATCACAATAGGACAGCCTGGGTTCACGGCAGGGTTCCTCGGAGCCCACGGTCTCAGTACAAGTGGGGAACCGCCTTGTGAATTTTATGATTGAGACTGGAGCTGCACTATTTTCAGCTAAATGAAATGTTTAAAAAAGAGTTTTCAGAGAGGGTTTATTCTGAAAAAGAATCTAGATTTCAACAAGAAATTTTGAATAATGAAGTGAAAATTTTATCTAAGATGTATAAAATATTGTTGGAATGGAATACAATAGACGAAGAGGTTAAATCTGTAATGATTAGCTGGGCTAAAGATTTTGGATATAATATTGATTTGAGAAGTGGATTAAATTATGGAAGGATGGGTTAAAATCTACAGCATGTATTACGATAAAAGAAAATGTTATGAAGATGTTATACAGATGGTACATAACAGCAGTAAAATTGGGTAAAATGTATAAAGTTTGCAATAAATGTTGGAAGTGTCGGGAGCAAGAAGGAACATTTTACCATATATGGTGTTTATGCAAGAAGGTAAAAAGCTTCTGGGAGATGATCTATAATGAGCTAAAGAAAATGTTGAAATACACTTTTGTTAAAAAACCAGAAGCTTTTTTACTGGGAATACTGGGAAATGAAATTAGTAAAAAAGATGTGAAATTAGTTTTGTATGCAGTAACAGCAGGCAGAATTTTGCTGGCACAGAAATGGAAACAGGAAGAAATGCCCACAAAAGAAGAATGGAGGATGAAACTGATGGAATACTCAGAAATGGACAAATTGACGGGGAGAATTAGGAACCAGCGTGACCAGAGATTCTCCGAGGACTGGAAGAAATTTACAGAGTATATCAAAGATGTTTGTGATGAACAAATAACACTTCTTGGTTTTCAAGAAGCTCTGTGAAATTAATGTTAGAAATATTGTTTAAAAAGCATGATGTGATTAAGAGTGTTTGAGTGCAATATAATATTGAGAAATGTGAGATGAAGATATAATACGGAGAATTATCAGACAAGCTGAGGGAAGTTCTTGAAAGAAGGGATTAAGTGAAGATTGGATGTTTGATTTTGTATGAATTTTTGATGGGAAAACTAATAAAAATAATTTTTAAAAAAGAGAGAGAGACTGGAGCTGAATATTCTGTGCTCCCCTTACCCCTAGGAAACCCCAGCAAGCAAACCATTAAGATCACCGGGGCGACAGGGGACTCTCAAGTGAAACCCTTCTTACAACCAATGGACTGTGTTATAGGGGGAAGGGCAGTAATATTCCTGTATATTCCAGAATGTCCAATGCCATTGATGGGAGAGATTTGTTGTTCAAGCTCCATGCCCAGATCATTTTCACCCCCTCCGGATATAATATGGCCCTGCCATATTACAGGCACAGGAATTATGTCTCTCATGGTACCCAGAGAAAATGCCTGGAGATTGGTGGCAGCCTTAATGGAGGACAAAAGAGAAGAGGAGGGCCAGGATTCAAAGCTTATAAGAATGATCAGTGCACCCCTAACGGTATGGGCAGAAGACCCATCTCCAAGAATGGCAAGGAATAATCATACCAAGGTTCGGGCTGCCAAGTGCAATAGGGAGCGACAACGGACCAGCATTCAAACACCACATTGTACAAGGAGTCGGTCAGGTTCTGAACATCCCATGGAAACTGCATACGGCCTGGAGGCTGCAGAGCTCGGGAAAAGTAGAACAGATGAATAGAACATTGAAAAATCAACTTGCCAAACTCACTCAGGAGACAGGAGCCTCCTGGCTCGATATGCTCCCTATAGCCCTTTTCAGGGTTCACTGTATTCCTAATAAGCATACCCAATTGTCTCCATTTGAATTACTATATGGGCGTCCACCCCCGTTTGAGCTTCTCCTGTGTACTCAACTCTTGGGGGACACTACGACCCAAGACCAAATTTAATCTCTCTTATGTGTCTTCTCATCTCTTAACAGGTGGTCCCTCCAGCGGATGGCGTGCAGCATGACTGAGCCAATCCACCCCTTTAAGCCCGGTGACTCTGTATGGATAAAAGAGCGGAACGCAACGGCCATAAATCCTAAATGGCAAGGCCCTTACGTAGTCCTGCTAGTTTCCCCAATTGCAATTAAGGTAGCCGGGTTGACCCCCTGGATCCATCACACGCGAGTAAAACGAGCCCATGGAGAGTGGACTTGCGAACTCTTACCCAATTCTCTGAAGCTCAGATTCCGGAGAAGTCCTGATCCTGATCCCAATGGGAGTTGATCAGGACACAGCCCATCGCCAGCCATGCTACCATCACACCGGAAGCTGATAGTTCTACGCATGCCTGAAGATCTGGATGGGAGGTTCCGAAGATATACAACCTATCTGTGTAGATAAGTTACCAAATAACGTTCTGAGCAAATTAGTCACAGTAGTCTCAAGCCGTAACGCGCGTGAGAAAGGGCACTTGACTGAGCCGGTGGCCATTGTGTCCCCCGTAGTTACTGAAGAACGACCATTTGACCAGCCAGAGTGTTATGGGATTGGGTGTTACATGTGTGGTTGTATGCACTTGGGCAAATCGTTCGGTTCTAGGATAAGCCCATTTGCTCTGATTGGGGTGCAGATTGCAATGTATTGTGCTGCACCATTTGCTTTGCATATGTGAACCAAATAAACTGCTTAAAACCTGAATTGGCGTTTGCCTCCCTGTGTCCAGTCCATGCTCCAGAATATCCAAGTCACTTGCGGTCCAACACATTGAATCCAATGTTTACTTCCAGATACATGGCTATAGAAATTGCAACTCTTAAGACTGCTGCTTGTCGTCTCTGGCTGAAAACATAACTAGAGAGAGATCAAATCCTAACCCTGCTGACTTTAAATCTGCTACTGCAATGGGCAGCCTGTGGAAACTGCACTGAGTTCATTTTTAAAATAAAATTTGGCGTAAATGTACTGGTCCCGGGGGGGGGGGTACCGTGAGGCGTGGTCAAAGTCCAGTCCTGGGTGGAGGGTCTGGAGCCTGTCCACCAAGGGGGAAGCGGGGTCCAAATCAAGACGCCGAGCATGGTTGGGAACTCCGGAGAAACAGGTCTGGTGCTGGCAGAAACAGGTCTCCAACGTTGTTGCTCCCGCAACCTGGGACTGGGCTGACTGGCCTTTATCTCCTCTGAGGCCAGAGGCAGTCCCGGTCCACAGTTGACCCGCCTCTCCTGGCCTTAAGGCAAGCACTCCTCCTGAGAGAACCCAGTTCCCTCCGCCTCTCTGCCCTGAGCCTCTGCAGCTCAGGAGAGGCTGGAGGGTTACTGGACCCAGGGGCAGCTTCACCTTCCCCTGACAGGGCTGGGAGAGGCGCACCTGCAGGCAATGGGTCCTCAATCACCTCCAGAGCCAGAGTGGATGCATCTGGTGTCTGCTCCTGAGGATCCGGCACAGGTGCAGGCCCTTCAGATTCAAGCCCCTGTCCCAGCTCAGCCGGCCCTGGAGGCAGGGACTCCTGTGCAGGCTGGTACTCCTCAGATCCAGCTTCTGAATCAGATTCCCAGACCATCACAGTAAATAAACTAAAAATGTTTCACCTTTTTAACCTTTTTATCTGTCCTAGTTCACGTATTTTAGGATGAAGGGAGGAAGAAGAACAGACTAACGAGTGGCTGGAATGCGATCAGAGTGAAGAGAAATTCCAGCTGTTGAAAGTAAGGATCACTGGAACTCATAAGCATGTGTAAAGTGCCTTCCATTCAGTACTTATTATTATTATTATTGTTAATTGAATTTATATACCGCCCTATACTTGGAGGTCTCAGGGTGGTTCACAAAACAAGAGCAACATAAAACACCTCCTCCTAACAACAAAGGGAAACTGTAAAGGGATGGTATCCGCAATATACAAAATACTGCTCCAAAATCCCACAAACCCCCTAGATGCACTCAAAAAACAATGGGAGAATGACATAAACTATGAGATTAATCCCACTCAATGGACCAGAGTGTGGTCTAAACCAGTGTTTCCCAACCTTTTTTGGGCAAAGGCACACTTGTTTGATGAAAAAAATCTCGAGGCACACCACCATTACAGCCCCGTGACGTCAGCACGCAGCGTCACTTTCAATTTTTTTCCCTCCCCCTTGCCGGGGAACCTCCAAGCTTTAGGGGGGGGGGAGGCAGCAAAGCGAGGGACTGAGGGACTCCTCCAACGACAAGGGTTGGGGAAGAAGAGAAAGTTATAGTTGTTTTTTAAAAAGTGATAATTTCATTGTTCTGTTTTTTTGTAAACCGCTTTGAAGGGTTCCTTCTCGGCACGCCCCCCCCACCCGACAATCAAGCAGCGTATCAATTCCATGAAGCACCAAATGCAGGCGCGTCTCAACTCACGTCTCGGAAGTGGGCGAGGCCGCGCTCGCCCAGGGCGCTGAGACACTCGTAGGCCGAGCCCGCCTGGAGGAAGAGCTGCGCCAGGCACATCACCTCGCTGCGGAAGAGGGAGCCCATGGCGGAGGGCGCCCAGGCCGGGCCTGAGGAGGCGCAGCGGCGGGAGCGGCAGAGGCGGCGTCACCGCTCTCCTCGGCGCCGCCTCCGCTCCGCCGTCGCCGCTGCTGCCGTCCCGCTGCGGAGGCGGCTCCGGGGACTGGCGGGTCCCCCGCTGCCCGGTGCCATGGAGAGGAGGCAGGCGAGGGAGACGGAGACCCGAGTGGCCCCAAGTCCCGCGGCTTCCGGCTTCTCCCCGCAAGTCCAGGCGCCGCCGAGAGAGAAGGGGCGGGGAAAGCCTAGAGCGGCCAACCGCACGCTCACCTCGGAAGTTCTGGTCAATAAGACAGCGCCATTGGCCCGGGCGCTCTGCCCCTCGGCACCTCTATGGCTGGCCCGAATACCGAGCGAGAAGCGGTTTCGTCTCTGTGGTAGGGAGGAGCAAAGAAGGGCCCAGCCAGGCGGGCCGAACGAAAGCGAGCCCAGAGTTCCTGTGCTTCCCTGGTGGGGCCGGCCATTGCCTTTCCCTTGGGCAGGGCGAGGGAATTCCCAGGCTGCAGCCTCTCGCGCTGGTGCCTCAAAGGCCTTTGCCTTTCCCATGTCACATGTGGAAAAGGGGGCTGGATCCAGTGACGCAACTCAGAAAACTGTTAGGGAAGCCAGAGCAGGAAAGTGAGTGGGAGGCGGCGGCGCCGCTTTAACCCACGTTTCCTTTTTGAAAGAGAAACCAGTGTTTCCCAACCTTTTTTGGACTCGCTCGCGGCACACCAGGCAACAGCTCGCGGCACATTAGTGTGCCGCGGAACACCGGTTGGGAAACACTGGTCTAAACCCGCTTTAAATCCATATCAGTGAAAAGAAAATCCCTCTGAAAATCACCTACAGGTGGTACCTAACATCAAGAAAACTAGCACTAATATGCCCAGGAACCCCACCAAAATGCTGGAGAGGGTGCACCTCCACAGGCACATACCTCCACATGTGGTGGGAGTGCCCCAAAATCCAACTACTCTGGGCAACAGCCGTATGAGAAATATGTAAAATAACTAAGCAAGTATTAGACATCACCCCAGAATTGGCCCTACTAAACATCTTCAAAGACAACAATACCCATTTATACCACAAAGAACTCATAACCCACCTACTTTCAGCAACCAGAAACACCATAACCAGACACTGAAGAGACCTGTCAGGAGTAAGCATGGACCAATGGTACCAAATAGTATGGGAAACAGCCCTACTAGAAAAATTAACCAATAAGCTGAAACTGACACGGAGACAAACAGAAGACGCCTTTACCCCGGTATGGCTCCCCTTTATCACATACACAGCCCAACAAGACAATGACAATAATCCACCAACAGCATACAAATCAATATGGCTAAGCTGATCCAAAACACCCACCCGCCCAACTCACACACAAAAACAAAGATCACCACAGCCAGTCACAAACAAACAACCACACCCTAGGCCAACCCCAACCTCTCTCACCACCAAAGGAACACAAGTGAACAGCACAAGCAACGCTGACACCAAACCCTACATACATTAAGCAAAATAGAAACATTGCCACCTGATCCCGATCCCACCCATCTTTCCCCCTCCACCTCTTTTCTTCCTAATGTCTCATCAAATGAATCTGATTTGTAAAAATGTTACATGGAAAAAATACGAGAGACATTACACATACTTCTGTAAAACAAGAAAATATTTAATAATAAAAAATAAACATTTTCCAATCTTGAAAAAAAAGAAAAAGAAAAACAACCCTATAACAATCTCCCCCCCCAAAAAAAAGAACCACATATTAAAAGGGCGTAGGATGTCAATCAGATCAACCAAATACCTGGTTAAAAAGGGACACTTTTGCCTGGCACCTAAAGGTGTGTAATGAAGCAGCCAGATGAACTTCCCTGGGAGAGCATTCCACAGATGGGGAGCCACTGCAGAGAAGGCCTGTTCTCGTGTTGCCACCCTCCGGACCTCACAAGGAAGAGGCACACAAAGAAGGGCCTCAGAATATAATCTTGGTATCACTGGCGGAGGAACGGGGGGTGGGGGGAGCGCAGCGCCTACAGCACCATCGGAGAGGGCGGTAACATCAGCATGCCATGCCCCCAGGACGCATGCCACGCCCCCCACGGGTGACATACCACTCCCCCAGGACACGTGCCATGCCCCCCGGGACACACGCCAGCCACGCCCTTGCCTGCTCTCAGCTGGAGCATTCAGCTTCGCCACTACTTGGTATCCGAGTAGGTTCATATAGAAAGCAGCAGTCCTTAAGGTATTACCTGTGCTTTTTTTCTTTAAAAATGTTTAGGAGTACTCTAATTTTCCTACCGATATTGAAATACTGCCCCTCAGTGAGGCCAAACTTAGATTCACAAAATGTTTAGGTATGCGTAACCCTGCATCCCCCCAGAAAAAAGTCCTGGGTATTGCGGTATTATTATTATTATTATTATTATTATTATTATTATTATTGCTTTAAAGGTCCAAAGCAGCACTTTGAATTGGGCCTGGAAACTAATTTTTTTTAAATGTATTTTTAATTAAAGATTTCTTGGTTTACAAAATTATGTGCAATGTCTCTTTTTTCAAGTTACATTTTCTACAATCAGTTTCATTTGCTGAGACATTAGTGTTACAAGAGAAAGAAAAGGGGGGAAGAGGGGGAGGGGGCCATGGTAGGTGGGGGTGGGGTCGGGTGGCAATATTTCTATTTTACTTAATGTATGTGTGGGGTTTTGTGTCAGCGTCGCTTGTGCAAAGTTCTCTTTGCTATTCGCTTGTCTTCTTTTGGTGGTGTGAGAGATTCAGGTTGGCCTAGGGTGTGGTTGTTTGTTTGTGATTGGCTGTGGTGAATTTTGTTTTCATGTGTGAGTGGGGTGGGTGGGTGTTTTTGGATCAGGTTAACCATATTGATCTGTATGCTATTGGTAGATTCTTGTCGTTGTCTTGTTGGGCTGTGTATGTGATAAAGGGGAGCCATACCGGGGTGAAGGCGTCTTCTTCTATTTCCCCCTGTGTCAGTTTCAGTTTAGGCCCGGAAACTAATTGCATTGCAGCTGGACCAGGAACGGTGTATTATGCTCAAAACATCTTGCCCCAGTGAGCAACCTGGCCTCTGAATTCTGCACTAGCTGGTTTCAGAACTGACTTCAAAGGCAGTCCTACATATAATCTAACCTAGATGGGACGCGGGTGGCGCTGTGGTCTAAGCCACTGAGCCTTGGGCTTACTGATCAGAAGGTCAACGGTTCAAATCCCTGCGTCAGGGTGAGCTTCCGTTGCTCGGTCCCTGCTCCTGCCAACCTAGCAGTTCAAAAGCATGTCCAAGTCCAAATAGATAAATAGGTACCGCTCCAGTGGGAAGGTAAACCGCATTTCTGTGCGCTGCTCTAGTTTGCCAGAAGCGGCTTAGTCATGCTCGACACATGACCCGGAAGTTGTCTGTGGACAAATGCCGGCTCCCTTGGCCTATAGAGCACGATGAGCGTGCAACCCGAGTCGTCTGCAACTGGACCTAACGGTCAGGGGTACCTTTACCTTAACCTTTAATCTAACCTAGAGGTTACCAGAGCATAGACCACAGTAGTTAGGGGCGTAGCTGGGCCACCAGTCAAAGCTGATGGAAGGCACTCCTGAGCCTCAAATGACAGGAAAGATTCCAGGAGGACCCCCAAACTAAACTTCAGAGGAAGTGTAACCCCATCAAGAGCAGGAGACCTTTATGGGCAGGCCTATCTGGTCTACGTATGAAGTCCATAGCTGTCAACTTTCAGATTTGAAAATAAGGGACCAGCAGCCTCATCTGTCCCGGGGACAGTCTACGGGATATCTAACAATCCAGGATAGCAGCGGGAAACGGTGCTGAAATAAGGGAATTTCCCGCCCAAAAAGGGAAGGTTGACAGCTATGAGAAGTCTTATTGAGAAGCTGAGACAAAGGGCCGGAATACAGCTCTTTCTAACTCTTATTTCATGCGATTTATTTGTGTGCGCGGGGGGAGGGGGCAGAAATTAAACTGGCAAGTTACTTAACTTTTATTTTTTTTCGCTTTCCATTTAGACAACGTCGGACCGCCTTGCAAAATATCAGACCTGACGAAATCGCATCGCTGATAGGGAACTTGCGCGGTCCTCTTCATCCCGCCCCGCCTCATTGCCAGAGGCTGCTGGACTACAACTCCCGTCACACACCCCCCCCCCAACGCTGCCCATACTGGCTGGGGCAGTGGGAGTTGTAGTCCAGCAACACCTGCAAGGATGCAGCTACACCCTTTCGCCCCCCCCCCGAAGTTTGACTGAGCTCCTTGGAGGAAAGGCGGGATAAACATGCCGAATGACTTAAGGAGCCACATAGCCCCTTTCTTGCTTTCCCTTGGAATGGCCCGACTCTGTGGTCGAACACTCTCTACCTCCTCCCACCTCTATGGTTACCGGCGGGGGGGGGGGAGATAACCCTTTTCCGCCACGTGACCTGGAAGCGGATGTACGATAGAGGAAGAGAAAGAAAGCAGGCACTCACGCTTCCGGGTCTGGTTTGCTTGCTGCTGGAGGAGAGGATGCGGAGCTGCGAGAGCAGCAAGAGGAGGAGAAGCGCGGATATCTCGTCCACCATGTGAAAGAGGAGCGCCCGACGCCCCACTCCGAGGCTCCTTCCCCCCTGGTCAGGTGAGGGGTTCTCCTGACCATCAGGCCAGTGTTTATTTATTTTGTGGGGGTGAGGATTCCTGAGAAGCGTAGGTAACGATGCTGTGGAAATAACACTAATTTTGGGAGGGAGTGGGGGGGGGGGAGAGAGATGTCATGAGCATCTCTTGTTTTAATGGAGCCCTCTTGTTCAGAGGTAGTCTACCTCTGAAAAGCAATGTTGCTCGGGTGGGGTGCGAAGCAGTGGTGCAGAGTTTTCTCCTTGATGTCATTTTTATTAGTATTATCATTTCTGTGGTGCGTGCGTGTGTTTAGTCTGGCTAACGAGAAAGGGGTGTATCTATTAGCCCCCAGAGTTTAATGGATGCTCCCTGCCCAGAAGCAGTCTATCTCGAATGCCACAGTTCAGCAGCAGAACATGTGCCTGTGCATGTGGTAGAGCTCAGGTTCAATATTTGTTTTGCCTAGGTAAGGTGGTGGTAAGAACCTCCTGCCTGCCTGAGAACCTTGGACAGCTGCTGCCACATCAGAATAGACAATACTTTAGCTTACACAGAAGACTAAGAATTTGACTTGTATCATGTTCTGCATTTAGGAGGTGGGGAAAACCAACAGGGAAGAGTGTTCACCATCATGTCCTCCTTCATTTCCTTCATTTCCTTCATTTGCAAGAGGTGTGTAATAATTATTGTTAGTGTTCATGCACTTTGAATCAAGAGACTCATCCTTGAGACAGCAAAACTAACTTCTGCAGAGGAGATGCTTAAACAGTGTTGCATGCTATCTGATAAATTAACCTTTATTGCGTAGCAATGAACTTTTTATCATGTGGTATGCAAGGCTGCTTAAGCAGTTCCCAGCTAAGTTATTCTGAGTAATCATGTATGCATGAGATATCTCAGTTAAAAGGTGGACCTTAATAACCCTCTAAGGTAGGTCAGTATTATCTCCATATTGCAAACAGGGGTTTGACTGAACTTGGGAGAACAGTGAAATATTTATAGCTGTCTGGCTTTTGGTAAGATTTGAACTGGAAAGCTTCAAGTTCACAACTCAGTCTCTTACTCACTCTGCTGCTTTGTGTCAGCAGCAGATGGGAAGTTGTAGTTGAAAACATCTGAAGGAAACAAGGTTGGCAAAGGCTGCTTTATATTAATTGGGGAGGTGATGAGAACTACATTTCCCTTCCCTGAGGAGGAGGAGGAGGAGGAGAGCAAAGCTCATGTGGATCCATGGTCCCATTTGATGTGTACATTTGGGATGCAAGTGCTGGGTTTGTTTGGATTGCTAGTTTTTGATCCCCTTGCCTTCCTTACTCTTACATACACATCAAGTCTTCCTGGAATGCATCCCTTTTACTTTTCAAGAAATCATACAGTTTCAATTTGTTTGCCCAGATTTCTCAACTAGTCTGTAGCATTGTTAAGTGGCCTGCAATTCTTTCAAAAAGTCCAATGAAATGTTTCCAGTAAAACTCCTCTTTTTTTGGCTGAAAGTATCATTTTACTAGTTCTTTTAAAAAAATCACAGATCTCTCCCATAAGAAAAGCCCTGCCAGATCCCAAAAGGTCAAGCTAATTCACTGTTCTTCAACCCTGGGTCCCCAGATGAGGTTGGACTACAACTCCCATCATCCCCAGCTATTTTAGCCAATGGGAATTGTAGGATGATGGGAGTTGTTGTCCAACATATGGGGTCCCGAAGCTGAAAAGCATTGGCTGTAATCCACCATCTGGCTTCCTGCAGTGGCCAACCAGATACTTTCTGGAAGCCCTTAACCAGAGCATAAGATCAACAGCTCTACACCAGCCTCTGTTTTTTAGAGACATACTGGCTTTGAATACGGAGTTGCTAAATAGTCATCCTGGCTTAGAGGGATTGATAGACCTCTGCTTTCCCATGCTTTCGGCTAATCCCTTTTTAAAGCCATTTAATGTGGTGACCAACAGCATGTCTTGTGACAGTGGGAAGAGTTCTGCTGTTAGTTGTCTTTTAATTTTACCAAAGCAAAACTCTAGAATTTGAGTTATTTATCTTGTTTTACTGTGCTGCCTTTTCTCTTGGCACTTTTATTTAATTTATTTATTTTTATTTATTTTTGCTTTAGAAAAGCCGTAAGCACTTTCTCACGATTTAGCAAGTTGCTGTTGCTATGGCAACAGGTGTTTTCTCAACAGAGCCAAGTTCCTTTCTACCTCAGAGATGCTCTTAATGCATTCAGAGCTGCTTAGAGTTTGTCTGCCTGTGACATTAGAGTAGTCATTACTTGCTCTACCTCTGTTCCTTAAATCCCCTGTTTCTCATACATGTCTGCAATCTGAGATCTAGGTGTAGCATCACCATAAACGATGCCTTCTGTTGTGTGGCTGATGCTTATAGCAGTGAGTAATTTTAAAAATAGACCACATGGAAAAGAAATAGAGGAATGAAGCCTGATTACTTCTGATTACTAGTGGTTTTACTATTTATACCTGGGTTACCTGTTTGTGCTGTCTTCGAATTATGTTGGATAATGTTAGGAAAGTTTTTAATGTTTGAAGTTTTATTCTGTTTAATACTCTGTTGGGAGCCACCCAGAGTGGCTGGGGAAACCCAGCCAGATGGGTGGACTATAAATAATAATTAATAATAATGTAATTATTATTATTATTATTATCAAGCACCAACAATGTTATAAAATAAATAAAAAAGAAGAGTTTTGTAGTTTCTCTTTTTTATTTATACTATATCTGTATACTATTTTATCTTGTATTTATTAAGGGATTGTTTAACTTCATAATAAAGTTCCACTTTGTGATATAAGCCAATGTGATATTGACAGATAAAGCAGGGACAGGGAGCTGAAGCCAAACCCAGCTTCCAAAGGCTTCTCAGCACAGGTCCTGAACCTAAGCCCTGTTTCCTTTTATATAATTTATTGCTTCAGTGGGACAAATCTATTTCAGAACTCATTGGCTTGGGTTCTTTTTTCCTCGCAAGTTTTTGTATTTGTTTCTGATTTAACACTTGGCAGATTTCTCTTGAGCTTGATAGACCTCAATTTAAAACTTATGCACCCAAAATCAAAAAGGTGCTAAACTGATATACCGTTGTTGTTGTTGTTTTCCTTTTTTTAGTACTTACTCCTAAGATGTGAACTTTAGGTGTCATGACAAGTAATTGTCTTGCAGCTTCATGCCGCCAGCACCTGCCTTTTCTGTTTAGAAAATCCTGGAGGAAGTGCTGGCTGGCTGGAAACCTAAACAGGAACACTCATGGGAAGGGGCAGAAGATACTCTTAAACATTTTGTTGCAATGCCCATTTGTTACATAACACTGATTTACAAAAACTACTAGGCTTATAAAACATGAACAGCATATTCATGTTCTCATAGAAACAGAGCTGGAAGGGATCTCAGAGGTCATCCAGTGCAACCTTCCTTCTTATGTGGAAAATCCCATTACACATCACTAATTTTAAAAAAGGCTACCATGCAGTCCGTTAGAAGATGGAGGCAGATCCCAAGCAGTCTGTTAGATTGCCAAGTAGCTTATAAAGTCAGGACATTTTTACTAACATTTAGTCAAAGTCCCCTTCCTTGTTATTTGAACCTGTTGAGTCCCTATCCTCTAGAGCGACAGCAAACAAACCTGCTCTGTCAACTGTGTCTGGAGACACTTGCAGTGACATATCAGGTGTCAAATGGGAGAAGCTGCTCCAACTGCTCTTTGCTTCAGACAGCTACAGGGCTAGGGGACAAAGGTGTCCCTCACTCCTTCTCTTGCTAACAAGAACAAATAAGATAAGCTGTTTATAGTGTCATTCTTGGAAATGTGACAATAATTGACCAGTCAGTTGACTAGCAGGCTTTACCCTAATCCAACAATAGTGAGCGGGGTGCCTCTCCATTTTTTCTGGGCTATAGCACCCAACAGTGACAGGCAGCAAAGCCTATTGAAAGGAAAGATGGGCACAGTAGTCTGTAACATTTGAAAGGCAATACACTGGATACCCCTGTATTACTCTTGTCCTGTGTGCCACTCTGACAGCACAGGGCCACTGCAGGGCTTAGATCTTAGATTCTCAAAATCAGAGAAGATCTTTACTTGTTCTAAGATGTTAAACCAACCTTTAATCCTTATCTTAATTAGCCTCAGCTACTTGTATTCTGTGCAGATCCCATGCATTATACTGACTTTCTTAAAGTAAAGGTTGGAGGGTTTAATATGGATGGAAACAAGAATTGATATCTGCTTTTTTCTGCTATATATACTTAGAATGTTTCTAGTACCAGATTGTACAGCACCTGTAATTTGAGAGAGATGCAGATCAGGGCTGAGAAAACCCCAGCTCCCTACTTCCCCTTGGAGTGCCAATAAAATGTGATGTAGACATTTAGAAATAGTGGCTTTTCTCCCCATGCCCTAACTCCAAGCTGTCACCCGAGATCAGCCTTTCAAAGCCCAGTGCCCTCAAGATATTTTGGACTACAACGTCTGTCACCTCTGACCTTTGGCTATGCCTAGCTATTGGAAGCAGATTGTAGTTCAAACATCTGGAGGGGCAGTAGGTTGGCAAAGTCTGCCCTAGACCCTTCTGAGCATTTGTGTTACTATTGCTACCACTAAAGCTTCCATTTTATAGTCCTTTCATGGGTGCATTCTTGTGAGAATCTTTGGTGCATATTTATGCATTTATTTGGGTTTCTAGCCTGCCCAATCCCAAAGTACTCAGAGCTCATAATATTTAAGTGGATCTGCCCTCTCCTAATGTTTGACTGCTAAAAGACAGCTTGAATGAAAATATTTTATGTGTACAAAAGCTTGCAGTACAGTGGTACTTCTGGTTATGAACTTAATTCGTTCCAGAGGTCCGTTCTTAAGTTGAAACCATTCTTATCCTGAGGCACACTTTCGCTAATGGTGCCTCCCACTGCGCAACTTCCGCTCGCATCCTGGGGCAAAGTTTGCAACCGGGAGCAACTACTACTTCCGGTTTAGTAGAGCTTGTAACCAAAAGCATGCGTAACCAGAAGCGTTCGTAAACCAGAGGTCCCACTGTACTGAAAAGTGGAGATGGAGAAAGTCTGCTTCAAGTTTGCAAGTAGTTGCAAACTTGCAAATAGCCATTCATCTGTGGCAGGTCGCAATTGGATCCAAATTTTGAAAACTCATAGAGAAAGTTGGTTCTTTCAGAATGGCAGAAATGGACATGAAAGGCTTGTAAAAAAGTGTGTGTGTGCGTGTGCACACGTGCGCGCGCACGCACACATGTGCTAATACATTTGGGGGGATTTATTTATTTGCAAAGTTGGGTCCACTTTCATAGTCTTGAAAACCAATGTTCATCTTTTGCAGCACACTGATGAAATGGAGCCTGGAACAAATTCTTTCAGAGTGGAGTTCCCTGACTTCTGTAGCACCGTTTTGCAGAAGCTGAACCAGCAACGCCAGCAAGGGCAGCTCTGTGATGTTTCTATTGTTGTTCAGGGACATTTGTTCCGAGCCCACAAAGCTGTCTTGGCAGCCAGCTCCCCTTACTTCTGCGACCAAGTGCTCTTGAAAAACAGTCGACGGATTGTTCTGCCTGACGTCATGAACCCCAGAGTGTTTGAGAACATCCTTCTGTCAACTTACACTGGGCGCCTGGTGATGCCTGCGCCAGAGATTGTCAGCTACCTCACAGCGGCAAGTTTTCTTCAGATGTGGCACGTGGTAGACAAATGCACTGAGGTGCTGGAAGGAAACCCTTCCGTTCTTTGTCAAAAGTTGAATCGTGCCAGTGACCACCAGTCCCCCAGCAGCAGTAACTACAATGGCCTGGTGGAGAGCTTTGAGATTGGGTCTGTGGGGCAGGCAGACTTCCACAAAGTGCAGGATGGTGAAAATGAAGAGGAAAGCTCGAAAGATGAACTGTTGTCTCAACTCACAGAACATGAGTATCTCCCCAGCAATTCTTCAACGGAACATGACCGTCTGAGCACAGGGATGACAAGCCAGGATGGAGAGGAAGGAGCAAGCGACAGTGCTGAGTATCAGTACGCCAGGCCCCTTTACAGCAAACCGAGCATCATGTCTCACAAGCGGTGGATCCATGTGAAGACAGAGAGGTTTGTGCAGGACTGCGAAGGGGTGGAGGTGCATGGCCCTTACGATGAGCAGCAGGTGTCTGAATCCATGAATGCCATTCAGGTGAGCCACTCTGTCCCAACGTCTGGCCCCGAAGACCTTCGCGTCAATGAAAAAAAGATGGAGACAGAGTTTGGTGAGCAAGCCAATGAAAGCAATTACGATGAACAAGTGGACTTCTACGGCTCTTCCATGGAAGAGTTTTCTGGGGAAAGGGCCGATGGGACACTCAGCCTTCAGAGGCAGGACGCTGGGGTTGCTGCAGGTTATGGAGATAGCATGGACGTTCCCTCGGGGATCAAGGAAGAAAATGCCCTGTCTGGGTTCTCCACAGCCGACAAACTTTACCCCTGCCAGTGTGGCAAAAGCTTTACCCACAAAAGCCAGAGGGACCGCCACATGGGCATGCACCTCGGCCTGCGGCCTTACGGTTGTGGCGTGTGTGGTAAGAAGTTCAAAATGAAGCACCACCTTGTTGGCCACATGAAAATTCACACAGGCATCAAGCCTTATGAGTGCAACATTTGCGGGAAAAGGTTCATGTGGAGGGACAGTTTTCATCGGCATGTAACATCTTGTACAAAGACATACCAAGCCTGTAAGGTGGAGCAGAACACTACTGAGATGAATTGAAAACAGGTGCCAGGCAGTGGGGTGGGGAGAGTGTATGGGAAGGGAAAAGGCAGAGTGAACCAGATTACATAACTGCATCATAGAGTAACACAGGATGTATATGATGCACAGAGTGTACCATGTACTACGCTGCTGAGATTCTGGATGGTTGTTTTTTTTATAATAAAAAAAATCCTATAGCACAAGTGAGATCACCTGTGGAGGCAAGCAGGGAATTCTGCCCAGGCTACAAGTAAGGAGGCAAGTTTGAGTGGCGGTACTTTAGTGTAATTATAATTATTGCTATTTATTATTCTTTGTGTTTTGGTAGCACTTGAGGAGAGGGGTTCCCTCTCCTCTCTTTAGTGTTCTCTGCTCTCAGTGAGTCTGCATATAGATAGCTGCACATCCTGAGCGCCTTGTTTGGATGACTGTAGTCCCATGTTCAGAAGTCCTTGTGATTTTGTTCAGCCAAATAGATATATGAGCAGTTACCTTTTTTGAACCAAAGGGGCAATTATAGATACTTTAACACAAGTTGCTAGACAACTTTCAGGGGCCGACAGCTTTAACAAGCGGCTGCTTTTTTAATCAGTCAAGCTTTCAGTTCCATTGACTGGCTCTGTTTATCTTGGCAGAGTGATTCTGCGTCATGCTTATTTTTTAATTCTTTTGTAAAGCAGTTGGCTATTTTGTGATGGACACTTTATATAGAGACAGATTAAACTATAACCTCATCTCTCTCCAACTCCTCAACCCCTCTCCCTCTTGTGCCTCATATAGCTAGCCAGTCTGCACTTTTGGCTGCCACAATAGTGAGTATCATGTTTGCTCCCCAGTTGGAGATTAAAATGCTCTTTTTCTGGCACTTGAGATTCCAGGCAGACATCTGTCCAGTTTTCATTTTTTTCTGTTTTGGGGTATTTGCATTGGGAAGTGTTGGTTAGGTACCAGGACTTCAGAGAACAAAATCCAATGTACTGAATTCTGTGTCACGGTTTGCAATGAACACTTTTGGTACTGATCTCCTCACTTAACTCAGGTGAGGAGCCATGAGGGACTGAGGCTGGGGAAACAGCTCTAAAGGAACTTACTGTGCATCACTCTCTAAGGAAACTGCTTGATGATTAAGAATGGCTACTGCTGGATGCTCCCCAACGGTGCTGTGCAGACATCTCCAAACCTGGAAGCAGCTTGTGGATTTCTGAACATGATTCTTATCCTCTGTGAAGGAAGAATTTTTAAACACTGGATACCTTTTTTTTGTAACCACAAGTAGTTTTAAATTTTTAAAACTAGAACTGCTGTTATATTCCTTCCTTCTTACTCCTTTTGTCACCCCAACTACAGGGTGAATGCACAAGATGGAAGAAACTTGGAACGGTCAAAGCATTTGTGCTGCTGTTTGATAGTAATTGGGGTGCAGAAATCCCCCATATTTGCTGTGGACAGAGGTTGTCATATATGTTGATTGGCAAATGAGGTGTTTCCTTAACAGAATACTCTGCCGGTGCCAAGGAGGCTTGCTAGTGCCAAGGCATGTCATTCCGCCCCCACCCCACCCCAAACTTCAGCCTGAATAGAAAAAGAGGTGGGGAGATTGGTGGACCTTGTGCATATTCACATAGGCAAACATTTCTGGGGTTATTACCCTCTTCCCTTAACTACAGAGTTTAAACAAACTTTTCATGTGATAAGCTGGGCCTGGAATATGAGTGTCTGGCACAAATATGGGTTTGGTTGTTTGGTAAGGTGGTAGTGCTGCAACTTCTCCTTTGGTGGAACTATTTAATGGCTTTTACTTACAAAAAACATGTTAAAAGCTTTTCTAAATCATCACAAGATCAATTTTTTATATATCTTCCCCCACCCCCTCAATCATCGGCAATCCATTTATGATATTGTTGTTGTTGGCACATGCAACAAGAAATAATCTGCTGTTTTCCCTGCTTAGATGAGCTCAGCAGCACACCAGGGTGGAAATGGCTGTCACTAACTTGAACCCTACCAAACAAGTTAGCCCAACAGGGATCTTCTTGCTAACACTGTAACCTGCTAAATGTATAGAAGCACTTTGTATTTAAAAACAAAACAAAAACCATTTATAAATGTTTTTTTTAGAACTTCCAAGATAGATATATATATATTCCCTCTGGTTTGTTTTCTTATTCATGTTGTCCGTTCAATTTTTTCCTTGTCTTCAATCTTGAAATTTTATATTGATAAGAAGCTTTTGGTTTATATGAGCACAGGGTCTGGGGTTTGTGTAAGAAGAACTGATCCTAAGGGTCTGCTTTTAGTTTCGTCTTCTTTTTTTTAAAAAAAAATCCTTATTGCCTTAGTATCTCCAGGAAGCCATTTTATTTGCAGGTGTGGGGAAACTTGGACTGCCCAGTTGCTGCTGAACTACAGTTCCCATCATCCCTGACCATTGGCCATGGTTGCTGGCTGATTGGAGTTGTAGCTCAAATATTCCCTGCTCCTGTTCTTTGGGCTCTGTTAGGGGAAAGAGGGCCTGTACTTCTTATGGCTCCCCACAGCATTTCTCAGCTTTCCTTGCGCTGTGACCTCACTCAAACGTTTCCTCTGTGCTGCCAATCTAGCCATAGCAAATGGAAGGAAGGCTCAACCTGCCCCATTCTGACTGCCAACATTTTCTACCTGCCCTGCTATTGTGCTCTTAACTGCTTCTTGATGTGACACATTTAAGCAGGCAAAGTTTTTCCTGCAATGGAGAACTGGGAGTGGGGAAACCTCACCTGTTTAAATGTTGCATGTTAATCAGCTACAAGAGTCACTGGAGCAGAGGTCTGACAACCCTACTCCAAACCAGAGTTCCTTCAGGCCTGCCACAAAGCTGTTTTGCTTAATCCACTGGGGAGTTCTTCTGTACAGGCACCATAGATGGGAAGCAAATGGTTCTCCTTTGGCTTCATAAGGACTTGTGCATATAGACTTCTTGGCTGGATTATCTCCCTCTATTAGCTTGATGCCTTCTCTGGACAGGACATACAGAGGTCAATTGAGTTTAGGAACAGTTTTTGAATAACCTATGGCTACAGAGCTTTGAAATGTAGGTAAGATGGTAAGGGGTTTCCTACTGGAGTGTAAGATATAAAAGAACCTTTCACTGTCCCAGTTCTCATGTCATGGTAACCCAATGGCACCTGCTTCGCTTCTCCCCTTGGCTTAGTGGTATGTCAACCTGTCTAGATTTGCTCCAACCAAGACTGTGATTGGTAAACCAACAACAAACCTTAGTTTCACTTTGTGGTTTGTTTTGGAGCAAAACAAATCACGTTCCGCTGTTCAGTCATAATGTTAAGCCCAGAGATTGTGGTTTCTTGCTCTTGACTTGTGCTAATGGAGGAGGAGTAAATCAGGAGCTATAGGTTAATTATGGTTCACCATGATGTGTGAATACTGCCATTTTCACTTTCAGTTTTAAATACATGGGGGGGGGGTATTCTCTCCAGGAACTTGGACTGCAATCCTGGGCCAGTTCAGAAAATGGGCATGATGGTGTTAAGTTCCTGATGGCGGCAGTTCCAAACTGACTGGCTTACACATAGTTGACTGGTCATTATTCTTTGGCCCTTTCTATTGGGTTGTATAGGAAATTCCACCACAAGTAGCTACTGGGAAAGGTTAGGCCCAAAGCTTGGAATTTGTACCCCTCCCAACAGTTCTGTTCATGGGCCCATAATTTTGTGCATAAGAGAGATGAAAGAGCAATATAATTTACCACCATGCTATGCTAAGTTCCCTTTATTAATAAGGGAAATGCTAACTAATGATGCCTTGCCAACAAATCTGTTAAAATTTTATGCTACTACCATCCTTGTCATATTTGGGGTGCTTTATGTGACTTACATTCAAAAATGAAACACGACTTTGAAATTGTATAGAATGCTTTGGTATCAGGGACATGCTTCACTTTTAGAGCAACCTTCCTCAACCTGGTGCTCTCAAAATGTATTGGACTACAACTCTAGTCAGCACCAGACAACATGGAAGCGCACCAGGGTAAGGATGGGAAATGGGGAGAAAAAGCCCTTGGATACATTTGAAGTAAAGCCCCATCTGCACTATAGATTTAAAACAGCATCATACCACTTTAAACAGTTATGGCTTCCTCCAAAGAATCCTGGGAACTGTGGTTGATTGCAGGTGCTGAGAGTTATTAGAAGACCCCTTATTCCCTTCATAAAACTATATTTCCTGGAATTCTATGGGAAGAGGTATTGATTGTTAACCTAGAATTCTTTAGGGGAAGCCAGGACTGTTTAAAGTGGTATGATACTGGTTTTGCTTTATAGTGCAGATGGGAGTTGAGTCTTGAAAAGGGCAACTAGGATAGTATATCAATTTATTTCATTGTAGCTTTTGGTGGTCCGAAAGCACACAGTGCAAGTAGATAAATAGGTACCACTCCGGCTGGAAGGCAAACGGCGTTTCCCTGCACTGCTCTGGTTTCGCCACATGACCTGGAAAAACTGTCTGTGGACAAACGTCGACTCCCTCGGCCGAGATGAGCACCGCAACCCCAGAGTCCTCTGTGACTGAACTTAACTGTCAGGGGTCTCTTTACCTTTACTATATTCATGCTGATTTGTGAAGCTAAAACTGCTGGGTTTGGGAACTCTGTTTTTCCTGATCCTTAAAGGATTTTAAGAGGTATTAACCACAGACCCTGAGTGCTTAACGGGTGATTTGTCAACACTTTGCTAACACAGCATGCTTCACAAGTTGAAAAGAGTGTAGATTTACTGTAAAGACTGCTTCTGGCATTCCCCACCCCTTCAAAGTGGCAAATCTTATGTGTTGAATGTTTTAGGGCAGATGCTATTTCTAAATATAAGAGTCTATTTTAAAAAAAATATTTGTTTTTATCTGGTAGTGGAATGTTCATACATTCTGTAAGCATACACATTTTAATTCAAATATTTCTATTTAATTTGGATAGTTAAAATCATTAGGACTAGCAGCTGGAGCCCTGAAGGCAAAGAGCTGAAAAATGAATTGCATATTAATATTTCTTTTTAAAGCAAGGTCATTGTCATACTTCTTTGCTTGAAAGCTGCTTCCTGCATCAGCCACTGCTGCTTTTCTTCAACTTTCCCTTCTGGGCTCCACTATATTTCTTAAATAAATGTAACTGTTCATATGCGAGTGAGGTGAACCTTTCTTGTTCCTCTAAAAAAATTCCCCCTCAAAAGCATTGTCACTTGTAATATTACAGTTCATATCCTGTTGATCTTCTGTGAGTTGTTACACCTATATTGCAAAGGATGGATAATTTGATATCTCTTTTAATATTGCTGTCCTAATAATGTACAGCATGGTTTTATGTGACATTACTGTTTCATTGTTTTCTTCTTATAGAAGAGTCTGTTGGTCTTTTGTATAACATGTTTTAATAAATGTTATCTGTCTTTTCCCCCCTGGATTTTTACATTTATTTATCAAAAATATCATTGCACTTGATAATACACATTATAGGTCTTGAAAACTTTATTGTGGCTTAATGGACTTGCTGCAGGATGGAAGTCTGTGAAAGCTTATGCTAGACTTGTAAATACGCCAACAAATGTTACTATCCTGCCACCACCTCCCTCCAGAAAAATACCAACCCTGATTTCCATGTTGGATGGAACTGAAGAACTGCATTGCAAAATTAGAAGTGCGAATTTGAAAGGTGACCTGCATTTTCGATTGCTTGTTTCAAAAAAATGCAAGTTAGGTAGGTCTGTCTTTAAGGGCAGACAGAATTGAATTTCACCCTGATTTCTGCTCTTAGATTACTAAAAAAAAAAAAAAAAAGTTGACCAGTTGGACTGGCAGAGGAAGAATGGATCACTTGGTCCCCTCTCCATCAAACTCCGTTGTATTTCCATGCCAATCATGGAAGAGGGGACTTTACTTCCTCTGGCTAACGCAGGAACCAAATGGGCTGGCAGAGGAAGAATGGGCCAATGCACCCTTCAGCCACCAGCCTGGATACTCGCCTACATGGAATTCCTCTTCACCTATCAAGTGAGCTCTTAAGTAAAAAACCTGTCTCAAAGTGGAAAGAAAGTTACAACTTGTAAGATGCTTTGTGTGTTTGTTATAACAAGCTAACATGACTACCACTCTGAAACACCTCTGATTAGAAGTGACTTTAAAATGGAAATTGAAGCCTGGGCTTGTGCTAAATTTTGTATCAGAACGGGTGCTTTGTTGTATTTTTGTGTTACGTACAGAGCCTGGTGAGAAAAGCAGGAAAAGCGAAGCAATAGAGGAGCTTTTGTCTGCTTACGCACTATGCATTTAAAGCACAAACCTACATAAAAAAACACACCTGGGAAGTGTAGTTTGAGGCTGCTGAAAATTGTAGATCTTTGAGGGGTAAACTACAGGTTCCAGGATTCTTTGGGGAGGGTGCTGTTATGACATTTGTGTTCAGCGTTGCGTTCAGCGTTGCGCTATGGTGAATTTTCCATCAGTGCAAGGTTTCTCCTTGTGCAATTGAATGTTACATCCCTTTTTGCCCCCTGCATGCCCACTAAATCTGCTCTGGGGGTTCACCAAACACACTGGAACAATTAGGGAGATGGTGCAGGGCACAAGGTGGCAAAAGTGTTGGGAGAAAGGTGGCAGATAACTGGTTTCTGATATGCACAAAAATAATGTGATACCATTGTGGTGAACAACATGAAGACTAGCCTCAAGGAAAGATGTCCAGTTCCACTCATCAATGTTCAAATGAATACAGGGAAAAATACAAGGATAAGTAACTTAACACTGTAGTCACAACAAACGGAATTTAATTTCCCCATTTTGTCAGGGTATTCATATTTGGAAGTTTCTTTCCAAAACATTAAAAAGATATATCCAGTCTCAACAAATTTGCCCTCTACAGCTGTCATAACTGACATTCCGTGCTCTGGACCAAGAAGAATGTTTGCTTTCCAAACAAAGTGGGTGAACTTCAACTTAAATCAGGTCACTTTGCTAAATCCACAGTAAATTCAATATTCATGCATAAGAACCTTGCTCTACACAGTTTTGAAATAGTGAACATGTTGATTCAGTGCCCTTTCCAAGTTTCTTCACAGAGGGGATATTGTGTGCTGTATATATATATATATATGATCAGTTGTGCATGAATAGTTCAAGTCTAGCATGTAGAAAACCTGTAGGAAAAGCTAGAATAGGGATTCAATGTAAATTATACACATTTAAACTTTTAAAACAAAAGAAACCCCTCTCTTAGTACCATGTCAACGTTTTGACCTAGCTGTTGATATAACCAAATCCTGAAGCAAAATTGAGATTAGGCTGTTCATGGTAGGATTAATTGTACTATAATCATGTGGCATTATATTGCTTGCTGAATATGGCCATAAATATTTTTCAAATCACAGAAGCATCCTACAAGGTCTATTGAGATGAGGTCTTAGTTAACATCACCTAACCTTTTGGTTTGCCTTTCTGGCCTTTGCTGATTTGCTCAGATGGTGTGATGTGTTTAGAAACATTACTTTTCTTCTTACTGAAAATATCTACATGATTAATTCGAAGCTGTGTGAAATCTTTGCTTTACGCTTCATAATCAGGCTTGCTAGTGATGTACCTGAGACACTTTGGAAATTCTACCATGTTGAACAGTTGTGAAAGTTATTTATACTGTATAGTTCACATTTCCTAAAGGAGAGGAATTTCTGGAGCATAACACAACTTTTTTACCCTACATGCCAGTTTTAATAGGAAAGCAGAATTACTTTATTACCTTATTCCAACAAATACTAAAAAGCTCACACCATAGAAACCCACAGTGTAAACACCCACTTAAATACTGATTTTTAAGTACACACCAAGCCAGAATGAATTGTGATCTTACTAACCTCCGTGTCCCTGGAGATACCAGTCACTGAGAGTTCATGATTATAAGAATCTAATGCTCAGCTTTAATCAGTTTATAAACTTTGGACCCCCAAAATGGAAACCATTTAAATTAGCTTATTTTTGCAGAACAGGAAGACAAATACAGATTATAAATGTTAAAATCTGCAACACATGCTTGTTGTGGAAAACCCCAAGAAGTGTGATTTTTAAAAAACTTTGTACAGGAGGCTAGGTTCTACACACCCTCCTTCCAGACAAGCAGTATTCACTATCAGTTAAATGACATATTCCAGCCAGGCAAAAATATTTGGAATGCAAAGCAGAGCTAGTTACAGATAGGTAACCGTGTTGGTCTGCCGTAGTCAAAACAAAACAAAATTCCTTCCAGTAGCACCTTAAAGACCAACTAAGTTAGTTCTTGGTATGAGCTTTCGTGTGCATGCACACTTCTTCAGGTATCTGAGGAAGTGTGCATGCACACGAAAGCTCATACCAAGAACTAACTTAGTTGGTCTTTAAGGTGTTACTGGAAGGAATTTTTTTTGTTAAAGCAGAGCTAGTGAGGGATATGACCTGGAGAGAGAGGATGAGGACTGTGACATTTCAAACCAGTGTCCACATTTTTCAGGTTTTCCCCTGTGTGCAGACTAACACCTTGTGATTATTCTCTTATATATGCACCCCCTACTGGGTCAATAGGCTACATGGCAGTATAAGCTCACACAGTGCTCTCCTATGATCATGTCCCACCCACAAGGTTGGTAGTGGCCCCACACATTAGTAATATTTTACAGGAGGGCCATCTCATCCACCAAGGCTTGTTTACTACATTAAAAAATACTTAAAACACATTCTGATTTAATCATTTTGCTTTGAGTTTGTGGGGAGCTACTTTCAGTTTTCTTCATTTTTATAGTTCCATCTTTTTTATATAATAGTAATGTGTGTGAATGAAGCCCTGTTTTATTGAGTGCAACATTATCGAAGGAAAAAGCACAGCATTTTAAATGCCACTTTATGATCTTTTCAAACTTTACACATTATAACAAAGCAAAAGTCCATTTTCACTGATCCTCCTCCTGAGGGAAGCTTGAAGATAAGGGGGGGAGAGCAAAGTGAAGTAAGGATCGATTTTGCCACAAAAACTTCAGGAGTGTAGAAATTCTGCATTACAAGGCAAATATTAATAATGTCATCCACTACTCTCAAGAAAGGCTGTTATTCCACCAAATAGAATACTCCCATATTCAATGTCAAGTTATTCAAAAAAATAGAAGGTTGATGCTTTATTCAGTAGTTAACATTGAGAAAAAGCATTTCACATTATGTTTATATCTTCAACTGATGCAGCCAAGATCCTTCAGGTTATCTAAAAACGCTCATTGGAAAAAGTGTGAATGAGTTGCAGTCCGCAAATTTGGTTGGAGGCCTTCGCAAATGTTTGGTGACAATTGCAAACGACAGCCAAGCAAATAGGAATGATACAGTAGCCCACCGCTTTGGGATCAGCTCTTGTACAGACATAAAGGAACAAGAACATTTGTAAATAAGGGATTAAAAAGATAATAGCCAAAAGGCTATTATTATTATTATTATTATTATTATTATTATTATTAAAAACAGCAGGCGTGTTTTTAAGCCGCGCGTTCAGGTAGTTTATTCTCTCAGTTTTTCCAAGTCCAACTCGGGGGCCAACTTGGACAAAGAGCTCCATTTAGAAGCCTTGTTAATAATATAGGGTTGTGTCCAATGTTAATCTTACTCGGAGTAGACCAATTGAAAATAATTAATTAAATGAAATAAAATAACATAACATAATGGAGATAAAGCTTTTTGTCCCCCTCAGTCCTGTTCGGCGTCCTTCCCCCCCCCCCCCAAAGGAAATAAAAAGAGAGGGCAGGAACCTCTCCAGGTACAGCGGGTGTCAGAACAGCCAGCGGGGGGCGCGGAAAGATGAGAGCGCATGCGCGCCCTTCTATCGCCACCCCTCAGCCCGTTGTTGTGAGGCGCCGGAGAAAGAGCGGTTGCCGAGAAGCGGGCGTGGCCGTCGCGAGGGTGGGCGTGGCCGCGCGGGTCCGCCCCCGGCCCCACATGCCTCCTTGTCTGCCTCCCAACCGCTCCTCCCATTGCCTGTGGCGCTCCGGTAGCGGAAGTGCCTCTCCTTGAGAGTGGAGGATTCGCTTCCGGGCGCTGCTGGCCGAGGGAACTGAGGGGGGAGCAGCGTCGGCGGCGTCGGCCGGGGGGAAGGTGGCACTCGGGCCAGGACCGAGCTCCCTCCGGCGGACCCGCCATGTGAGGAGACTCCCGACGCCCCCTCAGGTGAGAAATGCGGGGGAGGGGAGGAGTGCTGGGGTTTACGGTTCTTCCAGCTCCCATATTGGGCACGCCGAAGGCATCAAAGGACGGTGTTCGCAGCAGCAGCACCCCTCCGCCCCCGTTAGGGTGTGGGGCTGCGAAGGTGTAAGACTCCTGTATAGGTGCTTCCCTATTGGATGCAAAACGATGTGGGGATTAATGGATTATTTATTTATTTATTATTTTTTTATACCGCTCTTCCCCTGAGGATCACAGGGTGGTTTAAAATATAAAAAGAAAAATGCATAACAAATTAACAATCAAAAACAATGACGGCCCTTTTGTAGGGGGTCGATTGAATCCAGGTTAGTTCTTTTGGGCGTGGGGCTTTGTTCGTTACTCTTGCAAACATATCCTGCTTTTCTTCTTTGTGTCTTAGCCTTAAACTGCGTAAAAATGGAAATCTATTGTAATTTGATGCACACACATTTCTTTTCTGCACAGGCAACGTGCTTGGGTTTTCTTCCTCCCAAGTACAACAACAACCCCGTGAAGCAGACTAACTTGAGTGTGGTGTGTGTGACCCCAAGGTACCCAGTAATCTTCATAACTGACTGCTAGTTTATACATGGGTGTACTTGACATCAGATCTGACACTGAACCCCAGCACCACATTGACCATGGGTAGGCAAACTAAGGCCCAGGGTCTGGATGCGACCCAATTGCCTTCTCAATCCGGCCCCCAGACGGTCCGGGAATCAGCATGTTTTTACATGAGTAGAATGTGTCCTTTTATTTAAAATGCATCTGTGGGTTCTTTGTGGGGCCTGCCTGGTGTTTTTGCATGAGTAGAACGTGTGTGTTTATTTAAAAATGCATCTCTGGGTTATTTGTGGGGCATAGGAATTCGTTCATATTTTTTTCCAAAATATAGTCTTGTCCCCAACAAGGTCTGAGGGACAGTGGACCAGTCCCCTGCTGAAAAAGTTTGCTGACCCCTGACATTGACTCTGCAGGTTGGGCACTGGTTGTCTGTTGAGTATTTTGAGTTTCCTTCAAGAAGAAGCAACAGTGTTATATAAGTGATAGATGAAACGGTAGATGTAGGGAGTCTTTGGCACTCTGGTTGCTGTGGAACTACAACTCCTCCCAGCCCTAGCTAGGATTGCTAGTGGCCATGGGATGCTGGGAGTTGTAGTTCTAGAGGGCCAAAGGTTCGCCACACCTGATTTATGAAGTACCATCAATGTTCATATGGATCCTTATACAAAAGTGTAGTTCCCTCTCCCAAGAGGCTTACAATCGAAATCTTGACAGGACGGGAAGGCAGCTGAGTGGTGCCAAGGTAGCAAGGGACATATGTGAGCTGATACAGTTATGCATTAATATATTTTGTTCCAGTTTAGTCTGGGGAATTGTGATTTAGTTGAAAGATTCATGGAAGAGTGGGCTTTGGGAAGGAGTCTGAAGAAATAGGGGAAGGTGGCATCATATAGGTGATCTGGATAGTGCTTGCCTGTCTGCAGTCTTTGCCACCTGGCCTGGAGGCTGTTGATGCTCCACATTATTCCAAATTATTTATAACTTGAGTGGTAGTGACTGACCCAAGGTGAGCTTCATGGCCAAGAGGGGATTTGAACCCTTGTTTCTCAGGTACAATACTGACAACTGCACTACACTTGTATCATGGCTCCTCAGTAGCACAGGAAAGGTTCATGTGGCTCCCCTCCTTAGATGTGCTCCAGTGCAGGTGATGGAAATCCCAGGCAGGTGTAAGTCCCTCCCAGGTTACCTAATTGGTTTCACCTCCTACTTTTTCTGCAGATTCTTCCTCAATACCAGTTTCTCTGAGCGTTTTTCAACTGAATCAGACAGCTGGTGGAAAGTGGCACACAAATCATTGGGGGGGAAAGTTCCTTCTCCCCACACCCATTTGAGTACAGTATCTATGACCTGGTATTTGAAAACAATTAGTGAATCTTTACTAATTAAAATCTGCCTCAGAATGTGAATACCATCATTTGATGGAGAGGAATAGATTCTGTATGCCCTATAATTCTGCTATGTTTGAGTAGAGGTGAAGTATAGTAATGATTATCTCATCAACAAGTTCTGTGGGCATCATTCTCTAGGTGTTGCACTGGGTTAATAACTTTAAAAGTGACCATATTAACTCCTCTCTACCCCTAGAACATAGTCAACATTCCAAATTAGCTGTGCCTTTGTGTATAAGTACCTGTGCCTAAGGTGTGGTTCGTTGTTCTTGAGTTTTCAAGCCTGTGGGTGAAGTGTACATTTGCAACTACTAAACTCAATTCTTCTGTTAGTAGAGCTTCCTCCCCAATAAGACTGGAGGTGGGGCAGGGGTGGGGGTTTTTTTGCAAACGCATGGTAAATGTAAATCCCTGGACAGGCCCAGCCCAAGAAATGAGCAAGTGAGTTTGAAAGGCAGCTGGCAGCAGTGCAATTGTGCTCTCGTTGCCACTGACCTCACATGTGCCTACCAATATCTCTCTTGTGCTAAATCTACACCTGCATCATGTTCTACCTTTCTGCAAAAACATTTAGCTTTTCATTTTGTGTACTTGGTACAATTTTGGTCTGGGAAGTGGGAGTGGGGGATGTTGGGTTAAAAACCAAAACCCTGTTATAAATAACACATCTTTGTATTTACTTCTGTTGGTTATTTTCACAAAGTGTCCCAAGATTGCATTCCTTGTTTTATAGTAAGCTAGCATATATGGTTTATAGCAGTGGTGTCCAGATTTGATGATGTGGAGGGCCGTGAGGCCCGACCAAGGTTTGAAGTTGTTGAGCTTTTTGGGATGGAAGATTTACCCCAGGAAATGAACTGCCACGTGAGCAATGGACTTCGGACAGCCTCTCACTGTACTTTCTTACGCAGCATACATTGGACATGTCTGGTTTATAGTGTTACTTTTAACTATATATAGTCCATTAGTCCATAAATTATATATTTAACTGGCCAACCTGCACAAACCTATTGGTGATATGTGGCATACTGATAACATGTAAAAATATGGGATGAGGACATTTTTTCAATTTCCCAATGCATCACTGTTTGTGGTTCTCTGGAGGTGAATCTTCCTTGCAAGGCATGACAAAGCAAGTGACTGTTTGTGAGTTTGATTTATCATCTCTATGTGCTGACCTCATTGGGCCTCTCCGGTTTATAGACTTTTTTTTTTTAGAAGTCCTGTTTATTGATTTGTAAAATGTGAACATAGTTAAATAAAACGAGAGTCCGTACGTTCAAGGCTGCTTTATCTTCTCTGTATATTTATTTGCTCTTATTGCTCACTGCAATACCAAAATGCACAGCTCGGAGGCCCCCTTCTGCTCCGAAACCACATGACTTTTTGTGGAGGTATGATAAACATACCTGTCCAATGTATGCTGCATAAGAAAGTACAGTGAGAGGCTGCCTTTTTCTAAATCCAATGGTTCATGTAGAAGCAACTACACCAACACAGGATAAACAGGAGGCAAGTAGAAAAGGTGCCATCAAAGCACCTTAAACAACAATTTCACATGCAATGGCATAGTTGAGAAGCAGAGCAGGCACTTTCCCTTAACCACAGAGCTGGTCATCTTTCTGAGTGAGGGTCTCAGTACATGTGACTGCACAGAGGAATAACTATAGAGAGAGACTGATTTATCAATGACCCCTTTTTGAGATGGATGGTTTTTTGCCTTTGTGTGTGCCTGGCTTTTTGTGTGGCTTACAAGGAAGGTTATCTGCATAGTGGAGAGGAAGGACTTGTGCCACTCTTCCACCATGCAGTTCAGAAGCTGTTGCTTGCAAAAAAACCCCCGCAAACTTCTAATAAGTATGTTCTTGGGAGATAAAGACTGCTGCTACTTTAAAGTTAGAAACATTTAGCTTTGCACTAGGGTTTCTATAAATGCTTTGTATTTAGAAGATTCCAGAATCAATCTCTACCTTCACAGGTAGTCTGGGTAGCAGGGCTGGGGAAAACTTCTGCCTGAATCTTGGAGGAGTTACTCTATCTGTAGTAAATGGTATGGATTAATGGTTAGCGGGTTTTTTCTGCATAAGGTAGCACAATATAGTCAACCAGTCCAGGAACAAGAAATCAAAATATAGTTTTCACACTTCCTTCTTTACCCAAAGAAACTGGCTCTTTCTGCTTGTAATTAGGCAGCTCTCATCTTAGGTCAGTCTTGCCCAACCTGGTAGCTTCTAGACATTTTGGACTAAAGCTTCCATCAGCCCCAGCCAGCACGGTCAGTGGTTAGGAGTGATGGAAGTTTTAGTCCAGCAGCATATGGAGGGGGCACCAGGTTGTGGAAGTTTGCTTTAAGTATGATTAATTATGATAAATGTAAAGTTTTATTTTTTACTCAGAGATGATGCAAACATTGCTGGCAAATCAATGGACAACCAATCGAACAGGTTAAATTTTACAAATATCTGAGAATAGCATTTCAAGCTACCAGCTCTTGGAAAACGCAAGTGTTGTATGCGACTGTAGATACACAACAGAGCTATAATTCACTCATCTTTCTTTTATGTCAAGGTAGGCCAGCATGCCCCCTTATCAATTCAAGTGTTCAGTTTTAAGATATTACCACAAATGCTGTATGGAGCACAAGTATGAACGTTTAACCAGATTGAAGCTTTATAATCTGTCTAAACAAAATTTTTGGAAAGTATTCTTGGCCTTTCAAGATGTGTGTCGAATGTACTTTTATGATTGGGGGCTGGACAAATTTCTATTGATCTCTGGTCTTGATATATAAGCTAAAATTTTGGTTAAAACTGCTGTTCATGCCTAGACTCCTGCAGCCAATCAGAAGCCCCGTTGGATGTTCGGCTTCCAAAAATAGTTCACAAACCAGAACAGTCGCTTCTAGGTTTGCAGCGTTCAGGAGCCCAAACATTTGAGAACTAAGCAGTTCGAAAACCAAGGTATGAGTTTATAGGTGAAGAGTGTCTCTTGGCTGCTCAAAAAACTAGTGTTGAATATTTAGAATCAAAGCAAAGTTTCTGTTATGTCATAACAAGCCCTTTCATTTGGCATTGCTCAGAGTTGGAATGCTCTATCCAGCATTTATTCCTCAATCTACAGTGAAATTGCTGTGGATAAATTTATGTTTAATTGGTTCTGTTTAAGAAAATATTGGAAAGCTATTTGTACAATTTTTCTACATTAGCCTTATTTCCCCAGTGTCATATTCTGTCAAAGATGTTTGTTGGTACTTTTTTTAAAATAATAGGTTACGTTGGGGCCCCTAGAAGGTAGGACAGGGTGATATATCAATATAGCATCCAAAACCAGTTAATGATATTGGTTGCATAATTTTTGACCTGGCAATATATCGCAAATTGTGAAATGTGTGCACTAAGCAAAAATCACAATACGGAAAAAACTGGAGTGAGACAATGCATCTACATAGCTCCATCCTTATTTCAGACATTGCGATATATCAGTATATTGTGATGTTTAACTGGTGAAATATTGCAGTGTTGAAAATCAGATATTGCCCAGCCCTAGAAGGTAGGGTATGGACCATCAAATTATCTCTTTCTTGATGGGATCCTTGCAAAAAAAGGGGGGTAAACCGGGTGTGCATCAGTCCAGTTGAGCAAGTTTTGCTCCCAGGCAAGGTGGAGCTCATGAGTTCTGGCAGAATTGATCTGGGATGAGATCCTAAGTATGCACTCATGTGCTGTGTATCTTAAGATAATTTGGTGGATGGCCTTGGATATGCTGTGTCTCAAGTATACTCAAAGAGTATACATGCAACTCTGACATTTAGTACAGAATTGTGATCACTTTGATGGGTAGGTTTCTAGTTCTCTTGATGGTGAGGATTTGTGCAGAAACTGGCTTTGAGTTGGTCATAATTAAGTATAACAGAGTGGGGGGCAGACAGATCTGATGTTCAGGGCACAGTTCATGGAGAACTTCTGTGGCAAAAGCATTACTGAAATGAAAGGGAGCTGTACAACAGCACACTGCACTACTTGATTTATTTTTAATACTGTACATATTTATGGTACTTTGTAAATGTGTCAAGGTCCATGTAATAGAGTTCTTGTTCCTTGCATGGAACATATAGCTGTCCCATATAGCTGTCACTTCTGTAAATTAACTCATCAAGAAAAGAACAGATTCCCACCCCCCACAAAAAGGTTGCATATTGATTTTATTCATAGAGAATGAGCAAACTTGCATAACTTATTCTAACTGCACAATTTGCATTTTCAAGGCCCAAATCGGGATTTGGTTCTTTTATAGCCATTTCAGCATAACAGTTCAGCAATTTTGCTATTACAGAAAATGCAAATATATATTTAATTCATCTGTTGTGAAACTATTGTTATACCTTTGGGATCATGTACAGTGGTACCTCTGGATACGAACTTAATTCGTTCCAGGAGTCCGTTCTTACCCCCGAAACATTTGCATCCAAAGGCGTGCTGTTCTGCACAGGTGCTGGTGGCGGAAAACTTTCCTTTACTTCCGGGTTTGCCGCATGTGTAGCCCAAAGCATTCCCAAAGGGGACAGTTCTCTGAGTGTTGTGGAATATATATGATTAGTTTTTGTGTGCAGTGTAGACATATACAGAACTGTGCTTTTATATATATATAAAAAAGAAGTAAATAATAATGTTTTCTCTGTTTGGAAAAAAACTAAATCACAAGAAGGAAGGAATTGTATTGGGGAAAGGAGAATTTTGCTGCTTTGTTCTTTCCCGAGAAGGCCTCATTTGGGTGGAAATAATTGAATTTTCCCATTTAATAAAAACTGAATATTGAAATCTACTTCTTAACAGTAAAGTTGGCTTGACTATATTGTCTGTGCAGCTCAGATACTGAACTGTGGAGGGAAAGACTTCTGAAGTTTGGTCAAATTGAAAAGATGGCAGCATTTTACTTCATCTGTCCTCTATTTGCCATTTTCTGTAGATTTTAAATTATTTCAGAATAAAAAAGGCTTTTGTGTCTTCCGATATCTGAGAACAGATGAAGTAGGAAACATTAATGTGATTAATTTGGTAGAAAAGATAACTCTAATGCTTAATACTGTATACTTCTGATTTTTTTTGTATTGAAACTTGACTGTTAATACAGCAACTTATATTAGATAATTCCTTTTATATCTCCTTTATTTTAAAATACAGTTTATTTATCTCATTGTTATATTTCTCTACTACCTCTCATGCAAGGTGATCACAGTAGCATATGTGGCCTTCCTATATAAGCTCCTATCCAGGTACCAGCCTAACCCAAAAATGGAATTATATCAGGTGCTTGCAGATAATATTCTGTGCTGGCTGTAATATACGAACAACTAATGACCAGCAAAGCCAAATGCAGTCCACCAGCTAAATATAACATCCCATCATAATCTCCATAAAACACCTGTTTTTGCATGCTTGAGATAGCCATAATATAGAGACTATCCAGCATCTGCCAAACAATAATATGGACCTGGTGGGCTATGCCTGGTTGTGTAAGTTGCAAGTCAGTGCCCTCTGCTTTTGGTACAGGTGTCGTCATCACTCACTCTAGTACCAAACTCTGGTGATCCCATGCCTATTGGTTTGGATGCAAAATGGAGCCTGAAATACCGTATTTTTCGCTCTATAGGACGCACTTTTTCCCCTTCAAAAATGAAGGGGAAATGTGTGTGCGTCCTATGCAGCAAAGACGCCATAGACCCGCAACCCTCTCCCGGCTGGAGAGGTGATGCACAGCTATGGCAGGAGCCTCTATAGCCGTGCGTCACCTCTCCAGCCGGGAGAACGCGGGGGGGGGGGGCTAAAGAAGCACCCCGAGACCCTCTCCTGGCTGGAGAGGTGACGCGCGGCTATGGCAGGAGCCTCTATAGCCGCGCGTCACCTCTCCAGCCGGGAGAGCGTGGGGGGGGGCTAAAGAAGCACCCCGCGATCCTCTCCCGGCTGGAGAGGTGACGCGCGGCTATGGCAGCAGCCTCTCCGCTGCGCCTTTCCGCTGCTCCCTGACCTGCTCTTTGGGGCTGGTGGTGGGCTTCCCCCTGCCAGCCCCAAAGAGCAGGTCGGAAGAAACCTGAAGCCTGGAGAGCGAGAGGGTTCGTTGCGCACCGACCCCTCTCGCTCTCCAGGCTTCCAAGGTAGCCGCCTGAACGCACCTTAAACGGCACCTTGTTTTAGAGCGGGAAAACAAGAGGGGGAAAATTCTCCCCCTCTCTGCGCAGCACCTCCTGCCGCTTCGCTGAAGGGGTGCTGGGCAGAGAGGGGGAGAATTTTTTTCCCTTGTTCTCCCCCCTCTAAAACAAGGTGCGTCCTATTGTCTGGTGCGTCCTATGGTGCGAAAAATACGGTATTTTCACCTAGGAGGAAAGGCTGCAGCTTTGGGGACTTTTTAGTTTAGAAAAAATATGAGTAAGAGGTGAAATGATAGAAGTTTATAAAACTATTAATGGTACAGAAAAAGTGGATAGAAAAGTTTTTTCTCCCTCATAACACTAGAACTTGTGGACAAGCAGTGAAGCTGAATGTTAGAAGATTCAAGACAGATAAAAGAAAGCAATTCATGTAGGTAAACTGTGGAACTTGCTCCCATAGGAGGCAGTGATGACCACCAGCATGGATAGCTGTAAAAGAGAACTGGACACGTTCATGGAGGAAAGGGCTATCAATGGCTACTCTGCCTCCACAATTGGAGGCAGAAATGCTTCTGAATACCAGATGCTGGAAACCACAGGAAGGGAGAACACTTTTGTGTTTGCGTCCTGCTTGCAGGTTTCCCACAGGCATCTAGTCCCATGGGAACAGGAAGCTGGACTACATGGGCCATTGGTCTGATGCAGCAGGCTCTTCTTATGTTCTTATTGAGTCATAAATAAAAAGAGAGGTGTATTTAAAAAGAGAAGGGGGTGCAAGGGCTTATATTCAATGACTTACAGACCTGTGGAATATTGGGAAGGGGAGAACATAAGAGCTAAGAGCTTGCATAGACAAACTAAGATCCAAGGGTCAGATCCAGCCAATCACCTTCTAAATCCGGCCCGTGGACAGTCCGGGAATCAGTGTGTTTTTACATGAGTAAAATGTGTAATTTTATTTAAGATGCATCTCTGGGTTATTTGTGGGGCCTGCCTGGTGTTTTTACATGAGTAGAATGTGTGCTTTTATTTAAAATGCATCTCTGGGTTATTTGTGGGGCATAGGGATTTGTTGATTCCCCCACCTCCAACAAAATATAGTCCGGCCCCCCACAAGGTCTGAGGGACAGTTTGAAAAAGTTTGCTGACCCCTGGCTAAGGGGGTATGACTGGCCTGCTTGAATTGCTAACAATGTATAGTGTACTAGAAGATCATTTATGGTTAGGGAGGTGTGCTGTGACTCTGAGTAAAAAACATCTTTATGTTCTTTCAGGTGTTTTCCAGAACACCACTTCTTTTCCATTTGTTATACAGCAATAAGGTGCTTGGGATCAAGGCTGGCAGCCAGCACAGTGTGTAGAAAAGGTTTCAGGGTGGTAGGAAATAAAGGTTTCCTCTCCCTACCCCTCCCACATGAGACCTGAACAGTTTTACATGGCTCCACACATGTTCCTACAAAGCATTAGGCAAATGACCATTTAACAGTTCAATAAATTAACTAGAAAATCTTTACCATAACCATAAGGAAAAGAATGTTTTTATGGCTGCTAATGTGCATTAACGAGGGACACAGGTGGCGCTGTGGGTTAAACCACAGAGCCTAGAACTTGCCGATCAGGTCGGCGGTTCGAATCCCCGTGAATGGGTGAGCTCCCGTTGCTCGGTCCCTGCACCTGCCAACCTAGCAGTTCGAAAGCACGTCAAAGTGCAAGTAGATAAATAGGTACCGCTCCAGCGGGAAGGTAAACGGCGTTTCCGTGCGCTACTCTGGTTCGCCAGAAGCGGCTTAGTCATGCTGGCCACATGATCCGGAAGCTGTACGCCGGCTCCCTCGGCCAATAAAGCGAGATGAGCGCCACAACCCCAGAGTCGGTCACGACTGGACCTAATGGTCAGGGGTCTCTTTACCTTTACCTTTAATGTGCATTAATAGCTTGCAATAAAGCAGAGAACTTTAGTTTGGCAAAAGTTGTTGTTTTTCTTTCACCTAGCAGGTTTTGAAAGGAAAACACTTGAGATAGGCTATCTCTAAACCACAAAAGGAAGGAACCTCAGTGTATTGCAAGATCATCTGTAACCCTTGGCATCTGTAATGTTGCATGACATACAAGTTTGCTTCAGCAGTACTTGGGATCAACAGTGCTGCTTAAAGCATTTGTTCAGATTGTGTTTCCTTTCCTTGCCTGTCCAGCTCTGCACTCAGTGTACTCTTTCAAGGCTTGATTCCCAATCAACTAGGAGGTGAGAGTCCTTAAGATTTCTGATACGAACAAGTGTTAGTAGCTTTGGGTCACTGAAACTGCTAATTGCAAAATTATGTAGAGAAAACGTTCACTAGCAAACTACCTACTCACAAACTTGTCAGTTTAGTACTACTACATGTAACACTACACAAGTCACATCCCACGTTACTTTGAATTTAACATTTCAGATGTATGTAAAAGGGAAAGTCTTATTGCTGCATGTAAAAACTATTGTTTGCTACTGCTTGTATTTTCGGTCTCAACAATGTATAGATTGTATGCAGTGTAAGTTACTGTGCATGTCAATGGACTGCTTTCAATCTTTAAAGCACCAGGGATTTTTAAGTACTGATTTATAAGTACTTCTTTTTGTGGCTTTTGCAGGTTACACCATACACCAGAAGACATGGACAGCAGCAGTTTAATCCAGTTTGACGTTCCGGAGTACAGCAGCACCGTACTGAGCCAATTGAATGAGCTCCGCCTGCAGGGAAAGCTTTGTGATATCATTGTGCATATTCAGGGTCAGCCGTTTAGAGCTCACAAAGCTGTCCTAGCTGCCAGTTCTCCATATTTCCGTGACCATTCTGCATTAAGTACCATGAGCGGCCTCTCAATATCAGTTATTAAAAATCCCAGTGTCTTTGAACAGTTGCTTTCTTTTTGTTACACTGGAAGGATGTCTTTGCAACTGAAGGATGTTGTTAGCTTTCTAACTGCAGCTAGTTTTCTGCAGATGCAGTGTGTCATTGATAAGTGCACACAGATACTTGAAAGTATCCATTCAAAGATCAGTGTCGGTGAAGTTGACTCTGTCACTGTTGGTGCTGAAGATGCTCCAGAAAACCACAACGGTGTTAAAGATGACAGTTATTTTGCCAATCCAGTGGAAATCTCTCCTCCCTATTGTTCTCAGGTGCGGCAGTCTACTTCAGGCAGTGATTTAAGAATGGAAACAACTTCCAACAAATCTTTCCGTAACCGTCTACAAGAAGAAGGGCACTCAGACCGTGGTAGTAGCGGGAGCATTTCAGAATATGAGATTCAGATTGAAGGTGATAATGACCAAGGGGACTTGGTAGTCAGAGAGAGCCAGGCTGCTGAGGTGAAAGTTAAAATGGAAAAATCTGACCGGCCAAGTTGCTCAGATAGCTCTTCTCTTGGTGATGATGGATACCACACTGAAATGGTGGACGGCGAGCAAGTAGTGGCTGTTAACATTGGCGCCTACAGTTCTGTATTGCACAATGCCTACTCTCTATATTCCCATGGCTCATCCCAATCTGCTAATGCACCTGACACCTTTGGAAGCCTAAGAAACTCAAGCTCTTCAAGATCCATGCTAGGTTCTCTTAGAGGCCGCGGCCGTCAAAAACGGATCTCTACTAGCTACTTGCATAGTGATGTTTCAGCACAAGGAGCTGATGGAGAATCTGCAGCGAATCACCCAGGTTATGAAAACAGTCCACGGGAAAGGAATTCAAGAGGTCACTGGTATGCATACAGTGAAAGATTAATCTGTATATACTGTGGGAAGTCTTTCAACCAGAAAGGGAGTCTTGATAGGCACATGAGGCTGCACATGGGAATAACCCCCTTCGTGTGCAAATATTGTGGGAAGAAGTACACGCGCAAGGACCAACTCGAATACCATATCCGTGGCCACACAGATGACAAACCTTTCCGCTGTGAAGTCTGTGGAAAATGTTTCCCTTTCCAGGGAACTTTAAACCAGCACCTGCGAAAGAATCATCCTGGTGTAGCAGAAGTAAGAAGCAGAGTTGAGTCTCCAGAAAGAACAGAAGCCTATATCGAACAGAGAGATGATGATGCTTCAGCCTCTGAAACGCTGGATTATAGCATGGATATACAGACATCTGATTAAAATTTACTGCGTCCCTCAGTGCAACCCAAACAAAGCACATTGATCAACGCATTTCCTTCTCGTTTCTTTGATAAGTTTTGTAACAGGTATAACAGCATTGTCATTTTCCTGATTTTGCAAGTCTTCTGGTCCCTGTTCCTGGACAGAAGGCTACTGACTTTTTTCTTTCCTTTTTTTCTTTTTTGGAAGGAAGTAGGGTTAGCTTTACTCCTAAAAATGTTTATAAAGAGCATAATATTTTGCAAACAATACATGAAGAAGGAGGGAGGCTGGGGCTTCAACAGTGAAAGATAATAAAAACAACCAGATTCGGCCGAATAGTATAGCCTCTCCTTTTGTGCTTTCTGCAGCCTAATCCTATGTAGGTATACTTGGATGCAAGCCCTACTGAATTCAATAGGACTTGCTTCCAGTAGTGTGCTAGGATGGCAGCCTTAACAAACATGTTATGTAGGAGCATAAGGTATACCTCCCAGAGTCCCATCTATGTCTCATACTAAATTGTGGGTTTGGGTGGGTGTTTATTTGTTGTTGTTTGAATAACTATTTTGATAGCTTTGAATTTTATATAATATATATTATTATATATAAGCATATATACGATGTTCACTTTTTCTCTTTTGGTTGGGGTGAATGTAGAAGTATTTACATACTATGGAAAGGAAAAAAACCTCTCTATAAAAGGCTTTCAACTTTTAATCTTCTCTTTAGGGTTTTTTCCTGCTTTTTCATGAAGCTTTGCTTTCCCCCCCCATGTTCATATATTGTGTCCAAAAGTGAGCAATGCTTTGAAATAACTTTGCTCAATAGCATGCATAAACCAAATGCCATAATTGTATTAACTTTACAATGGGGATTGTTTGGGTTTTTTGTCTAGAATATAAACTAGACAACCTGTGGTGCTGCCCCTTTTTTATATAGAAATGTGTTGTTATACTAGCCAACCCAAAAGTAGCATTGTGGTTTTAAATGTTTTTACTATCCTCAGAATCTACCTTCATTTCGTACTGTAGAAAGCATACCAGGTAAATCAGTCTTACTTTAATCACTCTGATTATATATAGTTGGTTTAAAGAAGGCTAAGCAGGATGTTGCAATCATTTCTGCAATATTTTCTGTACAGTGTTCTAGTGAATCACTTCCACAGAGCTGTTTTCAGGTGCGCCATAACTTCCGATGTACCATTTTCAAGTGAAATTAAAGCACTTGTATTTTTACTTTTTGTAACAATGCCATGCGGGATTTATGAGCAATATATCTTATTGTGTTAGAGAAGTTCTTTTGGCTTCTCCATAATTTCAACAGCTGCTCAGTATTTTATTTTTCACAAAGAGCCAATGACAAACACATTTACACATCCTTTTAGAAATTATTATTTTTTTTCTCCTTCAGACGTTCAGTATCTTTCTAAAGTGGTGCTAACTTTTTTCTATTACATCCATAATAGATATAAAAAAATGTGAAACCTTACTATAGTGGAATCACAGATTTTTCCAGTTATTTATCTGCCTGAAAACACCTCACAAAAGTGTGAGCTGGCAAATAATTGCTGTATGAAAACTCTTATCAAGTAAATAGAATACAGATGTTTGTGAATAATATTTTTAGTACGTATATACTTGGATATATTTATGCTTGGCAGAATGAGAAACTTCTTGGTAGATATATTCATCAGGATAGAAAGCTGTTAGTGACAGAAGCTGCATGACAAGAGAGACCCCTCCCCCCCGCCCTCCACCTACCTGTCTCCTCTCCTGGTTCTGCTTCAGTTTCTGCCTTATATTCCCTAAGCTAGTGCTGCTATAGCTTTAAGGTTTCCTGGCAGAGCAGTACAGAGGCATTAAAATTATGCTGGAACAAGCCTGGGCAGTGAGGCACAGTGAGATGCTTACATGGCTGGTAGCCATCAAAAAGGATCCTTCTGCAGGTACTGTATACGGAATTATTGGAACCCGTTTTCTCTTTATTAGCGTTTTAAATCTTCACCCACTTGTAGGAGCATTCTGTTCCCTCTTAAAACAAATTGGATGTTTGCTTCTTTCCCCACTGAGTGAAATAGGGAGCGCTGCACAAAAATTTGTTGACACCTCTCCCAGATAGGATATTCAGAATGTGTGGATTTCTTGCTGCCTTCAAGATTTTGTGTGTTTGTAATTTAATGTGTTGACTTTTGAATCTGAGCCTCTGTTCTTAATTCTTGTATGATTCCCTAAATTTCTCACAACTGTGAATTTTAATCATATAAAAGTGTATGGGTTTTCTTAATAGGAAGTCATAATCCTTCAAAATTCTCATTCTTCAGGAGCTACTTCTATTTTTCACTTATATTCTGTGATTTAAAACACTGAGAAAATAGTTGTGGTTATACTATGGGTGGCTGATAGATACAGTGTTTGGAGCTTTTGAAGATCTGTACAAAGTGTTCCATAAAAAGTACTTTAGCTGGAGAGCAAGTGATTTATACAATTTGTAACCAGCACCCCATATCAGCTTTCATTTTCCAAATCACTTAAGAAGAATGAAGCTTGGATGCTTGCAGTGGTTTTGAGGGCTTACAGTTTGTTTGAGATTTTAAAAGAATAGACTTCTGTAGTATTTTTAGAATGGACTTTTCTTTACTGTTTATCAAAGCCAGTAATAAGGATTAATGTTAACAGTAAATCAGGTTTGTTCTCTAGACGCAGTTTTAGTTAGACAAAATGATCATCCTTTTCCTACTATAGCTGCCTAAGAGATTCTTTCCCAGGGAAACACTAACTTCCCTCCTTTTCCCTTTCTACTATTAGTATAAACAAGGGCTGGAGCCCCAGAAAAGCCAATTTCAGTGCACATTCCATATGTGCACACAGGCCTTTCCTGCTTTCTGACTTCCTACTACAGCCCCCACCCCACCCCCATCCACTTCTGAGGATCAGGAGGCTAGAGCGGTGTAAAATGAAATGGGAGGGATGCAGCTGGGCAGGTAGAATGGAATTGGTGACAGACCCATCCCAAGCATGCAGAGAAATGCTTTTCACAGGCCTCTGCATTTCCAGCCTGCTTCAGGGAGGGTACATGTCTGTCCATTCATTCTTATAACACATTAAGATACAAATCAATTTTATTCTACCTTTTGATATGCTTGCATTTGAGACCATCAAACAAAAGTCTGGACATGCAGAGTTAAAAATGTAACCCTTTACAGTGAACCTCTGCTGTGGTGCCTTTTAAGCCACTTGGGTTTACGCCATAGTAGTATTAGTCAAGGAAAGAGGGGAAAGGCAGTTAACTTTGTATTTCCCTGACTTTTGTCTCTGTGTCAATCTTAAAAGTTGTTTTAAATATAGTTTTTGAATCTGTAAACATGGTTGAACTGGTTTGAGTTTACCAAAGAGTGACTTAACATAATTTTGGATATTTTTGATTGTACAGCTTTCAGGTTCAAATGTTGTGGTGGAACTGTTAAAAACCTAGGAGTTATCAATCTCCTGACTTTCAAGAGATTTTTGAGTTCCATATACTCATTCATGTTGATGGCCAAATTCACATAATGCTAAATAATGGTTTAGTGCTGTGCGCATGAGCCGCAGCAAGTCCAAACAAAGCCTTGGGCACCTATACTTCTCCCTCTGATTTCCATGCAGCTGAAAAGACTTATGCAGCATTTAGCTTCACTTTCACAGAATCACTGGTGGTGATTTAAAATAAGCTCTGCTCAGTTTCTAAAGAAGGCAACTTCAAACCATAGAAAGTAGGGACTGCACTGCCCATTTTGCACAAAGCTCTAAGCCACTGTTCAGTGTAGCATAGGAACAAGGCCGGTATGTTTTTCCTCTTCCTGCTGCCTATTGGGGTTCAAAATTATCAAGCCATAATATAGTACTGTAAAGATCAAGAGCTTCACTGGACATGTAGGCAGCTCTAGAGATCTAATCTGGAGTAGTTAACTTGCGTATCTTCCATTTGTTTCCCTGAATTTGAAATGTGCCTACAGGCCAGTTCACAGAAGACACAAGCCACCTTGAACACCCATTTGGTGGAAAGGTGGGATATAAATCTAGCACACAAATACAGTGGTACCTCGGGTTAAGAACTTAATTCATTCCGGAGGTCCGTTCTTAACCTGAAACTGTTATTAACCTGACACACCACTTTAGCTAATGGGGCCTTCTGCTGCCACCGCCGCACAATTTCTGTTCTCATCCTGAAGCAAAGTTCTTAACCCGAGGTACTATTTCTGGGTTAGCAGAGTCTGTAACCTGAAGCGTCTGTAACCCGAGGTACCACTGTAAATGGTGTCCTCATACACTCTGTAGGTGTATTTGTGTAAACAATGCAATATTCATACAAGGCAATTATAGGAAGTGCAGAACTGCAGACATGTGCAGTTTTCTATTTTAGTGGTAGTCCCATGTCCCATTTTCACCCCACCCCACATGCAGCATCTATCCTAAGTGGATGCATCAACACATTATGCATTCCCCTCCACATCATCAATGGGTGAAGATACAGCACAACATTACACACTGTGTGTACACATTTCTGAAGGAATTTGACATAGGAATACTGTTTTAGCATTCTACCCACACTCAGCAGTACCTCCGGAGATTGTAGCAGCTGGCAAAATGCTGTTTGATTGGAGGAGTTGCTGGCTTCCTGTAGCCTCCCAGTTCCCTGTCTCAGTTGTCTACATTAATGCACAGTGTCTGTAAAAATGGCTGGGGGTTGCCTGTGTGTAGGGCAGAAAGTTTTGTGTTGAAGCAGCTTTTGTCTTCCTTGGATTTTGCCCTAGATGTGCTGCAACACACAAGAGACTAGCAGACAAAGCTTCAAGTCAGGCAGCAGCATCTAAATCGTGCCTTGTCACATTATGGTTCCATGGTAATGGGGTGCCATCTTTTTATCCTTTGAAATTCATATCTTATGTCCACCAGGATGAAAAGCATGCAGTGAATTATTTTAGGTGAATTCTGAAAATACTGTGCAGTACTGATTGCTGTACAGTTTTGATTAGTGTGCAGCTGTTAGTGTATTTCATTTAAAATGAACACAAAAGCCAAGAAAACCAGTAAGATTAAATATTGGGTAGAAAATATGTGAAATCATGCAGGCTGGTTCATAAATGAGTCTCTCAAACTACCTTTTTAGCTACATAGACAATGTGAAGAATAATAAAAACAGTGACAGTGTCATTTTTTTCTCCTCTAGATGTTTTAACCTATTTACAAACTGTGAAAAACAGAAATAAATTTTATACTTTTTGCTAATATTTGTGGTTTTAAGCAGCTGTTATTTTTTTCTTAACTGGTTTATCTTCCATATAATTTCTATTGAAGTTGTAAATAAGACTCAGAAAATAGCTTTGTAAATACGTGATTTTTTTTTTTTTAAAGCAACGCAGCGCCTCACAGTTGGTTCTGTATTCAAGTGTGAATGCTTTTAATGGCAGAAAGGATACTGTCTTTCACTGGTGGCAGAATTTACTGTTTAAGTTGAAATCAGGGATGCTCATCTTAAGGGGAGACATGTGGAATTTCAGTAGCCTCTAGCCAGCCCTTTATGCTTTGCAGCATAATAAGTTACCAGATTTGTCCATGTCTTGCTTATTTAGAGTTGTTGCAGACCTGACCTCTTTTTAGCCACAGTTCAGAGGTCAGGAGCAAAATCTCACCACACCACACCACCTTGATCCTGGCCAAGAGCAATGTTTGAATTGATGTTAATTATGAATAAGACTATAACCAGGTTTCCATCTGGTTCTTAACCTGGCTAGTTCAGCATGGTTAAAACTAGTCAAGGCTCTTAATCATAGTTAAGTGGGAGGGGATAATGTGCACTCCTCTCAAGAGCAAAATCCAGCAGTCCACACATACACACAATTTCTTTTAACCATGGATAAATGTTCTTTTTACATATGCATCACCCCACAATGGCACAGACACCATGCATGTAGGAAAGAGCCAATTACCTACATGCAGGGTTGAGATTAAAGTGCACATAAACCACCTCTGGGATTGAGCACTCCTAGCCTAAATTGGATTATTTACAAGTCTCTTTTAAGGTTCCCAGAATAACTAAATATATTCTGAAAGTCTTTCATTTATTTCTGGTCAGAATTAAGTTGTTTTGATGTAAGTGTTATGGGTTAACATAAGATTAGCACGAATTTTTAAACAAGGGCTGGGAGAAGAGGGTGTGACAGAGCTTTATCTTGACTGAAATCTATCTTATTTGAAATGTATGTTTTTAGTTTACTGTGACTTCTGTTTTATTTTTGTCATCTGAAAGGGTTTCATGTTGAAGCCACTGAAAAGGGACTCAAATATGCAACACCTAATCTATTTTCTAAGGGAATTTTACCCTTGAATGGTGCTTTTAGACTGGTCAGGGTTATTTATTAAATTTTTATATATTTTAAAGTATTTGGGAATTGTGTAAATCCTTTATATATATAATATATAGTATATATATATATATGAATGAGTCTATTTAGTTCCATGAATTGTAAGCAACAGTAATACTCAGCAACTGAACCCAAAGTTCAGTGAAGTCATTCAGAATGTTCAGAGTTTGGCAGTCATGCATCTCTTTTTTCAGTTAAATACCCTTAAAGGACTTAAAACTATACAGCCTGTTGCGCTCTCAGACGTCCTTAAAATGGTGCATTAAATCAGTTATGCAAGCTTACATAATAAATGCTAAATGGAAATTGGGTCTGAGAGAGTTGTTCTGTGTCCCTACTTGGAGATATGGAGCAAAGCGTCAGTAACATGGCTGTGGTTATAACCTTTATAAATATCTGCTTTTAAGACACAGGACACAGCTGTCCTACTGTCAGCATGCTGCAGTGGTTTTCAAAATTTTCAAAGGTTTACTCAGAGTAGATCCATTGGAATGAATGGGCCCCAGTTAACCCAAATGACTAACATTGAATACAACCCTGTGCTCTGGAGAACCCTTGCATTCCCTAGAAGTTTGGGGCTCTTCCGTGGGAAAATGCTTGCCATTCCTAATACTGCAGCCAGCAGGGGAGTACTGCTTGCGCGCTACGCTGAAGTTTCAGTTCATGCAGGACATAAGGCCCAACATGCAGCTCGGAGAGCACTTAGATTGAACATGAGAATACATCCCAGAAGAGCTTTGCAGACACGAAGCATGGTCCCCCCCCCTTTACCCTAGAAGCCTCAAGTACACACAACAGAAGCAGGTACAAAACAGTGGCTCAGTGGGGTGGACAGATATTTAACATAAAGGTGTAGGGTGCCTCTGAACAAATACTAAGCCAGTGGTGAGGAACTGCTAGCCAGTGGGTCTAATTCAGCCCACAAGGCCAATTATCCACCTGAAGTCATAAGCTAAGAAATTTAATTTTGGTACCAGAACTAAGCTCCAGTGCTTGCAAACCAAAATCCACTCCTGCTTCCTTCCCCTCACCAGTTTTGTTTCAGTAGCTGTGAGAGCTCTTTGGTGCTGTCAAAGAGCTAGGAATAAGAAACCCTTGCTGGTCTACTGCAAGCCACCCAGTAGGTTCTGATCTGCCTTCCATTGTTCCAGAACATGCCTCAGAATCCAGCAGTCCCCTAACAGATCAGTCCAATGCAGGAAATAATTCCTGAAGAGTCAAAAGAGTGAAAACCACTGGGCATACTGGGAGATTAGTCTTTGGACTTTGCTGAAGGCCTGTTTACACATCTTTCAATTTAGAGGAGAAACTCATGGCTGATTTGCATCATCTAGCTACACTTGTTTTATCAGAAAATTGTACTATTAAGTAAACATCTACCATTTATAGATTGATTTTGTTTTTCCTCATAAATATTTGAACACTTTGAATGACTAACCTCAATGTCAATACCTTGCAATATTAAACCGGTAACCTCACAAACTCCACACTTCATCACCATATGAAGTAAATGAAGCTAGCTAAAGCGGATGCTGTTAAAAGCAACTAACTTGCCATTAAGGATTATTTTATAGCATGAAATATTTTAGAATATTTATTCAAATGATTATTTTAATCTTGTACTCGGTTTTTTGTTTTGTTTCTAGATTTTGTGACATGAATATTTCAGTGCTGCTTTGTTTTGTTCTGATGGATTTCTTGTTTCTTGCTTGTAAATTGCCTTTTTTATGGTATAAATAAAGTCAATGGGAATTGCTGTTTATAAATTAAAATGCTTCTGAAGCACACATTCTGTCTTTGAATTCTGTTTTTTTAAAAAAAAAAATTGGAAGACTATCAATGGGGTTTTATCTTCTCCTTGTGGCTGGCTAAAATCATTATGAATCCAGAACCATTTTCCTTGCCCAAATGATGTCACTACTGTCCAAAACTGCCTCCTTTTGTCCATATTTCCCTTGAAAAACAAACTTCATAACTCTATGAGGTAGGTCAGCATTAGAATTTTACAGATAATACTAATTACAGGTGCTTAATTACTCACGCATCAGCACATATTAGTCCTACACTTGGAACTTTTCCATTCCGTAATATTGTGCCGTTTTTGTTCCAACACAGGTGGAGACTTGCCAGAACTTGTTAAAATGTGAAAAAAGACCTGATCTGTTTTGGGTTCTTTCTAGTGTAGCCTAGCAGTGTGCAGTATGAGGTTTAAGTGCACTAAATCACAGTCTTTGATTTTTCAGGAGACTAACCCCTACGTACATTTGTATCAATAAAGTCTTAATCACCCTGCCCCTCTTAAAGCCTGTGTATGTGGTGTTCCTTTGGGAAACCGCAGCTAGGGCAAACCCTTTACAGATCTCTCCAACATTGCCATTTTTGTGTAATGATCCTGTGTGTACCTTCACCTACTATACTAGGGGAGGAGAACCTGTGGCCCTCCATATGCTGTTGAGCTTCAGCTCTCATCAGCACATATTAGTGTTACACTTGGAACTTTACATTCCCAAATATTATGTTCTTTCTTTGTATAAATACAAACAAAATAAATCCTTCCTTACACTCTTCTCCACAGGCTGGCTTCTGAGAGGGGGACAAGCAACTTGCCTGGCCTGGGCCTCCAGGGCTTGTTGCTCATCTACTTTTTTTTTTCTTGTTTAGGCAAAGTAATGGATGCTTCCCCCTCGCACTCTAGGCAGCATTGGATTGTCCTCCATAGTGGCAGTAGCAGTATAATGAGAACTGCCACCCCAGAGGCTTTAATTTTCAGCCCTTACGGTGGTGGCATTGGCTAGGGAGGATTCCTAAAGATAGTCAACGTACAGGATGCCCATTATCACCTTTGTTTCTGAATTTCTGTTTAAAAACCCTAGCCTGTATTATTAAACAACATGATGAGATTCATAAAGCAGTCCATTACTCAGCTGAATATAAATTAGTTTTATTTTCAAAAGATATTACTCTTACTTATTATGAAACCTCATACTACTATTCCAACACTGATGCAAACAATAAATACTTTTGGTCAAATTTCTGGATAGTCTATTAATTTGGCAAAGTCAGAATTGGTCCCTATAATAAAGGTAAAGGTACCCCTGCCCGTACGGGCCAGTCTTGACAGACTCTGGGGTTGTGCGCCCATCTCACTTAAGAGGCCAGGGGCCAGCGCTGTCCGGAGACACTTCCGGGTCACGTGGCCAGCGTGACAAAGCTGCATCTGGCGAGCCAGAGCCGCACACGGAAACGCCGTTTACCTTCCCACTGGTAAGCGGTCCCTATTTATCTACTTGCACCCAGAGGTGCTTTCGAACTGCTAGGTTGGCAGGCGCTGGGACCGAGCAGCGGGAGCGCACCCCGCCGCAGGGATTCGAACCGCCAACCTTTCGATCAGCAAGTCCTAGGCGCTGAGGCTTTAACCCACAGCGCCACCTGCGTCCCAGTGGTCCCTATAATAGGGTTGCCATATTCTAAAAGGCAAAAAAAGAGGACACATTTGCCACCTTCTAGGTCAGAATTGTCTACACTGACTGGCTGCAGCTGTCCAGGGTTTCAGACAGGAGCCCTTTTCCCACCCCACCTGGAGATGGGGGCCTGCATTCAGAGCAGATACTCTGTCACTGAGCTATGGCCCTAAAACAGAAGATGGGATGAGCAGGGAGAGGTTTAAAGAGATTGACAGACCCTGGATGAGGCTTTCACAGCAAGTTATTAGGCAGAGGCTGGGCAGTGTAGGGTAGGGGGTGGAACACTGTATTTGGAGGGAGGGGGGAAAGGGACGCAGCCGGTGGTGGAGGGGGATGGGGGAAGACCTCGGTGGGAGGAGGAAAAACAGAGAATGGAAGAGGGATCCCTCCAGAAGGAGAGAGGGAAGGGAAGGGAGAGAGGAGTGCTGGGGGCTCCTGCCAGACAGGAGGCAGAAGGCAAAGGACTGAAAAAGCTACGCAATGGCGAGAGGGGGCGGGGGGAATGAAACAGAGAAAAGGAGAGGGGGGGAGCGAACAGAAATAGCCAGGGGAAAAACGTCAGGAAGCGCAGCAGAGATGTGGGTAAATCAGTAACTCCCAGAGGAAAGGAGGGTCTCCCTGAGCCAAAGACAGCCTTATTTTATGGAGGGCGCCCCCAAAAGGGGAGAGAAGGGTGGTTGTACGGGGTGGGGAGGGATCGTTGGCTGGAAAAAGAGCGTGAGAGGAGGGATGCTGAGGAAGCGCGCTGGGGAAAGGAGCAGGGGGAGCCAGAGAGACAGAGAGAAAGGCTGCTATTGATTTTGTCCTAGGGTGCCGAGAGGTGGCTGCCTAACTCTCGGTCCCCCTCCCTCCTGATCTTTGCCTCCTTTCCCACACGAGGATTCACAATCTTCCCAGCACTAGCGCGCGCGCGCACCCCAACGGGTTTTGCAAATAACCACACGCTGCTGCAGCTGTCTTCTTCCCTGCATGCTGGAGCGTCTGCTCTCCTACTTACCTGGCCACACAGTGCCTTCCCCCTTTTGCCAGCAGCCCCCTTACTCCCACCCCATCCCCACCCGACCAGACCAGACCTAACGACAGCACCTCTCTAACCTCCATGGCAACCACCACCAGCCCCGTCGCGCGGGCTGTCACTCAGATCCATGGCGGAGCGAAGCTGGGAGGGAGCGAACTACCGGCTGCAGCACCTCCAAACCCGGTCCGCATCTTCACGTTCTCCCGCCCAAGCGGTTGAAACTGGCGCGAGAAAAGAGACCCAAGTGCTCCCCACAGTAGAGCAGCCAATCAGAAGTCGCGGTGACGATATTCGCCCTCTCCTCTTTATTCCGCTTTCAGGGTCGAAGGGAAAGAGCAATGAGAATAGCAGAGCAGCACAGAGACTGCGGCGCCTTGCCGCTGGGTTCTAACGCCTCGCCGCCGCCACCACCTACAAGGCTTGACCCAGCAAAAAACCTGGACATTTTGGGAAATTATAAAAATCCGCCCCCCCCCAAAAAAAATGTGGAACAATTTGCTGGGTGTGTCCGGGGAAAAACCGGACATAGGGCAAGCCTACAAGTAGCGGTGGGAAGCAGACACTAGTATCTTTCCATGGATCGATGCTTACTGGATCTAAAGACAAAAGAATAGTTTTCTTCACCGAAAGAGAAGAATGGTGCAGCCCACAGAGTCTCCGAAATCAGTGCCCTTTAGTAGTAAAGCATCTCTGTATCTTCCATAGCGACATAGTGATTCACCGATTGGATCCCAATTTCCTTGCCAATGTGCTGTCAAAGTTCTATCTTCAACAAGAAGTAATCTTGTCCACCTTCTGCCCAAAGACATCACACAATGATCGCTGGTCTCTGAAGCTTTTGAGTTTGGGGGGAACCCCCTAACCCTAGAAATTAGAAAATGGTGGGATTTTGGTTATTTTGGATATGAATTAAATTACATGCCTGCAGAACTGGTTCAGACCAGGAATCCCTGGACTGGCTTATGCAAACCAGCCTGGCCAAGCTGGTCATATTAACATGACAAAAGGTGTGGATGGAGCATCCAAGAGGAATCTTGGGCCTGAGTGAAGAGAGATTGCCAAGGTGATGGTGTATGAGAGAGAGGTCACAGGAAAAGGATATCTTTGGTATGCTGGGGAGAGAAGGGGAGATCCATCCTTCAGCATTCTCGCTGGGAGAGCTTTAGTGCTGCACTGCTGTGGCGTAATGCCCCTCTTGAAATTACTATGCGGTAAGATTTCGACTCCCTCAAGCAGACTGCAGGTGTAAATATGTGAATAAATCATATTTCTTAAAGCTATGACAGTCTCCACCACATCTTCAATTCTCCAAAGGAGAACAAACTTTGGTTGAGCACCTGGATCCCCCTGCAAACGTGCTACCGATTGGCAGAGTGTGGGGGTGGTGCCCAACTTTTGTAACAATATATATTGCCTGTATAAAGGACGTACAACAAACTTCTCTTTGTCTCATTTTATCCCTCCTCCATGAGGCAGAGGGTAACACCAACAACTCTTTCCAGAAGCTTAAGGGTATGTCCTATGAGGCACAGAAGCTGCCTCTTCCCAAACATCTGACTGCCCATTCCATGAGAGCAGCCACAACTTAAGCTGCTTTTTCTACAAATGCCTCCTTAGAAATATGCAGAGTAGTGACCGGGCCATCATCCAGCACATTCAATAGGCACTATAAGATGAATCCCTTATAGAAAGCTTTCCGACAATAAAAACTTGCAGCTGGGACTCACACTAGTTGGGTAAACTTTTGTACGTCCAAACCCAGTGATGCTACACTGCAGAAACACCAACTTGCACCAAGGATTGGGGGTGTTGGTGTAATGTCACGTGTGTGTTACAACGCGCAATGTTGCGTTGCGATATCAGGAAGAGCCGGGGCAAAGCTGAATGCAGCGCCAGCGCAGCTTCAATGACCAACAGCTCCAACTCTCTGGCGCTCAGCCTCCTCTTGCAGCTGCTATCATGGGGGGAGGCGTCCCCCCAAAGAAAATATTGGGGAGGACCAAATGAGTTTGGCCTCTAGGTAGCGGCACCCCTGCTACACTGTCAAGCGAAGTTGTAGCATTGCACCTTCATGAAGGTAGGTTTACTTGTCCAGTTTAGCATCACTGGTGCCACACCCTTAACAGGCTGTCCAACAGGTCGATCACGATCTACTGGTAGATCTCCGCGAGGTTTGGGTAGATCGCGGTTGATAGGCTCCCTTTCCTTAGCGTTGATAAAACTGACTCCTGCCACGCCCCCTCACCCCGCCCTCCATTGTTGTATGAGCTCCGGAAGAGAAGACGGAGCTTTCTCTGTGCTGCTGTTTTGATCCATAGCGATCTTTTTGTGAGTGACTTTACCCCTTCGTCCCTTGCCTTTAATCCCCCCCCCACGGAACTTCTCCTCCCCCAAAAAAGCATTTTTAACCCCTAAAAACGGGGCTTTTCTCCTCCCTAAAAAAAGCTCAAATGCTTTGAGCTGAACTCCCCCAAAAGGGGGTAGATCACTGCCAGTTTTTAATTTTGAAAGTACGGTAGATTGCAGTTTCTTGAGAGTTGGCCACCCCACAACACCTCTTCCCACCTCTGTTTGCATGGTTGGCTTTGAGTTAAAGGATTGTTGTCGGAAATATGTTAATACTATTTTGAGTTTCAGTTCTGGACTGTTTATGCTCAGTGAGTATGCAAAACTGTAGAAGGGCCAACCTATTCCTTGTAAAAACTACTCCTGCCTTCATTCACCAGAGGCGCAGGTAAGCCCAACCCAGTGATTCTACCCTTCAGTACAATGGTACTTTTTCTCTTTACCATGCATGCATAACTTCATCAACGTCTGTCTACTCAAAGTCTACTCCAAAATTTGTCCAGGGCTAGGTAACCTCAAATGTGGCCTTCCTATAGCTGCGTTGCTCAGTGAGGGTGGGTATGATGTGTTGAAAGCTATTCCTGTAGCAAATGGGTGGATGCTTGGCTCCAGTGAAAAAAAATGTATTTCAACAAGCCTCAAACCAAATATAGCAGCAACAAACTAATGCAGCTGTGGTTCAGGAACACTTAATATATATACATGTATTTAAGCATGAAAACCAAGCTCAGTGCCCATCCCGTTCCCCTGAAATACTGCACCTGAACAGACCCAAGAGAAGATGGTTCATCAATTGAACTGTGTTTTTTCCTAACCACTAGAGGGTGCAGAAAGACCTTTCTAAGGAATTATTTCATTTTAGTCCAGTGACATTGAAGTGTACACCAGGAACCTGTAATCTGTACCTTAGTGTGATTGTGACAGATTTATAGAGATGCTGAACGCCATTTTGAAAATGGGAATAGGCCACAGTCAGAAGCTGAGAAAATCAAAGTAAGGTTAAACTTAAAAACCAACAACCCCTAATGTAGTTTGTTTCACTTTATAACTCAGTTATATGCCAGAGGGTAAAGGTAAAGGACCCCTGGATGGTTAAGTCCAGTCAAAGATGACTATGGGGTGCAGTGCTCATCTTGCTTTCAGGTCAAGGGAGCTGCCATTTTTCCACAGACAGATTTCAAGGTCATGTGGCCAGCATGACTAAATCGCTTATGGCACAATGGGACACCATAATGGAAACCAGAGAACATGGAAACACAGTTTACCTTCCCACCACAGCAGTACCTATTAATCTACTTTCACTGGTATGCTTTCAAATTGCTAGGTAGACAGAAACTGGGACAGAGCAATGGGAGCTCACCCAGTGGCATGGATTCAAACTGCCAGCCTTCTCATCGGCAAGCCCATGAGGCTCAGTTGGTTTAGACTCAGAATAGGCTTGCTGAGGTAAGATTTTAGGAGGCACCTGGAACAGTAGTGCCTCCTAAATACAGTGTTATTTATCTCTAAACATGGCCATACATTTAACAGTACTGGAAGAGTGGCTTCTTAATTCTTTCCCTGTACAGTGGTACCTCGGATTAAGTACTTAATTCGTTCTGGAGGTCCTTTCTTAACCTGAAACTGTTCTTAACCTGAAGCACCACTTTAGCTAATGGTGCCTCCTGCTGCTGCTGCACCGCCAGAGCACGATTTCTGTTCTCATCCTGAAGCAAAGTTCTTAACCTGAGGTACTATTTCTGGGTTAGCGGAGTCTGTAACCTGAAGTGTCTGTAACCTGAAGCGTATGTAACCCGAGGTACCACTGTAATTAGTTTCTCCTTCCAAAGCTGCTTTCCCACCCTTGAACAATGAGTTGGGGTGAATTAGCACTTTGCACAGCCTTGCTCTTGGGTTAATTTTATCCCAGAAAAATATGCAGAGTTGAATCATATGTAAAAGCTGATCCATGCCACATCTGACCCTTTCTGTGAAATAGTCCTTTAATGCCTATCTCAAAATCAGTAGCTTACTATCTCTCCTTTTAGCCACAGCTACCCCCTGCAATAAAAGGGACACGGGAGGTGCTGTGGGTTAAACCACAGAGCCTAGGGCTTGCCGATCACAAGGTCGGTGGTTCAAATCCCCGCGATGGGGTGAGCTCCCGTTGCTCAATCCCTGCTTCCCACCTAGCAGTTCAAAAGCACAAAGTGCAAGTAGATAAATAGGTACCACTCCAGCGGGAAGGTAAACGGCATTTCTGTGCACTGCTCTGGTGCACAGAAGCGGCTTAGTCATGCTGGCCACATGACCCGGAAGCTGTTCGCTGGCTCCCTCTGCCAATAATGCGAGATGAGCGCCTCAACCCCAGAGTCATCCGCGACTGGACCTAATGGTCAGGGTCCCTTTACCCCCTGCAATAACTGGTGAACTAAGCTTTATCACCTTTTAAGCCATTTCCTGTTCTTTAGCAAACACACATCAACTCTAGGCACCATTTTTATGTGCTAAGCAGTTTTGAAAGAAATGTGATTACTCTCATAACACTGTTCTCATAACTGGTTGCTAAAATGGGAGAGGTACTAACTGAGTTTTCTGAGGCAAGGATGTGTTCAGATTCAGGTCCAGCTCTGTCAGCATTTAAGGTGTTTAGTTTAGAAATGACCCAGAATTTTGGTGTGCCTATTTTAGGTTAGGACAACTTGATTAACAGCTAATTTATTGAGATGACAATTTTGAAGAAGGGATGATTTGGTGGTAGGCCCAGCTTCTTCCATCCTTCCTACCCAGGCGATTGCTGGAACCTCATTCCAGACTTCTAAGTCCTCTTGCCAGTGGGTTATTAGTTCTGGGGTCCAACTACAACTTGGTCAAATTTGTGTCTTACAGTTGCTGATGCCTAATGTAGAACTAATGTTTGACCCTCCCATGTTAAAAGAACATTTATTTATTTTTGCAAACCGATACCTGGGCTGGACCCATTATGTGTCAATCTCCTGTGTTCTGGAGGTTTATTGCAAGACTATAAATCAGGTGGTCTTCTTATCTCGCTTCCCCTTTGGCCAGACTTGCCCTGCAGGGGTGTCCAAACTTTTTTCAAAGAGGGCCAGATTTGATGACGTGAACATGCATGAGGGCTGACCAAAGTTATGAGCTTTTTTTTTTTTTAAGGATTGAAGTTATTAAGCTTTTTAAAGGATTTAACCCCAAGGTTGTTGAGCTTTTTCGAGGATTGAAGTTGCTGAACTTTTGGGGGGATTTTACCCCAGGACATATACTGCCCCGGGGGACAGATAAAATCAACTGGCGGGCTGGATTAGGCTGCCAAAATGGACTTTGGACATTCCTGCCTTAAGGCAAAGGTGGGGGATCTAAAGTCCTTCAGATGATGTTGACCACTGGGCTGTGCTGGCTGAGACTGATAGGACTTGAAGTCCAACAACATCTGGAGAACCACAGGTTCCCTATCCCTGCTGTTTGATAAAACTAGCAACAACACAATCAGTTGACCTGTCAGTCTTTTTATTATAAATTGGGAGGTTTTTGAAGTTTTCTTTAAGTTTTGGCCTCCCTTGTTTCTGACGTGACCCTGCCCCCCGCTTCTGAATTGAAGTGGGCCCTGACCATGAAGTTTCAGGCGGCTGTTTTACAAATGGATTACCATTAATTGATGCAGTTTCTGACTTTCTCATGCTTTCAAACTCTTCTCTGAAGAACCTGGAGTTCCCCAAGGTCAATAATAGCAGCTAAAGTTCTTTGAAAGATCTCTTGCTCAGTGCTACTGATCTTCTCCTCCAAGACAACAGAACTATTGGATGTTTTCTTGGACACTCTCTCCATTCCTGTGGGGCAACTGTGAAGCCTAAGAGGCCTTGCTAGTGAAGTGTGCACCCTAGAATATGCCCCAGGATCCATAGTAATATGCAGGGTTTCTGCAGTAGACAAATTAATGTGGAAAGCATTCTCTGAAGGTAATAGATTTGTTTAAAACATTGTTCTGACATGGAGTCAGAAAACAGAAGAATATAGTTGCTGTTGATTGGTGGTTGATTCCCAGTGTCCTTGGTATAGGCTTTCAGAAAGTGAGTGTGCTGTAACAAGGTGGAAGCCTCTGGAAGCAACACAACAGCTTCCAAAGACAAAACAATCAATTATTTAACCAGAAATTAATAGTATGATGGTGAGTATGATCCCATGACAAGCTGAAGAATGCCATCAATGCTCAGGTACGTGGTAAAGCTCCAGGAAAGAAAGTACCGGTAATCCCAATAGAAGTTCTGAAAGCCAGCTTCAGTTCTTCCCACATGACACACCTCTACTGTGTCCTCTTGCAGTGTTGAGAACAAGGATCCATGCCACAAGACATGTGTGACTCCAAAATCATGAGCCTTTAAAAGAACAAAGGTGACCACCAAGACTGCAACAACTACTGTGAGATCTCCTCGCTGAGTACTGTGGGGAAAGCTTTCACTCTTGATGTTCTCAATAGATTACAGGCAGTTGCTGACAGGGTCTACCTCAAGTCACAATGCTGCTTTAGAGCTCAGAGGTCAACAGTAGACATTATTTTCTCACTGCGCAAGCTGCAGGAGAAATGCCAAGAGCAGAGATGCCTCTTGTACATTGCCTTCATAGACCTGACGAAGGCCTTTGACCTCATCAGCCAAAAATGACTTTATTTGTCTACCTGGAGTCCACCATAACCAGCAATCTCTCAATTGATGGTAAGCTGGACAAGTGTATCGGCAGGGCAGCTACGGCAATGACTTGCTTCTCCAAAATGGTATGGGAGAATGGAATGCTAACAACCAATACCATCATAATAAACTTTATTGCACTAGCCAAAGGCTATGGCATCATTCACAAAGGGAACAAAAAGAAAAGCAACAATAACAATAAAAACATCAGGCACTGCAAATACAATAAACCACGGTCACGTCTCCTAGAAATTATTTGTTGCATACAATAGAATAGCAGGGGGTTCTCAGGTAGAATGTGCCTGCTTAAATGTCCAAATCACCTTTGCAATTGACCACTATTTTATCTAGTTCTTTTCTCCTGATCTTCTTAGCTGCCAACGCATATAGTGCTACTTTATAAGTTACGAAGTCATCAGCACCACTCAGCAGCCATTTCACCCTTTGCACCCTGTTCGAGTGTGTTCCGTTCATAAGCAGGGGGTTTTATAAATCAGTCTCTTGGTTCTATATATAGTGGACATTGCAATAAATAGTAGTATAGGTCCTCCTTGCAAGGTTGCCCACACAGACAAAGCCTCTCCTTGTACTGTTCTTTGCCATACCGACCATCCACCACCGCTGAGGGCATCAATTGGAATCGTAATTCTGTAAAGGCGATTTTTAGTACGGCAAGTGGGAGCTTTGTCAGATAACTAGCTTGGATGTGCTCCGTTTTGATAAGTCAGAACCATGGTGAGCTTTTGCTAGAGGCAATCATGGTTAAATCCCTTTCTGCATTGGACCTGAAGAGACAATCTCTTAATTGCCTCTTATCCATCATCATGATCACCTGAAGATCTTGTAATTGATATTGGGTCAAGAGGGGTTGGATGACATCCTTCCAACATTTGGTCTGTTCCCGTTCTGTGTGGGACATAGCGGGGAATCTCTCCTCCAAAGAGAGATTGGAGTCTTTTCACATAGTTTAGACACACATAGCCTGTATTGTTGTCACCTCCGCTTCCACGCAGAGAAGAGCAGCTGGGGTCCCACTGGGGAGCAAGAGCACTTTCCTGAGGAATTTGTTCTGCAATAAAATGTACCACAAAACTTATCACTTATACAATCTTTTTAGACTTCCATCAGCACCTCTGATGATCCACCATGTTAACCACTTCTTATGCATTTCTTAACTTTATATTGCCTTTACATATCTTAACAAATCATCCTTCCCCTTCTCCATTTTTGCAACACTTCCAATAATACTCGTCACAAAACTTCTTGCAAACCTACAAACGTCATCTGATCTTCACAAATACTTTTCAAGTAGTCTGTAAATTTACTCCAGTCTTCCATGAATTTATGGTCCCGCCGGTTTCGAATCCTTCCTGTTAGTTTATCTGGTTCTGTATAGTCCATTAACTTGTTCTGCACTATTTCTAAGGCTTTGTTAGCATTTGGATCCATGCCTCATATCGCTACTCCGTGGAGCATCTGGGTAATACCAAGATGAAGGTCTACCAGGCTTGTGTGTTGAGCACACTGCTTTATGGAAGTGAATTGTGGGCAACTTACAACCACCAGAAGCTATGCCTCAATGCCTTCCACAGGCGCTACGTCAGGAGGATTTGGGGTATCATATGGCAGGACAGAATTCCAGACAAAGATGTGCTCTCTCAAGCTCGCATTTCAATATTGTTTGCACTCCTGTCTCAGTGACATCTACACTAGCTTGGTCACGTCCACAGAATGGAAGATGGCAAGATTCCCATGGAATATCTACAGGAAGCTGGCTTCTGGTACCAGGCCAATTGGCAGACCAATTCTGCATTACAAAGATATCTGCAAATGTGTCCTGAAGGCTGGCAACATCAGCCTTGCCATGTGGGAATCTCTTACAGACAACTGCAGTGCCTGGAGACAGGCAGTCAAGTCATGTATCCCTAGCAGTGACCAGAAGAAAAATAACCGCTGGGAGGAGTGCAGAGAAAAGAAATGAAATGACATTGCGCCTCTGTTATTTTATCCTGATTAAATATTTGGGCAATTTGATGATATTGTAACCATGTGGTGTAGTATTGGTTCACCTCCTCATACGATCTTAATTTTAATTGACCCTGTTCCTCTTTTAGAAGTTGCTGATATGTGGCAAGTCTACCTGCCGTGTTTACTTCTAATGGTGATACCCAATATGGGGTTTTCGGTTCTAACAGCCTTTGATGTCTCACCCAGACCTTGTACAGAGATTTCCTATTTATATGTCTTAGAAATTCTTTATGTACCACCACTTTATTGTAAATTAGATAAGCACACCAGCCATATCTATTATTCCAGCCCTCTAAGTCTAGAATGTCCTTAATCCAGCTAAAGAATGCTAAAGAATGCGGCGTCATAATATATTCTCAGGTCTGGAAGCCCAACCCCCCTTGCCCCGTTCCTTCTTGTCTGTTAGTAACCTTGCCAGATAAATTTTGTCAAATCCGATTTCCATTTTTAAAACATTATTCTTTACCCATTATGGGGTTATTGTTTTTTTAAAGCTTTTTAAAGCTTTGTTTGGACTGGTAGCCTTTCCAGCTTTTGAGACACTGGAGATACTGGAACAATCGGATACATTTTTTGAACTTGAAAAACCAGCAACTACTTTATTTAGATATCTGTTGTTAGCAAATAAGTTTGACACCCAGATTCTAAGAAATGACTGAGATAAAGAATTGGACCTTTCATTATTACCTAGACAGTAATGAAAGCCTCAATAGCATCTAGATCAAGGGAAGTAATAGTGCCACTGTATTCTGCTCTGGTCAGACCTCACCTGGAGTACTGTGTCCAGTTCTGGGCACCACAGTTCAAGAAGGACACTGACAAACTGGAACGTGTCCAGAGGAGGGCAACCAAAATGGTCAAAGGCCTGGAAATGATGCCTTATGAGGAACAGCTAAGGGAGCTGGGCATGTTTAGCCTGGAGAAGAGGAGGTTAAGGGGTGATATGATAGCTGTCAAATGGACTTCTGAAACTGTAATTTATATCTATCTAATAATGTATGGAAATGTAACTAATTATGTTTACCATATTACACTATATCTTTGTTTCTTATTGTATTTTTTGCACTTTTTCGTTCTCCCTCTTTTTTCTTTCATCGCTTACTTTATATTTTGTAACTGAAATTATTTCAATAAAATATTAATAAAAAGTTCAGGCTGCATTATTAAAGTTCATTGGGCAAGAAACCTGCTTCCCGCATAAATTAGACTTTTCCCGTAAGTGATGTGTATAGGCATTATAAAATATAACAGTTGTTTGACACAGTGTAGTATATAACCTGTATAACATCAGATTGTTCAGTAAGTAGTTGATGTTGTCTAATCTCCCCGCACACAATTCAGGGTGAATCTCCATAAATAGGTTACCTGGAAGCAATATTAGACAGACATCCTAAAGAACATTTTCTCTGAAAGAAACCTAGGGACTGTACCCTTTACAGAGCTACAACTACCAGCAGCCTCAACACACTACAGTTTCCATCATTTTTCTTTGGGGGAGGGCACAGGGAGAATATGTTTTAAATGTATGGTGTGTACACAGCCCAAGACTGAAAGTGGAGCCCTGATGTGAAAAGGTGTGTTGGCTGGGACTACTTGAGTGACTACATACAGCAGTATGGATCACAGGTGTGTAAAAGGAACTGGGGCGCAATCTGGAATAATTGCAACTGTAGATCTTCTACTTCGAATTATAAAGACTCTGGTCTGTGGGCTAATCCTTGGTTCCCATCAAGCCCATGTACTGGACCGTATAGCCTAACACAGTGGTGGCGAACCTATGGCACGCGTGCCATTGCCCCAGCACTGAGCCGGCAGAAGGCGAGGGCAGTAGATCAGCTCAAATTGGGCAGCTGAGTAGCCTTCCTCCTCCTCCAATGGCACCAATGGAGATGGCAGGGGAGGGTGGCATCGCTGGCGAGCCTCAAGAAACCACTTTGTTCCAGTGCTGGGTAGCCAGGCAGGGCCACCTCCGCCTCTACCCCATCCTTGTCACCCCTTACCTGGTACCGGGCCCCACTGGCCTTGTTGCACCATGATCGCCTCCCACTCGCTGGTGTACTTCTTCACTGAGCTCAACCACAGCCAAGGGCAGCGGGTGAAGGCATGCCTGGGGCGTAGGGGCAGGTTGGGGTTGGGCAAGAGAGCAGGGTTAGCACATGGGGCAGCCCCCAAGGCCCTTTCAGGAAATGGCGGCGTGATGGGGGGGGCACCGCTCTGCACATGCTCAGAAGGCCACACCGAGAACGCTTGCTTGCCACACCGAGAACCTGCTTGCTTGCTCGGGCTCGAGCTTAAAAGCAGGGAATTCCCGTTTGCACGGTGGACGCAGAGATCTTGTGAAAATGAAATCCTAATTCTCTGCCAAATAATTTTAAGTCAATGAAGCACTTGGGATTGCTTTCCTCACTTTGTTTGGATCATATGCTTGTGAGCAGTTGAAAGCTCTGTTGTTGTGTTTTTCTTTTAAGACTAAAGATGTTAATGTATGAGTTGTTTTTTTCTAAACTAAAACCTCAGTATTCAGGTTAAATTGCTGGGTTGGCACTTTGCAATAAATAAGTGGGTTTTGGGTTGCAGTTTGGGCACTTGGTCTCTAAAAGGTTCACCATCACTGGCCTAACACAACAAGAAGTTGTGTTATTGGGAAGGGCTGCGGCTCAGTGATGGAGGACATGCTTTGCATGCAAAAGGTCCCAGCCTCAATCCCTGGGGAACCATTGCCAGACAGTTTTAACAATACAGTACTGAGCTTATATGGAGCAATTGTTTGACTTGATGTAAGGCAGGTTCCTAACTCAGGATCCCGGTCATTATATTGGGGGAAGATCCATATCTCAGTGGTAAAGCACCTGCTTTGCAGAGAAGTTCCTAGGTTCAGATTCTTGGCATCTCCAGGTATGGCTAGTAAAAGACTCCTGGTTATTCGTTTATGTTTTGTTATGTATTTTGTCTTATTTAGTATTCTTTTGTATGGGAACCACCTTGTGATCTTCGGACGAACAGCGGTATACAAATTCAACAGCAACAAACTGGAGAGCAGCTGACAGTGAAAACAAACACTGCTAGATGAGACTAATGGTCCATTTGTGATCTACATCAGGACCTGCTGCCCCTGTGGATCCAGTTGCCTCACCTTTCCTCATTGAGGGGGGAAGCTTGCCTGTTCATCAGGGCACCCGCCAAGCTTCCTCCTTGCTCCCCTTTCGCACTCAGTTTCCTGGCTTTTCGACTCCTTCTCTCAGCAGGGCCAACTGCCACCTGTCAACGGACACACCGACCTCGCGCGCTCGCCCCGCCCCTAAAAAAAATACAAAAAAAACTCTCAAGGAGGCTGCGGCTCCTACGCATTCGGTTCTCATTTGCATTTCCCCACCCGCCGCGAATGCGACTGGCGGCGGCGCGGCAGCGGCCCGAGCTAGGATTGGCGGTTAGGCTTGCCAATCCTCCCGGAGTAAACACCGCCCTCCCGAGTTGGCATCCCTCTGAGCGCCCTCCGGCTTTCTTGTCTCCCTCGCAGCAGCCTACCCCCCCCGCCCCCATTCCCTTCTCCGGCTCTCGTCACCCCGCCTTCCCTCCCTCCCTCCCTCCCTCGCCCGGCCGCGTTTGGCCTTGTCGGCGTCAGCGGCAGCTGTCGCTGCGGCGTAGGAAGCGAAGCGGTCTGGCGGCGGCTGTGGTGGGGACTCTCCAAAGCCAGTCGGCTCGGCCCGTTCGCTCTTCCTCCCCGTCTTCGTCAAGGGGGCCCCTGGTGGCCTCGAGGAGAAACCACGGGCGTTCTGGGCCGGTGGGGGCGGCGGCAGGTGGGGGCCACTGCTGCTGCCGCCGCGAGCCCCGCCCCTCCAGCAGGTAAGGCGCACAGACGAGCACCCCCGCTTCACCTCTTTGCCCACTAGACACGTCGCTGTTTCAGGACTGAAAGCGCCAAAAAAAAAACCTCCAAGCTCTTATAAGCCGGCACGCCCCCCTCCCACCGCATCTTGACAGGTGAGGATAATTTTACACGCACCCCCATTTCACTCCACCAAAGGTGTGGGGGCCTCTTTCTAGCTCCCTCTTTCTCCGCCGAACCCCCCCCCCCCCGCCAGCCGCCGCCGCCCCGCCTTCATTACAGCCAAGAGAAAGATTTAAAGCTCCTTTTTCTAGTCTAGTGGACACATTTACATTTCTCAAATGGCACCTACTTCCCGTTTAAGGTGGTGGTGGGGGGTGGCGGTGGCGGATGCAAATAGTTTATTGCTCATATAGGCCAAGTCCATACATGCAGAACAGGTGCATACGCTCAGCGCATTTCACGCTCTGTATGTTATATGAACAAGCTTGTGCACCTGTTTGAAATTGGGTTTATATAGGCCAGGGTATACTTGCAGACAGATGTATACACTCATGCACATGTCTATGTTGTAGGGATAAGCTTTTGTATCTGTGCACAGTTATATCTGTATTTAAAAATACTATGCATTTATAGTATTATATAAAATCTTGTAGTATTTTGCACATGCCTCAAGGAAGCTAGCCATGTTACATATTTTTACGTCATAAAGCAATGTGTGTGTGGGGGGGGGTTGTTGGCTGTCTTGAGGGTTATGTGAAAGGCAAGTTAATATGATTTTTAAAATTTATATACATGTACTTTTTGTATAGAAACGTTATTAGTTCTGAGGGTGAGATTATGTACAATCTTGCGCCTTTTGTATAAATGTCACACAATAACAAAAATTGCATGCATAGAAAATTCTTTATTTTACTGTATACTCCTTGTAAAAATGTATTAAAATTAATAGTATCTGCATGTGTGTGGTATGTACACACACACATACTATTACAGTTGTATGTGTTTACATGTGTGGAATTGCTGTACAGGAGTTGTTTGGAAAGGAAAGGGAAATTATAACAGTGACTCTTCCATTGACCTATATTCCCTCTCATGAGAATTATAAGTGCAGCCCTGGTACATCAGAGTGCAGCATCCTACCTCATGTAGTACCTGTTGGTTGCCTCCAGAAGGCCAGCAAGTTGGATTTCAAGGCAGCAGCCCTTGCCCTTTGACTTTCCCTACTAGTGCCCCCTTGCAGCATCTTTATCTCATGGAATACTGCCCCTGACCATGGAGGTTCCATCAAGCCCGACATGTGGTGATTGGCTTTGACTTCTGCCTTCCTCCATCAATCTGTATAATTTCCCTTTTAATACCATGTTGATAATGATAATATAAACCTTCAGTGTGTTCAGGTTCATCAGATGTTTTCTCAAAGTGCATGGTAGGGTGAGGCAGTACACATACAGGCATCCCCCCACTTGCACATGATCGACTTGCACGTGACCATATATACGTGCAGCACCAAGAAAAGTTTTAATAGTTTAATTCATACTGAAAATGGAGAGCGCGAGCTGGAGAGTCCTTGTGGCTCATGAGGAGACCCTCCCTGGAGCCAAAGGAGGATGTCCAGAGAGGGCAGAAAAGAGACTGGAGGTGCAACAGTGCTTTGTTTAGGCTGCTTGGCATCCCTCCTAACAGCTGATGCATGTGGTAGTGCAGCAGCAGATGCTTTTCCGCATGTCCTCCAGTCTCCTGCTGACCCCAGAGCTTCAGTTCCAGTTGTGGATATTTTTGGTACAGGGTTGTTAGGTTGTTGTTGTTTTTTTGGAGTGTAGTATTTTGGAGAGAGAGTGGCTTCATAGTACTGCCTTATGCTACTGTTTTTTAAATCCACTGTTTGCTTCCATTTGTCATCTCTTTAAAGATTGTCTAAGGCAAAAAACCCCACTCTGTTTCCTATTTAGTAATAAGTAACCGACACTTAGCCAGTGCCTTGACATTTGTCATGGTTCTCCGTGTGCCACATGACCCAGAAAGCTGTCTGTGGACAAACACCGGCTCTCTCGGCCTGAAAAGCAAGACAAGTGCTTCACCCCATAGTCATCTTTGACTGGACTTAACCGTCCAGGGGTCCTTTACCATACCTTACCTTACCTAATAGCACCTGAGATGATTAGCTCAAAGCAAGGCTAACTCTGAAATGCTCATTAAGTTGTCATGGCAGTGCCCCCTACTACTTGTGCCATCCTTATATCTTATATGTCTTCCCAATGACAGGGGGGAAACAGACTTTTATCTCACATATAGAGCCCATTACCATCCACCTAACAGAATCATATAAATTCTTCTTTTAGGCTGAGGATTCTCACTAGTTATTTTACTGGAGCCATGGTAATAAATTGTGTTTTATGTCAAGTGGGCATCCAGTATCTCTAGAATATATTATTTGAGGTTGTTGCAACCTCTGTCATATACAGCCTACTGTTCTGATGCATCCCTTTCAGAGGTGCAGGGGCTCAGTTCTGCCTGCTAGCTGTGTGATTTGAATGTTTGTTCTCTGTAGCTACTCAGCATCATAAGGTAAAGGTAAAGGGGACCCCTGACCATTAGGTCCAGTCGTGACCAACTCTGGGGTTGCGGCGCTCATCTCGCTTTACTGGCCAAGGGAGCCGGCATACAGCTTCCGGGTCATGTGGCCAGCATGACTAAACTGCTTCTGGCGAACCAGAGCAGCGCACGGAAACACCGTTTACCTTCCTGCCGGAGCGGTACCTATTCATCTACTTGCACTTTGACGTGCTTTCGAACTGCTAGGTTGGCAGGAGCTGGGACCGAGCAATGGGAGCTCACCCCATCGTGGGGATTCGAACCGCCGTCCTTCTGATGGCAAGTCCTAGGCTCTGTGGTTTAACCCACAGCATCATAGAGAAAAGCAAATTGTCATATATTTAATGTAATCACAAACCAGTGTGTGCCTTATCCCATGTGCTGACATGTGAGGGCTTCTTGCTTGCCTTTGTCATTGCCATGTTTCTTTACCCAATATTGCCACTCACCCCACACCAGTACACTTGTCTCTAGCCCCCTCTGTTACATTTTCATTGGTCTATAGAACATGTATATAATTTTGCTGAAGGTAGACTGGCAGAGGAACAATGACTGTGTTTGCTATTGATAAATGTTAATGTGTAACTGGAGCAATTTCATTCTTGAAATAAGTACTTTGGGACAAACTGGAGTGACAGTGATGGCTATTTTGCAGCTTTTTGAGCACAAATGTGTTTGTGGAATATGTATGTAAATAAATTAACAGTGACCATTGTGGCTGCAAGCATAAACATAAACTTGTCAGGGCATTCTTCCATTCTTCTATATGGTCATCTGACATATAAATTGGAAATATCTCCTATGAGGTTATTGAAATGGAAATCTTTAAGATTGTCAAAATGATAAATATAAATGTAACTTTGTGCTATAAATGTAACTTTGTTGTGTTATTGTTTCTTCTTGCAATAAGTATTACTTTCCATTGCTTCTGATGTGGTATGACATGGTATGTTCAAGAAAATTGAGAGCAGCAAGTTCAGAAAGCAGAGATGTACAGAGCTTGTGTACTAATTAGTAGTATCCACAGCCTTCCTTACTCTTAACTTCCTTACTCTTAACTTCCTTACTCTGTGGCAGTAACATTGTTGATCTTTAACCTTTGTTTGTTTTATTCCGATTCTCATTAGAATGACCAACAACATTTTGGGTTGTCTCGGACCAGATCCAGTCATTCTTGTAGGAATTTTATTTTCTAGATCCATTTCAATTGGGGTTATGCCCGGTTTTTGGCATGGAAACTCCTTTATTCACCCTGTATGATGAGCTCTGTTGGGAGAGAGTGTGGGGAGGATGTGTCCCTGTTAATTCTTCTCGACCTCTCAGCAGCTTTGGATACCATCAACCATGCTATCCTTCTGGAGTGGCTCTCTGAGTTAGGGGTGGGTGGCACTGCCTTGCAGTTGTTTCAGTCCTACTTGGATGGTTGTTCCTAAAGGGTGTTGCTTGGTTTTTCAGTCCTGTGGAGCCTTCACTGTGGGTGCCACTTCTCATCTAGGCAGTCTCTGACAGTGGGGTTCCACAGGGCAATTGATTCTATCCTCTGTGCTGTTCAATATCGGCATGATACCACTGAGTGGGGTTATCCCAAGTTATGGAGTACATTGTCAGCACTATGATAATGGCAAACAGTTATATTTCTTTACATTTGCAGGTGGGGCAGTGGGTGTGCTGGACAATTTCCTTGCCTCAATAATGGATGAGATGAGAGCCAACAAACTGAAACTCAATTCAGATAAGACTGAGGCACTGTTAGTGGGTGGTTGCCTAGACCCGAAGGGTGGGAGGTTGCCTGCTCTTGATGAGGTTTGTTGTTTAGTCGTTTAGTCGTGTCCGACTCTTCGTGACCCCATGGACCAGAGCACGCCAGGCACTTCTGTCTTCCACTGCCTCCCGCAATTTAGTCAAACTCATGCTGGTAGCTTCGAGAACACTATCCAACCATCTCGTCCTCTGTCGTCCCCTTCTCCTTGTGCCCTCCATCTTTCCCAACATCAGGGTCATTTCCAGGGAGTCTTCTCTTCTCATGAGGTGGCCAAAGTATTGGAGTCTCAGCTTCAGGATCTGTCCTTCCAGTGAGCACTCAGGGCTGATTTCCTTAAGAAAGGATAGGTTTGATCTTCTTGCAGTCCACTTGATGAGGTTACTCCCTGTAAAGCAGTGGTGGCCAAACTTGGCCCTCCAGCTGTTTTGGGACTACAATTTCCATCATCCCTGGCCACTGGTCCTGTTAGCTAGGCTCAGGAGTGACTTCCATCAGCTTTGACTGGTAGTCCAGCTATGCCCCTATCTGGACAGAGACAGCCTAACTACTGTGGTCTATGCTCTGGTAACCTCTAGGTGAGATTAAAGGATAAGATAAAGGTACCTGTGACTGTTAGGTCCAGTTGCAGATGACTCTGGGATTGCATGCTCATCTCGCTCTGTAGGCTGAGGAAGCCGGTGTTTGTCCACAGACAGCTTCTGGGCCATGTGGCCAGCATGACCAAGCCGCTTCTGGCGAACCAGAACAGCACATGGAAATGCCGTTTACCCTACTGCCAGAGCAGTACCTATTTATCTACTTGCACTTTGACGTGCTTTTGAACTGCTAGGTGGGAAGCAGGGACTGAGCAACAGGAGCTCACCCCGTCGCGGGGATTCACACCGCCGACCTTCTGATCAGCAAGCCCTAGGCTAAGTGGTTTAGACCACAGCGCCACCTGCGTCCCATCTAGGTTAGATTACTGCAGCACATTATATGTAGGACTGCCTCTGAAGACAGTTCTGAAACTTCAGCTAGTGCAGAATTCAGAAGCCAGGTTGCTCACCAGGGAAAGACGGTTTGAGCATATTACACTGATCCTCATCCGACTGCACTGGCTACCAGTTAGTTTCTGGTCCCAATTCCAAGTGCTGGTTTTGACCTATAAAGCCTTAAACTGGTCAGGACGACAATACCTCAAGGGCCACCTCTCTCCATATGAACCTATCTGGACCCTGAGATAATCTTCTGAGGCCCTTCTTTGTGTGCTTCGTCCTCCTTTGTGTGCCCGGAGGCTGGCAACACGAAAATGGGATTTTTTCTCTTTCTTTTGCAGTGGATCCCCATTTGTGGAACGCTCTCCCTAGGGAGGTTTGGCTGGTGCATTCCTTATACACCCTTTGGTGCCAGATGAAAACGTTCTTCTTTAACCAGGCTGATTGACATAAAATTATGAGGGTGGGGGAGGGTGGTGACATGCAGTGGGGATGCTTTTAACCAGCTGGATTGGATACTGAGATCTGGGGTACAGATTTATATCAGCAAACTAAGTGTAATGCTTGGTCTGTTTTGAGTGCATTTATAAGTGGACATAAAGGTGGCATCTAACTCTTCAGTGCTGTAAAGATCCAAGCTTTTTATTGGTGCTGATGTAATTAGCATTAAGTGTAAAAAGAAGCACAAAGCTTCAAGTAATATTTATCTCACATATTGAAATGCTTGTATGTGAAGATTAATACTCTAGATGCTATTGATTCATGATTAGTATATGTACTTTGTGCCAAACCTAAATCTCCATTGTTTGGTGTGAAAATAGTTCATTTATCTTTAGTTTGTAAATAAAAATAGTTATATTTTAAAATGTTAAAAGTGCCTCACATAAATTTATAGTAATCTTTACAACAACTGCAATAGATAGGTCATTAGGATACTAATATATTTTCTGCAGTTGTAAACATCCAGTACAGTATGCCTTTTTCTAAGTAGCTTATATGTAGGTTTAATTAAGCAGGTTTCACTTTTCTTCTAGTTAATTTCACTTTCTGCTTCCTGGTTTAATAAATGTTGGAAATGTTAAAAAGTAGCTTGCTAAGTTAAATGCGTTATGATTTTGATAAAGGAGCACTTTATACATTAGAAACTGTGAAATAAAATTACTAGAAATATCATAACTAGAGCTGGAAATACCATAACTAGACAGTGGAAGCACCTATCAGGAGTGAACATAGACCAAAACATAGGGGAAACTGCCCTACTAGAAAAGTTAACCAACAAATTCAACTAGCATGGGGACAATCTTTGGAGGATGCCTTCACCCCAGTGTGGTTTCCCTTTATTACAGTAACCTATCCCCTCCAACAGCATACAGTGGTACCTCTGGATGCGAACGGGATCCGTTCCGGAGCCCCATTCGCATCCTGAAGCAAACGTAAGACGCGACTGCATATCTGCGTGGGTCGCGTTTCGCTGCTTCCGCGCATGCGTGTGACATCATTTTGAGTGTCTGTGCACGCGTGAGTGGCGAAACCCGGAAGTAACGCGCTCTGTTACTTCCGTGGAGCGCAACCTGAAAATATTTAAGCTGAAGCATATTCATCCGGAGGTATGACTGTACAGATCAATATGGGTAACTTGACCCAACAACCTAGCCTGCCTTCCTCACATAAAGAAGCCACACCACAATCAACTAAACACAACCAACCAAGCTCAGGAACCCGTAACCTTTCACAATATCAATGAAAATGAATAAATACACAACTAAAGGACCTACCCATGTGATGCTGACATAACCCCCCCGCCCCACACACACTAAGAATAGGCATTAGAACAAAAGAACAATATCCCCATCTCTCTCCCCCTCCCCTTCCCTGCAACTGTAAGAGTATGACAAAAATGTATTTCACCAAATGTAAACAATTGGCTATGAATTGAAAGTGGAGACAACGGATACACAGTTCCCTCTTTATCTGCTTGCTTTGTAACACAAAAAACTAATAAAAACTAATTAAAAAACAACACTGGATTTTTGAAATATTTTAGGGCAATTAACTGGGAAATTCTTCAGTGCAAACTCCATTGTGAGTGGCATTGTATTCGTGAATCCCCTTGTGTATTACCAGTGATTGTGCCATTGCCAGCTTTATATGCCACATTCATTCACGTGTTTCTGAAGAAGAAATTATAACCAGTGCTTATTTCTAGGGGGACATGGGTACACATACCCCTAAACATTTTCTGAATCTACGTTTGGCCTCATTGAGGGGCAGTATTTCAATGATTAGGAAAATGAGAGTACCCCTAAACATTTTTTTAAAGGAAAAAAGCACTGATTATAACCATACTTGGACAAATGTCTTTGGTGCATCTAGAACTGGTAATAATGACAAGACTAAAGTACAATACTAATGATATGACTCAAAACTTCATTTTGTTGGTAATATTTCTTGTTCAAAAACAGTATATAATGATAAAATGAAACAAAAGCCCAAATGATCAGTATTGTAGAAAATTATGGTTTTACCTAGTGTGTAACTTTCTGCATGGTTGCGGGTGGTGCTGTGGGTTAAACCACAGAGCCTAGGACTTGCCGATCAGAAGGTCGGCGGTTCGAATCCCTGTGACGGGGTGAGCTCCTGTTGCTCGGTCCCTGCTCCTGCCCACCTGGCAGTTCAAAAGCACGTCAAAGTGCAAGTAGATAAATAGGTACCGCTCTGGCGGAAAGGTAAAAGTCATTTCAGTGCGCTGCTCTGGTTTGCCAGAAGCGGCTTAGTCATGCTGGCCACATGACCTGGAAGCTGTACACCGACTCCCTCAGCCAATAAAGCCAGATGAGAGCCTCAACCCCAGAGTCGGTCACGACTGGACCTAATGGTTCCAATAATAATAATAATAATAATAATAATAATAATAATAATAATAATTTTTATTTATATCCCGCCCTCCCCAGCCGAAGCCGGGCTCAGGGCAGCTAACAACAATCAAATAATCAAACAATCAAATAATCACACATTCTAAAAATATTTCATTATAAAAATTAATTAAAATCAAATTGATGGCAACCAATTAAGCAAAATTCTGCGCAGGTTGCCAGAGGAGGGAGTCAGGCTGCACCCTGACCAAAGGCCTGGTGGAACAACTCTGTCTTGCAGGCCCTGCGGAAAGATGTCAGGTCTCGCAGGGCCCTAGTCTCTTGTGACAGAGCGTTCCACCAGATTGGAGCCGCAGCCGAGAAGGCCCTGGCTCTAGTTGAGGCCAGCCTTTACCTTTACCATTAACTTTCTGCACACTATCACTCAGTTCTGGACAACTGAGTACTTGAACTTTAAAAGCCCATTGAAAATGTGTGCTTGAACTTTTATGATTAATATAAATAGGTGGAGGATGGTGCTAGATTCTCTGCAGAGCTGTTGACCTGCCCCTGCTTTCTTTCATTTGTTGCAGTCTGAATGGAATAGATTTTATGCCCTGTCTTTCAACCGGTTTGATGCTTTTGTTAATTACAATAACAAATTAATCAGTAGGTGTGTTGTTGAATAAATAAATTATCTTCACAGTTTTTAAATTCATTGTTAGTTTCGAAAAGGTGATCATATTTGGAGAGCCTGAAATTATACCCAGGTATCAGTAGTAGATGCTCTGCTGTGTTTCTAGGTTTGTCCCTTGCTAAGAAATATCACCATGGTGAAATTTAAAAAGATGAGCTGCCACCAGTACTGTGGCATTCTTGGTTTTTTGGAACATTTGACAATAGTCAAATAATATATTTGATTGTTCAGCTGACTTCTCTGTGGTTTCAATGCCATTGATCATGTTACTCTTGTGGATAGGTTCTGGGATGGGGATTAGAGTACTGCATTGCAGCTCTTTTAATTTAATCCATGTGTGGTAGTGAGATTTCTGAAACAGTGCCTGTACACAATAATCAACTGGGGTGAGGGACAATAAATAGAGACTCAGTCCATGTAAGATAGATGTACTGTCGGCAGATGGTTCGTCTGCCTTCTTAAGTAATATTCAATATGCTTTGGATGTAGTTGTACTGTCCCTAAAGGAACTGGTTTGTAATTTGTGGGTGATCTTAGATCAAGCACTATTACCTGAGGCCCAAATGGACATTATGGCTGAGTATCTTTTGTCTACCCACTGTGACCACTGTCTGGTTGGAAATTGCCTTGCAGTAATGCATTATGCATTAGGCTACCTTTGAGGAAAGCTCCAGAAACTTCAAAATAAGTCAAAATAGGGCAACTATGTTTTTAATAGGTAAATATGATTTTTTCATGCCACTGTTTCATCATTTTCACTGCCTTCCAGTCTGCTTCTATGTACAATTCTAAGTTATGGTGGCTGGTTTTTTTATTGTCATGTTTCATACAGAATGGATATTGATATAAGCATATACAAAATGCAATAAGAAAAGTGTGTGTAACAAATAATAAATAGAAAAAATAAAGAGGGGAGGTGAAAACCAGGAAACAACTGAGAGTGCAATGCCATATACAACTATTACATATAAGAAGAAAAAGGTCAGTCCATATTGTTCCAAATAAAGCCTTTCCACATAATTATTCAGTTAACATAGGAGAAAAAAAACCTACACCATATTGAATAAAAGTGGTCTATTTTTGAAGAACCAGTACAGGCCCTCCATTTGTGTGTCAAATTTTCTGACAGTGCAATGTCCCATACTTTCCCTAGTCTCCTCTCGTGAAGGAGGTGAATTGGATTTCCAGTGGGAAGCCACTGACATTCTGGCTGTGGCAAGAAGCATAAACACAAGAGATTTATGCATGATGGGTGTGTTGGTACCATGCTCCAAATATAGGAACACCCAGGCTAAGTCTATGGACAGTACCTGATCGGTGGTGGTGGAAATATGTAAAAAAAAATCCAGAGAATCTCTGAGTCCACAGAATTTCTGAACTATATAGCAACCCAACCACATTATGGATTGATGGAGTCGGGTCCAATGCCATCTTAACACTGTTTTAAGTGTGGCTTCCTGTATTCTATAGAAATCATTTGAAGTGGGAGTTTAGACTACAGTGCTTCCTGTACTTGTTGCTCTAACCCAGGCAGTTCCAAAGTCCGTCTTGGCGGCCTAATCCTGCCTGCCGGTCGGTTTAATCCGGCGCCTGTGGCAGTTAATTTCCTGGGGTAAAATCCTAAAAAAACCTCAACAACTCCAATCCTAAAAAAAGGTATTTTGGCCCCCACGACCCTTCACTTCATCAAATTTGGTCCTTTTTGAAAAAGGTTTTCACACCACTGCTCTAGCCAAAGACCCAGATCACTCTCCCATAATGACCGTAGCCCCTGAGAAGAGCATGATTCTGTGTTAAGTATAATGCAACATATATAGGAAACCATGCCCTTGTTACTTGAGGTTTCTTTGAGACAAAGTGATTACTGGTACCTTTTCCTTTGCGCAGCAAGAATGGAGCAAAGGAGGAGACCTGTATTAGTTGGAGCTAGTTGGGCAGGGTATCTTTTAGTTTTCCCTTTAATGAAGTTGCTGAAATAGGACGGCCATTTAGGCATAATATCTTTGATGCTACAGTTGCAATCGAAATTATTCAACCCCCATTGCAAATCAGGTTTATTATCAAAATTTACAGACTTTCAGCTGTTTTCAGTGAGCAAATCAAACAAAAGCAATTGAAAAAGATCAACACAACGGATGCTTCAAGAGATTTCCCCAAATCTGGCTGAAATTGCAACTTATACTGGCTTTTCCAGTCTCACTATTATTCAGCCCCTCCATGGCAAGCATATTTAGTGCTTAGTAGAGCAGCCTTTTGCTGTTATGACCTGCTGCAAACAAGATGCATAGCCAGAAAGTAGCTTCCAGCAGTGTTCCTGAGGAATCTTAGCCCATTTCTCATGAGCAATAGCCTCCAGTTCAGTAATATTCTTGGGTTTGCGTGCTGCAACCACCTTCATCAAATCCCTCCAAAGATTTTCTATGATGTTTAAGTCAGAACCTCCCAGGACTTCTTCTGCAATCAAGGCTTGGTGGAATTTGAGGTGTGCTTGGGATCATAGAATCATAGAATCATAGAATAGAATCATAGAATCATAGAGTTGGAAGAGACCACAAGGGCCATCGAGTCCAACCCCCTGCCAAGCAGGAAACACCACCAGAGCACTCCTGACATATGGTTGTCAAGCCTCTGCTTAAAGACCTCCAAAGAAGGAGACTCCACCACACTCCTTGGCAGCAAATTCCACTGTCGAACAGCTCTTACTGTCAGGAAGTTCTTCCTCATGTTTAGGTGGAATCTTCTTTCTTGTAGTTTGGATCCATTGCTCCGTGTCCGCTTCTCTGGAGCAGCAGAAAACAACCTTTCTCCCTCCTCTATGTGACATCCTTTTATATATTTGAACATGGCTATCATATCACCCCTTAACCTCCTCTTCTCCAGGCTAAACATGCCCAGCTCCCTTAGCCATTCCTCATAAGGCATCGTTTCCAGGCCTTTGACCATTTTGGTTGCCCTCCTCTGGACACGTTCCAGTTTGTCAGTGTCCTTCTTGAACTGTGGTGCCCAGAACTGGACACAGTACTCCAGGTGAGGTCTGACCAGAGCAGAATACAGTGGCACTATTACTTCCCTTGATCTAGATGCTATACTCCTATTGATGCAGCCCAGAATTGCATTGGCTTTTTTAGCTGCCGCGTCACACTGTTGGCTCATGTCAAGTTTGTGGTCAACCAAGACTCCTAGATCCTTTTCACATGTACTGCTCTCAAGCCAGGTGTCACCCATCTTGTATTTGTGCCTCTCATTTTTTTTGCCCAAGTGCAATACTTTACATTTCTCCCTGTTAAAATTCATCTTGTTTGTTTTGGCCCAGTTCTCTAATCTGTCAAGGTCATTTTGAAGTGTGATCCTGTCCTCTGGGGTGTTAGCCACCCCTCCCAGTTTGGTGTCATCTGCAAATTTGATCAGGATGCCCTTGAGTCCATCATCCAAGTCGTTGATAAAGATGTTGAATAAGACCGGGCCCAAGACAGAACCCTGTGGCACCCCACTAGTCACTCTTCTCCAGGATGAAGAGGAACCATTGATGTGCACCCTTTGGGTTCGGTCAGTCAGCCAGTTACAAATCCACTGAGTGGTAGCATAGTCAAGACCGCATTTTACCAGCTTCTTTACAAGAATATCATGGGGCACCTTGTCAAATGCCTTGCTGAAATCAAGGTAGGCTACATCCACTGCATTCCCTTCATCTACCAGGCTTGTAATTCTGTCAAAAAACGAGATCAGGTTAGTCTGCCATGACTTATTTTTCAGAAATCCATGCTGACTATTGGTATCATAGCATTCCTTTCTAGGTGCTCACAGACTGTTTGCTTAATGATCTGCTCCAGAATCTTCCCTGGTATTGATGTCAGACTGACAGGGCGGTAATTATTTGGGTCCTCTCTTTTCCCCTTTTTGAAAATAGGGACAACATTTGCCCTCCTCCAGTCTGCCGGGACTTCTCCTGTTCTCCAGGAATTCTCAAAGATGACTGCCAGTGGTTCTGAGATCACATCTGCCAGTTCTTTTAATACTCTTGGATGCAGTTCATCTTGCCCTGGAGACTTGAATACATCTAGACAACAGGATCATTGTCCTGTTGGAAGTTCCAATGGTGCCCAAGCTTCAGCTTCCTCACAGACGGCATTATGTTTCCTCCTAGGATTTCCTGATACTTCAATGAATCCATCCTGCCTTCCACACACTGCAGGTTCCCAGTGCCAGTGGATTCAAAGCAGCCCTAGAGCATCACTGAGCCACCAACATGCTTCACTGTAGGCAGTGTGTTCTTTTCAACCTATACTTCATTCTTCTTCCTCCAGACATAGCGCTGACCATTGGGGCTGAAAAGTTCCAATTTTTTTTCATCACTTCACAGAATCCTAGAATCTTAGAGTTAGAAGGTCCCCTAGGGTCATCTAGGCCAACCCCCTGCAATGCAGGAATCTCAGCTAAAGTATCCATGACCGATGACCATCCAACCGCTGTTTAAAAACCTCCAAAGAACTAGAGTGCACTACCTCTCGTGGGAGTCTGTTCCACTGCTGAACAGAATCCCAAAACTTCTGTGGCTTGCTTATATGATTTTGAGCATATTGGAGCTGACTTTTATTGTGCGTTTGGGACAGTAGTGGTGTACATCTTGGAGTTCTGGCATGGAAACCTTCTGTGTTTGGTACATGCCTTACTGTGCTCAGTGAAACCTCAGTGCCAGCTGCCAACAAATCTTACTGCAGCTCTTTTATAGTAACTCGAGAATTTTTCCCAGCCCGCCTTCTCAGAAATCTGGTTGCCGCCACAGATAGCTTCCTTTTTCTGTCCTGTCCAGGTAGTGTAACCACCCTTGCTTTAACTTTGACACTCAGCAAACTTTTACACGCACCTCATAGAGGTGCCATATGTCCTCTTTTTCTGTGACATGACCTCTTTTTCATAGGTATGTAAAATAAGAGTTGTCATAGTGATCCATAGTTAAAAGTAAAAGTTGGCAAATGTGTCCTCTTTTTTGCTCTTCAAAATATGGCAATCGCACATTAAATGAGTTGTATTTAAGTCCTCAATAGTCGTGTAGTAGGTCATTAAACATAAATGTTTTAGTTTTGTAGCATTCAAAGCAGACAACAGTGTGTCTTGGTACTTGTCTCTTGGTTTCTTATTCTCTATGTGCCTGTTCAATGTCAGGGAGAGCAAGGCAGGGGTCTGTCTTCAAACTGTCAAACCAACTTAAAATAAAAGCAATCATACCTCCCCCCTCCTCTTTTTTTGGAATCCCACATAGTTAATCCCCCCCTTTATCTCTATCCAATTGAGCTGTAAACTTTAAATCTAAATCTTCAATTGCAATTTTATGTGCTTGCAGCTTTTTTGGGGTGCTTAATCTGGTTAAGATTACCGTAGGTAACATTGCAATCTTGTTTTCAAGTGAATGCAAAGCAGCTGCCCAGGCTAAAGCCTGTCTTTATGAATAAACACTTCTGAGTCTTTTTCACAGCTCTGAGTAATTGGTAGCTTCCTGCTATTCAAGCTTTAATTTACTTTTCAGGCCACACAAGCCCTGCAGCATTACCTTTCAGGAGGTGTACTTAGAAAGGTGAGGAATAGTGATTTTGCAGTCCTTCAGAGTGATTTCATTCCCAAGAGTGCTGAAGACTTGAAATCAACCCATCATTTGACTCTGCAGCAAGCCATGCCCCAAGTGATAGTTTAAAGCCCTAAATGACTTGGGGCTAGGTTACTTGAAGAATTGATATATTCTCCCAGACCTTGAGATCTTCACCACAGGCCCTTTCCCAAGTTTCTCTACCCTGTAAAATGGGATGAATAGCCACTGGGGCAGGGGTGGATGTTTGTGGAGGCACCCTGTTTATCAAATGTCTTTCTCCGAGAAGTTTGTCTGACATCTACATTTTGAATCTGTACAGGTAGGTACATTCATTGTTTCTAATGGATTTACCATTGTTACTGGCAACAGGAAATACATGTACCTAGTAATACATGTACCTAGTATTGAGATTCACCAAAGAGGGAATATTTTGTTTTGCTGTCCGTTATTCAGTGTTCAAAGGCACACAAGTAAGTTAGAACAAGGAGGTTGTTAACTATATTTATCTACACTACTATAAAAGCTCCAGTGGTGCTGTTCATGAAAGCAGTAACTTTTTCAGTTTCTCACTTTTGATAATAATTAGCATATAGGGATCTTCTTTGTTGCCTTTGCTGTCTTCAGATGGAAACCTCAGTGGTTGTGATGGTGGGCACAGTAAGGTCATTCCAGTTCCGTCCCACCCCACTTCACCAGGAGTCACAAGTCTGCATCTTGTCCACACTCAGGACACATGAACACCAGCTTGGATAAGGAGGTTGCCTGCTCACTAATAAAATTCACACAACAATTAAGGGAGTTTCACATAAAATTTAATACATGCATAAGAGAAAAGGAGCTGGGCTCTCTAAAGAGAATTTTCTTTAAAGAGAATAAGATCCTTCCAACTTCTCCATCTCTTTTTACCAGTATTAGAAATTCCCCAGGTGCCAGGTGTGTTTTGTGACTGGTGTAGATCCAACTGCAACCACGTGGGGATTTCTGGGTGCTTGGTTGGTGACTGACATCTGACTGGCTGTTCCAACTTTCTTAAACAGGTACACAGAGGAACATATTTACTGCATTTATATCCCACCTTTTTCTCCAAGGAGCACATAGTTTACTCCCCTCCTCAATTAATCCCCACAAAGACCCTGTGAGGTAGGTTAAGAGGCTGTAATTGGCCCAAGTAAGCTTCATGATTTAGTGGGGATTTGAACCTTCATCTCCCAGGTCCTAGTCTGACACTCTAACCACTATACCACACTGGCTTCCTAGAGTACTTCTGCTATGGGGCAGCTATATAAATTAAGTAGGTAAATAAGTATGGAGAAAGCAAATGTCTCTTTGAGAAGGCTCTGAAATATTTTCCTTGAAGCTTGAATTTGTTTTAATTTGGATTGTTTTATTTGCTGTTTTAATGTATTGTAAGCCACTTAGAGATTTTTTTTCTTTAAAATATAAAGTGGGAGAAATGAAATGAATAATGATGATGATTATAGGAATAATAAATCCTACCATTTAAAAAAAAAGGCACCTAGACATTCTGTTCATTCATATCTCAATTTCTAACACTGCCTATTACCACTGATGCCTCACTATTTGTTGTGCCTCTGTTACCACTTGTGCACACATGAGTTTCTGTTGGGGGGTGTGTGTGTGTGTGTGTGTGTGCGCGCATGTGAAGGAACACCAGTTAACCAATAGGCATTGACAATGTAATGAACATGGGGATGACTGATGGAATAAAGAGTCTAGGTAAAACAAAAGACATCCTTTTTGAGGCATGTAGGCGAGCAATTAATTGCCCAAGGCAATTTTTTTTATTCATTTATTTCCATCCAACCATTCTAGATTGGCAAACCTTACAATACAAACTTCTCAAGTTGACTTACAATATCCCATAAATCAACTAATATTTAATAATAATAATATGCAGAAACACTGCAGCAATTAAAAGCCTTAGTTAACCTATCAAAAGTTATTAAAAGTCTGAGAAGCCAAAACAGTTTGTACTTGATGCCTAAAAGCTGTTTGATTCAGCATCAGGTAAGCAGATAAGACAAGGGAGTTCTGCAGATGTAATTGGTTCATGCCCTGTTCTTCATTAACCAATTACATCATCCCACTAGGTTTGTATGAGGAAATACAGTATAGTACTTGAGCAAGCTGTAATGCTCTGTGGTAGATGTTGTATGATTTATAATTGCAATTTTATTGGTTTAATTGTATTTTTTCACATCGTGTTTTCTTCTATTACAATGCACATTCCATAATATTTAAATTACAATACAATAAAATACCATGTAAGAAATAAAAAGCAACTAAAATACAATTAAGAATCAATATGAATCAATATGAATTTTTAACGTGGGTCATCTGAATGAGTGTTCATGATCCACAGTTTAGGAACTTGCTCCTTATAATTTGCATTTGTATATCTGTTTGCCTGATGACATTGCAAGATTTTAGTTGTCACTTTATTAGAACTGAAATATGCATTTCAAATTCTCAGGGTCCAGCATAAAAAAATATAAGTATATTGATGATCTGATGCCTGGAATCTTTACATCACTGATAACATTAGCCTACCATACAGCTGGACATGGGTGGCACTGTGAGTTAAACCACAGAGCCTAGGACTTGCTAATCAGAAGGTCAGTGGTTTGAATCCCCATGACAGGGTAAGCTCCTGTTGCTGGGTCTCTTCTCCTGCCAACCTAGCAGTTCGAAAGCACGTCAAAGTGCAAGTAGATAAAAAGGTACCGCTCTGACGGGAAGGTAAACGGTGTTCTGTGCGCTGCTCTGGTTTGCCAGAAGCGGCTTAGTCATGCTGGCCACATGACCTGGAAGCTGTACGCCGGCTCCCTCAGTCAGTAAAGCAAGATGAGCGCCGCAACCCCAGAGTCGGCCATGACTGGACCTAATGGTCAGGGGTCCCTTTACCTTTACCATACAGCTAGATGTACTGGTAATATTCATACAGCATATTTTGTCTCAAATAAAGCACAAATAAAACAAATAAAATACAGTCACATCTTACACAGGGGTTTAGTTCCACATATGCACAAAAATCACACGTACTCAAACCCTTGGAGCCATGCTGTAGCTAGTGGGGGGAGAGAATCCCCAGTGCTCCTATAGCTGCACACCAAGCTCTTTTTAAAAGCTCTTTTTGTGGCTGGTATCCCAAGCATGATAAAAGGCTTTAAGCTCTGCCTTGCTTGTGGCCAGTTAGGCACGCTGGCTCTGGAAGGCCAGGGATACTTGTGTGAGATCTCACATGAGTGCTAATGGCCCCACAAGATCTCATGAGAGCGTTGTAGGTGCTGAGAGCCTTGCCCTCAAGCAAGGTGGAGAACTTAAAAGCTCTTTCCATGCTGGGCAACCACAAGTCAACCAGGTAAAAAAATGAGCTTTTAAGCTCTCCAGCCTGCTTGGATTTAACTTGTGCAATTTCAACAAGCCTGTCTTCAACGGCATATGGTTGAAATCAGTCAAATTAAATGCACATAAGATGTGATCATACCGTATAACAATGTTAATCATTTTTGTAACTTTACAGAGATTTTTAAATGTTGGCACGATCAACATTTAGGCAATAGTTCTTAACAGTATGCAATTATTCACCCTATCAGAAGTCATGTGAGGCTACCACCCTTGCTGAAGCTAAGCAGGTCTGGGTCTGGTGACTTCCAGGGAAATGCTGTATTTTTCCATCTATAGGATGCCCCCATGTATAAGCCACCTCCTATTTTTGGGAACTCAGATTTAAGAAAATGGGGCGAGATGACCCAATGTATAAGATGCCCCCTAATTTTTGACATTATTTTTTAGGGGGGAAACCTAGTCTTATACACAGAAAAATCTGGTGGATGTAGGCTGACTAAAGAAAGATGAGGTGTAAATGAAATAAAGCAAATAAACAAGTTTAAGAATGCAACATTCAGTTTCAGCACTTATTCAAAATAATGACACTAGCAGCAGAAACCATATGCTCTAATTCAGCTAATTAGGCAAGCTATTTCTTCAGTACATTAAACATTTGGATGCCTTTAAAATTCTGTTTTGATAAGCTTTATGAAAGTTAACATTAAGGTGTGCCTTACATTTCTAAAAAAACAAAAAACAAAAACACCAAACAGTAATGAGTTGTTATTGGCATTCTTAGCAGTATTACTCACCTTCATTGTAAACATTGTGAACCATTTTCTTCAAGCTAATTCCAACAGAACTCCTCTCTTGCACAGTTCTTGGCTCTCATAATAGGGATTATGCTAGTCTGTTCATTTAATATAATGCAATATGTATTAATCATTTCTAAAAATGAGTTGTTTTTTTCTAAACTAAAAAGCCTGTAAAGTAAGGTTACCAGACATCCCCGTTTCCCAGGGACAGTTCCCAGATTTACAAATCAGTCCCCTGACAAAATCCTATCATTCCTATTGAAGTTGAAAAGTGCCCCCAGGATTCATTGAAAAAAATCTGGTAACCTTAGGGAAGGTGCTTCAAATTATTGACCATGTTGCCTGCTGTTTTCTGTACCATTTTTGGATATGGGCCATTCTGAATTGTACACAAAATTCCAAATACAACTAACTTTTCTGTAGATTTAGAAAGTTATGATATTGACTGTCTTAATTTTCAATCCCTTTCTTAATCATCCCTAGCATGGCATTTACTCCTATCACTGCCAGTGCATTCTGAGTTGATGTTTTCATTGAGTTATCCACTGTGATCTCTTTCCAGATAACTCATATGCTTCATAGAATTACTTCAGCAATGCTCTGTGATTTAGGCAAGAATTCTCCCCATATTCTGTATTTGAAAAGCATACTGCGATCATAGTGGTTTAGCTAAAGCCACCTAGTGAGTTTATGGCTGATGAGATTTGAATTAGGGACTTCTTGACTCACCCTGCTAGCTACTCTATATTATACCAGCTGATCATATAATAACCTTTACAGTGCTGCTGCTTAAACATTTCCTCTTGTCTATTGCTGTGGACTTTGTCAAATGGTTGGGATTATAGCATGGGAATCCACTGTGAAATGTGCAGTGATTTACATTTTGCTACTCCTAAGAGCCCCTTCATGGATCACTGCCTTGCCGTGGCGAAGGGGCTTGAATAACTCAGAGAAGCTATGAACTATGCCGAGCAGGGCACCCAAGATGAACAGGTCATAGTGGAGAGTTTTGACCAAACATGATCCACCTGGAGGAGGAACCGGCAAGCCACTCCAGTATCCCTGCCAAGAAAACTCCATGGACAAAGACAACAGGCATATAAAAGTTATGACGCTGGAAGATGAGCCCCTCAGGTCGGAATGTGTCCAACATGCTACTGGGGAAGAGCGGAGGACAAGTACAAGTAGATCCAGAGCTGATGTAGCGGCTGGGCCAAAGCTGAAAGGACGCTCAGTTGCGGATATGCATGGAAGCGAAAGGAAAGTCCAATGCTGTAAAGAAAAATATTGCATAGGAACCTGGAATGTAAGAACCATGAACCTGGGTAATTTGGATGTGGTCAAAAATGAGATGGCAAGAATAAAAATTGACATCCTGGGCATCAGTGAACTAAAATGGACGGGAATGGGCGAATTCAGTTTGGATGACTATAATATCTACTACTGTGGGCAAGAAACCCGTAAAAGAAATGGAGTGGCCCTCATAGTCAACAAAAGAGTGGCGAAAGCTGTACTGGGATGCAATCTCAAAAATGATAGAATGATCTCGATACGAATCCAAGGCAGACCTTTTAACACCACAGTAATCCAAGTTTATGCACCAACTACTGGTGCTGAAGAAACTGAAATTGACCAATTCTATGAAGACTTACAAGACCTTATAGAAGTGACACCAAAGAAGGATGTTCTTCTCATTATAGGGGATTGGAATGCTAAAGTAGGGAATCAATCAAGAGATAAAAGGAACAATTGGCAAGTTTGGCCTTGGAGATCAGAACGAAGCAGGGCAAAGGCTAATCAGTTCTGTCAAGAGAACAAGCTGGTCATCACAAACACGCTTTTCCAACAACACAAGAGACGACTCTACACATGGACATCACCAGATGGGCAGCATCAAAATCAGATTGATTATATTCTCTGCAGCCAAAGATGGAGAAGCTCTATACAGTCAGCAAAAACAAGACCTGGAGCTGACTGTGGCTCAGATCATCAGCTTCTTATAGCAAAATTCAAGCTTAAACTGAAGAAAGTAGGAAAAACCACTGGGCCGGTAAGATACAATCTAAACCAAATCCCTTATGAATACACAGTGGAAGTGAGGATATAACAGATATTCTAAATGAACAGGAGAGGGGGCTTGATCAAAGGTGATTTGGTACTGATAGTACAACCACAACTATTTCAACAGAAAACACTGTGGATTAAGAGGCAATTGAACATTCTTGTGCAAGTTATGCAGGTTCAGTATGCATCAGAATAAGTATCAGTTTTTGGAACCAGAATAAATATCAACATGCTCTAAAGCAGTCTTCCCCAACCTTATGCCCCTCAGATGTTTTGGAGTATTACTATGGGAAAGCTGGCTGGAGCTTATAACCTAAAACAGCTGAAGGGCCCCACTATGGGGGAAGCCTGGCCTAGGGCATCTTTTTTAGCATTCCCTGCCTAAGGAGCTATTCAACAGTTTGGCTCCACCTGCTGTACTGTGTGAACCTTACCAGAACTGTATTCTGAAATTTAGAATCTTCTGATGTGAGTTTCCAGCTTCGCTTCTTTTTCCTTGTGTAACAAATACGTTGTGTGCCAACAGTAAAGCTGTAGGAAGAACTATGATTCCTTCACACCAAGTAGTCCATGAACCACAGGTCTAAAAACTGGGCGGTCATTACCACCTGGAATACTTAAATAGGCTAGCTTTTTAAAAAAGAAAAAAAAGAAAAAGCCCACAACCATAGTTGATTATTAGCCATGGTAATATTGGTAACTAGTAGTTTTCATTAAGAAAGCTCCGTAACAGCTAATGATTTTACTAGGGTCAAAGGCTATCAAAAATAGTACCCAATCTTTAAATGAGGTCATTGATACTTTGTTGATGGATTATAGTATCAACACCATTTAAAGACTAGCATCTTTGGAGAGATGAGCGCTGACAGATGAAGGGTGGAAAGTATTGTTTTAGATCAGGATTTCACCACAATGGTTGATAAGTGTCAGTAGGCCAAACATGGAAAATTTGGGTGGATAATGTACAGATGAACTTTGGCTTTTGAACAATGTTAACCATAATGAAAACCCAAAAGACAATGGGTGGTATTTGGTGCTAGTTCTACAGATAGTAAACTAATTGAAGATAGTGGACCTGACCAAGTTAGGTTCATCAATTTTAGCGGGGCTACCCTGAGTAGGAGTAGCACTGGCTTCAACCAGGTTTTGCATAGTCCTGAATATTTTTCAGTGATGCTTCCCAAAATAATTTCAACACATTACTGGATCTTCTCTGGTCAAATTGAGTTCTTATGGGTTCTAACTGGGCAAAAAGTATTAAACTTCTGTCTATGGACTCTTCTGTTCCCTTCCAAAACAAACATTATCTTTTTAAAAACCCAAACTTATCTGAGTATGTTATATACTCAGGGCTTTTTTTCCAGCCAGAACTCACCAGAACTCAGTTCTGGCCCCATCTCAGATGGGTGCCATTTCCAGTATAGGAGAACAAGAGAGGGGTTCATTGTGGGTTCTATCACCTCTAGAAAAATAGCACTGGATGTACTTAATAGGACAGGATAAGGTGCAGCACTTTAGTAAATTTCATTTTAACAAGTAATTCTGCATTCTCCTGATTCACAGAGCAGCAAATTGTCTGTAGCTCTAGAAATAAAGCAAAAAATTCTCTTGCGTTTTACAGAGCCTCTTGTCACCGGCACTGCATTTTTCTCCCACCTCTTTCACAGTTGAGAATATAGTGCCACCATAATGCGCATACTAATATCCATATTTTGAGAATGCAAAGAAAAACCATACAGAAAAGTCCCCGTTTGGTTTATTTGTTCTGGTGATATATCATAGAAAATTATGCCTCCAGGAAATTTCCCTTAAAATTATTGGACCCCCACGTCTTGCAAAAATAAATACTTGAAGCTCACCATCTCTGTGGAGAATGAGGTTCCAATTTTCATGTTTGGTGGGAGTGTACCATGGTCCATGCCTTTTGGGGAAAAGTTTTTTTATTTGACCTCCAAAATGACTAAACAGTCTATCCCTTCTAATTCAGCACTTGCCTTATTATCATTAGATACGACCCCCAATTCTACCCTTAAATCTAAAGAATTACTGTATTTTTTGCTCCATAGGGCGCACCGGACCATAGGACGCACCTAGTTTTTAGGGGAGGAATAAAGAAAGAAAAAAATTTTTTTTCCCGCCGCGGGGCTGGGGTGGGGGAAGCCCGAGCTGCATTCGCTCCATTAGGATGCACACACGTTTCCCCTTCATTTTTGGAGGGGGAAAAGTGCGTCCTATAGAAAATACGGTAATTTTCTTCCAGTTCACAGCAGCTAGACTAGTTATTCCCCAATGATGGAAGGAAACTTAGAGGCTTGGGTTAATAACATCTGGAGTATTGCTCTATCAGAATCCTCCCATACCATCAGCGACTAATCAAAGTAATCTCCAAAAAAGATACCTTTGACACAATTTGGTCTCCCCTTTTCTCTTTTATTGAAGAACAGCAGAATATTTTAATGTCATCATCATTGCAGAGGTGTCTGTGGAGGGGATATATTGATTGAAAAGGGGGGGGAGGGAGAAAACACTAGATGGAATACCATGTTTAATTAATCCTTGTTAATAGCTGTCAGTTGGCAAGCAGCCACATCATCTATCCATCTTAAGTGTAAAGGTTTTAGAAATTGTGCTAGAAACATGTTAAGTATTATATTTCAAAAATTGGTGGATTGTAAAGTGATTCAGCATAGGCAAGAATATTGTTTAGATCTCCTGGTAGTTTTACATGAATGCTTAGCATGGAACGGTTTTTTAAACATTGGTTTCTAGTAGCAAAACTTCACATTTAATCATTGAATTGGTTAGAGATGACAGATGGAAAATTGTACTTTAAAATGTTTTATTAGTATTAAACAATGCACATATTATCAGATAAAGTAACCTGATAGACCCTGAATAATTGTTGTTCATTGAAGTTGCATTGTACATGGCTTGTTTTCGAGGAAAACAAGCCAACAGGTGTCTGAAAGCTAGTGCAAGCAGTCTGAAAGCTTGTAAAATGATAGATAAAGGCGGACTGCATTCTTCTGAAATCACAGCCAATTATAATAGTCAAATAATTCCATTACAATAGCATCTTAAAATGTTCTCTAACTGCACTATAGTGATAAACTGTCACAGTCGTATGCTTTACAGCCATTTTTATTCCTGAGTTAAGATGCCATTGAAATAACCTCATCTTATTTTCTTTCATCATTTCTTCAGAATTCAGCAACAAAAATAGTAGAGAGTAAAATGCTGACATGACTATGAACACTGAAAGTTTAATTCAAATTTGGTTGGGATCCTTGAAAAATTATCCTCCAAACATATGAGTAAAAGCATGGGGAAATGCCTCATGATACACTAGTCTCTAAAGTAAAAACAGGGCCAACTCATGCAGCTCTTCTGGATTTTAATAGTAGTAGCAGTATGGTTGAAGTACAGTAGTACAGTTGTACCTCGGAAGTCAAACTCCTTGCAAGTCGAACATTTTGGCTCCTGAACGCCACAAACCCGGACGTTAGTGCTCCAGTTTGCAAACGTTATTTGGAATCTGAACGTCTGGTGCGGGTTCCGCAGCTTCCGATTGGCTACAGAATCTTCCTGCAGCTAATTGGAAGCCACGCCTTGGTTTCCAAACATTTTGGAAGTCAAATGTACTTCCAGAACAGATTCCGTTCAACTTCGGAGGTACGACTGTATACTACTACCACCAAAGTAGTGAATGAAATGCTGAATCACAACTGAGGGCATGTTAAAGAGAGAATGTGTCATATGATTCTTTTCTTAAGAGGCAGATAAAATGGATTTTTGTTTGACAGGTAAACAAAACCATTTTGCACATCATGGTGTGAATGAGAGAGATTCAAGGATATGCATGACTTTCCTGCACATGTATCCAGCAGCTGTAATATAGGCTTCAAGCTATGACTCCTCTTTATATATAAGGGTTGTGCAGTGAAAGATCAAGCTTGCATTAACAGTTCTAATAAAAATGTTGCGATGAATTTTGCTTTAAAATAAATAAGTCTCATTTAAATGCTTGTGCATAGTGTAAGTGCAGGAGCTCTTTCAAGTGGCAATGTATTCACTGCAAAAAAATATTTTAAGCTACTGTATTTGCTCATAGCTAGATTCTAGTTTGCTGAAGACAGATTTTTTTCTGCAGAAAATGTGTTTTTTGTCTAAAACTGTTAAATGAAAAGATTAGGGTTGGTTGATTGAGGGATTTATTTAATTGAACCAAGATGTAGCCTTTGCAGTTTTGAAAATAGGAAACTAATCTTAAGCAGTTCATTTTAGTGGGGCTCTCTAGAATGTATTTCCTCCAGCAGCTGTTAACAGTGCTATTCATAGATCACGGTTGGCATTAATCAGTTGTACTGCTGCCATTGCCATAAATCTGTATTTCCAAGCTGCATAAGATTTTGTTACACACTGCACTGGATTTAAATTTAAAGGGGCAAAAAATGTATTGATCTGGTAATCATATCCTTAAACCATTTCTTAGAAAATAGTTCACAAATTTGAAGGACTTGGTCTCATGGTGGGTTTTTTTTGTTACATGAGCAGTTCCTGTTCACTTTGAAGTGCTTGATGTTCAAATTCCAGGTAATTTGCTAATTTTTCCATTTCTTCAAAGCCTTTGCAAATATTTAAAATATCCATATCTAACAATATAGTTGCAGACTCCTTCAAAGAGCTTTCATCCCTTTGAATTATAATTGTGTACTGGTCACACAGTTTATATGTTATTTGATTAATAACATGATTGCTTGCATAATGCTGGATACCAGCCTTCTGCAGAAAGTCTTCCATGGTCATGTTTGCTTCCTCGTCAAATTTCAAATCTATGTTAAGAAAGTCTGCCAGATGTGTCATTATCTCTCTCTCCCCCACTAGTTCAGTATATGCAGAACTTGCTACTGCACATGTACCGGTATATGTACTATCTGTTTCAATCAAATCAAGTTGTTGGTCATTTTGATTGTTAGGCTCAAATTGTGTTTGCTTCTTTTCTTCATAGACAGCAGGTTTAGCACTCTGAATATTTTCTGGTTTGTTCTGGTTTGCAACATTATCTCTATCCATCTGCTCCTGAGATTCTAGTATAAGATGCCACTGTTGATTTCTTTGACTAAGCCATAATTGAGCCATTGCTAGGTCATCTGAAGTAGTATCGTAATAATGTTCTCTGTGAGTGACTAGCTCCAAACATTTGGCACCAACCGCCAGCAGTTTAGCTTTACTATCTTCTGTTACCCAATACTTCTGTTGAAGTTGGACTTTTGGGACTGAGGAGAATTCTTGTGTTGCTTCCATGTTCCTGTTGAGGAAAAGGTGTACATTAAGGCAAAAACTTGATTTATACAAATTCTGATTACTATATAAAACAGCCAATAAAAGGGCTGGGAGGAGAATCATTTTAATTCATAGAATCATAGAATTGTAGAGTTGGAAGGGACCCTGAGGGTCATCTAGTCCAACCCTCTGGCATTCATTCTTTATTCATTGGATTTATATCCTATTTTTCAGCTAGAGTCCTCAAAGCAGCTAACAACTTTTGCAAAACACACCAGGAAGCACATGCTCAAAAGCACAACACAACCAGCCTGACTGTTCTTCTGAACGGGGCAGCTACTCTTAAGTTGGCCCTATAAGTGGGTGGGGATGGCATAGTTTGAGTAGGCCCTGAGGTTGTCTTTGTCTCCCTCCCTCTTTTCTACTTGCTGTGGTGGTGTAATTTGCTTCTTCACTTATTTGACGGGGGATGGGGGGAGCTTTAAACACTTCCTTTCTCACTCTTCTCCTTTTAGCCTGCCACATATGATTTTCCAATCTGTAGGGATGGGGAGAAATTCAAATTCAGTTCACTTTTAAAGGTGTATCTTTCAAATTTGCACCTTTTGAAACAATACGAGAACTGAAATACAGCTGTCCTTTGAAATTCACACTTATCCAAATTTTGCAATACAATTCTTCATAAGAATGTAAGAAGAGTTTGCTGGATCACACCAGTGGCCCTTCTAGTCCAGCATTCCGTTTCTGCAGTGAAAACCAGATGTTTATGTGAAGACTAAAAGCAGGACCTGAGCACAATAGCACTCTCTCCCACTTGTGATTCCCAACAACTAGTATTCAGAAACATATTGCCTCTTGGACAACTATATTTTCAAAATGCAAAAAATGTGCCTAAAAATTAATATATGAGTGAAAATAAAAACATATGTATGGGGAAATTGCTTGCAAAGGGGTGTGTTCATTAGTTAAAATTGCATATAAAATGTGTGTGTTATATTCTGAAAAACATGTAAATTTTATTTTAAAAATGCAGATTGTGGTAAAACGTGGACAACTGAATTTAAAATAAGGAAATTAAAATACCAAGAAAGCTTTGGATTTTCATTAGTTGTTTGGATGATGTCTAAGATATATAGCATTTATTTGAATGATAGGAATAATAAATATTGTGATAGGGAGATGGCAAATTTAAATAAAGATATATTCCAGAGAAGGTGTGTGTGGGGGGTGTATTGTAGTAATTTTATCAGGTTTTTACATTTGCTTTATTTTTGGTGGTGGTTATCTAACAAGTGGCAGTATAAAAGTGAAATTATGCTTAGAAATGTAATTTCTTTCCTCTTAAAATTAATTTTAAGTGCACAACAGAAGGCTAGAATAAAAAATACAGTTCAGTTACTTCTATGAGCTTAGTGGGGATATGTATCCTCAACACCAACCCCCTTTGTCACAAGCAGAAACCCAGATAATTTGAAAAGTAGTGTGTGATATGGAATATGGTCTGCTGTTTAAAGGGAAATAAGTTCAGACATTTCACTGCAAACCCTTGCATATGCCTAAAGTAGTTACTGGACTCCAAATATATATGATCATGTTATAACATGGACAATCAATGTCTAGTGTTCCCTTTTCTTTTTTTAAAATGTATTTTTCACTGAAGCTTTAAAAAAATACACAAAAAAGAATACAAAAATATTATGAGGCCCTAGTATATGCACAGCTCTTTGTTGTCAATTCCCCTACCTCACATCAAACACATGAATAAACAAACATGACTATGCTGTCTTGTTTGGTTTTATCAAACTTTACCTAGGGAAATGGGGGAGCATCCTAATTTTTTCCCCATCTGATATATTCAGGTATGGAAGAAAATATATAGTCGCACAGTCTCCTAAGAATTTGGTGTCAACAGAGCTGTGAAGGATTTTATGTAATATGTGAATGAGTTGTTATCTAAAAATAGCTGCTGATTCCAGAAGCATGTCTGGCATCCTATCCTGAACATGATGATTTTACCCTGAAATATTATGGTTTTATCAAGAAGGCTAAAACTTTGTGATAGTTGTCAGGCATGCCTCCAGCTGTTTTGGGACTGTTTTGGGAGTTGTAGTCCTAAAACATCTGGAGGGCCAAGTTTGGTCATGTCTCGTTTAGGCGAACTGTGATCCCTAACACTGGATACTAAAGGGGGTTCAGAAAGCCCACACATACATTTAAAGAGTGTGTGAGAGAGATGCAGGACCACATGAGCAAGCCTCACACACTTGCCACTGATGTACTTGGGATCACACAATCTTTCCATGAGAAGGGACTCTTGTGTATGAAAATGCATATGTAGAGTTTCTCCATGTGAGGAGGGAATTTTGACCCAATTCAGATCCCCTTTTGTGTGGAGAATCTTTTCACATGTACAGTGGTACCTCGGGTTACAAATGCTTCGGGTTACAAACACTTTGGGTTACAAACTCCGCTAACCCAGAAGTAGTACCTCAGATTGAGAACTTTGCCCCAGGATGAGAATGGAAATCGTGTGGCAGCAGTGCAGCAGCAGTGGGAGGCTCCATTAGTGAAAGCGTGCCTCAGGTTAAGAATGGTTTCGGGTTAAGAACGGACCTCTGAAACGAATTAAGTTCGTAACCCGAGGTACCACTGTACCTTGGTTTGTGCAAAGAACTATATGGCTAGTGCATGAGTGCCTCACAATCTCTTCCCAACCTATATGTTGAGATGCTTAGACAAAGAATAGAGAAAGGCAGCCCAGAATTTGTCAATATGTTCCTTGGCAAACTCTGGAATATTGTTAATGCAGAGCTGTAAAATCATTGGGGATTTAAATGTCTGTATGCTCAACCTTTCAGTTGTATGAACCTGCAATCATAGTTCATAGAATCATCTGAATGCAGCTAGGGTAACCTACATCGTTTAAAAAAATATGCTAAGTGACTCAAGTAAAAGAATTTTGTTGTTTAGTCATTTATTCGTGTCCAACTATTCGTGACCCCATGGACCAGAGCATGCCAGGCACTCCTGTCTTCCACTGCCTCCTGCAGTTTGGTCAAACTCATGTTGGTAGCTTCAAGAACACTGTCTAACCATCTCGTCCTCTGTCGTCCCCTTCTCCTTGTATCCTCAATCCTTCCCAGCATCAGGGTCTTTTCCAGGGAGTCTTCTCTTCTCATGATGTGGCCAAAGTATTGGAGCCTCACCTTCAGGATCTGTCCTTCCAGTGAGCACTCAGGGCTGATTTCCTTCAGAATGGATAGGTTTGATCTTCTTGCAGTCCATGGGACTCTCAAGAGTCTCCTCCAGCACCATAATTCAAAAGCATCAATTCTTTGGCGATCAGCCTTCTTTATGGTCCAGCTCTCACTTCCATACATCACTACTGGGAAAACCATAGCTTTAACTATACGGACCTTTGTTGGTAAGGTGTGTCTCTGCTTTTTAAGATGCTGTCTACCAGGGGTCAGCAACCTGCGGCTCCGGAGCTGCATGTGGCTCTTTTACACCTTCGCAATGGCTCCGGGGTGGATACTAGTGAGGGGAGGAGGCGCATTGTGCGCCCCAACACTCCCCACTGTGGCGGGCGCTGTACTGGCTGTGACGTCGCATGGGGGCGGTGCGTGTGTTAGTCACGCACCGTCCCGACGTCACCTTCCCGCCCGCCCACTACATTGTAAGGGGCATGTACGCTGGTCACTGCATTGAAAGGGGGCATGTACGCTGGTCACTGTTTTGAAGGGGAGTGAAGAACACACCCACAAAAAAAGGTAACTTGTTAATTTAACGTTTATTTCTATGAGGAGGAGTAATTCTGAGGGGTCAAACAAAGAAATAATAAAAAAGTAACAAAAAAGTTATTTTTATAATGACGAGTTTTGCGGCTCCCAGTTTTTTTTTCTTCGGAAACGGGTCCAAGTGGCTCTTTTTGTCTTAAAGGTTGCAGACCCCTGCTGTCTACGTTTGTCATTGCTTTTCTCCCAAAAAGCAATTTCGTGACTGCTGTCACCATCTGCAGTGATCATGGAACCCAAGAAAGTAAAATTCTTTGTTGTTTTAGTTTTCATGGTGGTGTCCAGCAATGTTTGCCTACAACAACTATTAATAAATATGGCAACATTTAGATAAACTGCTTCAAAACTTTTCCAAACCTTCTCTCCTTTAAAGGTGAAGATAGGCAATTTTTCACACACCCTGTACAGAAGTTTCCATTTGTTTTATGCAACTTTATTTTCTTAACTGAACAGCTCATTTTAGCATATATAGTGTTTCTTAGTACTTATTTGCAACTGTTCTTAAGTAGTTCCATACACATATCAAAGGCCTACAATACACCAGCCACCTCCTTTTTTATGCTGCTTTATCACTACTTTTGACTAATAGGTTAATTATGTGGTTCCCTCCATTTTTAGCAAATCGCATTAAACGATCGGAAGAGAAACCAGAGTATCAATATTTACTTTCATTTGAAATGTTTGAAGTGGCCTACCTTGTCATCTGTCTCAGAATGAAAGGGCATGGAAGAAGTTTAGGAGAGTTCCCCCGCCGCACCACTGTTTAGTTCAATTTTTTTGAGTTGTAAACCCAAGTTTTCTTGCCAACAATCCGCTTCCTTCGAAGCAGCATGCATGGATCACCCCCACCCCTGGTTTATTTTTAGTTACTAGTTGAGGCTACCATAGAAACAGTGCATGTGGCAACAGTTTATAGTTACTGTTTATAGATTGACACAGAGGTGCTTTGAAGAACCAGCCCAGTACATTTGGCTGAAATCAATGTTACCGGTAGATAGCTAACCGGGTAGAAACTCATAATTTCTTAACATAATGTATGCTAAGCTAGTGGAGAAGGGAAAGACCTTTTTAAAGAAATATTTTTGTTAGGGTTAGAACTCCAGCTGTTAGTGAAATCAAATCTTGTTAATTGTCTTTTACTGACTGCATTCAAGTATTCCTGATGTAAAAGCCAGACTTCATTAATGGCATCCTGGTGTCATTTGATTGCAAGGGCAAGAGTGGTCTTTTTTGTGCAGCCCTCACAGAACTAATTTAGGCTTGCCAAAGCATTTGGACATGTTCCATGGCATTTCCCCTCCCTTCGCTTTGAACTACCCACCATGGCTGATTCAATATGGCCAAAGGGGGTTTTCTGAGTAGCTCCAGAGCAGTGATGTGGACTTTCTAGAAAATATTCATATGCAAATCAGGGTAATTTGCAGTTTGAAAACTAAATGCTCTAGAGAAGGAGTGGGAAACCTTTTTGTTTGTTTTTTACCCCTGGCAGGCTAGATCAAAAAGTGCTCACCCCTCTGAGCCACTTTTGACAGGTTGGTGAATCCACCCACTTGATATTAGGTGAATCTGAGCCTGCCAGAAGTCAGGAGAACTTGTATTTGGCATCTGTTGATTATTAGTAATAAGTTTATGAAACTGTTTTTTTCCTGGTGGAAAAACAAAGCACCAGAAAATTTCCTTCTCCATATCACTGGTTTAGTAGATGATTAACACTTCTTTGCATAAAGGAATGATGTCTCTGGCTACTGCCCTTAAAGTGCTATGTTTGAAGAGTTATTTTCAGACCCTGACCACTTACACCTGGGACTAGAGTGTCCTTTACAGAGGACAGTCTTATATTTGAATGGCTGTCCAGTTCAAGCTTCTTTTAAATATAACCATTAGGAGGGAGAGAGCAGGGGTTTTTGAAGTTGACCGGCAAATATTAGCACCTGGACAGTAGCATAAGCAGGGATATGGGGCACCTGGTCATAGTCTTGCTCACTATGTTGAGATACAGTGTATTTCTCTTTATGTTGCAGTAATTAGTTCTAAATTTGCATCTGTGCATATAAATTAGCACATGCAAATATTTTGCATATGTGTCCCCATTTGTTTTTGTGATGCATTTACAGTGGTACCTCGGGTTACATACACTTCAGGTTACATACGCTTCAGGTTACATATGCTTCAGGTTACAGTCTCCACTAACCCAGAAATAGTACCTCGGGTTAAGAACTTTGCCTCAGGATGACAACAGAAATCATGCAGCGGCGGCGCGGCGGCAGCAAGAGGCCCCATTAGCTAAAGTGGTGCTTCAGGTTAAGAACAGTTTAAGAACAGACCTCCAGAATGAATAAAGTTCTTTTTTTTGGCAGTGTATAAGTGGCTGCCCAGTTAGGACTTCCAAACTGTGGTTTGGCCATGGTCTCTGAAGAAGACAAACTGAATTCTGGCAGCTCATTTTAGGGCACATTTTCTTATATCATATGCAGGCGCAGTTTGAAACCAGAAATATGTATATAGAGCAGGGGTTGTCAACCTGGTCCCTACTGCCCACTAGTGGGCGTTTCAGGATTCTAGGTGGGCAGTAGGGGGTTCTACGGCACAAGCTGAATCCTTCTTCCATTGAGCACTGGTGGGCGGAAAGGAAATTTTACCAACAAGAAGGATGCATTAGTGGGTGGTAGGTATAAAAAGGTTGACTACCCTGATATAGAGAAATATAGTGTACAATCAGCTCGGGACTTATAGGTGAATGAGAATTGGCAATTACTCACAGGAAGGTACATAACCAGTTAACCCAGTAGGCCAATCCATGTTGAATAAATCTTCATTTCCACAGTTATCACAACATGGCTTTTAGGAACTTAGGTGAAGGGAATAAAGTGGGTGATTATTATTTTTAATCCAGCTGTCCATATACAGATGAAATATCCAAATGAACTGGATGTCAGAAGCATTTTTGATAGGATCATGTACCAATTGCAGTATACATAGTTTGGTTTTCACTGCTGTGTAAGCCAGCTAATTGTGACCATTTATTTGCATATTGCCAAGTCAATGGTAATTTTATTTCTACCCTGATTATTGAAAGTGATATGAAGCTTTCTTACTGCATTCTCATCTTGAAGCATGCTAATTATATTGAGTGGTGACACCTATTGTATTGAAATTTATAAAGAAAATTCAGGAGAGGTCACGCATATCACCCCTTCTACTGCTGATTACATCTTATTCTTTATGTTACCTTATTGTAGCTGGCAATAAGGAGATGGAGAACAGTCTCACAGTAAAATGACCAAACTTCCATAGCCAACTCAGATCAAATCAAAAGTTGAAAAAAACTGCAGTGTGGGGGGGAATGGTCTGTTATCTAAGATCTTACAGGTAAACCAGAAAGAGTACAATATTATAGTTAGAGGATACCACAAGGAAGGTGAAAAACATGCCTTTCCCCAACTAATTCAGATGACATTAAAAAAAATGCCTCCTGGCCCTCTAAAAAAGGAACTGATTATAACATGAGGGATTATAACAAATCCAGGGGAAAGTGGCCTGTACCATCCACTCTGCTCCGACAGATCAGTTTGCTTGTGTGCAGTATGTATGTCCTGCAGATCGAAACCTCAAAAGATCCAGAGATCTTGCAAGATTCTGGCCTTTTATTTGCTCTCATAAAAGGGGAGAGGCTGCTTGGGCAGTAGCCACTGTTCTACTCAGAGGAGACCCATTGAAATTGAGAGACATTACGAACTTAGATACATTCATTTCAATAAGTCTACTCTAAGTGGATCTTTTGAGGATATGGCCTCTTGTCACTGTGAGAGTCATATGCAGTCACATCACTGCTGAGGAAAAAGCAGGGAAGTACCATGAGATGTTTCCTCCTGTTGTGCAAACCTCCCCACTGTACACAAACACCACTGCAAGCTGGGTGAGGGGACAATTTGGCTATGTTGTGTTGAGGCTGGAAGCAGGGATAGATGCTAATGTTATGGAGGCTATGTCTAACCTAAGAGCTAGTAGCACTTCCTTGTTCCCTCCTAGCCTTACATAGTAATTGTACCCAGGAAAAGCAGCAATCAATTAAAAATAATATAATACGCACACACACACACACGTCAGTGCTGCTGTAGATGTGCACCTGGCTTTATCCCAGTTGCCAGTGTGCAATTATTTGTTGTTGTTGTTTAGTCGTCTTAGTTGTGTCTGACTCTCCGTGACCCCATGAACCAGGGCATGCTTTGGAAACTCAAAGCTTTCTTCTCAAAGCTGCTCCTTTTTTATGTCCATGGAGTTTTCTTGGCAAAATACTGGAGTGGTTTGCCAATTCCCTCTCCAGGTGGATCACATTTAGTCTAAACTCTCGGCTATGACCTATCTGTCTTGGGTGGCCCTCCACAGCATAGCTCATTGCTTCTTGGAGTTATTCAAGCCCCTTCGCCAAGACAAGGCAGTGATCCATGAAGGGGTGCAATCATTTACTGTAGGCCTTTTAGAGAACTTTGTTACAAATGTTACAAACATAGTTAAGATTAATAAATTATGGTAGCCATAGAGATGTGCCTGAACACCAGGCATTCCCCTCTTCATTGGCATAGCTGGGGGGGGGCAGAGAGAGGCAGCTGCCTCCATGAATAAAAAGCAATAAAAATGCATAGCTAACTGAGGTTCTGCCCTCCCCCCCAACAAAAGCCCTGCCCCCCCCAACAAAAATCCTGGCTACACCCATGCTCCTCTCCATAGTGTTGTACCATTTATCTTTGGACAGAACCCTGCCATTCTTAAGGGACCCAAAAAGGAGTTACCTCCTAGGATTCCCCTCTTGCCATTCAGCTCTTCTCCCTCTGTGCTGCTATTGCCACCTTTCTAGTCTCATAGTGATGATCTTTTCCTCCTTCTGTCCCTGGCTGAGGAGTTGAAGGGTAGCAAGCAGGAAGGGTGGGTGGTGAGGGCAAGGCTACTTGCCAGTCCTCATTGCAAAGCTCTTTGTCAGCCAACTTCTCTGAGTTTCCAGCTGCCCACCATAATAAATTAAAACATTTGTGTCCCCAAGGAGAAAGCTGCAGCAAGGTCAAACAATCTCTCACCACCATTGGAGTTAAGGGATCAATGAGACTGCCGCAGGGGTGAGGGAGTAGGCAAAATTCCCTTACGTACCCCCCCCCCCCATAATAGTGGACACCTGGAGTTTGATCTGTCAACACAGCCTTTTGTTTCCACGGGCATTTGAAAGCCATCTGGGCTATGAGGACTCCTGATTGAATCTGGTAGTCTCATCCTAGTAGTAACACTGACTTTGGAGACCCCCCCCCCCAGTTAATACAGTATTAATTTTTCATGCATTTAAAAACACAGTTCAAATGGTTGTGGTTTGAAAGTTTTGTAGAAATAAATGTGGATTGCGGTTAATCAGATAAAGGAAGGCAAGGTTAAGAAATGGGGTAAGGACTGTGCAAAAACTTTTCAGTGGTTCAGTTTTACAGTTTCATTTCCTTTTAGTTAAGGGAGAAATGCAGGCCAGTTATGTTTTGTGTACATATGTGTAAAACATATGGTGTGCATAAAAGCTTCTGAGTATGAGGGGAAAACTTGAACACTTCAAGTACAGTTTTCAAATTCCTAGGTACCAAAATCATATATTTGGGGAGCTTGGACAATGGGTGATTGAGGTTCTTCCAGTCTGAAAATACAGTTTTAAAATAGATCATAAAAGTATGTGTAGGAAAGCAGTTGCAGGTGATCAAAATCTCATCTGCTGCAGATGATTTGTAGCATCTGAAGCATCAAATGTTTACAGTTTGCAATATTGTTGGAAGAGTGGTTTAAAAGTTGTATGTTGAGTATATTGTAAGATTAGGCATAACATCTATTTGTGCTCCAGTGGGTTAGTTCAGAAAGCCTTCGTCTGTGACTTCCTCCTTTTAGTTGCAAGTTGAAAAGGCAGCAAATTGTGTTATGTCCTGGATGATGAAATTTGATTATCTAGTTCACATTGTAAAAACAAAGCACAAGTTTGTACAGCAGCCATTATCTTTTTTTTATATATATATATAAATATTTATTAGAATTTTTGGATAAAAGAATACAGTAATAATAAACATTATTGCTTTGCTTTGACAAAGTTTCATGATATCCTTGAACTTCCTCACGTTTCCCGCTCCCACTTACATCATTAATAAATTTTTGTCCAGCAAATTATCATCTTATTTCCAAATCTGTAACCACTTACTTGAATACAATAAAATAATTCTCCTGCAAATTTGTTTCTCTTAATCTCTCTTATCGCCAATTCCTGATCTATTTTAGTGATGGCCAATTATTTATAACCAAGCATCCTTCTTAACATTCCACTAAATCACAATATTTCTGTAAATAAATCTTGAATTTCTTCCAATCTTCTTCAATCCTTTCTTCTCCCAGGTCTCGGATTCTGCCAGTCATCTCCGCCAATTGCATATAGTCCATCAGTTGCATCTGCCATTCTTCCAGTGTGGGTAGATCTTGAGTTTTCCAGTTCTTAGCGAGTAGTATCCTTGCTGCTGTTGTTGCATACATGAAGAATGTTCTATCTTTCTTTAACACCTTCTGGTCGACAATGCCCAGAAGAAAGGCCTCTGGTTTCTTAGTAAAGGTATACTTAAATACCTTTTTCAGCTCATTATATATCGTTTCCCAGAAGGCCTTCACTTTAGGGCAGGTCCACCAGAGGTGGAAGAATGTTCCTTCATTTTCTTTACATTTCCAGCATTTGTTGTATATTTTGGTATATTTTGGCAAGTTTAACTGGGGTCATGTACCATCTGTATATCATTTTCATTACATTTTCTTTCAAAGCATTACATGCAGTAAAATTCAACCCAGTGGTCCACAACCTTTCCCAGTCCTCAAACATAATGTTATGCCCAATATCCTGTGCCCATTTTATCATAGCCGACTTAACCATTTCATCTTGTGTATTCCATTTCAACAGCAAGTTATACATTCTTGAAAGTACCTTAGTCTTAGGTTCTAACAGTTCTGTTTCCAACTTCGATTTCTCCACCTGGAATCCTAACTTTTTGTCACTTTTAAAAATTTCCTTAATCTGAGCGTAGTGTAACCAGTCTCGCACTTTATCCTGTACAGCAGCCATTATCTATTCACATGATTTTAAAATGTTCCTTGAAAATTAATTTTTCTTCATCCCATGCAAATTGTTTTTTCAGGAAGTGGGTTGTCTGGCAGGGGGATTCACTCTGGTTAATAAGTAACCATATGGTGCATTTGGTAATGAGAAGGCACCTCGCTATACCAGTGTTTCCAAATTGGTGGTCGGGATCCACATAACCCACCTAGGGGGTCCATGACACATACCTGTCAACTGCCTGGGACATCCCATCTTTGGGCATTATGCTCTCATGAGTGTGACCTGGAAGACACCCCCCCCCCAGTTTTGCACTAGGAGATGTGAGAGGGTATGGTGGCAGCATTCACACAGAGATATAAATATTTTCAAAAGTAGAGGATCCATGGCTTGGCTTTTGAAAAATAGGGGGTCCCCAGTACTTGGCTAATTGGGAGCCACTGCTCTTTATGTTATATACCCAGTCATTTATTTTTATTATTTTATTATTTATTAAATTTATATACCACCCTTCATCCAAAGAAGGATGTTTTGTTAGAACAAAAACACAACAATCACCACCACCACCCCAGAAACACATTTCAGAGGCAGTAGAATATTAATCATCCAAAGGCCTGGTTGGAAAGGAAATATTTGAAATATTTGTTATAAATGACAATCATAACTAAAAAAGTATAAAAAGATGTATAATGAAGGGACCAGACCAACCTACCTGGGGAGAGCATTCTGCATATGGGGAGCCACTGCATAAAAGGCTTATTCTGGTGTTGCCACCCTCCGGATCTCCTGTGGAGGAGGCACACGAAGAAGGACCTCCAATAATGATTGCAGAGTCCAGGTTGGTTCATATGGGGAGAGGTGGTTGTTGACATATTGAGGCTTTAAGAATCAAAGCCAGCACTTTGAACTGGGCCTGGAAGTTAATTGGCAGTCAGTGCAGTCAGACCAGGATTGGTGTCATATGCTCAAACCATCATGCATCTTTGATGGTTTCTGCACAAATCATCTTCAAAAGCAGCCCCACATTTAACGTGTTGCAGTAATCCAACCTAGAAGTTACCAGAGCATAGACAACAGAAGTTTGGCTATCCCTATCCAGATAGGGGTGCAGCTGGGTCACCAGCCGAAGCGGATGGAAGGCAGTCTGCACCATCAAGACCACCTGAGCCTCAAGCAACAGCAAAGTATCCAGGAGTACTCCCAAGCTACATACCCCATCCTTCAGAGGAAGTGTAACAGCATCAAGAGCAAACAATCTCCCACCCATCTGGTCTAGGGAGCCACTTACTAACAGTGCCTCAGTCTTATTTGGATTAAGCTTCAGTTTCTTGGCTTTCATCCAGTCCATTACCAAGGCAAGACAACGGTCTAGCACATCCACTGCCTCATCTGCAGATGTAAAGGAGAAGTAGAGCTGTGTGTCATCAGCATATTACTGACAATGTACTCCATAACTTGGGATGACCCACTCAGCAGTTTCATGTAGATATTAAATAGCACAGGGGATAAAATTGAGCCCGGAGGAACTCACATATTGAAGGCAGCATCAGATAAAAAGGTTTTACTCTGAACAGTTTGATTTAATTATATTCCATACTTGCCGAACGGGATACATAAAAGTCATAAGTTGGTTGACTGTTGAGGAACAAATAGGAAGGTTTTGTCTTGTTCAAGAAAACCCTATGGTCTAAGCCTAGTCTATTTATATATCCATTTTCCACAGATACATTTCTCCCCAAAGTTGTTTTCATAAAATAAAGCATAAATATAAAATAGTATTATTGCCATTATATATAATATTTTTATTATTATTTTCCCTTTCCAGAAATGTCCATTCTGAAAGATGTGCTGCAAGACTTCATTTGTGTTTGACTATTGGTACTTAAAACTGGAAAGGAAAATACATAATGGGTAAGTTAATCTGCTTTCATTTTATCACTGAAGAGGAAACTGATTTGTAGAAGAGTGGCAGCATAGTACAGAGGCATTTTTAGAATGTCATATTGAACTAAAGCTATTGAGGCTTGAAATGTGTTTGCAGGATGAGAATCTGAATAATGTATGAGATTTAAACATAGCAAACATAGGGAAATGCATGTTTTTTATGTTCTGTTAGTTTCCAACAAAAGGCTTTTCATGCTTGGTACATTGGAAGTATCAAATGAGGGACTTTCAGAATCTATTGGAAGCCAATTTGCTACCTTATATGAATTGCTTCCCACGAAACATCCTGAACTGATATAACAATAAAAGCACTTAAAAACCATTTCAAGTCCACTACAAATAAAGACTGGGGTAAAAATTTCTTCTAAAAAGGCTTGTTGGGAAAGGGTGGTGTTCAGTTGACACTGAAAAGACAATAGAAACAGAACCTGTCTAATAGTAATGGGAGGGAGTTCCAAAGGGTAGGTGCTGTCACACTAAAAGCCCAGTTCCTATATAGTCCAGAACATATCTCCTCATGAGAGAAAAGGTCTCATGGGGCTCTAGTGACAGAATAGATCCAGCAGCCCCCTTAGACTATGAAAGGGGAGTATGACCTTGTACAAAGCAAGCAATTGGCCAGTTATCTGGGCTTGGGAACAGCTCACCTATAGTACTTCAGTCTTACTAGAACTCAGACTCAGTTGTTTGGCCCTCATCCCGTGCACCACCAATTTTATACAAGAAAAGGAAAGCAGTACAAATGTTGACTTTGTTCCCCAGATATTCTTCTTATACATCAATGGACTGCTGTCATAGGGAAAAGGTTTCCTGATGTTTCCCCCAATCAGAGAATTACTAAAATTGATTGTGCAGGCATTGAAATTGAAGACCAGTGCTAGGCACTCCTATATTTTTGTTGAACCATGAATGGATGCTGTTACTATTGGTCTCGGAACTCATTCATTGCAGTGTGGATTATGCTACCACTGGTTTTCCAAATTCTGAGTTCTAGCATTTCTATTTTTTATTCACTAGATGGCACTGCTGAACAAGATAAGATTTTAGGATTCTGTTTTTGTAGTACATGGCAAGTCTAGTTTTTTTTTTAATGTGACAAATGTATGAAGAACCATTTGTTTGTCAGGGCCATCAAATTTAAATGTAAACTATAATTGTTTTGATTTGAAAATTATTTTTGAAAGCTTTAGGGTTTCTGATACTGCTTTTGTATAAAGAGCTATGAAATTTTCAATAACATATAAATGTGTAGAAAAATGAGTAGCCTTCTGTTGAAAAATATGTTTGTCATTAGGCACTACATTGGAAATATATTCGACCATATATTAAAATACATTTTCATAAACATGAGACCTTATATTCTTATTGGTCAACAACTAATTATATCTCAACAACAATATACTGTACCATATTTACTTGATTGTATTTCACACCTTTTTTGGCCAAATTACATCATGGAAATTACGGTGCACATTAGATTTGATGGCACATTTACATTTGCCATCAAATACTTTTTTGATTTCAAGATCTTGAAAATTGGGGTGCACGTTAAATTTGATAGCACATTATATTCAAGTAAATACAGTATAACCTGGGACATGGGTAGTGCTGTGGTCTAAACCACTCAGCCTTGGGCTTGCCAGTCAGAAGGTTGGTGGTTCGAATCCCCACAACAGGGTGAGCTCCCGTTGCTCGGTCCCAGCTCCTGCCAACCTAGCAGTTTGAAAGCACGTCAAGTGCAAGTACAGTGGTACCTCGGGTTACATATGCTTCAGGTTACATACGCTTCAGGTTACAGAATCCGCTAACCCAGAAATATTACCTCGGGTTAAGAACTTTGATTCTGGATGAGAACAGAAATCGTGCTCCGGCGGTGCAGCAGCAGGCCCCATTAGCTAAAGTGGTGCTTCAGGTTAAGAACAGTTTCAGGTTAAGAATGGACCTCCGGAACAAATTAAGTACTTAACCCGCGGTACCACTGTAGATAAATAGGTACCGCTCCAGTGGGAAGGTTAACAGCATTTCCAGGCACTGCTCTGGTTCGCCAGAAGCGGCTTAGTCATGCTGGCCACATGACCCAGAAGCTGTCTGCGGACAAACGCTGGCTCCCTCAGCCTATAGAGGGGGTGAGTGCTGCAACCCCAGAGTCATTCGCAACTGGACTTAACTGTCAGGGATCCTTTACCTTTACAGTATAACCTACAGTATTTTTTCCATTTATCTAATTGAGAATAAATTGAGAATCAAAACAATGCTATCTATCTAAGAGTGTCTCTTAGTACAATATGTACATTTTCATGGATTCTTTCTCCAATATATAACAAATCATTGAACCAAATAATTCTAGAGTTGGAAGGAACCCTGAGGATCATCTAGTCCAACCCCCTGCAATGCAGGAATATGCAGCTGTACCATATAGCGATCAAATCTGCAACCTTTGCATTATCAACTCCGTGCTCTAACCAACTGAGCTATTGAGGCATAAATTCAAAGTTTCAACAAACAAGTTACTGCAGGCATTTTCAGCCTTTTTGAATCTGTGGTTCCCTTGAGTCCACTGCTCCCTTTACATTCTTTTTGCGACTCCCCTGTGTGATACAGGGGAATCCCCACTTGATTGGGAGTTCCTTTCTGGGCCACTGCACATGTCACCAGGACACCTTCCTTCCTTGTTTTTGAAGGTTGCTGAGGAGCTCTGTCTTGCTAAGTTCTAACCCCTGACTGGTTTACTGGAGAACAATGACACTGCCAATCATAACCATCAATTTCAATAGGCCTACACTGAGTGAGATTAACACTTGCTACAACCCAATATAAATTGGTTTTATCCTACTCAGGGAAGACCCATTGGAGGCCAGTGATCCTTGAGTCAGCCACACCCATCAATTTCAGTAGATCTCTTCTTGGATACTATTATTATTATTATTATTATTATTATTATTATTACAGTTTATTTCCCATTTATTACCTACCTATTTCAATGGGTTTCCTCTCAAGCAGGACTTAGCACTGCCTGCAACCCAATGAGGATGGGCTTTGCCCAACAAAGTTCTGCTCAAGAGTAGAACCCACTGGGTTCAATGGGTCACAATTGCCTCACTATCTTCCAGTGGGTCTCCTGCCAAGTAGGACTTACACTGGCCACAGCCCAGGCAAGAAGAAGTTGCCTTGTCAGGTTCAACTATTGCCTCACACTCACCATACTGGCCCCATGAACCATCCGCTTCCCTCCTCTCTTCTCCCTCCTCTCCCTCTTGCAGGCTCCCCTCATGTCCCCCCTCAGAAGCTGGGATCATAGAGATGGGCTAGAGAAGTGCACACTTGGGCAGCACTCTTTTGAAAGTGACTGGCGTCACATAGCACAGTCATATATGGAAAAGTAAAGACGCTCATCTCATTTGTCTGTTTGAGTAGGGAGTTTCCAGCTTTATGGAAGCCATTTTTTTCATCAGAGGAGGGAAGGAAGGAATGAGGGATGGTGCCCATTGCTGCTTATGGTGCCCCTGATAATCATTAAAGGACTCAGATACACTCGTCAATTATATCATTATAACTGCATTATAAACATGTGACACCAGATGACGCTGTAGAGCAGTGATCCATTGCCAATGGGATTTTGCATTGAGAGCTTTTATAGCATTTTTTTTCTATAATTTTTTTAAAAATCGGTATAGATCCAGCCCAAGTCAGCCCAGGGTGCCACGGCACACTGGTTGAAAACCTGGGAGTTACTCAGTTGTCTTCTTTCCCTTCCTCTATATAACTATACAGGTCAGATCCTACATACTTAAGATCCAGTCTAATATAAGTGTGCCTGATTTTTCCAACTGGAATTCATGGTTGAATATGTTGCATTTAATAAATGAGTTATCAACTATGGAAAGCCTGTAAGTAGGACCTGAGTGCAACACCACTTCTTCCCAGGTGTGATTCCCAGCAATAGGTATCAGAGGCATACTGCCCCAGACAGTGGAGGTGTGGGTCAAAGCCATTGTAATTAGTAGCCATTGCTAGCTTTATCTTCCATGAATTTGTCTAAATCTCTTTTAAAGTCCTTCAGGTTGTAACCATCACTACATCAAAGCAAATTCCACAACTATGCCCTATATCAGGCATAGGCAAACTCCGGCCCTCCAGATGTTTGGGACTACAATTCCCATAATCCCTGACCACTGGTCCTGTTAGCTAGGGACAGTGGCGTAGCGTGGGTTGTCAGCACCCGGGGCAAGGCAAGTAATTTGCGCCCCCTAACCCGTGGATTTTAGCACTCGAGTGCGAGCGCGCCCCCCCAGATGTTGCGGCCGGCCCTCCTGCACCCCCCCACGCTACGCCACTGGGGCTGGGGGCAAGCCAAGGAGCCAAGGACCCCCCCTTAAGGCTCAGCAGGAATTTATTAAATTTATTATTTGCGGAGCCCCCGCGAGCCGAGGCAGCCGAAGCCCCCTCCCCCTGGGCGCCTCCCCGCCCCCTCCTCTCCTTGGGCTGTAGGTGGAGTCCGCGCTCCGAGGCGCTCCAGATCCGGGCTTGGTGAGCGCCTCTCCTCCTCCCGGCTGGGTCCGGGGGCTTCCAGCCGCGCTCCGTCCTCGCCCCCCCCGGCTGAGACTTGCGCTGAGAGCCGGAGCCAGCGGCGCCCCCTTCCGCCGGGAGACCCTCGCCCGCCCGCCGGCTTCCCCTCGGAGCTCTCCTCCCTCCCCGTTGGCAGAAGCAGCCACCGCCTGTGGCTGGGCCGAGGGGATGGCGACGGCGTCGGGGTGCGGAGGCTGCCCGTGCCCGGCCAGGCGGCGTCGGCGCTGCTGCAGCGGCTGCTCCTCCTGCGAGCAGTGAGTGGAGCGCAGCGGCGGCAGCGGCGGGGAGCCCGGCGGAGGATGGAATTTGTCCCTTCCCTCTGGACTCGCGCCCCCCAGATGTTGCGCCCGGTGCAGCCGGCACCCCTGGCACCCCCCACGCTACGCCACTGGCTAGGGATGATGGGAATTTAGTCCCAAACATCTGGAGGGCCGGAGTTTGTGTATGCCTTCCCTATATGAAGACTGACTCTTTAGCTTTATCGTATTAAAAAAGAGGAAGAAAAAGCACTCTGTTGCTACTTTCACCTTACCATGCATCTTTCTATCATAACAACAACTTTGCTACTTTTTTTGTGCCAGCGAAACCAACTCTGACTGAAAGGGGTTATTTCAGCAGTTTGGCTCAAAAAAAGATCTGCTAATTACATAGTGTCTGGTAAGTCCCATTTAAAATGGCACATTTTAGGCATTTGTATTGTATGCATTTTAGAACAGGCATACACATTTTTGGAGCAAATCTCCTGTTTATTTTGTATGAAGCTACTCAAGTTGAACTCTTTTCTTTGAAACAACTGCTTCGTATTGGGGGAAGTTATATTGGTTCTTTTAGAACTGGTGCTCTCATTAAGTTTTCCATGATGCTTCCTTGTATCATTTAATTGGTTTACTTGTATCATTGAAAGCCAGAACTCAAGCTGGATTTGATACAAGGTCACATATGGAATTTTCTTTTGCTTTCATGAGAACATTATTTGAGCCTACACTCACCAAAAATGCAGTCAGGAGGTGGACAGAAGAGAGGAAAGGGAATATTTAGTGTTTCTGATATGAAAACCATATTTTTAAGTTCTTCTATCTCACTGGCTCATTTTCAGCAGCCATTTCATATATAGGGATATGTAATAATAATGATAATATAACAAAGGCTATCATGTCCTTGCCCACTTCTGAAAATTTATTGCCAGTGCTTTTTTTCTAAAAGAAATTTAAAGCTACTCTCATTTTCCTACTCATACTGAAATACTGCCCCTCAATGAAGCGAAACTTAGATTCACAAAATGTTTAGGGATATGTGCACCCCTGCATCCCCCCCCGAAAAAACACACTGGTTATTGCACCCTAATACATCTCTGTATCTGCTCTTAGCTTTTCTTGCTTGGCCACATTCAGCCATCCGAAGGCTGTCTGCTGCCTCAGATCTTCTTCCCCCTTACTGCCCTTTATGTCTGGAACTGCCTCCCAGATCACCTGCATGATGTCATTACTCTCCAACACCCACATTTCCCATGAAGCCTTTGGGACAGTTATCTAGCTCCATACCCTACTGTAACTAAGCCTAAGAATGCATTGTGTTCTGCCTTGCCCTTGTCTGTCCCTTTTAAGATGCCCAAGTTCTGTAGTCCTTCATCTTGTCTCTCCTCCTGTACCCAGGCTGATGAAAGATTGCTGCCTGCCAGTGAGGTTGGACAACTTCAACAGTAGTGGAGACTTTGACTTCCCACAAATGTTAAACCCTTCACTTCCCTGAAGTACTTGCTCATCCTGCATCCTGTGATTGAGCCTAACAACCTGTCACTCAAAAGCACATGAGCCCCATAGACCAGATATATCAATGTGGTTCCTTTGTTCCTCTTCCTGCAACCAGCTCTAGACAGAAGTTCCCAGGCCAAGAGACTTGGAATTTAGTTGGCAGTCCCCCTTCTCCTGAGTGGGCTATATGATCATAGGAAGCTACCTTTATGTCTCTGAAGACCATCAACTCTGCTAGTGGGCATCATATTAACACTATGAATACACCCTGCTAAAAATTAGTAATATTTATGGGACAAGTGATTAAAAAATTAAATCTAGCCTGTATATATATATTGAAGGGATGGAGGTAGGGGAAACGACTGGACAAATCAGAGAGTGTTTTTCCTGGGTTTTCCTTTCCCCACTTTTTTCCTTTTGGAGGTCAAATTCCATGTCCAGGAACATACAGTGGTACCTCTGGTTGCATAAGGGGTCCATTTCGGAGGTCCGGTCGGATCCTGAGGTTTCCGCAACCTGAGGACCACTTCTGCGCATGTGTGCGCAGTAAAACTCGGTCAAATACTTCCTAACAAATGATTTATAGGGAATACATTTTGTTCTGTAAGTGGGACTGTTAATCAATTTGGTTTTCTTCAGGAGCAAGATGTACTCACATCATCCTTGTATTTGTTTTGCCTTTCCAGAATATTGTATGATGGTAAGTGTTGCTTGTGAGTTCACACAACTTTGAGTTCATATATTTCATTGAGAACTAAGTGTACATTTCTTATGTATGCAATTGTGATTTATTTATTTTTAATTCCCCTTTCCTTCCCCAAAGGCAGAGTATGTTCTGATATCAACCAATATCAAAAATATAGAGGATGATACCTCATTCTCATACTTGGGGTGGAGCCATTTAAATCAGTGGACCTAAGTCTATTAATTTCAATGGATCTATTCTGAGTAACATTGGATATTACCCAGAGTTAATGAAAATACCACAATACCAGTTTTAACCTAAACTTCCCAAAGAAAAAGGTAATATACTGCTCCCAGGAAATGTTTGGGCATTCAGCATCTACCAAGAGGAGTGTTTACTAGTTGACCAAGCCTCCCTCAATGTCCTTTAATACAAACATGAAGGCTAAAGAGCTTGCTCAGCCAGTATTAAGGGTTGAATTGGAACATAAAGAAGCAGGTGTCCTCTCACTTGATATATGGTACACTTTGCAAATAATCTTTGTGTCCCCTCAATAATGATCTTGTGCTCCTCACTGGTGGCCTCTTTTAAATCAGTTTCTCATAAAATGTATTTTTCTTGCAGCAGTTCTCCATCCTCTTGTGTCACCAGTGGTGGCTGAGCTGAAATTTCCTGCATCCTAAAGAAGAGTATGTATAAAAGGAATGGCCTCATGGCCAACGTGACAGTGACCTCCGCCACACCAGAGGTACACATTTGGTATTCTGTTACCATTTGTATGTTTTAATTTAATTGTTGTTTATTTTGGCATCTCTCTAAGACTTTCTGCCATTAATTTGTCTTGCCTAGTATCATACTTGTATGTATTTTACAGATTATGTAAATTGAACAGCTGCAGCCAACGTGGCTAATGGGCAGGGGTGATTGGACCTGTAGGTTAAGGAGAGGCCAAATGGGGAACAAACTAAGATCTCAACTCAGGGATGGGGAAGACATTTGATTCAGTTCTCTTTTAAAGACAAACCTACCTAATTTGCCTTTCTGAACAATATATAAACTGAAACACAACCACTCTTCAAAGTCCACACTTCTCTGAAATTTGCAGTGCCGTTCTTCAGTCAAGTAATTTGTACAAAAATGTGTATACTTGGGTACCGTATGCATTAAAATGCTTATATTAGCAAAATTATTATTTATTAAATTTATGTACTGTCCTTCATCCAAAGATCACAGTGTGATTTACAACATAAAAGCACAAAATACATAACATGATAACAAAAACAAATAAACAAAAACAACAGCAACCCTATTCACTCATTCCTACCAGCCCCTCATTCCTCATGAAAGCACCCAGTTTATCCTCTTACTGGAGGCTTAATCAGAAAGTGGCCCCTCGCCTTGTTGGTTCCCAAAAGGGAAGATTCCATTTGGATGTCACCTGCTGTTACAACAGTTCCCCAAATACTCTTGCCCCTGGAATCAGCTACTTCTGTAGCCTAGTGATGCTGTTCTCCAAGGGCAAGGCTTCAGGGTACACAGTGCAGATGATTGGTGAGTCTTAGCACCCAACTTGTACTCTGTTTCCTGATCCAACAATGTCTAATAAGCTCTGATGTCTAGGAGCTCTGATACATGTGTGACATGTGGCACTTTTCCATCTGGTTCATTTTAATGGACACAGCAGGTCCACACCTGTTCTCCATTTTGAATGTGAATCTGCTCTGTTTATTGAATGGGGAAAGGCAATTTGCATGCATATAGTGTGGAAATGCCTTCTGTATCCATGTTAATGTTTTTCCATGTGATCCCATACTTGGAAGGGATTCCATACACAGAAGGAAGGGGAAAGTGGTAAATGAGTATGTGAAATGTCTGTAGAACTGAAACAGTCACGTATTAGCAGCTATGACCTCCTTCCCCCTGAGATTCTAAAGTGCTGTGAATCAGAAAGACCCAGTTTTGGGGATATTGCAGAGGTAAATTTAACTCTATTGTGCACTCGACTCCATAGAGTATATCTTTTTGCATGTTTTTCATGAGATCTCCAAGCCTTGGAAGGCTGGAAATAATAATACAAGATTATAAAAAAATGCATTTTGTTGAGTTCTGTTTACTTCAGCTTTCTGTGGAAAAGCTGTACAGAGTTACTGGAATTTACAGTGGATTTAAACCAGCAACTTACATGAAAAAATAGACAACAGAACTATGCCGTTCATTTCAATAATTTAGTATTATCATGCTGAAAAATAGTCACTGAGTTGAAAACATTGGAAATGGATGAGAAATGAAGACTGGCATCTTGTGGTTAGGATTTATACCATGTCCCAAGATTGTAAGAACCTAACTCCTAGCTGGGTTTTATACTTTTTGAGTGGAAGGTGAGAATGCATCTTCTATAAACATTACATTGAGAAGTTACAGTAAATCTGTAATGTCCATTAGAAACTCTTGAAATTTGAAAAGGTTCCTTTGTGATTAAGGGTCTAAGTTCATATTTGACAGATCTAAGATATAATTCCAATTTTGCCACAGTCTTCCTGCATGGTTTTGAATAGCATACTGGTGAACAGTTATATTTCTGGGAATCTGGAGGGAAACCTCAGACTAAATAGAGTGTTTTCTGTTTAATGTAACAGAGAATGATCTGTGTGAATTCCCGTATTTATTAAAAACAGTAGCCTCCTTCCATTTTATTTAGTTTTCACAACTTACTATGTCTTCATAAGCATGTTTACTCAGAAGTAGGTTCTGAGTTCAATGGGACTTACAGCTTAGTATATTTGCTTAGGATTTTCTAAAATGTGTCCAGTAACCAAAAGACTTTGGTCATATACCCCAATATCTAGTTCTGTCCATACTTAGCTTATGTCACAAATATTTGCAGATATAGGTGTATGCCCAATTAGTCACTTCCTCTTCTTGCTGCCACCACTGCCTGCCTGCCCATGTACTGCCACAACATTTGGGGATTTCTAGTTTTGAAAAAAACAAAAGTCAGGGGGAACATGATGGGGGATAGAAGATTTTGCATGGTGTGAAGAAAGTGAAGACGAAGACATTTTCTCTCCCTTTGTCATAATACTAGAACCTGGGGCCATCCAATGAAGCTGGATTCTTGAAGATCCAGGACAGATAAAAGAATGTTCTTCTTTACAAAGTGAAATTATGTCATTCACTCCCCCAAGATATAATGGCGGTCCCGTACTTGGATGGCTTTAAAGACGATTAGACAAAGTCATTGAGGATATGGCTATCAGCGACTATCAGTCATGTTCTACCTCCACTTTTGAAGTCAGAAATTCATTTTCTGTGAAGAGTGCTATTGCACCCAAGTCCTGTTTGTGGCCTCCCCTTACACATCTGATTGGCTATTGTAAGAATAGGATGCTGGACTAGATGGGCCTTTGGTCTGATCCAGAAGAACTCTTGTGTTATTCGCCTCATGGTTAATGGCAGGCTGCTTAGCCCAACCCTTTAACTCTTTAAGTCAGTGGTTCCCAAACTTTTTGAGTTGCACAGCACTTTTCAGAAGATAAATTTGCCATGGAACACTTTCGTTGTCCTTATGCCAAAGGCACATATGTGCATTTTTGGCTGATTTTACATTTATTTTACTTCAAATTTCTTCGCAGAGCACCAAGTGCTTTGTGGCACTGTCTGGGAACCGCTGCTTTAAGTTTCTGGGGGACAGTAAGCGACTAGGTATGGGGGACTCCCCGGTCCTGAATGGGGTGGTAACTGTGCCCCTCAAGGACCAGGTCCCTAGCCTGGGGGTCATTTTGGACTCACAGCTGTCCAGGGAGGTGCAGTTTAATTCTGTGTCGAGGGCAGCTGTTTACCAACTGAGACTTTACCCTCACACTGTCTCACCAGAGTGGTATATGCTCTGCTTTGACTACTGAAATGCACTGTACAAGGGGCTACCACTGAAGGTGAATTTGAGACTACAACTAATCCAGAATGTGGCTGCTAGACTGGTGACTGGGAGCAGCTGCTGGGGCCATATAATACTGATCCTAAAGGATCAACATTGGTTTCCAGTACATTCCGAGTACAATTCAAAGTGTTGGTGCTGATGTTCAAAGATCCTAAATGGCTTCAACCCTGTATACCTGAAGGAGTGTGTCCACCCCCATCATTCAGTCTGGACACTGAGGTCCACCTCCAAGGGTCTTCTGGTAGTTCCCTCGCTGTGAGAAGTGAAGTTACAGGAAACCAAGCAGAGGGCCTTCTTGGTAGTGGCACCCACCTTATAGAACACCCTCCCATCAGATGTCAAACAGATATACAACTGCACAACATTCCAAAGACATCTGAAAGTAGATGTATTGGGAAGTTTTAATGTTTGACAATTAGCTGTGTTTTTATTTTGTTAGAAGCTGCCAGAGTGGCTGGGGCAAAACTGTCAGATGGGCAGGGTGCAAATACCAATAATAATAATAATAATAATAATAATAATAATAATAATAATAATAATAATAATTTCCTAGAGAGTTCTAAAAGTAGCCTAGCCTCTTCATGACTGTATTCACTTTTTTCTAGCCTTAAAGAGAAATTGGTAGGAAGTACTACTGGGATATCTCTGCCACTTTCCTAGTTTCACAAAGCAAGGAAATGCAGCTTCAGTAGTGTTTCAGTGGTACCTTGGTTCTCAAACCGCTTAGTTGTCAAACAAATTGGCTTCCAATCGCTGCAAACCCAGAAGTAAGTGTTCCAGTTTGCAAACATTTTTTGGAAGCCAAATGTCCGATGCGGCTTCTGCTTGAGTGCAGGAAGCTCCTGCAGCCAATCAGAAGCCATGCCTTGGTTTTCAAACCGTTTCAGGAGTCAAATGACTCCCGGAACAGATTAAGTTTGAGAACCAAGGTATCACTGTATTTTGTTCTTAGCTTGGAAAGGAATACAGTGATTAATTAGATCAGGCAAATGTTGCTACTTTTTGGTTCACCAATTCAAAGCTTTTGAAACGTCTAAGAATAGAGGCTTTACAAGATCCATTGCTGGAGAAAACCCTACTGATATATATACCAAACTTTATATTGAAAGCTCTTTCTAATCTTATAGCTGCACATCTCTTCTCTTGCATTAGCCAATATGAGCACCAACTTGAATAGCTTTTGTTTAATAAGCAGAGGGGAGAATTGGATAGAAACCCGAGTTAGTAAAAAGTAAACTGGCATAAGGCTCAGCTTTGCTTTTTTCTTTGTGAACGTAATCATTAATTAGCTGACTGGCAAATTTCTGGTTTCATGTAAATCTATTCCTCCCATCCCTTTCCATAGGGCAGCAGCAGTTCTGACTCTCTGGAAGGACGGAGTTCAGATTATGCCCATAAAAGCTATGATGCAGTTGTGTTTGACGTATTGAAAGTAACTCCAGAGGAGTTTGCAGTAAGTAAAAATGACTGATTTCATATTTGTACTAAAAGTATTGACGTGATCATAAGAATAGGTTCTCATTCAAATTTCTGAAGTAAATTAGTGTTCATCAAGCTATCTCGGGGGTTTACTTGATTTACATATAAAGTTTTTAATTCTTATACCCAACCGCAGTATAACTAACACTTTTTTCAGTGAAGCTTCTCCTAAGCTGTAGCCACAGCACCATGTTCACTTTTATAGAAAACTTTTTTTAAAAATGTGAATGCAGAAGTGGAAACACAGTGCTCAGGTATTTGGGGCTGCTGGAGAGGCTTCGGCAGCACATCCACCCACCATTGACTACATTTTCTCCCTTCCCCCAGGCATTGGAGCAGTTTAGGTAAAGAGGACCTTTCCTGCCTTATTTTTTTTTTATATCCAGGTGTTTGTTTGTTTGGGGGGGGGTGTTTATTTTTTAAAAAAGGACTTCTCTGCAAGCCTTTTTTCCAGTTGGAACTTACCAGAACTCAGTTTCAACACCTCTCAGGTGGGCACCATTGCCATTCTAAAAGAACTAAGGAGGTGTTCATGGTGATTTCTGGCACTTCTTTTTCTAGAAAAATAGAACTGCTTCTCTGCCTGATAATGACAGACACTTGGGATTTAAGCAGAGATAATGTGACCAGGAGGGATTCTGCTTCGCTCTTCTGATTCTGCCAAAACTGAAAAGGCAGTAGCCAAAGCAGTCAGCTACTTCGCCTTTATTTCAGTTAAATGAGGTTTACTATTAGAAAAATGCACAAGAAGAGAAAGGGAACTATAGCCTAGGAATTACAAATGGAAAAACTGAAATTAAATTGAGGAAGCAACATATAAATCCTTTCCCTTCTGTGACTCTGCACTTAAGGATGGTTTACTGGTTCTACTCTAAATATGACTAACATTGGATAGAAAGCTAAATGTCTACATTGCAGAATCTGTGAATAGTTTCCAATATTTGTCTTACATAGAGTAGAGCCATTGAAAGTGATGGACACAACCAACTTAAGTATATTAATTTCAATGGGTCTATTGAGTAAGGAACAAAATTTAGCTGGATGTCACACAACCCTTGTTGCCTTGTTTGGTCAAGAATGTGGGGGAAAGGAGCGCTTAAAAAGGGTCAGCAGTGAGCTATTGAATCACAAATTACTTTAACAATGCATTTCATCACAGCAGTGTGAAGATTTCTGTACAATATCAGCTTTTCTGAAGACTACGCACACATGATCCGGGGCCTGAGTGTTGTCAGAATTTTCTGTCTTGGGCAAAAGTATCTTGGACTAGCACAGAATCAAGTATTTGTAAATTTGTAATTGTTCTTTCTCTAACTTTTGTTACAGAGTCAGATTACATTGATGGATATGCCTGTGTTTAAAGCTATTCAGCCAGAGGTATGTGCTCTGATATTAACTTTTAATAAATGTTGGAAGTCAACAATGGCCATTTGGATAACTTTATATGTATTTCAAGGGAAAATAACTGTTATTAACGTAAGACCCAAACTGTACCTAGCGCTGCACAGTGAAGTACCTATATAAAGGCTGTAAGTGCTAAGTGACCATTTAACCTGCATCAGGAAATGCAAATAATGTTTCTGAGAAGTTGGGTCCCCTCTGAGATTTTTCATGTGTTTCTTGCGCTGCAAGTCCCGCCACTCCTACTATAAATGCTATCAATCAATCAATCAATCGATCGATCATATACACCTCCCCCAAGGGCAAAGAGAGGAGCTGCCAGAGAAGCCCAATCATTTAAAATTCCCAACAGGATGAGAACTCAGCCTCTCTCCCTACTATCTCTTTCCATAGAAGAAAACATGACAGGCAGAGGAAGCAGGATGGGGCCCAGCATAATTTTTTCTCTGGCATGTTGGCGAATATGAGAAAGCAGCAGTATGTAAGTGGAAGCCGTAGCAGATTTCAGGGACACTCCTTGTGCCACTCAGTCATTTGCTCAGTTTTGTACCAGTGTGTTTACTGCTGCTGCTGAGGAACAACAACAACAACAACAACAACAACAACAACAACAATTTATTATCTATACCCCTCCCATCTTGCTGGGTTTCTTCAGCCACTCTGGGCGGCTTCCAACAAAATTTTAAAATACAATAGTGTGTCAAACATTAAAAGTGTTCCTAAACAGGGCTGCCTTCTGATGTCTTCTAAAAGTCTGGTAGTTGTTTTTCTCTTTGACATCTGGTGGGAGGGCGTTCCACAGGGCGGGTGCCACTACTGAGAAGGCCCTCTGCCTGGTTCTTTGTAACTTGGTTTCTCGCAGCGAGTGAACCACCAGAAGGCCCTCGGCACTGGACCTCAGTGTCCGGGCGGAACGAGGAAAATAAAACCGAGGAAAGGAGCACTATTAAAATATTAAAAAACCAAATGTAAATGAACAGGGTTCATTGGAAGTCCTTTTTGAAATATTGTATAACCATATCAGTTTTTCTCCATTTATTTCTTTTTTTAAAAATCTATGGTCCAATGAAGACAATTATCACCCACCCACCCGACAATGCCCACTGGAACCCAACCAATGTGATCATGCAATGTCAATTCCTGAAACATTCTTCTGGCTCCATTTAGAAAGCGTGCAGCAGAAGCTGCATGTCTTAGCCACTCAGGGAAGCTTTTACATTTAATGATGTTTAAAGAAATAAATAAAAAGGCCATTGGTCACCTTTTATTATTGTAAACTAACTAGTACCTCCATCACCCAAACGCCCCACGCTCCCTTCACTTCCTACAAAACCTGCCAAATGTTCTGCTGTAGAAGTGTTCAGATCAGCCCTAGTCAGCTTGATTGTGGTCAGCTTAAAGACAGACAGGGCATTGGCAGGTCTTATTCAGGTTCGTATGTTGATGTTGACTGACAGCAGTAGATGGAAATGTGGTTCGAGACAAACTCTTTAAAATTGCTTGAATTTTCTATTTTAGATGTTAGAATAGGCCTTCTAGGAAGCAGTGTAGACGCTGAGTTAAAGCTTGGCAGAAGGCTAGGAAAACTTAGAAGTCTTGCAAGTGTTGTAATACATAGCTGTCTTGTTCCCTGATGACTATAAGAAGTGACTAATTTTATCAGGAGATGTCTGGTGAATGCAGTCAGAGCTCTGACATATATAATTGCTTCCATCTGTACTTACGCATACAGCATGTGTTCTAAGACCAATTAGATCTCAGCTGCTGATATTGCTAACAGTGGCTTTTCCAGCTGTCTCTTTTAATTCTATGTAGTCAAATTAAAATTTGTTACATTCTGGCATGTGTTATTCTTTGATCTTAGTTTTGATGTGGCATCTTACTGATAGAATGATAACATAATTCTATGGGCTAGATATATTTGTGTCCTAATAATGGTTTTAACAGGCTACTACATTTATATATAAAGGAAGGCTATTTCCTAAGTGCTTCTGTCTATTTAGATTTGGAAATGTTCTCCCCAGAGAGGCTTCACAGGCACCTACAATGTATTTCTATCAGCATCAAGTGAAAAGCTTTGTATTCTACCAGGCTTTAGGTCTTCTGAGAATTACTGCAATTCTGGCATTCTGAAGCCGTGAGAAAGTTGATATTTGTTTTAACACTGCTGCTGTTCGGTTTTATGCTGGGTTTGTATTTGTATTTTTTTTATAGTTCATTTTTACATGTTTATGTCCATCCACAGACTGCTGGTAATGGGAGTGGGAGCGGAGCTCAGAAGTATCATAAATTAATGATATATACAATATTTCATGGCCCTAGGAAATTTTATTTCTAAAGAAGTTTGTGGCCATTTTCTTACTGATTCTGCATCTTGGACTCCTCAAAGATCCCACTGTATTCTTCCTGCAGCAGGAGCTCCTGGAAGAAATTACGCATGGCATGAATAGATAAAAGTTTTTCCACTCTCTCATCACACTAGAACTTGTGGACATCCAGTGAAGCTGCATGTTATAAGATTCAGGACACGTTAAAGAAGTACTTCTTTACACAGCACATAGTGTTATGTAGCCCATAACTATGGCACTTGCATGTCTTTAAATGATGATTAGACAAATTCATGGAGGGGAGGGCTATCTGGGGCTACTAGCTGTGCTCTATCTCCACAGTTGGAGGCAGCAATGCTTCTGAATACCAGTTGCTAGAAACAACAGGAAGGGAGAGTGCACTCATGCTCCAGTCCTGCTTGCAGGTTTCCCACAGACATCTGGTTGGCGGCTGTGATAACATGATGCTGGACTTGGTGGGCCATTGACCTGATCCAGCAAGCTCTTATGTTCTTTGCGGGAAGTTATGTGCTTTAAATGTATTGTGTGTATGCAGCCTGAGATACAAAATACTTAAGTGGAGAAGGGCATGAACTTTGATTCTGAGAGCTTGCAACTCAAAACCAGCAACATATTTTCCACCCAAAGACTTGTTATAACAAATTGCAAAGGCAGCCTATTATTTGGCTTTAGCAAAAGGAATAGTAATGTTGTCATTCGTTGGTCGAGAGCCACCTACAGCTTTTCCTCACTGTGTTTGTGCCATGAAGTTTAAGGATAACTAAAAAATCATCAGTCCTCAACGTGGTGCTTGACCTTTTCTGATGTCAGTTTTTATCCAGTCCTGAATGTAAGGCATTCCAGAGCACAGAGAGAGGTGTTGGATGTTCTACGAACATTAACAAGTGCCGTATGTTTGCAGATATTAAGTCATTTTTCCTTTAAAAATAAAGAATATTTCAAAATAAGAAAGTGATCTAGGGCAGATTGTCAAAGTTGCAGTCCCTTGGGCTGTCTACAGCACACTATGTATTGCAGCCCATCAACTGCTTAATAAAGCCCCTGAATTTTAGCAGTCTATTAGCATATATGATCACGTCACAATTTATTCTGAAGAGGACTGATACACTACAACCTTGACAGTACTTGTATTAGGTTGCTCTGATCAGCTTAAATAGTAAACAGTTTTTGTTCATCTTGTTCATCCGTAAAGATCCCTAATTCCTGTCTGTTACTGTTTTCTCCCCATATCATTATTGTATCGTCTTCTGGTTTTCTTCATTTGGGCAGATGCAGCCTAACTCGTAAGAAGCAAGAACTCAGGAAGTGGTTTTTGCAGCTCAATGTTGATTTTGGGGCTACATAAATATTTATACTAATCATTCTTTTTTTGAGTAACTGGAGTGACTTATGAGATAATTTTCATATCCTTAAGTAACAAGGGAAGCCTTGTAAGTCATCATTTGAACATTGTTCACACAGCTGTTATCTTCCCAAAAATTGTAAGATGTGTCACACCCACCCACCAACCAAATTATTTTATGCATTTAGTAGTAGACTGTGGAAGCTACCATAAATAGCAGGATTTATTGCACTTGCATGATAATATGATTGATTACAGCTTTACAATAGACCTTAGGGGCTAGCTGCCTGCTACCCAATGCCCACTCCCCTGTCAGGATTCTTTCTCCCACCCCCCAAATATCTAATGAGATGAAAAATACCCAGTATAGTTGTGTTAGTGGTACAAGGATGTGTTGGTAGGCAGATAGGGGCAATTTACTACAACTGCTAGTATATGATAAGTATTGGTTAACCTAGGTGAGTAAGCCAGTGGTAGGCTGGATATGATTGTATATGATTGTATTTATTTGTGTGGAATGTTCACAGAATCATGTTTACTCGTAAAGGAGGTTCTTATGATAAGCTCATTTTTTTACTGATTTTAATTGCAAGTAACAAAACATACAAGGAAAACAGAGCCTAATAGTTTTACAGAGAATAAAGAAATAATAGTGACTGATGTAGTTTTGGACATTCCAAGAATGGCAATCAGATGAAAGTGTCTCTTCATAAGGTTCCATGAGTTGATGGAGGGTGAAAATCAAGTTCAATTGTCTTAACAAATTCAGTTAAAGGATACCAGATTGCATAGGTGTGAGTCTTTCCACCCTTCAGATTGATTTTTTTTGTGTGAAATGGTTAATTTGTTCATAAGCATAATATTGCTTGCAGAATCCAGGCTTCAAAAAGATTTGCATGTAAAGTTTACTAATTTTGCACTCACTAATCTAGCTGCAATTAATAAATGGAGGATGAGGTCTTTACTGGTAATGTTCTTAATCGGAAGAGTAAAATAAGATAGGAGTACTAATTTTTGGTCTGGTTGTAGCGATTGTCCCATCAATTTATTAACTGTTTGAAAACCTTTTCCCCAAAAACCACCACATGTGTACTAGAGAGCCAGGTAAATTGCATTCCCACCAGCAGAAATTGGACGTGTTGTGGTTAATTCTGTGTAGTCTAGCTGGGCACAAGGACATGTGATGTGCTATCTATAAAGCATTTTCTTGAGTACTAACTGAGATGGATCCAAATGGTAGTTTAGGGCAGATTTGTTCCCAAAGGGTTTCCTCTAATTCTGCTCCAGAATCTTTCCCCCATTTTAATCTTAATGAAATGAGAGGAAAGGTAGCTATTGTGTGAGAAGATTTCCCTTTCCCAGTGGGTTGGTTGAGTTGAGAAGTTGCTCAAAAACTATTTCAGCTGGATAATTCTTGTGTCCTTGCATTTGGCTGATTTAGAAAATATATAACCAGGTCCTGGTGTATCTCTAACCAGCCACATGGTATATGTCCCAATGTAAAATTTATTTCTGGAACTGTAAGGGGCTTTTGGTTAGCATAGAAGTCTTTGAGATTATATAAACCCACTTTTTCCCAAGCAAATGAGCCTGATTTGGCTGCTGTACAAAAGGAAGGCTGTTGAGTTATTAAAGGAGAATCAACATGCAAAAGTTTCAGTCTCCTTTCTTTCCATATGGTCAAATCTGATTTTAGAAGGGGATTAATAATGTTCTCTATTGTATTGTCCATAAACTATTTCATCTGAAAAGGTGAGATGTTCTCCTTTTATCAAAATGATCATTAAGTACAAGGTTTACTTGTACTTAATGGTTTACCACCTATCACCACTTCACGGTGTTTAAATGAGTGTAGTAATGTAAAGGTTTCATCCTGAAATTGTTATTGCATCTTCTTTGCTTAATTGGCAAACCCAGGCCATTTACTTTCCAAGTTATTGCCATTAAGTGTGGCAATGTAATGTTAATTTAAAGCTATGCAGCTTATCCCAGGCAATGGATTTGTTAGGCAGCATAGTAATTTCAGTGTTGTTATCATATTCCATCAGCAAAAAATAAAGATGCTCTGAATTCCAAACTCACCCCTCACTAATTTCCCCAACCTTCCCAACAGAATAATCCCTACACCTACACTTGAGAGTGAAATAGTCCATCTATTCCTTCATAAGCCAAATGCTAATGAAATGAAATGAAAATGGGGGACATAAACATTAGCCCTCCTCCCCTCTACCCCCAGAAGCAGAAAACATTTTGCATGATTATATTGCAAACAAAAACAAGAGACCAATAGCCTAATTCTTGCCTGTTTTGTTATAGAGCCCATAGCTCTTGGTCCACCATAGTTGGTAGTTTCAGTGGGATCTCAGGGAGAGAAGAAGCCACCTGTGTGTTGTTTTTGCTGCTATTGTTTTTTTCTGAAGGCCTTTTTTGTCTTTGTTGCCAATCTCATTTGAGTTCTGTTCCTTCCTCTCCAGTGCCTACTTCTCTCAGTTATTTGTCTTCATTTGGTTGCTGTCCTAGTTGATTTAATAATTTTCTAGCTTTGAGTTGTGTGGAGGCTTTAGCAACTGCTTCATAAGTTATTAGGAGTTTGAGTGAGTAACCCGATCGGTACATTATGCCTGCTTCACAGAATGCTGTGATATAAATTTTAAGTTCACATCTGCATTGCAACATTCTTGTGCTGAGATTCTGGTAGATATTTATCATTGAATTTTCTATTAAGATTTTTCCAGTGTTCTGAACTTTTGAAATAAGTCTTTACATTATGAAGGCTCTAAAGCAAACAATAATGTCTCTCAGGGGCTCGCCATTTTTTTGTTTGTGATGGAGTGTTCAGTGTATCCTCCTAATATGACCTGCTTGTATAATGGCATCATGAAGTATTTCTTTTATTCAGGACGTAACAACCTTATGTAGGTTGGTGTCTCCAAAAATTTTCAGAGCCCCTTGAAGGCATAGATTCTGGCAGCGATCCCAATCCTGTGCATTCTTGAGCTACAGCTTGATGTCAGATTGAAGGTTTTTTAATATTCTAAATCTTGATTCTGTTGTTTGTGCTGGGTTCCATTGCTTCATTAGCTGTTGCAGAAGCATCTGAAACTGGAGTTTTTTAAAAATATCTTCTCTCAGCAGTTTCAGTGCTTACCCCAGTACAGTGGTCCATCAGGTTACAGACGCTTCAGGTTACAGATGCTTCAGGTTACAGACTCCACTAACCTGGAAGTAGTACCTCGGGTTAAGAACTTTGCTTCAGGATGAGAACAGAAATCGCGTGGCGGCGCAGCAGCAGTGGAAGGCCCCATTAGCGAAAGTGGTGCTTCAGGTTAAGAACAGTTTCAGGTTAAGAATGGACCTCCAGAACAAATTAAGTATTTAACCCGAGGTACCACTGTACTCAGTTCTTTTTTAATTAGGTCAACTAAATTGCCATGCCAAATGGAACTTCTGGTCTCTCTGAGTTGTTTTTCACTACCTTGAGCCCTGGTGGCCATTTTGGAAATGTCTGTGGCCTGGGCTTGTGAGTCTCTGATGATCTGAGATGGAGGTGACAACTAGTTGTCCAGAGTACTACTTTGTGACAATCTAATATTGCAGCTCAGTGCCTGCTTGTGGCTGTTAGGAGTTTGAGCAAGACTTTGTTTTGGAGCAAGCTAGGCCAGCAACAGATCAAAATGTCATCTTGCCTTGGTGACGTCTCGACCCCCAAAATATAATTTCATTTTCAACACCTGATGCCTGGAGTGATTCTGGATGGAACATTTTACAGGAAAATTTTGAACTCCCTACAAATTGGGTTATGTAATGGGACAGCTGGTTTTCACATATAGAATTTGTGGTGCTGGCTGACACTCCCCTCCCAAATCTCTGTTTCTCTTTTTAAAAAGTATATAACTCAGAAATGTGTTGGTACATTTACAAAATAGTTTGAGCATTTTTCCTTCTGAATAGAAAAAGGACAGCATTGATAGATTGACCTTTTTAAAATATATGGCAAGACACTGCAGAAACAAATGCTTCTGTAAATCCAGCTTCTGAAATTAACTTTTCAATAAGAAAAACACCCCAAGTTTCATTTCTGGGTAGACTTTAAAACACCTGTGATTTTCACATCCTAAAAGAAATAGTAACCAAAATGTTAGGTTAGCTGGAACAAATTTAAGAGTTTATTTGCGAATAGACTGACTTGAAACTAAACATGTAATGCAATTCTATGCATGTTTATTCAGAAGGAAGAGTCGCTGTTCATTAGGACTTCAAGTGTGTTTAGGATTGCAGCCACTATGAAAATTTGTTTATTCCAGTTATTTATTAGTTGCTTTTCAGAGCCAAGCCTTCACAAAGCAACAGAGAGAAATAAGAAGCGAAAAAAAGAACCTTTGGCAGAGTATGAAGCGCTGGTGTGAATATAGACAAATAAATGATTGAAATGTGAAATTAGATCATCAAAATTCTCTCAAGGAAAGGCAATACTAAAAAGATCAGTTGTTATTCAAGAAGGCCTTAACATTTGTTTGTTTGGCTCCCCCCCTTTTTTTAGCATAAGAGAGTTTCACAACTGCAGCAACTGTACCAATTTCACTGGTGAGCACACAAACAGGACTTCATATATGGATCCTGAATCACAGGCAGGGTCATGTAGGTATAGCTGCTCCATAAGGTAAACTAGTTCTAAACTGCCAGCACTTTGAATTGGGCCTAGAAATGCCCTGGGAGCTAGCGCAGCTGGTGCAAAAGTAGTGCCACACCCCACCAAACCTGAGCAGCCCCCATGTTAAAGTGCACTGCATTGGTTTAGTTTCAAGATAATTAAAGCATGAGTACAAAGAACAGTTTCTGATGTTCCAGATAGGCCTGCAGCTGGCATAGCAGCCTGAGCTGATACAATGCATCTGCAAACTGTGTGTTTGGTCCTTCAGCAGAAATCCAATCCCACCAAGGTCCAGATTAATCCTGACCAGATTGACAGGTCTACCAAGCCTCTATCCTTGACATCCATAGGTGAAAAAGGAAGGTAGAGTTGTGTGCCATCAGCAACATAGACTTGTTAAATTAATATGACATTCTGAAGTAAAAAAAAAATTCGAAATAGAAGTTTAGATGGTTTTCTCTTCCCTGATGCTTAATGCATATATTTTGTCAATAGTTGCCCCCAAAGCGCCTCATAAGGCCAGAACAGACATAATGAGGCTAATCAAAGAGGAGACAATAGATGTACATTTCCCTGTTTATCTGTTTGTTTTGTAACACAAAAAAACTTTAATAAAAACTTATTTAAAAACCTGTGATTAAGAGACCAGCAGAAAGCCCTGAGATCTTATACTTCGCCCTTAATATGAATTTCCCTTCAAGTCTTACTGCAGTTAATGGACACATCAGTACTGACATTAACAATGGTGAAAGTTAACAATGCATCCTTCTTAACCATGGTTTAAAGCTGGTTAAATTGAGAACCTAATTTAGCCTTTACCCCAGTTAATATTTTTGCTGGCATGTCATTTAATGTCAGGACATAATTAATTCACTCTAGGAAGGCAGCAATCCCAAGAACCAAATTTAATTACAGCCATGCTGTGGTGCCTGCTAGTGACATGAAACAAGTATTTCACTGAACTGGAGTACAAAGCAAAGAGGAAAAACAGACACATTTCTAGTCTGAGAGCAAATAGAACCCACCATTGTCCAGTCCTGTCCTCAAATGTATTACTGTACACATTTGTGTGTTGGTGTTCAATGCCACTTATTTATTTATTTAGTAAGTAAGTAAGTAAGTAAGTAAGTATGCCACATTTAGTGTAGAGCAGGATAAGTGTCGAAATACTGTTGAGTGGAGAAATGTTTTTATGCCCACAACAATTGACTCTCTTAAGTATAAAGTTGTTCTATTGCAATCATCAGGGCTATCTTACCCATAGGCGCTAGGGATGGAGGACACTAGGGTGCCGGGCTCTCAGGGGCGCCAGGCCGAGAGTACGGGGCCCGATAATTGAGTCCGGGGAAGAGCCTGCCTGTCGGTCAAAGTGCCACGGCGGGCTCAGCAGCTCTGCACCGCAAGTTTGGGGACAACTGAGCCAGCAAAATGCTGAGGCAGCCGTCCGGCTCCGTCCTCCTGCGCACCTGGGACTGGATAACCTGGGGGGGGGCGCCAGGTAGATCTTTGCACCCCAGCACCGTATATGCTTAAGACAGCCCTGGTGATCATTGACCAGTATCAGGATAAAATTACCAATTACAAAGTTTGAACAAAGTAAAATTAAAATAAATAAAATTACATATAATAAAAAAGCAGCTCTAGTTGGTCATTTATGCAACAAAAGAGAACCCCTCTGATCTAGGGATGACCATCCATCAATATACTACTCCTGAGTGCTTGTCATTATATGTCACACTTTAATTGCTGCTCTACAGAATTTGGCCACCTTATATGTTATGACAGAATTATTATCTAAGATCAGCAGAGTAGCAAGAAACTGTTCAGAACTCCCAATATATTTCTGGAGTATAGGCAAAATAAGGTCGGAGCATAGATCTCAGTAAAACAAACATTGGAGAAGCACATATTCTCCAGTTTCAATTTGGACAGAGTCACAGGGACAGCATCTATACAGATACGGGATTTTTCTATAGTGACATTTAAGAACAGCAGAGGAGAGAGCATGGCACAGGGTGAATGGCCTATGATATTTAGGCAGATCCAGATTGCTTAGATACTCTATAGGCATTGAGAGATATCTGCTGTAATCACTGTCAGTAAAATAGGGGGACCTATCCAGATCTCTTTGGCATTCTGTGTCTGTGATACATTGTTTGATAGCTGATTTAGCTTGCTCAAAGCCCATTCTGAGCAATTGCTCAAGGGAAAAGCCCAGAGCTAGAATTTTGGTCATAAAAGCCTGATACCATGCAGATTGGAAGTCATCCTTCAGAACAAGGGGAGCAAGCCCAGTAGGAAAAAATGATAATCTTAGCCATACTTTGGCCTCCATGCTCAAGAGACCTGCCTCCAGCCTAAAGATGGCATTGGTGACACATTTAGGGACCTGAAAGATTGAGCTTAGAAATTTATATTGGATGCACTCCAATGATGAATTGACTCTTTATTCTCTGGTCATAATAACAGCTTGGATATACAGTGGTACCTTGGTTCTCGAACTTAATTTGTTCTGGGAGTCTGTTTGACTCCCGAAACCATTCAAAACCCAAGGCGTGCGTGGCTTCTGATTGGCTGCAGGAGCTTCCTGTACTCAAGCGGAAACTGCATCGGATGTTCAGCTTCCAAAAAACGTTCACAAACCAGAACACTTACTTCCAGGATTGCGGCGTTCAGGAGCCGATTTGTTTGGCAACTAAGCCGTTCGGGAACCAAGGTACCACTGTATGATATGCCCTGTCAAGGATCTTGATAATCAATTGGGGTTGTCTAGTCCCTCTTTTCCCCCTGCATACACTCCACATTTTCCCCAAATCTGCTCCGGAAGCTTGGGGAAAATCCCAGAGCAGATTTGAGGTGTCTGCGGGAGAGTAGAAAAGGGAAATTCCATTGCGCACTTGTAATTTTGTTCACATCATGATTTAGGCCTGGGTGGTGTATCACCCAGGACCGATATGAGGGGCAGAGCGCGATGGCAGCTTCACACAGCCGTATATTGCATGTGGAAAGTCAATCCTGCTCCTGAGTCCCTCTGCTACCAGCGCCGCTTTCAATATTGTGCCACTGGTAGCAGAGGGACTCAGGAGCAGCAACAGCAGTTTCACCCAAGATAAACTGCTGGGTGAAGCCGCCATCACGCTCTGCCCCTCATACCGCAGAGGGAGGAGCAAGCTGTATTCCCACCCCCGGCTTCTTTATACTGCTCCGCTGAGGTACAGGCAGCCATGCTCCTCAGTGGAACAGTTTACAGATGGCCCCAACTCTGGCTCATGCGAGCCAGAGGCGGAGTGGGGGCTCCATTAAACTTTCCCCACCCCACCCCAGCTGAGCGAGCCCTGGTGCCTTTTGTGTGAGCCGGAGAGGCACTGGGCTTCACTCAGCTGGGGGGCGGAAGCCTTCCCACACACCCTGCTGAGCAAGGCAAACAGGCTGCATCAAGACCCGTCCCTGCAAGGCACTGGAGTGAAAGCGCTTCAGGTCCCTCCTTCGTGAAAGCTGCAGAAGCTTCACCCTGGCACCTCACGGGGTTGGGGCTAATGCAGCTTGTTGTTGCAACATTACTGTGTATCGCCAGATTGCAGCCTTTGGCTGGTGATACATAGTGATGTTGAAAACCTGACGTCGCTCAGCCCTAATCATGATTTTGTTGGATAGACCCTGTTTAAAAAATGTTTTAGTAAACATTTGATCTTGCTTGTATTTGTGTGTGTGGAATGTGTATCACATTTAGAAGCAGTGGGCAAAATTTTTGCTGAAAAGCATAAAATGTATTGGAAGGTTAGAAGTTAATGGTAAAAACACATAATGAGGAAGTTCTCTTCTTGTACAACACAATGCTGATGGCATGTAGACAAACACTAAGGGGCGGGAGTGTGTGTTGTTTAAGATCTTTTTCTGGTAAAAGCTGCTGGTAAATAATCAAAATGTAAACTTTCAAATGCATTTTCCAGGCACAAATGTGTTTATTTTCCTGGCCTGTACTTATTGTAGCGATAATTATTTCTGCTGATATTTACAGGCCTGTTTTTACTATTTTTGTAGCCCGCCCCTTCAATCTCATTTCAGTTCTGCTATCATGCTTAGCAGATTTGTGCCACGTGAACAAATGCTTTCCAGGCTCTTTGACCACCAGACATCTGTTTATCACATGGGGGAGACACGAGTCTTGACAGGTGTGAACTGGCACCATTATTCACAGCAAATACAAGTTGGAAACTTGTGTTGAGAAGCGTGGGTGGAGATGAAGTGATTTTCCCGCTGTTCTCAGCACATGTGGGCTTTTGGATTCCTACAGGACATTCTATCACATGCCTATAGAATTCTTTGGAGGCAGACTTCTAGTGCTTTGGCTGGCTCCCTGTCTTGGGCTGCATAACCTCCACAGTACAGAGCTGATGTTGGAGAAGCTTGCATAACAGAGTTGTTTGAAGCTCTGTGGTTGCTAATAGTGGCTTAGGGTAGATAATCTGGTTAACTCATTTCCAGGATCTATATACACAGTAGGTTAATTCTGAATGCAAAAGCTATATAGATTTGTAGTAACCTGAGCTAGTAATTGTGGAGGCAAGCTGTAGAATGTATTTGGAACATCAAGGGATAATGTGAAATTATCATTTTTCCCTTGGCAAAAATAATGTTTCTTTTTCCCTTTTGGATTATATTTGTGCGTGTGCATAGCTCTGAAGTATGTATATATATCCAATTTAAAGTAAAAGCATTCAAATACATTGAAATGTTTTGTTTGTGCTACATAAGACCCACTGTCTCCAGAGCTCTATGTTAACAGGACTAGGAAAATGCATCAGCCACTCAAGCACTATACAAAGCCAACCTTTTGGATGATCCTGACTAGCTCTCCTAATCTGAGAAATGAACGTAACAGGAATGGTCTGGGTACTATGGTATTACCTGTTTTCAACTTTCTCAGCTGGTAGCAGAATAGTTGAGGTTCCAGAAAAGGATTTGTGGGAGATAGCTATAGATTAGGGTGGCCAAAGTGTGGCTCATGAATTCCATGGGGCTTTTAGGTATTTAAAAGAAATTCCTAGTGTATGCATAGCTGCACATATGCTTTGGGCAATTGCCCTTTCCTCATCTGAAGCATCCATTGATGACTGAGGAACCAGAGCCGATGTTAGCCCACATCCCAAAATGAGTTTGTAGTGTTTGGGCAATAAGATAACAATATAGTGGTCATGATATTATGTTGACAGCATTTAAGCACATTTTTATGGTCATACTGTATTATAGTCCCATCCACACTGAAAATTCAGTGATATTTTGTAGGAATCTTAAAATGATAGATGCAAAAATCATTGTCCTATATTTCTCAGTATCCTTTTACCGTGCGAGAATCTGGCAGAATCATAAAGGAGGACTGTTACCTTGAGGTAGTGATGGGTAGAAGCATTTCCAGGCCACTGAGGTTGAATAAAGACATTCATTGCACTGACATTACTGTAATAAAACCTCCAAGTCAAATAAAGTTTACGTGGCATTTCAGAGGATTTTCTTTTCCGTTAAGAATATATATAGAAGGTGCTTTTGAAATATTACTGCAGAAGCACTAACATTTGCTGATGCTCTCTAATTATACAAAAATGGGTTTTTATTGTGGTACCAGTCACAGTGCTACCTTCTCCTTTGCAGTGAGTACTGTGATGTGCGATAGAATGAACTCAGACAGACAATGATCTGGATTAAAAATGGTCTCAACTTTATTGATTACAGGTGTAGGTGGAATTTTGGCTCAGGTATTGGGTGTATATCCATTTCAGCCTCCTACCAGAGGGTTGAAACTAGCCATCTGCCATGTGCATTTTGCAACTGGCTTTCAACCACTTGCGATCAAGTGAAGGTGCCTGGGCGCCAGGATGGTGCCTGAAATCTCCACCATCTGGGGATCATTGGATCTGGACTGTTTCCACACCCTAATACCCCCATCCTGTAGCACTCTATCAGTTACATTTTATCTGTACAATCAGAATGGATTTCTGGAACCAAAATGCTTTTATTGTGCAGCCTGAACAGGAGCAGTCACCATGAAGAAAAAGAGGCCAGAATAGGCCAATAAATATGTGAACTGTCCTTGGATCAAGTGACTTTTCTTCTTTAAGTTCTCAAAGTTCTTCACCAAGCTCAAGATTATCAACTTAACTGGCTAAATGTTTAGCTGATGATCAGTCATAGTCAGTGCATCATTTGAAAAAACAGCAACTAGACATTCTGTTTTGGCGACTGCAACCCTGGTTTAAGGAGCCATTTGGCACCTAGCTTATATATCAGGGTTGTGCCCAGGAATATGGCCTCCCCCAATATGCCGATTTACCAAGGTAGCGATCCTAAGGCTGCCACTGGTATCTCTATGGCCTGTCTGCGCCACACTTGGGTTCTGGACAGAGACTTCCACCAAAACTCCTCTAACAGAGTACCCTGATTCAGCGGCAGAGTGTATGCTGCCACCACCCGGCACAGGGGCAGGGTGTGCACTCATGCCAACCTGGCAGCCCTGTGTGACTGGGGTCAGACTCTCCAGTCGCAGCCTCGGAAAGTAGTGTGGTGGGGATGCACTCAGAGTAGAGGGGCACCGCCTCCACTGCCGCCTCTCCTCCTCTCTGCCACTTCGGCTGGCAGCATTGGGCCATTGAATGGCGGAAGGCCTGGCCCGGGCATGGCTTTCCTCACTGTGGCTCTGGCCTCAATGAAGAAGCCTGTCATGTGGGAACTTCGTTATGTGCCCAGGACCATGGCCCCCCCAGGCCCCCATGCTACACCACTGCCCTGATTAAGTCTCTGATTCAGGACAGGGTGATGCACCACTTCACCCAAATGTGTGAACACAAGAAACATTGATATTGCAAAAGTGCTAACATGTGCTGATGCTCTCTAGTTATACAGAAATGGGATTTCATTAAAATACCTTCCATTAAACAAGTAATAAGTTCATCCAGTGAAAATTAATTATGGTGGGCTTTACATATACTGTCCTTGCTTAATTGGGCATCCTTTTAATCCATCCAATTCACAGCAAATCTCATTAGACGCATAGAATGTTTTTCCTTTGTTGCACATTACCCCCGTGGAGCTGACAATTAAGTCAGACATAGCCGCCTTATAATGTCCATAGTGATACTGAAAAATAGTTAAGATGTAGGAAAGCCACAGAGGTGTTTTACTATAATATACAAAGCACAAAATTCAGGATTATTTCATCAGAATAGGGAGCCAAATTATTTCCTTAGAAAATACAATTTCAGTTTCGTTTAGCGACAAGGTGTCACTTGGTCATAAGATGTGTTTCTTAAATAAAATGGTAGATTGCAAAACAGGATTTGCATTGCAATCAAGGTTTCTAATAATTTTAGAAAAATAGGGATGGGTCTATATAAAGAATGGGAAAATCACTTTTAATTTTTAATATGCTTAGAAAAACCAACACATTTCTCACAGAAGATTAACTGTCATCCTAAAGACGGTACCACAGTTGTGTTCTGTTCCAGAGGTTGTGGGAGCTCATGGTACCCTTTCCCTTGGCCTGGAGAGTGGGACATGGTCAGAGGCACCAACTTGGGCCCCAGATTGTGGGTGCCCAGTGGCGTGCATGCAACGTGACACCATGCCATCACATCCCACTGGTGCACACTGCTCAACCTGTGCTGGCTCTCCAGAATCATGGCGGTGACTTGGTCAGGGCCTCCATCTCTGCTGTGGGGCTTCTGTTGGGGGCCACTGTGGCTGCTTATGTGCTTCTGGAAGTGTGGCCCTGCTCCCAGGCTGGGTCTGTGTCCATGACAGGCCTTGGAAGGGCACCCAGAGTGGAAATTTGTGAGTGCCAAGGCACCTACGCCCCCTCCCCCGATGGCACCTATGGACATGGCTGAGACTTTTCTTCTCTGTTCATTTCCATCCTAAATTTGGTGTGGAGAGAACAATCTGGCTCTTAATACGGCTAAGACCAAGGAATTGGTGGTGGATTACAGGAAAAAAAAGGCGGACATTCAGCCCTTGTATATCAACGGGGAACGGGTGGAGAGGGTGGCGGAATTCAGGTTTTTGGGAGTGACTATCGATCAGGGCATGACTTGGAGCGCAAATACCACTGCTCTGGTGAAGAAGGCCCAGCAGAGAATTTATTTCCTCAGACTTTTAAAGAAGAACAATCTGAGTGAGAGACTGCTGGTGTCCTTCTATCGAGGCTCCATAGAGAGCATTCTCACATACTGTATTTGTGCTTGGTTCACCAGTTGTACAGCTAGGGAGAGGAAGGTGCTCCAGAAGGTCATAACCACAGCCCAAAGGATTATTGGTCATCCTCTCCCATCTTTGGAAGAACTGTACGGTTCCCGTTGTCTTAGGAAAGCAAACAACATCCTGCAGGATTCATCTCACCCGGGATACAGTCTGTTTGCACTATTGCCTTCTGGCAGGAGATATAGAAACATCAAGTCAAGGACAAATAGACTGAAAAATAGTTTCTATCCAAGAGCTGTGGCCTTTTTGAATGCTGTAACTCGATAGTGTGACCTGGGAGTTTGATGGGTGTGGGTGTGGGTGTGGCTGGAATGTGGTTTGTTTGGTTGTTGTTGTTGTTTTGCTTTTGTTGTTTTTTAAGGGATGGCATCCAATTTCGTTGCACTTGTGCAATGTTGCACTTGTGTAATGACAATAAAGAATCTATCTATCTATCTATCTATCTATCTATCTATCTATCTATCTATCTAAATTGCAGCAAAGAAGAGATCAAGGTGTGCCTATGTGCCTGCCCACCTTAAAATATGCAAAAACATAAGAATAGACTGCTGGTGCCGACCAGTGGCCCATCTAGTTCAGCATCCTATTCTCACAGTGACCCACAGTTACTGTGGAAAACCAGCAACAAAACATTAGCACAAGAGCACTCTCCCCTTCCGTGATTCTCAGCAACTGTTATTCAGAAGCATTGCTACCTCCAACTGGAGGTAGAGCACATTCATTGATAGCCCTTTCCTCCCTGAATTTGTCTAATTCTCTTTTAAAGTCATCCAACTTGGTGACCATCGTTGCCTCCTAGGGGAGTGAGTTCCATTGCTACAGGAAGGTGTACTTACTTTTATCTGTCCTAAATCTTCCAACATTCGGCTTCATTGGATGTCAGTGAGATACGGTTTCTTCCTTTGCTAAAGTCTCACTATGGAGCAAAGTCTCTGGTCTCATCAGTGACATTTAAAAAAACACACAAAAAAACCTGGCCTTGGTATTCCTCATTCTTTGTATTCTGTCTGTGCTATTATATCTCACTTTAGCATTGGACTCAGGGGTTAACTTTTAGGGCCTAGGGTATGGCCTGAAAGCACATAAGACCACCACACTGCTGAAACTATAAGCAGGTCTGAATCCTGCTAGTGCCTGGATGGGTGCCTGGATGCTGCCTTAGTTTCCAAGGCAGAAGAGAGGCAGGATTTAAAAATAAGATAATGAATTATAGGGGACATACCTGTTGTGAGTACAAGGAAAATCAAAGGATCCAGTGACTAGATTTTAGTAGAAGCTATAATAGTTTTCCAATTCTGTCCATTTGGAATTTTAAAATCCTGTTTCTTCGCTGGTGTGTTTTCTTTATGGAAAGTTTTATTTAATGCTGTGAAAGGTTTTTTTAAAGATGGTATTATGTTATATTTTCTAGGAACTAGCAAGTTGCGGATGGAATAAGAAAGAAAAACACATCCTTGCCCCCAATGTTGTTGCCTTTACAAGGAGGTTTAATCAGGTAAAGATTCCAATTAGTTAATACATAATAATTGTCTCTCAGCTTAATGCAGGTTGGATTTTGTAACTGTACTGTACAGTTAGACACTTGCTATATCTAGATTTTTAACAACTGTCTTTGATGGATTAGCTAATTATGAAGTAATCAAACCTTCATCTTGTTTCCTATCTTGTTAATAGTTAGAAACTTACAGCTGCCTAGGATTTCAGAAAGTTACCCTTTCTAGATGGGGTTGCACTTCTTCTAAAGGAACAGAGAGGTGGAATAGGAGTATTCCTTGATCCATGAGTGAAGGCTCACGTGGCCATGGTGGCTAGGACTGCTTTCTTCCAGTGTTAGCTAGTGTCCCAGCTATAGCTGCTCTTGACAGGGAAAGCTTAGCAACAGTCGTCCATGCATTGCTAACCTTGAGATTGGATTATAGGGCTGTCCTACTATTATTGTGTGGAAGCCCGTCTTGTGGCCAGGAGTGCCTTCTAGTAACACATAACACCAGTGCTGAAGGAACTGCACTTGTTGTCAATATGGTCCCAGCCCAAATTTAAGGCTTGGCTTTTGGTGTACAGAGTTTTCAACAGTTTGGGACCAGGGTATCTGAGGGATTGCCTTACCGTACAACTGCCTGTTCACAATGGTCATCTACAGAAGCTTTCCTTGTGGTGCTGAATGTTCCAGAGGTTTCTTCCATAACAACTCATACCAGGTCCTTCAGCACAGCAGCACCTGCCCTATGGAACACAGTGCCCATTGAAGATTAGACAGTCACCAGGCTATACACATTTTGTCAGATACAAAAAGCTTTTATGTTGACAAGATTTTCCAGAAATATTAGTTTAATCGTGGGCAGCATTTTATCATTATTTATTTTTAGAATGATTTTTTTCTGTTTTCACTTGTTTTGTTTTTATTGTTGCATGCCGCTATGGGAAGGGTGAAAAACCTGAAGCTTGTCTGCCTGCTGGGCCATTTTGATCAAACAGCACCCACCTGTCCTACACCTGATGTCATAAGGGAGGGTCTTATCCAAAGCCCACTTAGCATATTCCAAAGTGTCTTGGTCCAGGCACACGTGCACTCTGTTATGCCCAGTTCTAAGCAGGATGGCCCTCTCTTTGCACACACCCCGTCCCATTTCAGTTGATGCGAACAGAGGGCAACTCTGCTTGGTCCAATTGCATGAGAGAGCTTCCTGCCTGGAGGTATCTTGTGCACCTGAACCCAGTGCTTAGCAGGATTCGACCCCTCACCAGCGGATGCAACAGAAGGAAATCCTGCTTAGACTGGGTATTCCTCCTGGCTTTGTTTCATCAGCTGTTTCATTGTAGATGGGTTTGCAAGAAAGCTGCTAAAAGGGGAGGGAGCTTACTTTTAGCAGCAATACTTTTGATATGTGCTAGTGCCCCCTCCCCTAGTTTAAGCGATTTACTAGTCAAGTTGCATCTGCTTCCTCACTCAGAGGTCTAAGTGAAATCTATACATGCATAAGCCCCACTGAGTTCAACTAAACTTAATTCTACTTTCCTGGGAGTAAGCCTCAGTAAATTCAGTAGGGCTTGCTTGTGAGTAGACATGCATATGCTTGTACTGTTTACCAAAAAACACCCTCCCCATAATTCTCACATAGTACCCAACCTCTCATTTCAGCATAAGGTGGCCAGCTAATTCTTCTCCCCTCCACCCCCCCACAGAAAGCCCCCACAAAAGCCCTCATCCCACCAAGCTCTCTCTTTTTATCAAAGGGAGGGATAGAGGGCAAGCAAGCAAAGAGATAGCCTCCAATAAATAAATAAATCCATCTTAATATGGAGGAAAGCTATTTAGGGGAAACCAACAACATAAACACCACCAGAAAATAAAAACAAAAACTCATCTCCCTCTTTTTCTCACTGGTGAGGAGGGAGTGGGAGGAAAGTAAGAAGTGCTTTCCAGTTCTTTTTATACATTCTTTCTTCACTTTGCTGCTCGATCTCTGATTGTCTAGCTGTGGGAGGTTCCTCCTGGATTGTTAGCAGGCTTTGCATAATTAACTGAGCTCTAAGTGGAAAGAAAGGGATGCGGATGGTGCTGTGGGTTAAACCACAGAGCCTAGGGCTTGCCAATCAGAAGGTTGGCAGTTCGAATCCCCGCGACGGGGTGAGCTCCCGTTGCTTGGTCCCTGCTCCTGCCAACCTAGCAGTTTGAAAGCACGTCAAAGTGCAAGTAGATAAATAGGTACCACTCTGGCGGGAAGGTAAACGGCATTTCTTTGCGCTGCTCTGGTTCGCCAGAAGCGGCTTAGTCATGCTGGCCATATGACCCGGAAGCTGTATGCCAGCTCCCTCGGCCAATAAAGCGAGATGAGCGCCGCAACCCCAGAGTCGGTCACGAATGGACCTATTGGTCAGGGGTCCCTTGACCTAAGTGGAAAGATACTGTGAAGATGAAAGAGTTTGCTGGTTAGTGTGAAGGCTTATTGTCATTTCCTATTGGTTAGGAGGGAGGGGGGAGAGAGCAAACAAAGCTGAAGACACCTTGCCTGCTAATTACCTGCAAAGTGTCTGTAAAGTATCGGTTCAGCTAAGCTACCCCTAGGAAGCTGCTAAGTCTCCACCTTTTGTTCACTGGTATATTGCCTTGTTGAAACACATATCATGATGTTATTTCAATACTTGCATTCAACGATATGGCGATTTATAGCACAGCCCTATCATATATATAGATGTTAACTGGAGTAGAAAATAAATGATTTTATCAGAGCAGGCATAGGCAAACTCTGGCCCTCCATCATCCCTGACCACTGGTCCTGTTAGCTAGGGATGATGGGAATTGTAGTCCCAAACATCTGGAGAGCCGGAGTTTGCCTATGCCTGGTAAAGAGCAATGAAGTTACTAGGCTCAATAGAATACCAATAAAACTTACATCATCCTTCTGTAATCCAAAACTGAACTCAGTTCAGGAAAGAAGCACATTCAGACAGCTGTGCTTGGGTCACAGTAATGTTCATACCTTACTGTGCAATCACTATGATGAATTCAGGTGGTTATTAATAACTCAATAGGCATGACTTCTTAGAGTGGTTCCACAGGGTTGTATATGATAGAGAATTACAGTGCCTTATTCTAAATAGCAATACCTTTTCATATCAACAAAGGTTCTGGTACTTACGTAGCTTGTATGAAATATCTTGCACTGGGGTTAGTTAGCTGCAACTGCCTCCTGTGGATGTTTCAACACATTCTTTCTCTAAAACAGAGAATGTCTATCTCTCTGTCCTTTTGACATAGGAATATGCTTATTTGTAGACATAGTGGTTTGCACTATTACATGCTTTGCACATCTGAGCCGGTTGTTTAAGATTCTTAAGTGGTACCAAATTTGTTTTAATTCAGTGGAGCCTGCTTTTTTCATTAAATTAAAGTCAATATTTTTATTTTTATAGGTCAGTTTCTGGGTCGTACGAGAAATTTTAACAGCACAGACATTAAAAATAAGGGCAGAAATATTGAGCCATTTTGTGAAAATAGCAAAGGTAAGCTTTTTGCTTTTAAATAAAAGTCTCTCTAAATATTTTTGCCACTTCATAGCCATCTTCTCTTTCTCTTGTACTGTTGAAAAAGAAAATGTGTTCTGTAGAAACCAGGGGCAATTTAGCCAGCAGAAAAATTGTTGTTAGTTACAGTGGTACCTCTGGTTCTTAATTCGTTCCGGAGGTCCATTCTTAACCTGAAACTGTTCTTAACCTGAAGCACCACTTTAGCTAATGGGGCCTCTTGCTACTGTTGTGCCGCCACCACGCAATTTCTTTTCTCATCTTGAAGCAAAGTTCTTAACCCGAGGTACTATTTCTGGGTTAGCAGAGTCTGTAACCTGAAGCGTATGTAACCTGAAGCGTATGTAATCCGAGGTACCACTGTATTACATCTATCCATATTACATCTATCCATATCCGTTTATATGAACAGATAATACCTACTGTGTTGGCTAATTCTAATATGAATTCAGTCAATTAATTGTTCTCATCCACAGAGCTTTAGGCTAAGTGACATTTTACCAAACACAAAATCCCAGGGTAAATTTACTCAGTACCTTAATAGAAGTGCTTATGAACATTTCAAGTTCTTGAAAATATTGAGTAAACTACTTATTTTGTATTGAGGTATCTTGGAATTACATACAAGGTAAAAGAAAATTCAAAATCTAGCTTTTTGACCAGTAAATTGCAGTTGAGAAACGTGTGATAGAGACTCATGTGATTCTGCCCACACATTAGCTGTTCAGTTTTTAGGAGTGATTTGTGTTTACAGTAGAACACTTTATTAAATTAAAGAAGCACTTTAAGAAAGTGGCAAGGAAAAAAACCTAATTAATATAAGTAAACAAGAGTTTGGATGAGAGTCTGCTGCATAACTAGCACCATGAAAAGCAGTATATCACTGCAAGCTGAGCCAACACTCTGTAGCCATATGTCAAATCCGACTGTTTCCTCATATTTTACTTACCTCCTCTCCCCCTCCTGTTTCATTATTGGCTTTGTAATCATTCTAATCATCTCAATTTCACTCTTGTCTTTGGAGACATATTTCAAACCAGCACCTGCCTCCTAGCTCAGACTTAGACTCATCACATGTTCCTCCCACCTGTGGAGGCTGTTAATCAAGTAATGTATGTAACGTATCAAGTAACATTTCCAGATAAGGAAACAGCCTCAGAATCAAGATCCAGATAAAAACAAATCCAGATATGCTTTGGAACAGGGAACAGTCCCTTTTGAGCAGTTTTCTTTGCCTATACAATGAACAACTGAGGATTGCAAAGACAGTGTAGAAATTTCCCATACTCCCTTGCAGGAGGTAAACTGAATGGCATATTTGGCTAAGCCAGTGATATTCATCAACTTCCACTTTAAAAGGGCAAAATCCATTTGAGAAGACAACAAACAAATCAGTCAATCCTAGCGCTTATGCATGCTACCTCAGTATCTAGACAACAAAATCTAGCACTTTCCCCTTCGCGTTCTGCCCAAGTTATGATTATCCTTTTATATTTTTGTAAATGACCTCAAATGTTTTAAGGAATGCCCCAATTCCTAGCAAAAGTAAGGTCCTAGCCAAAGTAAAATCAGAATTCTGTCTTACTTCCTAGACTAACATTTAATGTTAGTTATAATTAACCCACATTAGCATGTGGAATAGCAACTTCATCTTTTTTAAAGACCTTCTTGCACTCTTGTAACTTGTAACAGATTGATTGGTCTGTGTCACAAGGACCAATGCCTTGCATGCCCACCTTTCCCCAAGTCCAAGCTTGGGAAGACAATTCACCTGGGAGATTTGCCAACTATAGGATAATTGATAATTTTTGTTCCCATTTATTTTATTCTCTGAAATATAAGTTTGAATTAATATCATTTAAAAAGACTTAGAAATGTGTTATTTTGAATTCCAGGTGCTCTGATTTTATTATCAGTTGCACTAATATCCCTCTGATGTTTATCAGTTGTGCTAATATTCTTACCAATATGCTTAAATACTGTTGTATATGCTACTTGGATAGTGATATTTTAATTTGTTAGGGGTGTGCTAAATCTCTGAAGAGAAATTGATCAGATCCAAATGCTAGCAGGCTAAAAGTAAACTCTGAATACCCATTTGGAGTGATGGCAAGAAATTATTATCATTTGTATGACTTCTCTTTTTGTTTTTAAAACATTTTTAAATGAGTGATAACCCTAAGAATGCAAAACGAAGAATGCAAAACTAAGAAACGTCTCTGCTTCATCCCTAGACTCCTTATATTTATGAAGTAAGATTCCCCACCACAGCCCAACCATGTAAGGAAGCTCTCAGATCTATGGGAATATGATAAACTTTAGTAACAGTGGAGGGGAAGGCCCTTCTGTGTTAGAGAATGTCTGTTGTAAGTCAGTCCAGAAGTAACTTCGATCTATTGAGTTAAGACCCCCCCCCCATCCATGCCTCACCAGCTAAATCAGAGTATTTGCTCATCTGTTTTCACACACCCAAATCAAAACCCCTTTTAAGTGAATAGGGCAAAGACTTCCACGAAGGAGACCAGACATTTTGTAAAGCAACAAACAAACGGAAGAGCCATTCCATATATAGTGAATATCGCTTATTATTCAGTTTTGTTTATCTAACACATTGCCTACTTTGAAGGGAGGAGGCGAACCTATTGGCTTCAGGTTTATATTTCTGAATTGTACAGTAAGTTATTATTCTCTGTATAGCAAAAAAGTTCCTTATGAGTGTTGTGCGTGCTGGATTTTGTAATTTGCTTATTACTTACTTGCATTATAAGCATTAAAAGTGAACACTAAGTAATAGTGCAATCTGTTTCCTTTGCATCTGGTCTTTACATTTTCTAGTTTCATGTCACAATGCATTCAATTCTTTTGTATGTTCTATATTTTACAATATTAAGAGTGAGGTCTTGGAACACATTTTATTTTGTTGAATGAGCTAGGACATTCCAACCCCATATGGAAAACTGATGGGGTTTTGGCCTGTTTTTCCTCCCTCCTCAGAAACTTCTAGAACTGAACAACCTTCATTCCCTCATGTCTGTGGTATCAGCTCTGCAAAGTGCACCTATTTTCAGACTGACGAAAACCTGGGCAGTAAGTTGTTGTGGACTTTATTTGTATACTCCCCTCTCTCAATCTCTGAGATACTGTATGCATAAAATTGACTACATGTTAAATTCAAAAAATTATGGTACTGTTCTGTAATTTGAATGGCCTAAAAAACAGACCATTTGAATGGCCTAAAAAACAACTCATTAAAGCTTAGCTTCCTGTTTTATTTCTGCACTAGAATGTTTGCTATGCATTATTTCATGGATCTTGGAAGGGAGAAGGGGTGAAGTTTTGATAACCATGACTGGAAGTTGGCCAGCCCCCAGAGAGTGATAGAAGCTGATTCATTATTAAAAGATTCGGGAAATTTTCCAGAAAGCATGTCTGGTGCTCTTTTCAAGACCCTAGCCTTGCAAGATGGACAGGGCCATCAACACAATCACTTATAAATACCCTGGACTTCCATGTGGCAGCCAGGTGGCTCCTTGATTTTCTCAGGAGCTCCAGTCAACGAAGTGGGCCATCCCAACAGCTAGAGCAGATGTGGCTCAAGTATTGATGTGGATTTGTCTCAATATAGGCAGTAGAGGCAGCTTCTTAGCTCCCATTGTGTATTCAGTAAACCACCCAGCAGAGCTGTTTCGAATTGTTGTAGGATTTGGGCAGGACCTTTGCACTGGTGATGATAACTACACGCACTCTCGATCCCTGCTCATTATGGTTGATAACACTGTGTGAGGGAGTTGGTCTGCTCTCCCTCCAGATTAGGCCCTCCATGGACCCTGAGATTTTAGAAAACTATTACCCAGTCTCCAGGGTGTTCAAGAAAGCAGTTGCCAATTTACGAGTCAGCTGCAGATATGTTTGGGAGAAGCAAATTACAAGTTATCAAGATACCTGTAGGTGGGCCTTGACCCATTTCAGTCTGGTTTAACACCCAGGTTTAGCACCAGAACAGCCTTGGTCACCCCGATTGATGGGGTGGAATCAATCCTGTTGCTTTTCCTTGATTTCTTGGCAGCTTTTGACAGATTCACTATAGTATCCTTCTGGAACAACAGGATTGGGAGTTGGGGACACTGTATTAGAGAGGTTCTGCTACCTACAAGGTCACTACCAGAAAGTAATACTAGGGGACTATTGACATAGGCTCCCATGACAGGAGCCTATTCTGTCTCCTGTGTTATTCAACATCTATGTGAAACATTTGGGAGTTACCATTTGGGGATTTGGAGCATGGTGCTGCTCTGTTTTCCCTTTCCTTCTGAATGAGAGGCTAGAAACTGATGGCCTGAGTGGGGTCAATAAACTGAGATGAATCCTAATGAGATGAAAGTGCTGTGGGTGAGTGGTTTCCATGTGCAGGATTTAGGTGGGTTTCCTGCTCTTCAGTGGCGTAGCGTGGGTTGTCAGCACCCGGGGCAAGGCAAGTAATTTGCACCCCCTAACCCGTGGATTTGCGCACCCTAACCCTAACCCCCAGATGTTGCGCCCGGTGCAGCCTGCCCCCCCTGCACCCCCCACGCTACGCCACTGCTGCTCTTGGAGCATTTTCATTCCCACTGGGGGATGTTCTTGGATTTTCATAGTCGGGATGTTTCTGGATTTCTGTCACCAGAGTTTGAAGTGGCCTCTGTAATCAGGATTGTGTATGCCCTCCATATGCTGTTTCACCAGCTACAGCTGTTGCTAGACTGGGATAGACTGTCACCAGTAGTCTATGCTATAGTGACTTGTTTGTCAGAACTACTGCAACATATTTTGTGTTGGACTGCCTTGAAGATGGTCTGGAAATGCAGAATGTGACTGCCAGGATAATAAGCCTAATGAGACTAGGTGTCACCAATTTTGAAAGTGTAGCATGCTGCCAAGTGTGAGATTCTGGGCCCAATTAAGAGTGTTTGTACTAGTAAGCCCTAAACTAGCTTATTATCCGTAAACAATACTTAAAAGTTTACCTCTCACAATATCAACTATCCCAGATCTTACAGTTGTCAGGAGATGCTATGATGGTGGTGCCACTGGTAGGTGTTGCCCAGCTGGAGCTGGCCTGAAACAGAGCCTCTTCAATAGTGATTCCTCACTTATGGAATGCCATCTCTGATTAGTTGTGTTTCCCTCCCTCATTATTAACATTTAGATGTTGTTTTAAATCTTCCTTTTCACCCAGGCATTTGTTGGCTGAAATAGATTGTTCCTGCCAAACTTGAGATTGTTTATCTTTGAGAATATAGATTGGTTTTTAAAAAACAAAATAAAATAAATTGTATTGTTTTTGTTGTTTACCATCCCAGGCAGCTTTGGGAGGAAGGCCAGAATAAATACATAAAGTTGATGACCATTTTGCATGACGGTTTTATTCCTGGCCACTGTGCACATCAGTGGAGCATGTATAAGGACCCCCCATTCTGCTCTGCCCCCCTTCCACCCTTCTAGTGACCAGGTTTGGCACCTTGCACGCATGCACAATTGTGCATTGTTCAGATGCACATTAATTGGTCATTGCCTGTAATAAGTAAATAAGAGAAGCCAGTACAGTAGTTGTTCTAACTGTATATTGGAATGAGACCATGTGACTTTCTTCCTCTTCAAGATCTCACTTTTGCATTGTACTCAGTCCTGCCAGAGGTGTTCAGTTACAAACCTGGAGCAATTTCAGTTATTCCAAGATTTATTAGAGGGGTTTATTAAAGTGGTTTAGGTGCTGTAGCTATCATTTGTGCTATAGTAATAAGATAGATTGTATTTTGTCTATTTAAGGCAATTACTGTATGACATTTTAAGAGACCAAATCAGTGCTATTCTCTTTTTCATTGATCTTCTTCCTGTAGGTTTTGCATTGTTTAAATGAATGTCTGTTCAATTTCACCCATATTTCCCACTAAACATTATTCATGGGCTCTTAGCCTTGCAGGGAGGGAAATTAGGTAGGATTGTATTTAGTTACAAAATCTTTCTACATCTTTCCTATGCTAGGCTAATTTAAAGAGGTAAAATATGTCTGTTATGTATATTTTTTAAGTATTGTGAGCTATTCATCTACAGCAGTGATGTCCAAACTGTTTTGGGACTACAACTCCCATCATCCTTAGCTAACAGGACCAGCAGTCAGGGATGATGGGAATTGTAGTCCCAAAACAGCTGGAGGGCCAAGTTTGGCCATCACGTTATCTACAGTGTCAGAATGGATGAGTTGATGGGAAATGCTTTTGTAAGTACCGGTACTTTGTCTGTAAAAGGCCCACGGACCTTCTTCCTGGTATTAAGATTCAGAAACAAAAGTTGCTTTGGCAAAAATTCAAAATACGGTAACTAAAACAGTTCTAAAATGGTTCAAACAGTGAGAAGCATGAAATAGAAAACACCATTCCCATTTCTTGCAATTGTTTAACATTTTACTGGTTGCAATTTAGGTACGTTTTCTCAGCAGCAAATCCTTTATGAGTTGAGGTGATGTGATGTTGTGGGAGTGCAAATAGGTGGGAGAGAGGCTTTTATAAGCAATAGCCGGGGTCCAAAAACAGCAGACCCACCACTTCAAAAATATGGGGGGGGGGACAAGTTAAAGAATCCATTGAACATACAATATTAATCTCATAGTGCCTTGGATCCTCACTGATATCTTCCTATATCTCCTTTTTTAAAGTGGACATTCAACCTATGGGCTTGTTCTTTTCTTTTTTTCTTTTTTGAATCTTGTTTTAGTAAATTATGACACTGGTTATTGTCAAGATAATGATGAGACATAAGGGAGGATCCAGTCATGTCTGTTTGTCAGTCCCAAGATGTTGAAACTTTATAAGCAACTTTAATTATAAGCAAAAAGCTACAAAGAGGTAGTAAAGAAGATAGGTCCCTGGACCAGTGAACAAATCAGCCGCAACCTATTACTTGATGATATGTTGCCAGTGTGGCTTTTGGGTTCTGAACAGACCTCCCAGTATTGGAAGATATCTAGTAGCTTTTACATATTATCTTCTTTATGATTGTTTACATTTTGTACCGATTGTCTAAAATAAAACTAGGAACAATAGTCCCCTTAGAATCTAGAAATCCAACTTTTGTGCACATAGAGATGCCTCCCCCCCCCCACTTATGTTTTAGGAAATGAGTCTATTTCCATTGGAAAACTCATGTTTTTATTATCCACCACAAAAATAATATTTGCCTTTATATGGCTAATGTTTGATTTAGCCCAATTTCACAGTTTAATGATCTGTGTTGTTTTGTGGATTCTGTATGTGCGTATGGATCTATATCCACAAAGCAGGAAATGGCACTTGGGTTGCTATGTATGTATCTGTAGTTTTTTTTGGATTCTAAGCTATTTGCACTGGATATCCTACTAACAATTTTCCTGTTTACATAGTAGTCAGTCTTCTGTCAAATATATTTGGATACATTTCTTCTTTGTATTAAAGGCAGAGTTGGAGGTGGCTGTAACAGTTCCAAGTGATTACCAAAATGAATAGAGCCAATGACCTTTTGGATGAAAACACTGTTAGTTTTGGACTGAAGTGCAAGATTCAGAAGCCTGTGGTGGTGCTGGGGAGAATCTGCTTGAATGAGTGTTTTAAAACGTGTAGCCTGAAAAGAACAACTGTACTTTCAAACAAAGCAAACCTATTTCTAAAAGGATTGTCGTTGTGGGACAATGTTGTGAACTGATGCCCTCTGCTTTGTATGTGATGAATAATATATTACAACCTGAATCATTCTAGATCTGAAACAAAATATAACACCAATGGGACCCTTGGAAAAGCGTTGTTTCACATTTTTGCTTTTTAAAACCAGCTTTTAAGGATCACTTTAAAATATTTACTGTACAATGCTGTTTTAAATCAACGGCAATTTAAGACCAGTTGAATTTACTTGGAGGCAAATGTGTATAGCATTTGAGGTTAAAGTTATTGTTGATGAATTGTTTACGATTTTTTCTATTCCTCCAGTTTAGTTGCATCCATAATTTGAGAGTAATTTGGGAAATCTAAATTTTCTTCTTACCCCAAGAAATGCTGTTTAAATAAATGCATTATCCACTCTAGTATGGTCATACTCTTGATTGATAAGCTCCCTCTATTTGTAGAAGAATTGAAGGCATCATTTCAGAGAATCAATAAATGCTTGTATTGGGTTGGTGTACGCTGCTCTGCTCCAAAATTATGTGATAATAAGTCTCTATTCTGCTGGTTCTAGAGGACTCTCTTGTGGGCACTGGTCATGTGCAAATATCCTCTAATCATGTGATAAGCTTTAGGCAGTTCAGCATACAATGGTACCTCGGTTTATGAACTTAATCCGTTCCGGAAGTCCATTCTTAAACCGAAACCGTTTTTAAACCAAGGCACGCTTTCCCTAAAGAGGCCTCCCGCCGCTGGTGCCCTTCCACTGTTCGGCTTCTGTTCTTAGACCGAGGTAAAGTTCACACTACTTCTGGTTTTGCAGAATTCGTAAGCCGAATAGTCCGTAAGCAGGGCTGTTCTTAAACCAAGGTACCATTGTACTGGCTTGCTCTGTCAGAAAGAGATGTAAGAGCTTAGAAAGGGAAAATAATGTTACATGTAAATTATCACTTTTTTAAGGGATGCGGCCCAACCTGGAGACTTTTCTTGATGGAGCTTCTGTGCACATGAGCATTTTATATATGTGGCCACTTCCATGTGTACACTGAACACTGAAATAACTAGAGCTGCTGCATGACGTGAGCAAATCCTGTAAGGGTGTAGAATGGAGTGTTAACTGTTGCAACAGACCAATTTATAAATTGTTACTTTACATCCTTAATGTAGGTATCTCAATGTTGCAGGTAGGCACATTCATTCAGAGTTTGTGGTTCAGTGCAGTAGTTTGATATTAAGAAAAGCATATGGTGCTTTACAAACCTTTCTTTAATTATAGTTTCACAATATTTAACTGACCAAGGGATGAGTGGATCTTCCTGTTCTTTAAACTCACAAAAAGTCTAAATACATCCTTGTTCCGCTTTGCTATTAGCCAGAAAAGAGGTGTGTTAAGAGAGAATTGGGAGCAATTCTGATTTCACTAATGTTTTATACACATTTTATGTCTCTAAGTATTTTCTCAGAACAGGAAAAAAATATACTAGATATATACTAGAGGAAGGTTTCAGTTCATAGCAGTCAACACATTGATATTATGGCATTAAGTTTTACGGTTCTGAGAATTATTTTCAAAAAAGAATATAAAGTAAGCAGGGAAAGCTTTTCTTGAAACTAATTCAATAGCAGTTTGCACATATTAGTGCTTGTAAGATGCTTCATTGAGGGATTTCCTCAAAAAAGGTATAAATTGTAAAATAAAAAATGAAATAAAAATGGCAGTTTGTAGACATTGGGGGCAGTGTGGGAGTCCATGATTCAGATTTTCCCATACTTTCCTTTAGCAGTTCTGGGTAGTTGTACAACTAGAGCGCACACAGAATAGTGCAGAGAAGCAGAAATGGCAACTCCATCATGAACTTTCCTGATTTTTGAAGAGGCGCTCTCTTGTCATTTTTATTGTGTTGCTGGTGTGTTGGAAACAGTGGTAGTCAGAAAACAGTAGTGATCAGCCTTCACATGAGGCTAATGTTAATGCAGAGTTTAAAAAGAAAACTTAGGTCTTTTTGCAGCTAGTTGCTAATGAGAGAGTAGAGCTTTGTGTAGTTTATGCTGCTGAGTCAACAAAGTTTTGGCACCACACTTAATTGGGTGAGTGGCATCTGGCAGTTTTAAGAAGTTGGGAATCAACCTCTGGTATAGATGGGCCCTTTGTACAGGCACTTTAAGATGACTGTTCTCTTCCCTTTGGACAGATTCATTCATACTGAGGTTTAGCAGCTGTCCAGTCTTTGTCATCTCAAGTAACCCCTTGTGACAATATATATGATTCCTATCAATCATAAAGGCAAATACCCTAGTCATTCAGATCTGCCATTGCACAATTTTCTTCAGTCTACAATGGCAATATTTACAGCTGATGTTACAGTGAAATCAAGTGTTGCTCAATATTTCAGCAAGCAAAGTAAATACATTCCTTAAATGAATAATTTCAGTACAAACCTATGTTGTTTAACATTTTTTAAAGGAAGGAAGGAACTAGAAGGGAAGGCAATATACTACTCTTGATGATGTTGCCGAAGAAGGGAATGTTTGAGAGTGGGCATCAGTAGACTGGGACCAGGGATTTGTCTGTTCAGGAGGGGTTGTGCCACTACTTTCGTAGTGGAGGGTGTTACTCTGCCTGTAGTGAATCACTTCCTGGACCCATGCTGTCTCTCCCTGCTAGATATTACCAGCTGTGAAAGGGTCAAGGAAGCATCTTCTTTACATTCTCAGGCTACAGTAACTGAGACTAATTCTATAATCTCTGACCAGATGGTGCTCTGTTGGCCTCCAATAGACCTGCAGTAGCTGTGGCACCAAGTTTGGAAGGACTAGGAGGAATTTTGACCTCAAAATGCTTCGCAATTCTGTCACAGAAGACGGCTGCATAGTTGCTTGTTTCTGAAACTGAGCTGGACTAAACCAGCTGCTTCATGGCATGAAGCAGCTCTTCTGGGCACTTTACCAAGGACTCAGTGGATGCCTTTGCTGTCGCCACCCCATGCTAGGTGCAATTATGCACTCTTAACTATGTTTGATCAATTTGTAGCAAAACCTATGCTACCTACACTCTAACCATTGGTTGGCCTGCTTCACTGTCTGGAGCTCTTCAGGAAGCTAAGGTGCCTTCCCAATTCCCCGAAATCAGTGGTAGCACTTTTGAATAATTGTGTTGCTTGGTGTCTCCATCTTGCCATTCTACAGCAAGACTAGGACCTCAACAGGTGTGTGAGCCATATTGCCAGGAATGTCATCTATGCCATTACCCTGGGCTTATGCCCCTTATTTGAGGGATGAGGCCAGGACTTCAGAACGAGAGAGGGAATTGTCCTCTGAGCTAGTGGGGGGAAAGAAAACTGGAAGCATTTCTGCAAGAAGAACTCATGGTACTACTACCTCTCCATTATCCTCTTCTGACATGGAACTGCAATCTTCACTCTTCTTTGGGGCCCACTACAGGTAAAGCAGGGGACGTGGGGGACGCTGTGGTCTAAACCACAGAGCCTAGGGCTTGCCGATCAGAAGGTCGGCAGTTCAAATCCCCACGATGGGCTGAGCTCCCATTGCTCAGTCCCTGCTCCTGCCAACCTAGCAGTTTGAAAGTACGTCAAAGTGCAAATAGATAAATAGGTACCGCTCTGGCAGGAAGGTAAACGGCATTTCCGTGCACTGCTCTGGTTCGCCACATGACCCGGAAGCTGTATGCCGGCTTCCTCAGCCAATAAAGCAAGATGAGCACCGCAACCCCAGAGTTGTCTGTGACTGGACTTAATGTTCAGGGATCCCTTTACAGGTAAAGCAATTCTCCTCCCTGCTGGGGTATCATTCACAGCTATCTGAACATCACCATGGAGTGATCCTTCCATGAATACCCCTCCAACCATTGGATCACTCCCAATCCATTCTGTAGCAAATACTAGGTTACTTTGCTTCCTCTTCTCCTGTAGCTGACTTATAACTGATAAAGAAGAAATAACTATTTATGTGTGCTTGAGAATTAGGAGACACTGGAAATGTAGCTACTCTTACGAGAAGAGAAATTCTAAAGTGTAGTTCATGAAGTGACAGATGGTGTTTGGTCAAGTCAAACACCACTAATCAAATACCATAGATACCATAGATGTTCACATTTAAATAAGTAAATCAAGGCTGTACACTTCTCAGAAATGCTCCAGATTTCTATGAAAGGGGACTGATGCATTTTGTTAAGAGATGGCCAGTACAGTAGCTTGTTCATTAGGCATAGGAAACAGATGAATAGTCTTTAGTGTGGTGTCTGTATGGAAAGGAAGGCAAACCAGATTAACAGGAGGAAATTTATGTATGTACATTAAAGAGTTCAGCTTACTGCATTATATCCTTACAATAATCATGAGATAGCTTCTGGTCTAAGGTGGTTGAATGAACTTCATAGGCAGGAATGGATTTGAATGCAGCTTTCCCAGTCCATATCCACTGCACCAGGAGAAATTAACACTGAGAAAAGATGGGTGATTATCATTTTGTTGCTGAATCATGTAGAGGGGAAGGTATAACCAGTGGCGTAGCGTGGGTTGTCAGCACCCGGGGCAAGACAAGTAATTTGCGCCCCCTAACCCATGGATTTGCGCCCCCTAACCCTAACCCCCAGATGTTGCGCCCAGTGCGGCCGGCCCCCCTGCACCCCCCATGCTACGCCACTGGGTATAACTGATGTTTCATGCTTGGATTAGATCTAGTCATGGACTGGTTTTGCTGCAGCTCCAAAAGTACAAATCAAATTGCAGAGTCTACAGCCACAAAGAATTAACTGATATTATCAGAATTACATTTAGATTCATAGCAAGCTGAGCTCTAAGCCCGGTGGTGTTAGTCACTGTCTGAACCTCCATTATTTAAAATGAAAATCTTACGTTTCTGACTTACACGGTAGATATAGATAAATGAGCTACAGGCTGCAAAATTGTCTGTTTGTTAAGGATCGCGAGCCAGAGCGCTAGTACTAATATAAGAAACATAGGTGTCCAGCTATAGCGCTGAGAGCTGCTCCTTGGTTAAAGCCATTATATGGTACTGGTATGCTGCTCAGATTTCTGCATTATGGGGCAGATGTATCTGTGGGTGGGCTGGGGGTGGAGCAAGGAGGTGAGCAATCTTGTAGCACAGAATCTTGAAAGTTTCCTGCCCTAAAAGTCAGGATATGAAAATAACTGCACTAAATCCTAAGGGTAGAAAGGCAAGAGACAGAGATGGACTGCCTCATAGGATGGTTGTTTGTTTATTTGTTTTGCTAGCTCTGAAACATAGCTCTTACTGTGCCCTTTTGACAATAAAGTTTAGCACGTGGGAAAGAAACCAGAACAGGAATATATCATAGTTCTCCCACATCCCATCATGCTCACCTTGTGCCTTGGACCCCAGGAGCTTGGGGGAAAATGATGAAGCTGCCTATAATTATTTGATATTGCACCACAAGATCCTGTGAAAGTAATCTGCATGGTTTGATTTTCTTGCTGTCACTATAAGTGATGCCCTTACAAGTGACGCCCTGTTTCATATTGTCAAATATCTTGATATAGTTTCCTACTGGCTATCCACTAAGCAGGAGAAATTTTTGCAGAACCTCGCCAGTCATGGCATGTGCAGCTTCCACATCTCCAATCCTCCAAATATCTGGATAGTGTGGGGCACCAGGCAGTGCTGCCTTCTAGTTGATAGGTAAAGGAGACCCAGGACTCTTAAGTTGCTCTTCTAAGAAACACGCTTGACTGGGAGGTCACTCCTGATACTGCTCACATGCCTAAGCACGTGAACTATATAGAAAACTGGGCTTAAGAACCAACATTTCTGAATTATTCAAGCCATGAATTTGACAAAGTGTTGGGAGGAAAAGCCAAACCAGTTTGATAGCAGTTTTTGGAAGGAGTTTACAGCACGGCAATGGCTTGTCCCAGTTAACAGTTGATCATCGGAAACATTCCATTCTTATGACATGTTATTTTTTTTGAGAGGATATATGCATCAAACTTTAATAAGATGGAGCCCTTTTCTTTAACATCTGGAGTCCAGTGAATAATGGTATTAATTATAAAGAATAAAGAGTTAATAGCAAATTCTGCACAACAGAGGTTTTAACTTTTTCCATAGAGTTTGTTTATTGTATTTTGGCATGTAGAAGTGAATACTTGTGGAAAATGTGCATAGTGACATAAGCAGTAAATTAGAATATTACACTGCTCGGATTTTAGGTACTAGAAATCTGCCATCAAACCTTGGCAGTCATTTCAAATCTTCCAGAGTTTAGTTCCTCCTCCCTGATCCCCTTGCTATCTTAGTTCTTTTGCCTCCACTGCTGCATTCCCTCTATCAGTCCAGGTTTTTGTTGCAGATGCTTTGTCCTTGAACAGTTAGAAAGCTTATGGACATTTTTCTTGAGTTATCCCCTCTACTATAAAGTTACATCTAGAAACGCAGTGAACTTGATAAAATATATTAAACACTCACCAACTCAATACAAATTGAGCATTTATTAGCTAACATGGATGAACCCTTACCAGAAGGGCTTCATCTGTCTTTGTGGCTGTGTGCATCCAGTAGAAATATATATTTAAAATAAAGGTTTTGTAATGTCTTTAAACATGAATGTATACCTTTATCAGTGGGCAAAACATACAGTTTCATTATGGCTTGCATTCTGAACCAATGTGCTTAAACATTCCATGACATCAAAGCAGTTCAGCCAACAAAGTCGTGGAGGGATTAGGCTATCAATGCCTAGTAGTGATAATGGCTGTATTATATCCCATATCATAGTCAATATGCTTATGAATACCAGTTGCTAGAAATCACACATGGGAGGGTGCTAGCATGCATTTTGCTGATGGGCTTTCTTTAGGCATGTGGTTGGTTACTGTGAGAACAGAATGCTGGACTGGATAGGCTTCCTGGTTTGATAATAATAGTTTATTATTTATACCATGCCCATCTGGCAGGGTTTCCCCAGCTACTCTGGGCTGCTTCCAACAAAGTATTAAAATACAATAGTCTTGTAAACATTAAAAGCTTCCCTAAACAAGGCTGCCTTCAGATGTCTTCTAAAAGCAGAGCTTTTCTTACACTGTGTCCAGTGTTTAGCTGCATACATATACTAGTCAAGACTAACATACAGTGGTACCACGGGTTAAGTACTTAATTCGTTCCGGAGGTCCGTTCTTAACCTGAAACTGTTTTTAACCTGAAGCATCACTTTAGCTAATGGGGCCTCCTGCTGCCGCCACACCCCCAGAGCACGATTTCTGTTCTCATCCTGAAGCAAAGTTCTTAACCTTAAAGCACTATTTCTGGGTTAGCGGAGTCTATAACCTGAAGTGTATGTAACCTGAAGCGTATGTAACCTGAGGTACCACTGTATGTAGTAATTTCACAGTAATGAATGCAATGCCGCTGGATGGCAGTTTCTGGAGAACCGCAGGAAATAACTATTATCCTTGTGGTCCTGCTTGGTCTGGTCCAGCAGGGTTTGGTCTGGTCCAGCAGGGGTGCTCTTATACTGTTTTGTCTGTCCCAAATATCTCTGGTAGTGAAAGAAGAAAAACTCTCTATCCACATAGTTCACATGACAACCTGGTTTAATAATGGACAGTTACTTGAGACAGAAGAGTTGTCATGTCCCTGATTCAGTTACCAGATTAAGACCACATCCGTACATTTCTGTTTCCCCTACACAAAGTTGATTTATGTAAAGCAGGCATGTCCAAAGTCTGTTTTAGGGGCCTAATCCGGTTAGGGATTAAATCCCCCCAAAATAAAAAGGGGCCTAATCCGGTTAGCAAAATCCCCCCAAAATAAAAAAGCTCAAAAATTCCTATTCTTAAAAAAAGCTCAACAACTTTGGGGTAAAATCGTAAAAAAGGTCAACCACTTTGGTCAGCCCTCATGCATGTTCACTTCAAATCTGGCCCTCTATAAAAAAAGTTTGGGCACCCCTGGTAAAGTATGCAAGGGTGATAGTGGTTTATTGTCTGAAGGAGGACATAATCCTTAAAGATCCAGGGTAAAGTAAGAAATACGTACCAGGAGTCAATCTACATGATAAAAGAGAGAAGAAGCAAAAAACAGCACAGCAGCTAAATTTTAGAGGGACCTCCCTGGGGGATTTCTTTGCCATAAGCTGATTCCCTCTTGCATTTTGGCACAAATTGTAACGTTTTATCACGTGTTAAGCTTTGTCTTTATCCTTCCATAATTTCCTGTGTCTTCTAGTTTATAGCAACCTGTGGTAAGACATACATACACATATGCTGATTACTACCACTTGTAAGCGAGTCTGCCAAAACCACAGGCTTCCCTCCTTTTCTCACATCGTGTATTTGAAGATGTACAAAATAGTCCAAAAACATGTCAACCTGTGGTTTTTAGAAGGACTTTCCAGTGTACCACTATTATCCCCATCGCAGTACACATAAATTATCAGCTGAAAATATTTGCCACTGAGATTTTTTTGATTCTACAGAACAGAAAACTTCAGTGTGGCCAGAAGAGAAAATACGTTCTCTTGTGTCCTCCTTAGACACTATCTCCTAACATAAACCTTAAATAGTGGCAAAAAGATTTAATGAGTTTCAACTGCTACAGCCAGCCAATTAGTAAGAATAGATTACTCTAGGAGAGCTGCTTTTCCGCATTAGGAATCTTCAGACATATGGGAAGTACACTTCCATTTATGTTTAACGAGGCACCTTTTGTTTGGCTTATTTCCTTCACCAACTTAGCAAGGCTACCTTCCTCCTTCTAAGACATTTTGGCTCTAGATATGTATTTCCCCATCACATCACATAAGAACTTCACTGCTGGTAAAGCCATACATTTTTTGGGGGGGGGGGGGAGAAGTGACACAGTAATATAGTTTTACCAGCTTGCATGTCTTGGCAGTTCTACAAAGTAGGTGCCAAAGGAATTCTGTGGCAAAATGCTCATGCATATGCTCACAGGATGTGTATGTTACAACATGCATTGGTTTTAACTTTTATGGCTTCACTCAAAAGAACCTGGGAATTTTAGTGAAGTATTGATAATTATTTGTTATGAAATACCAACTGCCTTTCCTATCCCCCTCTTGCAGTACCACAGTTCCCAGAATTCTCTGTAAAGAGGTGATAACTGCTTTAACTTAGTAGTGTAGATTTGCCATCAGTGCGACTGCCTGGAAAATGAGAAAGCTTTGACATTTCTTCTGTGATTTATATCAAGTGCCCTTCATATGTATGTGGTTGCTAGCCACATCTATAGCATTCATTCAAGTTCTCTTGGGATGTAGGTTTTAGAGGGAAGAAACACTTACATACTGTCTTATTGCTGTAAGATCAAATATTCTGTATTTTGTCTTATTAAGTATACGTACAAGGTGAAGAAGAGTATTTTGCATTTTTGTGGCAAATCTTTGGGCTGTATCCGATGTTGGTCCTACTCAGAGTAGGCCCATGAAAATTGATGGCTATGACTAACTTAGGCACATTAATTTTAATGGGTCTCCTCTGAGTAGGACATTGGATACACCCATTTGTGTTCAATGTAAAAAAAACCTAGGGAAATGACTTGCAGTATCCCAAGTGTCTGTGTGCTATGAAATGACAAAACCTTGTTTGCTTTGAGAATACCATTATTCAGTTTATTTTTAAAGCACTATTATTCTCTTGATTAGATTCTAACAATTTTTAAAATATCAAGTAAGTTCTTGTTCAACTGTCAGCTTAATTCCAGCAACTTCAGCATGTTGCTAATGGAAGTTTGGCAGAAATATTTAAACACAAGCGGGCATTGATTTATTCCCAACTTTGTTATATCTAAGCTTGTTATTCTACTGTCCGTTTATGTGCATGCTTAACTGGGAGCACATGGAATATTTCACATGCTTTTAGTACATGTGTAGCCAACTTCAGAACTGAAAACAAAATAGTTTAAATAGTTTGGGATGCTTCACACATAATGAAAAGCTTAGATTAGCCAGGTTTGTAATGCACTAGGTCACCAGCAGCTGTTTTCAAGGCATGTACATTTCTTAATTTCTGAAATATATATGTCTATATGTCAAAGTAATGCATGAAATACACCCAGTTAAATTTGTCATTGCAAAATTTCTATAACCAAGAGGGTAACCTATATCTTGCAGGCTGCATAAAGTGCTATACCAGTCCCAGTTCCCTCTGCCTGTTTCTCACCTAGTGTTCTAACTAAATCATGGGTGCTTAATTTGAACCCCAGGGACACACCTGCCATTTCCAACTTCTCACCCCCAACATACTGCATTTATGGAGCAAATTGAGTCTTTCAACCTTTTGTGCACTGATGTCTTACTATGTTAATGATGTGATGTTGTGTGCATTACAGGAAATTGCCTGTTTTGTTGCAGTGGAATATGCTTGCTGTATTGCATTGGAAAGATGTCATTTAGAGTGTGGGTGTAGAATTGGGTGGACTGCCCAGAAGATATATTGAGCTAAAAGGCTTTTTGTAGCCCACTGATGCTTGGGTCTAGGGGTCTGTCTCAGGAAAGCAGAGTAGCTAGGTCTGGTGTGAGAAGTGGTACTGTGGTATTGGATTCAAATCCTGGTTTCTTCAGGGTTTCTTTATTTTTATTTTTAAACAGATAACAAGTGATGAGAAACACCACTGTCCGTGAAAGGAGAGAATAAAAGGTTAGATGAACAAACAGTCTAGCTTGGTATAAGGCAGCTTCCTAACCTGGGTCGGAAGTGCATGAATGTATCAGACACTGGGATAAGTTGCAGTTGTGAATCAGGATGTTTCTGAGATTAGACAGCATTGAGTTGCTGATCCAGGCAGAACAGAAGTAGCAGCAGAGAGCAAGGCAATGTAGGACTTAGAGCTCATCCAGACTTCCTCTTGGCCCCCATTTCCCCCCAGGAAAACTCTATCTTTACCACTGAATTGGAACAAATGTCAGTTGGGTTTTCAGTGGGTTGATGTTTGCACCAATTCAGTGCTAAAGAGTGGGTTTTCCTGGGGAAAGTGGGGGGGGGGGCAAACAGAGAACCACTTGGACCCATGCCTAGAAAGCATGGGACAAGTGGAAAACTGCTTAGACCCAGGAGCATAGTGTGGGGAATGCCGGGGGGCCTAGCCCCAGGAGCAGATTTTTGAAAGGGTGTGAGGGAGCACATCAAGGCGCTTCCATGGCAAGCTCCCTCACTTTCCAAGCTGCTCCTGAGCCAAGCCTTCAGGATTGGGGCAATGGCAGTGCCTCCTTCACTTTGTGGCCATCAAAGGGACGCCCCTGCGTGCCCTGACGCCCCTTTCCCCCATCCTGGGCTGACCAAGAGGAGGTGGCCCCCATTGAGGAGAGGTGAGAGGTTCTGGCAGCCTCCTCCTCTAGCTTTGAGCCTTTCTCCCTCCACTCGCCTCACTCACCGCCGACTCAAACAACCGCAGCTCGGTCAACAGTGAGAGCTTGGACGGGTGCAGCCACCCTCCATGCCCACCCCCTTAGCACTGTGCCCCAGGCACTGAGAACCCGCACCATGTGGCTGCTTGGGCCCATGCTTCCTAGGCACTGAGCAAGCAGAAGTGTGGATGAGCCCAGAGTATGACTGAAATAGATGAAGGGAAGGTGAATTGGAATAGAGCAGAGCAGATGCAATGGTGTAAGCAGAAACAAGTTGCTTTGTTGTCTTGTTCCAAAAACTGTGACAGGGAGTACTTGTAGGATATATGTAGTATGAAACACACAGGATTGAATGAAACATTGCCTTTTCCTTTTAAAGTATTGTGAAAAGAGAAGATACTTCACAGTGTTTGCTATATCCATTTTCAGGTACAGGGTTATGGCTGATTCTGTGGACCGTTTAAAATTTATTGCAACCCCTTAACCTCCTTAGCAAAACAGTATTCAGCCTAAAGACACTTACTGCTTTCCTGTGTTCTAACTAATTAAATTTTCATTTTGCAGAATGTTAATAGTTTTACTTGACCTTTCTTTTTTTAGCTTTTGAATCGCAAAGACAAGGCCACCTTTGAGAAGCTAGACTACTTGACGTCTAAGGAAGATAATTATAAGAGGATGCGGGAATATATCAGATGTTTAAAGATGGTCCCCTGTATTCCTTATCTAGGTAAGTCTAATTGTTATCTATCAAATATAGTCTTCAATTAGATGCCTTTTCTGTTTCTGACTAACAAGTAAGCCCAGGCATGTCAGATCCAAACCACAGGTTAAACCAGTGTGGTTCAGTTAACCAGTGTTGTGAATAAGTTTTACAAGTGGTAATGTGGCCATTACTTCTGCTATGCGATGAGGAAAAAGTCACTGTGGTCTGAGCTGTAGGGAATGTGAAAGAGGCACTACAGAATGGGCCCATTATCCTAGCACAGAGGTTCTCTCATGATGTTGCTACATTGGTGCCTTGAAAACATATCCAAGGCCACTGGCTGGTGGAAAATTCCTGCTTGGCCTAAATATGGTGAGTTTTATGCTCATCTGTCAAGTTTTCTTCAGAATAAAAATGTTTGGGGTGCAACTGTCTATGATTGTTCTTGATTCTACAGAAGAATAGAGGGGGGTACTTAAATGGTAAACATATTCTTATGTAAAGGAACTGGAATTAGGCAAAATATATTCTTCCTTTGTGATCAGTTTCTTAGAAATTTATATCTTAATGCACTTCTCAGAGTTGTTATCTTTTAGTAGTATCCTCAGATTAAGGTAGTTCTACAGCAAGGGTTGGTTATCTGTGGGCCTAATCCTGCCCACCAAAGCCTGTCAGAGTGCTCTATAAACAGGAAGCGCATTCGGAACTGCTCCAATATTTCCATCACCAGTCTCTGGAAACAGCACATCAGAATTCTCCTTCCTTTTTCTTGGGCCCTTCTATTCTCATTGGCACCAGAATAGAAGAGATGCTGGCATTGTCAAATTGGGCTGGGCTCCTTTCAGTTGTGATATATTGACCCAGAAATACCTTCCTCGGGGAGGCTTGTTTGGTGCCAAGCTTCATATGCTTTTAGTTGTTTTATAACTAACCAGGTATTTTATTTAAGCCTTCTGCTTTTTAAATTTTCTGTTTCAATTACTGCTGCTTTCTTGTTCTTACTATGTTTTTCTACTGATTTATCATTTTCTTTTGTTTTAAATTGTTTGGAAGCTACTTTGAGAGCTCTTCAGACAAAAGCAGAAAAAAAAGATACATGTATACTAATACAGCATCCAAATTATAGAATTACCTGGAAACAAACCTTATGAATGTCTTAATGTTGCGGAAGAATATATTTATTCAGGAGTGTTAGACTCCTGCACAGGATGCCACAAAGATTACAAATGAATGCCACAATAAAAAAAGAAAAATACTGGAAGGGTGGGAGGCAGATACTGGTGTAATGGATCAAAAGTAGTAACAGTTGTTACAGATATTTCCTTGCAAAGCTCTACCTCACTGTTTAAAGAAGCTCAGTGTAAAAACAACATAGACTCCCATGTTTGCATAGACCTCATCAAATACTACTATTTGAATGTAGGGAAAAGATCCTTTGCTTTTGCTGTTCTGTGCATGCTTTGGCTTCAACCCCATTATATATATTATATACATGCATAGATATGTTTCTGTGTTTAGGACTTCTCTCTCTGCATTTTTAAAAACCCCAAATACTTTGATAATCCTCACTTTTGTAGTTATGTTTCCTAATGGTGAGTTAAGGGTGGGGTTTTTTTGTTAGGAAGGCATTCCTTTCATCAGTTGCAAGTGTTCTCTGCAATTTGTCATGTTGCAAGGGATTATTGGAGTGCAGTGACAAGTGTGGATCAAATATGTGAGAGGGAAGATGCTCCCCCCCTTCCCTCTTCCTTTTATCTCAGAAAATAGTTGACTGTACATGGGCAGGAGATTGCTAGGAAAAATGTGCCCATACTGCTTATTAGTCAGTTTTGCATATTTCTTTTCAGAGTCTCCTTCTCTACTGATGATACCAGGGGACTATTATGCTTAATTTGTAACCTCAAAGTTTTTAAATTTCATATGAGTCAGTCTTCATGGTAAAGGGATATGTTAAGCGTCAAAAGGAATTATGAGCAAAGTCTATAAAGAATGGCGGTTATCCTATACTACCCACTCCTTTATAAGGACATTGGAAGGATAGCGGGAAAGAGGGCTGTGCTCCTTGACAAGAAGCATTTCTCTTTCCACTGTTACTTGGTTCAGAAGACCTGCCAATGCCCTGTTCCTTTAACCATATTCTGCTGTGCTTTTCCTACCCCTATATCTTGGCTATATGTAATGCTACATATCATATTTCCAGTTTACGTTTGAGTTCTTGCTTAAGTACTCAGTTACCCTTTTGCTTATAATTCCTAGTCTCCATGGTTTTTCCTGCTGTGGTTTTTCCTTTTTTGCTTTGTTAGTATTACATACTAGTTTCTAATTATTATTTTTTTTAAAAAAATCCAGGATCTAGTGATCTCATTCTTATCCTTATGGGTATTTGCCATAGTACCAATAAAGCAAATAGTGCATTTTGTTTTGTTTCTCTGCTTCAGTGAACTCAATTAACTGTCATAACCTCAAGAAACAAGGATGTGTGTGGTATGCAGAAAACTAAGCATTTTTCACAACCCTTAAAATGTGGTTTTTAATGCTGTGTAACAACCTTGCTTTTTGCATCGTCTCATTCAGCATTTGAAAACACACATCTTATAAAGGCCTGCCAAGAGAGTGAAGTGCAACTGGGTAGTTGCTGCAGCTGGGGTGGCATGCAATGGAAAAATAACAGGGCTGGAATTAATGAAGTAGTATTAACATCAAAGGAACTGTGCATATTTCTAGGGTATTCTCTGTCTGTAATTTTTATAGCTGGAAGGAGAAAGGAAGGGAGGGGAAACACTAGATTCATATTCAGGGTTATGAGGTTCATTTTTAGTTGAACGCAGCACAATTTTGTGGTTTGAGGAAACAGCAGCTTTTGAGAACTTTCTTATAAAGATTCCAGAACCTTTTCCAAGACCCATAAGTTTTCATTCTTTTGGCCAGCCACCTCAATTATATATTGCCAGTGGATACTATCTTGCTTGCCCTTATCATAGGTCATTTCTAGGTTATTATACTGTATACAGTTAAGATAGATGAGAGATGAATGTAAGAGTTGGCTCATACTTACCATCAGAATACATGGATAACCTTGACTTCATACATATGTACAGCATATGAATTTTAGATATTGGGATTATAAAATGTGGCAAAAGGTAATTCTGCCAGTTAAAATTCCTGTTCGGTTAATATTTTGTTGCTGCCCCCTCATATGCAAGAGTTTTGCACATTTTCCTTCTGTTGTTACTAAGGAAGGTAGTGGGCTTTTGTAATTGATTTCATTGCAAACCATACTAAATTCAAATTTTAAAAACTGGCTTTTTTAACTTTTGGAAAGCATATGTATATGCATATAAATATATACTGCATACATTACCCATATGTTCAAGTCCACTTTTTATTCTAAAAACAGGAAACTTTTGACTGAGCAAAAAATAAAATTTTGGCAGTGTTTTCCTGCAAATATAGAAAGCTTCCAAGGGGTTCACCCAGATTCAAATTTAAAAGGCTCTTCTTTCATATTGGCATATGTTACTTGTAGATATACATTGCTCTATCTGCCTGAATGAAGGAGACAGAGCTTCTTTTGTTTCTGTTGTTTGGGATCTTCTGAATGTAAAAGGTGATATGTTATTGTACACTGCTGTATCTTTGGCAAAGCCTCTTAACCCATATCCTTCCCAGGCAACAGTGATGTGAAATAATTGTAGTTATTCATAATTGTGCTTCTGATCACACACTTCAGGATACCTCATATTTCTTTTTGAGGGAAGGAGTGAGGGAGTGTTTGGCAAAGCTTTTGGGGTGTCCCTCAGCATCCTTTTTTTTCTTGGGAAGAATTCTTGGGCTTACCAAGCTTTTCCCATAAAACCTGCCCATTCTAATTATTCCACGTTTGTGCATTACATCACATCATTACTGATTCTTCTTTTGGCAGGGCAGAACCCCTTCAGCATGAACCTCTGCTACTCTTACCTGATCTGCTCCTCATGGTGAATGATCCCATAACTTTCTGTGTCTGTGACTGGCACCGGCTACGCATGAGCCGTAAAGGCCTTGTTTATGGTACATTTGTAGTCTGCACAGATGCGGACCGAGCCTTTGGGCTTGGCGGGTGTGGCGATTGGGGTTTCACAGGGGGCATTAGGCACCGGCTCGAGCACTCCTTGTTCCATGAGCCGGTCTAATTCCTCGTCAATTTGGGGTTTAAGGGCGAACGGGACCTGGCAGGCCTTGAACCTGATGAGTCGTACGGCGGGGTCTAGTTGTAGGCCAATGGGGGAGGCAGTATATCATCCCAATGCCCCGTCGAAAACCTCCGGAAAGTCTTTGCAGATGGCGTCCACATCCACGTGGGAGCTGGTGCGGTTCATTAAGGAAATTGTGTCCCACTGGCTAGCCCCAGTGGCCCAAACCACGCCAACCCTAGTAAGCTAACGTAGGGTCCCTTGACCACAATCAAGTCTAATTGCCGCTTCCACCCTTGATATTGTACATTGAAGGTTCCCACCCCCATTGTGGGGAGGGGACCTTGTGTTTTTGGAAGTCCTGGAGGGTTAATGGGGCTGGCCTAAGGTTGGGGCTGCTGCTGGGACACAATTTCCTTAATGTCCGTGCCAAGATTATGGACAGGGTTGAGCCTGTATCAAGCTCCATGAGGCATGGGACTCCCTCTATCTGTACCTCGATGTAATTTTTTTCTGCATTAGAATGAGGCAACTGGTATACCTGACAGTCTGTGATCTCCGTTGAGTTGCCTTGGTGTCTTGGACTATAGGGCCTGGGACTCTTGGGTCAGCCATCTGATGCAAGGCGTCGGGCAGGGCGGGCGCAGCACACCCAAGCAATGTGTCCCACTTTTCTGCATTCTCGGCATTCTGCGTTGTGGAAATGGCAAGTCCTCCGCTCTTGGCTCTCCTCACAGCTTGCACAGTTCCCCTCTTCCGGACAAGGCTGTCGTGGTGGGCGTGCAGTTTGTGTGCACTGCTGCACTCGGTGCACGTCCTCCCGGTTGGATTCTGAGTTGTTGGTGAGGTTCTTATGGTGGACCCTTGGTTGGGACAACGCATTTGACTGGAATCCTTGCACTGACCTCTCAGCGGCTTCAGTTGCTAGAGCCTCCTCTAGGGCGACCTGGAACTTCAGGTCCTTCTTAGCACAGAGGCGCCACTGCAGCTTCTAATTCCTCAGGCTGCTCATGAGGCGGTCGTGGAGCATGTTCTCCAGCTCTGTGAAGTTGCAGAGCCAGGCAGCTTGGTGGAGGGAGGTCATATACCTGGTTATGGTTTCTCCGGGGGCCTGCCACTTTGAGTAGAAGGCATTGCGAAATGCTCCCACCAAGGGCTGTGGCAAGAAGTGCCCCTTCAGCCGTTCCATTATCATGTTGTAGGGAATGGTAGCGATATTTGTGGGAGTGAGGAGGGCTTGGCCAATCTCAAACGTTTCTACAGACGCTGAAGAAGGTCGCCATCTTCTTGGCTGCATCAGTGACGTCCTTTGCCTCCAGGAGGAACTGGAAGCAGGTGGCATATCCTTCCCAGTCTCCTGAGGCTGGGCCGAATGGCATGAAGCTGTTGTCTGTTGCCATTCTGGGTCCTTGGGTCCCAGAGCTGTAGCCTGGATGCGCGGTGCGATTGTGTGTGCAGTGCGCTGCAGACAGCTCAGCAGGATCTCACCTTCGTCCCTGGTGAAATATACTTGGAGTCCTGCAGTGATTTCATGCTCTTTATTGCAGCTTGTAAAACATCAATTGAATTTCCCCGCAAACCTCAGGCTTTTATATACATTATTTACACAATGAGTCCTGCCTGATTGGCTGATTCTGCTTCTCTCCTGGAGCCTGATTGGTCTGCTCCTGCAGGCTAATCAGTTGTTGCATTCTACAATCCTACCAGCCTAATAGCTGATTAACTTCCTCCTGGAGCCTGATTGGTCTTTTCCTGCAAGCCAATCAATTGTTGCATTCTAGGATCCTACCTGCCTATTGTTCTAGTATCCAAGCTTAGTACATAAAAATCTGTAATGTCGTACTGATATCTGCAACACACCTGGTCCCCATCCTTTTCACCAATAATATAATGGAGCTGCAACCACCTCTCACAGACAGCTTCTTCTTTTATTTTATTTTACAGCGTCTCACATCCATCTTTGAATATATGCCACTTCAAGTTCTTTCCAGCGTTCTCTGTTGTTTGTTTGCTGCATCCACATCATAAGCCCTACTGTTAGTTCTAGGTCATCTACCCACCACATAGGTGATTGTCTCTTTAGTCTTTTAAAATTGTAGGGATTCGACACTAGCACTGCTTTATTCCACCGACCCGAGTTGTCTCTTGCCAGAAGCCCTGCGTATGTACATTTCAACTTTGCAACCTTTCCTTCTAACGTTTATTCTCTGTCATATCCAATTATTAGTTTCCCTGTCTTTTAATTGCTCATTCCATTGCATGTTGTGCTGTTCTTAAGCTGTTCATGTTTCTTTGTGTCATGGTTCAGCTTACACATTTGTAATCAATTAAATGAAGACAACCCCTTACAACCCAAATATTTTCTCATTAAAAGAAGTTGCACTTGGAGCAGAGGTGAAAAACTGGACTTTGGCTAATATAAGGGAAGGGGCAAGTCAAGATTATATGGTTTTAAAAGGGGGGACAAAAAGAAAGGGGATTTCAGATAGCTGCCTGTTGGCTCAAGCCTCTTTCTACAAGACAGGATTCAGTAGCAGTTGCTTTGATTCTTTCAGCAACTTGGACAGATGGTTCTTTGCCTTGAGTAGTAGATAACAAGCATATAACAGGGGACTCAGAGATGTTAGGAGGCGAACTTGATTCAAACCACAGAAGGACAATATGCCCCAAACTAATGGGCAATTAGAGCTTGTTGTCCAACACCCTCCAATAAAATGCAGTGGTAAAATATTCCATTAAATACACGTGCCCTACAAGGTATTGCCTCTAATTGTGATGTTCCCAGAATGCTTTGTTGCCTATAGTTCCACATGTGCCTATGGGTTTAATCTTCAGAAGAATTTTAGTGCTTCTGCTGTGTTCAAACTGATTATATAATACTATACAATTAATTCTCTGCTATGCACATATGTTGAGCCTATACCTGTAGTATGTTTTGCAGTGTATATTCTATGTATGGATAAAAACTGGTGTAGATGAGTCTGAATCCCTTTGTGTTTGCATATTTTTGTTTGGGTGTGCTTATTCCCACAAGCACTGCAGATATTGGGGAGATGAAAAAGATCATGATCAGCATGAAGAACACTAGAAAGAATTGGTATTTGTAGGTATCTTGTTTTGTTTTGGTACTTCTACCAAAATAATGCCAAGGTATGTCTTTTCTCCCTTTCATATCTTCTTCTGCCCATCCTTGTGCTATACTCAGTTCCTGATGGACACACACAAACTTAACTCTAGCACTTTCAATATAACTTTATACTGTAAACTTCGCTGTGAACCTTGGATGAAGGGAGTTATATAAATTTAATTAATTAATTAATAACTTTATTGTGTTCTTGATTGTTGTAATGCTCCCCAGGTTCCTACAAGGCCCATGTCCCTTGGAAGTCATCAGGTCAGTTCCTTAGCTACTTCATTGAGCCCAGACTTCCCTTAAAATCCCATCTCTTGCCACCTACTGACTTGAAGAGAGCAGCCTTTATAATCACTTTATAATCTTACTCAAGTACATTTACACTAGACACGTGGGATAAGCTATATTATCCGTAGAATCCATCCAGACCAGAGTATAGACAGTTAAAAACATGAACACACGTTTAAGGAGCGTAACACCCTGAACAAATACTCTTTTTATATAGAGATTTTCTAGGATTTTAATTTCCTGACCTAACAGCTATTCTCAGTCTTTTACATATGCTGTATTGCTCTCATCTCATTCTTCCTTTATCTCTCACCATTCTAATATTCACTAACATTTCCAACAGACACACTATCTGTCACTCACTCTTGACTCCATCCAACATTTTGTTCCACTTTTCTACTGTCAATCATTATTCCATGCACTCTTCTGTCATAATGATGTTGCTGTTTGTTGTACCCTTTTAGAATCTTGAAGTACTTTCTGGTTTGTTTTCTTTCTATGTTTTGGATCTTACCAAGTTTTGTCATTTTAGTTGATTAATGTATCCAGTATTCACTCTTAACTTTCTACAGATTCTACCAAAATGTTTGCTTCTTTGCAGCATCGTGAATATAGAATTTTATTCTTTGATGGCTTTCTTGCTTCTGCTCTTTAAGTCTCTCTACTGCTATCAGTTGTTTGATATTTTCTACTCGTCGTTCAGATCAATTGACTCCCGTGTGCCATTCTCTTCATTAGCTTTCTGTTTCTTCACTTGTTTTTCACCCTTTCAAATTTCTCCATGGCCATCTTCATCTATATCAGTAACATTTCCTGTTTCTAAATGCTACTCCTCAGAATACACAGAGATACCAGTGCTAAACCTATTATTATCATCCCTCTTTTTTACCTTTGTCCCTTCCACTTTGCAACTCCCAGTTGTTGTTGTTTGTATACTGCCCTTCATGCAAAGATGAAAGGGTACTTCACAGCATAAAAATGCAAAATGAGAACACAAAATACATAACAAAAGCAAAACAAAAAACAACCAATAGCCTTCCTCCCACAAACACATTATTATTATTATTATTATTATTATTATTATTATTATTATTATTATTTACAGTTATGGGAACGTCAGATCATCTGCCATTCAACTCTTGTTCTCTGTTTGTTATATTCAGATCCTTCAGGAAACCACATTTGATCAGCCTGTTTCTAAGGTGTTTCATAAATAAATAATGATAATATAAGAATGAAATCTAAGTACATCAAAATAGCATTTGTTGCTTTTATTACACATTTGCATCATTACAAGGATAATCAGATAATATATTAAAATCCCTACTTTGATTTATATACAAGACATGCTACATCACACTCCAAACGTTTGACACACATTGTATGTTACGAAAGAAATAATGAGGTAATAAGAGTTTTGAAATGTATGATTTTCACTGTTCCTATAATGCAGCCTTATTCAACTGGTGCCCTTCAGATGTTCTGAGTCTAGCTCTCAGCTCCAGCTAGCATGGCCAATGGTTAGGAGTGATGGGAACTGTGGTCTAAAACATCTGGAGGGCACCAGGTTTGGGAAGGATGTTATAATGCAACATGTGATAAAATAATCTATTCTGGAAACTTACCTCAGCAGAATACTTGAATTCAAGTTTCTGCCATGGACTTTATTTATAAATATAATTGCATAATCACCTTTCAATATGTATACTTGGCAATAATAGTGAAATATGGCAAATACAGTTTTAAGTTTCACATATTCTCTCTCAAAGGTCACAATCTCATGTCCAAGGGCATTTAAATAAGTTCTATATCTATATCCATCATTTGCCTGCAAAATTGGATAGTTCTTTTTGTTGTTGCAATGACTACAGAGCAGGTAATGACGCTAAGGGTACAAAATAACTTGAAACCAATAAGCTATCATTTAGGTGCAAAGGTATTAGTGTTGGTTACAAAAGTATACAGTGAACATGTAACATCTAAAATGCTTCTAAAATGACCAGATGTTTAACCGAAAAATGCTGAAACTGTTTTGTTTATGAGAAATATAGCTGTGTGGTCAGTTATGGATAATGCCTAGTGCATTAATAGTGAATATAACAACCTGGACTGTTTGTCAGATCTGTTTGTCCTGTACAAAATGATTCAGGACTGTTTGTCCTGTACAAAATGATTCATTGTTAAGTTCTAAGAGTGCTTTGAGACCCAAGAAAAATAGGGGATTCTATTAGTGCTGGGCACAGTGTGGACACTTCAAAGCAGACACTACGCTCTCTCAATATCTAAAGAAGTTTAAATTAGGAACTTTCTAATATACCTGTACTGGCTACATAGTTTCAAAGGATATTATTTCCTGTGTCAAATGAATTTATTATTTTTAAAAGTCTTGCTGTACAGTTTTTTAATATGTCCAGTATTTGAGAATATATAAAACATACAAAAATATTCAGATGATGTGGCAGTATTTTTAGCATCTCAGCTTATCTACAGTCCATTTTACCTGATAACTCTTTTAAAAAAACTGTTAAGAAAAAAGGAAAAAATCATTTTGTGGTGACATTCTTAAAATCTTGTTATTTTGGTTCTGGAACGATTCTTGGAAAATACAATATACAAGTCCTCTGATTAATAGCGGTCAATGTACAATATATTACATTCTTTGCTGGTGCAAAGATGTGTTCTGGATAGCACACAAAACTGTTATATAAAAGGCTTGAGAAGTTCCTTTTAGTGGAATGTGTTGGGATTAGGTCTGATCATCATGATAACCTTCTTCAGTGAGTATGAGCCTCCACGGAACTCAGCCCAATAGACACCATCTTGGTATCGACTTCGGTAGTGTCCTCCTCTGTACCAAACACCATTGAGATTTGAGTGTGCACATGCATTGTACCACCATCCCCCTTTCTGGTAATGAGCACAGTTACCTGTAATAGAAAGGAGAATATCACTCTATGAATAAATGGATGAGTTAAACTTTGTGCTTTTCCATTTGCAAGGTTCTTGATGCTTCTGTCTCTCGTCAGAACAAAACCTCAGGACATGCAGAGAACTTGGCAGAGGAGGCAAGATTGGTGGCAACTACAGATATGGTTCATTACAAAGCCAAGTCAAAAACTGGGGCTTCTTGATGTGTGGCTTGTATTTCCTGGTTGGGCTTTTCTGCCCTTGGCAGTTTTAAGTGCATCAGCTCCACCAGTTGCTTGTTGGTATGTTGCAACCTGATTGGCTACTGGAACTGCTTAGCAAGCTTCTAGGAAGCCTAGGAGTGGACAGAAGGTAAATCTTGATCTGCTTGTAGATCTCTGGGTAATTGACAAAGCTTTCTTACTCCCAGTTGTTTAACAATAGAGAAGTGAAATGACTCCCCCACCCCAGTTATACTGCTGAAATGAAGAGAGCTTGGGACAACCAAGCTTTGTGATTCTTGTGTGGAAGGACTGTGAGTGCTACCCAGTTTCAGTGACGCAGAACAAATTCCTGGGCTCTCATTTCTTTAATTCTAAGTGTATGTCTTTTCTCACTAGGATTTGCTTGGTGGGCCCCAGGGTTTCCAATAAAAACAAAATAGATCCTGCAAAGCCTATCTGCCCATCTCTGGCTTGAGCCTCTTAGGCATTATAATATCTGGATAGGTCTCCAGGCTGTTACATCTCCTGCCATGCCTGCTCTACCCGCAGTTCCTTTTGGCTGTTTTGTCTCACCCACTTTCCTGCCTATTTTGCTACTTCTAGAAATAAAGAAGCATGTCAGATGGACTGCTTGCAGAATGCCTGGGAACTCCAGACAAGGATTTGGTTAAGAACTTATATCTGTAGTTGTACATTTGGTATGTTCCTGACATCCAGAATAATATATTTTTTCAATTTATTTAATATATAAAAATAAAATGTTTTCATATACATTTTTATGTGCCTTCACATAGAGTTCATAGCTTATTTTAATTTTTCGTACCTGTGTATACATCATGGTCTCTGTCCAGTGTAGTGAATTGCTTCCCATTGTGCCATGTGAAAGAGTCTCCAGCATTGCCATTGTATCGCCCCAGTCGCAACTTGTAGTATTCACTTTCTGGCTCAAGTCGGAAACTGGCATATTCAGCAAACACTTTCCGGCCTGACCAGTCTTCCATGGTTATTAACAATTTGTAGTTGCCTTGATTTGTCAGCCAGTAAATATTTTCTAAGCCCAACCAGTACTCTCCATCGATATTACCGAATCCTTGCTGTAGAAGAAATAAAATAAAAAAGAAAATATGAATTAGCACTTGGCATTGATCTTTTGTAACACTCATATGGTGTACTTAACTGCAGTGAGATTGTGATGTTTCTGGGCTGAGAATCTGAAAATCACCATCTGGCTCTGAACTGTGGGTCATTTTCCAAACTAAGTAGATCGCTGGCTTCCTGTGGATGCATGCATACCTCTTTGAATTCATGCCCTGCTGCTTCTTTCTATGTCAGTTAAAAAATAGTCAAGGAAGATTCCTCCCTCTTTTGGTCCTTAAAAATCTAAGCACACTTCACACTTCATCTTTATATCATGGGAGTCTTATTTCCGATGGCTTATTCCCAGGTTGCCTGGTGGTGTGTATATCTTGGAACCCAATGTGTAGGGCCAATACTGTTGTTCTTTTCCTCCCAAACATTGTCCTGCCAAGAAAGGGGGATAAAGTTTGGGAGGCAAGGAACCATGTCATTTGCACCAAAGACATGGCTCCAAGATGCTCACTCACACACTGACATTGATTATTCTCTACTGGAGTGACAGAAAAAGTCAGAAAAAGTCTCAGGGAACCAGCCATTAGAATAATGTGTGAATTGCACCTCTGAGCTTATCCTTATATTAAACTATGTGTTTGAGCCCTCAAGGATCTTGGGCCTCAAACCAAGTTCTGCAATGGATGGCTTGCCCTTGCCGCTTCTGGAAAGCTATTCTCTGGTACAAAGGACATTTTTGCTGCTCCCTGCAGTCCAACCCAAATAGAATTATAGGATTGGAACTTCTTATCTTTTCCTTTTCCATATAAATTAGCCTTTCCATAAATACTTAGTGCACATGCAAAAAGTAGTAAACAGCTTACTACTACAGATCTTTCATGGTCTTGATTGCGTGCCTTTAAGTTATGCTACCAGACTTCTTCGTCCGGGACGCGGGTGGCGCTGTGGGTAAAAGCCTCAGCGCCTAGGGCTTGCCGATCGAAAGGTCGGCGGTTCGAATCCCCGCGGCGGGGTGCGCTCCCGTCTTTCGGTCCCAGCGCCTGCCAACCTAGCAGTTCGAAAGCACCCTCGGGTGCAAGTAGATAAATGGGGACCGCTTTCTAGCGGGAAGGTAAACGGCGTTTCCGTGTGCAGCTCTGGCTCGCCAGAGCAGCGATGTCACGCTGGCCACGTGACCCGGAAGTGTCTTCGGACAGCGCTGGCCCCTGGCCTCTTGAGTGAGATGGGCGCACAACCCCAGAGTCTGGCAAGACTGGCCCGTACGGGCAGGGGTACCTTTACCTTTTTTACCAGACTTCTTCACCTTCATTTCAACTCCATTCCTCACTTTGACTTTAATCAACCCATCTGCAGTCCCTATCCGCAGACCTTCTCTTTTGACTTAAATACTGCCAGTACTTCAAATTGTGTGCTTTCCTGTTTCCTTGTACATTCTAATCCTTTTTAAAACCCAAATCTTTCTTTCTGATGGTTGTCCCCGCCTTATTATTTATTGATAAAACTCCAGATACCAAATCCCTAGGAGAATATTGTTGACGTCCAGCTGAAACTATATGATTAAGAGGCCCAGGGAGAAATGGTCCGTGTTTTGCTGCCTTTGACAGCGACATTTTAAATAGTTCAGGTACTCCTCCTTCTGTCATGGATGTAATCAAGTGCCCTAACTACTTCAGGTAAATTATTGTTGGAAAGACTGAAACATGAATTCAAATAATGTTTCTTAGAATAAAAACTCACAGTTGTTTGTCCTAACCTTGTAAGTCTCCCAGTTCCTGAAAAAGTTGACAGATCCATCCAAACGTCTCTGAATGACTGTCCAGCCACCAGGATCTTGCCGTTGATCACACCAGACCTGCATCAATCGGTTTGTATTTTCAGGTTTCACAAGATATATGGAACTGGTGTCATGACCATCTTCTAAAGCTTGCAGGCAGTCTCTCCAAGGACCTTGTTGAAAAAAGAAACAAGTCCATAACAAACACAGTTGCACATATTTCCAATTTGTTTTCACTTCCAGATTAGAATAGAATTTTTCTTTCTTTATGCTTTTTCATACACAGAGGTAATTAGTTCATCAGACTGAGCATCCATATTTCTATGCACTGTGGACTGAAAAACAATTGTTCTAGAAAACTGTACTTCATAAAATAATTCCATTGAAAATTAGTTTAGGTTACATAGGTGTGGAAGAAGATTCAGTATCCTATAGTGAGCTAGATTGGAGCAATATGGCATTCTGTTGCTGAGAGTCCTTCATTTGTTTATATGTTGACAGTCTATAATGTGCTTTTCAGACTATTAAGTATGCCTGTTTGTGCAACCACAGAATAGAATGCATGACATATTGAGTAAAATCATGCTAGTCTTTTGATCTGTCAGCTTTGGATATATTTAATTAGCCTTGGTTGCTGTGGTCCTCTAAAGCATTTTGTTCATTAAAATGCTGTAGTCAGCAATTGACTGATTATAAAATGTGAAACAGCACAATCCATTCTGCATGGGAGGATGGGGAAGTTCTTATTACTGAAAGCAGTTGTATCAATATGAGATGTTGCCTCTTCATTGATAAACAGCTTCTTGGATGGGGAGAATTGGCTCTGAGAACAGGGGTTGTGTGGTCTGTACCGAAAAGTTGAATCCCACTCAATCCTGAATATCCTTCCCATAGTAAAAGTTTCTCTCTCGTTGTAGTCCTTTCTGCAGGAATTGGCAAGCATCTTCACCACCAGAAGGATAAATTTTCAGGGACCCAACAGATTGTCGTCTTATGTTGACTTAAGCAACATCATTTCACATCGTCTGTGTGCATAGAGCTATAATCTGTATGAGCCTTCTCCTGCTGAGAGGTACTCCCTGGCAGAATTAGGGAAGTGCACACCAACAATCCTTTTAGAAGTTTGGGTTGGGATGCAGGACATATTTTTCAAACTTCGATATTTTTCTGCGAATGTTTGGTTCTATTATCTGTAGAGATATTTTCTCAACCTCCCTACCCTCACCACCCCAACCCATTTAGGTTACCAAGATGCCTAAACACAGACAACCCAGTTTAGAAGTATGAAGATAAATTAGATGCTCTGCTATTTATTGGCCATCCCAAGTGAGGCTTTTTTTAAAAAAGTCTAGTTTGCCTGTTTGGCATCCTGTTTGTGTGTTTGCTTGTTTCTCTTCTGAACTTTGAGCAGGAATTGTTTGGACACAATTTTACTTTTTATGTTCAAACTCCAGCTCCTGTTTTCAAGAGGGCCGGGATAGGTGCAAAATGCACTGTAATGCAACACGTCTCTTGAGTGCTCATCTGGGAAGCCTTTATTCTATTTAAGGCCACTTTGCATGTTGCAAGCTTCCTACTTTGGGACATCTGTGCAAGAAACTACTTGTCTACCAGACTGAACAGATGGCAGTTGGAACTTGATTAAAATAGTTTTTGTTTTGTTTTTATATCTAGTTAATATATATTTATTTAAAATGAGAAGCATGAAAACTTCTTATTGTTATGAATTGCTTACTGTTCTTAGGGCAATAATTGAGGCATTAAGATGCAATAGCACCAACCAACAGATAAACAGTGCATATGTCTTCCACACACACACACACACACACACACACCCGCTCATGAAACCTCCACAGAGACTGTTAAAGTTGTCTTTGGCTTCCTATGCTGTGAAAGGATTTTACAGCTGAACTGCTTGCCAGAAATAACATTGGCATGGGAATTGATAATGGTGTCAGCTATGTTGCAAGAGAGTCATAGACATTTGTATTTTCAGAAGAGAAACTAGATTTAACCTTGGGCATTTTGCGCAGGATCTGATGACTTTTATTTAGCATCCTGAGAATCTAAACAGGTTTTATGTGCAGAGATATAGGCACCCAAGCTGTTTTCAGACTAATCCCACAGCACAAGGCAAGTCAGAACCCACACCTGTGATATGACAATGGCAAATCTTCGCTGCAGTGCAAACTATACTGTAGTCTATTGCCTATCAAGGCCCTGCAGTGAGAGAGAGGCTGAAAGGCCCAGCATATCGGAAATTTAAACTTGGTGTTGTGCCAAGGGCCACAATTGGTCAGTTGGTCCTGTGCCCCAGGGAACAACCACTAATTCCTGCCACCATTGGCCAATTTGGTGGCAGGAGGACGATCCGGCCTGCAATAGGGCTGTTCACAAGGAGGCCCGGGGCCCTCCCGCAAAACCAACCGCCTGAGAAAGGGCGAACAAACTTTCCAAACTACTGCATACCTCTGTTGGGAATCTGTTCACCACTTTTGCACTACTTGAATTTGCTGGTGTTCTAGTGGACCTTGATTTTGGAAGAGTCTCACTTAAGTTAATCTGCACTGGTGCAATATGCAGTAAGGGATGCAGGTGGTGCTGTGGTCTAAACCACTGAGCCTCTTGCCCTTGCCAACAGAAGGTCGACAGTTCAAATCTGCAAGATGGGGTGAGCTTCCGTTGCTCTGTCCCAGCTTCTGCCAACCTAGCAGTTCGAAAGCATACCAGCGTGAGTAGATAAATAGGTACCGCTGTGGCAGGAAGGTAAGTGGTGCTTCCGTGCGCTCTGGCACTCGTCATGGTCCTCTGTGCACCAGTAGCGGTTTAGTCATGCTGACCACATGACCCAGAAAGCTATCTGGACAAACGCTGACTCCTTCGCCCTGAAAAATGAGATGAATGCTGCACCCCATAGTCACCTTTGACTGGACTTAACTGTCCAGGGGGTCCTTTACCTTTATATTAGTATCCACTATAATGTGCTTATAGTAAAGTAATACTGTGAATCTGGTATTTCAAGGCACCTAGAGATATATTTCTTCTCGGCTGTAGGACAGCTGTGTTCAGCAGAATAATGAAGAAGTCATTTTATTTTATTTTTTAAAAAAACTTATCTCCATGTTTGGGATAAATGTTTAAATATGTGCAACGGTATGCAGAAAATGATCCATGTAGGCTTTTATCAGAGATATTATAATGATATATTTCTTGGCAGCAAAAATAGATGTCTCTATGGGTGGTTATTGAGATGCATTCTTATATCCATATGCCAGTCGAAATTTATAGAATCATAGAATCTTAGAGTTGGATGGTACCCCAGGGGTCATCTACTCCAATCCCCTGCAATGTAGGAATGTCAGCTAAAGCATCCATGACAGATGGCCACCCAACCTCTGCTTAAAAACCTCCAAGGAAGGAGACACCTAAACCTCCTGAGGGAGAATGTTCCACTGTCAAACTGCTCTTGCAGTCAGAAAGTTTTTCCTGGTGTTTAGTTGTAATCTTCTTTCTTGTAATTTGAAGCCATTGGCTTGAGTCCTACCCTCCAGAAAGGAGATAACAAGCTTATTAGTACATCTTCCATGTGATTCCTTGCTTGTTCTTTTTAAAAAGCCACTTGAACCAGCTTTGAGTTACTACATTTTTATAATTTGAAGCTTTAGCAAGTATTTATCTCTATCATCATCACCCCCAAATCCTACGGATGTTGTGTTCTTAGAGTCCAAATGAACAGGAAAAATACAGATTCCCCCCTTGTTTGTTGTTAAAATTAGAATCAGTATTTTACCAGGCTTTCATCAACGGCGAAGCAAGACATAGATTGCAGTCCTGCTGCCAGTCAAAGGATGTTTGACGTTTCACGAAACAGTACAGTGGATGCTCGGGTTGCGAACATGATCCATGCAGGATGCATGTTTGCAACCCCCAGTGGCGCGTCTGCGCACGCGCAGGTTGCAATTTGGTCTTCTGCACATGCGCGACCACCAAAACCCAGAAGTAACCTGTTCTGGTACTTCCAGGTTTGGGCAGTCCGCAACCCAAAAAAACGCAACCTGAGGCGTCTGTAATTTGAGGTATGACTGTATAAATGCTGCTGTGCCAAGAGGGGGGGGTGGCATTCAGGGGGCATGCTGTAGGCAATCATGGATTTGCGGGGTCTGAAGCCTTTTGTTCTTCAGACATGGCTGCCAAATTGGCCCCAAAGCATGTCAGCCCTTTGACTGGCATTGCCATTCCTCTCCCATTGAAGTCAGTGTGAGGAAACATAAAAAATCCTACCCCTCTACCTTGATGCTGTGGGTAAATCCTCAGCGCCTAGGACTTGCCGATCGCATGGTCGGCGGTTCGAATCCCCGCGGCGGGGTGAGCTCCCGTTGCTCGGTCCCAGCTCCTGCCCACCTAGCAGTCTGAAAGCACCCTTAAGTGCAAGTAGATAAATAGGTACCGCTTTATAGCGGGAAGGTAAACGGCGTTTCCGTGTGCTGCTCTGGTGCCGGTTCGCCGGAGCAGCGTCGTCACGCTGGCCACGTGACCCAGAAGTGTCTGCGGACAGCGCTGGCTCCCGGCCTCTAGAGTGAGATGAGCGCACAACCCTAGAGTCTGTCAAGACTGGCCTGTACGGGCAGGGGTACCTTTACCTTTACCTTGATGTTTAGCAGTTGCGCTGCCTTGGAATCCCTACTCCACAATTGCTCTATTTGTTTATTAAATCAAATTTAAAACAAAAAGACAACAGGCACTAATAGTCACAAGAAGCAACACCGTACCCAAATACCATATTTTTTCTCAGAACATGGGAAAGAAAGACAACAGAGGACAAATAGAATTAAACATGACACCCTAGGTAGAGTCATCCTTTCTTGAGGAAAACTTAAATTGCAGTTGAACATCTACTGGATGCCCTGCATGTTGTTCTATGCAAACTGAGGGTGTGCCCCACAACACTCGCTTGTGGCAATGCATTTTAGGGGAAGTTCTTAGCATAAAGTACTTTTTAGGACGCTTCTTATCAGAATGCTGTGATTCAAAGAAAGGTTCATCAGGCATGGATAGTATACTTTGTCATATGTAACAGAAATGCTTTTTATGATTAATGTAATAATATGGTCTTCTTAACGAAAATACTGTATAATAGTGCCCCCACCATAACTCTTTGAGTTGTACACCCCTGGTCTACAGCTACATTAATGGAATGTTCGATGAACAATATTGCTCAATATGTATTACTGTACAGGAAAAACAGTGGGCCTTGTTACTGTAGTTTTTCTTGCAAAGTTACTTGAATGGAAATAACGGATGGAAATGCTACAGAGGGTGCTACAAATATCACATTCTGACTGAGTTTGCAGTTGTCATGTCTTGGAGAATATTGTCATTTTCTAGTGGTGTTCTTCAAAACTCGTAGAAGGCAGAGTGTATTGGTAGCACCCCTTTGATAGTGTTTGCATAGAATAAAAGAAAGGGCCACACTAGTTTTATTTCTAAGATGTAAATGAAAATAAAATATTTTGAATTTCAGCTACAAACCTAAGATGGGGAATAAATTCAACACAAGAGGGTTGCACACCGCAGTTAAAACATAGTAATGTAAAACAGCATACTCTGTAACATACTGGAACCCTTGGCTGTTGTAGGCATATCACCTCTCTCCCCCCCCCCAACTTTCCTCCATAGCTTATTTAGAGTTAAGGAATTTGTTGCAGTTGTTCTTCTTGTCACACAGCATTTTAAAAAAACACACACACCAATGTGTCTATTTTGCAGCAATCTAATGCACTGTATGTGCATTGGGAAGTTGTGCCTAATGCCTATAGAGAGCTGCCAGAGAGAACAGGGCTTAAGCTTATTTTTACAGGAGAATGTATTTCTGTTGAGTTTCATCCTGCAATGCTCAGCATCTTTACAAAAAAATGAATATTTGTATTCATTGGATAAAATTTCCAGACTATCTATTAAAGCAGGCGGTGGACATCATAGTTGCACTTGAATTTTTTTCCAGGCACATTTTGCAATAGATAAGTTCCTTTTTAGAAATGCTATAATCTTGATTCATTCTTCCTATTCCCCTTTCCCATTGCTGATGTTTTTTAAAAAAACTTATTTAAAAATGGTGGGGAAGATAAATTAATCAGAGCTTTGCAAAATTGTTAGTTAAATGATACTATAGAAGGGCTTTAGGAGCTCTGCAGTTTATGATACATTTCCAGCATCTCCCTTGGAGCCAAGGACGTTTTCCATGACTGAATAAAGGAAAATACAGTTTTGTAGGTACTGCATTCAGATCCAAGTTCTTTAGAGTAGGAAGTAGGTGTCCCTAAGGAGGTTCTAGTAAGCTGGAAGAGCAAATTATGCTTGGTCCCCTGGCAGTATGAACAGTAGAAATAATCTGTAGTAATAAGGTAATTGTTTAATCTCTCTGCAGGGGTGCAACTCTAGCTCCTGCAGGAATAACACAGTTAGAAATTTCCTGGGTAGGTGGGTTGCATCCAACTGTTTCCAAACCTAAGCCAAGGACACTATCCTTAAATTTTAGGGAGGGTTACGTGATTTTCTTAACATTTAGAAGCTTCATTTTGTTAAGAATTGTGAAGTTTGCCTTGGAATGAAGTTGTTCTTTTTAAAGGTTTGCAACAAAAAATCACATTTTATTTCCCTATTCTAGAAAATGTATTTCACACATTTTAGAAAATATATTTCACACAGGGTTACTTGGGCAATAAACAAAAAACATTGAAAAACTGTAGTCTTTATGTAATAAGACTCAGAATTAAAAGTCGTATCTTGCAGTTAATGATGCGTTCCTGTCAGGGATGCAAACAATTGGGAGGAAAAAATGTATTAATGCTATATTTTTGAAATCTTGCGCAAGCAGTAGTAGACATCCTCTTGCAGTGCAACTATTATATTCTATGGGTTGCATCAAAGGATGAGAAACATGGTGAGCTGAAAACACAGGCTGAAGCATATGCACACTAGCAGGTCACCAAAATGTATTGTAAGGATCTCATACAAAGTTTTCCAGAGGAGTTTGTGCAAATGCAACAATTTATTTGGCTCTAGGCTTGTTTTTCTCACCCAACATTCTTTACTAGCTCAAAATGGCCCTTCCATATGCAGAAAATGCTTTCTGCCAATGGAAGTGTGGCATTGGATTGAAGGTACAAATCTAGTGTTTGGTGCTGTGAATTCCTCCTATTTCTGAATAAGAAATGGTTTCTGTTCAACTGCTACCTTTTCGGATCATGGAGAAGAAAAAGTAGGGAAAAGCTCCTACCAACCATAGAAACACAGAAATGTATTTTTATATAAATAGTATTTAGATTTAGGTATTATTTGTGCCATGGCTAAGAAATATGCAATGTGTTATACCTGGCCACAATAATGGAATCTATTTAGATCTTGACATTAAATGATTGCAGAAGGGCCATGTGAATTTACCATCAGTAGTCCAGAATGCTGTAGTTTTAGTTATTGACCGCATTCTTCCAGGACCTAGAGCAATTTTGTCTGGAGTAGGTGCTCTAAAAAAACCTCTATTTCTATTCCTTGCCATGAAAACCAGTACTTTGCAGCATTAATAAATCATGCAAATGAATGTAATTATAAACATTACCTTGTAATTATTTATTTACTACATGGCTGTTTTCAGTTTTGCCAGTCAAGGGACTAGCAGAACAAGGAATCTTGCAAGGCATTAAAGCTATGCCCTTGGAAATCTTACTCAGCCTGATTTCAACAGGCTACCTACTTTCAAGCATACTTTGCTAGGAAACTAGCAAAGAACTACATGCTTGCTTTTTAAAAGAAACTGGAAGTTGTTTATCTCAGGAAACTGAATTCTGCAACTTCTCTGTGTTCCCATAGAATTGCAGCATACTCAAGACTGGAGTCAACTTAACCCAGTATTGCTTCCTTAAGCCAGCACAAGGGGACTTTCCTCCCTCTCCTCCCCCCATGCTTCCCCCAAATATGCTCTGGAGAGTTGGGAGAACCCCAGAACAGCACATAGGAAGAGATCTATCAAGGCATCTAGCAAGCAGAAATGCTTGTGTTGATGGAACAATTGTATTAGTGTATAGAATTCCACCCTCACAGTTGTGCATATTAGACATAGTTTAAGGGCCCTTTTTAAATATAGTAACAGCTTTGTTCGTAGCTCTATTCAAATGTTTTGCTGTAGAATGAGACCATTTGGCAAGTAGTTTGACAAAAACATATTCCTTTAATCCTATCCACAGAAAATAATTTATGCAGTCCAAAAAGCAAGTCTAATAAATTATGGCACTACGAAAGCTACTCCTTTATTCTTAGTGACGTTCATGAGAATGTTTTTCTCCAGCACTACTGTCTGAGGCTTATGTACAGCTTCTTTCCGGTTTTTGTTGTGGAACACTCTTTCCTGGCACTTGAAAAATTGTATCTGCCACGTTTTATTTTCTCCTGGGATTTGTAAAGAAGTTTAAACTCACTGTGACACTAGCAATGAGATTTTGCCTGAATTGTGTTTCTGTTGAATTTATGATTTATCACATATGTCATAAGTTGACAAAATATCTTTCTGTATATATCTTTAAAATATGATGCCATATTTCTCCCTCCCTCCCTCCCTCCCTCCCTCCCTCCCTCCCTCCCTCCCTCCCTCCCTCCCTTTCTCTCTCTCTCTCTCTCTCTCTCTCTCTCTCTCTCTCTCTCTCTCTCTCTCTCTCACACACACACACACACACACACACACACACAAACCACATTTGGCCCAGTTATGGAATTAAATGTTGAACATGTAGTGCTGTTGTTCTTTGTCATAGTAATGATTATGTATGGATTTGCTTCACTAAATTTGGAAGGGTATTTCAGTATTAACAAAACGTGTTTACAAGTAAAATTTTATATCTTGCCTTCGGTGATGGGATACATATAGATGTTCTCAGGTGGTTTCCCATCCAGGCACTTATCAGATTCAGACCTCATCAGACTATGTTCTGGAAACTTTGATATGAATTTCTCATTTCTGTTTCCTAAAACCAAGGTTATGATCTGAAAATACACATCATACTAAACTCTGTCAGAAGCCCCCTTTTTAAGCAACTACTAAGTTACTGGGTTTGAACACTATGCTAAACTATAGTTTAGCACTACAGAATGAGTCTGAACAAGATAGGGCTTACATACCCACCTCTTTTCCTCTGACATGGCCATGAGATTGGAAGATTTTGCTTCCATTTTCAACTTCCAATAGTTATGTACTTCCATCCAAATTAGAAACTGTGCCAATATTTACTATGGTTCAGGGAAACAAGCTAGCATAATTAACTGTGTTTTGACATTGGCTTGTTCTTCAACCAGGGTGGCCAACATTTGGCCCTCCAGATGTTGTTGGACTCTATCTCCCATCAGCTCCAGCCAGCACTGCCAATGACCAGGGATGATCAGATTTGTAGTCTGATAACAACTAGAGGGTCAAAGGTTAGTAACCCTCACACAAAATAATAGTTAACACAAATTATTGTTTGTTTGGGCACAGCCATAACATGCAGCTATGCTTAGTTGGAAAGGGAAGCAACAGGTTGTATCTCTTTTTGGCTCTACTAGAAGAGAACAGATTAATGGGGAAGAATTCAAGTCTACAGACACATGTGAGTATCACTAAATCATAGTTTAATGAATCTGACAATATGCCATGGTGGCAATGGGAAAAAGCTTAGGGCAAGTTAGTGCCCTAACTAGTCCTAACAAAGCCCTAGTGTTGGCTTTGTTTCTACATGCTTCTGCATTCAGTCTTGATTGGCCTTCAGTATGAATATGCTCTCATCTGCTAAAAACCTATCTAGTGTCATACCAATGACAGTCTGATGAAACTGGAATTCAGCACAGCTTGATTCTTTTCTTTTGTTCCCATGTGCTAACATTCATGTGAATAGTCTCTTTACACACATTCTAAGAAGTAATCCTCATTAAGCACGCTGAAGCATACTTTCAAGTCAATATGCATAGACTAGACAATAGGATGTTCCTATCTAGTCCAAATATCTTAAAATCCCTCACGCCGAGCAGAGCTACTGCTTCAGCTGGATGGAGGAAGTAACATGAACTAATGGAACCACATCACTTCTCAGCAGAGATTTGTGCAAGTAAATGCCTATGCCTCTCATGCAATTTCAAAACACTATGTAGTCCCATCTATGCATATATCATTTCTTTGATGTGGCTATAGCTTTGCGTGCCTTTTTAAACATTTGTTTATGAGATCTTGCTGCCTAATTTTATTCTCCCCCTCATGCTTCCACTTAGGTTCCTTTTATGGGCCATGATAAAACCAAACTATTCTCTCTTGTTTAATAGTGCTTTCAGTACTCTGTATATGGCAAATGATTCTCTGATGAAATTTTGCGCTCCTCTTCTGAGTAACACAATACCCAAAGGTGCAGTCATCCAGAAACCTGTGGCTGAACAATGTGATGCTTAAGTGCATTTATTTATTTATTGCTTTTTTTCCTGCTTGTAGCATGACTTTTAACAATGGGCTCAAGTATCAGTAACAGGGAATTTTTCTTCTTGCTACTGGTATTAGAAACAGTGTTTTACCTGTTTTTTATTTTGATTCTTTAATTGCTGCCAGGTTGCTGTATTTGATGTCATGTTTTAGCCTGGAGCAAAGGTTTCTGGCCAAGTTATAATCCATTTGAAATCAAGGAGTTCATAATGGAAAAACTGATAATAACAATAATAACATTGCTATTTGGAGTGAGGTCACCTTTTACCACTAACCATTCCCTTAGTAAAAACAATACTAGCAGAAAACACAACCATATGTATTTAAACATGCCTGCTTACAGCCTGGTTTCTTTGGGCCAAAAGAGCCATGAATAGTCTTTTTGGTTGTTTTACTCAGTTTTTAAGTAACCTCAGAAATGGTAGATGCATTAAAAAAATAAAAGTTATGACTCTTTTTTAATAAACCTTTTTATTTGGTTATTTTATGCTGTACATTAAAGGACCCTGGAATGTTTATGAGGCTTAATAAACTCTCCAAATCATCATAACCCAATACTTCACAAATGAGTTGATTATTTTTTCCTGCCCTTGCTATATCCTCCCACCTGTCAGACTGTTTTATTTGGCTGTGTGTGTGTGTGTGTGTACAAGGGGCGGGGAACATGAGGCCCTCCAGGTATTGTTTAACTCCCAACTTTCACCACTCTCAGCCAGCATGACCAACATCTGGGATTGGTGAGAGTTGTAGTCCAGCAACATCTGGAGAGCCACAGGCTTCCCACCCCCAGTCTGTATAAACACATACTCTTACAAGATAAAAAAGGTAAACTTATACAACACTGGATTAGATCCATGGTAATCTAGTTGAATTAAAATAAATGGGACTTAATTTTCAAATCATGAGTAACTTGTTCCAGTGATTTTGATTGGATCCTTCTGCATTAACTTGAAGAAATAATTAACTTACCATTGCATGTAAAAATTATGGAGCATAGGGCCCTTGGCAGTCCCATGATGACAAGGAGATGCAACCTTGTACTCAGAATCGCTATAGCAGGGATGGGGACAATTTTTGAGCCCAAGGGCTGCATTTCCTCGTATGCAGCTATCCATGGGCTACGTACCAGTTGTGAGTAGGCTCAGAGCCAACAAGTGGGTTACATTGAACCCACACAATAGTTAGAGGTGGCTACCCATACATCTCTCCAGCCTGGCAAGAACTACACATTATCAGAGCAAAGCAAGCTGCAATCCCTGGTTTGGACATAACCACTAAGCTGTGGATAATGCTTTATTACCCTTAAACCTTAGTGGGAGGAAAACAACTCAGAAAGCCACATTATTGGTAAATTATTATTGTTTACCATAACATGTGAACTGGGCCAAGACAGGTGCCTACAATTTTAATATTTCATCCCTTGCATAAAAGTGTTTTTCTTTTGCCAAGTGTTTTTAAATAATTAATTTGATTCCGTGTTGGTCATTTGTTCTGTATCATATTATTTTGTGTAAAGATTTTATTGTACACCACTATTATATTTTCTATGAGTTAATGGTTTATAAAGGCTCAAATGAATGAGTGAATGAGTGAATTGAATGAATGAATGACATATCAAAATTTTCTGCATTGTATAAAGTAGGTCAGGCAACATGCAAAGCATATTTAGAAAATAAGCTAATCCCATCTTTATCACAAAGTATTGACATGTCAAATCCTGTTATTTTAAAGCAAGAATGCAAAATGCATAAAGCAGTTTCATAGCACTATCATTTGCTCACTTCATGCCTTTGATACTGACCTCAGTGATCCCATGCCTATGCAGCAAAATGAAGCTACTGAAATGTTAAGGATGTCAGTTGGATGTGACAGGGAACAAGGTGGAGTTGGATGAAATTGGCCTGACCCGCCCCTCAAGCTTCTGGTATTCTGGAGGGAGGATTAAGGGCAGTCCAGAATGCTCCATGCTTTTAAGAAATCAGTCTGATCTGAAGATAGTGAGCAAAAAACTACACCTCTAGCTCCAGGGCTTAGTTGTCTTGCACTGTTGCACTATGGGGTTTTTTCAAAGAGCTCAACCCTGCCCTGCCTGATAATTCTCATAGGTCCCCATCTTGTTATTGCAGCTGGGTGTTTATCTCACTCTTTTAAGCTCTGAGGTGTCATCATTACAACTTATCCACAATAATGAGATTGAGACTTTGTTTTATAAAGCTGTTTAGGCATTAGTGATATTTAGGTATATTGAGTACTCCACTTACCTGATGGTTTGTCAGTGGAAGTTGGGATACTGGTAACTGAAGACATGGTTGGGAGAGTCGGTGGTAGAATCTTTAAATTCTGGTCACTCTGGATCTCATTGGTGGATATTTGGTTAGTGATACGATTGTAAGTGGGAGGCTGGTAGACTCGATTTGGTGGCTGTGGAGGTTGTGGGATTGGTTTAATGGAGGGTGTTCTTTGGCAGTACTCTTCAAGCTGTGCAATTATTATAGACTGGTTATTAGCAATGGATACCAAATGTTGGTACTTGTGCTCCAGGTCTTTGTATTTATTTGCAAGCTGCAACATGTCAGCAGTCTGATTCAGTATCTTATTTTCCAGTTGGGAAAGTTCTAAAGCATTGTCCCGTTTTCGGATGATCTCATGCAGCAGCTGCATGTACAACTGGGTGACCCGCGAGTTCATGTTGCGGCTCTCTTTTCGTAAAAGCTTCACCTCATTAACAATTCCTCCATCTACCTCCACCAGCTGCTGGAGGGTTTCTATTTGCCTCTTTTGCTTTAACAGCTCATTGTTCAGTAGCTCTAGTTCTTGCTTATTTACCCTGTTTTCAAGTACTTCGGGTTCCTTTGAATTAACACAAATGGCACCCGTCACTTTCTGCTGAGGTACAATGAAGGTATAAGTGCACTTGTCTTGTGTGTCGCTGGAGCGCTTATACCTGTTTGTGTAAATGAATTCTTGCTCCTCTCCCTCATCGCTGCCTTCGAAATCTTGGGTCTTGCTGGCACGCACTCCCACAATAGCCATTAGCAATAAGCAAACTGCTGCCTTCATGGTCCCTTTATTTTTGAATTGGCTTGTATGAAAAGCGCTTTGTGATCTGTTTTAAATATGAAGTACATACACAATATTAAATACCCAGTAATAAATCACAGCAAACAAAAAAGCAGTACTGTTCTACTAGGCAGTAAATGTGTTTTAAAAATGGTAACTGATCCTTAGAAATACCTCTTTATTTAAAAGTATGAAACTGTTGTTCAAAATCAAGTTAGCAGTTAGGCAAATTTAACCAGAAGGTGGTCTTTGGATGAAGCAATTTTCCAAGTTGCTCTTCATCATTCTCCCAAAGTTGATAAACAGAGGCAAAATTGAGATGGCTCACTATTCCTGGCTGTATTTTTGTTGGCCTTTGCTAATCTTGATTTCTAGGTGTGTTGCCTTGAGAAGATGTTTTGCATGCAATGACAGTATCTGGAAAGTCAGCACAGATTTGGCTTTTTCACATATCATCACAACTGCCTGAAAACAGCCAATGGTCAGTAATACAAGTTGTGTGTTACTGTCCTGGCAATCTTAAGCAAGAAAAAAACACACACCCCAAAAAGTTGTTCTATTGGCCTTCTAAAAAGAGAATGGACAAGGTTGTCATAAGCCTCATTATCTGTAGTCACTCCTTTGTGAGGGGGAAATAAATAAATATGTATAAACAGACAGCATGTTAGTAGATTACAGATTCTTTTGAAGTAAATAGTAACACCCTGGGCTTTGTTCCGATGATTCCTTACATCTCTCCATCTCTCCCTCCCTTGCTCTCTCTGATATGTAGCTTGCTGGGGTCAGCAAACTTTTTCAGCAGGGGGCTGGTCCACTGTCCCTCAGACCTTGGGGGGGGGCTGGACTATTTTTTTAAAAATAATAATGAATGAATTCCTATGCCCCACAAATAACCCAGAGATGCATTTTAAATAAAATGACACATTCTGCTCATGTAAGAACACGCTGATTCCTGGACCGTCCGCAGGCTGGGTTTAGAAGGCGATTGGGCCAGATCCAGCCCCCGGGCCTTAGTTTGCCTACCCATGCAGACTAAATGGCTGCTTACAACAGTTAGAAGCAGAGCTAGAAAGAGCGCCCTGCACAACTCTTGTTTGTTGTTGGTGGGAATAGCAGGCTGAGATGAGTGGAAGAAGTGGTAGGTGAGAGCTCACTGGTTGTTGTTTTACTAATAAATTGGGATAGATTAGCTTCATACATTGCCCTCTTGTTCTATCAAAGACTGAATAAACCCAGGAGGGCCAGGAAAAGTTGGAAAAAAGTTGCTCCAGTGCTTGGGCTTCTTCAGGGAGAGCCCTCAGTCTGATTTGAAATAAGAGGAGGCATTTTGAAGATGTGTCCATATTCTGCTCTTCTTCAGGAAAGATAGTCATTAGACTGAGTGAGGCAGCCGCCTCACATGATTGATTTTGGATGTTATTAAATGGCAACAAATATTTAATTGCTGTGTTTTTATTGCCAGGTAGAGGCATCTGTGGGGTTTTCTGCCTCAAGTGCCAAAATAACTTGACCAGCCTTGTTTACTATAAATCTTAATTAGGTTGTGTGGAGGAGTACAATCCAGTGCTCTGCCTCAAGAAGAAGAATATATTGTGACAGATGTAGTGCCTGGTGCCTTCAGTTACTGAATGCTCAGTTTTACTCATTGCTTCATTTTCATTTACTATGGCTTACAGCAAATGAGTAAGTGTCTGGTGGCCAGTGATAAAATGGTGGTTGCTTTGTTCCTCCCATGGACCTCCTGCTGCCATTCTACAACAAGCTACACAACAAGTTTGTTTAGTGTTAGCTGTAAAAATGGGCCCATGGTTTGTCTTGCTCAAAGCAAACCATGAGCTGTGTAACCATGGTGTAGCTCTCGAGCTAGGTTCAATTCTTCTGTTCTGCAAAGTTCAGTCCTAAGGAAAGTCTTTAAAATAGTGAGCATTTAATAAAAAATGATTTGAGGGGGAAATTATAGTGAGCATTGGTTCTATTTTCTCTTGATGTGTATTGCAGAGTCCTTTGGCTGGAATATCTAGAAGTAGCACCCCAAAATGTTTCTGGGTTCCCAAGAAAACCTCTCAGATTGATTATACAATTAAATTTCTATTCAGACCTTTCGGAAAGCCTACAGCAAGGTAACAGCAGTTTTTAAAAAGGAAATACAATAAAACAGAATACTCAAAATATCTACTTCATAGATATGAAGATTTTGCAATGCCTAACTATTTCCCAAATCAAAAGCCAATCCAAATGAGACAGCACTTTAGTAAGTACTTGAGATCAGACTATGACGACATCAAGAAAGGATTTCTAGTGTTAACATAATGCATGATAGTACTGTATGACAAAATTCTTTTGTGAAAGGAAGAAGGAACTGTTATAAACTCTGTGTAGTCTTTAAAGCAATGCCAGTCAAATTCTTGAAGAAATTTGAAGCATAAATTAAAACTCCCTCAGACAGCTTTAACTTGCATTTGCACAGTGGGTCACACTTGGTGACCCTGGCAGGCTTCCAGACCTCATACTTTACACAGTTGAACTATTCTTGAAAATGTCTTCAGCATAGTTAAAAAGCAGGCTCGGGGGTGGGAGTGAGGACTTGCTTCAATGTATAGCTTTCAGGTCTCTCTTTTCCCTCTTTCTCCTTGCAAACCCTTATTCATCATGACTAGAATCTCAGTTTTTCTGTTGAAATTCCTTCATGTTGTATTTTTACAGTGTTTCTCCATTTTAAGAGTAGGCTAGCATAAAGGCTATAATGCCTTAATGTTCTAGTTTTGCTATCACAAAAGCTCCTCCTCCTCCAACAACAAAAGTTCACAGATAAAGATCATTTGCATGAAGATAAGTCATAATATTAGCAATGATTGTACTGAGATGCACTATAGCAGCAGCTGTTGCTATTTCTACCACTGGTAATTTATGTAGCATTTTATATGACAGTGTTTATGTCCCTTTGCTGTGCCAGCTTTGCTGATGTTAGTGCCATGGGCCCTTTGGCTCTGACATGATATGGCGTGGAGGAGGAAGAAGGAGCAAATGGGGGACTGGAAGACTGGCATCCAGGAATGAAGAAGAGATGTCCTCCCCTTGTGACTGTAGATGTGAGAGAGGGAGAAGCAGAGCTGCCAGCTCTCTCCTCTGCTCCTCCTGAAGAGTTTCTTATCGGTGAGGAGGGGAGGACTTTGGCCAGCAAGAAGGAGGATCTGAACAGAAGGAGGTGGCAGCCAAGCTAGAGGCAGAGGTGCAGGACAGAATCTTGTCGCCAAGAACTAGATGGTGCCTTTGAACGTGAGATCAGATGCACCCACCCAAACAGCACACTTTGTGCGTGTTGCAGAACTATAGGACAAACGAGTCTTCTGAGTGAGCTCGCCCTGCCTCATCTTTAAAAGCTTTGTGGGAGGGGCATGTCAACTGTTGGGACATATTCATAGGTTTTGTTCTATTGTGAACCTTGCTTATGAACTTTGGAATCTTGACTTCTGGCCTTTGTGCTTGCTGCTGAGCCTGAACTGCTATTAGCCTGAATAAAGATTTCTTCTTTGTTTACAAGTAAGAGTTGTTATCACTGTACTTTGGGACAGAAGCCTGACAGTAAGAATGGTTGTTGCTATTTGTATTTAAAGATGGGAAACTGAAGCTGAAAGTGACTTGTCCAAGACCACATAGTGAGTTTATAGCTGAGGTGGAACTTTAGCCAGATCAGATTTCAGCTCCATAGCCACTCAACCCTACTGACTCTCTTTAACAGTTCTACCTTTCACCTTTCCTTCACACATTTTTTTAAAAGCACATTTCATGCTCTGAATCCAAAGGAAAAAAACCCATGCCTTTGAACTTGGTTTACTGGTTTGGAGAAGTTCTTTTGCTGTTGTGTTTTAGTGTGGAATTTTGAGTATGCTGAAATCAGTGCCTAAACTTCCATTAACACAAGTAGGGCTGGGATTTCTTCTAACCATCTGGTCTTGGCTATTCAAATGGTTGGCAAAGGGGTAAGAAGAGTGAGGCAGTAATGGACCTTACTGTGTTTACTCTTAAAGCGTTTGTTCAACTAATTGTGTCTCGAGGGGCACAACTGAAAATGTTCTTATCTAATAAGTAGAGGGGAAACAAGCTTCCAAAGAAAATATATTACTTTTCTCCCCTGTTCCTGACAAGGAAAAACAAAACTAGATATTTTCCTTGGCACTTCAAGTTACAAGTGAGAAAACCAAGACTCACTGTGGGAATTATCATGTTGCACTGTAAGGCTTTTTTTACATATACTTTCAGCTTTTAAGTTATAGCATGTTTTGCTACTTTTGTTAAAGTTGCAAATAAAATTTCTTCAAGTTCTATCAAATTATCATTGTGATGCTAGATAAAATTTTCCTTCTTATGCCAGGACCTCATTTATATTATATTTGTAGCTCAGTGCAAGTTAAAGTACTCTCCTCTCCTGCCTGGTGGACCCTTATTTCTAAATACTAGAGAGAATAAAAAACAGAGCTTTTTTAAGCCAGAACTCACCAGAACTAATTTCCAGCACCTCTCAGGTGGGCGCCATTGCCTTTACAAGAGAACCAAGGAAGTATCCGTGCTGAGTTCTGGCACCTTTTTCTAAAAAAATAGCGCTGATAAGAACTATATGATAACATTTAGCAAGAGCTCAGATCAATTGGACCCCAGACATTTTGCCATCCCAAGGGGCTATATTATACGATTTGAGGACAGTGTCCTAGAATCTTTAATGGTGTCAAAAAGCTTGCACTGACATACCCCTCAAAAATATTCTTCATCCCCAGTAATTTCATGTGTTGATTATACAATTAAGACTAAAATGAGATAATACGATGTTGGAATAGTATGTTATTTCTGACACAAGAGGCACCTCCTAGGAACCTCCCCCCACCCATTGAAAAGCACTCTGCCTTTTATGCAATTTTTTGGATACCCTTTTTGTTTTAGATATTTATTCATGGGGAGATCAGAGAGAAAGTACCAGCTTGGCTTACAAATATGTGTGTGCATGTATATTATAGATAGATAATGCACACCACATGTACAGCAGCCTGCACTTACTCCCATCCCTTTGTATTTGGCTTTCAGGTGGTAGCTCCATTGGGAACCTTTTTGAAGACCAGAACTGATGCAGTTTCAACACAATTTTTTATTTCAGTTGCCCAGCATCCTTGTAATGATGATGCTGTCACATAGCCAATCACATTTGGCTAGGCAATACTACTTCAGAGGCCAAACAAAGCTAATTGGTATTGAGAGCACTGTTTCTGTTCCCTCTGAATTAGCTTCAGTTACCCTTAGTTAACATTGTCACATAGCCAAATCTGATTGGATACATGACAGTGTCACACTTGGATCAAAAAAGTTTCACCAACAAATAGACACAAAAGGGGTAAGGTTAGGCATTCTTTCAGGAAACTTATTTCACCTGAAAACCCACTTTTCACACTGAAAATATTGTTTGGATAATATGTGGCTCAGTCCTAATATCCTGTTATTTATCCTGTGTCTATTTATATAGTCACAAAGTCGTAGCCTGCAAGTGGTGGCTTGGTATTTCATGAGACATTTCATGAGAGCTCTTACCTTTGTTATCTTCACAACTGTAGAGTTTTCAAAATAGGAAAAAAGAATTGGGGGTAATCTTATTTATGCAGTTTTAAGGACTACAAATTACTATGAATTATATGTTTGAGGGAGAACATTTTGTAATTTAAACAAAGATTCTTCTATGAGTCTTTGCAGAATTCTTTTTAAGTGACAGAGCTGATGTTTGGAAAGCTAAAGTCAACACTGCAAGAGACTAATCTACTTCAGATCCCATAGTAAAAGAAACAGGTTAAACTTTGTCTTTACTAGCATATGTATTTACTAGCGTTAGATTAAAATTTCTTACTAAAAGAAATGGAAATCCCCACAGCCATAAAATATCATAAAGGTATTTTCTGTGCCCAAACATTAAATCTATTTATCTTAAAGATATTTTGTTTGTTTCTTTGTTTTGCTATGCTAAAAGGCAAAGAGCTGTACAATAGGAATTTATCAGTGCAGAGTATGCAGGTGGCACAATGCAGTGTTTTATGGGAAATTATACTGCGCTTTGGAGAGAAGCTAAAAAAACAAGCCCCTAAGCATTCTGGTCCATTAAATGTGAACTCAGCTAGGTGTTTTTTGGGGGGGGTGTTTGTTTTGTAGGCGGGGAAAGGAGGATTGGGCAAGACACCTTCAATATGTTCTCCTCTCTCAATAAGTGTACCCCCTCACTATTATTGTTGCCTGTTGGTGCTTCTCATCTGCTTCATCAGTGCCATCCCATAATTGCTTGCTAGACAAAGCCAATAAGAAAGCAGACTGTGACAGCTACTGCTCATAGCAGTTGTATTGCTTGCTGAGCCAGAGCAAGAGGCAGGTGCAGAAGCAGGTTGCAGTAACAAAGAGATGGAACAGGTCTAGGTGATTCTAATCAGTAGATCCTATGCTGGGGTGTGGGTATTCACCAGGTGCCCACCAATGCCAGCCTTGATTCTGCACCACTTCTCTCGGGCAGCCACTGCTAATTTGCCTGCTTGCTGTCTCCCAAGCTAGCACACACCTGTTGTCTTTAACTCACTGTTTCTCTGCAACTTAACTACTGTATAGTTTTCAGAAACATCAATTGTTGACCTAGCAAGCAGGACTGCCATAGTATGTTTCTGTGTGGAAGATATTTGTGTGTCATAGGCACTTATTGGAATGTGTGGATTATATCATCGCTGGGTTTCTTGCTCCATCTTTCCTGTTTACCTACACTATCTTGAAATACCACTGAAATTTCAGCAGTTTTACTTCTGCTCTTTGGAGGTTGTTGATCTACTTTGTATTTTGCTGACACTCTGGCTTGACTAACAACTCAGCTATACCCCAGCACCAAGGCAGGCTTTTATGTCTTAGAGGCGTATTTCAGCGTATAGCTACTATTATTGCTGTACTAAGAGAGGAGTGCAATGTCTCTGGAAGGCCCCAAGCTGTACTGAATCAGAGTCCATTGCTGGTTTAGATGCAGCCACTTTGAGGTTCCATTTCCCATGGTGCACATTGAAAACATACAGAAAATATCTAACAAGAGTTCAGAATGCATACCTTTAATGCCTGAACAATTAATACTCAGGTAAGAAGATAATTCTACGAAGTTTTAGAAAGTTTATCAAAATTAAATCAGCCTTAGTAAGTCAGGAAAACATATATTTCACAGATATAGCAAGCTCAAAGCAAAGATAATCAATCTGCCCAGCAACTCCCACTTCACTCCTAACATCAACAAAAGTAGATCATGGTTAAATAAATGTGATCGCAATCACATTTAAGGATAGATGGAAACCTAAGTTAATACCCAAGTGAATATGAAAGTTCATGGTCTTTCCCCTTTCAATATATATATGTCATAAATTGGTTGGGCAACTGGGTACCAGTTTTTGGAGGGTTTTTCTCCATAATAGTTCACAGGCTGAGTAGTGTATCAAAATGTTTTGGCCCAATTTTCATAAGCAGCAAACCTTCATACCCAAATGAATGAGAATTCATGAAAGACCTAGTGTTTAGCCATGTGGTATTTTTCCCTGAAAAAATAAACCTGAGTCTCTGACCATTTATGAACATACCAGATTGCAGTAGGCAGTTCATTAGGGTATTATTCCCTTTTTCTTGGAATAATGCAGAATGCAAAGCTGTAATGGGTGTTTTCTGTGCAAATGTCCTTTAAAAAAAAATCACACAGTGACAGCAGTCAGTTAAATTATGCTGGACACCCAACCGATAGGTGCTAGTTCATTTGTAGTTATATAAAGTTTCCACTTATTTTATAATACATTCTGTCATAGCTAGAATGTAGAAAAAACTGGTTTGATATCTAATCTTAATTTTGTAGAAGTTGTAATTGTGACAAAAGTATTCTAATTATAGATTCTTTAACTAGTTTCCCATATTATTGTAGATACTGTAAGTTGTCAGACTATTTCACATTCTCCTTCTTTCCCATTTCCCCTAAGCAACATTGGCCTTGGCGTTTTGTTATAGTGAGAGTTCCTAGATGTTGGGTTAGGGGCCACCACCAGAAGACCACTGAAGTATTTTGTTTGTGTCGGTAGACTTTGATCAGCTAGCAATATGAATGGTGCAAATTCAGGGAGCTTTCTGAATGTTTGCTATCCTGGTGAAAGTTTGGAACCATAGATGACTCAGTAGTAGATGCTTATGTAAAATATTTGGAGCCTGTGAGCTATAAAGCAGTTTGCACCCAAACTATAGAGTGCTTTGCTTCTAAACAAAGGGCTACAGGGGAAAGTCTTTAAATCATCCACTTTCGCATAGAGCTCTGCTTCTTAATGATAGAAATGTGCTAGCAGGTGCACATAGCTGGTAGAGAGGAAAGGTCACTCTGTACATGATCACAAGAGCTCTTTTCTTTACAGTTGCTTCATATATAGCTGAAGTTTAAATTGGATTCTTCTTCTAATAATAATATAGAAGATAATCACTCATATCATATTCATCAAAGAGAGGGACTTAAGACAGTATTAACATATTATAAATCCCTAGACATTTGAGTAATTGTATTCCACATTGCTATATTGGACTAGTTCCTTGTACTGTCAGTCTTATTAGTATGAAAAATAGCATTGCTGCTTTCTTGCAAAAAAAAAAAAGGAAAGGAAAAAAGGCACCTGGTTTGCTCTCTCTTGATGACTTGGATTTCATTAGTAAGTTTCTCCATCCACAATGGCAATTTGCCAAAAAATACTGTACCAGAAATATATGAATAGAGTTGTATTGTTCTACCACAGTTTTGTTATCACAAATCTGGCAGCAAGTAACATGAATCTAATAAAATTCTTAAATACAATGCTACCCCAGGCTCAAACAGTGAAAATAGCTGACTAAGTTTTTTTCAGCAACTGTTTGCCTAGTTGTGGTGTTGACCTCCTTAAGTACCTCATCCCAGAATCTTACTACATGCAGACACTCCCAGCACAGATGAATATAAGTACCCTGTCGATAAGTGCTGAGTATTGTTTTGTTCTGCTGGAGCTCAAATTAAATATTTAAGGAATGAAAAATTATGTGAGGTACTTTTAATGACTTTTTAAAATCATTTTCTCTCCCATCCTGACACAGCCTTTGTTGTCACCCTAATTCCATGTAGAATGGGTTCTTGTAAAAAAATTCAACAGGGGTTAATCTCCCAGGTACTCATGCATTTTGCAATCCAGTGTGCATAAAAGCAGAAGGGCTCAAGAGCCAAATAAGATTTTTGCAAGACAAAGTTCTAGATGGAACTTGCTGTAGAGTATGTGGAAACACTCCTCTTAAGACAGGAGAAAAATAATTATATGAGGCCACTTCATTGTGTTGGATATTGTAAGGAGTAGACAGATAGATATTTTTTAATGTTAACTATCATAACAAGCATATCGTACTCCTCAAATGTGAAACATGGTCTGGCAGTTAATTATCCAAAATAATTAACCCCCAAACAGACACACACACTTTGTTACTGAACCCCTGTGTGGCAGAAGCAGTCCTGTTTTTCTGTGCAATTTAAACTATGCAGGTAAATGCAGCCCCCTTCGTTTGGTTGAGAGCTCCTCCAGCTCATTTCCCACTTGCTGAGGAGTGGTATTGATGCCCCAAAAGACAGGGATCATTGATTAATTCTGCAAGGGCATTGTTTTGAAATGGTACCGAATGCCTTCAGAAACTTTAAAGGATTACCTATCCCAAACTTTGTATGCTTCCTCTTTGAGATCGCTGACAAAAGATGGCAGGCCCTATAACTGCCCCTGCAACCTTTGTTTCTGAGATAAGCAGGAAGTTATCAGCATTTTGTTAGAAATGTTAGAAAGCTAAACCCAAATGTTACATTTGTTCTTACTCCCCTTTAACAGTGGCCTCACTTTATTTTCTTTTAAGCCTATCCATGCTGAAAGATGTGTTAACATTTTCTGCTTTCTGTTTCATGTGTTAAGAACTTTGCAAAATAAGAGCTTTCCAACACTGTTTGATCATATCTTGCTTGCTTCAGATTTCCCACTTGGCATCTATTGCAAAAGCTGTTGCAAGGACTATTCCCAGCTCTACTCAGCTTGGACTTTTTAAAAAATGAGTTTTCACTTAAACATGCAAACACTGTGATATTCTAGGAGCTGCTACTTAGAGGAACTTTCTGTATCTTTGATCAGTGCGTCAAAGGAAAGTAAAGACCAGCTTCCTGGGTTGTAATACAATAGTCCTTTCAAATAAGTGACACAAAGTGTAGAGGATTTTGCTGTGTTATATTTAGGAAGGAAAAATTATTTTGCACATAAACAATCAATATTGTGATGGACTGGTTGTTGCTGATTTTACTTTAAGAAATGCTTAGAACTTTGGCACATCAACTAAATTAACAAACATTCATTTTGATATTTTTTTTTAAGTCTATGCATATCTAGTAACATTTCAATGTTTAGATGAATTCATTTTAATAAGAAAACCACATTTTAAGATTTCTAACTCAAATTTATCAGCCTTATCAAAAATCTGGCATTGTTCTTCTAAATCAAGATCACTTTTGAAATGACTTTGCAGCTAGCACTGAAAATATAAATATATGTTAAATGTGACACATCTCAAATTCTTACCCTGTTTCCTTCTGGTTTCTCTCTTCAATCTTGAGACTTGCTTTAAAGATAACAATAAAAGATTCACTGACTAGATCATCCAGAGAAATAGTGACATCACTGATTGCAGCAAAATAAATGCATTCATTCGCGATGAGGGTTATCTAGTTTCTGTTGCATGAAAAGCTTCATGCATTTGGTACTGTGCTTGGACGGATAACATAAGAAGGCTATTGCAGTCCTGTTACTTCCTTATTGTTTAAATTCTTGTTCCTTTAACTTGCTTGCTGAATCAAAGCCGTCGGTCCCCATGCTATGGACACTCAGGGACAATAGGCTGCAGCACCGACTTGCTTTTCAGGAGCTCTGCCTCTTTGCATTTCAGTTTTGAAGCTTTCAATCCATCATTTCAAGCGAAGCTAAAACAGCCCTATTTGAACTTCAGCTTCTTTGTGGTGGATTTACATGCTGGAGGAGGGGGGGGGAGATAATCAAGCATGCGGTAAGCAGACAAGTTCTGGTTGGATAAGCTCCGCTTCCCCCTCCCACAAGGGCAAGGGATCCACCAGCAAGAGACACATTCAGGGCCTCCCCTTAACCACAAACAGTAGAGGGCTGGCTGAAGCCAAACTTTTACCCGGTGATGTCACAGCTCTCCACAGCTTGGAGAAATCTAAATGTGCAGGAGACTGCCTCCCTGGACTTTGTCAGAGAGCAATGCTGAAAAGCTACAGACGGCTTTAGATATGAATGCTTCATACAGCTTTAGCCGCTTCTGTTCAAGGCAGGGTGTAGTTCTCTGGGATTATGTAATAGATTTTTAACTAACCCCCCACCTAAAAAATAAAAGTGGGTGGTGTGTGTGTGTGTGTCTGTGTCTGTGTGTCTGTGTGTGTGTGTGATCTGAATAACTGTGACTCATTCTTTATAATTGAGTGTAGAACTTGCATTATAATACCTAGAAATGAGATTAATGGCTAAGCATTCACTATTTTCATTGTAATTGGGCTGGATGTCTGTGCTTTCTCCCTCATCCCACCCCCATGCATTCTCTCTCTCTCTCTCTCTCTCTCTCTCACACACACACACACACACACACTTTTCAACTCTCTGTTTTTCCCTGCATACCCACATGCCCTTCATTTTCCTGGAAGTGCAACATAATTATCCTTCAAATTTGCCCAGAGGGCTGTTTTTAACTACTCCTGCCCCTAGGGGAAGCAGTAGTCTCAAAACTTGAGAGAACCTGCTTATTGGTCCAGACCCAGGGGATGAGATTTATCTGTTACAACGATGTACAAGTTGCTACACAATTTCTGTAGAAAGAATTATTGCATTGCTTGCATGATAGACTATATGTGTTTTAGGTTCTTATCCCATCCTAAGTGAGTGGTGCCCAGTACGACCCACCCCCAGCTGCGCTGTTTCACATGACCCAGAAAGCTGTCTGTGGATAAACACTGGCTCCTCTGCCTGAAGTGAGATGAGTGCTACACCCCATAGTCGTCTTTTGTTGGACTTAACTGTCCAGGGGTCCTTTACCTATTCATTGTGCCCCTATGTGAAGTCAGCTGGCTTTTAATGTACTTCAGATTGCATGTTAGTGGCTGCCTGCTTTGTCATGCAAATTCTGGGACCAATTTCAAACTGTTAACTGATTTCCACACCTCGCACACTGACATTAACCTTAGGCATGGAACTATGTTAGCAATGCTTCTAAGTGCACATTTGTCATACTGAAAAAATGTACAGTTCTGGAAAATGTTTCCCTTATCTGTCTGTCTTTGAAAGGCACTTGGTTGAGAATAAGCGGGAAAGATTTACTGAAGAAAGTACCAAGCTTTTTGAATCCTTAGGTTCGTAGTTCATACCTACTTTCCTGGATGATCAGTGTTGATCTGTAGCAGCAATACTTTGATTTGTATTGCAGTGATTACAGTGAAAATTTGTGGGCTGTGGACTTCCAGTTTGCCGCAGATCGCAAGCAACAACCTCTCTGGATGATGGTCCCTTTGCCCACCTGGCCCTCTTTTCAAACTCAACTTTAACGTCTTTCATACTTACACTTACTAGACACCTTATTTTTTTAAAAAAAGTGTAGACATAATACAATACATTCTAAACATGACAGTTATACAATAAAAATCAACAACAGGATAAAAGTGAGGTTAAGACTATCAATGGCTAATGACCACAATAGCTATGTTCTGCTTCCACTGTCAGAGGCAGCATACCTCCGAATACCAGTTGCTAAAATTTGCAGGTGGGAAGAGTTGCTGTTGCACTCATCTCCTATTTGTGGGCTCCTCATAAACATCGGGCTTGACCCCCGTGAGTATGGGATACCTGATGGGATTGTCCAGCAGGGCTCTGGATAAAACCCCGCACAAAGCTTCCAATTAGGAAGCACAGATACGGAGATGGTTTGAGATGCTTTTCTTTTCTGTATATTTCCTTTCTGGGGAAACTCTTCTAGATCTCTCTGAGAATGGAAACCATATCTTTGGCATGAATATGTATGCTTCAGTCATATTTAAATTACAGAATAATCTTAGATGCCATGATAATCTTTGATCAGTTGGTAATTGTTGTTATAGTTAAAATTCTTGACCCATGTGTTTAATTGGCATGAGTTCTCACTATAGGTATATTTAGCAGCAGCCTGGCTGGTGGTGACTAGAGGGCTTGAGAGGCGTTATTTCCCCATTCTTAAACTCCATAGCTGTTAAGCGCCTCTCGGCTTGTGAACAAGGGGAATCTCAAAGTGTACCTATGAAAAACTCCTGGCTGTATTCTGGTCAGGCATTTCAATGTGGAAAAACAGTTCAAGGTTAGGGAACTGTACATTTTTCCAAAAAGGAAAGGATATTGGTGACCTTTCCAATGTTTATGATACTATCTGAGGAAATTTCATATTAGTAGAACTTGGCTGTACCCCAGTAGTTGCTTGCTACCGATGGTAAGTGATTTTGCAGGGTTCATTTGATTGATCACTATTCATCTTTGAGAAATTACAATTCACTGACAATTTGTGAAATTGCAAAACCTGCCACCCCATAAATCTCATGTGTTTGGGTTCATTTTGTTTGTATCTGAAGTCTAGGCTACAAAGCACAAATAATCCTGATGGAGCCAATACGTGGGCCTGTGGAGATTATATGTAGCCTTTCCAGATGAAATCTGTTAAGCCCCAGCATTGACTGCTTTTTAAAAGAAGATCCGGAAACCTGTGGCTTTCAGTTGTTTTTGGACTCCAGTTCCCTTCGGCCCCAGCCAGCCTGGTCATTGATACTGGTAGCAAAGAAGTGGGTGATAGAAGCTGTAGACTGGCAACAATTGGAAGGTCATAGGTTCCTTATACCTGTGGTTTCATGAATTGTTTGTTGCTTTTGCAGCTTGTTGAAATTTTTGGCTTCTTATTCAAATTATTATTATTCTCTCTCTCTCTCTCTCTCTCTCTCTCTCTCTCTCTCTCTCTCTCTCTTTGTGTGTGTGTGTATATAATACAGTATACCTCGAGTTGAATATGCTTTGAGTTGAGCATGTTCAAGTTGTGCTTCGTGGCAACCCGGAAGTAACGGAGCACGTTACTTCCGGGTTTCGCCGTTTGCGCATGCGCAGACGCTCAAAATGACGTCATGCGCAGAAGCAGCGAAAAGCAATGTGCGCATGTGCAGACGTGCCGTCGCTAGTTACGTTTGCTTCTAGATGCGAATGGGGCTCCAGAATGAATCCCGTTCGTATCTAGAGGTACCACTGTAATCATCATTCCCTCTGAAACAGGTGTAGTGGTCTTAGGCCACAGTGCATAATGCAGCCCTCTGGGCTTCTCTTTCTGGCCTTCAGGACTATCCCCAGATGAGTCTGTTCACTGGTCCTGCTCTGACAGAACAGCAGCCCTCAGGTGCTGTTGCCTGGATCTAATGTGCCCTTGAATTGTGGTGATGGTGCTTGCCTGGGTGGAGCGGAGTATGTGGAGATGCTTGTTTATAGAAAGCTCTGAATTCTTTGTGGCTGTAATGTAGCCTATTATACAAAGTTGCATCCATTACTCTGCCCACTGAGTCATGCCCACCACTATCATGCAGCTCTGGAAGGTTTCCCAGCCCTGCTGCAAATAATACAGGGTGATTCATAATGAAGCATACAGTTTAAACACACTATAAAAAAAGAAGAATGTAATATATATTATGTTACCTGTAGAGGAATGTTTAAAGGTTTTTTTTTAGAAACAGTCACAGATGTTCTGTGTGTGCACCCTTTGTCACATGGCACACATCGAACCAGTAATCCACTTCTACCCAAACGCAACTCACCCTACATGTTGATTTTCCTGGGCTTCATTGAATGGCGGTGCAAAAACTATTGACAACTTCTTCTGATATACACGGTCGTCCAGGACTTCTGTTTGCACAAACAGCCCGTAGTTTCAATTTTTTTATGACAATCGTGGATACATTTTCTGCTTGGAGGTTTTTTTTTTTTCCAAATTGCGATCTAAACTGCACAACAGTTACAGATTCCGTTTTGCTCAATTCAAGAACACAAAACGCCTTCTCCATTGCAGACGCAGCCATTTTGCCTGACCTGTCACATGACACGTGCACTATCGCCTGCGTCATTTCCCTCAGTAGCAGAACACAAACTTTATGAGTACATCTGCCTCACGGTTCACAGTTGTGGTCCATGTCATTGCCTTTAGTGTCTTACAGCATCTGGAAACTGTATACTTCATTTTGAATCATTATGTACCTACCGTGTTTCTCTAGTGTTCACAAATTACATTTGTAGTTCAGTAAAGAAGTTTTAAAAAATTAAAGCCATTTGTTAGAAGGAAACTACTGGTTTGTAATATATGAATGCAGTGAACTCATGGCTAGCTACTGTATGGCAGGAGTAGCCAACCTGGTGCTACAGTTGTCATCCCACTGGGCATTCTGGCTGATTCTAATGAAAGTCAGGGTCCACAACATCCAGAAGGCACCTTGTTGAGCTGGCCAGTTTCTGTCGATAACTACAAACTGAATCTTTGTGTGAAAGCCTTGCCTTATTTGTGCAGGACCTTGAATGTCAACTGTTTGGATGCCAGTCAGACCATTGAAATGCTGGGTTAACCTTTCCTGACCATGCTGTGACCCCTTGTTAATTGAAGCTGTTCAGTGATGGTTTTGTTGAATTAAACATCTATCCAAAATTAATCCAGTATTGGTTAAAGACAAAACAACAGCCCAGACTGCTCCTTTAAAGTGGCCCCAACAACCATAAGTAACCAATATGTCATTGTTAAAGTCTGACAAAATCAATATTAACAAATGGTTGACCGCAGAGTGTCAGTGTTCAGGGCAAACTTCATTAATATAAGAGCAGCCTGGAAGGTTCCAGCTGGCTTTTACTAGCAGGACCAAATTCTTGGGACAGCTATATAATAGATGTAGCATATCTCATAAATGGAAAACTAAACGCCAATAAAAATAACAACTATGCTTTCATGCAGCCTTTAATTCCCTTTCTCAAACCATTGTTTTCAGCACTTCCTTTTGATGAACAAGAACCATTATTGCTTAGACTCCAAAAGGTTCAAAGCTTAATTTACTTGCCTCTGGGCTTAGGGAACAAGTGATTCATCAAACATGTGATTTATCTGAGACTGGGATTGTCTATAAGGTAGAATTTCTCAAGTGGATAAGCATGATTGAGATTGTGTTCTCTTCACAGCATCCTGATACAAATTTCCATTCAGAAAAGGAACACAAATTTGTAAACCATTTGTAAGAAGATGCTGTGCTATATGCGTAACATTATCACATGTTATAGATCACAGGAATCTATGTTACAATATTTTGCTTGGTCTGTTTCTTTCAATTTCCTTATTCAAGTTGCTGCTTCGAAGGAGAATTCTAAGCACAAAAGAAATTTTGCAATACTGTTCTGTTTACTGCACTTCAAAAGTAATGAATCTGCAGTTATTACTAGCTGAAGTTAAGGTTTTATGTCTCCTTTAATAACGATAGTTGGCTCGTAGAACAAGCTAGATGCTTCTCATGGAGAAAAAACCAAGAGGAATTGGGTTTTTATTTTTACAGCAGCTGACAAATTAGCAGCTGACAAATGTGACTTTGCATTCTCCTGTTTATATGAGATATGCAGATTACATTATGATATAGTTCACCCAAACAAATGAAAGAAACCAATGTTTAATTACAATGACTTGGACCCCAAATATCTGCAAGAGTGCATTCTCTCCTTTTACAGTCAGCAGAAAAGACTCTTCTTATAGTGCCATCTCCTTTGGAACGGAGAGGTGATGGCTTGCAAGAGAGCCTCCTCCGTAATGACCCCAAACCTAGAATTCACTCCCATTCACCTGTGTCAGGGGCCAACTTTTTTTAACCTTAGGCAGTCACCAAGGATGCACCTATTCTTCCTGCCCTTTGTCTTTTGGATTTAACTTCATATCCCTCTATATACTGAAAGCTGTCAGCTTCCAAACGGAAGAGTGATAGGAGCACCACATCATCAGCAGACAGCTGACAATATATCTTTTTATTCTTAATTGTTGGGGCAGGAGATTATACCTGTGTGAAGCATGGCACCATGCAATTTATATAAAAGTTAAAGGGGGCAGTATGCAGCCTTGTTTCACATCTTTTGATGTTTTGTATGCCTCAACAGGCATCTCCTTACACCCACTCTAACTCCGGTTTCAGTACCGCGATATAGTTCACGGAATAATAATAATAGTCTAAGGTCTATATTAGCATTTGAGAATTTCTCCCACAGTTCTTTGAAGTTTAGCCTTGGTGAGAATTTACCACTAGCACTTGAAACCTAGAATGGCCTATATTCCCATACTTATATAACAGAAATATGTTTTCACATTCCCATGAATTACCATTACATTATGTATTTAGCGGGAAAGTGTGCCTTACTGGGAAGGACTGGATATCCCCTGGTACATATAATGAGAACAACCCATAGCCTAATCATTTATGTCAGTGGTTTTGTTTCTAAAGAGTGAAGCAGTGAACGTTTAACAGGAAAAAAGTATTGCATGCAGATGACAGTGTTGACTGAAGCATGTTCTGCTGACGAGCTGTTTCGTGAACTATTTAGAGGAAAACCACAAAACAACTCTATCAGGGGAAGCTCCTTTCCTTTGTGAATTATTTGAAAGTCATACCATTGTTCGTAAACTGAACTAGACCTTATTTCTTTTGCAATGATTAGGATATGTGACATCCTACCTCAGAGCTTGCTTTTCCCATTGTATTTGCCAAAACTGACCCAGAACTCCTTAGGCTTCATTTGGAAAAGGTCTTGTGTTTGGAAAAGCCTGAAGGTGGGGGTGAGGGAAAGATGAATGCCTAGGTTGTATAAACATTCACTTTGATGCACAAAAGACGAAAGATGAAATGATAAAGGCATCAGTGACTCATTGGGGAAATCGATACAGGCCAAAACATAGAAATGAAGGCGTGGGAGAAACTATGGAAGACAACAATGAACTTCTTGGCTTGTTATACTATAAAGGAAAATATGCAAAAAATATATATATATTTTTAAAATGTATAGGTGGTACCTAACCCCAAGCAAGATTGTAAATATGTGCAAAAATGGATCCAGAATGTGAGGGGGGTGCCAAGAGACAGAGGGGACTTTCATGCACATGTAGTGGTTATGTAAGCAGGCCAAATGAATTTGGGAAATTATATATGTAGAACTAAAATAGAGGTTTAGGTGTACATTTCCCCCCAAAAGAGGCCTTCTTACTAGGTATAATAAACAGTGACATCCCCAAGAAGATACTCTGTCTCTTGCTACACGTGACTACAGCAGCTAGATTAGTGTATGCGCAGAAACCAAGTGATTAGTGTATGCATCAGAAACTAAGCTCATGTATTAACACATGTGAACAATTGTTTAGCAGGGGAAGCCCAAATATTGTGGAATGCATTTGTCTTAACCAGAAAACTTATTTTAAGTAGAGATCCTATAATTTAACTCAACTGTTTTAATGTTTGCTTTATACTCAGAGTTCTCTACCATTCAGTTCATTGAAGGGCTGATCCACACATTCGTTTGTCCCACGTTTTCTAGTATTTTGTGTCAATCTATTATCACCTTTCTGAGAAGTTGGGGGGGGGGTTGTCACGCTGCTTTCCTTGGGAAACCCACAATTTACTGCTGAATTGGAAGAAATGTCAATCCATGGAAAGCCAAAAGAAAAATTTGTCCCTCTTCTGAACTAAAATAGTTTCAGAAGGGAATTTTCCATGCTTTCCCAAGAACTGTGTTGGAGGTGGCCTGCTCCTACCTCATTTCCTCCCCCCACCCCACTACCCCTGCAGGATAATTTTTCCAGTTGTCTCTCCAGCATTGAGCTGTATACTTCTGGTTTTCTCTGTATGCTTAATTTTTATATTCATTTTTCTTTCCTCTGTTTAGCACTCATATAAAAATTGTGACCAAACTGTTTATGTGCTACCAAAAAAAGAGAAATATGTGTGTGTAAAACGTTTGTGTGTTCCCGCTCAGTTGGTTGTGATGGCTCCAATAGTAGCTTTATTTTCTGTCTTTAATAATACATATTGAAAGAGTCCTGGTTCCTTTTGTATATGTCAAATGATTGTCAGATTATCCAGTGTTCTGATTCTCTGGTTTTCTTATCCTTTGACTCTCTGCCACAGATGGTTAGAGCTGAAGGTGGAGGCAACATTAAAAGTGGATTATTGAATATAGGAAGAATGAATGGGGAAATAGTGGGTTTCAGTGACTTTCCCCAAGTAAAATATGAGGCAAAAATCACCAGTTTTCAGGGCTGGTTCAGATGCAGGTCAGCAATCAAGACACAGAGAAAAGCAGAAAAGTTAGCTCTTTATTCAAGAAAACATACAGCACAGAAAGGCTTCTGGACAGGACTGGCCCCTACAACACAATTTCTAGGACTGAAGGTCTTCACCATCTACTTCCCTCTGTCTCCTCCTCAGCCAGACATTTCCCAAGCAGCCTTAAATTACGCTGGTGAGGAATCTGTGCTCTTTCTTCTGCTACAAGCATAGCCCTCCATGTCCTTGGAGACAAGTGGGGAGGGGAGCTTAGTACAGTAGAAGCTTCAAGCTCCTGTGATGCTGCTGCAGCTTCTGTCCCCTCCTCCTCTGCTTCATCTGCTGAGTCTGAACTGCTTTCTGCACCTGGCTCTTCTTGCTCATAAAAGCCTGTTGTCTCTTCAGCCTCCAACCATTCCTCCCTGCCCCTTTGCCCTCTGACCAGTCTTCAGTGTCCTGCCACCACTCCCAGGGCTCTGAGTCTTCCTCCTCTGAGGTTTCCCTAGGTGTTTCCCCAACTGGTGCCTCTCACCACTCCTCTTCATCCATCCAGTCCATGATACCAGTGGGAACATCCAGCCCTGGACCAAATTGAAAACAGGGCAAAGAGGTATGGACTTACGGGAAAGTGTGGCTGGGCCCAAATGTTTGTGGAAGTACATCACTAAACCATCAACTGAAATATACATTATCCCAAACTGTATAAATATTTGCAAAATCCTTACCTACACATATCAATGAATCTTTCTGGTTAAGAATGTTACTTGTCATACCTTCAGAAGTTTTTGATTTTTCACAGCAACACAGCTGCTGTGAAATCTGCATTCTGTAGTATTTTGATATTGCTGTGTTAAAAGGCTTTTATATAATCCTTTTGATTTCCATGACATTTTCTTGGTAAAATCTGTGTGTTTTAACATGTCAAACATTAGTCATTATTTTGAAGCAAAACACTTGCTTCAGGGAATTGAATTTTAAACCATAATATATGCCTGTTCCTCTTGTCTGCTTCAGGTCTACTTTATGCTATATATTTTCAAATGGAATGTTATATGTTGGACAATTTGGAAATAGCACTTAAATGAGATATTGTAAACTTTTTTCTGATTGCTATCTTAACATGTGAATAGACTTCTTGGAGCAGTTATAACTTGCAGAATAATCATCTGGATCCTAAAACAAGTCATGCAAACAAATATCATTTCTTTTTTTGATAGAGTTACAAGCCTGGTAGATCAGGAGAATGCTGTGGACATAGTGTATCTTGATTTCAGTAAGACTTTTGACAAAAGTCCCCTATGATATTCTTGCAGAGAAGCTGGTAAAATGTGGGCTGGATGAGGTAACTGTTAGGTGAATTTGTAACTGGTTGACTGAACAAACTCAAAGAGTGTTCACTAATGGTTCCTCATCATCCTGGAAAAAAGTGACAGGTGGGGTGAAAATATAGCAATGCGTGGTGTGTGTGTGTGTGTGTGTGTGTGTGTGTGTGTAAAACAATAAATTTGATTGAGCTAAAGCTTAGTAAAAGTGGGAAGAAATTTGACATCTGCCTAATTTCGCATGCAGATATGGGAGTATTGAGGTGTATGTTACACTTTGTCATAGGTAGTTCTAAATGCTGCTTCACAAACTTCTGGTATCTTAATAGTTTTGTTTATTTTTAAAGCAATACAATTTGTAATTTCACTTTGGAAGTTTCCACTGAATGGTGTAGTTTTCCCTCATGTACAAAATATCCATCTAACTCGGAGCTTTCCAAACTTTTCACATTGGTGACACACTTTCTAGACATGCATCATTTCATGACATGGTAATTCAGTTTTACTAACAAACCGGATATAAAACTAGCCGCTTTCCAGCCTGTGATGAATGCAGGGAGTGTTTAGCCACACTGCAGCCACCATGCTAAAGTGTTGTGACACACAGTTTGGAAAGCTCTGGTCTAACTGATTGCCTTCTTTCCTTGAAAGACATGTGTTGGCCAGGAGGAATGAAGTGAATGAAAAGTTGTCAAGTTTTAAATTATTCCTATAGAGTAGTTTTTCACTCGAAATTCACTGACTGTAAGTGGTTGGGAGAGAAAACCATAAAGGAATGATTATTTATTTTGAAGTTAATGAAAGGAACTCCAATGGAAGCTGCAAAGTTAGCTTTCTAAAAATAGATAATTCTCTTATCTCTCCCTTATATGGTTTCTCTAATTACTACTTGTCTGACCTTCCAAAAGCATCTTCTGATCTCATATCCAAAAGATCTCAACAGCTGAAGTAATTCTATGTATTTATTTAAAATCATGAGCTTAAATGTAAAGACCTCATCTCATAAAACATTTACTTTTAGCCCTGTAATTTTCCATCCTTGCATTGGATTTCTAATTCAGTAGTGGCCCGAGGCTGCAAAAAGTAAATCTCACTGGGAAAGAGCTGAATGAAGAGTCAGGGCCACAGATACGCCTTTTTAAAAGCTGACTTGATATTGCTTTAATTGTCGTGGCACCTCCACAGAACGCTTTAACTGTTTAGCTGTATTCTAACTGTAGCTCCCTTAGAACTATATAACTCCTATGGCTTTCTATAGGAATGCCGTGACAGGTAAGCTAATCTTAAATTCATAGGGTAGATGAAACAGATACTCTGAATTTGCTCCAGAAAGTGATGATGTTTTTTATTTTCAAAAAGATGAAATTAAACTCCTTTGTAGAAGATATCCATCTGTAAGGTTCCTTCATAAGCCTTTAAACTTGGGACAAGTTAAAGTATTGCTGCAATGCAGCTGCCTCATAAAGCATATTTAGTATATTTAGTATATTTACGCAATGCTAGGACCTGGCCTTGTGTCCTGCAACCAATATATCAGAGAGCAGTTGAAATATGTGCATCTTTGTTGGTTGTCCCAGGTAAGTGTTCAGCAAATCCCCTGGAAGTCAATAGATTGCCCAGTGATCAACAATTATTAGTTGCAAAGCTGCATATGTCTTGTTGTCTTCTCAATACATGCCCTCAGAACATGTCATAAAATATAATACAAACAATGCAGACAATAACTTGCAGCAAAAGCTTTAATTTTAAGCAGATCTCCTTTTGATTAAAATACTTAATGAACAGGAGATATAATTTTATGCTAAACAATATACTCTGGATTCTTATAAGCATTTAAAATTATTTTAAATATTATACTTTAAAAAAATTCCTGTAGGTTTTTGGAATTGGTCATCTTATTACATATTCACATGTGTAGTGCTTCTCTTGACCAGTACTGTCTTCTAGCCAGATGGCCCTAGATTAAAGCAAGGAATCTGGTCACAATTTCTTCTTTACACTTTCCTCTGACTGATCCCATTCATTTGACCACTGGGGTGGCATTTTGTATTAGATGTAACAATTTTATTGGCTTGGCAAAAATCCACCCTCAGTTTACCATTAACATACCACAAGCCCTACCAAGACTAACCAGTCTGTTGATTCATCTCAGCAGAAAAGTTTTCCTGCCCCTTCATTCACGGAAAGCTTCATCCAAATTTCTGCAAACCAAAAAACCCACAGACTTTCTGGCTTCCCCTTCTGACTCTGAGCTAACCTTTTGAAAATGGTGCCTCTGGTTTTGCAGTCTGCTGACGCAGTGCTTTGGGGGTTTTACCAGTCAATGGTAAATTGATAAGTTGCTCTTTCTTGGTGTTCTGTGTTTGATTTAGTACACTGCAACATTGCAAAATAATGTGGAAAAGGTTGTAATGAATAAAGTCTATTAGAGCCAAAGCATTTTTTGTCCTTTCTGTTTTTTCTATCAACGCACTGTAATTACTTCTCTCTTGGAAAAGGGGGGTGGGTATTATCACGCTGTGCCCTAGTGCTTAAGTGTGCCAATTACAGTGTGCCTGTTACAAGAGTCAAAGAAGCGCATTGCTAGTAGCAGTGCTGCTTTCAGACATTAACAAAAGCTGGTTTTGTATAGTTTTGTTACCACTATGTTAGAGCCGTCCTGGCAGTTTTGTGTTATAAAGAGTACCTCCAGACTGTCAGTATTTTGTAGGAGGGATTCAGACACATAAAGTTGGATTGGCACTATCGCACCTTTATATGCTTGGAGGCCATCCAGCTTATATTGCACAAATTAAATGACAAACCTCTCATACTTGCTTACTGGGCTCCGAGAAGGCCTCACGAGATCTTGCAAAGGCCTGAAGAGCCACACAGACCACACCTTTGAGGAGACTCCCTATAACCACTGATCAGATGGTCATTGGTTACAAGGAGACCCTTTCCTAAACTTCTCTGCAGAAAAAGCAGTTTGTCTTCAAAGTGTTTCCTCCAGTGCTTTAAATAAAACAACTTCCTCTTGAAAAAAAATGCATAATATTTAAATTGGAACAATTTTTTCCTTTCAACAGAAAACAGTTTTCATTTCTTCTTTTATTTCTACAGTGGTACCTCGGGTTAAGAACTTAATTCATTCCGGAGGGCCGTTCTTAACCTGAAACTGTTTTTAACCTGAAGCACCACTTTAGCTAATGGGGCCTCCTGCTGCCACTGCGCCGCCGGAGCATGACTTCTGTTCTCATCCTGAAGCAAAGTTCTTAACCTGAGGTACTATTTCTGGGTTAGCGGAGTCTGTAACCTGAAGTGTATGTAACCCGAGGTACCACTGTATTTGCATTCAAAGCAATGCAGGAAAAACTCCACCTTTGGTCTCATGTTGCTCCTTATTCCTCCCATAAGCCTTTGTCATGACACTTCTTCCCTCCTCTTCAAATGGTTCTTCAAATCCCAACTTTTCCCTGAAGCTGCAAGCTCTTAGTCCCTATCCTGAAATGAAGCCTAAAGTGTTCTTTCCCTTCCTATCCTTGCTTCCCTTTCCTCCCTTCCCTACGTTAAACGTAAGATTGGAAGTTGCTTTTAATACTCTACAAAGTGTCATGTACATTGATGCCACTACAGAAATAATAGTATTAGGATATTTAGCTCTATGTAAATAAGAACATTAGAATATGTGGATCATCTGTTTCAGAAGACAATGTTGTGCCATTGAATCTGAATCTTCCATGTTTCTATAGTTGCTTCTGCTAGCTAACCGGAGAGTGGTATACCTCTGAGGATGTTCCAGGGCATTGTGTCATCATATAGCCACCTTTACACACATGTGATTAAGAGGAATGGCATGTGATTCTGGCTTCTTTCATTTTACAAAATAAGACCTGAAAGTACAGGGAACATTTATAAAGGGACTTAGTTACATAAATTACATTACACAGAAACAGTGATTTGAGTCATGTATGTACTTGTTTAAAACTACTACTTCTGCTGTCCTTTTTCTGATGTTTGTTTTTTGTTTATGGTTGTTATGGTAATATTATGAATTCTTTTTTAATTGATATCCCTGGGACTTGGTTTCATGACCTAGGGGACAAACAGTTACTATGGGAGATGGCTGAATGAGGCAGTCATTAGCAGAGGATGCTATGGGGGGCATTACTGGAGCTTGGAGGCAGGCAAATAAATGCAACACCACCCTGATGATGTTCAGGAGTTTGTATCAGATACACCTGAAATAATTACTGCTGCTTAATGCAAAGGTGGGGTGAAATATACGATCATGTTTTTAAGTGTTCTTACTCATCCTTCATCATAAAAGTCCCGGGGTGGGTTACAATAAAACAAAACACTAAAAACAGCTAAAATCAGAAGAATGCCCCCCCATATAGATATCACAAGTTAAAGCACAGGATTAAAAAGTTCATATTCAATTAGGGGCTTCCACAGAGAATGCCCTCTCTCATGTCACTACCCACCCCAATTTCCAAGGATGGTGGAACTAGCAAGAGAGGCCCCTCTCCCGAACTCAACCCAAGAGGGTTTGCAGGGGAGGAGACAGTCGTTCAGGTATCTGTGGCCTTAATTGCTTAGGGCTTTAAGTGCTAATATTAATGTGAGCATCTTGAATTTGCCTGGAAGTGAACCGGCAACCTGTGCAGCTGTTTTAAAACAGGGATTATATGAATTCCAAATGGAATCTTGGCCAGTACTGGCCTCTGTATTTTGGACCAGTTGAAGTTTCTGAGTCATCCTCAGGGGCAGCCCCATGTAAAGCACACTGCAATAATCCAGCCTGGAAGTTACCAGCAGAGTGGCCAAGTCATCTCTGTCCAAAAGTGACTGTAGCTGGCAACAGATAATGTCACCATGGACAGCAATTTATCGTAATGCAGAATTTGAAAGAAAAAAAAAGAACTACTGGACAACGTGCAGTTTGGGATATTGAAATCAAAAATATATTAAAAGTTAGTAAATCAAATGTGATATGAGTGAAGCCAGGTGTCATTTCTTTAGTAATTTCAGATAAAGCAGTTATTAAACCATTCACTGGCACAACACAGATCCCTAACAGAGTATACTATGTTTGAAAACTTATTGTCAGGTGACCAAACATGAGGAGTATTATGTATGATATATAACATTATCTCTAATTTGGAAATAGTAAAAGAGCCAAACTCCCCAAAATGGGAGACAGACCTATTGAGGCTTAAAGAGTACATGTGGAGTCAAATTTTTGACAACTTCATAAGTTTGTAGTTTCCTTGGTAGCTATCATCTGTCCCAAATAATAACTGATCCTGCATATGAGGGAGTCATATTAGATTCTGCCTGTTGTCACTGTCTGCAATTGCAGAACAATAGGGAAATACTGAGAAGGCACTGTTGTTAAGGTTGGTCCATTACCTTCTGAGTGTGTCAGTCGATCAAGTCTAGGTCTCCGTGTTCAACAGAGGCCAATCAGATCTCTGCAGGAAGATCACAAACAGGATGTAATAGAAGCACTTATCCCCGATTACTTTGCCTCGACTTGTGAACATGGAGGTACTTTGTTTCGGTGTCATGTCTAACAGCCATTGAGAGACTTATTCTCCATTAATTTGTCTAACCTGCTTTTACTGTGCTGCACTATGCATGTTTACTCAGAAGTCCCATTGTGTCCAGTGGAGCTTACTCTAGGCAAATGCATATAGGATTATGTAAAAGGAATGCTGAATTCCACATGTCAGTATTGTGCTGCTTGAAAAAATACTCTTTTGTCACTGTGTTTCAGCTCTGTATCACCACTTTCAGGTTAACAGGAGTACAGTACTTTTGTTCTAAATTCAGAACTTAAAGCAAAGAGGCAGTTCTGTGTGGCATAAGACCCTCCTGATGTTTACTCTTTGCTCATGATGGTAAGCACAAAATTGGGGGGTGTCATCACATTGTGGCATTGTGTGTTCAAGCTAACATTCTTGAACGCTGTTATCCTGTAATAAAGGTATTGAAGGGTGACACCCTTTAGGCAATGGGGTGAATCTTGTGGAAACAGGACTATGCTGCTTCCCTCCTTTCCTTCAAAAAAGAAGCTCACATATCTGCAGCTGCTATTTGAGCATTTTCAAGCCAGCTGGTCTGCTTCTCAACTCTATTAATCAATGGGCATGTTTCCAGTGACATGGCGTGATGCGATCTGGATCCTCAACAGGATACTTTTCCTGATCTCTACAGCCTACAGATCATTGACTGTTCTGTGAGGAGGGATGTAGGGCATCGCCAGAGTCAGTGAATTTCTTTTCTTTCTCAGGCATCTCAAACTTATTTAAGTATGAGGAGGAAGAACAGCAAGTAAGTGTCCTGGTGTACCCTTCCTGCTGAGAGCTGCATTTCCCACAAATTCCCTTGTTATTCAATTTAGCAGCCACAGACTCCCTTCTGCCAAGTTACCTCCTCCTCATGTATGCTATACCTATCCGTTGATTAATTGAATTGCAGGGTGTCAGAACATGGTGCTTCCTTCCCCCAGGTGATTATTTGCCTGAGTTCATGATACACTAATGAATGCTGCTATACTGCCCACATATCCTAAGAGTCTGGCTTAAATAACAATGGAAAAGTGTTTGTGTAGATGGAAAATATTTTTTGCCTATGGAAGCAGCTGCCCATGAGCTCACTCTCTGGAAAGCATCCTGATAGCTTCTCATCTTATGGAGCCTCCCCCCACCCCGTCCTCTTCTCCGCACAGTAGCACGTTTAGGAGCCAGGAGTTTAGAAAACTAACCATTGGAGTGCTTTCTTTGGCATCCTTGGATCTGCCTGTTGCAAAAGAGACATTTCAGGCAATCCTGTCCTTTCTAGGGAATGCACGACTGTTAGGAAATGTACTTTATTTCAGGACATTCTCTTTCCATAAAATAAGTATCCTTAGCTCCATAAATCCCCTTGGAACAGGAATTCTAGCTGGAAGAATTGAAAGAAAGATAGCCTTCTTGTACAAATACCATCAGTTCTCCATAAAGCACTTAATGTACTCCATAAAGTATGTTAATCAGAGTAGGCTCGCTGAAAGTAATGGACCTAAATTAGTCATGTTCATTAAGTTCAGTGTGTCTACTCTGAATAAGACTAACAGTGGACTCAGCCCTAAGTCTGTAAATAAAATGTGGTATTTCTTCATTTAAGTGGCTTTAATACATTTTAAAGATTATGGGGTAGAAACCTGATTTAAATGTGTACTCCATTGCTGTGGAAGGCAGAGAAAGATGCTCCAAGCATAGGAGCCAACTCCTAGGGGCTGAGGTCCCTTTGCTCCCCCCTAAAATATTTGAGGGGGCTGCCCCTCCCCAAGTTGATAAGCATTGCCATTCAAATGGTGTGCAAGCGCTGTGTCTTGTGATTGATTGTGACAAGACTTTCCTGGGCCATCCCAATTTTTGGTTCAAGCTGGCACCCTTGGCTACAAGTAAGACAATATGGCGTTCATAATAAAAAGTTGGTTGTTGAGGGTACAAATTCAAGAACAGCCATATCAACCCCATAACAGTCATGTGATAGAAGTTGTGCTGCAAGCACAACTTGAACACCCAGTAAACCTCATCAGCAGGCAGGGATTTGAACCTGGGTTTCCCACATCAGAACTAGCACACAGTAAAGGCACCCCAGCTTTTAAACTTATTGGTAGCAGTAAATATATTATTTGTAATATCCTTATCAGGAGATGTTGCATGGCATACTTTGAATCTAGAATGGGGCAGTGGTTCCTTTGACCATTAGCTGTTCATTATTGCACTAGATATTTGATGGGAAGAAACAGGGTCTGCACCACTTGTAACTTGTTGAATGCAAGCTACCACCTGTGTGTTGTGGTCTTAAAGGTGCTTCACAAACACACCTGCTTCTACAGTCTCAAGCAGATGGAGGAAACAAGAGAGTTATGCTTGAGATAGATATTTTTATTATTGCAAGTTTTTAAAGCAGTTTATAACATTATGTTTTAATGTTGTAGCCTGCCCTGGGTCCTTAGGGTAAAGGGTGTGTAATTATTATTATTATTATTATTATTATTATTATTATTATTATTATTATCATCATCATCATCATCATTAATTGGATAACTATAGAATCACACTATTCTTCACCCTATTCTTTTTACATATGAATGGGGATAATATGTACCTCTTTGTTACATATGAATGGGGGATAATATGTACCTCTTTGTTAATTTTTTCTTGGGACAGACATATGTTAATTTTACAGTTACTTCACTTGCTGTGTATCTAGCTGAGTTTTTATATTAATGTATTTTCATTCTGTAAAGTTTTATACTTCCCCCATTGTTTAACCTACAGTATAACACTTCTAGGTTTTGCTGCTATACCACCACATACACTTTTATCTAACCAGAAGAAAAAGCAGAAACAGAATATCAGAAATGAGAAGAAACACTAGAGAAAACATTTGCTATTTTTTTGGAAAGTACAAACTATTTCCATACTTTTGGGCAACAGTTTGGGAATAAGATATTTTTCTCTATCCACAGTCACTTGCTGTTGTGTCCCCTTGGATCATTACTGACTTTTATTTGTAAAGAAATGATTGTCCCAGCTAGGAATTCAGTTAAATTTTACTCTGGGTCAGCAAGGCAACAATTACAAAAAAATACGACCAGTTAGTGCATGGTTTCACAAGTCTTTTGTTTTTTTTCCAACCACACATAATTTAATGCTTTTGGAAATTGAGCTTACCATCTCAGACTTCTTTAGGTAGGTGTTCCCAGGTCTGCATGCCAACGAGAAAGACTACCCACACAATATGTTGCCACTGTAACATTTCCTGCTAGCTATATTTCCTTTCACACCAGAGTTACAGGTGTGGGGGGTGGATGTTTTTACTTCCATGACAGCTTTAGTGCAGCTCTAGAAACCATATGAAGCATCTGCCTGCTTAGTTCAGCTGCAGTCTCACCCTCATGGGAGTATTTAAGGTGCTCTGAAATACTTAATACATTCTTTTTCTACCCAGTGTTCCAAAGTTACCAATTTTAGCCTTCCTGTTCTGGTCACACTTAATTGTAGTGAATGTTCAAAAACTTCCACCACATCCAATTCCACCACCATCATTCTGTTCTCTTTTTCCTCATTTCCATATCCTTTTGTCAAGTTTCAGTGTCCCCAAATATTTCCCCCCCAAAAGGAACCATGAATGGTGTAGAACTCATAAATTTATTGTAATATGTAGCTTAGCTGTTATTTGTTAGGAATAAAACAGAGCACATGAAATAATTTTTATTCTTAAAGACGGACATAATTACTTCATATCTCAGAATTGTTTTAACTATCCATTTATTGAAGTTGTTGTACTAACAGAACAAAAATGTAGTGAAAGGGAACACACATTGGTTTCTTATGAAGTCATGCAGTATTGGGGCACATTTGGTGACGATACTGGTTCTAAAGAGCATGTTGTCCTGAAGAGCATCTAAGTAGTGATGTTGCCTTTGAAAGCAAACAGTGAGTTATTTCCAATATGTAAAAGCATCAACTAACAGGCAAGCTTCTATGCAGGTTGCACAGGCATTATGAAAGTGGTGAAATTGTTGAGCAAACCTTTAACAGTTCAGGCAGGAATGGGAACCAGCAACATAGGAATATATTTTTTATTACCTATTGAGAAAAGTTTCAAAAGAAGGAGAAAGAGCAGCTTATTGTATTGGGCTCCAGCACCTCCAGCTACAATAAATCATTGGCTGTGAGAGCTGCTGTGTATTCTTTTGACCCCCCCACCACACATTAGGGAAGTTCTGCAAGCTGGTACAAGTTACATGGTCTTCCATCATTTATTTGAATTGGGCTACATATTAAGGGGTTGTCTGAAAATGCTAAAATACATCGAATTTGTGGGAACAAGTGCCAAATTGCCAGATAAAAAAACCAGTTCCTGGATTCTGAAGGATTTTTTTTTAAGTTTCTCTGAAGAATCAGCATTGAAATGTTGAAAGAAGTGGTATATCCACAAATATAAAATCAGTGAAATCAAGTTCATTTGACAAATTGCAGAAAATGCAGTTCTTCATGCCAGAAGGGAAAATGCAACAGGCACATGCAGTTCTCATCCATGACTTGGCACTTGGTGACATGAAGTGGTCTTTTTAATGTCAGAGTTACTGTCTGCCTCCAACCAGGGAAAGCAGCAATTTCAGTATTCCCATGCTCTGTCTTGCAGCTTTTGATCACTTAAACTATAAGAGTGCAAAATACAGAACAAAGTATCATGCTTAAATTAATCCACGTCACACACTAGGTTGAGTTAAGAAAATGAATGTCCATTCATTTGGAAGAAGGACAGTTAAGATGAAAGTACACAGAAATTGCAAAAAGGCCATTGTTTCCTCAGGTGTGCTGCATGCTGGGAGGAGAATAAAAAACAAGTTAAGAATGGCTTTCAGAAATAATTTTCTCAGCAGAAAACACCTTTTCAGCCAAAAATGAAATAGCTGCTAGAGAGTATCTTGAACCCCGCTATCCAAAAGGACTAGACTAAGCATGTTTAAATAACCTGTATGATTTGTTACATGGACCTGTGGATTTGTATTTTAAAACATGCTTCCATCCTAGATGAAAATACAGTATGTGGCTGCTCCCTGACTCACTATTTGCTTTTCTTGGGATTATTCTAGTATTAGTATGTTGACACAGTATCACTTCACACTGTGTCACTAGGGTTACTGTGACACCTAGAATGCAAGCATCAACTCTTCTTCAGTAGAGGTGCCCAGTTAGATGTGCCTTCCATCATTCTATATCATGGGTAGGCAAACTAAGGCCTGGGGGCCAGATGCGGCCCAATCGCCTTCTCAATCTGGCCCACGGACAGTCCGGGAATCAGCATATTTTTACATGAGTAGAATGTGTGTGTCAGGGGTTCAGGAGCAGAGGCACAGGGGAAGGAGGAAGTGGAGAGCGAAGGAGAACAATCCGAAGGCAGTGTAGGTGAGGATGACAGTGGGGCAAGACATTCCATAAGTCTGTCCAGTGATTCGGAAGATTCCCAGAAGGGGGCGCCTATAGCCAGAGCAAGGGGGGTCCCGGGGGGGGGACGCACCAGAAGCAAGGGACCAGCGGTGACTCCCAAAGCAGCAGCTGGAGATCGGGACCAGCTTCCCCACCGGAGCGTAGTGGGGGGGAAGGGTCCCACGTGTCAGGGCCGGTTTCCCCTTCAGGGGACAGAGAAGATGAGTCAGGACTGACCACGCCCCGATCGCTGAGTGAGGGAACAGAGGGGAAGTCAGAGCCAGCTAACCCCCCCAAAGGGGGAAGCAGTGACAGAAGCAGCGTAACGGTCAGGAGGAAAGTTGCCGGCTGGGCGCGCGCGCCAAGTTCAAATGCACAGGCGCGCGGAACAGCCGGGAGCGCAGACTGGGAGCCAGGTCCTAAAGCACGCCGGAGGGAGGGGGAAGAATCCGCGGACTCAGCATCAGAAGAGTCCAGAAAGGGCAGCACCCCAGCAGGCAGAAGGACCCAGAGGAGAAAGGAGCAAAGGAGGAGGTGGAGCAAGGCTAGGGTCTTGAACTGGTGTCTGGGGGGAGGAGATTCAGACGGAGCTTCAGCGGTCTAGGGTAGAGACGTAGAGCTGCACGCCGCGGCTTTGGAATCGAAACTGAACCTTAATAAAGACTTTTGTATATAACAAGAACTGGCGTTGGTCCTCTGTGAGCTGGGACCTTGGGCAGCTCTGACAGTGTGCTTTTATTTAAAATGCATCTCTGGGTTATTTGTGGGGCATAGGAATTAGTTCTTTCTTTCTTTTCCAAAATATAGTCCGGTCCCCCACAAGGTCTGAGGGACAGTGGACCGGCCCCCTGCTGAAAAAGTTTGCCTACCTATATGGTTCTATATGGTTGAAGAGGACAGATATTCTGGTTTGTTGGAGGACAAGAGAAAAGAGCCAGGAAAAGCCCATTTATGCAGGAGGACCTTCCCAGGGGGAAAAGAAGTGCTCCAGAATCCAGACTGATAGGATTCTTTCTCACATTGGATTTTTACAATGATCAAATACACATGTTGAACACAGAAAAACAAACCCATCTGAATTATTTGGTTGTGTTAATTTACCCTAAAGTTGCAATTCTAAGCATGCTTGTGGGGAGAATGTTGAATGTGACTCACATGAAAGAAGGGAATATATTTCCAAGAAGTATTTTGAGTAAATGGTATGTTATGTATTTTTCAAATATTTAACAACTCTGTTGAGCTGCTTGACTTTCCTTCGGTTCCCATTACTTCTTGTGAAATTAAATCATTTAGGATTGTAGGTCGCAATACCAAAACTTTGCTGGATGTTAAATAACACATGAGAAAAATTAATCTGCAGGAATGAATTTCAGTTTCCCAGACGGGAAAATGATTTTTAAAAAATATTTGGAAATTCAAAATATTGTGTTATATTTGGCCTGATTATAAGCAGATTACATTGACATAAACTATTCACTCCAAAAATGTTCTGTGCTTTTATTTTCTACATGTGTTATTGCATTAAGTTATAATAGCATGCTAATTATTATCAGTGATCCTTGCAAAGCTTCCCTATATTGTCCAGGCCTAGAGGTTTTTTGCTTGAGATGTGCCTGTTCAGTATTTTGTGATGGCTTGCCTCTACTCTGAGGGGGACGGAATTTACATTTGACTCTCTCACAGCTGCTGTTCCTGTTATTTTAGTCTTTGGAATTTATCATGATAGTTTGATGTTTTAAAACCCCACAAGTGTAGCTTTAGGAGCAAGCACAATTCATTTCTGAAATCTTAGTGTGTTCTTTTCCAAGGCAGGGCAAGAAAACACAAAAAAGTATTTAATCATAACTGCATTCTCTCTCAAAAAACAAAAAGATGAAGCCACCTTCTGTGAGTGGATTTCCCAATTTTCTGATATTTTCTCCTTTCCTATCAGTACCACATGGACATAGCCAAGGAGAGCAGGGGGGCAGTTGTCGTCGTCCCCCGAAGCCTGACCCCTGCAATGGGATTTTGGGGGGAATTTTACCTCAACAACTTTCTGTGTCCCCCGCCAAAAAAATCCTGGTTACGCCCATGATCCAACTCCTTTCAGTAGGGTTCCCAACTATTCAGGAACAGACATAGTCATATCAGTAAGTGCAGAGATTAAAAGCTTAAGAAAAAGGAATTTGTTACAAACTTTTAAAAAGCAGCCAGGAGATGGAATTCTGAAGACCAGGTGCCATAGCTGAGAAGGCTCAAGAGTTAGCATCTCAAAACAAGCAGTGATTACCATCCACAAAACAAGGTTTTGTGAAGCTGCCTAAGGTTTCCTAGTATGAATACCATGGGGTTGGACTTCTCAGCAGCTGTAGTGTCATTCCATCCATTGAGAGTTTGGGTTTTCTAAACGTTTCATTTGACAACAGCTGCCTCTGTGTGCATACTGCCCACTTGCAAATGCTGCTCATTCACATCTACAGTTGTCAGTGTATAATGTTCCATAAGGAGCAATTGAGCTTGAAAGCACAAGGGAGTTATATAGAAATGTTTTAACTTGAGCTAGCAGGAAACTATAATAATTATGAAGCTATGTAGTAAAAAAAATCAGTTCCATTTCAGAGAATGGCACAATCTCAACAAACTGCATGGAGAAAACAACATGAAGATGTTATATTACCCAAGACCTTATAGCAATGTTTTACAACATGGTTTTGCAGTACAAATGTCAAAGTCTGTAACTATTTAATAAATAATACCACACTCCCAAATTAAAAGTAGTGTTTTAAGCTGTGAGGTTCTCAATAAAATAGGCAAAATAACATATTGTAGAGCAGCAATGAGAAAACTTTTCCAGCCTATGGGCTGCATTTCACTCTGGGCAACCTTCCAGGGGCCACATGCCAGTCACAAGTGGTTCAGAAGTAAATGATGTTGGAGCAACTAGTGTACATTTTACCTTTGTACAGTAGTCTAGTCTACCATCACAGATCTCTTTCTATCCCTCAGCCAGTATTCAAAGATACATTCCAGGCAGGCAGAAACATGCATGGAAGATACGAAACAGGGACAGTAAGTGACCTGAGAGGGAGTCCTGGGGACCAGATAGAGATGCTTGGAGGGCCACATTCAGCTCTGGACTTGAGGTTTCCCACCCCTGATGTAATGGAATTGTTAGAACTTTGCGGCAAAGCTTGAAATGTGGAAATAACAAGCTTCAGTTTTAGATTATATTACATGGTTTCCTGCATGCCACTTTCCACTCGTAGAAGTTTTTCTTTGGACAAACACAAAGAGGAGGTGTGGGGAAAGGAGAGGAAACTACACGGAACATTTTCCTGGACAATTTGGGAAGGATTGGGCTTGGTGCTGCTTTTATAAGGCAGAAGCCACCAAGAGTCCTTGCCCCACTAGTTTCCTGTGTTTCTGCAAAGGCACTTTTCAGAATAATATTAGCTGCCTACGGTAATGGAAAACCAATAAATGAGTCAGGCTGGCCTAGGGCATCTAGTAGGTAACTTGAACATCCTTTCTTTCTAATACTTTCGCTCATTAAGGTTTTATTAGAATTCATCTTTTAATTTATTTTTGAAGATACCCTATTATGTTGAAGCCGATTTTCCCGTACTTCTGTGCCTGTGAACCATTGTAAATGTAGCAAGCTCATGTGAAAGCAAAAATAAAATAAAAATTCATTGGGTTCCCACTCCAAACCATGAATGCATCTTCACAGTCCTCTAGCATCCTCCCCCAGCTGTGAGCCCTCCAGACATCTTGAACTACGCACACTTCAGTCTCAGCCACCGCAGCCAATGGTCATTGATGACAGGAGCTGTAGTCCAGAACACCAGCATGAGGGAGGTTCCCTTATGTACCAAGCAGTATGGTTGACATTCAGAAAGGTAGGCATAGCCAGGGATTTGCATAGATAGAAGTGGAATTCTTTTCACTTTTCTTTGAATTGCGTGCACACACACACACAATAATATCAGGAACTAATTTTGAAATATCTTTTAGATTGAAGGTGATTTGGCAGAGGATCCTGCCAAGTTCAGAGTTCCCTGAACAAACAAAATTAGTGGCATGGCTTTTGAATTCTATTTTGTATCACCAAGAACCAGTGAACACTAGTACAGTTTCACCAGAAACTTACGAATTAAGGGTTTATTCCTCTTCTAACAGAACTCCTTAGATGTTGTATGCATCACTAAACTTGGGGGGGGGGCTAAAAATGATGGCTCTGGCAAACACAAAGCATTTATTGTTTGTTCTCCTTTATAGAATATTTGCTACTCTAGAAACATCACTCAATAGTTTCTTGTTCATCTTAAATACACCATTTGCTTTGAACCATACAGAAAACATAGGTGTAACATAACTATATTCTTCTCTTGATCATCATCCTGTTCACTTATTTCGTGCATGCAGACATCTCAACAATCCCCAAATATCTAAAGTGTCAAGATGAGTGGGTGGCCATAACCCACTAGCAGAGCAACTATAAGGTCCCTATCATTTCCACTTAAAAGGATCTTTGTCTCAGAGCATGGAGAGCCACTGCCATTCAGAGTAGATGGCACCAGGCTAGTGAGTCCCAGTGGTCTGACTTGCTACAAGGTAGCTTCATATGAATTCCTTAGCATTCACACAAAGGCAAAACTAATTTATGCTGCACTCTCCCCCCCCCCCCCCGAGAGAGAGAGAGCAGCAACTTCAGTGACAATCTCTTAAGACCATGCTTTTTAAAAGCTGGACCTTTATTCCCTCAGTGACAGTGGTCACTAGCAAGATTCACTAAGGCTCACTTTTTTCCTGACTAGGTTTATGGAGTTGGTTCATTCTCAGCAGCTATAATTTTACCAAATAACCGAATATAATGTTTCTTGGTATTTGTTGCTATCAGCAACAGAAATACTGGAAACACTCCATTCACAAAAATGTTCAAAATCAGCTTAGTTAAAAATAGTAAAACATACAATTTAAAATGCAGTCAATAATTATACATAATTCATGCAATATCAAAGACTATGGGGGAAAATATTATGGGCAGGATTCATCTAACACGCCTCACCAATGGAAGACTTGCACTAGGACTGCTTGTGCAGTGGGGCTTTCCTGCTCTGTTTCCTCTGCATTTTCCCTTTGCCCCCAAATTGGCTCAGGGCAGGTTAGGAAAATAGCCTGCAGGGGGAGGAGAGGGGAACTGCAATTCATGCACAGATGGAACCTTCAAAAGTGCACAAAAGTTGAAGACCACCCAATAAGTTGTATCTAATGCTAGCCCTGGTCAGAGTAGACCCATTGAAATTAATGGGCATGGCTAACCTTAGACCCTTTAAACTCAATGGGTCTATTCAGAGTAGGACTTAGTTGGATCTAACTTAATGACTATTTTGACCCAAATTACCCAACCGAGATGCAATCCTAATTTGTATTCCTATATTCAGCTTCCTGGAAGACTCCCTAAGTACAAGTCAACCATGCTTTATTCCCGCCTGTCCTTATTATGTTTCATTTATCCTTTGCAAGTTCTCACAGGTAGGCATAATTCTCTGTCATCTGTTTAAAGTGATGGTGACTCTTGGATATATCTTGCAAAAATAATAACATGCTTGTCGTTCATTTTTGAGCAGGAACCCACAAATGACTAACGCTTTCCCCATTAAATTGTGGCTTCTCCTGTTGAGTCACAAACTTAATAAATGTCTCTTCTAGCCCAGAACAGAAAACATGCAACCTCAGCATGATCACTTGCTGTATTTTACACCAAGCAAGATCTGCAAACAATAAGATTGCTCTGAAATGATTCCAAGAATCAAATTGTGATGACAGGACTGAAAAACATTTTGGTTGTGAAAAGGGAAGCAGAATTCAATGTGGATTTGCTTTTGGGGGGTGGTGATAGGACATTGTTTAGGTGAAGTATGCAATTCCCATCATCACTATTAATTCACTTTTTAAAATGAAGGTTTGAAATTGAATTAAGTTGAGAAATGATATTACAAGAGGAATGCGAGAGTAGATAAGCTTGTTTTCCCTTACAGTTCTTTTTTCTCTCAGTTCCCTCTGGGCCAGTCCAGACATAATTCAGACCACCTCTTGACCACAGTGAAGTTATTGGCACCTGGCTGTGAGCTGTTCTATCCCTCTTCTTTCCCCTCTATAAATTCTCCTCAACTTTCTTTGTCAACATTAGCCAAGATGCGTGGTTACATATATCCTGGCATAGGCCATAGTTTATGTTAGCAGGGTTTGTCGTGAGCATGGTTAATATTAGCAATGCACATCTCCAAACTACTGAAAAGCTTAGCCTGGCTAGCATTCATCAACATTAGTCTTGGTAGAGATGTGCAAGCTTGATGCCAGTCCTAATTCCATGGTTAAATTCCTAGCATTTTGTATGCACTTTGTACTACAAACTTAGCATCTACGATACTTCTCTTTTCTTGTTAAATACCAGTCCTTGGATCAAATAACACTCAAGAAAATATACTGGTGCAGTGTGGTAGAAAATTTAGCCAATACGTAGTAGCATGCAATCCTGAACATGCTGAGATTTCAATGACTGAATAAGGGAAGAGGGTTCTCTGTGCCAAGTAGGATGAAAACTCTGTGGGCCTTTTCTTTATTCAGCTCTCATTTGTTTTTTAGTAAGATTATTCAAGTGGATAGCCAGGGGTTCCTTGATTTTTTGTTTATTGCAACCAAGTTTCCCTGTATCTTTATAAAGCACCTGATTTAACCTACCTTCCTTTAATTTCAGGGATTTATTTGTTGGATTTAATCTACATTGATTCGGCATATCCTGCTTCAGGCAGCATCATGGAGAATGAACAAAGATCCAATCAAATGAACAATATCCTCCGAATAATTGCTGATTTGCAAGTCTCCTGTAGCTATGGTTGGTAATTTTCCTCTTCACCAATATTTCTTTAATATAGTAAATTAGCACCAGATGTCTGCCTCATACAAAGAGGGGCCTTAAGGGATAATGTAGATCAGGAAGCTTTGTGCTACTGAACCACTTAGCTTCTGCCAAATTAGGAAATTAGATAAAGTGATTGTTGTTCTGGCCCAGCTTAAGTTTGCAGACATGAATATATACACCCCATCTTTACCTTTTTATTACAGTCAAACTTCACATAAATTGCATTACATTTTTGTTATGGCCAAATTCCACTTGAGAGGTTCAGTGCTTCCTATGAGCTTGTGGCCTACTCTGATTTATAGAAAATCTTTGCCTTTTTCTGCCAGAATTAGTGGCATGGCTTTTGAGTTCTCATAATAAATAATGCCATGTAGACTTGTTCTATAGCTGCAGTTTCCCTTGCAACCTGTCCTCAGTCTTTTCTAGCTGTGCCTCTTTGTGTTATAAACTCCCTCCATTTCCCTTATGAATATTATTTATATTCTATTATTTACAGTATTTATATACCATTTATTTCATCCATTCATGAGAGATCTGGAGGGGAGACTGAAAAAATGTGATTTTCTACCAATTGTCATTTTCTACTACATATTTCCATAAAAGCTATTGTGTTCATACCTAATGAGAGAAGATTTGATTTCAATACAGTACTTACATTCTCTGCCCAATGAAATCAGATTTTTCTGAGGCTCCAGAGGGCATTAGACTTCTTTGAGGTGGCACCTCTAATGGAACTTGTAGGTAGGGCCAATCTCGAATGCATCTCCAGTGGGAGGAGCCACTCAGATCTCCCAATGTAAGGAGCTGAACTGTTGAATCTTGTTACCGCAACTAGGAGCCCAGCCATAGGTAGTTTAGGATATGTCATGATCCACTAGATCCTGACTGGCTCAGGGCAGGAGTAGTGGTTGCTGTCAGATGAGGAAGAAGAGGAGAGTGTGAAGGATGCATCAGCAGGGAGCAGCCAAGAGGGAGGGTGGAGTCTCTTCCCCTTTGTGTTTAAAAGCCAGGAAATGCAAGGCAGTTCCCAACAATGGGTCAACCAGCCAGGAGGGGAGACTGAACAACTACAGGCTTGTCCAACTTCCAAGAGACTGCAGTCTATTCCCACAATTAAAAAAAACTGGCGGTGATCTACCCACTGGATTGACCAAAGTTGTTCAGGTTTTTTTTTGAAGGGGGTGGGAGGGGTCCCACGATCTACTGTGATCTACCACAGGCACCCCGCAATCTACCAGTAGATCACGATCTACCTGTTGGCCGTCCCTGAACTAGATGAACTGCCCTGAGACCTTCAGGTATAGAGCGGTATATAAATTCAATAAATAATAGAGCGGCTGACCTCTGTCCTGTTGCCAAGAACTTGGTGCCACCTCTGCGATTGGTAACAGACCCATGCCCCTTGGAGGAATGAGCGCCTCCAAGAACACCATTCTCATAGGGAGAAAGAGTCTCATGAGCAAGCATGCCATATCTTGCCTTTAAAAGCTGGCAGGAGGGATATGAAAGTTTGTCGAGATATCTTCACAGCTTCCATCAAGTTTTGGGTCCATGATGCTGTTCTCGAGCTCTTGATCCATCCCTTTTGTGACAGAGATGGAGGAAGTTTCAGTCTCTCCCACATTGCAGATGATTGCCATGCTACTTTTTGATTCCTACAGGCTTCCCTCTCCACAGGACAGACAGAGAACATAAGGAGTGCAGTGTGGAGAATCAGACTGCAGTGAACTTGGCAGGGAAGGGTTTGGCACCAAGTATAGAGTATATCTCTAGTCAGAAGAGGGTTGAGTTATGTGCCACCTTGCACTCATCTTTCATTCTAAAGATGTCTAATGCTCTCTGGAAATTTTGGAGATGAGAAATTCATGGTGAGGAAATTTCCGTTTCACTGGCCTTGGTGGGAAAGCTTGGTGTTATATTTCAGCATAGACAGTGCAAGGAAATAAACGTTTGAAGCATGTGATTGAAACTGCTTTTGTTCTTGACAGTAATGGGATTTATATGTGCTTTTTTAAAAAATGCAGATCACCTTATAACGTTACCCCATGTGCAAAAATACTTAAAGTCTGTCCGGTACATTGAAGAGCTTCAAAAGTTTGTGGAAGACGACAACTACAAGTACGTAGCATCCTTTCCTTTGGCCCAGTTGAATTCATGGGAAAGATGGCCTAGCCTCAGACTTGAATAAAATGGTTTTTTAAAAGGTGCTCCTGGCAGGGATATACTTAGATTTTTGTTGTTGTTGTTTTAAAAAATGATATTTAAACAGTAATGATATTGTCAGGGGTTTGAGTGAAACCCCAGATGGAACTTGTCTATAAGATCTAACCTCATTTCCAAAATGAGACCGTTTTGTGAAAACTTAAAATAAAAACCAGATAGGCCTACTTGTTGCATTACAGCCCCATGCACTTAAATTGAAGAATTCATGAATGAGGCCCACAGACTAAATTCAGAAGACCACTTCTGAATTCTGTGCAATTATATCTTAATTTAAGTAGAGTAGATGGTTCATCATATGGTGGATGTGCTCCTTCAGGAAAAGGCAGGATAAAATTGCAATCATCTTCTAATATTCATAGTGCAAAGCAGAATAAAAATATAAGAATTGCCTTGTGACTGTTGCCTGATAGTTGGAGATGTGTGACAACAAACTTCACAAAGGTAGCAGTACTTCCATAATCCAGAAGGAAGGCATGACACTGTCTGCAGTCACATGTTGGGATAAGCCAAGTTTTCTGACATATCATGGTTTATATTGAACAAGTAGCATACTAGGGCATGCTGCCTAATCAGGTGTGCTTTGCTCCTCTCCTAGAGAAAATAAGAGAACCAAATCAGGAAACAACAAATAAATGTAACTTCCTATAATGTCTAAATACACGATCCCAGGATTACTAGCCAGCCTAAACTATGGTTTACTGTTAGTTTATGAACCTGATTTGTTAGGAAGCAACAAACTAGGATTCCAGAGTCAGGTATCGCAGGAAGCCAAGCTTAATTGCAGTTCCCTTGTTTGTAGGGCACACCTTAGGGTTTCATCCTTTATTAGTGCTTCTTCATGTAGTTCAGCATAACATCCCCAATAGCCCCAAAGTCAGAAAATTAATTTCTTAATTTCTACTAAAAAAAATGTTTGGGTTGAACACTGGAAACATAGTGAGATCCCATGATATTGTGTGAATGGAAAAATTAATGGATTCCATCAAGAAAGAGCAGTATACTGCAGTTAAGCTGGCACAGCAGACAAATCTCTTGGTTGACACCTATGCTAAATTTTGTTATTGTAATTTTTCAGTGTTGGTGTGGGGAGGGTGGCTCTGTAAATCCTCCTTATCACAAGTGCTGCTGCTGCTTATAGTAGGTTTTTACTTTCTGATGTGACTCATAAACTATTCTGACATACATACCAATGAGCCGGATGAGCGCCCATTTCATCCTACAATCTCACCTCCTACCATATGCACCAGGCAGTCTGTTTGTTTGTTTTTAAGCAGTACACAAGCTTGTTTTAAAAGTGGTGCACATTTAATTTTTAAAACTGAAAAATTATCTATGGATCACAGGAGAGTGGTATGTCAGTGGCATCACAGGTACTAACTAATATGTACATTCTAAAGCCAGCATTTACCCATCCAATAATGAGCCACTCTGAAAACTTGTAGAACTGGTGTTTTCAGAGCTCAGTCTTAGAGATAAAAATGCATTTGCCACTCCTGTGTCTTCCACCTCTCTTCTTCTGGAATCCACACCAGGACTGCACAAAATACCATGGAGTAGATTTCTGTGGGGAAACATGCTGCAGAATCTCTCCCCATTTCATCATGTTGGACAGCAGCTAGAAAAATCAAATCAGTTCTGGCCTTTTTGCTGCTGAAAACCTTGTTTATCTTATCAACAGGTTTATTTTTTGGATCAGATTGAACACAGGCATAGGAGTAATGATGTTTTTGTATCAGAATTCTGTTTAATGTATCATGCTGTCTTCCAGATGAAAAAGCTTTGTCTGCAAAATGTTTTCAATGCAGCTTATCACTTCTATTTTTAAAAAAAGATGGGGTGAAATTTTGTACAGCTTACTTGTGGCAGGATGTACATGTATGAATGTGTATATAAGCTCTTCTTGCCTTCTTGCCTCTAGGTTCCTAGAGAAAGGAGTTTGTGTTTTAAAAATATAGTCTGTAAACATTTACATGTTGAAATCAGTTTGAGTTTGACAGGTATTCATGACTAAATGGCACACAGTGTTAAGAATGAGAAGACTCTGGAATCCCCAGTGGGCTAATAAACTCCCTACAATACATTAATAAGAGCCATTAGCAAATATAGAATTAATCTGCAAGCAAGAATAATGTGCTACAACACTGGAAATTGTACACACGCTGAGCTCACAGACACACACACTCTTATGTATTTACTATCATCGTATTAAAGAGATACATTTTTTCTCTCCTCTTTACCTCCTCTTTAACATTTTCTTAGTTTAACTATTCTGTCTTATGCATTGTATCCAACACGTAGGCTGTAGGCTGCATTACCATTTAATCTAGCTTTAATGCACTCCCTCCGCTGGTATTTGAATCTGTGTAAACATGACATTAACCAGAATCTATATCTAGCTTGTCGTTTCTTGAGAAATACTGCTGTTTGATATGTTTTCCCTCAAACCAGTTTCCATCTCATTTGTTAATATAAGCCACACTTACTTCACAATTAAGCTGAGTTGTGTACATATGAGACTGCCATTACACATGTTTAGATGATAGTGCATGGACAGATGATGGCTTCACAAATAGGAGTTGGGAAGGTTGCAGGAATGGGGAAACAAAAAAGCAAGTAATGCACAACAGATAAAGATATTCCTGCTCCATCTCTGGTTTGTACAACAATGTGCCAATGCAACTTAAAATGCATTGGGGAAAACAGCCTCACTCCATTTGAAGCCGCTAATGTGTACCTAGGCACAGTTCCCCAAAGATTTGTTTTGTTTGCATTTCTTGGTTTTATAAATACTTTAAATGCATAAATGATAAATAAAAGGTTTATATCTTAATAATAATAATTTATTATTTGTACCCCACCCATCTGGCTGAGTTTCCCCAGCGACTCTGGGCGGCTTCCATAGAAACCAAAAATACACTAAAATATCACACATTAAAAACGTCCCTGAACAGGGCTGCCTTAAGATCTCTTCTGAATGTCAGGTAGTTGTTTATCGCTTTGACATCTGATGGGAGGGTGTTCCATAGGGCGGGCGCCACTATCGAGAAGGCCCTCTGCCTGGTTCCCTGTAGCTTTGCTTCTCGCAATGAGGGAATCGCCAGAATGCCCTCGGCGTTGGACCCTAACATTATAAATAAAACAAGCTTTAAAAAAAACAGCCTCAAAAAGTATGATTACTTGAACACACACTTCTGGTAATACCTTCCATTCAATCTCCATTCAAATAAATGGGAGCTCTGTTTGCAAGAATATGTGCTCTTTCCAGCTCCCAGACATATTAGTGGGGTCTACATGAGAGATATTTTTTGTTACCTTTCTGCTTTCCTGTGGTGTTTGTTTGAAGGCATAGGGAGCATTCCCTGTAACACTAGTGAAAAGTGAGTAATTGCAATCGTGTGTGTGTGTGTGTGTGTGTGTGTGTGTATGCCTGTGTTGTGGTTCATAGATGGGATGCCAGAAATTTAACCACATTGCCTAATTTAGTTCTTGGACAGCGATTCACATTCATGCGATGATGTTAAGATTATATATACAGTAGGTTTCCATTAGCTTGAATATTATGTGTGGGACAGAACAAAACAAAGGGTTCCTCTAAATATTTAGGGGCATGACATAATACTTGGAAGTGGGACAAAACATGAGTAATTTAAAAATGTTTTTTTCTTAAAACAGCTTCTAATCTCCACAGAGGCCTTTCTAGCAACAGTGAGCAGTATTTACATACATTTTGGTACAGGACAACCTTTGCTCTTCCATTTGATCTGAATGTCCATTTTCTAAGTAGCTGTGCTGTTTTTAGCTAGAAATGTATTACACTTTAGAAAGACTGAGTAGCAGGAATCAAAATAAAGAGGAAAGCGTGGGGGGGGGGGGACAATCAGAGTTTGACAAAGTTCTCAGAATGAGGCTGAACCATCTAGACATTTCTTTGGAAGAATACAGACCCTACATGACCATGTTTGTTGGCTCAGCAATGCAGGTTTTTCTCTGCAGGTGGTCTTGGAATGGCATCCAGACTGTGTCCTGTGCTGGGTTTCTTTTCTGTCTCTGTACTGATTCTGAAGGTATGAATTTCTTTAAATATTCATCAGAATCTCTTCCTCTTGGATAACTCAATCCACATACTATTTGAATTTCTCCTCATTTCTGGTGCTGTGCCAAAAGGATGCATAAGCCCTGTAGAGATAGCAAGCACGCTCAGGCCTTATAAGGGGAAAAAGGCCTCTCGGCATTCTGTCTTTTCATGCCTTTTTTATTGAAACAGGAGCATTCGTTAGACTCAGGAGGGGCTACTTCTTATCCTTGGCAGAATGTAAGATTCATCCTTGTATAATATTACTCCGTTACAGGAAATATACTGGAAACTTCCTCCAAGCCTGTCTCTTCTGGCTGAAATCTCTGCAGAGAAAAAGAAAGAAATGCTTTCTTTGTGTTCCGTTTAGTGGGCCTTTCTATTTCACGCATCTCTTTTGTAGAAGAAAATTGTATTGACCAGCCAAGTTGCATAGATATATTAATACTTTTTTAAAAGCATTTCCACCTATATGTGGAAGGTTCTGGAGCATAGACAAAGCCAAGGTGCTCATGGGCTCCTTTCTTCCAACTGCCTGGGGGGTCTATTTCCACAGCTACTTTGTAGTTATATAATGTGGGATGAAGGCAACCCTTTGCAGGGCTGAACATTTGTGCAAATGGGGCTTTGGTTTCCCCTTGTGTTATACATTGCACAGACCTGTTTTAGGCATATTTCTGAGATTTTAAAGGAAAGGTCTGTGGTTTATCATTATTTTTAGGGTCTGTTCTCTGTCTAGTCTCCCCTGCTATACCAAGCACCCCACTCAGATGCTAAATGTAGCTCAAACACCCTGCCCGGAAAGCTTCAGTTTCTCTATTTCCACCTTGACTATCCACTGAACAGCTGCAGAACAAATTAGCAAGCTAGTGCCTGTGTAAGCAATACAGCTCTTGAAATTGTGTTGACCTTGGAACATTCATTTCTTTCCATTTCTTCAGTCCTCAGCCTCCCAATTGGATTCCTTTTTTCTTTAGGTTTCAAATGCAACCAAGCCTCTCTGCCTCTAATTGACAACTTCAAGTTGGCAAGGCCCAGGGAACCATCTCCTTCATGACTGGTTTCCCAGCAATGTGAATTTATTTCAGCTTCCCACAGAGCACATTTGAGCTTATCTAAGCGACAGATCCTAGCATCTTGTAGGAGCTGCAGCAAACAGCATCTCTGCTCTTTGCCATCAATAGTTTTTGTCCGATGTGGAGAAAATAGCTTTTGAGAAGGTAAAGCATCTGCTTGGATGCAGAAGGTACCAGGTTCAATTTCCGACATCTCCATCTGTGACTGGGAGAGACTCCCTGTTTGAAACCCTAGGAAGCCACTGTCTATCAGTGTAGACCAAGGGTAGTCAACCTTTTTATACCTACTGCCCACTAATGGTGAAATTTTCCTTACCGCCCACCAGTGCTCGATGGAAGGAGGATTCAGCTTGTGCCATAGAACCCCCTACTGCCCACCTAGAATCCTGAAACGCCCACTAGTGGGCAGTAGGGACCAGGTTGACAACCCCTGGTGTAGGCAATGTTGAGCTAGATGGGCCAATGGTCTGACTCCACATAATGCAGTTCCTCTGTCCTTTTTTGCTTTTGGTCCTGTAGACACCGAAAGTAGGACAGCAAAGGCAACACTCCTATCTCTTGGAGAGGCTAGACTGTAGTCAGTCTCCTAGCCCAGGTTTACCCTGTAGTTGTGGGACACAGCAAGCACCTGCTCTCTTGGGGAATAGTGCTCCTATGGTTCATCTGTACAAAGGGCTCTCTTCCACAGACTTCAAATCCAGAGGCCTGGGAAGAAATTGTGGGAGAAGTCAAAATTATGTAGCAAAGGAATGCTTTTCACTAACAGAATTCCTCAGGTGATTCAGCGTGACCATCTCACATTCATTCATTCAATTTATTACAGTCAATAGGCTGGAAATAAAATAAAAACATAAAGCATACCAGAATCTAACAGCAAAACAGATTCAGAACTGTGACATAATAACAATTATATAGAACTATTATAATCTCTGCTTAGTCTTAGTCCAGATTCAGGTGCTGTGTTGTTCGTATGTTTTCACAGCTACTGACAAAACATTAGCCACTATCAATGATATCCTTGGGATTTTATCTTCCATCAGATATTTAAAATAAAGTTGAGCTGATCTTCCTGGTAATTTGGTGAGCAAAGGGTTGAAAAACAAAATGATTTGCTCTAAAAATTCTGCTTCCTGATTATTACATAGGCATAACCTTGAGTGCAAGTGTATCTGTCTCGAAGCAATTGAGATGAGAAAACATGAAATCTGGGCAGAGTAGAAGCTCTGTAGTACATAACTACAACAGATTTGTGAAGTAAATAATCAATGAAGCAGCTATGAGTTAATTAATTGTATACCACCATGATTGTGGTGTTGAATAGTGGCAATTTACAAACAAACAAACTAATTGTGCCTGGGAAGCACCAGCCAGCCTCTATTTCCAGCCATTATTGTTGTATAAAGAGCAAACTTTGTAAACAACTGAACTGTTCCCCTTCAAATAGCAAATTTACACTTAGCTATATTTAGAGTTCCATTAGTCACAGAAGTCTAGGAAGCCACTTTTAGCACTTACACTCAAAAGACATGTGAAACTATTACCCTTTAGTTTGCTTAATTGGTCACAGATGCAGGATGGCTAAGAATTAGCTACTGCATAAGACAAGAAGAGTAATTAGAACCTTTCACTCTTCCACCTTCTCAACAATTTACTTCTTCCTACTTTGCTTGCCTCTGAGTTTGTATTGTTGTTTCAGAATAGCCATAGGAGCAAAGGACTTGATTGTTTAGTTAATGGCTCTGGTTTGCTCTTCTCAGAGTGGATCCATTGAAATTAAAGGGCATGACTAACATGAATACATTACTTTTGATGAGTCTACTCTGAATAGGACTAGCCTTGGATCCAGCGCTTTCTCTTTTTTTCTTCTCTTCTCTACTTCATTGCTAAAGGGACATGGGTGGTGCTGTGGGTTAAACCACAGAGCCTAGGACTTGCCGATCAGAAGGTCGACGGTTCGAATCCCCGCAGCGGGGTGAGCTCCTGTTGCTCGGTCCCAGCTCCTGCCCACCTAGCAGTTTGAAAGCACGTCAAAGTGCAAGTAGATAAATAGGTACCGCTCCAGCAGGAAGGTAAACGCCGTTTCCGTGCACTGCTCTGGTTTGCCAGAAGCGGCTTAGTCATGCTGGCCACATGACCCAGAAGCTGTACCCCGGCTCCCTTGGCCAATAAAGCGAGATGAGCGCCGCAACCCCAGAGTCAGCCACGACTGGACCTAATGATTAGGGGTCCCTTTACCTTTACCTACTTAATTGCAGAAAGTAGAGAACTGAAGTCTTCTGCAGGGTTTCATACAGATCAGAGGGGAAGACAGAGTAGAAATAGGATAATGAACTACCCTTGTCTCTACCTTACCATAAAGACTAGAGAGACTGTTGGTTAGAAGGTACTTCTGCTCTAACAGCATTAGCCTGTTAAAAAATTCTGAGGTTAATTTCCTGCCAACAAACACTCTACATCGAGACACAAAGAAGGGAAGGGATGTTCAAATTCTTTCTTTACATTAAATTTTATATCATTAAGCTTTTGAAACAAGGCCTTCTTGGTTGTTCCATAGCCTGCAGAGATCGGTCTTGTGACAACCAGGAGGAATGCCTTTTCTATTGTGGCATGCAGCCTGTGGATTGATTGCTCCTCAGAGATAAATTAAGTACCTAGTGCTTTTTTGTTTTTGGTGCCTGCTAAAAAGTTATTTATTCTTCCAGGGCTTTGCTGACCATTTGTACCAGCATGTTTAGTTCATCCTAACTTGGTTGCTATTGTGTTCATTGTTTTTGTTGTATTTTTAATGTTTTATTATGAACCTGGTTGATTTATTTTTTATGGTAGGTGATATGAAAGTATTTAAAATAAATAAATATCAAGGGGGAAAGAGCAACCTAAAAAGAAAGTTGATACCACGGGGGGGGGAATCTTCTTATATGCAAGTACAGCAGCTAGAGTAGAGATTGCTGCTAAGTGGAAGTCACAAACTCTACCCTTAAGGGAGGAATGGATTTGTAAACTAAATGAATATTTAACTCTGGCAAAACTAACAGCTATTATAAGAAACCAATCGAATCAAAAATTTAAAAGGAGTGGGAATGTTTTGATGAATATATGGTAAAATACTACTCAAAAAAGATATGCTAATATGCCTAGATTAAAATGTAAAGTATCTGAGGGAAGATAAATTCGTAAGGAAAGATAATAAGAATATACAGAAGATTGGAGAAGATTGTAAAATGCAAAGATAAATGTAATCTCAGAATGTAGAGGAAATCGAGTGGGGGCGGAGGGAAGCTGGGGGAGGGACAAAAGAATATTAGGTTTGATTGATGGATATATGGGAGGATGGGGAGGATGTGGTGATGGCTTTGGTTTATTTGTATTGTGATGTAATATGGAAAAAACCAATTAAATATTGTATTGGAGAAAAAAGGAAAAAAGAAAAGAAAGTTGTTGTTGTTGTTGTTGTAAACGTTAGCTGACATACTGCTCGCAACTGATTCATTTCTTTTCTTAATCAAATAGGCTTCATGTTTACCACTACCTTTTCTTACATTCTTTTAAGTTGAGAGTCACCTGAGAAATGAGCAATTCCCTTCAAAATTTCATAAAAATGTTGCATGGTGTGCTGTGGTCCCAGATGCAGTTAAAGTGTCTTCAGGTCTCTTTGAATCAGTGTAATTGATATTAGAGCAGGCTTCCTCAGCCTCGGCCCTCCAGATGTTTTGAGACTACAATTCCCATCATCTGTGACCACTGGTCCTGCCAGCTAGGGATCATGGGAGTTGTAAGCCCAAAACATCTGGAGGGCCGAGGTTGAGGAAGCCTGCATTAGAGCTACTGAGTATGGTCAGAAGTTTTGGTATGAATTTCAATCTGGTGAAATTGTCAAAATAATTTCCTGTAAGGTTTGCACTATTTACATTAGGCTTCGGAGAACAGCTTTTGCAGCTTGCCGAAATTAACCTGTTTTGCTAAAGATAGAGCCTTCCTCTATTTAGTGATACAGTTTCATATTATCAGTTTTGGTTTAAACAGGTGCTTGCAGTGTAGGTGGATAGAGCTATGCAATAAGTATGGTGCCTTCTTTGTTTTGAATTGTCAGTAGTAATTTAATGAGATGCTCAGTGTATTTTCTTTGCATTTCTAAATTCATAAACTGTGAATAAAAATAAAGAGTGTTAAGGGGAAATAAATCAGTGAACATGATGTTGAACCTACAAACAGATTTTATAAATCTCCCCCTTACTCTTCGCTTGCCTGGAATGATTAGAGATACATCTCAGCCAAATGCTTAACAAATTGTAAGTGGTTGAACTTTAAGCACAATTGATAGACGTATTCTGTGCCAGAGGGTAGCGTGCCATGCTTCCTCACCAGGGCACCCGTCTGGGAACTGAATTCAGCTTCCTCAGATCTGAAAGTTCAAGTAAGAGTAATGCCAAATCAAACATCAAATGGTTTCTCCAAAGTTTTTTTCTTGCTTTTTTCCCTTTTCCTTTTTCCTTTTAACAAAACCACCTGCAGAGGTACTAACTGAACTATGTTCTCCATTTAAGTTCCATAGGGTGGAGTGGAGTTGCCAATATTAGGGACACCAGGCAGATATCCAGGCTAGTAATGAGTGGCAAAACCCACCGCCGCCCTTAGGAAACAAGATATACATGTTTGGGATAATAATAATTTATTGGTCCATAAAATCTCTTGAATAATCAGGTCATGGACCAAGACTCTGAGAATAATTTTGTAGGCTTGAAACCAGAATGAAATACCGATGGAACATATTTTCAGGTTTTGGACCAGGATATGATTACAGTAGGTTACAAACTCAGTTGTTGACATTTAAAAAAGGAAGCAATAAGCATCATCACAGTTTAAGAACACTATCCAACTTGTCAAAAGCACTTAATGGGTGTGGAGAAGAACCATTGAAGAGGGTGGCATGGGTTGTGGTTTAGGAAGAATCCCAGGGGACTGGTAGAGAAGTTTGGAGGACTGCATTTGTCCCCTGGGCCTCAGGTTCCTTATCCCTGCTACAGTCTTTTGATTCAACCAATAGGCATGTGTAGCAGATGTCAGAGAGCAGGGCTGTAGGATACTGTGTTAAGTAATGGAAAGAAAGAGGAGAGACTGGCTGGACAAAATGACTGATGGAGTGTGAGGGAAGAAAAGGAGGAAATGGGAAGGAAGGAGGCAAAATGAATGGACTGAGGGAGAGAAAAAGAAGCAATTTCCAGAGAAGGGTTAGATATCAGTAGTAAACAACCACAACTGATGAGTCCAAATTCCACCTCCACCACTTTGTGACTGGCTTTGCCCCTACACCATCATTTTGTGAATGGTGGGTGGGACACAGTAATTCTGAACTAACTTTGGATACATTGCTAAACCATATTTTGAACTCATGCCAAGATCCAGCTAACATACATTCAAACAATCTGGAGTTTGTTTCACTGCCTCCTCCTTTCTCTCTCTTTAGAATAATTGATTGATTTCATAGTAAAATAGCATTGAGCTATTCCAACAAAATCTGTGGAGTATCACATGTATCAGTCTCATGTAAGAAAAAAAATGTGTGAGAATACTGTCAAATAATTGAATACAGTGGTACCTCTGGATGCGAACAGGATCCGTTCCGGAGCCCCATTCACATCCTGAAGTGAACGCAACCTGTGTCTGCGCGGTCACGATTCGCCGCTTCTGCACATGCGCGTGACGTCATTTTGAGCGTCTGCACGTGCATGAGTGGCAAAACCCGGAAGTAACACGGTCTGTTACTTCCAGGTTGCTGCGGAGCACAACCCGAAAACGCTCAACCCAAAGCTACTTCAACCCGAGGTATTATTGTAATTAAATACATCACTAGGGATTCAACTATCTGTGGCATAGGCTCTCTCTTGTAAGTATGAGTGACCAGAGGTCTTACATTAATGTCACTTTGGATGCAGTGCTAAACCATAGTTTAAACTGGTGTTGAAGAAGCCAAGATTCAGCTGACAGACATTCATTCAAACTGCAGTTTGTCTCACCAAGTTCTGGTTTGCTGTCTCACCACCTCCTCTGTGACTATCCAATACCCACCATGAATCCTTTTGCATTGTTGGAGGACTGACAAGGCGTTACAATGCCACCAGTTCTTTTAATGCTGGCTAACTGCAAAAACAGGGTGGAAAATGCTGATACTCTCCACCTCTGCTTGACACGCCCTTGAGCAAAAAGCCCAAACATATCTGAAGCTTCTATCCCTTCCTTCTTTCACTCCCAAGCCGTGCAAGGAAAAATAACAGTGATGCTGCAGCAGATAGGGGAAGTAGAATCAGCAAGTAACTTCAGAAACAACAGCAGCAGCAGCAACAACAACATTAAATTAATTAAAGTTTTCTTCAGGGAATGCTTCTCCAGCTCTGCACTCCAAACTACTTTTGACACGAAAACTGAAATGAGCACAAATGCAGGGCAGCCTTATACTACACTGTTGCCATGACTTTCACTTTGGCCAATATGCAAGTAATTGTGTGAAGTGAATCCAAGATGAAGGAAAAAATGCCTCATGTGTAAGTTTTTTAAATCTTAGATTACACCCTGAAACTGCACAATTGTCCAAGATCAGCCAAGAATCTGTTCCAACAGGAGGCCTGAAATAAACTCATAAAACCTTTTCATAAAGAAAACAGTCATCCAGACTGGATAAATAAACATCTGGAATAGTATGGAAAAGGCCAGCCTCCAAAGCTATATGAGGTTAAAAGAGGATCTGTGCAATAATGAATTGACAATCACTAGAACACTTGTATAGCCACCATAGTGGATGAAGGTCTATTTCCAGGGACAGGATGCTATGAAAGCTGTTGGATTATTTATGCGTGTTTTGGGCAATTCCCCAAAGATGAGCATTTAATTACATCAAGTTTAAAAACTTAACATTGTGGGGGAAAACCTCCCCTCTAAAAATTCCTTTAACCACATCAGAGGCGGTGTGTTGTGGGCTGTATTTATTGTAACTTCCTCAGCATTGCTTGCTTTTTACAAGAAGCATGTCGTCATTTTTCAGATGCTGAAATCCAACAAATGGGAATTTAAAAATATGTCTTTTGAGCTTTTCCTTCCATGAAAATGAGGGATTCATTTACAATAATAACTTTATAAATAACAAATCTATACATTTTAAAGCCTAAGATAAGAGTCAGTGCAAGACTATCCACTGCATTTGTGTCTTTAATCTGAATGCCTTAACTTTTTATAAAACTGAAACTTGGGTAATAGATTTGCTCTGTGCTCAAATAGTTATTGTGGGACCAGTTCTTCACAAACTTCTCATGCATAAACCATTGGTTTGAATGAGAGCCACACAAGAACTCTCTTTTACATCTTTCATTTTAATGGGGCTTGAGCAGGACAACCTCCTAAGATTGTGTCATATATTTTTCACATTGAATTTTTAACCAATGGCAGATTTTGGTGGCCCTAATTTCCCAAACACCCTGCTTTTCTTGATGCTAGATGCATCCTTCCCACCCACTGAGAATGTTCACCAGGGGTCGGCAAACTAAGGCCTGCGGGCCGGATCAGGCCCACCTGGTTTGTAAATCCGGCCTGCGCCGTGCTGGACAAACATTTAAAAGCAGCACAGCCCTTCCTACATGCTTGCAGTCTAATACACGGACTACATTTAAGGCATTTACTGTTATTGCAGTGACCTAAGTGGAACAGCCATTGAAAGTTCTGGGAAAGAAAGACTTGAGTTGAGTTGCTGCTGAGCTTGCAGCCAATTAAAAAAGAGTTCTTTCTTGGAGATAGGAAGCAAATGAGACACTTCTAGTACCAAGGCTACACTAGGGAATTTTAACCGTTGTGAATGGTGTTCTTGTTCTTGATGGGGTCACATTCCCTCTGAAGGAACAGATTTGCAGCCTGGGTATGCTCTTGGATCACCCAAGAAGAACTTCCTGACAGTAAGAGCTGTTCGACAGTGGAATTTGCTGCCAAGGAGTGTGGTGGAGTCTCCTTCTTTGGAGGTCTTTAAGCAGAGGCTTGACAACCATATGTCAAGAGTGCTCTGATGGTGTTTCCTGCTTGGCAGGGGGTTGAACTCGATGGCCCTTGTGGTCTCTTCCAACTCTATGATTCTATGATTATACCCTTGTCACTGGTGGCGCAGGCTGCCTCCACAGCATAGAGCAGCTTCTACTTGCTTAGTTTGTGCACCAGGTGTTGTCCGTAGTTTGGCAATTTTTAGAAGGCTTGGTTGGACTCCCTATAAACAAACAAGGGTCATAATAACACCACTGGTATTATACTTAGTGTTTTAAAAACCACTGTTCCTGGTGAACACTGTTCGTGTTCCTCCTAACCATCTTATTTTGACACCTGGGAAATTTATATATTTTTTGCAGTTTGCAGGGGTATCTTACAAACGCCTACAGACTAGGACTGAATCTTAGAAAATGGAACATTTCCAGCATTGTTATAACTTCTGTTCTGGAGTATGACAACAACTGTAACGGCACACTTCAACATTTAGCAGAGCAGGTTTTATGTTTTAGAATCACATTTATATAGTACTTAAACAAAATGTTTGTGAGTGTGTGTGTGTTACCATTCAAAATACCCCTCTGGGTATTTCTCTACTTAGTATAACTAGTAAATCATGCCTGCAAAAAGAAAAAAGAAAGAAAGCACAAAAAGAACCCAGTTGCAATGCTATACATACTTGCCCTGAAAGTAAAGGTAAAGGTAAAGGTACCCCTGCCCGTACGGGCCAGTCTTGACAGACTCTGGGGTTGTGCGCCCATCTCACTTAAGAGGCCAGGGGCCAGCGCTGTCCGGAGACACTTCCGGGTCACGTGGCCAGCGTGACATCGCTGCTCTGGCGAGCCAGAGCTGCACACGGAAACGCCGTTTACCTTCCCGCTGGTAAGCGGTCCCTATTTATCTACTTGCACCCGGAGGTGCTTTCGAACTGCTAGGTTGGCAGGCGCTGGGACTGAGCAGCGGGAGCGCACCCCGCAGCAGGGATTCGAACCGCCGACCTTTCGATCGGCAAGTCCTAGGCGCTGAGGCTTTAACCCACAGCGCCACCTGTGTCCCTGCCCTGAAAGTAAATGCCATTAAATATGGTGGGACTTACAGTGGGAGTGAATATGCAGATGTCTGTGTTGTAAGAGTGATATTCATTAATTCCCCCTTATGCTCTCACAATAAGAGCAATGCAAGGTAGTATGAGATAGCCACAGCTTCTTTCTTATGCTCTAAAGAAATGAAGGACTGAAAGGTGTACATGCCATTAATCAAGAAAGAAAGTGTAAATTAAATTACTAAAATAGTCCAGAAACAGAATCAAATGAAAATAGTTGTTGTTGTTGTTGTTACCTAAACTGTAGCCTTGAGGCAATTTACACTTAAGATAATTTAAAACAGTTAAAAACTAAGAAGCTGTCAATGTTTGAATAAAGAATTGGTTGTAGTAGCTGTTTCAAAAGTGTATAATCCTCTTCTTTGTGTGTAAAACTCTGCAAAGCTCTTCTCTTTGCATAAATTAGGTTATTGGTGAGTCCTAGATTAGTCATGCTTAACAAAATGCTGTGGGGGGAAAGGGGGAAATCAAAAATTCATTCAGCTGCAGTAACAATGCCCTTGAACTTTGTGCTACAGACAAAAAACAACATCTTCAGGGAACTTCCTCTTAAAGGTAGCAGGAGGTTAATCTGTATTCCAGAGACAATCTATCTGTTGGCACCTTGTGCATTCTCTCTCTCTCTCTCTCTCTCTCTCTCTCTCTCTCTCTCTCTCTCTTTGTGGGGTGGGGTGTCCACACCATTGTGGAAGTGGAACAGGTTGCATGTTTGTCTGGCCTTACAGAGTGAATGTTTGTTTCTCTCAAATAATGTGATCCACTCTTGTCAACATATGAATATAGCTCACCAAGACTTGGGGTGGTCTTAGCCAGTGATATCCTATTGCTTTGCAGTGTTTGTGAGTTATACATGAAGACTGTGACAACTGAGAATTAATAGAATATGTTCAAGGGTCTGCTGAGAGAATATGTAGCTATTAAAGTTATTTAATGCTATTTGTAAGGAAAAGTGCATTTTCATGGATGTCTTCCCTGCAGACATGTGTGCATACCTCCTACTTTGGGGGTGGGCAGTGTTTTGATAATGTTGCACTCGACGGCAGAACTCTGGAACATGAGCTGGCTTATTACAATGCATTCTTTGTCTTTTGTGTTTCCCTTCTCTTTCCCTTCTCATCTTTCTCTGCCTGCACAGGACCCCACCTCTTGCTTCCCCATGGTTAAAATAACTTTCATATGAGAGTGGCAGTTTACAGCTCCATACCCTCCAACATTTCTCCGATGAAAATAGGGACATTCCATTCCATAATGATAGTTTTACTATTTATACCCCACACATCTTACTGGGCTGCCCCAGCCACTCTGGGCAGTTTCCAACATATATAAAAACATAATAAAACATTAAACATTTAAAAAAAACTTTCTTATACCGGATTTCCTTCAGATGGCTCGGGGGTCAGATAACTCTATACCCTCTAACATTTCTCCAATGAAAATCAAGACATTCTAAGGAAAAGTGGGACATTCCAGGATCAAATCAGAAACCAAGGCAGCTTCTCTAAATCAGGGACAAACCTGGAAAATAGGGACACTTGGAAGGGTCTGCAGTTCACTTCTGGAGGACTATAAACCAGGCTCTTAATCAAGTGTGTAGAGATTTGTATCAGAAATGCACACATCAGAGGTTATCTAACTACAAACCTCAAGCTTCTTGTTTGTCAAACTACATACCACCTTCAGTCCCTCCAGAACAAGATCATATACATGTGCAGTTTTCCCTGATGCACAGTGATGCTTTTTTCTTTTTCATGTTTACTTCAGTTAGTAGCCCACATTTTCCCAAGAGCAATGACAAATAAATATAGAAGACAAGGTCCTGTTCTGGAAAGAGGAATGGTAGGAAGAAAGAAGGGCAACTGGAAAAAACAACAACCAATTTGCTGCTGCCCAGCAAGCCAGAGGATCAGTGGACAAAGGAGTGGAGATATGGCCTCCTGGCAATTCTCATTACAGCAGTTGCCACTCCCTTCACATCTCTTTTGCCTCTTTGTTTGAAATTTTGCTGTCAGGAATCACTTTTTGGGGAGTGGAGGCAGACTGGTTCCAATCACTAGTTACCAATCCTTACGCATTACAGTATAAGCAAACAAAAAGGGCTGTTTTTCATTCATGTTTTATCTAGTGTTAATGGCTGCTTAAACATCTTCTCAGTAAAGATCTGTGTTTACCAAGTGTAAAAAAATTCTGTTGGGCTTCACACTGCAAGGATTTAATACTTTAGTATGCACCCGTCATATCCAAAGAATGTAAGAGATGTCCAGGCTAAGCTAGATTTCCTGCTTTCAACCAATAACATAAAAAACGTTTATCCCTTTGCTTTTGTTAAGCTATTTAATTCCTGACATGTCACCATTTCTCTTTTCTAGATTATCCTTAAGAATTGAGCCAGGAAACAGCTCTCCGCGACTGGTATCTTCAAAGGAAGATCTTGCAGGTATGATTAAATTTATTGGGAATGTTAAGAACCTTACAACATAGCACTACTTAACTCTACAATTTCACAGTCTTTTTGCTATTGGTCAGGGCTGCACACCATTTTCTATCCAAAGACCACCCTGGTGATTCCTTTTTCATAGGCGCCCTGATGTTTATGTGGTTGTGACACACATTTGGGCCTGTTTGTTTTCCTTTGACAGATGTCCTCAGATGCTGAAAAACTATTTCTAATGTATAGTGAAGGATCAGATTCCACAGTGTTTATGGAGATGAGGTGAAATTACTGGAGTGTTTCGTAGCATTCAGAGCTACTGTACTGGGACTATGGTTTTCAGAAAGCCTTACTGCAAAAGTTTTATCTTAGATCAATAATGGTTGAGAAGACTGGTTATTGCATAAGACATAAAATCCATTGATCAATAGTCTGATCCCAGTTTGAGAAGTGTGCTTTCTCTGTCACAATCAATATTCAAAATTTAGTGATCAGTGGCATTCACGTGTGAATGCTTGACAATGCCTGATAAATTTTGTGAATGCCTGAGCCTGAAAATAGATTTCTGTTTCTTCAGTTCTTGGATATTAACAAGTAAATGCTGACAATGATATTAACCTGAGAATTACTTATGAATTCCTTATAGTGATGATGCTTCCTACTGGAAGGAACAAGCAGGGTCTGCTGAAAGCTTTCTTCTCCTCTCTAGGAGGAGTAAGAGTCACCCTTCTCACCTGACCAGTTCTGGTGATGGTTGGGGCCATGGATGGATGGTTAACCAGCACAGATTTGAGCTTTCAGAACATTGACATTTATCAGGGATTGTCAACATACAGTGCTTGTTCGTATTCACTATTGTAATTCCATAATTTTGAACATTTACCCAAACTTGGGTAGTTGTGGTAGTTTTTGCATTTTGAATGTTCACTGCAGAATGTATAAAAAAATGACAAAGCTGTCTTCATTCATTTTACAAATAATAATTAGGATTATAATATACCTGAAACTTAAACACATATCTTAGCAATTCAGCTGTCGTTAAGAATAGACTTGCATGCAAAAAACAAAACAAAACTCCATTTGTGAATAGGAAAGTAGTTTGAAAAATGATTGGGAAACTGGATAGGTCATTTTGTGTGTTGCGTTGGAAGACTTAGTATTATTATTATTTATTCATTTATACACTGCTTATATGCCAAAATGGCTTCTAAATGGTTTTCAACTATAAAACCAATTAGAAAAAACATACATAATTAAAATACACAATAACAATTCCATTAGGATATTAAAACACCCATAATTAAAATGCACCCTAAAACAACCATTTAAAAAGCATGATAATTAAAACAGTTGAACAGTTAAGACAGTAAGATCAGAAGTTGAGTTCATGGAACACTTTCCTAAACAGGTTTTTCTTCAAGAGCTGGCAGAATGACAATAATGATTGGTCTCTCGTATTTCTGTAGGGAGAGCATTCTACCATACTGTTGCCACCAGTTCAGAAACTATAATGGCTATAGCAATGTCCATCAGTGGAGTTACATGCAATAAGCTGGAGTGCCTTGAGCAGAATAGCTCAAGAGAACACATAAAAGTGAACTGAGACCAAGCCAACTCCATGCCGCTAAACACCATTGTGTAGCAGATACACAACGCAGATAAATGTTTGTATATAGAGTATATACAATAGAGGGAAGAACAGAAGCCGCCACCAAAATATATAGCAAATACGAAACAATAGGCAGATGTGTTGGAATCTCTATAATATAAACTTTGCAATTTTATATTAAGGTGGCTTTAAAAAAAACACCCACTCCTACATAGGTTTCTATGCTTGCCTTCTGCAATGGGTTTTTAGTACTAGTTTCATCTTTCAGCTTGTCATAGCAGCAGCAGTGTATGTCTTCAAGGTGCCTGGGGCAGGCGGGCACATCAGGGGGACATGTGAGGAGGATGCAGCGGGGCAGACATACACCATTAAAAACAGTCTGATTGGGCTGATTGGAAGGGCACAATTCTGTTGTGTCCTCCTGACGCCCTGCCAGCCCCACACTGCTTTGTGAGGCTGAGATGAGGGTCAGACTTGCAAAGCAGTGCAGGGCTGGCAAGGGCGACGTGAGGAGTAAAATGCACCCTCAAAAAACCTGTGCCTGTGGCGACGGCCCCCCTCACCCTATCCATGCTACACCCCTTTGTCATAGAATACATATATTGTATTTTTCTGCCTATAAGACGCCCCCTATTTTGGGGGACTCAGATTTAAGAAAATGGGGGGAGATGGCCCAGAGTATAAGACGCCCCCTAATTTTTGACATTATTTTTAAAGGGGAGGACCTAGTCTTATACACGGAAAAATACAGTAGTTCAGCTTGAGTAGTTTTGAAGAAGTAGAACAAACTTCTGAACCACACAGAGAGTAGCTAGAAGCATAGGTTGTCAGAACATGTAAAAGTTTTTCATATATATATATATATGGTAAATTGGTAAGAGTTTTAATCCAGTTTCTCTCTCTCTCTCTCTTCTATCTCTTTCTCACATGCACACAAACATGCCCGATAAAATGGAACTGTTTCTAAATCTGTGGGCTTGGCCAGAACAGTTTGGCACAGGGGCAAGATTAGCTAGCCAAGCCCACCTCACCAGCCCCCATGGAGACTGCCAGAGACCAGTTCTTCTGGGTGGCATTGATTCAGAGCCTCTTTGTTAGGTTTATTTCCACTGTGCATCCCACTGGTTTGAACAGGAGATGATTTTTAAAAACCCAAACTGCTGTTGTATAAAGGAACATAGCCATGGGGTAGAAGTGAATGCTCTGTAACTACCATAGTTTGATGTGCTTGAGGTTGATTATATACATTTACCTTTTTATCAGCCCCTACCAACAAATCAGAAAGCAAGGCAATCTCCCATGACATGCCTCCTCCAGGGTTTATAACTATTTAAATTCTTCTTTCTTTGAGAGCTGTCTAAGTGGTTCTTGCATGAAAAATCAGCGTTGTTAAATTGGTTTAGCGTGCCATGCTGATGTGTTCATACTGTTGTATTTTTCTCAGTAGACTTAATACTGGCAATGAGTTTAGCTAACTTTCACTTATGCTGAGGCATTGTGTATAGGACACACCTCTTACACCTGATATGTTAGGGCATGCTCTTCTTAAGTATTTTGCTCCAGCAGTTAAGCTGATAGTATCCCATCCTATCAATATTTCCATAGTTTGTTTGAATTATACAGTATCTGTCTTCTGGGTCTATGCAGCTGAACAAACGTACACTTCCATAGGGCATGCAACAGATAAATGCAATTGGCAGACTTGAAGTAAAATTACTTCCAGTACATGGCATAGAAAATGCAATGGAAGATACCACTAGATTCTTCGAATACAGTCATACATTGGGTTACAAACGCTTCAGGTTGCATTTTTTTTGGGGGGGGGTTACGGACCCGCCGAAACACAGAAGTACCGGAAGAGGTTACTTCCGGGTTCCGGAGGTTGCACATGTCCAGAAGCACTAAATTGTGCTTTGCGCATGCACAGAAGCGCCGAATCGCAACCCGTGCGTGTGCAGAAACGCCGCTGCGGGTTGTGAATGTGCATCCCACACGGATCACGTTCGCAACCCGAGCGTCCACTGTACATTCCTCAGGATAATTCTGCAATATTCCCACCACAGTACATCAAAGGGAGATACAGGAAAAAACATCTTATGAGTAAGGCTCCACAGATTACATCTCTGTGTAAACCAGAGAGCTGTAATCTAGTTCAGAATGACTGGTCACTTTTCACAAGAATGTTCTCTGTCTCAAATGACAGTAAATCCTGCATTTTCAAGAACCATTTATATGTTTGTGAGTGTTATATAGTGGCTATGAGTCATTGAGCCTTAGCCACGAACTCATCTGATAGGCAAAGTACAGCCTCTCAGCCTCATTCCCATCCCCTCTTGTCCACAGTTTTGGAAATGCTGACATACCTGATAAGATTGCTGTAAGGATTACTAGCAACATTTGTGAAGTGCTAGGCACAGTCAAAAAATTCCTCAAAAATCCGCGTTATGACTTGAGGCCAAAATCTTGCAGTTTTGGGGGTAGATAGTGATGCTATCAAAGAAAGTTACCTTAATATGTGGCACCAATAGTTACCTCCCACTGCTGACATCTAGATTAAATAGTGTGATTTCTAGTCCTATCAATTTAAAAATCAAATACCGACTAGTTATTCTGCAACTTTACTGCTAGCTTCAGGGTCTTGGTTTGTACAAAGTCCTCTTCCTAAACTACACCTTTGAAGATTGCCCATCCTATGGAAGTGAAGCATTGCAAAGATAATTCTATAGATACAATTGCCTTTTATTCATTGTTTGCTCTCTAAAAATATCATGACTTTTTTTTACTGAAATTGCTTAATTCCATTCATGACAGAGTTCACAATATATACATATTGACTTTCCCCCCTCTGAAACAGGTATTTGTGAGATTTTCCTGACATCTAGAATTCTAGAATCTAGAATTCATAATGAGCAGAGGGTTGAAATAATAGATTTCTGAATTGTTGCTGACTTCATTTTCAGTGTTTGCTCATGAGCTTCCATTTGCATTCTTAAGTATGTGTAAGTGATACCCAGCTCCCTGTAATTGCCAGTTGACTGAAGTGTCCAAATTAACTGTGCTGTATCCTGTTTCTGTGATATGCATGGACAAGAGGAATGTGGTATGCACAACGTTCCTAATTCCCTAATTCAGAAGTTCGTTTTGGAACACGAGAGGTAGTATAAATATGTCTTCAAACCAGACTAAACAAATCAGGACATGCAAACTGATATACCAGCTATTATCCTGAAGGCAGTTTTTGTTCTAAAGTGTCATTGATGTGCCAGCTTTGTGTTTTGCCATATTGACAGAAATAAGTATAACTGCTTTGGAAGTACCCATGTAAGATATGGAGAAGGATTTCACTTGATGTTTAGAGGGGCTTTTGTATAAGTTTGTCTTGTATCTCAGTGGGAACTATTTGAACATATTCCTTTGTAAGAAGAAATCATTGAATTTACAAAATGTGTCTACTTCTGATTGCCACATTTTCCTTTGCCTTTTTTGTACAATCCAGTGCTGCTTTTAGATCATCATAATGTTACAAAAGTTGGGTGCCTCCCCCTCTTTCTGCTGAGCAATAGCAAGAGTCCATGGGGTTCCAGGCACTCCCCTGGGGTCTGTGTTCCTTTGGAGAACTGAGACACTGTTGTAGCTTTAAGAAATATAGTATATTCACTTATTTACACTTGCATGGAGGGAGTCCAGATCTTACAGCATGGTCATTTCATGAGAGGCTTGTCCCCCCACAGCAGTGCAGCCAGCCTTCAGCCAGCCTGCCAAAGATGGATTCTTCCTCCTCCTTCTCAGAACACCCTACTAAAAACTCTCTTTTCCTCTAAACCCAGTTACACTGGCAACCTTCTAAACCCCCAGTCTCTGTTCACACCTAAGAGCAAGGGGGGAGGATAGTTCTCTTGCATTGCCAATGGATCTCACTAACCTGTATCGTCTCTTAATGGCCCTAGCTTGGCCAGGTAATTTTGCAAAGGCTATCTCAGGAATTCCTCTGCAGATTGTAACTCTCCCTTCACATCCCAAATAATAAAAATCCTACCATTTATTAATTTCTGGGGTTCAGGAGGGTCCCTCCAAAATCTATAACACCATCACCCCTTCAGCAAAAGGGACTGCTTTCCACAGCTATGCAAGAAATAAAAGAAAAGTTACTAACAGTATTCAGAACACAACATCAAAGTAGATCATAGAAACATGACACATTTAAAAACACAGTAACAGCTTCTCTTCAAGCAATCTCCAGCTTCCCTGGAATCCTCCAGGCTTTCTCTTTCCTTTTGGGGTACACTCTGGTCACTGTTCTGCATCCAAATGCAGCTTACCCAATCGCCCACACTTGGCAGCGAAGATGATGGGTTTCCCCGATATATTTAAGCCAGGATACCAGTTGTCTCACCCAAAGGCCCTTCTTTATCGCTATCATCATTACTCATCAGAACAATTTGTAGGGTTGCCATATGTCCTCTCTTTCCTGGACACATCCTCTTTTTCAATATTAAAATGATCCCAGCTTTGCAAAGCTGCACAGGGCTCTGATCAGATCCTCCCGCCCCCAGCTTGGGCAAGGTGGTGCGAGGACACCATGCACCCTTCAATCCCAGCCCCTCAAGGGTGAAGTTGGGATTGAAGGGCCCATGACATCCTTCATGGCGCATGGTCACCCTCCCTGAGCTGCTTTGTAAGGCTGGGATCTGATCAATTCTGTGTCACATTCACTTTTGCCTCTGGTCCCACCCATCACTGGCATGCAGCCCATGGAAATTTGCCTAGAAGGGGATATGGCCATTGGGATGAAGAAAGTTCCCCACCCCGATAGAGATATTCGAGACAAATAAGAAAAGTTCAGTGGAGCCAAAGACCTGAAATACATGGAGTGGCAGTAGGTTTGCATCATGGAAATACATGGCCCCAATGAATTCAAGAGAGCAAAAAAGTGGTCCATTCACAATTGTTGTCACTGATTATCAAAACTTACTAGCTATGTTGATTCAACACTGGTAAAAGAAACACAAAGTGCCAATTAAGTCCCAAACTGAATTAAATTCACTGATTGAATAGTTCAGCTATTTCATGCTGGAACCTTTTTTGAACTCTTGCTATTGAAAAGTGGTGGCTTCTAGATTAACAGTAGAGTGTTATGGGAGACAGAAATGTTTTCCCACTGGTGTCAGAATGTTGCCACTTCTTATGCCAACCTTTACATTTTTCCTCTTGCATGGCCTGTTTGTCCCACGTAGACAGCAGAAGGGCAGTGTTGTCAAGGGATGGTTTATATCAAGTTGGAAGATGTGCAGATGAGTGAGCCACTGATGCTGTGGTTGCTGGTTTTGAGTTCTGTAGCTGAGTAGATTATGTGGGCATAGTTGGCAGTTGCTTGTTGCAGGGTCTATATCGCAGGTTTAACTATCTGCAAGGTGATTAATCATCTAGCAATTTTAGATTAGAGTGTTCTTCCTTGCTGAATCTTACAGCCTGCAGAGACTTCTTTTGGTTCAAAAAAAAAAAAGTGCCAGAATAAAGATACATGAACCTGCTTGTAGTTTGCCCCTCCCGCTACTGGTTCCCTGGAATTTGTGGATATTCGGTAAGTTATGACACTCAGTTAATATGTTAGTGCATAGCCAATGGCTAGGAATGATGGGAGTTATAGGCCAATAACATCTGGAGGACTGTGTTAATATTATAGTAGTTTGCCGAGAAAGCTTATATATATATACATATATATTCCAAGGTGGAAGTCACTTTATCATTCTTCATTTAAGCTTGCAGGTTTTCTTCTCTGTAGCTAATAGCAGCTCCAGGGGGTGTGATCTGAACCAGACTGAGCAGCAGTTATCTCCCACCCCTCAGACCACAGACTAAGGGTTCTGCAATTGTTTTTACATAAAGAAAATTAATGTCAGAAGCACCAAAATTATTGCTCCAGTATCACATGTAGTTTGGCCCACATTGGCCCTGTTTATTTATTTTTAAAATAGTCCTCAAGTGCATTATAGGAATGATGAAAGAAAGTTCAAATTTAAAAAATAAAGTTTTAGAAAGAAATGTTGAGCTGGATGCAAAACAGGATCCTTTGGCATTGTTGTATCCAGGAAAGATTATCATCCATCTCTTTGAGATCAAAATCCTTTGGAACAGGATGAGTGTTTATTTTGTCACATAAGTGAATGATACTGAATAATTCCTGAAGAACAGATTCTTTGCAAACTGTGAGCTTTATCACTTTGTCACCATAAGCTTTCAGTAGCATCTGTTGTGGTTGGGCTTGATCAGGCCCACGTCTCTCCCATATAAGCTTTTTGTGGCGGGGGGGGGGGAGGTTTGTTTAGTTGAAGGCTGCCCACAGTGGCCTTTGGAAATACTCCTGTAGCTCCATTCTTCCATTAGGTTTTCCATCTGAGGCTGGCTCTAGCATGCAGTTTTGACAGGCTCACCACTGCCTTTTGGTCCTTGCCCAGTTGGAAAGCTCTAATCTGCTGCCAATAATACAATAAATGCCATCGGTTTTTCATACGTATGTGTGTTAGTGCCCACTAAACAAGAAGCACTTATAGGACTATAAAAGTGTTGTTAAACAGATCAAGAAATGAACATTTCTGAAGCCTAAATGCATTCCTGAACCAAGTTGTTTAAGCAGAGTTGCTTGTGTGGTGTGATACTGAGGACAACTAAATAAACACAAAAAAATCAGCTGTTGCCCCAGCAACAAAAACGTTCAGTGTGGTCAATACATTGTATAGTTGGAACTGGAGCAGACATTTTTTGTTAAGGTGTTCCAAGATATTTCTATTAGAAATCCCTATTTTTAGTGGCTCATAACTTTCCCTTAGTTCATGCTGGAATATCCTGGACCATGGAGCTTATCTCAATCACTACTAAAAATGAAGAGAGGGGGATTTCTTTATTGTCTCCATTCTTTGGATTCTAGATTTGCAACGTGGTAGGGTCAGCGTGTCCCTTTTACATCAGCCGTACTGGCTTTTGCAGCATGTGTGAAATTCTACCCAGGGTCAGCCAAGTTACAGTCCTCTGAAAGACAGGGGTTAGTACGTGTTCAGCAGAGAGGGTTATTCAGTAAAGTTCCATTCCACTAAGACTGTTTTCAGCTTAGAGGAGACACAATTATTCTTTCCCTCTGCCCCTCAGCCCTGGCAGTGGTTCCTTCAGTCCACTAGGGCAGTGTTTCCCAACCTTGTGCCTCCAGCTGTTTTTGAACTACAACTCCCATCATCCCTGACTATCAAGACCAGTGGCAAGGGATGATGGGAATTGTAGTCCAAAAACAGCTGGAGGCACAAGGTTGGGAAACACTGCACTAGGGGCTACCTGATTATGAAAACTGTTTTCTGTAATCTTACTCATACTGCAGAAGACAAAGAGCTTTCACAGAAATAATAAAAAGACTGGGTTTCTGGTACTAAATAAAAAGCGGTGTGTGCCAGTCAGGACTGCATAGGGGCATATAGACTCATTAGCCTGGAAAAAAAGGAAGCTACCAAAGGAAAAAGAAATGGGAAAGTTGAAGGTTGAAAAGGAAGATCATTATCACTATCATTATCATTTATTCCCATCAGATGTCAAGGAGATAAATAACTACAACCTTCAGAAGACATCTGAAGGCAACCTTGTATACGGAAGTTTTTAATGTCTGGTGTTTTATTTTGTTTTTATGTGCTTTGGAAGCTGCTCAGAGTGGTTGGTTCAACCCAGCGAGATGGACAGGGTATAAATAATGACGTTTTTTGCTAAAAAAAATATAGTTAAAAATTGGGGGTTGTCTTATACATGGATGGTGAATGCACATGGGTTTGAGCTCTGGTGCAGGTGGCCTGGGCTTGGGTTCAGACTCTGATGCAGGTGACCTAGGTGGCCCAGGCTAAGCCTCTTGAAATATGGCAATCCAAACTTTGGGCCACCTCCCACCAGAATTATTCTGTTTGATGTTTAAAATACTGATTTCTTAATTTTGTGTTAAAATAAAATAGGGGTTGTCTTATACATGGGAGCATCTTATACACAAAAAAATACAGTAATAACATTATTATTATCATCATTATTAATAAAATGTCTGTGCTGAGGTCACACATGGGGTGTTCTGTAGTGCTAATGAACTGAGTTATCATAATCCATTCAGGTGAGCAGCAGCTTCTTTGATTCCTTTTCTTTAGTAAAGTTTGTATGTTGGCCGTCTGATGACTGCAGAATTAAGGGTTCATTCCTACCCATCTTTACCAAATGCCTGCTCCTACTCCACTGAAGATCATTTCACTGAAATGTGGTTTTCTTGCAAAGTGTCCTGTGACAACATGAAACTCAGTCAATACAGCTTTATTCTCCGACAATTTTGGCTTTGACATGTCAGAGCAAACCAGCTGTCTGCTTGTTTGCCAACCAACTTTCCAGAAATCAGACCAAGTGATGGACAAGAGACAGAAGTACTTTTCACAACAGAGTAGTTTTATATTGATGGCTGGTTTTCTGTTTCTGCTGCCACCATTCATGCTAAATTCTGAATGCTACCCATAGAGTAAAACTAGCCCATTAGTACCATTTATATGTAGTAAAAAGCTTTCAAATTCAGGGTTGTACAAAGTACCTACGTTTCTAGAAGTTGTAGAATTCTAATGGGGACATTTTAAGTTCTTTAGTGGTGCCACAGAATCATGAGGACTGGGAGACAATATCTATTTGGACAGCATTTAAAATATTTCAACTGTTCACATTTTCCAATCAAGTGTCTTATGATGAAAAAAGCCATCTGTGTTCCTGTAACGTAGACGAAAAGATGTCCAACATGAGCACCATAGCCAGCAGACGGATTGTTTTGGAACATGTGCTTCAATAATTTTTCCCAGAGAATGTTTTAACGTAATACAGAGCAGAAATTGTGTATGTTCCCAGCATCTGATAGCTCTTAAATGTAGAAAAGTGTTAAAGAATTGTCCTCATTCCTAAAACCTCACCATTAAGTTTCTAGCAGCTTTCCGTGTTCCTCAGTAATGCATTCTGGTCTGATGCAAACCTGCTTTGCATTTTTGCTGTATGCATTTCAATACGATCAGTGTCATTTTAAGAAACCAAACATATTAGTGGATACAGTACATATAAGACTCACTTCACACAAGTTATTTTCTTACATAGAAATAATGTCAGTGATGAAGTTAAAATTGATTTACTAACTACTGTATATTTTTAGAAAGAAGTATTAATTTAGGTGCAAAAACATGACTCTGGAAGCCAGCATCACAATCCATGTCCTTGTGATTAGAATTAAAACCCAACGCATGCTAAACAAAAGACAGTGTACACTCTCCACATACCCCTCCCTTTGTAGAGATTATTTCACCATAGGTAAAGCATTATCTGTGAAGCATTCCATAGTCTGGACTGTTGTGTGTTAGGTCTTTGCACTGTTTGACCCTTGAACTTCCAATACAGTCTCTGGGAAGAATCATGGAGGATAGAAGAAAATGGCCAATCATTACATACACTGTAGTGTTTATTTGAGAGGTGAAGGACTAGGTCAAGCAGGTCATGTTCTTTTCAAGGCAGTAGGCAGTGCTCCAGCCATAAATAGATCCTTTTGTTTCTTCAATTTCTTCATGCTAAACTCCGTGAAACCACATCACTGTTGAGGCCCCATAATACTTCCCGACAAGAGCATTCTCGTTTCCATTACCCCACTGTGAATGCAGAAGAGCAACTCCCTTAAGTCAGAGGAATTACATTACCGTAATGAGGTGGAAATTGGCCCAGTCATGCTCAATATGTCTGACCCTGGAACGAGCTTGCAATGAGCGCACTTTGTTAGATCTGGAGTACATGCAAAATAAGAGTTAAAAAGAAGAAAAATGAAAAGAGAGAATAAGCAAAGATGTTTGTGCATTTATATTCCTTTGGCCAGTCAGGCTACTACACTGGTGACGTAATCTGGATGGAACTTCCTTCATTTTGGATTCAAAGGAAAACATCATTTTCCACGTAAACAATTAGTCTGACATTTAGTTATGCAGTTTGTGTTAGATGTAACCTTGGATACTAGTAAATAGCTTTGTTGTGGATGTTTTAGTAGCAAGTCATTTACTGCAAGCCAGAAGTGCCTAATTGTCATGCCTGTTCTTAATTTTGGTCTTATGGCTTTGATAGCTTATTTTCTGGTAGTCATTAAAGAGACAGGAATGAAACATCCAGCAGAACCCTTCCTCCCATCTCTGGTGCTGACAGTGGTACAACTTCAGTACTTTCCTAATCTTAACAGATGCCCATTTATTTCTCTCTGTTTGGGGGTTTGGAATATTGTTTTTATCTGCTCACAAATTTATTGACAAATTTCATTTGTCTGCTTTAAGCCCAGGTGAAGAAAGCTTCATGCTGCAACTGAAGGCAGTGCCACCACCAGCAATAGTCACTTATTAGCATTACTGAAGACTTAAAATCGTTCACCAGACATAAAAACTCAGAACCCTCTTTTGTACCCCCCCCCTTGGTGGCAAACTTAGTTCCTCCTGGTATTCTAACTACCCTCCCCTTGGTGACTGAACCTATATCTTCTCTAAGCCAAGGGCTGTCAACATGGCAATGACAGGCACCAGTTTGCCTGCCCAAAAAGGTCTCAGTAAATATCCCTGCAAAAATCCATGAAGCATGAGAGACTGTTTCATTTTCTTGCTCAAATTCTGTTTGTACTGGTTCAGCCACTCCTAATTTGAACATGACCCCTTAAATATGCCCAGATTTCATTGGACTGGAACCCTCCCTCCCTTCTGTTCTGAATAGAGGAGAGGTGGAAATTGCTTTTCTTTGTGAGCAAGTATGGCAGTGGTGGATATAGGTGCTTTCTCCAAGTCTGTGCCTGTGGAGTAATTGCAGCAACAGTGAGACCATGCCCCCCCGCCCCCGCTTATGTACCCTCATCTGATGGGGTGTGTGCAACCTGAGGCGGCTCCTACATAAAAGGTATCACTGCTGTTCCCTCTTCAAACCCCTCCTGGTACTAGGAACCAGTGGGGTGGGGAATGGCAAGGAGTCTGCTGGCCCATCCCTTGCCTGAACAATCTCTTCCTCCTCTCCCGACACATCCTGTGTGCCTCCCTCTGTCTCAGATCACTCTGACCCTTCTTCCTCCACTTGGCCTGGCTTCTACCTTATGGGTGGTACCAAACCCCATAAATCACTGGATCCCTCTCCTGGTGCCAAACCTAATAAACTCCCATGGCCCCCTGCCTCCACCACACACTGCCAGTCACCGCCACATAGTGCGTAGTAAAACCATGGGATTCACTTTGAGAGGTAATGATGGCTACCAACTTGGATGGTGTTGAAAGCCAGTTAGACATATCCATGGAAGATAAAGCTATCAAGGGCTACTAGTTACAATGAGTATTTTCTGCCTCCATTGTTGAAGGCAATCTGCCTTTGAATACCAGTTACAGGGAATCTCATGTGGGAGAATGCTGTTGTGTTTGAGTCCCGCTTGGTCAAAAAATCTTAAAATTTGCATTTGTACATGCAATTAATGAACATTAATGTGAATTTTGTATATTAATTGGAGATTGTAAGACACACTGATACAACTGCTAAGCTATTACACCTCTTGTTACATCATGCTAGAGCTCAATTGTAGCCAAAATGAAGCTGCTTTTAAATATAAATGAAGGTACCATTTTTCTTTTAAATGTATGTGACATGGGGGGTGCTATTGTGATACTTGTCGAGTTGTTTGCCACATAAATGTCCACTTGTTTGAGCAGTAAGGCACTTTCCACAGATGAAGTTTGGGCAACATATTTAAGAGGATATATTTAAAGCTGGTCAAGGCTAAACTGAGGCACAATAACAGGCTGTTTCATTTTGTCATTTTTTCCCTGGACAAAGTAAATTTTCCTATGGGAGCAAAACCATGAAGGACATTGACATTAGGAAGGAAATGCATTCTGTAAACTAACAATGATTTATCTCTTTGGGGAATTTATAATGAAATAGCTTGATCTTTATTTAATGATGTAATCCACTTTTTAAAGCCTTAGGCCTTTGTATTTATTTGAAAGTAAAGATTTGAGAAGAATCACACTTCAGATTTCAGCATGTATAGATGTATAGGAGCACTTCGCATATCACAAAGGGACTTCTTCTGTACAGGTACAGGGTGTCTCCATTCTTCAGGAATTACCTGCAATACATATCTCTAAAAATAAAACATATACAATAGAGATAAGTGCTGAAAAAATGTAACAGAACTAGCAGCCCTCAGAAACCACAGTGGATAGGTGGCCAACTTAATGCTGCTATATATTAAGAAAGTTGAGATATGGAGGGGAGAAATGTTTCTAAGTTACTGAGCCTAGTTTGGTGTTTGTTATCATTTGTAACTGACCCAGTGTGCCTTCTTTCATATGCTGTACCATATGATTCTTTAAAGAGGGCAGAATGGAACTCAAATGTTTATTTCTTACATTTATACCCCTCATTTCTGCAATCATGGAATCCAAGGTAACATAGCTATGGCCCCCAGGAGCTCTCCATTCAGGCACTTACTAAACCCAGACTGGCTTAGCATCAGCAAAGATGGTAGCTTCCTTTGCCTTCAGAGCACACACCGGGACTTTTAGAATGAAATAGCAGTCCTAGGGGACAATTTCCAAAGGGAAAATTGGGGTGGGCGGAGAAGCACCATAGTCCTGATCCAGATTACGAGCCCTATGCCTGCTTTTTATAAATAAAGAAATGTGACCATTTCTAAGCTTCCTAATTAAAAATGCATTCAATGTAATTTGTCCCTCAAGCAGAGATGACTGTCTGTGGCAGTTAAAATGTATCTTCCTGGCTCCCTGTTGTTTTCATTGGTCATCTCCTTGCATCTTCTTTCACAGAACTGCCTAGTTAGAGTCAAAACAGGGATTTGATCTGATTTTTTAAAAAACACCAAACATGTTCCTTTTATTTGTCTCTCTTTGGTGCCTGCAACACAGCAGATGTAACTTGCAGGCTTTCCACATATTGTACATTTTAATAGACTTTAGTGGGCATTTAGCAAAACACTGAAACAAGGAAAACTATGATTTTGCAATAGCCAGGGCTAAAGGCTTAACCCTTTTTACAACATGCTTATATTTTTCTTCTGTTTGACAGATTTCTTCTCTGATTTTCTTAAGCGTCTGTTTTGTGCCTGGTTCTTAACCAGGCCCAGAGTTATGGTTACATTAGCAATTAAGTAGGTAAGTATCTGGCCAAATTTCACATAGGCTGTGTAGACCTTTACCCAACTTAGCATCAATAACACTTTTATGCACCAAACCCAAAAGTTTTTTTAAAAACTTAAAATGTCTTCTGCTTGTTACTCAGTTCAAACTATGAGATTTGTGGCTCCCCATTCAGTCATTTCATCAGCTTGAGATCTATCAGCTCCTGTTTTGTTTTATTAGGGCAAAATTAGTGAACTAAACGTTTACACTCTTGAGGTTTAATGTGCTAATAAAGGATTGCATAAGTTACCATTTGTTTATAGCACTTGAATGATTATTCATGGAAAAATTATGCAAAGGAAAAAACAGTGAGATCCTTGGGGATATTAAAGCTACGTGGTCAACTTTTCCAAATGTTCCTGCCACAGCTTTCTAAACAGCACTCGTCAGCTTCTGCTGGGCTTTTCTCAAGTTCCCCAAACAGTTTGTAATGTTTTAATACCTTCTGTATGTTATTTCAGTGTATATGTCAGTGTCATCTTGACAATAATGTAAAGAAATAATGAAAACTAAGCATGTGTGTTCCTGTGCCAAGTGATTGGAAAATCATGCTAGACATCATTTGTTTCATTGGGAGGTATATGAACATTAATAGTATGCACAAGAAGTGGATAGGGTGGGGTACTAATAAACAGGAGGGGTATTTGTTAGCAGTTGACATCATTTAGTGGGAACAAGCAGCCAAAATTACTTGCTCTCACGTGTATTTAAAAGCTGGAACTTCTGTCAATAAGACCAGTAACTCTGAAAAGGAGCTACAGAGATTAGTGTGAATACAGAGATTACACAATGTAGCAAATAAATTTTATTTCTCAACTGAGTGGTCTGCTGCAGTGGTTGAGCAACAGATTTCGGTAAACCCAGAACAGGGTTAACTTCTCAAAAGATCTTTTAAAAAGCAGCATTTTGATTTATAAGAAAAAGAACAACCAAAGTGTTTCAAATGGATTATGAGTAAAGCAACAAATCATACCACCTAATCCCTTATACAATAGAAAGGGTTTGACTGTGCAACTAGTTGTTTACTTTGGGTCAGCACTGAGTTTCCACTGGTTTAGTCACCAGCTGATCTATGTTGAAAACTTAAGGGCCTTGATTCAGGTGCCACGGGAAGCTCATTGTTTTAACTGCATTGTTTTGAATAATGCAGTTGTAGGCTGAGCTTGTCTGTGTTCAGCTGCCTCCTCCATCTCTTTGCCTACTGCCATCAAATCAAGTCATAGGGTTGACTTCCATTGATTTCTGCACAAAAACAGGATGCTGCACTGGCTTTGCATGCAGAGGTAATGAGCAGATGTTAGTTAACCAGTTACTGGCCTCAGGATACTGTAGTGGAACTGATATTGCTTTCAGTGATGTATTATTGTCAATAATGGCGAGCAGCGGCACTCTGTTGCCTTTGGGGCTTGGCTTTCTGTGAATATTGGTTTGTTTGTTTTGCTTTTATTCTGTGTATTCTGAATTGTATAGCATCAATACCACTCAAATGTTTAACATATTTTATACTTTCCTCTGTGGCAGTGGAATAAAAATACCAAAAAAATGGACCTGATCGCTGCCTTCATTTGTAGAAAATTAGCAACGTAACTGTTTATGGGTATGCATTGCGTGCTGGGACTCACTGGTAACAGATTCAGATCACAATAGCACCTGAAGGTCTCCTTCAATCTTTCACTTTTGTTTATGCACATGGGATGTAAACAATACTTTCAGACACCTGGTCATCAATCTTATGTAAGAGATAGGGATCATGTTGAAGTGTGTTCTCAGATTTTGGTTGAGGAAATGCTCTCCTTTATTAAAGTGTGACTAGTAAAATCCTGGTGGAACCAAGTGCTACATTTAGAAAATGTACCACAAAGTTGTCCCAGAACTCATCTTTTGATAAATTCTCCTCACTCTACTCACTAGCCCCATATCTCCCACCATGACAGGCTTCAGAATGGATTCATAATCTCTTAACTGACAGTCTGCTACAATGGTATCAACAAGACTGAAGTAGAATGTCTAAGGGCTTATATTGCAGGACTGAACCAATGGAACTTTGAGAAGCAGCAGTTAGTACACAAAATTCTACACACACAAACACACACACGACAGTGTTTCTCATGCAACAACTTCTAGTGTGTGGTTCTGGTTACACCCCTGGACAAGAAATGAGCAGAGCTGCATTTTTGGAAAATGTTCTTGACCTTTTAATATAAGGCCTTCTCAGAAACTGCATAATGCCAAAGTGACTCACCCTTCTAGAGTGCTGAGTGCTTCAAACCCTTATTGATCCACCAGGGCAGACATGCAAGAAGCTGCTTCAGTCACGTGTATGTGTGTGTGAGTGAAAGACAGAGAACAAGAACACATAAAATACACTTTCTTTTTCTGCAGTGACTGTAGCATAGAAATGTCCAAGAGGTTTCATTCCATCTCCACTTTAGATCCTTACACTAGTTTTGTATCCTCCTTTCCAAAACAGGCCTTTCATTCTTCTGCTTATATTTTGTGTCAAATATAAGGCCTGGAGATGTGAAGGTTTGCTTAGTTTGCTTTCACCCATGGCACAGCTAAAATCTAGGACTTTGAGAAATAAAAAGAAAATAAAAGTAAGTTTCCACGAGAAATCTATGCCATCTATATTTCTGTAACTCCAGTATGGTATAGTACCCTACTTTCACTAGGTGGCATCCAACAACTGTCAGTACATTCTTTATTCTGTGGGAAAGAGTTGCTGCTATTTTGTTCACTGTAGTCAATGCCATGAATCCCAGAGTTCAAACTTTTTTTTAAGGAAACATGATTGCCCAACTTCCCTGCTTCATGCATGGCTTACCTGCCATTAGCGTATCTGAACCAAGTTTTCACCAGATGCAGAGTAATGTTAGTTTTAGATTAAGGTTCACATATATTTACTCTGATGCACTTCATCACTGCTGAAATTGAAACCCACCAATGTGATTTTGGGCCACTTAAAACATTCAAAAATTCCTACTCAGATAGCACTTTCATATAGCAAGAGCATCAAACCCATATTTATATTTGTCACATGTTGATTCCATACATGCCTGTTCCACATGTACAGGCTTTGGTCAGCCAGAGTGAATCCCATCTTCTCAGTGTATATAAACCTAGTTGTATAGATGCAAGTGATCACTGCACTATGTCCAGGTTTCACCCTTTTTCATATATGTACTGTTTTCACTGTAGGATATGCAGAAGACTTGAAGCAGTCCTTACCCCTCTCCTCTCAGCTGCCTAAATCCTAAAGCCCCTATAGAAACCAGTCATTTCGTGGAGCTTTTTAGCAGTCTGAAATGTCAATAATACGTAGGAGCTGAACTCTCTTTCCATTCCTTGGACATTATTGCTTTAGGACCTGTTGTCTCAGCTGAGACAATCTTGTTTCCATCTGGTAGCAATTTTTCAGCCACCTATAGCTAATTCTGTTTCTCCTCTCTCTCTCTCTTTCTCTCACTCACTCATTCTCTCTCACACACACACACAGAGAATTATCTTCAGCCAACTTGAGGAAACCACTTTAAAACTTGATAACTCTGTTCCATCTCTGTTGCTTTGCGTGTGTGCTAGCTAAAAATGTGTAGCTTGTTGGCACAAAGACCTTCTCAAAGTTCCAGAGCTGACATCTGTCTGGCTGTGATTTACATGGAACATCCTTGCGTTTCCCATAGATACTCATGCTACAAGTCAATACTAACAAACTGTTTACAGACGGGTAGGGTTACAAACCAAACTCAAAGCATATGTTTTTGTTAGAAATTGAAGATTACGCCCGACGTATTGTTCTGGCTCTGTATGTTATGCTTTTGACAAGTCTCATTAAAGTAATAGAAAAGCCAGTATTTTTTGAGTGGGACTTGGTCTCAAAACTATTCTTGCACATAATTTTGATGACAAATTGCTATTTTTGTTTAATTGGATAGATTCTTAATAGGAATGGATGGTGTAATTCCAGCAGGCCAGAAGCAGTGTTTGGGGAAGCACCTGCCATTTGAGGTCAATGACAATCGTCTTTAAGCAGATGCCACTTTCCTTCCTTTCCCCCCCACATAATTTCCATCTGTCTCTACAGGGTCATTCAGCTCTTCCAAAAGCAAATAACATGACACCTAGCAATGTCTTTCCTCAGCATCAGTTTAGCATTAATTGGTGTCTATTTTGTAGGTCCGTCAGAGGTGTCAGCAGCTATGAGGTTCAGCAGGAGACCAACTTGTCCTGATGCCTCGGTGGCAGCCAGCCTGCCAACTCCTCCTGTACCACGACACAGGAAGAGTCACAGCCTGGGAAACAAGTGGGTGTTCCAATCTGCATCATCTTTCTCAGCTCTTACAGTTTACTCAGACATCATTAAGGTTTAATTCAGCAATTGAAAACTCACTGAGAGCAGAAATATTCTTCCCAGTGGTCCCACTCCCCTTTTCTAATCTCACAGGAGTGACACTCATTACTAGTAAAACATCTACCTCAGAACCTCCTTGTCTTATCTTGCAAGTGCTGGACTTTCTGCCTTTTTAGAAAAATTCTATTGCCATTCTTATGCCCAAACTCTGTGGGAGTTGGTATATCACCAGATATACCATTTTTTTGTTTAGTTCCCAATTTACAGGCCAAATAAATTGTGCCTCTGCCTCACCTAGGCTTTCTGAAATAAGTTTTACCGATAGATTTGGGAAGTTTCAACACAGTGGGAAGCATCAGCTTTTCAGATAAGATTTCCAGCATTCTACTTATTCTACCACTGTTAGGAATCTTTGAATTAATACTTATTACTTGCCCAGCATCATCTCATTGAATTTGCTTGGATAGGAATTCAGGACTATTGAATCTCATGGCCTGCAACACTGTAACCAAGCAACTTTTGTAGAAACATCGGAGGAAGAACTTGAAAACTCCCAGATCCCCATCCTATGTTAAGGCAATAACCACTTAATTATACAGGCTGCTTGACCTCACTTCTTAAATAGATTATCAGGCAGCCAATGAGGAGCATATTAAAGGTCCCTTTAGCTACCTTCCACTTAGGACTTGCAGACATTTATGATCATCATACAGTGAGATGATGTCCATGTGGAAAAAAAAGCAGGGAATAAATGGATGTTATCAGATTACATAAGAACATTTTGCTTTTTCCCTCCCCTTTTCCAATTTTCCAGTATGATGTGTCAGTTCAGTGTAGTTGAAAGTAAAAGCGCAACGTTCCCAACAGAGAAACCACGCCACCTGCTGGATGACAGTGTGCTAGAGTCCCACAGTCCTGTCAGAAACAACACATTAAACTCTGTTTTCACCAATGGTATTTCCATAGGTAAGTATTCAATGGTTTGGATACAAAAGTCTCACTGATTCTCTGCCTGCTTTGAAGCTCAGAGAGGCTCCTAGAAATGCAGAATCAGGAGAAAATAAATTTATTTCGGGACTAACAATAATTGGTCATTTGGATAGAAACATTTTAAAAGTAGTGAAGATCTGCTTTTTGCTTGCCTAGAAACCTCACATGACTCACCTCTCTCGTTTGTCTCTGTCTTCCTATCAAGAAGTAACTTGCTAGATTGTGGCAGCTGTGTCATAGGGAGTACTCAGTTCTTTTTCAGTATTGTTCTTTTTCTGTGAGTTGTGGCAGCACTTCTGTAAAATAGAGAAATGCTACTGAAGCCAGGAGAGCACAAGCTACTTGTAGGAATGGTCTCAGTAGGAAGTGGAAAGGTGTTTCACAAAGCTTAGCATAAAGCTTAACTTTGGCTGCAGATAAAATACATAATCAGCTGTTAGGAAAGAAACAGCTATTTTGAGGGGTGTTTATTGGCCAGCACCTTTCAGTGTGGATTTTAGTGGAGTAAAAACTCTTCTGATTTAGACACTGAGGGAAACTCGTCTGATTTAGAGGCTGGTTCCCAGGGCATGAATTTCCGTTTGCAAGAACCTACTTTGTTGGATGCATGATGCACTGTGCTTATCACTTAATAACCTGAATGTGAAAAAGTGCCATTGTCATCTATTGCCTGATCAGCCATCACAGTTCATTGTCATGTTGTGAAGTTCCTTTGCAGTGGAAACCAACCTGGGATTTGGGAATCTTCTGTTGCCGTGGTGGCTGCTGCTTTACTGAGCACCTGAACAAAAGAAAATCCAAACAATCCAAGTTTGGAAAAGCAAATGAATTGGTTACACTGGTAACTTTAAGTTGCCTTTGAGTAAATGAAATGGGAAATTACTGGTTTAAAAAGCTCTGATTGAGTAATAAGAGGATGAGGAGAAGTAAGGCATCAGGCTGATTTGTCATGGCACCGTCACCTGCTTCATGTTACTTGTCCTGTGTCTTGATTAAAGGGAAATCAGTCATATATTTGGTGTCTGTGCTTTCTCTTTGGCTGGTATGATTATGTTTAATCACTGATGTAGCAGTGTTAATCAGAAGGTACTATACAACATGCAGCCGTGTGAAGATAATAAAAACTGAAGGACAATTTTTAAATATTTTATACCTAGAAAACTGCAGTGCTACATTGGTCAGGGTAACATTTCCCCCAGGAGCAATTTCTTACCTACATCACTTTCACTCTGGCCTCTTAAGTCTGGCTTCTGTGGTGTATTCTGGAAGTTTCCTAAGGCAAGTGGACTTTTTCTTGTTAACAGATCCCTATGTCCTTTTGTTTTGTAGGAAGCAGTGAAAGCTCAGAATTTAGTGAGGAACCTTCTTCAGGGCTTGAAAGGTGAGTGTCCTCTTTGCCAATAAATAACCTTCAATCAGTGGTATAAGGTGTTAGTTGCACTGCAGTTTATATGTATTGAAACCATGTTTCAGTTTACTTCAAGGAATTAATCAGGTCCTGCAGGGTAATTGTGGGGGGAAATATTGCCATAAATGCAGCCATTCTGAGGTTGTGTGGAAGCTCTATCACTCCAAATATTCACTCTGTGTATGCCCTATATTTTGTGCTTCCTACACTACATTTAGCTCTTATTATTCCATCAAGCTATAAAATAAACATTTTTCAAACCTACCTTAATAAGAAAACATGACATCTAACTTGTCAATATTGGGCTTTTGTCATAAACCAGAGTCCACATACCCTATCTGCTTAGAACACCTTCTTAGAAAGCCACAAATACAGCCGCATTTTCATTAAGCAAATCATGTTCAACTATGTTGAATAGCTAATTCCTCATAAGAAATTAAGCCAAATACATCTGCCTTTGTCTAGCACATGATATCAGAGGTGAATCTGGTCCAGTTCAGACTTGACAGGCCTTAGTTCAAATGGACTGAGTGGCCTTGAGAAGTCCCACAATTTTATTTACTAAGCTACAAAATTTTCCAACAAAAGAGCTTTGAGATAAATAAGAGCAAAATTGTTGAGTCCTTTCCACACTGGAAAAAGGTGTAGTAAAATGATGTGTTAGAAATTATTCAGGAAAATATCTCTCTCATAATGATCCTTCTTTTGCTGATTTGATCCTTCCAAACAACATTTGGAAGGTCACCAGTAAAGTGTACAGATTCTGGTCCCTCATCTTGCCAGTCACCCTTAGGAATGGGCCTCCCTCCCGCCTGCACACAGTGGCAGGAGCACACCTCCATCAATACTTTCACTGACACCTGCTGGGGAAAATATATTTTTATGCCTTTTCTGGGGTGATGCTTATTTCTTATGCCTACAATCACCAGGCACTATATCAAAAGAGGCTGCAAGAAATATTTCATGGAGCACAATGATCATAGTTTCTCACTCTCAGAATAGTACAAGGAGGGTATGGCCACCATCTTGTTTCATATTTACTGGGTGCACAGTACTTCTGTTTATTATACTGTACATGATATCACATCCTATTTCAAGAAATAAAATTCAGGTTTTCTTTTTCTTGCTGAATGTGTCCTTATTTAAAGTGCAGTAAATTGGCAAAGGTAGGGAGAGTTGCACTTAGATAAAGCAAATATTATATTTTTGAGTTTAGAGCCTTTTGTGTGAGTAACGAAGTCAGGATAGAAAATGTCATTTATAATCTTAAGAGGGTTGGTTTTCCATTGAAACTGTTTGCCTGAGTTCTGTGTGTTGATAGTTGTAAACTAGGAATAGAAGAAATTGATACAAGGGACACAGTGTCCAAGAACACATTACAAATTTAAGTTATGCAGCTTCTACACAGCCAGATTCATTATTCCAACTGATGAAATAAAAAATAATAATACATTGTTATTTTTTATTTTTTAGAAAAATCTCAAATTTTGGCCATGCCATTATTCAGAAATTTAGCAAAAAAGGGCAGGAGAACTGAAATGTTCACCTCTGAGAAATGCCTTGATTGCAACTGAAATACATTGTTTGTGCTAGGGATATTCTCCCCTCAAACAGAATCTCCCACACTGTAAGGAGTCAGGTACAGCTTGCTGATTGACTCCTTCTGCTGAAGGGCTCCCAACCACCCAGAGCAGTCCTGTTTAGCAACACAGAAGCTAGATTTTGTTTGAACTCGACAGTCTGATGAACATTTAAGCATGCTACCCGCTCCCCCACAAAAAATCTCTCCCCAACTGATATATCCTAGTTAGAGCCTATTACAGGTAACACAGGGAAGTTTTTTGTGGTGTGCCTTCGGGCTTGTCCCTCCCCTCTAATGCCTTTTTCCCATGACCAGGGCAGAAAAGGAGCTCATAGATTGCTTCAATTTGATGCTTGGAGCTGGAGGCATATGTTTTGGTATCAAAACCGGGGAGCAAAGGACGTTCCAGCCTCAGGTCTAGGCAGGTGTACGGGTTTCGAGCAGAGCTACTAGAGCTCCTTGTCTGGTTCCTTTTCCTTTAGCCTAGCTACCTTGCAGTGAAATGGTGGGAGATGCAGCTGTTCCCCCCACCCCCCAGCCAGCATCAGGTAACATGCAGTCAAGGAGAGCCCCCTGAAGGTGCGAGTTATTTTAGATGCCCAGAGGGTGGATTCTTCAGACTGGAGTAATCAGAACTGTTTCTTCAGGCTCTGGCCTAGGCCTTTCTCTGATTTAAGAGGGGATAAGGCACATACCCAATTTCTGTTGCAAAGATGCTATCCAGCAAGGCATTTAAAAGGCAGTGTCATGTTTCAACCTTGCCCAGACCACAAATCCTAGGTGCCCTCAGGCAATGAACAAGGGTAGTAAATGCCTTAAGAACTAATTGGATTGCACCGCATCCTCCCATATCTTGCTTTATTGCGGTCTACACACCCAAAATACACAGTACAACAATAGTAAATATCAACAGTTATTAAGGTGTAAAATTGGCCTTGCTAGCCAACATAGGAGTTTTAGCCTATACATAATGGTTTCTGATTTTTACTGCCTCCGAGAGGAATTTTGCTACAGCCAGTGTAGTAGTATCAAACTTATCCTCAAGGAGAACCTTGACATGAAATGAGTCAGCAATTCCCGGTTGTTCTGTTAGTATTAGATTGATTAGATGCTTTCTAACCCATTTATATAGACTACAATGCAATAAAATGTGTTCCATACATTCAGCACCCTGGGAACATGGGCACAGCCTGTCTTAGTATGGGAAACCAGCCAATCTTCCCCTCAGCACTTCAGAACAGAAAACATTTAATCTGGCTTTGGAAAACAGATACCAATAGTTAGATACAGTCACATTCTTAAGGTAGGGAGATGACAAAAAAACCCTGAAGGTATTGGATTCCTGACACAGATGGACCACAGGGCACATGTGAGCAACATGCAAATTTGTGAACCATTCCATATTTTTTGTCCTTGCTTGGGCAGCACATAAACTAAAATTGGAGCAATACAGAGAAGATTAGCATAGTCCTTGCTCTTCATACTCAGAGTAGACCCATTGAAATTAACATCATGACTAACTTAGGTTCATTACTTCCAGTGAGTCTACTCTAAGTAGAACTGAGTTTACTATAAGCTTTTGATTGTCTTTGCTGAAAGAGACAAAAAAGGCTACCACTATGGAAATTTTCACAAAGAAGTTGAGGACTTCTCCATGGGACTGAGAGTCCAATTACAGAATGTTGTGGAGTGGTCTTGTCTACATTCCATCCTCCCTTCCTTTCAAGAAGAAAGCACTTGCCAGATTTGATTGTTTCCCATTCTAGGCAGGGTGAGGAAGTCACTGGACAGGTGGTTGTTAGGGAATAGGCTGTTAGAGAATAGGGGTGAGTTTGGCCACATAACCTGGCTGAAGATCACTACACACACAATTCTGTCAGATTGGGGAGCACACATGGGGCTCAGGGCAACTGGAGTAGTCTGAAAGCCAACACAGCATCAACTTCCTGGAGCTTCATGCTGTCTCTTTTGGCCTTCTAGAAAAACCTAAGGGTCACCATGTGTTTATTCAATTAGTTCAGCAAACACATATAACAGTGGGATGCAAGGGGGGGTGTTACTCAGCCACACACTCTCCATAAGGAGACCTTCACTGTAATTGTTTGGGCCATATATAACCTGGTATGGAATGACTGAGCAGGACCATCATCTAGGAGTCCAAACACTCAAATATTCAAAATGGTGACACAGCCCTTTGGGAGACCCACAGACAGACAGGTCAGAAGCTTTGTATCACAATGCCAGTATGTGGAATCAGAATACATAGACTGGCCAGCTGTGTGCCTTTTCCTTCTCTCACCCTGATTCCTATGCTCCTCAGAAAGATGAAAGAAAAGTGGTATTTATACCAATTGAACTCCACTGGTCGAAAAGGCCTTGGTTCTCAAAGCTAGTCAAAATGTCCATGAAACAACATTGGAACATCATGTCCCAGAGACCATTTTTTCAACAGCAACTGCATATATTCTAGCTGGCAGCATAGATGTTAAGCAAAAGTGGCTAAATTGTTTTTGCTACTCTGATAACTCTTTTGGCATCTAAGCATTTGTTCAAAGTTACAAGTCTTCCTGGAGAGATTTATAGCCTGCTGTAATCATAAATCCAGTCCATTCTATAATTTTTACAGAACAGACTAGAAATATCTCAGCACCAGCACTTTGAAAAGACAGTTAGCAGTTCTCAACAGTATCTCTGGTTTAAAGGATAACCTTTGCAGCCATCCACACATAAAACACTTTCTTAAAGGGGTAGTGCTGATGAATCCGTCTGCAGACAACCTGTTCCTGAACTAGAACCTCAGCTGGGTTCTGTCAGCTCTGCTGAAGCCACCTATCAGAAATTATGAACATGGTTCTCTCAGAACTTTATTTTTAACCAATACCTCACCACATTGGTTTTAGAGCTAAGGGTGCTATTAAAAAATAAATAAATCCTACATTTGGGCTTATTTTATCTTGGCAAACTGTGTTGAGAGAAACCCATCCTTTCTGCCCAAAGTCAACTTACTGTTCCATATGTTCCATATTCTGCCTTCCTGTCTGAACTTTGCACAAGAAAACCTGAAAACAGGTTGGATGTGTTTAGGACCCTGGGCATGTTTTTGAGCAAGACCTTGGTTTTTAGAAAGTCTGAAGGTCTTCATTGAATTGGCATCTCCCTCCCTGGGAAAGCACCCTTCCTCAGGTGATTACAGTTCGTTCTCTAAGGGGGCAGTTATCATGGCTGCTGCCTGGGGTAGATTTTCTCTGGAAGAAATTTACAGGGCAATCACATAGGCTGTCCAATATTGTAAAATCAATTCTTTTTCCTTAGCAGTTGTGGCATTTGGGTGGATAATTCTTCAGAGGGTTCTGAGGTCTTTAAATTATTTTCTTTTATTGGAGTCCCACCTTAAGGGATTGTGCTGTTACATGCTTAAAGGATGAAGAATGCCCCCTGACTCTACCAGAAAAAACAAGGATTCACATTTTTGGCATCATGTGTATGCATATTAGCAGAATAACTGGAATGCCTTGTGCAATGATACCATTAGAGCTTGTTGTGCCACACTAACTTAGGTGTACAACTGTTTGAAGACTATGGAAGCCAGTTAGTTGCTCATGATAGCATACTTTTCACATTCAAACATTAAAGGATCTTGTTTAGTTCCTGAAAAGTCACATGCCCCATTCACTTAATCAAACATGCACAATTTCATTAAGTAGGGTTCAGCTAAGCAGCCAAAAATTTTGCCATCACAACTGAGTTGGAGGAATGACTGGATGGGGAGGCTTGGGGCTAACCTTCAGGGCCCTTAGACTAAGTCGCTCTTCCCAAATAGATTGCTTCATCTTTTCTTCAAACGTTTTTTTTTTGCTGGGCCAAAGCATTGCATTAAATAACACTTTTATCCATGACCCCAGTAGTAATGTTTTCAAAGAGATGTCAGGGCTTCAGCCTCTGATCCCTGAAACCTTGATTTTTTTTGGAGCTAGCTAATGTTATTTATTAATGCTGAAAATGCATCCTTCTTTGTGTGGTTAGAAGTATACTCTTCATTATTACTTCATATGCTCTGCAATCAGCTCCTGGCTGGTTCTGATCATCTAGAGCTGTTCTTACGGTGGTGCCTTAATGTTTTTATTTCTAAAGATTCTTCTGCTTTGCACTGTGATATGATTGGACAAATCCTACTTTCCTAAAACTTCTCTTATTCCCATTCAGAAGATCAATAAACATTACAAAAGTCAGTGAGATGGAAGCAGCATCACAAAGATCGGTTCTGAATTCCTTTTTAGACACTTGATTCTTGCCCCCATATTCTTTTGCTCAGCATTACTTGCTTTGTTCCTATGTGTTAAAATGAGCATTATTTAATGGGCATTCAGCTCTTCACTAAATACACCTCTCCAATTACTGAGAGCATCAAATACATGTGTGTCCCATGTTTCCTTGTATGCTTTGTTTTGTTGGATGTTACCACAGTACCTGCACTATAAGAAAAGAACTTACATGTAAATTTATAAACAGGGGTCGGTTGTACGCCACGCTGGGGCCCAACTGGCGGGTACCAATTCGGAATTCTCCCAGAAGTCGGAGCTGTGTCTACAGGTACAATTAGGTGGTTGGTTGGTGTGTCTCTCCCTAGACTGTGGTGTTAATTCTATTTTCAGTCTGTTTTCCTCTTGCTAATTAGGAGAGCTTATTTTCAACAGCTTTTTCATTGTTTCCTTCCATCTGTGCAAAGACTTTCCTTCCATTCTCATAAGAGTTGCCAGGAGTAAGAAGATTGTTCATTCATATGCTTTCACCTTCATAAGCTTCACCATATTTATATACCACACTGCATATAAATATACTTCATATAAGTGCTGACTGTTCCTTTTCCTTATCATACTGAGAAATGCATACTAACGGCACCACCACAAAGTTAGACACTTTTAAAGCCTCATTGATTTCAATGGAAGCATATTAAGCATATGTTTAACCTGGGGCCCAGTGAATATTCTAGGAGCATTTTGATGCTGCAGAACAGCTGAAGCAAAGCCATAATAAATTGCTAAGAACCTTGGTTGGGAACTCACGGAGAGCCCCACCTAAGAGTATGTGTGAATATATGTATATTAAAGCACTGCACCTTATCTGTCCCATTGAAATGAACAGAACTTAGCTTTCATAGGATCATACCATAATTTAAAGGGAGGTTCTCATTTTTAAAAGCAGTTTCTGGTTTAAATAATACACATACACGTGGTGAAGCTCTATTTTCTTATGCTTAACTTTCGTTATCTTATTATGTAATGAATTACACTGGGTTTCAAGTTGATGCTTCCTTTTCCAGTCTCATCACAACTCAGTTTGCTATTTGATGACTTCCTAAAAAACCATGCATTTCCTTCAATAAACAGAGGGGGTCTAAAATCCAAGCGCCTCAGTACCCTCTTACACAAAAGAATAGCAGAACAACTTAACTCTTTTAGAGTAATTAAACAACTTGATACCTGTGGTATTAAACAACTTGATACCTGTAAAGGTAAAGGGTAAAGGGACCCCTGACCGTTAGGTGCAGTTGCGGACGACTCTTGGGTTGCAGCGCTCATTTTGCTTTACTGGCCAGGGGAGCCGGCGAACAGCTTCCGGGTAATGTGGCCAGCATGACTAAGCCGCTTTTGGCAAACCAGAGCAGCACTCGGAAACGCCGTTTACCTTCCCGCCGGAGCGGTACCTATTTATCTACTTGCACTTGACGTGCTTTTGAACTGCTAGGTTGGCAGGAGCAGGGACCGAGCAATGGGAGCTCACCCCGTCACGGGGATTCGAACCACTGACCTTCTGATCGGCAAGCCCTAGGCTCTGTGATTTGGACCACAATGCCACCTGCGTCCCATAGTTTCACCTGTAGAACTCCTCAAATCGAACTGATATCTGTGGGAAGCAAAGAAATGTGACTTGGAAAGAAATAGTACACTGACGCAAATTATCTTGCAGTCATTCTAGCAAGTTTGTTTAACGTTACCCAGAAGAAAATATTAATTTTTTATAGTGCACCTTCTCATGGCTTCTTCTATTCTTCCTTATACTGTCTTCTATTCCTCTTCATAATTACTGATTTTTTTCGCTAGGCTTGCTTTCTGGTGCAGCCTTTGGGGAGAAATCTAGCAAAGGTGATGTGAGCAGATATGCAAGCCTACTAAATAAACTCTTTCAAGCATTTTCCATTTCAATCCTTATTTTATCTGCTTTCATTTCATTATATATTTGTAACTTTCTGATAAATATCTCCAAAAAATCCTATTTGTATACACTCTGCATTTGCTACGATACTCAGTGAATATCTATGGTAAGATAGATTTCTAAGAGATATTGCATGTATGCTTATTTACACATAAAAGTGTGGTGTTTCTCTCTCTTGACACTCAGAATTATACTCCAAACATCTTGTGAAGTGGGCTCTGGCCCATAAGTGTTTCAGCCATAATCAGTTTACAAGACTCTTTGTTAATTTGCAGCAAAGGCTCCAGACTATGGCAAGTCATAACAGCTCACCCTCTGTTACACCATTAACAGATAAACTTACCTTGTAAAAATGGCAGGTGTCAGTTTGCTGTACAAAAGCAGTTTCCTTCCAAAGCAATTCACTCAGTCTGCTGTGTTATATATGCTCAACTTCGAAGTATAACTGTAGAAGACTCCTTGTTTTATAGAGAAAGAGAGAAATAGAAGAAAAAGGACAAGTATTCAGATAATGGCCTTGAACCAATGCACGCAGAAACAAATAGTTATGTGGACTATCTATACAAATATGTTAATAATTAATAGGCTACAGTTCAAACAACTGCCAGTCCCAGATTCAGCACTCACAGTTTAATTCACAAGCTTGTGGAATTTGGCACATGTCCTTTGTGCAGTTAACACATGCTCATCTCCAGGTGGTTCACACAGAGCTGTGAATTGCATAGCCAGTTGCATATAGGCTTAGCAGATGAGGTCAAAGAGAACCCAAGTTAGCTTGTTCTATATGTATTTATTGTCATGTCTTTCCCATGACTGAAATAGCTACTCTAATGTTTGCTTAGAACTAAGTGAAAGCAAACATATTTCTGCTTGAATTTGTCCTTTGTGTTTGACATCCTTATATATATATGGGACTATGAAGTGTTCTGGGCAATGAATGTTTATTAAGTAGGAAATTCCTCCTGGGCAAGCTTCTAACTCAATCAATATTTCCTGCTGTTAAATCTTCCAGAATCTAACTTAAGTATTTAGTAATTGATGTGATGGCTGCTAGCACTCATTTAATAACGTAGTAGGGTTTATGGTTCACTTGGCATTGTATATTGGCATCCATAAACCATTTAGTTGGCATTCAGTAGCATGACAGCTTTATTTATTTATTTATTCATTCATTCATTATTAGGAAAATATACATAAATGGTTTAATAAAATAAAAATCTATTAAGAAGTGTGCATAAAATTTATTTATTTATATTCATAATAGTCATAATGACTTAATTGGATGGCAGAAGACAAAGAATGATGGGCTCAACACTGGCCACGTATCTCTAATCCTTCACCAGCTCACAATATGATGGGGGACATACTTTACCATATGTTGGTCTCTTTCCTGGTTGACACTGTCTCCACCAGTCTCTTTAAGGATTCCTTCTGTGTTGTGAAAAAGAATCATGTTTCCTGTCCACAGTTATCATAATCTGCTTAATGTGTTTCCATTGTTTTTTATGTTAGAAGGTCAGATTACTTGTATGGTTCATATTGTAACATGATCTGAAAAAGTTCTACCAATTTTTTTTTATTATTAAAAAAAATCTATATATTAATACAAATTAGTCTTCCTGGGCTCATGTAGCCAAAACTTTCCTTTAAAAAAAAGCTGTTTTGAAGGGCAGAAACAACCATTTCATTGTCTGCATAGGCTACTTCCTGGTTCATGCCAAGAAGTTATTTCTAATGTCCTTGTTTATGCACTTCAGTGGAAAACTTACATTAAATTTCTTTTTTAAAACATGTTTACTGTAATACTAGTCATGAACTACAAAGTCTGCAGCCAATGTTTAGGACAATATTGATGGCACGAGCCAAGGCCTGTGTAAATTTTTGAACAATTTAATCACTGGATTATTTGATTTTGTTTGCTCCCACCAAGAGTTGACATTTGTTATTTCAGTCCAACAGGTGCCTGCAGCTGTGCATCAGGGAGTTCCGTGGGGGTTGTTACCATGGAAGGGCCTTTAAGAAGAAAGACATTACTAAAAGAAGGCAGGAAGCCTACAGTAAGGGGTTCTCCTCCCCCCCCCTTTGCTTATGCTTTTAAACCCCTCATTACAATTTGAATAATATTTTATGGTTGCTAAAGAAAGCAGTAGAGTGTCAAAAACAGCATGGCAGCTAACTCTGGCTGAACAAAAAGAGCCATGGGCTATGTCTCATGTTGTTGTTAATAATATTTATTTATTTCCTATCTATTTCCCAGAACTCAGACTTAAGGCACCTTACAAAAATTGAAATGAGCACAACTAAACCACAGAAAGCTAAAAACACATAAAAGTAATTACCTTCAAGGTAATTAAACAATGATGGAATTAAAACAATGTTAAGAACAAATTACTTAAACACTACTATTTTCCTAAAAAGCAGTCAGTTCCTGAAAGCCTGCCTGAATAAAACAATCTTCACCTGCCAAGGAGAAGGTTCAACAAGGAGGCCAGTCTAGCCTCACTAGGATAAACACACTTGAACCAAGCAGACTGCAGGAGAGGACACATGGTCAGGGAGATGCAATCATGGTAGCCCCACTGCAACTCGCCTCCTCAACCCCCAAGACTTAGATGCTGTTCTGCAGCGAATCCTGGTTGACAGAGCTGAGAGAAAATAACCTCCCCTGTTTCATCCCACCAGTTTTCTTTAACACAAGATGGGTTGGCATGTTTGTCTTGTTGTTTTACCATTTACTGGCCTGGCACTGACCAACAACATTTTCAACCTAAGATGGCTGTCTCCACGGCTATACATGCTATTTGAACTAGTGGACAGTACAGGGACAAGCTATTGCAGTACCCTCTTTCATAATAACCCTCTGTATCTCCCTCTCCTTTCTATGGTTCTGGTGTTCTTCTTACAAGTATGTCATGACCAAACCTACAACGGTTGCACATAGTGCCAATAGAGTTTCCTGATTCCCATCGGGACAGGCAGGATGGAAAGCAGGGAGGCCCAATAGTAGGAAACAGCACTAAGGACAGATCCATGTAACTCTACAGTAGTTTTGTCCTCCCTGCTGACTTCTACAAGAGCAGCATGAGACTCAGATGGAAGCTGACAGCCAGAAGACACTACCTGGACTAGTTGCAAGACAGACAGGTGGTGGCTGGCTGGGGCAGACTAGGGTTGGTGGCATATGATCATATGTGTTGCAGGTTGGGCTAAATATGGGTTCCAGATCTGGCTGCTGTTTTAAGAGACGCTCCTGGAAACACCCAAAGAAAAGAATCTGCCACCATGCATCCTACACCATATAGAACTTTTGTTTAAATTTCAAAACCAGGTTATATTCCACACCCTGGAACCCTTCTCTCCATAAGCTTTTCTTTTAGAAAAAAAGGTGCCAGTAATGTGTACCCTTATGTACCCCCAGAAAAAAGCACTGAGTATATATGAAATGGCATTGGTTTGGGGGGAATGGAAGAGTTTTAGGCCAAGAATTCTTTCTTATATAGCAACTATTTCCTATTGGCAGTAATTTGCACTGCCTTCAAGAGGGTGGGGGGGGGAGGAGAAAGGCAGACATGTACAAGAAAGAGTACAAAACGAAGAGTACATATCTGCTATTTTTCGCATTCTGTAGGAGAGGACTCAGGCCTTTAGGCTTTGCCCCACATACCGCTATATTCCTCATGGCCTTTTGTGAAAATGCCATTGCTTGATCCTAAAGGTTTGAAGTGCATTTATTATCATTCTGACTGGAGCTGAATTACTGAGGTGTAATGCATCCATCCCCACCAGCAGGGGACAGCACATAAACTTGTTTTTCAAAGTGAATGCAGAATAGCTGGGTTTTCTTCAAGGCAAATGCAGCCTCATAGTTGATAGCATGTCCGAAGCATCTCACCTTCTTTCATGTTAGTTCTGGAAATTTATGTATGCTTTTGAAAGTTTTTTTAATTTCCTCCTTTCAGCTTTCCTCCTGGACTAGATATTGGGTAACCCTTTCAGGATCTACTCTGATCTACTTTGGAGCAAAGTCATTAAGAGGCACTGAAAGAAAGCATGTAAGCAAATAATCTGCCTTATTTTATAGACCAAGTGCACATCCTATCTGCAATTGTTTCAGAGAATCAATTGGCTGCAGTATTCACAAAAACACAAAGCAGCCCAGGGTAGCAGAATAAAGGCAACTCCCAACTTGCATGCTATTGCATACATGCCTGGTGCCAGGAAGCTAGAAATGGAACCTGGAAGTGGGAGTACCCTGGAGAGTCCTTGTGGCTCACAAGAAGACCCTCCCCATACAGTGGGGCAGCAGGTCTTTGTAGAGGCTGCTCAGCCTCCCCACCTAACAGCTGATGTGCAGGGCTGCTCAGCTGTTGTCCTCTTTGGGCTCTAGGAAGGGTCTCCTCAGCGGGACTTTGTTGAGGCTGCTCAGCCGACTTATGGGGAAGCTTTCCCGCATGTCAGCTAAGCAGCTCAAAAAAGCCCCACTGTGCTTCTGGCTTGGGAAGAGATTCTCCCCAGAGGACATCCTCTTTGGGTTCTGAGGAGGGCCTCCTCACAAGCCACAAAAGGACTCCCCGCTTACGTAAGGGTGCTCCCCACTTACACACATTTCGGTTATGCATAAGGGGCCCGGAATGCAACCTTTGCATAAGTGGAGTCGCCTATACTTCACAATTCAGCTCATTGATATTCTTCCTTGACTTTTTCTCTCTTTTAGTATAAATCTACTCCAGGGAAAAAGGTTTCTATTGTGGGCTGGATGGTAGCACTGCCTGATGACCCTGAACACCCTGATATTTTTCAGCTAAATAACCCAGATAAAGGTGGGTGTTTTATTTTTAATTGGACTTTCTTCAGAACAGTAAGTGTGCTAAGTAACAGTAAGCTTTCCTATCAGTGGCATGCAGTGAAATTTTTCAGAGGGGAACAGGTAAGGCCAAAGGCACTAGCTTGTGTGGGGTGTCAATGTCATGCATGTGACGTTGCACACGTGAGCATCATGCCTCCCTCCCTAAGCCAGGTAGAAACTTCCCAAGCTTTGTGAAGGAGGCACCAGGGGAACATTTAGGGGACTAGCCTAGTCCCCTTAATCCAATGACCGCACACCATCATTTACTATGCTTTTGTTAAAACAACCAAAAGCCCTGTAGCACAAGCTTTTGTGTACTGTACTAGAGTCTACTTCATCAGATAATATAAAGCATTATCCTTGGCTGACGGGTATATACCCACATGGGAGCATTCAGAAAAAATGCTGTTTATAATTCAATTTACATTCAAAACTGTAAAATGCGAGGGAAACGATCAGGATCTGTTAAAACGGGTGTAGGGAACATCAGGTCTGAGGATTGAATGCAATCTTCCAGCCCTCTCTTATCTAAGCTGTTCCCCTTTGCAGGCCACACCCCTCTCACCAAGCCACACCCTTCACTACTTCTCCTCTACAGGTTCCTTAAGTGCTTTTGCCTCATTTAAATGTGTCTGATAATGTTTGCTGGGATGAAGGATTGAAAGGTGGGTGTTTGGGTGTGAAGCCCTGGCTTTTGTGTGGCTGGAATGTCTGTACATAGTAATAGTCACATTCATTGCTTTGCCCACTTTTGCAGACCCTCCAAGTGTCTCCATTTTCCCTGGAACATCCCAGTTTCTGATCTGACCCTGGAACATCCTGCTTTTCCTTAGGAATCCCTATTTTCATAAAGAGAAATGTTGGAGGGGTTTGGAGTTATCCGACCCCTGAGACATCTGAAGGCAGACCTGTATAGGGAAGGTTTTTGTTTAATGTTTTCTTATGTTTTTATATATGTTGAAAGCTGCCCAGAGCAGCTGGGGCAACACAGCCAGATGGGTGGGGCATAAATCTTAAAATTATTACTATGAAGTCCCTATTTTTATCAGAGAAATGTTGGAGGGTATGCTTTTGCCCTGCCCATACTAACATGTGACCCCACAGAAGGTTCCCCAAAAGGGAACACAGCCCTCGTGTTGAAAAAGTTTCCTCACCCCTCCATTAACACTCCTCAGCAACAAAAAGGTGCTGGGTTTCCACCCGCAACACAAGTTTCAGATTCTTTCATAATTGCCCAAATAAGGTACCACCACTATTTCATTGCCTGTCCAGCTAGCCTGCTATGAAAACTGGCAAGGCAGGAGTCAATAAGCTGCTTCTGCTTCAGCATGCTAAACAGTATATCCCCCAGCTCTTATAAATCAACAAGGTAAATACTGAATACATTCTTAAACTACCAGCTTTACTCAGTAGAAACAAAGATAGCGAGGCTGGTTAAGATTTTTAGACTGGTTGGTGTTCTGATCAATTCGTACTCACTCTTTTGAGTACTCTGACATTTCAGACTAAGGTTCTTCAGTGGTCACCCAAACTGGTCATTACCAAGATCTTCTCTTACCAGATAAAGTGTTGGCTTTTTTAAACCTTTCAGCATCTTGTTCTGTTTCTTCCAAAGCTCAAGGGCTCCTTCTTACCTTATATTTTTAACTTGTAGGCAATGTTTACAAGTTTCAGACTGGTTCAAGGTTTCATGCAATACTGTGGCACAAACATTTGGATGACGCATGCAGAAGCAACAGGCCTCAGGTAAGGTTTTTCTTCTGTTTCTGTTTGAAGCTAAAATAGTAGCCATGTGGAAACTTTTTGAACGGGGGTTATAACCACAACAAAAGCCCTAGGCAAATTAGGAGTGCTTACACCACCTGCACCTGAGCTCTCAAAGTTTCCCCAAAATTGCATTGTTTGCGAATGGTTGTAAAATATTATTGTATGGATTGTAACCCATATTAGTTTTATTTCAAGTGTGTCCATTAAAATTAATGGGCAAGGCTAACTTAGATTCATTAATTTCAGTGGGTCTACTCTGAGTAGAACATAGTTGGAGACAACTATTATTTATATATTTAAAGTAGTGTAGTTCAACACACAGGTCATAAGGCCTTTTTTTGGCACCCCTCAGCAACAATGTCAACATCTTATCGCCAAGCTCAGCTACAGCACCCTTGGGCCTGCTACCTCCAGACTGCCTTTTTCAGGGGAAGAGGAAGAAGCAGCCGGCTTGAAAGTGGTCTTGGCTATTTGTATTCATTCACAAGGGTTGTGGGGGAAGCTGCTCTTTTCTGCAAGACTGCATACTAAAAAAGTTGCTTTATAGACTTTTGAATCTGCCGTGAGCAGAGCAGGTAGCAAGTGATGGCTGGTGGGTAAGGCAACACATAATCACTGTCCCATGTCTTTGTGCAGTTTCTTATGTCTTGTGGTGGAGGGATGTTAATTTGCCACACCATGCTTTGATCCCACCTGTCTCTATGCACCTTGCCCCTCCCTTTTAAACACCCCCTTCCCGGCAAGAGGCACTCTGCCTGGTGCTCCCCAGGGTGTTCCGCCTAATAATGTGTCACGTGCATACCGCACTTTTGCTTCCTTGACTCTGGCAGCTGAATGTCATTTTAGAGCAGGGGGCAAGGGGAAGGAGATGTTGCTGCACCAAAGCCCCTTACACATAAGGAGCACTGAGAGGACCTGAGCCCGGCCCAGCTACTCGCTAACTATGCAATACTAACTATATTGCAAACATTTTAATTTATGATATGGAAATTTAATTCAGTGTGCAGCGCATGGTTTCTCTGTTAAAGTACTCTTACTCTTGGTCTGAGAAGATTTTTACCCTGCTCTTCAGCCAAAAAGACTTCCCGAGCCAGGGCTTTTTTTCAGCCGGAACTCACCAGAACTCAGTTCTGGCACCTCTCAGGTGAGCGCCATTGCCATTATAAGAGAACAAGGGAGGCATTCATGGTGAATTCTGGCACCTCTTTTTCTAGAAAAATATCACTGTCCAGAACCATTTTCAGATATCAAAAATAAAGAAGTCCCCACGCTCAGGCTTACAATTTACACCACAGAAAAGGGATTGGGGTGAGGAGGGGAGAAAGCAAACTCAGCCACTCTGGTTAATGATTTCATAACATGCAGCAAATCACTCAGACCACGTATCAAGCTGTTAATCATACATTCCTGGTTGATGAAACTATTGCTGGTGTATGCAACTTCCTCTGGTTTTCTTATGTTTACATAAATAAATAGCTTTTATAGATGTAGAACAAATTTATAACTTCCTTTTTTTTCTTTTTGCATGAGCACTTCCACTGCCTTGGGATGTTGACGTCTTCTATCCATGATAGGCTGACCATTCATTGTACTGACCAGTTTACTTTTCTCTGCCAGGTACCTGCAAACCTTATGTCATTTGAATAACGTGCTCCAGTATGTGATGTGACTTCAAGTGCCAAACTGCAGGATGGGAAAATCATTCCCACAGGAAAATGGAGGAAGGGGACTCTAGAGTGAGCCAGCTGTCTGTAACAGTGACTTCAGCACTTTTCTTATATAACTTGAAAGTAATTATGACACAGCTTCTAAAAGCAGAAAGTGAATGTTGTCCTTAGGACAGGATCTAACTCAATGCACTGATGAGAGAGGTGATTTAGACTGATTGAAGATACAACCTGCTTAGTGCAGGATCCTTGACTTTAGCTTTGTGGTCACAGACTACCGTGGATTTCTGTTCTGCCACAAACTGTGCATCACATCTTCTGCGGATTTTTTTTTTAACTGCTCTTTTTATTGTTGAGCTGCTTTATGTGACTGAAGAACATTTAGCCCATGTTGGGTTTTCAATTATTTCTAATGCACAAAATGATGACAGTGTTAACTTTGCTGCAAAGTGTCAATTAGAATAGGACATTGTGGAACAACGTTTTTATAACCTTAAGTGCACTGAGTTGCTTGGCAATGTGGCTGCCTCAGATTTTGTATCAAACATAGGGACAAACCAATGTTCATACCTGAGCTATTTGAGAAATGTGTATTTTGGCACAAGATAAACCACCTTCAATTTAGTGTTTGTTTCTTGTAATTGGTTGTGCTGCTTTGTTTTAATTAACTACAGGTGCCCAGGCAAATGAAGGGTCTCTTGCTGCTGAAAAATCAGTTGGTGTTAACGCTCCTCCTGGGTTCTTTCACTCCAAAAAGAAATATTTGCCTTAAATTATTTGTTTTTCTTTTTACTGTGGGTGCTATTCATCAAAAATGTCTAGCTGTGTGTCACCTGCCCCGGGTCTTCTGGGGCACAGGGCATCTGCTCGATCAGTTAAGTTGCAAGAGCATTCCTGCCTTGGGACGAGGGGTTACACCCTCTCCCTTTCTCTGGGGGTGGGGGGCGGTTGCCAGTATATCCTTCCTGAGCCCACCTTTTTTGATACTTCACATACCTTTCTTTCACAGAAAATCAGTGTTAAGGCTGTATTCAGCAAGGAAAGAATACATTGATTATCTCCCTTTCCCTCATTTCCTAACATATGAATAGCAGTCAGTAAGCACTCAGCCACTGAACATCTGCAAGACTACAACTGAGTGGTACAGCTTTTAATAAACTTGGGAAGCCATTTCGGATTAACAGAACTCTGCATCTGAAGAAAGCTCTGGCAAGGGCATGCTGTCTATTGATCTGATTGGATATTGTTAATCTTTGAATATTTTTATTTTAAATAATTTCCTTTAATGTTCAGTGTCTGTTGAGTGTATTGTTTTTAAATGTTATGTTGTATGCTTGTTTCATAGATCTAAGACTGAAATCCAGTATGAAACTGGCTGTCAAAGAGAACCTAGTTACTGAATCTAGTAAGCTACCCAAAAGGGGCAATAGGCAATTTTACAGCAAGATGTATCCCCAAACACCCATTTTACAGTTGGGAGCTGCACAGCTGGCTTTCTTGCCAATCCAAAAGCTAAATTCATGAGAGTGAGGTAGATGTAATAGGATATCTATAGGTCTATCAACAAACTCTTATCATTGGCCAATGAATGGAATTCCCTTTTCAGATATCACCATCTCATAATATGTTGGGATACAATTTTGAAGGGTTCTCTTGTACAGAGAGATGGAGTTTACATGTTTGGATTGTTTTTTCAAGAAGAACATTTCTCTGGATTTGCCATCAAAAGCAAAGGTGTATGATTTTGTAACTTATCTGCGTATTAATACCCACCTACCTGCAGGATGCAGAAAGAGACACATCTTGCCAGCTGAATGATGGTTATTAAAAGTCTGATCTCCAAACCTCCTACTTAATGCTGAAAAGCCAACACCATCCTTTTATACTAAATAATTAGCCTCATCCAGGCATGTACTCAAGTTTTAAATGTTCGTATTTAAGCCAGAAACTCATTACAAAACCATGGATAACATTATCATCACTTCTACAGTTGTATTAAATCAAAGGATCGTTCCGTTGACAGCCCAGCCTGAATTTTATCCTTTGTAACTTCAAAGGATGCCAAAAATGCAAGGAGCACCCACCTGATGCAGGGAAACTAATAAATGGTTAAAAGGACTAGGCCTTCTCATGCTGCCAAAGACCAAATGCTATAGAAAGGGAATCATGACATGCATAATTTAGTGACTCCATTGTCAACGAATGGCTTAAGGAGAAGAACAATCTGTATGGTAAATTTTACCTCAGTCCTTTAGGGGTTAAAATATGCATTGGTTAGAATACAAACTGTAGCTGTTTCGTCAAAACATATTTGAAGCAAAATAAATTTGAACTGCTCAGAATAAGTTCCAAGACCTAGTTATATAATGATTCATCAGTAATCCAAGTGCCCACAGTTAGTCAGAAGAGCAACATTTAAACCCAAATAATAAATGCTTACACTTACTGGCTTGTTCATAAGTCAGTGTGAACCACAAACTGAAATTACAGTGGCTACATCCAAAAACCATACACTATTGAAGGCAAAGGGAGTTTATTAGATGCCTCTGAGTGGACAGAAACAGCTGTCAAACATGAAGGCTGGAAAATAAGGTAAATTATGAGGAAATAAGTCCCATTGAATCTAGTGGGTCTTCTAAGTAAGAATGTGTGGTATTTGGCTGCAAAACTCTTTCAGAACAAACACTTACAGAAAGCAGATCTGTATTTTGCTTTATATTTTACTTAATGGATAAACAAGGGAAAATATTTTGGCTTGTGAAGAATCCCCACATCACAAGAAAAATGCCTCCCAAAACTCATCAGCCTCCACCCTTTTACATCAAGCACCTCAATCCAAAGGAATTTGGATCAGAAATCAGCACAGTCCTTGATAATGACATTGCATTAATGAAAATAACACTTGTCATGGTGACACCCATGAGAGGGGAAATCTCCTTTTGTAATGAATGAAACTTGCATGCATCTGTAGAGGGGGGAAATCTCTTGGAATTAAGCTACTTGAAAGTCCCTCTGCAAATCTGCATTTGGAATGTTTTGTTTTGTTTTTGTTTTTAAGAAAAGAAAGCAAGAACCAGTGATTCAAATGGCTGGCCATGATTTTGATTTGTTGTATATGGACATGGAAAGTTGTACAATAATGAGTTGTGTGATAATGGTGATATGATGCAGTATTCAGCAATATAAGCATCTTTGCTGCAGTGTTTTGAGAAGATGAAATAAACGAGTGTTAGTACAGTATATGGAAATTGTTATTAGCATAATCCACATTTAAATGGTTCTCGTCCTATAAAAGCATGAAGCTCTACTTAGCTACTGATTTTTGTGTGTGTGCACCTTTTACTGTGAATTCAAGTGATGCATATTGGTACTATTTAAAATACCACCTCCCTCAAAGCATATCACAAAAACTGTGCCCTGGCATGTGTGTGTGTGTAAAAATATACACAAACTCACACTCAGCTCTTGTGCTTGAAAACAGTTCAAATAATTTCAATGGTGGCAACAGATCCACATGTGCAAAGGCAAATTGGCTTTGTCCTTTGAAATGAATAGTGGTGCTGGTGCAGGTGAGATAACCCCATACTGCACATCAGTATTCCTATGCCCAGAACAGACTACTGGATCAGGTCCTAGTGAACAGTGATAATTGTACAAAGCTAGTCTTTTGGTTCAGCTATTCTGCAAAAGGGTCCCTATCAAATTATTTTCAGGATGACTGTTAATGATTTGTTTAGCTGTATTGAGCAATATTATTTATTATTAATTTATTAGCGTGTATGTAATTTAAAAGTAAACTTAGTGCCAAAATGCATGTTTTTCCAATTAGCACTCAGTCAAGGTATAGACAATAGTATTCAATTTTTGACCCATTTGTCACATTGTGATGTAAACCAATTTCTATATTTCAATTTGTTTCTTGTGAGAACTGTTGCACTATTTTATTTTATTTTTACTTTTAGCTGTATTCCAGCAGCCCACTGCATGCCATTTGTGTAAGGCCTCTTTCTAAAAAAATCTTGTGAATTGTCTCTCATAATAACCACTGAACTTTTAACTCTTGTGTGGGAGTCTTTTAGGTTTTTGGCACAGTACGGTATTTTGTTACCTCAGTCTTCTATCAGGTTGCTGTATTTTTCAGCTTGTTACATTGATGATAATTGTTTCACTAATTAAAAACTTTAATGTAAAAATAAAATATAGTTTTCTTTCTTTAGCACATATTTTACACATATGGTTTATAACTGCTTTTTGACCCAAAGTCCCCCAAAGCTATGAACATATTAATACAAAAGAAAAATGGAATTAATATAAAATAGCAGATCACGATTACACTGGTTGTGCATTCGTCAAACAGCATCCATGCTGTCACTTAACATGCAGCTCCCCAGCATTCCACCTTGTGCTTGGGAGCCAGGTTAACTAACACACATACACCTCTTGCCCAGCTCATCCAATCTCTCACATCCACAAGCAGTCATCCAGCAGCAGTACCCTCATCCTCATCACCCCCCAAAGGAGTAACACAAAGGCGTGATTTCCACTTGCAGCTACTCACATGCAATAGGTTGTTGTTTACCAGGTGCAGATAAAAAAGTCTGGGGAGCCAAGTTAGCATTGTCAGGCTCCTGCCAAGGAGGATGTTTCCTGAAGAGGATGTTTACTGATCAAGAACTTTCTGGCCCTGCTGCTTTTGCCCCTTGAAGTTGCTGCCCTCGGTGAATGGACAACTAACTACATTAAGTGAGGATATAGAGCAGCATACCCAACTTGCTTTGCACTCCCCCTCCTAGTTGCTGAGTGGATTGGGCTGAAAGTGGGGAAGCAAATGGGCAGCAGTGGCAGGGTTAAAGAAGAGACGGCCCGATTCAGAGACAGTTGGTCCACTTGCCCAAGAGTTTCCAAAACCTAAAAACTTTGCAGAATTAGTGTTCTTGAGTATTTCAACTTTTCTTGTTTTTTAAAAATAAAAGGCTTCTATCCTTTGTGATATCAGTGAAATTTATATTTGAAACTGCAATGGGTATTGGCAGAAGCCTCCAGGGTTCAGGAAGTTGAATTTGTTTCTGTTGAGGTTCTGAAGAATAAAAGACAATTCCATAAAGCCTGACAAGAACAAAATATGTATAAAGAAAACTAGGAAATGCTGGGGTTAAACAATCAGGCAAAAGACTTTCATCAAGCTGTTCACACAAATTTGCTGGCATTTTATAGTTAATTATCAACTACATGCTCCCCCCCCCCAAAAAAAAACCTGAATAGGGAAAAACAACATTAGAAGTGGTCCTTGGTGTCAGGTGAAGCTGTCAAAATTTTCACACAGCTCTTGAATAGCACTATACTCAATGATACTGCAAACAGAACTTTGACAGTTATATGCCACCGAATTTCAGGTGTAGGGGATAAATGTTAGGAGAGAGCTCTTTAATGTCCTGCATGCAGGCTTCCTAGAGGCATCTGGTTGGTTACAGTTTTATGTACATAAAATGTTTTCTCGGGGAAAACTAAGAACAGACCAAAGGCCTGCTGAGGTGGCCTCCCATGTGACTATGGGAAGCACACAAGCAGGATGTAAGTGCAATATCCTTCTCCTACTGTTGGTCCCCTGAGAGAGACTAGCATCCAGACGCAATGTATCTCTGTTCCCAGAGGTTAGGGCTGGACGATATCAGCTGTTCAACACTGCCATGTGTCACCAGCCGAACATTGCGTGGCGAGTTCCCGCCCCCCGCCAGGATAAAGAAAGACACGAGACACCAAATTTAAAGTTAATTGGGCGAATTAGGCCACAACTTTATTGAATTCAGGAATGAGAGGCATTGGCTTAGGCATTGGTCCTAACGACTATCCGGCTCCAGCCCATTTGCTGGAGACATGGGGAAGGGTTAACCTTAAATCGGGGGAGTCTCCTGCCAAGGCACGTCGACTAGGAGCTCCCCCGGGTCACCGCTTTGGGGCGTGCCTTTGGCCCACACCTCCATAGGCTTCGGACAGGGCCACGCCCCACGGAGTCCTTTAACGGACCACCCTTCGCTCGCTGGGGGGAGGTGATGGCGTTCCTCCCCCCCCACATCCTCTTAACCACTTCTTACCAATGCCTACCGCCAAATGCCGAGAAGTTGTGACGAGTTGCTACGAGGTAGGCGAAAAACCAAAAGGCCAGAAATTGCCAATTGGGAAAAATTCCTACCATGCCCCTTGTGGCGACAGACCGAAGTCCATAGCAAAGTCAAAGACCTACCTAAGCCTACTTAAAGGGAGGGAGGGTGGGAAAACGTGAGGGCGAGCCGGCGAAAAGAGGGCGAGCCCCCTCCGTGCCGGCTCTAAATAGGGCAAACCACGCTCCCCCAAACAGCCAGCTGAATGGCTGGCTGGGGGGGCTGGCCCGGCCGGGATTCCCCTGCTCTCGCGGGGGCTGGGACCAGCCCCCGCTCATGTGGTGTGGGCCTGAAGCCCGCAACCCCACCTCCTGGGCAGGCTGGAAGTGGCTTTGTGCTTTGGTGGTATACTGCAATGTTGAAAAAACATTCTGCATTGGCCTCTGCCCACAAGACACCGGATGAAACATTTCCAGTTCTCACCTCGAGAGCTGAGGTGGTTTCACCCAGGCTTGTACGAGTCTGGGACAATGCAGGTCTCTCCATTGTATGAAGGCAGATTGGGATGGTGGTTTCACCCTTGGCAAGGAACTAAAAGCACCACTGGCCAACTGGAGGGGGTCTTGCAGGGCTGCTGCAATGGAGCCAGCTTTTGGGCTGCGACCTTAGGGGCCAACCCCTAAATACACTCCTGACTTGACCTGACTAGAACAAATTATATTGAAATAATAATAATAATAATAATAATAATAATAATAATAATAAATTTTATTTATATCCCGCCCTCCCCAGCTGAAGCCGGGCTCAGGAAGGCTAACAACAATCAAATAATCAAACAGTCAAATAATCACACATAAAAATATTTCATTATAAAAATTAATTAAAATCAAATTGATGGCAACCGATTAAGCAAAATTCTGTGCAGGTTGCCAGAGGAGGGAGTCAGGATGCGCCCTGACCAAAGGCCTGGTGGAACAACTCTGTCTTGCAGGCCCTGCGGAAAGATGTCAGGTCCCGCAGGGCCCTAGTATCTTGTGACAGAGCGTTCCACCAGATTGGAGCCGCAGCCGAGAAGGCCCTGGTTCTAGTTGAGGCCAGCCTAACCTCTCTGAGGCCTGGGACCTTGAGGATGTTATTATTTGCAGACCGTAGGTTTCTCTGTGGGGCATACCAGGAGAGGCGGTCCCGTAGGTACGAGGGTCCTAGGCCGTATAGGGCTTTAAAGGTTAAAACCAGCACCTTAAACCTGATCCTGTACTCCACCGGGAGCCAGTGCAGCTGGTATAGTACCGGATGAATGTGATCTCACAGCGAAGACCCCATAAGGAGTCTTGCCGCGGCATTCTGCACCCGCTGGAGTTTCTGGGTCAGTCTCAAGGGCAGCCCCACGTACAGCGAGTTACAATAATCCAGTCTAGAGGTGATCGTCGCATGGATCACAGTGGCTAGGTCAGGGCGAGAGAGATAAGGGGCCAACTGCTTAGCTTGGCGGAGATGAAAAAATGCCGCCTTTGTTATAGCTGTAATCTGCGCCTCCATAGAGAGGGAGGTATCGAAGATTACACCCAAACTCTTAACGGACGGTGCTGGCACTAATTGCACCCCCGCAAGAGATGGGAATTGCCCCCTCAGTCCCATATCGTCCCGCCCCAGCCAGAGGACCTCTGTCTTCGAAGGATTTAACTTCAACCGGCTCCCACGTAACCATCCAGCCACAGCTTCCAGACATCTGGTCAGTGTGTCTGGGGCCGAGTCAGGATGGCCATCCATCAACAGATAGAGTTGGGTGTCATCAGCATACTGATGGCAACCCAGCCCAAAACTCCGGACAAGCTGGGCGAGGGGGTGCATAAAGATGTTAAAAAGCATCGGGGAGAGAATCGCACCCTGAGGCACTCCACACACCAAGGAGTGGCGCGATGACAATTCCCCCCCAAGCGCCACCCTCTGTCCCCGACCAGAGAGAAACGAGTGCAGCCATTGAAGGACTGTGCCCTGGATCCCCACGTCGGCAAGGCGGTGGTCCAGGAGTTCGTGATCGACCATGTTGAAGGCTGCTGACAGATCTAGAAGAATCAGCAGCCCCGACCCGCCTCGATCCAGCTGCCTGCGGAGATCACCTGTTAGGGCGACCAGAGCCGTCTCAGTCCCATGACCAGCACGGAAGCCCGACTGGAATGGATCCAGAGCAGATGTTTCATCCAGAAACCTACCACGCTGTTCAGCAACCGCTCTCTCAATCACCTTACCCAGGAATGGAAGATTCGAGACCGGGCGGTAATTGGATAGATCTAAGAGAAACAGGCATTCCCCTTTTGCTTTATACTTTTTTAAGCAGTCTTAAATTGGTGAGTATCAGCACATCTTTGTGTTAATACATTCCATAGTTTAATTGTATGCTGTCTCCATCCTGAATTTCCCACCATTCAGCATGACTGGACAACTCTGGGTTCCACCAATACAAAAGACACAGAAAATGTTGCTCTAAAAAAGGTCTGACTCAGCATAAGGTAGCTCCTTCTGTTCATGTGTAGTTTTTCTGTAACCTAGTAAACACTGTTTTCTCACTGTGCCAATTATAGGCAAGTATTGGGCATCATTTTGCTTTTATTTCTGTAGCTAAATTATACTTTGCATTCTCCCTTCACTTTCAGAGGCACCATGCCTTCTGAATGTGTTACCGGGAATCACAAGTGCGAATTACCAGAGGCATCTACATGTGGCCACTACAAAAACAGGATGGATTAGATTAACCTTTGGCCTCATACAGCTTGGATCTTCTTATGGGTTACAATAAATAAAACTAGTGTTTTGGTTAAGTGACTCTGAGTGTTCTGAGAGGGGGAAGTCCAAACAGGCTTATCAAGGTGAATAATTTCAGTCAAATTATTAAAGTAGACTTAGGGTGGGAACACTGAATGATTGAAGACTGGGAACTGGCCTGTTTCCGCCTGAGGCCTACTCCTACTGTGCTCTATAGTGCTGGGTGCCTCAGATTAGTGGCTGCCAACCCTAAATCTAAATATTTATACCTTATGGCATTGGGGAAGGGTCCTAGAAAGTAGGGAAAGTGCCCTATGAGATTCCTGCATTGCAGAGGGTTGGGCTAAATCAGTGTTTTTCAAGCACTGTTCCGCGGCACACTAGTGTGCCGCGAAATGTTGCCTGGTGTGCCGTGGGAAAAATTGAAAAATTCAAAAGATTTAAAAATAAAATATTTTATAATTTTTCATATTTCTGTTTACTTACTATTTCATAATAAAGTAATTATAAAATACTTTCTTTGTGTTTATTTGATTCCTATTCAAGAGAATTACTTTATATATAGTCAATATAGGCACAGAGTTAAATTTTTCAACATTTTCTAATGGTGGTGTGCCTCGTGATTTTTTTCATGAAACAAGTGTGCCTTTGCCCAAAAAAGGTTGGAAAAACACTGGGCTAAATGACCCTTAGGATCCCTTCCAACTCTATGTTCTATGATTCTTTTATTATCAGTGGGTAGGATGCTTTAGTCCTACTGACTTTTAAAAATATGAAGGTGTTTGAGATTTTTATGTGTTTTGTTTTATGCTGGTTTTCATGTGCATGTTTTAAGATGCCTTGAGCTACTTTTATAAAAAGAAACCGATAGGTTACATATTCATCACCATCATTATAACTGTTATTTAAAAGGCAGGTTTTACTCAGGCAGGTTTGTCTCAATTTTCTTCCCATCCAACCCTGAGTAAAGGCAGTTGGAGGCTTTAAAAATCCCCTCAGGCTTGCTTTCTTTTTTCTGAGGGGATTTTTAAAGACTCCAACTGCCTTCCCCGTCCCCTTTTTGAACAGATTTTATTGTATTGTATTTCTATGCCGCTTTTCATTCAAATGAATCTCAAAGCAGCTTACAAACAATCAAGAATAACAGAGCATTGCAAATACATTGCAAGTCCTATAAAAGATTAAGAAAACATCAACAATTACAATCTGTAAAACACTATTAACAAAACAACGAAAAATAAGCTAAACATTGCAGTTAACACAAAAAGGCATATTATATGGCTGAAAAAATCAATACGGCATTAATGATCTTTAAAACAATACAGTGGTTGGACAGGGGCAGATGGAGGGGAACTGAGAGGCTACATTTTGAGGGCAGGACAGAAAAGGGCCCCCAGATTTAAACCACCAGAGCGAAATGAGATAAATAATAATGTTATCTTCTTGATCCGTTTATCAACTGTCGCCGTTACACACGTTAATCTATTTAAACTGCTATCTTAAGGGCAGGGTTCCCCACTCCTGGTGCCCGTGCGCCATGTGGGGGAGGCCATATTCACAGTCTGAAAACAGTTAACTTCTTGATCTATTTTAAACTGTTACCTTGAAGAAGATTGTTCATTTGTGTTGTTGTTGTTTTTTGCTCCCTAGACAGATATGTCCGTTTTCTTTCCATCACACTCCCCCAGGAGCCATTTCAGGGGAAAGATGACTTTGAAGAGGGGGGGGGGGGAGGCGGGAAGCGTCCCTTTAACTGCAGCCTTAAAAAAAAAAAATCCCCTCAAGCTGCAGTTAAAGGGACGCTTCCCGCCTTTTCTTTCTGTCCTCAGAGGCCTTAAAGTGCTGGGAGGAAGGAGCAGGTCTTAAGTTTCTTTTAAACCGCGCTTTCTTCCCCCTTCGTGGCAAATCCTTGTATAAGAGGTAATTCTAACCGCCCCCCCCCGACTCAAGTTGGTGAAAAATACGCTCCCTCATTATGGGGGGGGGGGGGAGAGGAGAACAGATCACAACAACCTTCTATAGCTGTGGAAACAGGCCCCCACCACCACCACAAACACACTTTGTATATTGGGGGGGGGGGTCCTGGATCCATGAACAAGGAAGGGAAGCATATTAATGGAGTGGGGGGTGCCATCCCCTTAGCAGTTTGGGGAGCGTGTGGTAACTTTATTAATAGTAGTAGCAGGAATGACCAAACGCCATTTTGAAAGGAAAACGGATAGGAACCCTTTATGAATAGGTGCTGGGGTGGGGGGGGGAGAGAGACAGAAAATCCCGAATTTGCAAGAGTTGAGAAGTATTTCTCACAGACTAGGAGGGGGAATGAGAGAAACCCACATAAATAAGTATGGGGCTAGCTAATAACTTTTTCTTTGGGGTAAGGGATAGCTTTTTAACATGGGTCAGAGAGCTCATCTATAAAGGTGGAGTAACTTGTGTTTTTTGGGCAGGGATTATACAGTATTGTCTTTTTGTCAATACTGTACAGTATAGAAGAATTATCCCACATTTATTGGTGTTGGGGGGGGGGAGATACAGAAAGTAAAGGGGGGTCATTTATAGCAGAAGGGAAGCTTATTTAAATCACTCCCCACTACCATCCTCTCCAGGAGGACAAAGCAAAGTCCCCCTTAGTAGGAGTGTGAAGAACTAAACTGGACTAATTTATGGTTAGGGAGTGTGGATTCCTTTCAAGCACACACACAGAAGATATTTCATATATGGGAGAGCTGATCACACATAATATCATCATTATGAGTTGGCATGTATTCCAGTGTCACAATTATTCAATATTTTAAGGCCTTGTTAAGCATCTTTCTAAGTCTATCCTTAAAATTGGTTTCTTGGTTTTGAGTAAGTTGATAATAACATTCTCTCCCTGCTTTTCCATTTCAGTTACAGGCACTTTGTTGCAAGGCCAGGAGTTAAAGATGTATTTCCGTAGAAGAAACAATTTTATGGTGGTAGTTTCTTTTCTAATTGTACTGTCCTTTGAAGCATACTTGTGGCTGATGCAAACCCCTTTGCTGCCACAAACAATACAGTCAACGGATCTCTGCAAAGGTGAGATTGCCAATGATACAATAACAGCTTTAAAATATAATAAAACATTTATCATTTCACCCTATCACGATGACAGAGAAGAAAACCTAACTCGTGTGATCGCAGTAGTGCGCTACAAGAAAATACAGGACCTTTATTGTTGGTTTTGCTGTAGTCATGATGGCCATGTCTCCATAATAAGAGCAGCCATAGACATTCACTTGGATAGAACTGATTTCCCTTTTGGTCCAGCAGATATCGTGTGCTTGGAACCCAGAAAGTGCTCTCCAAAATACGTGTCAATTCATTCATCTCCTAGAGGGAAAATCGACAAGCTACCAAGGTTTGAAATTAAGAACCGTGTGCCCGAGGATTCATTTTCTGCTGAATTCACCCTTTGTCTCCCTGTCATGTTTGGAAACTACAGCAATGTCTTGCAGTTCATACAAAGCATGGAAATGTATAAAATTCTTGGTGCACAGAAAGTGCTGGTCTACATGTACAACTGCAGCCAACTCATAGAGAAAGTATTGGAATTTTATGTTGCAGAAGGTACCATTGATATTATTCCATGGCCAATTTTTTCATATGTTAATTTATCTTCTTTCTGGTATTCTTCCAAAGACTGGGACTATGGGAAAGCTACAGTCCTAAATGATTGCATCTACCGCAATATGTACAGGAGCAAATATGTGGTTCTTAATGACATTGATGAAATTATCCTACCCATTAAGCATCTGAGTTGGAAAACAATGATAAGCGATCTTGAGGATCGAAATCCAGAGACAGGCATCTTCTTGTTTGAGAACCATTTATTTCCTCAGCATATCTTTTCCTCTACAGACACACTCAACATTTCATCCTGGAAAATGGTCCCAGGAACTAATATACTGCAGCATATTTACAGAGAGCCCATTAAACTGAAGTTTAGTAATCAGAGAAAGATGATTGTTAATCCAAGAGCAGTGGTTCAGACTTCAGTCCACACCATTCTCAAAGGTTATAGTAAGACGCTGGTAGTTCCCAAAGAGATTGCAATACTTTATCATTGCAGACAGTATGTTGAAAAAGAGGTCCCTGGAAAATACCTCATTAGGGACACAACGATCTGGAGATACAATGTTTCTTTGATTAATAATGTTAACAACATACTTGAAAAACAATTCCCTAGAAAGAGTTCCAAGTTTAGATGGAATAAATTCTAGGAGGCATTGTAGCTTTTATAAACAGTTGTATTTTTACACATACAAAATTACTTACTAACAAAGTGTTGGTACAATCCATATGCTAAATTTGTAGAACTTAATTCTACAATTAGAAATGTACAACCACCTACTGTATGCTCAGTAAAGTTGTAAGGATTTTTTTAAAAAACATATTTCCCCAGGACATCAGTTTCTATTCACTGTTACCTGGACTTAAATCTACGCTATAGATTGCCCTAAGGTCATACTCTTAGAACTGTCATGGCTTTCTTCAAAAAATCCTAGGAACTGTAATTCACCGACTAATGAATAGTTTTGAAAAACTTGCTTATCATTTTGTGCAGTTTATTTGGTCCTGAATAAAGAATTTATCTGATGGTTTCGGATTTTCTTCTTTTCCCTCCAAACTGTGGGTGGAACTAATAATACAAGCTGTGGCAGAAACTCTAGGAGTCTCTCTGAGTGGAAAAAGAACTTGCAGGATATGAGACCAAAAGCCCTTTCCTTTTGTTAGCCTTTACAATCCCACATCTCCATTCTGCATAACTCTTAAAAATGCAGGAACCCTTTCCTTCCTAGCCGCTCACCCTAGCAAATATGGTAATCAATTCTGTGTGTCCCTGCTGAGAGAGATTTCAGGAAAGGAGCTGGTGCAAATATCTCTAAAGAAGTGTGAAGCAGTTGGGGAGTGTCCTTAGCTCAGTAGCAGAGTATCTGGCACCTTGTGGGAGCCACAGTGCCTCATCCCCCTCCCCCTATTCTGGAAATTTAAAATTATGAGCACAGATCTCCAGATTGCATCTTTTTCAAACCAATCAAGCCAAATACGCTATTTGCTGAGAACATTCAGGAAGCTTGTAAAGTACCTTCCTAAGAACTAGAAACAGGAAGCTGCCTTATACTGTGTAACACAACTTATTGACACTTCCTATTGTCCTGCTCGTGGGACACAGGTGGCGCTGTGGGTTAAAGCCTCAGCGCCTAGGACTTGCCGATCGAAAGGTCGGCGGTTCGAATCCCTGCGGCGGGGTGCGCTCCCGCTGCTCGGTCCCAGCGCCTGCCAACCTAGCAGTTCGAAAGCACCTCCGGGTGCAAGTAGATAAATAGGGACCGCTTACCAGCGGGAAGGTAAACGGCGATTCCGTGTGCGGCTCTGGCTCGCCAGAGCAGCGATGTCACACTGGCCACGTGACCCGGAAGTGTCTCCGGACAGCGCTGGCCCCTGGCCTCTTGAGTGAGATGGGCGCACAACCCCAGAGTCTGTCAAGACTGGCCCGTACGGGCAGGGGTACCTTTACCTTTACCTTTATTGTCCTGCTGCTTTCTCCCATGGCAACTGCTATTTAGTGCTCAATCAGAGCAAACAGCAATTCGGGTTTTCCCTGGATTGTCATTTGTTCCAATCTATCACTAAAGAGTGGATTTTCCATTGGAAAGGATCTTGTCAGAGGGAAAACTGCTCCAACCTGCACCTAGAAAACATGGTTCAAGTGGAAAACTGCTCTGACCCATGCTTTCTAAGCGCAGCACTAGCGGAAGTGTGGACAAGTCTTTAGTCAGACCAAAGCTAACTTGAGTTTGTCTATATTGACTGGCAGGAGATCTACAGGGTTTCAGGCAGGTGTTTTCCAAAGCCTTACCCTCCCACAAACATTTAAAAGGCTGTAGAATATTAATCATCCAAAGGCTCCAAGCGAACCTCCCTGGGGAGTCACTGCAGAAAAGACCTGTTCTCATGTTGCCACCTAAAGACATATTTCCTCTATCTCCTGACAAAGGTCATCGTGCAAGGCGACCAAAGCAGTTTCTGTGCCAAAATCAGGCCTGAACCCTGATAGAAAGGGAGCTACAAAATCTGCTGCTTCCAAGGGCAACTGGATCTGGCCTTAGATTATTTCTCAGGTTATGTCTGTTTGTTTTAAAAGAGCAAATAAGGTACTTCTGTGTGAACTAACCCACACAGAACATTCACTGTAGACATGCAGGGCAGTCATACTTTCAGGCTTCCCATTTTGGCATCTGGATGGCCACTATCAGTGCTTTTTTTTCTGGGGGAATACAGAGGTGTGCATACCCCTAAACATTTTGTGAATCTAAGTTTGGCCTCATTGAGAGGCAGTATTTCAAAATGAGTAGGGAAATGAGAGTACCCCTAAACATTATTTTTTTTAAGAAAAAAAGTTCTGGCCGCTATGAGAACAGAATGCTGGACCAGATGGGCCATTGGTCTGATCCAGCAGGACTCTTCTTTTCCAGGCATTCCTAGTGCCTCTACAGAAAAGAGAGATTGGTCAATCACAACTGTTGTCGCTTGCTTGCTATATTGCTTCCATGTATTTCTGCACTTGCATTGCAAAGTGGAGTGGATCTGGAGTGGCAAGGTGATACATGTATATTGAGAGTGTGTGAACATCTCTTTTCATTTGACATATTCCTGCATAGCCAGGCTTATCTGCCAAGGATGCATTAATCTAATGAAATAATCCAAGCCTAGTATCTGCAGCAGAGGTTTGGGAGTGTGCATTTGTGTGGAAAGCATGCCGAGGGAAAAGGAAGCATGGAAATTCCCGCCCCAGATCCATGTGAGTCATTGCCAGTGAGTTCTCTGCTTCTTTTAGTTGTTGCTTAATATTGCTCTCTTTAAGCAACAGCATCCAAAACAGGTTATCAGGGCCCTGTTGAGCCACATCTTTGCCCACATGGTTTGAAACCCAGAACAAGTTTTGCCGGTCTGGCCTGTGAGAGAGAGAGTCTGTCTTTTATCTTCTCTTTTTTCAGAAATTTAACATGTGGAACAAAGCTAACCCCCTCATCAGAATATGCTCCTCTATTTATTTGTTTATTTTGTTCTGGCCTGCATGGATCATTGTACATTGGACGATAGGGTCACAAACGTGATCCGTGCAGGATGCACGTCCGCAACCCACAGTGTTCGCAACCTGCAGCGGCGTGTCTGTGCACGTGCGGGTTGCGATTTGGCGCCTTCTGCGCATGTGCAATGCGCGATTTAGCGCTTCTGCGCATGCGCAACCGCCAAAACCTGGAAGTATTTCCGGGTTTTGGCGGTCCGTAACCCAAAAAGACGCAACTTGAAGCATCTGTAACCCGAGGTATGACTGTACAGTACTGCATGTGTGTGGTCATGTATTTAAACTCTGGTTAGCAAAGCACAGAGATTTACAAGTTTGTGTGTGTGTGTGTAGACAGTGGCGGAGGAAGAGGAGTGCGGGGGGAGTGCACCACTCCAGGCAACGCGATCCCAATGGGGTGCCATCGCGGCTGCCCCACCTGCCCACACTGGGCACCACGCCCCCGCAGGCGCCACGCCACAGCCCCAGGATGCGCGCCACAACCCTGGGATGCACACCAGCCCTGCCCTGTCTGCTCTCTGCCCCCGGTGAGGGAGCATGAAACTCCACCACTACGTGTGGATTGTATTGTATTGCTTAAAAGTCATTGAACACCAGCTTGGAGAAAAATCATCTCACCCCTCCGCCACACCTTGTCCTGTTTTACCAGAACAAAGATGGCAACCTTATCATTAGCACACTCTGAACACTTACTCAGAAACAGACTGGCAGCTAGCCAAGATGTTTAAGAGTTTCACCCTTCTGAGGGCAGGAAATCCTAGGATTGCGATTAAAAGTTCTCTGTCACTCTAGAACCACAACTCTGCTCTTAAAAAAGAGCCAGACTTTGTGTGTGTGTGTGTTAAGTGACTGGGAGATGCATAGAAAAGTATGGGATGAACGAATAACCCATGGGAACACTTAGAAACAGCCCAGAAGCAAATAAGCTTGGACACAGGAAAAATGCTCATTATCATATAAGCACCCTGCAAAGAAATCAGAACAAATGCTCCATAAACAGGCCATCTGGAGAAAGTCCCAAGAACTGAAAATATGAAACCCCCCCAATTCAGCTGGTCCCAGTCAACAATCTAGCATCTGTGTGGATGCTTCTCAATGGTTTGAAATCTCCTCCCAGTTTATTTATAAATAATATTTATAGACTGCACCATGTCCAAAATGTAATTTGAAGGTGTAACTCGGTAGCAGACCTGAATCTGGCATGTTGCAGTCATTTAATCTGTGGGTTTCCAGAACATGGGAACCACTTTCATCCTTTGGTAATATGTTATTACCTAACAGCACTTCTTATTTGCGTGGATCAAGCTTCAGTTCATTCACGCAAATTGAGCTCATTACTGGTTCCAAACAGCTGCTCAGGACAGGCAGGCTGACACCTGGATTAGATGAAAAGGAGAGAGGGAGAGATCAGGATGATGTGAACTGCACACTGAAAGCTCTCCCACCTAATTCAGTTCATGATGCCCAGGTATGTCTCTTCTCTCTCCCTTTTCTGGGTCAACATCGCAGTCAGATGGTGAATCACAGCTAGACTTTCCTTCAAAGAACAGCAGATTATGATCTCCTTTCCTCAGCCACTTGTTAGGCTTGTTCTTCCACTAAACTGAAATTTTACATCATGCTAGCTGTTCCTGCTAAAATATTTTGCATACTGTGGTGCGTCTCTGAACCTTCTCATCTCTTACTTTTCTCCTGCGCTGAACAAGACAAGACATCAGACTATTGGCTGATGGTCTTATACATATTTTTGGGATAGATTGGAAGAGCTGGGGATTCTTTGCATAAACTTTTCTCTCTCTTTTTGAAACATGCTTGCTCTGGCGGATTTTCTGGTTTTTTATTTGTAGGGTGAAAAGGAGGAGGGAAATAGACAATTAGCATTTTCCTGTGTGACCTGAAGACAAAAGCAGGTACTGTGTCCCATTTTACCTTTGTCTTGTCGTGCTAAATGGTGCTAAATGTGCTAAATAATTATGCTCCTTGGTGGTCTCTGAAAAACATTTTTAAAAATGTACTTTGCTTAATGGTAGTAACATTTTAATAATATATGTAGGAAGTACATAAACCTAGATCTTTCAGAAGACATTAGGAGTTACTTGAAGCTGTTTGGAGAGTTTTATCTTTGGCTGATGACTTTTCTCTTCTCCGGTAATTTCTGTTTTTACTGATATTTTTTATTAATTAATTAATTTTGCTTATGTCCTGCTGCTCTGCATGTTTTAGAACTGAGATCTTTGTGTCTCATCTGCTTACTTATTTAGTGATCCTTTACAACCTCTGTGCTACTGACTCTCAAACTATGGGATTGTTGAAATATATACTGTACAGTGGAACCTCAGGTTGCGGACGTAATCCATGATAGGGGAACGTCTGCAACCCGCGGCGCTCGCATCCTGAAGCGCTGCGCCGGCGTGGGCACGATTCGGCACTTCTGTGCATGCGCGACCTGCGAAACCCGGAAGTAACCCTTTCCGGTACTTCCGGGTTTCCTGTGGTCCGCAATCCGAAAATGCGTACCCTGAAGCGTCCATATCATGAGGTTTGACTGTACAAATATATACAACAAAAATTAGTCTATTTGAGCCATGCCACTAGACCCAATTTTTTAAACCAATGCGGACTAAAGTTGCTTCTGCCCCCTCCCCTCCCCCGATTAGGAGCCCTGAAGCTTAAGCTTCATTAGTTTTGTAGTAGATCCACTTGTGTGTGAGAGAGAGTGTGTGTGTAGATAGATGACAGATAGAAAGATTATAGAAAAATTATTATATTTCTATTATTTATCCCAACAAAATATATAAAAACGCAGTAAAAGCTCAAACATCAAAAACTTCCCTGTACCAGTGGCTGCCTTCAGATGTCTTCTAAAAGTTGTGTAATTCTTTATCTCCTTCATGTCTTATAGGAGGATGTTCCACAAGGTGGGTGCCACTATGAATAAGGCCCTCTGCCCGGTTCATAGCTGTCAACTTTTCCCTTTTTTAAAGAGAAATTCCCATATTCCAAATAGGATTCCTTGCAAGAAAAGGGAAAAGTTGACAGCTATGGCCTGGTTCCCTGTAGCTTCACTTTTCGCAGTTGGGGAACCACCAGAAGGCCCTTAGAGCTGGATCTCAGTGTCTGGGCTGAACAATGGGGGTGCAGACACCCCTTCAGGTATATGGGGCCAAGGCTGTTTCGGGCTTTAAAGGTCAGTACCAACACTTTGAATTGTGCTCAGAAATGTACATGCGCTTCAACATTTCTCTGATGAAAATAAGGACATCCCATTCCATAATGATAATTTTACTCTTTATTCCTCACACATCTTATTGGGTTGCCCCAGCACTCTGGGCAGCTTCCAACATATATAAAAACATAATAAAACATTAAAATTTAATTACCTTCCCAATACAGGAGTACCTTCAGACGACTTGGGGGTTGGATAACTCCATACCCTCCAACACTTCTCCAGTGACACTAGGGATATCCTAAGGAAAAGCGGGACATTCCGGGATCAAATGAGAAACCAGAACAGCTTCTCTAAATCAGGGACGTCCCTGGAAAATAGGGGCTATTGGAATGTCTGAATGTACTGGGAGCGAATGTAGATCCTTTAGGATTGTTGTTCTATGATCCTGGCGGCTGCTCCCAGTCACCAGTCTAGCTGCTGCATTCTGGATTGTAGTTTCCAAGCCATCTTCAAAGATAGCCCCACATAGAGCACATTGCAGTAGTCCGATAACCAGAGCTTGTACCACTCTGGAGAGACAGGGTGCAGGCAGGTAGGGTCTCAGCATTGTACCAGGTGGAACTAGTAGACAGCTACCCTGGACACAGAATTAACCTGAGCTTGCATGGACAGCTACATGGGTGTAACTGAGGGGGTGCAGAGGGCAGCCCTCCGCCCCCAGATCAAGTAAAACTATCTAACTGACCAATAATGTCCCCCTTAACCAAGTCTTGTCCCCCCAACAAAAATCCTGGCTACACCCATGGACAGCTAAGTCCAAAATGACTCCAAGGCTGTGCACATTTATTCAGGACCAGGGAGTCCCCCACACCTACCCATCCCATGTCCCCCCAGAAACAGTCCCACCATCCATCCTCCAACCACATCCAGTCACTCACACATGATGTTCACTGCCTTCACTGGTTCCGATTTAAACGAGAGGTAGAGCTGGGTACCATCCACATATTGGTAAATACCCAGTCCAAACCCCTGATGATCTCCCTCAGTGGTTTCATATAGTTGTTGAAAAGCATGGGGTAGAGGACAAAGCCCTGAGGCACCCCACAAGTGAGTGCCCAGGGGTCCAAATACTCATCCCCCAACACCACTTTCTGGACATAGCCCAGTAGGAAGGAGCCTAGGTTGATGGTATCAAAAGGTCCTGAGATCCAGCAGAACTAGGAAACCGCTTTCACCTTTGTCCCTAGCCCGCTGGAGATCATCTACTAGGCAGTTTCAGTCCCATGATGGGGCCTGAATACTGATTGGAAGGGATCCAAATGGTCCACATCCCTCAAACGTGCCTGGAGCTGTTCTGTGACCATCTGCTCAGTCACCTTGCCCAGAAATGGAATATTTTAGACTGAGCAATAATTGGCTATAATGGCCAGGTCCAAATTGGGGCAGAAGAAGGGGTGGGGTGAGGCAGACCGCCCCGGGTGTCTTCGCTGAGGGGCCCAAGCCTACCCTGAGCTGTCAGGGGAAGGAGGAGGAGCTGTGCTACTTTGCCACTGGCATTCCCCCCTTCCCACTTCATTTTGACAGCTTGATGGAGGCTTGGAAGTCGCGACAGGCGGTGTGCCAAACGTCTGCCATCGGTGGCTCGCTCTGCCCCTGGCTGCAGGGCACACATGCCGCTCCATGCACCCAAGTAGCTATCCTGCGCCAGGGAGGGTACCCTCCGCGCCCCGCGCCCCTCTCCCCTCAGGAGCACGCCTGCCCTGGGCAGCGCGGGCATATGCTCCACCACTGGTCCAAATATGGTTTTTAAAGAAGCAGTTTAATTATATAATTTGTGTGTGCATGCTATAATATATATTGGTGGTGCACAATGAGATAGTTAAACTTTATGAAAAGTATAAAATCATAAATTGCAGAACAAATTACCAATGCTGAAACAAATTAATTCTCTAAAAATGTTAGATTAAAGCTCTCTTGCTGTTGTTTTTTTTAAGGAAGGCTCACACCTGTATTATGGAATAGGAGGGCACAGTGAGCCATAGACACAATTGCACCTGAGTGCCGTCTATGGTTCTGTGGAGTTCTGGCAGCTCTCGTGTTTATCCTTGCCTGGAGCTCCCCAATAAAGGCTTGGAAACAGCTGGAGTGCAAGGGGTGCAATATCTGTTACAGGTGTGACTGCCCAAACATATGTAAGACCATATGATTGTGCCTGCTATTGTGACAAAGAAGGCCTACTTTGCTGCGTTCACTAAATCCTCAAGTAGCTGCCCAGTAGAGCCTTTCCCTGTAGCACAAGGTTTGCTTTCATCTACTCCATTGAACCCAGCTTTGGAGCCCTTGGAAGCCTGCTGAGAGACTTTAGCAAGAAGAGCGGGGGTGGGGGTGGGGAGAGAGATGCTCTATTCCATTCTCACTTAAAGGCAAATTACATAATTTCCATTTTCTGAAAGAGTATAGGAACTGAACCATGGTCATCATTCAAAACTTTACCCTCTCCAAATTTTGCAGTGTAGTTCTCCAGCCAAGCTATGTGCACAAACTTGCGTAGACTAAAGTACGCATAAAAAATATACATATTTGTGAAAATATCACATAAAAATGCATTATGTTGGACCACATTTGACTCCTTGTTGCAGAAGAAAGGCTTTTTGGTTTGGGATGGTCTTTACTGACCATTTCTCCCCAAAAACAGCTTATGGAGAATAAGTTGACGGGAGTCAGGGATGGAACTTGGACTTCCCACTCCTCTCCCTCCCATCAAATAAAACAAGTCTTCAGCTAGTATTTAAGAGAATCTGCTCCACACTTAATCTGGAGAAGAGACATTTTAGAGGCAAGACAACAGCCACTTTTAAATATTTAAATATTTTAAGATGGAGTCAGCTTTTCTCTTGTTCAGGAGGGGAAACTTGAACCAAGAACTAGGATCTCAGCTAAACTTTATGGCACGACCTTAAGAAGTGCATCCCCCACTGACCTCCAACTCTGAGCAGGTATATAATGGACCACGAAGCCATTCAGGTTTCTGCCAGTCTTTATGGGCTGCAAAACTCTTTGCTGCAACCAACTAACATGATTACCTCTCTGTACAATTTTAAATTTTATCGCTTATATACAGTGGTACCTCGGGTTACAAACGCCTCAGGTTACAAACGCTTCAGGTTACAAACTCCACTAACCTGGAAGGGTTATCTCGAGTTGAGAACTTTGCCCCAGGATGAGAATGGAAATTGCGTGCCAGCGGCGCAGTGGCAGCAAGAGGCCCCATTAGCGAAAGCACGTCTCTAGTTAAGAACAGTTTCAGGTTAAGAATGGACCTTTGGAACTAATTAAGATGTGGTACCTCTAGTTACGAATCTAATTTATTCCAGAGGCCACTGGCACATGATTTCCATTCTCATCCTGGGGCAAAGTTCTCAACTCAAGGTGCCTCTTCCAGGTTAGCGGAGTTTGTAACCTGAGGCGTTTGTAACTCGAGGTACCACTGTACTGCCCTTTATCAAAAGACCACAGGGTGGTTTACATTACAACATAGCTTTCCAAGCTCCCCACCACCTGAGATGGGCTACTTGAAAACTGCTGGGGGTCTTGGCAGACTACCTACCATATTTTTCGCTCTATAAGATGCACCTGACCATAAGACACACATAGTTTTAGAGGAGGAAAACAAGAAAAAAAATACTCTGAATCAAATGTTGTTGAAGAAGAAGGAGGAGGGAGGATCAGGCATCATGACAAGAGTGATCTTATGGAGTTAACACAGGCTGCGCAGCTCTCCCTCTTGCTGTTCTGGCTTCAGCGAAAGCAACGCAAAGCCTTTTCAGCAAAGCGGGGCAAGCAAGAGGGAGAGCTGCGCAGTCTGCGTTCACTTCATAAGACGCACACACATTTCCCCTTACTTTTTAGGAGGAAAAAAAGTGCATCTTATAGAGCGAAAAATACAGTAATTGTTTTCTGCCTGCTGTAACAATGTGCTGCAGTAGATGCTGTATGCTTTTACATTTTATTTTTATTGCTTGCTTCATATATAGAGCACTTTATTGGAATACAGTTTGAGTCCACCTTGTCAGGAAACAGCACTAACACGCCTTTGTCATGTCACCCAGTATATGTATACTGATGCCCTGATATAGCAGGCGTGATATTTCCAGCCCAAGGGCCACATTTCCTACTGGGCAGCCTTCCAGGGGCCACATGCCAGTGGTGAGCAGAGCCAGAAGCAAAAGCAAGTGGAGCAATTGATGCAAATGTTGCCTTTGTATAACAGGCTAACATCTTCACACTCACCCATTCCTCTCCACTCAGCCTAGTAAGAGGCATTGCCAGAGTTTCCAGCACACATTTGAGCCCGGCAAAGACATTCAAGGACACTGTGAAGCAGGGTCAGTAGGGAGTGTGGCAGGGGAGTGGGTGTGATATGATGAGAATGTTTTCTTTGCCCAAGGAATGTATATTATATTCAGACAGTGTTAACCAAAGCACCGGAGTGGCATTCTTTGGTTGTGTGACCTTGAGAGAAAACACAACACAAGTGGTCTTTTGGCCCGAGCCATGTACTCTGCCCACAAAGTTCAAAACATTTTGTTATACATCCAATGAGTATACAGATAGGTAGCCGTGTTGGTCTGCCATAGTCAAAACAAAAAAATCCTTCCAGTAGCACCTTAAAGACCAACTAAGTTAGTTCTTGGTATGAGCTTTCGTGTGCATGCACACTTCTTCAGATACACTGAAACAGAAGTTTCCAGACCCTTCTATATAGTGAGAAGGTGGGGAGGGGTATTACTCAGAAGGGTGGTGGGAATGGGTGATTGGCAGATAGCTGTGATGAGCCTGTTGACGACTCTTAATGACTGCAATAGGTCTTATAGGAAAAAGCAAGGGGTGAGAAGGTGAAAAATGGCTTTGTCATGTATAATGAGATAAGAATCCAATGTCTTTGTTCAGACCAGGTCTCTCCTTGGTTTTAAGTTTGGTGATAAGTTGCAATTCAGCAGCTTCTCTTTCCAGTCTATTTCTGAAATTCCTTTGTAGTAAAACAGCTACTTTGAGATCTTGTATAGAATGTCCTGGGAGATTGAAGTGTTCTCCTACTGGTTTCTCTGTCTTGTGATTCCTGATGTCCGATTTATGTCCGTTTATTCTTTGGCGTAAGGTCTGGCCTGTTTGTCCAATATAGAGAGCTGAAGGACACTGTTGGCATTTGATGGCATACACAATGTTAGACAATGAGCAATTAAATAGTCCCGAGATGGTATGTGTGATGTTGTTGGGGCCAGTAATGGTGTTGTCCAGGTGTATGTGGCAGCAAAGTTGGCATCTGGGTTTATTGCAGGCTCTGGTGCCAGTGTCCGTGTTAGGTCTGGTTGTAGTATTATTGTGGGTTAGGAGTTGTTTAAGGGTAGGTGGCTGTCTGTAGGCAATGAAAGGTCTTCCTCCCAGAGCTTGAGAAAGAGAACTGTCATTGTCCAGGAGAGGTTGTAGATCTCTGATGATGCGTTGTACTGTTTTAACTTGGGAGCTGTATGTGATGACTAGAGGTGTTCTGTTATTTTCTTTTTTGGGTCTGTCTTGCAGCAAGTTCTCTCTGGGTATCAGTCTGGCTCTGTTGATCTGTTGTCTAACTTCATCTGCTGGGTATTTTAGTTCTAAAAAGGTTTGCTGTAGATCTCTTAGGTGAGAGTCTCTGTCTGTAGAATTGGAACAGATGCGGCTGTAACGTAGTGCCTGGCTATATACAATGGACTGTTTGGGATGTTTGGGATGGTAGCTAGAGGCATGTAGATATGTTTGTCGGTCAGTTGGTTTACGGTATAAGGTGGTGTCTATGCGCCCATCCTGTATTTTTATAGTAGTGTCCAAAAAATGTATTTCTTGCATAGATTGATTCATTGTTAGGTTGATTGTGGGGTGAAAATCATTGAATTTCTGGTGGAAGGTGTCCAGGGTCTGTTGACCATGTGTCCAATGAGTATGTTGCTGTTTTAGTTGTTTTAGTTTTAGTTGCTGCTCCATATGGCCAGGCTGCTCCTGGGTTGTTACCAACACAGTCTATGTTGAAGGAAGGGGAAACTGCAGGTTTCAGCTGTCTTTACCAGACTTGTGCTTTTTTATTTTGCTGTGCTCCTCATGATAAGAGCCTAGGGAGGAAACATCCAGGTCTCTCTCTGTCCTGGCTTCACTTGGGAAGCTCTGACCTTCAGCTGGTACCTGCCTGACAATCATGTTGATATGGGATGCTTGCAGATATTTGGCACAGACCTGCTTGCCCTCTTGAGAGCAGGGCTCCATAACAGAGTCTTCAGGAAGGTCAGCTGAGAGAGGCAGCTCCAGACAAGAAGGCAAGGGCTTCCCCTCCAGGTTGGGCAGAATCCTGGGGCATACATGGTACAGCAGGTGGCTGTAGCCGGACATGATCACCATGTCCCCACTGTGCATGAACATGGCCACAGGGGCTTCATCTCGTTCCAGCCCACCTAACAAAATTATGGATGACTGTCCAAAACTGAATGATAGAAGTGGCTGAAAACAGTCCAATTTGGACTAATCCACATGAATTCCCAGAGAGGAATCAAAGTGATGGTAGTTCAGAATCCCTGCTTCCCCTTGGAAATGTGGAAAACCACAAGCTTTAGCCCCTTGCTCCGAGAGGAAAGCCAAGTCAGATGGAAAGGGGGTGTAGTGGTTGGCTGAATATTTATTTGTATTCCATTTATAATGGTGACACAAAGTCACCCAGCAAAGCTTTTCCAGTAAAGTTTTTTAGGCCCATTTGCTGGAACTTTTGTTTCGCAACTGATGCTGACTTTCCCCCCACAGATCAGCAGTCTCCGTAGAAGACAAGCGCATATCCAAATTGCACACATTAGGCTTCTGGGTGTACGTCTTCAGGCACTGCTTCACCCAGTGATGCTGGCAGCCTGGAATGAAGGGATCTGGGATAAATATAACCCCTGGGCAGTTATTGAAACCATAGGCTTTCCATTGGCTGGACACAGTCTTGCTCTGTAAGCATTGTGATCACTTACTGAAGAAAAACTCAAGAGAGATCTGACAATCTGAGGAGTTAGTCAAGAATTCCACACCTCAGTACACCTTTTATGAGTGTCTGGCCTTTTGTTGTTGTTGTTTAGCTGTTTAGTCAACTCTTCGTGACCCCCTGGACCAGAGCACGCCAGGCACTCCTGTCTTCCACTGCCTCTCGCAGTTTAGTCAAACTCATGCTGGTAGCTTTGAGAACACTGTTCAACCATCTCGTCCTCTGTCGTCCCCTTCTCCTTGCGCCCTCCATCTTTCCCAGCATCAGGGTCTTTTCCAGGGAGTCTTCTCTTCTCATGAGGTGGCCAAAGTATTGGAGTCTCAGCTTCAGGATCTGTCCTTCCAGTGAGTACTCAGGGCTGATTTCCTTCAGAATGGATAGGTTTGATCTTCTTGCAGTCCATGGGACTCTCAAGAGTCTCCTCCAGCACCATAATTCAAAAGCATCAATTCTTCGGCGATCAGCCTTCTTTATGGTCCAGCTGTGACTTCCATACATCACTACTGGGAAAACCATGGCTTTAGCTATACGGACCTTTGTTGGCAAGGTGATGTCTCTGCTTTTTAAGATGCTGTCTAGGTGTCTGGCCTAAAGGTAAAGGTAAAGGTACCCCTGCCCGTACGGGCCAGTCTTGCCAGACTCTGGGGTTGTGCGCCCATCTCACTCCAGAGGCCAGGGGCCAGTGCTGTCCGAAGACACTTCCGGGTCACGTGGCCAGCGTGACAAAGCTGCATCTGGCAAGCCAGAGCCACACACGGAAACGCCGTTTACCTTCCCGCTGGTAAGCGGTCCCTATTTATCTACTTGCACCCAGAGGTGCTTTCGAACTGCTAGGTTGGCAGGCGCTGGGACCAAGCAGCGGGAGCGCACCCCGCCGCAGGGATTCGAACCGCTGACCTTTCGATCGGCAAGTCCTAGGCGCTGAGGCTTTAACCCACAGCGCCACCTGCGTCCCCAGGTGTCTGGCCTAAAGGTAAAGGTAAAGGTACCCCTGCCCGTACGGGCCAGTCTTGCCAGACTCTGGGGTTGTGCGCCCATCTCACTCAAGAGGCCAGGGGCCAGCGCTGTCCGGAGACACTTCCGGGTCACGTGGCCAGCATGACATCGCTGCTCTGGCGAGCCAGAGCCGCACACGGAAACGCCGTTTACCTTCCCGCTAGAAAGCGGTCCCTATTTATCTACTTGCACCCGAGGGTGCTTTCGAACTGCTAGGTTGGCAGGCGCTGGGACCGAGCAGCGGGAGCGCACCCCGCCGCGGGGATTCGAACCGCCGACCTTTCGATCGGCAAGCCCTAGGCGCTGAGGCTTTTACCCACAGCGCCACCCGCGTCCCCTGGTGTCTGGCCTACCCCACCCCTAAAAAAATCTCACCCCCAGCTCTGCCACAGGAGAAGCCTTCCCAACTGCATCCATCTGGCATTCCTGCTCAGCAGCAAAAAAAAAAAAAAAAAAAAGGTGAGAATCTTAAAGGACAAACATAGAGGCTTGGAGGTCTGCATTCAGCCTCTAGGCTTCAGGTTCTCCACGCCTGCTATAGAGCTTTAGAAGTAATTTTTTAAATACTGAGCTCAATTCATATACACCTAGCTATGCAGATGATGTAGCATATATTCTTGTTGCATATATGACACTGTATTTGAAGAATGCATGTTTTGACATACCCATATTTAAGAATTGGCAATATATTTATTTACTGTCAGACTGTTTGATGCCTTTTGTTGTAGTATGAAATTAAATGGAGCTGTGTCAATAACCACAAACAGATTTCCCTGCCTCACCTTTGTGAATTATATCTGCAGCAAATTATTAATATTTGCATATTTTTCCCTGTTCTGGTCTCTTGTATAGAAAAAAAAATTCCATCACAATAATTAAGTTTTAAAGCTTTACTTCAGAAACTTGATTTAAATGTTATGAAAACAGTAATTGATACATTGTCTCAGTTATACATTTCCCTTCTTACATGCACTGGTCCCAGTATAAAGCTCTAGAACATCTCAAACCAGGTTTTCCAGCTAAAAATAAATGAACTTTGTCCCGTTCTGTTTCCTGCTTGCTTGCATCTTCGGCAACACCCAGAGAAGATCTGTGTCAGCTTGCAACAACTCTGTGACTCCGAATGGGCTACTTCATAAACCTAAATAAACATTATGAAATTCTATCCAAAGATCCATGGCCAGTCACAATTCTAGCCCATGGAATATATTGCAATGGAAAAAGACAAGCTCTCATCATGTGTTCATAGATTTTTCACAGTAACTTAAAATACAATAAAATTACTATTTTATGTAACATTAAAAAACTTCAACAACCTTCTCTCTGTTGCAGGCTCAGCAGTGGAACAGATGCTGGTGTGGATCTCAAGCTGGAAATGATGTTCCGGTTTCGAAGAAGAACTTTTTTAGCTACAGGGGTATGTCTGGTGGCTCTTGCCTCTATACTAACACTTTCCTACTACCGGATACAGAAATACTCTTTACTACCCAAACTTGTTGCACAGAAAGAAAAAGACGTCTGCAAAGGATGGGTCACCAATAACTCAATCTCTGCTTTGAGTGACAACAGATCTTTTATCATCACTCCATACTTCGATGACAGGGTGGAAAAGCAGACTCGGGTGATTGGGATTGTACATCACAAGGAAGTTAAGGACCACTATTGCTGGTTTTGTTGCCCAGCTGATGATGTGACCTTTATCTCCAAGGCTGCAATAGAGTTCCACTTGGATCGTTTTGGATTTCCATATGTGGTCACAGACTTGATTTGTTTGGAACCCTCACACTGTGAGCCTCGTTACATGGCATTGCAGTCATCTGGCGAAGGATCTGACAGTGGCATGTCACCACGGTTTGAAATAAAAAATCGCCAGCGACAGAGCACTCTGGTGGACTTCACAGTGTGCATCTCCACCATGTTTGGAGACTATAACAACGTCCTCCAGTTCGTGCAGAGCATGGAAATGTATAAACTCCTTGGAGTGCAGAAGGTGGTGATCTATAAGAACAGCTGCAGCCAGTTGATGGAGAAAGTCCTTCAATTCTATGTGGTGGAAGGTACTGTGGAGGTGGTGCCCTGGCCAATCACATCCTATCTCAGTGTTTCTAATGAATGGCATTTCACGAATGATGGGACCAAAATTGGCTACTATGGACAAATCGCTGCTCTGAATGACTGTGTCTACCGGAATATGTACAGGAGCAGGTACGTTCTGCTGAATGACATTGATGAAATTATTCTTCCCGTTCAACATATGGATTGGAAAACCTTAATGCAAAACCTTGAGAAACAAAATCCGGAGATTGGTATCTTCCTCTTTGAGAACCACGTTTTCCCAAATAATGTCTTCACCTCCCCCCCTGTTCATGTTCCACATTCTTGGAATATGGTACCTGGAGTCAACATCCTGCAGCATGTCCTCCGAGAACCAAACAAGAAAGAGATCATAAACCCAAGGAAAATGATTGTTGATCCGAGGAAAGTGGTTCAGACGTCTGTTCACTCTGTCCTTCAGGGGATCGGAGGCAGTGTGGAAGTCCCTGCAGATGTTGCAATTGTCTTCCACTGTCGGTCTCCTTTCCAACCGGATTTGCCCAGGGAATCCCTGATCAAGGACACAACACTCTGGAGATATAACACATCACTAATAGGCAGAGTTAACAAAGTGCTACAGAAGATACCATTTGAAGTGGTGAAGTAGTAAACACAGGAAACATTACTGATATTTTCCTTTTGAGGTTCACCCATAAAGTATTTGGGAGCAAGTTGTACAGGATGAATTTCCAATGCATGTTCAAGAGAGGAGTATCATGAATTCAAAAGGAACATGTTTGTTCTTGACTTTCTTGAGAATGTGATTCATGGAGCTACAGAAAAAGTGATGGCATAATTTGTCATGCATTGCAAAAGTGCACTAGATATGGGAAATGATGGGTCAGAGACCCAGTGGTCCGTCTGTGTCAACATCCCATCTATGACAGCAGCAAGATTTTTCTGAGGTCATGGACCAAAGTCAAGGGTAGCCATCAAAGGCACCATCCTTTTTGCACTGAGCTCCTAGCAACAATTTTAAGGATTAGGGTTATATTCACTTTTAGTTCTGCTCAGAATAGACCCATTGTAAAGAATGAACATGACTAAGTGAGATCCATTAATTTCAATGGGTCTCCTCCAAGTGCAACTTAGTTGAATACGACCCATCCTTAATGAAGGATCTGTTTAACTCATCCAGTACTGTATGTAGTCTATATATAAATATATCAGATATAAATATAAATATCAGTGTCATATGTGCATATCATATATATAATTGCAGAATGTTTCTGTTCAAAATTCCAGCTGATCGTGCCCTTTTCTAGGTTATTCCATTCTGTCCATCTTCCCAGTGTTCCATGGTCCATGAGTACACAGTCCTTGTGGTTCTCCCAAATGAGCTGCTACCTCCTACTTTTATATGTGTGAAAATCTTGGCTACACAAGAAATGGCATGCACAGGCTGAATGATGGAAAAATAAAGAATAATATATCTAACACACAAAGAAAAAGGTGATGCGAACTCTTTACCACTTAGATGAGTTCTACAATCAGCATAATATATAGTTGTAGAAAAATTGTCACCTGCAAATTGAGTAGATTTGCAGGTTTGATATTATATTCATTACATAATTTATTCTAGTTAAGGAATTACATAATTTATTCTGTTAAGGAAGCAGCATGATACTATTCCGGAACCTTGTGTCAAGACTTACTGAGCATCTTAATCCACTGCTCCCCTGACTATTTTGGTAGGCATTGCCTACACCTCCACACCCCCTGCCATGCAAATCCTTTAAACTACTGGGGGCTAGAAACCTATTTCTTCTCGAACAAACAACAGCAGAGATTCTGAGGCAGCTGCTTTCTGGACCCAGTAATGTGGTTCTGTTCTACCACAGACTTCCTCAGCTCAACATTACACACTGTTTCCATCTGTGTTCTAGTCAGAGTCGACACATGGAAATTAATGCATATTTATGACCATCAGTTTCAGTTTCCCCTTGAAACCTTGCATTGGGCAGGAGCAGGGACATGCGCACGGCATGGAGGGTTCACGAGGCGGCACTGTGCCCCCTGCCCACCTGTGCAGGGGGAAGCCCAGCCGGCCAACGTGGCCCTTGGCATGTGACCCCCCCCCCCAAGGAGGGGGCTAGAGATGTGGCAGTGAGGCCAGGCTCCGAGGCCCAGAGTTTCCGGGTGACAGGCGGGGGGACAGGGATTCCTGCGTCGAGGCACCTGTTTTGCACCCCCTCAAAATTGTGCACCTGGGGCTATGGCTTCCCTGCCTCCCCCCTTTGCCCCTGCTACCAGCTTTGTCCAACCTGATGCCCTCCAGATGTTTTTTGCCACAGGTCCCATTGGCCTCAACCAGCCCCAAGCCACATATTAACTGCAGTCTGCCTTTTTGTAATGCAGTTGATGAAAATACTTTCAGCGCAATCCTTGTTGTTTAGTCGTTTAGTCGTGTCCGACTCTTCGTGACCCCCTGGACCAGAGCATGCAAGGCATTCCTGTCTTCCACTGCCTCCCACGGTTTGGTCAAACTCATGCTGGTAGCTTCGAGAACACTGTCCAACCATCTCGCCCTCTGTCGTCCCTTTCTCCTTGTGCCCTCCTTGTGCAATCCTACTTGTGTTTATTTGGAAATAAGAGCCATTGTGTTTAAGGTGGCTTACTGCCTAGCAAGTCTGTTAGGGATTGCGGTCCTACTCATATAGATACTGTACCTTCCATTCTAGTTCTGTCCTAAGGACTGATAGTTTTTTTTTAAATTTCCTGTTAGCCAGAGAAGTGAGAACTTCAGGATGAAGATTATAGCCAATCAATGTGGCATATATATTTTTTGCAGTTGCTGCAAGAAATAAGAAAACCAAGAGAGGATTTCCTAAAGCTGAATGAAGTTCAGTGGGCTATCTGAATTGCATATCATACAACTACCACGTTGTATGGCTTTTGAATTCTGCTTTTGAGGTGCATGGTTGACCTATGTTTAGCACTCCTTGTTTTAAGATTGCAATCTTAACATCATTAAGGTGGGGCTGACATCTTATTTGGTACCATAGAGTTGGAAGAGGGTCTTGTTTGATGCAAGAAATGATGGCTATGCTCTGCCTGCCTAGTCGGAAAGCAGCAATACTTCTGAATACCAGTTGCTGGAAACCACAGGGCAAGAGAGTGCTCTTGTGTTCGAATCCTGCGTGTGGGTTTCCTACAGGCATCTGGTTCGCCACTGTGAGAACTAGATGCTGGACTAGATGGGCCATTTGCCTGATCCAGCAAGCTCTTCTTTGGTTGTCAAAGGGAGGCACAAAGGGTGGGGAGGCCTCCAACTCAGGGATCACATAACTCAGGGGTCCCCAGCCTTTTTGGGGCCTGTTGGCACAATTGGAAAGTTTTCTGGGGCTGTCAATCACAAATGGGTGTTATGGGGTGTGTGGCATAACACAAAATGGCAGCTGTGGGGTATTATTATTTATTCATTGTTACTATTGTGGTATGTTATTGCCATAAAAAGTTATTAATGCTCAATAAGTGTGCCTGATTCCATTTCTCCTTATACTGTGACAGTGAGTTCCACAGTTAAACCCTAGATTAAATGGAAAGTAGTAATAATGTGGCTTGTTTGTTTGCAATTAAACATAAGCCTGTTTTCAACCCATCATGAATGCTCTCTTGTACCATGACACCCAAGAACAGGTTTTTTTCTTTATTGTGTCACTTCTGAAGGTTGTTAATGTTGTTGGGAGTTCAACTCCCATCAGCCTGGAATGATGGAAGTCATAGCTTAAAAAATCTGAAGCCAGAGTTTTCCCCACTTATGTCATGTTCTTAAGAGTTACTGAGAACTGATTTTTGTATGTCAATTCTCAGTGACTGAAAAGTGGGGTGGGGTATGCAGTGGTACTTGACATATTGGGAAATGTGGAAAATCAGCATCTGGAGGGAGACTTTTTACCACATGTGAGAGATGTGTAGAAACAAGGAAGAAGTTACCAGTTCTAGGAAGATAGTGGTAGAAGTAACTGTAGAAATGTCCCAATTTAAACTATCCAGTGGTGTGCTTGCAGAATTATGAGCGTCAGGAGAAAAGCTAGTGGATAAAAATGTGTCTGGTGAGAAGAAAGTGGAGAGATTTCTTCTTCCTTATCCATAATACTAGAACTCTGGGACATCCAATGAAGCTGACTATGGGAAGGACACAGGAGGACACACTTCTTCACACAGTGGGGAACCTCAGGCTGGAGTGGGGGGGGGGTCAAATGTGGCCCTCCAGGCCTATCTGGCCCTTGGAACATTCCCCAGGCCACACCTTTACAGCGTTGAGTGCTTTTGCATGGTTGGAATGTGTCCTTAAGCACCTGCTAATACTGTCTGGATGGAAGATGTGTACTATACTAAAGGTGACAGCTGCATTTGTTTCTCTGCATGTTTTTATCTCTGGATCTGCTCACCACTGCCACGTGTCCCTCAGAAGTTTGCCCAGAAGATAATGCAGCCCTCAAGCTGAAAAGGGTTCCTCTCACCTCTGGCCTAAACAGTGCAAAATGCAAGAATCTGCCCTATTCCGAGTCAGACTAATGGACCAGCTAGTTGAGGGTTTACACCAACTGGCAGAAGTTCATCCCAGAGTATTAGGCAGGGGACACCTCCAGGCCTACCCGGAGATGCCACCTTTTGCGGTGTAGAGCAAATACTCTTTACTGAACAGGTGGTCTCATACTGTCAGCCAGGGGATGGTGGCCCGCCAAACACATTGCATTTATGCTGGTAAATAATGCTTGACTCTGGAACAGATTTTATTTATTTATTTATTTATTTATTTCAATTTATGTCCTTCCGAAGGAGCTTAGTGTGGCATGTACAATACTGTGTGGCATTCCTGTCTTGCTTGTTGGCTTCCCATTGGGGCATCTGGTTGGCCACTGTGAGAGGTAAAGGACCCCTGGACGGTTAAGTCCAGTCAAAGGTGACTATAGGGTTGCGGTGCTCATCTCGCTCTTTAGGCCAAGAGAGCTGGCGTTTGTCCACAGACAGATTCATGCATCATCTGGCCAGCATGACTTGTGCACGGAGGACCATGACGAGTGCCAGAGTGCATGGAAAAGCTGTTCACCTTCCTGCTGCAGCGGCACCCATTTATCTACTTGCACTGGTGCACTTTCGAACTGCTAGGTTGGCAGGAGCGGGGGCAGAGCAATGGGAGCTCACTTCATTGCATGGATTTGAACCACTGATCTTCTGACTGGCAAGCAAAAGAGGCTCAGTGGTTTAGACCAGTGTTCCCCAACCTTGGGCCTCCAGATGTTTTTGGCCTACAACTCCCATCATCCCTAGCTAGCAAGACCAGTGGTCAGGGATGATGGGAATTGTAGGCCAAAAACATCTGGAGGCCCAAGGTTGGGAAACACTGGTTTAGACCACAGCACTCACCCACGGTGAGAATGGGACGTTGGCCTAGATGGGCCTTTGGCTTTATTGCAAGTAACTGTCCCTTCAGCACTGTGGTGCTTTATTATCTAGTCTTTCTTTTGCTTTCTAACTTTTTAAATTTTATTTTAAGGAAATCTTGTACTTGATCTCGGGTAGGGGAGACGGGGATCAGAAAAACTTCTATCCAAATCTGATGTAAGTTGTTGGTGGTGGGTCATTGGATATTTATGCTTTGCATGCTTGCTCTACACTTCCTCCTGGGATCCCAATAGCCTAGGAAACACAAACTGAGACTAGTATGCTATGCCTCTCTGCCTTGCACAGCACCTTACTTTGCATAAATTCTCAGATGATGCTCTACACAGTATGGTAGTATACATTATCAGCTGCTAGTAAGAGAAGCTGCGCCACAGATGCCCAAGAAGTACAAATGCATTCATTTCCAAAAACTTCACATTGGGACAATAATTAAAACAGGCAGATTTTTTTTTAATTAAAATTGTTGTGTAAACTTTTATAGCACGTGCTGGAAGACTTACCACCTCTGCCCCAGCTCCCTTCCGAGAAGCACAGGAAGATGGGAAGGCCATCACCACATCCCTGCTGCATACCCTTACCTCCACTTTCAAAGTTCCAAACTCAATTCAGTTATGTTTTGCAATGGATTTGTAAGGGTCTGGAGCAAACTCAGTTTTGCCCTTTAAGTGTGGGTAACATGTTGTCCATAAAACGATTAAAAGAATGACAGCTTTTAAAATGAATCATCATTGAAAAAGAAGCCTCAGAATGCCTGTGGAGGTAGCTGCCTCTGATGAACACTGCAGGCACACACTGCTATAGAACTTCCTTCCAATCTTTCCCCACTCTTTTCTTGAGGAAAGTGTGGCTGTGCCTGCTGTTCCAATCTACTCACTGGCCTTGTTAACACCCTTGCTTTTTCTCACTAGAAGCAAGGGCTTCAAGAGCTCTTTAAAAAGAGGGTTAAAAAGAGGTATACCAGCTGCTTGAACCTCTTATGACATGAGCTGTCCTTTGATCAAAAGCTCATCAGCCTGCACAATTCAATTTATCCCTGACCTAAGAATTTGCCTTATGAGACAAAGCATCCCTCCTAAGGCAGCCATTTGGCTTTTGATCTTGCCGGCTCGTTTCTATAATATCAAGGGTGGAGTTCAGGTTTGCGAGTTTCTCCACACCACCATCACAGTCCCAAGTGAATACCTGACTTCAGAAATCCTGGATGTTGAAGCCAGTAAACCACACACAAGTTCAATACCCACATTCATACACTTGTAAGTTCTCCAGGCTCAAGTGTTCATCCCTTCCATGCATGGCAAATAAAAAAGTAACACCGGCCCTAAAGAAATTAATTGACCAGCATGGTCCCCTTTTACAGAGCCATCAGATCTTTCACACTGGCTGTGAATAAGATGTGTGTGTGTGATTAACACCCTCATTTCTTTTTCTTCCTTTCATAAACAAATATGGGTGTGGGAAAGAGATGTGTCTAATATCCTTTCTTATGAATACATTTCCAACCCGCTTCTGCCTCCACCCCCTCTCCAGAAAAAAAAGGGGGTGGGAGAGAAGGAAAGTAAAATCATAGTTTAAAATGTGCTCAAATGTATGAGAATACATGAGCCAGAGGTGGGGGGATAGTCGCATGCTGTATGATGCATTATGCTTAAACAAAGTGAAAACAAACACCCCCTCTTCTCTGCAACTGGTTGTGACTCCCCTGCCTATTGTCAGAAAATGACAGAGAGGGAAAAAATGAAGGCAAAATGATTGTGCATTGCATGATGATATCTGTTAAGGTGAGCTGCTTTGGTTCATGCACAGTCTCCTCTGGCTGGCTCATCGCTGGCTGGCCCAATTGTGTGGTTTTGTTCGTCACGTAGTCCTGCTGGTTTGCTTCAGCCATGCTCCTTCCACAAAACCAGGTGAATACTGTGGTCTGGCATGCTGGTGGCAAAGACCAGGCCCATGTCATTTTGACCATCCAAACCATCCAGCCAATCCATTTCCCCGGCCAGGAAGCTTGAGCCCCTCTTTGACTTTCTGTATTCCGGCAGTGGCCAGCGGCTGATCAGTTTCTCTGTCCTCAAGTCCATTATGTACAGGTAGTGGTTATCAAACAGGAGGGCAAAAATGTCGCCGAAGCCCAGCAAGGACAAGTTCGCAAATTCAGGAGGTTTGATAACCCTGCAAGGGGAGAGAAGAAATAGACCACCACAAATATCAGAAGAAAATGCTGCAAAGAATGGAGAGTTGATCTTTTAAATGATTTTTTTAATGGTGTTGATATGATCTAGATTGCAGTCTGCTGCTACTTAACCAACCTGGCATCCTGGTGTCTTGCAAATGACATGTTGCCATGTAAATGCAAGATACCAAAGGAATCCCATTTGGAATGGCACCAGTCATTCAAAACCTGACTCTTACAAGTTATCGCTGACATTGTCAGGGTATTTGGCTTAGCTTGCCCACTTTAGACCTCTTGGCCAGACCTCCACAGCACACTCCGGGAACATGACTCAGGAAGCATCAACACTTAAGTTTCCTCTATTAAGAAAAGTGTTTACTGGGTTAATTCCACATGAGTTGGAAATAGTGGCTCATGCCTCACAATGCACCTGGCTGAATGTGGTAACCTTCTTATCTATGTCACTGGGCAGATTTGGCAAGCAACTTTGTGTACACAGTAAAAGGGTTCACTTTACAGTATAAAGTGTGGGTCGTGATAGGGGATTGCAGGAATTGTTGAACGCCATCTGTTGAACTATGGGTTTGTGTGAAGAGTTTTTGGAAAAAATCATCTGAAAAGGAGAACTGCCAGACTACGGAACTCAGAGAACTCAGTCAGTTGCAGGATTCTGAGCAACCAGAGTTAGAACTTGCTAATGGACTTTGAAGTACAGAACCCTCTCTGGGACCAGAGAGAAAGAAGCCTTTCTATATATAGTGTGTGTCAATGGAGTGTGTGTTTTGCGTCTGCCAACTAGAACAGCTCTGCTAAAAACAACTGTTTCATGTTGGTGTGTTTAACTGCTTTACTGAAGCTTCTGTGGCACATACACAGAGAACAAGAATATACATACATATGCGTGTATATATGTGTGTGTGAGAGAGAGAGAGAGAAAGAGAGAGAGCAAGAGAGAAGAAAAAGAAGAGGAGGAGGAGGAGAAATACAGATCCCAAAAACCTCTGCATATGTTGGCCTCAAATCCAGACTGTTTACCTGTGGATATCATAGCTGGCGAAGTCCCACTGATACAACCCGATAGCTGAACTGCAGACAATGTATTTGCCATCGAAATGAAGCCGAGGCTGGAGGGAGATGCTGCGGTCTTCTGAGACGGTAAGGGTTTTTAAGCACTTGCAGTTGATCTCTCTCCCAATGGGCCAGATCTGTAACAATACAATCAACCAATGATTGTGGCAACAGGGAAGGATAAAGGGGGTGCACTTTGCTAACTTGGTGAAGTCTTCCTTGCAGGCCTTCAAGCCAAGAACTCCCTCCCAGAACCCTGCCTCTCTCTTGAAGGAAAGCTCTCCCACTTCAACATCTGCGAAGCCTCATGGGTGCAGCTCTTTTTAACCCACAGTCGTTATGGGGAAAGTTTGTGTAACTGCCTTTCAGCTTTGCAATTCAGCCCTTTCTTCCCCCTGTCTAGTTTATAAATTTCTTAGGGCAGACACCTGTACTTTTATTTTTTGCTTATATTACACTGCAAAGTACCATGCACACTAATGATGATGATAAAACTGGACTGTATCCCATGCTGGTTCTACCCAGAATAGGCCCATTGAAAATAATGGGTGTGATTATTTTAGATCCATTAATTTCAATAGGTCTACTGTTAGAAGAACTTAGTTTGAGATAACCCATTATTACTATTGGGCTGTATGCAACAACATTCTACTTGGAGTAGACCCACTGAAATTAATGTACCCACATTAGTCATGCTAAGTAGGTGCTTTTACCTTATGCTGGCCTATGGCTGCAATAAATATTCTTTACCTTCTTCTGCTACAGAAGGGAAGCCTCATCCTCTAAAACCTGCCTCTTGACATGCTTATGAAAAAGCCTTCTAACTACCAAGCAGCTGGCAGACAATGGGCAGAATAATTCACCCCCCAGGATCCATTAGGGCGAAGGACCACAGAGCATGTGCTTTGCAGGCAGAAGTTCTTATGTTCAATCCTCTGGCATCTCTAGGTAGGGCTAGTAATGTCCCCTACCTAAAACCCTGGAGAACTGCTGCTGCCAGTCAGTGTGGACAATACTGATAGCCAGCTGAATACTGAAGCCAGCCAACGAATACTGATAGCCAGCCAATACTGAAGGCACCTTCCTAGTCAGATTCAGATTTGTACTGATCTAGTCTAATCCAGCAAAGACTTGTGACTTTCCAGAATTTATTTACACCTGCAATTTCCCCTGATTTCTGGAGCTCCATGAAGCTGAGACCATACATACCTTGATTTCGTATTTATCTGCGCTTAACAAGATGTAATCCCCAGGGCTGTGCATGAGAGATTTGACTTTGCACTTCTGCAAGACCACCTGCAGTAGGAACAAAGTGTGTCTAAGGCTTGAGGCAACATGTCAGACAGGTCACTAAAAAAAGCACTGAAATGTTCGTTCAGATACACTTATGTCCCGGGAGGTAAAAATCTAATCTCACAGTAAGAAATGCCAGATGCTGCTCTATTATGTCCGAGAAAGAGAAGCCACAATGGAGCCTGTGCACTGTCTCCAACTAACCCACCGTGCAGCTGGATTTTGTTGTTCTTACTTCAGTACAGTACGTTCAGTACGTTCTGTACAGAAAGATTTTGTTCTTACTTCAGAATGATCTCTGTTGTTACACATTCTTACACAAAATGATTTCTGCTGTATTGAAACCCACTTTTTCCCATTAAGCTTATGGCACAACCACCTGGGTCTCATGCCCTACTTTAAGGCTGTGTAACTGAAACAACCACACACTGCTTCAATGTTAACCCCTGTTTCCACCTCCTTCTTTTTCGTTTCCCTATGTTGAATTTTTGTAAGCTTCTTAAGAGCAGGGTTTGATCCTCTGGTGCTCTATAAAGCATCATGTGCACTAATGGTATTACGTAAAGAAAAAAATATAGAATGCTGCATGCAGATCATGGTTTCCTCCACATGTTGGGAACCAGCAACTGTAGCTCTGAGTACTTCCTTTGCATGCAGAATGTCCCAAGTTCAATCCCTGCCATCTCCAGGTAGGCCTGGGAGAGACGCAAGGTCTGAAACCCTGGTGAGCCACTGCCTGTCAGTGTAGGCAAGGTAGAGGGACCTGGTGGTCTGACTCAGCGAAAAGCGATTACCTATATTCCTGCATGTGGTGGCCTTGTCCTCTAGCACCAGATATGCAAAGCTGGCAAATAACCTTTGGCCTCAAATGGTTTGTAGTTAAATTTTAGCAACTGTGGTGTAGCAGTTAGAGCACTGGACCTGGGAAACTAGAATTCGAATCCCCACTCAGCCACAAAGATGACCTTGGGCCAACTGCTATCTTGCAACCTAACCTACCTCCCTACCTCACAGGGTTGTTATGAGGATAAAATTGGACAAAAGGAGAGAACCACGTATGCCACCTTGAGCGTTTTGAGGAAAGGTGGGATATAAATGCAACTATTAATAAATGACACCCAGTGCAAACTTTAAACAGGAAGGGAGCTAACCCAGCCTACCTTTGTGACCCATTCCGTGTGCCCTGTTAGTGTATTGAGACACACTCCCGTTGATAAGGCCCAGACCTTCACAGTGAAATCCGCTGAGCCACTGACCAGGATGTCGAGCTCGTCATTGTAATCAACACTGAAAACTACAAAAGCCAAAAAAGAAAAGGGAACTTTAAAAGAGATTGGCCATGCTGATCTCTATACCAAGTCAGATCAAAGTAATCATGCAGTTATTTTGGGATGTGTGTGTGTGTGCAATTGTGAGTCACACTGCAGTTATACTGATTTGGCTTCCTTGAAATTTAGAGTTTTCCCTTCCATGTAATAGACGTGTAGAATTTACAAGTTTGGAAGGATAGCCAGGTAAGCATACTTAGGTAATGCCTACCCAATGATTAGAGCTAGAGAACTGCAGCCAGGGGAGGGGGTTCCCTTGCCTAGAAAGCTGTCTTATTCTGGGCCAGGCTATTGGTTCATGTAGCTCAGGACTATCTGCATGAGTTGGCAGCGGCTCTCGAGGGTTTCAAACAGGGAGTTTCTCCCAGCCATATCTGGCATGCGTGACAGAGACTTGGTTAGATGAGGCAGATGGGCCTGTTCTTGTTGCTGCTTGTCCACCAGGTTTCTCTTATACACAGCAACCCATGTCATATGGGTGGGGTGGGGTTGCTGTGATTTTTAGGAAGTCATTAGCTTACATTAGGCGTCCTGTTGGGAAAACCCAGTTTTCTGAGTGCATGTTCTGAAGTTGGGCAATAGGGGCAGTACAGGATTCCTTTTGGAGTACCGACCTCTCCACTGCACTAAGATTCCCTGCCTGAGCTGCTTCAGGTCGTGGTGGATGTTCTCCTGGAGTCTACCTCTTTCCAAATCTGAGGGACTTTATCTGCAAAAAAAGCTTTGCAAACTCATTGCAGGAGACCTTTTTGCAGATAAAGTCACTCAGATTCGGAAAGAGGTAGACTCCACCATGGGAGCAGGGCCGGGAGAGTGCTAGAGTCCTTTCTGGTCAAGTTGAATGGGATCAATTCCAATCTGTTACCTCCAAGGATGTGGAAAGGCTGCTTGGACGAGTGAAACCAACCACCTGTCCCCTTAATCCTGGCTAATAACAGCGAGCTGGGAAGGGCTGGCTGATGGGCTCTGGGGGCTGGTGAGTGCTTCCCTCTGTGAGGGAGCCTTCCCACACCCGCTGAAAGAGTGGCCGCCGAAACCATATAACACCGGTCCTGAAAGACCTACATTGGCTCCCAGTATGTATCCAAGCACAATTCAAAGTGTTGGTGCTGAAGTGTTGGTGCTGAAGCATCTCCACTCCCATCGTTCAGCCCGGACACTGATATCCAACTCCTAGGGCCTTCTGATGGTTCCCTCCCTGCGAGAAGTGAGATTACAGGGAACCAGGCAGAGGGGCCTTCTCGGTAGTGGTGCCCACCCTCCTAGCAGATGTCAAGGAAATAAACAACTATTTGACTTTTAAAAGACATCTGAAGGCAGCCCTGTTTAGGAAAGTTTTAAATGTTTTATGTTTGGTCGTGTTTTTAATGTTCTATGGGAGCCGCCTAGAGTGTCTGGGGAAGCCCAGCCAGAAGGGTGGGGTATAATTAATTAATTAATTATTATTATTATTACTATCTAGCAATGCCAGGAACTGAACCATAGACCTTCTACATGTAAAGCCCATGCTAGAGTCAGTCCCAAGCAACATGGAACTGTGTACAGTTCTGGTTGCTTCATCTCAGAAAGGATTATATACATTTGGGAAAGTTTCAGAAAAGGGCAACCAAAATGATCGAGGGGATGGAGCAACTCCCATGAGGAAAGGCTGCAACATTTGGAACATTTTAGTTTAGAGAAAAGGCAAGTAAGACCTTATAGAAGTTTACAAAATTATGCATGGGGTGGACAAAGTAGATAGAGAAGTTTTTCTCCCTCTCTCATATCAGGAAGTTGCACCTGCTGTGGACAGTGATGGCCACCAATTTAGATGGCTTTGAAACAGGATTAGACAAATTCATGAAGGAAAATGCTATCGATGGTCAGTAGCCATGACAGCTATTCTCTGCCTCAACAGTCAGAGGCAAAAATGCTTCTGAATACCAGTAGCTGGAAACCACAGGAGGGGAGATGGCTGCTCTTGTGCTCCGGTCCTGCTTGCAGGTTTCCCACAGGCATCTGTTTGGCCACTGTGAGAACAATATGCTGGACTAGATGGGCAACTAGCCTGATCCAATATGGAGAGTAAGTAGGGTAGCTGCTAAACTAGGGGAGATGCATAGCAAGGCTAGCTTGCGGACAGATGTTGCTTGAAATGACCTAAAGGGCTTCAGGTATTCCTGAGAACACCAACACACCTGCCCCCGTGTGGCCTCTGAAGTGCTGGGTCTTAGTTCCTGAGCTCCACTCCCAGCAGGCTACCGTGTTGTCAAAGGAGCCTGTGACCAGCTTTTGTTCATCAAACTTCACTGCTGCACAGGTGTGGGTCTGGATCCCATAGATGCATTGCCCTGTGCTCACATCCCACAGCTTTGCAGACAAGTCATCTGAACCTGCAGCCGCAAAGGAAGAAATGAAGTGTGGTTTAGTGGCTGAGAAGTCAGAAGGTTCAGAAGGTATCCAACATGATCCACAAAACAATGGCATCCAACCAGGACCTGGGTGCATTGAGTTCAGATCAGCCATAGTTTCACTACTTGGCCAGCCACTACTTAAGCTTCTCAGTGACCCATCTAGAAAGAGCCACTGGTTAGAGTCTGTCTCACTGTTTCCCAAACATCTGATCAAAATTTGGAGGCCTATTTTCTTAACACCTGAAACTGTTTTACTTTCATAACAAATGAAAAGAAAAATAACCCATTCAAAGAGGAGTGTGTCCTCAGTGTTTCTGTATTAGTACTCGTTCCACTCTGATCCCAAGGCATGCCTAGACCAATGGCTCATACATAAATGCAACAGGGCAAATTGGGTGGAGAGGGCAAGTCTGCTGCAAAAGAGTGCCTTGAATAATCTGATCATCCCTAAAACCACAGTGCATTAATTACCTACCCAGGGGCTGAATGGAAGGAGGGAAAGTTGAGCACTCAATCACACACAGAGACACAAAGGGCAGTCTGTTATTGGGCACATGGGAATTGGCACTTTAGCTGTTCTTCTATACCATTTCATTTGGGAATTATTGGCACAAGAAAGCTTTAAAGTTGTGATGCCAAAGTTTCTTAAAAAGGTATCTAAAATCCCCCACCCCAATTTTACAGTGAAAAAGTAAACCCTACTGACAGCTCTCTGCTCCCCAAAGTACCCCACCATGATATTATTCTGCTGAAAGTTTTCTGTGATCTCCCCCAAGATCCCTCAAAATTGGTCATTTATTATTTCTGTGCCATGCTCACTTTGATAAGTGGCCCCTGGAGGATTGCACATAGGTCAATGCAGCTCTCAGCCCAAAAAAGGAAAGACATTCCTGCTTTAAAACTATTTTGAATATCTTGGGGGGGGGGAATCTCTGCTTGGCATTTAAAAATAAAACAAGCTTCTAGTTCTCATGCATGCAGGAGAAAACTCAGAAATATATCCATGCCCTTCCTGTCATTGACAAGGATTTCCAAGCCTGAGTTTATGATGCAGAACAAGTGAGCACAATTAAGCAAACAAGAATGCAGATACACTTGTGGCACATAATTGATTCCAACTCAATAATTTTGATTTGGAAAGAGAGGTGATTGGTGCAGAACAGAACGTCCTAGTCATGCAAAACCATTCGCCTCCAATAGTGGAAGATGAAGCTTTTGGTCACACATGATAGGATCTGTGACAATTAACTCTCTCGCTAGTAGGAAATCTCAAAGGATTAAAAACTTTGGCTTGCAAATAAATCCTTCACTTTTCCAGACAGAAATGATTATTTATATTAGGTCAGCTGCTTTTTGTATAAACAAATCAATGCTGCCTGTCCCCTTGCTGCCCTTTCATTAATGGATAATTTGCGCATTTGGTTTTAAGCCCCACCCCACCACCAAAAAGCCACCCTCACAGGGAGATCCAAACTCCACAGCAGATCCATGGTAGGGGAATTTGTAGGGAAGACTGGTGTGAAGCCAAAGGAGCAGCCTCCTCCTCAGAATGTACTGCAGGTTTTAGAATGCTGAAGAGACCTTTCTTTAATATTAGCACACATTGGCTGTGTTCAAACATCACAATAAACTATGGTTAACACAATAACAACAAGATAAGCCTACTCCTAGGCTCATATGCTCTGCACTCTGGTGCAAGGAAACTGGAAATTTTTGCTTCTTATTAGCCACAGTTTAGCATGACACATGAACTCTAAAGTGCGGCTACACATAAATACAATCTGTGGAAACATGCCAACTTTATAAAGTGGTCTGATGCTGGTTTGTTGCAACATAGTAAAAATGAATCACAGTGTATTGGGTTTCTGAAAGATGGCAAGCTGCAGTTAAATAGAAGCAAAAGCTTCGAAGCTTGTCCTTGCATCTGTCAGGGGGGACCAGGCAAGCCTGGGGAGGGGCACCAGGCTTGTTCCTATCACAACAAACCATAGCTTATTGTAGTGTCCAAATACAGACACTGCATGCTTTTATCAAATACATTTCTACAATGTTAGTGAAAGCTTGTGGCTAGAACAAGCTCTGGGATCCGTGGGGCCTGATCATGGCCTATGGTGAGCTGTGAATGGCCAAATCTCCTATTCAGATCTTGGTCTTGCTATAATGTCACTAAGCAGCTTTAGACAAGCCTTCCAGCCTCAGCCCACTCAATGAAGCTGAATATTGGAAGATCCAGGACAGATTTTAAAAAGTACTATTTCATGTGGTGAATAGTTGAACTATGGCACTGGCTGCCACAGGAGGCAGTGGTGGTCACCAACTTGGGATGCTTTCAAAAGAGGAGTAGACAAATTCATGGAGGAAAAGGTTCACAATAGCTATGTTCTGCCTCCACAGTTGAAAGCAATAAAGCATCAGATTACCAGCTGCTGGAAACCTCAGGAGAGAAGAGTGCTCTTGTGCTTGAATCCTGTCCATGTGTATCCTGCAGGCATCTGGATGGCCACTGTGAGAAGATGGACTGGATGGGCCATAGGCCTGTTCCAGCAGGGCTCTTCTTATATATGCCACCTCCCAGTAATATTACTTACTCTGGCAATTTATATACAGGCAACTTCCCAAGTGGGGGGGGGGTCATCATGTGTGTCACCAGGGCACGCATAAGCCCTCCCTCCCACTTCTGGGGCTGAAATCTGTGCATGCATCAGCGGTCATGTGTTCCTTGAACACACACAAAATGGGAGTTGCTTGTACCAATTAATTATGATAGTCCCTGAGTGGTGTGCAAACAACTCCACAATAAAGATAAAAATCAGTTAAAACTATAAAATCAGAATTCAGTTAAAACACCTGCTGAAATATTTAAACTGTCTTCTGTAGGTGCCGGAATTTCAATATGTAGGGTGCCCTGACCTCCAATGAAGGGGAGTTCTGTAGTATTTGGCCTACAATGACAAAACATTTCTAAGGACACCTTAAATGTCTGAAGAACAATACAATCTACAAAGTAGTAGGAACCCAAAGATAATATTATGTAAGAATAAAAACAGTAGATAAAATCAACATGTAAAACAGTCTAATGTGGATTTAAAGGCCTGAGGAAATGTAGGAAGACTTCTCCTGGTACCAGAGATAGTAAATATATGCCTTCTTCAGGAATGAGATCTAAAGGCAGGTGCCACCATTAAGAAGACTCTCTCCTCAGTTGGAAACCACCTCACCCAGAAGGTAGGGTCTTTGAAGATTATCTCAGCACATATGCCATCTTGGGTTGAGTTCCTGAAGGATCACCTCCTCCAGGTCCAAGACATGTACAGCTTTGAAGGGAAAGCAGTGCACAACCTGGTGATTACAGAATAAATGATGCAAGGAGGGAGTTGCAGCCCCAGATAGGGAAAGAGATAGTAAGGGAACATCTAGCTAGGGCCTGTTGAGCTGCACCCAAGGGTATTAAAGGATCTTGTGGATGTAATCTCAGAACCTCTGTCTATAATCTCTGAGAATTCTTGGTGAATAGGGGAAGTCCCTGTGGACTGGAGATGGGCAAATGTTCTCCCCATCTTCAAAAGGTGTGGGAGGAGGGGAAGCCCAGGTAACTACCTACCGGTGAGCTTGACATCAGTACCAGGAAAGGTCCCAGATAACTAAACAGTTGGTGAGCAATTAGAAAAAGATGCTGCGATTACTACGACCCAGCATGGGTTTCTCAAAAACAAGTCATGCCAGATGAATCTCATTTTTTTATATAATAAAAGTTACAAGCTTTTCAGAGGAATGCTGTGGACATAGGGTATCTTGATTTCAATAAGGTTTTTGATAAAGTTCCCAACAGCCAGAAAGCTGTTAAAATGTCAAAAACGAAAAAGCTACACAAATGAAAACGCCAATTATTTTTTTTATAGCAAAAACAAAAGCTCCAAATATCACCTCTGTGTTGCATGGGTGCTTGGGACTCAGCAGGAAGCCTCTGATTAGCAGCGGGACTCAATTTACAAACGGAACACACTCAATAGGAAGCAGAACATGTTCCACTTCCAAGGCAAAGTTCACAAACCAGAACACCTACTTCCGAGTTTGCAGCGTTCTATTTCCAAGTTGTTCATAAACTAAGCTGTTCTAAAACCAAGGTACCACTGTATATGAAACTGCTGGGGATGGCTATTGGGAGTTACGGGGTGAGGTGCAGGCCTCGGCGATGTATTTACCTCGCCCAGTCCAGTATGAGAGACAGACCGCAACAGCAACTTCATCCAGTGGTATGTCAAACATCTCCTTCTGATACCTCTTGAGTAACAGGTTGCCTGGGAAAAACAGATCTTGCTTCCTCACAGACAACTGATGCACATTCCTTCCTAATATGGCCTTGAACATTGCTGTCTGATATCTGGCCCCAGTAATCAACAACTCAGCCTCACTGGTGTGAAGTGCAGAGAGTGAATATGAAGCCGCTGGATTTTTTTTCAAAAATTTTTTTTGGTATAAATATATAATATACAGTGGTGCCCCGCAAGACGAATGCCTCGCAAAACGAAAAATGCGCAAGACGAAAGGGTTTTTTGGTTTTTGCGTCGCTTCGCTAGACGAATTTCACTATGGGCTTGCTTCGCAAGAATGGATTAATTTCGTCTTGCGAGGCACCACTGTACATTCCCCACCTCTAAGACTGTCAGTCTTCCAGTGTCACCCACCCTTCACTTTTCACATTTAATCCTCAATTTTACATTCAACCACATCATAAATAAATAAACACAATCCATCTCTCTTCTTTTCTGTCTGAAAGTTTCAGAAGCCATCAAGATGGTATATACTATGGTCCATCCTGTCCCTTTCACTGTTCTTATTTCCAACTTTAACGTTCAACGGGGTGGACCAATGTAATCTCAACAAAATCTGTATCTCCTCTCCATCATCCCCACTAAACAAATAAACCTTCCTGGAGTCCATCCTGCCAATCCTCTGTTCCATTACCTTCAACTCCAGTTTTCTCTCTCTTCCGAGTGCTTAACAGACAGTCAATCCAGTTGTTACCAATCTTTTCTTCTTTACTATTTTTATTTCATAATACAAAGTTCCAAGGGTGGTCAAAATCCCTCAAAAGTCTTGAGGGTAGTGATTTTAAGTTTAGTCTGCCACGCACAAAGAAGGGTTAGGATTTGTGGGCTAAAATAGAATGTGATTTATATCCCATCAAATTGATTTTGTAACAAGTCCACGTTTTCTTGTAGTAAAACAACATCAAAAGATTTAATAAAACTAATAAATTCAGGGTCATTGGCCTTTTTCCTCAAGCCCACAATGTTCCAGGAAAGGATCTTAGGGTCACTTGGTAGTCACTTGATTTCAATTAAGTGATCCCATCAGTTACCATTCCCCCTGCCCTTTTAACTATTCCTAGGAATCAACACCCTAACATCTTCACTACAGCAAATGGTTAATTGCCTGTCCTTGCTGGGCTTGCAGTCCCCCTTACGGAGCAGGTTCACTGTTTGGGAGTGCTTCTGGATCCAGCTCTGTCACTGGAGGCTCAGGTATATACAGTGGTTGGAAGTGCCTTTTACCAACTGTGACTGGTTCAACAGCTATAGACATTCCTGAACTGGGAAAGTCTGGCCACAGTAGATCATGAATTGGTTACTTCAAGATTGCAATATGCTCCATGGGGGGCTTCCCTTGCACTTGATCCGGAAGCTGCAATTAGTGCAGAATGCTGCAGCACAATTGCTGACAGGAGTGAGGCCTTGTCCGCTTTCTGTGCCTGTTCAGTGATCTGCACTGGTTACCAATTTGTTACCAGGCCAAGTTCAAGGTGTTACTATCAGTATATAATGGCCATAATAACTTGGGGCCAGTTTACGTAAGAGATCAGCTTACCCAACGCGTGCCCACTTGACCGCTTCAATCAGCGGAACTGGTACTGCAACAAGTGCCATATAATACCCATTCTGCATTTGTAAGAACTCAATCATTTACTGTGGCAGCACTTACACTTTGGAACTCCCTGCCTATTAATAGCAAGCAGCTGCCTTCACTGTATTCTTTTAGGTGCCTGCTAAATATATTCTTGTTTAGACAAGCCTACCCAGATGCTTAGAAAGTTGATGTGAGTTTTAACTTGTTTTAGCATTTCAAAGTTTTGTGTGTTTTAAGATACAGACACCACCCCTTACGCGTATTCGACTCATGTGCAACCGTATACACGCACCGGGAAATTAAAAATAATTCTATTCAAACCTGGAATTGGCAGGAGAGAGCAGGAGAGTCCCCGTGGCTTGCAAGGAGACCCTCCCTGGAAAATGTTTTTATCTATAGATTATTAAGGCTTGAAAAAGGCGCACGGGGGCCCTGCTGCTGCTGCACCATCATGCTCACCAGCTGAGAACTGGGAAAGCCACTTGGCAAGTCCTGTCTGTGCGGCTTTCCCAGCCTCTCTGGTGAGGAGTGGGGGCTCCCCTGGAAATAACCCCTTCTATATCTACCTAATGAAGAACAAAAGCTTTAAAATGTGTCAACAGGGCTGCAGGTTCCAAATTCATGTGTGGGAAGCTGTTCCTTGCAGTGGCTCAGCTGCGCGGCTTCCCTATCCTTCCTGCCAAGATTGAAGGTGAAGAGGGGAGGAAGGGAGTCTTCATTACCCTTTAGATTAGAAGGGAAGGAGCAGAACACGGGCAAACAAAAGTGGATGTGTGTGGGGGGGGGGGGGAGAGAACAAAAAACAAAGCCACTCAAGCTCCCCACTTACACACATTTCATTTATGTTGGGGGGGGGGAACGTAACCCCCACGTAAGTGGAAAGTTGCCTGTATTATTGTACGTGTTTCTAGGTATAATTTTATTGTTTTATCTTTTGATGTATTTTGAAAAACCAAGTGTATACATTTTGTGAAATAAATAAATCAGTGACTTCCTGGCTCAAAGCCCTCTCACACATATACACAACGCTAATTCTCATTGCACCACTACAACCAAGCCATTTGGGCCATCCTACCTGTACAAAGAAGTCCATCTTTATAGTAAAGTGCGTACACTCTGGCACTGTGTCCAATCAGTGAGGAGGTCTCAAAGGCTTTGTGGTCCTCTAGTTGCTTCATCCTTAAGATGGCCTTCAAGTACACCTTCTTCCAGTGCAAAGCATCTTGGACAGAGTCATCAATCTGCCAGCCCAGTTTTCTACAGGCAGTCTGCCACACCTCCATACAGGCACTTATGACCTTGTTCCATTGCTTAGAGACGAGGCAGCACGTGAGTAAGGTCTGAGGGTCAAGCCATTTTAACAAATAAAAACTGAGTTCCAACGGGAGGAGTTTGAGGAAGTCCCGTTTGAGAAGGGTCTCTAGGTTATTGGAGAGGTGCCTGAGCTGGATAGCCCCACTCAAGCTAATCAGGTGATCCAACGACTCATTTTTCTGCAAGTCCGTCAGAGAGAGAAACGTAACAGAAATATTATCAAGCCATGCTTCAAAGTCCTTTCTCTCCATAAGGTTATGGAAACATTTACCTGTGGGACATCAAAATACAGTATTAGTTCTGCTCAAAAACCAAATATGAACACCTTAAATAAAAAATTTAGAAAATGACACACTCTGCATCAGATGCACTTCAAACAACAACATGGCACAGGGCGGTTAATATAGAAAAATCAGCAATGTACAATGTGAAGGAGAACTCCCTTTTAAACCAAATGTGCTGAGCACAACATGCAAAAATTGTGGGATTTTTGTCTGTCCAGTGCAAAATATAGTAGTGCCTTTAAAAGCCTATGATTTTCAGCTGCTAGTCCTTATGTTTGGTTTTACATTGCATGATCAAAGGAAAACAAGGGACCCAACATCAATGTGACATCAGGTGCCTGACAGGTAGGTGTCTCAGCTCCCCTCTCAGACTTGGTCCAAAAGGTTTTGGGGAAGGCAAGTCTCTGGACTGCTAGCCCCATCCAGGTCCCAACCCCTGGTTTAGATTTATCAGAGGACTTGTCCAAAGACAACTGCTGAAGGGATAGCCGAGCAGCAAGGAGTTGGACCACAATGCATATTGGTTCCACCCAACTTTCTTCCCTACCTAGCATTTTATCCTATCTAGCATTTCAATGGGAAAGAGGGCGTATTTACCTTAAGTAGTTGTCTGTATTATCAGATAGTTGCTTAGCAGGTAGCTGCCAATTGTCTTCTTGCTCCTCAGAACCCGACAGGGATTGGGATTCCTCTGGGGCCATTTCTTCTGTAGGTGTAACAAGAACCATATAAGTCACTGAGGCCAGATTTTCTCCTCCTCTCCAGTCACTGCCTAGTGCTCTAATGATTCCCAAACCCACTACTGTTACCACTCACTTTTGACCACACCTTAACTTTCCAACCTAATTCATCTGATCAAGGGATATTTCTTCATGATGACCAGGATTCTACATTTGCTGTCTTGGGAGTAAATCCCATTGAAGCCAACAGGACTCGCTCCAAAGAATGTGTTAAGGAGTTCTGTAGTTCAATAAAGGTTCTTTCAAAGTATGTGTTAAGATCCAGGTGTTAATACTTGTTTTGTGAAAGACTAGGTAAAATTTTGTCAAAGTGGGATAAGACAATAATCCCAAGTAGTAGAGGGGAGAAAGGTGAAGTTTATAAAAACTCAGAAGACATTAATGATAATTTTTTTAAAGAAATTGTTTGGAATTATACAATAAACTAAAAGGCATAGCTTAAGAGGGTGTAGAAGCTTTTAAAAATAAAATAAAATTACCTTATTTAGATTATTGACAAATGCAAATGTTATTTTTCACCAATATCAGAAGCAGAAATCAAGCAAACTATTCTTAAAATGACAACTGGTAAAACACCACGATTTCCTATTGAATAATATAAGACATACATTGATCTACTAGTACCAAAGCCTCATCAACTGTATGAAGAGATGTCTGACAAAGGTCTTTTATCAATGACATTTAATCAAGCTTATATTACAGCTATACCAAATCAGACAAACTGAGTAAAGTTGATACAAAGATTTTAACAACGACCCAAGCAAATAGAATTCAGCAATTAATAATGGTGGTTACAGAGAATGACCAGACTGGCTTTATAAAAATGAGGCAGAAAATAATATTAGATTAGTGGTGGATTTGTAAGATTTAAATAAAAATAAAGACAATTTTTAATTACGGTATATCACTAGGCAATGAAATGGTTTTCAACAATATTTATATATATAAAGGTAAAGGTAAAGGGACCCCTGACCATTAGGTCCAGTCATGGATGACTCTGGGGTTGCGGCGCTCATCTCGCTTTAGTGGTTGTTTAGAACCCCCTAGCTTGCGCTATTAGACAACATTGTGAGATTCACACAGCGGTTCATAATTCAGTTGAATATAAATTGGTTTTATTTTCAGGAGGTACCAAACTAGTATTCCTATACTGATGCAAACAATAGATGCTTTTGGTAAAATATCAGGATACTTTATTAACTGGTCCAAAAGGAATTGATGCCAATAAGTGAAAAATTGATTACTCTTTCAGTTAAGGAATTATCAATTCCGGAATTGCTCCAAATCTATTATATAACTAGGTTTAATGCCAAGAGACATAACTCGATTAGTTACAATTCATATAAACAAAATAATAAAAGAGGCTTCTTTAGTTATTGATAGATGGGAGTCATTAAACCTTAACCTTAGGGGAAGGTTGAATCCTTTCAAAATGTACATTATTCCCAGATTTATCTATATACCACTTCATTGTAAAAAAGCCAAACCCTTCAAAAAACCCTTTCCCTTATGTATGTGACTATTTAGATTGCAAGCCTGAAGACAGAGTTATGTTACTTTTGCTGAAGCTTTAAACTGCAAAGTGCCTTTTGATGAGTATCTTTTAAACACTTAAGAATTATTATTATTCTAAATATAGAGTGGGGGGAAGGGCAGCATTTAACAAATAAATGGGAGAGATGACATTAATGGGGGTGAGGTATAAAGTAGATAGCATGCCTCATGCATATTTTTTTCTTTCAAGTTGGGTCTTGACGTGGAATCAGAAAAGTGGATGGCTTTTATAATCTTTGGCCACAATACAACAAAGAGTTGAGCACACCTAAATTTGCACTGAACTATTGCCATTTATTTCAAAGGACTGGGTCTGTACAACTGTGCATTAGTGCATAAAGGTCAAAATGTAATAATAATAATACGTCTCCCATAAAAGAGCACACACACAAGTGGCATGGAAAACACTCTTTATCAGCCTACGCATCTTAGGTTTCTGGATCTGATTCTGGAGATGAAGGATGGGGGAAGGGTCATAACTCAGTAGTAGAGCATCTACTTTTCATGCAGATGATCCCAGGGGACCTGCCCATCTTGAGTTAGGGCTGGGACTGTCCCATGCCTGAAGCCCTGGATAAGTGTAGTTGGTGTGGCAGTACTGAGCTGGATGGACTAATGGTTTGGGTATAAAGCAGCATCTTCCTACCGTTGTCTGGGAAGCAATCCATGCATTTGATGTTTTTATAGAGAGCTAGATTTTAACAAGTGCCTGGCGTGCTCTGGTCCATAGGGTCACGAAGAGTCAGACACGACTAAACGACTGAACAACAACAAAAGATTTTAACAGGTCAGACTATTTCTCTAGCTCAGTCTATGCTGACTGGTGGTAGCTCCCTAGAAAGGAAGACCCCTTCCACCACCTGATACATGATTTGTTTTTCTTTTAAGGTAATTATGACAGCATCCAACCTGTCTAGAACATTCTACATCCAAAGCATATAGTCCAACTACATTTGATGCTGGCCAAGGGTTCCCGCTTCAGGACACACCTGTGACCGGATAGTGTTCACACGTGAAATTTGCTTCTGAAAAGCCTGGGGTGGGGAAAACCCCCATGCTAACTAGTTCAATATCGGAGAACAAGAACAGCCATATGCGGCATGCAGAGTCTTGTGGCATCAGCTGGGCGGTCTCCAGATGTTACTAGACTATAGTTCCCCTCATCCCTAGCTAGCAGGACCATCCAACGACACTTGGGGAGGGATCTGAGGTTGGGAAAGGCTGAGCTAGGGTGTCGCACCCGTGCCCGCGAGACCAGGATTCAAACAACCATTTGCTCATGAAGCCAGCTGCCCAGTGGGGATAAAACGGGGAAGGGGAGAATACGCCGATCTCCCGGGAATAAAGGAAGGATGTAAATAGGATAATACATAATAGCTAGGAATCAAAACACGACGCCGATCCCATCATTCTGCACGCCCCTTACCCCCTCCTCAATCCCGGGCCCTCCCGCAACCTCTTTTGCACCTACCTCAACGGAGACCTCTCCTCAACTTCACCCCAAAGGGCGCAAGTCTCCCCTTCCACCCGCCCAGCCCCGCCCCCTCATCCCCCCTCCCCACTGCAGGCGGTCTCTATGACAACCCACCTGAGCCCCGCCCCCTTCCGCCGCTCTCCTCAGCCGCGCTCCCTCCTCCCACCGCACTGCCCCTCTTCTCTTCCCGCCCCCTCCCGCCCACTTTATTTTTCGGGGGCGGGGGGTCCAACCTTTCGCCGCCGGGTCCCAGCAAACACTCTACCACAGGCACTTCCGGCGTGAGCACCTGACGTCATCTTCCTCGCGCCTCTTTCCCGCCCCGGATTTTAGAGTCACTTCCGTCCGGAAACGGAAACTTTTTTTTAAAGTCTAGCTTAAGGTGCCCTTAGAGATAGAAATGTAGAGCATTTTCTGAAGCACTGATATAAAATGTGAACGGTGACACCGTTGGACATGATTCTCTTGCACTGCTACAAAGTCTCTCGAAATTCTCTCTAGAGACCGACGGCCCTCCAATGCTCTTTACAGCATTGGAAAACCAGTTGAAATTGAGAACGGGAGTTGCCATTGTGTATTGTTGACGATGTGTGGCTCCTTATTTTCCTATATCTTTGTTGTTTTCTACGTTCTCCTTCCAGGGCACAAGAGAGGCCAAGCCGGAAGTACAATCACATGGGGGAAAGGATTTAATCGTCTGAGTTTCTGGTCCGTTGTTATTTTCCTCTCTACCCTGAAAACGTGGTCCCAACTGTTTAGTTCCGCCTTGCAGTTGATTCTCAAGATTGTAGTTGCCGGCTTTAATTTGGAGGTGAAGAGCGATGCTTTAGTCCTTGGACGGAAAGGGAAGGTGAGTTTGCGCCGCCCAAAGTCTCCCCAATAGTTTTTTTCTTACATTATCCCGCTTCCACCCTCCTTCAGCTAGATTTTAATTCATTCTCTCTCCTAAGTTCCCTAATTTTGCACGCTTTCTGCCAACCTCTCCGGTCTGAGCTATTTTTTCAGTCTAGCGTCGCATTCTGTACTTCCACACGGGTTTTGGGGAGGGGTTTTCCCAGGCCAGCTACTAAAGAAGTTGGAGGCTGATTCTGGGACATGACCGACGACTTCTCTGGTGAAACAAGTTTTGTGCGTTAGGGGTGTTGGTGGTGTTGGATTGTGAGATGACACCCAAGAAGAGGACTACAAATATGGTTAATAGCGCCTATGTGGAGCCAGAGAGAAATAATAGTGCCTATTTGACCACTCCCTTGTGTGCCAGTGAGGGACGTGTGTCTTCCTTTGTGGGGTTCTCTGACTGTGGGGTTCCTGATGTTCAGTCTCCCTCAGCCAATGCCCGCTTTGCGTTTTACTAGCCCTATGGAATTGCAGTACTTTTCAGGCTGGCTGCCTGTTTACTCAGTCCATCCCTCTTGCCTAATAATACAGGGCAGAAGAGCATGGGCGTAGTCAGGGCTTTTGTTGGGGCGGGGGCAGAACCGGCGTGATCCGGCAGTTATTTCCATTGTTTTACTTGATGTAGGGAGGGGCAGCTGCCTCCCCCCCCCCCCGCTTTGCTACGCCCATGCAGAAGAGTGGTGATCAGCAAAGATCAGGAGTTGAGTCATAGCTTGTGAGAGGGAGCGACCCCAACTGCCTTGAAGATGGTGGTTGTGAGGCCACTCCCAAATAAATTTCCCTAGATCTTGAAATTGTTCCAGCTTCAGGGCCAGTTGCAAGTGTTACCATTTGGGGCAAGGTGTTCAGGCAGGTGGTGGCTGTCCAGTTGTTCTTGGATGACCCAGATTAGAGGGAGACTGGCACAAAGAGATCCCCATTAGTTTGCTGGCAGAACATGGATTTGCTCCTAGATTTCTCTAGCTCAAATCTGATGCTCCACAGGAAAGCATGTGATTGATTGAACAAATACAGAGTGCCTTTTCTATGATACCATCACACCTAGTCTCCTTTCCCAACCTTTCTGGATTGCTTGATACTCTTCAATAACCTTTTTGAGATGGGGCAGCTAGAACTGTACCAAGTATTTTCATTATGGGGCCCCTCTAGATGTCCTTTTTATTCTGCATTCTTGGTGATTTGTACACATGATGGTATCAGGGCAGTTATACATGATCCCGTTTCACATACTGTTTTGCGCATGTGCATGCCCTGCTAGCTTCCTGCTGAAATCTGAAAATTTTTCATACCACAAACGTTCAGGAGGAGAGGGGCTTTGTTGTAGTAGCTGTTATTGTGTTGAAGTTCCCCTATAGATGGCAGTAAAGTAGTAACAGTGAAAAAGCATTGCAGAAAAGTAATGAAATGCACTGGTACAGTGGTACCTCAGGGTAAGTACTTAATTCGTTCTGGAGTTCCATTCTTAACCTGAAACTGTTCTTAACCTGAAGCACCACTTTAGCTAATGGGGCCTCCCGCTGCTGTCACGCCACCGGAGCACGATTTCTGTTCTCATCCTGAAGCAAAGTTTTTAACCTGAAGCACTATTTCTGGGTTAGCGGAGTCTGTAGCCTGAAGCATATGTAACCTGAAGCATATGTAACCCGAGGTGCCACTGTATGTGGATAATCTAGTATGAATCCCGCACTAATGCTCTGTTCAATGACATGCTGCAGAGTACACCCACCTACCGCAAAAAAAGCACCAGTCTGGAGAGGATGTCACGAGACCTGCAGTCCTATTGGGATTCGGTTGGCATGCTCTGATGAAGTAGGAATAAATGGAGGAGGGGGCTGAAGTGGGATAATCTGGGTTGGAGGAGGATTAGGGGTACCTCTCCTTTCCACCCCAAGTCCAGTTGCTTTGGAAGGGGAAGCAGCTATGCCAGCTCTTTCCTCCAACCTTGCTGCAGAGCAGGAAGCATCAGTAAAAGCTAGGAAGGCTGAACAGGAGGTGGCAGCCACTGAACAAGACCCTGAGCAGGAGGGTGCTGCCTTGCCCTCTAGGATCAGGATCTTCCTTCACAAATGGTAACAGAATACCCCACATACCCCAACAGAATGCACATTTGCAGTTCCAACATCACCACAAGGCAAGATTACGAGGGCACTATGTTTAAACAGGCAGAGTGTAGAATTGGAACATTTTTGGTGCTTCCATCCAGTTTTGAATAACTTACTCTGCTCCTGAACTTCTGAATCGTGACTCCCAAGTCTTGTGTCTGCTGCTGAGCCTGTACTTCCAAGTAAGAGCCTCTGCTTGCGTGTGTTGGGTGGGAGTCAGGACAGTGCCCCACAATCCTGCCCAGCAACAGTGTCCTATACTTTTTGCTTTACACCCAGCCTGATGAAAGCCTTTCCCGGCTTCTTTGAGACCTTTCCTTTGGGTATATTAACAGTAGTTTCCCACTGTTATTTTTGGATCATTGAGGGTTATGGTGTTCTCAGTTCTCAGAGTGCCGGTCCTTACATTGCCAAAAGGGTACCATCCACTCATACAAGAGGGGGGTATCTGTAGGTTCTGAGGAACCCCCTGGCCTCCCTGTAACAAAACCTAGCCCACTGAAGTCTTGAACATGCTCAGGATCCATAGAATGCTGAGTGTGTTTATTTATTTGTTTATTGAATTTATTTACCGCCCTATACCCAGAGGTCTCGGGGCGGTTCACAGAAAAGATGACAATATATAAAATCAAAATAAGAACAATAACCCAATAACACCCCCCCAAAGATATATAAATGATGTATATAAATGTATGATGTATATACAGTAATGTATATAAAAACATCAGAAAACAGTGCACATTAAAAGGCTTCCCTATACAGTAGGCAAGAGGAGCTCTATTTGTGGCAGCAAACTATTGGGAAACTATTGAGTGTTGAGATGGAAAACATGGGAATGAGAGGGAATGAAATTGAGTGCCCTGGAAGAGGGCATGGCTGGCTAGCTGGAACCCTGAACAAGAGCAGTTCACGCTACAAAGTTTTGTTTCAGTTCCCCCTTCCGGTCAGCTGCAGTTTTGTCTCATTTTCAAAAGTTAAGGCAGCAATGTATGGATGAGGAAGCGAAATAGGTCACAAGACTTTCATTTGCTACTTCTTGCATATGATCTTCATCTCCCCCTTATCTATTTTTGTTTCTATTTTAAAGTCTTCAGGGCTAAGGAACAGACATCATTTGCTGGACAGAATTGCATTCTCCTTTGCCACCAATGGGAGATATGGCATCTGAGGAAACCAGACCCCTTTTGAGTACTGAGGTGGAGACAGAACTGCCTGCTCAAAGACCCTCTCCACTGGAGATCTATCTGAGGTGTGTGTATTTATCTGGCTTTTGTTTTTGGAAAATGTCAAAACGCAATTGTTCTAGTTATGCACTGCTGGCCAGGAATATAAGGCCAAATATGGACCGAGGGACAAAGAGGACAAGGCCCTAATGTTGGTTATCTACAAGTCCAGTAGTCAGCCTCTGTCCCTCTGCCCCTTTGCCCTCACACTGTATCAGCTGTTTGTAATGGAGTTTAATGAATGACGTCTCTGCTTGCCAGATTCTGAATTGTTGGCTCAACAGAATCACCCTGAGAGGTTTTCCAAATCTGATTGAGAATCTTGGAACAAGAGGGCTTTTCTTCTAAATGCATAATCTGAGCTATTTCTGATGTTCAGGCATGCCAATCCTTGCACAGCCCAAATGGCACCATTAGAACACAAGATAACAGCAGGCTTGGAGGGGGAGTGTTTAGTGGCGAGGGGGCGGGGTCCCAAGGGAGGAAAACTCTTTCAAAAGCAGGCCAGTGACGACTGAGCATGCTTGTTGTCTGTGGAATGTTGACTGCTGGGAGAGAGATTTAGAAAGTGAGGAAATGGAATGGATACCGTATTTTTCGCTCTATAGGACGCACTTTTCCCCTCCAAAAATTAAGGGGAAATGTGTGTGCGTCCTATGGAGCGAATGCAGGCTCCTTGGCTTCAGCGATAACGTGAAGCCTCCGAAGCGCAGAGGGAGAGCTCCCCCACGCTCTGGAGGCTTTGCGTTGCTTTCGCTGAAGCCGCCTGAAGCCCCCGGAGCGCAGCATGAACTCCCGCTGCGCTCCAGGGGCTTCAGGCAGCTATTCGCAAGCCTTTGGAGCGCAGCAGGAGTTCCCGCCGCGCTCTGAAGGCTTGCGGATAGCCGCCTGAAGCCTGGAGAGCAAGAGGGGTTGGTGCACACCGAGGCTTCGCTTCGCTGGAGAGGCACTGCACAGTTTTCCCTTTCTGCGCAGCGCCCCTTCAGCGAAGCGGGAGGAGAAATGGAAGGGGCTCTGTTTCTCCTGCCGCTTCGCTGAAGGGGCGCTGAGCAGAGAGGGGGAGAATTTTTTTTCCTGTTCTCCCCCTCCTATGGTCTGGTGCGTCCTATGGTCCAGTGCGTCCTATAGAGCGAAAAATACGGTAATCCATGAAAAGGGCATGTCTGGCTAGAACACTCCATTCTGCAACATTTGGTTGCTGTTTTTCCTTTTTGGTGTTTTCATTGAGTTTTCTACCACAATCCCAAGATGCTGGTCAGTCATCTCCATTTGAAGACCCTATCATTGTTTTGTGTGATAGCTGGATGTGCGTGTAGAAGCAACTCTCCCCTCCTGCAGTTTCCAGCACCTTGTATTCAGAGGCAGACTGCCTCTGACAGTGGAGGCAGAACATTGTCATTTTGGCTAGTAGCCATTTATAGGCTTGTGAATTTGCCTAATCTTTTAAAGCCATTTACTGCACCAGCTTTACAAATGGCACCTATTGGGAGACAGTAAAAGGACCTCTGGATGGTTAAGTCCAGTCAAAGGTGACTATGGGGTGCAGCGCTCATCTTGCTTTTCAGGCCGAGGGAGCCAGCGTTTGTCCACAGACAGCTTTCCAGGTTATGTGGCCAGCATGACTATACTGCTACTGGCGCACGGAGGACTGTGACGAGTGCCAGAGCGCACGGAAACACTGTTTACCTTCCCGCCACAGTGGTAACTTTTTATCTGCTTGGAGACAGTATCACCCATAGAGAAGATGTTATCAGTTATCCCTAATCACATCTTGTTGCCACAGCCGTGCCTTCATAATTGAGTGGGAGCTACACAGCACATCCCTTCCTATTGTCTTACACCAGGGGTGGGGAATGTGGCCTCTTCATTTGACCCTTGGAACTATTCTGGAACTATTCTCTGGCCATGTGTCTCCCACTCCTCCCGGCCCTGCTTCGCACCCTTAACATTTTTGCCTGGCAGGAATTAGTCCTTTAACTCTGACAATGCCCCTTGGTGGAACTAGGAAGTATCCCCCATCTCAATCCCTGGAGGCCAGCTGCCAGTCCATGTAATGGACTAACTTGGTATAAGGCAGTTTCCTGCATGCTTAAATATTTGTGTGTTTGGGTGCTGAACTAAATAGATGTAGTGATGGCCACCAACTTGGATGGCTTCAAAAGAGGATCAAACAAATTCATGAAGGGTGTGGCTATATGTTCTTCCTCCACTGTCACACACCTCTGAATGCCAGTTTCTAGGAATCACAGCTAGGGAGAACACTGTGGTGCTCAGGTCTTGCTTGTGGGCTTCCCAAGGACATCTAATTGGTCACTGTGAGAACAGGATGCTGGAATTGGTGGACCATTTGCTTGATCCAGCAGACTGTTCTTATGTTCTTAAACAGTTTCTTTCAAAAGGAAGGGTCAGTGGAAGCACTAATACATCTGCATCTGAAAGATCTGAAACAAAAGCGTGTGGTTTTTTCAGGTGTCTGCTGAGCTGCATCATCTGCAAAAAAAGGGCAGCTGTTTGTGTGTCTCTCCCCCACCTCCACATTTTTCATTTTCACTTCTTGTGCAGCAAGGTCCAAAATCAGAATCTCTTCCTGGCTACGTTTGCTGCTGTGCTGGGACCGCTAAGCTTTGGATTTGTCCTTGGCTACAGTTCGCCGGCTATTCCGAGCCTAAAGAAAGTTAGCAACCCGGAATTAAGGTTGGAAGACATTCAAGCATCTTGGTTTGGGGTAAGTCTTCTGCTCTACAAGCAAAGGAAGGGCAATACTACAGTGGCAGAGCATTTCCTTTGCGTGCAGAAGATCCTAGCTTCATTCTCCAGCATCTTCAGGTGGAGCTGGAATTGTCCCTTCCTCAGACCCTGGAGACCTGCAGCACGGTGGTGTGGGCAGCACCTCACTAGATGAACCCCTGTGAAATGACTCCATATAAGGCAGCTTCCTGTGTTCTTCTGTTGGTTTGATAATATGGGGTGGAAAATAAATGCTTATTGACTTGTGCCAGAGTATAGAGACATATGGGACGAGGGTGGCGCTGTGGGTTAAACCTTGGAGCCTAGGACTTGCCGATCAGAAGGTCAGCAGTTCGAATCCCTGTGATGGGGTGAGCTCCTATTGCTTGGTCCCTGCTCCTACCAACCTAGCAGTTCGAAAGCACGTCAAAGTGCAAGTAGATAAATAGGTACCTCTCCAGCGGGAAGGTAAACGGCGTTTCCGTGCACTGCTCTGCATGCTGGCCACATGACCCGGAAGCTGTATGCCAGCTCCCTCGGCCTATAGAGCGAGATGAGCGTGCAACCCCAGAGTCGGGCACGACTGGACCTAATGGTCAGGGGTCTCTTTACCTTGTATAGAGACATAGGAAGGTTTATTGAGTCAGATCATTCTTCCATCTAGTCCAGCACTCTTGATTGTCAGCAGTTCTCCAGAGTCTCTACCTGCCTTCTACCAAATCAGTACATCGGCTCATCTAGCTTAATACTGTCTACACTGACTGTCAGCAGCTCTCCAGGGTTTTAGGCAGAGATTCCCCCACAGTCCAACTTGAAGATGCCGGTGATTAAACTTGGGACCATGAGCATGCAAAGCTGATGTCCCACCATAGAGCTAGGGCCCCCTCCCTTAAAAGTAAAGTAGGATTCTAGTCCTCAATAGTTCTTGCTGAATCAAACAGGAACATAGGAAGTCACCTTATACAGAGCAGGGGAGAGGTGTGTATGTCGCCTCCGAACACCTTGCAGGACAGGTCAGATATAAATGTCATTTATATTGTGCCATCATTGCATACACCAAATCTTGGGTTAGTTAACGTGATCGAAAGGTGCAGCAATCTACAACCAGAAACCGTTCAGTTATGAGAGTCAGTTCTTTTTTCTTTTTCTTTTGCAGTCTATCGTAACGCTGGGCGCTGCAGCAGGTGGGATTCTAGGGGGATATGTCGTGGATAAACTTGGCCGGAAGCTTACCCTGATGCTGTGTGCCATCCCATTTGTTTTTGGCTTCACAATCATAATCTCAGCTCAGAATGTCTGGATGCTTTATGTCGGCCGGCTATTGAATGGCTTGGCCAGTGGGGTAACATCTTTGGTGGTCCCGGTAAGAGATGGCTTGCACTGTCCTTTCTCATTGCAGTTTTGTGGAAAGAGAGCCATCTGCTGAATGTCAGAAGCTGCATTTTACTGAGTTGGAGACCATTGACCCATCTAGCTCAGTGCTATCTATTAAGGGGATGGGGAATTTCAGGCCCAGAGGCCTAACTGCACTGTTAATTAAGGAATTTCAGTACTTTGATTCTGATATTGTAACCTGTATCTACATACATCTGCCTCTGATTGCCTTGATTCTATAAGAAAAACAGGGATACATTATTGGGGGCCCTCTCTTTTTTCTTGTTGTATTGAAAAAATGCAAAATTCTGCAAATGCAAAAACAAATAAAATATTTCCCTTTTCTCTGTATGACTTGAACAAGACTCCCTTCCCCTTTTGTCCACGCTGTAGGTATATATTTCTGAAATAGCCCACTCCAAAGTTCGAGGGATGCTAGGATCGTGCGTTCAGCTGATGGTGGTGACTGGCATCTTGGGAGCTTATATAGCAGGTACACTCATGGGGCTCTGTTGTGTTCTTGGGTTTGCACATTTTCTCTTGCACACATCATCGTGGGATACAAGTACACCAACCCACACCTGTGGATGGTGTTGGCACAGAATGTTGTGGGAAACTGAGTGGGAAGAGGGAGGTACAGTGGTACCTCAGGTTAAGAACTTAATTCGTTCCAGAGGTCTGTTCTTAACCTGAAACTGTTCTTAACTTGAAGCACCACTTTAGCTAATGGGGCCTCCTGCTGCCACCACGCCGCCACCACGCGATTTCTGTTCTCGTCCTGAAGCAAAGTTCTTAACCCAAGGTACTATTTCTGGGTTAGCAGAGTCTGTAACCTGAAGTGTCTGTAACCCGAGGTGCCACTGTACCTTGAAAGGAGGGAGTATGGCTGCCTGCCTTCATACCTTTGAGCACTTTTGCTTGGGTGGAAAGTGTCCTTGAATTCTGATCATGCCTCTTGCTTGCCTGGATGATGGGTAGAGAGTTGGTGTGTGAGAATGTCTGCAGATACTAGCCTACTGTACAAAGGCAATATCTGCATTCATTTCTCACGTTTGCCTTTGGCTTCACCCACTACAGGCGCCAACAGGCACTCTGTCTTAACGGAATACATCACTTGAATGCTGGGGGAGCTGTTTGCAACTATAACGTACACCACCTTGCATTTAGCCCTCTGGGCGTGACAAAAGCTGTCAAGTGTCCTTTATTCCTTGCCCCTAGTAATGGCTCTTCTTCTTTTGGGTCTCCTCCCTCAGGCACAGGGCTGGACTGGCGCTGGCTGGCCGTACTGTGTTCCGTCCCACCGTGTTTTATGCTGGTACTAGTGGCTTTCATGCCTGAAACGCCTCGCTTCCTGCTGAGCCGGAATCAGCGGCCAGAGGCCATTGCTGCTCTGGAGTTCCTGCGGGGGCCCCTGGTGGACCATGAGTGGGAATGCAGAGAGATTGAAGTAAACGCCGAAGGACAGGTGAGTGGAGCTGGAACCATACTGAAACCAGGCACGTTCTTGGGTTGCAAGGGTGGGAAAGGTGGCAGGAGAACGGACCTGCCTCTTCCCTCAGCTTTAGGCTTTTCAGGGGAGGAGGGTGGAAGCCTGAAGTGTTTGCCATCTGCTCCTCCTGGTATAGGGACGCAGGTGGTGCTGTGGTCTAAACCACAGCCTAGGGCTTGCCAATCAGAAGGTCGGTGGTTTGAATCACCGCAACAGGGTGAGCTCCCGTTGCTCGGTCCCAGCTCCTGCCAACCTAGCAATTCGAAAGCACGTCAAAGTGCAAGTAGATAAATAGGTACCACTTCGGTGGGAAGGTAAACAGCTTTTCCGTGCACTGCTCTGGTTTGCCAGAAGCAGCTTAGTCATGCTGACCTGGAAGCTGTACGCCGGCTCCCTCGGCCAGTAAAGCGAGATGAACACCGCAACCCAAGAGTCGTCCACGACTGGACCTAACAGTTAGGGGTCCCTTTACCTTTTACCTCCTCGTATAATCTGGCAGGTGCTAACTGCCCCCTGACATTCTTTTCCTTTGCTGCTGAACTGCTCAGTAGTCAATCCCATGCTGAAACTGCACAGGAATCAGCAGCAGTTTTGCAAATAGAACAGGCGGTGGCCTGGTACAGCCACTTACAGTCATGTCCACCTGTCACAGCTGACCTGCAAGGTGGGACGGGCTGGGATGAGGTCTGCTTTGCCACTTTGCATTCCCTGTGGCCAGCCAGCAGGATTGAACTAGCTGCTCAGCAGCTGATGAGTGGGGAAGGTTCTCTTTGTAGGGGTCTGCTTTGTCATAGTGGCGAAGCAGCAACTGGCAGCACTGAACTCTCTGCTCCCCAGCTGATGAGTGAAGGGTGCAACCCTCCACTCTGCAGGGGTTTGTTTTGTTCACGTTTCTCTGCAGGAAACGTGCTGGCAAAACAGTACCCAGCAGGATTGACATCAGCTGATGGGCAGGTGGGCATGGTTTTTGGGAAATGGCCCAGCTGGCCAAATTGGTTGTCCTCATGGGCCAAGATTCCTAGTTCAGTCCCTGACATCTGCAGCCAGGGTGCTGGGATCTCTACCTCAGACCCCAGAGGGGTACAGTTGCCCCTCGACACTGAAACACTGGCTACGTCTTCCTTTGCAGGAGGAGCTGAGTCTGGCCGAGTTTAAGAATCCAGCCATTTACAAGCCATTCTTCATTGGGATTGCCATGATGTTCTTCCAGCAAGTGTCGGGGATCAATGCCATCATGTTTTATGCGGAAACCATCTTTGAAGAAGCCAAATTCAAGGTGGGGGGCTCCTCTGTCCTCTTGATACCTTGGATGCAGCCATACTCATTCATATCTTGGTCAGATGCCCAGAATTGGACACAGTATTCCGTGTGTGGTCTGACTAAGGCACAATAGAGTGGTACTATTACTTCCCTTGGTCTTCTGTTGATGCAGCCTAGAATAGCATTAGCTTTTCTTTGCTGCTGCATCACACATTTTCAAATATTTGAGATTTTTATTTACTTCTTGCTGTTGTGTGTTTTCAGGAGAGTGGTGCTGCTTCCATCATTGTGGGATCCATCCAAGTCTTTTTCACTGCTGTGGCTGCTCTTATTATTGATAGAAAAGGTCGAAAAGTCCTTCTGGTCGTATCAGGTATTGCAGAAAAGCTATCCTTCCAGTGTGAAGTGTAGGATTCTGTGCCTTTGCAAGTTTGTATTTTTCGCTCTATAAGACGCACCAGACCATAAGAGGCACCTAGTGTTTTTGGAGGAGGAAAACAAGGGAAAAAAATTCTGAATCTCAGAAGCCAGAACAACAAGAGGGATCACTGCACAGCGAAAGCAGCAATCCCTCTTGCTATTCTGGCTTCTGGGATAGCTGTGCAGCCTGCATTCGCTCCATAAGACACACACACATCTCCTCTTACTTTTTAGGAGGGAAAAAGCGAGTCTTATAGAGCAAAAAATACGGTAATTTAATGTGGAACACCATGAACAGCTGGATAAAATTTTCTGGTGGTGGATGTCCAGCAAGGCAAGCTTTTATGTGTTTGAAATAACTAGCCTTAGGGCCTTAGGTCAGTGGTTGGACATAATCCCCAGCATACCCCGTCAGGACACACTCTCTCTCTCTCTCTCTCTTTGTGCTTGTGTGTGTGTGTGTGTGAGAGAGAGAGAGGGGGGGGGAGACAGGGGAGGGGAGGCAAAGGATGCTGAACTAGATGGTCCATTGCTCTGATCCAGCACAGCTCTTGTTACATACACTCTTGTTCCCAAACAGTATAACTAGGTGTTCTGTTAACTATTTATCTCATCTTTCCCAGGGTTCATTATGGCCATCAGTGCTGCCATCTTCGCGATCTATTGCAAAATGGCTCTCCCAGTCCCCATCAACTCCTCCCATGCCAACCCACCAAGCTCCATTCTGAGTGCTGCTGTTGTGGAAGAAGATCACCACCTTGCGTGGTTGGCGGTATTGAGCCTGGGCCTCTTCGTCATGGGTTAGTGGGCACTTTAGCTTTTGTGGGTACAGCAACCGCAGCAAGTCTATATAGATGCATCCACCTAGAGAATTCTGGGCCTTTTGGTGCCTTGAGGAGTTTCCCAGCCACGTAGTAAAGGTCGAGTATGCTTTGAGTATGTGGATACTTCCCACACCGGAATGCCCTCTCTGCTGCAGCAGCAGGTGATGCACACACAGGAAATACACATGTCGGAAGAGTCCTGTTTGATCACAACAAAGCCCTTGATTCCTCCTCCTTCGCTGGAGTCCAGCTTTTTTGAGGTCAGATTAATGACCTGCTTATTGGTAGCCTAGTGCTTGTGGAGCATAGACCTTAAGGGTAGGGAACCTTTCTTCAGCCAGAGGGTCACATGGGGGGGGGGCAGTGTTCTGCAAGGGTCATGGTGCTGGTGGTGGGTGGGGCCACAGCAACACATGTTCAGTTTTACAATAGGCTGGTTTCTACACACAGATACAGACACCCCTCTCTATCCTTCATCTAGGCAAGCAAGTGGCATGATCCGAGTTCAATGACACATTCCAGGCAGGCAAAAGTGTGCAAGGAGGGCGTGGGTCCTGGGGTCTTGAAAGCTAAGTGGAGGGGCCTGACAGGGGCTCTTTTGAAGATGCTGTTAGGGTAGCACAACCTGGGTAGCACAACCTCCTCCACATTGCTATTGCTGTTGGCTGTTTGCTTGCATTGAGCTGTACTACTGCTCAGAAAGAGACGACATATTGTGTGAGTGGTGGCGGATACCTCTCCTCCTTACCATCACTGCTTGCTGACTTGGAGAAGGGCAGACAAACAGGAAGAGGCAACGAGGAAGGAGAGCAGCAAGGTTGGGTGGCTATGGGGGTTGTTGTGTACCTGCTGGGGTGTGGTCTTAAGATACTTGCCAAGCAATGGCTACCCCCTGATGCCAGTCCTGGGCATAGAACTCCTGCCTCACTCAAGTCGACCTCTTAAAAGTACCCTTGCATTATTATTATTTTCAAGTGTGTTTACCCTGCTCTTCATCCAAAAGGCTCCCAGGGCAGCTTATGAAAATTGATAATACAGTCCCTGCAGTCTTGCACACTGCATGGCATGGCATGAAAGGAAAAGAATTGGGAAAGGAGTAGGCGGAAGCAAACTTGGCACTATTTCTTTCTTATAATGGCAGCTATGATGGGAAGAGTTCAACTGAGCAGCCATAAGTTGCTCCTCTTTAAGCTGAGCTGATGGAGTGGCGCTGCTTCTCTTCTCCTCCTTTAGCCTAATGAAATGGCTGCTATCATGTGACTGTTGATGGAGAGAAGAGCCTGATGGACGCTGGGTTCCATGCTGAACAGATGGAGTGGCTGTTTCCCTCCTCCCCTTTAGCTACAGCCTGTTGCTAGATAACATGTGAGATGTGAGGAAGAGGGGAAGCCTTGTCTAGTTGTATCTTTCTGGTTTCCAGTCAGGGTTGCCTGTTCATTACTGACCTTGCTCAGTTCAGGAAAACCTCTACTAACTGCTCTCAGTGAGTTTGCTTTCTCCTTCCTCTGCAACCTGCAGGCTTTGCCTTGGGCTGGGGCCCAATCCCATGGCTGTTGATGTCTGAAATATTCCCTCTCCGAGCTCGAGGCGTAGCCAGTGGTGCCTGTGTCTTAACAAATTGGCTCATGGCTTTTCTGATCACCAAGGAGTTCCATGACCTCATGGTAAGCAAGGATCACATCAGAATGGTTTACAGCAGGAATGGGAACAGTGGCCCCCATTTTCTTTTCAGCAGCCTTCTGGGGGCCACATGCCAGTGGCAAAAATGGGTTGTTGGATTCTTTTTGCCTACCATATGCAAGGATCCTGCTAGGGTGAAAAGCAGTAACCACGCTGTGACATAGCCAGTGGAAGGACTAGGAGTCTCAGCTGCTTACTGAGAGCTCTCATGCTTACTGAGAGCATCAACCTGTGTCTGCAGGTACTACAGACATGCTAGGTTTCTGCATGCAGGGATATTCTGGGTGAGAAAACATTTTCTTATGTTGGGCATGGGGAACCTTTGGCCCTCTGGATGTTGCTGAAGTACAACTCCCATGAGCCCTAGCAAGTGTGGCTGATGGCCAGGGATAATATAAGTTGTCATTCATCTACACCTAGAAGGCCAAAGGTTCCCCATTTGCCATCTCAAGAGTACAGCTCAACCACCTTGGTATTTCTTCTGGTTCTTAATCAGACATCTCTTTCTCTTCTTCCCCAGGTCTTCCTGACGCCTCATGGTACCTTCTGGTTGTTTTGTGCCATGTGTTTCTCCAACGTGCTCTTTACCATACTTTTCGTTCCTGAAACCAGAGGGAAAAGCCTAGAAGAGATAGAGGCCTACTTCCAAAGATCACATTAGCTGTTTGCAATCTTAGTGGGCGAACTTTTCCCCTTGGTCTTGGACTTAAGGTGGTGGTGGCTGGTGGGACCCAACCCTTCTTCAGAGATTTGCACGAATGTAAAGTCTTCACCAGGTTCAACTGGGTCCAGAGAACTGTCTGGGGTGTAGGTGTGGTCAAGATGAAAGGCAGGTTCATTTTGTGTGGGCAATGACCTACCACTTTTCAGTATTACAGCACTACATACAGTATTACAGAACGGCAGGCACTGTTCAGTTTTCTGCCATCTAGAACAAGGTGATTAAGAATTCAATTTGAACAAAACATTGCTTTTCTCTGTTCGTTGGCCATGTTCTGTGTGGCCAGCCTTTTCTTCTTCTGCTGAGGACTGTATTCCTCGGGAGGTGGGACCTGATGGGAGGGTCATCCTGGTAGTAGGTGGGGCTAGAGCCAAAAGTGGGTGCCCTCTCCCCTGGGCTCAACCCCTTCCTCTTTCTGCCATCACTACCCCTCTCTACTGTCACTTCCTTTCTCTCTGTTTAGAAAGCTCTCACAAACTACCTTCTAATTCTGTGTAATCTGGGCCTACTCTATGGGTGTAGAGGAGTGAGGCAGAGTCCTGAAAAGGCACATTGAGCAATGCACACAGCGTGCACAAAAAACCTAGCAAAAGAGGGAAACTGGGTCTGACTTAGCCAATGTCACCAGACTATTTTGCACCCTCAAGGTTTCTCTCACAAACAGCATTTTAAAATGAGATGCATCCATGCTGTCTGAAGTGGTATGCTACCAGTTCTTTCCATGGAATGTGTAGATTTTAATGCAGAGGGGTTTAAAGCAGCCAAAGGTTTGTTCTGATTTGCACATGAAACGGTAGACTTTGGCAATCACGTGGGATATTTTTAAATGAATGGGTTCGGCATACTGCTGCCCACTATTGCCCCCTCCTCTGGTTCTTGAGTCCTGTTCAGGAGGTTAGTAATGCTGAAACTGGGAAATGATAAATCTCATTCCCATGATTGCATTTCTTGTCAATCTCTGCCCCAAGGGGACTCCATCTAAAATCATGTGATGGGGTGGGTAGGGATTGGACCCAGTTCTGCCAGTAAGGTTCCAAAGACTTTGTTTCCAGACTTCTAATCTTGTTTTAGGGAATAAAGGTTCAAGGATATGGTGCTATGTGGAATAAATATGTTGAATTCCATCTGATGCTTTGGGCAAATCATCTTTGTTTTCTTAATGTTCAGTTAATATTGAGTGCCGTAAATAACACCAAGGGACAAACTAGGGAGGACTACTGTCCCATTTTTTGACCAGAATGTAAACTTCTGCTCATCAACTAGTTTTCCAGGATGTTGAGATTATGGGGATAAGGGAGGGCGCTTCCAGGTCAGGAGTGGGGATTCATGCACATTCCCCTCTCCCAGTTAGAATTCATTACAATTTCTACTTTCAAATCTATTCTTAAATTTCATCCTAGAAACATTTTTCACTTGGGTCTGCACTGAGTTGGTCATCTTTAATTTGAAAGGTGCAGAATGGAGTATATGAATGTGTGTGTGCTGTTTTTGTGGGCTTGTGGTAGAAAGAACAAACTGGAGGATTCCTCCTACCCAGTATCTAGTAGTAACTGAAATATTGGGCACAATCTAACCAATTCATTAGTGAAATTGTTAACCAGAATGTGATATTTATTATGTATTTTATTATGAATTGCCTTCTTAATCATGCTTTTTTTTAACATTTCTTTTAAAACAGAGTAGAGATGGCTTGGGGTTTTATTTTTAAGGTGCACTTTATAAAATGGTTTTGAGGTTTAGATGTTTCTACTGAGTAAGAAATCTTTGATGGCAAAGGATTTCCCCCCAAAATATATACCAAAATAATTCTTTCTTTCTTTCTTTCTTTCTTTCTTTCTTTCTTTCTTTCTTTCTTTCTTTCTTTCTTTCTTTCTTTCTTTCTTTCTTTCTTTCTTTCTTTCTTTCTTTCTTTCGTCAAGTGTGGGGAATTTTTGACCTTTCAGATGCTACTGAACCACAAATTGCATTGTTAGTGACCAACACCTAGCAGACACATGCCTGGTGCATGTTTTAAGTCTTTCTGCCTGATCCTGTGAATGTCTCCTCAAATGCAAGTCCCACACAATTCAATGAGACTTGCAGGTGTGTACAAGATTGCTTTCTCTGCCCCCGCCCCCCAAATATCAGTGTCAAGGAGTGTGTCCAACATGAGTGATAACAATCTATGGTGTTGTCTATCTTATGTTTGTCTCATTTGTTACACACAGGCACCCCAAGGGGGCAGAAGAAGAGACCAAATGTCATAAATATTTATTACATATCAAGGAAGTAAAGAAAAGAAAAACCCTACAGTTCATTTTACAGCTGTGGTCTATGGAACTTTTAGAACAGATTTCTGCCATTATATTTGTATTGTGATTCTCTTTCTTTACAGGCTACATTTGAAAACACAAAAGAGGGAAAACAATAATAAAAATAATAATAATACATTATTACTTTAGCATTTAAAAACAATGGCAATACAATCGAGTTTAAGACACTTGGTGGTAATTTAAACTTTGAGACTCACAAGAGGGGAAGCCACAGCCCAACAGTACATAATCGGTGAAAAGTACAAAACCCCACTAGATAACAGTCAAGGGACAGGATCCAGCAAAAGTTTGGTGCGACGAAAGCAGCAGCCTTATGGATGATGACCTAAGGACTAAGCTCAATGGAACACATTTGCACCTGTTTCCAAGTAAACATGCAGAGGATGGGAAAGGGCTGTAGCTCAGGGTCAGAGCTAGGCTTAAGCCCTAGAATCTCCAGGTAGTGCTTGGAAGGCAACCTGTCCAGAATCTTGGGCTGCTGCCGCCAGTAAAGGCAGACCCTACTGAGCTAGGTAGACCTAATGGTCTGACCCAGCACGCGGCAGCCTCCTATGACTATTGCAAGGCTGGATTCATGAAGCGCACTTTCCAGGGAACAAGGCCTGAGACTTAGTTCTGAGGAAACTTGCATAGGCCCAATTTCACTGAATTCAGACGGACTTAATTGTGCCTACACAGGTTGACTGCAGTAAAGCCCAGTCACTGCTAGAATAAAGGAGTAGGGAGCCTAATGAAATCCTCAGGCTCCACCGAACTCCCCCAATTTCAGGCAAATCACCCCTCCTATACACAAGAGTGTCTCCTAACAGCAAGGGTTAAGGAAACCCATCATAAAAAGGAAGCCCCCCAATAACTTGATAGGGGGTCCCACGACTCCAGCTTTACTCGGAAGTCAGTTCCCTTGCCAAAGAAGGCTGTTTGTCGCCAACCATGAGTTGTGCTGGATTCTGCTTGAGGGCTTTTTATAAGGAAGGGTGGGGGGGACAAGCAACCAGGGTAGACAACAAATTTGTTTTATACAAACGTTAGCATTTGTGAGTGCTTTCCGTCTGGCAAGAGAAATACATAATAAATATTAGGAAGTCCAAACCTGCAGAAAATAGTAACACCCCACCCACCTTTTTTTTTTTTAAAAAAAAAGAAAGATAAAATCCTGCTCACTTGGACACACAAGAATGCCACTGGGTTGTAGTAGGGGAGTGAAATGTGGACCTTCGGGTTCATCAAGTGTCAAATGGCACATACAGGACAGACATGCAAAAATAGGGTGTATGTGTGTGTGTGTCTCTCTGTGTGTGTGTGTGTGTGTGTGTGTGTGTGTGTGTGTGAGAGAGAGAGAGAGAGAGAGAGAGATATTAATGCTACAATCATGGCAAGGACCTTTAGTGCCACAAGGACTGGGTTGTAAGAGGCAAACTTTGCCAACTATTCTGGCAAATGATGTTCCTTGCTTTGAGATCTATTAGATCACAGACTTCTTTTTTTATTTGGCAACAGTGGATGGTCTGGGGGCAGCGAATGCTGTTGCATCACCTGGGCACCTACTGTAATCAGCCTTTTTTTTTTTTTTTTGAGACAGCTCTTTCGGAGGAAGACCGGATAGAAAAGTATACTAGTAATGTTTGAGAACAAGCCTGAGTGCTGGCTTTGTCCTCCAGAGCTGCCTTTGCAAACACAAAAGATATAGTCAGAAAAAAAATGAGACGTATTGGATCTATTGGACTGGCTGGTGACAGAGCAGATGTAGGAGACCTGCACGTATAACACCCCCTTAGGAATAGCTGGAACTTCTTGCGAGCTGGAAGTAGGGGCTGTTGTGACAGCAGCAAGCGGACCAATCTTCTCCCCTCAGCCCTATAAGCATGATCGAACACTTCAAGCACAAATGGATAAACAAAGAGACAAATCCAATTTTCAAATGTTCCCAATTGATAGGAAGGGCAAGGGGAATGAGCTTACTATTCAAAAATAAGCTGTAGACAGGGGATGATGCCACTGCAGTTATTATTACCATTAGGTTGCCCAAGTAGAACTAAACCACAATTTCCAAGGTTGTACATTTTCATACAACCTCATCCCTATAGAAGAACACTCATTTAAGAGGCACAGTCACTCACTCTAGGCTACCTTGTGAGTCAGTGGCTGCAACCAGAGAGTGAGAGAGGTCCTTGTGAGAACTGACTCTCGGGGTGGGGGGAGCAGTGGAAAGAGAAGCACAGATTGTATTGAGGCCACAGTGTTTAGAGGAGGCTGGTGACCTTCCAATTAAAAGCTGCTGTGCCCCCTAAAATGTCTCCCATCTCCAGGTACCATATAGATAACTATATAGTTATTGTCACGGAAAGAGAAAATGCAAGGTATCATCAACAGGTCCAGAAAGCCAAAAAGAGGATTCATCAGCAACGTTCTAGCATTAGCGCTCCCTAGTTACCAAACAAATGACAAAGCAATAGATGCTAAACAAATAGCTACATCAAGACATAGAAGGAAATGCCAGATGTTCAGTTATGGAATATCTCAGAGGAGTGGGGTGTGCAGGAGGAACTTTAACCCCCCTCCCCCGTGCCAAACTATTTCAAGCCAAGCCCCAAAGGGCCATAATCACTCAGTGGTAGAGAATCTGCTTGACCCACAGGTTGAATTCCCAAAGGCATCTACAAGCAGGCCTGGTAAGGACACCTTCCTAAAAGCCACTGCCAGTCAGTGTAGACAATAGTGAGCTAGATAGACCAATGGGCTGACTGGGGATAAGGCAGCTTCCGATGTTCTTATTTAATTCAGCCCTTTGATCAAAATGACGAGGACTAGAATCTTACTTTGCTTTTAAGGGGCTAGAGCACTGTTGTTAGAACACACACTTTGTATGCAGAATGTTCACAGTTCAAACCCTAGCATCTCGAGAATGTCTGCAGATGGGAATGTCATTGCCCGCAACCCTCATAGACAGCTGCTAGTCAGTGTAGATAATACTGAACTAGAGGGAACGATGGACTAGTTCAGTATAAGACAGCCTTCTAGGTGCCAAGCCGTTGCAGCTGCCCATAGGACTGGCCTACATCTTACACACTGACCCCACCCAAGCAGTTTTCTCATAGGGAGCTTCCACCTCCTAGGGGAACCCGTACCTGATGTAGTGCCTTCCTACCTTGCTCTGATCTGTAACAAATGCTGCTGCTGGGATAAAATCCACTCTGCAGTGAGGACATCCCTGTGGCGCGTTTTCAAGCAGGCCTTGCACTAGAGAGATCAGAATTGCCAGTGGGAAGGTGAATGAGGGTGCTGGAAAGGGATGGTGCTGCTTGGATGTTGACATGAACCTACTTGATGTGGTGTAACTCCCAAGTCAGAATTTCTTGTGCAGGAGCAAAAAACAAACAAACAAAAATGTATCATTGGAAATGAGACAAGGATGTGGCCTACAATGGCAAAGGAGGGAAATAGGGGGAAATGATTTCATTTAAGCAGAGGCATCAAGCCAGAGTCTCAGTTCCTCCATCAAGGGCCCAACAAGGTCTAAGGTAGGTAGTGGGAATTTCTGGCCCTCCGGCTGTTGACGGACTGTAACTCCCACCATCCCTGACCACTGGCCGGGGCTGATGAGAGCTGTAGTTCAAATACATCTAGAGGGCCGAAGGTTCCCCAACACCTAAAAATTTGCGGTCCTTTTTGTTTTTATTTAAGAAAAGCTGGGTGCTTTCGCATGCAAAGTTATGTGCTCTAACTACTCAGATGTACAGCACTTCTGTTGGTAGGGATTCCACAAATCTGGAAAAGGCTCTGCCTAACTCTCCTCCCATGTATGTGGGGAGGGAGGAGTCATCCACATGTCAGCTCAAGTTAAGAGCTTCTAGGTAAGAGAGTAAAAGGTGTGGCTTCTTCACTCACACAGTTCTTAAGCCATCATTAGTTTCCTACTGTGAGTGAGCTGCAAGTGATCCTGCTGAATCTGGGATTCAGTAGGCCTGTTAATCAGGCTCAGACAGGTGACCAATCTCACTTGCTACTGGCAATGCCAACTGGCTGTCAAGATGGCAACATCACAAAGCACTATGATGCTTGGGGGGGGGGCACACACATGACATTGCGTTCCTTTTCCCTATGCAAAGAGGAGTTTGTCAGACTTGAGATCCCGCCCACCCCATCTCACCTGAACTGCAACTGCAAGCTTTTCCCTTGCTAAGGGTTCAGTCCACTTGCATCAAGTTGGAAAGTTAAGTCATGCAGCTTCTGCACATACTTGAGCAGGCTACATGCAGCAAGCTTACCTGTACAGCTATGCTGTCACCTTTAGTAGATGCCATGGCTCCTGTATCTAATGGGCACAATGTTGAACTGTTTTAATTGCTACAAGCATCTCACCAAGGATGGATTAAGTGCTCTGTTCTACTGGCAAATATAAGGCAATTGTGTAATAGAGGGGACAGAGGGACTGGACTCATGGAATATTGGTGGGCAAAGGAGGTAGGAGAAGGGAAGCTGCAACTTCGAAATCTGCAAGCAGGAACCAAGCTGAATTTCATACCTCTGCCCTGCTAGGATCCCTTTCTAGACCCACCCACTTCCAGTCCCAAAGCAGACACATGCCTTTGCCATTTTTTTTTTTAAAAAAATACCCTGCAAGAAACCTGTTTTTCTCTAAAAATGAAAAGTTAACCATTTCTAGCACACGACAAGCTGAAATCTCTCTCACCTATTGTCATGCCATAAAAGCCCTGCTTTGTGGCAAAGGCAAGCCATTCTGTCCTTTTTCTAAGCACATCATTAATTAAAAGTATTGCTTCGTTTATTGATCAGTTGCTTTAAGAGCAGGAAAATAAATAAATACATACATACATACATAAGAAAGACTCCACTCCCCCACCCCTCATGGAAGCAAGATGGGATCCCACACAGGACAGGTAGTTTAAGTTGATCTGTGTGAAGTTGTATAAATCAATGTCTGCAACTTTATAAAAAGAAGAAGAAGGAAATGAATCAAGAGCAGGTAAGTGGGGGGCAAAGGACTTTGGGGGTCCAACACCTCCCATGTGGCAGGAGCATCTACAGACACAGAACTAGCATCAAAGGGTCTTTTCCATGCTGCACCAGCTTTCCATATCCAACTTCCATTTTCTTCTCAGAAAACAGCAGTATGTGGACAGCTAAGGGCAATGTGAGAGGGAAGACAGGTCGTTGTCTCTGAGATTTCTGAAAGGGGGGGGAGGGAGGGAGGGAGGGAGGGGAGAGAAAGAGAGAGGAGATTTCCCTTCCCATGCAGCAAGCACATACCGGTAAATCTCTTCCCTGTTAAAGAGGTTTGGCAGGTTTTGGAAATACAAATGCCCCCCAAAGTCTGTTCAGCAGAAGCAGGAGGAGTGTAAATGCCCTGGAGCAGTGTTTCCTCTTCAATGTATCCCCCACACCCCAGGAATGCAGCTCTTACCTGGTGTCTGTGGATAATCATTTTAGCTAATCAGCAAATGTGCTAATAGACCTGAAACCAGGATGAAGGTTGCCTGCTCACTCACTCAAAACATTTATACTTTTAGAGGGCACAGAATTTATTTGCAGTCTGATCATCCCAACCTTTTTTCTTTCTTTTTTTGCTGTGAATGTGAGGAAGAGTTTCGCCATTCACGTCTGCATCAGCTACTCAAAATAAAGTATCCAGATTGCCAAGTGGGTGCGGGGAGGGAACTGGGGCAAATTGATGGTTTAAGACATTATTTAAAACACTACAACCTTCCCTGGCTACCTGCTATGCTAGTCTGAAGAGACAAGGACCGCTGTTTAATCACAGTAGATTAAACTGATTAAAAAGTCTTTCTAATCAGGTAACATAGATTTTATTTTTTTGTTAAATTAATAATTTTTAATTTAAGTACTCCTTAAAAATTGCAAATGGGCATAGAAGAGTCACCCCCTTCACATGGGTGGGTGGGAAGGCCTATTCTGAGATGGTGCGTCCTGTGACGTATGGATGCACCATTCAGAAATGGAGGAATGATGCTGTTTGTGAGTCTTCCTGGGCAGCATGATGAAAGAAGAGGAAGGGCGCAGAGCTTCTCTTTGGCAAAAAGAGGAGCTTGGGAAGATGGGGAGCCTGGAAGCTAAATCCTGCTTTGGGTTAGTGGGATGTACAGCACCCAACTTTCCCTCTTCCTCATTCCTAGCCCTTTAGCAATGTAAAAGAGAGAGAGAGAGTGGAGCTTTTCCATCCTTGGCCGTCTCCCTCCCACTTATAAAGTTGTTGCAACAAACCGAGCAGGGGAAATGTCACCCTCTCCACTCTTGCAGGAGATATGGGTCCTCCTCCGAGGCCACTTGTGCCCCCAGCCAAAGTTCCTATTGCAGCACAGCCTTCTGGTTTAGGGAAGGGCCCTAGCTCAGTGGTGGAGAATCTGCTTTGCCTGCAGAAGGCTCCAGGTCTAATCCATGGCATCTCCAGGTAGGATTTGGGATGACCATAGTCTGAAACCCTGGATAGTTGCTGCTATTCAGTGCAGACAATACTGAGCTAGATAGACCAATGTTTTGACTGCTATACAGCGGCTCCCTATGTTCCTATAAAATATGTTGGGGGAGGGGTTAGGAGGATCTCCCAGCTTTGTGTCACTGTGGAGTTTATAGCAAGCTGTCTGATTCCCCCAAATGTGGACAGGCTTTTTAAATTGAAAACTAATGTTTAAGTCATATACGCTTTAATCAATTAACTGATTAAAACTCGTCTGCTCCATCAGCTGAGATTCCTGTAATGGGGTGAGTGCCCTAATATTCAACCAAGGAGAATAAAATATGCTACGTCCCACCTGCCCTTTCCATATGAATAAGCTGGAAATACTGGGCGTTCTAGATCTCGATTGCCTATGTATATATTCTGTATTCCAGAATTATCAGAAAATGTAGTGTGATTTTTCTATACTGTTTAGAGAGTCATAACAAATGGGGGGGTGGGGGGGTCAGGGAAGGTGTGCAAGTGCTGTGTCCAGATTGTCTTCACTTCAAGTCAATGATGTCTTCGTCAAAGGAAGCCCCAAGCTGAAAGAGGCTGCTGGACTGGGGGCTCTCGTCCCGTGTAGTGGTGTCGGGGTCTGAACTGGTGGAGAAGTGGCGCTCTTCAGAAGTGCTTTCGAAAGAGCATGCAACGAGCCTGTGGAGAGGAAGGCAGAAATCAAGAAAGGAAAATTCAACCACCTCTCACCTCCGCCACAAAAAAGATCCATAACCTGCGATCACAGCAGATCAAATATTTATTCTCTCTTACCATGTACAGCTCCTCCCATTTGATAGACCAGGGCAGTTCAACATTTGACACCTCTCAAAGCCAGGGAAGGATGAGGGCTCTCACCTCCTTCCCAAAGCCTAATTAGCACCTTCCCAGCTGGGTGTGTGTCAGGTTTTGGCCTTGCCCCCCCCCCCCCCGACAAGGCAGTGTGTGGCCTGTGGGTTCCATGTTAAAGTACTCATGGTCCACTTGCTATGAAAAGTTGGGCCACCCTGTGCGTCCTAGGACCCACTAACCTATGGGACCACCTCTCCTGGTATGCCCTGCAGAGGACCTTAAGTTCCACAAATAACAACACTTTGGAGGTCCCGAGCCTCAAGGAGATTAGATTGGTTTCAACTAGGGCCAGGGCCTTTTCAGCACTGGCCCCGACGTGGTGGAACACTCTGTCACAAGCGACTAGGGCCCTGCGGGACTTGACATCTTTCCCCAGTGCCTGCAAGACAGAGCTGTTCTGCCTGGCCTTTGGTTTGGACTCGGTCTGACCCTTATGTTTCCCTCCCCTTATGGTCTTGATCTATGGGCTACTTTAAATATAGACCTGTATTTTAAATTGGTTCCCCACCCCTCTTTTTCCCCTATTGTGTTTTTACTGTGATTTTATTGGTGTTTGCCGCCCTAAGCCCGGCTCTGGCTGGGGAGGGTGGGGTATAAATAAAATTTATTATTATTTATTATTATTATTAGACATATAATAACTTGGAGGAGTGATTTCATGCGAGATTAGTGGAACAAAGTTTTGTGATTTTTTAAAAAATTGGGAGGTCTGACAAAGGGTCAAACCAAGCTGCAGCTAAGTACGGGAGGTGAATTGCTTCCCCCCCCTCCTTCCCCATCCATTTTCCCTTTGGTGTCATGTATTTTAAGCCTAAGGAAGAGGAAGCTGATCTCTGAAGAACTGGGGGAGAAAGCTTTAAATAAATAAGTAAACACTCAACCAGGGATCTTTGTATGCGTGACAGTACTTACTGGCACTGAATACTGACATCACTTTGTGATGGCTTCAGACAGAGGAGGGCTAACATAGCCATTGCAGCTAGTAGGCATTGATAGGCTTATCCTCCATGAATTTGCCTAATCCTCTTGGTGGGTGGGACACAGGTGGCGCTGTGGGTTAAACGAGAGCCTAGGACTTGCCGATCAGAAGGTCAGCGGTTCGAATCCCCGCGATGGGGTGAGCTCCCGTTGCTCGGTCCCTGCTCCTGCCAACCTAGCAGTTCGAAAGCACGTCAAAGTGCAAGTAGATAAATAGGTACTGCTCCGGCGGGAAGGTAAACGGCGTTTCCATGCGCTGCTCTGGTTCGCCAGAAGCGGCTTAGTCATGACCCGGAAGCTGTACGCCGGCTCCCTCAGCCAATAAAGCGAGATGAGTGCCGCAACCCCAGAGTCATCCGCGACACGACCTAGTGGTCAGGGGTCCCTTTACCTTTACTTGGTGGTCTTAACTACATTTTGTAGCCCATGTAAGAAGAACTCTGCTGAATCAGGCCAAAGGACCACCTAGTCTAGCATCCTGTTCTCACAATGGCCCACCAGATGCCCTAATGAGAAGCCTGCAAGTGGGAGCAGACACAGAACAGCACTCTCCACCAATTACAATTCCCAGCAACTCATGTCCAAAAACATACTGCTGCTGGAGAGTTCTCCTTTATGCAGCTCTGGCTATGTGTGATTTGGATCAAGACCTTGGATGGGGATGGGGGTGGTTAGAAGCCTCCCACCCCTTGCTGCTTGCAGGTTTTACAAAGAATTAAAGGAAGGCATTCAATTGGGAGTATGCAACATGATTCTGACCTAATAGGCAGTTTAGCGGCTGCAGATGAGAATATGCACTCTTGTTCAGAGTGCTGCTTCTACCCCTCAAAGAATTGCACCTTTCTATGTTACCTGTCACTACTTGTTGACCGTACTGTTCCTGGCTTGGGGTCTGACTGTTTCTGGGGGGTTTTCTTCTGCTTCTGTCCTCCCTCCGACTTGGGACCTTGGCCGTCTAGGAGACCTGGATGAAGAAGAAAGGAATGCTTCTGAATTCTCAGAGTAAAGGCAATGGAATTGTTTCATTTGTCAATGACTAATTCCACCTGGCTGTTCCCCAAAGGGGCCTCCGAGGTGATCACTGGTAAGTGTAATACAACAACAGACGGGGGAATCTATAAATCGTCTTGCTGTCATCGCTGTAGTGAGCCTTTTGCTGCCTTTGGCAAAGGGTGATGAGAAGTCTCTTGGCTTTCCTCTCCAGCTTGGACCACTGCCTTAGTGCTGAGCTTTGCTGGTCAATGACAGGGGAGATCACTGCCCTCCTCTCCAGATCCAAGCTGGTGAGAGAGGCTGGGATTCACCATTTGGGGTGCCAAGGGGGCTAAGGCTCTTTAAGTGCCTTGGCAACTTAGTTACAAATCACAAGCTCCAAATTTGGAGCTGGAAGGGTGGCAGAGCAACAATCCCCACCAAAAAGGTGGAGATTGTCCTTGATCTCACAATGCAGGGGCACACAGTTTGAGGTCAGATTCCTGACAACCACGGGATTTGGGGAGGGCTTGGCTACCATATTCTGCTGAAATCTGCAAGCCCCTGAACAGACAAGCAGACTAGCCCATGCCACAGTCAAGAGATTCAAGCAAGCCTGAATGAGAGATCAATACCTGCAGTGTCAGTCAATAGCATCTTGACTTTATGCTTAAAGAGTTAGAAAGCAGGAGGAAAGGGGGCGAGCAACATTCCTAATACAATGAACTCCAGCACCAGGGTGTTGCATTTTCACCCAATAGGATCCCTTGCTGCCTATGCCCCTGGATGGCCCTATTACTTTACCAAGTAATTCTTTGCGTGTCCGGGTTGCGATTTCTTTGATCTCTATGCGCGACAAAGAGAGGGAAGGAGCGACAGGGATGGAGGTGCTGCTGGCCGACGTCGGGGTGGTGATGACTTTGGGGACCAGGGGGGACTTGAGTGGGCGTTCGATGCTCCTGCCGACCAGGTTGCTCAGGGGGATCTTGTAGATGTTTTTGCACAGAGCTTCACCTGAAGTGACAAGGAGGAGGAGGGTCGTGGAGCAGGAGTTGACGATAAGCAGGCTTGCGGGTGAGTTGGCGGTCCACAAAAAAACTCCTTTACCCTCCTTATAATAATAACAATCATTCATTATTTATATGCTGCCCATCTAACTGGGTAGCCCCAGCCACTCTGGGTGGCTTCCAGCAAATTATAAAACCACAGCAAAACATTACACATTAAAAACTTCCCTATTTGGGCTGCCTTCAGATGTCTTCCAAAAGTCAGATAATTGTTTGTTTCCTTGCCATCTGGTGGGAGGGTGTTCCAAGGGAGGGTGTGACTGCCGAGAAGGCCGTACCTGTGTGCCCTGGTTCCCTGTAACCTCACTTCTCACAATGAGGGAACCACCAGCAGGCCCTCGGAGAAGGATCTCAGTGTCCGGGCAGAACGATGGGGGCAGAGATGCTCCTTCAAGTATACAAGCTCTTTAGGGATTTAAAGGTCAGCACCATAACTTTGATTTGTGCTAGGAAATGTACTGGGAGCCAATGTAGATCTTTTAGGACCAGTGTTATATGGTCCCGGAGGCAGCTCCCAGTAACTAGTCTGGCAGCCGCATTCTGGATTAATTGTAGTTTCTGAATCACCTTCAAAGGTAGCTCCACATACAGCACACTGCAGTAGTCCAAGCGGGAGATAACCAGAGTATGTACCAATCTGGCAAGACAGTGTGCGGGCAGGTAGGGTCCAAGCTGGTGTGCTAGATGGAGCTGGTAGACAGCTGCCCTGGACACTGGTGCCCTTGGCTTGTGGCTCCATGGACAGCTGTGGGTCCTTTAGGGGCACAGTTACTCCATTCTGGACCAGGGAGTCCTCCACACCTGCCTGCTCCCTGTCCCCCAGAAACAGTACTTCTGTTTTGTCGGGATTCAACCTCAATCTGTTGACTGCCATCTACCCCCTCCCCCCAACCACCCCTCCCCCCAACCCCCTACAGACACTCACACAGGATGTTCACCGCCTTCACTGGTTCTGAATTAAAAGAAAGGTAGAGCTGGGTATAATTCGCTTACTGGTGAACACCCAGCCCAAACCCAGCGGTTTCATATAGATGTTAAAAAGAATGGGGGAGAGTTTGGAGTCCTGGGGCACCCCACAAGTGAGCGCCATGGGGTTTGAACATTAACCCCCCCACCACTACTTTCTAGACACAACCTAGGAGGAAGGAGTGAAACCACTGCCCCCAGCCCTCCTAGATGATCCTGTGGTTGACAGTATCAAAAGCTGCTGAGAGATCCAGCAGAACCAGGAAACAGCTTTCATCTCTGTCCCTAGCCCACCAGAGATCATGAACCAGCATGTCCAAGGCAGTTTCAGTCGCATCGTGGAGCCTAAAGCCCGACTGGAAGGGGTTTAAATAGTCCACATCCTCCAGGTATGCCTTATTGATTTATTATTTTTATTATTTTTCTAATTTGTTATTTTTTTCCATACCACACTGTATTACAAAAGTAATATTGACTGAAGCATAAATATAAATTAAACCCTTCCCCCCTTGAACAGTATTTCAAATTACATTCCTTGAACAGTATTTCAAATTACATTTCTTAAATTATTCTACAAAAAGGAATAAGAATCTTCTATGCAACGTAACATTTGTTCTACTATAATATCTAACACTATTTTTTCCTTTATAGTGTTCATTGTTTTCTATAACCTATAAGTAAAACAAATGACTCCATTAATTAGACCCACATTTCATTTTTCTTAATTCACCTAATCCTTCTTCAATTGATCCTATACTCCCTTAAAAAGACAACCGATTTTATATGAAGTTAGCACTCTTCTGCCAGATTTATTTATTTAACAAAATTTATATACCACTTGAATGTAAAACAAAGCAAAACCTCTAAGTTTACAAAAAAATTAAAATAAAACATTAAGATTATCCATTTAAAACTAGTTTAAAAAACAGGTATTTACAATATGGTTAAAAACAGCAGTAGCTAAAAAGAAATAAAACATGTAACATCTATGCATCTGAATTGGCTTAGCTAAAAAAATATATTTTTTTACACATTTAATTAGTGAATCACACATATCAGTTAATTTCACCACAGATGATAGCAAGGCAAATAACTCCAGTTTAGGTGGAAGATGACTGCAGTGGAATGGAAGCAGCACTGCATGCAATGAACACGGAATGGAAAAATATGTATTCCTATCTCCTTAAGTCTGACATTGTGCAGATTTGGGATAAAAGGACAGTTTTGAGCCCAAAAAGTTTGAAGACTGATGCTTTAGCTCAGCCTTTCTCAACCTGTGGGTCCTCAGATGTTGTTGAACTACAACTCCCATCACCCCTAGCTATCAAGGCCAGAGCTCAGGGATGATGGGAGTTGTAGTCCAACAACATCTGGGGACCCACAGGTTGAGAACCGCTGCTTTAGCTGAACATACTACAGAAGCAACAAATTCTCAGCTGGCCTCAGCCCCTTCCTTACCTTCTGCTGCAGAAGGAGAGAAAACAGGGATTTCATTGACTGATGGTGTCTGAGGGGTAGTAGGTGAATTAGTCTCCTTGGAACTGCCGTTGGATGGCTCGCTCACTGCCGTTACGGCTCTGAAGTAGATATCTGACTGGAAGGAGAAAGAGGCAGTGTTAGCAAAATGGACTTATCTGAAGCTATGGGTTGTCACGGTGGCACCCGTGTGACCACAAACATCTCCAGTAGCACCCACAAAAAGGATACCCCAAGGTTTGTATAAGTACCAAAATGTTTGTCCGGGGAGGGATAACTTGGGCAGCAATGAGGGCAAAATAGGCTATGGGGACAGAAGACACTCAGTGAGCACAGAATGTTGTCTGGCAGTTAGGAAGAAAACCCAGAAGTGGGAGTGGGAATGGAATGGAATGATGTATCATGGAAAAGAGCATGGCCAGCTGGCCGGCAGCCTGAACAGGAAAATCACACAGTAAAGTTCTGTTGCATGTCCCGCTTGTTTAGTGGGCTTATGGGTTAAATGATGCAGTCTTAATATGAAACACAGGGTGCCTTCCAACACTACAATTCTATGATTCTGCCTTTGTAGTACTAGAAGAGGCATGTCTAGAAGAAGGGGAATTTTGCACAGGAAACCAGATTTCTTATCTCACTGCCTTACCCTTGATGCCACCAGCTGAAGCGCAGGGACCACAGCTGTGTGGACGAGGTTCCCATTCACCACTAATCGGATCTCAATGGAATCGGTGGTGAAGGCCAAAATATAGGGGAAAGCACAAACTGCAGGAGGAGACAAAAGCATTTAATGAAGAAATAAATGCAACATGGTACAGTGGTACCTCGGGTTAAGTAATTAATTCTTTCCGGAGGTCCGTTCTTAACCTGAAACTGTTCTTAACCTGAGGTACCACTTTAGCTAATGGGGCCTCCTGCTACCGCCGCACCGCCGGAGCACGATTTCTGTTTTCATCCTGAAGCAAAGTTCTTAACCCGAGGTACTATTTCTGGGTTAGCGGAGTCTGTAACCTGAAGCGTATGTAACCTGAAGCATCTGTAGCCCGAGGTACCACTGTATTAAAATGTTGTGGGAATTAATTAATAAAATAGACAAGACACATCTTCAGGTCTATAACCTGAAGCGCATGTAACCTGAAGCGTATGCAACCCAAGGTACCACTGTATATGATGGGCTTCTGTGCCGACATTGTTAGTCCTAAGCATCATGGAGCTCTGAAGTTTTCCTGACCTACAATAAGCCTTTACCATGTTATTACTGACTTACATAGGACCATCAAAGTCCAACAACATCAAAAACAGATTCCTGCCCCTAAAATTTACCTGGGGGGGGGGAGAGACAGAGGCAATGGAGATGGGAAGAAGACTCTTCAGGTCTCCTCAGCTGCACATACTAAAGCTCTGTTTTTAGGAGGCGGTGAGGCTGATGGGGTTGTGCCAAAGGCTTCCCAGAATATGAGAGTTTTGAGGACAGAGAGATTTGACAGGAGAGAGGATTGTGTTGTGCAGGTGCTTCAGGCAGAAGAAGTAGCAGAAAGAGAGGGAAAGGTGGAGTCATTTTTAGGAGCAGGAGAGCTTTGGACAGTTGAGGGTGGTGGAGCAAAGGGCAAGGATATAAGGGGGGAGAGATGGGTCAGGGCAATGGCAGGCTCTGAAGTCAGAAGGAGGCATTTGTGCACTGGATCCAGGAGAAGACAGGACACTGATGGTTGTCTCCGTGTTACACAGGAGCATAATGTGATCAAAACAATTAAGGCAGGCTAAGGATGGGCAAACCTTTTCTGTTGAGGGCCGCATTCCCTGCTGACTACCACCCCCTTTTCTCTCTTCCTGCCACCACATTGTCCTCCTCCCTCCCTCTGCCTGCCCATAGAGGCTGTCCCTCCACATTACAATGGCTTCACACAGCAGCAGAGACTTATTGGAAACGGGGAGGCAACTGGTTCTTCTTACCAATGGCATAAGGAACCTGGTTCCAGCTGAAGTGGAAGTCAGATGCTGATGGCTGGACCAAAGGCGAGCCCCCATTGAAGGGACACACTTTGCGGTAATAGCAGACATCTGTAACAAGAGACCCCTGTTAACTTCAAGCAAATAAAGAAACATGGACCTTGACACCAAATGCAGAAAAACAAGGAAGCCAAGCAATGTCACTGGCCCTGCTCCTGTGACAACAGCCAGGAACACAGAAATTAGAAGGAGTGAAGCTTTCTCCTGTTGCAGCCTCATCATTTCACTGGGAAAGGCTTCAGCTACTCCATGCTCAAGCATCCGGTCGATGCCAAAGCCACAGGTAGTCACCAGTGGAGCTGGCAACCTTCAACATGGGAGAGAGGAGAGCTGTTTTCAAATATATAGAAGCAGTGCTTGTTTTTCCTAAAAAAATGTTTAGGGATACTCTCATTTTCCTACTCATATTGAAATACTGCCCCTCAATGAGGCCGAACTTAGATTCTCAAAATGTTTAGGGGGTAGCGAACCCCTAAAAAAAGCACTGTATAGAAGACAGAAATGGCAGGAAAGCAGATTTTGGCTAAATGTGAGGAGAATCTTCCTAAAGATAACAGCTGTTTCATGTGGAACAGTCTGCCCCAGGAGGTGGTATTTTAAGCAGAGGCTGGATGGCCCATCTGTCAGAGATGCTGCTGTTGCACCCTGCATTGCACAGCCTGTATCAAACCAGGAGGCTCCCTTTCGACTCTACAGTTCTATGAAATGGAAGTTTGGCACTTGCTTTCTCCTTGCTCTTCTGCTTTGTCCACATGTGTGAGGGCTTTTGCTCATCCAGGTTCCTAGCTTTGCTTTGCCAATAAGATATACTGACAAGAAACTGAGATTTTTGCTCAAGTCAGCTTCACCCAGAATCAGAGGACTGGCAAGTGGGGTGATGGCCAAAGTGGCCAGAAGGCAGAAACCTTTCCAGATTCCCCGTCTTCCTGCCTTCAAGTCAAGCTGCATAGACTATTTTCACCACTACCACTATGTGTGGGCTCATTTGTCTATTCTAGTGGAAAAGGGAGGGCAAGACTTGGAGGTTGGCCTACTACTGAATTCTCCCATCCACCCACTTGAGCCCCTCCTTGTTTTGGATGAGGCTAATGGAGAAGAGAAAGCTTAGCGGCTGCCCAGTGCATCAATCCAGACTCACTTTGGCTTCTGGCAGCTGTTTTGATGCACCTGTCAGCTGCCCACCCACCACCATGCTTATGCAAAGAACATGTGCAACTAGCAGGAAAGCAAGTCCATCTATCTCTTCTCTTACCTCTGCCCCTTTCCAAACAAACTGTTTACTGTTAACCTTATTCTATTAAAATTGTTTAACTGTTTTATTATCCTATCCTATATTATATTCTATGAATTATATATCAATCATTGATGTGCAGTGGATATATATTGTGGGGCATGTGTGCAAGAGAAGAAACGCTTTTCATGCCTATGGGGGCAGTCCTATGGCAAGATGACCACCTGTCATGGATGCATTAGTTGAGATTCCTGCATTGCATTGGGCTGGACTAGATGACCCTCAGGGTCCCTTTCAACTTTATGATTCTGTAATTCTATGAAATATGATGAGGATAATGATTGGGCTATATCCAAGAACATAATCAAGGTACTCTTAGTAGAACTATTATTACCACTTTATAAATGACAGTAACATTAATAATATCACTTATAAAAATAAAATATGATAATATCATTTATAAAGCACCGAACGTTTTCCAACTGTTTTATGTTTTGCATCAAAGATGAGAGAATCCCTGCCTGCAGGTTCACAATCCAACAGACATTATGCAAAAGGAAAAAAGGAATGGGAGGAAAGTAAGCAAATTCTTGAAGTTACATCATCTCAATAACATCCTCTGATTTCCACAGGTAGGCCTCCCTGCTTTCAAGTGCACACACAAACACATGCACGTAAACACCCCAAATACTTTCCTGACTGCCAGCAGAGGGTGTTTCTCTTCAGCTCTAGCAGTCCCTATTCTACCTTACTGCCTCTCCTGTGTGAAGCAAGTCTTTTACTTTTAGTGTCCGGAACCATGCAAGACGGAACCATAGACAGACCCCAGACCGTCTCCCTGGACAGAGCGAGTGAGCAGTACTTACAGTTATAGCACAAGAGCAGGCCAGCTTCTCCATCTTCATACACATCAATAGCTGCAACAAAATTAACCTGCAATGATAACGGGCAAGGGTAGTGGGCAGGCTGGAGGCTGAGCTTCCTACGAACTCTTTGAGAAAAATTCAGTGGTTTTGTATCAGGAGAAAAAGAAGAAGCCCCACCCCACCCCCATCACATTCCCACCAAACGTTTCTAAATTCTGGCACCTGCATCTAGTCTGTAATTTAATCTAATTGTTTTACATACACTTCTAATTCAAAGCCTAAGTGAACAACTGCAGAAGTGCTGCTTCTGTTATTATACATTTTGGTTTTCTGGCACAGGGGGCATGACCCAGCCCAAATTAAGCACGCTTAGAAATCCCAGTGATCTTGACGGTAAAAAAAACCTCAGGAAGTAACAGGACAAAAGTATTTCATTTTGACTGATTCATCACCTAGGATTGCATTTTTAATCAACTGAATCAGGTTGACAGTAGACATCAGGTGTAGTGCAGGAGATGGCCCTGATCCTGAGATCAACTGCATTTTTGCTTGGGCAGCCTTGTGGGTGGGGAGGCTGAGACCCTTTCGAAGGAAACGGGCGACAGCAGCTTCAGCAAACTGTTGTGACACCCAATGAACTTACCCTGCTCGAGTCGACATGGTGCAATCTGTAGGATTCACCCGTGCTCTCATTGATCAAGTCAAACTGGTGCCGGTAGGCGACGCAAATCAGGTTGTCATTTTCCCCCGTGGGCCCATCCACCAATGTCATGACAACAGGGGGGTCAGACAAGCAGATCTCCTGCAATCCCCAAACAATGCTGCATTAGAGGTATTGTGTGTGTGTGCATGAACAGAGATGCAGGACACAAAATTCAGACTTCTTGAGGACCTCAGGTACAGAAAAGGGTAACCAATACAACAACAGAGATTACAGAACCTTCCACAATAAATCATTTGCATTTTTAACATTTTAGTAATAAAAAGGTAACTAAAGTTAGAAGAGCATGATAAAGGCTGATGTGCATGCACAGATCAGCCATGGAGGCTTTGCCCACAGACCTGCTATGAAGATCCATCAAGCTGGTAGGCCCTGGAAATGAGGCCTCTGTGCCCTATAAGTGTGCCCTGTCCATGTGGAACTCCCTCTAGCTGGATGTGTGTCTGGTGCCCTCTCTGGTTAGGGCCAAATGAAGACTTGGCTATTCCAAGCTGCTCTGAACTGAAGGAGGTTTGTTGGTCTAGAACACAGGTTGCCAATGCAGCACCAATAGAGGCCAGTTTGCGCATCCCATCAGGACCCTCTCTGGTGTCTGCGAGAGATCTTGGTAAATATCCCCTAAAAAAATCTGCAATAGATGAAGGGCTGCTTGCTCTCCCTATTCAGTTCCTGTTTGCATTGGCTTGGCCTCTCCTACACTGAACACCCCCCAAAACCTGAGCTGAGGTGTAAAAAACTTCTCTGTGAGTGAGCATGGTGGTGGCTGATGTAGGTGCCTTTTCCCATTGATGGGATGGCTGAATAGTGTGTGTGTGTGTGTGTGTGTGTGTGTGCCTGCACCATTTTATGGTCCTCCTTTTCTGCATTTTTTTGTAAAGATATGGAAGCCCTTATGCAACCCGTTAAGTGACTGGCGCCCAAAGAACTTTCTCAGCATTCCAAATGCATCCATTGGATTAAAGGCTTGGTGACATCTTCCTCCCACTGGCCTATAATATTAAACTGTCGCTGCTTTTATGGCAAGGGTGGGGAAATCTGTGGCCCTCCAGGTGCTGATGGGCTGGCCAGTGTGCTCAGGGAGTTGGAAGTCCCAATAACACTGGGAAGGCCAAAGTTTCCCCTCTTGATCGTGGGCCCCATGGCCTCTCTGAAGGATTTTTAAAGATCAGGAAGACTGGATCAGCTCCTAGGCTTAAAGGGGCAGCTTACAGTTTTCTGCCAGGCACCCAAGGAGGAGGAGGCATGTGTGGACGGTGGTAGTTTGCCGGTGCTTTACCTCAAACCTACCCGGATGTACTGGAATTCTTCAACTGGGGACTCTGACTGAGGCGACAACGAGAGACCACTGTTCAGACCCTCCCACTGCTTGAACTTCCTGGTGATGAGAAGCAGCTTGTTCCGGATGGATGCGACGATCCGCAGCTCGTTACTGTGGTGGGTGTTGATGGCATACAGATGGCAGCCTGGGCAACAAAGGTTCAGTTGAGTGTGTGTGTGTGTGTGTGTGTGTGTGTGTGTGTGTCAAGAACAGCTCTGAGTAATGTCCCAAAGGAAAGCCTGGCTAAGAGGGATGGGAGAGGAGAGCTGGAAACTGACCACAGCGGATCATGCTTTGGGTCACAGGAGAAATGTTTTAGCACCACCACATCTAGCTGTTTCTTGCAAAGGGACAGAAGGCATCACTGCCCAGCTGCACTGACGTAGGAACCTGCCTTATACTGAGTCAGACTATTGGACAATTTAGACAAGCACTGTCTTTGCTGACTGGCAGCTGTGGTCCAGGATTTCAGAAAAGGGCTTCTCCCAGAACAAACTCTGCACCACTGACCTATGACCCTTCCCCAGAGACTCAGTGCTATGCTGTGGTCCGTGTGGGACTTGAGCTTGACTAGAGACTGAGGAGGGGGAAGAAATTAGGTTTGTAGTTTCCACTCATTCACCTACTCAAAACTATTGGCTTATACTGTGCTGCTGTCCCCTGACACCTGAAATCAGCCTGCTTTAATGCAGGGGTGTTCTTACAGGAAAACTCTGTAACGCAAGGACAGGCACCTAGGTCAATGATAAGAGCACATACTCCACCCACAGACAACACATTCCCAGGTTCAAACCCCCAGATTCCCCATATAAAGAGGACGTCAAGGATGGGGAAGCCACCAACACTAGAAAGCTCCCAACAATAGTAGGCCAGATGACTCCAAGATAAGGCAGTTTCACATGTTCACAACCTTAAAGCATCGTTCAGCTGGTTGGTTGGTTGGTTGGTTGGATGGATGGCTGGGACCCACTGCCTGATCTCAGCACTACCGTCATACTCTCCCCAGGCCACAACCCTCTCCAGCGCTGATTCATACCCTCAATGAATGTTTTTATCAGGTCGGAATGTGTCCCTGAACTCGAACTCCTCGGCTGCGTGGAGAATAGTATGGGGGGGGGGTGCGTGCATGAAGAAACTTGCCTACTGTGCAAAGGCAAAGTGCATATTTGTTGCCCCACCTCCTTTTGCCCAGGAGGTTACCCGAAGGGAAGGCAGCCCCTAGGGTGAAAAAGCTCCCCCACCCCTGCCATAAGCACCTTTTGTTTTCTCCAGTTTGTTCTCTCGGCAGTCACACTTGCTTCTGGCTTGCTTGGATTCCATGCCTTTCCGTACGGCACTCAGTCGGAAGACCAGGAGGCGAGCGTCCTTCCCTGTCAGGTGGGAGACACACAAATAGACATGTTACAGGCACAAATGTTTCTTTAAAACACACACACACATAGTAATCTGTTATGTGGTGCAGGGAATATCTCCTGCTGGTCAACATCAAGATAGCTGGGGCAGATCCTGCAAGAGAGATCTACCCGCAATGACTGGTCACACTGGATATATGGAACTTCCAAGTTCAGAAGCAGTCTAATGCTGAACACCTGATGCTAGGGGATAAAAATAAATTAGACAAAACACTTGTATATTTTAGGTTGTTCTATCCTTGTTTTTAACATTGCTTTTTTAGCGTAATTTTTTGGGAGGAATACACACACACACACACACACACACACAATAACTGAAGGCTGGTATGCAGAATGCACCCGCAGGGTGAAGATGGAAGAGCCAGCCCTCTTGAGTAATGAAAGGTAGGAGACAGCTAAAAGGAGGGAGGCTGTGGGTTGTTTCTGAAGTGTCATGCACCAAAGGCAGTCATGGTTTGTTTTGTTGTCTACTGCAGGCCACAGTCCCACGCAATCCAGGACATTCCATTGAGCTGTCTTTCTTCAACAAATCCCAGCATCCAGGGATTGGACACAAGATATAGTTTTGCATTCAAAGGGCTTACAGAAGGTTAAAACAGTAGATACAATATCATACAAAATAAATGCAGGATCGTGGAAGATCCAGCTTAAGCTCAAATACCTCCAGCCAGGCAGATATGCTTCTATCACAAGCTTGCCCAGGGAAATGACATTTCTTCCCAGACAGGCTTACGTGCCTTACCTTTGTCCGCTCTAGTAATGAGAAGGTCCAGAGTTTCCAATACATGCATCTGTTTGATCTGTAAAGTTTTATCAAACACTGGGATGGGAGGCTGCCCATCTGGAAGGAAAAATTCAAGAAACTCTGTGTCAAGGCTCAGATCAAAACATCAAGGGGAAATCCATATATATTGGCTGGTTACAATAATATTCAGATTTCAAAGGCCTTTCTAAATAGCACCATTGTATGTGCCCTCTAAAAGGAGGCAGAGATTATTCCTGCTAAACCTCTACTGGCAGGCTGCTCCACAGGGCAGGGCCTGCCAAACCTAAAGGCTCAATGTTCAGCAAGGGCAAACCGAATGTCAGGGGCATGGAGAACTCATCAGAAGATCTTAGTGATGGAGGTGGAGCATAAGGGATCAGACGGTCATTAATACTTTGGGCCAAAGTGATTTAGGGCTCTGTGAATTAACCCAAGTACCTAGAACCTGGCTTGGTGGCAAATTGACAACCAGTGCAACCCTCTCAGCAGAGTGGTAACATATAACCAGCAGCCTGCTCCTGTGAGGACTCTGGCCTCACTAGCAGCTTTCAGGCCAGATATGAAGGAAGCCCCACATAAGCTACATTATAGAAATCAATTGGGAGTAGGGGAATGTAAGGCAACCAGGTCAGCACACGCTAACAATCACAGGGTCATCCACCAACCATCTAAGAGGAGGACACCAACATCTGTAGAGATGAGCAGTGACTGGCCCCAGGAATCGGCGCAGAAAACATCATGAGGGAAATTGCTGCAGAAGCACTGGGACTCCCAGGGCTGTGGAACAAGAGAACCGTGAACTGGTGAGCATAACAGGGAAAGGTGCTAAGCACTAGAGTCAAAACATAGTGATCTACAGAGGTGAGTTCGAGAGGTTGCTTTGCATTCCTTGGGGAAGCAGAAATCCCTTAGTTAGCTGAGGATAAAAAACGCCAAGGCTGGGTGTACCCCATGCTAAGAATAATAAAAATGAAAATAAAATGTAACTTATGTGACCTGTCTCAATCATGCATATTTATATATTTTAAAAACCTCTATTTTACACTGTGGTTTGCTGTGGGTTAAAGCCTCAGCGCCTAGGACTTGCTGATCGAAAGGTCGGCGGTTCGAATCCCTGCTGCGGGGTGCGCTCCCGCTGCTCGGTCCCAGCGCCTGCCAACCTAGCAGTTCGAAAGCACCTCCGGGTGCAAGTAGATAAATAGGGACCGCTTACCAGCGGGAAGGTAAACGGCGTTTCCGTGTGCGGCTCTGGCTCGCCAGAGCAGCGATGTCACACTGGCCATGTGACCCGGAAGTGTCTCCGGACAGCGCTGGCCCCTGGCCTCTTAAGTGAGATGGGCGCACAACCCCAGAGTCTGTCAAGACTGGCCCGTACGGGCAGGGGTACCTTTACCTTTTTACCTTTTGCTTCTAAACCTATTATCCACAGCAATCAGAAACCAATCCAGGCTCTTGAGCCAACTCACCTCCTATCCTCCCCCGAAGATTTACCTGTAAAGCATTCACTCACCTCCTTTTTACAGAGGCTTGTGGAAGCCAGAATAGCTGGGGCATCGCCTCTCACAATGGTTTTGAGTTTGAGTGCCTTAAAAAAAAGACACATACGAGAGAGAGAGAGAAAATATGAACATATAAATCTGCCTTATATGGAGTCGGTCTTGACTGGCAGTAGCTCTCATGGGTCTCAGGTGATTCCCTGTCTCTACTGCCTCTCTACTGCAGATCCCACTAACTAGAATGCCAGAGACTTATTTTGCCTTCACCAAGTGAGCTATGACCCCTTCCTTTATAAAGTTTGTGGTGGTGAGAGGACGTGAGACTGTAAAGACTGATTTACTTACATGCCGGCCTCCATATGGAGTGCCTGTTTCACATGTGTTATCTGCATGGTACAGTGAAGAAACACTCTTCCACTGCACAAGGATGGCCGTAAGGAACATCTAGGCTGGTTCCCACCCCCCACAGGTGTATTCAACAACATGTCAATTACGTAATGATAACACATTAATCACTGGTTTATATTGGACCATCCACACGGCATTCTGCTTTATTGGCTGTAGCGCAATGCTTCCCCAATGTTACCACATTATTGCTATCTAGAGGAGCACTCCTGCCCTATGGCACAATGAAAGGAGGGCAAAAAATAAACCAAAATATTTGTGGTATTAAAAGTTGTATGATTTCAGCAGAAAGTTATAGGACATGCACTGACTGAAAACAAAGCAGTATGTCCCCCCTTCCCAATCAATACTCTGATATTGATCAGAGTCTTTGATCAAAGCGGACTGGGACTGACAATTTACCTGTTTCCGTGGTGTGTTGGGGACATCTCCATTTTTGGATGTTTTGTTTTGATGCCCTCTACAAGTATGAAGGCAACAACTCTCCCTTTCTGCATATCCCTAGTTTCTGGTATTCAAAGACAGCCTGCCTCTGACCACACATGCTCAATCTTGCCATCATGGCTAACAGCCATCATCAAAATCATCCACAATTTGCTTAAAGCTATCAAAGCCAGTGGCCACCAGCACACCTCGTGGAGGCAAATCCCATGAATTAATTATACTTATTGTGACAAATACATCTCATGCTGTCCTGGGCACAAAGTCCCACCAGACCACCATGGCAACCATCTCAGCATGTAAAAGGTACAGCGGTTCTGGGAAGAACACAATGATACACTTCACGAAATGACATATTTGGCAAATCTGCTAAGAGGGTACTTGACTGCTCCACAAGAAACACTATAATCTTGCTTATCAAAGTCAGAGCCTCATTATCTGTTGAAGGGCCTCTCCTGATACTGTGAACTTGCAAGCTGCTTCCTTTCACACTGTAAAGAGGGCTACCAAACTGCGGCCACAAAGGGCTACCCAAGTCCAGATCTTTTTTGACCCACTTTCTATTTGATCCCCAGACACTGTGTTTTCTCCTTCCCTCTGCAAAGGAGAAGCCAGTGAGCTCTCAGAGCCTGCTAATTCCTTCCTGTTTCAACCTGGTTTTCTTTACAACTGATCCCCTGTTAATTGCCCTTGCTTGCAATTTGGACTTGATGCCGCTGCCTTTGTTGAACAGGATTTTGCTCTCATTTCTATTAGTACGCCTGACGTAATATTCTCCCTCTCTCGAACATTTGGTGTGCTAATTTGTTGGTGTTTTTTTTCCCAAGGGTGAGAGGAAATCAATTTGGCGTTGACAGAATGTGTTGCACGTTTTTCAGGGTTTTCTTCAAAGCTGTGAAAATAAAGATGCAAAGCACCACAGAGGGCTGATGCAAATATAATTGCAGTCAAGAGCCTGGGAGCAGGTCTGGTGTCATATTAACGCAAGAGACCTGCTGGATTAGGCCAATAGCCTCTCTAGTCCAGTATCCTGTTCTCATACTGGGCAATGAGATCCGCCCCCCAGGAAGCCCACAAGCACAACCTGAGTGCAAGAACACAACCCTCCTGCTGTTTCCTGCAACGGATGTTCAGAAGCATCACCACCTCTGTTGATGGAGAACAGCACCCAGCACCCATGGACAGCTGCAGGGGTCCTAGTACCCTGACAGGACCCAAAGGTACTCAGCACCTGCCTTGGGCCCACCATGCCAGGCAGTTGAAAACCACCACATAAAGCCCCCCCCCCAGGTGTTCTGGAGTGATGCTCTGTCAGGAAAACCTCCAACCTGGGGATGAGGGGCACTAATGTGAACTTTGCCAAAGACCCCCTCAAACCTAAAGCCAGTTTTGATTATTATGAACATAAGAAGAGCCTGCTGGATTAGGCCAGTGGCCCACTACACTAGCATCCTGTTCTCACACTGCCCAACCAGATGCCTTTGCAAAGGAGCTCTGATGTGCAACTGCAGAGCAACTGTGGGGGCAGAACATAGCCATCAAGGATAGCAGCCATTCGTAGCCTTGCCTTCCATGAATCGGGTCAAATCCCCTTTCAATGTCTCCAATTTAGTGTAAACTCTCATCTCCGGAAGTATCATGTTATCATTTGCTGCTCTCCCAGGCCATTTAAGATCTGGTGACATAGCTGGCTGGCTTTTTTCTTTTCTTTCTCTGTATCTAATGGCTGTTTAAGTTCTGTGCTGCACATGGTATTTTACTGTTCTGGCTTTTTACCTGCCCCCAGAGCTTATTGTCTTTTCATTGTAGCAGTTTTATTGTTCTGTTCTATCCCCTTTTATTTGTACAGTGTCTAGAGAATTTATTTTGTAAAGTGTCTTGTAAACACACAAAGAAACAACACATTTCAAAAGCAGCTTTTGCTGTGGCATCAGTTTTTAGAGGGGGAATCTCCCCCCTGCAGGGCACGCCTATATTTACAAACTGCTCTGGACTGGGGTCTTTCAAGGGATATCCTGTTAAATTAATGGCATCAAGTATGTTGATTTCAATGTCTCTTCTTTGAGTATGATCAACAAAAGCTCTCAATCACCCTGAAGAATAATCCTGACAAGGGTCCCATTCTGTTTCCTACAGCTTATTGAGAGTTGGCAACTTATTCAGGGCTGTGGGGTGCTTTTGAAAGTTGTTATTTGCTTATTTACTACAGGAGAACCTCAGGCCCAGGAGCTAAATGTGGCCCTCTGGGCTTCTCTATCTCTCCCTTGTAACTCTCCCCAGGCTACATACTTCATCGGCCTTCCTTCATGCCTAGCATGCTTTCCCCTGGTTATAAAGTGTCACTGAATTCTGATAAGTATGTCTCTTGCTTGTCAGGATGGAAGATGCAACGGGGTGTGTGGAGAAGCTATAGTACTGTGCAAAGGTAAAGGTTACAGTGGTTATTCCACCCATTTTAGCCTCTGGCTCCGCCCACCACTGTCATGTGGTACTTGGAAAGTTGTTCAGAAGGGAATGTGGCGCTCAGGCTGAAAAACCACTGCTGGTTTATTATACTTAGGTGCTGCCAAAATAAATTCTATTTTAAAATAACATTCCCCCAAAACCCAGAGGCATTCCTGTTAGGAATGGTTTAGACGGAGGTACCCAGGTGTCAGAAAAAGCCAGACTGATACCCAGAGAGAACTTGCTGCAAGACAGACCCAAAAAAGAAAATAACAGAACACCTCTAGTCATCACATACAGCTCCCAAGTTAAAACAGTACAACACATCATCAGAGATCTACAACCTCTCCTGGACAATGACAGTTCTCTTTCTCAAGCTCTGGGAGGAAGACCTTTCATTGCCTACAGACAGCTACCCAATCTTAAACAACTCCTAACCCACAATAATACTACAACCAGACCTAACACGGACACTGGCACCAGAGCCTGCAATAAACCCAGATGCCAACTTTGCTGCCACATACACCCGGACAACACCATTACTGGCCCCAACAACATCACACATAGCATCTCGGGACTATTTAATTGCTCATCGTCTAACATTGTGTATGCCATCAAATGCCAACAGTTTCCTTCAGCTCTCTATATTGGACAAACAGGCCAGACCTTACGCCAAGGATAAACGGACATAAATCGGACATCAGGAATCACAAGACAGAGAAACCAGTAGGAGAACACTTCAATCTCCCAGGACATTCTATACAAGATCTCAAAGTAGCTGTTTTACTACAAAGGAATTTCAGAAATAGACTGGAAAGAGAAGCTGCTGAATTGCAACTTATCACCAAACTTAAAACCAAGGAGAGATCTGGTCTGAACAAAGACATTGGATTCTTATCTCATTATACATGACAAAGCCATTTTTCACCTTCTCACCCCTTGCTTTTTCCTGTAAGACCTATTGCAGTCGTTAAGAGTCGTCAACAGGCTCATCACAGCTATCTGCCAATCACCCATTCCCACCACCCTTCTGAGTAATACCCCTCCCCACCTTCTCACTATATAGAAGGGTGGCGTGGATCTTGATAGTCCCAAAATGGACTGAGTATAACATATCTAAAAGGGATATAAAAAGGGGGAGAAATCGAACTAAATGGATACACAAGAATATGCAGGAGTTGTGGCTAAATTAAAGGAGTCTTGGAAGGGGAAGGAGGAAAGTCACTGATTGTATTGGTATAATGAAAGATTTTAATGTGGAAATGTATATTTGAAAATCTTTTAATAAAAAATCTTTTTAAAAAAATACAAAATAAATTCTATACACATCCTATGAGAAAGAAATGAACAGAAAGAGAGAAACGTAGGGAGGCTGTGTCCACACACCATACATTTGAAGCACATTTCTCCCCCCCCAAGAATCCTGGGAATTGTAGTTCGCTAAGGGTGTTGGTAACTGTAACTCTGTGAAGCAGTGTGTGTTGTGTTCACAGCCTGGATGTGTGAGAGTCAGAGGCAGTTCACTGGTGCATATTGCACTGCCCAGCCTGTTTAGCTGATCAAAGACCTCAAGTGGCCACAGTGAAACACAAATCCCAAATACTCAGTAAACACACCTGGCCAAGACGGACAAATTCAGCTTGTCGGGCCTCCTCTTTCTTCCGGGCTGATTTTGGGGACTCAGGTAAGACATCACTGAAGGATCTCCTGTTCAGCATGTTCTAAACAAAAGCAAAACGACAACAACAGAGTTTTACTGAATTGTCTGTCATCCTGGGGGCGTTTTTAAATTTAATTCTGTGCAACATGATAGTTTTCCATTTGGAAGGGCTTTCTTGACATAGGGAGGTGTTCAGACATGAATCTCTCACCTGTGTTCCAAAGCCGTACAGTCTGAGGAAGCCTATACTGTCTTCCGAAAGGAAGACTGCACCACATGAATGTTTTCTGAACATTAAGAACACCAGGAGATGTTATATATTTTTGTCTATCCACTTGCTCTGACTGGCAGCTGCTTTCCAGGGTTTCTGGCATAGAGTCTTTCCTATTACTTGCTACGTGATCCTTTTAAGGCAAGATATTGGGGACTGAACCCAGGACCTTCTTCATGCAGACAATAAGCCCCACTGCTAACTACAGCCCTTCCCTGCCATCTCCTAGTAGGCCTAAAACTCTGGAGAGCTGCTGCCAATCAGTGTCGACAATACATAGCCAGACAGACCAATGGGTCTGACTCATTTTAAGGCAGCTTCTTATGTCCCTTCCAGATCCTAGGGCTTAGTGGTGCGTCGCAGCAGGGCACCGGCCTCTCAGGGCGCCCCAGCAAGTGTGCGAGCTGTGCAGCTTTGCCGGCGGCCACCCCTTTCCCTGCACGCCCGCCAGCTGCGCCCCAACAACCATAAGGCTGGCAGGCACACAGCTTCCCTCCCAAGCCTCTGTGGGGATCGCTCTCCTTCTGAGGAGGCTTGGAAGGGAAGCTGCGCTCTCCTGTCAGGAGTTCAGCCTATACTTGAGTAGGACTCTGGCAGAGACACATGCCCAACTGGCGTGCTCCCTCCCTCCTGGTCGATCGTTCAGGAGCTTCATAAGCTTTCTTCAGCCCAAACATCACAGCAACTGATGCCAACCAACACCGCCACACTAAGGGATCCGCAGAGTTTGCGCAGTTGTGTAACAGACAGCAGCAACTGTGCAAACTCCAGGAGGGATGGAACATGCCAGTCAGGCATGTGTCTCTGCCAGGGTCCTACTCGAGTGTAGGTTGAACTCCTGACATCTCCTTCCACATCACTCCCAAGCCTCTGCGAGGATCGCTCTCCCGCAGTGGCATGCGGGAGAGTTGCACCCCCCCCATGGCTGGCAGTGCACAGCTACGGCCACCCCAACACTATCCATGGTAATTTGGGGGTGCTGGGCGGATATTTGCACCCACATCTGCTAAAGACGGCCCTGGTCCCTTCGTTCCAATATCAGAACAAGCTCTTCTTATGCACACCACAGATAAAAAACCTCAAGTGAAATTCCTATGCAAGTTATGAATTTCAACCATGAATTTAAATGCTGGCTCCCAAAGTTTTCTCGTATGCCAGCATGACGAAAATAAAGAAATCATGATAGGTCTATGCTCTTGAAAGCATGGGGAGAGAGGGAGCGGGCACTGCATAGATCCCAGTCCCAGGCATAAAAAGAAGAAAGGCAGAGGCATTGGATCAGCCCTCTGCATCTTTCACAAGAATCTTTTTTTGAGGTTCCACAGAAGAGGCAGAGCTTACCTTGTGCATGTCAGGCATGAGGTCCTGGTATAAAGAGCGGATCAGCATGTCCAAAGTACGCTGCCGCTTCTGAGCAAATGTCGGAGTTTCCAAGGTGGCTTTCTCCCCATTGATTACTGTAAGGCAACGGAAAGAGAAAGAAGACATGTCACATACCATGCAGACCATGTTATGTACTATGACACAGAGGCTGGGCTCCTATATGTACTGCACTTAGAACATTTTGGGCATTTTGTAACAACAGTCATACCTTGGGTTACAGCCACTTCAGGTTGCGTTTTTTCGGGTTGTGGACCACCGAAACCCAGAAGTACCAGAACGGGTTACTTCCGGGTTTTGGTGGTCGCGCATGCACAGAAGTGCTAAATCGCGCTTTGCGCATGCGCAGAAGCGCCGAATCGCAACCGGTGCATGTGCAGACGTGGGTTGCGAACGCTGGGGGTTGCGAACGTGCATCCCGCACGGATCATGTTCGCAACGCGGGCGTCCACTGTATTAAAGATTATTGTTGGGTTGTTGTTGTTTTTTTTAAAAAAAATGTTCTTATGAAAAGTCATATTCAGTTTGGCCCTGATAATTATGCTCCACTGTGTCAAAGGGGGTTTATTCTAGCACATTTGCAAAGCTAAGCAAAGTCCTTTCAAACTGGATAGGGAACTGAGCTTTGGGATTCCTGCACTGCCGGGGGTTGGACTAGATGACCTGCGGGGTCCTTCCAACTCTACAATTCTATGATTCTACGTGGGAAGGGCTGCAGCTTAGCAGTGCAGTGCAAAGGGTACCAGGTTCAATCCCTGGCATCTCCAGGGAGAGCTGGGAAATATTTCCTGCCCGAAACCGCAGGGAGCCACTGCAAGTCAGAATAGGCACTACTGAGATAGATGTGGTCTGATGTGGTGTAAGGCAGCTTCCTATGTTCCTAAATGTGTCCAGGATGGCTGTCTAAATGCCTTAATACAAGGACCTCTTTGATCTGAAAATGGCGTATCCAGCTTACATTTCACCAGCAAGAAGTCCCTGAATTCTTGGTGGTCCGTAAACACTGGTGGGGATGGAAGAGGAGGCCCAAAGAGAGGTACGCTTTCTTCCGAAAAGATTTTCAGCCTAGGGAAAAGGGCACATCAGATATTTGGGGCAGGACATGGTTTTATTCCAAATGCTACATGCCTCTAACCAAAAATTCGTAAAATTCAACTCAACCCCTCTCCAAGCACTTCTAGCAAGGTGTAGAGACACTTTGGGTGTGACGTAATAGTAATCAGATTACAGTGCTATGTGGATACTTCTGGCACAGAAGGAAAGTAAGAAGTCTCTACCCACAAGGAGCTTACAGTCTAACTTCAACAGCAAGGAAGCCAAAAGAGAGAAGGGGACGTATAATATAAGACAAAGAGATGAATGGGAAATAATGCAATTACATACATACATACTTGGGGTGTGGGGGGCAGCTTTGTTATACTTGGGGAGGAGATTTACTGTGCAATCCTAGGCACATCTACTCAGAAGTTCAATGGGGTTCTTTCCCAAGTTATTGCAGCACTAAAGCACTAAAACCATAGGCTTCATTATTATTTTCATCATCATCATTACTAATTGGATTTCTTGCCTGCCTTTCAACATAAGGTCCCAGGACAGGTTACAACAATATAAAAAACAGGCTTGCAATTTATTTAAACTGATTTTATTCAGATGAATATGGTAGGTTCTAAAGCAGGGGTCAGCAAACTTTTTCAGCAGGGGGCTGGTCCACTGCTCCTCATACCTTGTGGGGGGCCAGGCTATATTTTGAAGAACAAAAAAAGTGAACAAATTCCTATGCCCCACAAATAACCCCGAGATGCATTTTAAATAAAAGCACACATTCTACTCATGTAAAAACATCAGGCAGGCCCCACAAATAACCCAGAGATGCATTTTAAATAAAAGGACACATTCTAATCATGTAAAAACACGCTGATTCCCGGACCGTCCGCAGGCCAGAATGAGAAGGCGATTGGGCCAGATCCGGCCCCCGGGCCTTAGTTAGCCTACCCATGTTCTAAAGGCATACACCTCAGTTGTCGAAGGCCAGGGGAAAGAAACACTTTCAACATACAACAAAAGCTATGCAATGAAATGTGCCAGATACACCTCTGTGGGGAGGTAATTCTACAGTTAGGGCTTACCTTTCATCCATTCAATTTTCCCTACAGACTCTCTTGGGTGTTAATATCAGCAGAGGGGGCCCTCTTGAATTCAGTTTATATCCTGTCCTTCCTCACAAAGGAGCCCATAGATAATGCAGGCTGCTGTTAGCTGGTCACAACCAAAATGCACTCTGTACATTCTCAGAAACAACTTCTCTTCCTACTTTACATGTTCCTGACATTCAAAATAGGTCTGAGAAGGGACCCCATGTCCACACACCCCTGGGAGAGTCTGTAAGCCTGAAACATGAGCACATTGAGGTTTCTTCCTTCTTTTCTCTTCAATAAAATTACGCTTGTGCTTTTTAGTCTCAGACTTCCCCTCTCCCTGTGAATTTTCACCAATATTACATAAAGCTAAAGTCATAACATGTCATATCAAATTAACGAAATGAACGGTTTGTCTGCAGTTGACACCCACCTGTAACTATCACTTTGCGTATTATATCTCACTAAGGCAAAAATATCTGCAGCATCAGTTAAGGATCTCAATCCATTACTCCCACGCAAATGGAAACCACTTGTTTTTTGATAATGCTCCCCCCCATTTGTGTTGAAATAAATAACAAGGAGGGGAGGGAAAGCGGGGGGAACTAAAAGACCATGCACAGGAACATATTGGAATATCTTTTCATCACAGGAACCACAAGGCAGTTCATACTGTTGGAAAAGCAGCAATACCCGATGCAGAGAGAATGTCCACACATGCTAAGCCAGGGTTTTTGGCTCATCACAGTACACCATGAATGAGTAGTATGCTGATACATACTGCTGATCATTCCCACTTCACTCCTTCCCAGGCACAGGCAGAATAAATAATCCATGGTGCCATGGCTTCCTGTTATATCGAAACCAGGGTTTGTGGTTCCTTTCTCCCAAGTCACGATTGCTAGCCAACTTTAAGCCATCGTTTGTTGCTGGTTTATTTTTGAAGCTTGTGAAGGAGCAGCAAATTATGATCTCCGGGTTGGAGATGATGGGGAGTCAAGGCTAGGGGAAGGGAGGGGTGAAGCAGAAATGATCAGGAAGCATGCCCCAGCACATTGCTCATTCGTACTAAACTGTGATAAATCAGCAGTTCTGGCTCATTGTGGGATGCAAATGTGGTCAATGCTTAACTGTGGTTTGTTGCCTTAACCCCGATTAAGCTTGGTGATAACCAGAAGTGGATTTATGCGTGGAAGAACCATGGGTTCCATTCATTTCTGGTACTCAAAGGGTTGTATGCTCTGCCTCCATAGCTGAAGGCAGTATGTCTCTAAATACCAGTTGCTGGAAACTGCAGGAGCGCATAGGGCTTGCAAGTTTCCTACAGGCATCTGGTTGGTCACTAGGAAAACAGGATGGCCTGATCCAGCAGGACTTTTCTTATGTATCCAAAGTTAGGCCTATTGAAATTCATGTACATGACCAACTTAGCTCCAATAATTTCAGTGAGTCTGTTCTGCGTATAACTTAATTGCGTACAAGCCCAAACAAATTACTGGGCTCAGAATTCTTTAATTCTAATTTTGCAGCAGCCTTCAATTTCTAGGAGAAAAGACCCTGAAATCTGCACACTTCTAGTTTGCATATGTAATACAAAACATAGTCAAATATCATGTGTGCATCGAGACCCTAAGAAACTCAGGCCTGTGAATATTTAAGCTTGGAAAATATATTCCAACATGCTCAGAAGCCCTGACCCATGAGTGGAGCTGAGCTCCTTAGTTAAATCCGAAAAAAAGGAAAACAAGTTGATTTTACAAAATTAAGGAAGTGGAAAGGTAGTGGCGAAAGATACGTGTAAAGTGGGAGCGGATCATGGATGGCTTAAAGGCTGGAGAGGATTCTTCTCCTTCTTGGAACACAATGGTGACAATGTCATTCCCGATATGCCGTTTCCTTTCCACCTGTAAACAACAACAAAAAAGAGATGTTCATGGCTTCATGAAACCTGTGTAAAACAACCCCCACTAAGTCCTCTGTAAAATATTCACATGAGTCTCATGTTCAATTTGAAATGGACCAAAAGAAGGAAATCTTTTGGTTCAACTTGCCAGCTCTGACAGTTCATGTTTTCAACGCCTTTGAACAGTGAGTGAAATGCAATCTTCTAACTTGTAACAACGTGATCTGGGAGGCTCAGGAGATTTGCCCCATGAACTGTCTTTCAGAAGGAAGGCCCTCCTCCTTTATAGAATCCAGAAGGGCAGTGGGGGAGAAAACATAGCCTTGATGGCTGTTGGAACTTGGTTAGTTGGCTCTGAGGAATGGTTGAAGAGAACTGGGTATGTTTGGAGTTTGGGGGTGGGAAATGCTGAAGGGAAGAAGAGATGGGGAAATAGCCAACTTATCTTAAGATTTGGGCCACAGGCCTGGAAAGGACCTTGGATGTAATCCAGTCTAACCCTCCAGGGAGGGCTGCACTGCAGGATGAAGTTCCAGCCTCTGATTTAAATACTTCCAGAGAAGGAGAAGCCACCCCCGCCTGGACCAGCCTCCCCCACTGTCAGACAGCTCTTGCCATAAGGAGGTTTCTTCTAACGTTTAACGAAAACCTGCTTTTCTGGCAGAGGCCCACTAAGGCGAAAGGAGCCCTGCTTCACCAACAATAGTTTTCTCCCAGCCAGCCACCCCCCCCCATTTACAACCAGTCCAGAGGAGTGGCACTAATTAACCTCCTCCTCCGTTTCAGTGCTGCTCCTTATAGAACTCAGCAGGGAGGAGGTGGATGGGGACAAACTAGAATTAGTTGGCTCTGCCTGCCATTAGCCCTGGCTCTGTCTACGGTTGGCCTCCCTGCCTTCTGCCCTGCCAGTCCCAATAGGCAACAGCCACCAGTATTCCTGGGAGCTTCCACCTGTTGGTCATACTCTTCCTATCTGGAGCTACCAGATAACAAGGATGCCCCTTCAGATATTTGAAGGGGCTACATCCACACCACACTTTTAGAGAACTATGATACCACTTTAAACAGTCATGGAATTCTGGGAGCCCCCAAAGAACTCTAGGAGCTGAAACTTGTAAAGGGTGCTGAGAATTGTTACGAAACCCCTATTCCTTCTACGCAGCTAAGATTTCCAGACTTTTCTGTGGAAAGGGATTTATTGTTGAACCACTCTGGGAATTGTACCTCTGGGAGGGAAACAGGGGTCTCCTATCAACTCTCAGTACACTTAACTAACTTCAGTTAGTGGTTGTCCAAAGTGCTTTAATGTGCATGCTGTGAATGTGGCCTGTCTCCCCCCTTAACCTCCTCTTCTGCTGCTTAAGGTAAAGGTAAAGGCACCCCTGCCCATACGGGCCAGTCTTGACAGACTCTGGGGTTGTGCGCCCATCTCACTTAAAAGGCCAGGGGCCAGCGCTGTCCGGAGACACTTCCGGGTCACGTGGCCAGCGTGACATCGCTGCTCTGGCGAGCCAGAGCCGCACACGGAAACGCCGTTTACCTTCCCGCTGGTAAGCGGTCCCTATTTATCTACTTGCACCCGGAGGTGCTTTCGAACTGCTAGGTTGGCAGGCGCTGGGACCGAGCAGCGGGAGCGCACCCCGCCGCAGGGATTCGAACCGCCGACCTTTCGACCTTTCGATCGGCAAGTCCTAGGCACTGAGGCTTTAACCCACAGCGCCACCTGCGTCCCTCTGCTGCTTAAGCACACCCAGTTATTTTGGGTCACCAAACCCCTTGCCATCCTGGCTACCCTCCTTTTGAACAGACTCCAACTCCTCAATGTCCTCATTTAAAACAGAGTATCCAGAACTGGCCTTCCACATAAACTTTTCCAAAATGTGCATCCTGGAAGTGCTGCTGTGTTTTCCTTCCTTTGATGGTGGCTTGTGGTCTAACCAAGAAAAATCAATAAGGAAACCACATACTTGCTGTTTGTTCTCTTTCGAATATGGAAGCATGGTTGAGACGTGGAACATTATCTCGTGCCCTTGGTAGACAGTGTAGATGGAAAAAATGCCTGTGGTGTCATCTGCAAAAGAAAGGGAAGGAGCACTGGCTTTCAGTGGGGTGATATGGAGTTTAGGGACTCTTACACTCCATCCTTTCCCATTTGACCATTGCTACATTCAGGGTACCTCTAGACCACCCATATTTTGAAGAAGGGATACAAGCGTATACCAGGAAATTTAGGTTTGCCCAGTTAAAGTGGATTACAGTGCTCTGTCATTCTAGCATAATACATCCATTTTTAAAAAGGAAACTGACCTTTTGTGGTTAGTAAAGTGATGATGAAATGCATTAAAAAGTGTGGAACAAATGAATGCTTACTGGGAAGGAGTTTAGTCACTCTACAAGAGGATAAGTATGAACGAAGGACAAAATGCTCATCGTTGTATAACCTCCCCATAAGCAAATGAGAAGAAAAGTAGGATATAATCCGACCTCTGCGTTAGCTTTGTGCAAACAAATCAGGATGTTCACTACATAGGTTGACTGGAGGAGCCTTTATCACTCTCCTCCTGCTAATACGCCTGAAGCCACTTACAACAAACGGATTGCAATAAAAATAAACAATGGAACAGAAAACAGCAGCGAAGAGAAGAGCAAACAACTGGTGGGTAAAAACCATCCGAGATTCAATGCCACCAAAAGGTTGAGCACATAAAAATGTTTTAATTGGGACTTTAAAAAGCAGCAATGCATGTGCCTGGCCAACATGCTGGGCTGAAACAGAAGCGGAGCCAAGACATTTGAGTTGCAAAGGCCAATAGGAGAACACAAAACAAGTAACTAGAGAATAACATGGGTGCATTTTCATGCACTACAAGATATGTTCTGGATCTGCCAACATATCTTGGAATCTGGGTATGATTCTAATTGCCTCCAATGAAACCTTACTTTTGGTGTCCAGTCCTCCTCTGTAGCCGGTCCAGCCCTTCAAAGTAATGGTGTCCCCCAAGAGACTCAATAACCTCTGAAAGCTTTCACTGCCAGCTTCTGCAGATTGGGGGGTCAAATAAGATAGTGGGAAGAGACAATGGGATGAGAAAGAGGCGAGAGATTTAAATAAAACCTGGGCATTAAATGCATGGACACATTTAACATCATGCTTCATTTGACCCCGAGAACCATAACACTTCTAAACCTGTGTGTACGAAACAGCAAAGAAAGAAAAAGTCAGATGTACATGCTAAATGTAGTCCATGCGGATCCCATATTTCAAGTACAGTGGTACCTCGGGTTAAGAACTTAATTTGTTCTGGAGGTCCGTTCTAAACCTGAAACTGTTCTTAACCTGAGGTACCACTTTAGCTTATTGGGCTTCCTGCTGCCACCACGCCGCTGCTGAACGATTTCTGTTCTCATCCTGAAGCAAAGTTCTTAACCCAAGGTACTATTTCTGGGTTAGCAGAGTCTGTAACCTGAAGCGTGTGTAACCTGAAGCGTCTGTAACCCAAGGTACCACTGTATCTTAAAAAGATTGGAGAAGTCCACCTTGAGACCAAGACAAAACAGTCATGAGGAATGAGACTAAGGCAATTTTGGTGGCAGCAGGGCAGGAGACAAGGGCAAGGAAGATGGAAAGCTTTTGGTATTTTCTCTCCCGCCCCCCCCCCCCCTTTGGCTGTTGAGAACACAAATATGTCAAGCTGGCTTTGCAAATATAACCAAGGCATTAAGAGCCTGCCAGAGCTTTTAGTCATACAAACACAAAATGTTCTCGGCCCGACATTGAAATATTTTGTAGCCGTTGTTCAGAGACAGGAGGTGAAAACAAACTCCAGGTCACATGGAGGGAGATGCTCTGGGAAGGAGGAGGAGGTTAGAGCGGATCCATGCCAAGGGTGGTTGCGGGTGGGGGATAGCAAGAGTTCCCAAGAAACTGGCTATCCCTTTTATCTGCTGCTAGGGAGAGTAGCTTAAGAAGAAGCTGGAAAGAAAGGCGTGTGTTTACGCTGGAAGTGAAACTTGTTTTTTCTGTGGGAAAGTCCAGCCAGAGGGGCAGATTTATGATTGTTATGAATGTGGCGCCACCAGTGTGTACATGGTACTTGATAGAGTATTATAAGCAAGAGTGGCTGCATCCACACCGCACATTTAAAGCAATATTCCCCTCAAAGAATCCTGGAAACTGCAGCTTCTCAAGGGTGATGAGAGTTGTTCGGAAACAACCCTGTTCCCCTCACAGATCTACTGTTCCCAGCATTCCATGGGAAAAGGGATTGACTGTTAAAGGAACTGTAGATGGGAATTATAAATGTATATGTGGAATAGGCAGAATCCTTTAAAACAGGGCTTTTCAAAACTTGGCTACAAATTCCATCATCCCTGACCACAGGCTTAGCTAACTGGGGTTGATAGGAGCTGTAGTCTAGAAAAAAAACCATCTGTGGTCTCAAGGTTGAAGGACACTGGTTTAAACAATCCAAGGTCTCTGGAGCAGCTGTGGATGGCAGAGTTAGAGCACTGAAAACTGCAATTATGGGTATTTGTATACCTCTTTCCAGTGGTGCCTGGTACCCATTGGGACTGGTAGAGCACAAGGCAAAGAGACCACCCATAGGTGGTGGTGGCACCAGAGCCAATGAGAGGCAGCGCCAACTAATTCTGGTCTAGTCCCCTGCCATCCTCCTCCCTGCTTACTTCTACAAGGGAAACACTGAGATTAAGGAGGTAGAAGCTGGTAGGCAGGGCCACTCCCGGAGCTGGTTGCAAGTAAGAAGGCAGGCAGGGGGGAGCTGGCTGATGGCAGACTGAGGATAGTGGGGCAGTGCCCCATTTGCCTTAATGGATCAGCCTCCACTACCTCTTTCATTTAAGCCTCCCACAATTGAACAGCGGTGCTACAACTGCATAAGAAAAGTAGCTGCTAGTGAGAGGGCCTTCATAGTGGTGACACCCTGGCTAGGGAACACAGTTTCATTTTGCCATTTTTAATGGTCTTTTTGGTGTCAGGTGAAGGCACCCAGGCCTTTAAAGCATCATTTAATCTGAGTTGCTAGAAAGGGAAGGTTTTAAGGCTGCTTTTAATTGCATATTTATTGTGTTGCATCTTTAACATGGTACTCTTTGTTCTATAAGCCAACATAATGTTGGTGAACAGAGAAATATGGTAACAAAAAGAAATCAGCCCTGGATTTCACTTAAATCTGAGCATTCACAGGAATGTAGGAAGCTGCCTTGATTATTTGTCAATCTAGTTCAATATTGTCTACCATGATTGGCCGTGGCTCTTCGGGATTTAAGGCAACCAGGGACCTTACACATGCAAAGCAGATGCTCTACTACTGAGATATGTCCCTGGCTGGCTCAAAGAATCACTGGGTATGGAAGTACCTTAAAAAAAGGGAAGGTAAATATGTATGGTTGCTATGCATGCAATTTACACTCCACAACATATTCTCTATCTGATAAAAGTTAAGAGCGTAAACTTTTCAAGGCAAAGGACTCTCTTTCTGCTTATGCTACCACGTAATACAAAATGCACACCAGGAGACTACAACTCCCATCTTCCCTACCTTTGCCCATGCTGGCTGGGGCTGATGGGAAATGGAGTCAAACATCATCTGGAAGACACCACATTGGCTATTGCATAGGCTATTGCACTGATTGTGAAATAACAGGAACGGATGTTTCAGATGGTGCCTGGGGAAATCCTCTTCTTTTACTTCAGGAAGGGTACTCGCCAACCTGTTTTTGTTTTTTAGGGAATCAGATTTCCCCTCCTGTTTGGAGGGAGATGGCATAGCATCTCTAAGCAGTTCAGCCAGGTAGAATCCAATGCACCAGAGCAACAAAGCTGGCCATCACTGGTCTAGATCTAAACCAAGATCAGCACAATGGCATAAACACAGACATTTCCCCACCCACTTCAGTTCAGATAGAAATCAATCTTCAGACTCACCGTTGCTGAACATCTCGTCATCTGTTAGCTGTCCATCTTTGGCATAAAGTACTCCAAACTTAAAATTGACAGAGCCCTATGAAACAGGAACAGTATATTAGTAAGACGGAACCAGACTGGCATTCTTCAAAAAATGAAACAGCTTTATATTGTAAAAGTGAAAGTGCTCCTTTTAACTTGGCAGTTAAATTTGGCAGTTCCACAATAATCCTGCATCCTAACTTGCCAATGAGCAGAGTACGTCTTCTAAACCCTTAACAGATAGAGGGTGCTAGAGTAGGGCTGTAACTCTTCCAATCATATTGAGCTGCATCCCAGAGAAATACATATGAATTGGGGGGGGGGGGAGGACCAGGATGTGCAATGGAGACTTCATGAATTTGAATACTCATTGAGAAATGCAAGCGCATGCACACTGCTCCAGCAAGATGTGGGAAACCAGGTTGGGAAGGACAAACCATATTCTTACTCTAAGGTTACCAGATTCCCCCCCCCCCAATGAATCTGGGGACACTTTTCAACTTCAATGGATTTTGTATGGGGACTGATTCAAGGGAACACTGACTTGATTTTCTGATTTTCTTGTTAGGTTCTTTTACCCACATCACTACTTTGTAGGTGTCTAACACCAGCAACAAACATCTTCAAAAATAAACATGCAAAATCCCTATCTCTCACACTCAGTAACACTGCTCGTGCAAGCTTGCTATCTTAAAATTCCCTAATTTTAAACTGTGCTATTTTTACTGTTGTTAGCCTCTCTGAGCCCGTCTTTGGCTGGGGAGGGCAGGATATACCGTATTTTTCGCACCATAGGACGCACTTTTTCCCCTCCAAAAATGAAGGGGAAATGTGTGTGCGTCCTATGGTGCGAATGCAGGCTTTCGCTGAAGCCTGGAGAGTGAGAGGGGTCGGTGCGCACCGACCCCTCAGCTCTCCAGGCTTCGCGGACCTCTCCGCAAGCAGCGGGAGCCCAGCACTGGGCTCCCGCTGCTTGCGGAGAGTTGCCTGCATGCCGAAGCCTGGGCGCGCTGAGCTCAGCGCGTCCAGGCTTCGCGGACCTCTCCGCAAGCAGCGGGAGCCCAGCGCTGGGCTCCCGCTGCTTGCGGAGAGTTGCCTGCATGCCGAAGCCTGGGCGCGCTGAGCTCAGCGCATCCAGGCTTCGCGGACCTCTCCGCAAGCAGCGGGAACGCTCCCGCTGCTTGCGGAGAGGTGCCTGCATGCCGAAGCCTGGGCGCGCTGAGTTCAGCGCGTCCAGGCTTCGCGGACCTCTCCGCAAGCAGCGGGAGCGCTCCCGCTGCTTGCGGAGAGCTGCCTGTTTGGGGGCTGGGGTCGGGGGAAGCTCGAGCTTCCCCCGCCCCAGCCCCGCACCTGGGGGGGGAAAATAATTTTTTCCCCTTTATTTCCCCCCCAAAAAACTGGGTGCGCCCTATGGTCCGGTGCGCCCTATGGTGCGAAAAATACGGTAAATTATTGTTGTTGTTGTTGTTGTTGTTGTTGTTGTTGTTAATTTATACCCTGCCCATCTGGCTGGGTTTCCGGAGCCATTCAGGGTGGCTCCCAACAGACTATTAAAACAGAATAAAACATCAAACACTAAAAACTTCCCTAACAGAGCTAAGCATGTCATCCCCCTCCCCCTCCGCACAAACACAAGTTTGGAATGGGACAGATTTGGGCACCAGCTTCCTCCAATTTGGAGATTTAAAATATGTTGATCTCTATACCACTAATAGGAATATCATCAGTTTTAGGCATTCCATTGAAAGGAAAACCAATCATTGTTATCGTTAGGGGAGACTGCAGACACTCAGTTATGGCACTCAGCACTCACACTTCCCATTCTGTTTCAAAGACATGGATCGCTCCCATGAGTCAATACAGCATCAGCACAAGCTCATTTGCTGTGATTTACACCCTGACCCAACCACATGAGTGGCTCAGACTGAGCTAGTGGCAGATTCAAGTGAGGCCCATGGGCCCATGAACCTTCAAGGGTCCACAATCAAACTGAATTGATATATGGACCTCTCTTGCAATCGGTACTTTGGAATAAGGCGAGGCAAGCAGTGGTGACAAAAGAGGAACACAAGAGTCCAAAACATTGTAGAAGGAAAGAGTATTGTTTCATAAATACTTCTCGGGCCAAAATCACACATTATGTAACTGGGGCAGGGGCACTGAAAACAACACGCCATGTTGAGTTCCTTTGCTCACTTTCAGAACCTGTGCAATACTTATCTCAAGATGCCTCCCCCCGCCCCTTTCTGGACCATGGGTTGCTGCCTTCAGGGTAGGGTTAAGATAAGGTTGTCATATCATGGGATAAGTATTCCTGCCCAATGTGGGTGAGAAGGGGTGCCCATGAGATGGAATTGGTGTTTTCAGCAGCACATTTTGTGAGACATATGCAGCAGCAGCAATCTGAGCAAGTGTGTTTTTTCCCCTCCTGAATTCAGGTAGCAGGGTCCCCAACAGATTTGTAGAAGTGCGTGGTCTCAGACCAAACTGGTTCACCAATAGCTCCCAACTCTAATTGGCCTTCTCAATCATGATTTCGCACTTATGTTGACCTCAGGAGGGGCACACAGGAGAATTTGTGGATACAACACCCCCCAAATCAAACCAAGTAGCATAGCCCACAGAATAGAGCATGACACTTTTCAAAATGGAAACCAATGTTTGTTAGATAGGCTCCTGGCAACTTAAAGGAATCAAGATTGTGAATTACCTCTTGCTCTTCCAGAACCAATAAATCCTGGGGAGGGAAAAGAACAAATATATTCAGCTTTTATATTCATTCAGAACCCAGCAATCTAATTTGTCATTTGTTTGCACCCTGGTCAGGGCTTTCAGACAAAAGCAGCGGCAACCACACTGTTTTTCAATACTGGCCTCCTGGTTAGGATTAGAAAAAATGACATCTCACCCTAGTCAAGTACTTGCAAGTTTTTAAATTGTTTAAATTGTTATACTTTAAAGTTTTGTAACCTTCTTAGGACCATTTGGATGAAGGGTGGGTAATCAAAAACAACCACCACCACATGGATAAAAAATACCATTCAACCTTTGAACAGAAAGGTCCTTCGGTGGAAGAAGATTGGAAGAAATTTAAAGATTATTTACAGAAACATTGTAAAATTAATGAATGTTAGAAGGATATTGGAATGAAGTTATGTGGCTTTAGCAGAAATGTTATAAAGGAATAAGTAAGAATAGATTGTTAATTGGTGAAAGGAGGAAATGTAAAGTTAGATTATATCAAGATAAATTATAGGACAAAAACTGGGAAAGATGGAAAGGATTTGCTGAAATAGCTAATTGAACTAGAATACAAAAAAGGGAGGTGTGAGGAGGTCAAGGAAACAAGCAAATGAAATATAAGTTATGGGAATATTCATTGTGTTTTTAATTGTTTCCATTTTCCTGTTTTTTTTCTTTTTTCTTATTGTGATGTGTTGTTTTGTTTTTGCTTAATTTGGTGTTTTCTCTTTTTTCTTTCTGTAACCCTTAAAACTTTAATAAATATTATTTAATTAAAAAAAATGAACAGAAAGGTCCAGGAAATGTCCAAACTGCAAAGAGGGAAATGTAATTAAAAGTGAGTCCAGGACAAGGTGTTACAAGCCACCTGCTGCTTTGGCATAGTGCCCAGCCACTGCCCCTTAAGTCTAGTCATAGATATGCTCATCTGCTCATGATCTCTTTATTCTGTTCGGCAGGCTACAGTTCATGCAGCTTTTCTTCCAGGACAGAGATGAAAACCCCTGTCTTCCCTTGCCTTAGTCTTCTCTTCTTTAGGCTAAACATACCCACTTCCTTCCATTTTTCTTCACAGGGCTTGTTTTCCAGACTGCTGACTGTCTTTTCTGCCTCCTTGGAACTCTTTCCAATTTGTCTCTACGCACATCTTGAAGTGCTACCAAGGGGCTATATTTTTTCCTTTCTGCTCCATGAACATTCCAACTTCTGCCCCTTCTTCTCAGACATTCAAGCCCCACTCCCTAGCAAACAACAGCCATAGGAATCTGCCTTATATTGAGTTAACCCATCAGCCTATCTAGCTTAGCAATGCCTACACAGTTTGGCAGTGGCTCTCCACTGTTTCAGACCTGGAGATGTTGGGGATTGAACCTGGGACCATCTCAATGCAAGGCAAATGTTCTACCCCTGCACTACAGCCCTTCTCTTAAGATACAACAACACAAGGAGCTGCCTTAGTTTGAGTCAGAACATTAGCCCATCTAGCTCAATATGTCTAAACTGACTGGCAGTGATTCACTAAGATTTCAAGCAGGCGTCTCTCCCAGTCCTACCCATTGATGCCAGGGAATGAAGTTGGGATCTTTTCCATGCAAAGCAGATGCTTTGCCTTTGAGCCACAGCCCTTGCTTTGACCTTTCATTCTCTGCCTGCTAGGCTTCAGCCTTTTCTTACAGCCTTTTTTTCTCTTCCATCACGCCTCGCACTGAGGTTTCCTTCTTAGATATCACAGCACACACTCTGATAGATCATTTATCCTCCATAAGAGGATGAGGCCACCACCCAGATGCTGGATTCCAGCTTATGGGCTTGTCACTGAACACACCAAGGATTGAAAATAAAACTGCCAATGGCATAATGCTGTTATACAAATCTATGGTGGAACCACACTTGGAATACTCTATATAGTTGTGGATGCCTCAAAAAAGGATATTGTAGAGATGGCCAAGGTTCAAAAAAGGGAAACCAAAGTGATTAAGCAAATGGAGCAAGACAGGATTAGACAAATTCAAGGAGGAGGAGACTATCAATGGCTAAGTTCTACCTCCACCATGGGAGGCAGTATGCCTTTGAATACCAGCTACTGGGCATCACAAGTAGAGAGGGAGAGCTATTGGTGCTCAGGTCTGGCTTGCAGGCTTCCCACTAGGGCATCTGGTTGGCCACTGTGAGAATAGAATGCTGGACTATGTGGGTCTTTGGCCTGATCCAGCAAGGCTCTTCTTATGTTCTTAAGCTCCACCAGCTTAAAACTCTCTGCGAAACATTTAATTCCATTTATTAGATCTGTGGCTTTTGGATGGAGTCCTCAAAGCAACTCACCACATTCATAAAACACATTTCTTGAAGTCTGTATTTGAAGCAATTGTTTCCAAAAGACATCCCCAACCGTCTCCACAAAATAAACACTCTTAAAATAGGATGGAGAAAAGAAATACTGAAAAAGCTCACCTTTTGAATTTCAGGGTGAAGAATTTCTCTAGGGCCTTTCTCAAATTTGTCAAGATTCATGGCACTGAAATGTAGGTGAAATTGTAAATTTCAGTGTGGTCTGTTCACGTGGAGCAACAATGAGTAATATCTGCTGCAATTATCTTTTAAACGTAATCTCTACTGAATTGTTTTTAACTGCTTACCTTAAAATAGATTTCACAGACAAAGTTTTGGTAGGACTGTAAGGGAGGCATATTTTCAGAGTACCCTAGAAGAGAATTGCATTAAGACAGATGATCTTTCTCAGATGACTTTGAGGGGTTTTTTATACAAATGAAAATACTAAGTTAATTCAATCAATTACAAAAATATTCAGAACACTAATGGGTGAGGGTTGATTCAGATGTAACCCTCAAACATGGTTTGTGCTAACTGTAGCTTGAACCATAATTTATGCCATAGTTTGTCAGATGGGGTTGGTTCACAATAAACCACGGTTTAAATGTGCATCTGAACAATGTGAAAGATTCAAAAGGCCTTTGTGGAATGTAGCAAATAAGTACAGTGGTGCCCCGCAAGACGAATGCCTCGCAAGACGGAAAACTCGCTAGATGAAAGGGTTTTCCGTTTTTTGAGCTGCTTCGCAAGACGAATTTCCCTATGGGCTTGCTTCGCAAGACGAAAACGTCTTGCAAGTTTGTTTCCTTTTTCTTAACACCATTAATACAGTTGCGACTTGACTTTGAGGAGCAACTCATAGAATGCAGTGTACATAGTAGCCTTCTTTGAGGTTTTTAAAGACTTTGGTGATTTTTGAAGCTTTTCCAAAACTTCTTTTGCGGCCATTTGGTAAGTTAAGCTTTTAAAACTTTTTTTGGTGGGGTTGGATTTTGGGTTGGGATGTTTGGAATTCAAGGACTTGGTGTTGGGGAGGGGTTTGCAAGAATCTGGAAGCTTGTGGGTTTTTTTTCTGCATTTTTATGATTTTCTGTGACCATTGGGCCACTCTGCTGTTTTTTTAAAAAAAATCTGGCTTTGAATTTTGAAATGCTCTTTACAGTATGTGTGACTTTAAAGAGCACTTAATAAACTCTTGTTGTACCAAATTTGGCTTTGTTTGGACTTTTTTTGACCATAGGAACGCATTAATTGATTTTCAATGCATTCCTATGGGATTTCGTGCTTCGCAAGACGAAAAATTCGCTAGACAAAAAAATTCGCGGAACGAATTAATTTTGTCTTGCGAGGCACCACTGTAAGCTGCAAGTTGGGGTGAAAGAAACTACTTATAATGGAAGGAGTGCCTGTTTTTCTATCATAGCCTTTCTAGCTTGGCATGCTCCACTGATTACCATGGATTGTCAGAAACTAAGCTAAACAATTAGAACCAATATAAAAGAGCAGGCAAAATGTTTGTCCCTTACTGTTTTTCTCCAGAGGATTGCACGGTATTGAGGAACACGCTGATTGTTTTGGTCAGAGAGTACGACAGACAGGAAAAAGGGGTTCTTCTCTATGTCTGTTCCTACATAGTTCTGATGAACTGGGGAGCAAAAACAGTGCCTGTTACAAAATGCAAAACCAACCTGCAAAGGAACCCAAACTGTACACACAGGGGAATCCCATTGCTCATAGAGTAAGCACCTCAGTGCCGCATGCAAAATTCCCTGTGCGAAGACTGGTACCAAATTTAATGCCACTGCCTCTGAACACGGATGGCCTACTTTGCTATTACGGAGGTGAGGTTTGAACAGAGGCCATTCACACTTCAGTCTCTTTTAGCCAAGTGGGACAAGATGGTGGAGACCTGCCATAACATATACTCTAAAGGCTGGGCACTCAGGCCTATCAGTCAAAAAAGGTGGTTGCATAGATGTGGTCACATGGCTAAAGTTAAAATGGTCTCACTCTGATCAAGGCAATAGAAGACACTGCTAATGATCAAAGCACAGTTTGATTATTCAAGAATGTTGTAACTGATGCAGGCACGTGCACACAAATAAAAAAGTGTAACTACCTTTTCCTAGAAAATACTTGAAGTACCATCTGGTGTGGTACTCCGGGTTCTCCAAATGCACATCAGTTCTGCGCCATGTACCAGGGGCATAATCTGTGTTCTGGAAAGAAAAGAGAAACCAGGAAGTCATTTAATTCAAGGCTCCCCACACAGAAATAGCAAACAGGACGTGGAACGGAGGAGGGGAGAGGGAGAGGGAGAAGTAGGCATTTGAAGCAGCTGGCAGCCCAGCCCCTTATTGGGTGTCCATATGCTAGAGGATCTGCGCCTGATGCCTGTTAACTACTGAACCCATTTTAAGGTCCTGCTACTTAGATGTAAAACCCTAAACAACTCTGTACCAGGTTACCTGAAATACTGTCTTCCCCACCATTGCCTGTTAAGGGCGCTAAGATCAACAAATGGAACCTGTCACACACTGATGATTATTGGCTTGTGATAATGCAGAGGTGGGCTTTTCACTGGTGGCACCACTTCTGTGGAATGCCTTCCTTGCTGAAATACAAGAGGCCCCAACAGCACTGGCATTCTCCAAGAAATGTACTATGTTAGGGTAAAAGTGTGTATAATAAAAATAATGTGTTAGTGAACACAACATACAAAATGTATTATATAATGGCAACCAGCTTGCAAAAAGGTGTAAACCTGTAGTAGGGATACCAGGGCACTGGAGTTCCCTTGAACTGTAATGAGTCCACCCACCAGGGCTGGTGAATGGCTTTCATGAACAGGAAAGGCTTTGAAAATGACTTCCTGTATTGGTCTAGACTGAGAAAATCTTTCCTGACTCTTGGGTGTGTTATAACAATCAACTGGACCCCTTGATTCTTGCTCCAGGCTCCAATTTGATGGCTACCTCCTGCTGTTTACTACAAGATCTCCGTAACTAAGAATTAGTGCCTGAATTTGCTTTTTCCCTCCTCCTTCCCAGTCCCCTTTCCTCTTATGCCATATCTCTTAGATTGTGAGCCTGACAGCAGGAACAGTCTTCTCACTGATATTCATAAGCTGTTCAGGGGGCCTGCTTTGGCAGAAGAGCAGAATAAAAACAATTATTTTTCACTCTGATACATTGGCTAGATCCTTTTAAACATTATTAGAACAATATTAGAAATATCGTTCTAAAACATCAAAGCAGGAAACATTCTGTTTTGCTTTCTCTTTCTCCCCACTGTTTCCCTGTTTTCTGGTTGCTCTGCAGCACATTATGAACATTAAAAAAGAATGTCAAGTGGCTATATGGTTATCAGAATCATTCCTTAACTCTTTTTTAGCATTAAAAACCAAGAGTATAGATCTGCCCACTGTTATGATGCCAATGCCTAACCAATCTGAGGAAAACAAGCTTTAAGGCAAAGACCTCCTCCTACCTCATCAACAGAGCCATTTTCCACCCGGAATCGCCCAGCTCTTTGGATAGCTCCATCAGCGTCACTGGAAATGAGCTGTGCCATGAGGGGGAAAAGGTAAACATTAGAACAGCAAGCCTTGATTCTTCATCTTCTAAGCATTCTTTGGGATGCAACTCATTGGTAGCAGATGCTTTAAATATCTGTATTGTTTGGATGCCATCTAACTGAGGCATCATATTTATCTCACTGCTGAGAAAAGAGCATTTGGAGTGAAAGAGAGGCTTGTCATCATCACTCAATCTAGGAGTGACCCACCTCCAGGCAGCAGGGGAAGCATCTCTCCCTACCACAAGGCACATGGATTTCCCAAGAGATAGGAGCACCAAACCCAAAGGCAAGCTCTTTCATAGAAAGGTGAACCAAACTCGGAAAGGGGGTGGTTATGTTTCATAGGAGGGACCACGAAGGCTTCATCTACGAAAACACAGCAGCAGAATGAAGTGCCAGAAGGGGCTGTACCACTTCCTACAACAGGCGGGAGAGTCACAGTGGAATGCTCCTGCAAATATACAACTAGCAGATTGAGAAGAAAGGTCTGCTGTAAAACATTTGATAATGTTGCATGCTCACACACCTGTGCACACGTACACACATATGCATGCACTTTTTTTACGGTGAATCTTTGGCTCCAATTTTATATTCTCTCTCTCTCATATACAACTTGCAGACTGAAGCCGTTCAGCCTATTTTGCCATTCATTCTGCTACATGTATAGATCTGACCCGTGATTCCTAGTGTCATGGTCCCACTACGAATGTATACATTGTTTTGGAGTGGATGTTCAAACTATTAAAACAGGAATTCTATGAAGAGGCAGATCGAGATTAACAACGTTAACAGGTTTTATTCATAACAGAATGGAAAAGCAAATAAGTATAAAGGTATGTTTGTTAGTAAGGGCACTGTTACACATCTTTTTAAATAAAAAATAAGTGTATACCGCAATTTCATTTTTAAAAAAATCAAAATGGTTTGCAACAATTATATATAACCACAACCCCCTGCATATTTACAGTAAGAATTTATTTTAATACAGAAACCTTCATCTAAGGGATCTAAGAATCCCATCCGCACTGATTTATCAGACCCACTAACTGCTTTTTAAAAGATAAATGCCGATAGAGCCTTACCAACATTCTGCCCTCCAGCCAACTTCCCCTCCCTCTTAAACTGATAAGCTGATCCTCCACATAATTCCCCCTTTCTATCCAGTCAGGCTAGAACACAGTGAATTACCTCCAGCTTTTCTATCAGCTTCTAACCTTCCACTTATACCCCCTGGCCTAATTTACCTCCCTCCAGCTCCCAAGCCAACAGATTGACATTTTTATAGCAGACAGTACATTATTGTCGTAATCAACTTTACAACAGTTCTGTAAACTGGGTCAGAATTATTTCCCATACAGCAAATAATGTCTGAGAGGGGGAAGGGTGTGAGCAGGATGTCTCTTGTCTATTTTATTAATTAATTCCCACAACATTTTAATACCTCTTGATGGCAATAAAACCTCAAAGTGGTTCACCAAAAGAGTAAGAAAAAAATGATCAGCTAAAAAAATAATTATTTAAAACATTTAAAAAAATCATTAAAATCAATGATAAGCTAAAAACAGATTGAACCACACGACAGCTTCTACATGTCTGGCAAGGCTTGCCTAAACAAAAAAGTTTTAATCAGGCACCGAAAAGACTATAGTTGAAGTGCCTATTTGTTGTTCATAGGCAGGGAGTTTCAAAGTGTGGGCTATTTATTTACATCCAGCTTTTTCAAGCCAGTTTTCCGAAGCAAATTACAACATCAGCAGCAACAATGACGACAACAACTACTACAACTACTACTACTACTACTTAAGGGGTAAAACAGGCATAGAAAAGGAACAGTGAGATTTCTTAGGAGACACCACAAAGGTTTGGTCCACACCCACAACAAAATAAGGTGGCAGAAAGGACCATACCACTTCATAATACAGATGGGGTACATCACCATGGAATATGGCCCCATGTGCAAAACTATCTTTAAACTATAAAAGACAATGCAAAAACAATACAAAAAATACACCATTTAAAAAAAAGACTAAGACCTAAGTCCAAGCGATGAGTTTGTGGCTAAGCTGAGACTGGAACCAGTGGCCTTTTAGACCACAGCTCATTCTCTTAGTCACTATGCTATGTTATAGCAGTGCCAACAGGTGTGTTTGTACTAGGGATAATAGTTGGAATATATGAAAGAGAAAAGGTGTCCACAAGAGAAGGCTGATAGGGGAAATAATGGGGAAGGGGGCGCTGGAACACCTGAATGAGGATTAAATGGTAACTCCATGGATGCCATGTGCAAAAGGAAGTGAGTTGAGATGTCTTGGAGCATGGCTGGCCAACCTGTGGCAGTCTAGACGTTGCTGAATTACAACTCCCATCAGCCCCAGCCAGCTTAGCCAATAGCTAAGACAGAAATCATTGTTCAAGAATATCTAGTGGGCCACGCCCTGCATGAAATGGAAATCTCCAGCCAAGAACCGGGACAATGTCATGATCCACTGAAAGAAGGTCAGGCACACGACAGGCGAGAACAGGAAGGATGAGCAGAGTCTGTAAGCTGAGCATTCATAAGCAGCTTATTCCCCAAAGTAAACCTGTTTCTGAGAGTTGAGACTGTAGGCTAAAAATGCTCCTCCATAAAAGATTCTTTCCACTTACAAAGCTAGATGGGAACAAGAAGGGCTCAAGAACAGCCTTCTCCATGATATGTTTTGGTTTTTTAATAACCACATCCTCTTCCTCCTGGCTCATCTTCTTGGATGGTGGAGCGTTCAGTCACACGGGACTTTATTTGCATTCTGAAATAGCACAGCCTAGTCAAAGGCTTCCAACTTCAGTAAGAATATGCCCCAAGTTTGCTAGTTTCTTCTTCCCTTCCAATCAATTTTCCTTTTGTGACATGCCTTTTTAGATTGTAAGCTAGGGTTGCCATATTTTGAAGAGAAAAAAGGGGATGTGGAGCCTCCTTGCCTTCCACTGTGTGAACACACTGCTGACACGCACACCATACCCTCCAACTTTTCTCCGATGAAAATTGGGACATCCTATTCAACAACAACTACTACAACAATAATTTTATTATTTATACCCCACCCATCTTGACTGGGTTGACCCAGCCACTCTGGGTGGCTTCCAACACATATAAAAAAATAATAAAACATTAAACATTTTAAAAGCTTCCCTATATAGAGGGCTGCCTTCAGATGTCTTCCAAAGACATAATGGCAAAAAGAAATAGAATATGAAGATCCAAGCTGTATGGTGATCAAAGGAAAGGAGCAAAGCTTTTAGGGGAAAGATGCAGTGCCAAGTGCTTCAGCCATTTCCTCCACTCTTTCCCCCCCACCCCAACCCCCAACACGTTCTTTCCTAGGTTCTTCAGTCAGCTAAGTTTTCAAGATTTCTTAAACAGGGTACACACACACACACCCCACACACAAAGTGGGGAGGGGGGCTTTCCCTGACCTTACATGAGAGCTGTGTATTTTAACTTCCATTCAAGAATTGTGTTTAGAGGTATCCAAGGTAATTTGGTTCATCTCCACAATAGCTATCCAAATGCCCATTGGCCTTAGACAAAGAACTTTTAATTAGGACTGAGAGAGCTTGGGGGGTTCTCTTTACAAGCAAGCTCTCTCTTTCTTTTCTTAGAACTTTCTAATTGCAAAATAGGTAAAGGATAAAGGGACCCCTGACCATTAGGTCCAGTCGCGACCGACTCTGGGGTTGCGGCGCTCATCTCGCTTTATTGGCCGAGGGAGCCGGCGTACAGCTTTCGGGTCATGTGGCCAGCAGGACTAAGCCGCTTCTGGCGAACCACAGCAGCGCACGGAAACGCCGTTTACCTTCCCACCGGAGCGGTACCTATTTACCTGCTTGCACTTTTTGGGGTGCTTTCGAACTGCTAGGTTGGCAGGAGCAGGGACCGAGCAACGGGAGCTCACCCCGTCACGGGGATTTGAACCGCCAACTTTCTGATCGGCAAGTCCTAGGCTCTGTGGTTTAACCCACAGCGCCACCCACATCCCAACTGCAAAATAGAGTCAGCTTAATTGCAACCAATGGATAATGCAGTGGTGGGGATCCTGGCATTGAGTATATGGGAGACCCTTATGGGGGGAAGGGGAAGGGGAGACAGAGAGAGAGGCCAGCTAAGGAAACCTTTCTCACCTGCTTACGGGCGACTTACTGAGCACCATCTGGCATGGCCAACAGCTCAGAGGTCTAGGTAGCAGCTTTGGATCGGCCATTCAATGATGAGCCCAATCTCAACATCCACAATGTGGGGGCATCATAGAGATAATAAAAGGTTGACAGTGATCCTCACATCCACACTTCCTGGCTCTGCTTGCAAAGCAAGTATTTGTACAGAGAGCAGGAGCATCCATGGAGATAGGAAAAAGTAAAGAGCGATACTTGCGCACACGCTTCCTGGCTTTGTTTGCCAAACTTTGTACATTTTGGCAAATTCAAAAAATCCACCAGGACTGAAATGTTACTCCCCCAAAAGAAGACCAGCCCAGGAGAAACTGGACGCATGGCACCCCATGGTAAGCTACTCTAGGGAGTTTTGTTTCTGGACTGGGAATTTAAAAAACCCTTTAAACAAGCTAAGCCAAAGAATATGGAGGGAAAGATGATAGAAGGGCAGTTAAGATTTCTTCCTCCTACGTCAGAGGTTTAATTCCAACCTCATTTATAAAATGTCTAGTGTCTATAGGAAGCTGCCTTGTACAAAGTCAGATTGTTGGGATCAGTACTGTCTATACCAGGGGGCTAAAGAAACCTGTGGCCTTCCAGACTTCATTGGCCCCATTCAGGATGGCCAATGGTCAGGGATGATGGGAGACGAAAGTTCGACAGCAGCTGGAAGACTACAGATTCCCCATCACTGCTACTCTCCACTGATGGGCAGAAGCTTGTTATAGTTTTGGATGGGTTTCCCCAGCCCTATCTGAAAATGCCAAGGATTGGACCAGGGGCCTGTTGTGTGTGAAGCCCTTCTCCTGAGCCAAAGTTTTCCCTTAGGATATCCTCTGAGGCTGGTCTGTTACAGTGAGAATGAGGATCATGCCTCACTGCTAGGAACTAAACCAGTTGTTCTTCTGAATCTTCCCAACAATGTGGAGCAAAGTTTTATGTTGGTAAAAAGCCAACATTTTCAATTAAAAACAACTGCCTTCCATAGGGCCAAAAGTTGGAGCCTCAGGGTTGTACTGCAACTAAGCTTGTCTGGGATGCATTACATTAGTTCCCCCTCCAATCAAAGCAACTTGCTTGCCCACTTTTCTTAACTACTCAGGGAAACATGGACATGACCAGGAGTCAGCAAACTTTTTCAGCAGGGGGCCGGTCCACTGTCCCTCAGACTTTGTGGGGGGCCGGACTATATTTTGAAGAAGAAAATAAATGAATTCCTATGCCCCACAAATAACTCTGAGATGCATTTTAAATAAAATGCATTCTTCTCATGTGAAAACACGCTGATCCCTGGAACGTCCGCCGGTCAGATTTAGAAGGTGATTGGGCTGGATCCAGCCCCCAGGCCTTAGTTTGCCTACCCATGGACATGGGAACACAGGTTTTATTTGCTTACCTGGCTGCTGCCTAAACAGCAATTTATGCCCGGCATGGGAACAGGGGAAGGAAGACAAGACTTTTTTCTTCCAAAACCACCTTGATTTTATACAAGGGCAAATAGCCACTGTGAATACTTAAGCATCATTCTTGAACTGTGGCCCCAAAACAGAAAGGCTGTGGTGATGGTGATGATGCCACTCTGAATTCAGCAGCATAAATGCAATAAACACTTTGTTCCATGCTCAAGTTTGTGATAGAAAAACATGGAAAGTGTCAATGGATTTAGGGCAGGAGCGGCTTTTGGGCCAAAGACAACATTCCCTGTTGGCCAACCTTTCAAGGGAGCTACATGCCTGCAGTGGGAATGGACAAAGCAAACATGGGCATGGCCAAAGTGGGCGTGGGAGCCTTGGTAAGGGCCAGGCTTTGTCACAAGGCTTGTCCTACCCAATCATCAAAAACCAGACAAGCACCAAGTACAGCGGTACCTTGGTTTACAACCATAATCCGTTCCGGAGGTCTGTTTGTAAACCAAAACAGGTTGTAACCCAAGGCGCGCTTTTGCCAATGAGACGCCCCCAAAAATTTTGTTCGTAATCCCCCCAAAATGGGTTGTAATCCAAAAAAAGGTTGCAAACCGGGACACGCACTTCAGGGTTTGACGTGTTTGTAATCCAAAATGTACGCAAACCAAGATGTACGCAAACCAAGGTACCACTGCAGAGCTAATTTAGAGCTCATGAACCTGCCATGTTTCCCAGTCTAGGAAAATGTTCTAATTATGGGACAGAAAGAAGAGAAGCAGCATTAACAGGCATCTCATACACCAAGGCTTTATTTATAGTATAGAAGACTATCAGTATTACCCCCAGGGAAACCTAACCCTTTCTCTGCACCATTCCTGGGTGGGTGTGCACCAGCGTTGAGCGGTGGTTTGCAGTAACAACACTCTGCAATTTAAAACATTTAACCGCCCCTGTAAAGTTGTTTTGTGGTTTGCTGCAGACAGAAACCACCAGTGATTTCTAACCACACAGGCCAAAACAGAACCACTGAAAGCATTCCCCGCAATGCACCACCACCAACAAGAAAGACCAGTGTCTAACTTGGAAAAATAACTGTGGGAAGTGAATGAATGAATGTGAATGAGAAAAAAAGGAGAAAGGAAACATAATCTAGTGTATATCAGAAGGAGTTGGATAAACAAAAGAGAAAAGACAAACAGACTAGTTTCTCCGCAGACGGACAGTGACTAATGATGCCAATAAAAGCTTAATGAGGTATACAAAATCAAATGTGGTTTCAGGGATATCACCTTGTTCAACATCTGATTATTCATCAGGGGAAACAGGCAGGAGAGCTTGGTCCATATTTCCTGTCAGAAATAAAAGTTACTTCTGGGGCCAGGCAACGAACTGTGGGAAATTGCGCCACAGACACTTGTTGTCAAGGGTTGTAGAGCTTAAGCCAAGAACCAGTGAGCTACTGTGGACCATGGGCGCTCAACCCTCAGAGCCTCCAAATGGGAGAAAGGTGTGCCACATTGGCTTCTGTGACTGGGAGGCAGATATTTTGAAGGGTCTGGATTGAGTGAGCCACCTAATAAAAATATTAGCTGCCTGACCTTCTGCCTGAACAAGTTATGGCAATGTGCATATATATATATATATATACACCTGAGCTACTGCACCAATTAAAGGTGCTACTAGTGCTATATGGCTTGAGACCCAAGTACCTAAAAGAGCACCTTCCCTAATATCAACCATTTCAGACCCTACCATCGGCAAGTGTGGTCTTGTTAGCAGTTGCCCACTGAGGGCTGCCCAGTTGACACTGACCTGTGACAGGACCTTCCTAGTGGTGTTTCCCCATTTATGGAATGCCCTCGCTGCTGATGTGCATCTGTCTCCCTCTTTATAGACTTTCAAGAGGAATTTATAAGCATTCCTGTTTACCCATGTATTTGTTGGCTGAAAGTCACTGGTCCTGGTAATCTGGAAATCACTGGGTGAGAGAATGTGACAGTTTTAGAAACTCCTTCTATGTTTTAAAGCCGTTTTTAGAATCTTAACGCTAGAACGGTTTGTGCAAAAGGAAGGCCTCTCAAAATTCTCAACCGTATCTGTGGGCAAAGAAATTGAAGGGAACGTCTTGCCCAATTAGTCCAGGAGAGAGAGAGAAAAAAATCCAACAGTTTCTTGGTGGCTACTAGCTATGGTGGCTATATTCTACCTTCATTGTCGAAGGCAGTATACTTCTGAATACCAGTTGCTGGGAATCAGGTGGGAAAGAGTGCTGTTTCTTAGGGGTTTAGCATAGGCATCTGGTAGGTCACTGTGAAAACAGGATGGTGGAATAGATGGGCTGTTGACTTGATCCAGCAAGGCTCATATTCTCAAGGGATAAGCCCCTCCTGCCTCCCGTGGTCCAGATCCAAGAACTGACCCTGGAGACCCTGTGCTGGGTAATACTCTGCCAGTCTAGACTTGGTAACAGACACCACTGACTCAGCCTTATGATGACTGATGGACTTTGCAGAGGACTTAACAGTTGTCCAAGTGGGAACAACCCCATTTCTGTGACTGAAGCAATACCCCTCCTCCCCCTGTGGTCTCCTGCCAATAGACGCCTTTGTTTGCTGGGAAAAGATACTGAGCTCTTGCCAATAAACTCTGCTAATGTTTGGAGACAAATTCACAGCATGTTTCAGCTGGCTGGTCTCTGAGCTGTCTCCCCCGTCAATGCTACTTGGATTGACCCAGATGCTGCTCGGCCAGATTTATGTTCCCACGTTCCTGACGTGCTCAGAGAGATTATAAGGCTTTTTATTCTTAGCATTTCACTTAAAGCAGCCAGCAGTTTGCAATTAAAGAACTGAATGAACTTCACTCCTGGGCTGCTTTTGGCCAAGTTGGCCAGCCATAAATGTTAAGGTCGCAGGGAGTATATAACTACCATCCAAGGTTTATCAACAAAGGAAGCTGCATTATACAGAGTCAGAACACTGGTCTGTCTAGGTTAGTGTTGTCTACAATGTCTGGCAGTGACTCTCCAGGGATTTATACAGGGATTTGTTCCCAGTTATACCTGGAGATACCTGGGACCGCCTGTGTGCAAAAGAGATGTTCTGCCACTGAGCTGTGGCCCTGATCTCTTTTTGTAGAAATACAGTGGTACCTCGCAAGACGAATGCCTCGTAAGACGAAAAACTCGCAAGACGAAAGAGTTTTTCGTTTTTTGAGTTGCTTCGCAAGACGAATTTCCCTATGGGCTTGCTTCGCAAGACGAAAACGACGTCTTGCAAGTTTGTTTGTTAATTGATTTTCAATGCATCCCTATGGGAATCCGTGCTTCGCAAGACGAAAAATTCGCAAGACGAAAAAACTCGCAGAATGAATTAATTTCGTCTTGCAAGGTACCACTGTAGTCTGTGCTATTCCGTGGTTCATCCAACAGGCTGGCAGAGTCAAAAGATCTGATAATTTAGTTCAAATCAACAGGTTGAAAAGCAATCCTCACACTAACCTGGATCGCCATCTATCTAGTTTTACAATTTCAGTCCCCCCCCCCCCGCCCCAGATTCATATCCTGTCCACTTGGCTTATATCCTGCCCCTGTAGAGTCAGGTTTTTGGTTGTTGTTGGGTTTTGTTTGTTTGGATAGGCCTGGGTAAGTGCCATCTCCTATTCGCTTACCTATTCCTATACCTTAGCACGAATTAACCAGATCGGAACAAAACCTATCAACTGCTGTGTTTTAAAAGCAGCAGACTAGGTGACTTTAGCAGATTAACTGCCAGCCCCTATCTATCCCCTAGTACCCTCGATACTAAGGGTAGGCAACGTGGTGCCAACCATATGATGTTAGACTGTAACTCACATCAGCTCCAGACACTGTAGCCAATGGCTAGCAATGTTGGGAGCTGTAGACCAGCATCTTGTAGAGGGCACATTGGCTACCCCTGCTATATACTGATTACCCTTCGCATTGCACTAGTTTCCACCTTTGCCATAACCATTTTTATGTAGCTCTGTTAGATTGAACCACAAATACACTAGAAGGAACCTTCCTTCTGCCTTTCTCTATTCTGTGCTCCCAAGAACCCTCTAAGACTGCACCCCTTGCTTCACAGGAGAAACATAACGGCAAGGTCTCCACCAGCCTGGCTCCATCCACTGTCTACAGAAGAAGCAGCTGGAGGGAGTTTGCTGTCTGAACACTTCTGCCCACCCTCCAAAAAAATACCACTGTACTCCAACTTGCTAGTTGCACTGGGGCTGCGTATCCAGAACCCCCCTCCATTAGCCAGAGGACTAAAGGCCACTGGGGAGCTGCCCTCCCAGGACCCAAGAAATAAAATAATGGCAAGGAGGAGACCAGTCTGGCCACATCCATTGACCAGAGGAGGCTCAGCTGCAGGGAGTTTGCATCTCCCTCCTTCATAGTAAGCACACTTGGATCCTAATGTGAGTTCACTTGGGACTGCAGAACCATCAGCCTACGATTAGCTGGGTATATGAAGTGGGAGTTTTGGTTTTCTGCCATGCTATTTTTCAAGGAAAAGAGATGCCAGAACTCACCATGAAAACCTCCCTTGTTCTCTTATAATGGCAATGGCACCCACCTGAGAGGTGCCAAAACTTTGTTCCAACAAATTCCAGCTGAAAAAAGCCATGTTTTCTGTATGTGTTGTTAACATATACTTGTAACTAGAGATGGGAGAGAAATTCAACTCAAGCACAGACTGAGTCCTATGTTATTTGCACTTTCCGAAACAATATGTGCAAACTGAAACACTGTCATCCTTCAAAATTCATGCTTCTCTGAATTTTGCAATGTAGCTCTCTGGCTAAGCAATGTGCACAAGAATATACCATGGGGAAGTGTCCCTAGAAATAACATTTAAAAATGTCTTATACTAGAGAAAGCTGCTTTGCAAAAATGTATATATTGGTCAAAATTACATTCAGAACCATCATGTGACGAGAATATTGCACTAAAATGCGGATGAATTCTCGTGAGAATCTTTTAAACATATATATCCAACATGATGCGGTATTATGAAGAACTGAACTAAAGATTAGAGAAATGAGAAACTGAAATTAACAATTTTGCCTATACCTACATGGAACTTGTCTTGAGAATCATTTGACTGAAAGGTGGGGTATGAACCTTCAATATAAAATCAATCAGGCTCCGCGCCTTGGAGCCGATAAAGCCGATAAAACAATGAAGAGAGGTCTGCATATGAACACTCCCCCTTTTCTTTGAGGTCCCTAGCCCTTGTGAGCCCTTACATATCGCCTAGAGATACTATGAAACATATTGGTATTAACAGAATCGGATCCCCTTTGTCACAACAGCCTATGCCGAATCTGAGTGCTGAGAGACGTCACTTGTTTGCAGAACCTCCACTTTAAAAAGATCATCCAGCGTCTGGCTTATATCACCCATGTCTTTCTCTGAACTGGAAATTGCGTTATATTTCAACATTTCCAAGCTCAGAGACGCACACAGCCTTTGAAAGCTGCCAGAGAAGGCTGGATGTAAACAGAACTTGTCTGGTTTTACTTATACAGATTTTTTTTACGGTGAATCTTTGGCTCCAATTTTATATTCTCTCTCTCTCTCTCTCTCTCTCTCTCTCTCTCTCTCTCTCTCTCTCTCTCTCTCTCCTGTGCCAGGAAATGACTGTTATTAGCAGCATAAAAGAATGCTGTCGCTTGGAGCAAATGGCAAAATTGACTAGTACGGAGCCACAGGGACAGGTGGCATAAATCAGAAGATTTCTGGAGAATTTAGTGAAGTGTTTTTTTAAAAAGAGCAGACATGACATCTGGGTAGTCTCGTTACAGCCAAGGCTGCAAGATGAAAGGGAAAGCACCATAGCTTGGTGGCATGTAGAAGGTTAATCCCCAACATCACCAGGTAGGGCTGAGAAGGAACCCCAGTCTGAAACTCTGGAGGGTCACTACTAACCAGTGCAGACAATACTGAGCTAGACGGACCAATGGTCTGATTTGGTGCAAGGCTTTGGATCCTACATTCCTATGAGGGGTAGCCAATTTTGCTCCCATATTTAAAGGGGAGTGGGGGCTTCTAACTTGTCTGATTGATGAAACTGGAAGGTTAATTTTGGTCAATGAAACAATACATCTACACATAGAAGGGAAAAAATAAATAATGAAGGAAGATCAAAATCTCTCCAAAGGTGCTTCAGAAGCATGATGCCCCCCCCCCTCTAAATGCGGCTAATGCCCCCTGGAGATCTGGAGATGAATCCCCTCTGCGCCAACAGCACAGAGCCTGTCAGAAAGAGAATGCAAGCACCGACATTGCATTCTCTCTCAGCACTATTCCCCAGCCCCGCTCCCAAAACAGGTTTCAGCAGCATGTTTGATTAAAAAAATGAAGAGGATCATCCTTATGAATGCTGGAGAGGATAACATCCAACCACAGAAAGGAACGTGATATTTCAAGAGCAGCAGCACCAGACAGAGCCCCTTTAAGGATATTGGGAGTTTAAAATGTACAGCAGAGATGGGGAACATTTCTTTCTATGCAGGGCTGCTGACCTATCAGAAAAGGTAATTGGAGACTGGTTAGTAGGCAGAGCCAACTATACTTTATCTCTCTCTCTCTCTCTCTCTCTCTCTCTCTCTCTCTCTCTCTCTCTCTGCCACCCTCTTCTCTCTTTCTCTACTGAATGCTGAGCTTAACCCTGTTTGCTTCATTTAGAAGGCTTCCTTGTGTCCAGCTTGCAGGCATGGCCCATGTAGTTATGGTTTAAGGAAGCCACTTCCAAATCATGTCATAATCTGGTTAGTCTGTATTACCTAGAAACAGGAGCAAAGTGGTGTGTATTTGTGGTCCCTAATCTGTCACAGGATCTGGTCTCCTGAAACCTTCAGAGGTACCAAAGCAGATTCACAAGATTAGAAACAGGAGAAGCTTCCTTATACTGAGACACACACATTGGTACATCTAGTTCAATCTGTCTACATTGACTGGCAGAGACTCCAGGATTTTAGACAGAGGACATTTCTGGCCCTATCAGAAAATTCCAGGGATCAAACCGGGGTAATAATAATAATACAAAGCAGATGTTCTGCCACTGAGCTACAGTCCTCACCCATTAGATTGGTCTTGCAAACACCTACATGCTCTTAATTCAAAACCTTAGAACTTGCTGACCTGCACTGTCTCGGTAAGGTATGCTTGAAACCTGGTATTCTCTAAGGTAGATTCTCTCAATCTTGACTTCCTTCCCCTCCTTATTTCTACAGATGAACTTTTGCAATGTCCACCATTTAAGCTATTTCACAGAATGTGATGCTCATTTTCTGATGCTCACTGGGATGCGGATGAAGATTCCAAAAACCTAGTGGCTTCCCTGGTGGGAAACACATTGCACATTTTCTATAAGCATTTTTTGATAAATCCCACCCCTTTCAGAACCAGCCTAACTGCTTCACCCTAGCTTTCTACATTTTTTTTTTAATGTGGGTGCAAGACATGCAAGTACCAATGTCAGCTTTTAATAAAGGGGAACAGTGAAAGGGAACAAGGTTAAATCTCGCTCTTCCAGTAGTGCACCCCTTGTCCAACTCTTCTTTATCCCGTGACTGCTATTACCACATTAAAAAACAGCTTGGGATATCCTAAACACAAACTCTAGCCACATCTAATGGCCTTTACCAGACAGTTGCAGCTTGAAACTGCATTTTTGGAGAGGCAGGCAGAATGCACAAGGAACCAAGTTAGAAGCCGCATTTAAAAAAGAAAAAAATAATTATGTTTGATTACAAGGATATAAAACTCTTTAAGATATTTCTTCTTAGGAAAATTCAGGTGGGTAGGAGATATTTAATCTCTTACCAGATGAAAACTAAAAGCAATTTCATTCATATGCATTTTTTGCTGTTATTGGGTTTGTTTGTTACTGGGGCTGCTTTCTGCCAACAGTGAATCACCTACCTACTGGTCATCTGTCAAAGGGAACAAGACAGATCTACATATGAAATAGGCATCAACTCACTATAAATATATATAAATAAACACACCACCTTTCCCACTGCATAAGGTTTGCCGTGAGTGTTAAAAACTTCCTCTTCTAAATAGTTCTCCCTTCCCTTTGCTGTCACTGAAAAAAAAAAAGCCTTTTAAATTGCCACACTTTTTTTAAAGAAGGTAAATTTGAAACCATTATTTTTCTTTTTTGTCTTGGAAGCCACATACTTGGCTTTAACTGAAGTATTAGCCAAGCAAGGAGGGACTCAGAAATAAAACAGGAAGCATTTTAAATGAGTCTATATATAGAGACCACCTTTCACAAATCCAATTGGTTTTTTTAAAAAAAACAAAAAAACACCACATTGACATTTCACTAGCTACCACCCCATTCACCCAAATCAGAAGTTCTCCAACACCAGGGATATTTTTAAGCCTGTAAAAAGTGATAATTATGCCCCAAAACAGATTGGCTTTTTTCCAGCTTTGGCCACTCAAAAGGCGCATTTGATGCCAAGGCAGTCACATGAACTCTACTGCTTTGTAAAAATGTGCAAATTATGTTGATGTGCATTTTGTTTCTTATGGTGCATTTGGATCCTGCTGTTCCTTCAAGGAAGTAAAAGTTGGTATGCCTCATTCTCTGCCCCATCCTTCCTTTTATCACTACAATAACCCTGTGAGATAGGTTAGCCTGAGAGTGCATAAGGTCACCTAGTAATAAGGTCACCAAGTAAGGTCACCAAGTAAGCTTCATGAGTAAGGGGGCACCAGAACTTGGGTCTTCCCAGCCTAGCACACTAACCACCAGACCATACTGGCTCTCATAGCCCTGCAACAATTGCTCTCTCTACCTTTTAAATCCTCAATCTTTGCAAGTTCCACACTACGCCAACCTAGGGAAGGGCTGTAGCTCAATGGTAGCATCATGGGCATCGTCCCAGGCAGGACTGTGAATGACCCCTGCCTGAAACCCTGGAAGCTTTTTCTCCTTCATTTCGTGTTTAAATTTAAACATCCGAATGTTGAATTAAAAATCTCCACTCTTCCTCCTGAACAATTAAGTGCCATGTCAATGAATAAATTAGCACCTTAAAAACCTGAAGGGTAATAAAATTTAAATCCTTAAAAAAAATAGTAATAATAATGCACATGGAAAGAACATAATGTACCAAAAAAGGGGGGGGGGAGAGCAATGCCTGAATTTCAATTGCTGCAAAGTTACCCACAAAGGACAACCTAACCCTGTACACAACACTAATGTCTCACAACAAATGAAACTGATCTGCAGAAAACACAACTTGAAAAAAGAGACAATGCACATATTTTTCTACACTAAGAAATCTTTAATAATTTTTTTTTTTAAAGGACAAAGCTTGGCGAAGTGATGTTATCCGGCTACCCTTGCTTGCTTTTAAAAATCTCTAAATGACTTAAAGTGAATTACAAATATCTTTAAAACAGCTGGGAAACCCAGAAGAACTAATGAGGAATATATGCCAGAACTATAAATGTATCTCTTTGGGAAATCACAGTCAGTTTATTTTTATCTTATTACAGTAGGGAGGGGTGCAAATTAAGGCTGCATTCTTATACATTACAGGTGGATGAATGGATGGATGATGGATTAAGAAGAGAGAAGAGACTTTGGTCCTGCCCACTTTCTGCTTTGTCACCCTTATTTAGTATTACTTAAATATTTCAAAAAATATGAATATAAATATATCAGAAGGCGGTGCACAAAGACAAACAGTAGTTACAGTAAAAACAATTTAAAATGTCAAACAGATGAGTAAAGGCTGCTTGGCAAAAAATCTCAGTTTTGAAAGGTCTGTCTGAATACTAAGTTTTACAGTGGTACCTCGGGTTAAGAACTTAATTCGTTCTGGAGGTCCGTTCTTAACCTGAAACTGTTCTTAACCTGGAGCACCACTTTAGCTAATGGGGCCTCCTGCTGCCGCTGTGCCACCAGACCACAATTTCTGTTCCCATCCTGAAGCAAAGTTCTTAACCCGAGGTACTATTTCTGGGTTAGCGGAGTTTGTAACCTGAAGTGTCTGTAACCCGAGGTACCACTGTACTGGCAAGGTGTTCTACAGAGCGGGACTTACCACACTAAGGGCTTGGCCCTTGGTAAAGACCTACTGAACCTCAGAGCCATGTAGGACCCCACTTTCACATCTGATCAATCTCCCTGAATGTACCTCCTGTCTTCTACCCCCCCCCCTTGTTTTATCTTCATCTCTAAAAAAGAAAGTGAAGGGAGAAGGTTGTTGTTTTGTTCTTTCTGTTTTAACTGTTTTAACTTTTTGTCTTGTGTTTTTATTTTGTGAACTGCCCTGAGATCATTTGATGAAGGGCAGTATCTAAATCTAATAAATAAATAAACGTCACTGTGTGTGCCCTACTTGTAGAGACTGCCCCATCACCTGAAGATCAACTCAGAGGAACATCCTATGAGCTTATGAGAAAACTGCACTTCTGGAAAGAAAGAAAATACAAGTCAAACCTATCACTCATCTTCATTCCTCATTTTAAAGTGCTGGCCAGCTTCCTGCTGCACTGAATACACAATATATTGCACAAGTCATTGATTAAGACTGTGGACAAATTAGGCACCAAACCCACCAAACTCAGTCCGCCTTTAACCAGCCTTCACCTGGTTTCCTTCTTACTTAAAGGTAAAAGGTAAAGGTACCCCTGCCCGTACGGTCCAGTCTTGACAGACTCTAGGGTTGTGCGCTCATCTCACTCTATAGTCCGGGAGCTAGCGCTGTCCACAGACACTTCCGGGTCACGTGGCCAGCGTGACGAAGCTGCTCTGGCAAGCCAAAGCAGCACATGGAAACGCTGTTTACCATCCCGCTAGTAAGCGGTCCCTATTTATCTACTTGAACCCGGGGGTGCTTTCGAACTGCTAGGTTGGCAGGCGCTGGGACCGAGCATCGGAAGCGCACCCCGCTGCGGGGATTCGAACCACTGACCATGCAATCGGCAAGTCCTAGGCGCTGAGGTTTTACCCACAGCGCCACCTGTGTCCCTTTTCCTTCTTACTTACAACCGGTTAAAGGGATGGACCAGGCTTTCAGCTTCCTGTTCATTAGTATCAGTACTGCTCTCGCAGAACTCAGCACGGAGGAGGGATGGGACAGTTGCCTCTGCCTGTGGTTGCCTCTGTCTCCACCTAGTGTTGGGCTCCCTGCCTTCCACCCTACGAATTCCAATGGGCCCCAGTTACCAGTACAGTGGATGCTCGGGTTGTGATTCGGTGTTTTGCGCATGCACAAAGCGTGATTTAGTGTTTCTGCGCATGCGCAAGCACTGAAATCCGGAAGTAACCCGTTCCGGTACTTCTGGGTTCGGCGTGGTGCGCAACCCGAAATCCCGCAACCCGAAGCATCTGTAACCCAAGGTATGACTGTAGTTATGACTTTCTTATCTTTTCTCCCCTGTGGATCTGCAGTAAAGGTAAGGTAAAGGGTCCAGTCGTGGCCGACTCTGGGGTTGCGGTGCTCATCTCGCTTTATTGGCCGAGGGAGCCAGTGTACAGCTTCCGGGTCATGTGGCCAGCATGATTAAGCCGCTTCTGGCGAACCAGAGCAGTGCACGGAAACGCCGTTTACCTTCCCGCTGGAGTGGTACCTATTTATCTACTTGCACTTTGACATGCTTTCAAACTGCTAGGTGGATCTGCAGTAGCCTCTTGAAAACTTGTTGCTGTATGCAGGACCTTTATTCACAGCTGCAAATAATGCAGTGTTCATTCTCCAAAACACTGTTGCATCCCTACTCTACTTTAGGATCATAAATCCAAGTTTCTCCTTTTTTTGCCCTCAAAAGTCCAACAAATATATTAATAACTTCAGGACAATTAGCAAGGTTGACACATTCCCATTCCCATTCCCTGCCACCCCTAGCCCCTGGCAGCTTGGTGATGTCACCACACCATCCTCTTTCACTCTTCTAAGCAATGTCATGTCAAGAAAGAACATCCGGTGCATAATATTATACCACTGGCCACTGAGGACCCTGGTGTGGCTGTGTTGTGTAGAATTCAGCTTTGCATGACCCAACTGGAGCCTGCAAGCCTCCAGAATGAAGATGGATAATAAATACAATCAAATTGTAGCCTATTGAATTCAGACGCTAGCTCACGGCACAGTTCGGTCAGCAAGATGTGCATTTTAAAGCTGTGCACTTTCAGAGGGTGCCTGATGTCCTGCAATTTAAGGGACACTCCATATTTCAAAGACGCTGTATTTTGTTCTAGAAGAGGGGAGGCCAAATGGATGTCTCTGGGCCAAATCTAGCCCTCTGAAGCCTCTTTTCTGGCTCTGGCCAAATATTCCTGTTTTATGAGTGAGAAAATGTTTATTCCCTGTGAGAAAAGGCAACAGTGGGTCTCATTTCACATACACTACATAAATATTGCTCCCATGTGTGGATTTCAGAGGGGCAAAAGACCACCTGAAAGACTTTAAGGGAAGGGCACTAGCTCAACAACAGGGCATCTGCTTTAAAGGCAGAATGACCCTGGTTCAATTGATGGCATTTCCAGGAAGGGTTGGGAGGAATTCCTGCCTGAAACCCCAAAGAGCTACTGCCAGTCAATGTAGACTATACTGAACTAGATGGACCACTGGCCTGATTCAGTACAGTATAAGACCCATTTCTAGGCTCACCACCAACTTTCTAAACTGTATGGGAACATCTTATTGTTTCAAGAAACAAGGTCATTCTGCTATTCTCACCCCATCCCCAAAGATGATGCCTTTGTACCACTGAGAAATGAATGCTTCATAGATGTGGCCTCTTTATGGCTAGATACTGTCAACTGTTTGCAGTAGAGCCTGGTCTGTTCGGTCAAATGGGAAACTGCCCCACCACCTTCAGAATAAGTCAGCACGGAAGAGGATGGGGACAAAACTATAACTAGTTGCCTCCATCTGTCTGGCTCCACCTACTGTTGGGCTCCCTGCCTTCGACCCTACTAGTCCTACTGGGCACCAGCCACCACTGGTTTAGCAATCTGAGAAGCTACTGGAGTGTTCCAACTACTGGGCCAGGATCCAAAAAATACAATGTTCCCCTCCACCCCAGCCCCCACTAAGCCACTTTGACCACAGTGGGATGCACCGGCACAGAGACACAGTCAAGGAAGTGCTTCCTTTTATCATTCCTAAACTGATTGCCACCAAATCATCTCCATCAGTTCAGCCTAAATAAGATGACCATGTAAAGAGGAAAAAATGTTTATTCACCCCATCTTTATAATCTGAAAAATAGCCATTATGCTGCCTTATCAGGTTGCCTTCTTCTTCACAACTAAAAAGTGGGGAAAATTTGTAGAATATCTGAAAAGTATATGTGACGAACAAATAACGCTAGTGGGATTTAAAGAGGCTTTGTGAAGTGAGAGGAGTATTGTCAAACAGAAACAGGACAGTAAGGGTAATCTTAAAATGCAATATTAAATTTAGAAAACATGTAAAAAGGGGAAAATATGGATGATTGGCAGAGAAGCTGAGGGAAGTCCAAAAAGTTGAAATTTGTGAAAATTGCTTGATATGGCAAATTTGTATAATGGAAAATTCAATAAAAATTATTTTAAAAACAATCTAGCTCAGCCTTCCCAAACCTGGAGCATTTTAGGTACAATTGTACCTTGGTTCTCAAACAGAATCCGTTATGGAAGTCTGTTTGACTTCTGAAAACATTCGAAAACCAAGGCGTGGCTTCCGATTGGCTGCAGGAGCTTCCTGCACTCAATCGGAAGCTGCAGAAGCCCCGTTGGACGTCCGGCTTCCAAAAGTCTTTTGCAAACCGGAACACTCACTTCTGGGTTTGCGGCGTCCGGGAACCATAACGTTTGAGTCACAAGGCGTTCAAGAACCAAGGTACGACTGCATTGGTAGACTCCCAGCTCTCATTAGCCCCTGTCAGGTTGGTAAATGGCCTTCTTTCCATTGCTCACTCTATTTCATCTTTCACCTCATTTTCCCGTCCATATGAAATTGAGTTGAGGGTGGCATGTGGCTCTTGGACCATCAGTTTCCCACCACTGCTTAAGACTCCCTTGGTAGAGAAGATGCTTCAAACCCTTGATCATTTCAGTTGCCTTTCACAGCACCCTTCCCAGATCTACCTAATCACTGAAATCAAACTGTGGGCAAAAAGGGGTTCTTCATGCATCGACGATCAGGTGATCACCCTGCGTTGTTTCATTTCAACAATTAGGTGAATAACTCGAAATTCCACTTGTCTGCAAGCAAAACAGCACCTGAAACCCCACAGAATTAATCTGGCTCTCCTCTTGATGAATGCAGATGCCATTTGGCAAAGAAAACCATTCAGAAAATGTAATCAAACTGCTCCGGCGCTAAAATGTAAAAAAAGAAAGAGAATTATTTCTGAATTCCCTTAAAGGTAATGAATTTTGATGTAGCCTACCCATTTTGCTGAAAGACACATTAGATTCCAACAAAATAAAAAGTTATTTCATCTGGAGCAATTACATCTGCATCTCTCTCTCTCTCTCTCTCTCTGTATATATATAGATGCGCGCGTGCACACACACTTCTCCCCTTCACAGCAGCCAAATTGGGAAGCTGAGCAAATCATAATGGAGTCGAATATGCAGAATGCATTTCAGCATCAATCTGATGAAAAGACTCTTAAAAAGTTCTGCCCATTCTTTATCACAATATGCTCATTTGGGGGGGGTGGAGAGAAATGCATATACATTTGCTTTCTGTCGCAGGACTACAACCACCCCCTCTTTGTGAATTTAGCAAGGTGGGTGGGGAGGGCAAAATCTGGCATTTCAAAGTGTCATGGTGGAGGTTTATAACTGGAGGTTTATAGCTCTGTTCCTCACAAACAGTTCTTTGTTGATCTCACAAGTAGGCAATTGCACAGGACCAAGTTCTGTGTCCTCAAGCCTTATACAAGGGGGGCGGGTTGAGAAATAAATAAGACTCGTGTGAATTCTCAAGAGGACCCAAAAACAGAGGAAACTCACATCACTGACACTTTTGAGCTTCCTTTTTAGGAGACCACAGGAGGGGAGGGAGACAAGCAGGGATGGATTATGTGTACCTTGTCTGCACCTTCAAACCCATGGTTTTGTCCCTCCTTATCTTTCTGTGTTTAATTCCTGATTCATCCATGAGACTTTCACTCATCTTGCTTCACCATGTTACCGTCCAACAGTCTCCTGTTTTCCGGGAAAACTCAGCCCCTTTCCCCTTGCTGTGCCTTATGCCTTGCTGGAATAGCCTTCCAAAATGACTTTGTGCAATCACCTCCCTTAAGCTGCCCCTCCCCGAACCATTATTTTCCAGGAAGCCTTTGGTTCATCACCCTAGTCCTTATTATAGCAATCCAGTGGGAATAATCACATAGTCTTTCACCTGCTTAATCATGTCTCCATTTTCCCTGCTGGATCATTCCAAAGGGGACCCACCTAGGCCAGCATCCTGTTCTCACAGTGGCCAAATAGATGTTCCACTGGAAGCCCGCAAGCAGGCCCTGTGTGCAACAGAGCTCTTCCCACTTGTGATACCCAGCAAGTGATATTAAGAGGCCTAGTAACTCCAACAATGGAGGTACAGCATAGCCATTGTGGCTAGTCGCCTTATCCTCCATGAATTTGTTCAATCCTCTCCTTTAAAAAGCTTGGGTGTAACCTTTGACACCTCCCTTTCCATGGAGGTGCAGGTTGCAGCCACACCAAAGGTGGCATTTTTTCATCTCCGCCGTATTAAGCAGTTGGTCCCTTACCTTTCTCACCCTGATCTGGCCACAGTGATCCATGCAACGGTCACCTCCAGGCTTGATTTTTGCAACTCGCTCTACGTGGGGCTGCCCTTGAAGCTGACCCAGAAACTCCAGCAGGTGCAGAATGCTGCGGCGAGGCTCCTTAACAGGGTCCTTGCCGCGGGATCACTTTCATCCAGTGCTTTACCAACTGCACTGGCTCCCAGTGGAGTACAGGGTCAGGGTTAAGGTGCTGGTTTTGACCTTTAAAGCCCTATGCGGCCTAGGACCCACATACCTACGGGACCGCCTCTCCTGGTATGTCCCACAGAGGACCTTAAGGTCCACAAATGACAACATTTTCAAGGTCCCAAGTCGCAAGGTGGTTAGATTGGTCTCAACTAGGGCCACAGCCTTTTCAGTACTGGCCCTGACTTGGTGGAATGCTCTGTCACAAGAGACTAGGGCCCTGCAGGACTTGACATCTTTCCACAGGGCCTGCAAGTCAGAGCTGTTCCGCCTGGCCTTTGGTTTGGACTCAATCGGACCCTTATGTTTCCCTCCCCTTATGGTTTTGATCTATGGGCTATTATTAAAATGAGGCTGCATTTTAAATTGTATTTTTAACCTGTATTTTAAATTGTCCCCCCCCCCATTATGTTTTTATTGTAATTTTACTGGTGTTACCCTCCCTTAGCCTGGCTTCTTCTTCTTCTTCTTCTTCTTCTTATTATTATTATTATTATTAAAGTCATACATGTCAGTGCCCATAACAACTTCTGGGAGTGCATTCTATAGATTAACTATGTGCCCTATTCTTTTGTTCTAAATTCTCCAACGTTCAGCTTCATTGGATGACCTCAAGTTCTAGTGTTTAAAGAGAGAGAGAAATTTCTCCCTCCCCACTTTCTTCACACCATGCATCCTGCTATACACCTTGATCTTGTCTTCCTGTTATTACCTGTCTTTTCTCAAAACCATAAAGCCCCAAATGTTGTAGCCTTGCTTCATAGGGGGAGTTTCTACACTCCCTCGATCATTTTGGTTGCCCTTTTCTGAACCTTCTTCAGTTCTACAATATCCTTTTTCAGGTGAGGCAGCCAGAACCATACATAGTATTCCAAGTGCAATTGCACCACAGACATGTATAACAGTGTTATGCACCTCTTTTGTTGCTTCCTTGCTCCACTAGATACCCTCCCAGCAGTTCTTTGTAAAGAACCATGTACATAGGTAGTGCTATACATGTAATAAAATGAGAATGGTCAAGAATTTCTAAATAAATATTTATTTCTCTTAGACCCTGCTCTTACATAGGACTCCTGCTGATCTTCTGGAAATCTCTTGCTCACACATGGACATATTATCCAATGGATGGACTCTTGACCATGGTCAATGATAGATAGTACCCAGAAGAGCAAGGGAAGGGGTGCTTCAGATATGTCACATTCCTTCCCCAAAGTGCAGAGAGGATATATCTGTTAAGCCTTAGAAATGGATGCTAGCAAGCACCTTACACAGCAAGAGCCCTAACAGAGGGCAGTCTTGCACTTTACAATTTGCCATAGGCAACCAGGAATCCCTGGGAGGGGTATGATAGAAGGAGCGGATTTCTCAGTTCCTCCTCTGACAGTCTGCTTGGTCTCTGCGATAGTTAAAGTCTTTTCCTTTTACTACTAGGGTAAGGGAACCTTTTTTAGCCTGAAGGGCCAGGTTTTTATCTCCCAGCACCTCTGCATGTTGACTTTGACAGGTGAATTGGGCTACCCACCTGTCAGCCATCTGACATCACAGTGATGTCAGGAGATTGATCTCTTAAAGTTGACCTGCAGAGATGGGGTGGGAGGAGATAGCAAACAGGGAGCAGCATTGAGCAGAACTGAAGACTCTGCGTTTCAGATGATGAGCAGAGACTTCAATACTACTTTCTGCAGAAGTCTTCTTCACCAGCACATTCCCCAGCTCAGTTTGGCTCTCTGCAGGGATATGAGGCGGATTTAACTGCACACCCACCTGTCTATCAGCTAGTGTCACTCCAGCAGGCAGCTGCTGTCAGCTGAAGAATCCCGCTGCTTTAGCTCAGCGCTAGTTTTCTATGGGGAACTGATGGGTGCAGCCACCCCAGAAGTGAACCCTGCTGTCGCCCACTGGAGTGACACCAGCAGATTGACAAGTGGGCGTACTGCCTGCATTTCCATATATTGGGCTTGTCCTGTTCTGTGGCCAGCACAGAGAAACAAAGATTTCTAGCGTTGCAATAGGCTAGAATTTCTATATTTTCCTTTTCTTTTGCAGGCTAGTCACTATGGCGGGGCTTAGTGACTTAGTTGTGACATTTTGCAAGCTTCAAGGATCAACTGATTATCATTGTGGGTCAAAACGAGGCCAACAGACATCTTTGCAATGCCATGTGATTGGCAAGAGGTCAATCCCACGGCCCCCACTCGCCTGTCAAACAAGCCCTGCTGGGAGATAAGGATTTTGCTCATTGATAGTATCCAGTTCCCTATCCCTGAGTTAGGGACAGAGTTGAGGGTGCAAGATATAGAAAGGCTCAGCCTTCTCCAACTTTTTATAGATCTGCTGGAAAATGAACAGATGCTCTCGGACTGCATTCAGACCTAAGAAAGAGGAAGGGACACCCTCTTGGCAGATGAATTTTTCTTGCCTACATCCAAAGACACCAAGCAGACCTCCTTCCCTGCCAGCAGAATCATCCTGCAAGCATGACATCACTGAGGAAGGAGGATTAGTGATTTAATAAGAACACAGCATGTGGTGCTGGTTACTCCTTTCTTCATCATTCACTGGTGTTTCTTCGTCCAGAGCCAGGTTCTCGGATTCACAAGGGGGGAGATGAACAGAAGATGTGTGCCAGATCCAATCTTGCAAGGCAGTGGCTGAAGAGAAACCCAGGCACTGTCTTGCTGAGCAAAGGAAGCCAGGGTGTGCTTGCAAAAAGCAGCCTTACGAGAAGGCAAGCAGAGGGGAGATGAGGCCAGTGCTTCAGGCTGGAGGTTCTGGGTGCTCATAATATAGGAATCTGTCTCATACCAAGCCAGACCATTCGTCCATCTAATTCAGTATTGTATACACTGGCTGGCAGCAGCTCTCTAGGGTTTCAGACAAAGAGTCTTTGTCTGAACACTACCTGAAGAAGCTGAGGATTGAACCTGGGACCTTCTGCACGAAAAGCAGATACTCTGCCACTGAGCTCCTGGGACGTAAGAAGAGCCTTGCTGCATCTGACAAAGGTCCACTTAGTCAAGGTGGTCGTACTGGGAAGTTTAAAAGCAGGACATGAAGACAATAGCTTTTTCCCACCCACCCCACTAGCATTCAGAGATAGACTGCTCCTGAACCTGGAGGGTCCATTTCACCAGCCAGGCTAACCCCCCTTTGGTAAACCCGCCCTCCATTCATCTAACAGCCCTTTCAAATGCTCTAGGTCAACAGTTGCCACAGCAACACATTCCCTAGTGCCTCACCCACTGTGGGGCACCATCCCTAGTTCTTCATGGGCAGACCCTAATGAAATGAATTGTCTAGAAACTAGCCTTTTGCACCAAAGGTGCATCAGTTGATCTTCTCCCTTCTGCCTCTTATCCCACCCATCACTGGCATGTGCAACCCCTCCCCCCGACAAACAAACAAAAAAGGTTGCCAAGAAAGGAAAGTGTCCCTCAGACTGAAGCACCCTTGATCTATGCTACTGATTTGTATCAGTGTTCCCCAAGGAGAAGGAATGACTTTCTTAAACCGGCATGCCTGCAGGGTTGATGTGGCTTGACAAAGAGAGAGAGAAGTAGAAAAGCGGATATATAATTAAAACTGGGTCTCATGCAGCATGTTGAGGTTAAAGGCCTGCAACAGCTGAGGACAGCTGAGCTATAACTCAAAAACATATGAGGAAAAGGGAAAGCCAGGCAGCCAGTGTGGGGTGGTGATCACCATGTTATATTCAGACCGAAGAGACCTGGGCTCAAATCCCTAATCAAACCATGAAGCTCACTGAGTGACCTTTGGTGAATTACTCTGCCTCAGACTAGTTTACCTTGCAAGGTTGATGTGAACACTTCCTTTGGATGTGCCAGCCCTTCCAAAGGAAGGAAAACAAATTTTTCAAGTATCTACAAGGACCGCAGAAGGGGAAGTGGGGAGAGAAGAGAGCTGAGTGTTCGCCCTTCTCCACTGATGGCAGGGCAAGTAGCAGGTTCAAGTTTCATGAAAGTAGGTTGAATCTGAAATGCAGCAGCAATCCAGCACTCTTCCAAGAAAGACTGTATATGTGTGTGTGCGCACACACACACGCAGAGAAAGAAAGAGAGAGAGAATGGATAAACTTGCACCTCTCTGGGACTCTTTCAGGCTTACACTGACCCTGACTGCTAAGCTGAATGGCTCTATTCTACTTCTCTGATCTAAGTACCAGCTAATGGGAACTGCAAGTGGGGAGACTTGAGGTTGTGCTTGGGACCTGCCTGAGCACTTCACATGAGGGCATCTGGTTGGCTGTGCTGAGACTTGATGGGGTGCTGGCCTAATCCAGCAGCCCTTTACTCCTCAGATGAGACAAGGGAGATACTGCTTGCACATTGCTTTTTCCTGCTGTTTTTAATTGAATCATTTATGTTTTAATGACTGGGTCACTGGTGCTTTTTCCTTTCCTTTTCCTTTTTTGCTTTTCTATTTGTAAGCTGCTTTGCGCAGCTCCTTTCCAGAAAAGAAAAGCAGGAGGGGGCACTTTTCAAAATAAAACTGATGACAATGGTCCCTTGGGTTTTCTTGGTGCAGATGGGCACCCATATAATTTCAACTGGTGTGGATGAGCAAGTAAACTACAACTCCCTGCATCCCTGTCCGTTAGCCATGCCAGGTAAGGCTGATGGGAGCTAAAGTACAGGGACATCTGTGCGGCCACAGATTCATCATGCCTGACCTACACTAACTGGAAGTAGCTCTACAGGGTTTCGGGCAGGGGTCATTCACAGTCCCACCTAGAGATGCCTGGGATTGAACCTGGGAGCTTCTGCACACAAAGAAGATGCTCTGTTACTAAGTTAGTGCCCTCCCTGCAGATATATAATGGGCATTCAAGAAACTTCTTATACTGAGTCAGACCATGGGTCCATGCAGCTCAGTACTGTTTATACTGATGGGCAGAGGCTTTCCAAGGTTTCAAACAGGGATCTCTCCTAGCCTTACCTGAAGTTCAATCATGGGACCTTCTGCATGCAAAACAGATGCTCTACCACTCAGCCAGGGCTATCCTTATTAACTTTAATCTTAATCACACCAAAAAAGCAAAAGCAAAAACAAAACCAACAATCCCTGCCCCTCAATTTATATATGTTTCTTTTGAAACAAGCAACCAAACGGTAGCCTCCTTGGTGAGGACATATTTTGGTGAATTCTTACTGAAATTGCTAGCCCTACGGTTCCCAAATACACACACGGATTCAGTCTCCTTAGCACAGCACTGCCCAACAATAATCTATCAGGAGCCAATACCTGGATGCACACATATTTGATCATTAGCTATACCCCTGCAATTGTGTGGCAGTAAGAAGAAGGATTCCTCTGCCTCCAGTGTTCCTTCCTTCCTCTATGGCCAACTTGTACAATTCCATTCTAAAATAATCAGAGTCCGAAAACGGCACCCTGATTCAGGTGATTGCTGTACAGTGTGTGCCAGAGCATTTTCTCCAACCTCCATTCAAAAATCAAAGTGGTGGGGGAAGAATGGAGGAAATGGATGGCAAATGGGTTTTTTTTTAAAAAAAAAGACAGACACACAAGATGTTTGGGAAGGAGAACCCTTTTCCGTACTTCCTGTTGCCACATCTTAAAATTCTTGTCATGTTTCCAAAACCTCCTGTACAAAAAAATTAATAAATAAAAATTGAAAAGGCTCCCCAAATCAATTACCAGTTTATGGTACTTCATGCCAGCCTCCAGCATCTCTTACATGGGAACAAACCAGGGTCTATTTACTGCCCTTGGGCTGCAAAGACAAGCTTTCCCACCAGACTACAAAAACCCCAGGAGAGAGGGATTTGTACATATTGCATTCGATTTGAAAGATAAACAGCAATGAAGAGCAATTAAAATCCAACTCAACAAGAGACACCAAGCTTTTCACACCCACCGATTTCCAAAGCTTGCCTGCTGTAACTCAAAAATCGGGGTGGGGGGATGGGGGTGGGAGAGAGGATAAGCCAAGAATCGATAAGCTGTGGCTAGGAGGCACCAATATGCTTTATACAAAAAGCCATTCGGGTGGATGAAACAGGCTGTGCTTAAAATTCTGTTTAAAAATAAAATAAGGAGGGAATTTTTTTAAAAAAACTTACCAGCTCTACCGATCCATAATGCTTTCGGCTGAATTCTCCACGTCTACAGCCCAGGTCCTCGGAGACAGAGCTGGAATAAAAGTGCTTCATCAGTAGACATAGCTAACTGGCCCCTCTAAGCTATCGGGGGGGGGGGGAGATGAGGGGGAAAAGATAGATTTTGCTTTGCTTCTCAGTTCAGCTGATGGAGGGTTGTTGCTGCTGCTGATGCTACTGCGTTTAGCTTCATCACTGCAGGAGACCCTCCTTGAAACATAGACAACTTCATGCAGCCATTGCAGAGCCTGGCTTTCTGAATAAAGGGTGGCAGAGTGTGGGGGGGGAGAGAGAAAGGGTGGATGGAGTGGAGGGAGTCACAGAAGCGAAACGCCCCCTAATTGGAAGGCAAAAAGAAGACGAAGAAAAAGCTAAGATTCAATTAAATATTTAGTCATGACATGATGATCAATAGAGAAGGGCCAAGGCAGACAGTAGCTTGTAATTGCGTTTGTGAAAGTCTCTCTCTCTCTCTCCATCTGACCAAAAAGGGAAAAGAAAATCCTGCAGCGCTTAAATGCTGGGTGGGGGGTGGAGAGCTAGCAGCCTGTCCACCTCCCTTTGCAAAGCGAGTTCTCCGCTCAAAAACCACAGTGCAATTTTAACTTTCTTTTTAGCATGCTTGCCTACATCTTTCAGAAGAAAAATGGGAGGAAAAGGGTTTTTTACACACATACTTCTACACAGAAATATATAAAAATGTCCCTTCTTTTGCAAGAACTTTTCTCTTTGTGGCCAAGCCCTAATATAGGAACCCCACCAACCTCTACTTAAGATTAAGATACATGGTGGATGTTTTTGTTATAATTTTTTTATTCATGCTACTCTCCGGTCACTGCCAGTGTAGACACACAACGTTTACTTGCCTTCAGAGGAGATTGGTTGTCGCCACTCCGCATGAGTTTCCCTTCAGTCACGAAGAACAAGGGTTCATGCAGAAACACAGTGGATGGGCTTTCTCTTTCATGCTCCAAAATGTATAGTGTTTGGGATGCATAAATGAAGCATACCTGACCTTTCAGATATTTTGGAACACTGATCCACAGTCTGCTCAGTGCTAACTGTCCCCGCCACTTCCAACGTTACCTTGGCCATTGGTTTTAGCTATCACAATTATTTTTTATTGTTCTCCAGTCAGCTAAGACTTCTTGACTTAGAAGCACTCAGGATCACCCCCACCTCCACCCCCTCGTCTGCCCCACTTGGCTAAACATTAAACCTGGCCTCGATTCCAGACCTAGTGGCCGTTGGCTGGCTTTCGGCAGGCCACTCCAGAGCCAGCTGGAAGAGCTGAAACTGATGCAGCACTGCTGGAGAATCCTGGGAAGCCCTACCTCCAGCACCAAGATGAATACCTCCAAGGATACTGCTCCTAGCGTTGTAGCTCGAGGGTAGAGCTACAGGTTGCCTTGTGTGCAAGAAGGTCCCAGGATCAACCTTGGCTTCTCCAGGTTGGGCTGGGAATGTCCCGTTTGAAACCCTGGAGAGCCGCTGCCAGTCACTGTAGACAATACTTCACTGAATAGACGCATTTTAATATTCCAGCAAGCCTCCAGGGTAGGTTAAGCTGAGATTATCCAACCCAAGATCACTCAGTCAATGTTGCTACTGTATGGCGATGTGAACATGAGCTGACACTCTTAACTACAGTACTAGCCTAGGAAGAGCCATAGCCCAGAAGCAGAGCATCTGCTTTGCATGCAGAACATCCCAGATCCAACCCCATACATCTTAATGGAATACAAGACTTCCTATCTGTCCACTGCCTGAAACCCTAGAGAGCTTCTACCAGTCAGCATAGATAATGCTGAGCTGGATGAACTGTTGTTCTGACTTGGTATAAGACAACTTCCTATGTGCCTTTTAATCTGCTCTAGCTCCAAGATGGAAGGGAGTGATGAAAGGGAAAATATCCTTTCCCAAGCTTCCTCCTTTGTGGTCCCAAGTAGCAATGGGGATGGGTTGTTTTGGAGGGTGGCAGAGCAGAGGGAACACACGGTTCACTCTCCCACCCTTTTTCCATCCCCTTTTAATGTACAAATATGTGTTATAGTGAGCAAGACCAATGGTCCATGTAGCTCAGTATTTTTTTTCCTGAAGTGACAGGTAGTAATGCTTCAGGGTACCATGCAGAAGTCTTTTTTCCCACCAGTTACCTGAACCTTTAGGTCCTGCATGTGCTCTGCCACTGAGCCAAGGCCCCCTCCCATAGCAACCCTATAGGCAGATGGTTCAGGCAGCTAAGGAGCATTGCAAACATTACAGCTGGGTTTTGCATACTGAAAACACACTGATCAGTGTCACAGCCAGTTAATTCACATGTGTGTTTACAAGTGCGTGTCCACTCACACTGGTTGTTCAAACTTGAGATTCCTCAAGTGCACCACATTAAGCATCTTATCTGCCCTAAGCAGAGCTCCATCTCAGGAAAAGCCCCCTCTGTCCCTCTGTAAAGAGTGCTTAACTGCTGGAGATGGGCCAGGGCTTCTTTCCCTCCCTTTGTCAGGAATGATCATAACCTGGGTTTGACAAAACTTCCAAGGATCTAGGTACACAGCTGAGTTGTTCTGGCTATCATGCTAAACCACAGTTTAATATTCACAGTTTATGTCCCACAGGTTAGCACAATGATAACTAGTGAGCTTTTCTTTCCCCTTGCAGCTTGGCCTCAAGGAGTTCAAAAGCATTCATTTCCTAACAGTCCTGTAGTCTGAACTAAAAAAAAGTGGTTCATCCCAACTATGGTTTGTCTGACACAAGTCAACTTCAAACCATGGATTATGAAGACACATTGTTTAAACTTTAAACAAACCATAATTCACATGAACTGAGTTTGGGTGGCACAGGAAACGGTGATTGACGAAAATCAGAAGTTAAAGCCAAAACAGAGGAAAGGGAAACATGCGCATAAGACAGGGGTCTGCAACCTTTAAGACAAAAAAAGCCACTTGGACCCGTTTCCGCAGGAAAAAAAACCTGGGAGCTGCAAAACTCGTCATTATAAAAATAATTTTTTGTCACTTTTTTATTATTTCTTTGTTTGCCCCCTCAGAATTACTCCTCCTCATAGAAATAAACGTTAAATTAACAATTAACGTGTGTGTGTTCTTCACTCCCCTTCAAAACAGTGACCAGCGTACATGCCCCCTTTCAATGCAGTGACCAGCATACATGCCCCTTACAATGTAGCAGGCAGGCGGGTGGGAAGGGGAAGTCGGGACTAAGTGGGTGGGAAGGTGAAGTGACTAACGCACGCACCGCCCCCATGTGACTGTCACAGCCAGTACAGCGCCCGCCACAGTGGGGAGTGTCGGGGCGCACAATGCGCCTCCTCCCCTCGCTAGTATCTGCCCCGGAGCCGCGGCAAAGGTGTAAAAGAGCCACATGCGGCTCTGGAGCCGCGGGTTGCAGACCCCTGGCATAAGACAAGCTGTGCTCATCACACTAAATGAGATCTCAGAACATAGCTGCATGATAGCAAGCATTTGACCAGCTCCTCAAGAGCTGCCTCCATGAATTAGTGTAATCCTCTTGTAAAGCCATCCAAGTTGGTGGCCATAACTGCCTCTTGTGGAAGTGAGTAAACTGTACATTGCATGAATAAGTGCTCTCTTTTGTCTGTCCTGAACCCTCCTGTCCTGAACCCTTCAACTTCGAAGTTGAAGGGTTCAGGACAGGAGGGTTCAGGACAGACAAAAGGCCATATATTCTTGTTGTATGAGAGAGGGAGAAAAACTTTCCTCTATCTACTTTCCCCACGCCATGCATAATTTCATAAGCTTCAGTCCTCTCACCGCTTGCTCTCTTTTTCTCTATATATTTCCAAACACTACAACATTTCCTCATGGTGGAGTTGTTCCAGCCACTTGTTCATTTTGGCTTGATGAAAACAAGCATACCTGTGCATCAAAAAGCCGCACAAAGTGTCCTGATGCAATCACGTACACAGTAATATCAAGATTCCCTTTTTTGTATGTTTTACCAATGCACACCAGGTGCACTGATAATGCAGCAGGAGGAAAGGAGGCCAAAGAGCTGAACGATCTGTACAAAATATGGAAATAAAAAAATAGGAATGAGGTGTTAAGAGCCTGGAGTGTCGCTACTCAGGATTGCAAACACTCCAGTCCGTTCCCCACCCCTAGTAGTCAGCCAGCATCATGTGGCTATTGAGCATGCTCAGTGTTCTTTGGGCTGTTTGGGGGGAAGGTAGGCAGGGGTGTAGGAAGAGGGGGGCAGGCCACCCCGGGTTCCATCATGGAGGGGATTGACAAATTATCAAGGAACAATTACTGCCCTACTAGGGCGGTTCATAAAAACTTTTTTTTTTTTTAAATGCCTTCTCCAAAGGTCTTATCTTACTACACTAGGGATTATATAGCTATATATGAAATTTCATGCATATTTGTTAATATCTTGACCCTCCTCCACCAAAATAGCTGTTTACTTGGCCATTTTCCTATGTCGTGAAGGCTGAAATTTCAATTCAGTGGAGCAGGGTCAAGATATTAACTAATATGCATGAAATTTCAGATATAGCTATATAAACCCTAGTGTGGTAAGATAAGACCTTTGGAGCAGGCATTAAAAAAAAAAAAAAAGCCCTACTGCCCTACCCTCTGCTTGGCTTCCCAGGTCCTGGAAAGTCAGCCTATGTGAATAAAATGAGACTAGGCCGAGTAGACTAGGCCTTGCCTTGCCTTTGGCCTGCCCCCTGCCCACAGCCGATTGGCCAGCTGGGTTGGGGGCGGAGCAAAGGCAAGGCAAGGCCGAATCTATTTGGCCTAGTCTCATTTTCTTCACATAGGCCGACTTTCTGGGCTGCTGAGAAGGCCTGCGAAGGCCGCTGCCTGTCCTGTGCACCCCGCTCGTGCCCCAGTCCCCCTCCGAAAAGCCTCTGCTGCCCCTGAAAGTGGAACATGCAGGACAATGGCAGCACTGCCGCCCTGTTTTGCCCGCGTGTGGCACCGGGAGAAGCAGCTCAGCGCCGCCCTGAGTATTCAGCAGGCTGGCCTCCCCTTTGCCCTAGTCTTCCCTGCACGAACGTAGGATCACCTTCCCTCCACCACCCCCTGCTAGTCTCCCCTGCATGAAGCTAGGACCCCCCTCCCTCAGTCACACACCCCAGTCTTCCCTGCATGAAGCTAGGACCCCCCAAAAGCAGTTGTGTAATTAAAAGAATTTGAGAAAAAATCAGCAAAGCAATTCTGTGGCTAATTGACCAATTCCTTTAAATAGGGTCTATTAATGAAGTTCACACTTTTGACAACCAGTCTGATGCTTTTGCAGAAAAATATTCCTAGACACAAATTTTTTATTTTTTAAGCCCTTTCAGTCTCCCATCTCGAGGCTAAGTACAGTAAACTGTACACTCCCACCCCTCTCCCCAAGGCTGGATTATTTACTTCTGTGTGCTTGTGCATCTGTGTCTCCCGTGTATCTATAAGGGACTATTATCACACTTTTCCTTTGATATCTATGCTACCGATTACTTCTGCCATTTGAATTTTAGAGAAAGTGTTTAATTTAAAATGGATCTGTACTATAGAATAACAGTGGTAACAATACATGGAAGACAAGTAAATATTTTGGGGAGGGTGGTCCCAGAGCCCTAGCGCCACCATCCCAAAGAGGATAAAATGGGTGGACTTTGGTACTCTTTTGTCCTCCCCTCGCAAAATCTCTTTCTCTCTGAGCTGGTTCCCTGCCTGTTACTTTACATGTGGGGAAACCCGTGTGGGGTTCCTCTCTGTGTAAAGTTTTCAAGCTGTTCCTGCAAGCGCCTGACAAATCTGCCCCTTGTCAAAATTTATCTTTCCCCCCACCTCCAGTCTGTTATTGTGTGTCCTGGGCTGAGGGGAAAAACAGAAGACGGATGGCCATTAGTCAGGAATGGTCTAGTTGAGATTCCTGCATTACCCCACGGGTTTCGCTAGATGACCCTCAGGGGTCCCTTCCAACTCTACAATTCTCTGGTGCAGGCTTGTGCAGTTTTAGGTACAAGTTGGATGCAAGGGGTGCATAGGATTGCAGCCCATTTTATGCACCGTCGGCTCGGGAATAAGTCCCACTGATCATGATAATAATAATAATAATAATAAATTTTATTTATATCCCGCCCTCCCCAGCCGAAGCTGGGCTCAGGGCGGCTAACCACAATAAAACAGTACAAAAGTACAGCACAAACAACACTCTAAAATCATTCATTATAAAACTGATTCAAATCAAGCCACTGGCAACCATTGTGCCAGAGCTCCACGAAGATTGTCGATGGAGGGAAGTCAGGCTGTGCCCTGGCCAAAGGCCTGGCGGAACAGCTCTGTCTTGCAGGCCCTGCGGAAAGATGTCAAGTCCCGCAGGGCCCTAGTCTCTAGTGACAGAGCGTTCCACCAGATCGGAGCCACAGCCGAAAAAGCCCTGGCTCTAGTTGAGGCCAGCCTAACTTCTCTGTGGCCTGGGACCTTCAAGATGTTTTTATTTGAAGACCGTAAGTTTCTCTGTGGGGCATACCAGGAGAGGAGGTCCCGTAGGTACGAGGGTCCTAGGCCGTATAGGGCTTTAAAGGTTAAAACCAGCACTAGATTGCTGCTGTGCAGTCCTTTTTTTTAAATAAATGTTTTCCTTTTCAGATAATACAGAGCATGGTGAAATCACAATAATAAAACACTACTAGGGTTCCACATAATATCTGTACTGCATTATAGCACTACTACAGGTTCCACATAATATCTGTACTGCATTGTTTACTGTGACAGCACCTGCACTTTGGAACTCCCCACCTATTGCAACAAAGCATGTGCCTTTGCTAGACTCTTTTCGGGCACCTGCTAAAAGCTTTCTTCTTTAGGCAAGCATACCTAGATGCTTAGGAAGTTGAAGTAATTTTAATCTTAATATTTTAGCTTTTGTATGTTTTAAAGTAGGATTGTTAATCTTTTTTGATTTTTACTGCTGTGGTGTTTTTTGTAAACCACTCTCTACAGAAAATAATTTTATTAAATAGATAAAGAATAAATATAAATAAAATAACACAAGCCAAAACACAATCCATCCTGTAGATTTAAGTATCCGTCCACAGTCACCTACTTGTTTTCAGAGGCCCAGAATTCACATTCCTTTTAAAGAAAATATGAAATAAATATGAAAATATGAAACCATTTTTGCAGCAGGCAAAAAACCAAAAAAAAAATACCACAATGGGGAAGTGACAAGATTTTTTCTGCACCGGGTACCACCTGATATTCCTATGCCTCAGAAGGTAGGAAGAGGGGTTCCCTCTCTGAGGGTTATTATTTTTTTTTTTTAAAGAATTTTTATTAAAGTTTCAAGAAATTTTATCATAACAAAACAAAACAACACAATAACAGACAAAAAAACAGTATAAAACATAAAAAACAAAAAGAAATATATAAATTCAAATCTTAATTTCTTGTAGCTTACTTTCCCAACTTCCTCACACCTCCCCTTTCTGTATTCCAATTTCTAATTTATTTTCAGCAAATCCTTCCTCTATTCCCTCTCTGAGGGTTATTTGCCTAATGGTTTTTTTGAACTTTTCCAAGCTTTAGAGTTCTCCTGAACCAGAGTTCTCTCTTTTTTGTGCATGTTAGGTGCTTGTTTGGACTAAATAAGCAGCAGCACTCACATCCTGAACATCAGAAATAATGGGAATAATGAAATAGCAAAGCATTCCTTGCCATTTCACTTCAAGGTCCAAGGGTGAGGTCATTCAGAACTCCAAATCCAAGGGAGAAATTCAAATGACAAATTCTCCTTTTTAAAGACACACTGCATTGGAGCAAAACACTGCATGAAGCTCTTTCATCCCACAAACTAAAAAGACTTTACAGAGGAGCAGAGCTTATGCAAGGAACACCAGTTTCATCTAGTAACTATCAGGAGCCAATAACTTGGGAACCCATGTGGAAGAATTGGAACAGGATGTAACAATAACTGTGCACCATTAAAAATGTGTTTGGAAAACTATCCAAAGTTCCTGGATATGCAAACAATTTGTATGAAACTGAAAAAAGAAAGGAGAATCAGGATTTTTTAATTATTATTTTTAAGCAAATCCTGTAAAAGTAAAGAAAAAGCCCCTCCATTATTTTTTTTTTAACTCATTCTTCCCGTAATCTAATTCTGTGGCTGGATATGCTGGTTGCCACAGAAACTAGCATTGAAATAATTCTGGTTGGGTGGACTTCTATTATTGACAAGGTTGTGGATGGAATTTTAAGCAAAACAGTCGGCGATACCGGGGGAGGGGCGCTTTTCTGCAGCTGCCCAAATCAAAAATAAAGTTGTGTCGTCATCACACAGAGGATACTGAAATTTGCAGGTGTAGCGGCTGTTTCAAAGAGTTAAAGGGAGAGATCCCAAACCAAGAACATCTTTGGGCAGCTATTCAGTGACATTCATTTTGTTAACATTTTGCATGTGTTTGTGGAGGGTGGCATTGCTATTTTGATATGTACTTGTGTGTTTTTACACTGTAAACTGCCCTGTGATCCTCAGTTGAAGAGCATTAATTATTATTATTATTATTATTATTATTATTATTATTATTATTATTATTATTATTCTTTGTATACCAGCCTATAACGACAGGTCTCAGGGCAATTCATATAAATAGTCTTTTGAGATTAGCTTCTCCCACCCCACCCTAACATATCCACTGCCAGTGGTAATTGGAGGTTTCGCTCAGAAGCTGAGATGTATGCTGTAAATGACAGATGAGCCAGCACCAAGGAGAAGTGGTTTTCAAAAACTGCATTCTCCAGTAACCTAGGATTTCTCTGGGGGCCCAGCAGGAGCTTCAGCCATTAACAGCAGACAACCACCCAGTGACAGCTTGCTTGCTCTCTCTACTTATAATTCTCCTTCAGCATTGGACAGGGCTTTTTTTCAGCCAGAACTCAGTTCTGGCCCCTCTCAAGCCGGCACCATTGCCACTCTAGAAGAATAAGGGAGTTCTGGCACCTCTTTCTCTAGGAAAATAACACTGGCTTTGAGTATGTTCTAGGTCTCACAGAGGTAAACTGAGTCTGCAAAGACACTCCTCCTCTAGCTGCCTTGTGCTTCCTCTTAGAATGCAGCCTAAATTGAACCTGGAAAACGCAAACAAGGAGCAGCAGAACCTCAGACTGGTGCTTAAGATTTAAAAATGTGCAAGTAAGACGGGCAACAAAATTGTTGCCGTGTATCCTCATTCCATAACTGCAGGAGACCTGTTTTACTTTATGTCCATCTATAGTCCAGCAGTGTCCCCTAGGTTTTTTTGACAAATGCCATAATGTTAGTTTTCTGGTAACTGAGCACTAAATGATCACCCTTAGATCAGAAGGGTTCCCTTCTGAGAGCTAAATGATCAACTAAAACTGCTTTTTAATGTACTGTATATGTAATCTTGTTTTTATTTTAGTTTGTTCTGAGATTTTAAACTTTGTAATTGGTGATTTTATCCTGATACTGATCATTGACCATAATAAAATGACTTGATACTCCCTAACGAACATTACAAAGTTACTAGAGGTCACCAAGTATGCTCAGTGTTTGCTGTGCTGTTGTGTGTTTTTGTGCTTGGGCTTTGAGAGAGGAGGTTGTGGTTGTAGTCCATGTTAGTCCTACTTAGAGTAGACTTATTGAAACTGATGGAGATGGCTAATTTTGGCTCTTTAATTGCCCCTTGTTTTGTTCATTATTTATTTATTTCCAAAATATGTACAATAAAGAAGATAATAAAGATTCTTAAAATACCCAGTTGTGTAAGACGGATAATGAGATCATTACAACACATATAGCCCTTTTGCTATTATATTGCATTTTCTCTCTGCTTTGTACTCATTTTCTTCCTTAAAATGGTTTAGCAGTGCCGGTTTGTGGGATTTTAACAATATCTTTGCCTGCTATTTTGCTTGTTTCACTAAAACAGTATCCCAGAATCCTGCCGCCTTGGCACATGACCACCATATATGGCAGTTCTTTAAGTTTAATGGTTCTGCTCTGAGCAGAACTTGGCTGGATGCAACTCCTTTAGATTTCTGTACTTCTGCATTTGTTGGGATTTACTCAAGCAAGCTGAGCCCTCTCATTTCTCAGTTTTGGCTGTAGTCCTGCCGGCACTGGAGCACTGGGTTTGCTATTTGAAGGAGTGATTATGATTACATACCCAGTTGGTTTCAGCAGTTCTCTTTCTCAAGGCGTTGATCTCTCATCCTGATGACAAAATTGAAAATTCATACTATCCATCATGATTTAATTAGTAGATCCGGATGCACATTCTCTCCCTCTCCCCCTGCCCTGCCCCATGATCTACTCATATTCAGGACCCTCATAAAAATCCTGTTTGAGATTATTCTGTCTTGCAGGAATCAGTGAAAAGCCAGCTGGATCAAATGCACACTTTAGCTCTCTTTTTTTTGGGGGGGGGAGTTCCCCAAAGAGGCACTGGGTTAAAAAGAGATGGATTGGTGCAAATGGGAGATTTTGGAAGAAGTACAAAGAAAGATCCTTTCTTCATCCAATACTTTTTTCAACAAAAACACAACAGTCAAGCTGGCTGCACAGAGAATGGGTATGGTGGGTATGGTCTTTTCTTGCCTAGCGTCAGAAGAGCAAGCAAACTATGAGATGTGTTTACCAGCTTCAGCAACAAAAAGCGCAATTAAAAAGGAAGAAATACAACTGCACCTGGTAAATGTATTTTGCTAAGTCTTCCGAGAAGGACCTAGCTCTGGCTGGATCCTATACTGCTAGCTGCAGGAGTGGATTTATTTAATCTGACTCCTTTGTCCAGCCCTCACAATACTGGAACTCAGGGACATCCAACAAAGCTGAGCTTTGGTAGATTCAAGACAGACCAAAGAAAGTCCTCCTTCGTACAACACACAGATAAAATATGGTATGCACTCCCACAAGAGGCAGTGATGACCACCAACCTGGATGGCTTTGAAAGAGAATCAGATAAATTCATGGAGCAGGCAGCTACCAAAGGCCATGTTTTCCTCCACTGTCGGAGGCAGTATGCCTCAAAATAGCAGTTGCTGGGGAACAGAACAGCTGCACTCAAGGTCCTGCTTGTGGACTTCTCATGGGCAAGAGACTGGTCATTGTGAGAACAGAGCCCTGGTTTGGATGAGCCTCTAGCCTGGTCCAGCAGGGCTCTTCTTATATAGTGCCAACTAGAGGAGCACAGGCTCAATCTGGCCTACAGTTGGTCTGTTAACCAGTGCCTCACCCACACCTCTCTCTTCCTTGCTTTTTCCTTCACTTGTCCCTTGTTGACAAGCAGAAGGAACAAACAGGAACACTCCCTTTTACTTTCAGCTGACATATAAAGCTACTTCATACACCGAGTCAGAGCATCTGTCCATCTATCTGTGTGATGTCAGCCAACAGCAGCTCTCCAAAGTCTTAGAGACAAAGAGAAGTCTTTCTTGGCCCTGTTACATTACATATGCCAAGCTGGTGCTCTGCCCAATGAGCCATGGCCCTCTTCTCCTCCAAGACATCTGCCATTGTGCTCTCTTTTAAAGAAGACTCCTTGAACTAGACTGTCAAGCTTTTGTCTCCAACTCTACAAGAAGTTAGTTAGCACATTTCATACAACGCAGGTACCAGCCATGTACACACTTGTTGATTTGCCCAGCTCAACAATGATGTACACTAGTACACAGAAGACAAGACAGAAGGAGTTTCAAATTCAAACCCGGTTTCAATCTAACTTGCTTGGTCCAATTAATTTCAGTGTCTCTAGAAATAAAAACAACTGGAACATTTATTTCAATAAGGCAGTTCAAAGGAACAAAATTGGATCAAGATTGTTTATTGTGATTTCAAGATAGCTGCACAAATCCAAATGCCAGACGTTTTTAAATAACTTTTTTGAGAAGGGGAGGAGAGATTCTGAGGCCTTTATGGATTCTCCCCTTGAGGATTTACTAGTGGATTTCAAGAAACACTTGCCGATTTGCACCAAAAGAAAAACAAGACCCTTCTTCCCTCAGACTCAGAGGCTTTCTCAAGTCAATACGAGCCCAAAATACATCTTATAATCACAGTTGTTACAAAAGCACCTGAATTAGGCTTGGGCACACAGGCAGGACTCCCTACTGACAATATGATAAAGCAAGCCTCTTGCCTCAGTGAGGCTGAAAAGCATTGCTCAGACCTAAAAACAAACAGCAGATTCTGAAAAACTCATAAATTGGGAAGTCAACACCCTGAAACTTTGGGCAAATGGGTCTTGAAATGCCTTTAAAAAACTGCCTTTGAAAAACAACAACTAAAATTACACCTAAACAGCAGTGGGTGAGCCAAAACCATGGCAGTGCACAGACAACAGAATAGAATGTAACCAAGAGGCAGGGTGGTTAGAGCATCACACTATGACAGGAGAGAGCCGAGTTCAAATTCCTCACACAGTCACAGAAATTGCCAGGGTAATCTTAGGCCAGCCAAAATCCCTCAACCTAACTTAAGCCTTAGAGCTGCTGCTAGGATAAAATGGGCAAGTGGTGAAAAGGTGGATGTCACTCTGTGTTGCAGATGGTGCTCAGTGAGAACGGCAGGGCAGAAGGGAGGAAGACCAATGGTAAGTGGGGCAAGAGCAAATGACAGGCAGAGCCAACTCATTCCAATATTTTCTGGCTGTAAGTAAGAAGGCAAGCAGTTGAGGGCTTCTGGAAGCCACCCTGGGAGGCTTTTCAGCTGAAGAGCAGAGCAAACCTGCTTTAAACAAAACATGCATATATCTGAAGAGTGCTTTATTTAATTAGAGTATTTTAATCTTGCTCTTCAGTTGAAAAGGCTTCCGGAGAAGCTTACTAAACATCATTAGTCCCTGACCTCAGGCTTATAGTCTAAAAGACACGATACAAAAGAAAAAAGGGATGAGGAGGGAGGAGAGAAAAAGCGCCAGTTCTTAAAGCTGGGACGGAAGCAGTTCAGATAACCTGATGGAAAGGCAGTTGCTAGACGGCAGATGGAAGAGCACTTCAGTGGCTCCCCCTTAATGCTCTCCACATTAAAGGGCAACCACAAACTCCAAGGTGGGTTCTGTTGCTGAAAGTTGATTCCACAAGCCTCACAAACTCGTGTGAGATTTAACAGCTGCTGAATCATCCCCATTTAATGTGCCCTGGAAGTACAGAAGTCCTATGCACACTTCTTAAAGGAACCTCAGACCCCAAGATGGAAATAATTACCCATCAAATCCACTGGCAATTAGCTTAGCCACCATGCCCACAGGAAGATGGGGCAAGGAAACCTTCCCACCATTGAGGTTTTCATTTTTTCGCATTGGCTCAGCTCCTGTACTTTTAAGAGGAGTCTGAAGCTCCCCCACCCATGTGACTCTACCTCCATGCCAGGAAATAGATTTGCTCACTAAATTTCTGTACATTGTGAGGAGAACAAGAGCCATCCCTTCCCCATAGGAGTGAAATAGAAGAGATGACCTCAGCTCCTCCAAATACCCATCACGTCTGCTTGGGTGGTGGGTCTACAATCCCCTCCTTTTGCTCACCCCTGAGAACTCAAGGTGATAGGGCTACAGGCATTGTTGCCACCTCTCCCTCTACCAATGCTTTGGGGCCTCGGAAGGCTAACCTGGGGCCTTCCAAACACTGACAGCAACTCCTATCTTGCATGGCCAAGGGTCAGGGTGGTGAATGTTACAGTTCAGCAATTGCATCTGGAGGCCCACAGCTTAGTCACCTCCACTTTAGAAACCTGAGCTCCATGAAGTGCAGCCCTGCCCATCATTTCACTGCATAGCCACTGCTGGGGGAAAGCTGCACCTCTTGAATTTCAGTCTGCCATGCAGCTTTTGAAAGCTGCAATAGACCTGCCTGAGGAAAAGAAAAAGAGAAGCTCTCCAGCACAGTAGCTGATAGGGTTGACATAGAAAGTGATATTGGCAGGGCTTATTTTCTGGGGCGACACAGACCCCTAAACATTTTGTGAATCTAAGTTTGGCCTCATTGAGGGGCGGTATTTCAATATGAGTAGGGAAATGAGAGTACCCCTAAACTTTTTTTTTTATAAGAAAAAAAGCACTGGATATTGGTACCGTCATTTTTCCACTGCCCCTGGCAAGGCTCGTAGATCTCTAAGGAACTGTTATTGTTATTTATGATTAATGGGGAAAGACTCTATTTATTTTTATTGTATTTTTTAAATTTTACATTAGGGTCAAAACTCTGTGACAGAGCAAGTACTGTGCAAAGACATTGCCTGGTTCAAATCAAAAATCCCTGCCTGAAACTCTAGAGAGCCTATTTAAAGAAAACTGGAAATGCTTTGTAGATTATTTGGAAAATTATTGTAAGTTCAGTAGTATTCAGTAAATTCAGAAGTAGCAATCACTGAGAGATAAAACTGAGAAAATAAAAAGATAGTGATTAATTAGACTATGTACAGTCATACCTCGTGTTAGAGACGCTTTGGGTTAATTTTTTTCAGATTGCGTCCCGCAGTGACCCGGAAGTAACGGAACGGGTTACTTCCGGGTTTTGCCGCATGCGCAGACGCTCAGAATGATGTCATGCACATGCGCAGATGCGGGTTGCGTTCTGCTCATGATGCGAACGGGGCTCCGAAACGGATCCCATTCGCATCCAGAGGTTCCACTGTAGTGGAAAAGATAATAAGTGAACCATGGAAAGGGTGGGGGAAAGACAAAATTAAATCTGTATTTGGATTATTATCTACTTTTTAGATTGTAAAATGAATATGAGAAATATTATTATTGGGTTCTTTTTAAAAGAAACCCTAGAGAGCCACCCCCAGTTGAATGTTGATAATAAGGGAACCAGACAGACCAGTGATCTGACTTGGTATAAAGTAACTTCCTATGCTCCTAGATCAAATTATTCTGAGGCAGTTTATAATCAGAAAAGAGATGAAAATGTTTTAAAAGGTGTGAAGATGCTTGTGTGTGTGTGTGTGTGTGTGTGTGTGCACGCGCGCAATACAGACCAGACTACAAAATCCATTTAAATCTAAACAATGTATCTTAAATGGTCTTGATGAGCAAAAGGCAGCATGCTAGATCTCCTCACCTGCCCCATCTTCACAACAACCCTGCAAGGTATCAGACTGGTAAGAGCTTCAGCAGGTGCAGCCTGCCCTACTGTGGGGGGAAGGAGAGAGCTGCACCCTTTTTACTTCTGCCTGTCATGCCAGCTCTTTGTAAAGCAGCCTCGTCTTAGTCCCCGCCCCACTCAGGCATACCAAGCCCCGCCCTTTCAGATAGACCACGCCTACTGGGCGAGGTTTGTTCGAACCGCAAGTCACGCCCACCCGAGAGTTCGACGGTTGATTACCGTTGCGCGAAAAGCTGCGGGAAGGCTGCCTCGGCGCTGCTAGGCTCCATGCCTACGGCGCCTCCCGCGTATCATCCCTCCCGCTCTGGGACCGACCGGCACTCCGGCTCGGCTCGGCTGGTCGACTAGGCTCGCCGGCCAACAACCCTTCGCTGAAGCACCCGGGCGCCCGCCCACATTTCCCGCGCCAGCAAATTGCCGCCTCGGGTGCTCGCCTGCGCCACACCCTCACGTAGGTACACTGACCAATCAGAAAGCCGTCCTCGCAGCATACCGGGGCACCTCGCAAGGCCGGCTCCTGCCTACTCAACCCGCCAGCCAAGACAGTCAACCATTCAAGAAGCACCTCTGAAGATTGGGGGCGGAACTCCCCCCAAAATCCCGCCTCCGCCAGACTCGGAAGCCAATCAACGCCTTCTGAAGGACGCAGCGCACCCTGGGATTTGTAGTCCGCGGCGGGGATGAGTTTCTTGCTTTCTCTTACGCGCGTAAAAGAGGCAGCTCCTTCGCCCCCGACCTCCCAAATATTTAGGTGCATTTCGCGAAAATGTTAACTTGCTGATAGCTGCTAGTGCGCGCGCGCATGGAATCAAATAAATTGCAATATACAAACACCACAGATTGGAGGGAAGCACCTCCTGGCCAGCCCCAGAGGAACCATTCACCTGGGAAGCTTGTAGCCAGGGCTGCTGCACCAAACAGCTGTAAAGCCTTTGGGAGGCAGAGACACGAGAGGGCATTAGAAGAGAGTGGGAAGGAAAGAGGGACAGAGGCCAGTGTTGCCTGTGGACTCCTGACCATCATTCAAAGCACCGCAGGGTGCCATGGCACACTGGTGGAAAACCACTGGGTTAGACCATTCATGGAGGGCAGATCCATCAGTGGCCATTAGTCACAAAACTTTTACAGTGGTACCCCGGGTTACAGACACTTCAGGTTACAGACTCCGCTAACCCAGAAATAGTACCTCAGGTTAAGAACTTTGCTTCAGGATGAGAACAGAAATCGCTCAGCGGTGGCACGGCGGCAGCCCGAGGCCCCATTAGCTAAAGTGGTACCTCAGGTTAAGAACAGTTTCCGGTTAAGAACAGACCTCCAGAATGAAATAAGTTCTTAACCTGAGGTACCACTGTATGTCCAAAAACTGTGCACCTGAAAACATCAGAAACTGGGGAAGCAACACAACAGGGGAAGGCTATTGCCCTTGTCTCCTACTTAGGTGCTTCGCATAAGCATCTAGTTGACCCCAGTGGGAAACAGGATGCCTGATTTTGAGGATGGCTGGCCTTGATTCAGCAATGGCTCTTTATCATCAACATAGTTAAGTTAGCAAATTAAATTTAAAAAACAATACTAAGAATGTCACCATCCAATGATCTATGAGTTTCTCTCTCCCAAAATAGCACGTTGCATTTCTCTTCACTGGAGAGGGAAACGAGAAGAGGGCCCCCATGAACACAGTAGAAATTCCTAAGAGGCACAGAAGTGTTTCCATATGTGAGACTTTCAAGAAGAGGACGGGGTAAGAAAGGAAAGTGATGGGGAGCGTGATTCAAGGAAAAAAGAGATGTTAATTAAAACACATCTCAGTCGCTTAAATCTGAGGGATTCCCCTCCCCCCCCCCAAAAAATCAATTTTTTCAATATAGATAAAAGGTTACAATTTGGGGATGGGGAGAGAGGAAAATAGCATTTTAAAATTCCTGGGAAAGGCAGCTTAGCAGCTTTCCTAGATGAAAGCAGCTTCAGCAGAAATCTCAAAAAGGCAAGGGTCCTTGTTCAAATGAGTCCCCCACCCTGCCGCCAAGCCCCCAAGTGGGAGAAAAGTTTAAACTCTGCAGTGATACAGGAAATTCAACCAGAAGAAAACAAATAGACTGCAGTCAGATTCCCCTTAAAACACACATACAGAGTTAGAAAGACAAAAGCCTGAGACTTCCACTGAGGCAAGATGGCGAGCATTCTGAGGTCTGCCAGCACCAACTGGTCCCCGGGCCTCCAACACTGCCATTGCCACCACCGCAATTGGGGGAGGGAGAAACCAGGGGTGCCCAACATGACAACCCAGGAGGCTGTGCACAACCCCCTCAACCCCACGGGGACTGGGAGCAGCTTATCAATGGCCCAGCAGAGTTCCAAGGCCCGGAGGCATCCGGAGCGGAACAGAAAATGAAAAGATAGAAACCTGGCAAGCCAAAGATGTACACTGTCTAAAAGACTTCTACAAAAACAACAAACCCATACCAACACAAGAAATGCAAGACAAACTAGTGGACACCAAAATACCTTGGCTAACACGCCATCAACTACATGCCTTCTTAAACAATCCAGCAGTAAAATCAGCAGCCACTAGGCCCTTGACCCCCTTCGAAAACCTCCTCCTAACAACAAGGGACATGGCAAAGGGATGGTATCCACAATACAGTGGTATCTCGGAAGTCGAACGGAATCTATTCCGGAAGTCCTTTCGACTTTAAAAAGTTTGGAAACCAAAGCACGGCTTCCGATTGGCTGCAGGAACAATCAAAGACCAATGGGAGCACAATATAGGGTATGAAATTAACCCCACCCAATGGACTAGAATGTGGTCTAAACCTCCCTTTAAGTCCATATCAGCCAAAATATAAGGGAACTCACTCTGAAACTCACCTACAGGTGGTACTTAACACCATGGAAACTAGCACTAATACCCAGGAACCTTACCAAAATGATGGAGAGGGTCACCTCCACAGGCACATACCTCCACATGGGATGGAAATGCCCTAAAATCCAACCTTACAAGAGATATGCAAAATAATTAAACAGGTATTATAACTCACCCCAGAACCGGCTTCATAGCCATACACTGGAGATACCTGTCAGGAGTAAACACGGGCCAATGGTATCAAATTGTATGGAAAACAGCCATACTAGAAAAGCTAACCAATAAACTGAAACTGACACAGGGACAATAGAAGAGGACGCCTTCACCCCAGTATGACTCCCCTTTATCACATACGCAGCCCAACAAGACAACATCAAGAATTTTCCGACAGCATATGAATCAATCTGGCTTACCTGACCCAACAAGCCCCCCGCCCCCACAAATGCAAACAAACCCCACTGCAGGCGACCAACCCCATCCTGCCCCCCAATACCTCTCCCTACCAAGGTAATGTAATAAACGAATAGAATGAGAACCTACCCAGCTGATGCTGACACAAAACCCACAAGTACAATATATAAAAGAGTATAAGCCTCACCACACCACACCACACCACCCCTCCTCTTCTTCCCCAACCTTATACCGTACTCAGCACTAATGCCTCACAACAAATACAACTGATTTGTAAGAAAGACCGTACAACCCGGAAAAAGAGACAAGCTATGTACGTTTGTGAACCAAGAAAATCTTTAATAAAAATAAACAGGGTCACACAGTGTCATAAACCACTTCAATACATAATCAGAATTCTGATCAGAGCTCTGCTCCAATTCAACTCCCTTTCTCTGGCTTGCTGTTGCCAACAGACTCATAGCTAGCTGAGGGCAAAAGGCCCAAGCTGGCTTACAGTCAAGGGTGATGCGGGGGGGGGGGTGTCTGCCGGAAACGTGGGCAGCCCAGTCTATGTGTTCTGGCTGTCTCCCCTCCTGTGTGAAGCCAGCAATCTGGAAAGGCTTGTGAGAACTTCAGCCTGATACAAACCGTGCCTTGTTTAGAAGTGTAAATCCCACTTGCATCTGCACCATACATCTAAAACACACTCAGGCCACTTTAAATAACTGTGGTTCCCCGCAAAGGATCCTGGGGACTAATTGGCTAAGGGTGCTGAGAGTTGTTAGGAGACCCTTCTTGGCCCCCCCCAGAGATCAATCTCTCTTCTCAGCGAACTATAGTTTTGTGAGGGAAATAGGGAGTCTTCTAACAACTCACAACACCCTGAACAAACTGCAGTTCCCAGGATTATTTGTGGGACGCCATGACTGTTAAAGTGGTAAAATGATTATTTCATGGTGCAGATATATGACTGGGATCTTAACCATGATTAGGATGCCAGTGTAGGAGACCCTAGAAGGGGGCCACCCACAGGTGGGCTACCCAGAGAGGGCTTTGGCCTGTGGACCACTGTTTGCTTAACAACAGCCCATCAGATGCCTGTGGGAGGCCCAAAAGCAGTACCCAAACACAGGAACACCCTACCCTCCTATGGTTTCGAGCAACAAATATTTCCATTTGACAAATGGTGGACTGGATGTGGAACCAAGTATCTCAGGGATGGATAGCCTCAGTCCCAGATGTGGCCCACTGGCATCTCAATATGGCCCTTGAAATGCTCTTTAGGCCAGTGTTTCCTTTTTCTGACTGTGGCCCCCTCTGACTTGTTTCCTTCATGTGCCCCCCATGGACTTAGCCAAGGGGGAGACAGGGGGCAGTTGCCCCCCCAATAAGAAAAAATCAATGCCAACAAAAGTCCTGGATACACCCATGCCCTGCTGTCCTACCAGTAGAAAGGTAGATATGTAAATGTTTTGTTTATAAATAGTACATGTTTTATTTATAATTTATACAAAATACAGTTATACAAAATCATAGGAACATAATGAAATATTGTTGAAGCAGAAAAAGCACAGAATTATAGAGCTGGAAGGGACCCCAAGGGTCATCTAGTCCAACCCCCTGCAATGTAGGAATCTCAGCTAAAGCATCCATGGCAAGTGACCATCCAACCTCTGCTTAAAAACCCACAAGGAAGGAGAGTCCAGAACCTCCCGAGAGAGATCCATCTTCCATGTATTATAAAAAGCAAACAACACTTATTTGACCCCAGTTATTTGACACAGAGGGGGAAACCTACAGACGCAGTTCAAAAGGCGCACAGGCAGTTCTGTACATATGGGAGAATTTTAAAAAGCAATTGGTCCTCACTGACTTGGCGCAAAAAGATCTTGTCATCCGAGAGGAGCCCTGGCTGCCTAGATAAAATACTATAGCCCCCCATACCCCTACCTGGGAGTAAGGCCCACTGAACTCAGTGCAGCCTTCTTCTGAGTAGACAGTTATTTACTAGATGCAAGTGAGCTTGGCTAGGCACTGGGGTGCATTTCACCCTGCAACTTGCAGAGCCGGGCGACGCTGCTGACAGGCTCTGCACCCCTCAGCAACATCCAAAGGCCGTGATTGCACCCTGCACCTTGCAGAGTCAGGCCCAGACTGCCACCGCGCCCAGCACTGGCAGCAGCAACAAGCAGCGCCAGCTCACCCAGCCCTACCCATTGCCACCCCACCACTGCACTTAGCTGACCTGGGGGTTCTGACTCACAGGCTCTACTGGTCAAAATGGGAGCCTCAATGATCGCCCTATCCCTCCAGAAGCAAACCAGGACTGCTCCAAGAAAATGCACGTGGCGAAAAAGGAGCAGTAGGCCCTGGTGAGCTGCCCCCTTACCCACTTGTGATTGGCCAAGCGGATTGTCAGCCAATCAGGATCCCCCCCTTCCCTTATCACTTCCCTCTGTGGCCCCCTAACCTTGTGCTGTGGCCTCACATTTATGCAATTTTCATCTGTGACCCCCCCACCGGAATATCCTTGGGCTCCCAGGGGGCCATATCGCCCTCAGTTGGGAAACACTGCTCTAGGCTACTTCCCCACCTCAGCCACACTCCCTCCAGGGACAGACTTTAGTAATTTTTGTTTGTACGATGCCCTGATCCATGATCACTGCAGATGGTGACAGCAGTCACAAAATTAAAAGACCCCTGCTTCTTGGGAGGAAAGCAATGACAAGCCTAGACAGCATCGTAAAAAGCAGAGACATCACCTTGCCAACAAAGGTCCGTATAGTGAAAGCTATGGTTTTCCCAGTAGTGATGAATGGAAGTGAGAGCTGGACCATAAAGAAGGCTGATCGCCAAAGAATGGATGCTTTTGAATTCTGGCGCTGGAGGAGACTCTAGAGAGTCCCATGGACTGCAAGATCAAACCTCTCCATTCTGAAGGAAATCAGCCCTGAGTGCTCACTGGAAGGACAGATCCTGAAGCTGAGGTTCCAATACTTTGGCCACCTCATGAGAAGAGAAGACTCCCTGGAAAAGACCCTGATGCTGGGAAAGATGGAGGGCACAAGGAGAAGGGGACAGCAGAGGACAATATGGCTGGATAGTGTTCTCGAAGCTACCAGCATGAGTTTGACCAAACTGCGGGAGGCAGTGGAAAACAGGAGTGCCTGGCGTGCTCTGGTCCATGGGGTCGCGAAGATTCGGACAGGACTAGACAACTAAACAACAACAACGACGCCCTGAGCAAGCCCAAAATTTGGCACTCCTCAATGAATCTTCTCATTTATGGATCTTCTCAGTTCTGCCCCACCCCCAGCCCCCAGATCGTGCAGGGGAACTGCCTGCAGCATCCTAAATCTGGCACTGCCCCCTCTCCACAGGCCACAACACACAGCCCCATTGTGAGTAACAGACATGATTAACTTGGGCCCATTCACTCTCCCCCAATATATATCCCAGCACTGAGGGGACCCCCTCACTCTGTCATAATGCAGGTATGGGGGATATTTGGCCCTCCAGTTGCTGCTGAACTGCTATTCCCATCAGCCTCAGCCAACATGGCCCATGGCCAAGGATAATGGCAGCTGTGGGGCCAAGCATTCCCCACACGTGGCCTAATGGAAAGGCCAGCCCCACTAGATATTATGCATAGGAGCGGCTCACTTATTTGGAAGAATGAACAGTCAGCCATATTGCTGTGGCAAGTTCTGAATTGGCTCATTTGACTTTTGGTGCCGAGTCCTTTGCTGACGAGTATTTTGACAGGGGACACAATGCGTCTGTGCAGAGGCGCACAGCACCCCCGCTACAACTAGGGATAGGTAGATCAGCCTATCTCTGTTTCATGTCAGTTTCTGTTTCAAGTCACTCCTTTACCTCCTGTTTTCTGTGTTTTTTTTAAAGAACACTAAAAATCCACATTTCAACCACACACACTTTCTGCATGTCCATTTCACTAAAACACACATTGTATATGTACCCCCGCCCACAAATAATGTTTTTTTACTGGTTTCCCCCCTAAGATATGCATCTCTGAAAACAATTTCACTGCAAAATATACCTTTCCAAGAGCATCTTTTGAACCAAAACAGAATTCAGAGAAGTATATATTCCGATAGATAATTGAGCTCTGGTTTGAACGCAAGTACAGTGGTACCTCGGGTTACATACGCTTCAGGTTACATACGCTTCAGATTACAGACTCCGCTAACCCAGAAATAGTACCTCGGGTTAAGAACTTTGCTTCAGGATGAGAAGAGAAATCGTGCTCCGGCGGCGTGGCAGCAGCGGGAGGTCCCATTAGCTAAAGTGGTACCTCAGGTTAAGAACAGTTTCAGGTTAAGAATAGACCTCCAGAATGAATTAAGTACAGTACTTAATCTGAGGTACCACTGTATTGGAACTGTGGATTTGGTTGGCTTTCTTGAAAATGTGGTCTGAACAACATTCTGAATAACGGCCAGAGACTTTGCCAGTTCAATCTGCCAATTAGTCACAGAATTCAGCCTGCTGTTCTGGAACTACAGCTTTGCTTAACTCCAAATATTTAGCTCCATTGACACATCTATTACCACCAAAATAAAGAGAGAGGAGGGAGGGATAGAGGGGGAGAGAGAGGGGGGGGGAGATAGATTTCAACCATTCTTGCTCATTTCCCAGAAAAAAAGTGAGGGGGCGCACATGCTTTTAAAGAAACAAAGCAAACCGCAGCTCAAAGATCTCACTCTCTGTCTCAGGAAGTTTCTATTTCCAGCCACAGCAAAATTATTTCTTCCTCCTCATCTTCTGTGTCTTTGTTGTCTTCTTCCCCCTCCCCTCCACAACCAGGAATAAAAAAATAAACACAAAACTCTTATAGCCAAGTAAGATAAACCACGATGTAGTGCGCTCTTGTGGCCCCGCAATGGAAATGCAGGCTCTGGCACACCCAAGCTAGTTGATAGGGTTTCTCCCCAAGCTATGGGTTTTAAATATATGCCAGTGCCATATATGTGCAGCATCAATAGAAGCTTGTACCAAAATTCCCTACCCCTCGCACTTCCCAGAAATAGTGGAAGTCCCTTGGAAAGGGGTTCTAGGAAAAGGTTTTCATCTTTGGAGCTTGGCTTGCAGCATATTGCAAACGCAAAAACAATACACTATCAACCCCTGTGTTATTAGAAGGGGGGAAATGAGCACCAAAAACATTCATCTATCAAGGAAGTCACCCTTGGCAAGATTGCAGAAGAAGCAAAAAAAGAAAGAAAACAAAATCACAGCCTGAAATGCAATATGGTTTTTTTTTTTGAGGGTGGGGGGGATATCTTGCTAAAGGCTTCCTTCCTTACCTCATGCTGTCAGCATTTCTTGCCCATTTAGCATGAACAAGAGGGAGGGGAGGGGAGAGAGAGGCTAATTTTTCAAAAATGAGAAGGAAGGCTATAAGAAATGGGGAAGAGTTAAGCCTGAATGACGCACATTCTTCAGCTTTGATGCTACCAAGTTTAAAAATCTGAGGTCCCAATTTTTCAAGAACCAGAGCGAGTTCTCCCTGCCCTCTCCTTAGCCCAAGCCAGGGCAATCCACAATGCAGCAGTGAGGAAAACCACATCTCAAAGGAATGGTAGCAAAGCTCAGAAGCACAGCCCGGCTCTGAAAATCCTGGCTGCACACCAAGAACACACTGGTAAAGAAGGCGGGGGGGGGGGGAGAGAGAGAGAGAGAGAAATTCAGTTCAGTTTGCATTTAAAGGCGAACCTGTCTAATTCACACTTTCTGAAACTATCCATGAACTGAAACACAAGCATCTTTCAAATTTCGAGCTTCTCCTAAATGTTGCAGTGAGGTTCTCCAGCCAAGTAATATGTGCAAATATGCATAATGTGTGCATAAAAGGGCACACTTTGTGAAAATAGCATACAAAAATGCATCACACCACAGGAAATTTGCTTTGCAAAAGCATGTATCTCAGGCAAATTTGCGTACAAATGGGCATATTGCAAGACACGTGCACTAAAATGCTGATGAATTTTTTCATGAGGACCTTTAAAAATGACAACAATAATAACTGAAAACTGATGTGGAAATATGGAGAACTGAATTTAAGATTAGAAAAATAAGAAGCAGAGAGAAACTGAAATTACATGCTCACCAATTCCTACGCACATTTGCAAATAAATGAGGCCCCTCAATTTATCCTAGTAAACTCATATGGTATTTAGCCAATTACTGTAGCATCAGGATACAAAAAGAAGTTTTGAAGAAATAAGCATAATTTGTTTTTAATCAACCTTGCAGATAAGCCTACAAAGCAGATAAGCCTGCATGGGGGGGGGGGTAACCATCTTGCTAGAAAGGATGCCTACTTGTGGCCAACAAGACTGTCAATATTTTGCAAGAGGGATTCAAACCCAGAAGGGAAATTTAGACTTGCACAATTAAGGTGGATTAAAACCTTCTGTTGCTAGCACAAATCCAACTTTTTTTAAAAAAATAAACCAGACTGTTTGCAGTTAGGAAAGTGACAGGAAAATGCACTGAAAAGTATGGGATGAAAAAATAAATAGAGAGAAGACTTATTAAGCACCAAACAAGCAAATCGGAATGAATGCTCAATGAAGATTGGATATAATCTAACAACTGTGGAAGCTTTGTGTAAGAAAATCATGATGGATGCTCAATAAAAATGTCATCTGGAGGAGCCCATAGAGTACTAGCCTCTTAGAAAGCTAGTAAAACAAAAAGGCCAAGTGGACTGGTAGAAAAGGAAGACATTGATCTATCTCTTCTCTGTCTGCCTGTTGCATTTCCAGGCTCTTAGTAGAGCAAAAGGATTTCCATCCTTTTTGCTGGCATAGAAACCAAGAAGGTTGGTGGAAGAGGAATGGGGCTTGGACACTTGCCTGCAGGAAATTCCTGATCACCTACTTGTACCAGGCAAGCTGTTAAGCACAAAAATGAATAACATTTATTTATAAAATACTGAGGTTCGTTTAAAAAAATGGGTGGGGAGAATTCAAAAAGCAACCACAGATTGTGGATTATGAAATGGCTTCATTTAGGAATTTTACAAGTGGCTCTGCAATTCAAAATATAATTGAGCCCTCCAGTGAAATGATCACCAGAGTCATCTCAGAAACGGGTGTTCCCTCCTGGTTGTGAGAAAAAGAGGGGTGAAAACTGAGACAGGAGCCAAAGAGCAACATTAATCAGGGACTTTCTAATTAAAATAAATCTCTTGCTATTCCTGTTCACTCTAAGGGGGCTTTATGGCGGATACCATCCCAGTTGTTTGTACTCCAGCTCTATAACCTGTCCACCTTGAGCTCTATATTTGAAAACTCCATCAGGGCGAGTTCTAAGCATTAACTCACAGCAAGGGTGGGAGATCTTTTTCAGCACATTCCAAGGATGGCCGCAGCAAGGGAAGTGAATTTTACCACTGTTCAGTAGGCTATTTTGTGTGTGTGTCACAAAAGGATTCAGGGGAAATGTTCTAGGGTGCACCCTCAGTCCATGTGGAGCATCATCTAGGCCTGTCATGCCTCCCACACTGAACCAAAAGTGCAGCCATGGGTTGCTGTCTCCACAGAAGGGTGGAAGCAGATGACACAGTCTTTTGGGGAAGCTGGTCTGCTTCTGCATTCCTGACCTTCTGACTGAGGAACCTTTGATAATGCCCAGATCTCACCCTGTCTAATTTCTTGTCAAGTAGCTCAGTTCCATCCTGTGGCCCAAACAGAAATACAGTGGTACCTCAGGTTACATACGCTTCAGGTTACATACGCTTCAGGTTACAGACTCCGCTAACCCAGAAATAGTGCTTCAGGTTAAGAACTTTGCTTCAGGATGAGAACAGAAATTGGGCTCCAGCGGCGCGGCGGCGGCAGGAGGCCCCATTAGCTAAACTGGTGCTTCAGGTTAAGAACAGTTTCAGGTTAAGTACAGACCTCTGGAACGAATTAAGTACAGGTACCCTGTAGTGGGTTAAGAGCAGACCATTGAAATTAAAAGTCCTGAATTAGTAATGTCTATTATTTCCAATGGTTCTACACTGAGTAGGCCTAGTACTGGATACAACCAAGTGGACTTTTAATTCCACTACAGTTGTTAAGCAGGTTACAACTGCCATGTTTGACTGCTTTGCAAAATGTCATGTAATTATTTTTATATACAATAAAGCTTTAATGCAGTAATCACACAGTGTGCGTTTATTGCATTTCATCTCTTTCTAACTTCACTGCTAACATTAGATAGATAGACAGAGACAGATATCAACACACACATACACATGTGTACACACACACACATACATACATACATACATACATACATACACACACACACACACACACACACCCATCTTGGGATAACAAATCATGCATCTGATAGTGGACTTTAAAGTTAAGTCACGGTGGTGATTTCTACATGACAAACTCCTCTGAACAGAACACTTCTCAGTCTCCACTGATTCTGCTACATCTGTGCAGCAGCTGTAATAGGATCATGCAGTCATTCCAGTGCAAAGATACAGTCAAATTGCCAATCCCCAGAGCAGCTTGCAGTTGCATCTCTGCCTGATGTTCAGGAACACAGGAAGCTACTTCGTTTGACTCAAACTATTGGTCTATTTCAGGGGTCCCCAAAATAAGACCTGTGGGCTGGATAAGGCCCGAGGGACTCGTTTATCCGGCCCATGGTGACCCCCGCTACCCGCTCTTACCGGCGCTGTGCTGCACGGCTGCCCACTTCCGGGTTGAAGGAGCACTGGAAATAGCTTGTGCGCATGTGCAAGTGTTATTTGTGCATAAAGGTAAAGGTAAAGGGACCCCTGACTGTTAGGCCCAGTCGTGGCCGACTCTGGGGTTGCGGCACTCATCTTGCTTTATTGGCTGAGGGAGCTGGCGTACAGCTTCCGGGTCATGGGGCCAGCATGACTAAGTCGCTTCTGGCAAACCAGAGCAGTGCACGGAAACACCGTTTACCTTCCCGCCGGAGTGGTACCTATTTATCTACTTGCACTTCCTGCTTTCGAACTGCTAGGTTGGCAGGAGCAGGGACAGAGCAACGGGAGCTCACCCCGTCGCGGGAATTCGAACCGCCGACCTTCTGATCGGCATGTACTAGGCTCTGTGGTTTAACCCACAGCGCCACCAGCGTCCCGTTATTTGTGCATGCACAAGCATTATTTCCAGTGCACGTCCGGGTCAGAGAAGGCCCGTGCACATGCGCACAAGCTATTTCCAGTGCTTACCCGGAAGTGCGCCGGAAATAGCGTGTGCGCACTCGTATGGGCACGCGCTCGCCCGCTCGCCACGTCATCGCCGCTGGCCTGAGGCGCGGTAAGTTTGCTGACCCCTGACTCCATTCAGTCCAGCATTGTCTACTCTGACTGGCAGCAGTTCTCCAGAATCTCAGGCAGAGGTTCCCCCCATCCTCTGCTCAGCAGTGCTGTCAGAGCTGGAGTTTAGGGCAGAGGTCCAGGGCTCTACTCAGCAGAAGAGGCCCCCAAATGCAGCACGTTTTGAGGCAAGTGACCCTATACTTTGCCACTTAGAGAGGCAGGGAGCCCATTTATGAAGTCCAATTGACATAGGAACCTTCTGCATGCAAAAACGTGTCCTCTGCCAGTGAGAGACAATCTCTCCTTTCTCAGCTGGGCCCCTTTCTAATCAGGAAATAGTATTTCATGCAGAAACAGAGGCCTCCTTTGAGGGCGATTCTTGCTCCTATGTGTTCAAAAAGTGAAACCTTTTCAGGAGAAAAAGAGTAACAGTGGGCATCCAATTTTAATTAAAGGGATCGAGGATGAATTGCTACTGTGATGTTTCCTCCAACCTACCTCGCATCACATTGACAGAAATCAAAAATTTACATATGCAAACCAATTCAGGCAAAAATGTGGCCTAGAAATCAATTAGAAGAGTTGTCACAACATTTATTTATTTATTTTAAATGGGACAAGGATGATAATAGCAAAGCCATCAAGAGACCTGGCGCACTCTGTTCACAGCGCTGGGGGAAATGTTAAAATCCACTCTCATCAGTTGCCAGCTTTTAAGACCTCAAAGCAATATTGCAGCAAAGGAATCCAACATTGTCACTGTCACGGCTAAGGCTGTAATTTCCAAGAAATTCATTCAGGCACATGCCAAAACCACGAGGAACCAAAAAGGAAGGGTATTTCTGCCTAGTCCTATGAAAAACAAATCCTAGAAGAACCAAGGGAAGAGGGGGAAATCTAGCCAAAGAAACATCACGGTTACATTAGGCTGTAGTACTGAACATAAATACCCTGTTAAATAGAAAGATAAGCTATCCTCCATCTCTTGACACGATCCTTGAATCTTTATTAGTTGCCAAGCAGACAGAAACCCAACAGGTGAAGGCTTTCTCATCTCCATGCTGGACAAAGGTGCCCTTGCTGAATTTAAAGGCCTTCAAGAAATGGGGGGAAGAAGAGGGGAGGCACCTGGAAAGGAATAACAAATAGGCACAGATGTTACGGTATAGCAGTTTGAGCGACAACACCCAAACTGTGCGCCAAACCATATGAAAGAACAGTTTGGGGGGGGGGAACTAATTCAATAATGAAAGGCTCCACAGGGGGTTTTCAATAGATCTGCTGCTGGACTGTGGTCTATCTCCTCTCACTTTTCACAGGTTGCTTCCAGAAAGCTTGTTTATTGAGTATCCATCCCAATTTGTTTGACTATAGAGATCAGATGAAGTGGGGAAACCAAGGTTTGTTCATTGCACCCTCCAAGAATGTCCATTGTCACATAACGCTAAGTCAACCCATCTGATTTGTTTTGTCCCTGCCAGGGAAGAGAAGGGAGTAGGGAATGTTCTGTGTTCGTTCACAGTAAACCCAAATAAGCTATGGTTTGCCACTATGTGCATACTGGGCTGATAATTGATCTGTGCTTTAATACCCAGTGGGTGTAGCCACTAATAGTCCTATTCAGGGTAGGCCCATTGAAATGAATAGCTCTCTTAGGGTCATTACTTTCAATGGGCCTGCTCTGATTAGGTCTAACATTGCATACAACTCCTGGTGGGTGGGTGGGTGGAGGGGGCTTAGTAATGGTTTTTAATGACAGGTGGGAGGGCTAGATTGCAAACTCTCCTAAACTGTAACAAGGCTGCTGCACCAGCCTCCTGTCTTGGAGAATTTCAGAGAAACATAGATAGGCTAAATATTATAAGAAGAGCTCTCCTTGATCAGATCAAAGGGTTCGACTTGGTCCAGTGTTCCATATCTTACAGTAGCCAATCAGATGCTCTTAGGAAGCTCACAGCGAATGCAAGCAGACATTCATATTCTCCAGCAACTAGATATTCAGGGGTTGAGAGCCTCATGGTGGATGTTCCATTCAGCCAACACAGCTAATAGCCATTGATAGCCTCTCTCCCTCCTCCTCCAGGAATTCATCTAATTCCCCTTTTAAAGCCATCTAACAGAGTGGCCTTCACAGCATCTTGTGGCAGCGAATTCATACATTAATTATGTATAGTATGAAGAAATACTTTCATTTGTCTGGCTTCGGCCCACTGCCAACCGATCAATTTCATTGCATGACCCTGATGGAGATTTGATATATGTATGGCTATAGATTGATAGATACAGCTGTGCAAACATTCTCCACGCTGTGCAGAATTCTATAAAGTTGCATTCTTTTTTTTTTTTGCTACATAAAGCAGTCCCAAATTCAACAAATCTGTTGATAGGCGGGTGTTTTTTAATTTCTTACTGGAATGAGAAAGTTGGTGATGTGTGAGGCCATATTTACCATTCCCTATTAGTCTATTAGTCAAATCTTCTATTTTGCACTTTTGTTTAATAACTATGTTATTCTTATTTTTCTGGAGAGAGAGAGAGAACTAGCTGTTGTATGCAGTATTCCGAGTGCAGCTGCATTCTGGATTTATATAACGGCATGACAGACACTGAACTGTCTTAAATTCATCCCCAGTTCCAATAATCCCCAGCATGAGATTTGCTTTTTTCACCAACGCTGAATGCTGAATTGACAGCTTCATTGAGCTAACTGCCGCAACCCAAAAAAACAGTTTCCTGGTTAGCCCCCACCAATTCACACCCTTTCTATTTATATTTATACCAATTTACTAGGGGATGCACCCCTGTTTTCTCTGCTTGCCAACCCTGTCACCCCACCAGCCCATTCGTCAACTGTGTTTCCCCTCCACAAGACAACCCCCCCTTCCTTTACACTTCACCCACCCTTTCACTGCTCCCCATCCAGCTCACCCCCACAGCTCATCCCAACCCATTTTAAAGGATGAGACATTTCACAGAGTGGCTTGCTAAACCATTTGATGAAGCACCTCTCCCCGCTCTGTAAACCCTGCTGCTGCTGCTGCTGCTGCCACCACATTTAAAGGAGGGGGTGCTTCACAGAGTGGCTTGCTAACCCTCTCTGTGGATTGATTTTTCGCCTGGGCCATTGCTCGCCTGGGCCACCTGCCACCATAGCTGCTCACTGGCTCACTTGCCCGCCATTTATCATGCTGGAGTTGGGGTGGCCCCCTATTGGTCACAACACAAACTCCAATATGACAACAGCATTACATTTTTATGTACAGTGGTGCCTCTAGTTACAAACTTAATTCATTCCGGAGGTCCGTTCTTAACCTGAAACTGTTCTTAACCAGAGGCACACTTTCGCTAATGGGGCCTCTTGCTGCTGCTGTGCCACCGGCACACGATTTCTGTTCTCATCCTGGGGCAAAGTTCTCAACTCGAGGTAACTCTTCCAGGTTAGTGGAGTTTGTAACCTGAAGTGTTTGTAACTCGAGGTACCACTGTATTTAGGAAGATATGTCAAATTAGGGCCATTCTGCCCCAGGGTGCATCACTTTGAACCCCAACACTTGGAGTGCCCCCCCCCCATTGTAGGGTGAACAAATGACAAACAGGAAGATGCATACACACCCTGCAAGCAAATCAGGAAAGATGCAGGATTAATGCTCAAAGCAGAAGAACCACTCCGTAAACGGAACAGAACAAGTGTGTGATAAAGATCAGACAAACTCTAACCACCACACAAGCTTTGTGCAAACAAATCAGGATGAATGCAGGTCACCTGGAGAAGTGCTTCCTTAATTTCAACTTAATTTATGAGGTTTCTCCAAGCCCAGTTTTAAGACATCCTTCTGGAACAATTGGCTTGGGTTAAAGCCAATTAAACTACAATAGACAAATAATTTGGGAGGGACATTTTTAGGCCCCCAAGTCATATTCAAATGTCTCTTGGGGGGTAGTAGAATGTCCTAGAATAAATCAATTAAGTGTGATGTTAGAGGAAAGGGACTCAAGTCTCTTCTTCTGGATCCAATTTTATGGGAACATTCCCCCCCACCACCACCTCAAACACATTACACTGAAGAAGAGCCAACCATCATATGCAAGAGTAGACCCATTAAAATGGATGGACATAACTTACTCAAGTCCATTGACTTCATTGGATCTCCTGCGAGGATTACTAATGTTTGATATCACCTATTGTGATTTCCTATAAGAGAGATGGGGACCCTGTGGTCATCCAGATGTTATTGGACTACATCTGTCATCATCCTTGATTAAAGACCATGGTGGCTGGGGCTGATGGGAATTGGAGTCCCACAACATATGGTAAAGCCTCAGATGCTTGATGTAGAATATCTAGGTTGTAGGTCTCAAAAGGTAAAGGTACCCCTGACCGTTAGGTCCAGTCGTGGATGACTCTGGGGTTGTGGTGCTCATCTCGCTTTACTGGCCGAGGGAGTCGGCGTACAGCTTCCAGGTCATGTGGCTAGCATGACTAAGCCGCTTCTGGCGAACCAGAGCAGTGCATGGAAACGCCGTTCACCTTCCTGCCAGCGCAGTACCTATTTATCTACTTGCACTTTGATGTGCTTTCAAACTGCTAGGTTGGCAGGAGCAGGGACCGAGCAACGGGAGCTCACCCCATCGTGGGGATTCGAACCGCCGACCTTCTGATCAGCAAGCTTTAGGCTCTGTGGTTTGGACCACAGCGCCACCTGTGTCCCTAGGTTGTAGGTCTACTCCTGTGTAAATTCTCTAATGAAAAGTGCACCCTGGGCATGATTTTACCACATATCATTGGGAGGAGGTTTAATATTTATTTAGGGCAGGGAGTTAATCTCTCAATGGATTAAAACATTCTACCCTCAGGGAACACTTTCTGTATTGGCAAGCCTCCAAAACCAACAAATCAAAACCTCTGCCATGGAGCTGGTTCTGAGTTACAGGATTCTGGAGCATGTTCTAAGGTGCACATCTCACAGGAAGCTAGATGCCTTAAGGTCTGAATCAGTGTAAGGCAGACTCCTGCACATTTTAACACTTTACTCAGAACCATAGGGACTAGAATCTTATTGTATGTTTATGAGAAGAGCCATAGTTCAGCAGCAGAGCACATACTTTGCATGCAGAAGGTCTCAAGTTCACTCCCTGGCATCTTCAAATAGGACTGGGAGAAACCCCTGCCTCAATACCCTGGAGAGCTGTTGCCGGTTAGTGTGGAAAACACTGAGATAGAAGGACCAATAAGGTATAAGAGCAGCTACTTCTCTTACTAGTCTGGTAGACACAGAGAAGGAGGAACTGTGGGCAGCCAAGTGAATGGACTAGAGGAATAAATGTAGGGTTCCATCACTGCTATGGTCCCAGAACCTAGCAGCAATCCAGACTCAGAGGCACCAACTAGGGAGCTGGACCAAGCTCAGGGCTCTGAGCTGGCTGCTGTAGATCAGAAGACCACCCCTTGGGAGGATGTCCCATACCACACAGGGCCTCTTGGGTCAGAGGCAAGACCCTCACAGATGCCATCTCCTAAGCCCGAGCAATGCAATGCCTCCCACTGTACCTCACCTGTCCAACAACACATGGTACATACCACACAAGAGGCTATGGGATGGAGGACGAGTGCCCATCTCCAGGGCAGAAAGTTGTCCCTTTAAAACTCTGAAGTTCTCTACAAGGGGGATGAGCCTGAAGAGGGACTCTGCAGTTAAAGCTTTTAAAGGTCCCCATCTGCAGCAAGTTGCTCACTCAGTGCTCTCTGTGATCCTGCAACCCCTGGCCAGCCTTACAGATCTGGTATTGGACCAGATCATGAGGATCCTTGCTCCACAACTGCCACAGAAACCATGTGGGCGGCCAGAGGGTGGAAGTTTCCTCCTCCTTGCCTAGCACAGAAATGAGAAGGGCCAGTAGTTCTAGTGAGCTTACTTACATGCATGGGTGTAGCCAGGGAGGACAGGGGGGCAGCTGCCTCCCCCCCCCAAATCAAGTAAACAAATAGAAATACTTAACTAACCAATCTCATCAAAGATAGCTCGGTTCTGCCCCCTCCCCCACATAAGCCTGCCCCCTAACATAAATCCTGCATACACCCATGCTTACAAGGTGCCCTTACAGCATTCTTGTGGTGGAGGCAAATAAGTTAGGGGAGAAAACACACTGCCTTACCAGCAAAGTCAATGGTTCAGGATGATGGGAATTGTGGTCCCACAACATCTTGGAGGGTGGGGAGGAAACACCACCCCTGCCTTGTTATATTCAATCCAAGGGTGGCCCTGGCTGTCAATCTCCTCCTCCTCACTCTCAGTGTTGCTCTTGTAGGGCTCAGCAAGGAGGAGAATTAGGGCACAACCAGAATTAGTTGTCTCTGCTTTTCACTGGCTGTGATTCCACCTGTTATGGGGTCTGTCTCTGCCCATCACTGGCTCTGGCTCCACCTCCTGTTGGTCTCTTTGCCTTCAGCCCCACCAGTCCCAACAAGCACCAGTCACCATTGGGGGCTATATGCAGTTCCACGTCCAGTTGTAGCTCCTCAGTGGAAAGAAAAGTGCACTCTGCATGAACTCAGAAGCACACATTCTGAGATCCCCGTCTCTCCCAAACTCAAAAATGAGGCACTTCTTTCTCAGCACTGGCCTCAGTCCCTTTTTCCTTCTAAGCAGATCTCTCCAAACTCAGACCCTGCTGTTCCCAATATGCACAAACGATATACTGTAGATATATTTTGCACCGTATAATTAACTACAGTACATAACAGCAGCTTCAAATGGGCAGAACAACAGACAAAAAGCCAATGTTAGTCCTACTCAGAGCAGACTCATTCAAATCAAAGTGCGTGCCTAACTTAGGTTCGTTCATTTCAACGGGTCTACTTGGAGTAGAACTTAGTTGGAATGGAACACAGCGTTAGCAGAGCTTTGAAGGGAACTGAATCCGGGATCAAGAAAGCCAGGTGGGTGGATTTTTCTTGGGGGTGGGGTGTCTTCTTAATGCTGTCTACCTCCTGGGCCTGGTTCGGTTCTGTGAAGAGGAGAGAGCAGGGGTGGACTCGGCGGAGGGGGGAGACAACACCCCAACCCACCGGACCCCTTTTTAAGATCCTCTACTGCAGCAGGCGCTGTGACTCCTAGATCCCAACGTGGCAAACCACTCAATGCAGGTGTGTGGGGATCCGGAGCGGATGGACCGTCCCTCCCAGATGGCTTAATGAGAGACACCCCCTCCCGCCAAGAGATCCAGCCCGATGTTCCCAAAGCGAACACCCCATAATAGCAACATTGCTCCCTTACTTGTCGCCGTCGCTCTCGCATTCAAAGCTGACTCCTTTCCGCAGCAACGCGGCACGCCGGCTCCTCAGCTTAGTCAACGGAGCCGCTTCCAACGCCATCGTCCATACCGCCCCGCCTCGAAAGCCCCGGGATCCTGCGTTGGACCTGGCTGCTGGAGCAACCGGAGAGAGCTGGCCGGTCTCCCCGCTTTCTCTTTCTTTCCCTTTCTCCTCCCTCCGAGCGGCTGGGTCCGCCCAGTTTTGGCGAGGGGCGCACGGAAGAAGTGGAGGAGGGGGAGGCAGAGGAGAACGGCCGAAAAACTACGCCGCCCTCGGCGCCGATGCCTCACCTGGCGCAAATCCAGTCTTTCATTTCGGGAGCGCCTGCAAGCTCTTCCCCATCTCTGGGAAACGAAGGGGAGGAGGACAGGCGCTCTGCACATGTCCAGACGCATTGTGCTTTTTAATCGTGGCTTTAGGGCCTGTGTCTAAAGTATGTCAGGCAAGATGTTGTGTGTGAGAATTAACTTGTTATAATTAAAAGTAGGAATTGTGGCAGGAGTTTGGCAACTTGGTTGACGTTTAACAGAGGATTAGAGCAGGGGCCAGCAAACTTTTTCAGCCGGGGGCCGGTCCACTGTCCCTCAGACCTTTGGGGGGGGCAAACTATTTTTTTAAAAAGAACCAATTCCTATGCTCCACAATTAAAGAACCAATTCCTATGCCCCACAATTCCTATAACCCAGAGATGCATTTTAAATAAAAGCACACATTCTACTCATGTAAAAACACTAGGCAGGCCCCACAAATAACCCAGAGATGCATTTTAAATAAAAGGACACATTCTACTCATGTAAAAACACATTGATTCCTGGACCATCCACAGGTCGGATTTAGAAGGTGATTGGGCTGGATCCGGCTCCCAGGCCTTAGTTTGCCTACCCATGGATTAGAGCAATTGATGGAGGGTAATGCTATCTGTGACTGGAAGCCCTCATGGTTCTGTTCTCCCTTCACTGCGAGAGGCTGGATGCCTCAATACTAATTGCTGGGAATCACAAACGGGGAGAACATTTTTGCACTCCGGGTCTACTTCTGGGCTTCCCACTAGGAAATCTGTTTGGCCACTAACAACAACAACAATTTTATTATACATCTCCTACCCATCTGGCTGGGTTTCCCCAACCACTCTGGGTGGCTTACAGCATATTTAAAACATAGTAAAATATCAAACATTAAAAACTTCCCGATGTCTTCTAAAAGTTATGTAATTCTTTATCTCTTTGACATTTGAAGGGAGGGCGTTTCATAGAGAGGAATTATTATCATTACAGTGGTACCTCGGGTTAAGAACTTAATTTGTTATGGAGGTCTGTTCTTAACCTGAAACTGTTCTTAACCTGAAACTGTTCTTAACCTGAAGCACCACTTTAACTAATGGGGCCTCCCATGGTGCCGCCACTGCACAATTTCTGTTCTCATTCTGAAGCAAAGTTCTTAACCCGAGGTAATATTTCTGGGTGAGTGGAGTCTGTAACCTGAAGCGTATGTAACCCGAGGTACCACTGTACTATGTCAGAACAAGACGCTGGACTAGATGGGCTTTTGGCCTGATCAAGCAGGACTCTTCTGATAAGTTGCCTTAAACCAAATCAGACCATTGGTCGGTCCATCTAGATCTCTATTTTCTACAGCAGGTGTTGCCAGCTTGGTGCCCATGGGCACACACGTGCCCACAGATGCCTTCCGCAGGGCCCCTGCCAAAATTAAGTTAGAAAGAAATACTCCGCTGCATGCAGCGTTGCTGGTTGCTGCACATGAAGGCTGATGAGTCCTGATATGCAATACAGTGGTACCTCAGGTTACATACGCTTCAGGTTACAGACTCCACTAACACAGAAATAGTTAAGAACTTTACTTCAGGATGAGAACAGAAATGGTGCTCCGGCGACGCAGCGGCAGCAGGCGGCCCCATTAGCTAAAGTGGTGCTTCAGGTTAAGAACAGTTTCAGGTTAAGTACAGACCTCTGGAACGAATTAAGTACTTAACCCGAGGTACCACTGTACAGACTCTACAAACTGGCTGTCCTGGGCTTCAGACAGAAGTTTTCAGACCAGTGGGGAGGGGTATTACTCAGAAGGGTGGTGGGAATGGGTGATTGGCAGATAGCTGTGATGAGCCTGTTGATGACTCTTATCGGCAACACAGCTATCTGCCAATCACCCATTCCCACCACCCTTCTGAGTAATACCCCTCCCCACCTTCTCACTATATAGAAGGGTCTGGAAACTTCTGTTTCAGTGTATCTGAAGAAGTGTGCATGCACACGAAAGCTCATACCAAGAACTAACTTAGTTGGTCTTTAAGGTGCTACTGGAAGGAAAATTTTTTTTGTTTTAAAGTGCTGCTAGTTACCAGCTGCTGTGAGTATAGGTGGGGAAAGCACTGTTGTGCTGAGGTTCTGCTTGCAGGCTTTGCATGGGCATCTGTTTGGCCAGTGTGAGAACAGGCTGCTGTTCTGATTTGTTTACATGGCGCTTTGATGACAGCGAGCATTTCCTCTGCCTTGGTCCTGATTTGCTTACAACAGAGGTCAACCCAGAAGCCATAGGACCTGCAAAGGCTTTCACTGGTGCCCCTGGGCAGGTGCCCCAGACTCTGAGCTTGCTTTCTTCTTCTTCTGCTTTTTTGAAGCAAGTATCTCCTCCTCGTAGAAAGAAAGTTATGGAACAAAATGTGCAGGTGACCTTCTAAATGTCTTCTGTTAAATGAAACTGAGAGACTGAGAGGAGATATGATAGCCATCTTTAAATATCTCAAGAACTGTCACATGGGAGATGGAGCAAGCTTGTTTTCTCCTGCTCTGGAGGGTAGGACTTGATATAAAGGTTTCAAATTACAAGAAAGGAGGTTCCAGCTAAATATCAGGAAGAACTTTCTGACAGTAAGAGCTGTTCAACAAAGCAGGTTCCCCTTCATGGAGAGCACGTGTTGCGGTGGGAGCAACCATGACATCCCCTGTTGCTGGGCATTTTAGTTTGGATGGCCAAGAATTTGATTGGACACCTTCAATTGTTGCTGGGGAAAATTTATTGTTGCAATTTTATTTGATTGATGGGGGTGCTATATATGTTCCCTGTGCGTAGCGTTGAGCTTCCTTTTTTTGCTGAGCACATCGGATTACCCGCCCACCCTCCCTTTATTTAGGGTTCGTTCGCGCTGACCTTGCTATGCCTGCCATGGGGTCGTCTGCTTTGGGGCAGGGACCTGGTAGGAATTTTACCATTTGGCTGATTGGCCGGTGCCATTTGGGTTTTGCCTACTTCGTAGCAAATTGTAAGGTTGTGGTTAGGCATTGGTTAATTTTTGGTTGGTGGAGAGGATGTGGTTGGCTGTGCCTGCGCCTCCAATGCTGCTGCTGCTGCAAGGGAATTCCATTAAAGGAATCCAGGGGCTCACCATGCTTTTGTCCGAATCCCTGGCAAAGGGCTAGGGCCACGCAAGAGCCCCTGGGAGCATTTGGGGAGAGGTGAGAGCCTGGCACCCAGCTTTATTCTCTCCCCCAAATTGTTTACCCTTACTGACTTCTGCAGGGGTGCAGTTGTCAGTTCTGCTCCTACCTCCAAGTGGGAACAGATAGTCGCTAACCAATGCCTAAGCAGCCACTCACATACTGTAATTCAACAAAGTTGTGGCCAAAATTATGCCAAAAACCAAAACAAAAATGATGTGTGAACCGTGTTTTTATTCAGGGGTGTCTTGGGGGTCCACGACAAGCAACTCTGCTTCATTGGAGGTTTTTACACAGAGGCTGGGTGGCCATCTGTCATGGATGCTTTAACTGAGATTCCTGCATTGCAGGGGGTTGGACTAGATGACCCTTGGGATCCCTTCCAACTCTACAATTCTATGATTCCATGAAAGTGAGTGTTTTCATATGCAGTTTTGACTAATGTACACTTTTATTTTATAATGTCATTTGTTGGTATTTTTATGAATATATGCATTTTTATGCACACTTTCCTCCAGCATCTGCATTTTTGTACACATTGCTTGGTTAGAGAACTGCACTGCAAAATATGGATAAGTGCAAATTTTCGAGGATGGATCTTTCTACTAGATCTGACTTTTAGGATGGCTGTTTCCCCCTTCTCATATTGTTTCAGAAATGGCTAAATTCAATAGATTTGGCTTTAAAAGCATACTGGATCCCATTTTTCTCCCATTTCTACCTACAGCAGAGCCCACCTAGAAAGTCTTCCACGTTCGCATGCTACCACTTGGTCAAAAAGGAAGGATGGTTGTGCTCCTTTAAGGATCAAGGAGGGAGGGAGAATGTAGCATCCACCCTCAGAAGGGAGCTGCAGAATTCACAGTGGGTGCTCAGAAGGTAATTTCCCTGACAAGCTGATGGGGAAGGTAGCAGGCAGTCTGTAAATTAGGTCAGGAGTTAATTGGTAACAAGACTAGCATTAAAAAAAATATTATGAGAGAATGTTCAATATAAATTAAAATCTACAGTGCTATTGATTTCCAGGAGTTGGATTCAGACTAAGGATGTTTATTTATTTTTATTTTATCAGGAGCTGTAGAATACCACTTTGTGCATGAGCGATCTCAAAGCCATTTCCACAATCGTTAAACATAAGCCATAACAATATAGATTCATAAAATGCAATTTGAGCATCCCTAATGAAACAGTAGCAAAAGAACAAACACAAAATGGAGATTCAGGCAAAATCACCACCACCACCATCATCATTGTCATTTATAAATAACCTCCAGAGCCTTGAGAAATCAAATAGGTCTTCATCATGTGGCAAAATTCCATCTAGGCTTCCAGGGGGGTGAAGTCCCACAACTCGGGGGCACCACCACCACCATCAGGAAGGCTCCCTTCCAGGTCTCTACACATCAAGTAATGCTCCTCTTCTGACTAGCCAGAGTCCCTTTGCTGATCTCTGGGCTCAGGCTGGCTGGTAAGGGGATTCCAAATAATGTTCAAGCACCCCTGAGCCTCAAAGCCCCTACTTCTCACTGCTCCATTTGTCATGAGGTGGCAAGGATGATTAACTTTCGCTCCCTTGAAAGTACATAGAGCTGAAGGAGGACATTAGAAGAGCGACTATCACTCCCACTTCCCCTTTCAGCTCTATGTGCTTTTCAAGACTCTTAATTCTCCTGCATCTGACTTTTACACATATCCCTTGAAGTGTGTGTGTGTGTGTTTCTTGCCTGGGGGGTGCTGTTCCAGGGGGGTGGGGGATGAGAAATGACCAGAGGAGGCGATTCCCAAAAATCCCAATGCGCCCGTAAGGCCTAAAATACTAAGAATATCATATAGTAAAAGGCCAGAGGCATTCCTTTTAGGAATTTTAAACGATGATATTCTGAAAGACAAAACTAATTTTTTCTTATACGCGACGTCTGCAGCAAGAATCCTGTTGGCTAAGTTTTGGAAAGGGAATCAGTTACCCACTAGGGGAGAATGGTTATGTAAGGTTTCAGAATATTTAGAATTAGCCAAATTGACAGATATAATAAGACAAAAACCAAAAAGTGATGTGAAAAAGGAATGGGAGTGCCTAAATGAATACCTTAAAAGCCAAGGTTCGAGGACAGAAATCTGGCTGAGTCCGGAATAACCTTGTGAAGTGAAAGAATAAGAAAGAGGGATTTATATCTAGCTGCTAGGTTAGAGATGATAAGGAAAACAGGAAAACAGGAAGATACAACGAGAGGTAAAGGAGGTGCTGTGGGATTCAATGTTTGTTTTCCTTTTTAGTGTTTATATTATTAATTTGTAAGATTTGGATTTGGTTTTTTATATGCTTGTTTTTGTGTTTTGTGTATTGCTATTTTTCATTTTTTGTTTTTGTTGTGTAGAAAATACTAATAAAATTTACTATATATATAAAGGCTTGGCAACCTTAGTGTTAATGTCAGCACAGCAAATGGAGCCAAGCAACATACAGCCAACATACAGCCAGCCAGTCCAGATATCACAGGACCGTTATTATACACCATCGTTCTGAAGTGCTCATTAATAAACTGGTGTATTACAGCAACAGCAATCTGCAGTAGCGTCAGTTTCTGAACCATTTTAACAAAGCCAAAAGGAAACCCGTTTTCCCATGGGTTGCAGCAATAGTGGCCTTTCTCCACACTTGACATAAATGTCCACCATCCTTCAGAGGATGCTTCTGCTATATCCAGGACTTTGGCTAGGATGGGTGGTACCCATGGGAACTGTCTGCTATGTTCCATTTGTGGACATTCCCACCACATGTGTTGGTTAGAACCACAGAATTGGAAGGGACCGTGAGGGTCATCTAGTCCAACCCCCTGCAATGCACGAATATTTCACCCAACGTGGGGCTTGAACCCACAACCCTGAGATTAAGAATCTCATGCTCTACCAACTGCGCAGCAGAGTGGAAAGCAGGGAGGCCAAGAGTAGGCGGAACCAGAGCCTATGGGCAGGCAGAACTGGAAGCAATGAGAGCCAGAGCCAGTGTTGTCTACAACCTCTTCCCCATTAGTTCTGCTAGGCAACATAAAGACTAAGGGTGAGGAAGTTGACAGGCTGGCAGGTGGGAGCTGGCCAAGAACAAACTGAAGTTCATAGTGTGGTGCTCCATTTGGACTCACTGGGAAGCCTCCACTGGCCTTTGATCAGCCTAAGTCATCACATCACTTTTTGCTGTTATTATCTTATCCCCAACTCTTGAGAGATATAGCCCAGGCACTAGCTTGGGGATTTCTTACCTTTCCACTGCATTGTTAGTTCTGCACGTTCTTTCCCCCTACAATCATTAAATCTCAATACAAAATGTTCTGGTGAGTGAGACTTACAAGAGCCAAGTCGAGGTCAGGCAAGATGGTTACACACACACACACACACACACACACACACAGCCCCAAGCACACATTTTTAATCTCTGTATTTGCCTGCCTGTTGATTTCGTTTAGGGAATGTAGTTTTCTGGACAAGTGTTGAAAGTCTATTAAAAATGATTGAACTCTCTGTGTGTTTAGACGGCATAGCTGTCAACGTTTCCCTTTTTTTAAGGGAAATTTCCTTATTCCGAATAGGATTCCTGGCAAGAAAAGGGGAAAGTTGACAGCTATGAAGTTTAGAGCAGGGGTGGAAAAACTCAGTCACACACAAACACCAGATTTTTTTAGGGGTCATCTTTTGTGAGCCGCATAACAGCAGTGCACAGGGCCAGGGCGAGTGGCAGAAGGAATTAGAGCTAAAGCTTTCTTGCACCCCATTCTCTCTCTCTCTCTCTCTCTCTCTCTCTCATTCAAACACTGCCTTTTTCTCTTTCAGACACTCTCTTTCTTTCTCTTTCAAGTACTCCTTTCTGTCTTTCAGACACCCCTTCCCCCTTTCTCTCACCCTCTCACCCCATTTCTTTCTCTCTCTTTCAGACACTTTTTTCCTCTTTTTCAGATAACTCTTTCTCTCTTTTTCAGGCAACCACTTTCCCACAGGCACTCCCTCCTCTATCTCACCCCCTTGTTCCCTACTTAGTGGACTCCAGCAAGGTACAGATCTCTTGGAGAGGGCCCTTCGAAATGAGGCTGGTGGCCACATTAAATTAGGCCTAGGGTCTTAATTTGCCACCCCTTTTTTAAACTCTGGGAGTTGGCCGTCGTCCAATAGGACTAAAAGAAGAAACAGATCCACCACAGAAGTGAGGGTTGTGGCTGCAGAAAACCATTGTAGGGAATCAAACGTACACATTCCCTGTGAAAAAAACAAAGCTCAAGGTGATGGTGACCGTAACAATTTTTTTCTTGCTCATTTTCCAGCACTCGTGACCTCTCAAAAAGAGGAATTGAAAATGCATCTCTAAAACAAATCTTTGACCTTGACGGATTTCACTGGGAGCGAAAGCATATTGCAAACTTATCTTCAAACTTATCTGCGAGAGTGCTCAGGCAAATATACGTCAAATCTCTCAGATGGATATTTGCAGAACCTTTTTATTTTTATCACGGAAAGGGGTGTGTGGGTAGCAGAGCATGGTGTGGAACTTATCAAACACTCCAACTGGCCCTCTCAACGAGCCAGAGTTTGTGTTACGTGTCCCTGTAAAAAAAAGACAACAAAAAAAGCAATACTTTCGCTTTTTTGTCTTGTGGAAAAAATGTTCCATTTGTACTGCTCTTGTGAGCTGCCAGGCTCTTCCTCTGAGTTTCTGGAAATTAGACATTTGGGGTGTGGGGATGATGTCTGTGTTCCCCACAGACAATTGCATTCAGGTCATGCCTTCTGTCTTCTAATGGGCATCTGGTTGGCCAGCATGAGAAAACGATGCTAGACTAGATGAGCCATTGGTCTGATCCACTTATTACGTTTTACCGTAATATGCAGTATGCAGTATGCAGAGCCGGCCCAGACGTTAGGCAGAATGAGGTCACTGCTTCAGGCAGCAGAAGCCTCCCACGTTGCACGCCCACGGGTGCCCCACCTGCCGGCTGTCTCTGCCAGAAGCAGAGAAATGCCACTGCTGACAGCACCAATTTTGCCTGAAGACATGCAAGATTTTGCAGAGCGCACAAAATCTCATATGATTTTGGGCAAGATCTCTTGCCCAGTGCTTTTCTCCCCCCTTAAAAAAATATGTTTGGGGTACTCTCATTTCCCTACTCATATTGAATTACTACCCCTCAATGAGGCCAAACTTAGATTCACAAAATGTTTAGGGGTATGTGTACCTCTGCATTCCCTCAGGAAAAAAAGCACTGTTCTTGCCCCAAATCGATGCTGGTGGCAATGGTACTTCTTTGCCAGTGGAAGATGGCTCAGGGCTTACAGCAGTGACAGAGCAGGTGACAGCAGGAGCAGGTAGATTGTGATGGCAGCAGTGGCAGGGCTCATGGGTGTAGCCAGGATTGATGTTGGGTTGGGGCAGGACACTCACCTGCCCTCATCTTCTGTCTGGCTCTCTATAGCAAATTCAGAATGAAATGTGTCGACAACAGTTGTTTTAAATTACTTTCTTTTGACCCCAGGTGCTCAGAAAAAAATTGTCAAAATCTATCTACAATTTCTACTTTCAGTTAGGTATTTTTTATTTATTTACTTGATGGGGGGGGGCAGCTTCCCGAACGGCAGGGCAAAACAGCACTTCCTCTATCTCACCTCAAGAGGTGAAATGGGATGTGCTGCCCCTGCAATATGCTTCTGAATACCTGTAGCTAGGAATTGTAATTGTGGAGAGCTCTGTCACACTCAGGCCCTTCGGGGCATCTCTATGGGCACTGTGAGAAGAGGATGCTGGACTTAGATGGGTCAGCAGCCAGGCTTTTATTATGTCCTGCTGTACATTAAGTATATAAATACAAACACATGGAGAAAAAACGTGCAGCTTCCTTTCCTGTCATGATTACCTATCCAGAAAGAGAATGTTGCTAAAAATAGTTTTGAGCTGCAGCCAGAACTATTGTGTGATTAAACCCCCAGATCTATTGTGTGATTAAACCATCAGGTTTGGGAGCTGCACGGTCAGGGGGAAAACAATTTTGTCCAGGGTTGTAAAGACTGCGGGGAAAATGATTAGGTGCACTCTCCCCACCTTGGATCAAATCTATGCTTCCAGGTGCTATAAGAAAGCTGCAGAGTTAGTGCAGGATAGTGCGCAGCCTGGAAATGATCTCTTTCAGCTTCTGCCTTCTGGAACAAGGTACAGGGTTATAAGGGCTAGGATTAGCCGCCTGAGAAACAGTTTTTATCCAAATGCGATTTTGGTTTTAAACGCAGTGTAAGCTAGTCTCTGGGACACGGGTGGCGCTGTGGATTAAATAACAGAGCCTAGGGCTTGCCGATTAGAAGGTTGGCGGTTTGAATCCTCGCGATGGGGTGAGCTCCCGTTGTTCGGTCCCTGCTCCTGCCAACCTAGCAGTTCAAAAGCACGTCAAAGTGCAAGTAGATAAATAGGTACCGCTCTGGCGGGAAGGTAAAGGGTATTTCTGTGCGCTGCTCTGGTTCACCAGAAGCGGCTAAGTCATGCTGGCCACATAACCCGGAAGCTGTCTGCAGGCAAACGCCGGCTCCCTCGGCCTGTAGAGCGAGATGAGCGCGCAACCCCAGAGTCGGTTATGACTGGACCTAATGGTCAGAGGTTCCTTTACCTAAGGTAGTCTCTATGGGAGTATATTGTATTTAATTATGGGGTATCAGAGTTTTTAGGGGGCTAACCAGGCTGGGATAGCTGGGATAGCAGGCTTGTTGGTTTCTGAATGTCTGATGTAGAATTTCAATTTTCTTGTTCTTTATGGAACAATGTCAATAAAGATTATCATATCGTAATGATTATCGTATCGTAAACATTCTGTGTTGCATCCAAGTACGTTTCACTCAGAGTAAAAGGTAAAGGTAAAGGTACCCCTACCCGTACGGGCCAGTCTTGCCAGACTCTGGGGTTGTGCGCCCATCTCACTCAAGAGGCCAGGGGCCAGCGCTGTCCGAAGACACTTCCGGGTCACGTGGCCAGCGTGACATCGCTGCTCTGGCGAGCCAGAGCTGCACACGGAAACGCCGTTTACCTTCCCGCTAGAAAGCGGTCCCTATTTATCTACTTGCACCCGAGGGTGCTTTCGAACTGCTAGGTTGGCAGGCGCTGGGACCGAGCAACGGGAGAGCACCCCGCCACGGGGATTCGAACCGCCGACCTTTCGATCGGCAAACCCTAGGCGCTGAGGCTTTTACCCACAGCGCCACCCGCGTCCCTTTCACTCAGAGTAGGTCCATTTAAATTAATAGACCTAACCCAAGGCTGTACCCAATTTTAGCAGTGGAAGCTGGTCCATTAGAGCCAATGGGGCACTATCCCACTAATCTCAGCCTGTCCTCAGGCAGCCCCCACATCCTTCCCTTCTTACTTACCACCAGTATGTACAGAGGTTCGCCTGACTAGCACCTCCCTCTTCAATCTTAGTGTTGCTCTTGTAGACCTCAGCAGGGAGGAGGGTGCAGATCTAGTGACCAGATCAAGGAAATTAATTGTACCACTCTATTCTGCCTTAGTCAGACCACACGGGGAATACTGCATCCAGTTCTGGGCACCGCAGTTTAAGAAGGATGTTGACAAGCTGGAACATTGGCAGAGGAGAGTGACCAAGATGAATAAGAGTCTGGAAACTAAGCCTTATGAGGAATGGCTGAGGGAGTTGGGTATGTTTAGCCTGGAAAAGAGGAGACTGAGAGGAGATGTAGCCATCTTCAAATATCACAAGGGCTGTCACATAGAGGAGGGAACATGCTTGTTTTCTCCTCTGGCAAGCAGGACTCAAACCAATGGCTTCAAGTTGCAAGAAAGGAAATTCCAACTAAACATTCGGAAAAACTTTCTGACAGTAAGAGCTGTTCAGCAGTGGAACAGACTCTCTTGGGAGATTGTGAACTCTGCTTCACTGGAGGTTTTTAAGCAGAGGTCGGATGGCCATCTGTCACGGATGCTTTAGCTGAGATTCTTGCATTGCAGGGGGTTCGAATAGATGACCCTCAGTGTCCCTTCCAACTCTAAGATTCTATGATTCTATAGAACTGTAGTGAGTTGGCTATGGCACCACCTACTGTTTGGGCTCCCTACCCTCCTATTTACAAGTCCAAATGGGTGGGAGCCACCACTGAGGAAAGGGAACATCTGCTCCACAATATGAATGATTTAGGCATAAGAACTATTTGTCTTGGAGATTAGGGGGCAAAAAGTGTTTGTGTCCAGCGTTGGTGATTTAATGGAAGTTCTTGCAAGCTACTAGGCCTTGCGAATGACAAATAATCACGTTACAGCCAGTAGGTGGTGGTAATGGCTTCCTCTCTAGTTTCTTGATGCCATTAAAATTCAAAAAGAAGCAGAAGCAGCTTCCTGCAGAGAAAAATTGTCACGCAGTGAACTTAGCAAGATACCTTGGCACTACTGTAAGACAATCTCTCTGCTTGACTTGGGCTCTTGACTGCCAGCTGCCCTTAAGCTCCCACAGGACTGGACAGCTATTAATTGCTAAACTTAAGCAGAGCCCTGCTAGATCAGTCCAGCATCCTGTTCTCACTGTGGCCAACCAAATGCCTGTGGGAATCTTGCAAGTAGAAACCTAACACAAGAGCATGCTCTCCTCCCCTACGGAGGCAAAGAATAACCACCATGACCAGTGCTGGATTTACGTATTTAAACTAAACAAGCTACAGCTTAAGGCCCCACTCTCTTGGGCCCCCCCCCCAAAATTAAAGGAACAAAACCTGGATGTACATTTCCAAAATATAATACAATTACTTTGATAAAATACATATTTTGTTATGTGCAAATGGCTTTAGAAGAAGAAGAAGAAGAGTTTGGATTTGATATCTATTAGGTCCATAAATTACCATATAGCATATATTCAACACAAAAAACAGCGACAATTTGTTGTTGACAAAGGACAGCTGGACATATAAAGGGCCCCATTACCTTCTGTAGCTTAGGGACTCATCAAACCTAAATCCGGCTAGCAGCCATTGACAGCCTTATCCTCCATGAGTTTGGCCAATCTCTTTTAAGGTCATAAAACTGGTGGCTATTGCTGCCTTCTGTGGGAGCAACTTCCATAATTTAACTATGCACTGCATGAAAAAGTACTCTCTTTTATCTGTCCTTATTCTTCCAACATTCAGCTTCATTGAGTATCCCAGTGTTCTAGTGTTAATGAGAGCAGGAGAACTCGGGGATAAACTTACCGTATTTTTCGCTCCATAAGACACACTTTTCTCCTCCTAAAAAGTAAGGGGAAATGTGTGTGCATCTTATGGAGCAAATGCAAATTTCTGTTCTCATCCTGAAGCAAAGTTCTTAACCCGAGGTACTACTTCCAGGTTAGCGGAGTCTGTAACCTGAAGCGTCTGTAACCCAAGGTACCACTGTATTCCAAATGCGGTTTCACCAAAGATTTGTATTATGCCAGCTCGCTTCTTGGTCCTACCACCTGTTGTCCTTCTGAATTTGCTCTCACAATAGGTAGTGATGGCCACCAACTCGGGTGGTTTTGTAAGAGCTATCAATTGCTAGCTGTGATGGCTGCATTTGCCCTCCAGTGTCAGAGGCTGTATGTCTCTCAGTGCCAGTTTTCTGGGGATCACAACTGGGGAGAGAGCAGTTATACTCTGGCCCTGCTTTTGGGCTTCCCATTGGGACACTTGGTTAACTGCTGTGAAAACAGAGTGCAAAAATAGATGCGATCCAGCCAGGCTCTTCCTATGTTTGGTGAAACAATTAATGTCTCCAAAAGATGCCTGCTTCTTGGGAGAAAAGCAATGACAAACGTAGACAGCATCTTAAAAAGCAGAGACATCACCTTGCCAACAAAGGTCCGTATAGTTAAAGCCATGGTTTTCCCAGTAGTGATATATGGAAGTGAGAGCTGGACCATAAAGAAGGCTGATCGCCGAAGAATTGATGCTTTTGAATTATGGTGCTGGAGGAGACTCTTGAGAGTCCCATGGACTGCAAGAAGATCAAACCTCTCCATTCTGAAGGAAATCAGCCCTGCGTGCTCACTGGAAGGACAGATTGTGAAGCTGAGGCTCCAGTACTTTGGCCACCTCATGAGAAGAGAAGACTCCCTGGAAAAGACCCTGATGTTGGGAAAGATGGAGGGCACAAGGAGAAGAGGACAACAGAGGATGAGGTGGCTGGACAGTGTTCTCGAAGCTACAAACATGAGTTTGACCAAACTGCGGGAGGCAGTGGAAGACAGGAGTGCCTGGCGTGCTCTGGTCCAGGGGGTCACGAAGAGTCGGACACGACTAAAAACGACTAAACAACAACAATCTCCCCTCCCACATCTGTTGACATCCCAGGCCACATTGCTTCAGAAATCAGTTCAGGACATGACATTGAAAAACAAATGATCAGGTTGGTGCCCATTAGGACTGGTAGGGTGGAAGACAGAGAAAGTAACAGTAGGGGGAGCCAGAGCCAATGACATGCAGAGCCAACTCATTCAGTTTTGTCCCCGCTCTCTTTCCTTCTACATTCCACAAGTGGCAGCACTGAGACTCAAGAGGAGGAGTGAACTGACAAGTAGTGTAACTCCCTGGACCAGTTGTATGTAAGAATGCAGGCAGGCACTGTGTGGCTGAGGGCAGGCTGAGGTTGGTGGAGGCAGAGCCCCACTTGCCCACATAGAGCAGCCTTTCCTGTAAAAGCAGGCTTCATATGTACCTAGATATACCTGGGGAAATATGTTGAATGCAATTCCAAACAAAGACATTAGAGAGCAGCATTCACCCATGTAGAACAAAACTCTTTCTTTTAAGTCCAGAGGTTTATTTAGGGATGCACATTGAGACGTTCCCCAAATACACAATCACTGGAGGGGTATTTTTTCATCATCTTCCTTCTCTCTCCCCCACCCCCCATTCATCTGTTTGAGCAACTTCCAAAAGCAGTTCATGGTAATATTAAAACGAAAGACTGATTTACTGTTGGGGAGAAGTTAAACCAAGATGTTGCATCAAAGAGCTAAAATTTTTGGGTGGGTCAGGGAGGGTAACAAATAAGTCTACAAAATCTCTCAGCCTTTTGCCTAAGCACTGTGGGGCAAGTTGGATTCTAAGAACAACCATCTCCCGGGAATCCCCTATGTCTGACATTTAGCAAGCTTCATAGGTTGTAGTTTCATTCTCTTAGGTTGAATGCAAAAATAATGAAAGTCGCCATCAAGTAAATTATCTAAAATAAACAAATGTATTATTTGGGAACCTTTTCAGCTGAAATGCAGTGTACAAATGCGCCAATCTGTTTGCTTGCTTGCTTTAATAAAAGTATTTCTACACCACAATATCATTAAAATATCAGGGTGGTTCACAATGTTAAAACATAAAGCACAAGTGACCTGTGGAGTGCCTTCCATTAACTTGGGTGGCTCAGATGGGACCTTAAGTGGACAGGGGCAGCCTAGCTGCTATTGTCTACACCATACCCTCCAACATTTCTCCCATGAAAATAGGGAATGCCATTCCATAATGATAATTTTACTATTTATACCCCAAACATCTTACAGGGTTGCCCTAGCCACTTCCAACATACAGTATATAAAAATATAATATATATATTTTTTAAAAAATAACTTCTCTTATACAGGATTGCCTTCAGATGGCTCATGGGTCGGATAACTCCTTATCCTCCAACGTTTCTTCAATGAAAATTGGGATGTCCTAAGGAAAAGCGGGACATTCCAGGATCAAATCAGAAACCAGCATGGCTTCTCTAAATCTGGAAAATAGGGACACTTGGAGGGTCTGCTACACGCCAGCGACTTCTAGGTTGGATTACTGCAATGCATAGGGATTCCTTTGAAGACAGTATGGAAACTGCGGTGGGCTGGTACAGAATTCAGCAGCCAGAGTGTGGACTGGAAGAAGGAGGTTTGAACGCATCACACTGATTCTGGCCTGACTACAGTGACCGCCAGTTACCGTATTTTTCGCTCTATAAGACGCACCAGACCACAAGACGCACCTAGTTTTTGGAGGAGGAAAACAAGAAAAAAAATATTCTGAATCTCAGAAGCCAGAACAGCAAGAGGGATTGCTGTGCAGTGAAAACAGCAATCCCTCTTGCTGTTCTGGCTTCTGGGATAGCTGTGCAGCCTGCATTCGCTCCATAAGACGCACACACATTTCCCCTTACTTTTTAGGAGGGAAAAAGTGAGTCTTATAGAGCAAAAAATACGGTAGTTTCTGGGCACAATTCAGAGTGCTGGTTTTGACCCCCCAAGCGCTTTGCAGCTCAGAACCGCAACTCCTCAAGGACTGCCTCCCCCCATATGAACCAACCTGGACCCTGCAACCCTCATCTGAGGCCCTTTGTGTGCCCTTTCTGAGGAAGGTATGGGAGGTGGCATCATAAAATCAGGCCTTCTTGGTGGTGGTTCCCCATCTATGGAAAGTTTTCCCCAGAAAGATACGCCAAAGGAGCACTATCATTGTCACCCTTTAGTCACTTGGTGAATTTGTTTCTGTTCTCCCAGGCATTTCTCTCTTAATTGTTATTCATCTTTTAGTTGGGTGTGGATTTAAATCTTTTCATGTATTTTGATTTGGTATTTGATCAGACAAATTCACAGATAATAAGGCTATCGATGGCTGCCAGCCATGACAATAGCTATGTTCTCCCTCCACTGTCAAAGGCAGTACATCTCTGAATGCCCTTTTGCTGGGAATCATAAGTGAGGCAAGTGCTGGTTTAGTGGTTAGACCTGGGGGACCAAGGTTCAAACCCCACTTGTCATGCAGCTTAGTGGGTCACTCACTGCCTAACCTACCTCACAGGGTTGTTATGAGGAGGGAAGGAGAACTTTGAATGCCACTTTGAGGATACCTTCTCGCCAGGCTTAGAAAAGAGGGTGGGGGACAAACAAACAAATAAATACGCTTGGTTGGCCACTGAGAGAACAGGATACTGAATCAGAGGAGCCCCTGGCCTGATACAGATGGTCCTTCTGATGTTCCTTCTGATATGTAGAAATAGAGAAGTGGGGGTTTCTCCTTTGCTTGCCTGTTTAAAAGGTAAAGGGATCCCTGACCATTAGGTCCAGTCACGGACGACTCTGGGGTTGCGGCGCTCATCTCGCTTTATTGGCCAAGGGAGCCGGTGTTTGTCTGCAGACAGCTTCCGGGTCATGTGGCCAGCATGACTAAGCCACTTCTGGCGAACCAGAGCAGCACACGGAAACATCGTTTACCTTTCCACTGGAGCGGTACCTACCGGTATTTATCTACTGGCACTTTGACATGCTTTCGAACTGCTAGGTTGGCAGGAGCAGGGACCGAACAACGGGAGCTCACCCCATCGCGGGGATTCGAACCACCTACCTTCTGATCAGCAAGCCTTAGGCTCTGTGGTTTAATCCACAGCTCCACCTGCATCCCTCTCCGCTTGCCTGTTTACTCATGTGTATAACTTTGCACTAAGAGCAGGGATAACATGAAGTGAAACGCTTTCACCTTGAGGCCTGCATATCAGGTATCACCATAGCGAAGTTTTCCTCTATCAGGAAAAGCAAACAGCAGGTTTACGAGGGAAACTATTAAAGCTATGACAAGTAGAGGTGTCCACATCCCCTTCCATACTTAAATGGATATTACATGGCAAAGGCATGTTTGTTCCTGTATCGCTTTTGCAACATGCGGGGGGGGGGGGGAGGAATGTATTACTCATTACAACAGCTGCTTTTCAAAGTCCGCTTTGACCGGCACAGGGAAATACAACTGACCTTGCTGATAGGAGGAATGTGGCACTCCCCACTCTCCTGTTCTTATCTTCCTGTGTCAGCACCATAGTGCGACATGGGTGGAGAGAGAAACTTAGGTCAAAGAGTTGATAGTGGCCCTCCAGACTACTTGGCCCTCAGGACTCTCCCTAGGACACACCCCTTCTCCCCAGGTCACACCCATTGCTGGTACTGCTTCACACCTTCCTTGAGTGTTTTTGCCTAGCTGGGATGTGCCCTTGAGTTCTGGGAATGCTCTCCTGGATGGAGAATAGAGAAGGGTGTGTGTTGGTTTAGTTGCTTTCTCCCAATGTGTCACACAGACAGTGCATGACAAAGTCCCCCAGTCTCCTTTTAAAACCATTTATTCTAGTGACCACCACTGTGTGACCGGTTCAAGTCTGGCTGGCAGACAGCAGTTCTGAATACTTTCCAGAAATTGGGCTTTGCTCCTCAAGCCCTTCTAAACTTGGGCCTGGGCCAAGCAAGTTCTGTGGTCAGGCAAAGAATCATGGACACAGAGAGGCAACAGGACTGCTTGAGGTACCCCGATTATATAATCGTAGACAATGAGAGGTATGTTGAGGCCCCGGCAGCATACCTCCATTTTCTCATATCAAGAAACATAAGAAGGGCCTTTACTCTAGCCAGAAGCTCGGCCTTGCCCTCGCCGGTTTTGGAAGGAGCATTTGGAAAAGTCCCGCATGCTCAGAGACTTTGCGCCTGCCCATTAGGGGAAATAGGAGGCCCCAAACATTTATTTTTTAGATGTCCCTTTTATGACGAGGTACACAGAGATACCATTGGCCCCCAGCTGGTGAGGCTTGCTGACCTTCCGGATAAGTCTAAACTCAATTTTCTCCTCTTAGGCAAAAACACAAGATAAACTGTATGGTCGCCAGATTCTGCTTGCAGACCACCCCCAAAACAAATTAGTTCACTAGGAAAATAGCCAAAGTCAGCCTCCAGGTAGCCCAAATTTTTAGGTCTTTATGTGTATATGCTCTTATCTTAGTTTTTAACCTTTAAGCTGTCGTTGTACACTGCTTTAAATGTATATTTTATTCTTGTGAAAGCTGTCCCAGTTGCGCTTTTTGAGCTGGTCTTTGACCATAATAAATTATGATGATGATAGTGACCACCACAACAACTTGTGGCTTTGTGCCCTGTAGTTTCACTATTACGCGCTGTGTAAAGAAGTGCTCCCTTTTTTTAAAAAAAAGTGCTTTCTTTTGTCTCTCCTGAACCTTTCAACATTCAGCATCAATGGATGATCTTGGGTTCTAGGATTATGAAGGGAAAATTATTTGAAAGGAGGCTGGTCCGGTGGGCCCATCCAGCACTACCCCACCAAGTACAATCTGCCCTGTGCAGTCCCTACCAACATGCCTTATTTCTTAGAAGCAGTCTCAGGGGGTGGTCCCAGCTGCCAGCTTCCTCCTCATTCTTACTGTCACTGTTGCCTTTGTGGAACTCAGCAGGAAAGAAGATGGTGACAAAATTAGAACTACTTGGTTCTGTTTGTCATTGGCTCTGGCGCCACCTACTGTTCACCTCCCTGTCTTCCACCCTACCAGTCACAATAGACGTCAGCCAGCACTGCTTAACTCCATTGACTTTTCCACCACCATCAGTATTGACACTGTATAAATATAGATTACCCTATTCTTTATTTACTTTATGCTGTTTTTAATATTGTATTTTAAATTACTATTTAAATTACCTCCCCCCACCCTTTGGGACCTTATGGTAAATGGTGAGTAATAAATTCAATTAATAAAACAACAAGAATTTTATATACTTATATCTTGTTCCCATATTCCCTCATGGAGCAGTCGGTCTGGCCCCTTCATCACTTTGCTTGCTCTTTTCTGCTGTTTTCCCTCACCATGACAATAGCCTTTTTGCGGTGTGGACCAGAACTTTTTGCTGTATTCCAGGTGTAGTCTCAGCAGAGATTTGCATAAAGGCAACTTTTACTTTCTGTCCCTTTCCTAATGATCCCTAATATGGGATTCGCCCTTTTCACAGCTGCCATATACTGCAGCAGTGTTTTTGTCCCATTGCTCGGTCCCTGCTCCTGCCAACCTAGCAGTTCGAAAGCACGTCAAAGTGCAAGTAGATAAATAGGTACCATTCCAGCGGGAAGGTAAATGGCGTTTCCATGCGCTGCTCTGGTTCGCCAGAAGCGGCTTAGTCATGCTGGCCACATGACCCGGAAGCCGTACGCCGGCTCCCTCGGCCAATAAAGTGAGATGAGCGCCGCAACCCCAGAGTCAGCCACAACTGGACCTAATGGTCAGGGGTCCCTTTACCTTTACCACTGTTCTCTTTTCAAGATTTGGAAATAAACCATGGTCCCAAGCCCATCATAATACGTCAAAAAATGGGGATCTATCACAATGAGAGTATAGAGGGGCTCTCTCAGGTGCCAGAGAGACTCTCTCAGTTGCCTTGACCTACAAGGAGGCGGTGTGGGTGGAAAGACAAAGGCTGAAGGGAGGGGGAGGAAAGCAGGCAGAAAGAGAAGTAGGCAAAATAAAAAGGCTGACATTGATTTAGAATGGATCTGCAGCTTCTGCCTGCATCTGTCTCCGGAAGCTATGCTGGTAGAGGCTGCAGATCCACCCCAACCTTTTTCTGCTGCCTCCACCTGTTTCTGTCTCATGGCTTTGTCTTTGTCCAAGCTCTGCTCGCCACCTTTTGCTCACAGCTGGTGACTGACATTTTATTCCCCAGGTTGGGAAGGCGAAGAAACCGTAATCTGTTTTGGTTTGCTCATTATCTGGTTAAACATAAAGAACATGAAAATTGACTGTATCTTTGTCTAAACCTAGTAGTACTTACTGGGTGAGGGGAATCGTATTTTTTAAGTTAGCTTTTTAAAGTTTTTTTTTTTTAATTTAAAGACTAGTTGTTAGTTTTAAAAGTGTGTTTAGTTAAGTTTTAGTCTCTTTAGTTTGATGACTAGAAATAATGTTCTTTATGATTTGAGTATTAGCATTCAACAGAAACAAACCCCCTGGGTTCACTCTCCTATGAAATAATCTGGCTATTTGCTGCAGAGGAAATTGCTCTTAAAAGAGAATCTGCCATAAAAGTTGGCAATGCTAAAAGGGAGGCAGAGAATTTATAGGTGGACGGCTTTTCAAACAATGAAGTTATATAATCAGGGGTTCAGATGCTGACTGGTACAACCTGGACTTCCTAAGCATCACACACACACACACACACACACACACACACACACACACATATATGAAAGTTCTACTTTCTGAATAGGGAAGTTGGGTGGGGGTAAAGGTGCTTTTTGGAAAACCAATGTGGGCTCAGTCCTCTTTATGTTTTGTGCCCCTGCTTATCTTTGGGAAGAATCTGCAGCTCAAGGGCACCTACTCTGCATGCTGAAGATTCTAGGTTCAATCCTTGGCACCTTCAGGTGGGATTGGGAAAGATTCTCTCTTAAATCCTGGCAAGCCACTGCCAATCAGTGTAGACAACAGTGAGCTCGGTGGACCAATAGCCTGACTTGGTATAAGGCTTCCTTGTTCCTAAAATGTTACGTGAAGGTTCCATTTTTACTCTGTGTTTTTGCTTAGCCTCATGTCACATGTTGTGGAGCATGTGTATGACTGTGTGTGTGTGTGTGTACTTCACACTTGATCTTAAAAGCATGCTTATGAGAAGAGGGAACTTTTTCAGGAGTCAAACCAAGCCCTGCTCAGAAAATGTTTTTAAACAGTTGATTCATGTCACACCAAAGGTTGTGCAAGGATGAAGTGCAACTGTGTGTGCCTGAGTGTGTCTTTCTACGTGTGGTGCAGCCAACATGAGAGGGCAGGATCAGGAACTTCCATACTTGAGTTTCTTCTTGAAATTCATAAGTTTCGCCTAGTGCAGTTACTCTGAGTTATAGGTTAGCAATTATGGAAGGACACTCAGCAAAATAAGTTCCTCACCTCACAGCATTTAGTCTGGTGGGCACTGCTTGGAATAATGGAGAAGAAGAAGAAGAAGAAGCATGATGTTGGGAATGGGTGTAGACTGAATGGACTAAAATTATCAAATTTATAAAATCTCAGTCTCATTCTGTAGTGCAGTGACAGATTCAGAAGTGCAGGGTCTGGACGCTTCATGATACTGCCACAACCCTTCTTAGATTAGACAATACTGTAATCTAAGATTATACAGTAATCTTATAATGGTACAATAATAATAATAATGAGGGGTGCATTGCAACAATCACTGTATATCTTCTTGTGTTGCCTTTCAGCTAGATCTACTATTTTCTGTGCATGTACATGGGCAAATGATTGGGAGTGTTCCAAAAGGAGTGACTTAAGCTGTGATTTCTATGAAGTTCCATCGTACCTAATAGAGCTTGCACACCATGCTCTTGAAAATGGAGCTCCTTGTGTTTTCAGTGATCCTAAATGCTTAGACTTGGAGCACATAGTGGATAGAAAGCTCCCCTTTCATGCTGATGGATTCAGGGACCCTGCTGAAGGTATAGTGGTGGGTTGCTGACACCTTGCAACCCCATAACACAATCCCACTGTTCTCATTTGCATGTATGGAAAGAAGAGGGTTTTGCTTACATGAGAAGGAGAAGGCAAAGGGATATTCTGAGAGTTTGTACCTTTCCGATTATATGGGCTTCAGAATTATCATGTGGCCTACGTGCTCTGTGCGTGGTATAAATTCCTGCATTTAGAGTAAACAAGCTTTGTCTTACTGATTCCAACAGGCCATAAATTATACCCAGACTGGCACCAGTGTCTGTTGGGAGGAAATGTTCCTCTGAGGGGACTGATAATTACTAGTTTGGGAGTTTTTTCAGCACCACAGATGACTTATCGATACTTGGCCTCCTTGTAGTTTCTGGAGTCACAAAGTCTGGTCTGGTATTCTGTGTCACAAACAGAGTGAGGGTCCCAGAGGGGCTAATACCACACTGCAACACAAAACAAGACTGGTGCCTTTGGTTCCATCAAAATGAACCAAACAAAAAGCCAGGTCCAATCACACACCCTTGCCAAAATCGTTGTTATCCTACTGCCAAAATATAAATTGTAAACTCTCTGAGACAAGGCTCCCCTCTCTGGCCAACCCTATCATAAGACTTAGTGGGAACACCACCTCAAGCAGAAACGTTGGGGTATCATGAAAGGGCAGCAAACGATTAAGCTTTCTAATTTGTGAAAATCTCTGTGGTGGATTGCTTCCATTAGGACTGGTAGGGTTCAAGGCAGGAGGCCAACAGTAGGGGGAGCCAGAGCCAACAACTGTCACAAACAGAGTCAATGATAGACATAGCCAACATTTTCTAATTATGTCATCTTCCTCCACACTGAGTTCTATGAGAGCAACATGGAGACTGAGGAGGAGGAAATGGACAGCTAGTGCCACTCCCTAAACAGGTAGTAAGAAAAAAAATGCAGGTAGGTGATCATATGTGGGAGAGTTGAGACAGCAGACTGAAGCTGATGGGGGCAGGGAAAGGTGCTTGTGGGCCTTTCTGCCTCTGGTGCTAAAATAACTTAGATGTTCCTGATCACCTGTATATACGTATTCAAAATGTATAGAGATTAGGTCCCTCCTTCATGTTAGGGTAACATGCAGTTTAATGGTAACTGTCTCTCCCATTAAACAGAGTGAGTGCCTGCCTCACTTAGTTGATTCTGTGTGTCAGAAAGGGCAACAAATTATTGTTGTTGTATAAGGAATTGGTTGTGCTCTTATTACCTGTCACCAAGTTTACCATCACAACACTGGGGACACTTGTTTTACTGCTTTATTTTATTTTATTTAAATTTTGGCACAACAATATCACTTTACTGTGTTTTTCAGTGATACAGCGTGAGACTCTTAATCTCAGGGTTCCAGTTACAGATAGGTAGCCGTGTTGGTCTGCCATAGTCGAAACAAAAAAAATTCCTTCCAGTAGCACCTTAAAGACCAACTAAGTCAGTTCTTGGTATGAGCTTTCGTGTGCATGCACACTTCTTCAGATACAGGGGTTGTGGGTCTGAGCTCTACATGGGGCAAAAGATTCATGCATGGCAAGGGGCTGGACTAGATAATAGAAACATAGAATGATAGAGTTGGAAGGGACCCAATGGTCATTAGTCCAACCCCCTGCAATGCAGGGACCTCAACTAAAGCTTCCATGACAGATGGCCATCCAACCTCTGCTTAGAAACCTCCAAGGAAGGAGAGTCCACTACCTCTTGTGGGAGTCTGTTCCACTGTCCCTCTATGATTTCTTCCTTTGCCTTGAGATATAATGTGGAAGGCAATATTATAACAGGAGAAGGAGGATGAAGAAGAAACTGCATTTCTGTACTGTTTTGCATGATCTCCCTTTGAGTTGTGTCAGTTGGTTTATATTCCAATTGTGGAAAAAAGTAAAGTAAAACTTGTGAAGGCGAGAATAAATTAAAGAGTGGCAAATCATTATCATCATCATTCTCTCTTTACCGCCAGGAAGGAAAGAGGAGTGGTTGTTGGAATTTCTGGCTCAAGTGCCAAAATAACTTGACTGCTTTTGTGTACTCTGTACTTTGCTTTGGGGTAAGGTAAAAGCCTCAGCGCCTAGGGCTTGCCGATCGAAAGGTCGGCGGTTCGAATCCCCGCGGCGGGGTGCGCTCCCGTTGCTCGGTCCCAGCGCCTGCCAACCTAGCAGTTCGAAAGCACCCCCGGGTGCAAGTAGATAAATAGGGACCGTTTTCTAGCGGGAAGGTAAACGGCGTTTCCGTGTGCAACTCTGGCTCGCCAGAGCAGCGATGTCACGCTGGCCACGTGACCCGGAAGTGTCTTCGGACAGCGCTGGCCCCTGGCCTCTTGAGTGAGATGGGCACACAACCCCAGAGTCTGGCAAGACTGGCTCGTACGGGCAGGGGTACCTTTACCTTTTAGGGGGTGGGAAGCAATCATTTTGCTACTTCACCCCAGGCAGCAAAAGGGCAGCAATAAGGCTCCGTAAAGCACTATATATGCTAAAAACACTGTGTAAAGAAGAACATCAGTAACAAAGAACTACGCAAAGGCGTGTTGCACCTTGTGACAGGTTTGCCTTCCTGTCTGCATGACATAATTCCAGAGAAACCTAGAGAAACCAACTCTTGACTTTCAAGAGACAGTCACTCATACCAGGAAGTGAGTGGATAGCAATGCAGCAAAGGTTGTGGAAATTTTCTAAGAAGAAATTGAGCAATGAAAGAAAAGGAAGTCCAAAAACAGAGGTTCCTTTCCTCTTCCCTTCCCAATCCCATCCTGGCAGGTAGTGGTGCTATAAAAGTTGGACTTTGAGACAGCGGTCTGGGCCCCATTCAGTAGAATGTGTAGCAGGGCCAACTAATGCCATAGGGCCAGCTTGCTACATTTGGTAAAGGCAAATTAAGTAAAACACAATGTGGAGCAACAGCACAGGGGTGGGGACCTTCAGATATGGCTGGACTACAACTCCCATCAGCCCCATCATGCATACCAAAGGCTCCCCATGCCTGTAACAGCACATTAAGATTGTTGGACTAGGACCTGGGAGACCAGGGCTCCAATTCCCCACTCAGCCACAAAGTTTACTGGGTGATCCTGGGCCACTCACTGTCTCAGAACCTAACCTACCTCACAGGGTTGTTGTGAGGATAAAAAGAGAGGGAGAAGAATTCTGTATGCCACCTTGAGTTCCGTGGAGGAAAGGTGGGACATTAATATAATAATAAATAAATATAAGCAAACAAACAGAGAGCCAGTGTGGTGTTGTGGTTAGCATGCCACACTAGGACCTGGGACAGGGGTCTGTAACCCGCGGCTCCAGAGCCGCATGTGGCTCTTTTACACCTTTGCCGCGGCTTCGGGGCGGATACTAGCGAGGGGAGGAGGTGCATTGTGCGCCCCAACACTCCCCACTGTGGCGGGCGCTGTACTGGCTGTGACGTCGCATGGGGGCGGTGTGTGCGTTAGTCACGCACCGTCCCGACGTCACCTTCCCGCCCGCCCGCTACATTGTAAGGGGCATGTACGCTGGTCACTGCATTGAAAGGGGGCATGTACACTGGTCACTGTTTTGAAGGGGAGTGAAGAACACACACACAAAAAAGGTAACTTGTTAATTTAACGTTTATTTCTATGAGGAGGAGTAATTCTGAGGGGTCAAACAAAGAAATAATAAAAAAGTGACAAAAAAGTTATTTTTATAATGGCGAGTTTTGCGGCTCCCAGTTTTTTTCCCTTCAGAAACGGGTCCAAGTGGCTCTTTTTGTCTTAAAGGTTGCAGACCCCTGACCTGGGAGATCAGAGTTGAAATCCCCACTCAGCAGTGCTGGGCCTTGGTAATATGACCCCTCCTCCCAGCTTAAGCCGGTCTTTAGGAAGGAGGTGTCAGGCTCTGGCAGGGTCCTAGAGCCTCCTATCCCCAGTCCCAAAGCCCAGTAAGTGCTTGCCCAGCTTTGGGAAGAAAGAGGGGGGACTTTAGGACCCTGTCGGAGCCCTCATGCCTATTTCCCAAAGCTGGGCAAGTGTCTACCAGGCTTTGAAAATGTGCCCTCCTTGGCTGGCTGCCCAGTGTGTCTGAAGCACTCACACTGCCCTAAATCCAGCTCTGCACTCAGCCATGAAGCCCCCTGAATGACCTTGGGCTAGACACTGGCTCTTGACCTAACCTACCTCACAGGCTTGTTGTGGGAATTAAATGAAGACAGGGAGAACCGTATACACTAACCTTGAGCTCCTCAGAGGACAAGGTGCATTATAAATGATATATATATATATATATATATATATATATATATATATGTATGTATGTATCAGGAAGCTGCCTTATATCAAGTCAGACAATTGGTCCTTCTAACTCACTGTTTACACTGACTGGCAGCAGCTCTCTAGGGTTTCCGGCAGGGAGTGTATCCCAGCCCAAGCTGAAGCTGCCAGGGATTGAAGCTGTGGCCCTCTGCATGCAAAACAGCTTCTCTGCTGCTGGCATATACTGTAGCCCTTCCCCTTACATCTGGTGGCTCAAATATCTTAACTGATTCATTGATGGCAGGATCAAAATTGGGTAACAGTTTCACTGGAACAAATTAAAATGTCACAGAGATGTGGAAAGCTTACCAGAAATATGGAGTGCCAGCGTGGTGTAGTGGTTAAGAGCGGTAGTCTCGTAATCTGGTGAACCAGGTTCACTTCCCCGCTCCTCCACATGCAGCTGCTGGGTGACCTTGGGCCAGTCACACTTCTCTGAAGTCTCTCAGCCCCACCTCACAGAGTGTTTGTTGGGGGGAGGAAGGGAAAGGAGAATGTTAGCCACTTTGAGACTCCCTAGGGTAGTGATAAAGCGGGGTATCAAATCCAAACTCTTCTTCTTCTTCTTCTTCTTCTAATGATGAATATGTTTATTTTTAAAAAGTAGAAAAAATAGGCTAGATCAAGGTTAGCCAACATGGTGTTTGTTTGTTTGTTTTGTTTCTTTCATGTATGATGTGCTTCCTATAAGGCATCTTGAAGTGACTTAATTGAATATATAAAAACCAGTGCTATTTTTCTAGCAAAATACGTGCTGGAACTCACCATGAATACCTCCCTTGTTCTCTTATAATTGCAATGGCACCCAATGCAGGAAACTCAACCAAAGCATCCCTGATAGATGGCCATCCAACCTCTGCTTAAAAACCTCCAATGAAACAAATATGCATTAAACCATTATTGTTCAAAACAAAGGGACAGTAAAATAAATGTGCATAAACCACCATGATTCAAAACAAAGAAAAATCCAATAAAATTTGAACAACAAATATAGGGCTTGATCACAAATGCTTATGCCATGATAAATCTATCAGTTTTTAAAGAGACTTTGCTTGTTCTTTATTATGAATAATAATTTTATGCCTCTTTTAACTGGTTACAAAACCAATTAACAACATGAAACAAAAGAGACTAATGATTCCAAACAAGACTGAGTGTCCACAAGTGTGGCGTGTTGGGTTGGCGTGTTGGGCTGTGACCTGGAAAGCCATGAAAATCCCTGACCTTGGGTCAATCACCCTCTTTCTCAGCCCAACTTACCTCACAGGCTGTTGGGAGGATAAATTAGGAAGGGAGAAATGATGTACACCACCTTGAGATTTGGGGTGGAGTGGGGAGGAAGGTGATATATAAAAAGAAAACAAGCGGTTAGTAACAGGCAGCATAATACAAAATACAAAACACGGCTGAAAATAAAACCATAAGAATATAATCACACTAGAGCTCAACACTACAATTGATTGTGTGCCTGAGATGGTCTCCTACTATATCCTTGAGAAGTAAAAGTACCATATTTTTCTGTGTATAAGACGGTAGTTTTTTTGCTAAAAAAAATTAGGCCAAAATTGGGGGTCGTCTTATACATGGATAGTGAATGCAGGGTGAGGCGGGGCTGCGGCAAACAGGCATGCATGCGGGCTCAACAACTCCCCCCCCCAAAAAGGCTTAATTTTCAGAAGGAAGTTGGCTAACTTAAAAGCTCAACAACCGAAGGGTGACCTCCCCCAAAATAGGGGTCGTCTAATACACGGGGTTGTCTTATACATGGAAAAATATGGTATTGTGAGTTTGGAGGGAGTTGGTTCCCTAGATCCAAAAGGGTTAAAATCTAATGGGGGATTCAATTGTTGGAATAGCCAGGCCAACTTATTGGTAAGGTCTTAAGTACAGGGTTCCTTAGTATACAAAAGGAATCTGCTTTGTGCCAGGGGGCACGTGTGTGGGCGCCCTACTTCATCTGGCTAGCAGTGAGAAAGATAAAGGCAGACTGGAGTGTGAGAGAGAGCTGGGCTAGAAGCCTGAGAGCGAGAAATATGCTTGATTTCCCTCCAACATTTCTCTGACGAAAATAGGAATGTTCTATTCCATCAGCATCACATTTATACTCCACCCATCTGACTGAGTTGCCCCAGCCACTCTGGGTGACTTCCAACACGTATAAAAACACAATAAAACATAAAAACTTCCCTATACAGGGCTGCCTTCAGATGTCTTCTAAAGGTTGCATAGTTACTTATCTCCTTGGCTCGGGGGTCGCATATCTCCACACCCTCCAGCATTCTTCCAATCAAAATATGGACGTCCTAAGGAAAAGCAGGACATTCCGGGATCAGATCAGAAACCAGAACAGCTTCTGTAAATCCGGGACTGTCCCTAGTGAAGACGGTCACTTGTTGGGTCTGTGATTTCTGCTTGAGTCCAAGGCTGCAGCTATGGGAGAAGTAAGACCTTCAGGGGTGTTAATGCTGGGAACCCCTGCGTTGTAGGCTCAGGTTGCGTTGTAGGCTCATGTGTAAATAAAGCATATATCCTAAAGACACCACTGTCTCTGCTGCCCCTAATTCCAAGGAAATGTAACCCTAGGTAAGTGCCTGGAACCCCTGGAATCTCAAACAGCTTGTAGGTTGGAGCAGAACGCAGCAGCCTTGAATAAAATGAATCTAGCGTTGTTGATTCCGCTGAGAAAGAGAGAGACAAACAAATTTAAGAAGAAACTGCTGGAACAGGCTAATGGCCCATCTAGTCCCAGCCTCCTGTTCTCACAGTGTCCAACCCAGTGTTGCCTGTGAATAACAAAATCAACCCATACTGATCATGGGACAAGTCCCAAGGAACTCATTATGTCTTCTTTCTGTTCAGACATGCATAGATTGTGCCACATTTCTCCACAACCTCTCCTATAGCTGTGAACTTACAGATTTGAAAATAAGGGACCAGCAGCCTTGAAAATAAGGGACCAGCAGCCAAAATAAGGGACCTGCAGCCTCACCTGTTCCAGGCACTCCAGTCTTCCTGTCCTCCTGCAGTCTGGTCAAACTCATGCTGGTAGCTTCGAGAACACTTCGAGAACTTTGTAACCAGAGGTTCAACTGAATAGAATCTGAATCACATGCACCACAAGGCCTATGCAGCCTCAACTTAAGATGGCTCCCTGGCCTGGCTTTGCACTGCAAAGTTTGCAGCAGCACGTGCAACAAAATGGCGTCCAGCATTCAAAAACCTCCTCAGCTTGCATTAACTAGCCACACACAAGGCATGCAAGCTCCATCCCCCAGTCATTCTTAGACTTCTTATTGGGTCAGCAACACAGCCAAGCAACACAGTTGGAGCCTTCCTCCTCCCTGGCCGGCAGGGAGGGAAGGAGAGGAGCTGCTTCCTTTGAAATTTAAGGGACATCATTTAAGGGACATTTAAGGGACATCCATCAATAAGGGACAGCAGCGGGACATGGCGCTGGAATAAGGGACTGTCCCTTCAAATAAGGGATACTTGACAGCTATGACCTCTCCTACCACAACTTTAACCTTAATTATTGTTAAACCCAAAGACTCTGTGGCAGTGGCGTAGCGTGGGGGGTGCAGGGGGGGCCGGCCGCACCGGGCGCAACATCTGGGGGTTAGGGTTAGGGTGCGCAAATCCACGGGTTAGGGGGCGCAAATTACTTGCCTTGCCCCGGGTGCTGACAACCCACGCTACGCCACTGCTCTGTGGAGACAGATCTTCAATATTTAGTCAACTGGTGAGTAAAATGAAACAATTTTAAAAAAATCAAACAACACCAGTTTGGACCGACTGAAAGAGTGTCCTGCATGAATTAGCTAGCCAGTAATATTTTTGTTTTTGAGTGTTTTTGCCCTGCCACTGCGACGTGTCTGCCCCAGGGGTGAGGAGAAAGCTGTGACTTTCCAGGTATAAAGATATACTTTCCTGGACTACAGCTCCCATCATCCCTGATCGTTGGCCATGCTGGCTGGGGCTGATGGGAGCTGGCGTCCAAAAACATCTGGAGGGCCGCCGATGCCCCTGTCTCTGGTCTACTCAGAAGGAAAGCCAGTTGCGGAATTCTCTGGCGAGCGCATACACAAAACTGCAGCCTGCCTTAGACAACTGTAAAGCATTGTGCAATTGGAGGGGGCGGGTCTTGATGATGTGCGGGGCGGAGAAGAAGCCAGGCCGCCCACTCGAATCAAACACGGCAGCTGGAGCGCCGCGGACCCCAGATACTTTCTGTTGAAACGGGTAGCCGCCTCGTTTGGGAAGCTGGCTGCGTCGGTGGGAGTCATGGAGGACGCGGAGAAAGGCGCTCGCGGCAAGCGGGAGACCGTCAAGATCGGAGGTGAGACGAGCGGAGGCTTGCAAAGTTGGGGCAGCCCCATCCTTCCTTTCTTTCTTTCTTGGTCGAGGCTGGTGGTACGAGCAGAGCTTGGGGAAGGAAAGGCAGACAGCCTGGTTCTACTCAGAGTAGTCAGACCGACAGAAATGAACAAACACGACGAACTTGGGTCCATTAATATAACTGGGTTTATACTAAGTAAAACCTGGTTGGCTACACACCTGTTGCTTTCGAGCATGCACAGAGTGTGCCTGTTTCAGCTTCCGATAATCGCACCCTAAAATGAGTACTTTAAAAAAAATCTGGAGGTTTTGAGATAGGGGCGAAAGGGGCGTGCATGAGCGTGAGATTTCCGTTTAGGGGAGGCTCGGTCTAAGCTACGGCGTCTGATGGTCGAAGTCTTGCTTTCTGTGGTGAAGCACAGGAAACGCTGAGAGCCTCAGATAATGTACAAATGTAATCTGCTTTCCTCTGGAGGGAGTTTATTTGGGTGGGTGTGGATGAGAGCACGCCTGCGGTGAAGGTACTCCTTGGTCTCCCATTGCAGGAGGGTTCAGGGTCTTTTGCAGGAGTTTGAATCTTAAGAATCTTCTACTTGCTTGAAAATGGATAAGCCCTGTAACAGGAGTTGAGGTTCATGGGCTTGTTGGGGTGCGAAGCCTGGAATTTCACTCTCCCCGAGGCCTGATTTTTTAAGTTTCTGGAAGTGAGTTTGTGTGGAAGGGGCTACTATCTTATGGACTAGAATCTTGATTTCAGCTCAGTAATGCTCAGATTGTGGTCAAACTTTCATATGATAAACGTATTCAGCAGCCCGTAATCTGTCTTCGCTTTGCGAAATCTCCCTTGGCTCCTTCTACAACTTAAATTTGTATTGACTCTTTACAGAAGCAAAGCTCAAAGCTATGTATACTTAAGATGAAATTAATCCCCTGGAGATATTCTAGAACCAATGCCAACCTTTACATACATCCAGGGACTCGTTTGTTTACCCTACTAGAATGTTGCTGTTACCTTCTATCTTGGTGACTGGCTACCCGATGGGTCAAAAAGCAAAACAGTTATTAACTATTTTCTCCAGGAACTTTATTTTAATAAACAAGGTGAAAGATGGATTGATAATGTGCCTTGGGTACAATTAAATTTCAGTTTGGAGAGTCTTCCTCTGACAATGGTGCTATAACAGCTGTTGATAGAGTTTATCTCAATGAATTCATTCAGTCCTCTTTTAAAGCCACCCAAGTAGATGGTCATCACCGCCTCATGTGGGAATGAGTTCCATAGTTTAACTATGTACTGCCTGAATAATAGCTTTCTTTTATTTGTCCTGAATCTTTCAGCATTGTGCTTCTCATTGGGTGTCCACAAGTTATAGAGTTACGACAGACATTTTTCTCCACGTCTCACATAATTTTATAAACTTATATTGTGTCACTTCCTACATGCTTTTTCTCTAAACTAAAAAGTCCCAAATGCTGCAATCTTTCCTCATAGAAGAAGTTGCTCCAGCCCCTTGATAATTTCATTGCCCTTTCCCAAACCTTTTCCAACTCTACAAAACCTGTCAATACATGAGCTTGTCAGCTAATTCAAAATCTAAGCTGAGGGGATTTTTGCAAACTGTGAATAGTAAATATCACTTATGGTAAAGTGAAACTGTTAGCTGCTCAGATGTTTTCAGTACTGGAGATCACTGTAGTTATTACAGCTGTCACAAACCAGTTACTCCCACTGTATTGATGCTCACATTAATTATTTGTGTAATACCATGGTTTGTCATCTGAGCCAAGAAGGAGATTCACTTAGTGGTAATTCCTTTAAATTTATGTGAACCTTAAATATTATTTTAATAGTAAGTTCATATGCAGCATAAAGGATCTGGAGCCTGATAGCCTTTCAGCAGTACCCAGCCCTTTGCAAGATCAGTGGCTTTTGATCCAAGTTCCTGGTCACAACCATAGCTTTTGAAAATCTTAAGAAGAAAAACTTGATGAGAGACACTAAGCATTTCTTGTAAATGCAGATCATGTGCTAGGAACAATTGTGAAGTAGCAAGATTTCATGTTGTTCTCTGCCTGCAGTTATGTGGTTCGAGAACCACACATCTATGTATATTTTGCACACATGTAAAAAATAAAAGACTGTTCCATTTCAAGTACTTGGCTCCAAATATTACCAGTTATAATCAGGATGTCCAGTTATTGAGAGCTAAGTTGCAGTCTCCAGTTCTTCTAGTATGAACAGGTCGCATTGGGTTGGGAAAACTTTGGGTACAAGATTTACCAGATACAAAGAAAACAAAAGCATTCTTACAGGTAGATACATGTTCTCACTAAGCATCAAGCTTCTAGGACATGGGAAGGCAAACCAAGGCCTGGGGGCTGGATCCAGCCCAATCAACTAAATCCGGCCCATGAACTGTCCGGGAATCGGTGTGTTTTTACATGAGTAGAATGTGTGCTTTTATTTAAAATGCATCTCTGGGTTATTTGTGGGGCATAGGAATTCATTCATTTCCCCCCTCCAAAAGAAATATAGTCCGGCCCCCCCATAAGGTCTGAGGCACAGTGGACCGGCCCTGGGCTGAAAAAAATTGCTGACCCCTGTTCTAGAAGGTGAATCTATTAAAAATGAGTTTATACCCATCACATTAACACTCTTATAGGAAAGTCTCAAGAGCAATGACAATGCTCTAGAGCAGTGTTTTTCAACCTTTTTTGGGCAAAGGCACACTTGTTTCATGAAAAAAATCACGAGGCACACCACCATTAGAAAATGTTACAAAATTTAACTCTGTGCCTATATTGACTATATATAAAGTAATTCTCTTGAATAGGAATCAAATAAACACAAAGAAAGTATTTTATAATTACTTTATTATGAAATAGTAAGTAAACGGAAATATGAAAAATTATAAAATACTTTATTTTTAAATCTTTCGAATTTTTCAATTTTTCCCACGGCACACCAGGCAACATCTCGTGGCACACTAGTGTGCCGCGGAACAGTGGTTGAAAAACACTGATCTAGAGAACATCCAAGAACAATCCTACCAGGTTGCTTTGGACGATTTGCTCAAAGGCAGCATCTTGGGATTCAAGTCTCATTGGTACTCCTCTTCGGGTGTCCCAACAGGTTGAGGGGGAGGGGAAGCCGCCTCCTTTGCCCCAGCCTAATCCTCAGTCAATATTAGGGGGCTAAGGTTGAGTCTTCTAAGTACAGTCGTACCTCGGGTTGAATGCGCTTCGGGTTGAGCGCATTCGAGTTGCGCTCCGCGGCAATCCGGAAGTAACGGAGTGTGTTACTTCCAGGTTTCGCCACTTGCGCAGACGCTCAAAATGACGTCACGCGCATGCGCAGAAGTGGCAATTCGCGACCCACACACACGCAGACGTGGATTGCGTTCTGCTCATGATGCGAAGGGGGCTCCAGAATGGATCGCGTTTGTATCCAGAGGTACCACTGTATAAAAGGCTATCCCTCCTAGAATCTTGATGCTTACAGTCATAGGACCACTAGCCATCAGATTTTTAAGCCACTGAGCTCAGTGCTGAATGGCAGCAGTATTTCAGGCAGGATTCCCTCCCAACCCTACCAGGAGATGCAGAACCTGGGAACTTTTGCATATAATGTTGGTGTTCTAAGGCTGATGAGCTACGGCCCTTCCCCAAACATCAGCAAGTGGAATGGGTCAAGGTCAGGGTGACCACCTGCAGACTTTATCTGCAGGCACAGATGTTGTCTTCTGCCTACTCATGGGCCGCCCTAAACAATGCCCCCCTCCCCCTAAGCCAGGGGTCAGCAAACTTTTTCAGCAGGGGGCCAGTCCACTATCCCACAGACCTTGTGGGGGGCCAGACTATATTTTTTTTTTGGGGGGGGGAATATGAACAATTTTCGCCTGCCTGCAAAGAGGCCTGAAGATGCTTTGCTGTATCTGTCCCAGTTGTTGTCCCAATAATTGCAGTTGGGCTTCTCCAGCCAGCCAGGCGCCGTGGAGGGGTAGGAGGCTGTGTTGGCTGGTGAAGACAGAAGCAGCAGCCCTGGCGGAGGAGCTGCTGGCAGAGGTAGGGGAATCAGGGCGTCGACGGAACGGTGAAGAAGAAGACAGAGCTGACCGCCAACCCACAAGTGGCATCTGTGGCCACTGCAGTGGCGTAGCGTGGGGGGTGCAGGGGGGGCCAGCCGCACTGGGCGCAACATCTGGGGGTTAGGGAAATCTACGGGTTAGGGGGCGCAAATCCACGGGTTAGGGGGCACAAATCCATGGGTTAGGGGGCGCAAATTACTTGCCTTGCCCCGGGTGCTGATATCCCACGCTACGCCACTGGGCCACTGCAACAACCCGCCTGAACGCCATGGGAGGAATGAAGGAGGGAGGCAGGCAGGCAGGCAGGCAGCAACAAAGAAAGCGTGCGAGGAAGTGGCGCGGAAAAGCAGGGCGGAGAAGGAAGGAAGGAAGGAAGGAAGGAAGGAAGGAAGGAAGGAAGGAAGGAAGGAAGGAAGGGTGGACTGAGGGAGAAGGAGGAGGAACAGGAGGAAAGCGCAGCAGCTGCCAGCATCATACGCCCCCTTCACAGCACCACCCTGCGGAGGCAGGCAAGCCGACTCTCGCTGTCGATGGCACCCGGCGTGGGACAAGATTGCTCCATCTCTGAGGAGAAAAGCGGCGCTGTGTGAGGGAGGGAGGGGGAGGGAAAGAGCGTACACACTGGCGATCCACACGCTGGCGATCCGCGCGGCGATTCCTGGACAGGATCTAGAAGGCAATTGGGCCTGATCCGGCCTGTGGGCCTTAGTTTGCCGACCCATGCCCTAAGCCAGGCATCTGCAACCTGCGGCCCTCCAGATGTTTTGGCCTACAACTCCCATGATCCCTAGCTAACAGGACCAGTGGTCAGGGATGATGGGAATTGTAGTCCAAACATCTGGAGGGCCGAAGGTTGGTTATGCCTGCCCTAAGCCATACTGCCCATCTGTTTCTGGCTGTGTTTGGGGGAAGGGGAAGCCCCAATATTTATGGGTGCTGCTGGTGCCTGTTTTCCCAGAATGCTGTCTTCAGCATGAGCAGAGAATGCAAACAGAAGAGAAGTGGAGAAAGAGACAGAGTTTGATAATATCATTTCTCCTGCTTCGCAATGTTGCAAAAATGATATCTTGCAGTTTCTTGCTGCCTCTTGCAAAAGTCCAGTGGAAAGGAAAGACTCCTTCAATGCAATCTGAGTTCATTTTCTCATTCCTGGCATTGGAATTTTGCAATCCAGCCTGCAGAAGTGAAAACACATCTTCTCCTTTGTTTTATTATTTCCTTTGTAAAGAAAAAGAGAAGTGTGAGCTAGTGCCTGGTGAGGGTTGCTAGGAAGTCAACAGGTGCAACCAATTTGTTCTGGTTTTCTTCCTGTCCACCTCCTCTTTTGCAAAGATTCTGTGGACACTTAATCATTGCACCCGTGCAATACTTAAAACATAACTAAACTGGAAAGTGCATTGGGCCCATCTGCACAGTATTATGTCAGTGTTATGCCACTTTAAACAATCATGGCTTCCCCCAAAGAATTCTGGGAGCTGTAGTTTGTTAAGAGTTCTAAGGAGACCTCTGTTCCCCCTAAAAGAGCTACAGTTATCAGAGTAGTTTAACAACCACTCCCTCTTTGCAGGGAATTCTGGAAATTATAGTTCTGTGAGGGGGAAGGGGGGTGTCCTAAGAAATTGGGGGGGGCACTTGGTAGAATGAACTTTCTTTATTCAGTGATTTGACACCTTGACTTAAAAGACAGAAAGTGGTGAAGATGGATGTTGTCATGGACTGAGTAATCATATTTTCTTTCTTTATATAACCAGCAGATGGAAAATCAGAAGTGTTTCTTTTGTATCTTTGGCTAATTCTTCCTCTTCTTCTTCTTCTTCTTCTTCTTCTTCTTCTTCTTCTTCTTCTTCTTCTTCTTCTTCCTCTTCCTCTTCCTCTTCCTCTTCCTCTTCCTCTTCCTCTTCTCTCTCTCTCCCTCCGTCCCTCCCACCCTCCCCCTCCATTTTATTCTTCTGTTTCTCTGTCTTTCCTTTCTTTAATGCCGTGGTCCCTTCTTTTCTTTCTTCTGGTTTTACTTATTCAAGTTGTATCTTCTGTAGTCATAATTTTACTGTTTTACGGGAAAATCTTAATAAAATATCTTAAACAAAAATCAGGGAGGGGGATCTAAATCTAGGCAAGCAACAGGCATTCTTGTAGTTCATAGATGCACACCAGCTTGGCAAAAGCACTTGAGGAAACTGAAAAGCAGGATCAGGGAGGGTTGTGAGAGAGCGGGAGTAGCATGGGAAGAGATCAGTGATCCCTGGTGGGCTGCAGTTGCCCCTGGAATCTCATTTGAACCTTGCTCTTTATCCATTTGGGTTTACTTGGCAATAATAATAATAAAAATAATAATAAATAATAAATAAATGTGTGGTATGTTTACATATATATAATACATATATATAATTTTACATATATATAATGCCCACCAAACACAGTTTGCCAGAAGAAATTGAAGTGAAATGTTTGATAGGGTGTCTATGTATGGATTCAGTAGAAGGCTGTTATTGTTTACATACCCACCAAACTTACATTTTTGCATCATTGTCTCATACTCAATCGTGGTTCAGAGTTGGGGAACCTGTGACCCTTCAGCTCCAACCAGCATGCCCAGGTGTCAAGGATGATGATAATAATAATAATAATAATAATAATAATAATAATAATAATAATAATTTATACCCCACCCTTCCTGGCCAGAGCCGGACTCAGGGCGGCAAACACCAGTAAAATTACAGTAAAAACATAATAGGGGAAAAACATTTCAAAATATGGGTTAAAATGCAATTTAAAATGCAGCCTCATTTTAATAATAGCCCATAGATCAAAACCAAAAGGGGAGGGAAACATAAGGGTCAGACCGAGTCCAAACCAAGGGCCAGGCGGTACAGCTCTGTCTTGCAGGCCCTGCGGAAAGATGTCAAGTCCCACAGGGCCCTAGTCTCTTGTGACAGAGCATTCCACCAAGTCGGGGCCAGTAATGAAAAGGCCCTGGCCCTAGTTGAGACCAATCTAACCACCTTGTGACCTCGGACCTCCAAAATGTTGTCATTTGTGGACCTTAAGGTCTTCCGCGGGGCATACCAGGAGAGGCGGTCCCATAGGCACGAGGGTCCTAGGCTGATGGGAGCTATAGTCCAGCAACATCTGGAAGACCAGGGGTGTATTGAGCCCTGCGGCACCATTGAGCTTGGACTGGCAGGCTTGGATTGAGGAGGAGGAAGAAATGAGGATGGGGGCTGAATGGTGGGGGGTCTGGTTTGATATGCCCCGACCAGACTCTCTGAAAGTTGGAGCGGAACTGCTGTGCCTCCCCACCCCCTTCCTGTGGAGGAGAGAGACTCAATGAAGGCTGGGGAGGCTTTGATAACCAAGGTGTGACAAAAGCGTGCAGTCTCGTTATCTAGAACGAGATGCCGCCCTTGTTGTGGGAACAGACAACCCCACCCCAAAAGCACATGCACTTGTAGTCCCATGATTCTTACAAAGTGAGTCTCGAGAATAAGACTGCCCTGTCATGTCTTTAAGAGCTTGGTGGGCAGACCACGTACTGGGAACTTATTGCAGGGACACCTGCAGTTCTGAATTTCTTGCCCTTGCTCCTGAACCCGTGACTCCTGAACCCTGAGCTTGCACTTTTACTTGCCTTACTTTTACTTTCAAGTAAGACCCTCCACTTGTGTCTTTTTGGGGTGGGAGGCTGGACAAAAAGGGTTCCCTACACCTGGCTTAGGTATTCATGTGGAATAGGTTAACCATGGTTAAAGGGAAACAACCCCTGGTTAAGCATTTGGTCTGCAGAAGCCTTGGGAATAAGATCAAATAAATATTCTTCCCCATCTCCACAGAACTCCCAGAGAAAATATGGGAGAAAATTACTTTTCTGTGCAATGCCGGATCGAATGCTTGATCTAGTTGAGCTGCTGTTGCCATAGAAGACAAATACGCCTTACTGCATACTTGATTTCCTTTTCCTGTAACTGAATCCAAGGCCAGGAAAAATCTCCGTGTGAACTGTGTGTCACATTCCTGAATATGATCTCATGTTCCTTTTTTAGATGCAGCATTTCATTTTTTGGGCAGTCGCCGAAATTCTCTGGGAGGGGCGATTATGATGGTGATAGACTCTATCTGCACTATCACACCCCTTTAAACAGCCGTGTTTCCCCCCAGGTAATCCTGTAGTTTGTTCAGGGTGCTGCGAGTTGCTAGAAGACCCCTTCATTTACAGGGCTACAATTCCCAGAGTTCCTTTGGGAAGAGGGATTAACATATGCAGGGATGACTGGAACTATCAATTTTGCTTCTCACTGTTTCTCAAGTTTCGAACTTTAAATTCATTTCTCTACATTTTTGCAATAAATTGCATGTTTTTAAAAAGAAAAATCCTCATGAAAATTTGCCAGGATTTTTGTGCAAATGTGTCATAGGAAACCCATTTGTGTGTGTGTGCAGTTTTGACTAAAGCACACATATTTTTTTTGCAAGCAGTTTCCCTTTTTTTTTGCAAGCAGGTTTTTTTGTTTTTGTTTTTTTGCAAGCAGTTTTCATTTTCATGAATGTGTGCCCTGATGCACTTTTTATGAACAGTGGTTAGAAAATTGCATTGCAAAAATTGAATAAGTGTGAATTTCTGGCTAGACTGCATTTACCTCTGTTTGGGCCGTGGCACAGAGCAGGTATGAGCTGTAGCCAAACTTGACTTCCTGCATCCTATAAAGATGCCATGTCTGTCTGAGCAATAAGGGAGATCAATGGTCATGCTCCTTGTACAAATTCCCTTATGCTTTACCACTCCTGACTTGGCAAGGGCTAGGACTGACAATGGAGAACAATGCACCTTGAATTGATTCATCTGGTATCAGGCAGGGAAAGGGCTTTCCCTGTGGTGGCACCTACAGTGTGGCATTATGGAACAGTTTCTTCTTAGAGATTCACCTTCAGTGATGTGTCCCTGTCAGTAGTCAGATACATTCTTGTTCTAGATGCAATGATCAGTTTTGTTACTGATTATTGGCTGCTTATGATGTGTCTGGGACGTGGGTGGCGCTGTGGGTTAAACCACAGAGCCTAGGACTTGCCGATCAGAAGGTTGGTGGTTTGAATCCCTGTGATGGGGTGAGCTCCCATTGCTCGGTCCCAGCTCCTGCCAACCTAGCTGTTCGAAAGCACATCAAAGTGCAAGTAGGTACCGCTCCGGCGGGAAGGTAAACGGCATTTCCATGCACTGCTCTGGTTTGCCAGAAGCGGCTTAGTCATGCTGGCCACATGACCCGGAAGCTGTACCCTGGCTCCCTTGGCCAATAAAGCGAGATGAGCGCCGCAACTCCAGAGTCGGCCACAACTGTACCTAATGGTCAGGGGTCCCTTTACCTTTTAATATCATAAAGCAGAGAGTTCCAAAATACAAGTAATGCCACAGATGACTCCTTACAAATGCAGTATGGACATTGAGTGGCACGTCAAAGTGCAAGTAGATAAATAGGTACCGCTCCGGCGGGAAGGTAAACGGCATTTCCGTGCGCTGCTCTGGATCGCCAGAAACAGCTTAGTCATGCTAGCCACATGACTCGGAAGATGTACGCCGGCTCCCTCGGCCAATAAAGCGAGATGAGTGCCTCAACCCCAGAGTCGGCCATGACTGGACCTAACCCATCAGGGGTCCCTTTACCTTTTACCTTATGATGTGTCTATTCAAAGTTTTATTGCTTGACAGTTTGTGCATCACTTTGATACATTTTGTTAAATGTGGTAAGAAATCTTTAAATAAAATGAAACTTTGAAGGGATGCAGCTCATGTATTTGTTCCAGAAGTGCAAATTAGGTTAAAATGCAAACATTACTGAATTTCTCCCTCTTCCCTACACAGAAGCAATAGAAGCCCATTTAATGCACGTGCACTTTTCCCCCTCCCTTTTCTTCCAGAGGGTTCTGAAGGAAGCATTGGAGTCTGCGGGTGGATCCTGGTTATGGTCTCGTTCTTTTTGGTTACCATCACTTTCCCATTATCCATCTGGATGTGCATAAAGGTAAAAAATATTTGGTTGGAAAGCAGTTGTGACCTAGGATTCCTTCCCCACTCTAAACAGGAGCAGCGACTGTATGTTGTAGCTGACCTTAGTGCTGGAAGCGACCCGAAGGGTCATGTCTGGCCCCTGCAATGCAGGAATCGCAGCTAAAGAATCCCTGACAGATGGCCATTCAAACTTTTGTTTAAAAACCTCCAATGAAGGCAGATTTCACTACCTTCTGGGGGAGCCCACTCCTTAAATGGCTATTCTTTCAGAAGAGAACTTCAGAGGGAGAGTGCATCATGAGGCCACCAGGTTACAATTAATCAAGAGGTTCACTAGTGAACTGAATCTGGACAAAAGTGTTTTAAAAAAACCAACAATCCACAGCATGCATTAATTGGTTTGCCAATGCCAGGCTGCCTGTGTTGTCAACAATAAAGAAATGTGTTACGTTTTTAAAGTGCCAAAAGCCTCTTTGTCAAGAAACTCCTAATCTCATGAAGCACAATTTTTATATGAAAAGGATCAGGGTAGTTCATTCCTCCTTCAGCTTGATAAGAAGAGCACGAAGTTGCAGTCTCTCTACATAGTTGCAGAATCTTATGCCTTATTTTGCCCCCTTAAAAAGGCTTCTCTTCTTATCTGAAATGAGCTAATTACAAATGTGGCCCAAGTAGCATCAAGGATACCTGAAATGTGCAGAATGAAAGGGAACAAAACCACAACCCCTCCCCCGCTGACTTTCCTCCCTCATTGCAGATTGTCAAGGAATATGAGCGAGCCATCATATTTCGGCTTGGACGTATCCTAAAAGGAGGAGCAAAGGGGCCAGGTGAGTATTTGCTGTTATGGTCTGTCTTGCCAAAGGCAAGGGGATTCTTTCTGTGGGATTTGGAAGCAAGACAAGACACAAGTGGGGAAGAAGTCTTAAGATTTATTAGACAGCATGCGGATAATAGATAAGAATTTACCACCCCAAGCAAGCAATACCTCTTTTCAACTGCTGGGAGCTCCAGAGGTACAGAAGCAGAGAGGACCCCAGCTGTAGTCAGCCACCAAGCGACGTAGCACCCCAGGAGAAGTCACACAATTTAACAACATTAAGCTGTTTAGTAAGGCTAACTGCTGCCTAGGGGAAACCTCATATTGGTGGCATGAAGGAGCAATTGTGTCAGGTAGCAATCTACCTCCTTGATGTACAGTGTATCTTCTGCTGTGTTTCGCATACATGGTCCCACATGTGGCTGAATTTCCGTGTGGCTGGTCAGCTGCATTGGGGCTGGAGCACTGGTGGTACCCTCCCCTGGGTCTCTGGCCCAGGGAAGGGCACCATCAGTGCTCCAGCCCCAATGCAGCTTCATGCATTTGCACCAAGACTGGTGCCTGGTGCAGTGTCGCTGAATTGACTTTGTCCCATGCACTTCAATATACCTTCCGACCTCTTCCTTGCACATGCAGTGCAATTAATGCCCTAGAGTTGTTGTGTCTAACAATTGCACTTTTGTTTTCCAACAGGTCTGTTTTTCGTATTGCCCTGCACAGACAGCTTTATCAAAGTGGACATGAGGACCATATCATTTGATATACCGCCACAGGAAGTGAGTATTCCCTTTCCTTGACCTCTTTCTTCTCTTCCCCCTACTAAATACTGGATATAAATAGGCTAGTCAAGTTTCTCTCCCCACCCCACCCCATTGCTTTCTCACACCCGCTGTCCCTCTTCCATGGTTTCGAATTTCAGGCAAGAGACATTCCCAGTCCTACTTGGAGGTGCCATCGGGAATTAAACACAGGATGCTCTTCATGCAAAGCAGGTGCTCTGCTGCCAGATTGCGGCACTTCCCCTTAAATATAAAGTAATATTCTAGTTCTCAAAGGGATGAATTAAATAGGAATATAGGAAACTTCTTCTGAGTTAGACCATTGGTCGGTCTAGTTCAGTATTATCAACACTCTCCAGGGTTTCCTACAGGAGACATTCAGAGAGGGAGTCTTTCCTAGCCCCAACTGGAGATGCCAGGGACTGGAGTCAGGAACTTCTGCATGCAGAGCAAGTGCTCTGACACTGAGTATTTGTGGCCCTTCTGGTTCTCTGCCACTAGTTCCCTTGCTGCTGTGACTCTCAGCAATCCATCTGCAAGATGGATAGTACCTTGCACTTAAGGGCTCAGATATATAGCTAACATGTCATCTAGCTTGGTCCGGAACTCCTCCATGCAGTGAGCAGTCTTTGCCATGGCCTCTGTCAAAGCAGACCGTTTGGAATGAAGGCCAGCATGGAGGGTTTCGGTTTTGTTCCAGGCAGCCACCTGCCACTTATCCTGCAACGACTTTTCCCTCTGGCAGTAACTGATGTGGAACTGGCTCGGAATGAATTGCTTAGGAACCTAATAATCATCATTAGGCTTAATGTGTATGCTGCCAGGAATGTACCCTTAGCGAGCCTCCTCCCCGCCCCTCATTTCCTCCTGGCTTTTCTGTAATTCAATTCCGTTGTGCCTGCGGTTTTTGCAAGCAACAGGGTTGCAGGGTATTTATTTCATTAGGTAGGGATGGGTTTCTTTTACTTCTTTCTTTTCCTTAATTGAAAGTTAATGATGTTGTCAAGATGCTGGAAAACCCCAGGGTACAGTTCTGCTGCAGGGCTGGGTAACCTTGGCTGCCTGGGGTCAATGCGACCTTCCAGGACTCTTGGAACTCTTCTGAAGCCACGCCCTCTTCTCTCAGGCCACACCCCTCACCTGTCTTGCTTTGCACCCTCCTTGAGTCATTTTGCGTGGTTGGAATGCATCCTTGAACTCTGATTATGCCTCTTGGTCTTCTGGATAGAGGCTAGAGAGATGTGTGTGTGTGTGTGTTTGTGTGTACTAGCTCCACCCACTTTTGCCTCTGGCCCCACCCACCACTGGAATGTGGCTCCTGGAATGTTGTCTGGAAGCAGATGCGGCCCTCAGGCTGGAAACGTTTCTACATCCCTGAACTAAGAGTTGATGAGTTATTAAAACGTCTTTGGGGAGGGAATGATGAGGGGGGTGGGTGGAGGGGAAAAACCCTGATCAGCCTAGTAAGGACTGAGTATGCTTAGTGAGCAGAGAATGCTGACTGACTGTTGAAGGGAGGCAGGGAGGTGTAAAACTAGTTCGGGGGCGGAATAGAAAGGAGTATCGTGGAGGAGGGCAGGATGGACTTACTGGAACAGGAGCACTCCGTGATGCAACATTTGATTGCAGATCCCATTTGTATACAGTGGTACCTCAGGTTACATACGCTTCAGGGTACAGACTACGCTAACCCATAAATAGTACCTCAGGTTAAGAACTTTGCTTCAGGATGAGAACAGAAATCAGGCTCCGGTGGCGCGGCGGCAGCGGGAGGCCCCATTAGCTAAAGTGGTGCTTCAGGTTAAGAATAGTTTCAGGTGAAGAACGGACCTCCGGAACGAATTAAGTTCTTAACCTGAGGGACCACTGTATGTCTATCCATTAGTCCTAATGCATTCCACTCAGCATTTGAGATCCTGCTTCTGTCTTTTCAGCCTACATAAGTAGGATGGACAGCCATGAGAAGCATACTGTAGTCTTCTTTGGAGTGGCACTAATCCCGTGGAATGCCCTCCTTAGGGAAGCTCACCTAGCCCCTTCACTGTATGCCAGTGGTGGCCAAACTCGGCCCTCCAGATTTTTTGGGACTACAGTTCCCATCATCCTTGACCAATGGTTCTCTTAGCTAGGGATGATGGGAGCTGTAGTCCCAAAACACCTGGAGTGCTGAGTTTGGCCACCACTGCTGTATTCCTTCTGGTGTCTCCATGAGTCCCGTGAGGTTTGTTAAAGACACTATTGGGCGATAGCTGGGTTTTCTGCCAGAGACAACCCATTCCATGCTTAATTTTATAAACTTCTATCATGTCTCTTGAAGCTCGCCTTTTCTGTAAACTAAAAAGCTCCTTTGATCCTCCTCCTCCTTTCTTCTTCACTGTTTTCATGAGCCGCTGTTCTTTTGATGACTTTTGCCCAGTTGTTTGATGATTTTGCATGTCGTCTGCTGCTTTTAATTATTTCCCCGTTTCCATAGAATCTGTGTTTTCATGCTACAATTTGTTGCAGTTGCTCTGGTTTCTTTCCAGAAGAGGATGGCAGCTCATTCATAAACCATCTCAAGATTTCTAGGGGCTGAGCAAAGATTAAGAAAACCAGGCAGCCCTTTGCTGACAGCTTCCAATAAAATAGACATGATATCAAAGGAAAAAGGAGACAGGAAGAGATAAGGAAAACAAGCAAATTCAGGCGCCCCTGCTTCATTGTTTACATAAAGATAAACTCCCGGTTTGCATGCTATGTGACTGACAAGAGAAAGTTCACACAGCATATACTTAAACCACAGAATTCACTGCCACTAGTGCCCAATCAACACTTCACATTTAAAACAGTATTATACCACTTTAAACAGTTGTGGCTTCCTGAATTGCAGTTCGTTAAGGATGCTGAAGGTTGTTAGGCAGTCCCCATTCCCCTCAGAAAGCTACAGTTCCCAGCATTCCCTGGGGAAAAGGGACTGGCTGTTAAACCATGGGAATTGTGTGATGGGGGAATAGAGGTTGCCTGTCAACTCTCAATGCTCTTGTCAAACACTGAGGACTAGTAAGCTACTTGCAGGGCTGCTGTATTAACCTCATTCGTTCCTCAATAAGAGGGTCATATCTCACTTAGTAAAGCTGAGGATGGCACTGGTTCTTCTGTGTATCGCAGAGGCCAATTAAAGGAGCTGTTGGCTTGTAATTACCTTGCTTGCGTTACTTAAAATAGAAACTGCTGTGGCTGTGACTGCAAAGACATTACACAGATCTCTGTTAGGACTTGATTCTAAATAACATTAAAATAAGATTAATATAATCATAGCCATTCCACTTGGAGATGTTCTATGTTCCACCCACACCCCCACACACCGGTGTTGGAGGCAGTATTCTTCTGAATGCCAGTTGTGGAGAATTCCAAGTGGAGAAGCTGCTGTTACACTCAGGTCTTGCCTCTGGGCTTCCTGTTCAGGTATCTGGTTGGCTGCTGTGAGGACAAGATGCTGGACTTGATGGGCCATTGGTCTGATCCAGCAGGGATGTTCTTAGAAATAACTCTGCTTCAGCTGCAATACTGTCACTGAGAAAGCACAGGGGGTGAAAAGTCGGACACACTCCTGTTTCTCATCTCTGCAGTACAGTCATACCTCATGTTATGTCTGCTTCGTTCAGGTTATGTCCTGCGGTGACCCGGAAGTACCGGAAAGGGTTACTTCCGGGTTTCGCAGCTCGCACATGCGCAGATGTGCAAAATGATGTCACGCGTATGCGCAGAAGCAGCGAATTGCAACCCGCCCGTGCGCAGATGCACTGCTGCGGGTTGCGTTCTTTTCATGTTGCGAATGGGCCTCCGGAATGGATCCCATTCGCAACCAGAGGTACCACTGTATCAGTAAAAGGAGCAGTAATATTCCATGTCATTTCAAAGGTGACATGGAACTTTATTCTGTTGAAAATCATTGAGTCTCTTTAACAAACGATTAGGTGTGTGTGGCTTTCTTTGGCTTTGTGCACACACTATACCTTCAGAGCACATTTGAAGCACATTCTTTCTCTCAAAGAATTCTGAGCACTGTGGCTGAGCCTTCCCAGGGTTAAACTTCCCAGCAACCCTTAACAAACTACAGTGCCCAGAATTCCTTGAAGGGGAAGACTGCATTTCAAATGTGCTTTAAAGGTGTACTGGATACACAGCCTCAATGACATTACGTTTTACTTCTCTCTCTTTACTCTCACGCCATTGGTCCATCTAGCTTAACAACTTCTGATAGGTTTACCTACAAGATCGCCTTACCCCACATGTGCCCACTCAACCGCTTTGATTGCTGGAATTGGCACTACTACTGGTACCACATAATACCCATTCTGCATTTGTAAGGATGCAATCGTTAAGTCTGACAGCACCTGCATTTTGGAATTTCCTGCCTACTGAAATCAAGCAGGTGCCTTCACTTTACTCTTTTCGGTGCCTGCTAAAAATTCTTGCTTAGACAAGCCTGCCCACATGCTTGCCATACCCAATGTTGAGGGTATCCAATGCTAGTCCTATTCAGAGTAGACTTATTGAAATGGATGGGCCATACTAACATAGGTGCATGAACATCAGCAGGTCTATTCTGAGTAAACTCAGTTGGCTAAAACCCATTGTGTTTATGCTTTTTAGAGATGATGCAAGGCGCTATCTAATTAATAATGTAAATAACATTGGCCTGTGCAAAGTTTTCCACCTTCTCTTCCTGTTCCCTTCCTTGTGTTTGTGTCTTATTAGATTGTACATCTGCAGGCTCAGACCTGCAGTGTTGATAGACAGCACAGAAGCCCTGCAGTGCACTAGAAGCTTGCTGGACATCCCTTAGTGAGCAAACCCATGGAGGCAGATGTTTTCCTGCAGGAAAGCTTATCCCATAATGCCAATCCTATCCTGTGGTATTCAGCCTCTCAGGGGGAGTTGGGGTGTGTTCGAAAGTGTGATGGTGAGGCATCACTGAGCCTGAGAGGTTCTGCATGCAGATGAGATAGTCAACCCTGGGCAAAGTTCTCTGTAAACCTCTTGGAATTAATTGCTGTGTTTCCTCAAATGGATTTTTTTAATTTGCATGCTTTGCCCCCCTTGAAGCTGTGTGAAAATCTTTCAGCAAAGCAATTTTCTCTAACAGAATATGAGGATTTTATAAAATGATATAAGCTGTGAATGCCTTGGGGCAGGTATCCTTCCCGCACCCTTCTGGTTTCTGTTAACTCCTTAATGTGTACGTGTGTGGTTGGTGCTATATAATTAGTGAAAGGCACACACTGGAATATGCTGCATCTTCCTTGTTACAGGGCTGCTACAAACATGGCACACTGGCACAGCCTGAGGCAGTTGGGTGCCAGTGTGTGCCCCTGCAAAAGCTGGCATTGCCCGAGTTATTTGCTGCCACAACACCTGCCCCATCCCATTCTCAAGGGAATTGGGCATTTAAGCACCCAGGCAACCAGTGTCTTGAGTGCTGGCAGTGTACAGCCCATCTGTAGCAGTAGCTGGATTCAAACCTAGCAGATGCCATGGGAGAGGTGAAGTGCTGAACAACTTGGCAGTGTGTGTGTGTGTGTGTGTGTGTGTGTGTGTGAGAGAGAGAGAGAGAGAGAGAGAGAGAGAGAGAGAGAGAGAGGGTTAAATATGCTTGTTGAAAAGCATCATATCCTATTAATGCTACATTTTGGTGTTTCAAAAATCACTTGTGCTTTCTGCGGATCTGCCAAAGATCAGCATGTAGAAGGGAAAGAATCAGGAACCTTATCTGGTGTCTGCATAAGGCAGTAAAAGGGACTCCTGACAGTTAAGTCCAGTTGCGAACAACTCTGGGGTTGTGGCGCTCATCTTGCTTTACAGGCCGAGGGAGTCGACGTTTGTCCACTCTGCAGACAGTTTTTCTGGACCATGTGACTAGCATGACTAAGCCGCTTCTGGCGCAATGGAACACCAACACCAGAGCAGCGCACAGAAACACCATTTACCTTCCCACCGGAGCGGTGCCTATTGTGATCTACTTGCACTTTGACTTGCTTTTGAACTGGTAGGTTGGCAGGAGCAGGGACTGAGCAACGGGAGCTCACCCCGTTGCGGGGATTCGTACCGCCAACCTTTTGATTGTCAAGCCCAAGGCTCAGTGGTTTAGACCACAGCGCCACCCGCGCCACCCTTTTGGATAGCAGAGTGCTATCCAAAAAAGCATGGTGCCATGGAATAGAAGTCCGTATGGAGCTTCTCAGTGTTCTGTAACCTTAGTGTTGAAAGGTGGCTTCTCCAATGACTTAGCCAGGTGCAGAATACCTGTTGCAAGTCCACCGATGGCCCAACAGAGAAATGAGCACATGCACAAAATGAACAACTCACATGGTGTTTGAAATAGGGAACTTGAAAAGAAGCTCCTTTGTGACTGTCAGGTAGCCGGCAGTCTGATCATGACTGCCTAATTAGCAGCATGCGACTTGTGGTACCTCTTTGTGGTTATGTTTTGATGCATGAGTGACTTGGAGATTCTTTTTTTAATTCTTCCGTTCCACATTTCTCTCTTCTCACCCCTCCCCCTGTTTCTGCCCTAGATTCTTACCAAAGATTCAGTGACAGTTAATGTGGATGGCGTGGTTTATTACCGAGTTCAGAATGCAACCCTTGCTGTTGCCAACATCACCAATGCAGACTCAGCCACTCGGCTCCTGGCTCAGACCACTTTGAGGAACGTTCTTGGGACCAAGAACCTCTCTCAGATCCTCTCTGACCGGGAGGAAATCGCCCACAGCATGCAGGTACAACAAAGCAATGTTGAGCTGTGTTCCCATGGGGGGTGGGGAGTTGTTGAGAAACATACTTCACTGTTTAGACAGATGGTTTATTTATTTTTGCATCAGCCATTAAATTTTGCAATTTAAATATACAATGCAAAAATCCAGTGAAAGCTGGTCCTTTAGGGTAAGTGGGGCACTGCCCCACCAGTCCTAAAATGCCCTCAGCCAACCCCCAACCCCTGCCTGCCTCCTTCCTTATGACCAGTTCAGGGGGTGTGGCACTGCCTATAGCTCCCTCTACTTTAGTCTCTGACCACATTCACATCATGCTTTTAAAGACCCACATTGGATTCCTAAAGGATTATGGGAGCTGTGGTTTGTTGTCTTTTATCTTTCAATGAAAGCTCAGAGCCTGGGTCACCTGCTGGCTGAAAACACAACAAGGAAGGATATTTAACACCTTGCAGGATGGAAGGCTCTTATAAAGGCTGTTCATTTGTCCTGTTGAGACTTGTTTAAGCCTCCAGTCACCTCTGTTTGATCAGCTTGACATCTTTGCACAATACCTTGATGTGTGACATGCATTCCTGCCCCCACCCTTTTCAACAGGCCACACTAGATGATGCCACAGATGATTGGGGCATAAAGGTGGAGCGGGTGGAGATCAAAGATGTGAAGCTGCCTGTCCAACTCCAGAGAGCCATGGCCGCTGAAGCAGAAGCTACCCGCGAAGCAAGAGCAAAGGTAAGGAGCTCTACTGATTAGGTTAGCCACTGACTTTCAAAGGAGATCCATCACCCAGATCAGGGATGGGGATCCTGCGGCCCTTCCGTTGTTGTTGGACTACACATCCCATCATCACTGACCATTAGAAATGCTGGCATAAACCAACTTGCTGGCTAAACTTCCTATTAAACCAGCTTTTCCTGACCTGGTGCACTGCAAATGCTGTTGGACTACTTTGGCCATGCTGGCCATTGGCCATGCTGGCCAGAGCTGATGGGAGTTGGAATCCACCAGCTTCTAGAGGTTCCCAGGTTCCCCATCCATGACCCAGAAGATGATGAAGCAGTACAAGGAAACAAAGGCCATTATTTGACCCTGTTGACCCTGGGGTATATGACTTGGAAATGACCATAATTATTCCTACCCCACAACTGAAAACAACTTACGCATGCTAAGCAGATGCTCTCTCACCGATCTACAGCCCTTCCTGTAACTTTCACATAATCCAAATTTCAAGTGACTATTGAACTGCTTCAGATATTCATGTTTCCTTTAATAATAATAATTTTTAATGTTATTATTTGTACTCCACCCACCTGACTGGGTTCCCCCAGCCACTTTGGACTGCTTTGATGGTAGCACTTGTTTTTCCCCACAGTGATATAAGATGACTCAGGTATTTGCTGTACAAACACTGGCTCCAGAGGTCTCATTATCTTTATTTCCCCATAGTAGTGAATCCTTTGCATTGCATTTACGTAACAAAACAAAGCTGAGTTTGTGCCAAAACTCAGTCGGAGGGCGTTCCTTCTGCATCGCAGGTTTTCAAACTTCACTGAAGTGTCTCAGCAGGTTTTCTGGGGATGTTTAAGAAGATCAAGCAGCAGAAGGCAAGCTCCCACAAGACACAACGTCTTACATAGGAAGTTGCCTTATACTGAGTCAGACCAGTGGTCCATCTAATTGGGTACTGGCTACACTGACTCTCGCCAGGGTTTCAGGCAGGAGTCTCTCCCAGTCCTACCTGGAAATGAATGAGAGCAAACTGCAATCTTCTGTATGCAAAGCAGATGCCCCACCCCTGAGCATAGAAAGCTGCCTCATACCACCTGCATATCTCGCTTAGTATTGTCTATGCCAGGGGCCAGCAAACCTTTTCAGCAGGGGGCTGGTCCCCTGTCCCTCAGACCTTGTGGAGGGCTGGACTATATTTTGGAGAGAAAAAAAATGAACGAATTCCTATGCCCCAAAAAATAACCCAGAGGTGCATTTTAAATAAAAGGACACATTCTACTCATGTAAAAACACCAGGCAGGCCCCACAAATAACCCAGAGATGCATTTTAAGTAAAAGCACACATTCCACTCATGTAAAAACATGCTGATTTCTGGGCCGTCCGCGGGCCGGATTTAGAAGGCAATTGGGCCGGATCCGGCCCCCAGGCCTTAGTTTGCCTACCCATGGTCTATACTTATTGGCATTGACTCCAAGTTTCTGATGCGACATATCCTGTCTTCCCTGGAGATGCCAGGGATTAAACCTGCAACCTTCTGCATGCAAAGAAGATGTTCTACTCACAGAGCTTCAGCTTTTCCCAAAGGTCTTGTTTTCTGCTGCTGTGTCCTACATAAGGGGGGAATTGGTGCTGATACCTGAAAGTCCTGCTGAGCACCCTCTCTAAACTGGATGCTGTAAGATGGGTGAATGCCAGTTTTGTTTTTCTCATTTTCCTGCTCTTAAATTAAGGTCTCCACATTTCCACATCATTCTGATTTTTTCAAAATGGAAATTCACCTGCATTTTAATGCGTAATATTTCATGCCTAATATTAGGCATTTTGCCTGATATTTTTTGCAAAGCAGCTTCTCCTAGTATAATGCATTTTTGTAAGCTGTTTCTCCAATATATGCATATTTTTAGATCTTTGCCCCAATATATGCAATTTTCTACACATTAGTTGGTTGGAGAACTGCATTGCTAAATTTGGAGAAATGCAAATTTTAAAGAATGGCTATGGTTTGGTTCACATATTATTTTGGAAAGTGCAAATTAGAAACCAAATTGAATTTCTCCCTCGTCCCTACTTAGTTCACTTCCAGTGGGTTCTGCAACTTTGCAGGGTCTCTGTAGCACACAAGGATTCTCTGGTAGCAGAAAGCTTTTGAAAACCACTGTTCTGTCTGGAGCCACACCACATCTGCATGCCACTTTAAACAATCATGGTTTCCCCCCAAAGAATCGTGAGACCTGTAGTTCACTAAGGGTGATGAGAATTGCTAGGACCAACTATTCCCCTCTCACAGCTACAATTCCCAGAGTTTCCTGCGAAGAGGGATTGACTGTTAAACCATTCTGGGAATTGTAGCTCTGGGAGGGGAATAAGGGTCTCTTAACAACTTTCAGCACCCTTGACAGGCAGCGGCTTCCAGAATTCTTTGGGGGAAGCCTTACTACTTAAAGTGGTTTTATGGTGCTTTAAATGTGGCCTTTGTGTTCAACAACTAGACTGGCTGGTGAGCCATTCTGGGGGCAGACATAGAGTCTGGAGGCCTTTCTGCACCCCTGTTCCTTTAGCTGATTTGCTGCTCCTATATTCTTGGCTTAACACTGCTGGATCTATGTGTTGCATCTCCTAGGAGGATGACAATTTCCTGTAACAATCTCGTCCTTTTCTGAAAGAAGTTGGTTAAGCAAGGAGGATCCAGAAGGCCACAAATCCTCTAGCCTACATTTTTTTTATTTTTATTTTACTAAGGCTAGGTCCATACCATAGATTTTGAGTACATTCAAAATGCATAATAATAATAATAATAATAATAATAATAATAATAATAATAATAAATAGTTTATTATTTACACCCCACCCATCTGGCTGGGCAGCTTCCAAAAAAATATTAAAATGCTGTAATACATCAAACATTAAAAGCTTCCCTAAACAGATGTCAGATGTTTTCTAAAAGTCTAACATTCCTCCCTCCCCAAAGAATCCTGGGAACTGTACTTTGATAAGGATGCTGGAAATTGTAGTTCTGTGAGGGGGAAAGTACAGATTCCAGTATTCTTTGGGAAGAAATCACGTGCTTTAAATGTGTGGTGTGTATGCAGCCTAGAGCTGCAACATTTACCTGACTCATTTAAGTAATCAAAACATTCTTGTTTGATTAGGTGACAAGATTCTCCCAAAAAAATGTTTTTAATATATATGTCTATCTATCTATATCTATCTATCTATCTATCTATCTATCTATCTATCTATCATCTATCATACAGGTAGTTGCAAAATTTGAGAAAGAGGTGAATTCCCTATTGTAGGATAAAGCCATTTCCCCTTTAGAATGGTTGTGTTTTGTCATGTGCATACTAAATTGTTTTAATTGACTTAAGACTGCATTCCTAAACCCACACACCTGAGAGTAAACCCTACGGAATTCAGCAAGACTGACGTCGGAGCAGACATGGAGTTTTACCCAATGAAGTCCTGCCCAATGAAGTAGAATTGTTGCAAGTCAGCGCACCTAAATTACTTGTGGCCGTCAATTTCAGTGGGTCTACTCTGTGTAGGACTAATGTTGGATACTGAGACTAAGGAGGAGGAAGCTAGCAGCCAGGGCCACCATCTGGACCGGTTGTAAGAAGGCAGGTGGCAGGGAGCTAGCCAAGGGTAGGTGTTGGGGCAGTGCCCCATTTGCCCCATTGGATGTGCCTCCATTGTAAGGAGCTCAAGGTGGTTTGTTCTTTGCTCTTCCCGTCCTCATTTTATCCTTACAACAGCCCTGTAACGTAAGAGAGGCTGAGACACTGACTTGCCCAGGGTCACCCAGTGGGCTTCACAGCTGCACCCAGGTCCTGGTCTGACACTCTACCCACCACACCACACTCTCCGAACCTTATGCAGTTTTCTCTGTGTTCAAAACATCTTGCTGGACCTGTGCCTCTCTCCCTTCCAGGTCATCGCAGCAGAGGGTGAGATGAATGCCTCCAGAGCCCTCAAGGAAGCCTCCATTGTCATCACAGAGTCTCCTGCAGCCCTCCAGCTTCGCTACCTGCAGACCCTGACCACGATCGCCGCCGAGAAGAACTCCACCATTGTATTCCCGCTGCCCATAGATATGCTGCAAGGCATTGTGGGAAGGAGGAGCTGAGGGTGCTGATGGGAAGCCAGGTGTATTGAAAAGCGTGAGGCATTGTGGAGGAGAGGGGTGATGATGTCAGTGTGACCTTTGTGTCTGTTTCTTGTGGCTCTCATAAGCTCAGATCCTTTTTGTGTTTCATCCCAACAAATTTCTGCTCTCAATGTAGGTGGCCACCTCCGAAAAGTCATTCTTCCCTGCTCTGCCGCCCCTTCTTATTGATGAGAGAGGTTTGGAGGGCTTGCATTTCCCAGAAAATTAGAGAGGAGGTTTTAAGAGGTTCCCAGCTACCATATGGAGCAGGGGGGTTGCCTTAAAATAATAATGTTTTCCTCCTCTCTCCTGGGAAACTTCTTTCTTGTCAGCGAGCCAGCAGTGGAACTTTCCGCTGCTGTTTTGCTCCAACTAAAGGGAAAGAATTAGCACGCTGGAGTTACGGAGACAATATGCTTGTAGCCTAACGATGTTTAGATTCCTTTTTATAGGTGTGTTTTTCTAACCTAACACAATTACAAACACAGTTACAAACATATTTGCAAACACTTCCCCAATACCATTTGTACTTTATAAAACGACACCTATTTTTTCAACACTTTCTTAAAAAATAGATTTCCGCCTATTTCCTTGGTTCTGCTTTTAAGAATGTGATCAACAGAAAGTTTGACATTCTACAGCCAGGAGAACCTGTGAATGGAGTCTTTCAGCATTTTAGAATACTTATATTTTTCATTTAATTTTTCCAGAAGATTAATGTGAAGAACTTTTCCCTTCCCCCCCTTTAATGTGAAGGAATTTTCCTTTCCACATGATTCTATTGTTGTTGTTGTTGTTGTTGTTAAATCTCAGCTTTTTTGCTAAAAGCCAGGACTGAAGGTTTCCTGGTATATTTGCATCGTAAGTTTTGTATCCAGTGTGAATCAGAATAGTAGATTTAATTTCTAATAGACAGCACTGAGGTTAGCTGCAGTATTATAGTATTAGCATGGTGTGTGAGCTTTCAATAACAAAAAACCTGTGAGAAGGTATGGCTTTTGTGGTCTTTATTACCTGTATAATAATTCAAATAAGTGGTGAGAGCGGTCCACCCCCACCTTGCCTCTGCCTTTAACATTTATAGAGACAGGAATTCATTACCTGACGCTGTATCCCAGCATGGTAACGGAAGACTCCATGGGAGCTGAAAAGCACAGGAGCATTGCAGGAAGATGTGGCTGGCATCTCAAATGTGGACATGTGATCAAATGCCATTGTTGCTATGCAAAGTCTCAGAGCTTTTGCCCCTGGGCCTCTTCACCCCCCATCTTACACTGATTTTAGCTGGAGCGGCTGCTTCAGTCACTTAATTACAAAGAGGAAAGATATGTGAGGCATAGAAACCCTGATCAGGTCTGGCTGCGAAAGGCAGGGCATACTCATTGCTCTGCCGGTAAACAAACACCCATGTACCCCAAAGGGAAAAGGAACAGGGGAACAATAGCATTTGCCATCCTTACTTGTGGCTGCAGATGAATTGGTGGTCCAGATTGTTGCTTTTCACGTGTTGTTAAAAGCAAACACTGCTGTGACTGGAAATAGATTTACTTTGCCAGAAGGAATGAGCAGCATCAGTGCCTTTTCAGTGGGGTGAGTTAAAGGAAGCCCAGCGAGGCAGGAATTCAGGGCATAACTCCCTAGCATCTTTGGCCAGTGCCTGGTCTCTACATGTAACAGAATGGACCATGCCGCTTCTGGTTCCACGTGCCTTTCACACTTATTCATGCAAAATGCTCCCTGCATGCAGAAATCTAGCATGGGAATGCTTTTGTCCTTGTTGTCCTGGTTTTCTACATGCAGGGAGTTTCTGGTGCAGGGCATCATTTGAAACCAACTACACTTTGCAGCTACACTGCAAAGTGTAGCCCAGGGATGGGGAACCCACATCCTTCCAGATGTTGCTGGACTCCAGCTCCCATCAGCCAAATCCTTCCAGATGTTGCTGGACTCCAGCTCCCATCAGCACTTTGACAGTAGTCAGGGATGATAGGGGCTGCAGCCCAGCAACGACTGGATGGCCACAGGCAACCAATCCCCAGTGTGGACCAAGCAGAGGCAAGTGATGGACTTGCCCCTCCCTCGGAAGAAACGAAAACACCATTTATGCCGAACACCCATCCACCAGAAGTGCAGTTAATATTGTTTGTGAAAATGCTTTCTTTCTCTCTTTTTTTTTTACCTCCCTTTCCCTATCAAAATATAAGTCTAAAACATATATTCTTTCACATGATTACTGTATTGTTATTTTAATAAATAAATATCTTTATTTAATCTGCCGTTGCATTCGATGTTTTTACCCACTGCCCCCACGGCAAGGGTTACTCCAGACCAGAGCATTACTCTGCATTAGTCATACAGCACCATACAGGTCCCTGCCCAGAGAAACATGCAGTTTAAAATTTGTAAAAACAGTCTCTTTGGCCAAGCCAGTGGCCCATCTGTTCCAGGCATCTTGCTCTCACAGTGGCCAGCCAAGTGTCCATGCTGATAGCCACTGAAAGCCTCCATGGATTTGTCGTCTACTGTCTTTTAACCATCCAAATGGTTACCATCACTATATCTAGTGGGAAGGAATTCAATAGATCGACTGATCTGTGTGAAGTGCTCTTTCTCTTGTCTATCCTGAATCACTCAATATTCAGCTTCATTGGGTGACCACGGCTCTAGTGTTATGAGAGAGGGATAGTCGGCAGGATGGAGGGGAGGGTGTGTGTGTGTGTGTAAAAGAGAACAGTCATTTGTTTTGGTTGCATGTACCACCTGTCCTAGGGACGCGGGTGGCGCTGGGGGTTAAACCACAGAGCCTAGGACTTGCCGATCAAAAGGTCAGCAGTTCGAATCCCCGCAACAGGGTGAGCTCCCATTGCTTGGTCCCTGCTTCTGCCAACCTAGCAGTTTGAAAGCACGTCAAAGTGCAAGTAGATAAATAGGTACCGCTCCTGCAGGAAGATAAACGGCGTTTCCGTGCGCTGCTCTGGTTAGTCACGCTTAGTCATGCTCTGCTTAGTCATGCTGGCCACATGACCCGGAAGCTGTATGCCGGCTCCCTCGGCCAATAAAGCAAGATGAGCGCTGCAACCCCAGATTCGGCCATGACTGGACCTAATGGTCAGTGGTCCCTTTACCTTTACCTTAGCACCTGTCCTAGCCCCTATGAAGGTGTGCCAAAGGCATAATGGAAAGTGCTTTCCCTACTGCATAATTCACTGAGGTAGCTTATGCCCACTGGATTGATGGGCAGAAGGCAGGGAGCCCACCAGAGGCAATGATGGATGGAGCCGACTAATTCTAGGCAGCAGTTTATTTCGTTTCCCTGATGTTCCCCCTAACTGTTACTTTCTGCATTATATCTGAACTTTCACACAGTTAAATGCCCTCTTCGGAAATCTAATGAAATCTAGTGGAAGTTTAGCACTCATTTTAATGATGGTGGCTCCCCCCCCCAAATAAGCTGGCAACCCTAATAACCCAGAATATCGCAGGGGTAAAGTCATGGAATTGGGGGGGGGGGCGGTAAATTGGCATACAGTTCTTCCCTGCTGTTTTCATGGAACAGAATCACAGGTGTGAAAAGGATGGCAGATCGGCAACATTTTCCAGTGAAGTTTGTTGTTGTTTCAAACCACACACACTGGCGTTTAACACAACATGCAGGTATATCGGTCAAAAAGCTACAGTTCCATAATGCAACAGGTAAAAAGATAAAGGGACCCCTGACCATTAGGTCCAGTTGTGGCCAACTCTGGGGTTGCGGCGCTCATCTCACTTTACTGACCGAGGGAGCCGGCGTACAGCTTCCAAGTCATGTGGCCAGCATGACTAAGCCGCTTCTGGTGAACCAGAGCAGCGCACAGAAACACCGTTTACCTTCCTGCCAGAGTGGTACCTATTTATCTACTTGCACTTTGACGTGCTTTCAAACTGCTAGGTTGGCAGGAGCAGGGACCGAGCAACGGGAGCTCACCCCGTCGTGGGGATTCGAACCACTGACCTTCTGATCGGCAAGCCCTAGGCTCTGTGGTTTAACCCACAGCGCCACCCGCGTCCCATTTAATGCAACAGGTACTGCAGTATAAAAGGAACATTATTAAATGAAACAGAAGCATGAGCATTATAATCAGGAAAATCAGCACAATATTACCCATGTCTGAATGCACGGTGAGTTTTGTCCTGATCCTCCTCTTCATTGCTGCTGAATCGGCAACACTGAGACTGAGAAGGAAGCTGACAGCCAAGGGCATACCTGGACCTGTTCTAAGTAGAGAGGCAAGTTGGGAGGACAGAAATTGGTGGGACAGGACCCCCATGTGCTCAAAGAGGCCAGCCTCTACTGTTCACTCTGTTTCTCTATAGGTCCCCAGTGAGGTCTCTGATGCAGGAATATACTGCCTGAATAAGCCCATCACACCCCTTGACCCACAAGCAAGATTTGGTAGTTAATATTGCTGCTTTCGAGGTGGGGGTAGGAACAGGACAGTCAATGCTTTTAAAAAAAACGGCATGATCGCATCTTCGCTGATCTCCCCTGTCTTGGAGATCTTTTTCTTACCTGGCCTGGGAGGAAAGGGCTCCAGCTGACTGACTCCAACTACAAAACACAGCCTGCTGAAGAGGCCAGAGGCCATCTGGTCTTTCTCTTACTGCAGACCCAGGTCTTTGAGCCTGTGCTTCTGCAGCTGCCACCCACCATGAATCACCATTGGAAGGATTGCAGCAACAGCAGTAGATACGTTCTATGCTTATGATAATACATCATTTATTCTTTTGCAAATTGTGGTGTTTTAAATGTGCATTATATACCTGACATCTTTTAGTAATGCTTTCTTTTGAAATGTTTAAGATAAATTTGTTCTTATTAACTTTGCTGCGTTAAATGTGCATTCTGAAGTCAACCTCCTTTGTAATGTATTGTTTTGAAATCTTTAAGATAATACTTTAGTTTCCTGTTACTTATGTTGCTGTGAATGTATCTGACTTCCTTCAGCAATGTTTTACTCCGGATTGTTTTATTTGATGTTTTGATGTGTTGTAAACTGCTTTGAGATGTTTTTCTTTAAAATATTAGGCTGCATAGAATTAATAATAATGATGATGATGATAGCTCTGCTGGTCGCTGCCAATAATCAGCGAGAAAAAGGAAGAGAGCAGTGAGGACATTGTTCTATTTATGCTACCAACCAGGCCCCCCTCGTGGATCTTGCTCCCAAGCAACAAGGTTGAATGTTGACTTTGCTGGGGTATTGGAATTTACCAGCTGAAAACTTCATTATGAATGGCTGGCTGGCTTTCAATGCTGAGCCTTGTTCTACAGTGGCAGAAAGCGGTGTGTGGCAGACATGTTTGTGCTGGACATCAGTGTCTCCTGAGGTGAGAATTGTGGCTGGGAAACAGCTTACAAAATTATCCCCAACTCAGTTCTTAGGGTCTCATGCCAGTGGCTGAATTGGCCTGTTTCTCTATTTCAATCGGACTTGAGACCATACAAGGTCTTGCATATTATGGCACCATTCACACCATACATTTAAAGCACTATGATGCTACTTAAGTCTTCTGAAGAATTCTGGGAGCTTTGCCAAGGGTGCTGAGAGCTGTTAGGAGGCCCCTTTCCTCACAAAGAACTACAATTCTCAGAGTCAGGGGTGCCAACTTGAACAAAATAGGGGGGGCAGGCAAGTTCTGCCTCACATAATCAATCACACATGTGCACCAATGCCCATCACCTTTGGGAGTGGGTGGGCTGGCCCCCACATATATGTTATTGGGGTGGCCCAAAGGGACCTCAGCCCCTAGGAATTGGCTCCTATGCTCAGAGCGGTTCAACAATTCCCCTTCCCAGGGAACCTTGCCCGCTGTAACAGCTCATAGAACACAGTATTCATGGGAATATGTTGATAATTAGTCATTCTTATCAGAAGGAAAAGAGGAATCTCCCTGTAATGTAGCTGTGACCTTGGTACTTCACATATCAGGCTATATGTCATTCTTAACAACCTTCAGCCTATTTGCGAGTTTTGTTCACTGCACAGTACACAAGAATAAGGTTGCTAGACTCATATCTAATGCTCTTTGGACTTCATCAGAAAGTGACGTTCTGGTCTACAGCTGCGTTGACTGCAGGCAGTTATCAGTGAATGATCCAATTCAAACTCAAAGTAGATATCCCTTTAAGTGCATTCAGGTGCCCCAAATATGAGCTTCCCTCTCCAAAATAAACATTAGGCATACTGGAAACGCCCCCCAAAGGGATTGTCCATTCTGCTGATCTAGATGAATAGTTCTTCAAGGAACACCTGCTCATGATTTATTCTGGTAAGGCTGCGATTGGTTTCACTTAAACAAACAAATCTTGGATGTTTTCATATAAACATACCACATACATACATGCACACACACATGCACACACACACACACACACACACAGTCACTCTGCATTATGAGTTTTGTGGTTTTGAGCTTGAATAAGCAACAGTGCTCACATCTGAGAATGCGTAAGATGTGTTTCCTAAATGAACTCTCAGGGATAGATCTGCTCTTGCCAGAAAGTTGACTATGAACTCTTTATTAAGAGCTATGTACCTTCAGGGCTTCAGTAGTGCTGGAACAGTCTTAGAAGAGTTATGTTGTCTGAGGGCTCATCTGACCTCATTCCCTGGAGATGCCACCTTCATAGATGGTTTTTTTTTTGCCAAACATGCTCATAAGGTGATTCCCCCAAATCTACATTTCTGTTTAGAGTCATGACATGGATGATCATAGAACAAGAAAAATCTCTGGGGTGCATGTTCTTATCATGAAACCAGAGAGTCATTTAATTGGAGATTAACTCTTTGGCTCAGTACCCCATTTTGCTTGGTGCCTCTGAATAGTTTACCGTATAAATTAATCACTTTCCTTTTTCCTGGCCTAGATGGATTTCCTTGGAATATCTGCTCATTTTTCAGGTACCATTTGTGCTTTGTTATAATTGTCGTTTTCTCCAAATAAACTTTGTACACAGTATATAATGAGTTTTGTAGTCTTGTTTTGTAGCTTTGTAGTCTCCCGCCCTGTGGAACGCCCTCCCACCAGATGTCAAAGAGAAAAATAACTACCAAACTTTTAGAAGACATCTGAAGGCAGCCCTGTTTAGGGAAGCTTTTAATGTTTAATAGGTTACTGTATTTTAGTGTTCTGTTGGAAGCCGCCCAGAGTGGCTGGGGAAACCCAGCCAGATGGGCGGGGTATAAATAATAAATTATTATTATTATTATTGTTATTTTCATCTTCTATTGAATATGCTATAACTCTTGACATGCCATTTCTCTTCAAACCTGCTTTGGGTAAAACTTACTTAACCCTGTGAATCGCCCACATTGCCACAATGCAGGAATATGCAGCTGTCCAATATGGTGATCAAGTTTGTTTGGTGGGCATAAGGGAGAGGGTCTTTTTTTATTGTGGAGCTCCCCAGAAGAAAGGCTTTTGCTCTCTTCTATTGCCCACTTTGAAGCAGGTTCTTAGATCTGTTTTGCTTCAACGAGTATTTATTTGGTTAAGTCCTTTTAGGATTGTGTTGTTTTATTGTTGCATTGTTCAAACAATCTGCTCATCTGTCAGTCACCTTCTGTCTGCTCTGCAAAAAAAAGCCCCTAGGCCCTAAAACTTGGAGGCCTCTCATGAAACTGAATGTTGTAAGATTCAGGACAGATAAAAGAAAGCCACCCTTCACACATCAAAGAGTTCAGTTATGAAATCTGCTCCCACAAGAGGCAGTGCTGGCCACCCATTTGGATGGATTTTTAAATGGCACCGAGGATAAGGCTATGGCTACTAGCCATATGCTCTGCTGCCATGGTCAGAGGCAGGTTGAATCCTGACAAGACAGAAGTACTGCTTTTGGGGGACAGGAGGCGGGTGGGTGTGGAGGACTCCCTGGTCCTGAATGAGGTAACTATTCCCCTGAAGAACCAGGCGCACAGCCTGGGAGTCATTCTGGACTTGTAACTGTCCATGGAGCAGCAGGTCAATTCTGTGTCCAGGGCAGCTGTTTATCAGCTCCATCTGGTATGCAGGCTGAGACCCTACCTGCCCGCAGACTGTCTTGCCAGAGTGGTGCATGCTCTGGTTATCTCCCGCTTGGACTACTGCAATGTGCTCTATGTGGGGCTACCTTTGAAGGTGACCCGGAAACTGCAACTAATCCAGAATGCAGCAGCTAGACTGGTGACTGGGAGCGGCCACCGGGACCATATAACACCGGTCTTGAAAGACCTACACTGGCTCCCAGTACGTTTCTGAGCACAATTCAAAGTGTACCTGCTGACCTTTAGAGCCCTAAACAGCCTCGGTCCAGTATACCTGAAGGAGTGTCTCCACCTCCATCGTTCCGCCCGGACACTGAGGTCCAGAACCGAGGGCCTTCTGGTGGTTCCCTCCCTGCGAGAAGCCAAGTTACAGGGAACCAGGCAGAGGGCCTCCTCGGTAGTGGCACCTGCCCTGTGGAACGCCCTCCCATCAGATGTCAAAGAAATAAACTACTACATGACATTTGGAAGACATCTGAAGGCAGCCCTGTTCAGGGAAGCTTTTAATGTTTAATAGGTTATTGTATTTTAGTGTTCTGTTGGAAGCCCCCCAGGGTTGCTGGGGAAACCCAGCCAGATGGGTGGGGTATAAATAATAAATTATTATTATTATTATACCAGCTGCTGGAAACTGCAGGAGGTTTGGGTCCTGCTTGTGGGCTTTCTGCAGGTATCTAGGTGGCCACAGGATGCTGGACTAGATGGGCCACTTGCCTGGTCCAGCAAGACTCTTCTTATGTTCTGAAATGTGAATTTTATTAAAATGCATATATAAATGCATGCTAATTGAGACCCCCAAGGTAAGAACTAAGGAGGCTAGACCCACCCTTTAAAGAATTCCCCCTTTCTTCTCCTAAGCAAAAGTATCATAGAATTGCAGAGTTGGAAATGGCCTTAAGGGTCATCTCGTCCGTCCTGTTCCCCCCACAATGTAGGGTTGCCTATACATTGCTGGTTCCCACACTTCTGCCTTAGTGCAATTGCACAGCCAGCAAGAAGACAACTGGAAGTCAGGAAGCACCATGTGCCTTTTGCTTACACTTATCCTCTTAAAACATAGTCCTGCACTGCCACCTTCTGGGGAGAGTTGGAAAGAAGAGCCCTGCTGGATGCAGGCAGAGGTCTAATCCAGCAACCCATTCTCATAGTGGCCCACTGGATTCTAATGAGAATTACTTGATGGAAACACTGCTGGTTGTTAATAGCTTAGACAACGTTTTTCATCTTTTTAAAGGATTAGACAAATTAATTGAAAAGAGAAGAGGTCAGATTAATAGTTCTAAATAAGGGCAAGTGGAACCTCCATGTTCGGCAGCAGTGTATCAGATCGGTATGTCAGATGCTGGTGACAAACATAGGAGTGTTGTGGTATTCACACCCTGCTTGACAGAGAAGGGGTTATTTGCTTGGTGGCAGAGCTTCTGGCTTGCATGCAGGAGGTCCAATGTTCAATGCCTGGCCTCTCTGGGTAGGACTGAAACATGTCAGAAACCCCAGAGAGCCACTGCCAGCCAGTGTAGGCAATGCTAAGCTAGATGGACCACTAGTCTGACTTGGTATAAGATAGCTCCCTAAGTTCCTATATGAAAGGGAAAGTGAGCTACATCAGTGATAGAGCATCTGCAGTGTATTCTTATAGCCCCAGGTTCAATCCCTGGTATCTCCATCAGTACTGCATTTGTTGGGAAATGGCCTGACCCTGTACAGAGAAGTACAGTGGGGGGTGTCAAAGTAACCCCTGATCACTAGTGTTGACTTGCTATAGGGCCTTCTCAGTGCTGGTTTCCCATTGTGCAATGCCCTCCCTGGTGAGGTGCATTATTGGCTAGCAGGAGGACTTTTAAAACATTCCTGTTTACTCAGGCATTTGGTGACTGTTGGATATTGGCCACAGCAAACATGAAATTAATAACTGTGAGGGCAAGTGATTGCTTCTAGATGTTTTTAGATGTCCTAAGCGGTTTTAAAAAAATAGTTTTGCATTGTTATAAAATGTTTAAAATACGTTTTTATTTTGCTTTAAATTGCATTGTTCTAGCATTTTGATGTTTGCTGTCCTAGGCTGCTTTAAAGAGAAAGGGCCGGATACAAATTTAACTGATCATAATATAACTGATAATAATAACACAATACTTTTTGATGACTAGAATCCAGCCCACAAAAGATTATCCCACAATAAATTTGTTAGTCTTTAAAGCACTCTTGGTTTATTTAGTTTTATATAACAAGGTTTATACACTGCACAGTAGCAGCAGCAATGAAAACAACCATCTAAGCCAGTGCTTCTCACACTTTTTTCTCCAGGCAGCACCTTCAGAATAAAAATTTGCTCACACACCACACCGGATTTTTGACTGTAAAAAAATACTTGGGGAAATGAAAAGAAACAACTCTCAGCGCTGCTTGATTTATAATCTACACCACAACTACTTTATAACATGATTACAGGACATCCAGATAGTGCATGCCACGTTCTTTGTGCAGCTACAAAAGAACGTGAGTCATTCCCAAATTATAATGATAAATGATCTTCTTATATAAGCACCTTAAATATGTATACAAACTCAATGAGAAGTATGAGCTTACTTTTGCTGGGTAATCTCACTGGTTTCACATTAAGCAAGTCTTCTCCACTGTGTTCAAAGAGTGATTATGGATCACAACTAGGATTGTCCTTGGTATCGCCTGATGCTCTTGCTCTCATTTTGAAAAGACATTTATCCGTATTCTGCAAATAAGATAAACATTTTGCTACAATACTACACTACAGTTAAAATGTTTATTTGTCCTTGAATCTTCCCACCCTCTCCTTGCCTCCCTCTCCTGCCACAACCATTGAGAACCAGTGCTCTAAGCCAGGGGTTAGCAAACTTTTTCAGGTCCCTCAGACCTTGTGGGGGGGCGGGCGGGCTATATTTTGAAAAAATATATATGAACGAATTCCTATGCCCCACAAATAACCCAGATGTGCATTTTAAATAAAAGCACACATTCTACTTATGTAAAAACACCAGGCAGCCCCCACAAATATCCCAGAGGTGCATTTTAAATAAAAGCACACATTCTACTCATGTAAAAACACGCTGATTCCTGGACCGTCCGCGGGCCGGATTTAGAAGGCAATTGGGCCAAATCTGGCCCCCAGGGCCTTAGTTTGCCATGCTCTAAGCAGTTTAAACTGGCTGCTCTGATGGGGGGGGCAGGCGGGCAGGAGCTTTTTTAAAAGGGGGAACTCACAGGAACTCAGTTCCAGCACCTCTCAGGTGGACGCAATTGCCATTCATGAGGAGTTCTGGCACCTGTTTTTCTACAATATTAGCACTGCAGGCGGAGATGAAGAGATTGAAGTCTTGTACCTTGGACTAAACCCCATTAAACTCAACGAGGCTTTTACTTCCGAGTAGAATGCATAGGATTGCCTTTTTAAAATAGCGACATAAGAAGAGTCCACTGGATTAGGCCAAAGGCCCAGCATCCTGTCCCCACAGTGGCCAACCAGAAGCTGTAGTTGTTGCAGCTCAGTCCTGTGCACCTTTACTAGGAAGTAAGGAAGCCCCAAGAGGGGCTGCACTCCCAAGTAAGCAAACCTGAGCGATCCAGCGCGTGTTAAGCAAGTTATCGGCCGCGCCGGCGCCAGACTAATTTTGCGCCCTAGGCAAGGCTAAGTACTTGCGCCTGCCCGCTCCCTCCCCGACCCGCTTTGCTAACTTCAATTTCCAAAAACAGACTGGTGGATATGATGAAATTCTTCAAAAGCTAAAAAGAAAAACGTTGTCAGAAATTTATAAGATATAACAAAAACTCATATGTATAAAACTGTGCCCCCTCTGAGGTTTGCACCCTAGGCGGCTGAATGACTGGCCTTCCTTCCCCAGTGGATTCCACGGGGCAAAGCGCTCAGTGCGCGCTCCGAGAGCCGCGTCCTCTATACGCTTTGTAATATGGGGTTTTAATGGGAACGCAAAGCAGGACTGTCGCGCGTTCCCTCTGCCAAGGGGACAACGTGCAGTGCGGACCCAGGAGGAGCCGTCGGGGGTCGTCACGGGCCGTCGGGCTGGTCGGAAGAAAGAGAGGCAGATCGAGCGTTGGTGGAGCAACCGCCGTCGACCCCTGAGCAAGCTAGGCTCTGATCCGGAGCTCCTGTTGCTCCGGGGCTGCAGCAAATCGCCAAGCTGGGCAAGTCGGTCGGTGTCCTGGTGGAGGTTAAGGGGATGAACGCCCGGGAGAAGCAGGAGAACGCCAGGTTTAACGGTGAGGCAGATTTATGAAGGCGGAAGCCAATGCTTTAAAAATGAGTCAATAGCAATGGTGGCTAAATGGAACTGCCTTGTAAAAGAGCAGTCTGCCTTACTAAGGGACAGGCAACGGGGAAGGGCGTTTGCTTTCATCCTGCAGCGTGTGGGCCTCCCTGTGGCTGGTAGGAGTTGGAATCTGACAACAGGTTTTGACACCCACGATGCGTATTTTTAGGACCCACCTTATTTCTGTAAGTTGCTTAAATTATTTTTTTTTAATATTCTGATTTAACTGTAGTAACCCACCCTGGGTCCTTTGGGTGCAGGGAGGATAATCAGTAATAATAATATCTGGAAGGCCAAAAGTTTTCCCAGGCAAATGTTTTATTTTTGTAGTGATCACAACCATTGTTTTCCCCCCTTCTGGCTGCAGAATTTTTGCTTTTCTTTTTTAACAGAAATAACATAACTATATACACGTTCCAAATTTGTGTGCCTCTCCTCACCTCTAGAGAACTCCAGCGGAGACCTTGGGGCATGTGGCTGGATCCTGGTCCTCTTTTCCTTCTTGTTCTTCCTTCTGACCTTCCCTTTGTCTGCATTTCTCTGCTTTGAGGTAAATAAGAAGAGAGTTCATTGGGAAGCAGTTCTGCTTCTGAGATTTTATGCTGCTATTATGGTTGCTAGGGGTTGAATGGTCCATTAGGGCAAATGGGGTACTGCTCTTCAACTGGCCCCCACCTGCCTGTCTTCTTCCTTACAGTGGTACCTTGGTTTACAACCATAATCCGTTCCAGAGGTCCGGTTGTAAACCAGAACAGGTTGTAACCTAAGGGGCACTTTCGCTAATGAGGCCTCCCCCCCAAAAATGGGTTGAAATCCCCCCCCCCAAAAAATGGGTTGTAATAATAAAACAGGGGACACACACTTCCGGGTTTGACGTGGTTGTAATCCAAAATGGCTGCAAGCCAAGGTACCACTGTATTTATACGGGGGGGGGGGCACTGCCTGTCAACGTACTCCTCTTCAATCTCAGTATTGCCCTTGCAGAATTCAGAAGAAGGTAGAATGGCTCCACCTGTTATGGGTTCTGGTGCTACCTGATGTTGGGCTCCCTGTATTCTGTCCCACCAGCCTTAATGGGCACCAGCCCCCACTGCTTGTATAACCCAGCTTCAAGCATTGCCAAAAGTCACCGTGCTTCATTATTCAAACTTCTGGGACAGCTGTTCTACCCTGTAAACAGCAAGCATGGACATTGCAAATACAATTTGCATTTATTAAATCATTATTATTATTATTATTATTATTATTATTATTATTATTTTCTTTATTAATCACTTATCACTCAAAAGGTCTCAAAGCAACTTACACTGAAGAAATGTATATGCATAAATACATTACACCATAGAAAAGGGGGGCGAAACAATGAAACACATTGTTTCATACAATTTATTAGGGAAACAAAACAAGACACACACATAATAGTAATAGGAAAAAAGTTAGCAGTATGTAAACAATAAAGAAATATTCCCACTTACTAATACATAAAAATAAAAAGACTAACAGCGCCCTCCATAGTCCCAAAATAATTCACAACACCCCACTGTTTGTTTTTAAAAATCTCCACTCCACCAAGAAGTGTGATGTCAAGGGCAGCTGCTGTGTGTTCCAGCATCTATCCCTTCCTTTCAAGGGGGAGCAGCAGCAAAAGCAGAGCAGGGGGGTGGTAAAAGTTTTATGTGCTCTGTGGTTGCCCCGGCTCCTCTTGCTCTCCAGCCGCTGGTGGGAATGTATAATCTGAAACGTGTGTGGTGGCAAAAACTCTCTAGGATATTATATGTGACTCCCCGCTGTCCCTTCATTTCAGATTGTCATGGAATATCAGCGAGCTGTCATCTTTAGACTAGGACACATCCTAAAAGGTGCAAAAGGCCCTGGTGAGTATTATATTATGTTCTAGCATATAACAGGATTTTGCTGCAAGTTTCTCCTCTCTTTACCTTTGCCATTGGCCTACCCACGAATCCAAGGACCATCTCATTCAGGTCAGGTCCATACAATTAATTTAAAGCACATGGCTTCCCCCAAGGAATCCTGGGAACTGTGGTTTGTTAAAGACGCTGGGGTCTGCAGCTCTGCAGAGGGTAAACCGCAGCTCCCAGGATTCTTCAGGGTTGGCTGTGCGCTAATATATGGTGTGGTCGTGACAGTTTTCAATGCATTTCCCTGTCACTTTACTAACTGGAAAAGAAGTTAGCAGGTTTGTTGAACAAGGGGGACAGAGTGCATTAATACACTATAATTGTACAAACCTACGTCTCCAGTGGTGGTTATAATTTCTTTTCCTGCAGGTATCTATTTAATCCTGCCCTGCATAGACAATGTTGTCACAGTAGACATGAGGACTGTGTCATTTGATATAGCCCCCCAGGAAGTAAGTATTTCTGGTCCTTGACCTCTTTCATCTCTTTTGAATACCATATAGAATCATTGTCTAATAACTCATCTGCTTGCAGTTGGTTCCTCCTGACATGTTCTTAGCAGCTGCTACTAGAAACATGCTTTGACTCATTGCTTTATTTTGTAACTCCTTCTGCTCCTGTTTCTACCCTAGATTCTTACCAAAGATTCAGTGACGGTTCTTGTGGACGGTGTGGTTTACTACCGAGTTCAGAACGCCATCCTCTCTGTGACAAATGTTGCTTATGCAGACTCAGCCACTCGGCTCCTGGCTCAGACCACATTGAGGAACGTTCTTGGGACCAAGAGCCTCTCTCAGATCCTCTCTGACCGGGAGGAAATCGCCCACAGCATGCAGGTATGACAGCAACGGCTGAGTTGTGGGGTGATTCACGTCCCCATTTGGAGTATGGAATTGAAAGTCTGTTCTGAGGGGATATGACTAACAAAAAAAGCTTTGACTTATATGTCGGGACGAGCAGAAAGCATGTAGAACACGGCATGTTTTTTAATTAATTTCAGATGCATGAAATGCTGGAATGTGACTGCTTGTTGATAAACAACAACTGTCTTTGGATTATAAACAGGATTATAAGCACTGGTCTATCTATAGTGTGAAGGGTATACGTTACTTGGAGATAGAACTATATAATCTAACAGTAGCATTCTGTTGGTGTTTGGAATTAAAGCACTCAGCAGGCGTTGACCTTAATGAGGCTGAATGTTGGAAGATGCAGGGCAGATAAGAGAAAGGACTTCTTCATGCACCACATGGTTAAACTATGGAGCTTGCTCCCACAGGAAGCAGTGATGGCCACCAACTTGGATGGTTTTGAAAAGGGATTAGTCAAATTCATCGAGGACAAAACTATAAACGGCTGCTAGCCTTGATGGCTATGTTCTACCTCCACTGTCAGAGATAATCTCCCTCTGAACACCAGATGCTGGGAATTGCAGGTGGGCAGAGTGCTGTTGTGCTCATGTCCTGCTTGTGGGCTAAGACATCTAGTCACTGGTAGAGGAAGAGGGGGGCAGGGGCAGAGCACCGCCACCAGCACCATAATCCTGGTGGGGTGCCATCACAGCTGCCCCTCCACGCCATGCCCCCAGGACATGTGCCATGCCCCTGCAGGCTGTGCACCACGCCCCCGGGACACGCACCACGCCCCTGTGGGTGGCGTGCCACGCCCCCGGGACGTGCGCCAGCCATGCCCCTGCCTGCTCTCCACCCCCAGTGCCAGAGCAAGGAGCTCCACCACTGCATCTAGTTCGCCTGGATGCTAGACAAGATGGAACACTGGCTGATGTAGCAGATTCATCTTATGCTCTTGCGGGCCTTTTCAAAGTGCTACTCCAAACAGAGCTTCAGAAGGGGATTTTGAAGGGCAAAAAGGTCACCTGACATAACTGTGGTCCAGGAGGAGTGGGGTAAAGATAGCCATTTGACCCATGGGGTTAATATAGTTCCCTGTTTTTATCCCAGCTTCTGTGACCTCCATTGGACCAGCCTGACCTCTTGCATAATAATATCTTGATGGACAAGTGCATTCCTGCATATCTATATATATTTAATAAACAGGTCACATTAGATGAAGCCACAGATGACTGGGGTATAAAGGTGGAGCGGGTAGAGATCAAAGATGTGAAGCTGCCCATCCAACTCCAGAGAGCCATGGCTGCTGAAGCAGAAGCTACCCGCGAAGCAAGAGCAAAGGTACAGGAGTTCTATAGATTTGGTTTAGCTGGTGACTTTCCAGAAAGTTCATCACCCAGAAGACAGCAAAGGGGCAGTAGGAAGTACAGTAAAGGCCAACATTGGCATTGTAGGGCTATTAACCTGGGGTCTATGACTTTAAATTAGGGTTGGGGAACCTCAGGCCCTAGGGCCAAATATGGCCCTCCAAGTCTCCATTTCCCACAAGTCTGTTTCCATACTGTTACATTTTTTTCCTAGTCCCACAGCCATTAAAGGCACAAGGTGTCATTTATTTGTCCCTGTACCTGTACTTTTTGCTGTGAGCAACTCCTGGGAAGATAATTATTCCTTTCAGGTGGGGAAGATAGAGGAAATGTCTCCCATTCCTTCTTATTGCCTAGCAACAGTTATTGACTATAGTGTCCTTAATCACAGCAGCACCTCCACATCTGCCTAATAAGCCTTAGAACATTGCCTCCGCATATTTGCTTTCTAACTTTCTTTATAGATGTCTGACAGACTTAGCTTTCATTAACGAAATAAGGTGAGAGTCATTCAACTGAATGAGTTCATTCCTAGCCTGTGGCATGTATCTCTATGACTAGGTCTGACTTACTTAGGAATGGGTGCAGCTGTTACATAAGGCCACCCTGATGTAAAACTCCAAACTCCTTACCTGGAATTTCTTCCCTTCTAGGTGATTGCAGCAGAAGGTGAAAGGAACTCCTCCCTGGCCTTGAAGGAAGCCGCCATTGTGATCACAGAGTCTCCTGCAGCCCTCCAGCTTCGCTACCTACAGACTCTGACCACTATCGCTGCTGAGAAGAACTCTACCATTATATTTCCGCTGCCATTGGATATGCTGCAATGTCTCATTGGAACAAAACGTTAACTGGGGATGTAGATGCAGGATGAGGGGCTGTTTCTCAGGAGCCCAGATTTTCTTAAAAGTGCAATGCAGTGTTGGACAAAGGAACATTAATTTAATTGTTTGTTAGCAGAGGGTTTTTTTACATTTTGTTTTTTCACTTCTCTTCCCAAACAGGAATAAAGTTACTGATTTTAACCCTGTATTCTCAGTCATCTGTGCATCTCCCTTTTGTCCCCCTTTGTCCAATTTCTGATTTCTAAGAAGAAGAAGAAGAAGAGTTTGGATTTGATATCCCACTTTATCACTACCCTAAGGAGTCTCAAAGCGGCTAACATTCTCCTTTCCCTTCCTCCCCCACAACAAACATTCTGTGAGGTGAGTGGGACTGAGAGACTTCAGAGAAGTGAGACTAGCCCAAGGTTACCCAGCAGCTGCATGTGGAGGAGCGGGGAAGCGAACCCAGTTCCCCAGATTACGAGTCCACCGCTCTTAACCACTACACCACACTGGCTCTAAGGGTCTTATAGGCTGCATTCAGAAGGTCCCAGGTTCAACCCCTGGCATCTCTAGGTAGGGCTGGAGAAGACTTCCTGTCTGAAACCCTGGAGAGCCACTGCCAGTCGCTGTAGACTGTACTGAGGTAGATGGACCAGTTCGGTCTATATAAGACTGTGTAGACATTACCAGCTTAAAACACAACAAGGTGATTCTTTTTCCCAATCCAGATGGAAGGAGGTTTGGAGAAAAAAAACATATCAAGATGCAGTATTTCATAAGAAACACGAGGAGGAATATGAATTGTGGCTAACGTATGTATACTGCCTCCCCAAAAAGCTGTGGGATGCACTAGATGCAGAGTCAATGGGAGTGTATATGCAGTCTAAGGCAGCTTCCTCTGTCCCTACATCCCTGCAGCCCAATACACACAGAGAGATATTTAAAGAACCTGAATGATGGGCGATTCAGTATAGGGCATGTTTTAACTATGAAACTTCCTATCACAAGATGCGATGGTGGCCACCAACTTAAGCAGAGCACACATTATTGTTTGCACCCAGTAATCTCCCACTGCTGGTGTTTGAAGCCAAGTACAAATGAACTTACCTACAATTCTTAGGTGTCCTATAATGTCTTGGGAAATACTGCTGCTTGGTGCAATTCCCTCAAACCATCTTCCATCCGGAGGTGTGTACATTTGAGAAAACTGTTGCACACGCTCAGATGCCAGTTTTCTTTAAAAGGAGCTTGGTATGGTGGAACAAATCAGGTGGTGGTTGTTGTTAAAATTTCAATGCTGCCCTTCATCTGAGGATCACAGGGTGGTTTACAATATAAAAATACACACCATAGTAACAAACAAAAACAATACCACACACACATTTTAAAAGGCCATGGATAAAGGCCTGGGAAGAGAGGAATGTTTTTGCCTGGTGCCTCCCTAGTGAAAGCATTCCACAAGTGGGGAGCCACCGCGTAAAAGGCCCATTCTCATGTTGCCATTCTCTGGACTTTTCATGGAGGAATCACAGGAAGAAGGGCTTCTATGTTGTGTGTACAGCAACATTAAAAAGTGACTTGAAACACACCGAGGGGCAAATGGTCTGTGATTCCTACATTACAAGGGGTTGCACAAAATGACCCTTAGGGTCCCTTCCAACTCTACAGTCCTATCATTTTATGAATGACTTCAGCGTTTTAACACTTGCGTATGTAGCCCCCAGCATCAGAGACAGACAGTGTGGCTCTGAATACATTGCAAGCCTATGAGCATGTCCCAGGTATTTAGCAACATGAAATAATCCTAGATACAGGAGAGCGTGGTTGAAACAAGTCTGCGTCCTTATGAAGCCAATCTGTTCACATGCAAAATAAGCTGAAACAAAAACTTTCAATCTTGAAGCTGTGTCCCAAGTCAGGCAAATTGGAAGTGATATTGTCAATCTAGTTGTACAACAAGCATAGATGAACCTCAAGTACAAAATGCAGTTTAAGAGAACTGCATGGCTGTTATGTTTATTGATCTGTTTAAGACATTTATATCCTAGTTTTCCTCCAAGGAGTTCAAAGTGACATACATATTTCTCCTTCTTCTCATTTTATCTTCACAACAACCCTGTAGGGCAGGTTGGGCTGAGAGGGAACGACTGGCTCAAGACTGAGTCCCTGGGGATTTGAACCCTAGTATCCCAGGTCCTAGTTCAGCACTAACTGCTATGCCACACTGACCCTTGTAGAACCTTGGTGTGGTGGCTGTGCATTTGATGTCACCAACAGCCATTGCTTAGCAACGAAATGTGCATCCGTTTGAACTGAGGTTCTTGAGGTTCTTGTATCCTCAGCACATACAGGGTTTAGAGAGATCTGCTGTGGTGATCTTTGCTTATTTTGTTGACAAGATGGCATCTGGCAAACTTCTGGCTGTAAGTGAATGTTGACATTTCTAGTGTACTTAGCTCTAGGGTCCAGAATCACAAACTTTGGCAAATAGCTATCAAAGGTCAAAGAAAGGCAAGTTTTTGGCAGAGAATAATGAAGGCTCTAAAGGAAATGTTAGTATTATATATAATTAGGGGTGCCAAATTGAAAGAAATATGCGGGGGGCACATACTTGATCACATGACACAGTGCACACACACACACACACACACACACACACACACACCATTTGGAATGGGAATGCTCATCAACTCTGGGGGGAGGCTGGCCCCCTCTAATCTAGTTTAACATGGAAAGGAAGAGACAGAAAAAGAAATATATATATTCAGCCAGTGCTGAATATATATTCAGGGGTACACATACCCCTAAACATTTTGTGAATCTAAGTTTGGCATCATTGAGGGGCAGTATTTCAATATGAGTAGGAAAATGAGGTACCCCTAAACATATTTTTTAGGGAGGAAAGCACTGTTTTCAGCCACTGTCTTGAGGTGGTGGTGGTGATGACAGTCTAACAACATTTAGTGAACCAGAGCACTGCCTATACACTGGCTTCTTGTCCTAACTAACTTCTCTGGGTCTCTCCTCAGCCCTCCCTGGAGCTTCCAACATCCATGCTGGGTCCGCTGGTGGCAGTTTCATGCCTTTGTGCCTTGGGTCCTGACATGGAATGGCACCAGCAGGCTGCACAAACCCTCTGAAATATCCTGCCTGGGAAAGAAGGTAAGCCTGGAAGGAATGCATTGCCTGCAAGACCATAAGCCCAAGGATTACAGAAGCACAGAATAATTGTTGTTATTGTTTTTTGATTTTGATTTAAAAAACAACAACAACAACAACAACAAACAACAACACCCACCTTGGTGGAGGGGAGTGATACAAAAAGTAGCCTAAAGACGACTGAATGCAGCCATGGAAGGTTGAATGCTTGGCGGGGGCGGGATAGAAATGGAGTGGCTGAAATCCCGAAGGGCAGCACTCCAGACTGCAACGTTTCATTGCATGACCCAGCTGTAAATAGATTCTGTTTAAAGTGACTACTTCCCCTGCCCTCGTGTTTACACCACAATGGGATCTCAGGGCTCACCCACACTTCCACTTGTCCCGTGCCTAGAAAACACGGGTGCGGGTGGGTCATACGGAGCTGTGGACAAGCCCTTATGAGCTCTGTTCGAAGAAGGATGGGACAACACAGTTTGTTAGAACTTCAAAGCCTTTAAGGGGCCAACAACCCTCTGGCCCCAAGATAGGCACTCTTCCTCCATTCCATAGGCTCTACTGCCTGGTGCATTTCCTGCACCACCCGTCTGGTAATATGCCACAGGGGGTGGGCATCAATTTACCATCACACACACAGATTTTAGGAATGTTGTGTTGCGTGTCATTTTCAAGGTGGCTTTTAACTGCTTTTAATTTGATTTGAGGGAGGGCTAGGGGGTACTGTGAGACACAGGTGGCACTGTGGGTTAAACCACAGAGCCTAGGACTTGTCAATCAGAAGGCTGGCGCTTCGAAACCCTGCAACAGGGTGAGCTCCCGTTGCTCAGTCCCTGCTCCTGCCAACCTAGCAGTTCGGAAGCACGTCAAAGTGCAAGTACATAAACAGGTACCGCTCCGGCAGGAAGGTAAACGGCGTTTCCGTGCGCTGCTCTGGTTTCGCCAGAAGCAGCTTAGTCATTCTGGCCACATGACCCGGAAGCTGTACACCGGCTCCCTCAGCCAATAAAGTGAGATGAGCGCCGCAACCCCAGAGTCGGTCACGACTGGACCTAATGGTCAGGGGTCCCTTTACCTTTACCTAGGGGGCACTACTGTCCCGGATGATGGTTTGGACACCGCAGCTGCTCTCTGCCCCCAGGTCAGCCTTGACCCAGGGAAGGGGGAGCCTCAGCTGGGTGCCCCACAGCTGCCCTCCTTCCTGACCCAGGGAAGGAGGAGTTGCGGCTGGGAATGCAGGACACACATGGCAGGACACGCAGAGATCTTCACCCTCCGCAGCCATCAGCCCCCGCCTCTGGCAGGGCGCGAGAATGGGGGGGAGGGATATCTGGTTCACGGGGGGACCCCCATGTTCTGCGCCTGGGGCCATGTCCCCCATGCCCCTCCCATGCTACACCACAGCTCATGCTGTGAGTTCTGAACAAAGAAATCTGGTGGGCTACTTGGATTTTACATTGCTGAAATTAGTCCCTTTCGCCTCAGTACAGATCACTGCAGTGGCCGCAAACCAGCAAGGTCAACATCAGAGGATCTGGAACTACAACCATCCTCTGCGGAAGACAGCGACTCCGGAAACAGAAGATTCCATGAACGGCTGTCATCTGCGAAAGACACCCACTGATTATGCCAAGTAGACACCTCTGCCCTCGAACCAAAAAATTGTGGTGACTTCGATACCTTGATATACAACTGTTAACACCTCCAGCCTTTGTTTATCTTGCATCAATTGCCCACTTTTGCCAGTGGCACACACACACATGAGCATGTCCTCTCTCGTTCTGCCGGACCCGCACGTCACCAATTGCATGTCAATTGGACGCTCCTCAAATGGTTGGTGCTATTTTCCAGAACACTGATTGTATGTATGTATGCTCTTGTTGACCTTTTTCTATTATTATTATTTCAGTGTTCTAGTTTTTCTGTCAAATCTTTTTTATTGATTTTCAATTTTTTACAAACAGGCCACTAACTGAACCAAATTTAACATTTTTCCAAAGAAACACCAGTTTAACATTTTTCCAAATCTGACTTCCCACACACCCTCCTAGATATGTCAGTAGTTCTTAGTGCTGCATCATATTCCCCAATTATTTCTAGTTTGCCTTCAAACATTACGAATAAACTTCCAGTACATTATATTTGCTTTTTTTAAAAAAAACTCCCTTTCAAACAGCTATCCATCAATCAATTCCTGCACATATATTAAATTAACATTTCCAATTTCAGGGAGTGAGGTTACTTATTCAGCCCCTGCTGAATTATTGAATAATATTATATAACATTGAATAAAGATTCCTCTCCTTTCATCTGCGTGTATAATCTTCTTGCTGCTCAACTCCCTTTCCCTCGTCGCATGTAAACGGGGGTCTTTTCCTTTTCTTTTTTACAGCAGGAACTCAAAGGTCGACCATCTCGCTTGGTGCATTTTCCAACCAGCCCATAATCGGCGGCGGCAGGGCGGGGCCTTCACAGTTCAAGTTCTTATTACAGCCTCTCCCCGCGATCCGAGGCACTCGAGCAGATTTGCCCCACCGTTAAGACTTTCCAGCTCTCTGTGCAGGAAAATCTGCTCCTTTCTGCCCGGTTTGCTTTTAATTCCTCCGTCATAAATTGTCCAACGATCCAACAGTCCAAATTTTAATTCGCTTCCTTATAGTTCATTAATAGTTTTTTATTCCTTTAATCCCATCAATCTGAGACCTCCGGGTATAGGGCGGTATATAATATTCAATATAAATAAATAATAGTAGTAGTAGTAGTAATAATAGTAAGGAGGGGGTTGGGGTGGAAGGAAGAAGATGGCGTCGAGGTAAGACGCTCTCACCAGAACTGCACAGATTCTTTATTAATTACATGACGGGGATTTTTCTTTTTCTCGGAGGCAAGGTTTTTATATGTTTTATGTGCTCGGGCACTTACGGGCTTTTCATATTCAAATCTAGTGAGGGAATGGTGTTTCTCTCCTGACATAAAGGTGCATGTATAGCTCAGAGCAGCCTTCCCGTCCTCCATTGTTGCAGCAGCATCCACGTTATCTTGAACCTCATCGCCGCAGATTTCCTGTCCCGTTTTGTTTAAAAACGCTCACTTATATATTTCTATAGTCAAGGGGGGCGAGGAGAGAGATTCTGAACCCTTACTTTATAAGCACATGTTTAAATCCTTGCAATCATAAACGTTAACAAAAATAATAACAAAAATAGATCTCTCCACCCCACCTTTTCCAATAAAGGTTCCCCTATATCACGTAGCTGCACAACAAAACAACGACCACGTCAGTGTGGTTAACTTGACCCAAGCTCCCCCCCCCCCAACGTACAAACAAGCCACACACTGCAATCAACCGAACTTAACCAACCAAATCCTTGTAATCATAAATGTTAACAAAAATAATAGCAAAAAAAGCAACAACAGCCCCTATCTCCCCCTCCATCTTTTCCAATCTCATCCATGCAGGAATTGCCATTCAAGCCTCGTGCCTTTCCCCCCACCTTGTTATATGTATTTGTATCTTTTTATTTCACGAGATTACAATAAATTATTTTTTAAACAAACATTTAAAAGCTTGTATTGCTATTTTTTTCTGTGGATTGCACCAGATGGGGGGCAGGACAGGAAAGACGACTTACTTTACATCACAAAACTAGGACAAAACTTTGGCATCAGTATGAAGTAGATTATAAAAAATTGGATTTTGGGGTGTCAATTTATAACCCTGGGTTGAGTATCAAGTACTCCGTTGGGGGTGGCACAAAACACATGGTTTGCAGTACAAAATGAGCAAAAAACATTGGCATTAGTTGGGAGGGGATCCAAAATTTTGGGGTCACACTTTAATGAAACTTTGATGTGAGACCAACATGTTGCAGTCCTACACACCTACTAATGAGTAACTCAAATTAAACTTATCTGGACTTATTTGATGGGTAAATGAGTTTAGAATTGCATGGTGGGGTGTTTTGAGCTCACAAGATTGTTCTTACAATAGTTATAAGGCAATGGTTGCCGTCTTACTTTGAAGTTCCTGTGTTCCTTAAAGTAAGTCACACAATATCCTGGGAGGTTAAAATGGCCCCCATTGGATTTTCAACATTTGTCCTTTACTTTCTTGGGCTCCATGATCACTGCAGTTACGAATTTCCCTCCCTGCCGGGTATGGAAGAGAGAGAATGAAAGAGAAAAATAATTGAATTATATTTACTTCCAAATGTATGTGCCCTTTTCAGCCCCTCCAGAGAAGCCTGGCCAAGGCCTCCAGGTGTTTGAGTGGCTCCTAGTTATCCTTACATTCATCTTCACTCTCTTGACTTTTCCCTTATCCATCTAGCTGTACATATGTTCCTGGTAAATAACATTCCCCAAAAGAATAGATGCATTCCCTACTTAAATTGAATGCTCTCACACAGCTGAGCACTCATATTTTCTTCTTTTTTTCTGAGCACTCAGACTGAAGCATTATTAAAAAGTGACTCTCCCCACCCCGGTTATCACCAAGAACTACTCAGGGCACCTTCAGACCCTGATATTGGGAAAGATTGCAGGCACGAGGAGAAGGGGACAACAGAGGACGAGATGGTTGGACAGTGTTCTCGAAGCTACCAACGTGAGTTTGACCAAGCTGCGGAGGCAATGGAACACAGGAATGCCTGGCGTGCTCTGGTCCAGGGGGTCACGAAGAGACGACTAAATGACTCAACAACAACAACAACAACAACTCCCCCCATTATTAATTAAACATAACTTGAATAACAATATTATTCATATGAATGTAAACTAGTCCAAACCAAACATATGCCTGAGGAATATGCAATAATAAAGAATTCTATGTTTTCTCTCTGACAACTGGTTGAATATCCTGGAAATTACCATTCATATATTGAAAATTAAAGTATGGGGGAAATGTAATAAACAAGATATACAATCAAGCAAATCAAATGTTCTTCCAGATAGGTTGGTAAGACACAGATGGTTGCTTTTTAGGTTTGCTGTAGATGTATGTCTATTAAACACATGCCAAACCAGTGTGAGATTCCTGGAGTTTTGGGCTTTTACCCAGGGTTTGGTTTCCTTTGGAATGAGGGATAATGGAGACAGTGGTGTCTTTATGCAATATGGTTTATTTACACATATACATGAGCCTATGATTGAGAGGTTCACAGCATTAACACCTCAAGAGAGTCTTGCTTCTCCCATAGCCACAGCCTTGGATTCCTACAGAAATTAGGCATGGCTCTGACTACCTGGCTTCCCAGCCTGCAGCTTGCTTCTACCTTCCAGCCCCCATCACTCAACTGTCAACTCTGGCCTTTGTCTTTGTAACCAGTTGAGGGAGGTTGGCCCACCCATTTGTTTTCTGGCACAGAGCCACTTAAAGGTAAAGGGACCCCTGACTGTTAGGTCCAGTCATGGACGACTCTGGGGTTGTGGCGCTCATCTCACTTTACTGGCTGAGGGAGCCGGCGTACAGCTTCCGGGTCATGTGGCCAGCATGACTAAGCCACTTCTGGCGAACCAGAGAAGCGCACGGAAACGCCGTTTTATCTTCTTGCCGGAGTGGTACCTATTTATCTATTTGCACTTTGATGTGCTTTCGAACTGCTAGGTTGGCAGGAGCAGGCACCAAGTGACAGGAGCTCACCCCGTCACGGGAGTTTGAACTGCCGACCTTCCAATTGGCAAGCCCTAGGCTCTGCGGTTTAGACCACAGCGCCACCCGCGTCCTTAATTCTGCTACCTTAAGGGCACATAATTAGGCCATTACCTCACCAGGAAGCTAGAATAACTATTCCAGGTATTTGAAACCTTGCTTAGATTTCAACATTTGCTGGATCCAGGGATTAGAAAAGTCTCAGGCATACAGCCTGTGGTTGCACGGCTGTTTTGCGCTCTAGGGTGGTCTTTCTAACTTCAGTTAACGAAAAGAAAAAAGATTACGATAGAAAAAAACGAAAAGCACAAAACTTGAAACTACTAAATTTATTTTAAATTGCAAGGCTAAGTAATCTGTATAAAACTGTGCCCTTTAAAGGTCAGTCTGTACAACACCCTTCTGAGGCCTGGTGGACCTAATGATATCAAGGGCCACGGTCCTGGTAAATAGATATACAGTGGTACCTCGGGTTAAGTACTTAATTCATTCCAGAGGTCCGTTCTTAACCTGAAACTGTTCTTAACCTGAAGCAGCACTTTAGCTAATGGGGCCTCTCGCTGCATGATTTCTGTTCTCATCCTGAAGCAAAGTTCTTAACCTGAAGCACTGTTTCTGGGTTAGCAGAGTCTGTAACCTGAAGCGTCTGGGACCAGAAGCGTATGTAACCCGAGGTACCACTGTATATCAGACTGCTTTGCTTAAAGAAATCCGTGCGCGGGCAGAATGAAGCAGCAGAGGCCTCGGAGCCTCCTCACTAGGACCTGGGCGAGTAACTGACGGATCGAGCGTTGCTGGAGCAACCGCTGGCGCCCCGTCCTCGAATCGAGCCGGGCTGTGCAGGAATCGTGTTGGGTCGGTTAGTGCGTGCGGAGCTGGTCAAGTCGGTAGCCCTCATGACAGAGGGAGAGAAGGATGTCTCCGAAAAGACGGAAGTCGTCGATGCTCCTCCACGTGAGCGAGTGAAGGATTTGCAGTTTGGAGCAGGCGGGCTTCCGTGTGTAAAGATCTGGGGAAGGGGGCGAGCAATCTGCTTTCTCTTCCGTGAAAAGCTCCTCTGCTTAAAAACCCAGGCAGGGTTAGAACCTCCCGCTCTCCCTCAACGCACGCTAATAAAGCCTAGCGTGCCTCTGAGCCTTGCCGTGCTTCATCGCGACCAAAAGGGGCCTCGCCGATAAGGAGAAAAGAACTTTGTTGTGAAAGTGGGCTTCTCCTTGAGGTTTTCTGACTTCCCCAAGCGAGAGGAACCCACGTCCTCACTTGTTCTTCCTGTTCCTTGCGGTTCCGCGTGTTAACTATACTGTAAAACCAGGTTACCCTTTAAGCATGCACATAGTTTCCTGGTCTCAGGAGCACGTAATCATATCCTGAAGGCAGCTCTGTCTTATTTATTTTTGTCTGTGGGATACTCAATGATAATTTTAAGACAAGTTTAAGAGTGCCCCTGCTCTGACTCCATCCAAGGTGAAACAGAGGGAAGAATAAGGGTTTCTGAAGATGTGCAAAGTGTCCCCCTAATCACTGAGCTACTACAGCCCTCAGGAAGGGAATTTATTTTGCTGTCCTCAGGGAATGGCAGCAGCCTGAAGAAGAGACTATGGAAGAAGTATTTTCAGAATAGTTTGAGACCGCTTACAGTGGTGTCCAAATTTGAGAGAGCCAGATTTGATGAAGTGAAGGGCTGTGGGGGCCGTGCTGACCTTTTTTAAGGATTGGAGTTGTTGAGCTTCTTTTAGGATTGAAGTTGTTGAGGTTGGTTTTTGGTTTTTTTTTATTTTACCTCACGAAATAAACTGCCACAGGGGCTGGATTAAACCAATCAGCGGGACAGATTAGGCCCCCGAAACGGACTTTGGACATGCCTGGGCTTTATTTGAACGCTGTAAGGAAAGTGGATCGCAGCCTCTTGGGAGCTGGCCACTCCTGGCATATAAGAGTGGAGTTTATAGTCTATTAGCAGCTGCTTTGAGGAAGTGAAATCCCACTCCACAGTGCTGGCAGATAATGGATTTCCTGGTAATATTTTGAGCGACTAGCTGACTGGATGAAGGATGGATTGATGGTGTGCTCTGAGTACAGCAAAAGTTCAGCGGCAATAAATTAATTTGAGTGGTAGATTTGCTGGGTGTTGGTTTCACTATACAGTGGTACCTTGGGTTACATACGCTTCAGGTTACAGACTCCGCCAACCCAGAAATAGTGCCTCGGGTTAAGAACTTTGCTTCAGGATGAGAACGGAAATTGTGCTCTGGCGGTGCGGCGGCAGCGGGAGGCCCCATTAGCTAAAGTGGTACCTCAGGTTAAGAACAGTTTCAGGTTAAGAACGGACTTCCGAAACAAATTAACTACTTAACCCGAGGTACCACTGTACATTTAAAACAGTACCGTACCACTTTAAACAGTGGGCCTCCTTCCCCAAATCCTTGGAAGTGAAGTTTTTTTTAGGGTGCTGAGACTTTTCAGGAGGACCCTTTCCCCCTTCCAGAGCAAAATTGTCCAAGTGGCTTAGCCATCAATCTTTCCAGAGAACTTTTGAAATCAGTACAGTTTTTTAATCAAGGGTTAAAACCAGCGTGGCTTTGAAAGGCTCAGCCTGCCGTCTCGATTCAAAGTGGCATCCAATGGTGTCCAAACATAGACAAAAACCTGCTCCATGAGCCATCATGCAGAATTTGGTTGTGATAGCAGGCAGCCTCATAAACATATATTGCATTAAGTAAATGTATATAAAACACACAGGTGCAATTAATTTATGGGGATCACAGAATTTCCCTCCCTGCCAGATATGGAAGAGAGAGGGAGAGAATGAAAGAGAAAAATAATTGAATTATAAAAGGTAAAGGTACCCCTGCCCGTACGGGCCAGTCTTGACAGACTCTGGGGTTGTGCGCCCATCTCACTCAAGAGGCCAGGGGCCAGCGCTGTCCGGAGACACTTCCGGGTCACATGGCCAGTGTGACATCGCTGCTCTGGCGAGCCAGAGCTGCACACGGAAACGCCGTTTACCTTCCCGCTGGTAAGCGGTCCCTATTTATCTACTTGCACCCGGAGGTGCTTTCGAACTGCTAGGTTGGCAGGCGCTGGGACCGAGCAGCGGGAGCGCACCCCGCAGCAGGGATTCGAACCGCCGACCTTTCGATCGGCAAGTCCTAGGCGCTGAGGCTTTAACCCACAGCGCCACCTGTGTCCCTAATTGAATTATATTTACTTCCAAATGTACATGTCCTTTTCAGCCCCTCCAGAGAAGCCTGACCAAGACCTCCAGCCAATCGAGTGGCTCCTAGTGATCCTTTCATTCATCTTCGCGCTCTTGACTTTTCCCATATCCATCTGGCTGTGTATAGAGGTAAGAATGTTCCTGCTAATAACATTCCCCAAAAGGAGAATAGATGCATTCCTTACTTAAATTGAATGCTCACATCCAGCTGAGCACTCGCATTTTCTTCTTTTTTCTGATCCCTCAGATTGAAGCTCATACAGTGAAAATATATGTGCCCATCTGGTGTTTTATCATAGTTGTATTCTGCAACTTGCCCTTGACACAAGGGCTGCACATCCCATTTCACCCCATTGTGTGCACTGCCTGCCGCCCCTTGGCCTGGCCATCCACCTTAACTGACACTTTCACTGCTCTGCCTCTGCTGCTGCTGGAGATCTCTCATGTGTCATGAGTTATTGCCAGAAATTAGTGCTGATTCTGGCGGCAGAGGTGGCAGGGCAGAGTGTTAGTGATGGATTTATTCTTGGTTATTTTAGTTATCTGTTTTTATCTATAAGACACATTGAGTCCTGTCAAGGAGAAGGATAGGGTAAAAACAAAGTAATAAATGAAAAGTTGTTTGCGATGCCTCCCCAGTGCAACTGCATTATTAAGGGGCTGTAGTTCAGCAAAAGTGGGGTTATTTATTTATATGTATTTATTTATTGCACTGATACCGCATCTTTTCCCCCCTCCAAGGAGCTCAAGGTAGCATACATGGTTCTCCCATCCTCATTTAATCCCCACCAGAACCCTGTGAGGTAGGTTAGGCTGAGAGACAGTGACTGGTTTAGGATCACCCACTGAGCTTCATGGTCAAATTAGGATTTGAACCCTAGTTTTCAGCAGGAAGTTAACAAAACCAGCCCACACAAATAGTGTTTCCACAATATTAAAAGCAGGGTTGCATCTAGCCACCCTGAGCATCTCACAATGAGCACAAATCTTTATTTATTTATCCATGAAATTTATGTGTCACTCTTCCTTCCAGAGGAGCATGGGGGAGGGGGCAAACAATAAGTGATAAAGCAAACATCTTGAAAACTAAAGGCAATTCTAATGTAGTACAGATGCAGATCAGGGACTCGGCTATTACAGCTGCAAATAAAATGTTTTAAGTGTGTTGTAAAGTGTGTTATATATTTGTGATACTAGACAGCGATGGTGAGCTATGGCAAATTCAATATATTTTTCAAAACGTTTTTAAAAAAGCATTTTCACAGCATTTTTTATATGCTTCTAGATAGCAAATTAGGAAAGATCTCAAATTAAAAGGCTTTTTGAAAGAAGGACTTCTATAGGTGCCAAAAAGACAGAGACAGCACCTGTCAAATATTCAAGGGGAGGGCATTCCAAACGGCAGGTGCTACAACATTAAAGGCCCATTTGCAATATTGTGCAGGATGGACCTTCTGATGAAGTGGCATCTCCAAGAGGCCCTCACCTGCATAGCTCAGTCACCAACTGAATATATAAGGAGTGGGGCAATATTTCATGTATCCTGGTGTCAAGCTTATATAGGGCTTTATACAGCAAAACCAGCATCCTGAACACAGCCCACTAGCTAATTGGTAGCCAGTGTAATCCTTTCAATAGTGGGATAATGTGTTGCTAATATCCTGTCTCAGTGAGCAGTTGAGCCACTGTGTTTTGCACCAACTGCAGCTTCTGGACCAACCTCAAGGACAGCCTCACTGAATTCACAATACAAAAGGACACCTGGAGGATTGCTGCAACTTTCTCCTATTTATTTATTTATTTATTTATTTATTTATTTATTTCATTTATATACCGCCTTTATCTTCCAAGGACCTCTACATGGTGCACATGGTTCTCCTCCCCACTTCGTAAAAGGTGCAAAAGCCCCACAAAAATAGACTGAAATGTACAAGATGGAAATCAACCTGTGACTCCCCACCCCTTTCCTATAACAGGTTGTCTATGAATACGAGCAAGCAATCGTTGTAAGACTGGGGCGCGTACAAAAAGGAGGTGCAAAAGGGCCAGGTGAGGGTTTCATATTATAGTTCCAACATGTGACAGAACATTAATGCTGATCAGTTTCATGGGAACGTCCTGAAGGCTTGTTGCAATTGTTCATTCTTCCCCCTGACTGTGGTTAGGTAATATATTCAAATCGCTGCTTTAAGAATCATGGCTCCCCCCAGAGAATCTTGGGAACTGTAGTATGTTACAAATCTCCTAGCAGCTTTCAGCATCCTTAACAAACTACAGTTCCCCGGATTATTGGTGGGTGAGTGGAGACATGATCCTTACAGCAGCAAGAGAGTGTCCCTAAGTGTATGGTGTGGATGTGGCCATGAATCTGCCAAAGGAGCTTTGGGCTGGTACTTCTTGGACAAGAGTCACTCATTTGGCCTCAATCAACAGGGCTACCAACTCGAACCTGCACCCAGTGGTGATTGGTGCCCATTAGGAAGAGTAGGATGGAAGATAGAGAGATCAACAGTAGGTGGCACCAGAGCCATGGAACTAAAGAGTCAATGTTGTTTAAACTCCTGGTGGAACAAAGTAGAAGGAATGCTCGATAAACAAGTGACCTGGGAGTGCCCCAGTTTTTAAATGAAAATCAAATGAAGGCAGCGAGGCTGGTCTATTTGAGCAAGTGGGGCTGTGCCCCACCAACTTCAGTCTGCCTGCCATCTTGTTTATAGCCTCTCCAGAGGGTGGCAGCCCCAGCCTCCGCTGGCATGCAGCCCCCTGAAAGTTGCCTACAAGGTAACATGGCCCTCAGGCTGAAAAGGGTTTCCTTACTGCTGTGATAAGACCTCTTGTGAGTTGAACGGTTGCCATTTCTGTTCCTGCAGGCATCCATTTCCTTTTGCCTTGCACAGACACCCTTATCAGAGTGGACATGAGGACAAAGTCATTTACTATACCATTCCAGGAAGTAAGTAGTCCGCTTCCCAGGCTTATTCCCTTCTTCTCCTGATGGGAGCTGGAGTCCACAGTTTCCTCACCCTTGCTTTAACTGGGCTTTAACTGGACAAAAGTCCTAGGAGAAAGGGGATACATTCAACTATTTGATAGTGAGGGTTAAAGAGGATCTTCATGTGAACTAGTTCGATCTGCTGGATATACCGTACTTTTCCATGTATAAGACGCCTCCTATTTTTGGGGACAACAAATGTGGGGAGATTGTCCAGAGTTGGTGAGCTTTTTTTGTGTGGAAGATTGCACAGAGTTGTTGAGCTGGCCAACACTAACACTCACGTGCGCCGTAACAGCCTCCTAATGTCTGTCCCCCCACTGGCAGAAGCAGCCTATTGCCCACCCAATTGCCGCAGCAACACCCAATCAACACCACCCCTTGCCGCAGAGACCACTAACACGCTGAATACCATCTCTGGCTCGTGGCATCAACCAATTTTCAACGTCACCCTTATGCTACCCATGTATAAGACGACCCCCTATTTTAAACATAATTTTTCAGTAAAAACCCATAGTCTTATACACAGAAAAGTACAGTACAACTCCTACTTGACAGCCCCAACCAATATTTTCTCCCTTTCTCATGATGCTAGAACTTGGGGACGTCCTGTGAGGTTGAATGTTGAAAAAGTCAGGATAGACTTCTTCACACAGTGCATAGTGAGACTATGGAATTCACTCCCCCAAGAGGAAGTAACAGCCATCAACTTGGATGGCTTTAAAAGACAATTAGACACAATCATGGGGGATAAGACTATCAGAGGCAATATATGTATTTGCATACCAGTTCCTGCAAATCACAAGTGACGAAAGCTGCTTTTGTGTTCAGGTCCTGCAACCTGGGCCCTGCAGTTGTCATCTGAGGTCCTTCTTCAGGAACATACCATCATTACGTATTTTTAGGTGCTGGAGAAAAGCATTTCTTGTCCACCAAGCCATTGGCTTCTAATTCTTTGTGGCCTCTTTGAGTGAGTGGGATGTTTTAATGCTGCCTTTAAAAAATGTGGTTGTCTTTTAGATTTTTCTTTGCTCTGTTTTATGCTGGTTTTAGTGTATATGTTGCTGTGAGTTGCTTTGAGTTACATTTGTTTAAAAAGTGACTAATAAGTTTAATTAATAATAATTATTGTTTTGGGGAGAGAGTACTAGATTATATCAATATTACTTCTTAGAGGGGGAAGCTAGCATTGTTAGAATAGAATATTATTTACTTCATGGTATTTTATTAATTGTATCCATGGAATTTGACAATTAGTGATTGTAAATGGATTCTCCGTGCCCTCGCTGTGACTAAAAGACTGATATTGATCCACTGGAAAGATGAATTTATGGCTCCCTTTAATCAATGGATACAAAACATAGCAACTCTTGCAACATGTGAATGGATGTATGAATAAATAAATATATTTGGAAAGCATTTATAAAAAATATAATAGGTTATAAATAGATCTATATGTATTAGACAATCTATATGTATTTGTATTAGACAAGTATAATTGTAGTGGGGGATTTTGTATTTTTAAAGCATTTTTATTTCCTTTTTCACTATATCTTGCTTACCCAAAATATTTTCAATTAAAAAAAACCAAAACACTTTACATCTCTTTATCATTCTTATATGTTGGAGTTTTTCTATTTTTCCTTACCTCACTGCTGCTTCTCCCTTAGATTTTTACCAAAGATCCAATGACTGTGGATGCGGATGGTGTGATTTATTTCCGAGTGCAGAATCCCATCCTTGCTGTCACTAATGCCACTGAAGCAGTCGTGGCCACTCAGCTCTTGGCTGAAACCACTTTCAAGAATGTTTTGGGGACTAAGAACTTATCTGAAATCATCTCCAACCGGGAACAAATTGCACATACTATACAGGTATGGCTAAGCTGCGGTTCCCAACCTGGTGCCCGCCAAGGCCTTCATTGGAGCACCCCACCCCCCGCAAGGCAGGTGCCTCAGACTCTGAGCTTTTCATTTTAAAAAAAAGTCTCTAGCCTTCTAGAAAGAAAGTTAGGAAGCAAAATGTGCAGGCCCCCTTCTAAGGATTGCTGTGAACTGAACTAGGCTGGCTGCTCCTGCCTATCAGTGTTTCTAGCCAGTAATTGAAGTCAGAGCTCTGATTGTTAGGTGAGTTGTGTGGACACCAGGCAACAGAAATCCCTGGGGTCCTAAAGAGCTCCGGTTTTCCTCTCCCCTTTAGCGCACTTTTCCTACTTCTGACTTATTTTTTAGAAGTCCTTGTAGTTTGCCCTTTGCTAGCAAGCAGGATTCATTTTTCTTGTAGTGCATTCATCTGCAATCAGGTGTTTCCTAGAGGTTATTTCCCACAAATACTCCTACAAAATAAGTGGAGGGGGATGTTAAAGATTCCCATAATCAAACAGCAAATGCAAAATCTGAAAACTTTGCAAAGAGACTTAAAGCATGTTTCTTGCTGTGCAGAGGTTGCTGTCCAGGTACTTGTTAAGAACCCACTATACAGTGTAATAAGCTTACAGTACAATTGTATACATGTCTATTCAGAAGTAAGTCTATTTGTGTTTCAAAATAATATTTTATTTTAAATGTTATTTTATTAACATGCAGGAAAACAAGATACATTTTAGTATAAGCTACATAGGGGAAAAAAATCTAGTTACAGCAAATAAATTTTGAAGTAATGTTAACTTTCTGGCCAGGCATATGATAAATACCTTCATTAAGGGATTTACTCAGGTAACTACATCAAATAAATATCTGAACAGATTTCTAAAATTTGCCCATTTTTCCATTTCAGGGTGTGGGGGTAACAGAATTAAGAACTCTATAAAGGAGGTATGAACACAGATAGAACTCAGATCATCCAAATCCACTAAAAGGGGCCGTCCCTGTCCCTGCACATTAATATACATTACAAAATCTTACCACACACACACACACACACTTTGGCCTTTAAGAACTCTTGATTTGAATGTCATTTTTTTTCAAGTAACACTTGAACAAAGCTTATACCATGGTTAGACTATGTCTGATCTTTACTGAGCAATTTGCTCTAGGGCTTGTTTGTTTGTTTGTTTCAGCTGTGAGGTTATATGACCATGAGCTTTCATCCTGATTTACATGGTGGTTATATCTTCCCATTAATCAGTAATTTATCTCATACATTTTAGTGCATTTAGACACCACTTTCCTAACTGCAATATTACAGTTCTTAAAATGGATCTGTTGTGCCAGCGTGCCTTAATCCACTTTAATTGCAGAAAAACCAAAATATCTAGTGTGTGACTTAAGTCCTGTTCATTTGTTCTGTTAAGTTTCATGGCTCACATAATTGCTATACAGTATGTATAATGGCTGATGGCTGACTACTATATTTCCCTCACATTTTTTTTAACAGACCACACTGAACAACACCACAGGTGACTGGGGCATAAAGGTGGAGCGTGTGGAGATCAATGACGTGAAAGCAAAAGTAAAGGTAGGAGCCTCTGTATCTACTGTATGTCACTTTGAAGCTGTTTTGTGGAAAGCAACAAATAGATGGAATAATAGCATGTTAATAATAGCCTGTTAAGATGGTGGGACTGTCACTTGCAAAGTGGTGCAGCCGCAAAAGAAAACTAAGGCTGGGTACACACAACATGGAGTACTTGCTTTTTCCGCATAGTCCACACACATTTACTACGTAGCCCAGTTTCCTTGGAATGAAGGTTTAGAGGAGACTGTGGTATCTTAAGGATATATAGTTTTATTTACACATATATGCAACCTGAGCATAGGATGAAGGGGCTCACAGCATTAATACTGCAACAGATCTTGGCACAGAACAAGAGATGCTTATGTGTCCTTCGCCTTCTAGCTCTCTCACACTCCACCAACTGTGGCCTTTGTTCTTCTAACTACCAGCTACATGAGAGGAGGGTGAGGGAAAGGCCCACCTATTTGTTCTATAGCACAGAGCAACTTATTTGGATATGCTAAATTGTGGTACTTAACTAGCCAGCCAAAGCCATTACCTGGTCAAAGGAACTGGCTTGGCAAGCTTCTTTGGCAAGCTCAACAACTTCTGTGTCCGGATTTTCTCTTTTTGAAATATGGCAGCCCTCCCATAGAATCAATCTAGGTTGAGAGCAGCAGCATGTTGAGCAGAAATGTTTCTGGATTGAGAGAAACAACATTTTTGTGGAGGAAATGGCTTAGTTTGTATACAGCCAAAGATTCAATGGCATGGCGGCTGTTCATCTGGGAACTGTAGCCTCTGTGCAGGCCACGTTTCTCTTAAATACTTCCTTAGCTGTACCAAGTCAGGTACTTAAATGGCTTCTTGCCAGGACAGTTGTGTTCTACCTCCACTATTGGATGGCAAAGTGGATTTATTGCATTACACAACAATGCTTTCCATGAAGCTCCCCACCAGATAGGAACTTGAATCCCAGCTTCAAAATACTGACAGTGTGGATCTCCCCACCCCCACCCAATGTTGCAGATCAAAATAGTTTCCTGATCAGCTCTTTAACTCTTGCTTTTATTGGTCAAAACCAGAAATGTTATTGGGAATCCCCTGGTCAACAGCTCATCACTCAATCTGCACTATCTGGTGTTTTGCCAGTGTAAGGATGACAGTGCTCAGTCTTTTCTTTTTCTTTCCTTATTTCCTGCCACCAGTGTGTTTGTAGTCAACCCCCTTGGAATCATGTGTTGCTTGTTCTGGGGTGAAAAAAATCCTGAGAAGGACCAGAAGATAGTAGTAGTAGTAGAAGAAGAAGAAGATCGTAGTAGTGGTAGTAGTAATAATAATAATTTATACCCCACCCATCTGGCTGGGTTTCCCAGCCACTCATGTTCACATCAGTTTGCACTAAACAACAACAACAACAACACCCCCCTCATGGAAATTCATCAGCTATGGAGTGCAGGTTTATTATATACATTTTTGTAAGTAATGTTGCCTGACAAGCACATTATTTGAAAAACAGTTTACCCTAATAGAATGCAATTTTGTATGTTGTCTTCACCAAATGTATGCATTTTAGGCACACAACTTGGCTGGATAACTGCATTGCGAAATTCAGAGAAATGTGAATGTCAAGAGATGAGTGCCATTTGATACATTTATTGCTTTGGAAAGCGCAAATTAAGTCGTTTCCTGAATCGAATTCCTCCCCTATCCTCAAATGGCTTGTTGGCCTTGTGATTTTATCTCTTTCAGGTCACTGTGGGAGAGAGTGAAAGGACCAGCCCCAAGACTGTGAAGGAATCTTCTGTTGTCATGATTGAATCTCCCAAGTCTCTCAAGTTTCACTGCTTGAAGACGGAGACCAGGACCTGTGAGGACGCCAGCGTTACCAATCAACAGACTGTCATCAATCAACAGACTGTCATATTCCACTAACAGTAGATAAGCTGCAAGGCATTGTGGGAATGAAGTGCTAACTCAGGACACTGATGCACAGGGAGATGCTCTTTCACAGGAGGCTAGATTCCTTTTAAGTGCATGAAGTGATTTTATTTATTTGCCTATTTTTAAAGTTTTACATTTTGTTGTTTCATTGCCCCTCATCCCAAAATATGAATAAAATTAGAAATATGATGGACAATATATTCTCAATCTGCCATCCTTACACCCTTTCTCTCATCTCCAACATAGTGATACTTAGGAACATAGGAAACAGCCTTATGCTGAGTGAGACCATTGATCCATGTAGCTCTGTACAGTCTGCACTGACTGGCAAAGACTCCCAAGGGTTTCAGAGAGGGCTTTCTCCTAGCCTTACTTGGAGATGCTGGGAATTGAATCTGAGACCTTTAGCATACAAATCATGTGCTCTGCCACCAAGTTATGTCCTTCTCTTCAACATAACGATTCTGTGGTTCTGAAGAATAGGATTAATGAAATAGGAGCATAGGAATGCCTTTTACAGCATCAGACCATTTACTGCTGAACCCAGCACCTTCTGCATGCAAAGCTGTTGCTCTACCACTGAACATGATGTTTACTGAGCATTCATAATGATTTGGCTTGGTTCAAGCGTAGACATACATGCCACTGAAATAAAGTTATGAGCACTGGAAAAACAACAATACTAAAGTACTGTATCAGTTTTCGGTGTTCAGGGAATGAGGCATTTGGAGAGGTTTTCTCCCTCATCAAATATCTCTGATGACATCTTCAAGTTCTTCAGTTGTGGACATGTGGAACTTCTTCTCATGTTTCAAGCAAAATGTTGGTTGCATTCATTTTTCTTCTGTAATTTGTTTGAGAATACCAAGTAATGACTTCATTGCTTCTTCCAATGTCACTGATGTAGCTCTACAGACAGTAGCTGCTCACACTTTGGAACTGGTGTCCTGCTGATCTAACTAGAGTTAGATCACGTTACAACCTGACAACTTGCACATGTTACAACTTGTCAACATCCTTCTTAAATGTTGGTGCCCAGAACTGGACATGGTACTCTCAGTGTGGTCTGACGATGGCAGAATAGAGAAGAACTATTACATTCCTTGATCTGGACACCATAATTCTCTTGATGCAGCCTAGAATAGCTTTTTTTTTTCTTTTCTGCTGCATCATACTGTTGACCCATGTTAAGTTTGTGGTCTACTAAGACCCCTTTTCATATGTACTACTGAAAAGCAAGATGTCCCCTATTTTATATTTGTGCATCTGGTTCTTCATGCCTATGTGTAGAACCTCCTCAATCTGTTAAGGTTATATTGAATTCTGATTCTGACTTTAGCAACATTGGCTACCCCTCCCAGTTGGTGCAAGTTTGATGAGGGTGCTGATAGTTGCTAGAAGACCCCTATTCACCCTCAGACAGCTATAATTCAGAGTGGTTTAGCAATCAATCCCTCTTCACAGGGAACTTTGGAAGTTGAAGCTCTGTGAGGGGAATACTGGGTCTCCTAATAACTCTCAGCACTCTTGAGAAGCTACAGCTCCCACAATTCTTTGAGGGAAGCCATAACTATTTAAAGTGGTATCGTAGTGCTTAAAATACACAGTGTGAATGTGGCCCATGTGGTTGCTTGAAGAACCCCATGTGATATTGACCTTGGACTGCTTCCTGATGTTGTTTCTGGATAACCTTTAGACCAAGACTGTCTGTTTGGACTGTGCAGTTCCTGCGACCCTGCCTGTGTTGGTGAGGACTTTGGCAAGAGGCTTATAACACTCTACCACAAGCAGTAGTGATGACCACGTACACAGATTCCCCCAGGGGGAATCTGGTTGACCACAGTGAGAACAGGACTTCTGGCTCGATCCAGCCAGACTCTACATATGTTCTTAGGATCATTCCTGGAAGACATAGACCCCAACGTCTCTCAATAAGTTTTATCTGAAGCCAACAAACCCTCTGAGTTTCCACATAAGCTTTATTAAAGACCATTTTCAAAGCAGCAGAAAAGCCAGTACAGTTTGTGAGATTCTGGTACCGCACAGCTACTTAGGCTATTTATTATTATTATTATTATTATTATTATTATTATTTAAAAAAAGAGTGACATAATTCTGCAGCTGGTGGTAGAGGAAAGGAGTAGCTCTTAAGAGGCAGTGAAGGCACCAAACTTTTATATATGTATTTTAAAAAAGAAAAGCTGTTCCTTTTACACAGCCAGTTCAGCCATGGCCCTATCCAGAGGATCAGTGCTCCAGTAATCATCTTCCCAGCCAAGGAACCAGCCAGTGAAGGTGGGGGGTTCGAACCCTTGTCTGATGAGTGTGATGGGAGTTCTTCTGTCACGATTGGCAGGGTCGGTCTCAATATATCTCCTGGCTGTAAAGATGCAAGAAGGAAAAGAAGAGAACACAAGAGAAAAATGAGCTTCTTGCTGAGATCCTAAGGGGGCAATCCCCTAAGAGGGATCAATGAGCTTTTATTGGCATATATGAGGACATGGGGAAGGACCCTGTGAATCCATTTCTATGTCTGAGGGTGGTGCAGAGGGTAATGACACAAGAAAGACTTTTCAGTGGTGGCTCCCTAGGAAGCATGCCTGGTGCCATTGCTGTCTGTTCTTAGGTGCCAAGCTAAAACATTCATATTTATCCAGGCTTCTGAGCCTGCATAAAGTGCTATTCAGCACACACCACTGTAGATGATTAACATGGCTAGCTTGGATCCATTGATTTCAATGGGTGTACTCTGAATAGAGCGTAAGTTGTATACAACTCGTTTTTTTTAATTGTGAGGGTAGTTAGATGCGTCTGTGGCCTTTGTTATGACCATCCTTTAAGTGTGGTGGGTGGGGCTTGTTTCATTTCTCTGTATCTAATTCTAATGTCCCTGCTTTATTTTTCACTGTGTATGCTGCTTTGAGGCACTTGAGTGCAAAAATGTGACTAATAAATGGAATAGTAATTTTGAGGGACTACAACAAAGAGGTCTCCAGATGATGGATTGAGGCTCATTTTCAGATGGCTGTAGGGAATTTTTGGCCTTCTAGATGCTACTGAACTACAACTCCCATCAGGCCCAGCAAGCATGGCCAATGGCGATGGGGCTCCCATAATTCTTTGGGGGAAGCTCATAACTGTTTAAAGTGGTATCGAAGTGCTTTACATGAAGGGTGTGAATGTGGCCACTGTTATGGAATTCTATAGAATTAGATCTTATGGTAATGCATTCTGCATGCACTTATTTCAGTGTGGCTTTACTACGTGCTGATGTGTACGGTCTGATTGGCCAGTGAGAAATGAATCCAGAAATGAGAGGTGTATACCCATCCTACCTGATGTTTCAGCCTCTGTCTTCTCCACCTCGTTCGCGTCTTTTCCAACCCAAACAAAGACCTTTTGAAAAAAGGTAATGAAAAATGTTAACATCCGTATGTGCACTGTCACAGTGTGATCAACCACATGGCCCTGGAAAGCGTGCAAGCAGGACTTGACCACAGGCGTGGCCAGAGGGGTGTGGAAAGCTGCCCCCAGATCAAGTAAATAAATAAAAATACTTAACTAATTCACCAATCACATCACAGCCCTCCCTAAAAAAAGTCCTACCCCCTCAACAAAAATCCTGGTTACGCCCATGAACCTGACTGATGACAACAGTCGTACCCCCACTTGTGATTCCCACCAGCTGGTATAAAGAAGCTTATTGCATAACTAGGGATGGTTAAATCTGTTTTGGGGTCTCATTTTTCCTCTCTTGTTCTGCTCTCTGCATTTTTAAAGTCCTCATGATAGCTCAACAGCATTTAAGTGCAAGTTTATCCTAATATACACGTTTGCTTTTAATGTAATTTTGTCTAATATACATATCTTTGCAAGGTAGTTCCCCCCAATATTGTATGCTATTTTCACTAATTTTCAGGCACACTTCACCCCAGTATATACATTTTTGGACACATAACTTGGCTGGAAACCTGTGCTGCAAAATTCAAAGTGATGTCTCTTTCGAAGGATGGTTGTGTTTCAGTTTGCGTTGTTTCAGAAAGTGTGAACTAGGTTTGCCTTCAAGTGTGACCTGAATCAATTTTCTCCCTCCCATCCTTATTATTGAATTTATATCCCACCTTCTTATCCAAAGAGCTTAAGGCGACACACATACTTCTGCCCTTCTTCATTTTATTCTCACAACAATCCTGTGAGGTAGGTTAGGCTGAGGGGCTGTGCCCGACTCAAGGTTACCCAGTAGGGATTTGAATCTTGATCTCCCAGATCCTATTCAAACACTCTAACCACTACACCACACTGGCTCTCACGGTGCATCACTGAATGTGACTCTATTTTGAATTTCCCTTGTTCCACACTGGTCTCTTTGATATGGAGCACAAAAAGAACTGATTGCTAGCGAAGAGATAGTGACATACCTGGTCCCAGGTGTCCAAGAGCATCACATCATCTGTGGCCAAATCCTCTTGGGTCAGCTCTCCAGGTACTTCTTCAATCTAAACCAAATATTTAAGAGGGTGGTATGTTAAAGGGGACAAACAGCCAAAGCTTGCACAAAGGGGCTTGCACTATCCCTGAAGCTCCATTATACGTAACAGAGCCTGAACACCATTCTCTTGAAACTGAAGCACCTTGTGTTGCTGGTGTTCCTAAATGCTTAGATTTGTCCTCCATAGTGTTCTTCCCAGGAGCCTACTCCAGAGTGTCCCTAGGGAGCCAATCCTCAGAGGTTGACCCACCTCCTTTCACCCTGATTGGCCTCAGTCATCACAAAGGAGACTGCAGATTGGCTCCTAGGAAAGGGGACGTGTGCAGAGTAACTTTCCCTCACCACTGAGCAAGCACAAGAAGGTGCCACACACCTGTCTGCCAAGCAGGTATGAGACTGGGTTATTTTAAGCTAAGGATGGGGAAGGTGAGGCCCTATAGGAGTGGTTAGAATACAGCTCCCATCAGCTCCAGACCACATGGTCAATTGTCCAGGATGACGGAACTTGTAATCGAGCACCAGCTGGAGGGCCACAGATTCTCCCTCGCTGGCTTAAGCACACCTTCAGAGACTCAGCAGCCCATGACACTGTACTAGCCATTGCCACTGTCCTCCAAAACCTTCCTTTGGTTTTAATTCCTCAATGCAGTACAGTATTAGACAATACATGCAACCAGTTCATTGAGCATTCAGCCTGATTTACTTGCACAAAGCTTGTGTGGAGGTTAGACTACATCTAGTCTTCATTAAGTGTTTGCTGAGATTTATGTGTGGGGAAGATATGCAACAATAAGCATTTATCCATATTTGTGTGTGTGGTGTGTCCCACAATTTTCTGTGCATTTTCCAATTTCTTTCCTAACCAGAAACAGTATTGGGGTTTTTTAAGTGGATTTGTTGTGCTAGGGTGACAAGGGGTCCATCCATTGTTAGTCCTACTAAGAACAGACCCATTAGAATTAATGAACATGATTAACTTTGGTCCATTAGTTTCAATGAGTTTAGCTGGCTACAAACCAGTGCATTTTAATCCACTGTAATTGCACAAACAGAAATGTCTTGGCATATGTCGGCAACTCTCCTGAAAAATGCTGACAGCCTGAAGGTGGTCTAAGTTCTCAGCGATGCCCTGAATGCATGGGGTACTCACAGTAAAGCGGCCACTCTTGTTGGTGCAGGCAAACAGTCTAGGTGGGTGAACGTCCATCTTCTTGTCCTTTAGCCGTGGGGAGGTGCGATAGGCAGCTCTTCCACCAAGTGCTTCCCAGAAACCAGCTGCAAGACAGGAAAGGAACCACACATACAGGTTTGCCTTATCGTCAGGAAGGATGTGGCTGCCTCTGGTTTTGAGACAGCGCAGTGATAGATTTAGGACTGGAAATGAACCATGCAAACCCCAGTGCCTTTAATTGGAACTATGGCCTGTCCCCATGTCTTTTTTATTCTTCTTTCATTATGATTGGTGTTCATGGTCTTATCTATTTTTGTTTAACAAAATGTATATATCATTCGATTGCAGCAAAACCTCTTAAGCAGGTTGCATGGTTTTTTTTAAAATAAATAAATAAATAAAAACAATTAAAATTATCGGTAAAAAACATTAAAAACACACCAACGTCCATGTGGGGTGATGGTACTAGGACAGCGATACACAATCCTACTTTCAGGACTGTCTACACCTGCAAGACTTTAGGGGTGAACGTGCTGTTTTGTTTCCAGTTGATGCACACCCATAAACTCCTGCAAAAATCCTGATTTACTTTTTCCTACCACAAGTATTCCCAGGTAGTTTTTGGCTGCATTTTTGTTGCATTGTAGCACAAGAATGTCCCTCCAAAGAGCATAATGCTGTAACATTAGGCATAGCTGTCAACTTTTCCCTTTTCTTGCGAGGAATCCTATTCGGAATAAGGGAATTTCCCCTTTAAAAAAGGGGAAAGTTGGCAGCTATGACATTAGGGAAAGCATCACAGAACAACTAATAAAGCATTTTGATGTGTGGATGGTCCACACTTCAAACCTGGTTCTCCGCCTTCAGCAACCTCGGTTGCACGCGCTCCCAAGACCTTCAGTAGCTCTCTGGCCCCAGACTTCTCGGCCTCGCTGGCTCCTTTGCCAACCCACAGGTAAGCAGCAGAGGGGGTTTTCAACACAAAGGCATCATTGGAATTGAGCTCCTTAGCAGCTGCATCCACCTGTGAAGGGACAAATGTAAGCCTGCCATCAGGGCTGCCAGCACAGACACTTTTTAGCCACCCAGTGGCTTCCCCAACATTACAGAACTTACAGGTGCCAATTGGACTTTCCTTTTCAACAAGGCAGAGGCCATTTGGAAAAACAAAACACTGACTCCCTGAGGAACATTGGCAACCAGGAATTAGGAGTGACAGGAGGTTTGGGATGTGAGAGTGGAATTACAGTGGTACCTCTGGATACGAACAGGATCCGTTCCAGATCCCCATTCGCATCCTGAAGCGAATGCAACCTGTGTCTGCGGGTTGTGATTTGCCGCTTCCGCGCATGACGTCATTTTGACCGCCTGCGGATGAGCGAGCGGTGAAACCCGGAAGTAACGCACTCCGTTACTTCCAGGTTGCCGCGGAGCGCAACCCAAAAGCACTCAACCTGAAGCATATTTAACCCGAGGTATGACTGTATTCCAGAACGTAAGTGAAGGTAGTCACAAAATTCCATTGTAATAATTTAGCCATAGGCAATATAACGCATGAATGCTCTTCCTTATATTTCCACAAGTAAAATAGACTTAGCTTTGAGAAATTAAAGCTGAACATTTGGGCATGGTGTGTCAAGTATCCCAAAAATGGAAGTCACTGTGGTTCATTTTTCCAGCAGAAACCCAAGGCTGCCTGCTCATTTTTCAATCTCCATCTTGTCAGCACTGCCATTCGCTCCAATTAAAAACCATGTATATTCTTCACAATTTTTTTTAATTGCACAAAAATCACACTGTGCAACGATTTTGTAGTCTTTTGTGAGCAACAGCTCTTGTGCATGCTTATTTTGCTCAGATTGCAAATAGTGTAAACCAGTTTTCCCTGGCCGAACACACACCTGTTCCAAGAACAGCAGCTTGGATTTAGGTGGCTGCCTGCTTTGGAACAGGATCTCACATCAATGAAACCCCAAATTTTATTTGGGATAGAATTTGACAGCAACACTAGTTAAGAAAGCAGCTGGTGACAAAAGAACAACCGACCATGAGAAGGCCCCAAAAGTAAGGCCTTGCTATGAAGCCTGTCCATGATCAACAGGTATCAACAGGTTACTTACCTCTACAGCTCTGGTAGTGCCAGATGTGCTAGACCGGACTTGGAAGAGCCTTGTGGACGCAGGACTTGTCTGACCTCCCTCTCTGGAGGTGCCACCTTGGTACACGATCAGAGGTTTCCCACCGAACAAGCTCATGAGGTGAGGCGGTTCTTTGCCCTGGATCACTCGTTTCTGTCACAAAAGAGGCCATGGTCACTTGACAGAGGAAGAACACACCTGAGGGCTCATGCTCTGTCATGCATCAACCTATCATCAGAATGCCTGCGATGTGCAGCTACCATGGTAACAGACCAGAGGATCCATGGAACGTACAAAACTATTGAGGGCGGTGAATCAGCAGGAGGAGATAAAAGCTAGCAAATCATCTGCCATTTAACCAAATAGCCAGCTAACTGGACATTAAGGGCCCTCCAGACATTCTCCTGATTGTGCATTCATGTTTATTTGTCCTTGCGATGGTATCTGGGGAGTTAACACGTGACTCCGCTTTCAGTACTATTTGCTCCTGTGAAGCATTTGGGGCAGACATACTGATTCATTTAATCAGTGTGTGCCCCATAACTTTCTGAGGGAATCTTGTAACTTTTTATACCACAAATATTCTGGTTTGTTTTTTGTCCTGCTTTTGTTGCACAACAGTGCCCCTCCAGATGATAATGTGGAAACCTTGGGGAAGTATTGCAAAATAACTGAAAAAGTGGAACAATGTAAGGACGGTCCAGTATAAATCCACCACTTATCCACTTTCTTTGTGCCAATTATATATTGCATAATACACCCACAAAAAACCACTGTTCTAGAGGACCCCCATCTCTTTTCTGTTTCTTGTGATCTCTCTAAACACTTTCACCATATAATTTAATTATTGTCCATTTTCCTGATCTGGGCAGACAAATTTTATTGAAATATCTGCTCAACATTCAGGTTTCGTCTTATAGGGTTGCCATATTTAAAAAAGTGAAAAATAAGACACAAAACCCTTGGCTTTTAGCTACTTTAAAAGAAAATCGGCAAAAACAACACCGCCGACATGGGTTGCCATATGTCTGGATTTTCCCAGACATTTGGCCGGTTTTCGCCTGGACACTGCTTCTATCCGTGATATTCCAGGTGTGTCCAGGAAATTCCAGACGTATTGCAACCTTTCATCTTATATTGTTAGCACTCTCGTTTGCTCCAATTAAAAGGTCTGGATTTTTTCACATATGTTATACTTTGCACATCATGAAAGCAGTCTTAAAAGTAGTTCTGTAGTCTTAAAACCTCAATGATCACAGGTGCATAGTCTCATCATCTCTCGGAGCATGCTACAGCTCTGGCATTTAACAGATCTGTTTCGTTTCTTGTCCCCTTATTTCAGTTCAATCTAACTGAACCCATCTGTAGTTAAGCCACATGGACTGGCCCAGATGCATAGGCGCCGACTCCATGGGGCCTGAGGGGGCCCGAGCCCCCTCAAAAATTCGTTTGGGGGGGCTCTGCCCCCCCAATAATTTAAGAAAATTATTAGTTATATTATGCTTTGTAAAATCACAAAATTATGTTGGTATTTTTTATTTTCCTTGTTTGACAATAGTTACCTTTTAAAATACATTCAGTAATGAGTTAAAACAAAGCCACTCCCGATCTAGAGAGGGGGTGGGGTTGCGGGCTCTCAACCCATCAACAATCTCGCGGGGCTGGCGTCAGCCCCGCGAGAAGCGGGGATTCTCATTAATATTCACTGCCCACGGCGGCAGCCAATCGGCTGCCGCAAAGGGCGGGCCCTCACAGGTTCACTTAAGGTCGGGGCAGCCCGGGGCTCGCCCCTTTCGTTCCCCCAGCAGCAGCGGTTTGGAGGTCTTGGGCCCCCCCAATATTTTTTATAAGTCGGTATGGGCCCCCGCCCCCCCAATATTTTTTATAAGTCGGCGCCCCTGCCCAGATGGCAATACCTGCACTGCAGTGCCTCCCAGCTCCTCATCCAGTTGGACAGTAAGGAAAGCAGAGGTTGCGACTTCATCTTGGGTGGAATCAGCGCCCTGCCTGAAAAAACAAAGGGCAGAAATATTGAATGTACACAGCATAAATGGGGAACCTTTTTTCTCTCAAGGGGTAATCCTTTGGGGATTGCATGTAGCTCTTGTAGTTCTGTGAAGGGAATAGTGGTTTTCTAACCACTCTCAGTACCCTTAAAGAACAACAGTTCTCAGGACTCTTTGGGGAAAGTCATGGCTATTCAAGTGGTACTCTATATTTATGGTATGGATGTGGATCTAGAAATCGGGCCTTCAGCACTGTGGCTCTGGATCTATAGAACCAGCTCTGAATCGAACGGACAACCACCTAGCATTTTTGCTTTTAGCTGATGATTAAAAACTTACCGTTTAAAAATGGCTTTTTCTGAAAGCGACTTGGTCATTTTATATTATAAACACTATTTGTGTAATTTGATGCTTTCAATAACTTTTTGTTAAGGTTATATATACATTTATTTGTTTTTGCTATATATGTAGGGTTTTTTTTAATATTCCTCTTTTACACTGCTTTGGAAACATTTGTTGGAAACCAGTTCGGAGCTTTTCAGTTTAGAGAAGACGGGAGTAAGCAGTGACACAATAGACGTTATATAAAATAAAGTTTTTCTCTCTCTCTGAAAACACTAAAAACTTGTGAACATCCAATGAAGCTTAATGCTGGAAGTTTCAGGAAATATAAAAGAAAGTAGTTCTCTGTACAATGAAAGTTCAGCTGTGGAACTTGTTCCCATAGTGATGGCTATCAACTTGGATGGCTTTTAAAAATGATGTGGGATAAGTCTATCAATGGCTACTAGCCATGATGGTTATTTTGTGCCTCCATGGGCAAAGGTTATGTGCTTCTGAATACAGGTTTCTGGAAGCTGAAGAAGGAGAGAGGATTATTGTGCTCAGGTCCTGCTTGCAGGTTTCCTGGTGGGGCACCTGGTTGGCCATTTGTGAGAATAGGATGCTGGACCAGATGGGCTTTGGCTTGATCCTGCAGGCTCTTACGTTGTTATGAGTTAGGTAAAGGTAAAGGGACCCCTGACCATTAGGTCCAGTCGTGACCAACTCTGGGGTTGCAGTGCTTATCTCACTTTATTGGCTGAGGGAGCCGTCGTACAGCTTCCTGGTCATGTGGCCAGCATGACTGAGCTGCTTCTGGCGAACCAGAGCAGCGCATGGAAACGCCGTTTACCTTCCCGCCGGAGTGGTACCTATTTATCTACTTGCACTTCAGTGTGCTTTCGAACTGCTAGGTTGGCAGGAGCAGGGACCAAGGAACGGGAGCTCACCCCATCACGGGGATTCGAACCGCAGACCTTCTGATAGGCAAGTCCTAGGCTCTGTGGTTTAACCCACAGTGCCACCTGCATCCTGTATTGTTATGAGTTAGAAAACCTTAAATCAGGTGTGGGGAAGCTTTGGTCCTCCAGATGTTACTGAGCTATAACTCCCATCAACCTTGGACATCGGCCATGCTTGCTGTGGCTGATGGGAGTTGTAGTTCAGCAACATCTGAGGGCAAAAGTTGTCTTAAATTTTTTAAAAAATACTAATAAGAAAAAAAGTTATCATACCAAGTGTAGATGATTTTGCCTTGTTTTCCACCATGTCTGTAATCATACAGGATGATATAGCTGTCCCCACCATAGAATTGTCCGTAATTTGAGGGACTCACTGGGACTTTGGCAGAACCTTCTATTCTCCAGATCTGAAGGGGGGTGGAGAGAAGAGAAATGACATCCAAATCAGATAAATGGCAAACAAGGGACCATTGGTGGAATGAGTTCCAGCTTTTTGAAATAATAAATGAAGACATACAAATTATGTAAGTGAAAGGAGTAGGGAAAGCGAGAGAGAGAGAGAGGTGTATGAACAGGTGTATTTGCACCACACATTTGAAGTGCATTTATAGCAATTTCAACAGTCATGGCTCCCCCCATCCCAAAATAATCTTGGGAACTCTAGTTTAGTCCTCACAGAGATACTAACTATGGTTTCCAGGATTCTTTAAGGGAAGCCATGTACTTTTAATGTATGCTGTGGATATGACTTAAGTCCTCTAATGCTTTGAAAGTTGCCAACTTTGATGGATGGTTCAAATGGCAATCTCGTGGCTTTAAAAGGAGATGAGGCAGATTAAGGGAGAAAAAAGGCTATGGATGGCTACTTTATCAGAAATGGCAGTGATCTGCCTCCAGGATCAAGGCTGGTCCATTAGGGCAAATGGGGCAGTGCCCCACCAGCCACAGTCACTCTCAGCCAGCCTCCACCTGCCTGGCTTTCAACTTACTAGTCCATGGGGTGGCCCCTACTGCCTGCTTGCTCGTCCTTAGTTTCAGTGCTGCCCTTGTAGAACTCAGCAGGGAGGATGATGCAGGCAGTGCTCAAATGAGGAGGCTCTGCCTATCACTGGCTCTAGCACCACCTACTGTGGGGCTCCCTGCCTTCTGTCCTCCCAGTCCCAAAGGACTCCAGCTACCACTGAAGATAGCATGTCTAGGAATTGCAGTGGGTGGAGATCAGCCACAGGAGAGACCAATGGAGACATCTTTAGGATAGGTGGCTTTATTTACACATATACACAACCTGAGCACAGGATGAAGGGACCCACAGATTTAACAACCCAACAGATCTTGATTCCCTGTCAGGTTTCCAGTGAAGCCCCCAGTCACAGCTTAGGTTCAGCACAGAGCAAAACATTGCTCTCTGTCTCCACATTAGCCAAAACTCACTCACACAACTCGTCACTTAGACAGCCTTCCTTGGTCAGTTTCTTCTTCCTCCTAGGATGACCATGGCCTCCAGCCAGGTGAGGCGGGAAAAGGCCAACCCATTTATCTTTATGGCATCCTCTTCAAGACTTCACAGCACTTAACTGACCAGCCAAAGCCATTAACTTAACATATGTATTCTACCCCACATACACAACATCACAGATTTGGAAGGGACCTAAGTTGTCATTCACACTGACCCCCCAAATCATAACAATAATTACTCCTGCTGTACTCACTGACTGCAGTACAATACACACTCAGCTATTGTCTTTCTTGCTCAGAGTCCTGAGCTGCCAATTGCTGGACAGATCCTTTTGCCTAATAGAGTGACGATTTTGCATAACTACCCTCTCCCCCACTTACCTGTTTGTTTCCAGTGCCGTCATCTTCCATGCCATGCTGGGCTGCCATTGTTGGGGAGGTGTGTAGTGTGGCAGCATCGAAAGGAATGTTGTCAATCTTGGCCACGTGAGAATTGATGTAGCCCACACCCATGCCCTCTGTCTGGTCCCTGTCACGCCAATTCTTGAAAAACTGCTTGAACAGAGGAGTCTCGCCACCATCGGGAAGGACTTGGATCTGAAACAACGAAAGTATCCTGAGATGGAATGGTCTCAGCTGAAGCCAAACTAGGACAGAATTGTATTTATTTAGTGTTCTTTTTTTAAGAAGCTTTATCAGCACAATTTATTCTTGACACTAGGCCTCAGTGCAGTTCTTTAGCTGTTGAGCCACATAGGCTCAATTTAGACAGTATGGCAAACCGTCGTTTGAGGTTCCAGATGTACCCAAAGCAAACCATGGTTTAACCCTGCTAGTCTTTTGTATTCTGTCCTCTCAATCCTTAGGTTCTTAACTTCATCCCCTTTACTTACCAGCAATCTATGTGGTGATTGAACTATGACAATGTAAACATCACCACAAACCAGGGTTAGCAAAGAAGAAGAAGAAGAAGAAGAAGAAGAAGAAGAAGAAGAAGAGGAGGAGGAGGAGGAGGAGGAGGAGGAGAAGAAGAAGAAGAAGAAGAAGAAGAAGAGTAGTTTGGATTTGATATCCCGCTTTATCACTACTTGAAGGAGTCTCAAAGCGGCTAACATTCTCCTTTCCCTTCCTCCCCCACAACAAACACCCTGTGAGGTGAATGAAGCTGAGAGACTTCAGGGAAGTGTGACTAGCTCAAGGTCACCCAGCGGCTGCATGTGGAGGAGCGGGAAAGTGAACCAGGTTCACCAGATTATGAATCTACCGCTCTTAACCACTACACCACACTGGCTCTCAAAGCACTGAAAGTCAAATTCAAACCATAGTTTCACATTCTGGCTTACCGGACAATCACAATTCATGGTTTGTCAACTGAAGAAATTAACCAAAACTCAACAAACCTTCCTTAATCATGGTTTGAGAGCCAACCATCCCATTTCAGCCCTCCCACATCTTGCTTTAAATTGAACCTTGTGTGTTTCCTGCAACATCTCTTTTCTCCACTTACCTTCCATGCATCCTAACCTCATTCCTTTACTTGGGTGGGGAACTGGTGGCCCCCCAGATGCTCTGGAACTACAACTGCCAGCATCTCTGCCCACTGACTATGCTGACTATTGGCAGGCGTGGTGCGTCCCATTTTGTCACTTGAGGTAAAATGGAAAGTGCCACCCTGCTCTGCTGCATCATATGCCCCATCACCTCTTCTGCTGGCACTGCTGCTGTGCCCCTCACCTCTACCAGCGCTGCCTCTGTGTCACTTCCACTGCTGATTTCCAGCATAATCTCACGAGATTTTGTCAAAATCCTGTGAGATGACTCGCACTCTTTGAGATCTCATGAGATTTTAGTATGATCTTGTGAGATATCATTGGAAATCGGCACTGCTGCTGGTGCCACTTCTCCACCACTGACTGAGGCGGCGGCGAATAGGGTGCCTGTAGGAGTTTCACCTCAGGGGCTTCTGCTACCTGAGGCAGTTGCTTCACCCCACCTCAAGGGTGAGCCGGCCCTGGCTACTGGAGCTGATGGGAGCTGAAATCCAACAGCACCTGGAGGACCACAGGTTCCTCATCCCTGCTATAACAGAAGGAAGTCTATGGATAACTTTTCTTGTATCCTCACCTGTGTGTGTCGGGGATAACCCATCTTGGTGATGAATTCTGCGGCAGTTTTCAAGGCAGCCTTCCTTTCCTCAGCATTGGCATTTTTACCTTCAAGTTAGCAACAGGAGTGAGTGAAGATAGATATATTAAAAGAGAATATAAAATTTGCTACCAGATGGAGTGATTTTTAAAGGGGAAGGGTTTTAGAAGTCCTTCAAGTGGCCATTTTGTGCTTCAGGCACAAATTGAAGTATGTGAGACCGAACATATTTCTGAGGCAAAAAAAAAAAATCAATCATATGAGGCAGAATGTATTTCTGATGTCAAAGAAATAAACAACTATCTGACGTTTAGAAGACATGTGAAGGCAGCCCTGTTTAGGGAAGGTTTTAACGACTGATGTTTTAATGTATTTTTAATCTTTTGTTGGAAGCTAACCAGAGTGGCTGGGGAAACCCAGCCAGATGGGCGGGGTATAAATCATTAATAATAATAATAATAATAATAATAATAATAATAATAATAATAATAAAATAAATAAAATTTAAATACATGAAGACATTTTGAGGCCTGCAGCAAAAAAATATGTTTGTGCATGCACACAAACCATGGTGGGAAAATTTCTAAGCAACAAATGAAATAACTATTTGCCATCTTTTAATTATACCTTCAAATCATGTCTAGTGGCAAGGCCTTATGCTGTTCCACACACCCTCACCAATTTCTCCCCTCAATTTAGATGTGACAATACATTTAAATTTGCTGCCAAAAATGGCATTTAGTATGAGTTTCTTCAAAAAGAAAAGTGGGATAATTTTTTAAAATAAACCTGAACAAATAAACAAACAGCACCCTCCACAATCCCTCAATGTAACATCAAATTAGAGAAGTGCATAAAGTAATATTATCAGGTGGTGTGCTTCTTGGTACACCAGGAACTTTTGGCCCTCCAGATGTTTGACTCCAACCTCCATCAGCCATGCCCACTGAGACGGATGGGAGCTGGAGTTCAATGACATCTGGAAGGCCACAGGTTCCCCAAATCTGTTGTACACTCATTCTTTTGTTTACAGTGAGTTTGTGTTTATGTGTTTTTAATGCTGCCTATTAACCCCTATAGAAAATTCACACCTCTACAACAAAACAATAAGGCACACTCTCCATTGAAATTGAGAACCCACCCCTGATTCCACAGCTGCATGTATTTCACTAGCACACACAGAGACCATACATTTAAAGCACAATGATGGCACTTTAAACATTCATGGTCTCCCTTCAAAGCAGCCGCGGTTTGTTAAGGGTGTTGAGAGTTGTTAGACAACACCTATTCTCCTCAGAGAGCTACAATTCCTGGGAAGAGGAGCTGATTCTTAAACAAACTCTGGGAATTGTAGCTCTCTGAGGAGAATAGGGGTCACCTAACAGCTCTTAACAAACTACAGCTCCCAACACTCTTTGGGAAGCCACAACAGTTTAAAGTGTTATAGCAGCACTTTAAGTGTGTGGACTGAACATGGCCTGTGTCAGCCGTATGGCTTTTGTATATCTCTCTCCTTTTACCTTTCCAGACAAAGATTTTGCCGTTGGTGCCATGGTCAAGAATGAAGCAATCATCCGAGCTCAGGGCTGATTGAGAGAATGGATTCTCATCAGCCACCAGAGAGACCGCCATATTCCCTGCGCCGTTGGATACCTGTAACAGTACAGCAGAACAGATTGTTATTCTTGGGGTGTGTCCAGCATCAGTCCTTCTCAGAGCAGACCAGCCATAATTAATGGGCATGACTAACTTAGGTCCGTTAATTGAAATGGGTCTACTCTGATTGAAATTCAGTTTGATACAAACCTATTATTGCATTAATGACATGTTGCAGAATACATCCACCCACTAAAAAAACCCAAAAGCAGTCTGAAGGGGCCCTCCAGCCACAGCTACCATATTTCATCTCCACTGTCCTCTCTCACAAATACTGCCACTTCTCTCCTTTTCACGGCTCAAATCTCCTCCTCCACAAATGTGTTGGCTTAACCCCAGTCAGCCAACCCTGATTAAAACAAAACTTAAGTACATTTAGCTCTCAGCACCATGAACAAACTACATTTCCCAGGATTCTTTGTGGGGAGCAATGACTGTTAAAAGTGATAATGCTTTAAACGTACGGTGTAAATGTGGCCTTCTAGTCTCCTGGAAGAATGCACGTCCAGCTGTCTGGAACCCTAAACAACTAAATGGCACGGTATAAACTCTCACACACATACCCCAACACTTCTGTTAGGGGATGAGGATATTCTGCAACACTTTGCTGCAGGTTCCACTTATCTTAATATTTTTGGTTATACAGTACTCCATTGGACAGGTTTCTATTGCAAAAGCAAAACGAAAAAATAAAATAAAATGTAACTTCAGCTTATTGGGTGGGTTGGCATTCATGGCGTTGACACTGTTCCTGCCATGCACTCTAGCAAAAGCCTATCATTGACAGGCAAAGCTGAAACAGCTCTTTGTTCTCCCTGTGAGATAAAAAAACCACCCCAAATACTGCTTTGAGCGCTGTCTCTCTCCAGTGTTTCATAGGGCTCCCTCCCTCTGGCTCACTGGCCATCTGGATCTTGTTATACCTTGTACAGCTTAGCCAGCCTTCGGTTGGTTACGTCAGCTGCACCGTCATCAGTAGTGCCTGCTGGCAGGGTGGGCTTGGGTCCCAGGACCTGAAAAGCAAACACACAAAAAATTATTAATAATAATATATAAAAGTTTCTAGAGGAGTGCATGCTGACTAAACAGGCTCTCTGCTCGCCAGATGCTTTAACTAAAGAAATAAACAGGATCCCACATGGAAAAATAATCATTTATTCTCTTTTTTTTAACCCTGATTTATGCCTGTTGCACAAGAGGATAGTTATGGAAAATGGAGAGGGCAGGAAGGAGAAGCCAAATTCAAAACCTTATGGAAACTGACCAGTTCAAAGGCTAATTTTCGGGCATGGCTTTGACAGGGGAGGCTGGTCCATTAGGGCAAATGGGGCATTGTCCTACCAACTAAAGTCTGCCCTCAGCCAGCACCCTGCCTACCAGCCTTATGTTAGCAAACAGTCCAGGGAGTGGTACTGGTTGCAAGTTCTCTCCTTAAGTCGCAATGTTGCCCCAGTACAGGCATGTCCAGCCAGTAGATGGCGATGTACCGGTAGATCCATGACTGATCCTGGCAGGTCGTGGGACCCTTATCGATTTGAGGATTACCGTATTTTTTGCTCTATAAGACTCACTTTTTCCCTCCTAAAAAGTAAGGGGAAATGTGTGTGCATCTTATGGAGCGAATGCAGGCTGCGCAGCTATCCCAGAAGCCAGAACAGGAAGAGGGGTTGCTGCTTTCACTGCACAGTGATCCCTCTTGTTGTTCTGGCTTCTGAGATTCATAATATTTTTTTTCTTGTTTTCCTCCTCCAAAAACTAGGTGCGTCTTATGGTCTGGTACATCTTATAGAGTGAAAAATACGGTAAATAAAGTTTACCAAAAGTTAACAAATAAAAGCTGAAGAACTCTGGGCAACCTTACCCCCAAAAAGCTCAACAAACAACTCTGGGATCAACAACTCTGGGCAATCCACCCAGCCCACGCACGCAGGCTCCTCCTCGCTCCAATGACAATGGGTAGATCACTGCCAGTTTTTTTTCATACTGGAAGTAGATCGCAGTCTCTTGGGAGTTGGATGTGCCTGCTCTAGTGGAACTCAGCAGGGAGGAGGATGGGGGCGTAGGTGCATTTATTCCAACATCTTGTTCTCACAGTGGCCAACCAGATGCCCATGAGATGCCCACAAGCAGGATTGTTTACCTCCCTCCTCTCTTGTGACCCGGAAACTGCAACTAATCCAAATGTGGCAGCTAGACTGGTGACTGGGAGTGGCCACCGAGACCACATAACACCGGTCTTGAAATACCTACATTGGCTCCCAGTACATTTCCGAGAACAATTCAAAGTGTTGGGGCTGACCTTTAAAGCCCTAAACGGCCTCGGTCCAGTATGCGTGAAGGAGCGTCTCCACCCCCATCATTCTGTCCGGACACAGAGTTCCAGCGCCGAGGGCCTTCTGGTAGTTCCCTCCCTGTGAGAAGCCAAGTTACAGGGAACCAGGCAGAGGGCCTTCTCGGTAGTGGCACCCGCCCTGTGGAACGCCCTCCCATCAGATGTCAAAGAGAAAAACTTTTCAGACTTTTAGAAGACATCTGAAGGCAGCCCTGTTTAGGGAGGCTTTTAATGTTCAATAGATTATTGTATTTTAATATTCTGTTGGAAGCCACCCAGAGTGGCTGGGGAAACCCAGCCAGATGGGTGGGACATAAATAATAAATTGTTGTTGTTATAAAAATTCAGAATTCAAACCTCTCCTACAGTATCCCAGTGCAGTTTTACTGAATGTGCAAGGGGTTGGTGGGAGGAGGCAGCTCTTACACACTCAGCATCAACTGGGCTCTGAACCTTTCATGTTTTGATTACCAAAAACATGCTGAAAAGGTACCTGTGTGCACATAGCAACACTGCCCCATTTTTTCTCACCCACCACATTTGGGGAAGAGCACTGAAATTCAGAAGAGGCTGGATTTTAATCTGTAGGACCCTCAACTGGACTTCCACACGGGAAATTGGGAAATTTAACAGAATGCCTCATCCTTCTGCTGATACAAGCTAATAGGCAGAAACGGCAACTGTATTTAAGTTCCCTGCAAAATATAGTCATGGATTCTCTGCAAAACATGTAACTTGACCCCACATAGTTACTCAGAAGTAAGTTTCCCAGTGTTAGGCTTACTCCCAAGTAACTGCATATAGGTTTGCAGCTGAGTAGCACGTATGGATTTGTGAGAAAGTAAATAGACCAGGACCTGAAGCATCTCTTCCCGCTCAGCACCGTCATCTATGACATAGACCCTTGCGCGTCCACTTCTCTCGTTATCCCGGATCCCCTTGGCGACTTGGGTGGCCTTCAGCTTTTCAAACCTGTTACTTTGTGAGCCACACCACTGGTGAATATTCTGCAGGGCACAGAAAGAAGAAGGTTAAAGAGGCAAATACTATGACTAAATAGCAGGTAGCGGGAGTCAGATTTCCTATGATGCAAAGAAGTGACCTTGTACTCACATAACATTAGACTGTAGTTAATGTGAAGCATGGTTTAACAAACCACAGTTAAAGCTGAATCACCTGGCAGCTGATCACTTAAACCATGCCACATAACGGTTGAAAACACCAATGAGAACATGAAACAATACTAAGCTATGATTAAGGTTTTTGTTTATTCAGAATTATAACAAGACATATTATCCAAAAACATATCATCCTTGTGTCCCCCCCCCCAGTTTTCCTCCCTACTCCCTCCCACACAAAACCCACCCCACCCTACCCCGACTTCCCTCAGTTCCAGTCTTTGGTTTCTCTAAGAATGCTGTTTTCTGCATGTTACAAAGTTGTATAGATCCTCAAACTATTTAGCTGATTCTTATCAATAAAAAGTTTGTGAATGTTTATTCAAAACCTGCCAAGGAGTCCAGTCCACTTCGCTTTGTTGCGTCTTCAGATACTTTGTAAAGGGTTCCCATTCATCCTTAAAGTCACAGTTATCCTTATCCCATAGCTTATATGTCAGTTTTGCCAGTTCTGCATAGTCCGTCAATTTTTCTTGCCATGATTCTTTAGCTATGATTAATGTTAATCACAGAGCCTAGGGCTTGCCGATCAAAAGGCCGGCAGTTTGAATCCCGGCGAAGGGGTGAGCTTCCGTTGTTTGGTCCCAGCTCCTGCCCACCTAGTAGTTCAAAAGCACGTCAAGTGCAAGTAGGGAAAGCTCCAGCGGGAAAGTAAACGGCGTTTCCATGTGCTGTTCTGGTTCACCAGAAGCGGCTTAGTCATGTTGGCCACATGACCCGGAAGCTGTCTGCGGACAAACGCCAGCTCCCTCGGCCTATAGAGCAAGATGAGCGCGCAACCCCAGAGTCATCTGCGACTGGACCTAACAGTCAGGGGGTACCTTTACCTTTTTAAGGTTTATAAACTAAGGTTTATGATTGATTGATCAATCATAGCTAACAAATCACAGTTCACACATAACTCTATATAAACTATAGTTTAGTGTTATGTGCGAACCAGATCACAGCCTAAATAAGGTAATGATTGGATTATTGACAACACCTATATGCTACTTCTCCACAGTTCAAAGTAGCTTCCACAAAATCAGCAATATAACAAAATAACAAAATAATTTATTTGAGGGGGCCAGACCAGTTGTGTCCACTTTAAGCCTGTGCTTGCCCTCAAACTGGGAATGCGTCACAGACAAAGCTAGCTTCACGCTGGAGCTGAGCACTTTGTACAATCAGCTGGGAAAATGTGCTTGCTTGGCAGGACACATTTGCATCAAGCCTGGACTGACGGCATGTTATTATCTCCTCCAAGTCTTTTCATGCCCCATAACAAAGGGGACCAGCACAGAACCAGGGAAACTCAAAGAGGTGTCATGTTCTGGTTCAGAGATGCATTGGGATGGTGGAAAAACTAGATCCAGTTCAAATTTAAAGGTGAATCTACTTAACTTTTACTTTCTGAAAAAATGTGTGAACCGGAATACAATTATCCTTCAAAATTCACTCTTCTCTGAATTTTGCAGTGCAGTTTTCCAGACATGTAATGTACACAAAAATGCATATTCTGAGGTAAAGTGTGTATAAAAATGCACATATTGGTGAAAGTAAGAAACAATAATGCATTGTGTATGGGGAAACTTCTTTGAAAAAATATGTATATTAGAATTTTTCAATAAAATGCTAATTATAATGTTCAATAGACTTTTAAATAAATAAATAAATAAATACAAACTAATGTGATTTGTGGAAAACTGAAATTAAGACTAGCAAAAATGTAAGAAACTGAGAGAAACTGAAATTGACAGATTTAGCTATTCCTACCTAAAGAAAAATGATAAGTTTTGTTTGTTTGTTTAACAAAACAGAACGAATTCCGGTTACCCTCAGGGCTTGCAAGAAACGCACCTGTCCCAGATCCAAGATGAAGCAATCACCGGTGTTGAAGCTGTCCCAGGTGACGGGCACCTCTGTAGCACGTACAGTTCGCCTTCCTTTGACCTGAAGGAGTCTCTGGACAGTCACTTCATTGGGAACCACGTGGCGGAAGCCAGAAGCCACACCACCAGCCTAGAAGAACAAAGAAACAATTTGATTGGCCATCCACCAAGCTGAACACCTTGCTTGGGTCTACCTGGGTCTCAGTCAGATTATCATCACAATGAGAAAGCTGTCCCTAGCAGCTGAGTAAGAGTTGCTGCAGACATCCTGTTTATCCTGAAATGAAGAGGTTTGATTATATCTCGTCTTTATTAAGTGTTTGTTCTAAGTTGTTTGCAGGAGTTATATGTCAATGAGCATTCATCCTTATTTGCTTGCATGGTGGTTATACATCTCCCCATTTAAACATTCATTCCACACCTTTCAGTGCATTTCCTTGTCACTTTGACTGCCTGTAAAGGATAAAGGGACCCCTGACCATTAGGTCCAGTTGTGATCAACTCTGGGGTTGCGGCGCTCATCTCGCTTTATTGGCCGAGGGAGCCGGCGTACAGCTTCCAGGTCATGTGGCCAGCATGACTAAGCCACTTCTGGCAAACCAGAGCAGCGCACGGAAACGCCGTTTAACTTCCCAATGGAGCGGTACCTATTGATCTACTTGCACTTTGACGTGCTTTCAAACTGCTAGGTGGGCAGGAGCAGGGACCGAGCAATGGGAGCTCACCCTGTTGCGGGGATTCGAACCGCCGACCTTCTGATCGGCAAGCCCTAGGCTCTGTGGTTTAACCCACAGCGCCACCCACATCCCTTGGCTGCCTGTAGACTGTCCCTATTTTGAAGGAGAAATTCAAGTGCATGCTTCAGGTTTGCGTAATTAAAGTAGATCAAAGTGTTCTGTCACCCTAGCACAGTGTTTTTCAAGCATGGGTCTCCAGCTGTTGTTGAACTACCAACTCCCTGCTAGCTAGGAATGATGGGAACTGTAGTCCAACACCAAACAGCTAGAGACCCAAGTATGAGAAACACTGCCCAGCACAAAAATAAAATAAAATCCAACAAGGAATTTCAATTTTTATAGCATGGGAAATGATGAGGAAATGTTAACATGCACAGGGGAAAGTGTTGGATGAATGCATGCTTCATGGGAAAATTAAGCACCCGCAAGCAAATCAGGATGGATGCTCTTTGCCATGTAGAATTTGGATATAAACCAGGTATAATTTAATAAGCTTTGTGCAAGCAAATCAAGAAGAATGCTCAAGAAACAGGTGCTCTGGAGGAGCCCATTCCTAACTGCAAAAACAAAACAAAACATTTCTTTTTCATAGTGGGCTTATTGCTCCAGGGCACTAAAAGGTAAAGGTAAAGGGACCCCAGACCATTAGGTCCAGTCGTGACCGACTCTGGGGTTGCGGCGCTCATCTCGCTTTATTGGCCGAGGGAATTGGCGTACAGTTTTTCTGGGTCATGTGGCCAGCATGACTAAGCTGCTTCTGGTGAACCAGAGCAGTGCACGGAAACGCTGTTTACCTTCCTACCGGAGCGGTACCTATTGATCTACTTGCACTTTGACATGCTTTCGAACTGCTAGGTTGGCAGGAGCAGGGACTGAGCAACGGGAGCTCACCCCGTTGTGAGGATTTGAACCACCGACCTTCTGATTGGCAAGTCCTAGGCTCTGTGGTTTAACCCACAGTGCCACCCGCGTCCCTTGCTCCAGGGCACTAGTGCACTTTAATTCCCTAAACCTAAATTTCCTTGATATGCACTTGATTCCCTCCTACAAAATACCTCAAATGTACCTCTTTATCTATTTATCATTTCCTTCTATAATTGCTGCATTTATTCAGGGAGAAATGGTCACTGTGGCTTTAAAAGTCTGCACTGCATGCCCTTTCTGTTCTTCGTAAGCTTACACAACAGCTGTATAAACACACTTCATCCTTGTCATTGTCTGGTGGATTTTGGGGGTCAGGCTTGAGTATTTTAACTATTCCCTGTTTACAGGGAAATGTAAATGAAGAGGATGAGCTGTGACCTTTCTGTGAGATTGTCTTAGCAAGACTTTTGCAAGGTGAGAGGAGAAGGATAGCAAATTGTCAAATGCAGATAGCTGAGAAGGGTGGTGTGTCAGTTCACACACACCCTAGGACAGGGGTCAGGCAGCTTTTTCACCAGGGGGCCGGTCCACTGTCCCTCAGACCTTGTGGGGGGCCGGACTATATTTTTTGGGGGGAAATGAACGAATTCCTATGCCCCACAAATAACCCAGAAATGCATTTTAAATAAAAGCACACATTCTACTCATGTAAAAACACCAGGCAGGCCTCTCAAATAACCCGGAGATGCATTTTAAATAAAAGGACACATCCTACTCATGTAAAAACATGCTGATTCCTAGACCATCCGTGGGTTGGATTATAAGGCGATTGGGCCGGATCCAGCCCCCAAGCCTTGGTTTGTCTACCTATGCCCTAGGTTGTTGTTCGTGCAATTCAACTACAGTGGTACCTTGGGTTACATACGCTTCAGGTTACATACGCTTCAGGTTACAGACTCCGCTAACCCAGTAATAGTGCTTCAGGTTAAGAACTTTGCTTCAAGATGAGAACAGAAATTGTGCTCCAGCGGCATGGTGGCAGAGGGAGGCCCCATTAGCTAAAGTGGTGCTTCAGGTTAAGAACAGTTTCAGGTTAAGAACAGACCTCCGGAACGAATTAAGTTCTTAACCCGAGGTACCACTGTACAATTTAGCCATCTAAAACAGCCTGATCAAATGGAGATGGCACAACTTGAGATTTTTTGTTAGTTTGCTTGCTCTCCCCACACCCCATGAAACTGACATACAAAAACCAATATTCAAAACAAGGATAAAACCCCTAAAATATGCACCAATTTATACAAAACAGATCCAACTGTTGAGCAAACAGAAATCCTTACTAGTAGAATAGCACCCATAGCTCTCCTGTACTTTGGGAGACTTAACGCAGGAGGGTCTGAAGCTCCAACAACTCCATAATTTAGGGGAATATTAAGAAGTAATGGAAGCTCTATGATTCCAAGGACGGGCTCATTAAAGAAATCACCTGGTTTGAATTTATATTCCTGGATGGCAGACAGTCCAGAAATGCTTTTGCTAATGAGGTACAGATGTACTACCAAGCAAGGAACTGAACTTGCATACACCTACCTTGTATTTGATGCCTGATTTGAAGTACCCTGTGAAAGTGGACGATTCATGCCCTTGTACCTCCCGGTGCTGAATTGCCTTCCCACCAAGGTAATCGTCCAGCTGCACTGTGAAAATGGCAGCGGATCCACTCTCGTCCTGGCTGCATTGGTCCCCTAGGAATCAGAAAAGGAGAGAGAAGCATGCCTATTGAGAAATAAACTCCAACGAGTTCAATAGGGGGTTACTCCTAGGTAAACCTTAACCTTGAATATATCAATCAATCATGAAATGGCATCTTCATTGCTTTGGTTTATTGTCAGTAAACAACAACAGTGAACTATGCAGCACTTTTGAAAAGGAAGAATATAAGAAGAGCCCAATGGATACAGCGGTACCTCGGGTTACAAAAACCTTGAGTTACAAATACCTTGGGTTACAGATTCTGCTAACCCGGAAGTAGTACCTCGGGTTAAGAACTTTACCTCAGGATGAGAACAGAAATCGTGCGGCGGTGACGCAGTGGCAGTGGGAGGCCCCATTAGCTAAAGTGGTACCTCAGGTTAAGAGTGGTTTCAGGTTAAGAACAGACCTCCAGAACGAATTAAGTTCGTAACCAGAAGTACCACTGTATATGGCCCGTGGCCCAACTATTCAATGGCCACCCAGAGGCCTGTGGTAACCCCTCAAGGAGGACATGAGCACAAGAGCAACCTCCTCTCATGTGGTTTCAACTAACTGGTGTCCAGCAACTGCTATTCAGAAACAGTGGAGGCAGAGCATAGCCACTGGACTAGCACTCACTGATAGCCATATTATTGCAATGAGGGGAATAACAACAACAACAACAATAATAATCAATAATTTATTCATCTATATTAGACACATAGGAAGTTGCCTTATTCTAAGTCAATCAGTTGCCTCAACTAGCTCACTGATCAATAGTGATCTCGTCAGAGGACGTTCTCAGCCCTACCTAGAGATGCCACAGATTGAAACTGGGGGCTTCTGCATGCAAAGCAGATTCTCTACCACTGAACTACATCCCTTCCCCCAAAGCAATTTCAATTTCATGGCAGCAAATTTACAATTATACAATAAAAACAATAAAACAAATTTTTAAAAATGCATAAATCAACCAGAGATAGGTTTAAAATCATAGAATGGTAGCAATGATAGAAGGGACGCGGGTGGCGCTGTTGGTTAAACCACAGAGCCTAGGATTTGCCGATCAGAAAGTCGGTGGTTCGAATCCCCGTGACGGGGTGAGCTCCCGTTGCTCGGTCCCTGCTCCTGCCAACCTAGCAGTTCGAAAGCACGTCAAAGTGCAAGTAGATAAATAGGTACCACTCTGGCAGGAAGGTAAACGGCGTTTCCGTGCACTGCTCTGGTTCGCCAGAAGCGGCTTAGTCATGCTGGCCACATGACCCGGAAGTTGTATGCCGGCCAATAAAGCGAGATGATCACCGCAACCCCAGAGTCATCCGCGACTGGACCTAATGGTCAGGAGTCCCTTTACCTTTACCTAGCAATGGTAGGGATAGGAAGTGAAAGGCTTCCTGTATTGATTTCTCAACAAGTCTTCACCCTGAGCCACCTGCGGGGTCCCTGCACAAAACCCCAACCTTACCTAGCCAGAAATGAAGATCGTACTGCAGGTTCCCATTGCGCTGGCGGATGGTGTTGAGGATGACGTAGGCATCTCCGGTGAAGAAATCCCCATAAAGATTTCTGGGCACTGGGACCAGGTCAAACTTCTCGATTCTCCAGATTTGAAGACCAGGTTCCTTCCCGGCTTTCAAGAACTCTGCGTGTTCCACCATGCTGATGGGCTAAGAGAGAAGGAAAGAATTTGTGAAAATAAAAGCAAAATAAATGACTCAGTTCAGTCTGGGCAGCACAAAGAAGGCTTTGTTCCACTGCGTCATATCCCGGCCCTGCCTCTGGAACAGGGTTGGCCAGGTATCCCCCAGAGATCCAGTCCTCCTTTCCAGTCTTTCAGTCTTCATAAACTTGGATTAGTTAGGTAGTAGAGCTTTCCCTTACTGCCTTGTCCCTTGCAAGCGATTTCTGGTTTTCTGGTTTCCTTCCTCCCTCCTCCTTAACATAAGAAGAGCCCTGCTGGATCAGGCCAAGGGCTCAACTAGTCCAGTATCCTGTTCTCACAGTGGCCAATCAGCTGCCTCTGGGAAGACATGAAAGCAACAGATCTCCCCACCTGCAATTCCTTTCCTTTCACCCACCCTCTCTGGTGTTCATTCTGCTCTTTCCTGTTCTTTCATTTATTTACTATATTTCTATTTAAACAGAAGAGGGGAGCCTTTTTCCAGCTCAAGGGTCAGATGCCCTTCCAGGGCTCACATGCCAGTGACAGGTGAGGTCAGATGCAAAAGTCAAAAGCAGATGGAACAGTTATGGGCCCTATTTTTATTCTCACTCTTATATTTGGTTTGCATGTTGTTTTTATACTGCATGTTGCTTTGGGATGCTTTTGTGGAGAAAGCAAGAAATAAATATACAGTGGTACCCCTGGATGCGAACGGGATCCATTCCAGAGCCTCGTTTGCATCCTGAGTAGAACGTAACACGCGACTGTGCATCTGCACGTATCGCATTTCGCCGTTTCCACGCATGTGTGCGACGTCATTTTGAGCATTTGCACATGCGGGAGTGGCAAAACCCGGAAGTAACGCACTCTGTTACTTCCGGGTCGCCAAAGAGCATAACCTGAAAATGCTCAACCTGAAGCATATTTAACCCAAGGTTGGCACTGTGCGTTAAACCACAGAGCCTAGGACTTGCCGATCAGAAGGTCGGCGGTTCGAATCCCCGTGACGGGGTGAGCTCCCGTTGCTCGGTCTCTGCTCCTGCCGACCTAGCAGTTCGAAGGCACGTCAAAGTGCAAGTAGATAAATAGGTACAGCTCCAGCGGGAAGGTAAACGGCGTTTCCGTGCGCTGCTCTGGTTCACCAGAAGCGGCTTAGTCATGCTGCCCACATGACCTGGAAGCTGTATGCCGGCTCCCTCAGCCAGTAAAGCGAGATGAGCGCGCAAGCCCAGATTCGGCCACGACTGGACCTAACGGTCAGGGGTCCCTTTACCTTTACGACTGTAATAAAATAATAATAATGGACAGGTGCCAGGATTTGAACCTGGGCCCTTTGGCCTGCAAAGCATCTTCTCAATCGCTAACTGTGGCCGTTTCCCAGTGTACACTATGCAAAAGCCTCCTGGGATATTATAATATGCCTTTGGGCAAAGAGCACCCTAACTTCAAATCAGCACCCAGCACTGTAAGCCACACTGAGGTTAGGCAGAGCTGCTTTGCATACAGTAGGAGTGACTCAGGGTGGTGTTTTCATTGTGTTGCTCTGGTTACTTAAAACCTAATTCAACCCAGCCATCGCCCATGGAAAGAGCCGCTCCTGATCAGCTCTGCTGGGCACTGTCAAAAACAAGGAGCATTTTTACTCTAAGCAGGTCAGGCAACACTAGGGACGGGTTCCACACCCTTATTTAATTCCACCTTCTCAGGTGGAGTTGATCCACCTTGATCCAGCTTCTCTCAGTCTGTGATGCCACAGACATCTGTTGTCACTAAGTTAGGTTTATTTGATTTTATCTGATCCAAAGTGTGTGTGTGTGTTTATCTAGACTAACTATCAAACCGGTGGGAGAGGGACCTGAAACCCTCCATTTGTTGCTGACTACAACTCCCATTGGGACGCGGGTGGCGCTGTGGGTTAAACCACAGAGCCTAGGACTTGCCGATCAGAAGGTCGTGGTTTGAATCCCCTCAACAGGGTAAGCTCCCGTTGCTCGGTCCCTGCTCCTGCCAACCTAGCAGTTCGAAAGCACATTAAGGTGCAAGTAGATAAATTGGTACCGCTCCGGCGGAAAGGTAAATGGTGTTTCTGTGTGCTGACCTGGTTTGCTAGAAGCGGCTTAGTCATGCTGGCCACGTGACCCGGAAGCTGTCTGCAGACAAACGCCAGCTCCCTCGGTCTATAGCGCAAAATGAGCGCGCAACCCCAGAGTCGGTCACGACTGGACCTAATGGTCAGGGGTCCTTTACCTTTACAACTCCCATTATCCCTACCCAACCTAGTCAATGGTCAAAGATGGTGAGTTGGCGCTTAATTAATTAATTTCCCTGCTTGCAGGGTTTGCACTGGCTGCCAATCTGCTACTAAGCCCAGTTCAAAGTGAAGGCCCTAAACTGCTGAGGACCAGGTTATCTGAGACACTGCCTCTTCCCTTATACACTCAGAAGATCGCTGAGAGATGTGAGAGAGTTTCTGCTGCAGGTTACAGGATCTCAGAAGCCAGCCCCATAGCAACATGGACCAGGGCTTTCAGCTGGGCTGCCCCTGTTTTGTGGAACAGCAATCCTGTCAAGATGACAGGCACCCCCTTTATGCACTTACTTGGGGGGGGAAAGAGATTTTTGTTCTGATGGGCTTCCCCAGCTGGATAAATGGGTCTGTACCACAAGTGACCACTTGTTAGGGTATTAGTCTTGTTTTAAATGTATTTGTTGCTTTCGAGATTTTAACTGGTTTAATTATCTTATGTGTAAATTGCCTTGAGACGGTAGTTTAGAAGGCAATTATTAAATCAGTAGTAATAATAATAATACTGTATCATCATTAACAACAACAACTGCAACCACAACACGCTGTCTTTCTCCCATTGAGGGATCCAAGTTAGTTCACAACATGAACTAAAAACAGTTACAGTGCTAGGGGGCCATGGGTTCCCCATATCCAAATTAAATATCACAGCTGTGTTCCCTCTAGTGGAACAGCAAACAACAGCTTTAAGAGGAACATCTGAGAATTACAAAGTGGTCCACTGGATTCCGAATTTCAACTCTTCACCTGCTTGTGATTTTAAAGATCAACAACTGATTTCATGGGCGTAGCCAGGATTTTTGTTGGCGGGGGGAGCAAAACCTCCGTTTGCTATGTATTTTTATTAACTTTTATTGATTTAGGTGGGGGGAGTTGCCCCCCACCCCGCCCCTCCCTGGGCTACACCCATGACTGATTTGTTTTATGGCCTCTTCCAAATAGTGAGTCAGCATTTCTGACGCAATGTTGGAATAATGCAATTAGGAGAGGGCGATGCAAAATGTACAACACCCCCCCCAACCCCCCAGCTAAGGAAGACCACAGGAGACACAGTGAATGATAACAGCACTGCACAGATAAGCTGGTGAACTGATCACAAGGAGCGCAAAGAGCATTTAAGTTGCCTCAGGGCTCTGTTGTTTCCCACCGGCAAGACAGACAAGGTTCCCCTTTTGATAAAGAGAATCTGCTTCCGTGCAGGTGCCTCTAGGAAGCAGAACCTGCTCCCAGCAACTTCCTGCTCCCAGTAACTGGTATTCAGGGGCATGTAGCGGCTGATAGACTTATTATCCTCCATGAACTTGTGCAATCAGCTTCTAAAGCCAACCAATATTTTGGATCACTCAGATTTGAATCCCTGTGTAACTATAAAACTCCTCAAGCAATACAAAGCTGCCTTATACCGAATCAGATCATTTGTCTATCTCTAGGCCGATATCGTCAACTCTGACTGGCAGGTGTTCCGAAGGGTCTCAGGTGGAGAAAAGACTTTCCTGCCACCCATTACCTGGAGACGCTAGGGGGTGAAACCGAGTCCTTCTACAGCAGGGATGGGGAACCTGTGGTTCTACAGATGTTGTTGGACTCCAAATCCCATGGGCCTTGGCCAGCATGGTCAGGGGTGATGGGAGTTTGAGTCTAGGAAGAGCCGGAGGGCCACAAGTTCCCCATCCCTGATCTACAGGAAAAGCACATGCTGTGTGACTGAGCTTCTGCTCAAAAGCCGAGCCCTACCAAAGTCAAGATCCCAAATTGCATACACACCATACATTTAAAGCATGTGACTTCCTCAAAGAATTCTGGGAACTGTAGTTTATCCCCCACAGAGCAAAATTCCCAGTACAGTGGTACCTCGGGTTACATATGCTTCAGGTTACATACGCTTCAGGTTACACACTCCGCTAACCTAGAAATAGTGCTTCAGGTTAAGAACTTTGCTTCAGGATAAGAACAGAAATCGTGCTCTGGAGGCGCGGCGGCAGCAGGAGGCCCCAATAGCTAAAGTGCTGCTTCAGGTTAAGAACAGTTTCAGGTTAAGTACGGACCTCCGGAACAAATTCAGTACTTAACCCGAGGTACCACTGTACAAGCTACAGTTCCCAGGATTTTTTAGGGAAAGTCATGTGCTTTAAATGTGCTTTGGATACCTGGTGCATACACAGCATCAGGCAGATCTCTCCTACTATTTTTTTTAATGCATTTAAACAATAACATTATATCATCAAAGAATCACCCTTGCTCTTTGCAAAAATGTAAGGTAATGACGAGTGAAAGCAGGGGGACCAAGTATGCAGATACAAGGATGTGGTAAGAATTTATATCTACTCCACTTTGTTCAAAACAAAGGAAATCAATTCAAGTCCAGCATCCAGCATTTATTACAGCTATTGCAATAGGGCATTGCTCAACTTGACAGATAAGAAAAAGGTCTTGCATCAAGTGGCTGGTCAGAGAGGTGTAATATAACTGCCACTTCTCCAGAAAATGTTTTGGTTAGATGTACAGTGGTGCCTCTGGTTAAGTACTTAATTCGTTCCGGAGGTCCGTTCTTAACCTGAAACTGTTCTTAACCTGAAGCACCACTTTAGCTAATGGGGCCTCCTGCTGCCACCACGCCGCCACCACACGATTTCTGTTCTCATCCTGAAGCAAAGTTCTTAACCTGAAGCACTATTTCTGGGTTAGCGGAGTCTGTAACCTGAAGCGTATGTAACCTGAAGTGTATGTAACCTGAGGTACCACTGTATTACTTGGACTCTTCCCCTGGTGGTAGTTGCTAAGTGGATCCAAGTTCTCAGTCAGTAGAGCATGAGACTCTTATTATGGGCTGGAGCCCCACGTTGGGCAAAAGATTCCTGCATTGCAGGGAGTTATAAAGGTAAAGGTAAAGGTACCCCTGCCCATACGGGCCAGTCTTGACAGACTCTGGGGTTGTGCGCCCATCTCACTTAAGAGGCCAGGGGCCAGCGCTGTCCGGAGACACTTCCGGGTCACATGGCCAGTGTGACATCGCTGCTCTGGCGAGCCAGAGCCGCACACGGAAACGCCGTTTACCTTCCCGCTGGTAAGCGGTCCCTATTTATCTACTTGCACCCGGAGGTGCTTTCGAACTGCTAGGTTGGCAGGCGCTGGGACCGAGCAGTGGGAGCGCACCCCGCCGCAGGGATTCGAACCGCCGACCTTTCGATCGGCAAGTCCTAGGCGCTGAGGCTTTAACCCACAGCGCCACCTGTGTCCTTGCAGGGAGTTACAACTCTACAATTCTATTGTTCTATTATGTATTTGTGTTTTTTCCCTATTTTAACATGCAGTAAATTGTTCTGCACTGTATTCTTATGGCTATGTTAAAACACTTTTGTGTAATTTTGTTTTGTATGATGTTGTGATGCCATGGATGTGTAATTTTTTAAAAAAAATTTTTTAAGAACTTAAATCACTCTACATACACCTAAACAAAACATATATATATATATATATATGCAGGTTTTGGTGTCCTCGGGTGTCTTCCCGTGTAAAAGTTGGGGTGTCTAGGCGACGTTTCGACGAGGTCTCTGTACCTCGTCGAAACGTCGCCTAGACACCCCAACTTTTACACGGGAAGACACCCGAGGACACCAAAACCTGCATTCCTGTACCCGTGAAAATCTACGAAAGCATATATATATATATATATATATATACACACACACAAATCTTAGTAAACATATCAATAAATACAGTTAATCATAGCCCCAGCTATAAACAACTTCCTCTTAATTATTTTTATCTACAAATACATATGCAATTAATATTATTTTGTTCCAATTTATATTCTCTAAAACCTAATGTTAGCATAATATTTTAAAATGATTCAGTCTCCCAAACTTTTCTTGTTTTTCTAACACACCATCTCCCAGTCTATCACTTTTGGAACTTGCTCTTTCTCTTCAATCTTGAACTTTTAGTGTTTGGTTACCATCAATGAATAATAAATTAATACTTTTTTCTGCTTCTAATGCAATACATCCTCAAAATCCTAATATACCATCTGGTCCATATTTGAAAATGATTCAGTCAAACTTAGTTTAGAGGATAACTGTTTACTTTGTATTCATATAGATACCCACATCTTATCTGGAATACATTTCCATAACTCTGCCTTCCATTTATTGCAATATTTATTCCATCTTAACCATCAATATATACCAATGCATTATAGATCTTAGGTATCAATCTTGGCCTTTCCCTGCTAAAATGTATTCTCAAAGGTTGCTTCCTTTCTTAGATCAATTTTCTACCCAATTTCTCAGCTGAAAATATTAATCTAAATAAAATCTTTGACAACCAGTTTTAATTCCTGGTATGTTAAAACATCTTTTGCCTTAATCAAATGAATTAATATTACAAAAGCAGATTTTCCCCAGACTTCCAAAATTCATGGTAATCATAAAAGTACCCAGTGCTTTTTTTCTCGGGTGGGGTACGCATACCCCAAAATGTTTTGTGAATCTAAGTTTGGCCTCATTGAGGGGCAGTATTTCAATACAGTGGTACCTCGGGTTAAAAACTTAATTCGTTCTGGAGGTCTGTTCTTAACATGAAACTGTTCTTAACCTGAGGTACTACTACTGCTGCTGCGCCACCGCTGCACGATTTCTGTTCTCATCCTGAAGTAAAGTTCTTAACCTGAGGTAATATTTCTGTGTTAGTGGAGTGTGTAATCTGAAGCATATGTAACCCGAGGTACCACTGTATAAGCAGGAAAAAGAGTACCCCTAAACAATTTTTTTTTAAGGAAAAAAGCACTGACAATACCAATAACCTGTTTTTTTAGTGGGCGAAACACTTACTGCACACTCACACAGTATTTTCTGCAACACTCTATAAGGTCAAAATTTTGATCCACACATTACAGATGGGGTACCTGAGCCTAAGAGAGCACTCCAAACTATGGAGCCTGGAGCTGAGACAAGATTCAAAACTTAGCAATCTGGCCAACAGCTCAAATGATCAACAACCACACCATACCAACCACCCAATTTTTTCTCTCTGTTGTTGTTGTTTTAAACACGCACAACAAATTGTGCCCAGAGCCGCACAAAAAGGATCCCATAAAAGCCTGTGCTGCCATAGATTTGTCAGTCTTTCAGCGACCACAACACTCTTTTTGCTGACCCCCAAAGGTCTTTGTCACTCACCGCAGCCAAAAACACAGCGACAGCCCAGAGGATAGATGCAAATCCCCAAAGGGAAGTCATCTTCGGAGAGCTTCACCTGACTGCTTTTAAGCAGCTGAAGGTTCCTCTGCTCAAACTTGAACCAACCCGGCCTTCTCCTTGGTCTGCTCTCTCAGGGAAGCTACTGGAGGAATGAGAGGCTGGAGGAGTCCTGGGGCTTGCCTTTTATCTCCCATCAGTGTGCAACAATTGACAGGCAGCCCATCCCAGGCACGCCCTGCCCCAGCTGGAAAGCAGCAGCCAGCCACGCCTCTGTGTACAGGCTCTGCTTTGCAGGGGTCAGAGGCCACGTCTCTCAGGGCCATCATAACACATTGACATGTGGTGTCTATTACATTCAGGCTGTGAGCCATTGGAAGCAACCCACAGCCACTGGTGGTGTTTGGCCAAGAAATTATATAAGACCAGAGCAACACGTTTGGTGGGAAATCTGGGCTTGGGAGCCTGGGTTTGAGTCTGGAGGTGACAAAGGGACGTTTGTTGCAGAGTGGCAGTGAAGAGACTCACAGTATGCCAGCTGTAAGCCTAAATCAGGGCCTGAGATTGCTCATCGGAATGGAGGGACATGGCCTTGGCCTTAGCAGAGGGGTGAGGAACTATTTTGGGGGGGGGGCAGCCAGGGGGTGTCACATTATGCGGCCTAGGACCCACGTACCTATGGGATGGTATGCCCTGTGGAGGACCTTAAGGTCCACAAATGACAACATTTTGGAGGTCCCAGGTTGCAAGGTGGTTAGATTGGTCTCAACTAGGGCCAGGGCCTTTTCAGTACTGGCCCCAGCTTGGTGGAATGCTCTGTTACAAGAGACTAGGGCCCTGCGGGACTTGACGTCTTTCCACAGGGCCTGGAAGACAGAGCTGTGCCGCCTGGCCTTTGGTTTGGACTCAGTCTGACCCTTATGGTTTTGAACTATGGGTTACTTTTAAAACGAGGTTGCATTTTAAATTGCATTTTAACCTGTATTTTAAATTGGTTTCCCCCCTCTATTATGTTTTTACTGTAATTTTACTCGTGTTAGCCGCCTTGAGCCCAGCTCTGGCCGGAGAGGGTGGGGTATAAATAATAATAATAATAATAATAATAATAATAATAATAATAATAATAATATTACTTCAGCAGCAACCTTCCAGAGTCCATGTGCTACCTCAGTAAGCATGATGACCCTCCACCCTCTTGACTTTATCAATAACAGGATTAACTCTTATACTGCAAATGGAATGATTTATGCTATTGCACTTCCAACCATAAATGGGATGGGGGGGGGGAGGGAGCCAAAAAGAGGACAAATCACAGGCTCCAGATGTCTTTAGCTGATCGCAAGCTGAACACGGGCCAGCAAAGTGATGCATGTACTAAGAAAGCTAATGCAATCGTTAGGCTGCATAAACAGAAACACTTTGTTCGGGTCATTAGCTTTTATCCTGCACTGTCAGGCTCCTGTGTCCAGCCCTGCCAGATGTTAAGGACATGATAAACTTAAGTGCATCAAGAAGGACACTGACAAATTTTAGCATATCAGGAGTATGGCGACTAGGAAGGTGAGTGGAGTCTAGACACCGGTTCCTATCAGGAACACTTGAAAGGACTGAGGATGTTTAGCACCCAGAAGAAAAGATAAAGTGGAGACACTCCCTAATGGTTAGAGATGTTTGACAGTGGGGCAGTCTGCCTCAGGGGGTAGGGGGCTCTCTTTCATGGGAAAATTTTAAGCAGAGGCTGATTGGCTATCCGTCAGGAATCTTGTAGTTTCAGAATTCCCGTATTGAAGCACAGAGTGGTTTCAATGCCCACAAAGTCCACTTTCAACTCAAACATTTTATGATTCTGTGACCCAGCACGCACAGGAGCCAACTCATAGGGACTGGGGTCATTTTGCTGCCCCCCTAAAAATATTTGAGGGGGTCGGGCTTCCCCAAAGTTGATGGACATTGCCATTCAAATGATGTGCACACACTACACCTTGTGATAGATTATGCAGGGCAGGGCTTATCTCCCCCCCCCACCATCGTTTCTTCTGCCTGCAGGGGTGTATGGGGTGTAAGGGTGTAAACCTTGATGGGGGGAGCTTTGTGCTCCTTCTGGGGTAGTTTGTCCACCTTTGGTTCCTAACCTGCACTCAGCTCTCACCTGTGGCTCCTAGAGGCTGCCAGCATGCAACAGCAGCCACACAGTGGCTTTGACTGCCCCGCTAAACCAAGTGGGGGTAGCTAGTGGGTCTCAAACTCTCAGTGAGTTAGAGTCTTTGCCTACATGTGAAGACAGGCTCTGGTGGATTGGACCCAGTAATGGGTCCAACAGGAAGTGAGGGTCAGATGGGGTTCGCTAACCTGGGAAGACAGCCTATCCAGGAGAAGGACAACTCTGATCCTAAATGTCTGTTGCCTTGAAGGATATCTTCAGGAGAAGAAAAGGCTAAGGAGCAAACCCTACACAAATCTGGAGTGGAGCCCCTAAAACAGTTGAATGACACCTTGTACATCTCCTTCTGGCAACTCCTGCAGCCAAGCTGGTTGGTGCCAAATTTATCGCTCTGCTTTCCTTTGGAACAACACATCAGTAAGGCTAAGAGAGGGGTCTTGTCATCTCGGCAGCCCAGGACCTCCATACACACTGCCTAGGTTTGCACCCCAGGTAGTTCACTTCAGTGCTGCTAACACAGCAGTTTGACATCACCGCTGGAGGTGGTGTCCATCTCAAGACAGATGTATGCCAACAAAGCAGGCAACAAGATGCAACCTTTATTTTCACTGGACTAGCTCAGGGTTGCATAACACTCTCCAGCTGATCCAGAAATACCCTGACAGAAATACCCTGCGCACGTAGCACAGTGTGGGGCTGAGACTGGAGCTCAGGCAATGAGGACTGGCCTCCTACAGAAGCAAATCGGGGTCCAAGCAAAGCATCTGGAACTGCTTCTTCCCAGGGGGATATTAGCAGAACACCGTGTTCATCTTGCTCAACTTCTTCCCCGCTGAGCTGATGAAATTGCTCTCCTCTTTGGCAGATTAGTGGCGGCTAGTAACTCTGTCCAAGACCTTTTGTAATAATAAATTCTTGAAACAAAACAAAAATAAAAGCTTCCTTGGATGTCCTCAAGAGTTAGCAAATGCCTTGATCCTGCTGGTCGTCTTTTCCCCCCATCTCCCATGGGGCAGGAGAAACTACTGAAGGGTCACTGTTTGTAAGCCAAGAGGGCAGCTTCCCACAATACACTCTACTCAAGGAACAATATGGCAACACAGTGGACATTATGATGCAACCAGACACCAAAAGATGCACTTTCATATTCCATAGGGAGTTTTCTTGTCTGCACAGCTCACGTGCTCCTCCCATTCCAGTGAGCCCAGAATAAGAGGGTTTAAAAATACATATAAACACCAATGAATATATATCAGCTTAAAAACATGAGCTACTGCCCATAAGCTGAAATCCTATTTTCCCACAGGGTGACTTACCTTGGTGCAATGGAATGTGCATAAGCATTCCAACTGCTAATTCAGGGGAAAGGGTGACTCATATAACACTGGCCAGAGTGCAGGTGTCAAGAGGAAATTATTGGCATGCTCCCACCACTCCCTCCTTCAAATCAGCTGAGCTTGGTCGCAGTGATTGAGTCCCCTAGAAAGGAGTGCCTTCAAGAATACTGTCTCACACTCAAAGGCCTTAATTTTAGCTAATTTTGCTAAATGGCTTGGTAAAAACAGTTTTCACCACAAGCAAATGTTTTGAATTCTAAGAGATAGTATCCTGCAGACAGGGTGGGAAGGCAACCATTTAGAAGATGTTGATCTCCACTGATGAATGCTCAGTGACAGCTCATCTGGAAGTGAACATAAAAACAGCACCCTTGTGTTCTTTGTTGGCCCCTGGGGTGCATGTGGACTTGCAGGGGGGGCGGCATTTGGAGGGTTCACAGGGTCTGCCACACCAGCCCTGCCCTCAGCACCAGAGCTGTACTGCGCTGCCTACCCACTGGGGCAGGGGGGAGCCCAGCTGGCTGACGCAGCCCTTGTCGAATAAATCTCCCAGATGCCGACTGGGGGGCCAATTCAGTGAGGGGGCTGGGAGTGCAGTGGCGAGGCCAGGCTGGGCTCCGGGCCTCAGAAACCCTTGGAGCAGGCAGGGTGGGAAAGGGAGGGGACACCTGGTTCAAGTTTGGTTGGGTTTCTGTCTTAAAATATTGCTTTTTAACAGCTTTAGCTCTCTGGCCAAACAGGCTCTCTTAATTTTCATCCATTTATTAGGTGTTGTACTGCTGTGACTTTACCTGTATTTTCTCTTACACTTATCTTTTGCTTTCTGTACCCTGCTCTGATATTTTACAATGTGAGCAGTTTAAAATCTTTAGAAATGTATGTTTAGATTGGGTAGAGGGCAAAGCTGGCTCAAGACGTTGTGGCACCTGAGGCAAAGCACAAAATGGTGCCCCTCCCCACCAGAGAAGGAGGCGTGAGTGAAGGTCTACATCAGGAACAAGGAGGGAATAAATATCTCCATTGGGACCTGATGCCCCTGTGCATCCTGCCACCCGAGGCGGTCGCCTCACCTTACTTCATGGGTGGACTAGCCCTGGTAGAAGGTAACATGAGGCTGCATTTTAAGTCATATTTTAATTGTTTGTTAGTTGTTGTTGTTTTTCTATTACATTTTATTGTAATTCATATTTGGTGTTAGCCGCCCTGAGCCCGGCCATGGCTGGGGAGGGCGGGGTATATTTATTATTATTATTATTATTATTATTATTATTATTATTATTATTATTCACTCACTCAGGGATATGGCCCCCCTTTTCCCCATACTACGCCCCTGCATAAGAACGAAGAAGAGCCTGCTGGATCAGGCCAATGGTGTATCTAGTCCAGGATCCTGTTCTCACAATGGCTACCCAGATGTCTTTTGGAAACTTGCCTTTTGGAAACAGGATTTGAGCACAAGAGCACTCTTCCCTCCTGTGGTTTTCCAGCAACTGGTATTCAGAAGCATTACTACTTCTGAACTTTATAAGATTTTATAATGCTGTTTTTACTGATTTTGTATTTTACCCGTTTTTATTACTGAATTTTTGTATACCACTTAAGAGTATTTAAAATATAAAGCTGTTCTGAAGTGCATTCACACAAACGGACAAATTCTGAAGGGCACGTCTGCAGAAGGGGAAGCCTGCTAAACCTACATAGGCTCCCCCCGTGAGCTGGAACCTTGTGTGAGCTGCAAACATACCACAAATGCATGGATATAATGGAGACTGGACCAGCAAGTGACAGGACAGCAGGGTTGACCCTCCTCTCTCTCCATGTGATGTCAATGCCTGTATCGGTCTGTTACAAATCAGGAAGCTTCCAAGTGCCCCGGAAAAAATGGACATTCAATTTTCTTTGCATAAGATCTCGATGGCAATCCTGCATGCTCTAGCACCCTGAAAAAGCGCTTTTTTCAGGGCCATGATCTTGCACGGTGTCCCAAAACAAACATTTTTGGGTGCCACACAAGATAATATGCCCCACCCATCTGGCTGCGTTTCCCCAGCCACTCTGGGTGGCTCCCAATCGAGTGTTAAAAACAATATAGCATTAAATATTAAAAACTTCCCTAAACAGGGCTGCCTTCAGATGTCATTTAAAAACAGGAGAGCTGCTTATTTCCTTGACATCTGATGGGAGGGCGTTCAGGGCTTTAAAGGTCAGCACCAACACTTTGAATTGTGCTTGGAAACGTACTGGGACCGGTGTTATATGGTCTCGGTGGCCGCTCCCAGTCACCGGTCTAGCTGCCGCATTCTGGATTAGTTGTAGTTTCCGGGTCACCTTCAAAGGTAGCCCCACATAGAGCGTATTGCAGTAGTCCAAGTGGGAGATAACCAGAGCATGCATCACTCTGGCAAGGCAGTCTGCGGGCAAGTAGGGTCTCAGCCTGCGTACCAGATGGAGCTGGTAGACAGCCACCCTGGACACAGAATTAACCTGTGCCTCCATGGACAGCTGTGAGTCCAAAATGACTCCCAGGCTGTGCACCTGGTCCTTCAGGGGCACAGTTACCCCGTTCAGAACCAGGGAGTCCTCCACACCTGCCCGCCCCCCGTCCCCCAAAAACAGTACTTCTGTTTGTCAGGATTCAACCTCAATCTGTTAGCCACCATCCATCCTCCAATCGCCTCCAGACACAAACAGGACATTCACCGCCTTCACTGGTTCTGATTTAAAAGAAAGGTAGAGCTGGGTATCATCATCCCGAATAAAGTGCAGAAGCCGTGTGCCCTGGTTTTGTGTTGGAAAATGTTGGATGGTTTGTACAGTGGAGGCACTGCCCCACCAGCCCCACTCTGCCCCAGCTAGCCCCCACCTCCCTGCCTTCTTACTTTCATCCAGTCCAATCTCAGTGTTACCTCTTGTAGAACTCAGCAGGGAGGAGGCAGATGGAGACACCACTAGAATGTGCTGGTTCTGCCTCTCATTGGCTCTGGCTCCCCCTACTGGCGGTCTCCCTGCCTTCTACCCTACCAGTTCCAATGTGCACCAGCCCTCACTGAATATGTAGGAGGGGAAAGATTATGCAGAAGACCCTGAGGCTCAATCCAGACTTGCTAACACAGGACCAAAACATGGTTGGGCATCACACATCAATATGTCACTGGTAACTCCCATCGGCTGGTTTTTCCTGCTGTACAACATTGCAGAAGTCAATTTAACTTTCAGTCATGCATCCTCTTACTTCTGGACAAAACAGTACCTACCTATCTAAAGTACAGTTTTGTACTCTCTTATGGTTTCTCCTACCTTCCTCTGGCATGAGATTTGCAATCTGTGCAAGCCCAATATGTGGTCCCAAGTGCAAAATTAAACATGTCGGCAACATCAACTTTAACAATAATACAAGAGACTAGTCCTTATGTAAGAAAGGCCCTCCCTATCAGGAGTGGCAGAATTTGTGTGTGCGTGCAAATATTCTTATTTTGTGTAATTCAGACAGAGACACAAACACAAATCTCATAACTAGGAGTTTCTCTTAGGGCAGAGTTTTCCAAACTTTTCATGTTGGTGACACACTTTGTAGACATGCATCATTTTGTGACATGGTAATTCAGTTTTACTAGCAAACCAGAGGTTAAATGAACCCCTTTCTAGCCCTGGAAGGAACATGGGGGGCGTTTATGTGACACACTTGCACACTGCGTCCGACACACTAATGTGTTGCGACACACAGTTTGGAAAGCTCTGTCTTAGGAGGTTGCCAGTGGTGCCAACATCCCCCTTCTCGGAAAATTAAAGACTCGTCCTTCTGAGGGCCATATATCCTCCTGGGCAACCTTCCAGGGGCCACATGCCAGTGGTGGAAAGAGCCAAAGGCAAAAGTTTGCAGAGCAATGAATGTAATGTTAATCTTTGTACAGCACTCTGGTTTCTACATACATTCCCCAGTCCCTCTCTTTCTTCCATACAGGCAACCAAGGAGCATGATCACAGTTCAAGGACAGATCTCAATCAGGACAGGTAGGCCAAGAAGAGACTTGCACCTATTCCAGACTTTGGTTAGCTTGGTCATCTGAGCTCAAAGAATCCTCAAAAAATAGGGCCTATGCCCACTGGCTTGCTTAGCTTGCTGTAACCCCACCCAGAGGCTTCTGAAAAGAGTTTTGAAACTTACACTGGTGTCTGCTATAGTACTCTCTGCCCATCTAGCTTTTTAAACAGCTATTGTACTTTGTCTGGGGATTTTACTATTAATGCTATTAATGCATTATTATCTGTTTTATATTGTTAGTTGCTATGATTATTGTTTCTGATCTGTGCTGTTATGCCACTCAGAATGTCAGCAAAAAAAATGGGATTATTCATAATATTCATAAGAGTAATCATGATAACAATAATTTGTTAAAGTTATATTATTATTGACATTATGCAGGTTCCTTCACTGTATTCTTTTCAGTGCCTGCTAAAAAATATTCTGCTTAGGCAAGGATACCCACACAGGTAAAGTAAATGTATATTTTAACCTGTCATTCCAACTTGCAATGTATACTTTTAACTGATGTTTTTATTCTTCTTGCTTTTTTTATTTATTCACAGTGCATTTAGTGGCAATAATACTGAATTGTGTAAGGGTAAGACAAAAAGACTCCAAAAGATACATAGAAGCATTTCAGGGCACAATATCAAAACAACGAAATGCAATTGGTTTTTTATTAACTTGATTTTAATGTCGCTCTTTTTTTTTTTTACTGTATACATTACTATATATTTATAATTTATATTTTTCACAGACCACTTAGAGGATTTATTTAAGTGGTATACAAATTTTGCTGAATAAAAATAAATGAAATATATATTTTATTGTTATTATTTTCTCCCAATAATCTGGGCAGCAATTCTATATGCATGAACCTGGGAGTAAGTCCAATTGAGTTTAATGGAACTTATTTATTAGTAAATGCACACAGGACTGTAGTGAAAACCAATATCTTACCAATTTGCAGCCAGCTAACCACCCAAAATGGAGTAGAATACATTGTTGGCTGTTATTTTTTGTTTTTGCTTTTTGTTTTTTAAGCATAAAGTGGGCTTAATTAAAAGGTTCTATCTTATGCCTTAATTCCAGACATTCTGAAATTCTCAGAAATCTTTACATCTGAGGAACTGTGAAGTTTTTGAACTTTTCAAAATGATTTAGCTGCTACAGCTGCAAATACTTCAGTTCTGCTTCAGACCAGCAGAGGGCACACAAAGACTATTTATGGATTTCAGCACTCAAAGGCACCCAAGAAAAAGAGGTTTTGTTCATTGCAGTTTCAAACAGTTTTCAGAATAAAAACCTATTGTCAGGAAAAAGTGAATCTGAGAATGTGTGCCCAGAAAACCTGGATGTGTGCAAACAGTACTGAAGGTATTTGGGACAATGCTGGAGAAGCAGCGTGATAAGAATGCAGAACGAAAAACTTCAGAAGAGTCCTGCTGTTAAGGTGAGGCCAGGGGCCCTTCTAGTCCAGTAACTGGCTCTCCCACTGGCCAACCAGATGCTCAAATGGGAAGCATCCACAAGCAGGACCTGAGTGCAACAGCATTTTTGCCCACTTGTGATTTCCACCAACTGATATTGGGAGGACCATTGCCTCGACAGTGGGGACACAGCATAGCCATTGTGGTGGGTAGCTTATTTTCCGCTCTATAGGACACACTTTTTCCCTTCTAAAAAGTAAGGGGAAATGTGTGTGCGTCTTTTGGAGCGAATGCAGGCTGCGTGGCTAAGCCCAAAGCCAGAACAAGGAGAGAGAGCGCTGCGCAGTGCTCCATCTCGCTGTTCTAGCTTGGGGATGGCTGCGCAAAGCCTCCGCAGGGCAGCGGGGTGCCTTCACCCCGCTGCTCTGCGGAGGTTTCAAAGGCTGTCCCCGAAGCCAGAACAGCAAGAGGCTATCCAAGAAGCCAGATCCCCCTTGCTGTTCTGGCTTCTGGGGTTCAGAATTTTTTTTTTCTTGTTTCCTCCCCCCCCCCCAACTATGTGCGTCTTATCGTTTGGTGCATCCTATAGAGCAAAAAATACAGTAGCTTTAGCCTCCTCCATGAATCTGTCCAATTCTCTTTTAAAGCCATGGCTACTTCTTGTTGGAGCAAGTCCCATGATTTAAGCATGAGCTGGGTAAATAAGTGCTTTCTTTTTTATCTTTGCAAAATCTTCCAACATTCAGCTACATTGGATGCCCCTGAGTTTAGTGTTACAATGGGGGGGGATTTTTTCTCTAGCCACTTTCTCTGCGCACTGCATAATTTTATACACCTGTGTTCTCCCGTCCCACTTCACTAAACAATAATACAACCCAAAACCCAGAACAAAACATTAAATAGCCCTAGACGTAGTGTTGTCTGGCTTAAAGGGTTTAGAGCATGGCTAGGCAAACTAAGGCCCGGGGGCTGGATCCAGCCCAATTGCCTTCTAAATCCGGCCTGCAGGTGGTCCGGGAATCTGCCTGTTTTTACATGAGTAGAATGTGTCCTTTTATTTAAAATGCACCTCTGGGTTATTTGTGGGGCCTGCCTGGTGTTTTTACATGAGTAGAATGTGCCCTTTTATTTAAAATGCATCTCTGGGTTATTTGTGGAGCATAGGAATTTGTTCATCCCCCCCCTCAAGGTCTGAGGGGTAGTGGCCTGGCCCCCTGCTGAAAAAGCTTGCTGACCCCTGGTTTAGAGCCTAAGCAAACATCCTAGTACAACAGCAAAAGCTGTCCGAGGCTCACACCCTAAAACCACAGTCACCGTTAGGAGCTCACTGAGTCAGCCAACCACAGAGTAGATCCACCCTCTGAACAAATTGAGAAAGGAATCAAACTTGACAATTAAGCACAAAGTTCAAAGTCAGCTATATGGGCCGGAATGGGGAACTGGCAGCTCATGGTCTGGTTCCTCCACCTGCAATGTTATCTGGAAACACACCTGGTGAAATTACAATTAATATCTTTTTGAGTAGGGGCAGGAGAGGAAGTATGGTCACAGTTCCTAGAGTCACTTAAAGTTGATCTGTTTACTGAGCATTCATCCTGATTCATTTATTTATTGTGCAACATTTGCAGGAAGGTTAGATAACTCTGGCTGTTTCTTGACCATTCATTCTGATTTGCTTGCAGGGAGCATAGACGACATCACATCAAGCAACTGTTACACCACACATTCCAGTGCATTTTCTCATCGCTTTCCTTAATGCAAAAAGTCTGGATTTTTTTTTTAAGGGTTTGTTGCACAAAAGCACCAATTCCCCTTTAACTGCTAGTCTACATGGATGATGATGATGATGATGATTAAAAGTAGCCACTCTTCTCCGTACAGTCCCAGGGAGGGTCACAGCAATTTAAAAATGCAACTACCAAGAGGACCTCACAGTTTATCTTAGTACCTGAGAGAGTCAGTAGGGAAGGAGGAAGTGCTTCAGCCCTACCATTCAGATTTTGTTAAGTATATTACTCCCGAGCCACAAGGGTCAGAAACTTAAATTAAAACAAAAACAGGCTAGGGTGGACAGGCAAAGCCCACAGAGAGACAGTATGCACACAGAGAACTGATGAGCTGTTGCAAATCTAAACAGATTTGCAGCTTTTAGGAATGTTATACAAAGAGGGAGTCCAATGTTGTTTCAAAATGAGGGTTTTGGTTGCAAATTGTGACGGGACACAATGCAGGAAAGGCTTAGAAGCACAAAATGGGAGATTCTGTTGGGTCTAGATGTCTAGATTCCAAAAGCAAGAGAGAGAGAGAGAGAGAGAGAGAGAGAGAGATATGATGGGAATTGGCCATAATCAATCCACAGAGTCACAGTGTTCACCAATAATAAATATCCTTGTTTTCTCTGAGCTCTGGCATTCTGCAACAAGGAAAAAGCTTTTCAAATCAGAAACATCTATCCTCCAGAGGCGCTGGCTTGAGCAGAAGATGGGGTGGGGGTGCGTGCATGATGATGCATACATGACATGCATATGACGCAGGGGTGCTGGGAGGAGTCAGGGGGGAGCAGCCCAGCTTCAATGGCTGGTGGTGGCTTCTCTCTGGTGCTCGGTCTCCTCTTCCTACCACAGCCATTGGCCCAGGGCTGCTCCTTTCCCTCTGTGGCAGGAGGAGCTGTCAGCCACTGAAGCTGTACTGTGTCACTCTCAGCTCTGTGCTCAGCCTCCTCCACAACTCACCCCAAAATATTTTAGGGGAGGGAACATGGGCCCCTTAGAGTTAGCATCTATGCTGCCAACCCATTCTCATTGTTGTCTATCCAGCACTTTGAGTTGAACTCAGCAGCTGGAATACTCCTTCCCCCCCTCTCCCAGTTTGTTGGAAACACTTACTAAGCATGTGTGTTTAAAATGCATCCTCTCTCAGATAGTTTCCTAAAGCCTCACTCACAAGTTCCTAATATGGGCAAGTGGTTTTACTGCACTCTCCTCTGTGACAGCTTTGCAAAGACAGCTGAAGTTTCCAGGGCTGAGATGCGTCAGAATCATTCAGGACTTTTGCAGTTGGGTCTATGAGTCTCTGTTCTGTACCTCCTTCCTGCCAGTCAGCCTCTACTCAAGAGCAGATAATTCTGGCCATGATTAAATAATTCAGCTTGTTCCAATGCAGCGACTTAGCAGAATTATTCTGTTGCAGAGGAAGCTCTCTGTTGCATCTCTGCATGAACCAATGCTTCAAGGGGCATGTCCATCACAGAGACTCAAGCAGACACATCAAAGGGTGGGCTCCTTTGAGGGCAGGTTATTTTCTCTAAAGACAGGCTAGAAGTAAACCTCCCCCCACCTGGTGTACAAGTGAGCCCCTCCCCCATTTTAATTCAATTTGTGTGTGTGTGTTTTTAAAAAAATGTAGCTCAGCTCTCAGGAATTTGGGAAATGGTGATTTAGAAAATGCCCTGTCAGCTTGATCTCCAAAATATTGCATGATCTGCACAGAGGAAGACTATGTGGAGCTGGTAAAATATCACCCAAGCATCTAACTGGCCAGCACTTAAAACCTGACTGAGCCCTGGCAGACAGGAATCTGAACTGTTTCCTCAGTCCTGAGATGAGGCAGGCCTGCAAAGCACGGTGTTGATGATCATGTCTGCCTATTTGCAATGCCAGGTCATTCCTCACAAACTTGGTTGGTCAGCTGTGTCAGACTTGGCAGGATGGTGGTATAAGATGATCAGGAACTACAGTCACTCTCTCCAACCACCTCCAGGCCAGCATGTTATTTCCAAGCAAGACTGGGGAATGCAGCCTATTCAGGGCTGGCACGCAGTGATTAAGAATTCTCAGGACAGGAACAACCAGAAGGAAACATGCATAAGTCTTTAGAACTGCCAAGCCTGTTCCTTTAACTGCTTTAACAGATGGGGAAAAGCTATGGCTAAGAGCCTCTGCCAGTCAGTGTAGTAGACAGTCCTGAGGTAGGTGGGCTAATAATAGTCTGACTTGGTATAAGGCAGCTTCCCAAGCACAGCAGACAGAAGTTAAGCTTTTAGCCCTTAAGGCATACATGAATGAATGAATGAAGAAGCAATAAAACATAAAGAAACTTTTATTCTTGCCAATTGTTTTCTCATTTGAGAAAGGTTCCTGCAGCAAACAGCTGCACACAGGGAGAAATCAAGTTTCCTGTCCATAAGGCACATGCAAATAAATGTGTTGTGGTAATGTCTGAGATGGTGGTGGAGGAGACTTTTTGAGAGTCCCATGGACTGCAAGAAGATCAAACCTATCCATTCTGAAGGAAATCAGCCCTGAGTGCTCACTGGAAGGACATATCCTGAAGCTGAGGCTCCAATACTTTGGCCACCTCATGAGAAGAGAAGACTCCCTGGAAAAGACCCTGATGTTGGGAAAGATGGAGGGCACAAGGAAAAGGGGACGACAGAGGACGAGATGGTTGGACAGTGTTCTCAAAGCTATGAACATGAGTCTGACCAAACTGTGGGAGGCAGTGGAAGACAGGAGTGCCTGGTGTGCTCTGGTCCATGGGGTCACGAAGAGTCGGACACGACTAAACGACAACAACAAAACGCCTGAGAAAATCTATGAGAAGGAGTTCCAGCAGAAAGCAAGGCTATGGTTCTCAAAGGAACAATTCCTCCTTTTCTGTGATTAGACATGCATGATTTCTGCAGGTCACAGAATTCCACTTTTACTGAGGTGGAATATGGGATCCCTTGGCACAGAATTTTCAGTTTTGGTATGGACTTTTCGCAGCCCTCTTGCTAATAATCACCAACAGCTCTGGGTTTCTAGTCTCTCTCCTCTCTCACTCCTTCTTGCATAGCTCTAATTTTATCTGAGAAGTGAGGATAAGGCTTGGTCTCTTGTGGATTAGATTCTGAATCCTTCAAAGATATCTGTTTGCCCTCAAAGCAATGCAACAGGACAGCAATTCAATGTAATTTCCATGCACACTGCACAACTGGACCAGATTATTTTGAATAATTTTTCATCCTTTGCACCCTTGTCAGCCTGACTCAATACAAGAACAGGAATGCTCAAGCCCATTGATTTCAATTTGGGAAGACTTGAAGCTCAGTGGCAGGGAACCGCTCTGCATGCAGAAGGTCCCAAATTCAATCCCTGGCATCTCCTGATAGGAATGGGAGAGACTCCCTGCCTGAAGTGCTGAAAAGGTTATCTTATACATGATCTTGGCACAGATGCAGTTCCCCAGAATTCTACTTCTCAAGTTAACTCCTTCAAGTTAACTCCTTCACTCTACCCAACTGCTCCAGTCTCTCACCTAGGAGCCAAGCCCAGCCAGAAGCATTCAGCCTTGCAGGAGTGCCCTAATCCTCATCATCACACTCTGAAGGAACAACTTTGGTGCTTCCCCTTTGGGGCTGCACCACTGGAGAAGACCCACTAGCAATGGTGACCTCCAAATTAATAGCCTTCTCCCCTGAAGACCAGCCGCTGCTGTGTCAAAGTTCATACTCAGCCTGGGCAGAAACAAGCTGGTTTAATCAAAGCTTGTAAATATTTATTTCAGAGTTTTTTATATCTCACCATTCTTGCATAGATCGGCACACAGGGCAGTTTGCAGCAAAACATAGCCACTTGCTTGGCTGGTTTATGGCGAGTGAGTCAATTATTCAGACACCCTGGCTGGGAAGCTGCTTATTTTGAGCTACAGTTAAGAAGTGTATGGGCTCACAGTTTAACTAAATGTTTCTTTTATTTCAAAGGAGAGGACACATATTTATTTTGGTGGAACTATTTTGGAATTTGATGTGCCTCCATGGCTCAAACCAGTATGCTTCCAGAAACCAGTGGCTGGAAACCACAGGAGGGGAGAGGGCTGCTCTTGTGCTCAGGTTCTGCTTGCAGGCTTCCCACAGGCATCCGGCTGGCCACTGTGAGAACAGGATGGTGGGTTACATGGGCCATTTGTTTATCCAATTGGCTTTTCTTATGTTCTTATATTGACAGTAACAGAATCTTAGGGGTGCCCAGTGCCCAGAACAAAACCTGCCTGGCCTGCTGTTAACAACACAGCAGCTTGATCTACAGAACCAAAACACACCTTTCATTCAGAACTCATACTTGTCTGAATTTTGCAATGCAATTCTCCAGCCAAATGTTTAGAAAAATGTAAATATTACAGGAAGGTGTGTATCCAAATGAATATATTATGGAAAGCAACAAACAAAAATGCCTTATATTGTGGGAAATTGCTTGGGACGTGTGTGTGTGTGTGTGTACATTAGGAAAAAATTACACTAATATGCTGGGGAAGTTTCATGAGGACTTTAAAAACAAACATGCACAACTGATGTGGCCACATGGAGAACCAAACTGAAGACTGGACAAAGGAAAAACTGAGAGAAACGAAAAATGACAGGTTCATTCTTCGCCCTTTTCAACACTATTAATTTATGGAATCCGCCAGATGGCTATGAACTGAGATGTCATGACTTTAAAAACAAAAACAAACCATGGACCTAAGACCCTATCAGTAACACTTAGTGGAGAAGTGGTAAAACCTCCACATACAGGTACAGTATACCTTGATGAAGTGGAAGCTGGGGACAAATCCCTGGGGATGGGCATCAATCTTGTACCCAAAGTCATCAACCTAGCAAGTTTGGAAACTGGATGATAGATCCAGAAAAGCAACTCTTGTTTCTAAATTTTCTATTTAGCCCTTACTTGCTAAACCCTTGTTTTCCTTTGATTTGTCTTCTTCCACCTGCTGCTACTAGGTTATTTCCCCCCCTCCCTTTCAACTGGGAAGCTGTTAAGCCACAAGAAAGCTCCTTGCCTCCAGAATCAACTCACAGGTTCTTTGAAGAAGAAGTAGTAGTAGTTTCCCTTCCACTGACTGCACTCAGGATGGCCAAGGGAGGTTGCGACACTGACCCAAGCCACGCCTCCCTGGCTAACTCTGTTTCCAGTTAAGCTGAGCCTCAGGGGAAGTGACTGCGGTCATCCCCAACAATTGGGAAACTACAAGATGAAGCCCAAAGATGGTCAAGAGAGTGCTCTAATTCCTCCCCTTCTTTCTTGACTATTAATATCAGGGCCACTTGGCAGAAGCTGAAACTCCCTACATTCCGTGTGGAAAACAGTGAATGAATCCTGTATGAGAAAGAGTCTGGCTTGGGGCAGACTAAGGTTGGTGGGGCAGAGGACCACTTGCCTAAATCGAACAGCCTCCCCAGCCACAGGAGATGCGAACAAGTGATCTTTCAAGGGAAATGGGTCTCCCATTACTGAAGAGCCCCCATTTGATTTCCAGCATCTCTAGGTACGACTGGAAATATCTCCTGCCTGAAACCCCGGAGAGCCTTTGCTAGTCACTATATAGACAGTACTGAGCTAGAAAGACTAAAGGTCAGACTCGTTATAAGGCAGCTTCCTCTGCTTCTATGCCCAGCAGACAGGAATCAAGTTTTAGCCCCTAAGGCACATATGAATGAATGAGCAAACTGTGCTCCTACTTCCTAAGCGCTTATATGCACTCAGCAAAATGGGCACATCTGCAATTCATAGCATATTTACAAAAGCAACCCAGGGGATTTGCACCTCCAAAGAGTGGACTTGCATACAAGTCTATTGCCTTGAGTGAAGCAGCTTTTTGCACTGATGACATACTTGGGAGTCTAGAAAGGAGACTGCTGAGTGATGTGTGGGTGTGGGAGAAATTAAGTGTGGAGGACACGCCATCTGCACAAGTGAGATCAAGACTGAAATCTTACTTTCATTAGCTGTGGCTACCTTCTCTCCTTTAAAAATGTATCTAAAATAAGGGGTAATTGAGTTAGGAAGGCAAGAACTAGGTAGCGGTGTTGGTGTTGCATTAGACCCCTGCTTTAGCTATAGATTCATTGTATGCTGTTGAAACAAGTTGGCATCCAGCCTCTAGCTCTCCCTGTGTGAAATGGGAACAAGATTTGCCAATTTCACACAGGGGATCATGAGCTCAAATACCATGAAGAATTGTACAGTTGTATGACATATACTTCCTGCCAACCTAGCAGTTCAAAAGCACGTCAAAGTGCAAGTAGATAAATAGGTACCACTCCAGTGGGAAGGTAAAAGGTGCTTCCATACGTTGCTCTGGTTCACCAGAAGCGGCTTAGTCATGGTGGCCACATGACCTGGAAGCTGTACACTGGTTCCCTCGGCCAATAAAGCGAGATGAGCGTCACAACCCCAGAGTCGGCCACGACTGGACCTAATGGTCATGGGTCCCTTTACCTTTACCTTTGCCATATACTGCTCTCTAAATGGTAACTATCAGTACAGTGGTTGTAAGCCGTTGTTGTTGTTGTTACTCACTTGCACTTCACCATAAGGTCCCAAGGCAGGTTACCAAAACATAAAACATCAATACAAAATCAATTAGAACAAGTTACCATTAGAAGAACATGATGGGTTCTTAAAACATGTATCTCAGTTGTCAAATGACAGGGTAAAGAGATGTATCTTCAGCATGCAATGGAAGTTGCACAATGAAGATGCTCAGTGCACCTCCGTGGGAAGGGAATTCCATAAATTATGCTGAGATCATTTTTGCAGCTGGTTCTGTCTTCTTTCATCCATGAGGAGTGCACCAATAGGGGCTATGCAATTGCTGAGTCACTTATCTTCAAGTGGTGTGTTCTTGATACACACAGATTCTCTATGCGCTGCTGAATCATTTTTTAATAAGATGTATAGTAGCATCTGATTAGGGCTTGCATCCTTTTAAGGCTCCGAAATCCTATGCATATTCACTTAAACATTAAGCTGGTATCGATTCAGAAGACTAAATGTCTGTGTAATCATGATTCAAAATTAGGTTGCAGTTGTGCTTAGGAAAAATGCAGTCGTGCTTTTGCATACCATGTTGCAAGCCTGAGGCAAACTCATTTCAACTGAAATTTGATTTACGGGGCACACAAACAGGTTTAGCATGCCTGCATTTCTCCCTCTAGTCAAAATTTCCAGTCCCGTTCCAACAAGCTCAGGCAGGACTGACATCACTTCCTTATCTCATTTCCCATTCTTACCACATTCCTACCTTTAGTCAGTATTACTGGGAATTTATTTACCTGTGCCAGGGTCTTCTTGGTGGTGGCTCTCCATTTGTGGAATACCCTCCTCATTACGGACTTTTAGGAAAAAGTTTTAAACACTCCTGTTTACCTAGGCATTTGATGGCTGAAAGACACTGGTCCTGACAACCCTGAAATCACTGGCTGAGAGAATATTGTTAACTGTTTTAACACTATTTTTAATATTATTATTATTATTACTACTGACATGTTTGCTGCACTGGGCTCCTTCCAGATGAAGGGCAGGATATAAACATAATAATAATAATAATAATAATAATAATAATAATAATAATGGTAGGATAATCCCTGTTCTTATTCAGCAGGGTTGGCTCCAATAGCCAACATGTTTGGAAGCTCCAACTGGAACAGAATTCTACCAACAGAGATTCAGCAGGCACCTTTGGTTCCAACTTTTAAATGCCTGATTAAAAACTCTTCTATTCTGTCAGATTTGTGCAGGCCATTAAGAGTACATATTTCCATAATGATTATCTGGTTTCAGATTGTAATTTTTAATACGGTTTTTACTATATGGCTTTAATCATTGTTGTAAACTGCTCCGATATTCTTAATGAACAGCAGTAATATACCCCCGGGAAACATCTGTCCCAGGAAAACCAGGGCATCCTGTTTTTTCACTTGTGTACAGCGGCTATTTTGGGTGATCTTGACCTGAGAAAAGTGCTTCTTCTGAGGCTTTGATCTCATGCAGGTCATGTCACTCACCTGGCCTGGAAGATGTGCATCCTGGTTTTGGGCCTGGACACATTGGAGGATATGGAGCAAATACATGTATTTACAAATAAAATTAAAATGTTGCAATTGCCTTGCACAAGACAAAAACCCAGAGGGGTAGAGTGCCGGGGCAGAGGGGCAGCTATCCCAGTCCTGCAGCAGTCACTCTATGTGTTTATGTATGGGGCAGAGAAGAGAGGGGACCACCACAGATCTCTTGCCGGGGCCCCAGAATGGTACCAGGATACATCTCCCCACCTCCCCCACCACATTGTTTCTTTGAATAAGAAATTCCCTCCCTCTCCCCAGGCATGCCCAAGGACAAAGTGTTCAATCATGCATATAAGTAGGTTTTGAAAATTGGAGGAGGGGGGAGAGAAATTTAGATGATCACGGAAGGGAGACAAAGTACAACTGCATAGAAAGGGGGCGAAGTTGGGAGTGGAAGTTGGAGAGTCTGTGGTTAGCAAAAGATTGATTCATAACATCCAAAAAAATTAAAAAAGCAAGTTAACATTCCAAGCAGCTTATTTAAAGTAGGTCTTGCGTCCTACCTTGGCGTCTTTGACACAAGTCATCCCCATAACTTTTTTAAAAAAAATAACACTCCCTAGGAAACATTTTAAATAAAGTTTAAGTCGCTACATTTTTAATTTGATTTCTTTTCTCTTGCAGATTTCTACATTATTTACTAACAGTAGTCTTCAATGTTTTCAGAGCTGAGACACATATCTCTAAACCAAGCATGCATTTGGGCTTCTATTTTTGATATGTATATATATACGGTAGTTTCTCTCTCTCTCTCTCTCTCTCTCTCTCTCTCTCTCTCTGAGAGCAGGCCAAATTCTGGTAGTGTAGCAGTGGAGAACCTTTTGTTTCCTTAGCCCAAGGGCCACACTCCCTTCTGGGCAACCTTCCAGGGCTCACATGCCAGTGATGGGTAGAGACAGAGGCAAAAGTGGTCAAAGCAACAAATGTAAATTTAACCTTTGTACAGCAGGTGAGTTTCTGCACATACTTTCACACCTCCTTTCTCTCCTCCATCCAGACAAGCAAGAAGCATTATCGGAGATCAAGGACATATTCCATCTAGGCAAAAACACTTGGGGCAGAGCGTGGCCTGGGAAGTATTCCAAGGGCCAGGCACAGAGGACTGGAGGGCCACTACCTCCCCCCATTTGAATTTGCCCATCTCCATCCCACCAGCAGAAGACCAATTAAGTCCTACTCAGTGAAGACTCACTTAAATTAAGGAATCTAATAGGAATTCCAACGAATTCTAACAGTAATATCCATTATTTTCAGTAGGTCTGCTCTGAATATGACTAGCATGGAAACAACCCCAGTGATTTATAATGCACAGAGCCTCATTTTGTGAGCGTACAGACTGGGTCCCAAAGACAGCTTTCATTAACGCGCTTATAGCTAAAAGGAAAAAAATCCCAAGCTTATAGCCCTAATCTAAAAGTGCATTCAAGTAACTCCCTTTGTGTTCCTGGCATTCAAGTGCTTCTGGGCTATTTTTACCAGCTTTTGGAAGACAGCCAGAATTGGTCATAAAACCAGTAGGAAACAAGGATTTGCCATTCATCTCACCATCAGCTGTTCCGCCCTCTGGTCAGCTGATGGCACACCAAGAAGAGGAGGCAAAGCAAAGGCAACGGAGGGGAGAGGAAAAAACCACCGGCAAAGAAAAATAAATGCTTCTCTTTATGCAACTTTAACTTCAGCCCTGCAGATTTCTATTCCTCTAGAACAGCTTCCCCAAAACATTTGATAATGCAGCGAAGTGTTTGTGTGTGTGTGTGTGGTGTGTGCGTGTTTATAGTCCTAGATTAAAACTGGAAACATACTTTGCTTGACACCCAATCTATCTTTTTGAGTAGATATGACAATGCACCTGTATAAATTTATAAATTCACTTGATAATGCATTCCTATGCATGATTACTCAGAAGTTAGGTCCTACTGTGTTCTTTGGGGTTTGCTTCCAGAAAGAAACATTGACAGAGCAATGCTAGGCATGCTTACTCAAAAACATGCATGATTTTAATAAGATTTAACTAGGAGTGCACAGAACTGCATCCTTGTAGCTTAATCCTACATGTGGCTATGAAGAAGTAAATCCTGTCAAGTTCAATATGCTTAGGAAGGACTGCAGCCTTAATTGACTAAATAGGTTATCCAATTATTATTTTTAATACAAGTGCTTACAAAGAATGCATATTATCATTAATAATTTGACTGAAATCCATATGATTAATAGAGCAAGGGTTCTCTCGAGACATCGTTTTGATTGTACATTTATGATGTGCTGGGTACTTGATCATATCGAGGAAGTTAAACATCACTCCACTGTTTCTGCTTGACAGATGTTTTGGGGCAGACATACTGCTTCTTTTCCAGTCGGTGCATGTCCCATAACTTCCTGCCGAAATCCATTTATACAACCAATGCTCCAGTATTACTACTACTCCTCCTATTATTATTATTATTTAATTTCTACCCCGCCCATCTGGCTGGGTTTCCCCAGCCACTCTGGGCAGCTTCCAACGAAAGATTAAAAATACATTAAAACATTCGTCATTAAAAACTTCCCTAAACAGGGCTGCCTTCAGATGTCTTCCAAATGTCATCTAGTTGTTTATTTCTTTGACTTCTGATGGGAGGGCGTTCCACAGGGTGGGCGCCACTACTGAGAAGGCCCTCTGCCTGCTTCTCTGTAACTTCACTTCTCGCAGTTTTCCTGGGGGATCGCAGGGGAACGCATACACCTAAACATTTTGTGAATCTTTGTACTTCTCTCTATTTACTGTATTTATTTTTCCCAATTCGAGCTATAAAATGGTGATTTTCTTGAGTTGAAATGAGAGTACCCCAAACATTTTTTTTTTTAGAAAAATAGCACTGCTATTACCTTGGCAACCCAGAAATGTGCCCTGACACAATGAGAGGCTGTAGCCCTGGGTTTTACAAAGATGAACACTCTAGCTTAAGCACTTTTGGATGCAAGGAAAGCAGGTCATATTATAGGCTGCCCAAAAATATGAGAGGAATGGAACAGCCAGCCTGACAGCAACCTCACTCTTTAATCTTGTAAACCACAAAATATTCTCAAAGTAACTCTGATATTTTTTTTCCTCCCCTCATATGAAGAAATATTTCATCCCCTGCCTGTAACCAAGCATGCAGTCTGATGCATCTCAGAGCTTGGAATAATGGAGCAGCTACCAGGCTTACTGTTTGATCGGGTGTGCCTATTTCTCTCTCCCCACCCCCACCCCGTCTGGAATAATTGCACCTCATCCCATCCCTATGGTGATGACTCTAGCATCTGCACACTGCAATTACTCCCAGCGTAAACACTGCCAAAGGGCTGTTGGGTCCTACCTCCCACAGAACATCATTTCCTCCGTATGTCTGTGCCCACTGCCCTTGAGATATGGTGCAGTTGTGTTCAGAATCCAGCTGTTAAAAGGGATGAGACTGGCTGTCACTCAATAGAGGTTGGTCTACTGGGGCAAACGGGGCACTGCCCCACCAACTATCTGGCCCCACACTGCCCTTCTTACTTGCAACCAGTTTAGGGAGTGGCACTGGCTGTCAGCTTCCACCTTCTCTTCAGGCTCAGAGGAAGGCAGGACTCTCAGTTTTAACTGTGATTTAGCACAGTGTTTCCCAACCGGTGTTCCGCGGCACACGAGTGTGCCGTGAGACGTTGCCTCGTGTGCCGCGAGATGCCTGGAGGGAGGCGGGCGAGTCGGGCGGCGAGAGGCGGGGCGGCGGCGGCGAGGAGAGGCCGCGCCTCCTGCTGCTGCCTGGCGCTCCTCCTCGCAGCCGGCAGCGCTGCCTGGGCGCCTCCGCGCGACTCTGCCTCGCTGGGTTTGGTCTCCCAGCAGAGACGGGTCACATGCGCCCCTCCCTCCCTCCCTCAGCCTGCGCGGAGGGAGAGCCAGAGAGAGGCATCGCTCCTGCGCGGCGGGAGAGGGAGCAGCCGGAGCGATGCCCCAAACGAACGCATGGGACCGGAGGGGAAATCCTCTCCGAGGCGGATTGAGCGCAGCTGAGAGAAGCCTTTCGAGGAGCTGCCGTGTCCCCTGGAAACCCCCTTCCCAGCTCTGCCTCAGCCGCCGCCGCCTCAGTTGCCGCCGTCCCTCAGTCCCTCGCTCTGCTGCCTCCTCCCACCCCCAAAGCTTGGAGGTTCCCCAGCAAGGGGGAGGGAAAAAACTTTCACTTTTGTGCGTCCCTCCCGGCGTGACGCTGCGCGCTGACGTCACGGGGCGGGGCTTTAATGGTGGTGTGCCGCGAGATTTTTTTTCAGTAAACAGGTGTGCCGTTGCCCAAAAACGTTTGGGAAACACTGATTTAGCATATCAGCACCAGATATTGGAGGGAACTTGGGGAAGAATCTGCCTCCTCATTGTAGGAAGCCCAGGGGGTTCTTGTCTGCAGGCTCCCAGGCTGTTGAGTGAGCCCTTGGCAGATGCCCAACTATGCTAAACCTTGACGTTCCATGTAGCAAAATCCTCTGCCTGCGATGATAGCACGCTCCTAAAGTACTGGATTTTAACAACTGTCTAATTTCATGTTCTTTTCTAAGAGGGAAGTTTTGATTTCTGTAGGCTTGTGTTTTCCTGTCTCTCCCATTAACAGTGGCTGGTGATTTCAGCCTGCCTGTGATCAGGAACCCCCTTCTATAATAAGCCTTGAGGTGGGTGGGTGCGCAAATTACAAGCAGCAATGACTCATATTCTCTCTCTCTCTCTCCTTCCTCTTCTTGAGGATTTGGCTGAATAGGACTCATAGCTCCTGTAGCAGCTAGAAAGAAAAGCCTCCTGAAATTTTGCAGGGCTGCCAGGGGAACTAGCCCTGCAAACATTTAAGAGAAGACTGAATGGGTTCCGATTGATGTTGTTTTCATATATTTGAATAAAAAAGGGAGTTGGACTGTATGATCTTTTGGGTCTCAATCCAATCCCCTCCCCCAAATGAAAAGTCATTGGTGTAATGAGAAACTGGATACCTGGTGTAATTACACACACACACGTACGTCTATGGAACATGTTTCTCTTCACTAAATTCACAAAGCAGTTTAAGCCCAAACACTCAAATGTATGTGATCGCAAGGACTAGACAGGGGTCAGCAAACATTTTCAGCAGGGAGCTGGTCCACTGTCCCTCAGACCTTGTGGGGGGCCAGACTATATTTTTTGAGGGAAAGAAATAACAAATTCCTATGCCCCACAAATAACCCAGAGATGCATTTTAAATAAAAGGACACATTCTACTCATGTAAAAACACACTGATTCCCAGACCGTCTGGGGGCCGGATTTAGAAGGCAATTGGGTTGGATCCGGCACCCGGGCCTTAGTTTGCCAACCCATGGACTAGAATCACATTCCTGTATGTGAAGCTTCAGAGCATCTGCAGCAACAGATGTCATTCAAGGGCCACCAATCTATTTAGGCTATGGGCGCAATTTGATTTTTGAGCAAATGCTGTGAGCACTCCATTCCCTCCACTGGTCACTTCTTTCTCTCCTGCCTTGCACCCCAGCCCTGGTGACAGACAGACAAGAGAAAACGTGTGTCTGCACATGCTTTGTTTTTGCATGGAACATGCATAAAAGTTGTATCCAGCAGACATAACAATGCCTTCAAAACCACATAGAGTGGAAAGAAGAAGTGGGATAGAGAGTCATTCTTCCAACTTCCTCCTGCCGCTCTATGTACCTTTGGAGGGAGAAAAAGGAAAGTACTGTACTTCACATCAAAGAGGCAGTGGGGATTCCCATTGTGCCCGTGGGAACACTGGTGATTTCTACAGTAGCTTCTAATTTATAGTTAGTAAAGGTAAAGGGACCCCTGACCATTAGGTCCAGTCGTGGCCGACTCTGGGGTTGCGGCGCTCATCTCGCTTTATTGGCCGAGGGAGCCGGCGTACAGCTTCCGGGTCATGTGGCCAGCAGGACTAAGCCGCTTCTGGCAGAGCAGCGCACAGAAATGCCATTTACCTTCCCGCCGGAGTGGTACCTATTTATCTACTTGCACTTTGTGCTTTCGAACTGCTAGGTTGGCAGGAGCAGGGACCGAGCAATGGGAGCTCACCCTGTGATGGGGATTCAAACCACCGACCTTCTGATCAGCAAGCCCTAGGCTCTGTGGTTTAACCCACAGTGCCACCCGCGTCCCGTATTGTTAGTTTTCTGTATCTATTTGAGCCATGGGCCATGGCGTTCCTTGTTGCTTTTTTAAGAATTTATTTTCGTGTTTTGTCTGTGTGCATGCAGAAGGGGAGTCTGTTGGTGTGCATGCAGTGCTACTCCACTCCAGGCACCATCAGGATTCACTTTTGCAACAGACCTCAGGACTGGACTTGCAAATGGATTTCATAGGCAAAACTCCTGTTGCACTTTGGGCTGGGACAACTGTACAGAATAAGAGGCGGGCGATACTGCAGCTGCCATGGCCACCAGCTGCTGGCTCCCTGCTTTTCTCCAATCCGAACCTGAATAAAGCATGGTTGGCCCATTTCCATCAGTGTGTTCATGTAGTAGTGAGGGCTGCATGTAGGCAGCTCCTTCAGATAAAGCAGCAATTGTGCTGGCCTTTGGTTGAGTGGGGAATGGGAGAATTAGCTCGAGCCCCCTCCCAAACTCCTGATTGGTGTTATTACCATTGGTGTCTGGTGCCCATTGGGCAGACAGCAGAGAGGCCAATGGTAGGCAGAGCCAGAGCCAATGGCAAGCAGAGCATTCACCTTCCTCCCTAAAGAGTTCTACAAGGGGCAACACTGAGCTAAGGTGGAGGAAGCTGGCAGCCAGGCCACTCTCTATACTGGATGTAAGTAAGAAGGCAAGTAAGTAGTGGTTGGCTGAGGATAGACTGAGGTTGGTGGGGCACTGCCCCATTCACTCCAATGCACTACTTTCCACTGACTATGACTGCTTTTTACAGAGTTATTTGTTGTGTGCAGCCTGGCAGCTAGATCAGGAAGAGGAACCACCGTGATCACACACATTTGGGCATCCAGAGACGGATGTATAGAAGAAAACATCCATGCGCGTATGGCCACCAGCTTGATCAGACTGGTTATTTCTATGTCTTTCACTGGATTTCATGCTGTCCTTAAATGCACAGCAGCAGCAGCAGGAGAGGTTGCAGGTTTACTTAAAAAAGAGAGGTATCCAGTTGCTATTTAGCCTTGTGGCAGCCATAAAACACACATTTTTGCACAAATTATCAGCATTGAATTAACTTTAGGAAGTCGTTAATTCACAAAACCTTCCCTTCCAGAAAGGTGTGGCACCCCAGACTGTGTCTCAGCTTTCAGCTCACATTTTTAAAAAAAGCTTTCTGTGAGTTCTTAATTTAGAAGTTCCCCCAAATTTGCTGCTTTGTATTCAAAGCCCCCCTTTCTAATAGTGAATATAGCAGAGTTATTATTGATCTTTAGGGATTCAGAGATCCACTTTTAGGGAAGTGACTGGGAACCTAGAGCCCTTGGGTCTCTCCCCAGGCTACATGCCCTCCGTAGTCACGCCCCCTACTGGCCCAGCTTCACATTCTGCTTGGGTGCTTTTGAAAGTGTCCTTGGAACTCTGCAAATGCCCTTTGCTTGTCTGGATGGAAGACAAGAGAGGGGTGCATGAACATGCATAAAACTAATAATACTTGTAAAAAGGCAAAATTTGCATCCATTGCTCTGTCCACTTTTTCCTCTGGTCTTTCCCATCACTGGCATGCCACCCCCCCATGAGATTGCCCAGAATGGGAAAGGGAGTGGAAGGAGGCAAGGAAGATTATGCTCATGGGTGTCTGCTGGAGTGGGCAAGGGGGGCAATTGCTCCCCCAGTCCCCATGTATGTGCCAGAATCCCTAAATTCCTAGCTAGCTGGCTTTTCTATTTCTAATGTACCTAGCAGTAAAACCTGAGATATGAGGCAAAACATGCAGGTGATGCTCTCCTTATTTCTTTTGCACAAAGTTAGCCAGTTACTCAGTGATGGCTGGTGCCCATTGTGACTGGTGGGCCAGAAGGCTGGAAGCCCAAACATTAGGCAGTGCCAAAGCCAATGACAGGCAGAGTCAACTCATCTTAGCTTTGCCCCCATCCTCTTTCCCATTGAGCTTTGCAAATAGGGAGGAAGTGGTGGTGGTGGTGGAAGAGGAAGCTGACAGCCAATGCCACTCCCTGGACTGGTTCTTATCAGGAAGGAGGGCAGCTGAGTGGGGGGGGGGCAGCTGAGAGCGGACCAAGGTTGGTAGAGCACTGCCCCATTTGCCTGAATGGGCCAACCTCCACTGCAGCTACTATCTCAACAGTGTTTTCAGCTGGTGAATTAAGTCGGAACAATGAGTGACATTTAAGAAAGCGGATCTGGCTAGCTAGGGTGAAACACCCATTGTCTTCTACACTCTAGAGAAGGAACTTCTTGGTTTGCTTTTGAGGCTTTTATGCTCGTCTCCCGTGCTGGAAAAGTGATCACTGCCCTGTACAAAACAGTTCAAGTATCCAGGATTTGTTTTTTTTTGAGGGGTGGGGTGGGTACAACTGTAATGGGGGGTATCGTTCGAAAACAAAGGAGTAGCAAAACAATAACCGAAGTTCATGATATTTCAAACTCAGGTGTTCTTTCATACAAAAAAATGTTATCCCTCCCCAATTTATCAAATGACCCTGCCAGCATGTCAATGCAGGCAGAATTTTCCATTATTATACCTATATTACATAGGGCAAGGCTGTGACTAGAGTGCATGGGTAATGTCAGCACAGCACAGCACAGTGTTGTATCCAATTTGGATGATTTATTCAATGCAATATCTGTACCCTGCTTTTCCAACAACAATGATGAGCTCAAAGTGGCTCACAATAAGAACATCAAGACACTAACAAACATGGCAACCCCTGTACAACTTGTGTTGTACTTGTGTAGTATCAAAAACACAACAGCATAGGAATAATAATAATAATAATAATAATAATAATAATAATACAATTCAGTACAAACTAAGCTGTTAAGAGCATGATGATCCCAAAAATGCCCATACATCTAGTTTTTCGGTCTTTTCAGACCTAAGACACTTTTTCATCCCCAAGCAAAACTTGTGCATTGCACCTTCTAAAAATAAGGAAAGTGTGATTTTGTTTTTCAAAGAACAAGTTCTTGGAAAAGAAGTTTTTCCTCTTTTTAAAAAAGAATGAGTGCTTTTTTTTGGCTATGCAAATTCATACAGTCAATTCATTGACTAAAACTAAGCTCTTTACTCTGGCTTTTGACACCTAAGCTGCATTTTTTCAGGACCTGCCTTATTCCCTGCTTGGCAGGGGGTTGGATTCGATGGCCCTTGTGGTCTCTTCCAACTCTATGATTCTATGATTTCTGTGATTGTAAGTTGTTTTTAAAATTGTGCTTTAATTGTTGTAACCTGTCCTGGGCATAATAATAAATGACTCATCTAAGCCTTATTTAACTGTGACAGCTGCATCAGAATGTATTCTTCTACACAAGTATTTATTTTCTTATTGAATGTGTGTGGGGGGGGGTTACCTGCCTTTCCACTAGATTATTTTCAAGGTGAGTAAATAAAAATTAAGGAACTTGGATAGAGGACATCTATCTTTGAATCTGGACATCCAGTTTCTTCTCCCTCCCTCCTCCCTCTTTCTTAAAAAGGATAGTAGTAGGAAGGGTAGGAAAGAACACAAGACAGAACACAAGAAAGACCTGCTGCACCTGGAGAGTGGCTCATCTAGTCCATCACCCTGTTCTCACAGTGGCAACCTGAGTACAACAGCACTCAACCCTCCTGTGGTTCCCTGCAACTGGTAATCAGAAGTATTCTGCCTCTAAATTGGAGGTGGAACATAAGAGCCCTGCTGGATAAGGCTAGTGGTCCATGTAGTCCACCATCCTGTTCTCACAGTGGCCAACCAGATGTTTCTGGGAAGCCCTCTAGCAGGACCTGAATGCAATAGCACTCTCCCCACTTGCAGTTCCTAGAAACTGGCATGTAGAAGCTGACTGCATCCCAACCGTGGAGGCTGAACATAGCCATTGTGGCTAGTAGCCATCAATAGATCCTCCATGCATCTATCTATTCTAAGGGTTCCCAAACTCTTGTCTGCAAGGTTTGCTCCGGAGCTTCCCAACATGATTCTGGTTTTGCAGGTTGAAGACAGGAGATGGAACACACACCACATTACATACACCAACTTTTACAGTGGTACCTCGGGTTACATATGCTTCAGGTTACATATGCTTCATGTTACAGATTCCGCTAACCCAGAAATAGCGCTTCAGGTTAAGAACTTTGCTTCAGGATGAGAACAGAAATTGTGCTCCAGCGGCCCAACGGCAGCAGGAGGCCGCATTAGCTAAAGTGGTGCTTCTGGTTAAGAACAGTTTCAGTTTAAGAACGGACCTCCGGAACGAATTAAGTACTTAACCCGAGGTACCACTTTACATGCAATTTTTACTGCTTCTTCTGTTTCTTGCATTTTATTTTATTGTCTTACAATTGGAATTCCATAAAATGCAGCAAAATAGCAGTGTGAAGGAAATAAAAGAAGAAGAAGAAGATAATTTGGCATCTAGCCCAACACACTGCAACTGCTATAATGGGCAGAAAATTCATTAAGTGGTCCACAGCAAGACCCTCAGTGATTTTGGAGCCACTGGTCTAATCCTCTTTTAAAGCTATCCATGTTGGTAGCCATCACTTTTCCAGTGGGAGTGAGTTCCATAGTTTAACTATGTGCTTTGTGAAGAGGGACTTCCTTCCATCTGTCCTGAACTCAGCTTCATTGCTGAGAGTGCTATGAGAGCTGGAGGAAAACTTTTCTGTGTCTACATTCTTCACACCACGCATCATTTTATAAACGTCTATCATGTCGCCTTTTCTCTAAACTTAAAGGTCCCCAGTGCTTCACTGGACAGCCCTTCGTTCTTGTATGAGGAGAAAGGAAGAATAACTTTACTTCCTTCCTTCTTGTGGCGAAGTCTTGTGTGAGGGAGATAAAAAGAAACAGAAAGGAGGAGGAGAAAGAAAGAAAGAAAGAGAGAGAGAGAGAGAGAGAGAGAGAGAAAAGAGATTAAAAGAAAGAAAGAAAAGAAAATGTTTCGGTGCAATTCTGAGTCCCCACGGAAGACCAAGGATCTCTACACTGCATCAAAGAGCAACCTGTATCCTACGGGCTCAAACCTCAGGGGGAGCGATTTGATTGGCCGCTCCTCCTAGCCTTCCAGCACCCTTTTGACAGTCCCAGATTTTTTCACAGAAGCCTCAACAAGTGTTGCAGATAAGCTAAGGAGCTGCGTGTGATGAAGGAGCAGGTGACCCAGCTGTGTGTGTGTGAGAGAGACCCATATCAAGAGAGTGCTAAACTGGAAATCCTGCAAACAACCACCATCCCAATCCACGTATCACCCCCCCCACACACACAAAGCGTATAGCGCACACACCCCCGCCCTCCACTCTGCCTTTTCCCTGCCTAGTACACGCCGACTCCCTAAACTTCTGGTTCTCACGGACCGTGGGAGTCCGCGAAAACTTCTATACCGCAATAAATCTGTTCGCTTTTAAGGGGCTCTTTGGTCAAAGCCTTGATGATTTCTTCCAAGTTGCAGATCCAGCTCGAACCTGAACCCAAGCCCCCCAAAGTAGCAAGATCGCGCCCCCAACCCAGATAATTCCCACCCCATCAAGAGCATCTCCCAGACCCGGAGGGGAGAGACCGACACGTCAGATCGCCCGGAGGAGGGGAAAGGAGGAGGAGGGGGACCCCAAACCCGGATCTGTTGCGCTCGTCTCCGCCCCTCCCTCTCTTTCTCCCTTCCAAGCGGCCAGCTCAGGGGTCTTACCTCGGGTTGCAATGGAAAAGCAAAAAGGAGCTCAAGCTGATTCCAACCCACCGAAGTAAGATACGAGTGGGCCGGTCCGAACTGAGCTCAGCTGAGAGGAAGAGGAGAAGAAGAAAAGAGGGAGCGAGGGAGGGAGGAAAGGAGCGCTGGGCTGGGAGGGGCAGGGCATCTTCCGCCTCCTCTGCCTCTGTGTGCCCCGCCCAGCGCATTGAAGACCCATAGGCCACTCAGAAACGCTTAGGGGTGGAGCATTTTGGTGTTGCAGAGAGCTGGTCCTGAGCGTCCGGTAGCTGATCTTTCGGAAGGGGCATGTGGGCGGGAGAGACGTGGCGACGAGAGAGCCCCAAGACTCGGAGCCGTCTAGTCCAGCAAAGCGTCTCCCTTTCCCCGCCCGCTCCGGAACTCAATAAAAATAGTAATAGTAATAATAATAATAATTTATTATTTATACCCCGCCCACCTGGCTAGGTTTCCCCAGCCACTCTGGGCAGCTTCCAACAAAACACTAAAATACAATAACCTATTAAACATTAAAAGCTTCCCTAAACATATGTCTTCTAAAAGTTTGGTAGTTATTTTTCTCTTTGACATCTGGTGGGAGGTCGTTCCACTGGATGGGTGCCACCACTGAGATGGCCCTGTGCCTGGTTCCCTGTAACTTGGCTTCTCACAGGGAGGGAACCACCAGAAGGCCCTTGGCACTGGACCTCAGTGTCTGGGCAGAACGATGGAGGTGGAGACACTCCTTCAGACTAGCTTTGATAACCCCTTGGGTCCCCTCCTACTCAGTTTCAATGATTCTGGTCCTCGGGTGGCCTAGAGGGGCAGAGCATGTGCTTTGCATGCAGAAGGTCCCAGGTTCAATCCCTGGCCTTGGGCTTGAAACCAGCCATCCCTGAAACCCTAAGAAAAGCAGCTGCCACTCACCTGTAGACAATACTGAGCATGATGGGATCACTGGTGTGACTCAGTAGGGCAGCTTTCTGTGTTCCTCCTTTTTTCTTTTGTCCAAGTGTCCAGTACAAAGGTAGACAGCCTCTGACTGTGGAGGTTCCATTTAGCATCCTTCTTTATACTAACAGCAAACTCAGTTCTCCAGAGGTGGTTCCTTATGTAGCCAAACCAGCACCATACATGTACAAAAGGGAAGTACATGGCGCATGGCACTCAGCATCTGGTGTGTCCTTAACTGAGTAAATTGGGCCTTTCAATTAAGAATGGAACTGTCTGTGCCCACTTACTAGGGAGAATAAGTACCACCAGCTCAGCGGGATGTACAGTACTTCTGAGTGAAATTTGCTACCTTATTAAAGGCAAAAAAATTTATTTATTATTTATGTGTTTATTACTGTTTTGCCCCAGGATATGATTGATGCACCTCTCTCAGAATAGTTATGCAAACATCTGTTTTCTTGGGGTTAGGAATCTCTTGCTTTGAGACAAATTGGATGTGGTGTTGGCACAGTTCACTATCATCCTGCACTATCTTTTTTCAGATTGCAGGACATGGGACAGAGTGGCTAGCAGCAGAGGGCAGAAATCCAGCTGGTGTAAGGTCTCCCACTGCAGGTTCCCCAGGAAAAGCTCTGGCTGTTGAAGGGAGAGGCGCTGCGCAAGACAAAACAGTTGGCAACCCTTACATGTGATATAAGAAATGTCTAAAATAGTTTGGTATGCTAATGTATAGGAGTAGGCCATAATTGGAAGCGCGTTGAAAATAAATCTGCCACTTTCATAATTCCTAGAATGCTGAGCATATACCTTTAAACCATAGTTTAATTTAAGTGTGGTGTACGACCCACTATGTTGGCAGCAAATGTGTGTTGTTGTTGTTGTTGTTGTTTTCAAATCGTTTGGAATATTCTGGATACTGAACCACATGATTTGAGTTCTGGGGCATGAACTGCGGACACATTCTCATTACAGTGGTACCTCAGGTTAAGTACTTAATTCGTTCCGGAGGTCCGTTCTTAACTTGAAACTGTTCTTAACCTGAAGCACCACTTTAGCTAATGGGGCCTCCTGCTGCTGCAGAGGTACCACTGTACAGTCATATCTCAGGTTACGAACATTACAGGTTGTGCGTTTTTGGGTTGTAGACCGTGCTGAACCTGGAAGTACTGGAACCTGGAAGTACCAGGTTACTTCCGGGTTTCGGTGCTCGTGCATGCGCAAAAGCACAAAATGACAACGTGCACAGAAGCACTGAATTGCATCACACGTGTGTGCAGACGCGGCGCTTCAGGCTGAAAATGCTCCGGGTTGCAAACGTGCCTCCCACATGAATCATGTTCGCAACCCAAGGTATGACTGTAAATTAAATGTTAATAAATTTACACAGCAAACACATACATAAGTTTGTAAACGACTTGTCTGAAATAGTACAGGAGAACAATCCTGAAACCATTTTGACACTCCCAAATTGACCTCAAATGTTTCTCTGCAAGGAGGAAGGAAATGGGAAAGCCTCTCCATGGTCCTTTGCTTACTGGTCTTTAGGGCATCTTTGTGTATGAATAGGGTGAGCCTGGTGACCTGGATTCAGGAATTAAAATATTTACTGTCAGGGGTTCAGGAGCAGAGGGACAGGGAAGGGAGGAATTAGAGACCGAGGGAGAGGAATCCGAGGGAGAAGTCAGCGATGATAGCCGTCCGAGGTCTCTAAGTCTCTCCAGCGAATCAGAGGATTCACAGAAAGGGGCTCCCGTGATCAGAGCAAGGGGGTTGCCAAGGGGAACACCCCAGGAGGGAGGGGCCAGAGAGGGCTCAGAGAGCAGCAGCTGGAAATCGGGACCAGCTTCCCCACCGGAGAGCAGTAGGGGGGAGGAGCCCCAGGCATCGGGAGCAGGCAGCTCTCCGTCAGCGGAAGGACAGGAGTCAGGGTTAGCCACGCCTGCATCAGAGAGCGAGGAAACGGTCAAAAGGAAGGTCAGGGGCAGCGCGCGCGCGCCAAGTTCAAATGTACAAGAGGGTGGCGCCATAAGCAGCCCGGAGAGGGAGCCGGGTCCCAAAGCCCGCCGAAGAGAGGGGGAGGAGTCCGAGGGGTCCGCATCCGAAGCGTCCAGGAAGGAAGGCACCCAGGGGGGTAGTAGGACCCAGAGGCGGAAGGAGAAACGCAGAAGGTGGAGTAAGGCTAGAGTGTTGAACTGGTGTACAGGGGGCGGAGACTCAGATGAGGCTTTGCTGGTCTAGGGTCTAGACGTAGAGATGCACGCTAGGGTTTGAAAATGGGAACTAAACTTCAATAAAGACTTTGTACAGTTCCGCTGGCTAGCGTTGGTCTTCTGTGAGCTGGGACCTGGAGGCAGTCTCTGACAGTAAGCCTCATCCCACAATTTTCACCGGTTTTCTTCGCCTCAAGCATCGCTACGGGAGCGAGGCAGGGAGGGCAGAAGACTGGTGCCTTGCGAGCTCACAAAAGTCAGGCGAGATGACTACAGAACAGAAAATAGCTTCCCTGCAAGAAGCGGTGACACAACTCAGCGCTGAAATAATCGCATCCAGGAAGAGAGAGGAAGAAGCGGCGGCTGCCTGCAGAGATCTTCAAGCCAGGTTAGAGGGGCTTGCGAAGCAGGGGCTACCGGGACCCAGATCCGAGGGGATTGGGTTGGGGAAAAGAGGAGCCAGCATTGTATCTCATTTTGATGGGAATTTGCAGCAGTACCCCAATTTCCGAGCAGACGTGCTGTTTGCGCTGCAGCTGTTGGAGAGAGACTTTAGAGATGAGCAAGAGAAAGTGGGGTTCATCCTGTCCCATTTGCATGGGGACGCGAAAGCATGGCTGCGAAATCTGTGGAGGGACAAGGATCCAGCGCTCCAAAGCGCAGATGCATTCATTAAGGCGATGGATTCCTGTTTCTTATCAAACATAGACATTGATATTGCCAGAAAGGACATATTTGGGCTAAGACAAGGGAAAGCCAGCGTCAGGCAGTATCATTCCAGGTTTTTTGCATTGGTCAACGCGCTGAATTGGGATAAGGATTCTCCGCCAGTTAGAGACCTTTTTTTGGAGGGATTGAGCCCACAGATCAAAGATGAGATGGCACGGGGAGAGAGACCCACAACCACTCAGCAAGTGGTGGAAAGAGCGCTGTCGATTGGGGTGAGGCAGGAAGAACGGCCATGGAGCAAAGAAGAAGGACGTTGGGGACGCACACCAGGGAGGGTGCCCCCCCTCTTGTCTAGAGAGACAGCGCGTGCGCAGTCCACGCCTCCACAGGGAGGGGGCGAAGAGCAGATGGAGATTGGAGGTGCTAGGGCTCTCTCAGCTAATAGAGCCTTAACACCGGGAGCAGTAAAACCGAAGCTGCCTAGAAGGAACAGGAAGTGCTATATATGTGAGAGTGAGGAGCATCTGGCGAAAGAGTGTCCCCAGAGGCTCCGCAAGCAAACTGCAGCCTCAGTGACAGTATTGGAAACAACTCAGCAGAGAGAACCACAGCAGGGAAACGACGAAGTCTGGCTGGAATAGGAGGCACTGGGGCCCAGCCAGACAAGTCAGTGAAGAAGTCCCCGGAGATTTTGCAGCCCACAGACCCCCTCCCGCCCAAACCAGTGGTGCAGCTCACCGCATCGCTCCAGCTGCCCAATGGACTCACCTTAGAAGTGCCTATCACAATTGACTCTGGCAGTAATGCAGACTTTATAGGACTGGAGTTCATTCAACGACACAACATAGCTTTACTGCCAGCCACGCTGCCCCTGAAGGTTGTCACGGTGGATGGCAGGGAACTGCTAGGGGGGCAGGTGGTGCAGCAGACGCCGCCGATGGTGATGCAAATTGGGAATCACCGGGAGGTCATCAGCTTCAATGTCACCCAACTGTCAGACACGCCTGTAGTATTAGGCATGAGTTGGCTGCACAGGCACAGCCCAGCGTTGGCTTGGTACCAGCGCCAACTAACGTTTGGATCCTCCTACTGTGCAGAACACTGCATCATACCCAGCCCAGAGGAGGAAGAGGAGGACCCGCAGTTACAGTTGGGCACGCTGCAAGCAGTACCCCACAAGTATGCGGAGTTTTTGGAGGTTTTCTGCGAGAAGGAGGCGGACAAGCTACCTCCTCACAGACCCTATGATTGCAAGATTGACCTCCTGCCGGGGGCGACGCTGCCAACGGGGAAACTGTACTCCATGTCTGAGGATGAACTGCAGGAACTCAGGGAGTTCATAGATCACAATTTGCAGCGTGGGTTCATCCGGGAGTCGAAAGCGGTGGGAGGCAGTCCAGTATTCTTTGTGAAGAAGCGGGACACGCCCCAACGGAGGCTGGTGGTGGATTTCAGGATCTTAAACTCGAAAACCAAGCCCTCAGCTTTCCCCATGCCCAAGATAGACGACCTGCTCGCGACGGTGCGGAAAGGACGCGTTTTCACCAAGTTGGATCTACGTGGGGCGTACAACCTGATTCGCATGCGCGAGGGCGACGAGTGGAAGACGGCCATGTTCACGCCACTGGGCACCTACGAATACAGAGTTATGCCCTTCGGATTGCAAAATGGCTCTCACACTTTCCAAGCCTTTATGCATCATGTGCTGGCGGGGCTCCTTTACAAGAAGTGCGTATGCTTCCTGGACGACATCCTGATTTTTTCAGAATCGCGCGAGGCGCACGAGAGGGATGTCAGGGAAGTTCTGCAGAGACTGAAGGAGCACAGGCTGTACGCCAAGCTGGAGAAGTGCCAGTTCGACGTGACGGAGGTGGATTTCCTGGGCTACAAGCTGTCAGACAAGGGGCTCGCCATGGACAGCGCCAAGGTTAGCGCAGTTTTGGACTGGAAAAGCCCACGCAATCGGAAGGAAGTCCAGCGGTTTGTCGGCTTTGCCAACTTTTACCGCAAGTTCATCAAGGGATTTGCCATGCAGACAGCGGCCATCACCGACACGCTCAGCTCCAAGAAGAAGAAATTCATCTGGACGGAGCAAGCGGAGCAGTCCTTTCAGAGACTCAAGCGGCTCTTCGCGTCAGAGGAGCAGCTGCTGCATGTGAATCCCAGCAGACCCATGAGGGTGGAGACAGACACCTCAGACAGAGCCGTGGGAGCTGTCCTGTTGCAACAAGACCAGCAGGGGGACTGGAGGCCGTGCGCCTTCTACTCGAGGAAGCTCAGCAAGTCGGAGCAGAATTATACCATCTGGGACAGGGAGTTGCTAGCCATCCATGCAGCGTTCAAGGCATGGCGGCACTTCCTTATCGGAGCCAGACACACAGTGCAGGTCCACACGGACCACAAGAATCTGGAGTACTGGCGCACGGCTAGGTTCCTCAACCAGCGACACATTAGATGGGCGGAGTTCTTCGCGGACTTCGACTTTAAGATAGAGTACATTCCGGGCGACAACAACGTGATGGCGGATGCTTTGTCCAGAAAGCCGCAATACCTGGAGGAGGCGGCACCGCCGGCGGCCAAGCACATTTTCGCACCGGAAGCGTGGGCATGCGCGTCGGCAACCGTGGACCTGGAGGCCGTCCGTCGAGCGCTGCGGGAAGACCCCTTCGCACAGGCCAGGATGGAGGAGGTGCACAGGGGCACAGCGAGGGCCGACGAGTTCCAGATACGCGATGGGTTGCTCCTCCACAAGGGAGCACTCTACGTGCCGGGAGACGACCTCCGCGCAAGGGTTCTGCAGCAGCTACACGACGCTCCCACAGCCGGGCACTTTGGCAAAGAAAAGACTGTCGAACTAGTAGCCAGAGACTTTTGGTGGCCCAAGATGCGGGGGGAAGTCGCGGATTACGTCGCGAGATGTGACACCTGCCAAAGGGCCAAGTCAGTTCACAAACCGCCGGCGGGATTGCTGGAACCGCTGCAAACACCGGCTGAACCGTGGGAGAGGGTGGCCCTGGACTTCGTCACGGATCTGCCCAGTTCGAGGGGAAAGACAGCAGTGCTAGTGGTGGTGGACATGTTTACTAAAATGGCACACTTCATTCCGTGTGCGAAGGTAGCCACGGCAGAGCAGACCGCCAAACTGTTCAAGGTTCACGGTCTGCCACGATCTATTCTCTCCGACCGGGGGCGACAGTTCATCTCGAACTTCTGGCAGAAGCTGATGGGCATTCTGAACGTCAAAGTCAATTTGGCGTCGGCGAGACACCCACAGACCAACGGACAAGCGGAGAGGGTCAACGCCATCATGCAGCAGTACCTGAGATGCTACGCCAATCAGCAGCCCACGACATGGGTGGACTACCTGCCACTCGCTGAGTTCGCTTACAACAATACGAAGCACGTGTCGACGGGGGTGACGCCGTTCTTTGCCAACAACGGGAGGCATCCCAGAACCTTCCCGAGTTTAGAGAGAGTGGGGGAGGGGGAGCCACAGGCAGCGGAAGCCTTAGCGTCGGAGTTGCAGGAAGTCCACGAACAGCTCAGGAGGCAGTTAGAACTCGCAAAACACGCATACAAAGTGCAGGCAGACAGACACAGAAGAGTTGGGGAAGACATACAGGTGGGAGACTGGGTCTGGTTAGCAGCGCAAGCAGTGCCGACCAGATCGTTAGCGAAGAAGAAGCTAGGACATAAGCAGCTAGGACCTTACCAAGTCCAGGCACAGGTCAATCCAGTGGCCTTCCGGTTAGCGCTTCCGGAGGGTTCCAGGATGCATCCGGTGTTCCATAGATCAGTGCTCACGCCCTACAAAGCACCTCATAGATTTCAGGAGCCAGACACAGCACCGGACCCGCCCAGAGAAGGGCCCAGACAGGGGGGGTTGCCAAGGAGGGGGCACATCAACGAGGTCACAGAGATTTTAGACTCGAGATGGGGGGAAGAAGGAGTAGAATATCTCCTAGCCAGAGAGGGTACCCCGGCCACTGCGAACAGCTGGGTTCCGGACTATGCTTTGGAGGAGCCTCTGCTCAAAGAGGAGTTTCATGCCCTCTTCCCACACAGGCCCATGCCAGCCGAGTATTTCGACGACTGGCTCTTCACAACCACTCTTTCGGCCAGCACATTCCAGGGGTTCGACTCGGACGAAGAACAGGCCCCAGTCCCGAGCTCCCGGGTGGGTTCGCCACCGGGGTCTGCCTCAGACAGCTCTTATTGGTGGGACGATCGACCAGAGGAGCAGTGGCGCAGGAAGTGGCTGAGTGGTCCTTGGCTGGGATCACCCGAAGAGGGGGAGGGGGGCGAGACGGACATGGACGTGTTGGGGGAAGACGTGGGGTTCGAGCACGGAGACAGAGAGATGAAAGCAGAGGAGAGAGATGTCGACGAGTACATGGGGGACGAACTGTATCCTGCACGCACCCCCGCTACGACGGAGCACCCAGTACCCACACCGGAAGGAGGGGAGGGGGGAAGGGGGGGCTTCGAGGGGGGGATGGATGTCAGGGGTTCAGGAGCAGAGGGACAGGGAAGGGAGGAATTAGAGACCGAGGGAGAGGAATCCGAGGGAGAAGTCAGCGATGATAGCCGTCCGAGGTCTCTAAGTCTCTCCAGCGAATCAGAGGATTCACAGAAAGGGGCTCCCGTGATCAGAGCAAGGGGGTTGCCAAGGGGAACACCCCAGGAGGGAGGGGCCAGAGAGGGCTCAGAGAGCAGCAGCTGGAAATCGGGACCAGCTTCCCCACCGGAGAGCAGTAGGGGGGAGGAGCCCCAGGCATCGGGAGCAGGCAGCTCTCCGTCAGCGGAAGGACAGGAGTCAGGGTTAGCCACGCCTGCATCAGAGAGCGAGGAAACGGTCAAAAGGAAGGTCAGGGGCAGCGCGCGCGCGCCAAGTTCAAATGTACAAGAGGGTGGCGCCATAAGCAGCCCGGAGAGGGAGCCGGGTCCCAAAGCCCGCCGAAGAGAGGGGGAGGAGTCCGAGGGGTCCGCATCCGAAGCGTCCAGGAAGGAAGGCACCCAGGGGGGTAGTAGGACCCAGAGGCGGAAGGAGAAACGCAGAAGGTGGAGTAAGGCTAGAGTGTTGAACTGGTGTACAGGGGGCGGAGACTCAGATGAGGCTTTGCTGGTCTAGGGTCTAGACGTAGAGATGCACGCTAGGGTTTGAAAATGGGAACTAAACTTCAATAAAGACTTTGTACAGTTCCGCTGGCTAGCGTTGGTCTTCTGTGAGCTGGGACCTGGAGGCAGTCTCTGACATTTACCAACACAAAAGATGGCCAGGCTGCCCAAGTGAGCAATCCCTGGCCATCGTCAGGTATCCTGGCAGACGATTTCTGTTCTAGACCACCTCCTTCTGTGATGTATGTATGATGTTTTTGGGGATGGTCATGAGCTACAGGGTGGGCAATTTCAAAAGTCTATATAAGGGCTTGCACACCATTGTTCTGGGTTCCTCCTCCCTCCTGCATGTGGTGAGTGAGGACCCTGTTGCAACAGCTTTAATAAAGATCAGGCTTACTATTCAATATTCTCTGGCTGGTCTCTGTTATTTTCACCTACCGATAGGGAACCCACTTAAGGACACTATATGGGCTCTTGGATACACTTGGATAAGGGAAAAGGATCAGATTTTGTTTACATCAACACACACCTTGATTATAGAGAAAAAGGGATCCCTAACTATGCCAAAAGTATGGAGAGTGAGTGCAACAATTTGTGACAGTTTCACACGAAAAGAAATAAAAATAGGGGAGGAGTACATGTGATCTATTGGACGTGGGTGGCACTGTGGATTAAACCACAGAGCCTAGGACTTGCTGATCAGAAGGTCAGCAGTTTGAATCTCTGTGATGGGGTGAGCTCCCGTTGCTTTGTCCCTGCTCCTGCCAACCTAGCAGTTCGAAAGCACGTCAAAGTGCAAGTAGATAAATAGGTACCACTCCGGCGGGAAGGTAAACAGCCTTTCCGTGCGCTGCTCTGGTTCACCAGAAGTGGCTTAGTCATGCTGGCCACATGACCCGGAAGCTGTACGCCCGCTCCCTCGGCCAATAAAGCGAGATGAGCACCGCAACCCCAGAATCGGCCACGACTGGACCTAATGGTCAGGGGTCCCTTTACTTTTACATGTGATCTTGGAGCAAGCGGAACACAAAGACATTGATTTGAGATCTGCGCCTTCTACAAGAGTTAAGCTCCCATCTTCAGAACCCTATGCCAGGAAGGCAACAGTCTCGCACCCATTCTTTGGTCTGTGAGCCAGAAAAGTGAGGAGTGGTCCTTCAAATCACAGTGGAGCTAAGGGGGGTTCCTGATAGGGCTCTGAGCTGACTTAGATAGAAAATTCAGGCTTTAAGTATAGTTTAAACCCAAGTAAACTCTATGGAAATGGGAGAGGGCTTTGTTTAGTGAGTGAATAACAACACACCCAAGTCCTTTGAATTATTGTTTCTTCTTTCTAGTGCACTATTACAAGAGACCTTTAGAGTCATCTAGTCCAAATCTTTGCAAATGCAAGAATCGCTACCAAAGCATCCATGACTGATGGCCATCCAACCTCTGTTAAAAACCTCCAAGGTATTAGAGTCAATATTTAGGATGGGAAACTACTATCCTGATTCAAGCCTAAGCAACAATTTAAATCAACAGCATAGTCTATTGCCACAAACAGCTAAAAACATGATGATGCCATAACAGGCCTGGGTTTGAATTTGTTAGTATTGCTGAAACTCACTTGTGCATCCTATTTAAGCGATGGGGTCCCCCCCACCATGGTAATTGTCAGGGTTAGTAAAAACGACATTGGAGAGAGGTGGAAAGATTTGAGTTGCATCTCAAGCAAGGAAACAAACAGAAACAAAGATTAGCAACAGGTGAAGGTTTCTAGAAACCACAAGACTTATGCAGTGGAGTTGAAAGCCCCAAGAAACCCATCAGCAGCAATTGAAGGAGAGGGAAGTGGTTTGATGAGGGCCTAACATTTTCTGTGTGTTTAAAAGAATTTTCCACATGTCTAGCTCTTTCATCACATATATATACACCACTTCCTCATAGTTGCCTCAGGCACTCAGTGGTGGCTCATATGCACTGGGGACTATTTTCCAGGGACAGTCCTGGAATTACAAAAGCCATTGTTGTCCCATCCCCAGCTCTGACCCTTCTTCCCCTGGGAGTTCCCCAAGCGGTCCCTCCCATCTCTCCTCTGCATCCAGATGGAGGAGAAATTTGATTTTGTTTGCATTTTAATGAGTAACTACCTGATTTGTACTTCTCAAATCAATGTGTGAACTGACATGGCTTTCCTTCAAACTATGCATTTTCCCAAATTTTGCAAAGTACAGTACATATAAAGAGGCATATTAAGAGAAAATTGCATAGGAATGCATATATTAGTGAAAATAGCATATAAATATGCATTGTATTGGGAGAAAATGTTTGCAAAAAATGTAGATTAGTCAAATGTGCATATAAAAATGTGTTTACATGAAAATGCTAGTTAATTCTGATGCAAATTTTTAAGAAGAAACTTGCAAATTGCTGCAAAAATGCAAACTGAATTTAAGATTGAGAACATGAGGAATGGAATTGACTGCAGTGTGGAGCTTACTTCCAAGAAAACATGCATTGAATCTGGTTGCATGGAACCATTCCACTGGCCTTTTCTGTTCCACTCTTGTAAATCTGTTCAGGATTTTAATCCTGTTCAACCTAGCGGAGATATTTTCCACTGTGCTGTGTTTGCAGAAGGCTCAGCCTTCCTCCTCCTCCTAGTCTTTTGAAGGTGTGTATGTGTCTCATAAAAACAAAAACTGATAGACTAAAGGCTGAAGCCATGCCCTAAGGAACACAATAGAGGCTGCATCAGTCCAGTGCTTTTTGAGACAAAGGATATGTTCTTATCAAGACAGAATACCTTTGAAAGCTGTCTTTGTTTCACCTTGGCAAGATTAAGAGCAATAAAAACTTTTATGCAGTGTAAGAGCTTAAGAAGAGTCCTGCTGGATAAGGCCAATGGCCCATCCAGTCTAGCAGCCTGCTCTCAGCATGCCAGTCGGCAGAGGATGAACACAATCGCACTCTCCTGTTCAATATCTCCAGCAATTGCATATCCTCCAACTGTTCTCTAATGAAAATTGTTGTTGTTGTTGTTTGTTGTCTAGTCGTGTCCGACTCTTTGCGACCCCAGGGACCAGAGCACGCCAGGCACTCCTGTCTTCCACTGCCTCCCACAGTTTGGTCAAACTCATGTTTGTAGCTTCAAGAACACTGTCCAACCATCTTGTCCTCTGTTGTCCCCTTCTCTTTGTGCCCTCCATCTTTCCCAACATCACGGTCTTTTCCAGGGAGTCTTCTCTTCTCATGAGGTGGCTAAAGTCTTAGAGCCTCAGCTTCAGGATCTGTCCTTCCAGGGAGCACTCAGGGCTGATTTCCTTCAGAATGGAGAGGTTTGATCTTCTTGCAGTACATGGGGCTCTCAAGAGTCTCCTCCAGCACCATAATTCACAAGCATCAATTCTTCAGCGATCAGCCTTCTTTATGGTCCAGCTCTCACTTCCATATACCACTACTGGGAAAACCATAGCTTTAACTATATGGACCTTTGTTGGCAAGGTGATGTCTCTGCTTTTTAAGATGCTGTCTAGGTTTGTCATTGCTTTTCTCCCCAAAAGCAGGCGTCTTTTAATTTTGTGGCTGCTGTCACCATCCCAATGAAAATAGAGACGTTCTATTCTACACCAGGAAGCTTCTCCCACATTTGATCTCGCCACATACATAGATGTCATATACATGTATACATCTGCCACTTTGAGCCAATTACAACCTCTCAGCTTAACCTACCTCACAGGGTTGTTGCAAAGAAAAAAATGTGTGAGGGAAGGGATCATGTAGAACACATTCAACAGATAAATGGAATTAAATAAAAATTTAGCTGTAAACTGCCTTGAGTCCCTGTCAGGGAAAAAGGCAGGAAACAACAACGGAAACTGAGAAAAATCAGGAACCTACCAGACAGGAAATCCTATTGAGCTCAGTAGGGCATAGTTCTAAGTAAAAATGCTTAGGATTGCAGTATAAGGCTTCCCAATCTCTACGCCATTCGGTGGGATTTCATTTCTTCACGTGCCAAATTCAGACATACTGTACAAAACTTTTCCTCAACCAAAGTTTGGCTTTCATGATGTGTTTTTTCTGCTCTTACTTTTCTACATTATATGCTCTCTCTCTCTATTGGAAAATACAGAGTTTTTTCTAAAAAAAATGTTTAGGGATACTCTCATTTTCCTACTCATATTGAAATACTGCCCCTCAATGAGGCCAAACTTAGATTCACAAAATGTTTAGGGGTATGCGCCCCCCCCAAAAAGCACTGGGGAAATACAACTCTGCATTGCTATGTTTTGTAATTTTGATTGCGTTTTTTCTTGTTTGTACTTTTAATTTTACTATTATGTACTGAGTTGAACAGGATCCAAAATGCAGCAGTCTGATTGGTCCTAGAACAATAGGATTCAGAATGCAGCAGTATGATTGGTCCGCAGGAGCCACCCAATCCAGCTCCAGGTGGAAGTGAATTCACAACTAGATTGGCCTGCAGGAGAATCCCGGAGTTAGCCAATCACGTGGGGCCCATTGTGTAAATAATGTATATAAAGCAGATATTGTGGGGGAACTTCCATTCCTCCTCACCACTATGAGCTGAATAAAGAGAATGAAATCCACTCTCGATTCCGAGTACCGTATATTTCATTTACATGAATAAAAAACTTCATTTTTCAACCACAGGTTGTAAATATATTTAGTGGCCTGCATTTCTGTTCTGCAATGATTCTTTGTTTCATTAAACATCCCTACCTCCAGCTACAGGCCTGCTTTTGCTTCTGTTTATTTAGAAACTGGCCCAGTGATTGAAATATAATCCCATAATGTGCTTGCCATGTGCCACCGTGACCAAAGGCTGCAACTTTTGTTGCTGCACACTTTTGTTTAGCTTGGCATAATTTAATTCTAAAACTTGCCAGTTGAACCTCTTGCTTTCCCTAATGCCCAGCTTTTATTTTATTTTTCACTCTGTCGAAGCTGATACAATTTCTTCTCCAGGCTTTCTGCTGTGGTGCTTGGCTGCCCTCTAGCAGTGACAGATATATATATATTGCCAGAATCAATTCAACCACAATACAACTGATGGTGATCACACAATTGCCTCATTTTCTCATATGATGTTTGGGCACATGTGGCTCATATATTAATCACCCCACATGCTCTTCCTACCAGCTTGTGATTCCCTGATGATGTTCTATCATATCTGCCAACACATTATGTTGTGTTGCTCCGTCGTGAGCTGATTTAGGAGCTAATTTTTGTGAGTGTTTCTGTGTGGTGCAGTGGATAGTGTGTTGGAGTTGGATTGGGTTGATGAAGAAAGGAGGAAGGCCCAGGTTTAGATCTTTGTTTAGTGGGAAAGGATTTTGAGGCAGACATCCTGACCCACACCTAGCAGAATCAGCAAGAGGGCCCACAAACACAGCAGGGCTTGTGTGCCACATTTTGAAGTACAGTACTGTATCTGGGATGCAGGTGGCACTGTGGGTTAAACCACAGAGCCTAGGTCCTGGAAATTTATGAAGGGTAATTTAAAAGAAATGGAAGTGGGATTGGGCTTTGAGAATGGGATTGAGGTGATATATTCAGAACAAAAAGCTAAATTGATAGTTAACAATGTGGTTACTGAAGAGTTTAAAATTGAAAAAGGAACACGACAAGGCTGCCCTATTTCCCCTTTGCTATTTATTTCTGTTCTGGAGGTGCTCCTGAATATGATTAGAGGGGACCGGTTGGTGGAAGGAATTCAGGTCGGAGAGAAACAATATAAACTTAAAGCTTTTGCAGATGACCTAGTTTTGACCCTGCAGGAGCCAGAATCTAGTACGAAAAGAGTATTACAATTGATCCAAGACTTTGGTCGGGTGGCAGGATTTAAACTAAACAAACAGAAAACTAAGGTATTGGGAAAGAACTTGACAGATACAGAGTCAGAACGGTTTCAGAGAGAGACAGAACTAAATGTGGTTAAAAAAGTAAACTTTCTTTGTTAGGCCGAATTGCTGCGATCAAGATGAATGTATTGCCAAAAATGCTGTTTTTATTTCAAACACTACAGATTGTGGACAAGACGGAGTGCTTCCGGAAGTGGCAGAGAGATTTGTCTGGCAGGGCAAAAAGCCCAGAATTAAGTTTAAGATATTAACTGATGCGAAAGATAGAGGGGGCTTTGCCCTGCCAGACTTAAAGTTGTATTATGAGGCCGCAGCTTTTTGCTGGCTAAAAGATTGGCTACTTCTTGAAGACACTGATGTATTGGATTTGGAAGGTTTTAACAATGCGTTTGGATGGCATGCATACTTATGGTATGACAAGGTTAAGATCAATAAGGCCTTTAAGAACCATATTGTCAGAAAAGCAGTGTTTAATGTCTGGACAAAATATAAAGACTTATTGGAAAACAAAACTCCAAGGTGGCTATCACCATTGGAGGCTAAGGCCCAAAAAAGACCCAATATGGAGGCCAACTGGCCAAAATATTGGGAAATACTAGAAAAAGATGGAGACAATTGGAAATTGCAGAGTTTGGAGAAAATGAAGGATAAAGTGCGAGACTGGTTACATTACGCTCAGATTAAAGAAGTTTTTTAAAATGACAAGAAGTTAGGGTTCCAGGTGGAGAAATCGAAATTGGAAACAGAAGGTTAGAACCGAAGACTAAGGTACTTTCTAAAATGCATAACTTGCTGCTAAAATGGAACACTCAAGATGAAATGGTTAAATCAGCTATGATAAGGTGGGCACAGGACATTGGGCATAACATTATGTTTGAGGACTGGGAAAGGTTGTGGACTAATGGGTTGAAGTTTACTGCATGTAATGCTCTGAAAGAAAATGTAATGAAAATGATTTATAGATGGTACATGACCCCAGTCAAACTTGCAAAAATATACCACCTGTCTGATAACAAATGCTGGAAATGTAAAGAAAGTGAAGGAACATTCTTCCACCTCTGGTGGACATGCCCTAAAGTGAAGGCTTTCTGGGAAATGATATATAATGAACTGAAAAAGGTATTTAAGTATACCTTCACTAAGAAACCAGAGGCCTTCCTTCTGGGTATTGTTGGCCAAGGGGTGGTAAAGAAGGACCGAACATTTTTTATGTATGCAACAACAGCAGCAAGGATACTCCTAGCGAAGCACTGGAAAAGTCAAGATTTTCCCACACTGGAAGACTGGCAGATGCAACTGATAGACTACATGGAACTGGCCGAGTTGACCGGCAGAATCCGAGACCTGGGAGAGGAGAGGACGGAAGAAGACTGGAAGAAATTTAAGATTTATTTACAAAAACATTGTAATTTGGTTGAATGTTAAGCAGGTTGCTAAATCATAAATAATTGAGCACCACTAAACTAGATAGTGGTGGACGCAGGTGGCACTGTGGGTTAAAGCCTCAGCGCCTAGGACTTGCCGATCGAAAGGTCGGCGGTTCGAATCCCTGCGGCGGGGTGCGCTCCCGCTGCTCGGTCCCAGCGCCTGCCAACCTAGCAGTTCGAAAGCACCTCCGGGTACAAGTAGATAAATAAGGACCGCTTACCAGCGGGAAGGTAAACGGCGTTTCCGTGTGCGGCTCTGGCTCGCCAGAGCAGCGATGTCACGCTGGCCACGTGACCCGGAAGTGTCTCCGGACAGCGCTGGCCCCTGGCCTCTTAAGTGAGATGGGCGCACAACCCCAGAGTCTGTCAAGACTGGCCCGTACGGGCAGGGGTACCTTTACCTTTACCTTAAACTAGATAGAATTAGGAATACAAGTGAGACTGAGAAAATATGAACCATTTGGAGAACTATTAGATTATAAATTAAGTTTGTGGGATATAAAATGCAAATAAGATGATAAATTGCTGGCAAAAATTTCTTAAAGATGAAAATGGGAGCGGGTGACGTGAGGAAGTCCAAAGAAGTTGTGAAAATATGTTATGACATATGGTGTATTGTGAGTTATCTATGTATCTATATTGAAAACCTTAATAAATATTTTATAAAAAAACAACAACCACAGAGCCTAGGACTTGCCGATCAGAAGGTCGGCGGTTCGAATCCCCACGACGGGGTGAACTCCCGTTGCTTGGTCCCTGCTCCTGCCAACCTAGCAGTTCGAAAGCACGTCAAAGTGCAAGAGCGGGAAGGTAAACAGTGTTTTCGTGAGCTGCTCGGGTTCACCAAAAGTGGCTTAGTCATGCTGGCCACATGACCCGGAAGCTGTATGCCGGCTCCCTCGGCCAATAAAGAGAGATGAGTGCCGCAACCCCATAGTTGGCCACGACTGGACCTAATGGTCAGGAGTCCCTTTACCTTTACCTTTACTGTATCTAACGTCATGCACATTACCATTGTTAACGGAGAAATCTGAGGGCTCCCTTGGACAAAAAAAACAACAACCCAAGGACACCAGCCAGGAATACCAGAGCAAAACAGCAACAAGTAGGCTTGGTCTTTATTGAAGACTGTCGCGACAGGACTCCCACCTGCCACAAGGTGGAACAAGATGGAAGCCCCGTTCAAAAGAGAACCCAAACTTTTATTAGCTGCTTATCCCCATGTTACACCCGCCCCCAAACTACATCATTCATACATCATGGTTACACCATGAAAGGGGAGGTCTGGTGGCAGTAATCTGAGCATCCTGGACCCTGCCCCATGGTTCTACTTGCCCTCCACCAAACACCCATCAAGTGTAACAAAAGAGATATTTACATTTTCCCATTTCCCAGCCAAGTTAATCACACCCTTTTGTCTTCATCTGGGTTTGTTATTTCTGGAATGGCTACCTGTCTGGGACTCAGGTATCAGGATGCCAGGGATTATCACTCAGCTGAGTAGCTGAGCTCACATGTCTATATGAATTTCTTAAATTTTCCCTGTGAGCCAGTACATAGATACATTTATCAGTGAATTGTTACATTTGGTATCATGCAGCAAAGGCCTTTTGAATAGATAGGAAGAAACTGTGATGAAGTGTTTTGTGGGGACAAATCACAAAAGTCACAAAAGTGATTGTGTTGATTTTGGTAGTGGGCTGCATGTGCATGATATCTGCTGGAGGGGCAACCCCCCCAACCTATACATAAATTCCTGCAACACCATCAAAACGAGTGCTGGTAAGGAGGTTATTTAAGACTAGAGTCTAACATAATTGAATTGCTTCACTGCTTAGTCAAGATTATTGCAATTGTGCCCATTGTTTTCTGGAACTTGTCTCTGATAACTCACTGCTGGTCACTATTCCCACCCCCACCTTTTAAAATGCCGATTTTATTTATTTTAATGGAACAGAAGGTAAATTTTGAGAAAACAATTGTTACCACAGTAAACAACAAACAATTTTTCCTGATAAAACTACAGACTTTTATCATACCATGTGTTACAAGTTTCATTCGATTCCTCTAAGAGATCAAGCCGCATTTTCCTATGAGTACTGGGTAGATTCCTGCCACAGTCTGAACAATTTATGTATTCAATAAACATTTGCCATATGCTATAAGATAAATTTTGAGTTAGATAGAGTTGTCATTCTTCAGGTTTTTTTTATCAGGATGGTCGGTCCATCACCACAACATACTCTTTTTGAAGGGAGCTTCAGGATTCTATTCCGACCCTGAAGAGCTTCTACCAGTCAGTGTAAACAATACTGAACTACATGGGCCAATGCTCTGACTCAATATAAGACAGCTTCCTCTGTCTCTCTCCCTCTATGTCACCCCCGACTCCAGCCTGGTCATTTTATATATAGTTTAATCCCTGGCAGTTGGATTTAGAGGACACCATCACCTTGCTGGTAACAGACTCCAAATTATTTTTAATATGATTTGAGCTTTTTGGTTTCCATGCTTATTCAGTATCCAGCTATAGCCTGAAACCCAAACAATACATTATGAGAAATTTGTGGCACCCCCTTCTCCCTTGCACATAGAAAATTAGCAGGTCGTGGAGTGGCTAGGTCAACTTACTTCACTTTGAGAGATAGCTTTCTATGTGAACTTTTTTTTTTTGAGGAGGGAATGGAGGAATATTCATGGACCCTTTGTTGGGTCCATGCACCACATAATAGCCCTTAATTCAAGGCACCAGGTCAGCAAAAGCTCCTTCTTTTAATTATTTTTGAGACTGGAAGCAAGTATGAAATGGATTTTCTATCTGCCAGTTAATTAGCACCCAGAAAACAAAGACTGCTGGAGGATGAAAAAGCACTAATTAACAGGCTCCTTTTGGACTTTTTGGGGTGGAAAAAAAAGAACAAACTTGTGATGACTGGGACTGAAGAATGGGAAAACACTGCTGAGCAGATTGAGAAATAGTTGGATATTATATTGGAACACAGCTAGATGTTATCCTGGAGTGTATATATTGAATACAGTGGTACCTTGGTTTACGAACTTAATCCGTTCCGGAAGTCCATTCTTAAACCAAAACCGTTCTTAAACCAAGGTGTGCTTTCCCTAAAGAGGCCTCCTGCCACCGGTGCCCTTCCACCGTTTGGATTCTGTTCTTAGACCGAGGTAAAGTTCTCAAACCGGGACACTATTTCTGATTTTGTGGAGTTCTTAAACCGGACTGTTCTTAAACCAAGGTACCACTGTACTTTGAATAATTTTTATGTACATAATTGGTAGATGGAGAATGGGAAGCCCTTCTTATTTCTTATCTCTCTTCTATGACTTCTAATTCTTGTTTTCTTCTGCTAACTCTATATTTATGTTTTCTTCTTTGATGTTTCCTATTTTGGATTAATGAAGATACACACAAGAAGGTAATGGATGGAAGATAAAGGGCCCTGCGTGAGGGAAAGGGTAGAGAGGATCTTTGAAGGTGGGAGGCTGGGGAGAAAAGGGGGAAGCTCCCAAGTGGGGGCTGTGAGGGCTCACCCTTCTTGTGTGTAATAAAGGTTAAGACACAGGCTTGATAGAGGGCTTTGTATTAATTTCTACTTCATCATCATATTTCTCTTATTGTCTCTTTGCTTTATTTTAATTTAGCTTAGTTTGGCTTTTTGTATTCTGTGTTGAAAACTTTCAATAAAAAAATCGATTTTTTTTAAAAAAGCAGCATTCTTAGGCTGATGTGCAGACCAGTGAGGGCGGGGACGTCTGCACATGATGCCTGTACTGTAATCTGATTTGTTTCCCTGCAATGAACTCCTGTTCACTGAATATGTGATTTCGTAATTTTTACAGCATTCCTGTGATTGAAGCTGTGTTGCTGGAGTGGTTACAAGCATTGCTGCAGTTGTTTTACTGCCTCGGGTCACCTTTTGATCTTATACTTTGTATTGGTATGCTGCTTTATAGTCCTCTTCTCGTTTCTTTATAAAATTATTAACAATTAATGGGGAAATAACCTCTGGTTGAAAACGCATGTGCGTTTTAACGTTTACCTTAAGCGGGACCAAAAAAATATTGAACTGCTAGGAGCTTGCTAAAGGCCGAAATTCAACTTGTAAAGCTGGCACTCAGGAAAGCTTCACCCGTTGAATTCCTGCCTACTGGGCCTCCAAGTTCAGTGCGTGAGTAGAAATGTGTCAACGTTCGTGCGTAAGTAGTGCAAACAATCATCCCCCACAGTAGAGGAGGAGGATTTTGGGGCGTGTGTGTTTGCGGAGGCTGAGGGGTCGGGATGAGGCCTTGACCAGCGAGAGGAGCCAACGAGCTCTAAAGCGGAGCCGATTCAGCTCTTTAAAAACAAGGTCTAAGACGCGCCCGCCCACTTCGCGCGTCGTTCGCAAGAGCGCATGCTCCCAAACAATGAAAGAAAAATCCTCCCAAAGGAAACACCGAGACTCTCCTATCATTTTTTTTTTTGCGTGCGCGCAGGCACTTGGCTGTGCGCACGCGCACCCGTCGCGCCTCCCCGAAGGTCAATTTTTCTTTCTCCCCCCACAAAAAACCACACCCCTAGCATTGCCCTTTTCCCGCTCCGCCTCTTCTCCCCCGGCTACTTCGATGATTGGTTCCTTTCCTGGTTATCACTGTCAACGGAACTCTCTCTTTTTTTTTTGTTTCTCATTTTTATTTTCTGGGTTGGCATCAGCCGCTCGCCTGTATTCTTTCCGCCTCCTCCCCTCCCCTGCTTGGAGTGAGGCGATTTTCTCTGCGTGTGTGTGTGTGGCCGGTTTTTTTGCGACACGACGTTGCGGCTCTTCTTCTCACCGCCCCCCTCCCCTCCTCCCGCCTCCCTCCGTCAGTAGTGGGCGGGGAAACCCCGTGTAAGGGGTGGCCGCCATCTTGGACAGAGTGTGTTGTGCGAGCGGATTGAAAGGAGCAGAGGAGGGGCGGTGGCGAGTGGCAGTAACAGCAGCGAGGGACGAGTGGGGGTGGGGGAAAAAAGAAAGAAAGGAGAGGAGCTCGCTGCGCGCGCGCAGACACAGGCCCCCACCTCCCCACCCACAATACCCAGAGCACGCGTAAGGCGGTGGTGGGGCCGGCGCCAGACCGAGTCTCGAACCCGGAACGAGAAGGGGAGGAGACCTCCCTTGTTGCTGCCGCCACAGCCGGAACCAAGCTGCCCAGTCACCAGTCCCTCGGACCCAGGTAGGTTTGTCGAGGCCTAGCCGGGTTTCAAGGCCTCGCGCGGGGTTGCCTGGCAACCGGAGCCTGGGTGGGGGGGGCACTTGACCCCTCCCTCTCTTGGCTGGGTGGTGGTGAAGGGGGGCTTTTGAGGGAAGGGTCTGCGGTGAGTCTTGAGGGCGGCTAGGCCTCCTCCTTCTTTGTATTGCGTGTTAGAGGCCTGCGGGTGCCCAGGCCTCCCCTCCCTGCTCACCGCTTTGCAGGTGGGCCCACCACACCCAGCTCCAGAGGAAAAGGGGAGGCCTCCGCCCGTGCAAAACCGCCGCTCACGTTTGCCTCCCTTGGAGGTGTGCCCTTTTCCTCTCTCTTAACTTGGCGGGGTGGGATTGAAAGACTCCCACCCCGATCCCTTCCCGTTTTGGCCCCCGCCCCTACCTGTGCATGTTTATTCGGGTGTTGCTCTTGCACAGGTGTTGCCCTCCCGGATAAGGTGGGCTGGATCCGGACTTGGTCCTGTTCAGAGCAAGCCCCACCATAATCCTGCGGGGCTTCAGCATCGTTGACTTCAATTGCCAGCTTGAGCTCGATGGGCCTGAGTCAGGGGGAGGATGTGAGGAAGAGCCCTGCTGGATGAGGCCAAGGGAGGCCTATGTAGCCCAGCCTCTCTTTCTCACAGGGGCTAAGGGGATGCTTCTGGGAAGGCTACAAGCAGGGTCCGAGTGCAACAGCCCTCATTCCTTCTTGTCACCCCCAGCAACTGGTGTTCAGAAGCGTACTTGCTCCCAAGAGTAGGGAAGGAACATAGCCATTGATAATCCTACCTTTCATAAATGTGCCTAATCCTCTTTTAAAGCCAACTCAAGAGGCCACCACTACCTCTTGAGGTGAGAATTCCATAGTTCAGCTCTGGGCTGTGTGAAGAAATGATTTTGTTCTGCTCTGTCTGGGCTTTCCCAATACTTAAGTTCTAGTATTTTATGAGAGAGGGAGAAAGACTTCCTCTTTTATCCATTTTCTCCACATCTAAGTATTGAAAGATGCATATCCCACTGGGCTGGATGAGCCTTGTCTCCCCACACCCCGTGAACAAAAGTAAGGGTTGCAGCCTAACATGGCTACTCCTGGCTTTAATAGATGCTCCTCTGTGTGGTATTTGCTTCTTGCACTACACAGATTCTAAGTTGTTGAGCCCTGTGTCTCAAATATTGATAAGTGCCTTGTAGAGTGAATAATGCTGCTACTAGGGAGTGTGGTGCTCACTCCGGGTGTATTGGTGGGTGGTCTTTATTCCCATGGAATCTAGGTGTATTGTTAAGTGTAACTGCCCTGCTAGAGGGTGGAATATGTATGCGTGTAGCTTATATAGGCCTAATTTCTTGCAGGGCGCAAGGAGGAAAAAATATAGGGAAAGTGGGTGGCAGAAAGAGAGAGAGAAAGGAGTACCCCCACCAATATTTTCTTTTTGATGTGGCCCATTTTGGCTCTGGGTTTACCAGTTGCCAGTGTACAGGCTCTTTTGATTACTTCTGAGCCCTTGATAGAAAAAAGGTTGTTCACCCATATATGGCAAACTTCTTATTTGAACTCTTTATGTGGGTCTTGAGGTCAGCCCATCTCTAAGTCTAGGGGGATAATATGACACAAATCCAATAGATGTGTATCTGATTTGTATGCAGATTAATGATAGGTGCTTATTTCTATAACAATTTTGTTATATGCACCTGTAAGTGTCAGGGTGTGTCTGAGGCACATCACCATTTATGACCAGTCTGCTTGAAAAGGCATTGTGGAAAGGCCTGTTATGCAAATGCGTAAGACAGGCATTGCAGACATTGCATTCTATGTGAATGCGTGTGTGTTTCATGCATGATGTTTTAATACATGGTGATAGGCTCTGTGATGATGAGAAAAGCTTGTGTGCCTTTAATTTGCACATTTGTACAGTTATATGCACTGGGAATCTATTACGCAGGGGAACATCATGCAAATTTCCCTTGTTTGTTATCTAGACACCGTGTGTGTCCATGCACACATGCACACAATTTATAGCTCTGTAAAAGTGCTCATTATGTGCTAGTTGTATTATGGTGGCATACAATACAGTGAAGAATGTGCATTTTATCTGTGGCTTGAATAACAAATAGAAAATGTCTGAGATAGCGTAGTTGGGCTGCAGCCCTATACCCACTCACCTGGGAGTAAGCCCAAATGAACTTAATTGAAATAGATTTGCATAGAATTGAACTGTAAAATTTGGATCTGAACTTAAAAGGGTACCAAGTGGCAATATGTGCATCATTTACTAGCGCTCTAATTTTCACAGTTTAGGTTGTGCAATCCTTACTATATAACTAACTGTAGTAGTACTTCCTCAGTAAGAGAAATAGCAGATTAAGTGCTTCTGTTTCTTAATGTGTAGGATGAACTGGGTGCATTCCTCCCTCTCTCATACTGTATGTAAACAGTAGATCCTTAATGAGGGATAGGCTGTGCTTGTTTATACACTCACTTTTTCCTATGAGCATTCAGGGTGAATGTAAGTAAGCCTTTAATATGTACACTTTAAGTTGAAATTGACATGGCAGTCGATTGCTAATAATGAAAAGGAATTATTATTTCATATTAGAGAGAGCAAAGTTTTGTTTTATGGCTTTGTATAGTTAGAAAAAGAGTTTAATGTGGCAAGGGGAAATCCTGGAATATATTTTTCACTCTTATCAGCAGGGTCTTTTAGAAAGCTTCATAGAAGGGAACTCTCCAAAAAGTTTGATTTATGGTTGCTAAGGCATCCGCATTTACCCTGCTTACATGCAGTTGTTTTTTCTTTCCACTGAAATGGCAGCTTTCTAATGAAATACTCAAAAGAAATCTCATTGAACTCAGATTCTAAGAACTCATGCTTATGTGAAATCCTTTGAGTTAGTTTCAGGAACTTCAACAGACACGAAAAAGAATCAAATGAGAATTGTCATCTGTGCATCCTAGATGTGTGTGCATCCTGGAGTGTGACTGCATGTATGTGTGAGAATAGCTTTCCCCTGTACTGTATCTGCCTTTCCATTGGATATCTGCCTTAAACTCTACATTTTGGGGAAACCTTGTCAGATTCAATTGCTGTGCCTCCATCTTGATGTCTGTGCTTAGAAATGGAAGTGACTGCATGTATTTTAATTTAGTTGGTAATGAGCATCTTGATTTTCACACAACACTAAGCCATAGTTTATTAAGCTCTGATTTATTAAACCATGGCTTAGCAATGGTCTGCCAATTAACTAGAATTTGAAGCCTTTATTATTGGCTTACAAACCTGGTGTTAGGTGTGAACAGCAGGATTTTTTTGCTCATTGCACACTAGATGCTCACCTAGCTAAAGGCATGAGGTAAGAGCAGAGGTAAGCCATGTCTTGTTCAATCATCTGTGGGACAACCCGTGGTTAACTTGTGTTATTAACTAAGGCTTTAGTGAACCATGGCTTAGCATTATGTACAAATGTGGCCAGTGCTAGAGAGTTCATATTTTTTCCTATACTGATGTATGTGTTGTGGATTCATAACATTTAACATTCATAACATTTATTTGGATCATAAACTTTCTAAAAGGACAGTGGTGCTGTTACTACAGGCATACTTATGCAACGGTCATGCTTTTATACAGAGTTCTTATCTAAAACTGCTTTTTAAAGCACAGTTGGGAATAAATTACATTGATCCAGTGTTAGAAACTGAGATATGAAAGCTAGGAGCTAAATGGCACCTTAAACCTAGATTATGGGTGCAACAACAGAATGTCTAGGCATACTTTTTATATAACAAGAATACAAAGCTAAAAATGAATGAGTGGCTAGAAGTGGGGAAGCAGAAAAGGTCCTCCTTTCCTTCCACTCTGCAGACAAACCCTGGATTCTCTCTGTACCCCCTTTCCTTCATATAAATATATCTTATATGAAGAGCCAGTGTGGTGTAGTGGTTAAGAGCGATGGACTCGTAATCTGGGGAACCGGGATTACCTCTCTGCTCCTCCACATGCAGCTGCTGGGTGACCTTGGGCTAGTCACATATTAAATGCCTATATAACTGATGGCAGAGACATCCACCTTGAGTGTCCAGTTCGCAAACCTAAGACTTACGGGTCCTGTAGATAACACTTTAACATTCACTACTTAAACCATCATAACTAACTGACTAGTATATTTCAAATTAAATGTTTTACTTGGGAGGAAGCCCCATTGAACTTGGTAGGGATTTACTTCTGAGTAACAGTGGCAATTTTAATCTGAAATCTTAGGCACAGTACTGCACCCAGAACTCAGAAACTGCTCGTGTTCATGAAAGTCTCGTCGCAAAATGCGCCTGGAACAATGGGAGTTTCGAACGCTGCATTGAGCTTGGTAGGACTTGAATAAGAATAGAGCTGCAAGTTGATTTAAGAGTACAGTGGTACCTCGGGTTACATACGCTTCAGGTTACATATGCTTCAGGTTACAGACTCCGCTAACTCAGAAATAGTTCCTCGAATTAAGAACTTTGCTTCAGGATGAGAACAGAAATCGCGCAGCAGCAGCGCGGTGGCAGCGAGAGGCCCCATTAGCTAAAGTGCTTCGGGTTAAGAACAGACCTCCAGAACAAATTAAGGTCTTAATGCGAGGTACCACTGTACAGGGGAACATTATTTCAAGTAATACTTGCTGCTTGAAATTTCTGAAGTTACACATTGGCCACACCCTAAGCTGCAGTTTAATGTAAAAGTATGTATCGTCCTGTGCCACTTCCATCACACAGGTTGAAGGTTCATATGCTGGAATGCTCCTTCACGTGCACTTATTCTCTCTCCCTTTCCCAGTGAAAAACGTCAGGATGAACCCAGCTTTTCTCCCAACATGCTAGTTTCTACAAAAGGAATCTCCTCCATCTAACTTATGATCCTCTCCTCTCCCAAGGTGGTTTAATGCGGACACAGGTTTTACAGTCTCAAAGAGAACAGTGTCTGTGATGTGTGCACATGTTGCCAGAATCTTATGCCAAACAGAATGCAACAGATGAATGTATTCTTTCCTGAGGTGTAAGTCAGTCAAAACATTCTTGCATGCTGTGGGAATCTTAATTCACTTTCCTTCAACAGCTCTGATTTGTGTATCATATATATTCAGAATATACACAGCTCCTTTCAACCACTTGTCAAAGATAGTAGGAGTTGCAATCCTACAAAGTCTTGAAGGGCTGCAGTTTACCTGTCTTATGTTCTCTTCTCCAGGAGTTAATGACTTCATTTGGATTTCATGGTAAACAGTGAAAGGGTTTGTGCGTTCCTGCTGCAGCTGGAGGGAGGAGCTTTCACTTACGTTTTTGATTAACCATAGTTTAGAGTCCAAACTCTAAACAGTGGTTAATCTTAACTGTGATTTGTTGGAACTACAAGCGAGTTTCATAAACAACGCTTTGGTGTTGGCTTGTTAAAAATCATAGTTAAGCTGGTTGCATTTGGGAGACAAATGCTAAGCTGCGCTTAATTAAAATAAAATGGAAGTGAAAGCTTCCAGATTATTCATTGTAGCTGTGCTAGAGGGGGAAGTGCAGGAACCTAAGCTTGTTCCTGTTGCAATAATAATTATATCCTGACAACCTAAAGTAGCCAAAAATAAATAAATAAATGACATTGTGTATTTATTAGCAGCCATAAGGATACAGCACCAGGTAATAGTTAAAAATCACCTTAGGTCATGGATATGCTCCCCAAATTTCCTCAGTACAGTACAGTCACACCTCATGTTACGTTTGCTTCATGTTACATTCTTTCAGGTTATGTCCCATGGCAACGCGGAAGTACCGGAAAGGGTTACTTCTGGGTTTCGCTGCTTGCGCACGCGCACAAGGGCCAAATCGCACCACATACCTGCGCAGATACGGCGCTTCAGGTTGCGCTCTTTTCATGTTGCGAATGGGCCTCCAGAACGGATCCTGTTCGCAACCAGATGTACCACTGTAATTATAACTGTCACGACTACAGTTTTTGCACATTGTTAGGCTGTGGTCATAATAAAATCGCCTTGAAATCAGTGAGTTTCAGTCCTATTTGGTAAGGTAAGAATCCCCAGTAGTGTTAACTGGGATCAAAAATTGGACATGTTTGAGGCCTTTGTTAACACATTCAGTCAGTATTTGCTTTGTTTAGCAGTATTTGTTAATAACTGACCTGGAAACAAAAGTATTGATTTAGCCTATTAACTGAGGGTGGCTCCTCTGAAGAGGGATAGTGTTAATGTTGGTAATTAAAGGATGACCACTATCTAGGATTGCTTTGTACTACTGTTTAAAAGACAATCTTATGTATGAAACAGAATAAAGGCGCTAAGATCAATTAATGCTAATGTTCCCAGATTGTGGCTTATGAGCTTCATTCAGGTGGTCTGTGAATGTTCATAGTGATTTTCAATTTTATTTTTATTGCTTCTGTTATTTCTTATATTGTATTTTTTGTGTTACAATTTAAATTCTGCGGAATTTCAGTTGTCATACAATAAAATGCAATATAAGAAATAAAAATCAACAAAAAAACAATTGAAAATTATACAGCATCTAGCACAACACATTAAAATTCTTACAATGTACATAAAAAAAATCATTAAATGGTCTGCTAATACCCTTGGCCATATTCAAGAGGTCCATGGGGGAAACAAGTTTGGGAGCTCCTCATTTAGTGCTTATGAATGCAACTCAGAAGTAAAAAGGTGTATGTATGGAACAGAAGATGCTTTTGAAGATTTTTCCTCTACCAAGTTATTCTGATAATCTTCAGAGTTGGTGTTTATTTGTCTTGTGAGTGACTGCTGCAAAAAGTTAACAAAACCAAGTGTCATATGATACTCCCAATACGGGCTAGCCTCAGTTGGTGTCATTCATAAATACAGCAGGCTGTCATGTGTAACAATAAAACACTGACTTCGCTGTGGTATAGTGCACATGCTCTTCAGTGCAAAATTGATGAATTCAAATCAGGTGATGGAACAGGATCTTGTGCTTAATAGCTGAAGTTTGCTCTTGGGGAAATGTCTGAGTAGAAATTGAGGATGACATAAGAGCAGACTTTGAAGTTGCTGGTTTATCATAGCTATATAGTGGTACCTTGGTTCTCAAATGCCTTGGTTCCCAAACACCAAAAACCCGGAAGTAAGAGTTCTGGTTTTTAAATGTTTTCCGGAAGTTGAATGTCCGATGCGGCTGTCGGCTATTGTTTCTGGGGCGCCTGCACCACTCAGAAGTGTGCCTTGGTTTTTGAACATTTCGGAAGTTGAACAGACTTCCGGAACAGATTGTTTGATTTGTTTTTGCTATTTATTTTGCATTTTTGTTTTTGAGGCTTTTTGGTTAATTTGTTTTTGTGACTGTGTGGAACCCAGTTCAGCTACTGATTAATTGATTACAGTGGTACCTCGCAAGACGAATGCCTCGTAATACGAAAAACTCGCAAGATGAAAGAGTTTTTCGTTTTTTGAGTTGCTTCGCAAGACGAATTTCCCTATGGGCTTGCTTCGCAAGACAAAAACGTCTTCCAAGTTTGATTTTCAATGCATTCCTATGGGAATCCGTGCTTCGCAAGACGAAAAAACTTGCAGAACGAATTAATTCCGTCTTGCGAGGTACCACTGTATGTGACTGTCAAAATGAATAAAAGCTCCTCATCCAAACAATGACTATCATCAGTGCAGGTAAGGAAAAAAGTTAATTTTTATTTTATAATACAATGCATTGATTATTGCTTTCATTTTATGGATCAACAGTCTCGTTAGATTGTAAAATTCAGGTTAAATTGCTGCTTTAGGGGTTGTTTTTAAGAGTCAAGAAGAGATTAATCCATTTTGCATTACTTTCTATGGGAAAGTACACCTTGTTTTTGGAACGGACTTCCGGAACGGATTAAGTTTGAGAACCAATGTACCAATGTAAGTGATCCAGCAGTTGTACATTCTAGTATTATGTCTATGAGAGGGTATCCCATTTTAAATGATTACTGGTACCTGCTTCCAGCATTCAAAACTCCGAGAAAAAGGAGGACCTTTTTCTGCCTTCCCACTTCCAGCCACTCTGAAGACTGGAAAAGAGACCCTCTTAAGAATATTAGGTGGGCTGTCAGGGGAAGCATGGCTTTGTTTTTTGCAGCCTTCAAATGAGGACTAGACCATATGAAAAATGAATGTAAGATTTTAGCTGCAGTTCATTCATTTCCAGCTTTGTATTCTTGTTATAAAAAGTATGTCTAGACATTCTATTGGTGTGCCCATAACCTAGGTTTAAGGTGCCATTTAGCTCCTAGCTTTCTAACACTGCTACTTCATTCTTTTTTCCTTGACAGTTTGCAGCAAAGGAGATACTGCATTCTCCTTGGAAAATTTTAAACTTATTTCAGCAATACATTATACTGGGAGGGGGAGAGCTTATTTAACTTACTCATAGATCTTTTAGTGCTTTAGCTCACATGAATGTGCTCCCCATGGTAACATTAGCGACAATTGAAGTTTGCCTGGGTTTCCCCTTCCACTCACAGTTGTGGCTAATTTTTTTGGGGGGGGAATGAAAGGGATGGCATGTTTAGGTGAGAGTGAAGACTTTGGTTTCTTCTTCCACCCAAATTGTACCCTTCCCTCCCCCAGAAGAAGCCTTGATGGACCCCTACCCCAAACCCTTCTCCAGTAAAAGAATATACAGGTGGTATAGCGAAGGATGGGGGGGAAGATAGAGAAATAGAGGGAAGGGTAGGGTCACTGCTCTAATCCTAACCATGCCTACTGGAGGTCCGTTCTTAACCTGAAACTGTTCTTAACCTGAGGTACCACTTTAGCTAATGGGGCTTTCCACTGCCCCCGCGCAATTTCTGTTCTCATCCTGAAGCAAAGTTCTTAACCTGAGGTACTATTTATGGGTTAGCGGAGTCTGTAACCTGAAGCGTCTGTAACCTGAGGTACCACTGTATTCTCTTCTCCCCTGCCCCACCCCAAAAAGAGTCTTTGGAGCATACACAGCCTACTGCTGTCTCTATAGGAGAACCTTGGGGGGGTGGGCAGGTGTGGCATTTAATGCTTGTAGTACATCATAGCTGAGGAGTGATGGGTTGCATTTTGAGAGCTCCCCCCCCCAAACTTAGATTCCAGATTATCCTCCGTGTTCCCCCTCTTCCCATAATCAGAGTTTTCTATGGGGTGATCGACTTGATTTCTGTGGGGAGCTACTGGGGTGGCAGCTGCTTTTGAGCCTGCAATCATGTGATATTGACGTGTGTGTGTGTGTGTGTGTGTGTGTGTGTGTGTGAGAGAGAGAGAGAGAGAGAGAGAGAGAGAGAGAGAGAGAGAGAGAGAGAGAGAGAAGCCCCTTTTCTAGGCCTTGATGCTGCTGGGTTAATGGGCCCCCACTCTGAATCTGGAATGCATAGTGGTTCTTCTTGCTGCTGCTTTGGTTCAGCAGCAGAGCATCTGTTTTGCATGCAAAAGGTCCAAGGTTCAATCCCCAGTGGTGTTTTCAGGTGGGGGCAGGGAAGCTCCCCTTCCTGAAACCCTGGAGAGCTGCTGCCAGCCTATGCAGACGATACTGGGATTGATTGATTGATCGATCGATCAGTGGTATGAACTCGGGCAGCTCCCTATGTTTCCTTTACTTTAATTACATTTTTGCTGGCCCCTTTCAATAAAAAAATTAAAAAAATCACGGCTGGATCTGGCCAAAGGCCATCTAACATTTATGCAGGAGTTAAAGGGTTGGGGGCAGATGGGTTGAAATAGCTCTTTAAACCCTTGTTCAGTGGTCCCTCTAACCTCATATTTGAGCTGTGGGGGGGCAACAGAGTAACATTTGGAGGGCAGAATTAAGGGTGCTGCTCTGGCTCAGCATCTGTTGTGAGCTTTGTTGGTTGGGAGCTGCCTTCCCCTTGGAGGCTGTCTGCTCCCTGCCTAAGCTCAGTTAAGTCTTGTACTCCCCTGTGGCATGGAGTTCCAGAGGTGATCTCTGTGCCTAAAATTCCCTGTTGCACCTCATTGATTTCCACACTACTCCGCAGACCACCTGATTTGATCAGTCTCTGTCTGTCTGTCTGTCTGTCTGCCACACTGCTGAGCAAATCACCTGGTATGGTATCATGGCAGCAAAAAGAAAAGAAAAAAGGTGCATAGACATTTTGTTTTCGTGCCCACAACATAGGTCTCAGGAGTCACATGACACCTAGCTTTCCTATCCCAGTTTCTAACACTGCCCTTATGGTCTCCGTGGTAACATGAGCCTTGAAACTAACTGCCCAAGTGCTACATACTAAATTTCCTTTCTTTGGGGGGAAACTACAGCAGAGATGGTAAAATCACAACATTGAGGTAACCCTAATTACCATTGTCCTGTGCTCCACTAGCATGTAGCAACACTCTTACGTAGAATATAGGGCTATATTAAGCATTGCTTCCATGTTGGCAAAAACCCTACCCATTCATTTTGACTACTTGTAAGTAGCTTATGCTGTTTCAGACCTGGTGGTGGTGGCTGCTCTGATGGAGGCCTTAATTATTTCTGAGTAGATGATTGGCGCTGATAAGCCAGCCTGGCACTGGCCAGTTGTTTAGAGCTGAACTTACATCAAACCCACCTAGTCTGTGCTGCCTGGAGCTGATGGGAGTTGTAGTTCAAAATATCTGAGTGATGAGCATAGGGATGAAAGCAGAAGCCCCTGATAAGCATTGTTCTTTCTCAGGCAGTCGGTACTGTTTGTTTCATGGGATAGATTGGGAGAGGATTTGTCTAAAGAAAAGTCAAAAGTGCTATTGGCTGCTCATAAAATCATGTTTAGTGTAGCATTTAAACTAAATACGAGAGCTGGACGATACCTGCTTTCCAACATTGTAATAGATCGCCAGCTAAACTTTGTGATATGGTGGTATATTATGATGTTGGAAAGGAGGTGGGGAGGAAGAAGGCAGTTGCTGGTCATGGAGATAATTAGCATCACTGTGTGCATCATCTTCTTCCTGGCAAGGGCAGGTGGGTGGTACTGCCTAAGGCAGTGCACATCAGCTGAGGCACCACATGCCATGGCAGTGTGAAGCCGCCAGCCTCCCTGGAACTGCTAGCTGTGGCTTGCCCTGACAACATCCTCTTGCTGTACAAGTGGTCGCTATTGGAAGCCACCATTCTGCATGGCATGAGAAGGAATGGAGGGAGTAGGCAGCTTGCTACCACTCATACAGCCAGAGAAATAAACGAAGGGGCTGGCTGGCAGGAAAGCGCCACTCCCGAGGCAGGTGGCAGGGCTGCAAAGGGAGGGTTGGAGGGAGTGGGTGAGCATCATGCACCCTGATTGAAGTGCACTATGCTGGCTGCGAGCAGGCCCAGGGATTCATGATACTTTGCCTGGTTGGAAATTCTGAAATTGCTCTTGTGATTTTAACTTCAAGCCGGTTTCAAGCAATGTATCAATACATCACCCAGATCTACTAGATATTGCTGAAAAGTGCACCACATCATTCAGACATCATTCCTCTAATTACAGCTCCTGCTATTCTTGGTAGTGGATGAACTAAGTATTACTAGCATGTAATCACTAGCATTGAAGTGAAGCATAGACCTGGAGATGTAGACTATAGAAGAGCAATAGTAGAAACACGACTGAACTATTCTGGGGGAGTTTGGGACAGAATCCTTGCAGAATACTTGCAGACTCAAAAGTGATTCAGAAATAAGAGCCCAAGTTTAGTGTATTTTTTAAAAAGCACCTTTTTCTCCAAGGATTTCTAAATGCTTTTTAAGCTGAACACAATTGTGCTTCACAGTAGGATTGCAAGAAGTCCTCTTTATGGAATTTATTCAGGTCTAATTCAAAATCCTGTTTTCAGGTTTGAACACAGCTATTGTTTCTGCTGCAGGTATCAAACTGAGTTTCGCTTGGAGCTAGTGCTCTCCAGCAGAGAGAAACTGAATAAAACATGGGGATCTAGAAACCAGAAGTAGGGAAGGGGGAAGGGCAGCAAACTGGAGATGTTCTGGTCAGCTTTCTTACTTCCGTTACCCATACTTTACTCTCTTAATTTCTAAAAATGAATGTTATGTGAAGGGACTGGGAAAAGATGAGTTATGTGTATGGGAGCATAATGTGAGGTAGATATTAATTTGTTCTGAGTTCCTATTTCCCTGGGCTGATGTAGCACCATGGCTTGAGAGCATGAGATAGAAGATAGGAAGTTCCCAGACCAGCCATAAACTCAGCAGGTGGCCTTAGGCAAGGCTGCCTCTTACTCTGTTGGAGGGGTAGGGGAATAATAGTTGTAAGGAATCCTCAGAGAATGCAGAAAGTGGTATGTGGAGGGTGATTAGGCACCTCAAGATCCTCTGCAGAAAGGAATATGCTAGGAAATGTAGTCATTAGTGCATGCAAAAAAAGAGGAATGGAATTTTGCTGCGTGGAGTCTCCACTGAGTGTACTGGAGAAATGTGCATCCATGTCATCTCAGTTTTGCCTTTTTTTTTTTTAAAAAAAAAGATTCTTTCTAAAAAGTGCCTAGCTTGACCATCCTATCAGTGTCAGAAAGCTGGGCCAGAACAAGGTTACCAGTGGTCCAGAGGAAGACTCTTGCCTTCTGTTGGACACAGAACTTAGTATAGTACTAGTTCTACCTTTGACCCCCCCCCTACAGGGGAGATGAGCTTATGACCAAGCATTGTTATTTGTTCTTCCCTGTGAAATAGTATCAGTAGCATAAAATAGATATGTGCAAATTGGACTATTTCTGCTAAGCTAAATACTTTGTGTGTATGTGTGGCACAGCACTTAAACTCCCTTGGCACTCTGCATAGCTGGTCAGCATCTAATCCCTGGTGTCAACATATTCTTTAGCAGGCTTATCTGATCCTAAATCTCTGAAGTGCCTTATTAAGGTGGCAGATTTGCTTATGTTCTAAAATAGGTATTTCATTTTATGTTGTCATAAAATGTGATTGTATATTTGAGGGTAGCTCAGTTGGCCCAAGAGTGGAGTGTAGCTATTTGCATACAAAGCACCCACTACAGTTTAAATACTTAGTGGAATTGGGTCTTGTTTTCAAACAACCTTAACCTAGTGTTCAGTATGGTAATCCTAGCCCTGGGGCAATGTTTTGTTAATTCAACATTATACAAAAACTGACTTACTTTGTATACGATAGATAGTATATTTTATATGCATTTCAGCCAAAGGTCCACATTCCCTTCTGGGCAACTTTCCAGAGGCCAAATGTCAGTGGCGGGTGGGGCCAGAGGTAGAGGTGGGCAGAGCAACAAATGTAAATTTTACTTTTGTACAGAAGGCTAGTTCACATTGTCACTCCCTCTCTATCCTTCATTCAGGCAAGGAAAAGGCCTGATCAGAGTTCAGGGACACACTCCACCGGGGCAAAAATACTCAAGGAGAGTGCAGCAAACAGGGAGCAGTGAGGGATGTTGTCTTGGGAAAGTGGGTGTGGCTGGGAGGGAGTTTGGCCAGGTAGAGAGACTAGATCCAGGGGTGGCCAACTCCCAAGAGCCTGCGATCTACTCACAAAGTTAAAAACTGGCAGTGATCTACTGGTAGATCACTGGACGTCTGTGGTAGATCACTGGCTCCCCCCAAAGAAGCTGAACAACTGTGGCTCCCCTTAAAAAAGCTCGAAATTTTACCTCCTCCCTGAAAAAAATCAGCAACTTTGTGACCCAACCCAAAATAATGGGGTAATTATTTTGGGTTGGGTCACAAAGTTGCTGATTTTTTTCAGGGAGGAGGTAAAATTTCGAGCTTTTTTAAGGGGAGCCACAGTTGTTCAGCTTCTTTGGGGGGAGCCAGTGATCTACCACAGACGTCCAGTGATCTACCAGTAGATCACAATCTACCTGTTGGACATGCCTGGACTAGAGGACTGCATTTAACAACAACAACAACAACATTGTTATTTATACCCTGTCCATCTGGCTGGGTTTCCCCAACCACACTGGGCAACTTCCAGCAAAATATTAAAATATTAAAATACAATAATTCATCAAATATTAAAAGCTTCCCTAAACAGGGCTGCCTTCCGATGTCTTCTGAAAGTCAGATAATTGTTTATTTGTTTGACGTCTGATGGGAGGGTGTTCCACAGGGCAGGTGCCACTACCGAGAAGGCCCTCTGCCTGGTTCCCTGTAACTTTGCATCTCGCAGTGAGGGACCCGTCAAAAGGCCCTCGGCGCTGGACCTCAGTGTCCGTGCAGAACAATGGGGGTGGACCTGAGGTTCCTCATCCCTGACTTGGCGGTTTTGAGATGGCAAGTATCTAAACATTCAAAATTGTTTTTAACATGTTAAGGGACTGCTAATGGCTACTATTGAACATATATATTGAAACATTTGAAGGGTAAAAGATTGTGCACCATAGTATCAATGGGCATGGTTCTTTAGAGCAGTTTAAGCAAAAAAAGTTTCTGCCCTGTTTCTGGCTGTTAACCAGAAGGTTGGTGGTTCAAGCCTAGGCAGGGGCAACTGGGCAGGATTCCTGCACTGCAGGAGGTTGGACAAGATGTACCTTGGGATCCCTTTCATGTCGGAAAACTGCCTGGATACAGCCTGCACTTGCAAGCTCTGGGTGGCTTTTCAGAGACAGAGAGGCAGCAGGAGACCTGAATGAATCCTTGCAGTATATATAGGTAGGTTGCATTGCAGGATAGACTTGCATTGAAAGGTTTGCACTTTTTCTAGGCAAAAGGCACCTTGAAAAACATCTGTTCTTCCAGAGGTTTGGAATCTGGCTGTCCTATCCTAGCCTTAATTCTAAACACTTTGCATTTGTCATAGTCATAGCAATTAGTCACTAACTTGTGCAGCCTTTATTAAGTCCTTTATTAAGTATTGGGTAAATGCTCTTGATGCTCATGCATGGTTTCAGTTTCACGGTCTTGAATGAAAGTCTTTCAGAATACTTCTCACAGGGAAAGTTGGTAGTAAAAATAGTGGAATTTTCTGAGTTCTCTTCCTGGTCTGCTCTGCTACTGTTTTACCAGGAGGCCTGGCAGGTAGGTGCAGTTGGAAAGTCTGCAGTATCTGGGTGTGTTCACTGTGGGAAAAGCTCTCATGACATTGTGTGCTGGAGGAAGAACGAGTTAACAAAGCTGAAGTAGCTTTTTGAAATAAAGGTGTTGGTGAATATGGTAACTTCTGCAAGGAATCTGGTGGACGATATGCTGTAAGCTTTAAAATATCACTATTTGAGCTCTCTATGGACTAGTATTTCCTTGCTCATTATAAGATAGGATTTTTGAATACATTGAAGATGGGGAGATAGGATGCACTTTAAACTTAAACTCCACTGTCCCTGGGCAGGATAATTCCTGTTCTTCACCAGCCTTCTCTGATTTCACTCATTGGCTAAAATCACTGACAAGTGGGAACAGCCAGGCTGGCTCATTTTACAGAAATTTATTAGAAGGATGCCTGCACATTTTGTTTTATAACTTTCTAAGTGGGTTAGGTGCTTTTTTTTTAAATGAAAGCTCCAAGCCTGGAGCCCCCAACAGAGGTCTTCATGGGCACCAGGTTGGCAACCCCAGTTTTAAGTGAAGATGCTGCCAGAGATTGAACATGGGACCTTCTGAACTACACTCCCAATCCTTCTGTCTGTTGACCCTCCCATGAGCTTCTTCCCCAGTCCCCCTGAGCTGTGCTGCTCCATTCTTTGCCCCTTGCCTGCTCTGTTGCCCTCCATCATATCCAGGCATAATATAGTCTGGATAGCTCAGTTGGTTAGAGTGTGGCGCTGATAACACCAAGGTTGCAGGTTCGATCCCCATATGGGACAGCTGCATATTCCTACATTGCTGCATATTCCTGCATTGCAGGGGACTGAACTAGATGATCCTCAGGGTACCTTCCAGCTCTACAATTCTTTGATTCTATGAAACAATGGAAGCATTACATTGGGAAAAAAGCTTTCATGCATTTGGCTTGTGTCATAATAAATTTGAATCAAAGCTGTGGAGAATCTTAGCTTCCCACTTAACTCTGTGGGTGAGAAGTGCTTTTCTACAACTTGGAGATGTCTTGTAGATGATGTGAAGAAAGTAGACAATAGCTTACTTTTGGAATTATCTCTAGCAGTTGCTTTTCCTCACATTACTTGTCCAAACATGGGATGTCCTCTTATTTGGCAAGCAAATCTGTAAAAATAGAAAGTACTCAATTTTCCCTCCTACTCTGGCTAGATAAAGGAATTTGTTCCAGCTACCTTCCAGAAACCTGGTACTTCTGGGTCAGTGCCTGGGTGGGAGACTGCCTGGGAACTCTGCTCCTTTAAGTTCCACAGTGGATAGACAGTAAGCTTAGAAACACAATAAGTATAGTTGTGGCCTAAAATATGTATTTATTTCATAATACTTGTATACTGCTTGATTGTAATGAAACTTCAAAGCACTTTATAAAATAAATAGGTAAATAAACCCAACTTTGATGTAGCATCCCCACATGGTCACCTGAGTCATGCTGTATTCATACAGGTGACTAGGTCAGTGGCCGTTGAAAGCTTACACTTGTTAAATATTTGTGGTGCTCTGAATTATTGTTGGAGCAGGCCTAGGGAGAAATCTTAGGCATTTGGAAGCTTGGCGCAGACTCCTAGAGGCTAGGTATCTTTACCAGTTCTGCGTATGCTATATCAATAAGGAATGAAAGCATAAGGTGGCCTGTTGTATAATCCTGTGCTAATCACATGCGTTTAAAGTTCAACCCTTAGATTTCATTAGAATGTAGTTTCAACTATGCCTTTGATTTGCACTCTTGGTCCAAAACCTCAATATTTGTATTGGGTCTAGTGTTAGCATACATTGTTAGAGTAGCCCCTCTCAAATTAATCAAGAAGACTGACTCAAGTCCATTAATTTCAATAGGTCTCCTCTACATAGAACTTAGTTGGATGCCACCCATTTGAGTCCTTGTATTTTATAAAATAGAATTGTATATTCTCCTTCCCAAGATGACACAAAGCAACACCCAACAAATGCTTGGCTTGAAGCCTTGCAACAATGGCTGTAGCTAGCCAAGGGAAACATGATTGGCAAAGATAATTAAGGCAACAAAGGAAATCTGATGGCTTTTGCCGGAGTTATGGACAGGGAGGATGCAGCCCTGTGGAGCATCTCAAGTTCCTGAGCTTTAAGTGGCCCAGGAGAGAAGCAGCCTGGAGAAACGGGTGTTCCACACTTACATACAAACATTACACATTACTACAAACTGCATGCACTATCTGCTTTCTCAGATTTGTAGTGGGGAAAAGTAAATGGCAATTACGGGGTTTGCCTCTGTTCACACCAATGTACAGTGGTACCTCAGGTTACATACGCTTCAGGTTACATACGCTTCAGGTTACAGACTCTGCTAACCCAGAAATGTTACCTCAGGTTAAGAACTTTGCTTCAGGATGAGAACAGAAATCGCATGTTGTCGGCGCAGCGGCAGCAGGAGACCCCATTAGCTAAAGTGGTGCTTCAGGTTAAGAACAGTTTCAGGTTAAGTACGGACCTCTGGAATGAATTAAGTTCTTAACCCGAGGTACCACTCTACAGGTATGCAGATCTCCTTATTAGTTAATGAACTGTTGCTATTTGTGAGTCACATGAAGGTGGGATGCAGTTTGATGTTTCTCTTCAATCAGTATCAAGGCTATAGTATCAAGGCTGGTTGAACTTGTGCTTCTCTAGCAACGAGGCTGTCTTTAAGAATCTGCAATGGTTTTCATTTGAAAACTATGGTGTGGACTTCCTAAAATGTAAGAAGTGGCCACCAACAATTTCCCAGGCATTCCTGGTTGGCTCTTTTAAGCTACCAAACACCAAGACACACAGCCCTGCTTCCCAAGAGCAGCTATTGTGATCTGACTTCATTACAGAATAGATGTGAGATTTGCAAGCTGTTCTGGTACCCTGCATGAGTTGTGTAGCTTCACTCTTGGTAGAAGTGCAGTTAGACGTGCAATTATAAATAAGTGCAGTATAAAATGGGCAGTAAAATTCCTTGTATAGGAAGAATCTCACTTAGGGAATCTTAAATGTGGCTTGGTTTTTATTTTCTACCTCTCCTGGATTTCAGATCATCTATTTAAGCAATGATGTATGTGGGGTACATTGATGTTTCAGAAGCACCAGCATTTCTCTTCTTGCTCACTACATGAATTCTGTAAAAAAAGATTACATTAAATTTCACAGGTGGCTGGTCATGGGGCAAATCTGTTTTACATTGAAGTGTCATTTCAGGCTGAAGAGAATGTTTCAAGAGTGGAGTGCAAAGATGTGCCTGGCTACTCTGTTCACTGTATTAAGATGACCACTTTTGATTAGAATTGTTTGATTCAAATTGTAGAGCCCACTTTACAATCTCATTTATGCTAGCTCTTGATTCTTTGTGGAAATAGTTCCCTCATCCATCTGTATGTGAGGGACAAGTGAGTAGTAGTACTTAGTTGGATACAACTCCTTGGTTGCTACACTGCGATAGTCTAGTTAGTCTTGAAAATCTACTATGGCTTTTTGAAGGAATCCTTACATATAAATTTTGTACAGAGAGGCTATTTGTAGCTAAGTAGATAAATAAATTCAGTTTACAAAAAGAACCAGTTAGAAAGAGCATCCAGTAAGTTCTCTGATTCAAGTAACCTTTCTGTGGGTGTTTAAAATAATGAATTCTCAGGTGTTCCTTTCCTCTCTATAAGGAGACTAGGGAATACTTCAATGAAGAGAAGTTTGTAATAGGCTAAGCAAAGCCAGAAGATGTTTGGCCACCCATGAGTAAAAGGTATGTTGGGGCAGCTATGTTAGGTCTGTAGCTATCTTGGTAGTGAAGCTGTGTGACTCTGTTAGCAGTCTAAAAAAGTCTATAGGCAGCTATTATACTTTTAGTTGGCTACTGTTAAGGGATATAGTGCCTTGTAAAATAGCTGTTTATTTGGTTGCCTGTGGTGTTAAAAGTTGCTTCCATGTGGCTGGACTGTGAGAAGCTTTTGAAAAAGTTGATCTCTCATGTAGTTTGTAAGTGCCTACCGTAGAGATATTTAGATAGTCAAGCTAGTAAATGTTATGGATTATTTGCAAGGCTGCTACAGTTGATACAGGCCAAATACTAAATGTGCAGAGTAGAATCTAGACTGGAGTAAAATGTAGAGTGCAGCATCTATGCTGTGGATCAACTCTTTTAAAAATAATGTGCAGAACACCTTTTGTTTGGAAAGAACAGTGGTGGTGGAAGTCTGTGCCATCACTATGGTTGACCTGAGGTTTGCTTCTTGGAAATGGAAGATGGAGCAGTGGTGACAGAGAAAATGTCTACCATTTTGTCTGCAAAATATCATTCCAGCTTGGATGTGACTGTTCATCCTGTCTCTGATAGGCAGATGCTAGCAGGCTGTGGTGAGTGACTGCTCATGTCCTTGTTACCTTCTGTGCCGCCTGGGTCTTCAAAGCGTTGAGTGCTATAGTATTGCTGGGGCTGTTACTGATTGTTCAGAAGCTTTAACTGTTCAGAATAAAGAAGTGCTGCACTGTTAGTGTTTTTTCCCCCAAAGGGGTTACCTCACAACTGTGGATCCCAAGTGTCCCTTGCAACTTTGGGTTTTGCAAGAAGTTAATATGCCTGGCGGTGCCTGGCGTGCTCTGGTCCATGGGGTCACGAAGAGTCGGACACGACTAAATGACTAAACAACAACAACAATATGCTCTCCATCACTACCACTTGCGGATTATTTTTGCTGGATTTGAGCAGGGATGGGAACCTGGGATGCTATAGATGTTGTTGGACTTCGTGTTCCATCAACCCCACACTGCATTGACAGTGGTCAGGAATTATGGGACTTTTATAGTCCAATGACATCTGGATGGCCAAAATTCCCCCATTCCTCTAATTGTGATAACATTTATGGAAGGCTATGAGTATGGTAATCAGAGAAAAATATTTCAGCATTTTAGGAGTAAAAATGACTTTTAAGTTCAAACTCTTGTAGTCTGTGTTTGAAACTTTATCTAGGAACATATGTGAGCGGAACTGGATTCGGTTATCTTGAGATTTTGTAGTTCTTTACCTTAAGTCTGCTGCACTATTAAACATATACAGTGGTACCTCGGGTTACATATGCTTCATGTTACAGACTCCGCTAACTCAGAAATAGTACCTCGGGTTAAGAACTTCGCTTCAGGATGAGAACAGAAATTGTGCTCTGGCGGTGCAGCGGCAGCTGGAGGCCCCATTAGCTAAAGTGGTGCTTCAGGTTAAGAACAGTTTAAGGTTAAGAACAGACCTTCAGAACAAATTAAGTACTTAACCCGAGGTACCACTGTAATTTGGGAATTGGTGGTAATGGCTTAGTGCAGTGGTTCACAATTAGGGGTCCGGGGACCCCTGGTGGTCTGCGGAATACATCCAAGGGGCCCGTGGCCATATCCCTTGCCTCTCTCCCAACTAATTTTTTTGTCATTTTTGCATGGTAATATCACAAATTTTATGGTCTGTTTTACCACTGTGTGATTTTGCAATATATTGACCAAAATCTGTTTTGAAATCACACCGCAGTAGTGATTTTGATCTGGCAATACACAGCAATATATCGCTTCTTGCACGAGGGAGAGCAGAGCAACTGATTTCAAGGCACTGCCCATATTACACGAGGGTCTCAGCCGATAACGCTGCTGATCTGATCTGCCTTCCACCACGCTGAGGGAAAACAGGGCAGCTGATCACAGAGATGCAGTGTGGAGGATCTGTGGAGTCCCTGGTTCCAGGCACAATGTTGAGAGGGAGCGCAAACAGGCACCCCACTGCAGGCTCCTTCATCAGAGCCTGGCTCTGTGGCAAAAGTCATTGTGCCTTGCCCAGGACCGGTATGAGGAGCAGACTGCGATGTTGGCTTTACTCAATGGTATATCGCTGCTGAAACTGCTGCTGCTCCTGAGTCCCTCTGCTAGCAGCATCCGCTGGAGGGAGCCCAAAGTTCCTTCCTCCAGGAGGCGCTGCTAGCAGAGGGACCTAGGAGCAGCAGCGGTTTTACCAGCAATAGATCGCTGAGTGAACCCTCCATCCCACTCATATGATGGAGAGGGTGAAACAAAGCTGTATTGGTGAGGCATCAATACAGCTTGTTCCTCCCTCTGCATCTCTAAACTACTAGACTGAGGAATGTTCAGCTGCCCTTGTCTCAGTCACGCATTTAAGGAGCCCCCAGCCCGCTCGCAAGTTGGCAGCTCTGTGAAACTGCTCAGCTGAGGGGAGCACAGTTGCCGTTCTCTGCAGTGAGCAGTTAAAGGAGCCCCGAAGCTCCAGGGCTGTCTCAGCTGGGGGGGGCATTCCCTCCCCCCAGCTGAGCAGCGCAAACAAGCTGCATTGTTCCAGACCATGAGCCTGGGTGAAACTACCTCAGCTCTTGAGGTGAGAGCTGAGGAAGTTTCACCCGATGTCTTGCAGGTAGAGGCTAATGCATATTGTTTTTTCAGCATTGTGGTGTATCGCCAAACTGTGATGTTTGGCTGGCGATACACCACAATGTTGAAAAGCTGCTATTCCCGAGCTCTACCACCCGATCCCCATGACTTCTCCTTCTCTCATCCCTGTGCCTGATCTCCAATTTCAGACATTGTGATATTTCGGAATATTGTGATGTTATCTGCTGATATATAATGATAATGAAAACCAGACATTGCTTGGCCCTAGTCTGTTTTTTAGTATTACTAAAATCTTTTTCTTATTAGGGGCTACCCTACATTTTGTTCAAAACACTGCTTTGCAGAGGTAACTACCATAGAGTTATCAAAATCTTCAAAAGTAGATTGTCTGTGGCTTGACTTTTGAAAAATAGGGGGTAATTAGCTAATTGGGAACCACTGGTGTAGTGTGTGATAACATCCTCTCTCTTTTTTTTCTAGTGCCACCATGGCAACCGCACCTTACAACTATTCCTACATCTTTAAGTACATCATTATTGGTAAGTATAAATATAAACCAGGTCTTTGTATGTATCATTTGTTTTACTTGGTGGGTAAGTTTTTGTTAGAGGGTTGAACTGCTGTTAGCATGCTTTGGTGTTCTGATAGGCCAGTAATCTCTATGTACTTCCTTTCCAAAAGAGCAGCTAAGGAGTATGAAAAGAAGTGCTATATCTGTTTAGAACTACAGATAAGAAAACTGTAGTTTGCAACCTTTGTTTAAAAATAGAAGCAGCTCAGTCTTCTTTTGTTGCTTTAAAAATTGTCCCCCTTGCATGAATTTTGTATTTTTTACTTTGAAATATCTGTTGTAATACTTACTGGATTGTTGAAATTTTTATTACCTTTGTATTTCCTTTAAAAATTGTTTTGAATTGTTGATTTGCTCTTGTTATCACTGTCCTGCTGATTGAAGGAAGAACGAAGTCTCAGCTTCACGGGGTGGGTGGTGGAAATCAAATAGTTCAAATGGAAATAGTCCTTGTGAAACAAAGCATTTGTGAATAAAATTTCCAACCCGCATTGGATTCCAGGACAAGAAACAATGATAATACATATATTGCTATTATTGATTTGATTTCTTACTGATCCTTCACCATCAGGGCGGGTTACAACAATGTAAAAATAGATTATTATAATTGGTTATAACAATTTTGAATTAGAAAAATAGGACAAGTCCTAAAAATATCTCTGATGTCAAACGCCAGGGTAAAGACATCTGCCAGCATATGGCAGAACCTGTATCATGATGGTGCTGGATGTGCTTTTACTTGGAGGAAATTCCTCAATTTAGGGGCAGCCACAGAAAAAGCCTGCCCTGGGCCACTACTCCCCACACTTTCTGAGGGTGGTAGAGCTACCAAGAAGGCCCTCTTGCTAGCTTAACACCCAAGAGGTTCTAGAGGAAAGGGGTTGGTCTTTCAGGCGTTTGCGGCCTAAGTCATTTAAACACCAATGTGAGCACCTTGAATTGGGCCCTGAAATTAGCTGGCAACCAGTTAACTATGAAATGCCCAGTGTATTTCAGTTAATGACAGCCGCCTTCAAAGCTACAGAGTTAAGCAATACTAAGTTCATGGCTGTGGTTGGTTGTTTTAAACTGCTCTGAGGGGCTTAGCCTGCAGAAGCAGGACTGCTGGCAATGCAGCCTCTGCAAAGCTCACTGTAAACTTCATTTGGGGATATGCCATGTTGGGCAAGGAATTCCTGTTGCACAAAGCTTTTTCTCACTGTGCACCTGTAAAAGCACCTGTAGAACTTCATGCTTGATAGTCATGAAGTGGAGACTGAGATGGTTGCTCCAGGCCATTTCACTTCATTTAGTTGTGGCGGCTGTTGTGCTGTGATTTGCTCAGTGCTTGGCACACAATGACCCACTGGCCTACAAATAGTCTCATGGTGTTTTAAAGCAGGGGAGAGTTTATAGTTGACATTGTATATGTCATTGGGCCCGAAACGTGCAACATGGCTTATGTGCTGTTTACCCCAAACCTTAAATATTTTGCGCATTCCTCATGCTAGACATGGCTTAGGTTATTTCTGAGTGAGGGGGAGAACTAAAGTGTCTGTGTACTAGTTGTTGGACTACTCGCTGCTATTCTTAAAGTAGCTGATTTTGTATTAACGTTTAACAAGCCAGTCTTAGGCCTAGGTTCAGCTCCCTGCCTGATTGTAAGCTCGCTGTGTGACTCTGGGTTTCTCCCTCTTCCACTCAACTCTGACTGCAGAGTGGCAGTCAGGATGAAAATGGATGAGTGTTCATAACCTTGAACTCTTTGGAGGAAGTGCAGGATAATAAAAAACATCCTCTGTCTTATAAAACGTGGAAGGAATGGAGGGGAGAAACATTTGCCCTAGATGCTGAGGTTAATAGTTCTAGTGCTGGTTGTTGCAGTGCTGCAGCAGTGCTTTCAGTTTCTTTTCTTTTTTTTAAATTTACTTTTATAATTCTTACTCGTTAAGTGTTACAAGCAACTGGTGCACAGAGATTATTCACCAGTAGACTGTAGAACACAGAGCTGGCCCTTCAATAATGTGAGGTGAGGCACCTGCCTTGGATGGCACTTGAGAGAAGTGGTTTTGAAGAGTCACAGCCACAGCCACTGCCCTGCTGCTGCTTTTTACATGGTGGGGTTGCCATAGTTGCTGTGTAAAGTGGCAGCAAGGCAGGGGCTTCTCTTCATCCTCTTCCTCTTCCAAGTGCCACCCTTTTCTGGATGGCCGTGGCAAACAGGCTTGCTACTTTCATAACTTATGTATGAGAGCAGCTAGCCTGTTCACTGAGCACCTGGAGATCAGCAAGCTACTGCTCCGTTATTGCCGCTGCATTACACAGCGACTATGAGGACCCACCTTGTGGAGCAGTGTCTTCCTCCTTGCCGCCTCCTCTTCCTCCTCCTCCTCCTTCCTTACCCACCCATTTCTCTTGACTTTCCTCTGCCCACCCCTCCAGCCCATTCCCTTAAATTTTGCCTTGGTTGCTGCCTCCATTGGATTGCACATTTCAAATGTTGCTGGGCTACGTATTTACTTGAGTCTAAAGCATACATTTGCCAAATTACATTGCGAAAATTAGGGTGTGCATTAGATTCGATGGTGCATTAGACTCAAGTAAATACAACAGTGCATAATGCTGATCCTAATTTACCTACTCAGAAGTAGATCTGGGACTTTCTCCGCAATTAAGTGGGCTGTGTAACCCACTGAGTTAGTGTGTGGGGATGGGAAATAACTGTTATTGTTTTCCTCAGCTCCTGGGGAGGTTTCTATTGAGCACCCTAAAGCAAGGCAGAGGGGGAATAATAAGCAAACCCCTCTCTCCCTCAGTAAAAACGCCACAAGGGAAAAGCCCCCCCATACCCTTTTTGTCAGCGAGGCGAGCCAAAGCGTGGTTCCCACCTGCCTCAGCTCTTCTACACAGGCAGGGCCCAGCACTTCCACACTGCGAGAGAGAGAAAGGCAAGCTGGCACTGTGGGGCCTGTTTTCTTGGTGCATGCCTGCTCTCCTGTTTTGCGCTGCCACACTCCAGGGCCCTGCTGCGGGATCAACTGAGTCAGCCTGGCAGCTTCCTCTGTCGGAGGGAAGCGGAGGTGGACGCTGTTGCGCAGGAGGCTGCAGTGAATCCCACTGGGCAGGGCAGGGTGACTTTGCTGTGTGGTTTCCTGAGGGGTCCAGGCTGTGGTTGGTGATGGAGAAGCAGAGGAGGAGGAAGAGGAAGTGGGCTTCTGGGCAGGTAAGGTGGCCGGCGGGAGAGAGCCACATGGCTAGTCCTCAGCGTGCCCAGGCGGTGAAGAAGCCTCTGGGTCACAGGGGTGGCAGGATGGGGGCTGTAAAAAAGGAGGCACCCCCTCCCTGCAAGTCAAGATAGTTTTGTTGGTCAGTAGGGCTGGGCAATATTTACTTGAGTCTAATGCACACTTTTTTTTTTTGCCAAATTACATTTAGGACGCACACGAGATTTGATGGTGCATTCAGTACAGTATTTATTGGATTTATGCTTCACCTTTTTATCCCATGAGCTCAGGGTAGTGTACACGGATTCTCCTCTTCCTCATATAATCCTCACAACTGTCCTGTGAAGTAGGTTTAGGGGTGGGGGAGGAGGAGACGGAGAGAAGAGAGAGAGACAGGCTCAAGGCCACCCATTGAGCTTCATGTCTGAGTGGCGGTTTGAATTCTGCTCTCCCAGGACCTAGTCCATCACTCTGGCCACTATATCACACTGGCTGTTCAGTGTCGTATCATCCCTGACCACTGACCATTGATCATGCTGCCTGAGGGCTGGTGAGTGCTTGGTGTTGTACAAATGCGCTATACCAATGTGGAAAATGTCCTAGTAAGGCAGTCGGGAGAATGCATGTTTAGGTGATCCCCAGGTGCCAAAATGTTTTGGGCCGGCCCTGTGTGAATGACACATTATTGCACAGTCCTCTTCTGTGATACTAAGTTTCAAGCACAGTGATAATAGTACATGGCTTGTTACTAAGACTTGTTTCTTTCTTTTCTCCCCCCTCCCTCCGCCCTGTCCCGTAGGGGACATGGGTGTAGGAAAGTCTTGCTTGCTCCACCAGTTTACAGAAAAGAAATGTAAGTCTCTTCACATATTGACCTTCAAGTGATTTTAGATGGTAATCCACAGCATGCCTCTTCTCTCTCCTCCTTGCACAAGTTGATTTGGGCTTTTTTGTGTGTCTTTGATCTGCCTGGCTCTATTTGTGAGAGTGGTCCAGCACGGCTGAGGCAAAGACACTTAGCAAAATTGTTCAATGTGCCACTATTACAGTTGGACACTATTTTCAGTCTCTGTCTTAACTGGGGTTGGAAGAGCATCATGGGTTGACAAAGCTTCTTCTACATTCCCTTGAGGCCACATGACTCACTTATGTTCCTTGTGCTAATTTACTTAAGATTGACTGCCTGGTCAGCAGTTAGGTCCACTATTACTTTTCGCAGCTTAGGCATAGGTTTTAACTGGACTGTAAGTTACCAAAGCCCTTAAAGTCCAGCTATCTTTCTATCTTTGACCAGAATTTTTAAAAACAAGGCATACCTTAAATTTGTTTAAGAACAAAACAGATAACGGAGGTCAAGAGCTAGTGTGGTTTTTGGCAGGACAGTTGTCTCTTTCTCATTCCTGATGAGAAAATGAACCTGAACAGCTTGGGGATGGGATAGTGTTATATAGAAAAAAGATAATAATTTTGTTAATGAAGTACAGAACTTTATAGCAGTTAGATTTCCTTTTTCTTTTTATTGGGATGGGTGAGATGAAATCCGAAGTTAATATTAAGCAGGTTTTCAGTTTTACATGCACATGCTCAGTGTTGCTATTGAGAGCTCTAAATGGAAGTACTGGTCGCCTGACTCTCTCTCTGTCTCTCTCTCTCCTTTTTGGCAACAGTTATGGCAGATTGTCCCCATACAATTGGTGTTGAGTTTGGTACAAGAATAATTGAAGTTAGTGGCCAAAAAATTAAGCTGCAGATCTGGGATACAGCAGGACAGGAGAGATTCAGGGCTGTCACACGGAGCTACTACAGAGGAGCAGCAGGCGCTCTTATGGTCTACGATATTACTAGGTAAGAGGCCTTCTTGTGCTATAGACACCCTTAGTACACTCTTATGTTACCTACAGCAGTCATACAGCAGCTGCTGAGGTTAAACTCACTACTTTCCTAGCTCTTAATAGGACAAGAATGACACTCCTGGATCAGTTGGGGGCTCCTTCTCATCAATATCTTTGCTCTCAAAAAATGGCTAATCAGCCATTAATGTCTCTGGGAAGCCCGCAGGCAGGTCATGAATACAGTGGCCCTCTGTCATTATTGCCCCAGCAATATTCCCCAAAATCCCAGGAATTTCGGCTCTGGACATGAAAGTGCCATCTCAACTGTGAAAGACCTGCTTCCATAAATTTAGCTAATTCATTTCAAAACTAGCAGCAGTCACTACATTTTATGGAAGTGAATTCCAGAGGTTAGCTATGCACAAAGTAGGGTATTTATTCTCTTGTCTGCTGGAATCTACTGTTTGTTGCTTTAGGTGACCCCAAGTTCTAGTACTGCAGGAGAAAGGTGCTGGTGGTGGAATGGCCTTTTCTGCCGACTTTATCAACATAATGCACCAAGGATTTGTTTGTTTGTTTGTTTTTGCTGATATTTCTGCAAGGGGCACGTGACTCAAAACAGATTTTAAAAGCATGGTCACTTTTTAGAAAAACAAACCTAATTAGATCTTTTCAGGATGATATATGTGTCAAGTCATTGTCTTGATTTTAAGAGGAACTTTAGCCAAGGTTGCGGCTTTAACAGCTGCTCCTTTCTTAGCCCTTAATGTTATGTAATACCTGTAAACACTTCTCTCTTTTTTGGCCATGCCCAGGAACAACAGTCTAGAGAAGGAAGAGCAATATTCTTAAAAGTCAAGTATCTGGGGTTGTTGAGTTTCTGGGCTTTGGTAGCTTGCCAAAGATTCTTTGCTAGTAAGTGGGACAGAGACACATTGGCTCATCAGGAGCATCTGTTTTTGGGAATACATCGCTATCTCCTGTGCATCTAGCTTCCTGTATGGCGTCATGGAACTGAACTGAGTGAAGAATGCCCCACGGAAAAAATATGACTATTTTAGTCCTATTTTAGTCTATTTTAAATAGGACATGAAGCCTGTTGCTAAGTGCAAGAAGTTGGGAGTATTTGTCAACTCTGTGTTGGGCTAATAAATAAATAAATTATGGAGTCTAGTTATGGGATTGATATTTTACTGCCTTTACAGTAGGGTGAATTGAAACCAGAGGTTTCTAAACTAAGTTTAACTATTCTAATTTTGGAAAAGATACAGAGCAGGCTTGGGAATGAGGCACATTGGTTAGTCCTACAAAAGAAGAGAATGGTTTTTCAGATCATTGTAAACCCTAGCAAACAATACTTCACCTTTCTGTATCTTGGGCATATGTGTATGTTCCCCAGACACACAAGATCAGTGTTCTCCCCGACCCCACCCTCCAGACAATAGCTCTTTAAGAGGAGATTTTTGCAACATTTTGTCTTAACAGATTTCCCCTTGAAAATCAGGGAAATGAAAAACAAGCAAGAATCTCTGTTAACAGCTCAATTCAATTGCCTAAATTGGAAGTAACATGTTCCTGTTGTGTCCAGTACCATCCTCAAAGTGTAATAGGAAATAAACTGACATATTATGCTGGTGTGACCCTATAAGTACTTAGTTTTGCCCTTTCTGTTTCTGCAGAAGAAGCACGTATAACCATCTAAGCAGCTGGCTGACAGATGCAAGGAACCTAACTAATCCAAATACTGTGAGTTTGGCTGTTTAAAAATGGTTGCATTAAATGTAGGGCTGTCAAACACCCTTTGAACATCTGCCTTTTCGTTGTTTACATTTAAAATCAAACAAATATGACCTATTTTGATATCTTTGGGAGATGTTGAGAGTGTGATAAGTAGCAATTTGTTCATAAAGACACAAAGTTACCACTTAAACTACTACATTACTTGCCAAAAGGAAAAGCTACCTTTTATTTTTTATTTCCCATTACATCAGCACATCAAAATGGGGTTGGTTTGAAATCAAGGGTGCCATTAACACTCATCCACACTCAACTGGCTTTAAATTTGCTACCAGTGATTAAATTGTTAAAGCGAAGGTCGTGGCTTTGATTAAAAGGCCTTGTCCCAAAGCATGGAATCAGAACACAAGGCTAAATTGCCACCCTGTTGCATAAGCTGCTGCTGGTTGTCATCTTATGAAGTATAATTTCCCCAAAATTATAAATGAACATAATTGCTGCCAGAAGGAGTACAATGTGAAGGTAATGGCAAGAGTCATTAAGGAGAAAAGGGAAGAAAAATAGTTGGAAAGAGCCAACCAGGGTGGATATGATTTAAATCAAATCAATTTAAATCACTACTGTAGTCAGTAAGACTTGATTTAAATCATTCCCCCCCCCCCCCCAGAAAGACACATAGGATTTGGTTTGGTTTGGTTTTTTTTTTTTTTTTTTGAGGCTAAATACCACCCTATACCTGCAGTTGAAGTTGGTTTCTTTCCACCCTGTGTAGCATCAAGTGATTTGAATACATCTGTTCCTGATTTGGTTCTGTTCTCCACAGAAGTTAGTTCTAGCTAGCCAGGTTCACTTCCTCATTAATGTGACTATTTTATTGCATAATAGCCTTTCTTGAATCTGAATGGCCCTGCAGTAATAAGAAGTTGAAGTGTCACTTAACATTCACACTTGAAGTTCTGGCAGCATTTGATTTTGGTTTTCCTGATCTGTATAGCCTTGCATAAAAGGATTATCTTTACCAGCTCTACTCAGGCATGTCTACTCAGGAGGGCTAAAGTGGCAGCTGCAGGATGCTGGAGCCTAGGGAGTAGGACTAGTATGCAGCTGTTGACCTCTTGCCTTCAACAGGGACTGCCAGTTTATCAGCAATCTTTTTGTGCCTTATTCCGGATGCAGGTGATAATCCTTATAGGAAATAAAGCGGATCTGGAAGCGCAGAGGGATGTGACATATGAAGAAGCCAAACAGTTTGCTGAAGAGAATGGTGGGTGTTGCTACTCCAGTGCTGTGAGTGTATAGGTTGGATTCTAGGCCATGATAACTCCCAGAAGCTGTTTTGGGGAGCGGGGAGAACTCAGCGCTTCAGGGCCTGAGTTGTCTCACTAACAGATCTGGTTATGTAAACTACTGACTCTGGAGTTCTTTGGGGACTCTTAATTGTGAGGTTTGGTATGGGGCACTTGCTATTCCTGCCTATGCTAAAGTTGTATTTTGTTTCTAAACAGGATTGCTGTTTCTTGAAGCGAGTGCTAAAACGTAAGTACTGAGTCTTGATTTCTTGAAACCGAAATTGCTTATGTGGATTCATCCATAATCTGCTTTGAGGGGTACTTTGATTTTTAGTCTCTGTAGCTTGAGCAATATACCCCCTTGATACCTTCCCAATCTTGCTGTCACTACGTGATCTTTTCCTGGAAAAGCATTAGGTATTGCTTACCCCTTTGTCCAGTGTAATTCTTCACTCAGTTGTTAATTAACTGTTTACTTCCTCACATTAGTTGCTGTGTTCATCAGTGTCACATGTCTGACTTTTGCTCATTAGAATACAGTGGTACCTCGGGTTACATACGCTTCAGGTTACATACGCTTCAGATTACAGGCTCCGCTAACCCAGAAATAGTACCTTGGGTTAAGAACTTTGCTTCAGGATGAGAACAGAAATCGTGCTCTGATGGTGCAGCGGAAGGCCCCATTAGCTAAAGTGGCGCTTCAGGTTAAGAACAGTTTCAGGTTAAGTATGGACCTCTAGAATGAATTAAGTACTTAACCCGAGGTACCACTGTACTAATATACATTATAGTGAGGGCATAGAAGCTTAGCTAAGCCCCATAAGGTGGCTTTGGTGTTGGGGAAACAAGAGGAATCTGATTTCTGTTCCTTGTTGACGGTAAGAAGAAATTCTGGCATGTTCAGGGGTTTGACTGAGAATGTCCACACTGGCCTAACCCCAACCCCAACGCCAACCACAGCAATTCAAAAAAGATAATATAACAGCTGTGTTCAGATGTCACAAAAAACCATGGTTTATCATGATGGGAAGGAGCTAGAGTGAGCTTTGGGCTCACACATTCCTCTTTTGGCATGGCCTCGAGGAAGAGAGTGGAAGTTTTTGCTTCAGTTTTTTAACTGTTGTTTGTCTTTGTATCAAGCAAACTGTTGCTTTATTTTAACTGCACTTTATTGAAACAAACCATCTTCAACCCATGTTTGTTTCAAACGGAATAGTTAATCTTAATTGCAGTTTAGAGTTTGGGTGCTGTGCTAAAACTGAGGTTTACTTTTTAAAAAGGAGGCTTTCAAATCTCCCTGTGGCTGTGCCAGAGGAGAGGAGGGAAGGAGTGTGTGAGCCATAGTTTCACTGCAATTTGCTCCTTCAAGTTAAACATAATTTATCAATCATTTGATGTTTTGGGATCTTAGACTCATGAACTTTTCAGGAATTTCTGCCCTGTGAACTAGAAATTCTTGCTCTAAAGCAAGGTAGTGCGTGGTGGAATTGAAGTGCTCCATGGAACAGATGCGAAAGGCAACATTGGCTACAGGAGTTTGGGGTCCTTCAGGCAGGGCATCCTCAGTTGGCTCCATTAATCTGAAGTGGGGTGTACCAACTGAGAATCCTCTTGCATCTGCTTTCCTTGCCCCATGTAAAAGTGAGAAGAGTAATCCGGGATTAGTTGGGACATATGGCAGGAAGGCGTGCAGGAATCCACACCATCCTGATGTGTGCTATGAAGACACTAGGGCTGCTGATGCAGAATATCTGAAGCAAAGAAAATGGCCATTGCAAGATGTTCTGTTGATGTTTCCATAGTGGTGGCGGCTAAAATAGATGGGTTGTGCAACCTTAATACCTATGAAATATGAATGGAAAAAAGGGTAGAAGCTCTGTGCTACATTGCTCCTGGATAGTTAATGGTGGGTATGTGAAATTCTTGTGCAACAGGCTTTCTATATACACTCTAAGTTAATATTGCTGCTTTCCCTTTTATCAGAGGAGAGAATGTTGAGGATGCATTCCTAGAGGCTGCCAAGAAAATCTATCAGAACATCCAAGACGGGAGCCTGGATCTAAACGCTGCAGAATCTGGTGTACAACATAAGCCTTCAGCTCCACAGGGTGGCCGACTAACCAGTGAACCCCAGCCGCAGAGAGAAGGCTGTGGCTGCTAGTGACCTCACTTCTCAGCTCTGTTTCTGACCTTTCACCTCTGTTAGGAGCAGTGCTTTTGGCTGCTTCAGTTTCCTCTGTCCATCTTACTGGGTTTAATTAAAACTCCTGAGGCAACAGTTTAACACAGCACTAAACTGCTAAAAAATAAATAAGAGAAACTTAGATGTAATCAGGTTATCAAAGGCAAGTAGAGTCATACCCTCTCCCTGCATGGTAAATCTAGAAGTCTCCCCCCACCCCAGTCCTTGTGAATAGGTGTCACCAATACATGATTTACAAAACAGAGCACTGATGGTTGGACCTCATGATTTTTATTATTATTCTTTCTCTTTCTGCAGGGCTTTGTCTCTTGTAAAATTTAACTTTACTAGCTTCAGCCTTTCCTCGCAGTCTGCAAGTGGTCTGGATCTGTCCTTTTTAGTAACAAAAAAAGTTGATTTGCTGTGAAACAACCTACATGATTAGAGTGGGATCCTGCATAAGATTCCTTTTTTAGTGGGAAGGATTCCCTATTATGCAGTTGGTGGTAGTGGTGGTGGTGGCGGCATGGGGGCACTCATTGCAGGAGCGTTAGCCTTCATCCATCTTGGCCTCCCACATGGCAAGTATCTATCTTGTGCTTGTGCTCTGTAGCTTGATGCCACCCACCTCTTCCTTCTCCTTACCATTTTTACCTTTTGTGGCCCTTGTTAACAGAACGTAAATATGTATAAATTTTGAAGGAACAGAGCTAACACTTTAAAAAAGTACATTCTGTGTATATGATCTTAATGAAATAAAAACAAACTGATTTACTGGCACTAGCATAGGTAATATATTGGTCTGTACAGTTCAACCTAATAATGACCACATCACCCCCAGCTTTAGTAACTGCAGTTCACTGACCATTGGCTTGATTCCGTGGTGTTGGCATTTGGAGGTTGCGCTTAGGAAGCTGGTTCCTGACACAGTGCAAAAGAACACCTACCCCAGTGTAATAGTATCTGTCCTATCTTGGCACTGTCGTCAGCCTATTGCTGCTTTTGTTTAATATTCCTGGTCTTGTGCAATTGCTGGTGTGCTAATATACTTTTCCTCTCTCTTTGGGAAGACTTTTTGCATTAATCCAGCTTCATTTCCTGCCTTATTGTATAGGAAGGATGGGCTGTTGGACATCTTACACTTTTATGAAAAGATATATTCTCAACTGGACTGTCAAGCATTTTACACTCTAGGGATTTTGAACCATACCGTGGCATTTGACACTACAGTTGACATAGGCTTAATTTCTGCTGCTCCTCAGTTCTTCCTCCACGCTGTGGTTGCAAAGAACTTTGAGAGAAGTAATTCAGAACAATTGTGTATATGCAGACCTGTCTGTCTACTTGGGTTGAAGCCACCACATATGTAAACAATCTCAACTTTACTGTAACTCTTCCATAACAACCTGCTATTTAAAAGAAAAAGAGGGCAACAAATGGGTTAGGCTTGATTGGGCTTCACTATGTTTCACTATGTTTCACTATATTGACTGCAATGCTTCAAATATAGCACAGGTTTTTTTTGTTTTTTTTTAGCCCTGTAAAGACACTAAGCAAGGCCGTGTTCAACTATGTAAAAGCAAAGGGTGATAACCAGCATACTGTACAGTCAATGTTAAATAAAAGCCAAAACTGGAATGTGCAGATGATTTAAGTGTTTGGATAATGTGTACACTGTCCCTTTGTGTGTTTCCTTTTTGTTTGGCTCTGGATAGGTTTCTCTCCCCCAACCTAAGATTCTTAAAATAGATGGGTATTACAAAAGATGCAGCTTGGATTGCACCATGTGGGGTTTTTGCCCGGGGACCATGACCAGTTGATATACAATTTTAAGTTTGGGCAAAGGCAATCACTTTCTGCAGCTTGTTGGTGGTGCAATACCCCCCCCCCTTATATCCTCCAAATTATAAGTTACAGTAGGTCTTTGTTTCTGTGACAGGACTTATTTGGGCTGCTGTACTCATTTATTGTAACAATGCTATTATCTAAATATTTGTAAATAAAGTACCTGTATCTAGATACATGACAGTGGTCGTTCTTTGAAGATGTGCACTCAAGAGGGTGTAGATTGTGAGTCACATGAAGCAAGTATCCCTTTTTATATGAACCCCCTAGACCACAGTTGTTGTAGTTTTGCTATATTATTCCATGTGTGAAGGTTCTAGACCCGGGTAATATTTGTCACAGAAGGTGATAGATGGCTTTATTGTATAATGTATCAAACTTAATCCTCCCTAGCCTGCTCTCTATGAATATTTATGGTAGTGTGAAAGCAAAAACCCCCACCATCATTCTAGGTGAGCTGCTACATACCTATGTAGCTGAAGCACAATCAGCATGCTTGCCTTTAGACTTTAAATCCTTTTGCAGAACACTTAAAGCACGGAATGTTAAGACCAACAGATGTGCTGCTTCACCATCAACCAGTCCTCAAGTCTAGTTGCAGATCTTTTTTATCTAAACCTCCTGTAGGGAAGAGCCTAAAACCTTATTGCTATAAACAGGCAACAACCAGAAAGGCTGCTAGAAAATACTCATTTATCACTAATGTACATTTCTGTGGATTAATCTTGGCTGAAAGGTAGGCTCTCCAAATAGAGGAAACTGTTAGAAAAAAATCAAGTTCCCATTTTAACAGGGGCAATCCTCACACATGGTGGAATGGTGTTGAAAATCCCACCCAATGCAGCATTACCTAGCCCTAGATTTGGAATGGTGGAAAGTACAGTTCTCCCTCTTGAGCTTTGCTTTTAAACTTTCTGGTTCTACTTGCTCTTGGATCTTGTCAGTCTTAATCATTAAAGTTCATTGGAGAATATCACTGAAGAATTGTGAAGTTGCATAATCAGTTTGATGGAAGAAAAACTGATCTTGAAAAGCACATGTTTTATTATTGTTAGGTAAAGGGGGCTCACTTCATTTTTGTAAGTGCAGCATTGCTTAAATTTCAAGTATGCGTGGTGGATCTCAACATTCAGACCAGTAAAAAATAGCTAAGGGTTGTTTTGTATTCCACCCTTTTATTCAAATGGCAGACACCACTGAAATTAGTAAACCTAAGCAACGTCATGTTACTTCCAATGAGTCTACTTAGAACAACCCCTAGTGAACAAACGTCAGCTTCTGCTATGTTAATAAAGTTTATGCTAGTTTTCCACAGTAGCTCAAATGGACAACAGCCATTTGCTGTGGCACTGCAGTCCTTGATCACAGAATGGGAGTGGAAAGAGAGAGAAATAGAGGAGAAAGTTACTTTTTATTTTAAGAGTTTAAGCAGGAATTAGAATAAAGTACTATTTGAGGTAAACTGCAACAGAATTAAGAGCTGAGACAAAACTTATGTGTGTAAACTGAGAAAAAGCTCTGTTAGGGGGGTGAGGAGGGGAAGTGAGGTGAGACAGCCAGTCTGTATAAAAGTTAAGTCACATGACCCTGCCATCTTCTAAGTAGGTAGATGGAGACAACCCCCATACTTTAAATACCTCCTTCATAGTGGGGAGTAAATTTGCTTCTGGTGGAAATATGGAAGCAGTCATTGCTGCAAAATCTAGGACACATTCAAATCCCTTAGGTGGGCAACATTTTTCAGAGAGCCTTGATCCCTTACAGGCAACCTGGGTGGAGCTAGTTTCAAAAAGTCACATCCATTGCATTTGTAAAGTAGGCAACATTCCAGCTGTGCACAGGTTGATATTTCTACACAAACACACCATGCAGGCAAAGAATGCATGACACAGAAGGGTATATAGCCAAGGACTAGATACATAAAGCAGCCTAAGGCGGCTGTACTTTGCTTTTTGGCCTGAGGTTCCTCATCCCTGCCTTGTAACATCCTAGATATGCATAGGAACCTGGTGGAACAACCAATCAATAAATATTTATGTTTACAGAAAGCAGAAGAAAATGCAAGGTGTATTGGGGGGGGGGATATTTATTTATTTTTTAAAAAATCAACAGAATACAAATTTTCACTAAAAATGCTTAAAAAACTTATGCCCATTCACCCACATATAAATAAATTCACGCACCCCTACCCCACCAAACAAAAGGATGCATACATCAATGGCTGTAACTTTCAATACTGCAAATGCTACACTCTAGCTTGCATTGCAGAAGTGCTCCATAGGAAAAAAAAATCAAGTAAGTGTGCATACATAATAAAAACACCTGAGCTCACAACTAAAATGTCTTTAGGAATGTTAACAGGGACTTGGAAACCAATGAGGTAGTCTTCTGATGCCTTCAAAGCCAGGCTATTGGCACGGGCTGCACCAATACAGCTGTATTTCACTGCTTGCCTATAATAATAATAATAAAAAACTTCAGTGATTACTGTAAAATATGCTTGCCACAAATGGCAAGGTTACAATCATACTAATTTACTGATGATTAACAAAGGATTTTTAGTTAACTTTTTAGCTTGAAGTCATTTCTAAAGCATGAAAGGTGATGCTGGTCTGGCTGGAAGTAAACTGAGGTACTGTGTTGCCTCAGGTTCTGGGTAAGCTGTTACCTTCCTAACTGCTAGCAGAGCTAGGAAAAGGGGAGCTGCTTACCATGAATTAATTTTTCTCTGCATCTAGGAAGGGCAGTCCAGAAGGCTGGCAAGAGCACCTCCCTCTGGTGACAAGATAGGGTTTAATCCAACTGATGCTCTCCCGTGGAAGGGGCTACCTAGCTTCCCCCACAATGTACAGTACTAGAAAAGCAAGGCAACCCACCACAAAGTCTTTATGACTATAGAAAAATAATGAATCCAACACAATGTGCAGCAGGGAGAAGTAAGGATCACTACAGCAAGGAGGCCACTCTAGAAACATGAGGTCTAAAGAGATGATAATGGTCCACTAGGGAGCAGTGGGGATTATGCCACCCAGAAATGCTTTACCTTTTGGAGGGTTGGTTCATTCAACATTACGCACCCTGTCAAACTCTGCGAAGGGTACTGTTATAGGCTTAGGCAGACCTTTACTCCATTGGGAACTGCTGGTGTGACCTCATCCAGGGCAGAGGTGTTATAATTAAATTGTGGTCTGTATGTGGGCTTGACCAACAATGCTGGAGATAAAATCTAGGGGGGAGATAGGCCTGAGAGACTGACAATGTCTCCAGGTTCTCTGACAGCTCTCTGGCATTGCTTCCACTAACACCTCAGATTAGGTGGGATAAGTCCTCCACCTGGTCCAACCCAAGTGCTCTTTACTCAGGGCTGATGTGCCATTGCTTGAAGGTAAAACTGCTGCTAGGACGCCATGGGCAGAATTCCATGACTTGGACACTTTAAGGAGTTCTGCCCATCACTCAATGGGGGTGTAATCTTAATTATGTGTTTGTAAGAACAACACGCAGGAGACTGCAAATCTATGGTACTATGGAGGAATAGTTAGATGAGGGCAATTATGTCCTCCCCTCATTTTCCTGTGGCAAGATGTGACCCTGGAGTGGTGTCTCCCCCTCCCCCTGCTTTTCTGAGCTTTTCCTGCTCCAGAACAGGTAACAGGCTTGGATCCCACTTAAGGTTCTGGAATGCCCTACAGAAGATGTAGAAGAACCTCATGCACTGCTCTCCACAGGTTACCCTACCCCAACCTGGGGCAACACAGAATTGTACAAAACATATCGAGGGCACCAGGATGGGGAAGGCTGTCATTAGCAATTAAAAACTGTAAGCATAAGTGCCATAAATCATGAGCATGACCCCCGAGTTACATGGAGGAAGGCTGGTTACACAGATGCTAGACTTTCAAAAAAATGTCATACTTAGAAATAAGAACTACATACTCCCTTGAATGAGGTGGCTAACCTGTGGCCCTCCAGGAGTTGCTGGACTTCAGTTCCCATCACCCCTGACCAATGGCTATGCTGGCTGGGGCTGATGAGAGTTGGAGTCCAACATTTGCAGGGCCACAGTCACCCTGCCCTAGAAATTGTATTTATATTTCAGTCTAAATTTTAACATTTATTGATCAATTCCACACATTCCACTGTTATCACCCCACGACTCTTACCTGCTGGGATTATGCCTTGTACTGATGAATACCTGGAGATTGTGTTGAAATACCTGTTGTTGTCCTGGAAGGAGATCTAGAAAACTAGAAAAGATATCCCCATTCAATGAGCAAAAAAACTGAGAAGGCAACACATTGCAAGAGCCATTGACTTTTCTTGCTTCTGGGATATGGATAATAGCAGCATAATCCCTATGATTATTATTTTGATTATATTATTGTAAGACTTACAGCAGGCTAAAATATTTGGTAAAATATAAAGAGAAAGGATACACAAAACTTTTATTCAAGATAAGCAGGTCAGAACATTCAAAGTGAATAAATTCATTGCTCAGAGTAGTACATCTCCCAGTCCCTTCCTCCTGTGCCGAAGTTTTCCAAAACCCTTACAAAATATAAACTGCTAACAAGGTGGTTCAGTAAAAGGATATAACTAGAATCAAACCTGTTATAGTTTAGGCAATTGGCTCTGCAGAGAAAGCCTGTTACTGGAGTGTCTACTAAAAGGACTTGAAAGAGATCCATGGCAGTTTATTCCAAGGCAGCCATCTGGGAGGCTTTTTCTTAACCACTGTAACATGCATTTTACAGTGCATTTTATTTTAGCTTTGGTCGTTGCAGCCATCTCACAAAACAGGGACAGAGGGCAAGAAGAGCCAACAGCAAAGAGGTAAGAAAAAAAAAGCAAAATACAAACTAGAGTGGTTACGTAGAAACAAATAGGAGAGAAAGGATACTAAGGAATTTAAAGAAATGCTAAACAAAAAACTGAGCAGAAACACAAATAGGAGAAAAAGAACATATCTGCTTTGAATAAAAGAGGAGTAGAAGAGGAGCAGCTAAATTTTCAAGACACACACCCCTGCTTTCAGTGAATCAAGAGTGAAAAGCCTGCTTGGCTCAGTGGGCCAGATCCTTATCAGCCCTTATGGGGCAACTTTGATAGATGGTTGGGATGTCCCTTGTGCAGTGCTTTCCCAGCGCCCAGCAGCCAGGTGATTGTCAGGGCATTTGGAAAGCACTTTGCAAGTCCTGTGCTCAATGATCTCCAAGTGCTGCGCATAAGACTGACAGGACTGCTTTCTGCAGGGATCAGTTCCACAGTCTATCTAGCCACATCTCCACCTGCCCCACAGCTGACATCAGATGGGGGACAGGTGGGTGTAGTTTGGGAGAAACAGCCTCAGTGAGATGATTTTTTTTTTGAATTTTTTTATTTTCAGTGCAGAATCATAACAAAAATTACAAACATTGAATCCAAAATAGTACTATACAGACAAAAATCCCTGGAACATATAAAAAAAAACCAGAAAAGGAAAAAAAGGGCAAAGGAAACAAAACAAAACTAAACAAAAACAAAAAAGCACACATCTACAGAACAAAACCATATCATTACATACATAAACACAAATTGACTTCCTTCCTTTGTTCTAAGACCTCAAAAAATTTACTCTTACTGTATTGTTGTGTCTAATTAGATTACTTCCATCTTTGTGCTTTTTTACACCATTTTTCTTATTCTTTAACCCTGTAAAGCATCATTCATTACATACCAATATACTAACTCCAGAACAATGTTTTTTCATATACTCTTTAGCACAACCCCATTCTTTTAATAATTTCTGGTCCGACTGTCCCCTTATGTAAGCTGTGAGTCTTGCCAGATTTATGTATTCACAAAATTTAATTTGCCAATCTTTCACTGATGGAATTTTTCTGCCTTTCCAGTTTTTAGCTATAAGCATCCTGGCAGCTGTTGCATAAAGGAATACTTTCATTTGATTTTCGGGGATATCATTTGTAATTAAACCTAAAAGGAATGCCTGCGGTTTTTTACTAAAAGATATTTTAAAATCTTTTTGAGTTCTTCATAGATTTCATTCCAGAATTGTTTAATAGGTCGGCATTCCCACCACATGTGAAACATTGTTCCTATTTCTTTTTTACATCTCCATCAGGTATTCGATTTTAATTTGTAAATTTTAGCCAATTTTACTGGAGTTAAGTACCATTGGTATACCATTTTCAAAAAAAATTCTCTTATTGTATAACATGCCGTGAATTTGATGTCATATTTCCATAATTTCTCCCATTGGTCCAGCCGAATTACATATCCTATATCACATGCCCATTTGATCATAACTTCTTTTACTTCTTCATCCTTTAATTCCCATTCTAATAATAAATTATACATTTTGGATATATATTTTTTTGAGTTTTGTAATAATACTTTTTGTAATTTTGATTCTTCTTTTTCAAATCCTATTACTTTATCCTGAGATGAAATGTTGAAGTATCAGGTTATGCATGGAGGGACACACATTTTAACACAAAGCTATCACAAAATCCTGTTAAAAACCAACATACAATTAAGCTCCAAAATTTTTAGAAAATATGCATGTGAAAAGCCAATGTATATTCAGACCACAGAGAATTAATTTCTGATATTCAAGCAAACACAAGACATAGGGAGAAAGTTTTCTACTAGTTGCCTCCAGCCAGAAAGAACTGCTTCAACAGCTGTTCTGGGAGGGGTAAGGAGGGAAAGGAGGACACTCTGGACCCTGCCCCCAGCAGAGGAACAAGAACCATTGGCTATTTTTTTCTGGTGTAAGCCACTGATCATCACTTGATCAAAAGGCAGGGTATACTTTAAAATAAATGAAAATAGAAAGGATCTCCCCTACACAGAAGCAGTAAATCCAAATCAATGTGGAAACCTACCTGGTTCATTGTGAGAACTGACTCTTCGTGCAGAGAGTCAGTTAACCCTGAGGAGTTCAAGGATGGAAACTGCGAGTCTGTTGAAGTACTGCTAACTAGTTCATCCAATGCATCAACTTGCCTCTTCAGGCTATGGAGGGTGCCCTCAGTCTGCTGTTTTCCTTTAATTAACACCTCCACTTGCTTTGACATGCACTGACGAAGCTGAGCCTTAAAGAACACACTGAGTTAACTGGTTTATTAGATAATTCTGTGCTATATCAATATAGGGGTGCATAAAGGTAAAGGTATCCCTGACCGTTAGGTCCAGTTGCAGACGACTCATCTCACTTTACAGGTCAAGGGAGCCGATGTTTATCCGCAGACAGTTTTTCTGGGTCATGTGGCGAGCATGACTAAGCCATTTCTGGCGAAACCAGAGCAGTGCACAGAAACGCCGTTTACCTTCCCGCCGGAGCAGTACCTATTTATCTACTTGCACTTTGACGTGCTTTCAAACTGCTAAGTGGGCAGCAGCTGGGACCGAACAACGGGAGCACACCCCATTGCGGGGAAAAGGTGTGCATACTATCAAGGAAAACTGACCTCCCACAATAACTGGAAATATTAGCCCCCTCCCCTACTCAAAGGCTGAGAACCTAGTACATGAACTGTTGTGGTACCTTGAGCCGATCCTCATGGTGCTGCAGCTGTTCTCGGCGTGCTTTTCCACGCCATTGTTCATCCTTGAGGGAAAAGAGAACAGATTGAAACAAGTGGCCTGATAAAAAGATTAAGGTAGGATTTGCAGGTTGGTAATCATCATATAATGAACATAGGACAGTGACATCATAAACTAGCAGGGCTATGAACACCATGCAGCTGCAGCTACTCTACATAACTACAGAACCCTACTTGCAAGTTCCAGCAGCTCAAGGAGTTCAGGATTTATTTATCTATTTAAAACGGGTTTTAGACCTCTAGTTTTTTATTTTTAAAGAAATAGAAACTAGGACTGTAAGTGGCACTGATCAAAGTCTAGGAGCCTGAGTGTGGGGGAAAGCTTCCTATGTTTGTGTTTCCAATGCAGGTGTACCACAGCAGGGAAGATGCAGGAGTTGGTTGCTTCAAACTGAGATTCATAAGACGCACAATACAGGAAGAATGATTCTTGCTTGCATGCAAAATTGATGGTCTGAAGCAGCTCTGATTTTTTTAACACTGATTTTAGTAGGGTTGTGTTTACCGTGATGTGGACTTTGGAAAGGTCCAGCTTTTCATCAAAGCACAGCATTCTTCCCTCATTATTTGTGAAAGGATAATTTTCCTTCAGACTTTCCAAGTCACTCTGAGGTCTTCTTTCAATCTCAAAAGTAGTCTCCAGCTCTCCCAAAAGCTTTGGAGGGGATTGACTCAGATCCTTCAAACCGGTTCTCATTTTGTCTTTCACTTCCAGCTTAAGTGACTTCACTGTCCCTTTCATCTCTTTGTGTTGTTTCTCTAAATTCTCTTGACTCTTCATCTAAGCAATGGGACACAAGGGTGAGACAGAAGGATTTCAGAGAGGATGCTAAGGATTAACAGCCAATTAGCAAACCAGACCCAATGCAGACACCCAGCAGGCCCTATGTGATCAGTGGCAGAAATGAATAGGGTCACTGGTGGGGCTCCTAATCTGGCTAGCATTGGAGGAACTGCTGCTTATGTGAGAATAAGGTAATGGTAAAGGGAAGCGCATGGCACTGTGATCTAAACCACAGAACTTAGGCCTTGCCGATCAGACAATCAGAAGGTCAGTGGTTTGAATCCCCGTGACAGGCTGAGCTCCCGTTACTCGGTCCCAGCTCCTGCCCACCTAGCATTTCGAAAGCACGTCAAAGTGCAAGTAGATAAATCAGTACTGCTACAGTGGGAAGGTAAATGGCGTTTCCGTGAGCTGCTCTGGTTTGCCAGAGGCGGCTTAGTTATGCTGGCCACATGACCCGGAAGCTGTCTGTGGACAAACGCCAGCTCCCTCGGCCTATAGAGCGAGATGAGCACCGCAACCCCAGAATTGTCCGCGACTGGACCTAACCGTCAGGGGTATCTTTACATTTACCTTTTTAAGGTAATGGTAACATCATAGGTGCAATTTGTCTTTCTTCAGGCCTCAATTATCTCAAAAATTGCAACAGCTGCATCCTGTAACTGCCATCTCCATGTGACTTGGCTTGGTTGTGTTTGTGGCAATAGCCCCACAAGTGATTGTATGGAATCTGCTGAGTAACTGAACAACCTATGTTAATGGCTGGATGACATAGTAGTCAAAACTTAGCTATTTAATCATGTGGGTGCAAAATTGGATAAATGAAAACTAATTTATCAAATTACAAAGACCACCTTAGCCACTTCTATACAACCACCTTTAAGTATTAAAAATATAGGCAAGACCTACTGCTGTACACAATTCCAGCTTGTACTGTTGGTGATGACGATTTCCTCCTTATGAGGAGTTTGATTTCTTTGGGCATGATAAAAGATGGCACATAATCCAACCTGAGCGTAAGCCAACAGAAAATATTTGAGCCCAGGCTTAATTCTCCTACTGCTTGGAGCCACAGATTTTGTAGCTACATTACAATTATTTCTTATGCTCATGTAACTTGTACTATTTTAATCTTACATGTTTGAAGGCTGGCTGGTTGAAATTGTGCAAATTAAATGCATGCAAGAACAGCTTTTAAGCTCTCTGCCTTGCTTACTAGGCAACGCCTTTCAGCGTGCTGGCTCCGGAAGCCTTGGGATGGTTGTACAAGGTCTTGCAGGCACTCTGATGGCCTTGCAAGATCTTGTGAGAGCATCTCAGAGCCAGTGTGCTGAGTGGGCCTTCTCAGGTAAAGGAAGAGAGAATTTAAAAGTTCTTTGGAAGGTTAGGGATGCGCATGAGGGTGTGGCTTCAAGGGTTTGAGTATGTGTGTTTTCGTGTATACACAGAACCCTTGGAATCAAACCTCTGTATGTGTAAAAGAAGCCATTGCTCTTGAGTTATAAAGTGAGCAGTGTTAGAAGTCAAGCCTGCCTTGAAACTGTTCCTATGGAAGCATTCAAAATGATCTTAGCTGGATCAAATTCCATCTAGTCCAGCAACCTGCTTCCTTCCCATAGGAAATCCCCAAGCGGAGCATGAAAGTAAACAGATGTCCTGTGTTGTTTGTTCTCAGCGATTTGCTGCTTCTGAACATGGATGGCTGATAGCTTTTTCCTGGAGAAGGTGAGGTCTATCAAAGGCTATCTAATTCTATAGTCATAAACACATATTATGGCAACAAATTCCATAAATTAATTCTGCATTTTGTGAAGTCTTCCCCTCTTGCTCACCCTGAATGGATAATCCTGGATAATTTCATTGGATAATCCTGGGTTTTAATGTTTATGGGAAACAGCAAGGAAAACTCTCCATCCACTTTTTCTGCACTATAGATATATAGGCAACGACTGATTAACGGATGTTCAAAAGACATGTGATTGCACATGTGCGCACAGTGCCAAACCCAGAAGTGACTGAAAATGTCACAAAACATGTCACTAAAAGGGTGACGTGGGCAGTGCAGGGCACACTTACACGCGCTCTGCTGACATGCACAAGGGCCAGGAATGGAAGCCCCACATGAAATGGTCATCGACCCTACTGATGATCCCTATTCTTTTGTATTTGGTGTAAAAAATGCAGAGGAATGATGGACTTACTTCCAAATATTACAAGGCATTGAAGGATTCATTGATACAACCATTGTTGGAAGTTTGTAATCAGATTATGGAGGGGAGGAAGGCACCGGAAACGTGGAAAGAAGCTTTCATCACGTTGATACCAAAATCAGAAACTGAAAAAACTCAACTTAAAAACTACCGTCCTATCTCACTCCTAAATGTGGATTACAAAATCTTTGCAGACATTTTGGCAAGCAGGTTTAAGAAAGTATTAAATGAAGTGATTCATAAGGACCAAGCAGGCTTCCTCCCTGGCAGACATTTATTTGACAACACAAGAAACATCATTGACATTTTGGAATTTTTACAGATTAACTCAAATACAAGAGCGGTGTTGATCTTTATTGATGCGGAGAAAGCCTTTGACAACATTTCTTGGATGTTTATGAAGAAAAATTTGGAAAGGATGGGAGTAGGGCGGGGGTTTGAAAATGGAATAGAAGCAATTTATTCAGAACAAAAAGCTAAATTGATAGTAAACAACGTGGTGACAGAGGAGTTCAAAATTGAAAAAGGGACACGACAGGGGTGCCCTCTATCTCCTCTGTTGTTTATTTCAGTCCTGGAGGTGCTATTGAACATGATTAGAAATGACCGGTTGGCACAGGGAATTGTGGTCGGAGAGAAACAATGTAAACTGAAAGCATTTGCAGATGACTTGGTATTAACATTACAGGAGCCAGCCTCTAGTACTAAAAGAGCGTTAGAATTAATTTCTGACTTTGGTCGGGTGGCGGGATTCAAGCTGAATAAACAAAAAACTAAAGTTTTAGCAAAAAACTTGACAACTACTGAAATAGAGGAGTTCAGAAAAGAAACAGAACTAAATGTGGTTAAAAAAGTAAAGTACTTAGGGGTGCACCTGACCTCCAAAAATTTGAATTTGTTTAAGGACAATTATGAGAAATGTTGGTCAGAGATCAAAAGAGACTTGGAAACATGGTCAAGACTGAAACTTTCCTTGTTGGGCAGAATAGCTGCTATAAAGATGAATGTATTGCCGAAAATGCTATTTTTGTTTCAGGCCCTCCAGATCGTGGATAAGGTGGAATGTTTTGGAAAATGGCAGAGGGATATATCTAAATTTGTCTGGCAGGGCAAAAAGCCCCGAATAAAGTTTAAAATACTAACAGATGCGAAAGAAAGAGGGGGGTTTGCCCTGCCGGACTTGAAGTTATATTATGAATCTGCAGCCCTCTGCTGGTTGAAGGATTGGATTTTGTTGGAGAACACCGATGTCCTCGACCTGGAGGGATTTGATAATGCTTTTGGGTGGCATGCATATTTGTGGTATGACAAGGTTAAAGTTCATAAATTGTTCAAAAACCATATTGTCAGAAGGGCAATTTTTATGGTCTGGTCAAAATATAAAGACTTATTGGAGAGTAAAACTCCGAGGTGGCTCTCACCGATGGAGGCCAAAGCACGTAAAAGACTCAATATGGAGGCCCACTGGCCTAAATATTGGGAAATAATTGAAAAAATTGGAGATAAATGGAGGTTGCAGAGTATGGAAAAGTTAAAAAACAAGGTGCGAGATTGGTTGCATTATGCTCAAATTCAGGAAGTTTTTAAAGCGGACAAAAAAGTGGGTTTCCAGGAGGAAAAATCGAAACTAGAGACAGAGTTGCTTGAGCCAAAATCTAAGCTAATTTCGAGAATGTACAACTTGCTGCTTAAATGGAATACACAGGATGAGATTGTTAAATCCTCCATGATAAAGTGGGCGCAGGACTTGGGGCATAACATTATGTTTGAAGACTGGGAAAGGTTATGGAACACCGGAATGAAATTCACGGCATGTAGTGCCTTGAAGGAAAATATTATGAAAATGACATACCGGTGGTACATGACCCCAGTCAAGCTTGCAAAGATATATCACCTGTCTGATAATAAATGTTGGAAGTGTAAAGAAGAGGAAGGGACATTTCTACACCTCTGGTGGACCTGCCCGAAGGTGAAGGCCTTCTGGGAGATGATACATAATGAACTAAAAAAGGTGCTTAGATTTACCGTACCCAAGAAACCGGAGGCCTTCCTCCTGGGCATGGTAGACCAGAGGGTGGCCAAGAAAGATAGAACTTTCTTTATGTACGCTACTACAGCAGCAAGGATCTTGATGGCAAAGCACTGGAAGACACAAAATCTACCCACACTGGAAGAATGGCAGACGCAGCTGATGGACTATATGGAACTGGCTGAAATGACTGGCAGAATTCGAGACTCGGGAGAAGAAGAAACGGAGGAAGTTTGGGAAAAATTTAAGGACTATTTGAAAAAGCATTATAAGTTGTATGAATGTTAAAAAATGCTCCTTTCTAGGAAAGTACAGCTTCAGTATCGGTAAATTTTTGAATTGGTAAATAAGGCACAACAAGACAGAAGTGGTGTAATGAAATAATTTTATTGTGTTGAAACTAAAAATTAATGGATTTGGATTGAAATGTTTAGAGACCAGATATCACGATAAAATGGAAGATATATTATTATGTTTAAAATAAGTCAACAAATTGCTGAGGTTTTGGATTTACAGAGAATGCAGTGCTCGGAAGATGGGGGGAGTCCATTAGATTTATGGAAACATGTATTTGCAATTTGAATTTTGTATATTATAAACCTAATAAAAATTATATTAAAAAAAAAATAAAAAATGCAGAGGAAGGTGGAATTGCCCACCTTTCTGCAGGATGTAGCGCATCATAGAGAGGCAGTTTGTTGGATCCAAGTCCTACCTGTGATTTGAGCTGCATGTACTCCACTTGGATCTGGCTAAGGTCCCTCATAAGCTGCTTTGCTCGCAGGTGGTTGTCTTGTGCCACTTGCTCTATGGAGGCAACTTCTTTTTGCAAACAGTGGTTTTCCTGTTTTTGTTCCTAAAATAAAAATTGGTGGGTGCGCATGTTCACAGTTTTATATTTTGTTTCCCTTCAGATGAACAGTTATGCTCTTGTGAAACAAAAACTTGGCATGATAATTACCATCCAGGTAACAGTGCTTTGACAGGGCCCAACCCATGGCAAATGACATTAAATTATGCACATGTGATTGAAGCAGCTAATAGAGTGACCTGTGAACAGCTTAGCTTTAACCTTGCCAAGGAGTCAGAAGATGGCTTTGGGTGAACTCTCCCCTCCCCAACAGTAATGAGTGGCTGGGGAAACCCAGCCAGATGGGTGGGGTAGAAATAAAATAAAATAATAATAATAATAATAATAATAATACTGACCTACATCACAAGTTTTTTTATAAAGAGGAGGCCTACAACGTAGCAACAGTGGGGCCAGCTTAGGATCTAGTGAATCCTAGGCTTGTTCAGTCCCTCACTGGGGTACCTCCTTCCAATACACCCCCTTCCCTCAATCTGGTGTAAAGGAGATTTAGATTGCAGCCTAAACTGGTTGAATTTATATTCCATTGAAATGAAGCAGCCGAGTCCCATTGATTTCAGTGGGAATCAAGTTCAACCAACTATCACATTTTTTATTACAACAAAATCACTTACATGAAGTGCTCTCTCAAGTTGGGCCTTCTGCATCTTGATGGCTTCCTTCAGTCCTTCTATTTGCTTTTCAGCCTTTTCCCTCTCAGTTTGAATCTGATCATGGAGCACTGTCTCCTTGGCTTTTGAGAGTTCTAGCTCCCTTTGGAGGGATAAAACCTCACCATTTTTTTCTTGCAACTTCAGTTCTTTTTCAGAGAGCTGATGTCCTGGAATTAAGAAGATTCATTCAGCCTATGTCACCAGAAAAGCATATACCAAATTTCAGTTCTCTATATAGTGAAGAAGTACTTTTGCAATTTTAAAATATTACATACTGTCTGCAATTTTAATTATTACATGTACATCCTTCCCTTTCGCTAAGGAGGTTAGAGAAGCATTTGAACCTATCTCACAAGGTTCTTTTGAGACTATGACTATCCAGGGATTGTACAGTTCAGTGTGTATCTCAATCTGAGAGTTCCACATCCACAATGAGGCCATAATACTACAGAGTTTATATTAGGACTTCTTCATATACTTTTTTTTTTAATAAAAAAAGTAAATTTATATAAATGCACCAGTGGCCTTTGCAGCCTTTATCTCAACGTACGGGTTTTGCTGACTGTTTCTTCAAGAGCTCTGCACCATGACTCCTCCTTTTGAAGCTTCTGGATCTGTTCTTCTTTTCCTTGAACTTTAGCAATTGCTTGTTCCAGCTGGTATTGCTGCTCTGCTAGTCCTTGTTCCAACAGCTGTTTCTGATCCTTCAGTTCAGCTGCGCATTTCTCCAGCTTCTTTTCTTCACGTTGTATGTCCTCCCTGAGGTGATGAAGGACCTGGCCAAGGACAACACGTCAAGAGTGAACCTTCAATTGCAAGGGGTGGGGTGCAGGGGTGGGGATTGACCTTCAAAGGCAGCTGCTCTTCTTTCTGTCTCTTTAGTCATATAAAAGCTCTGAGCTGAAAATTTCCCTTTTTCAAAGTGGAGCTTGATACATTTTATGCAAGGTATTTTAAATTCTAACACAGTATCTCAGGGTTAATTGGGGCCAGGGAAGGATGTCCCCTGCCCAACCACTCCATAAAGACTCTACTTGATGAAGACATAGCTCTTTCTTGCTATTATCACAGAGCATCACAACCAGGTGGAGGATGTGGGTGGACTTCGGCTGGAAGGGAGGTCAAAACAGTTCTTTTGGGCTGAGGTACGGTGGGTGAAAAAACAGCAGCTCACAAAATGCACAATAGGAAACGCACAAGGCCAAGAAAAGGCAAGCACTCAAGAGACGACAAGAGGACCAGGGGATCCTCTTGCCTGCTCCTCCCAGTATGGAATATGGGATTATCATCCATCATCCTCAGATAAACACTTTGATTACTGTATTTAAATTTAGGAAGTAACTGGGGAAAGGTCACAGCTCAGTGAAAGAACACATGCTTTATATGCAAAAGGTGACAAGTTGATTTCTGGCCCCTCTAATCAAAAGGACTGGGAAAGATTCCTACTTAGATCTCATAGAGCTGCTGCCACTCAAAATATGGATTATAGTTCAGATTAAGCACAAGGCAGCAGTTTATGCTCCTCGAGATCAGAATATACGTTTTCTAATTGGGCTCCCACTCTATAAATGGATTTACTTAGAGCTGGTGTCTTAAAGATGAGTTACCCTTATATTCTAGAACTAGTCAGTTTGGATTCTTTTAAAATGAAGAAAACAAGCTGAGCAGATCATTCATGAGAGAGCAACACATACCATCTCCTGTTTGCTCAGTTGTAGTTCATGCTCTTCTATTTCCTTGCAAAGCTTCTGCAGCTCGTTCTCCTTCCTCTTCTGTATTTCCTGGCATTCCCTGCACTTTCTTGAAGATTCTGTTATGGTGTCTTTCAGAGCTGCTTGTTCTTGAAGTAGCTCCTCTTTTTGCTTTGTGGCATTTTTCACATCCTGTCATTTCACAGCAAGAAAATCCAGAAAACAAAACACAAAAAAGGAAACACATGCAAATAAATGTTGCACTCCAACATGTTTCAGCCGTGAGACTTCAGGTACCTATAAAATGACCACTGCTGCCAAGCAATGATGTCATGCATGAGGCTAGGCTCACACCATACGTGAAAAACTGCAGTCACAACTCTCAAAATGGCATATTTGTAGATGCCTTCTCTCAGACCATGTGTGTTTATTTGGAAGATGAATCCCTTTGAACCACCACCTATTATTTATTACTTTTGCCCCACCAATATGACTGGGTTTCCCAAGCCATTTTTTGGCAGCTTCCAACATAATGGGAAATAAACCCAAGTTAAGCACAGAGAGGATTGGGTTGTTTTTTGATAAAGGCTTCCTCTTTCAATACAGTTGTAGGCTTCTTGTCGTTATATTCCAATGCTACAAACCAACCTGTTCCAATAGTTGAAGATGCTGCCTGGAATCATTCAGTTCAGTCTTCAAAATATTCAGTTCCTCCTTTTTTTCTACAGAAAATACATTTTACAGCTCGTTGAAAGAAAATACAATAATCTAGGAAGGTGCAAATACTGGATATGGAAAGAAATTCCATACATTAGGCATATATTTTAAAAGGATGACTATTTTGTTGGAATCCGGGAAGCTATTATTTACCATGAATATGCTTCTGTAAGTCAGTAATGTTGCCATTCAAAAGCATTTTGTGCTTTTGTAGTTGGTTAATATCAAGCTGCAGTTTTTGGACCTCTAAGTCCATTTTCTCTATGCTGGTGAGAGTGGCTTTATTGTTATCTTCAGCAGAAGCCAAGGATCTGTAAAATGGGATAAGATAAACTTTTATTCTGGGTTCATGTTGATATTTCTGACAAGTTTAAATTTCCTTGCAAACATTAAAGTGGGAATACAGAGCGGTCATCACCAAAAAGATCTCAAGTTGACCAGGACTTTTGAGCCATAACAGCTATTTTAGAGCATATTAATAAAGTTTATACTACTAGTTTCCAGTACACAGGTTCCCTGTCCCTGGTATATAGCAATCTGGTGATTGGCTACTGCATGCTTTTTTTAAAATAAACACTAGTGGCCCCATGAAACACAGAATCATAGAGTTGGAAGGGACCCCAAGGGTCATCTACTCCAACCTCCTGCAATGCAGGAATCACAGCTAAAGCATCCATGACAGATGGCCATCCAACCTCTGCTTAAAAACCTCCAAGAAAGGAGAGACCACAACCTCCCGAGGAAGACTGTTCCATTGTCAAACAGCTCTTACTGTTAGAAAGTTTTTTCTGGTGTTTAGTTGGAATCTCCTTCCTTGTAAACTTTAAGCCATTGGTTTGAGTCCTACCCTCTAGAGTAGGAGAAAACAAGTTTGTTCCATCTTCCATTTGGCAGCCCTTGAGATATTTGAAAATGGATATCATATCTGGTCTCACTCTCTTTTCCAGGCTAACCATACCCAGCTCCTTCCACCGTTCCTCATAAGGCTTGGCTTCTAGACCTTAGATCATATTGCCTTCCTATGCACATGTTTCAGCTTATCAGAGAAAAGAAGTACATTCTCTGGAATGAAAGAAGCACTGGTCTACCTCTCACTTATTCCCACACAGTTCCCATCCAAGCTTTTCAAGCCTAACCTGATGCTTGCATGTTCATGCCAGATTCTTTCCAAGTGTCATGCTCCCCTCTATCTTCTTTATACTTATTTTCCTCAAGTGAAAAGTTTTCATTTCCCCCCATCAGATTTCTGCCTACAGGCTAGGCCACAAATGGAAACTGGGGAGTGACCAGAAGGAAGTGGATAGTCTACAAAATTGCTGGATGGAAAAAGACTTAACCCATTAGTGGACGCCTCCTTTACCCAATCCAGAGAACAAAAATCATGCCACAAAATCACGGAATTATCCAAAAAGAGAATCTCCTTCATAATACCACAATATATTTTTTCTAAGCAACATTTCCCCTTCACCTTTTGGTTTGCGACAATTTCTCCTCTAGACTCTCACAGTTTTCTTCCAGCTTTTGCTTCTCAGTGCTCAGTGCCTTGATACTGTTTTGCAGAGAATGGAGCTGGGAACTAAGCCTCTCAGTGTCTTGTTGAGCCCTCTCAAGAAGTTGCCTTTGACGTTCCACTTCCCTGCACTGCTGCTGAGATGCTTGCTGGAGAGTCTCCAACTCAAGTTTCTTCTAGAAATTAAACACAAATGAAACAGTGGAGCAGTGCTCCTATTTGCCATGCTTGCCTTGTGCCTAGTAGGACATAGCTTTATGTACACTATTATTCCAGCTCCTTTGTTTTAGGATACATACTTATGAAAGTTTTCATAAACCTGCACTCTGACTGCCCTACTGATACTTTGAGTAAGTTTGAGAAACCACACTTCCTATGTCATTTCCATATAGCTTACCTATGGGATAGAACTTATAAAGGTAATGTGTGAACATAGATCTTGCTGAGATAAGAGATGCCTGCAAGCTGCTCTGTAAAATGTTTTCTCTCTCGTATGAATCATGGCAAAATGAACCCTCACTTACCTCCAGGACTGCAACTTGCATTTTTTCCAATTCATTAACTTTTTGGCTTTGCTGGAGTTTTAGGCCTTCTAGTTCATCATTTTTGAGGCACAACATTTCAAGAACATGCCTGAGTTCTAATAATTTGACAGGAGAAACAAAACTAGGTAAGTTTCAAATAAGCCAACTGAATCATACACAGCCCCCCAGGATCAGTTTCTACTATCTCCAGTTTAAACATCAACAATAAAAAACCCTCAGATAATAATGCTGGTGAAGACCCCCCCTATTGGAACTGGGGCTGGGAACCTGCAACCCTCCAGAAGTTGCTGATATCCAGCTCCAATCACCCCTGACTTCACCATGCTGGCTGTAGTTGATGGGAGAAGGGAGCTGGAGCCCAACAACTTCTGGAGGCTTAAGCTCCTTACCATACTGGGCCAGACAAGCTTAAGCCCTGAATTGGTGGAGGGGAGCTTTATACATAATTTTTTCATTGTGAATTTACACAACCTATGAAATCACATTCTGTCTAGATTTGATCCTCATTTGCAATATTTATATAGAGGAACAGAGATCTTGCAAAAGTTGTAGCCTTCCAGCAGGTGTGGGGTCTGAAGACGGGATCTGTCCCACGTCCCCTGTCAAAAACTAAGATATGTGCAACTAGCCAGAGGCTGCTAGAGAAGAGACTTCAAGTAGCCCTGTTAACCATGCAGAACTGTCAGCTAAACATTCCTCACACGGTGTTAGTGCTGTCCAATGCATTCTCATGCAAAACTAGTCTTGGGAATAGCTTTGAAACAACATTCATCTTTATTTCAAAGTTTTAAACTATCCCCAATCAAATAACCTAAGAAGCAAGAAACCTATGTTTAAGCCAACTGATTTTGGTCTCTCTTCTTAGTTGTTCCAAGCAATTAGCTTAATCATTGGAACAGCAACCCACGATTTTGTCACCTGGTTGTTTTTGCAAATAAGGGTATATTGTGAAGAAAATAGCAATCATTTTAAGCCAAACCTGTCTTATGCTTCATTATTTGCCCCAGGACGTCTTGCAATTTCTCCTCCTCTTTTTGGATATCCTGAGTTACTAGAGAAAGTTGGGATCTTTTCTCACTTAGTTGGGCATTGAGTTCTCCTTTCTGAACACTCAGATCCTCTAGAAAAGACTTTACTTCCTAAGCAAAAGAACAAAAATTGCCATGCTTAAAAATTATGCTTCTACAGACAGTACCGTTTAGGGATGGGTGAATCTGTCAATTTTGGTTTCTCTCAGTTTTCCAATCTTAAGTTCTATTCTCCATATTCTACACCAGTTTCCAATTTTTTAAAAAAGTCCTCATGTAAATTCATTAGCATTCTAATGACTTTCTCTTAATATACATGTTTGTATGTAATTTTCCCGGATATACACATTTTGCAATGCTATTTCCCTGACAGTAATGATTTTATGTACACTTTGCCCTAGTATATGCATTGTTTTATAAACTATTAGGCCATGGAACTGTATTGCAAAATTCAGAGAAGTGTGATTTTCAAATAATGGCTGCGTTACAGTTTGCATAACATTTTAAGAAGAGTGAATTAGGTAGATTCGCCTATAAGTGAGATCAGAATTGAATTTCTCCTCCACCCCTAGTGGAGTACTGTGCAAGACCCATTAGGTTCAATGGAACTTACTTCCAGGTCAGTGTGAACAGGACTGCAACCTTAGCATGATAGCCAATGCTAATTCTACTCAAGAGTAAACCCACTGAAAATAAAAAATGACTACTGGTAATTTATGCACAGTACTTTCAATGGGTCTACTCTTGAGTAAAACTAGCATTGGATACAACCCCTAATAATCTTACTTACAAAATTCAAATTGTTGTAACTATCAGCTGGACATTCATTCACAATTTTTGTGACTTAAGACAATGGAATAGTTTCAATATAAACCTTCAAAAGGAAACAGTATCCAAGAAAAATCCAAATTGGCTTCAAAATAAACAAGAGACTAGAAAACCTTTATTTGTCGCCGTTTTTCAGCCACTTCAGCTTCACCATGCCCAAGAGCTTCTGTTAGGGCAGCATTTTTCTGGGCAATGCTCTCTTGGAGAAGGAGGAGCTCTTTATTTTTTTGACCAAGCAGTCTGTCCAAAATTAGCAGCTCCTGCTGTTCAGCTGCAGTCTACAAAAATGAGGAGAGGGGGAGGGAAAAACACAATGTAGGTCTTTATTGGTCACACTTTGGGACAATGCACTCCCTATGTGACCTCTGAGATTCTTTGAGCAGAGGACACTTGCTACTCTCAAGAGCTGATTGAGTGTGATGGCTGAGCTATTGGGCTAAGGGGATTTTGTTTTGAAGTTCACTCCTGGTTGTGGACTCACAAGGTAGTCTCAGGCAGTCCATGATTCTGTCTGTAAATCCCTAACCCCCCTCCCTGCTCCCTTCCTAACTTCAATAAAGAGATTAAACAGTAAGTCTATAGGATTGTTATAAGGATTACTGAGATAATACTGTACATTATTTTTATATTTTGGGAACACCCTAAAGTACTACGTAAATACTTATCATCACCACCACCACAATCACTACCACCTATAAGCAGTGTTTCTCAGCAGGGGGATATACCCCCAAGGGGGCATATGAACATCTCAGGGTGGGATTTTCACACACACACACACACACACACACACACACACACACACACTATTAGTAAAAAACAACAAAGCACATTAAAATACAAAAGAATTCAGAAGGTGAGAAGACTGCATGCAGCTTATTACATGATCTGCATGCCATCACAGTTGCACATTTGGCATGATCTTGCAAGCACTGCACCGGATGATCTACTGTGCACAGCAGTTTATCATGCACAGTGCACTTTTTAAAAACTTTTTTTTTTCATTATTAAGCCATGAATTTTCTTTCTAATTAATAGTCACAACATTTTGACCCCTTTATTTTTGAGGAGCCAGGTTTGAAGGGAGGGGGTTGTTTTATGTTAGCTAAAAGGGGTCACAGATTAAAAAAAAAAAGAAATGCTGAGCTCCAGCAGGGGAAACAGGTGCAGGGGCCCTATGAGTGTGAAGTCTGCTGTTGGCAAGCAACAAACAAACAGGCCCTCTCATGTACATTTTATAACATAAATATATTTATATTTAGTTGATGTATCTTTTTTCTTTTCTACTGATTTACTGTGAGATCACCCTAGACTAAAATATGAGTTCTCAAATGCCTCATTGTACAACTATCTTCTTTTCCTATGTGATCCTCTTTCACTCTGCAAGTACCAATTTTCTAGTTATGACTTTCTATTCCCTTTTCCTATTCCATTTCACATCTAGCTCTCTTCATGCTTGCATTTGAGCACCTCCATAAGACACATTTGTTCACTATGGCTGCTTTCGAATGACCTTCATTCACTTTCCTCGCCAACGTATCTTGTGTTTGCCTTTAGGTTGAAAACCTGATAGCAAAGCCTGTGATCATTTAAAGGTTTCTACAGTACTTAGTAACTGTAGATGCTTTATTTTAAAAAAACAATAAGTGAGCTAATAAGATTGATATATTTCATTCTCTTTGGTCAGTAAAAATGACTTCTGCCCTTCTCATGAAAGCTACCCTTGGGCCTGGCATCTTGGGCCACTTGCATTTCAAAGTGAGGAAGGATTTGCTGTACTACCAATTCTACTCACCTGATCCTTCAGCCTGACTAGATCACTCTTTTTGCTCCGAAGAATATTCTCTGCTTCTTTAAGAATTTGGAGGTGGTGATCTTCATTACCTTCTGCAACTTGTATATCTGCTTGCAGCTTCTGAAGGCTAGAAATGTTTAGAAGCAAAAAAAAGTTTTTTTGAGGAAATGAAAATACGCTGTGGTCTGGTGCTGATCATCTGAATTGCTGAGCTAGTCAGCCACATGGAACTGTCACTGGTTCAGTTCATCTCAGCATCCAATCAGCCTCTCTTGCTGATGCCACATGCCCATTGAAGCACACTGCTGTCAGGAGAGAATTTCTAGGGCCTGGTGTACTGGTAGCCACTGAGAGCAGCTGACAAATTTAAAGAGGAGAGAGGATAGGAATATCTAAATAGGTGGGCCTGGTGTGAGGCTCAAATGAAGAACAAAGCTCTAGTTCAGGAATGGGGAACCCTGTATTCTACTGAAGGCCTCATTTACTTTTGGGGTGGCATATGTCACCAATGGGCAGGGTCATCCCTTTTATTTCTCTTTCTGCCACCCCCTTTCTAGGACTAGAATCTAGTCTTTCACAACACCAAGTTTGAACAGTGAGGACTTGTAGAGAGGTGGAGACTGTTCCAAGTGTAGGCATATTTCAGAGGTAGTGACAAATGTATTTGTTTGTTTATGTGTGGCTCTTTTTGGAGTATCATATTATGAGCATTTGTTGCAGTATAAAGTAGCAAGAGGATTTTTTTTGAAGTGAATTAAAAACAAAAACTCTTATGGACTGCCTTAATTAACCAGAAAAATTGATCTTTCACATACTTGAGTTTGAAACCAAACCAATTTAACTTGCCTTTCAGTCAATATTTCAATCTTCTGGCTCAAGGATTGAAATTCAGAATCTTTTGCAGATATAACTTTGTTGATTTCCTTCAGAATCCCTTCTTGTTCTATCTTGTGGTCTTCTAGGTCCTTTGCATCTGCCCGAAGCAATCTGAAAGGCATTAAAAAAAACCTCTTTCTAGTGCTGATTGCTTTTGAATAGCATTGCAATGATAGGTCCAAATTCTTATAGGGTTTTTATTTTTAAATCATGGGCCATCAAAGTTCAAAGTTCTAGAATCTAAGACAAAAGAACAAAACTTCATAATCCTCATGCAGCCAACACCCACAATACACCGATCACTTTAAAGTGAGTACACCCTACCTAGCTGCTTTGGCCCCAGCTTGTGTCTCGAAGACAGATGATGTGGTGAGACATGTATGCATGCAGAACCGGAACTTTCTCATCAACTTCCATTAACTTTATTGAACATGCTCAACTTTTACCGGGCTGTTGGAGGGGTGTATTCCCCCCCCCCCCATCCCAGCTTTAGCCTGCTAATATATCCCTGTTATGAGACAATTGTTCTATTTGTCCTACATAAGGATCCACACTTTGAGGCTGAGTTTGCTATTAGTATATAGGATGCTGGCTCAAATAAGCTCCAGATGAGGCATATAATAAAATGACTAAGAATACCATGAAAACAAACCAACACTATTAATGAAATTTCGTTCAAGTAATTTCGTTGTCCCTGAGAGGGGGCAATGACAATAAAGATATTATTATTATTATTATTATTATTATTAATGAAATATTGATGACTCTTACCAAAGCAGCTGCATTATTAAAAAAATTAAAACAATCGTGTCATTTGTAACAGGCTCCCAGCTGATCCAGAAACCAGGGTATCTTTGTCTGCCTGTCACTCTAGTCCCTTTCACCGAGTAGCTGTTACATAGTCGCTGTGGTGAATGAGGGGATCCAGTGAAACCATAAACAAGTGTGTAGCTTCTATCTTTCTTCAGTCATGTGTGGTGCATCTGCCCAGAAGCCACAAGTGCCCCCTAAACCACAGCATGACCACCCTTGCTATATAGGACCAAATAATGTGATGTTAACATTTCTGGTTTACCTTAGTTGCTGATCTGCATTTACAAGCTTCAGAGCCATCACCTGAGCCCGCCGTTCAAGCTCTTCAGCTTCTTTCTCCATCCGAGACAAATGCTGCTTAGCACTGTTGTATTTCTGAATAGTCTCTTTGGTCTAGAGAAAGAAAAAGCATTAGAAAAAAATACCTCCTATTTCATATACTACTATTCTACTTGTAGCCAAAGTGTAGAGATGTGGGGAGTTCTAAGATCTCCTTTGTAATTCAAAGTTTCTCTGCATCTTCCTGAAACAAAGTAATAAAAATCCTTACTTTGCCCCGAGTATTTTCAAGTTCAGTTTCAGCTTCAGCAAGAAGTCTGTCGGCCTCCCTGAGTTCTGCCTGTCGTTTTAGGAGAGTCTTTCCTATGCATTCTATTTCATCCACAATGTTTTCATGGTGCTGGAGAGATTTCTCTAACTCCAGTTCTGAAATCAGGCCACTCAGATGCCCATCAATGAAGTCTCTAAAACACAAGAGGATTAAGAAGTTAATGCAGAAAGTGAATAGCCATCAATAGCTTTTTAAAATTCTAGATTCTCTTAAGGAAGGTGATCCAAACAAAAACCCAAGTCCCACTCCCTGTATTTCTCTCAATTTTAGCTGATCTCCCTATATAGCTTTCTAAAAACAATAACAAAAAGTGGCTGACCCTTGGGAACTCAAGCACTGTTTCCCCCAATACTGCAACCCTATACTATTACTTTCTCCACAGCTCTAAAAAAAAGGGGGGGAGCAACTACCCTATGGGTAAAGGATCTCACACTGGAAGAAATCTGTGGGCAAAGTAAAATAAAAGATGGGCAGGCAAGTTCAACTGGGCAGGGGGTGGATGACTTGTTTGAACCAAAATAGGACTGTGTCATGGTAAGCAGGTGGCCATTCAACTTTCACCCCCAATATACTGTACACAGAAGTGGAGGAGTTGGGCTGAGTTGCAAGAAGAAAAGAACACTATGCATGTGATGGGAGATTTCTTCTTCCTGAGATCCCAGAAAGTCACTGCCAGTCAAAGTAAGCAATACTGAACTGGACAATTTGATTTGGAAGAAAGCAACGTCCTACAGGGAGTTTTTAGATTCTTCCTGCTGAAAGCGCATACACGACAGGCTTCTGTGGCACTGTTGAGTGGAGAGCAAAGAGGGAAAAATACTTAGGAGACTTGTTAAAGATTTAATACAGCATCCTCACTTTCGCTTATTCCGTTTCTGGGCTATTCTACGCAGCTCTGCTACTTGGTACTCCAGCTCTTCTCTTTCATTCAACAGATCTTGAATGCCCCGATGCAATTCATCCATCTCTTGATCATGTTCACGATGAGAGGATCTAGGACAACTGCTTTTGGGTTGAGACTTTAAGTTTTCTATGCTGTCTTTTAGCCTTGAGATTTCGTTCTCCTGCAACAGATGAATATAAACAGTGCAATTAAACGGTTACTCTTGCTGATTATATAAGGGAGCTTCACTTGCTGACATGATGCTTCCAGCATGTTCACTGCATGATGTGCATTGAACAGTGGTCTGATTGACACAGAATGCTAAACCATGGTTTATTAAACTATGGTATATTAAACTGCAGCTTAGTGTCATGTGTGAACCCAGCCCAGCAGCTTAACTATGGTTTTATTAACAAAGGTTAAAGATTGCTTATTAACCTAGGTTTATAAAGGACTGTCCCTGATGAAAAGCTATAAAGCTGTGAGTTGCAAAAAATCAGACTGCTCTAGAGGCTTTTGCTGGTGCTTTTAACTATTCTGTGATGTGTTAAACCAAAATTTAAGTGAACATCTGCCAGATGCCTCAGCTTCATCTAAGTTTTATTAATTATTATTAAGCATTATGTGTGAATCAGACCAGAGAAAGATCTGAAATGAAGATACATGTCTGAAAGGATGTGGAAGCACATGGCAGAGACAACCTGGGAAGTCACAATTGGCCATGGCTCTGTGCACTGTATATTTAGATATGAATCTCAGCATCAGTTATTATAGTGTTCACTACATGAAAGTGAAATAGAAATAATAATGCCTGGAAAACTGTGCTGCAGGTAACCATTTGTACCCGTTCTTGAGGTTTAGTGTATTTTACATAAAATACGGCAATTGCAGATATATAAAACAAAATGGATATATATAGACTTCCAAAGAGAAAGAATAAACCCCTAGTTTTATATTGATTCAGTTTCCTGGAATTACCTACAGTATTGGTAAATACTTATTTCTAAGAATATACTCACAATTTACTTCTACACAAAAAGATGCACTGCTGGCAACATGTGTTATCAGCTGGTACTTCTCTCCCAATATGTGCAAAGTACATTACTACACATCAGAGCTTTTCAAACTGTGTGTCATGACACGTTAGTGTGTCGGCAGCAGTGTGTAGGTGTGTTGTGTGACTGCTCCACCTGGGTCTGGAATCTCCGGTTCGCTAGTAGAACTGAATTACTGTGTTGCGAAATGATTCTTTGTCTAAAAAGTGTGTCACCAACATGAAGTTTGGAAATCTCCTGTTTGAAAGACTCAGTAAGAAAAAGAGTCTTCTTTATAAAGCTGAAATCAGTTGGTCTTAAAAAATTATAAACTCCTGGCTAAGGGAAAAATCTTAGCCTCACCAGTTTGCTGACTAAGGGGCCCAAGGAACTTCTAGTCGCTAGTGTAAGTGCTGCTCTGCCAGTGAAAATGTAGGTATCTCAACAGGATGACACTTGGCCCCCACCTACAGAAACTCCACTGGTGTAGTCATTTTACCAGCAGAGAGGTGGAAAATATTGAAGAACACGTCCTAAACATCTTCATTTCTCAATCACATCTCAGAAACCAGCTCTGGGGGTGACACAGTTAATTCCCTCCCATTGCTGAAAATGGGAAGGCAAAATGCTTACTCTAATTTCAAATGAGCCGAGAATCTTACCAAGTTATGATGCTCAGGTATGTTGCAGTGATGTGTTCCAAAAGACATTGAACAGTTAGCAGGAAGAGGGCTATATACAAGCTGAGCTCCAGCAGGACATGAACCATATATAACTGTAGTAGCAGCAAGTGGTCCTCCATTGGCAGAGACAGGAGAAGGTGGGCCACACACCACTGTTGCTGGAGGGGCTGGAGCACCATCTGGAAGCAGAGTGTAAATGATGGAGCCAGGGGGTGGCACAAAAGATGAGGCACTGTGAATCTTCACTTCTCCATTTTCTTGGATCCCTGAATTTTGGGTTTCAACAAAAATAATCCACATTAAGAGATTAAAGGCATAGTTTAAAAGCCCTCAATATAAGATGGGGACAGAAACACGATAAAAATGATAAGATACATAAAATTAATAAGTTGATTATATATTTGATGTTATTTTTTGTTGTTTACCTGTCTAATTTTATTGCAATTTTATGAAATACTTTTATGTGCCATGATGAAAAATGGGGGGGGGCTATTAAATAGGCCATACTTATCAAAAAATAAAATATTATAACAAATAATCTCTAGAATAGCAATACATAAGAGCAATATATATGGAGCTGCTCCTATGCAGTCAGGATATTGGTTAAGAATGGCTACAAAAATAGGGTGGTCTGCCCATGCCAGGCTTCAAAGTAGGAAGGCAGAAAGGGGTTCTAAGAAGACAGCTATCTTAGCTTTCCTCCATGCCTCTTCAGCTAGCAAGAGGAGAAAAGGCCAACCTGGTGACTTTCCTACACCAACAGAGAACAGTTTCTTGCTAGACAGCCATGAACAAAAGCACAAGAACAACTGCCAGACACGGGAAGACAAACCAACTGACTTACCTCCATTGGAAGGAGAGTCTTGCAGGTCACTCCTGCCTGCTGCATGCACCAAGCACCCTCTGGCAGCAGGACACATGGAACATTCCTTCTTGCTCTGCCCTTTTTTTATTGGGGTCAACATAGGACACTGCAGGCCAACACCAGAATCCTTGGTACTCTGAGATGCAGGAGTGGATGTCTTTAAAACATTTTTAAGAAAGTGAAAGAAAGAATAATGAACAATTTGTGTTGAGGCAAATATTACATGGAGACAGTCCCTGCTGCCATCTGTGTGCTCTTTGATAAGGAACTGGAAGAGTTCAAGGCAAAGACAGGTGAACAAGGGCCATTCATCAAATGTGAAAAAAATCTAAAGGCAGAAGGAAGGAAATACTATCCTATGTGCAACTTAGATAAGCTAGTTAATAGTTTGGTCAATGCCAAAGTTAGCTCTTCCACCAAGCTAAACATGTCTAACTATCTGCTAAAAACATTTCTGTTCCAGCAAACATACCCAGGCATGCATTTTTTATTTTAGTAGATGTAAGTCCTTAAAAAATACTGATTTTATTTTATATTTTCATTTTTTAATGTCTCTTGTTTCCATTTTTGATTGGTATTTTAAGTGAGTATTTTAGACTGTCTTGCAAATCACAGAAAGTTTTTTTGTTCTAGTAAGCGGTATTTACAATGAATAGCCAACACTAGGACAACACTATGCTGCCTGAAAGTATATGCTTCTTGATCAATATACATGGACACAAACAGAAAAGCATGCAGCAACTATCCATGTATAAACAAACAACAGCAGTGATTATATAAATATATAAGCCTATTAAAAGTGGCAACTAACGTGACTGAGATTTGACTAAGAAATTTCATTTTGAGTGGTGGCTTGGGTTAAACTCCAAGCAGGTGTAACACACACAAAGCAAAAAGTTACTGATTTGTGCAACATGTTTGGAAATGCACTGCACAAAAACCGAAGAATTCTATTAATAAAATGAAGGCAGTCCATGTCTAAGCATTGCTGGTTCACAGGGGATTATCCATGTGTATTGTAATTAAACAAACATCAATATGGAAATGAGCTGCTATCATTTGCAGAGGAGACAAACATATAAATGCAGCCATTTTGCTATGGAAAATCCTCAACTTGAAGCTATTCAACAAACTGTTAGTATTTGTAATGTAATTTCATTGGGGATGTATATCACAAAGAATAGATGGTATTGGAGAAAGGAGATGGCAGCTGGCAGTTGGAAGTTGGTTGGTTATCCTACGTAGTTCTGTCTTCACTGTGAAGGTGACAGGTGTGGGGACTTCATGCAGACACTGTCTGGAGGATTTTGTAAATAATACTTGTTGTTCAAATGTTGCCAGCCTGACAAGTAAAGATTTATATTCAGTTATTTGTGCAAGGCATATACAGTGGTGCCTCGCAAGACGAAATTAATCTGTTCCGTGAGGCTCTTCATATAGCGGTTTTTTCGTCTTGCGAAGCAAGCCCATTGACAGCTTAGCGGATTAGCGCTATTAGCGGCTTTTAGCAATCAGCTGTTAAGCGGCTTATCAGCGGATCAGCTGATAAGCAGCTTAGGAAAAGGGGGGGAAGGGGGAAAAACCCGCAGGAACTCGCAAGACATTTTCGTCTTGCGAAGCAAGCCCATAAAGAAATTTGTCTTGCGAAGCGCCTCCAAAACGGAAAACCCTTTCGTCTAGCGGGTTTTCCGTCTTGCGAGGCGTTCGTCTTGCGGGGCACCACTGTATATTTTCATCACAAACAGCTATCAGAAGCTGCAGCATTTCTTCTTTCTCCATGTTGTGGCATGTTTCCACATGCCTGCTATCCAAGGGGGTGAGGGAATTGGCTGAGAAAGGGAAAAAGCAAGAATTTGGAGAGTGGCTGGCCACCTGATCCTCCTGTACAAACTGGCCTCTGCAGTGTCATATTGAAGAAAAACGTAAACTTTTCTTTTTACAACTGGGCAGTATATAAATTTTGTTAAATAAATGTGTAGTTTAGGCCTCAGATTCAGAAGGCTCAAAATATTTCAATGGTTAACTTTGGAGAATTCCTGTTTTTAAGGGGCCCTCCTTGAGGCAAAGGACTTTGAATAAAATGACCTTTCCCAACTATATTAATGGAAAATTACAAGTTATCTCTGAATATGATTTTTCTAAATTAATTTAAGTGCTTCTAAAGCAGGTGGGGAAAGATCTCCATATCTGATTCCTTTCCATCATTTGCTACTCTAGTTTTCATACTTGCGATGATGGCACATAATACAGATGGCCCCTCCGTTGCAGTGGATTCATTATGCTGGTGATAGCATCATTCTGGTGAGATATAGCATGCCTGAGTGCAGCAATTTCATCCAATATACTGTCAATTTCTTCCCTATTGCCTGCAGAAGAATTTAGATTTTTAGTCCATTATATTTGTGAGGACTACAGTTAAAGAACCCCCCTCCCCCCCAAAAAAAAATCAGGCTCAGCATTCCATTTATACCAATACTTCCTTTGCTGGATGGAATCTCAATAGCTGATGTAGTAGTAAGGAGGTTGACACTCAAAGCAGTGCTTTTAAACCTGCATCTCAGCAGTTTAAATGACTTCCTTTCATACACTATTTTCTTTTTGCTGACATGTGCGATCTCTAGCAGCCCCATGCTTGGGCAAAAAAAATAACAGGGAAAATAAACTTAAGAAGGAAGGAAAAACAAGGGCTGTATCCAATGCCGGTGTTACGCAGAGTAGATCCATTGAAAATAATGGGCATGACTTAGATCCATCAATTTCAATGCGTCTATTCTGAGTTTAACTTAGTTGGGTAGACCCCAATTGTTTCTTTAAAAGACTCTGAGAGACAACACTTACCCACCCCCCACTGGAAGACAAATTATGAGAAAGCTGCTCTGACCTAGAGAGGCAGTAAAAAAAATTAGGGTGGAACCTCGTCTGCCTGCGCAGGTCTACAAAGTAGGACTACATGACCTTGCTGGTCCTGGACAATGGGTGGAACAACACATGTCTGGACAGAGAATGATGGGAAGACATCTGAATTACCGGTAGTTTGAAAACATGCTCCAGGAAAAAATGGAAGGAAAGCATTACCTGTCTGAACTTGATCTAGTACACGGTGCAGTCGGTCAATTTCTGTTTTTTGGCATTTCAATAGCTGCTTTAATTTACCAATCTCCTCTTTCTGAAAAGCAGAAGCTGCAGTCTCGGCATCAGCTTTTCCCACTTCACTCTGAAACTATTAAAAAGCATCTTAGTCAAATTTTCTCATGTTTTGCCCTTGTGTACATTGGAGTAAAGTAACGTCAGAGTGCACAATGTAAAAAAAAAATGTAGACAAAGATTCTACAGGCCATTTTGATCCTATTTTCTGAAAAAGGGTTTAAAATGAGCAAGTCTTGGCCTCACATGCCATGTCCTGACTTCTCTCTCTCCAGGCAGATTAAATCATTACTGGCTCAGTCCATTTGAACATTTGTACATCACTGAGATTTTCTGTCCCTTGAAATCAATATATCTGACCAGGACTTGAATTTTTAGAACTCAATGGGAGACATATCACTAAGCCTCATAGTTGTCATATTCATGTAGGAATTTTTCACTCTTGCCTCTATTTCGTGTTTCTTATCAATGTGTACAGTAAGGGGACTGATAACTTACCCATTCCTCTTTTTCTTTCAGAAGTTTCTGCAACAATTCTATTTCTGATTCTGCTCTGGCAAGATCTTTAGAAGCTTGAGTAGCAAGCATACAGAACTTCTCTGCTTCCCGAAGTTCCTACAGAAGAGGAAAAGGTGTTTTATTTAGCTTATTTGATGCAACTGTTGATGTTTTGTATTATTATTACTATTTAATAAATTTAGTAGTTGCCTGTCACATAAAGAATCTCCAAGTGACTTACAAAATTGTACAATCATGATGTATAACAGAAAATAAAAAAGAAACAATACATTACAATAACAATCATACATTAAAACACAAAACTGTCCCAATAAAATAGCAGCAAAACATGTAATAAACAAGATAGTATTGATTATAAGAAATCAATACTTTGACCAGAGCAGTGGTTCCATCCCTTCTCTGTTCCTCTTTCACTATGCTTATTCTAGGTTCTCAATACAGTCAGGTGCAGAGCCTTCTCTGTTAATAATAACAACTACATGATATTTTATTATTAAATGAAATCAAGAAAGTTGCTTCCATGCAGAAATGTATACCTTAATGATAAGAATGACTAATAGAGACTGAAACACACTTTGTGGTGCAAGAGAAGTAGTTTGAATTCAGTTTTACAATTTTACCAATTATGTACCTCACTGCGTTCTTGATTAATTTTGCATACAGTTCCACGGAGTGACCTGAGCTGATCTTTGGCTGCACAGAGATCTGCTGCTGCTTGTTTATCTGAAGTAGATATCACTCTCTTTAACTCCTGCAGCTCTTTATCAATGTCAATGAATTGCATTTGTGCCTTAGCATCTTCCACCTTTTTCTGAAAGAGCGGGAAAATACTATTCAACAGATGTGACAAAACAAACAACATACACACACAAATATATGTATATCTTGCTTTCTTCTCTGTTAGTATGCATTCACATTAAAATATAAGCAAATAGTGAAGTATTTTTTAAAGTGTTGTGCAGAGGGACATGCCTTACTAGTCACAGGCTTTTTAATAGGAGTAGCCCTACCCTATTCTCCAGATACTCTAGTTGTGCAAGAATTCTTTCTTTCTCATCATCAGCCTCTTGCAGCTGTTGATCTGTTAGGCCCTGGATTTCTTCCATATTCTTCAGCTTTTCACTTAGATGCTGGATTTCATTCTCTAGTTGATGTACTCTGGCTTCATTTTGCATCTTCTCAGATTTAATCTGAAGTTGAAACAAAGGGAAGATGATGAGAGCTTGAGGATAGTTGTAATCTTTCCTAGGGCATAAAATTAGCAGCATGTGGAATCTTTTGCAAAAGCCTCTGCTTTTTACCTCCTTTACAAACAAGTACCGTATTTTTCGCTCTATAACACACACCCGACCATAACATGCACGTAGTTTTTAGAGGAGAAAAATCCGTAGGCATGCCACCCGTAGGCATTTCCTCCATAACACGCACAGACATTTCCCCTTACTTTCTAGGAGGAAAAAAGTGAGTGTTATGGTGCAAAAAATACGGTACATTTGGTCCTTTTCCAAAACTGCAAATAGTAGACACACCATGAAAAAGACAACATAAAATCATCACCAATTTGAAGTTTTCCAATATAATAATTCAGGGTCACCAATGCACATGATCACTCATGATTCCATATCAAAAAAATGCCCTCAAGGAAATATAATCTAAATTCAACAGCAAGGCAAAGAAGAGAAAAACAAGGTAATTGGGATGGAGGCACAATCCTATAGGAGTTGTCTCAAAAGAAAATTCACTGAGTTCAGTGGGGTTCACTCCCAGGAATTATGGCAAATAATTGCAGTCTTAGTTACCACTCAAGGTAAATACTGGATTAAGCTTTATGGAAAAGTTTGATTTTGAGGAGAAATTGAAGGAAGACAGACACAAATCATGCAAATATTCATGAAGGATTGACATGTATTTGACCATTAAACAAGGTTTCTGTCGAAGTAATTGTGGCAATTCTTTCCTTAAGAATTTTACAGCAAAAACTTTTGTGGACACCTGATGAAGTAGACTCTAGTTTATGAAAGTTTATACCACAGTAAACCTCTCTGTCTTTGAAATACAACAAGACACTTTGTTGCAACAGACCAGAATGGCTATCTCCTTGGAAGTTCCTTTCTCTCTCCTTTTGGTAATACAGTGGTACCTCTGGATGTGAACGAGATCCGTTCTGGAGCCCCGTTCGCATCCTAAGCAGAACACAACCTGCGTCTGTGCGGGTCGCGATTCGCCACTGCTGCGCATGCGCGCGATGTCATTTTGAGCGTCTGCGCATGCGCGAGTGGCAAAACCCGGAAGTAACCCATTCCGTTACTTCCGGGTCACCGCGGAACACAACCTGAAAATGCTCAACCTGAAGCTACTTTAACCCGAGGTATGACTGTGGTTGGTTCTCTTACTTTGGCTTCTGCAGCTTTGTTACAGGCCAGCCTGTATTTTTCTTGTGCCTCTTCCAACTTAGCTTGCTGGGATGTCATCTCCTTCTGAAGCTTTCTCTCTCTGGCCTGGATGGCCTCATTTTCTTGCCGAGATTGAGCAAGGACCTTACCAAACTCTTTCTGTAGATCTGCAAAGCTTTTCCCTAAAATATCCTTTGCATTATGGCACCTGAAATAATCAGTTATACAAAAAAGGAAAATACGTTATGGAGAATTGCTACCTAGACTTACCATCAATGCTCATCTGAAGACCTGTGTCTTATGGCTAAACTAAATGTTGGACATCTTTGCCAAAACATCTAAAAAGCAGTGGCAGAGCAGAATGTGAAGAGAAGTAGCAAGTTGGTAGGTAAGAGATACTTCTTACCCCATTCAGACTCCCATACCCAGACTGTTATTTTCCAGCTACAGCAAACACACATCTGCAAACTCAAGATGGGGAAAAAGTGAGGGGGAGGGAGATAAGGGTTGTGAAGAATAGGTGAGAGAAGGGTCTGTCACTTTTTGGATGTTTTGTGAAGACTGAGATTCCCAGTTTCAAGTCTTTCCATCCATTTTGACAGCAACATATTACTTTGAGACTGAAGGCCATTTCATACAACTACAAAAAAAGAGAGGTGTTCTGCAGAGTGTTCTCCATCTGAAAGAGTGATGCTTATCTTCAAACACTGACAGATACACAGCTGGGAACTGGCTAGCCATTAACTAGCCAAGTGTTTGCAGCTAGATCTCCCCTTCTGATAAAGGTATGAAACCTCTGAATTTAGCTCACCTGAATTCTGCCCCAGTCTGTAGATTTTCTTTGAGTTCTCTCACATGAGCCAAGAATTCTTCAGGATGAATTAAGCTGTCAACTGCATGATTCAGTTGATTTTGAGTATCTTTAAGCTGCTGCTTCAAAAGGTTATTATCTTTCTGTAACAAAAGACGTTTACCATTATATGCTTTCAATGATTTCTTCTTGCATTGACTGTATAAGAATGTAAGAACACTAAACATAACACTTATTTCACTGCATTTCTTCACTAGCATAGCTGACCTGTGGAGCTAAATGACTAGTTGCTACAGAAAACAATCAATCAATCAATAAATAAAGCATGATAATTTCCCCTATTAACTCTGGATGATTTCCAAGATTCAACTCTTGTTAATCTTTAACAGACACACAAGAAAGAATATACAAGGTGGTTGCATGATTGGCTTTCAACAGCTAGAGCCTTTTGAAGAAGGTTATATATCAGACTGCCAGACATGCTCTCTGAATAACAAAAAAATATGAAAAAAATACTGTACCTGTAGCTGTTTAAGATGAGAAAGCAGTTTATTATTTTCCTGTTCTCTCTCTTCTGATAACTGTGCTTTTGTCAAGGCATTTTCTAAAGCTTGCCTTTTTTTGCTGAGCTCAGCCTGGAGAGCAGAGTGCTCCAGCTACCCCATCCCAAAAAGAAAAAAGAAAAAAAATTCTCACTTTCCTCTACAAAAAAACAATGAATTAGGTAACATTTGAATAGAATATGTATTTTGCAAGGACAGCTCGTTCTTCTAAGGAAGACATTGACACTCCATAAAACAAGCAAACTTCTCAATTTCCATTTGCCCTATTGTCATGACTGGCCTCTTTTATGCATAATGATATCAGGCTTGAGTAGCATGCTAGTATGAACATGCTGCTCAGTCCTAATATGCCATTAACCATGAGATATTGTATGAGTTGCCAACCCAGCACTTGTGGGCATACATTGGTCCACCAAAGTTTTCATGGGTGCCTGAGGATCATCACCACCATCCCTTTTGCCACTGCAATTAGGCTTGAAAAAGCCACAATGTAGCTAATAGAAGGCTTCTTTCAAGTCTAATTACAACAGAGGAACAATTTCAGAGGCAGAGGGTCACAGTTACCAGGGGAGTTGTCACCCTGATGTCACCTCTTACCAACTGTCATAAGGGTTGAAAAAATTGTTACTACCTAGAATTTTTCAAACCTAAACGCAGCAGTGTGTGAGAGAGATCTTCCTTGAGATAGCACCTAGAAAAGGAAGATAAACCTTCCCTCTCCAGTTGCACTCCCCAGGAGATCATGCCCCACCTATCTTGGGGGGATAAAAACACTTTTTCAAGCTTAATTGCTGGGGGGAATGTGTGCATACATGTGCATGTGTAGTTGCAGTATGGGGTAGGTTGTGCCCACAAGAGTTTTTCACACTTCAAAATGTATTCATGGGCAATGTACAAACTGTGACCATGTCTTGATTGTCCTAGTACTATAAATCTGTCCTGAACCTTAATCAATAATTTAGGATGCTGTATGGGTTGGGTTGGGTGGACCCTTTACTCTTTTTGCTTGGGCCAGCCCCATGACCCTAGTACACCTCCCTTGGGCCAATGCATTTGACACGCCTAGATTAGCCTCCAAGTTGAATCACATTTAAGGGAGTCAAAACTCTTTCTCATGGAACTAAAAAGGTTCATTGGGAGAAAGATTGAGAACATCAACATCTTTCTGACAATACTAATAGCTGCTTTTTGATTGGTAGGTGACAAGGTAACACAGACCTAACAGGAATCCTCACAGCAGGAAACTGTTAATTGAGTAATATAAAGTCCCCCAGCTTCCTCAATCACAATGCTTCAGCAATTCAACTCCCTGTCTTAGAATCACAGAATTGTAGAACTGGAGGGGACCCTGAGGATCACCTAGTCCAAGCCCCTGCAATGCAGGAATATGCAGCTGTCCCATACAGGGATTGAACCTGCAACCTTGGCATTATCAGCACAGTGCTTTAACCAACTGAGCTATGTATTCTTTCCCTACTGTGTTAAAAAGTCAGAGTCCAATCAGTTTAATCCACTGGAAGAGCTGGCAGGACTGCGGCAGCAAGGAAAACCAGACAAAATGTCCCTCAGCCACCCACCTATGTGAGAGCTCTTTCCATTTCACTATGACTACTACCAACCTGGATTCTTTACAGATAAGTTTTAGAAAAAAGAAGTCACGTTTTGGAACCTATATGGATTGGGAGAAACATGAAAGGTATAAGGAAAGGAGACATTTCTCTCTGAATGTCCACTTACTTGACCGTGTTGTTTTAGCCTCTGCAGTTCTTCCTCATGCTGATTGGCTTCAATGTCTCGGGCTTTCAGTTCAGCCTCCAGTTCAGCCTCATATGTGATATGTTCCCTTTGAGTCTCATGCAGGGCTTCATTGAGCTCTCTTTGTTCTTCAAGTGCCTGCTCAAGGTCTGCGATTTCCTGGAACCGAAAGTGTGTTTTATAATTTTGAGTTCATCAGTTCTCCATTAACATGGTTGTAGCATGTATCCCTGCTAAACAGAGACTGTGCCCCTACACATCTACCACGGGGGCAAGGGGTGGGGGGAAGGGAGCTAAGCCACCCCTGCTGCTGGACTGGAAGCATACCTCCCCAACATACTATTTTGAAGTCCATAGGATAAGATGTACATAATTGTTGGCAAATGTGGGTTTCCCAATTCTGCATATTATCCCAGTGTGCGATGTGACAGAAAAATGGATGTCTGCAGAGGAAAAGTGGGATGGGAAGGATGATCAAGCTTTCCCCCCCAGTGATAGAAAACATCCTGGTGTTGCCAGGATGACAAGTAGGATGGTCAAACATGCCAAGGTCTACAGAGCATCAGCAGTTGCTCTGATTCAGGAAACTACAATACAATGATTAATACAGTTTAAAACAAACAAAGACAATTACACTAAAAAAAAAAAATGACCACATTTAATCACATTTTTGAGTAGGTCATAAATACTTTTCAACCATCAAAGGCAAGGGTAGAGAAATGGATCTCCAGCACATGACAAAAGCTGTAAAGTGAAGATGCTGGATGCACTTCAGTCAGGAGATTCCACAAATCTGGAAACAGCAAAGAGAATGTCCTCTGCTGGGCGACAACCACTCACCCACCAACCTTATGAGTGTGGCAAAACATTACTCTAGCATAAAACTCTGGTGTTTAAAAGCTTGCATTGGCTGCCCATATGCTACCAGGCCAAGTTCAACATTCCTGTATTAATTTAGAAGACTCATAACAACTTTGATCCTTAAAGACTGATCAATTCCATATATTCCTGTCCAATCACTGAGGTCTTTGAGGAATTTAGTATTGTGGGTCCACCCCAGTAGAAATCCCACCTGGCTGAGATCCAGCAGGCCACCTTTCTCTTGAACTTCCAGAGGTTAGTGAAGACCTTCTCAATTTAGTAGGCATTTTTTCCTGATGTTACGGTTAATTTTAACTGATTTTATCTCCATTATACCAGTTTTGTAACTTCACTGTACACCTCTTAGAGACTATGGTGTTAAGCAGTACAGTGGTACCTCAGTCTACGAACAGCCCTGTTAACGAACTATTTGGTTTATGAATTCCACAAACTGGAAGTAGGTGTTCCGGTTAGTGAACTCTACATCGGTCTACGAACGGAAGCCGATTGGTGGAAGGGTACTGGCAGCGGGAGGCCTCAGTGGGGAAAGTGTGCCTCAGTTTAAAAACGGCTTTGGTTTAAGAACGGACTTCCAGAATGGATTAAGAAGTTCATAAATCGAGGGACCACTGTATATAAATTGTTGAAATAAATAAAAAGGTTCTGCCAATCTTAACCTCATTTTTTTGTCCTGGTTTCTAAATTATGTTTGCCAGTGAGGAAAAGCATCAGGACTTTTTGGAATATAACAGTTCTTGCATCTTACTTTTCTCAGGTTTTCTGCATCCATAGCAACTATCTCCAGCTGGTTTCTCTCCTCCTCGAGTTCTTCCAGCCTTTGCAATAACACCTCTTTATCCCTCTGCAACTCCTTGCATTCATCACTGGTTTGTTTGGCCTGACTCTTAACACTCTCTAGATATTCCTGTAACCCAATGATAATTCCTTCCAGGTCTTTCTTCAGTGCATCATTTGCTGCTATTTGGCCTGTGAATGGTAGAGAAAGAATTAAGAAATACGAAAAAAGAAGTATTTCAGTTTGCAAGGGAACGCCAAAAAGTCATGAGAGCTATCCCTGATTATCTGAAGGTGAGGTGAGCATGTCTCAAAATAGACTTACATAGGAGACACAAACTTTGATTTCAGTATCTGAAGTGACAGCATATTTGCATTTACCCAACATTTATGTTTTAAAGAAGAAATCTGGTCCAGTAAGATTGGCAGCCTTGTACATTTTTACTGTGCTTGTAACTCTGTTAGATCAGCACAGTAACATTAAAATAAAGTGGGGAAGGGAGGGAGGGAGAAATACAGCACTGGATAACCAGGAATTGCAACGACAACATTTCCCCCCAGAAACTATACATTTTTTCTTTAAACCTAGCCAGTAAAAGTTCACAAATTTTAAGTTAGATGGAAAGTTCCATTTCTCTTGACCAGGATCTCATCATTTCTCTAGGTAGTGCCACTTTTCCTGACTTTCCTAACTGCTCTAAGAGAAAATCAACAAGAGTTCTTCAGGGAACTAATCTCCAGAGACTTCCACCAAGAGTTCTCATACTACAAATGGGAAATAACGTCAGGATAAAAAAATTCTACTTGACTAAACAACAGTAGTAGGTATCTTACACTAGTAGGTGACCTCACTTGAATCCATCAAATAAAGTCATCCCACAAACCTCTTCAGTGAGCTGGAAAGATACCTGGATGCCATTTATGGGTTTCCTGCTAGGAGAGGCAGAATGCTGCTTTGAGGCTTTCAGAATTTGGCTGGTATTGGTGTGCTCAGAAGGGAGAGCCAAGGTGATGGAGTTTAATCTCATGCCACGTATTAAGGATAGCTCCACATTTCAAATAACAAACATGGTTGCTGCATTTATTAAGTGAGCACTTCCTACAGCAAATACTTAAAAGCATGCATATGTACTTCTAAGAACTGTTGCCTGTAGAGTGTAAAATCTGTATATGCTATGTAAACTATGGAAAAGCCCAAAGACTCTGAGCTAAAGTCTGTTTTGAATAACATTTTTACCATCTGTGAGCTGTTGCTCCAGGTCCCTAATTTCCTCAGTTTCCTTTGCAATCCGAGACAGCATGTCATCCAGGCGACTTTCAAGATGTTTGTAATGCTTGTTCATCATGTCAAGTTGTTGTTCTTTGCTTGCTTTCTGAGCCTTCATATGAGCCTGTGAGTGGAAGTTAAATGGACATCTCAGGGCAGTAGTTTAAAAACAAACAAAGCACTCCAAACAATCCTGATCTTCCTGCACCCTTGCCACAAATATTCTACAGCAGGGACAGGGAACTTTCTGATGATGCTGGACTACACCTCCTGTCATCTCTGAGCACTAGCTATATTGATTGGGGCTAATGAGAGTTGGTAGTTCAACAACATATGGAAGGCTAAAGTTTCCCCATCTCTACTTCACAGTACAGAACAATGAAAGCTATCTTATGCCAAGTCAGGCAACTGGTTAATTTAGTATTGGCTGGGGCTCTCCAGGGTTCCTGATAGGGTCTTTAAAGCCCAAGAATGAAACCTGGGACCTGCATGCAAAGAATGTGCTCTACCGTTGAACTATGTTGCTTTGCCTATATGATTAACCGAATTATGTAAATGGACAATGTTACTTCAGTCACAGGCCTTTCAGCTAGATGGGCTTCAAGTTTCTTACAATTCTGACCACAGCATATATAAATTCTTAGGAGCAAACAATTTGCAGGAAGTTTGAAAATGATTGAAAAATCATTTATTTTATTTTATTTTGTTGAACGGTTGAAAAATCATTTATAAGCAGTATATCCTTCTGGGAGAAGCCCACAGGGTAGGCCACATCATTTCTCACACCTTTCTCCAAACTATTTCCTTCTGCATTAGTTGAGTTGGCTTTGCACACCTGGAATTTCTACCTGAAAGAACTTTTATTTTTAAGATTTGAAGCCTATTTTTTAAAACAAAATCCTTAAAGTAGCTAGCAGCTTACATAGAATTTATTAATCTGCTCTCTCTCTCTCTTGCCTCTATACATACCACTGGTGCCATCTGTGGAGGGGGCATGGGGGCAGGGCTCCCTAAAAATTTCAAGCAGCACTCCCTCAATTTTTTTTTTTAAATCCACTATGATCCTCAAAGGGATGCACCAGCAGGAATCACTGGCCCATCCCTTTGATGATCACCAGGCCACCTTCCAGGAAAGTGCTCTGGTGGAGATTGCGAGAGTGGGAGATTGCCAATGAGAAGTATCTTCGTGCTGGCTTGTCCTCTGCTAGGGATGTGGTGAAGGGGTGCGTGGCACGCTGAGTTGGCCTGGATGGGTTGGGGGGGTGGCACATGTATGATGTTTTACACACATGACAGGCCCCTGCAATGTTGGGGGCAACACAGCATGCCCAATATATACTGAATGCCTAACCAATATGAGACTCATGCATTCCTTGTAAAGTTGAGCACTAATAATAAAACATAACATTGTGACAGCTTCATTCAACTGTGCCCTCAGATTAAGCATGGTAATTAGGAGATGGTGCACAAAGTATCTTGTAAAATTGAAGAAGAAAACTCCCACCACCACCACCTAGTCTGCTAATATGATTCCTGATCCCTAGAAGAATGTCCAACAATGAAGGGGCATAAAATGACAACCTATGTTGAATTCTCTGCTTTCTTTCTGCAAAAAGTGTAATTCTAACCTTCACTCCCAATGTCACTGTGCTAAGTGTCTCTCTACCTCCAAATAGGGAAGTGTACAGTGTGATGACATCAGGGTATAATGTAACTTGTATTCTGCCTTACAGAATGATACAACTCAACCCACGGGTGCTGTAGCTGCAGCCCAGTGCTTCTTATACACTACCATTCTCCCCTTAAGTTACACAGACCATTCTGTAAACCCTTCTCAACCCAGTCAGACTAACCTCATATGTCTCTCTCCAATGAGTGCTAAAGAAATTGGATACTAGATCTTCTGTATTAAAATATAAGCCAATAATTTCAGTTTCATGCCAAAATATTATTTGTATACTTCTCCCCCCAAAATCTACAACCCAGATTTTATTTTATTTGTCAATAGCACATTTATTCAAGCTGAACACAGCTATGTGTACCAGTTCTCTTAAGTAACATACTTAACCACAGTTGAATGAAACTGTTACAATGACAAGTTTGGTTATAAGCTTGATAGTGTTTGCTTGGCTTAGGAACACAGTGTCAAATCTTACAGTGTCAAATCTACTTCCATTCATGGTTTTAGGCATCCAACATGCATCCAACATGGTACATATTTTTTATGAACCAAAAATAGCAGAGTGCTAATTGGCATAAAGAGTACAGAAACAGCCCCCACAAAAAAATAGTTAATACAAAAATGCAACCCAACTATCCAATGGTACTTTTAAAATAAATGCACAACTCCACCAATTACACTTAAAACAAAAACCTTATTAGTTAAAATCCCAGGAAAAAGCATGCTTTCCTAAATACTGAGGTAATGCAAAATGGCTGAAGCAAAAGTTTCACTTTATCAGACTATCCCCATACCAAATCTTCATTTAATTTTCTGAGCAGATAACAAAAGAGGCAAATGTCCAAATATGCATAATAAGCCAAGTCAAGTTTGTCCTGTTTTAAAAGTATCTATAACTTAGCAATGTTATCTTCTAAAATTGTATGCTGCTGTTGAGATTCCTCAATGGTATTTTGAGAGAGGGGAGAGGGAGGCACTTACAGCGTTTGCTTTGTCTTTTCTTCTTTTCAAATCCTGTGTTGAAAGCCCCACTTAAAAGTTGGAATTCATTGTGAAAGACGAGCAGTACTAAAAAAGTTGCTCAGCTCAAACACGGTTTCTCTTAATCTCTATCTAGTCTCGTACACCAAACTTTTCTGTTTGACAGTTGCACTTTGGTTAGGATGTGGTTTGAAAGGGGGAAACTAAGCCCCAGGAGCTGTGAGAGCTCTTTGTCAGGCCTGCACAGTGGTAACATGCGCTCCAATCCCTACTTGTTACAGCTAGCTGGGCTGCGTCCTGTTTGCTTCAAATCACAACACAGGAAGCAGTGCAGGCAGCCAATCAACTCTACAGCTTGTAACAGGCAGCTCCACTCTCCAAGAGGCTGAGCTTAAATAAAGCAGTTTCCTTTCATTTAGAAAGCCTCCCTGAAACACACGGAAAGCTATTATTGGAGAGACCGAGGTCTTGGACTGTTGATTTCACAATTTCTTTTTATAATCAGCCTCTGAGCTTCAAAAATAAGCCAGATATGAATGAGACTTCAAGTATATCCACATAACTGGAAAGCATGAAAAGCTATACTAACTTTTGTTTTGCAAAACTTTTTTTCTTTTTGCAAAATATGGATCTCTTAACATTTATAGTTTGTTTGTGCCAACATAAAATTGTTTGATTTATTAAAAGGAATGCATTTTTAAAATGAAACTAATATTTATGGGGGTAACTTTGTATCAGATTCTTGTAGCCCAGTTGTTTGCATGTTTAGCTAGAAGCAAGCCCAACTAAGCTTGGTGTAACTACTGTAGTCCAAAGTGTGCACTGAATTGCAGCCTTAATTATGCAGAACTGCTCTCTTGGTACAATGGAATGGTCTGGCCTGCCTAATTAGAGCTTTGTCACACCAAGAAGCTTATACAGTTACACCAATAAATGTAGGTCCAGTTTGCATTCCTTATTCTGTGTGATCAATTAAACAAAGCTGTCCACACCCAAAATAGTTAAAGGCAACTTTAAAATATGAGTCATCTTGAGATTAAGAAACCAGTCAATCTACATTGTTTTAGAAGGAATGACAATTTTTCTCTTAGGGTGTGTCTGCATCACATGCTGCCTTGCGGAGAGAAGGAAATATGTTACTTCTCCTTGTTTCTGTCTTGCTAAAATATTTCTAACCAATGTGAGGTTAAAACTTAGCCTAGGATCTGCAATAGCTCAAAAAATATGTTTAATAACAAATAATAATGAGCTTGGTTGGCTTACTTAGCATAAACATGCTTAGGGTCATGCCACATGGTTGCTTCTTAAGACAAGGGCACAAATGAATCATATTTGTGTGTGAATATGGATTGAAATGTCATGTGAGGGTAATATAAGCACCAGGATAGAGGGAGGACTATAGCTCAGTGGCTGAGCATCTGCTTTGAATGCAGAAGCTTCCAGGGTGAATCACCAGCATGTTCAGGTAGGGCTGGAAATGGCCCCTGCCTGAAACCCTGGAGAACTGCCGCCAGTCAATGTAGACAGTATTGAGTTATATGGCACAGTGGACTTTCTCAGTATAAGGCAGCTTCCCACAATGATTTAAAAAGGATAATGGCTAGAATACAAAGTGCTATTAGGTGAACCTTGTGGAACATTTTGACTTTTTTTTGGAATAGCAAATCTCCATACTCAGTTTCAAAAGCAGTTTGCCATGCAGACTGAGGATGGCTGTTTGACCACCTTGAGCATGCATAGTCCATTATCTGGAATGTTCTCACATGGTATTTTTTATCTGTCACTTGATCTGAAAGACTGCAGCCATGCTTTTAAAAGAACAATGTAGAATAGGTCCCTGAGGCCACCCAAACATTCCTTCTGGAGAAGGAAGGCCTGGGAAAAAAGTACAGGGGTACCTCTAGATACGAACGGGATCCGTTCTGGAGCCCTGTTCGCATCCTGAGTAGAATGCAACCCATGACTGTGCGTCTGCACGGGTTGCGATTCGCCGCTTCTGTGCATGCGTGTGATGTCATTTTGAGTGTCTGCGCATGCGCGAGCAGCGAAACCCGGAAGTAATGCGTTCCGTTACTTCTGGGTCGCTGCAGAGTGTAACCTGAAAATGCTCAACCTGAAGCATATTTAACTCGAGGTATGACTGTTTCTCCTATCTCAATGCCTAGAGATGAAACATAGCAAGCGGACTAGGCAGGAAATCTCTTTCTGCATTCGCTTGCTGTGCACAGAGAAAGGGAAACTCCTGTCACACACCCAAAATAAAACAAAGTGACCATGTAGGAAGAGATGTATTCCTGCACGGCTAGATTTCTGCAGAATAGTATGGAAGAAGCAAGCATGTCTCAGGAAGACTGGGTGTGGATGAAAAAAGCCCAGTGGGCCAGAGGCTCTCCATACCAGATAGAGAAAAAAGCAGACCTTGAAGTACTGTAGCTTGCTTCCAATCCATTTATTACTTGAAAATGTCGTGACCAGGACCCCAGAGTTCCAATATCAAATTAATAATTGCCCTGGCTGTTGGAAAACTGGCACTGGGCTTAACATTGATTCTTGGTACACCAGAATATGGACAATAATATTGGCTAAGAAATTAACATGTTAGGACAGAGCAGCAAAGGGCAAACACAATTCCTATTCCTTTTATAACATAGGGCAAATGTTTATTTAATATATAAATTGTTCAGACTATGGCAGGAATCCACCCAATACGCATGGGAAAATATGGCATAATCTCTTAGAGTAATCTAATTCAACTTTATTACATAACACGACCAAAGTTAGTAATTTTATTGGGACATGTTGCTTATTGCTTACTGTGGTAGCAATTATTTTCTCAAAATGTATCTTCTGTACCATATAAAATAAATAAAAACATAAAATGATCAAATTAATAATAATATCACCCCAAGATGCAGTACTAATACATATTCACCACCCCACGAATGCATATATTTTCTTTTCATAAATGAAGCTTGTTTCATTATATGAAGAAAAGAACCTAGGGAATTGCATCTGAACCTATGAACTTTTCTGATGATGTTTCAGCAATGTGCTAGTTAAATGTCAAACACTGTATATGTTTATTAAATATTTTTGAAACAATTCTTTAGAAAAAATATATTTTAATGGGCAAAGATACTCCACTGAAATTTAGCAGAACTCTTTTCCTACAATCCTGTGGGCACAGTGTCATTTACTCTATTACTCAAACAAAATTAGATTCTAATTTTATTCCTGCTAACTAGATATTTATTCAATAATTTAATTGGCATTTCCTATTAATACTATATATATTGAATTCATGTATATATGTATATGTAAAACTTACATGTCTTGGGTCTTCAGGATCTAGAGAATCTATAAAACGCTGCAGTTCTCCTAACTCCTTCTCTTTTTTGGCCATGTCTTCCTGCTGCCTTTCCATCTGTTTCTCTAGTTCTAGAGCTTCTTCTCGTAGTTGATTTAGGAGAAGTATCTTGTTGCTTAGCTCTTGCCTAAGACAATCCTTTTCCACGTCTGACATCTAGATTTGAACAAACAGAAAACACACCTAACTAAGATTGAGATACAAAGGATTCAGAGACTACACAAGCTGTATGGTTTAAAAATATGATTCAGTGATTTTCCTTGTGAACTTGAATTCTGCAGTGTGGGCCCAATTCTATAAATGCTTATGTAGAAGTTAGTCCCAATGAATCTCAAGTAAACATCCACAGGGCTATCAGTCTATCACTGCATTTCACAGGGAAAAGTTATCATCTATGAAAACCTGCCTTTTTCCTTAGTGCTACATATGGCCAAGTGTTGGAATAAGGTATGCAGCTTTACTGTGCAGCCCCAAAGCATTAGATTGGAATGCTTGAAATTTGGCAATTATGCACAAAAAAATAAACAGGTCTTTTCAATTGTTTCAGTTTATTGCCACATTGTTGTTTATTAAATTTGTATACTGCATTAATGTGTATACAACATAAAAATACAAACTGAGAACACAATATACAGAATGAAACAAAAATGAATCAATACCCCCTCCCACAAACACATTTAAAATGCCATAGTTACAGAGAAATGTTTTCACCTTGTGCCTATAAATATGTACAGAATGCTCTAGGGGAGAACCTATCAGGGGAGTAGAGGCTTATATACATACCTTTTTCTGAGCCACAACATCTTGGACTAGTTTAAGCTCCTCTGTTGCTTTTAAAACACGGTGCTCTGCATTGGCTACTTCACCTAGCAATTCTGTTAATTTTTCTTGGGCTGGGAAAATGAGAAACAAATGATAAAGACATGCCAATTGCAGCTATCCAGTGCCAACATGGACATATGTTGCAGTTATGGTGAATGTCTCCAGAAGGGTAGAAAACAGCAGTCACAATCCAGGGAAGTGCACAGGAAAGTTTGTCAATGCTGCAAGTCTTTTAGGCTATAGTGCTATATACACTGATTTGGAAATAAATTCAATTGAAGGCAATGGAGCTTGCTTCTGAGCAGGCTGGGATTGCATTATATGTAGTTTTTTATGTATATGCTTACATAGATTTACTGAATGAGATCTAGCAGGTAAAAAATTAGGAAGGTGTTAGGGAAAAGGTCAATCGTGAGCCAGTTTGAATGGAGTTGCATTCAAGTGACTGAATAATAGTGCAGACTAGACCTGGGTCTTGGGACTAAATCTAGGGCCCCAAATAACCACCCAGAGAACAGCAGATGAGGAGGACAGTGGCAAACAGGTCCAGTACTGTACCTGGCCTGCTTCTGGTTGCTACAGCATGTTTTCTTATTATATTGTAAAATGTTTTATAATCAAGAGATAACCGACTAAACTTGTACATGGTTGCACATGGTTAATTATTGTTACTAGATAAACATGTTATCCTTTTCCATAACCAAATGATTCTTATTCCCAAGTAGAAGTGTTTACAATTGGGGTGGCAGAAGCAAGCCACATTTTATTTCTGTAGTCATGATGGTGCCATGATTTGGCTTTAAACTGTGGAACATGCACAGAGCATTTCCTTTTCATCGGGGTTGGCAAACTTGTTTGGATTTTGCTTTAACATAACACTGATGTAACACATATGGCCACCCCTCTTTAGACCATTAGGTTCAGGGCTTAAAACTGCTGAACTGCTCCACTTTGAAGGAGATCTGAAGCTGCTTTGGTAAAACCCATTCCTTTGGCCTACTGAAACCTACTGTAATGGCTAGGAGTGTAAACTGGGAAGTATTGTATTCAAATGTCACCTCAGCCCTCACCTCACTAGACTGATACTCAGATGCTGTTGAGTCAGTAATTTAACTGTCAGATTTAACATTCAGCAGAAATCAAGAATATCAGATGGAAGACAATACACACAGAGTGAAAGGTTTTCTACATTTAACTTTGCAAGGGGAGGGGAGGTTGGAAGTACCTCCTTTAACCTTTCGCTCTTTTTCTTCTAGTTGTGCATCTAGTGACTGAAGAATATTCAGTTTCAGCTTCTGAATCTTTTGTTCTTCTGCTTCTTCCAGATTTCCCATCTGCATCTTCTGAGCCTTGCTAGGGATATAGCCTTCTACAGCGTACATGTTCCTTTTGTATCTAGATTTCCCAATGTAAGGACTTTCACCCGGTACATCATCAAGTTCAACATCCTGAAATAGGCCATAATAGTACAAATTCAGCCAGACTGGAGTGCCTTGGCAGTTTAGTGCAACTGGAGATATGCTCCTCTACCATCCTCACCATCAGTTTAGAGTTGAGGAGGGGAACAGAGTGTCAGTTCTGATTTTGTACTTTGATTCAGATGTGCAGCACAAGTTTGGGATCAAGCAGGCTCTCTAAAACTGAAAAAACTATTTTCAAATAATTACCTCTATTGGATAATAACCTAATGGTTCAAACTTGGCATCAATCTTATAAAAAGCCAGTTCTTGCTCCAGCTCATATTGTTTCTGACAGGCTCGGGTTAATTCCACCGTCTTCTGCTTTAGCTAACAAACAAACAAACAAAACAAACAAAAGGTTAACAAATTGTGTCTTATAAACAAATATATTTAAATGGAATGCCAGTGTCATGGGTCGCTATATGATCCATGCATGAATGACACAACACAAATATCTTTAGATAGTAAAAATACAGGGTACACTAGTCAGACTTGCATAACAAAATGCATTTGCTTTAGATGTTGCATTTATACAGATAGTTAAACAAAACACACACACACAAACACACCGGCCGTGACAAAGCAAGCCAGTCCCAGCATGCACTTCGAGTCTTTTCAAATTGTCAGCTATGGAGTGGCTTGTCTGCTATGGAGCGGCTGGCAATAGTTGTATGCAAGATTTGCTGCATCACAACAATTTACTATCTAATGCAAATCACGTTAAGGTATCTGCAAATGGTATGTCATGCACAATGCTGAAAATACATGTACACTCAAAATAAAAAAGAATTAACCAGTCATTCACTTTACTGTAGTATTCAAATATTGATAAATCTGATACTAAAATAAAAATAGGGCACAAAGTGCTCTAGCCTCATTATTTCCATTTTTCTGAACTGAATAGAATGAGGCACTTACTCTGTTAGCATTTCCCCCCCTCTTTTACTTTTAGAAGCTAGCAGAACACAACAAAAATAAAAATGCTGTCTTGGTCATATTTTTCCAGTTAATTTTTGCATGTAAGTTGTATTGGGACTACTGCCTTCTGCAGATATAATACTTGATGATGGTAAGCACAAACCATGGTTTGTAGCCTAAGCCTGGTTAACAGTCAAATGCAGCTCATCCTGCCCCAGAGTTCATGCATACTCCAGAGCCACCTGGGAGACCTTACTATGAGTGATGGAGAAACTGCCTTAACTTTGACTTGATCAAGTGCAACTATAACACTTAACCACAGCTCACGCAAACCTTGGTTTCATATACTGATTTGTGCCTAACCATGAACTATGGAAAACAAACAATGCTTAAGAATCATAAATGCATTGGATCCACCTAAATCTGTATGTACCTTTACCTATAATCACAAATATATTTGAAGAACCAAACAGACTGATGGAAACATAAGCAGTCCCAATTTGAAACTACACTATTATTTTCGTTTATCTGGAAGAGAAGTGGGTGCTCTCTCTCTTTTGACTGTTTTATTGTTGGATACCTGTAGGAGAGCATGCAGCAAGGTTCCAATAGGTAGCAGTAGGAAGAACTGAAGGGACGGGGAGAGAAAAGGGTAGAAACAGGAAAGATTGGAAGAAGGAAAAGAATTAGATTTCTAAATCAAAGTATCCAACACCATGCACAACTTCTAATTTAGAAAAATATTTGACACAGGGAAGTGTTTTTGGTGAACAAATAATGATAAAACAAGTACAGCTTTCACATTATTGAATAATTCGAAACAGGACCATGCAAAGAAGCACTATGGGTTGCAGCCAAAAAAAAGCGTAGTCAAGCTTATACACACAGAGGCTACCTTTAGTGAAGAATAAAGGCTCAGTCAGCAATAAAGGAAATGGATCAAACAAACCAAGATACAGGCTAAATGAAAAGAGGAGCAAACTAAATCAGTCACCAGAAGGACAAGAGAAGACAGTGCTGAAAAATATACGTTACCAGATCAAGATACTAATAAGATTAAACTGTTTGTTCTGTTTATTCAATTGGATGTGTGTGTTATCTACTGAATACAATCCATTGAAAAAATCTAGCTCCCATTCATTTCAGTGGGATAATGACAGTGTGGTCATAAAGACACACAGCTTACAAAGCCAGTTTTCAGTAAGCCCAGCTCTGAAGAATCTTAATTAAAAGGGAAGACCTAACTCCCAGTAATTATTGCAGACATGACAAATAATGATTTAATAAAGAAACTCAAAGCTTAATTAGCCATTAAGGTTTTTAAATACAATCCTAATTTTTCATTTCTGCAGACAAAATCCACCAAACCACCTGTGGATTTTACATCCAGAAATAAAAGTTGGGGCTCTGTTCAGAAGCACATTGAATGTTAGAAATAAACCATAGATACAATGGGATTTATGGCAACAACAGAACACATGGCTTAATGCCCAACCAGAAAACATTTAAATCCATCTATCTGAAGACAAAAATTGTGTACTAAGGCTAGAAAACATTTAGCTTTCTAATAATTTTAAACATAACACATACAAATATAATGATAATATAATGATGGCTATTGTCAAATAAACCAAATAGAAAGCCAAATAATGAGATTATTCCCACGACTTGATATGCAGTGGTACCTCGGGTTAGGTACTTTATTCGTTCTGGAGGTCCATTCTTAACCTGAAACTGTTCTTAACCTGAAGCACCACTTTAGCTAATGGGGCCTCCTGCTGCTGCTGCGCTGCCGGAGCACAATTTCTGTTCTCATCCTGAAGCAAAGTTCTAAACTGGGTTAGTGGAGTCTGTAACCTGAAGCATATGTAACCCGAAGTACAACTGTACTGCTGTAGTCCTACTGGAGTCAATTGTACTACCACACTATAAATGTTAACCTAGTGTCATTCAACAGTATAAACAGATAAAACAGTATCATTCAATGCCATAAGAAATTTCTAGAGATATTCAACAGTCTACTGGGATTTTAAGAACCAAGGTTGCTTTACCAGCTCATTTTTTGTCTCTAGTTCGCTCTCCAGGTCATGACAGCTTTGTTTCTGTTGGAAATTTTTTTGTTTTAATGATTTGTTAAGGTCATCTTGTTGCTGAAGTTGTTCACCCAGGTCAGAGTGTTTGGTTTTAAGGTCTTCCAACTCTTTCACAGTTTTCTCCAAGTCCTTTTCTAGATTTTCTATCTCTTCTGCAGAATAAGGCAAATCAGCAAATCATATACACTCCTTTTGCTACATTTACTGATCACTGACAGAAAAGGAAACCAACGACACTAGTGGCTTTTCCCAAAGATGCATGTGGTTAAAGCATGCAAATTACTTGATGGGCATAAAATCAAACCAAGTCTCACAGTTTAATAGACAGAAGGAAGAGGTCTTCCCATCCAATCTAATCTAGGTTCAGGTGAGAAGATACCTACCACCCTCACACTTGTTGTTTTAAAAAAGTCAGGGAAGCTGGAACTCCTCTGAAGCCCTGTCACCACACAGCAGACAGGTCAGAAAAGAGCAGTTGTCCTTCTAACTGCGAAGGACAAAGATTCCATAGCTTATTTGCATAAGTTCTGCCTATTGTAGGCTTTCTCAAACTCAGCCCTCCAGATGTTTTGGCCTACAACTCCCATGATCCCTAGCTAGCAGGACCAGTGACCAGGGATGATGGGAATTGTAGTCTCAAAACATCTGGAGGGCTGAGTTTGAGGAAGCCTGGCCTATATGAATAAGTGGAAGAGCCAACCTATTTCTGAATGGTGTATGACTGTGGAATAACAACTGTCTCTGCTCAACATAGAGAACATTGGGGACTTATGAGGCAGGGCCACACATGGTAGGGACATTGGAGGCAGGATTTGTTTTCAGATCCACCTTTTCATTTAAAGATTCAGATTCACATGCTCAAGTGAATGCCTGAACATGTCTTGTGCTTTTCGTAGATGTGATACTCCCAAAGTAAAATTATATCTACTGCCTATATATTTTGAATCTTAGGTCACTTTACAAACTACCCACGTGTGCTGCCAAGAAGACAATAAAAAGAGTCACATCCAATCATGGCTTCCCAAGTAATTGTTCCAGTTACAGATAGGTAGCCGTGTTGGTCTGCCATAGTCAAAACAATTTTTTTTTTCTTCCAGTAGCACCTTAAAGACCAACTAAGTTAGTTCTTGGTATGAGCTTTCGTGTGCATGCACACTTCTTCAGATACACTGAAACAGAAGTTTCCAGACCCTTCTATATATAGTTAAGAGTCGTCAACAGGCTCATCACAGCTATCTGCCAATCACCCATTCCCACCACCCTTCTGAGTAATACCCCTCCCCACCTTCTCACTATATAGAAGGGTCTGGAAACTTCTGTTTCAGTGTATCTGAAGAAGTGTGCATGCACACGAAAGCTCATACCAAGAACTAACTTAGTTGGTCTTTAAGGTGCTACTGGAAGAAAAAAATATTTTGTTTCAAGTAATTGTTGTTACTCATGTTTATTATGGCTTTCTCACTTTCCTTTATTGGGCAAGATTTAAAACATTTTTACTGTACTTATAATAGGTAAAGTTAAATGGACCCCTGACTGTTAGGTCCAGTCATGGACGACTCTGGGGTTGCGGTGCTCATCTCACTTTACTGGCTGAGGGAGCTGGTGTTCCGCTTCCGGGTCATGTGGCCAGCATGACTAAGCCGCTTCTGGCGAACCATACAATACAGTTTAAAAAATAAACTAAAGAAAATGAACATGCAGAGTCCTCTCTCACAGGTAGCTCTTAATTCCTGTCTCACATAGAAAGTGGTGGACCCTCCCAGCTTTCAGCTGAGAGCTTTCCTTTATTCTTCCAGCCCCTCATCATGTAAGATCTCAACAGGAATTACTTCTGAGTAGACATGTATTAGCTAGAACTGTTGTTTTATAATACTATGATTATCATATTTACCTAAATTAAACCTCTCAAGAGCTTCTTCTCTGTCATGGTTTGTCACTGGCTGTCCCTCAAGATCTTCCAGTGACCTCAAATGGAATATGGTATACAGACGATAATGAGGAAGGTTTACAACAGGATTGTCTGCCAGAAACAGAGAAGTCAAGTTTTTAAGAGACTTCAGTTTAGCTACCTCATGGAGCTGAAAGAAAGGAGGGGAGGTACAAGAATTAGATATTATTTGAAGCATGAAACATATTCCATTTTCTGCTTATAGACACATAATCTAACATAAAATATTAAGTCAATTATTTATGTTAAAACTGAACCCAGACCAGTGAAATCATACTGTGTCAGTGATAACAAGGCATTAACAGTGTTACACAAAGGCAAAACAAACACCAGAGCTCCTGAGTCAAAATGTTAGGAGATTTCATTTGAGTGCTGAAACATGTGTTCCCAACAAGGGCGTATATTTCCATGAAGAGATATGCCCCCCCCATCAGAACTGTTTCTCGAGTTTTCATCCAAGTTCTAAACACAAGTATTGTTGTGTTGTACAAAATGCCTCCAAGGGCTGTTTCTAATGGTGCAAGAAACTTTGTGAAGGTCTTAAGCTTAAACAATTCAATGAAGCACATCCAAAACTTAAAGCAAAACTGAATAGTTTTGACTCAGCCCTAGTTAAAATAGAGAAAATATATCAGGTGTGGGGAACCTTTGACCCTCCAGATTTTGCTGAAATGCAACTCCCATCATCCCTACCCACTGGCCATGCTTGCTGGGGCTGATGGTCAAAGGATCCCAACATCTGTGATACATGGACCTGAATGAAGGCAAAAGGCCTCATTCAACAGGTTAAAAAAAACACTTCAGGAATCCTTTAGCATATTGTGTCTGCTGGGGCATTCTAAGGTGACTGTCATGGAATCTCAGTGCTCCATGTAGCACTCTATGATAAATTCTAGGACAGTCACTAAGCTCATACAGGGAACTGATGTATACAACCTTATTGTTGCTCCACTTGGATGGAGAACACACCCACTCTCCTCCAGCTGTGCATTGCTGGAGAGTGCGCTACTGGAGAGCCATGTGCCTATCAGGGGCACTCAGCCAGAATTACTAATCTTCTCACTGAAGAACTCCTGAAAGACTCCAAAGGCCTTCTGGAAAATAGTTTTGCAAACTACTGCCTTAGCATATGTCAACATATAATTCTAATCATCATACAGTGGGAATCTCTGGGGGGAGATCCTCACAATGACACTTGCTCTTGGCTTTATGGAAAAATTGTTGGAACTATGATTGTCTCTCATTTTCTAGCCCTCTTTACATTTCCTCACATGAGAAATGTACCCTACTTCTTATCTTCCTTTAAAATCATGTATTTCTGTGATTTGTCACCAGATGAAAGCATTCACAGGTGCTTGGAAGGCTCATTCTTTAAAAGTAAAGAAATAATAATTAAATCTAGCTAACTGGTACACATGGTTATTATCAATCTTCTACAAAGACAGCGATTTTCAAATGATTATGAGTGTTATCTTAAGGAAAAGGCTTAAAGAAAGAAGTAAGCAGACAACAACTAAAATCCAAAAACAAGGAGTGTTCTGCAAGCATCGCTCTAAGTTGAAATCACTTACTGATGATATTTTGTTTTTTCTCAAATTCAGGATGCGCAAGGACCTGAGTTTCTTCCCTACCCATGCTGGGATGTGCTCAATCTCATTCCCAGTGAGGTTCAGCTTCTGTAAATTCTGTAGATGTTCAATACCTTCTATTTTACTGGTGAACAGAGAGAAATATTGAAGTTATATATTATAAGATGAACAACATCTGTATACCTTTAAGCTTCTCCTAGGACACAGGGAACATTTTCAAACCATGATTTCCAAAACCAGGAACAACTCTCATACATGCTCACATCCGGCTTCATATTTTTAAAAAAGGCTTAGCCACAAACACTGGAGACCTGTTGAATATTTTACTATTTCTTCCTAAACCTTTGGGTTTGGAGTCATGGAATCCTAGTGCTCTGCATCTGTAAAGTATGTTTTGTTTAGCCTACAAGCAGAAAATGAGACTCCAAGCCAAAAAGCTTTGAGGAATTAAATTTACAGCAAGCACAAGAAAGAATAAGATGCAATTACAATAGATGTTTGATAAATGATTATTTCATGTAAATTGAGTTCCTCCAAAACTATATGCAGCTTTTTGGCTTGATACCTGGTTTGGTGTTTGCATAAATGTTTTCATTTTGCCATTTTAAAACAAATATAGAATAAAACATATATTTAGGGAAGACAGACAATAGCTATCAAGATACTATGCCAGTAAATAAAATTTCTGAAATCAGAAAACTGTTGCAATATTGTTGAGGATTTTCAGGAATGTTAAGCAAAACTTCATTAAAATATTATTGTAAATACTATTGACTGTTTGGAAAGGTTCTATTTTACGCTCCAAAAACTATACCATTCTAATCACCATATGGTAGGAGGGAGATTGCTTGTGCCCTTCTCTGCTTTCGTTTGAAAAGGTTTATCATGCCTGCGTTGTTATGCCTTGGTGTTGTTTTTTTTTTAAAAACCCACACAACTCATTGCTCTAATCCACATTTCATCATAGAAAAGCTGTTTCACCAAGTGAGGAAGTTACATCAAATGTAGTGTGTAGAAATCAATGGGCAGCCTGATCCAAAAAGATAGTTAAATGGTAGCATTCAGGTTTAGGAAACTTAACTTCACAGAGTTAACTGTGCAATCCTAGACATATCTATTCTGAAGTGTTGCAGCCTGACAGTGAAAACTGGTGTCATCCAAAGTCCTATCATATTCCATGATGCTTACACCTAGGTAAATGGGGTTAGGATTGCAGCCTGTCATTTTAAATACAGACACTTGGTAATACCTGGTCTGCAAATCTATGTTCTCGCTCTGACCTACAAACAAACAAACAATTTATTATTTATACCCTGCCCATCTGGCTGGGTATTTCAAAGCAGTGGCATGCAGCAAAATTTTCTGTATGGCAACAGTAAGGTCAGAGGTGCCAGCTTGAGAGAGTAATTGTGGGGCGGACATCATGTATGTGAGCACTGCGCCTCCCTCCCTAAGCCAAGCAGAAGATTCACAGGTTTTGGGAAGGTAACAAAAGGGATCCTGGACCCGTCGGAGCATTGTGCCTCCTTAAGCTGGGCAGAAGTTTCCCAGACTTTGGGAAGGAGGCACCAGGGGAACATTTAGGGGACTAGCCTAGTCCACTGACCACTAAAGGAGCCAATTCCTAGGGGCCATGGGGACTTTGGACCCCACAATAACACATCGGAAGCTATGCTTTGGTTTTTTAATGTTTTGGAAGTCGAATGGACTTCCAGAATGGATTCTGTACGACTTCCAAGGTATAACTTACATATCCAGAGTGAGCAGGAACACAACCAATGTGGTATAGAATGTGGTATAAGACAGCTTCCCATGTTCTACCTCTACAATCATGAAGGATTTTAATACCTTGATGCCATTTCTGCATCAAATTATGAAAGCTGCTTTGCTAAAAAAGTACCAGCACCAAAACAAAAGCACTAGAGCTACAGACTCCTACAGCCTGGGTTATTTTTAGTTCTCTCTTTGGTGGAAGCTGTTCCTGTTTCATGGTTCACAATCCCAATGTAGCAACATTTTGCAACAATAAATCTTTTAATGCACCATACTAAGAAAACAGTATTTTGCTATAATCTTGCTTACCATATTTTGTTGAATGATAGATTGAGGTCACGTAGCTTTAAAAGTTTGTCTAGTTTTTCAATCTTCTCAATCAGATTGTTACTGAGATTGAGGACCTCGAGTTTACCACACTTCTCGAGATTTTCTAGGTACTGAAAATATACACAAGATATAAAACTACTAGAATAGTGTTGACAGTGAGATAAAACAGTAGCCTTCTATTTTTCAGAGCCATGCTGACAAACAATTAATCATGCTATCAACTGAGATTTATAATCAAGTGTAATTGTACCAACTGATTTTGATTTTTTTTTAAGTTTCACCCAAGAGGCATTTAAAAACTTATTCTGAGCATCTTAAATATTTGGAGGCAGCTTCTCAAGTGGCCAAATTCAGAGATGTAAAACGGTTGTAAAAAACCAGCTTTATCTCAGTCTGATACTGAGAAAGAAATTGCAAAGAAAGACATGATTACTAGGTTTTCTGCTTACCTTTGGGCATAGCCACGATTTATTTTAGGGCGGCAGACTTTATGTTGGGGGGGCACAGAACCAAGTTATTTGTGATGCAATTGGTTGGTTAGTTGAATATTTTTATTTACTTATTTGAATTGGGGCAGGGGCACCTTCCCTCCCCTACAAACCTTTGGCTACACCCATGTGGTTACTCATCATTTTAAGCAAATGAACTCAATTGAATTAAAGTTATTTTAAGCTGTGCCTAATTCTCTTCAACAGGACACCACGTTTTATTTTTTTCTTCCAATTGTCTTATTTACACTTCCTGGTAAACTATAGTCAATGGTTTGCTGTGAATGTGCTGATCTTGAATTTTTGCTCTTTCCAACTCATGCTAGAAGGAAACAAATTGCTGGTGTAGCTTTACATTCAAATCAGGGATGATGCTTTGTTACACTACCCCCAAAATCAGGAACTGGAGCCATGGTTTGTTCTTGGTTTACTGACTGGGGTCCTTTAATCAGGGACATAATGCTAAGTCACGGGTTTATTTTGTTTTCTCCATGTGCTAATGGGAAACAATATTCAGGGTAAACCATTAACTATGGTTTACTGCAGAGATAGCCAACATGGTACCTCCTTTAGATGTTCCCATTATACCTTACCATTGGCCATGCTGGCTGGGGCTGGTCTACAATGAAATGTGAAATATGCTATTGTATTTAGTTTATTAAAATGGTGTCAGGACTTATTTGGGGAGCCTCCTGCCCTCTCAGAATGGGATCCAGCCAAGTGAACTCACTAGGAGTCTTTTTGTTTACACTACTCTCTTCAGGCACAGAAGGAAATAAAGGTGTAGAACATCAGCCTCTGTGATTTGCAATTTGTATGAATGCTCTGCATTGACTACTCGATATAAATTCTAGAGAGCCTGGTTTTCCACCCTTGCTTGGGCTGTAGAAAGGTTATTGCTTTTAGATAAAACCTCTAAGCTAGGGAATTCACATCTTCTGGTCTGGATAATTTGCCTTGATAAATAGCCCCAGAAGCAAGTCATTGGAACAGGGAGTACCAGCAATATATAGTATAAAAAATTCGACTGTATACTTTTTAAAGGGCATGATATAAAGTCAAGGACTCTATGGGTAGTTTTTGTAGGCAAATTGGAATGTGCAGTGGTAGCTCTATATGCAGCAATTTTTTTTGTTCTAGGTGAATAGACACAAGTGTGACATTCCCCTGAGTCCCATCAGGGGGAAAGGTGAGAGGAAAAATAATAATAAACATTATACCTTAAACTTCTTTCCCCCATCTTTGGCAAGGGAAAGATTTAGAGTAGTTACGCGTGCCAGATTTTCCTGTTTGGACAGCTTCTTGATAAGAGTCTCAGTTATGTATCTGATACCTGGACTGATACAGTTGTCATCTGAAATGAACAATAAGGTGTTGCTGTGTGTGACAATACAATAATAGAAAGAAAATCATTCAACTGAAAGTTTTATCATAAAGGACAAAATATCTGATTGCATTAAAAAGTGCTTTTAGCATGTTCATAAAATATGTAGTATGACAAAGCAAACCTATTAGTGAGTTGTTTCTATCACTGAGCTAATAACTTTGGATACTGACACTTCCATCATGAACCTCATAATGGTCTATGTTTATTGACCATCAAACTTGCCATTTGTCCCCTTCGTTTTCCATTATCATGTCTCTTTACAATAGGAGTGCCTAACATGTAGCCCTCCAGATATCATTAGACTCCGATTCCTACTAGCCCCAGCTAGTATGGTCAAAAGTCAGGGGTGATAGTAGCTGCAGGGCAAAACATCTGGAGGGTCACAGGTTCTCCATCCCTGTTTTAAAAGTTCAGTAATTGTCTTTTCAAAGAAGGGTATTATCTTTCAATAATTCTTTTTCTATTTTTTATGGTTCCTTCCATTTCCCCTCACTTCTTCTCCTGAATTCTCTTCCTGAACATCTCTTACTTTAAAGGCATTCTTAAAAATTACTTTTCCATGAAACCTTTTGGCCTAATGCTTAGATTTCACTCCCAACTGAAACCAAGCAGGCATACCCTGACAGAACACTTATCCCAACATGAACATACCCAGATCCTATGTTCCAAAGCTGCCAGTCTTTGTCTTTGGCCTAGAATGCCCCCTTTCAGAGCTTTCTGTGAATTATTGCAGGTGGGAAAACTGCTGCCTGCAGCTTACCACCCACATGGGTGCAGCTAAGTTCTCCACCATGGCAAGTCCAACTACCCAGCATTGCTCCTCTCTATAAGCACCATGCGAACTTCTCCACCATCCATTAATGTGGAGAGTAGAGACAGAGTTCCAAATAATACAGCAAGATAAAAGAAACTAATCTAGCAAAAACAAAAATAGAGAAAGTCCTCTCTCAAAGGTAGCTCTTAACTCTTGTCTCACACAGAAAGCGGTGGATCCTCCCACCTCTTTCCTTTCTTCTCCCAGTCACTCACTCAGGGTCCTTCCACCAACCATGTTCTTCTCAGTGTGCCCTGCCTGGTGCTGACTTCAACAACTTTTTGCTGCCACATTAAAACATGCCGTAGTTTTGGGCAAGGTGTGCTGGGACAACTGAAAAGCTCCTCTCCTGTGTCACCAACCTCTGACCTTCTTTTGGATGGGGCACATGGAGAAGGACCTCCGGTTCTGAACAAAAGAACTCTCTAGTGGGCCCTCTGGCACCTCTAAACACACTCAGCTGCACCTGCCTGAGAACATGTTGTGCTCTTATTATCTACAAAATGCTCTAAATAGATATTAGTTTCTGGAATGCTCTTCCTAGGGAGCATCACCTGGTACCTTCTGTTGATGTCATTTTCATGCCAGGTGAAACAAGGCATTGTGTTATTTCCTGTCTTTAACTCTTTTTTTCCTGTGTTATTATTATATGAAATTTTATCTTGGTATTACTGTTTTTATTTTTATAATTTGTTGAGGTGCCTGGAAATACCGTGCTCTATAGTGGAATACATAGTTATCAAACAATCAAGAAATAAAAGCTAGTTCAAAAGCCATATTCTATTGTTCCCCCACCAAAATAAAATAAAATCCGGGCATATGTCTAGATCCAAATGTCAAAAATGTATAGTTTAAAATGCTATTAACTACTATACCTTGTCCAATTGAAGATTCAGAGGGAATTCCTGTATCACTTTCTTCAGGTGCATTTCCTTGATGCCTTTTCCCCTTTGTCAGATAAGTAGCTGGAATACCTCGTCTGCTCAACGGAGATGGTGACCTGCTGCTTGAACTCACAGTAGACATTGGACTCCGAGTTCGAGATGAAGACAACAGTCTATTTCTAAGTGGTGCTCTTTGTGGCTGGCCTTTCCTTACTGCACAGAATGCTGCATAGTATTAGGTGAAAAGCTACAAGCAGACAAACACAAGATCCTCTTTAAATCGTTTCCAAGGGCATAAAAATATTCATATAGCTGCTCAAATGTAAACTACAGATCTTAATTATTGGTTATGTTAAATGAATATTAAAGAAACTTTCTTTCAGAGCTTTTACAACTCTCATTCTTCATCCTTATTTTTAACTGTTCTTTCAAAAAGTGAAACTCAAAGTGACTTACAAAATGAACTTTAAAAATGAGGATAAACCAAAAAATAATAAGGAAAGCCACTAGTGCACACATCCCTCAGGACAACTTGCCTAGTAGGCAGCCAGAGCTAACTCAAATTTCATGCCTTCTATCTTTGCTTACTTACCACGTCCTCAGTTTGCTTTCAGGAAGCTGTGGTTTCCCACCCCACCCCCACTAGTGCAGAAACACTTTAGCTTATATGAACAGTTTCTGTTAGAGTTGTAGGATAAGAAAACCAGCCAAAGAAGCAAACTACCTTAGAGATTCCTCCACCTACAACTACTTTCTTGAGGAAGAGTATTGTCAGTTGCCTGCCTATTACAGTTATAAACATGAATGGCAAACATCAGGCCTGTTTTCTCCTTAACTGTTTCAGCAAAATGGGAGGCAAACAGATGACAAATGGTAAACACACACACACACACACACATATATATACACCACAGAACAAACAACTAAAACTGACTTTTGTAGGGTGGAAGTCTACACCTAAGAGTGTTTTGTGCCCAGCATGTGTGTCCCTCTGTGTGTATTATATGTAATACCCTGTGTTACATAACACATTGCCTTCCCAAGAATACCTAAATGCAGTTCAAGCTGTTTCTGTTGCTAAAGCACATCTACTATCTGCCATCTCATTTGGACAGTAACAAAAAGCAGATCACAACATTAATTTTAGTTCACTTGATATATAAGGCATGCACCTTTTGATGACTCATATGGTCTCTGCTGTAGGCTCTTCAAAGCAACCAGTCATATTGCCCAAAGCTAACTTAAAACTAAGGCCACTGTTTATTAAACTGCTACGCTAAGCTACTTCTCCCTAACATTCTCTGCTCCCTAACATTCTCTGCTAACATTCTGAGTCTGCAGAAGGAAAGGAAAGTACACTTTAACCTCTGCCACCAGTCAGGGATCCAATGGCCAGGGAAGACCATACCTCTTGTCTCCTAGGAAGCAGGTAAGGCAAAAGGTAAATGACCTCTGGACGGTTAGGTTCAGTCAAAGGCGACTATGGGGTGTGGCGCTCATCTCACTTCAGACCAAGGAAGCCAGTGTTTGTCCACAGACTGCTTTCTGGGTCATGTGGCCAGCATGACTAAACCACTTCTGGTGAAACAGAACACCATGACGGAAGCCAGAGTATACAGAAATGCTGTTTCCCTTCCCATGGCAGAGGTACCTACTGCATTTATCTACTTGCACTGGTATGCTTTTGAACTGCTAGGTTGGCAGAAGCTGGGACAGAGCAACAGGAGCTCACCCTGTCGTGCAGATTTGAACTACCAACCTTCTGATCAGCAAGCCCAAGATGTTCAGTGGTTTAGACATAAGTGCCACCCGTGTCCCCTCTCCTAGGAAGCACATCATGGCAAAAGAGAAATGAATGTGGCCCAATTCATTGGCTGCAGAAGGAGAAGCGGCACAGAGCTTGCTTCTGTCCTCTCTGGCAGAAATAACACTCAGCTCCAACTCCCAGTTGCCCTGAGTGTGCACAGCCAATTGGTCTCTGCCAAAGGCTTCTTATTTGTGTGAATGTAAAGGCAGGGAGGCTCAGTTTTCCAGATCAAATATAGCAGGGACGTCCAACTCCATAGATTGACCAGGAACACCCCGGGATCAACCAGTAGATCACTATTGATCTGTTGGACATGCCTGAAATATAGTATTAATGCTGAGAGAACAAGAACATCAAGAACTGGTGCCTAAATTTGCTTCTTTCCTTTCCCCTACCCATTCTTTTTCATACATGTCTATTAGATTGTGAGTCTGCAGGCAAAGACTGAATTATCTTTTAATCTCTCTTGAACACTTGGAAACAATGGGTTCTTTATAAGGTAAGAATAGCACATTTATTATTTTAACTAGCTTCTTAAACACTTGTATAACTAACAAAACTAACATTGTGAGGCTGAGATGAAAAATAAAATTCAAAAAAAGTAATTTCTTGGGTTTTAGCCAATGCTAATCCCACTCAGTGTAGAACTATTGAAAATAATGGACAAAAGCAACTTAGATGCATTAATTTCAATGGGTTTACTCTGAGTAGCAGTGCTACTTTTCTAGAAAGAGAGATGCTGGAACTTACAATGAACACTTCCCTTGTTCTCTTAGAATGGCAAAGGTGCTCACCTGAGAGGTGCAAGAACTGTGTTCTGGCAACTTCCGGCTGAAAAAAAAAGCCCTGCTGAGTAGAGCTCGGTTGACAAGAACCCTTTTGTCATACATGCTCTAATTTATTTCACCTAGATTTTAATACTCATAATCCTACATATCCTGCAAACGGCTTCATTTATTTGTTTAATCTGCCCACATATTATCTTTCTTTCATCTTCACTTTTTCTGTCCTAGCTATTTAACATTGTGGTTGGTGGTTAAATACTTCAAACTCGTTTGATACTGCTCTTTATCCTTGTTTACTGAAAGTATCATTAAAAGACACATCACTCAGAGTAGCTTATTTTTTTAAGAGCTGTCTTTTTGATGATGCTTTATAAAACAAGCCAATGTAACTTCATACAGAACTTTGTTTTCATATCCATATGATGTTGGACAACAATCACCATATTGTATATCACAATCCCACACACTCCTAGAAGTAGATTGTCTCCAAAATATGGAAGACATGAAACACTCAAAGCAGAGAGGTTGAAGAAGCTGGGAAACATGAACAGCCTCCCCCAACAATGTGGCACTTGAAAGAAGGGCAGATTATTTATTACATCTTTATCCCAATCATTCTTCAAGAAGCATTGGGCCACATGTGATACAAAAGGCATTTCCTAGAGGAAGCTTTTTTTGGAGTGTGTGTGAGTAGGATTTGCAGTGGCCCAAAGCTTATTTGGGGCTGCACACCTCCAGTTCTTTATTCATTTATATGTGTATTATTAGCATAGGGGTGCTATGTTTAACAGCATCTTGTATCAAAACAGTGTTGCACTGGACATGATGTTATTGTGCTTCATACAGGGCAGTTTCCCTCTTGTAGTGCATGTTTTCACTTATTCTGGGGTGGGAAATCCCCAGTTTTTCATTCATGTGTGGCACTTTTAAACAGAGAAAATGCTGTTGCTTCTGGTCATTGTGATGTATGAAATAGGGTAGCCCTGTGATTATATTGGTGTGCAGAACAAGTACCTTATTGAGGCAGGTTATTTACTATCCTTAAAAAGAACTGCTTCTTTTAATCATGCTGCTCTATTTAAATTTTTTACATAAGAAACTGGGAACTAGACACCAGCCTCGAGCTCTTAGCATGCTGTCTGTTCACCAATGAAACGTCTGTCATGAAAGGCTTGCAATCCTATACTCGTATATTGACAATAAATTCCTTGCACTCCATGGTTCTTACTCCTGAATAGACATGCACTGTAGATTGCATTGGAGATTCTTAACTGTGCTATACTCAGGTAAACCTGACTCAGTTCAGCGGGAGCTTTAGTTCATTCTCCCCTGTGAGTGGGGTTCCTCATCTTTTCTGGATTACCAAGAAAGTTGGGTAGAAAATAGGGCTGCTGTTGCTTGAATTTGTTGTTTTAATTTGCTACATTAGTGTGCATTATTATTGCAATTCATTTATGAATAGCTTCCCATGAAACACCTTGAAGAAAATAACAATAAAAACACCAATAATAAATCAACAGTAAAAACAATTTCAAATCCAAGACAGACACAGACTGGGATAAAAATCTCTACTTTAAAGGATTTTTGAAAAAGGAAGGTCATAATAATATTTTTCTATTATTATTATTATTATTATTATTATTATTATTAATCACCGTCATTTATTTATTTATTAAGCAGGACATAGAAACAGTGGTATAGGATAATCATATTTAAATTGCACTGATATGCAATGAAATTATTATGATTATTTTTTTAAAAGAAGACTGACATGTAATGCAAGTATTTTTTATTATGAACATTATTTTTAAATTGCACTTCTCTCTTTCTTACTACAGTCATACCTTGGCTCCTGAACTCACTGGTACTTGGACGTTTTGGCTCCCAAATGCTGCAAACCTGTGAGTGTTCCGGTTTGCAAACATTCTTTGGAACCCAAATGTCCGACAGGGCTTCCGCAGCTTCAAATTGGCTGCAGGAGTTTCCTGCAGCCAATCGGAAGCCGCGCTTTGGTTTCTGAACATTTTGAAGTTCCGTTTGACTTCCAAGGTACGACCCTGGAAGACATGTAGTGTGCTTTATTTTAAAGGATTTGGTTGTATTCAGCTAAGTTCTACACTGAGGACACCCATTGAAAATAACAGATCTAAGTAAGTTATGCTCATTATTTTCAGTAGGTCTGTTTTCTCAGTAGGAACTATTATTATTGATTTATTAATCATCTTATAAATCACCATCTCAAGGCAATTTACAGATAAAACAATTATAACCAGGTACACTTAAAACAGAAGGGACGCGGGTGGCGCGGTTTGAATCCCCACAACGGGATGAGCTCCCGTTGCTCGGTCCCTGCTCCTGCCAACCTAGCAGTTCAAAAGCACGTCAAAGTGCAAGTAGATAAATAGGTACCGCTCCGGCGGAAAGGTAAATGGCATTTCCGTGCGCTGCTCTGGTTCGCCAAAGCGGCTTAGTCATGCTGGCCACATGACCTGGAAGCTGTACGCCAGCTGCCTCGGCCAATAAAGCGAGATGAGCGCCGCAACCCCAGAGTCGGCCACGACTGGACCTAATGGTCAGGGGTCCCTTTACCTTTACTTACACTTAAAATAAAAACGAAACCTTAACAAATGAACACTCGTAGTAATACTTGTCATCGCATATGTGACAAGTGCACACAACCAGAGCTTCTTTCTGTTTAAAAAGGAAAGGTCAGAGCTTATTTCATTCCTTTTCTTCCTCTGGCCCCACCCCCCTGAAACTACTCTTACCATTCACCCTGTTAAAACATAAATTTATGCTGAAAGTGTGTGGGATAGAAATTATTTATTTATTATTTATCAAAGTTCCCCGTTCATTATTATTGATTAATTAATTGAGCACAGGGCGATTTACAGTATAATGATCCTGCCCACGGCAACCCTAAACCACTTACAACCAGACAGACAATAAAGCCCACTTAGATACATTAAAACCATGAGGAAAGAGAAACACATTTTAAAAAAACATCCCATCCACTTACTTCTAAAAGTCAACAGAAAGCCAAATAATCAAATATCTAGAAAGAGAGAGAGAGAAAAAATAAACTAATCCTTCCTCCTTCCCTTAACCTGTGTGGGGGCCCTGAGGTCCGACACCCCACACACCTCCCCAAAGAGAGTAAGGGCGTCCCGACTCCTCCTTTCCCCCTTGGATGCGCTGAAGGGATGAAGGCACTCAACGGCAGCCGCCCAACGGCCAATTCCCGCCTGCGTTCCCTGAGGGCGCAGCTTTGATTACTCCCGTCGCCATGGCAACCCCTCAGGGCGCGGGCCCGTGCCTCACCGTCACGGCTAACATTCCGGGGCTTGCGGGGGAGCCGCTGCCGGGCTCGCTCGTGGCCCGGCTCGCTTTTATAGAAATGTCTTCTCGACCGTCTTCCCCTTTCCTTCTTCCCTCCAGTTTTGAAACTTGATGGAAATTAAACAGGAAGGCGGCGGCTAAGCGCTCGCCGGTGAGGATTTGCCTCACGCTGACAAGCGGATCCTTTTAACAGCCCGGCGACGCCATCTTTGACGGCTTGAAAAGGAGAGAGAGGGTTGAAGCGCGGGGGCGGGGCTTCCCGCAGTGACCACGCCCCCACCACGCCCCCTGGCTTTCTCTTTTTAACTGTTCTTCGCCCAGATTTAGGTCGTTGGGCGCTTTCCCGCCTTTTATTGTCAATGTCCCCACCTACTGTTTCCGCGTCTCTTACTATGGCTCTTACAACTAACTAGCCCCATCTAGAGGCGAGTCCTATTGAGTTAAATGGGACTTAAAGTTAAGTGAGCCTAAGGTTATAGCCTCAGGCTGCAATGTTGGATCCACCTACTTTGGAGTAAGCCCCATTTAACTCAATGGGAGTTACCTCAGAGGAGGCTTGTGTATAGACTGGTACTGTTGTTTTGTTTATTTGTATTTATTTCAACACACGTATAAAAGGCCTTTCAGGGCGAAGCCTCCAAAGGCAGCTTGCAAAATGCAGACCCTCTGTTTGGGAAAAGTGTTGTACAGAACATGTTCTCTCTCTCACTCTCTTATAACACATAAACACCACATCTTTTTACCTGACAGAGACTCAAGGCAGAGTACACATTAAAATAAGAACCACTAAAAATATAGAAAATAAAAATAATAATTTTATTATTTATACCCCGCCCATCTGGCTGGATTTCCCTCGCCACTCTGCGCTGCTTACATCACATATAAACAAAATGGGGGAAAAAACAGACATTTAAAATTTCCGAATACAGGGCTGCCATGTCTTAGGCTGCTTTTTTAACAAGTTCAAAGTAACTTAAATAATCAGTGATGTAGGATGAAGGTTTTCCATAACAGAATTTTTTTCATTTCTAGAAATGCATTGTTTCATAAAATTAGTAGTTTTAACAAATGAACACATTGCCCATCGAGTTGGGCAGGTATTTCAAAACAATTGTAAAATAAAATAAACAGTTATAGAAATAAACTACCGTATATGCATGAATAACAACTATTAAAACAATGAAAATAATGACAATAAAAAAGTAGTGCACACAGTCCTTTAATCAAAAACAGTCAGTTCCCAAAGCCTGTTGGAACAGGAAAATGTTCAGTTGCCAGCAGAATGACAACAAGGAGGGAGCCCATCCAACTTTTCTAGGAAGGGTGTTTCAAAGTCTGGGAGCAACCACCAAGAAGGCCCTCGCGCTCCCAAGCATGCCTGTGAGGGTGCTGGGGCTGGGAGAAGGGCCTCCTTGAAGATCTCAAAACCTTGGCAGGTTCATATTGTGGGATAGCCAGCCTTGTATAACCAACATGCAAAAGTCTAATTAATGCACGAAGGGGTTAATACCATAGAGCAAGCTGTTCTACCTCGGGTTACATACGGTTCAGGTTACAGACTCCGCTAACCCAGAAATAGTACCTTGGGTTAAGAACTTTGCTTCAGGATGAGAACAGAAATTGTGTTCCGGTGGCACTGCGGCAGCAGGAGGCTCCATTAGCTAAAGTGGTGCTTCAGGTTAAGAACAGTTTCAGGTTAAGAACGGACCTCCAGAACGAATTAAGTTCTTAACCCGAGGTACCACTGTATTAATCTCAGTTGATAGCATGATTTATTGTTTCTGTCAGCATGGCTCTGAAAAATAGAAGGCTACTGTAAACACTATTCTAGTAGTTTTATATCTTGTGTATATTTTCAGTACCTAGAAAATCCCGAGAAATGTGGTAAACATTCATCTTTTTTTGCAGTCTCATCACTCTGCAATCTCATGTTCAGCTTGTGATGAACTATAAATACTCATTCTGAAGTAAGGGGCAGTGCCTAAGGGTCTAATTTATAGTGAAAGGCTAAAGGATGGGCAAGAGAGGAGATGTTGGAAATTCTAAAATGTCCTGAAATTTCAGTACACTACTACATTTCCTTTAAAGCCAGTAAGAACATCCCATAAAAATATAAAAAAACATAGCTATGCCGAACAAAGGCAGAACCATGCTACCCTTCAAATTATGGGCCAAAGTTAAGGGCCATGGGAAAATAAAAGTATTTACCTGGTGCCTAAAGACGGATTAAGACGGCACCAAGTGTGCCTCACTGAAAAGGCCAGATCTTGTACTTTCACACTCTGAACATCCTATGGGGCAGATGAAGAAGGGCCTCAGATGGATGATTGCAGGGACCAGGTTGGCTCATGTGGAGAGAGTTCCCTATTTTTTAATCTATGCATTAATGATCAGCAACAGAAATTAATTGCTGTAACAAGTAATTAGGTTCTGTGATAATACTGATTAGTAAGTAAGCATATATAGTTATTATTTATTACTTACAAGGGTGCATACATCAGGCTACTCCATCTAGGCACTGAGCAGGCTGAGACCTGTTTAACTCAGTGGCGTAGCGTGGGTTATCAGCACCCGGGGCAAGACAAGTAATTTGCACCCCCTAACCCGTGGATTTGCGCCCCCTAACCCTAACCCCCAGATGTTGCGCCCGGTGCGGCCGGCCCCCCCTGCACCCCCCACGCTACGCCACTGGTTTAACTTCAGCAATGTGGTTGCCACATGAAGGCCTTTTATAATATTTTAACTAAGATTGATATATTGTAATGTTTCAGGCATGAATTTGGTAATATTATTGGTTATGAAAAGTATTTTCTTTTTTAGTTTGCATTTTGGAAAACATGTATATAAATGTGTTTACAGTGTTATGTATTGTTTTTTGTTTCTTTTTCTTTTCTTGTAAAATTAAATAAAAATAAATAAATAAAGAAGCTTGAGGTTAAATTTTTTTAAAAGGCCTTTCAGAGCCTACACTTAGACTATATTGAACAACAGGGCAATAATCACAGCAACAGTGAAGGAGATCCGCATTGTGTGCAGCAGTGCTGGTGGTGGGAGGATGCCACTGTTTTTGCTCACCTCACAAGCTACGTCTGGTTTCTGGAATGCAGTATGCTGAAAATGGGCCTGAAGGATTTCACACAACTTTTTGTTGTGGTTCCATGCTGCAACATTTTGTTGCACTTTGTAGCAGTATATTATCAAATACAGTATTGTTTACAATAAATCTCCCATTCCTGAGTATGGTGTCCCATGTGTTTGGATTTTCTTTCTTCCACATAATATTTTTCTAACCTGTGAGGGAGCCCCAAGAAAACTAGGATGACTCCCCTCTTTGCACATGACAAGGGATAACTTTCTTACTTTTCACATGGGAGGGAGGAGTGACCTGCTAAGTGTGAAGGGTATGGGTATGATTTCATTGGTCAATGATTTCTTTTGCAAACAGTCTTTCCTGTAAACGCTGGTTAAAGTATTTGTTTAAACTTGCAAAATCTTGCATAACATCTGTTTTCCTAGGACATTCCACTTAGCGTGCACAAATCAAAGACAGACATCTACAGAGGCACATGTCTACACAGTTATGCTATATTTAAAAAAGCGGAAGACAGCAAGCTTACAATACCAACTTTGTTCTTACACTAAAAGTCTAACATCCACAAAATGAAGGCAAGTGTAAAATTGCTGCTGGGGTGGGTGGGTAATGGCCATACGATCTTAGAATTAAGGGAAAGGGTCCCTCTGTTCAGCTCATATCACAGTCCATGGTTCTTTCAAACAAAAACTCACTCCAGAGTTTATTCACAAGCTTTATTTAGATGCTCAGACGACATACGTTTAAAGCACATGGCTCCCCCAAAGAATCCTGGGAACTGCACTTTACCTCTCATGGAGTTACCATTCGCAGCATCCTTAACAAACTACAGTTCCCAGGATTCTTTAGGGGGAATCACATGCTCTAACTGTATGTTGTGTACACAGCCTGGCATGTTAGTGTGTCCTAGATACTGCACACAGTGTGGCAATAATGGCTCTAGGTTTTACTGGAAGTAAGGTTCCAGCATCAATATATAGGCAGTAGTAAGGAATCTTTTTTTGATCAAACTGCGGGAGGCAGTGGAAGACAGGATTGCCTGGCGTGCTCTGGTCCATTGGGTCACAAAGAGTTGGATACGACTAAACGACTAAACAAAGGAATATTTTTGGACGCGGGTGGCACTGTTGGTTACACCACAGAGCCTAGGACTTGCCGATCAGAAGGTTGGCGGTCCAAATCCCTGCGACGGGGTGAGCTCCCGTTGTTTGGTCTCTGCTCCTGCTAACCTAGCAGTTCGAAAGCATATCAAAATGCAAGTAGATAAATAGGTACCTCTCTGGCGGGAAGGTAAACAGCATTTCCATGTGCTGCTCTGGTTTGCCAGAAGCAGCTTAGTCATGCTGGCCACATGACCTGGAAGCTGTACGCTGACTCCCTCGCCCAGTAAAGTGAGATGAGCGTCGCAACCCCAGAGTCATCCGCGACTAGACCTAATGGTCAGGGGCTCCTTTACCTTTAAAGAATCTTTTTAATCCCAGAGACCACATTCTCTCACTGCAGGCAACCTTCTGGATACGTACATGTCAGTGCTGAATGAGATCGGAAACAAAAGTGGGTGAGGCTAGATGTAAAAGCGAGCAGAACAATGGATATGATTCTTATCTTTATTTGGTAGGGTATTTTCCAGCCATGCTGAAGCCACAAGTTTCTACACATACTCACCAGCATACAGTCAAGTAAGAGGTTGAATGACACTTCAAAGACACATTCCAGCCAGGCAAAAGCAATTAAGAAGGGTCTGGAACAGGGTGTGGTGAGGTGATGTGGCCTGATGAAAGTGGTTGTGGCTGGAAACAGTTCCAGGGGCCTGATAGCTAAGTGTGGAGGGCTGCATTTGATCTGCAGGCTTAAAGCCCCACTTCTCCTTTTGATGGATTGAGAAATGAAATAAGGAGGTTATCAAAGTGGCTTTCCTAGTTTTAAATAAACAAGCAAATTCTAAAAAGGCATATACATAAAATAACAATGAATAAAAGATGTTAAGCAACTGTGTTGTTGTTGTTTTTTAAAAAACATGTTTAGTGTTTTTAAAAACATATGTTTAGTGTGGTACTATTAGACAGTTCAATAATTGTGTAATCTTTATTTATACAGTGAGTTTATCCTGAGACATATTTTCTAACTTTTAAAAAACACAGTTGACAACTATTAGACAGTTCAATAATCGTGTAATCTTTATTTATCTTTATTTATACAGCGAGTTTATCCTGAGACATATTTTCTAACTTTTAAAAAACGCAGTTGCCTCAACATCAAGCTAGACATAGAAAAGATAAACCAAAATTAAGCATCTTGTTCCAGCCAATCTCTGCAAACCTTTCAAAAGAGGAAGGTCTTGCATTACTTCCTAAAAGGTTTGTATTCTCTGGGAAGGAAGGAGTGTCTCCCTCGACAATATCTTCCTCTGTATGCACAAGATTAAAGACACACAGAAATGAAATCTCCGAATTAGGTGCTCCTGTTTGACCCAGCCAACTTAATTTTTTTCTGGAATAGAGAAGGGGAATTTTTCTGTGATGAAATGAAAATCCTCTTCAGATACCAGAGATCTGATGAATGATTAACTTAGAGAAATTTTGCTAGCAAATTCCATTTACAGACTTGCAGGCAACCAGAAGACCAAAAGGCTTGTCTCCCCCCATCAACCTCAGCTGCTCAGGGCAAACATGAATCTTCTTGGTATTTTCTTATTTCTGGCCTTTTGTGGAAGAGGTTTGACTCAGGAGCAAACGTAAGTAAGGGTTGCTTGTGTCTGTTGTTGTGTTAAAATGGGGCAGATGCAGAATGGGGCTGTAGGGTTGCTAACTATGACAAGATTGCAAAGAATTCTCCAAGAGTATTGCTGAATTCCATTTACTATTGCTGATGCAAAAGTGGTGCTTTTGATTTTGGAAGCCTTAGGTAATATGGACCCTTTGCACTTCAAAAAGCCTCTTCTTCCATAGCTTTGTACTGATAGTATAAGGTCAACAGTAGGTGGCCAGACGCGGGTGGCGCTGTGGGTTAAACCACAGAGCCTAGGACTTGCTGATCAGAAAGTCGGCGGTTCGAATCTCCACGACGGGGTGAGCTCCAGTTGCTCGGTCCCTGCTCCTGCCCACCTAGCAGTTCGAAAGCACATCAAAGTGCAAGTAGCTAAATAGGTACCACTCTAGCGGGAAGGTAAACGGCGTTTCCGTGCGCTGCTCTGGTTCACCAGAAGCGGCTTAGTCATGCTGGCCACATGACTTGGAAGCTGTACGCCGGCTTCCTCGGCCAATAAAGCGAGATGAGCACTGCAACCCCAGAGTCGGTCACGACTGGACCTAATGGTCAGGGGTCCCTTTACCTTTAGGTGGTCAGAGCCAATGGTTGAAAGCAACAAGGCAGGCAGATGGGGGCTGGCTGAGAACAGGCTGAAGGTAGTGCGGCAGTACCCCATTTGTCCTTATGGACTAGTCTCCGCTGCTCCTGCTGGCATCACCTGAGACCCTGCCTCAGGTAAGCAGCACCTTTTGAGTGGTAGCACCCTCATTCCTGAGCTCCTTGGCCAAATATGCCCACCAACTAGCCTGTCATGGTACAAAAAGGCATTTGGAGATGTGACGCTCAAATTATATGCAGTTCTGAGTCCTGTATAGTTTACTCCTTGCTTGTTTTCTCTTCAGCTGCTTTCCCATCAGACCTCCCTCTCCCTCTCAAGATGCTTCCCCTCCCAGCAGGGGAACAACTATAGCGTCTTGTTTTTTCCCCACACAGGGCCACATATCAGGAGATTCCCCACACAGGAGAATCCTTTTCCCCACACAGGGCCACATATCCTCATGAGCAACCTTCTGGGTGTCAGAGGCAGAAAAGTGGATGGAGTAATATATGCAATGCTTATGTTTATACTATTGTTTGTTTGTTTTATTTAATTATTAATTAATTAATTTGTATTCTACCCTTCCTCCCAAAAGAAGCTAGGCTGGCAAACACATACACAACTTAAAACAAAGGGAACAATATTTAAAAACAGTTAAAACATTTTAAAAACAATTATAATTTAAAACATCTAAAAGCAGTTTACAGTAACAAACATTCTCCGACATAGTGTTTCCAGGACCAGGATTATTTGGTCTGCAATTGCCTGGGTAAATAGCAATGTTTTCAAACTCCTCCTGAAAGTTATTAATGATGGAGACATATGCACTTCATCAGAGAGAGCAGTCTACAAACTAGGGGGCACCACAGAAAAGGCCCTGTCAGGGATCAGGACCACCAGGCAGCTCCATCAATAAGGCCACACCTACAAATTGTAGGATTTGAGATAGTTGGTAGAGGGGAAGTCACCCTTTTAAGTATTTGGGTCCCAAGCCAATTAGGGTTTTAGAGCTCCCATTGCTTGGTCCCAGCTCCTGCCCACCTAGCACTTCGAAAGCACGTCAAAGTGCAAGTAGATAAATAGGTACTGCTCCGGCGGTAAGGTAAATGGCATTTCCATATGCTGCTCTGGTTCGCCAGAAGCGGCTTAGTCATGCTGGCCACATGACCCGGAAGCTGTCTGCGGACAAATGCCAGCTCCCTCAGCCTATAGAGTAAGATGAGCGCACAACCCCAGAGTCGTCCACGACTGGATGTAATGGTCAGGGTACCTTTACCTTTAACTAACACCTTGCATTGTGCCTGGTAGCTCATGTGCAGCCAGTGCAGTGCATTCAGGACAGTGTCACGTGGTCCCATAAGGCTGCTCCACCTATCAATATAGCATCTGCATTCTGCAGTAGCTGCAGTCTCTGGACCATCTTTAAGGGCAGCACTACATAGTCCAAGTGGGAGTTCACAGGAGTATGGACAACTGACCCTGGGCATAAGCACTCTTAACCACAGAACCAATTTGAGAATTGAGTGGCAGGTGGAATCCAGGAGCAGCCTCAGACTACAACCCTGATCCTCCAGGGGTGATTCAATCCCTCCCTACATTCCAGGCTACATTCCAGCAAGATGAAACTCAGATCTTCACGCAGGCAAGCAAACTAGGCTGTGCCAACGCCATATCTTTAAAGCACCGCCCCCCCGAAAACCCCCATGGGAAGTGTACTTTACCCCATTCAAAGCTACAGTTTCCTGCACCCATAACAAACAATGGTTCACAGGATTCTTTTTTTGGGGGGGGTGGGGTGTATGTGCTTTTAAAGGTATGGTGCATACTGAACCACAAAGGCATTGTTGCAGCTGAAGTCAATTAAATGCATGGAGCAATGCCAGTGATGGCCTAGGGAGAAGACATGGCCTGGATAGTGTCGCAAGGGCCAGATAGAGTGGTCTGGAGGGGCCACACCCATCTCTAAGGCCTGAAGTTCCCCATCTCTACCACATCTAGGGCTGGGAAAAACAGTAGCTGGAGGGAAAATAGTTAAGAACCCATCTGCACAATATGTTCTCCTTTCTTTGGGTGGGGTGGGGGGAGTTGCTTCAGTCAGCCTTCACAGTTATGCTCCTCTTCCTTTTAACAAACCTCAGGCAGGGGAAACCTGCACAGGACTCTATGCGCTTGTATTTTCAGCTGTGTTTTCAGATACTCTTTCGACCCCCCTGTGACATTTTAATATTGCTGTCAGACTGGTTCTGTTTGTCTTATTTATTTAAATGATTACGGGCTGACGGTGTTGTTTACGTGATTTGTGTAATTCACCTTGAGGGCTCCTTTCATGCCAAAAGCCAGGTAAGAAAGAATAATAAAGAGGATAAGGTCAGATACACAGTGGCAGCCAGCCAGCCAGGGTAAGATCAGGAAGACGATATGCTGATTGCAATATGCTGACTTATCTGACAACCCTCATGGAAACAATGGCCATGTGATTTTGGGCAGGAATTCAGCCCTGCAAAGGATATGAGGCACCTTATTTCCAATATTTCTTTCTGGTTGTGGATATTCAAGTTTGGTGCAAGTACATTTTGGTGAGAGAACCCCAGCAGAGATCTGAAATCACAAAATATGCAGCAAAGCAAAGTATGGAAATATAGGCTGTAAGACCTTTAAAATATGCACTTCAAATTGAGTTCCAAAGGTTCCCTATTCCCCTAGCATAGAGAAAAAAAAAGACTACATGTTTGGTAAGTTTAAAAATGTGCATTCCTTTCTTTTTTCATAATTATTTTTATTAAAGTTTTCACAATACAATAAAATAATATCTAGAACAAATAGAATTGAAAAGACATGAGAGGAGAGAGAGAAAGGGGAAAAGAAAACAAAAGGAAAAAAGAAAGGAAGGAAGGGGGAGAGAACAGAGCGATAAGAAACATTAAAGATAAAGGGAGGTGGTTCACTATCATGTTGTGCAGGCATGCCAACTCTAGGGGGCAACTCAGCACCACTGATGGTTTGGGTTTCACCCGACTTTTCCCACCACATTTCCCAGGCACAGGTCTGTGTCTCAGTGGTTTTTCTTTTGTCCTGCAACTTTCCCCGGGAAAACTCACTTCACCATTCAGCAGTAAAACAGTTTTGCCTGGGGAAAGCGGGGAAGCTTGGATACAGAGCTTTAAAGTCCAGCACAAAAGGCAGTCTGGATCAGCCCTAAGTGGCAGTCCGCCCTCTCTTCTGAGCTACAGCTTAGGGTTGGCGTGCCATCCCCGAAGAACCTTTACGGTGATCTCCTTGCTATGGATCCAGCCTAATGCCCTTTGTTGTTTAGGATCAGAATAGCGGTTGGGAAGGCGCAACCTGAGCCACCTTAAATAGCTCAGTTGTGGAGCAGATTTCCTGTAGCAGTTGTGAGCGTGGTTTTTATTTTGAGAGTATTTTCTCAGCTGCTATAAAGTGAGATGTGAATAAACTCAGTGCAGAAGTGAATACGTATAACTAGGATTGCCACCTTTTCAACTTGCCTGCATAACTGCGCCTCTATTAGCAATGGTGGCTGGCAGCCTTTGGGATGGAAGGCCTGTGCCCTGCTTGCTCTAAAGTCACCACTCTGTCAGTTCGGGTTTCTCTAGGGGAGCCAGAATTTCTTATCTACCCCAATTCAGTAACGAATAGATGCAGAAGAAGAAAAAAGTACTTGAGGGGTATTCACAAGGATGTGGTGAAGTATTACCTGCCTGGAAAAGAACAGGAAGAGGAGGTTCTGAGAAAAAAGAAGGTGTTTTTATAGGGTTTGGTCAGTTTGTTTTACATATGGAAACTGAGCAGAGTTTATCCTTATATAAACGGAGTACATGGGCCCCCTGCTGTTGACTGTCATTTAAGTGCTTAATAAACCTACCCCACCCCCATTTTTTCAGACAGTACTTTATTAGCTTTCCTTGGAATCCATAAAAATAAAATAAAAAATGATGCCCCTTTCTCTTACAGTTACGTCGTTTCTTCACCCAAAATGTTCCGCGTTGGGGCCTCTGAGATGGTGGTGATTCAAGCCTTTGGATATGAACAAGAGTTTCCAGTCACAATATCTGTGAAAAGCTTCCCAGATAAGCAAACTATTTTTGCCTCTGGTCGTGTTCAGTTAACACCTGCCAATAAGTTTCAAGGAGCTGTAACCTTAACGGTATGTGGTACAGCATTTCTGATACATGTATGTGCTTGGTTTATAACAATGTTGGGGAACTTCAGGCCCTCCAGGCCTCTCTATGTGGCCTTCAGAACTCACCACAGACCTTACCCACCACTGGCCCTGCTTTGTACTTTAAAGCGTTTTTGTCTGGCTTGAATGTGCCTTTGAACTCTAATAATGCCACTTGCTTGCCTGGTTGGAGGACAAAGAAGGGTTATTTGTGCATAGAAAGCCACCTACTGTACAAAAATACATCCATTGCTCCATCCACTTTTGCCTCTGGTCATGCCCACCATTGCAGAGGTGGCCCATCCCATAGATTCATAGCTGAGTGGGAATTTGAACCCTGGTCTCCTAGGTCCTGGTGTTATGTATTGAAGTTCTCACCCTGGCCACCAGGAGTATCGTGTATATAGTTTTCACTCAGGTCCACGCCACTTATTTTAGGCGGGAAACCCTGGGTTGTTGTTGCTACAATGTTGACAGCCAGCTGCATATAAAAGCAGGCCGGCTGAGCTGTTTGCTGTTCAGTTCTGTTCCAGCTTACAAATAAAGAGCTGCTCTGGAGAAATCACTGTCGTTTGCTATGTCTACCCACTATTTAACACCTAGTACATCAACCTAATCATAAGTCCATACTAGCTCTCTTGTACTCTTTTAATTATTTTTGTTTGTATTTTTGATTACATGTGCTTGCATGTGTATATAATATAGTTTCCTTATGTTCGTGTGAAGGCTTTGCCCAAAAACATTTAAAAATGTTTAAATACATAAATCATGACTTAACATATGCAGGGCAATACCCTTGCAACCACAAAATGCTATCTGCCACTGTTTTCCTCTCATGGGTTACTCTGGCATGTATGTTTTTAAAACTATTCTCTATCACATTTCTAGATTCAGCCAAAAGATTTGTCAAGCAGAGACCCAAAGAATTCAATTGGGCATGTGTATTTGGAAGCCATTTCTCCACACTTTACAAGAGAGAAGAAAATGCCTATTACATATGAGAATGGTTTTCTCTTTATTCAGACTGACAAACCTGTTTACACCCCGGATCAGTCAGGTAAAGTCAGCTTTCCATAGGCGCCGACTCCATGGGGCCTGAGGGGGCCCGAGCCCCCTCAAAAATTCGTTTGGGGGGGCTCTGCCCCCAATAATTTAAGAAAATTATTAGTTATATTATGCTTTGTAAAATCACAAAATTATGTTGGTATTTTTTATTTTCCTTGTTTGACGATAGTTACCTTTTAAAATACATTCAGGAATGAGTTAAAACAAAGCCACTCCCGATCTAGAGAGGGGGTGGGGTTGCGGGCTCTCGACCCATCAACAATCTCGCGGGGCTGGCGTCAGCCCCGCGAGAAGCGGGGATTCCCCCTAGCTCATTAATATTCACCGCCCACGGCGGCAGCTAATCGGCTGCCGCAAAGGGCGGGCCCTCACAGGTTCACTTAAGGTCGGGGCAGCCCGGGGCTCGCCCCTTTCGTTCCCCAGCAGCAGCGGTTTGGAGGTCTTAGGCCCCCCAATATTTTTTATAAGTCGGTATGGGCCCCCGCCCCCCCAATATTTTTTATAAGTCGGCGCCCCTGCAGCTTTCCTTTTGGTGGCAATTCACATTATCCTGATCTTGTTTTATTTAAAAGTCCCAATCATTTTTAACCTATAGCACTGAATCAATTAATAATTCAACTCGTGGTCTTCCAAACTTCTTGTGTGTGTTCTGCTATGTGTCATTGACACAATAGCACAATAATAGTGCAGTAGTAGTAGGTCTCTGTTGCAGAAAAGCAAATATTGTAAATTTCCTTCTCGAGTTTGTAGTTACTGCATGTGTTACTTTAAACCACACAAGACACTGTTTGTCCAGTGATCTAGCCAATGATCTCTGTCGAAGTTAACTCCACTCCTACAAGCTTAGCTATTTTGTTGTTTCTTCCAACTTATTGAGACAAGATGTCAGCTACTTTCTCTCTTGCATCTCCTCTCATCCTGTAAGTCGTTCCAACATGAATATATCCTTTGAACTCCAGAAACTGCAAGTGATTATTCCAATATAATTCATCCAAGCTACAAGGTCTGCTAACAGTCCCCTATTGTGGGCATTTCCTCCTTATTATCCTTCCACCAGCAGGGGGAAACCTTCCTATTGAGATAGTTGCTGGTTCTAAATATGTTTTGATGTATTTTAACTATTGCTTTTAACTTTCTTTCTTTCTTTCTTTTTTTAATTGATGTTTTTAAATTTTGGAAGTTGCCTTGAATCTCATCTTGGGAAAAAGGCAAGATATAAATAAAAAGTAGAATCCACACACAGAAATGCAAAGTTTATGCATGGTGACATCCTGCTACTTAGGTGATGCCTAAGTGTGCATCCTGACTTCCCACTCCCCATGAGTGTAATCTGTCTGGTGATTAATTATAGTTAACATTGGTTGTTGTTGATTGCCATTGCACTGCTGCTGTTGCTGTGTGTGTTTCTTTTGCTATTGGTTGATGATTTTCATGTGCTTGTGATTCTATTCATTGGTAGCTGCCTTGGGAAGCCCTAATGGGACTGAAAGTGAGGGAAAGATTTCCTTATAAATAAAGTAAGTTAAATAAGCATTTTTACATTACAGTGAAGGTCAGGGTCTATTCTTTGAATGAAGAACTGAAGCCAGCACGAAGATCTGCCACCTTAACATTTGTGGTGAGTCTAACATGCAGCTAGACACATTTTTGTGCCGTGTCAAAAAATATTAATTTTTGCAGTGTGAAATTAGCTTTTGTGCACTTGTGCTTATGAGATTTATTAAGGAGCTAGGCAGCTTATTTTTAAAAGGGGCAGATGAGAAAAGATGAAAACGAAGAAGATGGTGAAACCGGTTCTCTTGAAGTATTTGTAAGCTTTTATTAATATTTATATTATGGAACTAATTAAGATTATGGAACTAATTACTTGACTAATCAAAGGAGTTTATTGACTCATATTGAACTCTAAAGCATATATGTAGGTGTATGATTGTTACAAGCAATTAGAAAACAAGCAGTTATGCCATAGTGCATGTGAAAAAATATTTCCTCACATTATCCTGTGTGCATGTGAAAAATTATTCTGTTTCGAATTGAGGCGGGGCTCAGCTTCATCATTATGCCATGTGGAGTATGGGAGTGATTTTAGCAGGCACCAACAAGTGTATGGGGAAGGTGCCTGCTTGATTTCAATAGGCAGTGAGTTTCCAAAGTACAGGCACTGCCACACTTTGCCTTTCAAAGCAGTCAAAGAGCACCAGGAATAGTAAGGAACACCAGGTGTCCTTATGTGGCCTGGAATAATCATTTCCGCCAAGAACTTGAAATAGCAGCATTCACTGAGCAGCTAGGGGAATGCTCAAGCTCTTCATGGAATATAATTGTGCTCTTTCGTTGCTTCATTACAGTCACACCTTGCATTGAAAGCACAAGGCTCACCCCAAAGCATCTTGGGAACTGTAGTTTGTTAAGGGTGCTGGGAGCTGCAGCTCTTGTAATAGGTAAGTTACAGTTCCCAGATTCCTTTGTGGGAAGCCATGTGCTTTCAAGTTCATTACAGGTAGTTTAAACATATGGTGTGGGTGTGATAGCCTTGTCCAGTTCAAAAATATCCTAAGTTGGAGATAATTCATTTAAAAGATATATAAAAAGATTCAAAAGAGCATACATCCTTTGTGGATTTCTATACTTGATTATCCTAAGACATATATACTATCTTACTCATTTGGATAATTAACATTGTGCCATAGCTGTAAAAGCTGTTTTTATTTTCTTTAAAGGATCCTGATGGAGTAGAAGTGGATATTATCGAAGAAGAGGACGTCACTGGGATTTTATCTTTCCCTGACTTCAAAATCCCACCATATCCTAAGTAGATCTGTTCATATTTTAAATGTTATGGGTTGAATGAAACCTTTCCTTCATTTAGTATGAGGGATGTGTGCTCAGTCAGCTTTAAAATCTTTTTTATATAGCCTGAATATAGTGGATTGATCAGGACTTATCCCATGGTGCAGCGAATATTTGTCACTACTGTCAAATAATTTTGGAGCCTTGACAGGGTGGAGGGTGGGGTGGGGGTTTCAGTATCATTTTACAAATCCATTCATTAGATAAAACCTCTCAAAACTGGAGACCAAATATTGAGTGGAAGGGAAAGGAAGAAGGCTTGACTCCACTAGTGGTTGATATGATGGGGCAGAGGCACTTATCTGACCACCTGACAGGTGAGTTGCTGCTCATTTCTGGGAGGGTGAGGGGTGAGGTGGTGACAAGCTCAGCATGGTGCAAACACGATGGCTGAGCCCATCCAGCACTCCAGTTGATACTTCTGCACCCTAAAACCCTCCTGACTGCCTTACTCCATCCCATCCCAAAATTATTATGATTAATAATTTTATTATTTATACTCCGCCCATCTGGCTGGGTTTCCCCAGCCACTCGGGGCAGCTTACAGCATATATAAATCATAGTAAAACATCAAACATTAACAACATCCTGATACAGGGCTGCCTTCAAGGGCTCCCAGTAAGAGACAGTGATCCACCTGCTGGACTGTCAGGCAGGGGTGGACTTTGTTCTTTCAAATCTCAGCAGCACCCTCTGCGAGTCCAGAATCCGATGTTCCATTGCCTCTTGCATTCTGCTCAATTCACTACATCATAGTTGTAGTACCCACCCACCCCCAGGCTCTGTACCCAGCGAGGCAGAACTGGTTAAAGGTAACTACCCCCTGACCATTAGGACCCGTCGTGGCCAACTCTGGGGTTGCGGCGCTCATCTCGCTTTATTGGCCGAGGGAGCCGGTGTACAGCTTCTGGGTCATGTGGCCAGCGCGACTAAGCCGCTTCTGGCGAACCAGAGCAGCGCACGGAAACGCCGTTTAGCTTCCCGCCAGAGTGGTACCTATTTATCTACTTGCACTTTGACATGCTTTCGAACTGCTAGGTTGGCAGGAGCAGGGACCGAGCAACGGGAGCTCTTCCCTAAATCTGCCTCTGTGTTAGATAAGGATTTCAGCCCCACCATGATGTCTGCTGCTAGGCTTCTCTGTGGTATAGGCTGAATAAATTTAGTTTCCTGGCTATAAAAATCCGCTTGTGGTGTGATGATGAGCAACAGTGGAAATGCAATTGTGGGGCAGGGGAATTGGGCCATTTCTCCCAACAAAGTCCCAGCAAAATCTCCCCTGAGCCATTCTTTGCACTGCGAGGGGTTTCTGTCCAGTGTCCTGTTCTCTCAGTGGTAAACCAGGTACCTATGGGGAAACCAGGAAGCAGGACCCAAGCACAAGAACACTTTCCCCTCCTCTGGTTTCAAGAAATGATATTCAGAAGCTGCCTTCAGCTGTGGTGTTTACAGAGCAGAGGTTTCCAACCTTTTTGAGTCCATGGCTCCCTTGACCAGCTACATTCTTTCTGTGACGCACCATATGGGGAAACATGCCTGAGCCTCAGATGCCCTGTTATGTCACCCCTTGCCTGCAGAGCTGGCACCCCCTCATTCCTTTCTGAACACCCTCCCTTGGGGAGTGTTCCCTCAGCCTCCTCCCTTCTTCTTGCCAGTCTTCTGGGCAGCTCCCGCAGCTGCTCCTGGTCTCTGAGCCATGCCCCCTGCCCCAAAGAGAGGTGCCTCCTCACACTGACCCACTTTATTCTGAGGCCACCTCAGCTCCTGGCAACCAGCACCCCCTGGCCAGCCCCAGAGGCACCATTTGCCTGGGGAGCTTGTTGCTAGAGCCACTGTAAGCATCTGGGAGACAGAGAAGCAAGAGGGCATCAGAGGAGGGAGGGAAGGAAAGAGGGATGGAGATCCGTGTTGCTCGCAGCACACCTGACCATCATTCAAGGTGCCCCAGGGTGCTACGACACACTAGTTGAAAACCACTGAGAGCATAGATATCATGGCTAGTCGCCACTGATAGGCCTCTCCTCTTATGAATTCGTTTAACTCTTTTTAGAAGCCATCTTGTTTGGTGGCCCTTCCATAGTTTAACAATGCATAAATAGCAGCTTCAGTGGAGATTGTTCCATTAGGGGAATGGGAACATCAGTCTACCTGCCCTTACCCTGCCTTACCTGTTTACCTTAAAAGTAAAGGTAAAGGGACCCCTGACCGTTAGGTCCAGTCACGGACAGCTCTGGGGTTGTGGCGCTCATCTCGCTTTACTGTCAAGCAATCCAGAGAACAGCATTGTCTGTCAGCTCCCTCCTCCTTAGTGATATCCCTTGAGGAATTCCACATGGAGGAGGATGGAGACAAAACTAGAATTAGTTGACACATTGGCTCTAGCAATACCTACTTTTGCCCCCCCCCCTTTCTACCTGCTTTCCACCCTACCAGTCCCACAGAACAGTTTTAAGGGGAGGGACTTTGGTTGGAACTACAGCTGTGAGGAAAATACAGTGGTACCTCAGGTTACATATGCTTCAGGTTACATACGCTTCAGGTTACAGACTCTGCTAACCCAGAAATAGTGCTTCAGGTTAAGAACTTTGCTTTAGGATGAGAACAGAAATCGTGCAGCAGTGGCGCAGTGGCAGCAGGAAGCCCCATTAGCTAAAGTGGTGCTTCAGGTTAAAAACAGTTTCAGGTTAAGTGCGGACCTCTGGAACAAATTAAGTACTTAACCTGAGGTACCACTGTACTTTGATTCTTCTTCCCTGACCACTGTGGTCTTCCTGGAACTCCAGCTCCACCTTGATTGCTGTTTAGATTTTTTTAAAAACCATGCATTTTAATGTCACCTGTGCAGTTAACATCACATCACATCTCGTTTGGCCCTTACAAAATCCCTTAAAGATACAATAAAGGGGATGTGCAGCACTCTCGATGTGCAGTGGTACCTCGGGTTAAGTACTTAATTTGTCCCAGAGGTCTGTTCTTAACCTGAAGCCCCAATTTAGCTAATGGGGCCTCCTGCTGCCGCCGCGCCACCAGAGCACGATTTCTGTTCTCATTCTGAAGCAAAGTTCTTAACTCGAGGTACTATTTCTGGGTTAGAGGAGTCTGTAACCTGAAGCATATGAAACCTGAAGCGTATGTAACCTGAGGTACCACTGTATTTGAAAGGGTGCAAAACATGTTTCCCTTTAGCCCTCTAGGGGGTGCTGGAAATTCATTTGGTGTTTGAAAGCAAGGAGCAAATAAACTGGTTTCTTCCTTAAGGAAAAGATGACAGCTCTGTTTTTTTAATGCTGTCCGCCAGCCCTCTCTAATCGCATGCTACATTGCACTGTTTCAGTGTGGTGGCTCAGACTTGACTGACTGCAGTCATAGAATCATAGAATTGTTGTAAGCTTCATTGTGCAGACCTTCCCAAGTGTCCCTATTTTCCAGGGGCGTCTCTGATTTAGAGAAGCTGTCCTGATTTCTGACTTGATCCCGGAATGTCCCGCTTTTCCTTAGGATGTCCCTATTTTCATTGGAGAAATGTTGGAGGGTATGGAGTTATCTGACCCCTGAGCCGTCTGAAGGCAATTCTGTATAGGGAGGTTTTGTGTTTTTTTTAAAAAAAGTTTAATGTTTTGTTATTCTTTTATATATGTTGGAAGCTGCCCAGAGTGGCTGGGGCAACCCAGTAAAATGTGTGGGGTATAAATAGTAAAATTATTATTCTGGAATGGGATGTCCCTATTTTCATTGGAGAAATGTTGGAGGGTATGAATGGGAACGATTTCCAAAGGAGAGATACTAACACACACAGACCTCATCTATACATTCATCTATACATTTAAAGCAGTTTCAAAGCACATGACACAGTCATTGCCTCCCCCCACAAAATCCTGGGAACTGTAGTTTATTCAGGGTGCTGAGACCACTATCCCCATCAAACAGCTACAATACTCAGAGTGATTTAACTATCAATCTGTTCCCAGCTTTGAGAGGGGATTGAGGTCTCCAAAGAACTCTCTCACACTTAACAACACCAATGTGGTTCAGTGACTAGATCAGGGTTGCTGAGGTTTTTAGGTCCCACAGCACATTTAGATTTTGGGGCGAGTGGTGTGGGTGCCACCCCCCTGGCAAACTTTTTGCTCCCCCATTCTGCCTGCCATTGCCCTTCCCCAAAACAAAAAGAAATGAAATACATGCACACAGACTACGTTTTCCAAGCAATCAATGCACAAGCCAGGTCCTGTAGAATTAATCCCAGTGCTGAAAAGCACACAGAGTTGAAAGAGGAAGTGGGCAAGAGAGTCACCCTTCTAATTTCCTTCTTAAGCTCTGTGTAAATTTCAAAGGATTAAAAAAAATAACTTTCACCATCTCAAAGGAGCTGTGTCTCTCTGTGTGTGGTGAATCAGGTTTTGTGAGTGCAAGGTGAAGACCTCAAGGCAGACCCTCCAAATGTTCCTATTTTTCAGGGACAGTCATGGATTTACAGAAGCCATCATCCCAGTTTCTGATTTGATCCCAGAATGCCCTGCTTTTCCTTAGGATGTCCTAATTTTAATCAGAGAAATGTTGAAGGGTATGGTAGGACTTCCCTATTTTCATCAGAGAAATGTTGAAGGGTATGACAAGGGCGCCGTAGGGCCCATGGTAGGGTTGCCACTTTTGGTTGGGCAAAATAAAGGACAGGTCAGGCAAAATACGGGATGGGTTCGGGGGGGGGGGAATTGGAGGCTAAAAATTACTTGGTGCAGAAACGACTTCAAAGCAATCCATTACAATGGCACGCACAGTTAACAGCGGTTTATTCAATAGAAAAAGCAAAAAACAAAAGCACTATAATTTACAACTATAAGAAAAATATTGCGTATTACATGCCATAGTTGAGCTTTGTAATGCTAATTGGTTTGATACAAACCAGCATGAAACATCACAGTTGCATAGTGTTCAGCCCAATCAATTGCGAGCTATTTGTAACCTCAAACAATACTGGAAGGGAATTAAGCAAAATTAACATTTTGCCAGTCAGCAAGTCATTCTGTTTTGAGACTATAGTCTCTCTCTCTCTCTCTCTCTCTCTCTCTCTCTCTCTCTCTCTCTCTCTCTCTCTCTCTCTCTCTCTCTATTTCACCTTCCTTGTCTACTTTCTGTCACTTCTTGCTGCATTAAGCAGTGGTTTGCCTTCAAATATAATAGGGAATGGAGTTGGGATTTTGCCACAAGACAGGGAAACATATAGTTTGTTGGAGTTTTGGCACATAGGGGCATGGCAGGAGAAACACCCTGGCTACTGCACGCGCAGCAGAGCTCTGCTTGGTAAAACTTTGTAAAGCTATTTGCTTAGAGGCAAGACTGGAAGGAACTCCACAGTAACAATTCCCCCAATTTCTTGGAACCGATCTGAAACCACAAACATTTGTAAAACGTTACTGAAAGGAAATAAAGCGAAATTAACATCTTCGTTTCTGTAGGTCACCCTCTGTCTGTGCAGTTTTGCAGAGCAGGAGGAACTAAGATACAGAGAAAAAGGTGTTGAAGTCTAAAACAGCACAGAGGACACTTTTCTGCAAAAAGGAAAAGGAAAAGAAAAAGATAAAGAAAAAGAAAGATGCCCTAGCCTAGCTCATGGGCACAACTTTAGTGGTTAGAGGCTTGACCAGGGAAACTGGGTCCAAATTCCTGCTCAGCCAAGAAGTTCAGTGTGTGGCTTTAAGGCTCCCTTTCCCCATTTTTATTTTTTTAAATTTCTCTTTCTCCCCATAGATTTGGTTATTGGACAATAAAAGCCAAGTATCAAAAGGATTTCACAACCTCTGCCAAAACAGGGTTTCAAGTTAAAGAATATGGTAATGTGGATATTTATATAGATACTATAAAGCCAATTCACTAATTCTCTTTTTGGGGGAGGTATATTATAATATTCTTTGAATGGTAATGAGTAAGATGGACATATTTATTTGTTAACTGTTTTTAGATGTCCTTAGATGTTTGTAAATGTTTTGTTTTGTTTTTAATTGTATTGTTTTGTTGCTCGTGGTTTGCTGCCCTAGGCTCCTTTGGCGGGGGGTGGGGGCGGGAAGAGTGGGATATAAATTTAATGAATTTCATCAGTGGATTAATTTCATGAATGGTTAGGCAGTTGAGGGCTACCATACCTAATTATCTGTTTAAAGTACTAAATGACTTGTGCCCCAAATATCTGAGAGATAACGTCCTACCTTACAATCCCTCTCAGGTGTTAAGATCAGCAGAGGGAGCCATCTTGGTAGTTCTGCTGCCCTCAGAAGTATGGAGGTTGATGGCCCAAAATAGGGCCTTCTCTGTGACAGCCCCTAAGGCATAGAATTCCCTCCCCACAGAGGTGTATTTGGCACCCTTGTTATGTAGTTTCTGTTTTATGCTGAAGTCAGACATCTTCACCCTGGCCTTTAACACCATATAGATATACAAATATATAGATTAGCACCCACCTTATCCCCTTGACTATAATGTGTTTCAAACTGTTTTCATTATGTATTTTTTAATTGCTGTAACCAGCCCTGGGTGAGTAAGAAATCTAATTAATAATAAGCTCATTGGAAGCATGTTCTACAATTATGCAAGGAAAACTTCCAGCTGGTTATCAGCATGGAGAGAACTGAGAGAGGACATGATAGCACCCATTAGGACATGATAGCACCCACTGGGTGCTATCTCTCCTAATATGCACATTTTTATAAGCAGATTTGCCTGATATCCAGATATTTGAAAAGCAGCTCCCCATATTTTTGTATGTTATGTTCACTAATGACTGCATTAATAATATGCATACTTTACCTTAATATATGCATCTTTGTATGCATTACTTAATTTGAGAACTGTGTTGCAAAATTCAGAGTAGTGCCAGTTTTTGATGGGTGATTGTTCTTCGATTCACATATTGTTTCAAAAAGTGAGAATCAGGCAAGTTTGCTTCTAAATTTGAACTGAATCAAATTTCTCCCCCTTTCCTGTTCTTAAGCAAGGAGCTGGTCTAAGCACATGCCTCCAAACTCTGGACGGAGGTCTGGTGAAAACAGGTGCTAGCCCTAGCAGGGAATGTTCTGCAGAAATAGATTTGATCTCTTTTATACAGTACTTAAAAGTAAAAGGGTTTAACTGAGCTTTCTTCCACTTCACATTTCAAGCATTGCCAAGCTTCTCTGTCATGATAGAACCAGAAAAGAATTTTATAAGCTCTCAGCAATTTGAACAATTCAGGATCATTATTAAAGCGAGGTAAGGCGGGCTTGTGCATATCGCATCCTTCTTGTTTGTCTTTGGGTTTGCTTTTTAAAAGCAATTATTTTTAATGGGGGGGGGGATTTGCAATGTGAGAGTCTTGTCTTGTATCCTCTGCAAAGCTGTAGTGGATTCTGGAATGTAAAACATGGTTTTCTTCCTCTTAATTGTTTGTACTCTTGTTTTCTGCTATAATTGGTTGAAGTTGTTTATCTAACAAAATGTACCGGTATATACCACGTAATTGTAAAGAAAAGGTTATGTTCATCTAACTTCTACTTTGAGTGGACACATTGAAATTTCTAGATCTAAGTTAGTAACGAGCATTAATTTCAGTGGGTCCTTTTTGATTAGGACTAGCAATGGATACAATATAAAACCTCTTAGTTGTTTACATACAATATAAAATATACATTAAAATTGTCAATAAAAATCAAAGTTAAAGAGCTTAAAAGCCCCAAAATAGAACTATAATGAATCGTTAAAACATATATTGAAGCTAAAATTATAGCTCAAAATACATGTTAATCTAACTAAGTTCTACTCAGAGTAGACCCACTGAAATTAATCAACCTAAATTACTATTGTCAGTTAATTTCAGTGAGCCTACTCCAAGTAGGACTAATGTGACAGAACCCAGTGCTTCTGAAATTTCATTCTTTACCTCATTGTGATACATTTTTAAACAAAGAAACAAAACCCTTCTTGTCTGAAATAAATCAGTTACTACTATAAGTTTAGCTCATAGTTTTCTGTGAAACAGTGTCAATAACTGTTGGAGTGGTTTTGTTTTGAACTGTTTTTAATAATGTCTTTTAAATTGTAGTATCTCACCCTGTGGTGTTATGATAAAGGGTGGGTACTAAATTGAAATAATAATAGTAGTAGTAGCAGCAGCAATAGTAATAGTTGTGATAATAATAATATTTCTACTTTGCTGTTATTTTCAAGATATTTTTACAACAAGAGATTGGCTAATGCTCAAGTTTATGTCCGTTTTGGAATAATTCAAGGAGCTGAAAAAAAGATGCTTCCCAGAGCATTGCAACGCATTGAGGTAAGGTTGGATCAAAAATAATTACATCAGGCCTCCTGTCACAGTTCCCAGTGTAGCTTCTGAGGTTTAGATCTGTCTCCAGGTTTACCCTGACAGTTACTGAGTGTCAGCATTCCAATTTTAAACTAGTACTATCAAGGGTATAAGGAAAACATGAACAAACCACAGGCTACTTTGGACTGAAATTGAGCAGACAGTACCTCATCACAGAACGGTTTTATCTTGGCTTGAGAAGCCAGGCCACATCAGTTGATGCCTTGTTGATTTTCCATGAAAGTAAGCCGTACTCTAGCAGGACCATGTAACATTTTAAAACAAAACAAAACACATTCGGACCAGCAATTTATTAAAAAGTCCAGATCTTACAGCATGGTCCTTTCAAGCAAGGCTTGTCTCCTACGGCAGTGCAGACGTGGAGTCAAAGGCATCTCTTCCAGTCTTTCTTCTTCCCCATCTTCTTCCTAGCACACCTTGTTCTAAAAGACTCTTCCTGTCACTGTGAACCCACATCCTGTCACCACGGCAACCCCTGTCTTCCCACGGTCAGGCTCTCAGATGGGCTAACATGACATTTCGTCATTTTAATGCCTCAATCCCAGGTGAGGCCCTGGCTTGGAAAGAAAGCTTAGCCTGTATTTTCCCACTGGCCTGCAAGTTTCCCTTCAACACTCCAAATAATCAAAATCCTACCATTTATTAATTTCTAGGATTTGGGGTGTGTGTCCCCAAATCTATAATAATTAATATTTGTATTCACAGTTAATGCTTTTCATTTTTATACCTGAAAGAGCACATTTAAGGGCTCTCCCAGAGGACCTATTTATTGAGCATCCATCCTGATTTGCTTGCACAAAATTTATGTGGTGGTTCGATGATATCTGGACTTTATTGCGCTTTTGTCCTGATTTGCTTGTGTAGCATTTAAACATCTTCCTGCTAATTATTCATTCATCCTATGCTTTTTAGTGCATTTCCCAGCAAAAACTCTGGATTTGTTGTTCCAGAGGTGCATCTTCATCATCATCATGTAAATTTCAGTACTACCCTCAATCAGAGATCACAGGGTGGTTACAGAAATGCACTTTGTTTGAGCAAACATAGTTCTGGTTTGCTGTCAGCTGTGAATGATGGAAGTGCACTTGAATTTTCCTATAGTGAACATGAAACTGTGTGAGGGGATTTTTGTTGTTGTTGTCATTTTCTGGTTGCCACTTCTGCATGTGTGCATGGAAAAGCTACCAATTCTAACACATATAAGAGGTTCACAGTAGACAGCTCACCAGTATATTTTGCCTGCTTGAACTTGAGCTTTTCCTACATCCATGCTTCAAAAGTACATCACTCTTGATGTAGGATGAGGCTGAGAGGGGAGTCTTGTTATCTGAGCAGCCTAGGAGTTCTATATACAATGGACATTCGGGTTGCGAACATGATCCATGCAGGATGCACTTTCGCAACCAGCAGCGTTCGCAACCCGCAGAGCTGCGTCTGTGCATGCGCGGATTGCGATTTGGCTCTTCTGTGCACGCGCAAACCGCCATTTAGCTCTTCTGCGCATGCACAAAGCACAATTTAGCGCTTCTGTGCATGCACGGCTGTCAAAACCCGGAAGTAACCCGTTCCAGTATGTCCGGGTTTTGTCATGTCCATAACCTGAAAAAACGGAACCTGAAGCGTCTGTAACCCAAGGTATGACTATACACTGCCAACTCGATTCCTGGGGAATTCCTGTGCAGTTTGACTTCATCCCCAGAGGTGCACTCTCTTGAAACAGACAAGTGGTACCTCATCCATCAGGGCGAGGGGGGCACTTCTCCACCAGTCTCAGTCTGGCTTCTTACTGACAAGCAGTCCAGGAGGTGGCATTGCCTCTCAGCTTCGTCCTCTTTAGGTTCAAAGTTGCCCTTGCAGGACTCAGCAGGAACGTAGATGGAGGGGAAACATAATTTGTTGTATCTGCCTGTTACTAGCTCTGGTGCCAGCTGCTGCTGGGCTCCCTGCCTTATGCTCTACCAGTCCCTAGAAGGCACCAGCCACCATTGGCATCTAGAAATGTTTATGAGGAAGATTGTCTCATATCAGGAACAGACAACTTGGAACCAACTGCAAAGTCTCTCCCAATGTTCTTTTCAGTAATATGTGCATTTGTGTGTGTGTTATTTTCACATATATATATATATATATATATATATATATATATATATATATATATAATATACAATACATGCATTTTTAATGTGGATATTTTTTACTAACAATACACATTTATGTACATATATGCAATCTGGACACTTTTGAATTAGAGAATTAAGAAACAAAACAAAACCATTTTGGTTTGTGCATTGTTTCAGTGTTAATTAAAATGTAAACCCAACTGAATATCTCCCCCCATCCCAAATCTTCACTCTTTAAAAATATATAAATGGTTTGACTTGGAAGCCAACCGTTTCCACATTTTAACTAACAGCCCAGTCCACAAGCCACTTAAACATCAGTTACTTGGATTTAAGATGATGCAGACCCGGCTTCCAGCCAGGTCCTCCCCTGAGTGGGTGAGAGTGCATGTCTTTGAACTGCTTCCATTTCCAGCTGCTTCTGGGAACTCAGTTTGAAATATTTGCTATTACTTGGGCAGATGCCAATATATTTTCCAGGCAAGAAAACGTTGGTGTTCTTTAGAATTTTTCATTCTTCAGATCAGCTAAAAATGAGAAACGTACTTCAGAGTTGCCAGGATTTGTAATTCGGCAAACAACTGCCAAATATTTTGGTGCTCCTTTCAGGATTCAGAAGCATTTGTCCCAAAAACTAGGTCAACGAATGAAGTTATTTTTGTTCTTTTTAGTGTCCTGATTTCAAAAGTGAATCAGGCAGCCATCCCACTGATGAACACTTTGGTGCTAGAAATGGGTATCATCGCAATAGTGTGAAATGGCTTATGTTGACACTGTGTTGCAGGTTGCTATCCAAGTCTAATTGGTTGGCTGTATTGCTTTATGCCATGGATAAAATTTCTATACCGCCCTTCATCCGAGGATCACAGGGCGGTTTACAATATAGGAAAAATAATAATAATAACAACAGCAAACAAAAACAATACCCTCACCCCGTTTAAAAGGCCATAGATTGTTTAATTAGCTAAAAGCCTGGGAGAATAGGAATGTTTTTGCCTAGTGTCTAACAATATATAATGAAGGGGCCAGGCAAGCCTCCCTGTTGAGAGCATTTCACAGGCAAGGAGCCACTGCAGAAGAGGCGCTTTCTTGTGTTGCCACCCCTCAGGTCTCTCACAGCGAAGGCACATGAAGAAGGGCCTCAGGTGGTGATTGCGAGGTCCAGGTCAGTTTGTAAGGGGAGAGGCAGGCCTGGAGGTATTGTGGTCCTGAGTCTTTTAAGGCTTTGTAGGTCAAAACCAGCACTTGGAATTGTGCCCAGAAAGTGATTGGCAGCCAATGTCATTGGGCCAGGATTGGCAGTATATGCTGCATTCAACTAAGTTATATTCAGATTGGACTCCCTGAAATTAGTGGATCTATTCACCTTACAAGGCTACAGTTCCCAGAGTTCCCTGGAAAGAGGGTTGTACAGTAAAAGCACCCTGAGAATTGTATATAGATGAGGGGGAAAGGAGTTCTCTCAGCAACTCTCAGCATTTTTTTTAGCAAACTACAATTCCCAGGATTCTGTGGGGGGAAGCCATGATTGTTTAGAGTGGTATGATACTACTTTAAATGTATAGTGCAGATGAAACATAACTGTATTTTTTTAAAACCTCTTTGAAATCATTGGATGAAAGGTGGTATAGAATTTTTTTGTAAATAAAATGAATAAAACTGTCTCTGTGCCTCGATAGTTTCTGATACTGTTATGTATCTTGATCATCAGATGGAGAATGGATTAGCAGAGTGCAATTTTAACAGCAAAGTAGCTGTTGGTGAACTAGGTTACGGCAGTCTCCAAGAGCTTGATGGCGCAATACTTTATATTGCCGCTTCAGTGCTGGAATCCACAGGTAATTATCTCACATTCACACACACACACACACACACAATCTCTGGCCCCACTTATGTCATATTGTGTGACCAATGCTTTTTTTCTAGGGAGACGCAGGGGTACGCATACCCCTAAACATTTTGTGAATCTAAGTTTGGCCTCATTGAGGGGCAGTATTTCAATATGAGCAGGAAAATGAGAGTATCCCTAAACATTTTTTTTGGGGGGGAGCACTGGGTGTGACCACACTTGGAATACCATGTTCAGTTCTGGTCTCCTCATGTCAAAAAGGATAGTGTAGAGTTGGAAAAGTTTCAGAAAAAAGGCAACCAAAATTAGCAAGGGGGTGGAGCAACTTGCCTCTGAAGAAAGGCTGCAATATTTGGAGCATTTTTGTTTAAAGAAGAGTAAGGGGGAACCATGATATAAATTTACTATCTATTTATTGCATTTGTTAATATAGACCACTTGATATATACAACTTTACTTGTAGTAAAACCTCTAAGTTGTTTACAAGAAATATTTAAATTATCAATAAAAGCAATATTTCTTAAACAAACCAACAAACCAACCATGAACGTTCATTTATTTGCCAAAATTCATACTAGAATAGTTATTTATTTTGTTCTAAACAAAGCTTATTTCTGAAAGAAACTCAGGATGGCTAACATGACACTGGTGTTTTTTTTATTATTCAGTCCTTTTCTCACAAGAAACATCTATTTTTTTTGCCAGGTGGCCATAGCGAAGACAGTGAACTTTTCAGTGTCCATTATGTTCTGTCACCTTACAAACTCAATTTGGTTGCTACTCCTCTTTTTGTGAAGCCTGGACTCCCCTTCTATATTAAGGTTGGTTAACATGACTAAAGGAAATGCACAGTAAGCGGAATTACCATACTACGCTAATAACAACATCATGAGATCCCTGCTCCCATGCAGCATCTACTCCTTCAAAAGAAAGAATATTAGTCTGTGTCCAGATAAGGGGGCTTAAAGATGTAAATTGATTGTTCAGAGATTGCCAGCTGATCACCGGTAACAGGATCAAACAAACACAACTTAATTAGATTTCCCCCAGAAAAATTAATTTCCTTGTTTTCCTCTTCCCTCCCCACCACCTGCCATGTCTTTTTAGATTTTAAGTAAGAGGGCAGGGACTGTTTGTTTTTTTAATCAATTTGTAAGCCACTCTGGGAAGTTTTCCAGCCGAAGTGAACAGTATAAATGCTTTGAATGAATGAACAAATGAATGAGAATGGGTAAAGCCAGATTAAATGAGGAACGAATGCAGGCTGGCATAGTGTTATTTTATAAAGTGCAGGTTTGGCACATTTTCCTTTAAAAGTGAACTAAATAAAATTTATCCCTCTTTTCCAAATTGGAGAACGTTATATGGTAGAACGTTATTACTTGGTGTGATAGTGAGGAAGAAATGTTCCCAAATAAATCCACTTAGTTTGTGCAAATATTTGTCATCTCTCTCCCCACCCGGTTCTGTTTGGTGCCAGTGTTTCATCTGGCTGCTGCTCCTTTGGCAGATTTTCCCTTGATGCTGTTTCTTCGTGCTTCCTGGTCACATGGGTTGGTCCCATTCAGTCAGGAATCCCACGACAGTGAACAGGATGGCATCACAGCACCACATAGCCAATCATATTTGGCTATGTGATAGCAGGACTGAGGGCAAGTGATGGCAACCGAAAGTGAAGGCAATATACATAAATAAGCAAACATTTACTCAACCATTATTATTTTATTATTATTTACTAAATTTGTATACCACCCTATATCCATAGGTCTCATGGTGGTTCACAACAATAAATATGCCAAAAAATAATTGAAAATGGATGTTATTTTAGACACTGCTGTCATTGCCTGTGAAAAACTGTAGAGGGTTTCAGCTCAGATTTACAACTGAACTTGGAATCCCTTGATTGCTCTTGTATATGTGGTAACAGTTACCTGTCTCTGATTTCTAATAATAAAAGAATACTGATATTTTGTACAAGAAAATGGTTTAAAACGTGGGTGATGTGCCTCAGGCCTGTGTGTGTGTGTGTGTGTGTGTGTGTGTGAGAGAGAGAGAGAGAGAGAGAGAGAGAGAGGGAAGAGAATGTAGGCCTCTAAGCCTCACTAACTGGCCCTCAGATTCTCCCCAGGTCACACCTTATCTGGCTGTGCTTCATTCCTTGTTGTTTACCTGTACAGACGGTAGAGTTCAGCAGTAGTAAGAGTATTAACAATTTTATTTGTTTAGCTGTAAGCCATAACATTCACAGCAAAGCCACAAATTTGGCTCTTACTTTACTGGCAGCTAAATCAAATAGAGATGCATGCAAGGTAACATAATTTTCCTTGTCCAATAGCAGAGTGCACACAAAATCACTTGATGTTATGATCCCCACTCCTGGCTGCGGCTATTGTAAAGGTAAAGGGACCCCTGACCATTAGGTCCAGTTGCGGACAACTCCGGGGTTGCGGCGCTCATCTCGCTATACTGGCCAAGGGAGCCGGTATACAGCTTCCGGGTCATGTGGCCAGCATGACTAAGCCGCTTCTGGCGAACCAGAGCAGCTCACTCAGACAGATATTTATGTAGAGGACACTGAGTGATGTAGCGAGCAGAACGACACACAAAGAAATGGTGCCCCAAAGGCAATTCCTTATAAACGCCATTCGGAAACACTGAGGGCATAACACCAAGTCTTAATTTTGTAAGACTCCTTTTGCCTGAAGCGAAAGTAATTAATTCCAGATAGCTTTCGGGTGGCTTGTCTTAATACATGGGCACAACCTAGAAAATCTCAAGGATAGCTCAGTTGGTTAGAGCGTGGTGCTGATGACTCCAAGGTTGCAGGTTTGTTCCCCATATGGGACAGCTGCATATTCCTGCATTGCAGGGGTTGGGCTAGATGATCCTTAGGATCCCTTTCCAACCCTACAGTGCTATGATTCTGTGGATAGAAGCTTTCTCTCTCACACAAAAATCTTTATCTGAGATTTAGACATTGACTGGATCCTAATCAGTATCAAGTTTTCTAGCAAGTGTATGTAGAACAGCTAACTTGTGAGTTTTTTTTGGAGAATTTTAGGATAGCATGTGTTGTAAACTACTCAACAGTGCAAAGGTAAAAATTACACCTGTTGCTCTGTTCACTTTTGCCCCTAGCTGGCCCATGGCCCATGGAAGGTGGCCCTCAGGTTGAAAAGAGGTTTCCCCTCCCTGCTTTAAAAGAAGATTGTATTATAGTGAAATGATTTTGTTTCTGTGCTAATAGGTGCAGGTGAAGGATACGGCAGATGCCCCTGCTAGAAACATACCCATTGTCTTCACGGCTACTGCTTTCAATGAGCAAATGGAAGAGAACGTGTTAGTTCAAGAAGGTGCAGAATCTGGGAGAAGGCAAACAAGCCAGAACGACGGGACAGCTTTATTTGTGGTTAATATTCCTTCTGACTGCAAAGTGCTGGAGTTTCGAGTGAGTTAAATTCTTTTCGGGTTTCCGTTCTTGTACAGGCTGTACTTTGAGAATGTATATTTTGGCCTGTGTGCAGCGCATTTGGAACATTCCCCGCCCCGCTTTCTAGTTCAGATGGGTGACCTTGAAAACTGGATTTTATATTTAAACACAGTGCATTACAACAAAAAATACTATTAAAAAGTATGCTGTGTGTGCCCCCCCAATGGAGGGGGAGTGCCTGTCTTAAACCATATTTAGAAACTTGACAGCAAGAGGTGTTGGGAAAATGAGATGTGTTTAATGTTAAGACTTGAACTACAACATTTAATTGATTCATCTGTTATATTGATCATTGATCTACCTTGTTCGATATTGTCAGTACTGACTTGTCAGTGGCTCTCAAGGCACCCTGAGGTTCCCAGAGCGTGGGGGAAGGAATGGCAGTCATGACAAAATAAGTGGACTCTCAGCTGATAGGAGGTTATCGGAACAAAGGAAGCTGCACTATGCTGAGTCAGACCATTGGTTCATCTAGCTCAACATTGCCTACACGGACTGGCAGGGACTCATCAGGGTTTCATGTAGCCGGAACTCTAAGCCCTACAAGGAGTTGCTGGGGTTTGAACCAGGGACCTGCTGCATGCAATGCTCATATTCTGAGCGACTGATATTTTCTAGACCTTCCTGCTTGCTGACTTGTACTTTTTTAGACTCTTATTGCCCCTGTGGTCTTAAATTCATTTTGTTTCCCATCATTTTCAGATAAAAACCGCAGATACCAGTTTACCAGAAGAAAATCAGGCCAGTGAAAGCTACGAGGCAAAATCATATGCTTCCCTCAGTGGAAGTTACCTGTACATCGACTGGGCTTCAAACCACCAATTGCTACGTGTGGGTGATACCCTTCACATCAACATACACCCATCAAGCCACTATCTTGATAAAATACATCACTATAGCTATGTGGTACGCATAGAAAACAACAACCCACTTGCCTCTTAATGTATTGTCTTTAATTGCATTGAATTGTCCCTCAAACTTCCAGGTCTCATCCTGCCATTGCATGCCATGAAGCGGCCACCTCAGCCAGGAGATTTTGGGCGACACAAAAGACCAGCAAATTCACAAGTATTTAAGTCTGTCTCTCACTATGCTTTCTTCAGTGTTATGTATACTAAAGCAGAGGTGCCAGTGTTGCTTACATATACCTCCTATGGCGCCCACAAAGGGTCTCAGTCACTCATAATGTGCATGAGACCTTTCACTGTTCCTGCTCAGGTCTGCACTGGCTCATTTTCTCCTATGTTGAAACCTCTCCCCCATCCCCACTTAAACATGCCAACATCTCATTTGCTGCTAGGATTGGACACCCGCCTACCCTTCCATTCTGAACGAGAAGAGAAGTGCAAAGAGCTTCTTCTAAGCAGTGGATAGGGGGTTGTATCCAGTACCAGTCTTACTGAGAGTGGATTTGTTGAAGTTAAGGACCATGATTAACTTAGGCCAAATAATTTCCATGGGTCTACTCTGAGTAGGACTAACACAGGATACAACCCAATAGACTTGCCACACAACATGTTGTCCTGTAAATCACCTCCTGCAATGATATGTCCCAGAAAGATACGACACCTTAATCATTGTAGCTCTAGAGCATATTACAATCTGCTAACTCTTTGAAATTGCCCTCTTCAATTTCACTGCCAATTACTCTGGCATTTTTAGGGTTTCATCAAGCAAAGCACGTTGTTGATTCTCAATGTCAGTTTTGTAGGAAGCTGCCTTATGCTGAATCCAGTGGCAGAGCTTCATGCTCCATCACCGGGGCAGGGGGAGCAAGCGGGGGCGGGGCTGGCACACGTCCCGGGGGCGTGACATGCCACCTACAGAGGTGTGGCGCATGTCCTGGGAGCATGGCACATCACCTGCGGGGGTGTGGTGCCCAGTGCAGGTGGGGGGGCAGCCGCGATGTCACCCCACCGGGATCATGCTGCTGGGGGTGGTGTGCTCCCCCCACATTCCTCTTCCTCTGCCAGTGGCTGAGTCAGGGCCAAGCCCAGTATCGTCTGCACTGATTGGAAGCAGCTCTCCATGTTTCAAGCAGGGTTCTCTCCCAGCCTTCCCTGGAGCTCTCTCTCTCTCTCTCTCTCTCTCTCTCTCTCTCTCTCTCTCATCCAAAGCCCATTGTTTTTAACTTAGTTCCTTTCCTCCTTTCCTTTAGATCTTATCCAAAGGGAAAATAAAAGCCCACGGGACTCAGGAGAGAGTTAAAGACTCCACTTATCAAAGTCTAAGATTTCAGCTAACGAAGGAAATGGTCCCTTCAGCCCGCCTACTTGTCTACTACATAGTTACAGGAGAGGGAGCTGCAGAGTTGGTAGCTGATTCAGTCTGGTTAAATGTAGAACAGAAATGTGGAAACAGCCTTGAGGTGAGTAACACGAAAGGGGTTGGTGACACTGATCAGTTTGGTTCCTCCCAACACTTCCCCACATCACTTTGCAATTTATTTCATTGCATCTTTAAAAAAGATTAAAATTGTCCTCATGAAAAATTTTATGCGAACACCTTTTTCTAAAGCAACATTGCCTAAAAGCACATTTTTTCAAAGTAATCTTGCAAAAAATAATAATGCATTTTTAATTCCCCACCTCCATCTAATATATGGATTTATATGTATGCTGAACCCCAGTTATGTATGTATGTATGTATGTATGTATGTATGTATGTATGTATGTATTGCCTTTCTCCCAGAACTAGGACTCAAGGTTTGCTACCTGGGGGAAAAACTGAATTTCAAACCTTAGAGGAGTGTGAATTTCTCCATTGTGTGTGTGTGTATTTTTTAAAAAAAATATGCACATACTTTAGAGAAAACTGGGACCCAGTTAGGTACCATTGAAATAATGGATTTCCTTTAGTGAATCCTCTTTTTCCCTCTCTTCTCCTATATAGGTTAAATTGTCAACAAGTGAAAGGTCACACAGCCCAGGAGATTCCATTTTGCTTTCTTTGAAAACCCAGTTTGACTCTTTGGTTGCTTTGTCATCTATGGATGTGGCAATCTACGGCATCACAAGATCGAAGACAAGGCCCATGGAAAGAGTTGCGTACTTGTGCTCCAAACAAAACAAAACAAAAAACTGTTTGCATTGTGTTACACCAGGGGCAGGGAACCTTTCTCAGCCCAAGGGCCTCAATCCCTCACGGGCCACCCTCCGGGGGCACACATGCCCATGGTGGGCAGAACTGTGAATATAAATGTTAATTTCATGCAGTAGTGTAGTTACTACACACATTCACATACCTCTCTCTAGCTAGACAAATAAGGAGTATTCCCAGAGCTCAAGGACACATTCTGGCCAGGCAAAAACACTCGAGGAGGGTGCAAAGCAGGGCCAGTGAGTAATCTGACTTCGGGAGAGGGTCACATTTGGCTCCTTGGCATGAATTTCCCTACATCTATGTTTCATATTTACAGCATGCAAATATTGACAACGAATATATAATATTTGAATAGGTTCATTTAAATATACAGAATGTAATATTGTTTGACTCCAACTCTCATTATCTCTGACCATTGGCCATGCTGGCTGGGGCAGGTGTAAGTTGAAGTCCAATGGTAGTAGATGATGTGAGTTGTAGTCCAGTGACATGTGGAAGGTCACAGGTTCCTCATCCTTGTTTTAAATTACAGTGGTACAGTGGTTTTAAATTACAGGTTACATACGGTTCAGGTTACAGGCTAACCCAGAAATAGTAGCTTGTATTAAGAACTTTGCTTCAGGATGAGAACAGAAATCAGGCTTCGGCAGCGCAGCCACAGCGGGAGGCCCCATTAGCTAAAGTGGTGCTTCAAGTTAAGAACAGGTTAAGAACGGACCTCCGGAACGAATTAAGTATGTAACCAGAGGTACCACTGTATATGGTGTTTCCTAGGCCCTCTCACTCCCATTATCCCTAGCCAGCATGACCAATGGTCAGGGAAGGTGGGAGTGGCATTTGGAGGCTCACAGGTTTCTTACCCCTGATAATATAAGCTGAAAATAGTCCTCCCCTCTTGTCCTTTTCCTCCCCCCATAGGCACTTTTGCAGTTGGAAACAAGTGACCTTGGTTGTGGTGCTGGTGGCGGACAAAGCAATGTGGACGTGTTTCGAAGGGCTGGACTCACCTTCCTGACCAATGCAAATGCTGATGATTCAACAGAAACAGGTGCCACTCATCCCTTTTAACCACAAAGTGACACCTTTTCGCAAGTCCTCCCTAAATATCTGGGGTGTCAAAGCTTTTTCATTTCTCTGCCAGCTTTATAAAATCACGTTTCTCTCCATTGCCACTGGTTTTATCTTCAATTTGTTTCCACAGATGAAGCTTGTCAATCTGTTGTAAGATCCTCACGGTCCACCATTGAAGAGGAAATTGACAAAATGGGTACAGCATATGCCAGATGTTTTACTCAATAGCATATTTTTTGTGTTGAAGAGGGGATCCAAGCGATTTGTGGGAAATATATTTGGTTTTGTTAATCATATCTATAATTTAATAGATCTAAGGGCTAGGGCATTGCATTATGGGTAACTTAAGATAGAGAGTGGCTGCCACAGATGGGAGCCAAGCTTAACACTTTGCCCAGAGGACAGGGACAGATAGATCTGTCTATTTCATTTTCTCTTGGTTTCTCATTTTTCCAAACTTATATTCAGTTCTCTACATTTCTGCATCAATCTGCAATTTAAAAAAATCCTCATGGAAATATTAGTGAACATTTCTCCCATTATACAAAATTTTGTGTAAAGCTTTAACTAATATGCACACTTTTGAAATCCATTTTCCCTGCTAATGACTTTTAATGTTGTTTCCACTTATATATGTGTTTACTGCACACAATTTCTCTATTATATGCATTTTTATATACATTATTTGGTTGGAGAACTGCATCACAAACTTTGATGAAGTATGAATTGCAAAGGAAAGCTGCTTTTCAGCTCATAATTGATTTGAGAAGCATAAATTAGGAAGTTTCTCATAAAAATGCAAACAAAATTAAATTTCTCCCTGTTGAGGAACTGTTGTATTTATTTTTATAGTCATGTTTTTCACAATGACTTGTAAACTGCCTTGTAAATTAGGGATGGAAGGATCCATCAGTTTTGGCTTTTCAATCTTAAATTCAGTTCTTCACATTCTATAGGGGATTTGGGAATATTAAAAAATCCTCTTTTAAATCCATCATTCTTGGAAGCAATATCCCCTAATATAATGCATTTCTGTATGTTATTTTTCACTTATATTTTCATTTTTATGCACACTTCTATCTAATATATGCATTCTTGTAAGCATTTTTTCATTGGGGTATTGCATTGCAAAACTCAGATGATTTCAAAGGCCAGCTTGTGTTTCTTTGCACATCTTGTTTCAGAAAGTCTGAATTTGATAAGATTTAGCTTTAAATGCATACAGATTCCCTCCATCCCTAACAGCAATGTAGGAAGGCAGTACACAGATTCAAAAAGAAATGAAAATGGGGAAAGGGGACTCCCATAATAAATTTTATCCACATCCCTAACAGGGAGATGCCCCAAACCTGAAACTGGTACTGATTTTACTATGCCATGAGAAAGAGACTAGCATTATGTATTGTCATTTCAGTAACCTACTTTAAAAGACAAGACCTTCAGAACTGCTGTAGAACTGGAGCAGAACTGTATCCCATCATGCAAACTTGTGCAGAGAGAGCCAACCGCATTAAGTCTGGTAGTCGCCTTTGCATAGCAGCTTTTAAGCGCTGCTGCGAAACTGCAGAAAACCTGCGGCGGAATGAAACTCACAAGGTTTTAATACTGGCGAGAAAAGGTAACATTACCACATGACGCCATTTGGAGGCATGCTGCTGTTTCACAGGGGATTTTAAACAAAGGAGATGAATAGAACGAACAGATGTTTTGGTCAGCCAACCAAATTGGGGTCTGATGCTCAAGCAGTCATCCTGATCTGCTTGCAGAAAACTTGTGTGGATGTTAGATGTTGCATGCCACCCTAAGCAGTGGATATGGGGTTGTACGCTTATCCAGGGCTCGGTTCCTCTGTTAAGAAGGTCAACAGAGACTGTGGAGTCTTTAGGATATACAGTTTGATTCACACACACACACACACCTTGGGCATAGGATGGAGGGGCTCACTGTATCAACAATCCGATATATATTGCTTTTCCATTCGTCACAGCTCTAGATCCCACACAGAGCAAGTCATGTCTCTATCCCCAGTTCCTGCAGCATCAATCTCTTCCAGCTCACTCACATGCAACTCCTTAGCCTGGTCCCACTTGTTACACCTTTGATTATTTCTCACTTAGAGGCAGCTAATTGCAGCCCAGCTCATTCCTTTAAAGTGGAGTACTAAAGTGACCATCTAGTCTTCATCCACAGATGAACATTCTTGACTGGTTCCCCAACCTTCCCCAAACTCATAACAGATTATATCCTGTCTTTACCGATTTGTTCATGGGAAGATTGTATGGCAATGAGCATTCATACTGCCTTCATCCTGATTTGCTTTTGGGGTGTTTACACATCTTCCAGTGAGACATTCATTCATATCACACTTTTTAATGCACTTCCCCAATTGCAATTCTTCATTATTAAGCAAATTGTTACTTTAACTATATAAACACAGGGTTCTAGCCGGAGCTAGTCCTCCAAGTAGTACTACTGAATTTAACAAGCATGATGAACTTAGGTCCATTCATTTCAATGTGTCCACTTAGGGTAAACCTTAGTTGGATACAACCCCTAAAGTTTTGATCTAATCCTTATTGCAAAATGTTGACAGTGTGGAGATGCTGATGGAACTACAAAATTTCCTCAAGATTTCCCATTAGATTCTCCTAAACGTGCAAATTTCCTACTATAGTTATAAATGTTTAGTACGTAAATAGTATTTGCTGTAATGGCAATCAACCAGTCAATCGTTTTATTTCTATTCTGCCTTTCCAAAGTTAAAACTCAATGCTCAAGGTGGCTCACAAAATATAAAAAATTACATAACGAACATAACAGAAGTAGTCATACACAACAAAACGTCAAAAAGAACACAATCAAATTGAACAATTTCCACATTTAACATCAACAACATTAGCAACCCCCCCCAAAAAAAACCCAACACCCACTGACTAAACCAGTGTTTCCCAACCTTGTGCCTCCAGATGTTTTTGGCCTACAACTCCCATCATCCCTAGCTAGCAAGACCAGTGGTCAGGGATGATGGGAATTGTAGTTCAAAAACAGCTGGAGGCACAAGGTTGGGAAACACTGGACTAAACCTTCCCTCAGCTCAAGAGTCTGCTCAGCAGCCTCAGCTTTTGTAGCTGGAGTTAGCCAGGGCGCTGTTCTCCTAGATAGGTAGAAAAGGCCTGAAAGGTCTTCCACAACCTATAGCCAAGGTGCACCTATTAAAAACTAGCCTCTACTGCCAAAAAGGGGCGGGGTAGGGGGGGCAGGAGAGAAAATGCAATACAGTGGTACCTCAGGTTACATACGCTTCAGTTTACGTCCGCTTCAGGTTACAGACTCCGTTAACCCAGAAATAGTACCTTGGGTTAAGAACTTTGCTTCAGGATGAGAACAGAAATTGTGCTCCAGCTGTGCGGCAGCAGCAGGAGGCCCCATTAGCTAAAGTGGTGCTTCAGGTTAAGAACAGTTTCAAGTTAAGAACGGACCTCCAGAACGAATTAAGTTCTTACCCAAGGTACCACTGTACACACTATATGGAAACTGATCCATACAAATGAGCATGTCACCCTTGATCATTGGCCATGGTGACTAGGGCTGATGCAAGCTGGAGTCCAACAGCGTCTATAAGGACTATAGGTTCCACATCCCTGTGCTGGTCCTAGCAGTTCCTGACTACTGGCTGACTTTTCTAGTTTTCTGAAATTCCTTTAAAAATATTTTCCAGCCCTTGATGCCATGTTGAATTTGGATCCAGAGATCCGAAGCTATTTTCCTGAAAGCTGGCTTTGGGAGGTTCACCCAGTTCACAGGTACAGTACTCTGGGAGAGACTCGGTCATTTTGACTTTAGCAGTGGCCTAGAATGAAACTGCTTTCTTGAATGAGCTGAAGTATCTACTGAGAACATTTTCACAGCTAAATCCAGGAGAACTGCTGCCAGCCAGTATAGACAGGACTGAACTAGATGGATCAGTCTGGGTCTGATAGTTGTCTGGTAGCTTCTTTATAGTGGATTGAGCACTGTCTCAGTGCATACGACTTACATGCAGAAGGTCCCAGGTTCAATTTTTATTATTTATTGAATTTATATACCGCCCTATACCTGGAGGTCTCACAGTCCCCAGCTATTCAAGTAAGGATGGACAGATCTGTGATTCTCTTAGTTCCTCATTTTTCAGTTCTTTGGATTTCTACCATAATCTGTGATTTTATTTTTTTATTTTTTTTAAAAAAACCTGCTGAAAAGTCACCAGCATTTTAGTGCAAATTTCTAATATACACATTTTTGCTATAAGAGAATCCATTTTTATAGTATATTTTTTAAAAAAATTTGGCTGATGCTTGTTAGCTACATTTTTTTGATGTGTTTGCCTTCCACCCTCCTAATAAATGCAGTTCAAAGGCTCTTCCTGTGACATTGCCAGATTCTATCACCACCTGGGAAATACAAGGAGTTAGCATTTCAGACAAAGGTATGTATAAAATGTCTCATTTTGTTGTAGCCCTTCTTAGTGAGCGAGTGAAATTTTATATGAAAAATGAGACAATTGGGGACCTCTGGGATTCCAGCTTTGCTTAACCAACTTGTCCAATACACAGAGGAGAATTGGGATGTCTCCTAGGAGAGGTGTGTGTGTGTGTGTGTGTGTGTGTGTGTGTGAGAGAGAGAGAGAGAGAGAGAGAGAGAGAGAGAGAGAGAATATGGCGGGAGATTCAGGATGAAAAAGGGAAGTCTTTCTTTGTATTGTGCATAGTTAAAGCAAGGACTATTTTGGCACAAGATGGCTGCCAACTTGAACAACTTTAAACCCGTCTTCCCCTGCACTGCCTGGTAAGGGCATTAAGATCAGAAAATGGGTTTTATATACTGCTTACATGCCAATATGGCCTTCTAAGTTGTTTGTAACATCAATGATAAAACCCATACATAATTAAAAAAACAAAACAAAGCATCAAAGCATTAAAAACATCCACGATGTTAACCATCATCATAAGAAATGGATAAACTTCCATGTGTTTGACTCATAATTCCATTCTGTTCCATTTCCTACATCAGTCTGCAGATTTAAAACAAAAAGCCCTTCCTTCCCCAAAAGCATTTTAATGGTATTTCAATAAACATGTTAAGCTATTAATTCTGTTAGCACTAACCATATTGCTCACCCATATGTATAAAGTGCATCAGTAGTTTTAAAAAAGCATTAGTAAATGCTATTAAATACTGACTGGTTAATTAATTACTAAATACTAAATACTACTTACAAATGGTGTTGTTTGTTTGCCTGTTTGATTTTCACACAGGTATCTGTGTTGCTGATGCACTTCAGGTGCAGGTAATGAAAAACGTCTTCATAGATGTGCATGTTCCCTACTCTGTTGTCCGTGGAGAACAGATAGAATTGAGAGGATCTGTTTACAATTACAAAGGTTCCAGAACCAGGGTAAGGCTCTGACAGAAAATGTTGCTAACAGTTAGGGATGGGGGAAAATGTTGGATTCAGTTCACTTTAAAATCTATATCTATCTATCTATATCTATCTATCTATCTATCATCTATCAGATTCACACTTTCCAAAACAATATCAGAACCCAAGCATAGCCATCCTTTGAAATTCACACTTATATCAATTTTATGATACGGTTCTCCAACCAATGTTTTGTTAAAAACTGCACATAAAAATTTAAAGTGTGCATTAAAATGAATATATTAATGAAAATAACACGTAAAAATGCATTTTTTGCAAGCAATTTCTCTTATTAGTCAAAACTGCTTACAAAAAAGTGCTTATGAAGGAGAAATTTGCACTAAAATGCTGAGTAATTTGCATTAGGTTTTTTTTAAAAAAAGTTTTCTGCAGAAATGTGGAGAACTGAATTTAATACAGTCATACCTCATGTTACTGGGCACCCACCTTCCTTTTCCATTCTGAATCAGAAAGGAGGTGCGGACACTAGAACTGTCATAACTCTAGAACTAGGCAACATCCAATGGAGCTTAATGTTGGAAGATTCAGGGCAAACGAAAGAAAATACCTCTTTGCACATGCTTATAAGCTACATGTTACTGAGTCAGCTGATGGAAACCTCTTCTAACCCTTTTTGACACATGCTTTAGTACTGCACTAAGGTATCTGTGGGTGAAGGCATTTGCCTTTTCGGAGGCACGAGCACTGGACAGCACGGTATCCAAGAAACCATTTGCAGGCGTCGGGATCTCCAGGGATCATCAGTTGCCTTAGCAACATTCAAGATTCTCCCTCTGGAGACAGGCCTCCACACCATCAACTTTACACTGAAGGGTGATTCTGTCAATGAAGTCCTTGTGAGAACATTGAGAGTTGTGGTAAGATCAAGCTATTTTTCTTGAAAAGCCTTCCCACCCCTGCAAATCAGAAGTGAATGATTGTTTATAAAGCACTCGTGATTTTAATCCCTCTCACAACATATTAAAGGGACGAGGGATGAGGAGGGGAAAGCAAATCCAGGACGACAAGTTATTAGTTGCAAAATTCAACAGAATGCAAGTCACATAGCTGGGTCTGAGGACAGTGGAAAGGCTGTTGCTTCCTCTCCTTCTGGTAACCTTAGTGGGAGGGCATTGGTAGGTGGAGGAAAAAACTGAGCTGTACCTGTGGGACACGGATGGCGCTGTGGGTTAAACCACAGAGTCTAGGACTTGCCGATCAGAAGGTCACCGGTTCGAATCCCCGCGACGGGGTGAGCTCCTGTTGCTTGGTCCCTCCTCCTGCCAACCTAGCAGTTCGAAAGCATGTCAATAGGTACTGCTCTGGCAGGAAGGTAAACAGCATTTCCATGGTTCGCCAGAAGCGGCTTAGTCATGCTGGCCACATGATCTGGAAGCTGTATGCTGGCTCGCTCGGCCAATAAAGCAAGATGAGCGCCAAAACCCCAGAGTCAGTCATGACTGGACCTAATGGTCAGGGGTCCCTCTACCCTTTACCCTTTACCTATACCTGTACCTGGAATGATGGAGGGTGCCTGATTGCCATATCCTTTCCTCCTGGTGGCTTCTCAGTCCCCTTTTGCAGGGAACATTTGTAACTTCTGTCGCTAGTTGTAATTTAATATTTCACTCTGTTGATTCAGTTTTAAATGAACTGTAACCAGCACTAGCAGGGACTTCAGTCCCCAAATAAAGTTGTTGGGGTGTTTCGCGTGTGTTGCATGTACAACTGTGATATATTTTTAAAAACTAGTTTTTGCTAGAGATTCTTGGGGTGGGGGAATGAATAAGCAAATGTTGCTTGACAGGCCTGCATAATGTTATCTCCCTATTCTTTGGTTTTAGCCTGAAGGGATAAGAAAGGAAATTCACGAAGGTCACACGCTGGACCCACAGGGTGTTTATGGTATGGCAAATTACCCTTTCCCCCCTCCCTTCCATTCAGTTTTCCTGATCCATTCTTTCTCCTTCAGATAAGCATTATCATGCTCATGTGATTTGCTGTTAGGACAGTCACTTGGGCATGTGTTCTATAAACACATACCTGGGAATAAGTACCTTTGATCTCAGAAGAGTCTCCTAAGGAGTAGACATGTAAAGGATTGCACTGTATGGATTACACTATTTATTTTGGAAGGTTCACTCGGCATTTGGGCACCTCTTCATATATAACAAAATTTTACATGAATGTTCCTTAGATTAAGGAGTGGGTTTTTGTCTATATTCAGATACAATTGGATGCCATTTTAAATCAAGGCAGCAGGATGAAACTTTAAAAAATGCATTGATTTCAAAACTGCAGTGATTTATATTTTATTTGGTTTCTTAGACTTCATGAGCAATGCCAGGCAGGACCCTGCTGGTATTTTACAAAGGGAACTAGCATGTGGGTTATTATTATTTTTAAGTCATTGCATAGCGCGCCTCCTGCCTCCCAAACTCTGCTGTGATCCTTTCCTTATAAACCAGTCCCAATCCTAACTATGTCTGTGCAGAAGTGAGACCCATTGAATTAAATGGAGCTCATTCCCATGTAAGTTAACATCATTATAGCATTGACATCAGATATGAGCACAGTCTGAAGTAAGGGTGGGTGAATTTGCCAGTTTTGTAATCTAAAGTTCACTTCTCCACATTTCCATGTCATTTTGCAATTTTATAGAAGTCCTTATGAAAATTCATCAGAATTTTAGTGTGTGTTTCTCCTAATGTACACGTTTTGTATGCAGTCTTACCCTAACACATACATTTTTGTGGAGCAATTTGTTTTCATGACTAGGTGCACTTTACTTAGTACAGTATATGCATTTTCCGTACACATTGCTTGGTTGGCAAACTGCATTGAAAAGTTCACATGAATGTGAATTCAGGCATGTCCAACTTTCAAGAGACTGAGATCTACTCCCACTATAAAAAAAAACTGGCAGTGATCTACAAAAGTTGTTGAGCTAGTAGATCACAATATATGTACCTGTTGGACATCCCTGATGTAATTGTTTCAGGAAGTCTGATTTATGTAGATTTGGCTTTAAATGTGAATCAAACAAAATTACTCCCCCAACCCTAGTCTGCAGGCACACGACGTTGTTGAAGATCTAGGTCTGATCCTTTGTATACCTTTGTATACCTTTGAAAGGCAGGATGGAAAAGTGAAATAAATAAGGCTAACGTAGTACACAATTGTTATTTTTTAGCTCTAGTAATGGCATATGTAACACAATAAATTTCCATGGTTTCTCCACATATATTTTCAACAACAGGGACAGTGGAAAGAGAGCAAGTATTTCGTTACAGGATACCTTCAAACATGGTCCCTAAGACAAAAGTTGAGAGGACTCTGAATATAAAAGGTAAAATGGAGTGGGTGGAGCGCAGTTATTTTAATCACGTTTTCTTGCTGCTTTTATGCCTCTAAATATTACAAGCATTTTTAGCCTTGTCATTCAAGTCATTTATTTGTAATGGAGGATAAGCTTATTGGTGGCTGCTGATAATGGTGGCGTTCTACTCATATTGGGATCAGTGGCAGGATGCCTCTGACAATTCCAGTTGCTGGGGTATATGATTGAGAGATGTCTCTTGCCCTCATGCCCTGTTCTTTAGTCGTTTAGTCGTGTCTGACTCTTCGTGACCCCATGGACCAGAGCACGCCAGGCACTCCTGTCTTCCACTACCTCCCGCAGTTTGGTCAAACTCATGCTGGTAGCTTCGAGAACACTGTCCAACCATCTCGTCCTCTGTTGTCCCCTTCTCCTTGTGCCCTCCATCTTTCCCAACATCAGGGTCTTTTCCAGGGAGTCTTTTCTTCTCATGAGGTGGCCAAAGTATTGGAGCCTCAGCTTCAGGATCTGGCCTTCCAGTGAGCACTCAGGGCTGATTTCCTTCAGAATGGATAGGTTTGATCTTCTTGCAGTCCATGGGACTCTCAAGAGTCTCCTCCAGCACCAGAATTCAAAAGCATCAATTCTTCGGTGATCAGCCTTCTTTATGGTCCAGCTCTTACTTCCATACATCACTATCACTTCCATAAATCACTATCACTTCCATATATCACTAATCCATACATACATCACCATGCCCTGGTTGTGGACTTTTCATAAGCATCTGGCTGGCCACTAGTCCCATCAGAATACTGGATTGGTGGCATGATCTGGCAAGCCTTGTCTTATGTTCCTATCTTTTCTGAAGCCCTCTGTTTACAAATCCTGCTTCTCTATTGTGATGATTGAAGCCGCTTATAAGTTGTAACTGTGGTGGCATTTAGACAAGTAGGGAGTAAGGCAAGGGCCCCAACAGTAGGTGGTGCCAGAGCCAATGACAAGCAGAGCCAACTAATTCTAGTTTCCTCCCCTTCCTCCTCCCTGCTGAGTTTTACAAGGGCAACCCTGAGAGTAAGAAGTAAAATGCACAAGGAACACCAGACAAATAATAATCTGCTCAACAGCAATGCTTGTTGAAATATTTATTTGCATTTATTAATTAAAGGATTTTAAAACAATCTTTTACCTGTCACGATGCAGCAGACGACAGAGTTAATACTATAATATTTCAAAAAGAGCAGTTAAAAAGCACATCTCAGCGGGGACATGAATTAAACGTGGATTGAAACAAAAACTGCTTTTAAAAGGTTGACAGTCTTGAGGAAGAAGAGCACAAGTGAGGAAGGCATAAACAACAACAACAACAGAACCTGCTCCCTCCCTGCCCATTCAACTTTGTTTGTGTGTTTCAGTTTGGTGCCTTGGCAGAAAAAGCAGTGTATAAATACAATGAACAAACGAACAAACAAACACACACACACACACACACATACATGATAGGGTCATATACATTTCCTGGGGAAAGAAAGTCCACAGAAACTGGGCCACCACTATGAAGGCTCTGTATCTGGTATCTAACCTAGGGGACAGGGTACCCTTTGCCGCCTGAGTGCCACATTTCCATGTGGGCAACCTTCTGAGGGCCCCTGGCTAGTGTTGAGCGGGCCTAGAGACAAAAGTGAGTGGAGCAACAAATGTAAATTTTAACATTGTACAGCAGGTTAGTCTCCACACACATTCACATATGCCTCTCTTTCCTCTACCCTAGGAAGCGAGAGTTTAAGGACATGTTCCAGCCAGGCAAAAACATTATGGGTTCAAACCAGGGCCAGTGAGGCATGTGGCTTGGGAAGAGGAGAGTATGGTCTGGCAAGAGTTCCAAGGGCAAGATAGAGATCTGGAGGGCCACATTTGGCCCCTGGGCCTGAGGTTCCCCACCCTTGGTGTAACCTAACCTGTTACTCAGAGAATAGGAACAAAGTGAGTGTTAACTGCCTTGTGAGAAGTAGCTAACAGTAGAGCTCTCCTAGGAGGGTGTTCCAGTATCTGGGTCTCACCTCCATAAAGGCCCCGTATTTTATACCAACTCAGCAGCATGCACAACCTCCATCTGCCCACCAACAAAAAGGAGAGGATTTCATGGTACCATTTTTCTTTTGCAGGAATTCTTCTAGGTGAAGTGATTAATGTAGCTGTCAGCCCAGAAGGGCTAAATCTTCTTGTCAACCTCCCAAAGGGGAGTGCAGAAACTGAGCTTATGAATGTTGTGCCGGTCTTTTATGCATATGACTACCTGGAAAGGACAGACAGCTGGGACATACTTGGCCCAGAGACTATCACTCCAAAAGTTAACCTGAGGAGGAAGATGAAAGAAGGTAAATTAGTATTCCCTTGTGCTCTTTCAAGGTAAGGTAGACCTGAAGTCCTTGCATGATCACCAAAACAACGTACCTTGTGATGATAATTTAGCTAGAGGCTTATGATTGGCATAATTGCAGGGAACTTTGGCATTATCGAGATGTTGTTTGCTCTTTCTGGAGATAATAGTCAATGTGAATGATCTCCTAATGTTTGAAGTAGTGGCATGAGTGGAATAAACGTTGAATATGCTGCTTTATGTACTTTATAGGACTTGTCAGCATCCTGTCATTCCAGAAGAAAGATTTCTCATACAGTATGTGGCAGAACGGAGAGCCCAGTGCCTGGTGAGTTCTCCATATATATTAACAAATATAGTTCTTATTATATAGTAACACAATTTGACACAATGGGTTCTAAGGTTGAGGAGCAGGTTTCTGTTTGTGTTGGGATACCGTACGATCCCATTTTGAATCAAGATGGCAGACTCAACTTTTCAAATCTGCACTGAGTTAGACATCTCTCAAGATATTGTAAAACATTTTGCAAGAGGGTTCCTGAGATCAATGAGCAGGCTTCCATCTATGTTTGGATACTATTGGGCACCATTTTGCTTCAAGGTGGCAGACACAATCTTCCAGAGCTGCATCAATTGTCACTCAGGGTTGCTGTTGGCTTCTTAGAATTCCCAAGCAACATCAAGCACTTCTTGCTAGTTTGTTCACAGGTAGCAGCAGCACTTTGCCATCTGCTGCCATCTTTCTACCTTAAGATCTCACCAAAAGTTGAGGCAAAATCACACACTTCCTACCTCTGGAGCTCCTGGTATAAGCAAAAGAGTGATTCACAGCAGCTGTGGTTATAAGTCCATGGGCTGGAAAGGTCACACATTTACAGTGCAATCCTAGACAATCTTCTACCAAGAAGTAAGATCTGCTGGGTTCTCTGGACTTGCTCCCTGGTAACTGCATATCGGATTGCTGCCTTAGTGAATGAGTGAAACGTTTAAAGCCATAGAGCAGCACAGTATAAATACAGCAGTCATAAAGTTTGATGCTTAGTCAGAAAATTAACCTTAAATACGGTACTTGCCATGGAATACTTTATTTGTTTGCTCAGAATTGCAGAACCCAAATGTGTGTGTGCAGGCTGTGGGTAGGAGTTAATTTCAAAATTAGCAGCCAGCTCAGATTTTCCTCAGGAAATATATTTGTGTTATTTTGTTGATGGGGCAGGCTGACAGCTTTTGCCTTAAGGATTTTGGGACAAGTGAGCCAATATGTGGCTGTTGATAAGAACTCTGTGTGCAATTCTCTGACGTGGATGATTGACAACTGTCAAATGGCAGATGGATCTTTCAGGGAGATTTCAAGCTACCAACCTGTAAAACTACAGGTAAGGAACCTTTTTTTTTTTTTTTTTAGGAATTCATTTTCTAACTAACAACTGACAGAAAGTTATGATTTAGGTGAGGCCTTTCTTGTTAGCACAACTCATCCACTGTAGGGCTGACCCCACCATTAGACAGAGAGAGGGAATAGAGATAAACAAACTTGTCAATTTGTTTCTTCAGTTTCTCATTTTTCTAACTGTAAACTTGGTTTTTCATATTTTTGCAGCGATTTGCTATTTATTTATTGTTTTACAAAAGACTCTTGAAAATTTCTCAGCATTTTGGTGCAAATCTCACTCCAAGCAGATTTTTGTATGCAGTTTTGGCTAATGCAATGAATTTTTGTATCTTTGCATTTTTAAATTATTTTCACCAATATATGCATTTTTATGAACACTTTCTCGTAATATATACATTTTTGTACATATTGGTTAGAGAACTGCATTACAAATTCAGATAAGTCTGAATTTTGGATGATGGCTGTGTTTCAGTTCTCATATTGTCTCAGAAAGTGCAAATTGGATGGATTCATCTTTAATTGTGAAATAAATTGAATTTCCATCTCATCTCTACCTATAGGGCAGCAATATATGGAGGAGCAGCAATTAAGTTTTGTACTACTTTTTTGACCCAGAACACTGTCACCTGCCATGGGGATTTCTTTCAACAAAACAATTGCAATTTTAAGTTTTAATTATTTGCAGTTCTGAAAATGGCTTTGTTTTAATTTACGCTCAGATTTGTCTTGTGTGTTGCTTTTGTGAGATATATCATAAAGACCATTGACTACACACAATACCTTTGACACCAGAGGTCTGTGTTTTCAAGGCCTGGCCTACTCCCCCGTTGGTAATCTGTTTTAACTTCTGAATGTTAAATAGTTGCAATCTGCCTTGGGACCTGCTGATAAAGGGTGGGTAATCATTATTGTTATTATTACTATCAGCAGCATCATCTGTCTGACTGCATGTTTGTATATGTTGCTTTTTAAAAGGGTGCACTACCTAAGGAACAGAAAGAAAAGACTTTGTATCTCACTGCTTTCTCTCTGATTGGATTTGAAAAATCTATTCATATCTGCCCATTGCAGGTGCGTGTAATGTGATTACTTCCTTCTTCCCACAGACTGCATTTTTGTACTCCAAGCCAACAGTCAGATTCCAAGAATGCTAGAGATCCAGGGGCGTCGCAACGGGGGTGGGGGGTGTGTGTGCACCCTGGATGCCATGTCTGAGGGGGTGACAAGAAGGGACCCCACGGAGGCTCGCGGCGGTGTGAGCAGCCACTGCGCCGCATCAGCCGCATGTGGAGGATCCTCTGTTTGCAGCTGCAGCTGTGACCAGAGGATCCCGGCGCCAGTGGCAAACCGCTATGCACAGCGCATGTGTGGCGTTGCATGCATGCGCTGTACATAACGGTGCTGCACATGCGCTACATATAGCGGTTTGCTGCCGGCGCCGCTCGAGCGTCGTACGGATGGCGGTGGGATCTCAGCTGCGAGCAGAGGATGCCAGCACCATCTGTATGGTGCTGGAGCAGCATCGCCAGCAGACCCCTATGTACAGCACATGTGCGGTGTCGCTACATATGGCACATGCGTCGTACATAGCTATGCCGCACATGCACCCTACATAGCAACGCCCCGCCCTGGGTGTCGCGGCACCTTCGTTCGCCCTTGTAGAGATCAGCAGGATTTTTAAAGGAAGGACTGGGGAAGGGCCATAGCTTGGTAGAGCATCAATTTTACATGCAAAAGGCCCAAGGTTCATTTCTTGATGTCGGTAGACAGGGCTGAGAAACCCCAGAGAACTACTGCTATATATTGTAGATACTGAGCTACATAGACCAAAGGCCATTGAGGAAGGGTCGTAACTCAGTGGTCTGTTTTTGCATTCATAAGGCTCTATGTTCAATCCTTGGCATCTCCAGGTAAGACTGGTAATGCCCCCTGCCTGGAACTCTGGAGAGCCACAGCCAATCAGTGTACAGATCATACTGAGCTTGTTGGACCAATGGTCTGACTTAGTCTAAAGCAGCTTCTTGTGTTCCTTAAAGTGCTCAGCTTTGGCTAGTTCATGTCCTGGTTAGTTTGGTGCTGAGGTTTCGTAGCAGAACAGAAAAGCACTAGGCACATTCCCAGTAAAATGTCTTGTTATGTCATGGTTAGAGTATTATTCACAACGCTCACTGGGCCAGTCACTATTGCTTAGCCTTACCTGCCCCACAGAGTGGTTGTGATGATAAGATGAGGGTGGTGGAGAATCATGTATGCTGCTGCCTCCTTCGTGGAGGAAGCGCGTGGTACAAATGTAACCCGAAGCAAGGAAAAAATAAAATAAAATAAGAACATTTGGTTCTTGTCTTCACAGAGAATTGAAGATGCAAAAAACAAAGCTAAAGATTACTTGCTACAAAATTTTCATTCTGTACAAAGCACATTTTCCTTGGCAATAGTTACTTATGCACTCACTCTGACAAGATCCAGACAGCCTGGCACACGTGCAGCCTACCTTGCACTGAAGAGGGAAGCCCTTGTGAAAGGTAAAAACTCAAGGAATGTCCATTTCCCCAACTTATAGCGATTTCCCGTAGTGATGGTGGCACTAGACTTCAGCTGGTGAAAAATGCAGCAGCCTAGAGTTACTTGCTGGGGTTTCATTTAAATCTCATATAACCCATTTTAAAACAGCTATGTTGGTTGTCAGCTGGTTTCCGAGCCTAATTCACGGTGCTCACATTAGTCTTTAAAGCCCTTAAATGATTCTGATCTCAATCAAATATCTGAAAGGCAGCTTCCTTCTCTACAGACTCCTTGGGTGTTGAGAGCAGCAGAGGGTGCCCTCTTGGTGGTTCCAGCACCTTCAGAAGTATGGAAAATGATTACCAAGGAGAGGAGACTTTTTCTGTGGCAGCCCCTAAGTTATTGAACACACCACAGGGGTGTGTCTGGCACCCTCACTATACAGTTTTCATCTAATGCTGAAGGTGTACCTCTTTTCACTCTGTCCTTTGACACTCGAGATGCGTATTCTTGTGATTGTAATTTGTTTTACAGTCATACCTCGGGTTGAAGTTGCTTCAGGTTGAGCATTTTCGGGTTGCGCTCCGCGGCAACCCGGAAGTAACGGAACATGTTACTTCCGGGTTTCGCTCGCGCATGCGCAGACACTCAAAATGCCGTCCCGCGCATGCGCAGATGCCTGTTGCATTCTGCTCTAGATGCAAACAAGGCTCCGTTCGCATCCAGAGGTACCACGGTACATGGTTTTCAATGTTGCTTTACATGCAGAAGGTCCCAGGTTCAGTCCCCGCCATCTCTAGCAAGGGCTGGGAATATGCCCTCCCTGAAACCCCAGAGAACCCTTGCTAGTCAGTGCAAACAATACTGGATTAAAATGGATCAAATGGTATAAAGCAGCTTCCTATGTCTGTATAATAATAATAATAATAATAATAATAATAATAATAATAATAATAATTTTTTATTTATACCCCGCCCTCCCCAGCCAAGGCCGGGCTCAGAGCGGCTTACAAGCAATAATAAAAACAAGATGAATGATTACAACTTAAAAACAAAAATAAAATACAACATTAAAATAATGGAACATTAAAATATTAAAATGTAGCCTCATCGCAGGAGGAGAAGGAAAAGAAAGGGGAAAAAAGAGAGGGAGGGAATCAAATTGGCTCCAAGCCAAAGGCCAGGTGGAACAACTCTGTCTTACAGGCCCTGCGGAAAGAAATCAGATCCTGCAGGGCCCTGGTCTCATGAGGCAGAGCGTTCCACCAGGCCGGAGCCAGAGTTGAAAAGGCCCTGGCTCTGGTTGAAGCCAATCTAACTTCCTTAGGGCCTGGGACCACTAGGGTGTTGTTATTTATGGACCTTGAGGCTCTCCGTGGGGCATACCAGGAGAGGCGGTCCCGTAGGTACGAGGGTCCTAGGCCGTGAAGGGCTTTAAAGGTCAAAATCAGCACCTTAAATCTGACCCTGTACTCCACCGGGAGCCAGTGCAGCTTGAAAAGCACTGGGTGAATATGCTCCCATGGCAGAGACCCCGTGAGGCGCCTCGCTGCAGCATTCTGTACCCGCTGGAGTTTCTGGGACAGCTTCAAGGGCAGCCCCGCATAGAGCGAATTACAGTAGTCAAGCCTGGAGATGACCGTCGCATGGATCACTGTGGCCAGGTCGGGGCGGGAAAGGTAAGGGACCAACTGCTTGATGCGGCGAAGGTGGAAAAATGTCGCCTTGGCTGTTGCTTAACTTGCGCCTCCATGGAAAGGGAGGCGTCAAGGATTACACCCAAACTCTTAACGGAAGGCAATGGCACTAATTGGGCCCCCGCAAGAGAAGGGAGTTGGTCCCTCATCCCCATGCCATCCTGACCTAGCCATAGGACCTCTGTCTTCGAAGGATTTAGTTTCAATCGGCTCCCACGAAACCATCCAGCCACAGCTTCCAAACATCTGGTCAGTGTGTTCGGGGCCGAGTCAGTGTGGCCATCCATCAGCAGATAGAGCTGAGTGTCATCAGCATATTGGTGACAGCCCAGCCCAAAGCTCCGGATGATCTGGGCAAGGGGGCGCATAAAGATGTTAAAAAGCATTGGGGAGAGAATTGCGCCCTGTGGCACTCCACACACCAAGGAGTGGCGCGACGACATTTCCCTCCCTAGTGCCACCCTCTGTCACCGACCAGAGATAAAAGAGCACAACCAGTTACGGGCTATGCCCTGTATCCCCACGTCTGCGAGGCGGTGGTCCAGAAGATCATGATCGACCATGTCAAAGGCTGCTGACAAATCTAAAAGGATCAGCAGTCCTGACCCGCCTCGATCCAGTTGTCTACGGAGATCATCTGTTAGGGCAACCAGAGCCGTCTCCGTCCCAAAACCAGGGCGGAAACCGGACTGAAATGGATCTAATGCCGATGTTTCCTCCAGAAACCTACCAAGCTGTTCAGCAACCGCTCTCTCAATTACCTTACCCAGGTATGGAAGATTTGAAACTGGGCGGTAATTGGATAGGTCTAAGGGATCTAATTAAGTTTTTTTTAAGAGTGGACACACCACTGCTTCCTTCAGTTCCCCTGGGAATGTCCCCGTGTCAAGGGACAAATTGATAATTTCAACCAGGGGGGTCTGCGCAACATCTGGACACTCCCTAATCAGCCAAGACGGGCACGGATCAAGGAGGCAGGTGGTGGGCCTACCAACTTGGAGGAATCTATCCACATCAGTAGGGAGTATCCGATCGAAATGGTCCAACACTGGACCTGAAGTGAGTTGAGGGGCCTCCAGTTCAGTCACTGTATCTAAATTGGCAGGGAGGTCACGGCGGAGCAACAGGACTTTCTCCGCAAAAAAACTCGTGAATGCCTCACAGCTGTGGGTCGAATTTGTGCTTAAATTTGGTTGTCCTCCTAAGGACGTTATTGACCTAATTATTTTAAAAAGTTGTGTCGGGCTAGAGCTAGCGGATGCAATGGAAGCTGCAAAGTAAGATTTCTTAGCAGCTTTCATAGCCATCTCATAGGCTTTCATAAGTGTCCTATAAGATGTTCTTGAGGCTCCGTCACGAGTCCGTCGCCATACTCGCTCTAGCCGTCTGAGATCCCGCTTCATTTTCCGGAGCTCCTCAGTAAACCAAGGGGCCCAGTTTCGATGGGGTCGCAGAGGGCGCTTAGGCGCGATCTCATCAATGGCTGCCAAGAGCCGGTTATTCCAGTCCTCAACAAGGTCATCTAATGAGTCTCCAGGAGGAGCAGGGTTCCGCAAGGCTTGTCGGAATCTATCAGGATCCATCAGTTTTCGTGGACGAGCCCAAATCGGTTCTCCACCCGAGCCGGGGAGGAGCGGGAAGTCTATCTTGGCTTTCAGAGCGTAGTGATCAGACCATGGCACTTCCACAGCAGGGAGCATGATCACATCTATGCCAGCCCCAAAGATCAGATCCAGCGTGTGGCCACGGAAGTCACTAGATCCAGAGCCTGTGAGGAGGGAGCGGCATCGGCATGGACGTTGAAGTCTCCCAAAACCAGTAGGTTTGGGAACTCCAAGGCCCAGCCTGCCACCACCTCCAGCAGGTCTGACAGGGTGGCTGCAGGTGCGCTGGGTGGTCGGTACACCAGCCAGACAGCCAAGCTCTCCTTGGTGCCCCACACGAGACCAACACATTCAATGCTGGAAATCGCTGGTGATGGCAGAGCTCTGAAAGAGCAATCCTCCCGGAATAACAACGCTACTCCTCCCCCCCGACCCACAGTCCGTGATTGATGGAGGACAGAGAAACCTGGGGGTGTTATCTCATGTAGGGAGACTACTTCGCCTTCCCGTACCCAGGTCTCCGTCACGCAAGCCAGGTCAATCCCTTGCGAGACAAAAAAGTCACGCATGGTGGCGGTTTTGTTGCCTATGGACCTGGCATTGCACAGCACCAATGACGGAGGTGTGTAATCCTTGCTCTGTATGGAATGCAGTCTATAAATGTAAATACAGTAAGCCAGCAACTTGCACACATTTAACTTCTGCACATTCAGCTTGGGGTGGATGGGCAGTAAACATTAAAAAGGGGTGGCAAGGGAGTGGGATTCCAGGAAAAATGACTTTGGTAATCCATCCCCCCCTGTCATTGAACCCAATGGGTTTTAGCTATACATAATTTGGCTTTAGGAATAATCCCTAGAATGTTACCCCTGGATAAGTTACTGGTTTACTGTAATACATATGTACATACATCCAGGTGATTTTTTTTCTGGCACCGTCCCTTACTCTGCCCCTCCCCGCTGTGACTTATCTTCATTAGCCTTCCTTTAATAGCAGGCCCACCTATGTATCGCTATTGGAAAGAAACCCTCAACAAATTAGATCCAAACGCTCCGTCAGAGGACACTGCCAGGATGGTTGAAACTACAGCTTATGCCTTGCTTGCCGCTGTAATGCAAGGAGACCAAAACTACGCTACTCCAATCATCAGGTGGTTGTCGGAACAACAGAGATATGGCGGTGGATTTTACTCCACACAGGTACTTCTCTGCAATAAATAATAAATATATCCCCCAACACAGGGTGGTCATTATTCAAAGAACTGTCTTCTTCCATGAGTCTGCAAACCATTTATGAATGTCGTTGGAGGCCTTGCAACAAGCCTTTTTGCCTTCAGAAGCACAATTGGTTGGTGAAGAAAGTCCATCTTTGCACAGAGCATAGTTAAACTATGGAACCCACTCCCACTGGAGGCAGTGATGGCCACCAGTGTAGATGGCTTTAAAAGAAGATTAGACAAATTCTTGAAGGAGAAAGCTATCAGTGGCTACTAAACATGATGATTGTGCTCTGCTTCCATGGTTAGATGCAATAATGTTCCTGAATATCAGTTGCTGGAAACCACAGTAAAAGGAGAGCGCTGTTGTGCTCAAGTCCTGCTTGCAGGTTTCCCACAGGCATTTGGTTGGCCACTGTGAAAATCAGAGGCTGGACCAGATGACCCAGCAGACTCATCTTATGTTCATATGTATTTTCAGTAGCAGTGCCAAGGCTGTGGTGCGCTCCATTACTTTTCAGCCAGAATATATATAAAAAATGAAAAAATTGTCCAGTAGCACCTTAGGTAAAGGTAAAGATACCCCTGTTACGTCCAGTTGCGGACGATTCTGGGGTTGTGGATGATTCTGGGGTTGCAGTGCTCATCTAGCTCTATAGGCCGAGGGAGACAGTGTTTGTCCGCAGACAGCCTCCGGGTCATGTGGCCAGCATGACTAAGCTGCTTCTGGTGAACCAGAGCAGCGCACGGAAATGCCATTTACCTTCCCGCCAGAGTGGTACCTATTTATCTACTTGCACTTTGACATGCTTTCGAACTGCTGGGTGGGCAGGAGCTGGGACCGAACAACAGGAGCTCACCCCATTGTGGGGATTCGAACCGCCAACCTTCTGATCGGCAAGCCCTAGGCTCTGTGGTTTAGACCACAGAGTTCCTTAGCACCTTAGAGACCAACTAAGTTTGTTCTTAGTATAAGCTTTTGTGTGCATGCACACGAAAAGTATCAGAAGAAGTGTGCATGCACATGAAAGCTTATACCCAGAACAAACTTAGTTGGTCTCTAAGGTGCTACTGGACAATTTTTTCATACTGTGAAAGACCAACATGGCTACCTACCTGAATCTTTTCAGCCAGAGATGGGGAAACTTATGGTTCTCCAGACATTGCTCCAACTCCCATCTTCCCTAAGCTTTGGCCATGCTAGATAGGGATGAAAACTCTTCTTCTGCCCAGGGTTGATCCCAGGCTGCCCGCATCCAAGCCCAGCAACATCTGGAAGGCTACACATTCCCTACCCCTACCTTAGACACTAGTACTGGACTTGAATGTGGGGAGCCCGCAAAGATCACCTTGCAAGTTTGGGCAAGCCAAAGCGATCTCCCAAATTCAGCCCCAAATTCAGTCATGGTGACCTACTTTCAGGATTGTTGTAAGCACTGCTGAGATAATATATGAGTAGCATTCCAAATGTCCCTTGCCAAACACCCTTATGGTTGGTTTCGTTGCGTATGCATGTTGTGTATGGTATCTACAACTTGTTCTTAAAAAGAAAAGAAAAGATGTGAGGTGTGGGAAAGACCCTTCTCCCCCTGTGACCCTGTTGATCTGCTCCTACACCTGAGCCAGATGTACAATTAGCCTGATGGATTATAAAATATCCTACTTTTTGAAGCGGACATAGTGTTTTGTACCTGTTTTGCTCCCTATCACCCCCCATCATCAGGACCGCCTCTCCTCGTATGCCCCGCGGAGGACCTTACGGTCCACAAATAATAATATCTTGGAGGTCCCAGGCCTCAAGGAGGTTAAACTGACCTCAACCCAGGCCAAGGCCTTTGTGGCTTTGGCCCCAGCCTGGTGGAACGCTCTATCACAGGAGACCAGGGCCCTGTGGGACTTGACATCCTTCCACAGGGCCTGCAAGATGGAGTTGTTCCACCTGGCCTTTGGTCCAGGCCCAGTTTGACCCCCCTAAATGGGACCCTGTAAGTTACCTCTTTGGTTCTTTTATTGGCTCATGTGGGACCAACATGGATAGCTGGCCCTGATTAATACTTGAGGTTCCCGACCCCTATGGTTGTAATTCGTGGGCAATCATTTAATTTTATCCTGATTCTAATTTTTAAGCTGTATTTTAATCAATTGTTTGATTGTGTTTTAATATATTTGATATTTGATGCTAGCCGCCCTGAGCCCGGTCTTGGCCAGGGAGGGAAGGGTATAAATAAAAATTTAGTTAGTTACTTACTATCCCTCAGCTTCCTAGTAAAATCCTCCTTCCTGTTGCAGTTTATTATGTTCTGCTTTTGTTACACTTTAGTGCCAGAATTATTCTATAAGCAGTAATAATGTAGCAATGTTGGGACAGCATCACAGAACTACTAAAAAAGGGGAAGAATGTATGGACAGTCCAGTATAAATCCATGGCTAGTGCACAATACTTACATCAGTGACATATTGCAGACTGCTCCCGTGAAACTCCACCACCTGCCTGGACTGGCCCAAAGCTTTCCTTTTAGCCCATGCAATTGTCTGGCTAAAAATGCCTTGTGCTCCCAAGCTTTTAATGAACAATAAGTGTTTTTATTGCCTTTATAGTTTTGCTGATTTTTCACATTGTGTTGCTGTTTCCTCCTTGTTAGTATGGTAGCACTGTGCTGTTTTTAATTGTATGTCGCCGCGAGAATATTTGGAAAGGCAGGACATAAATGTCTTAGTTAAATAAAACCTGGCTATGGTTCAGCTCCTAATTCCTAACCCCTTGCTGTATTTGACAGGACACAATCACTGCTCTTGAGGCCCTGACCGAATATTCCATCCTCGTTAAGCGGATGACACTGTTCATGAACATCAAAGTGGCCTACAAGAACCATGGGGATTTTCATCAGTACAGGCTTACAAAAAACAATTATGTTGGCAGGTCTGTGGAAGTAAGTGTATGAATTATAAATAACAAGAAACCAGGACCCAAGGTACTTGCAAGAACCAACCTGTGGTAATCTGTGGTCCAGGAATAGCTAGCCTTCCTTTTAGAAAACGCCATAACATGTGTTCTCCACTGGTTAATAGTTAGATGTTATTTTCTATAGTAACCTGCAATTCCAATGAGCAGTCATCTTAAGTCCTGACTATGGAATATTTATTTATTTCATAAAATTTATAAAATTTATAAACCACTTAATTGTAAAGAAAAACCTAGAGCAATTTACAAATAAAACAATAACATTGCCTATTGTTATTAGATCATAATAATAAATGGCTGTTTAAAAACAGCTATTTAAAACTTTCAAATAACAATTAAAATCAGTGATGCTAAAAAATCACAACAGATTAAAATACTTGTAAACATTCTTCATATCTGGTTAGGCTTGTCTAAACAAAAATGTTTTTAGCAGGTTTTAGCAAAAGAGTATAGGGAAGGTGCTTGCCTGGTGTCAATTGGCAGGGAGTTCCAAAGGATGAGTGCTGCCACACTAAACGATGGATTTCTTACAGCATTATGATGGAATCATTGATCCTTAGGGACCCTTTTGAGTGCCTTCCTTGAAAGGGTCTAATAGATCCATTACTGAACAGGCGGAAGCATATCTGAATGTTGTAATATTTCTTAGACCTGCTGCCTGCTATAACTGTTAACTCTTAACTTTGTTCCCTTTGTTCTTCTGAGGCTATGATTTAGTATTTTTAATGGGTTGTATTCAATATCCATGCGGAGGCTGCTGTTGGGCCAGTTCACCAGGCAGGGCACACTCTTGATGTGATCTTTGCTGCAAGTGAGTGGCTCCCATGTCTGAGAAATTGATCCATTGCCTACCTGGATGGGGTTGCACTCCCCTTGATGGAGCAGGTTTGCTGTTTGCTGTGCTTCTGGATCCAGCTCTGTCACTGGAGACTTGGTAGCCTCAGTGGCTAGAAGTGCCTTTAACCTACTGCAACTAGTTCATAAGCTACAGGCATTCCTGGACTGGGAAAACGCTTGCCACAGTACAGTGGTACCTCAGGTTAAGAACTTAATTCGTTCCGGAGGTCCGTTCTTAATCTGAAACTGTTCTTAACCTGAAGCACCACTTTAGCTAATGGGGCCTCCCACTGCTGCTGCACCGCCAGAGCACGATTTCTGTTCTCATCCTGAAGCAAAGTTCTTAACCCGAGGTACAATTTCTGGGTTAGCGGAGTCTGTAACCTGAAGCGAATGTAACCTGAAGTGTATGTAACCCGAGGTACTATTGTAGTTTATGTGTTGGCTACTTCAAAACTGGACTGCTGCAATGTGCTCTGCGCGGAGCTTCCCTCGCGCTTGATCTGGAGTTAGTGCAGAATGTTGCACGTGATTGTTGACAGGAGTGAGGCCTTGTCAGTGTATAACACCTGTGCTCAGAGATCTGCACAGGCTGCCAATTTGCTACCAGGCTATGTTCAAGGTGTTACTATTAGCATATACAGTCCTTAACAACTTGGAATCAGTATACTTACAAGATCATATCATCCCTCATGTGCCCATTTCACCACTTCTTCTTTTTTAAAAAAATAATATTTATTAAGTTTTCCAAATTAATTAATTCCCAGGCTATTAGGTCGGAGGATTGCAATCATCTCTCATTTGCACTGCTTTCTTAATTAGTCCACGTGGTTCCCATAAATCAATCCAATGTCAATCCTTCGTTCGTTTTCACAGCCTCTGAGTTCATCCAGCAAGCGAGTTATATCAAAACGACATGTTTCTGTGTGGGTGATTATTTTCATCTGTGTCTTTCGCTTTTGATTCTTTATCGTACCTGTAATTATCCCTGCAACACGTCCCAAAATGGTGGAAATCTGGTTTTCTGCCAATTATTTCAGGCATATGTCTAAACCTCTCCGTTTCATCTCATACCAGAAAAGATAAGCCTGTACTTTGGTTAGAAACCTCAGTTCCCATCTTCTACTCTTGACACCCCCTTTCTGTTCCGACATACCAGTCCATAATTAAGATTAAGAATCCTTTAACTCCTCAGTGGCTGATCAGTTAGCAGAGCAGTTTATCTCCCCTTGCTAAGAGCATGGCCTTTAATTAAGTTCGAATTATCATCTTAAAAACAGGTGTTCATTCGCTCATGTGGCGACTTTGGAGAGTTGCCAAAGAGACACGTTTTCCACCCAGTGCCACCTGCCCCCTCATATTGGAGGCAGGTGTTGGGCAATCTGCAGGTGAAGCTGCCCGCACGTCCCGGGGGGGGGGGGTGGTTGGAAGGATGATTACTCCCATCTCATCCTCAAAATATCCGAAATGGCTCAGATGTAATCAACACCCTCCACCATGGCAAGCCAAACTGGAAGTCAGAATTGACACTTCTACATGTGCCACATTATACCCGTTCTACATTTATAAGACCTTGATTGTTTTGAATGGCACCACCTGCACTTTAGAATTCCCTGCAACATACTTCTTTAGACAAGCCTACCCAGAGGCTTAGATAGTTGAGGTAATTTAAATCTGTTTTAGTATTTTAACTTTTGTATGTTTTTAAGTAGGGTTGTAAATTTCTCTCAAGGTTTTTTTTAATCTTTTTGTAAACCTCTTTGAGTTTGTTTGCTGTTCTTGGGTTTTTTTTACAACCAAGTAGCATATAAATTTTATGAAATAAATAAAAATGTTAATCCTGCTCAAAGCACCCATTGAAACTGATGGGCATTACTAATTCGGCTACAATGATTTCAGTTGGTCTGCTCTGAGTAGAATTTAGTTGGACACAGTACTGCAATTTGTACTTTCTTTAATGGTTGGCTGACTGTAATATAGTGGTACCTCGGGTTAAGTACTTAATTCGTTCCGGAGGTCCGTTTTTAACCTGAAACTGTTCTTAACCTGAAGCACCACTTTAGCTAATGGACCCCCTGCCACTGCAGGATTTCTGTTCTCATCCTGAAGCAAAGTTCTTAACCCGAGGTACTATTTCTGGGTTAGCAGAGTCTGTAACCTGAAGCGAATGTAACCTGAAGCGTATGTAACCTGAAGCGTATGTAACCCAAGGTACCACTGTAGATGTTTGGCTGGATTTTAATCTTTTTAAAAATGGCTTTGAAATGCCTTTTGAATCACCAACCCTTCTATTTCCAATGTTAAAATAGTGCATTGCTGCTGCTGTGGCTAAAACAGAAGCACTAGGACTGGGGGAGAAATTTGGTTTGGTTTGCATTTAAAGGCAAGCCTACCTAATTTGCCAAATGCATGTACTGGGGTCAAGTATGCATAAAAATGTCATATATTAGTTCAATGCATTTTTGTATGTTATTTTATTTAGGAAAACCGCTTTGCAAAAATGTGTGGATATTAGGCAGGACCACATACAAATATGTGTCTGTTAGAAGTAATTTGCATTAAAATTTCCTGATGAATTATCACAAGGACTTTTTTTTTAAGCCCACACACTTAATGAGGATCTAATTTACACTAACATCACTTTCTGCAATTTTTTTTACGTATCCAGGCTCCTTTGAATGATGACTTAGAGGTTCGCACAGGCAGCAACACCGGCTTAGCAACAGTGAATGTACGTGAATTAACATTTTGGGTCACTTCCAGATGACCTGTTTGCTGAGGACTCATCCTGATTAGTTTGCAGGGAGAATTGGCTATTTAATGAACATGTGCTCTGATTTGTTTTGGGTGGGGGAGGTTAGATTACCATGTGCCAAATCATGTATAATCCCAACTTTCCCAGTGCATTTCCCAATGTCTTGTTGAAAAAAGTCTGATATTTTGGAGGAAGTAGGTTTGTGATGGAAGGCCTCTCACTCAACTATAATTGTAAAACGTGAATTTGCTGTTAATTTATTTGAACCCCATCTAAAAACAATGAGAGTCTGGAAACACCTATAGAAAGTGGGCTCCAGAGAGCAAACTATTGGACCTAAATACTGTAAATGAACTGAATTTATTTAGGTAAGACTCGCTTCCATGAATAGATTGCCTTAGAAGTTCACTCTTCATTGGGTCTGAGATTTTCACACAAATTATGTATGGATAGATTCTTGGCTGGTGAGTTCAAACTCTCTTAAAATGTAACTTGAGTTCTGTTTTGTTTTTAATCTGGACTTGTACAGGTGAGGAGCGTATATTATAAGATCAGCACCTCTGAAGATATTTGTAACTTTGAGCTGAAGATTGCTATCAAGTCACCATCTGGTGAGAAAGTAATAATTTCTGTTTTAAAGTGTTTTGGATTATGCTTTTATCATAAGCCACCCGGACAACTTTTGTCTATAAGCATCATAAATAAATGAAGGTATGGGGGAAATAAAATAATTAATGAAGAGACGGGAGACATTACCCTAGTCTCTCCCTCTAGGTTTGCTTTTATGGGCAGGCACCAAGACGGAAGGTGCTTCCTCAGGCTGCCCACAGCTGTGTCCCATTCAGCTGGGTGAATTTCTCAAGGAGTCCAAAATATGGTAATTCTGACACCCATCTGCTCACCTTTCTCTGATCTCTGCACACCTCTCCTGTTCCAGGAGCTGTACCTATCTCAACTTCTACCAATCTGTTGACGGCATAGAAGCCTATTCCTAATTTGCCAGTGGTCTCCTGACCCTAATTTGAAATTTAGGGTGTGTGTGTATGTCAGGGAACTGCCATCTAAAGCGCCGGGGGCGCAAAGGCTCACTGAGGTTGAGAGAGGAGTAGCAGCGGAAGAGGGAACCAGTAGAGGGCGAGCAAGAACTCCAAGGGAAAGTGAGTCGGAGGGATGGCTCAGAGACGCTTCCAGCGAAAACAGTGGGGAGGTCTCAGGACCTCCTATAGGGACACCCACACCTCGCCGGAAACTGTCACGCCGAGAGGCCAGACGACGTGTTTCCGTTAAAGAGCTTTTATGTTGGAAACGATTCCGAAAGCAGCCACTTTCGGATTCTACTAGTGATTGACGCAGCCATGCTGGAGGGGCTCCGTCACAGGCAGAGGTTTGAAAACCTGATCAAACTCTGAGGGACTTGCATTTTACGCACAAGCAGCTCATCGTCCCATCACAGCAATCCGAAAGTCACCGAAAGCCAGCTTTCGCAGGGAAAAGCATCATGAGCAACCCAGCCGGAACCGGAGGAGCAGGAGCAGCTGGAGGGGGTCCAAGCCTGGAAGAAAGGTACAGGGCGTTGGAGATCCAGTTGGCGCTGCAAACGGCGAGGCTTGAGGAGAGGAGGGCTCAGGATGCAGAAAAGGGAAAGGAGAAAACCACCCCGCTCGCCAGAAAGGTGCCAGGATTGGTGCAGAAATTCGGGGGGGATCCCAGGAACTATCATGCCTTTAGAACAGAGATGCAATACGCTCTAAACTTGCAGTTTGATGACTTCCCCGACGAGGAATCGCGAGTGGCTTTTGTGATTGGCCATCTCGAATCCGGGGCGAAAGATTGGGTTAGACCCCTGATGGCAGCGAATAATGAGATCCTAAAGGACACGAGGAAGTTTTTTCGTGCCATGGACCTGATGTTTTCCAGCGATATTGAGCAGGGGGTGGTGCGAAGGCAGTTAATGGCTTGCCAGCAAGGAAGCAGATCTGTCCGTGAGTACTGGACTGAATTTACTATGCTGATTCATAAATTGGGGTGGGACCTATCGGCGGAGCCCATCCAAATGCTTTTCGAAGAGGGGCTTTCTTCAACCGTCAAAGATGAGCTTTCCCGGGGGCCCAGGGCGGAGTCTATGGATCAGTTAACCAAATCTGCGTTGAGCATAGGAGCGCGCCAGGAGGCGAGGGCTTTGGAAAAGCGGGAAGGGAAAGGAGACCGTTGGAGGGAGTTCCGCATTCCAGACATTCCAGAGCCACCTTTCCCGCCGGCAGAGCCGATGGAAGTTGGAACAGCGCGGGCGCGCGCAGTTTCAAATCCCAGTGAAGGGCGGAAGAAGGAGGGAAGGAGCGCCAAGAGATGTTATCTCTGCCAACAGCCAGGGCACGTTGCCAGAGTCTGCCCACAAAGAAAGGAATGGCAAGGGATGGCAGGAGCTGTTGGGGGAAAGGAAGAGGAAGGCAAGGAGCAAGTAAAAGCCAACGCCTGGCTGCCACCGTCGGGGCACAGCAGCCAGGCCAAAGAGCAGTGAAAGTGCCCATGCCGGAACCTCCCAGACCCGCTTTAGTGATAGAGGTGTTACTAGAACTGCCAAACGGACACCCACTAAAGATCAAGGCGCTTTTGGATTCAGGCAGCTCCTGTAATTTCATGAGTAAGGAGTTTGCAGCTGAGCACCAGATACAAACCATCCCTTTAAGTAACCCCTTGCAGGTGACTACGATTGACGGCAGAGAGCTGTTGGGGGGAGAAGTTAGCCAACAGACTGTCCCGATGATAATGAGGGTGGCAAGGCACACCGAACAGATAGCGTTTAATGTGGCCATCCTGGGAGGAGCGCCCATCATTTTGGGGATGAGCTGGCTGGCGCTACACGATCCGCTAGTGGGCTGGCATCAGAGGGTGGTCTCCTTTGGGTCAGCGCATTGCCTAGAACACTGCAAGGAGGGGAAGGTTTCGGGAGGGGACAGAGTCACCCTAGCCGGGATGGAAGTAATGGACAAAGGGAAGGTGCCCCCGCAATACGCAGATCTGAGCAACGTATTCAGCGAAAGGGAAGCAGACAAACTGCCACCGCATAGACCCTTTGACTGTCAAATCAACCTACTCCCTGGGGCCCAACTCCCAGTAGGCAAACTGTACGCCATGTCAGACAGGGAGATGCAGGAGCTGAGGGAGTTCATTGACAAAAACCTGAAGCGAGGTTTCATCAGAGAGTCCCGAGCGGTGGGGGGCAGCCCAGTGTTTTTTGTGGACAAAAAGAACACAGACAAACCGAGACTGGTGTGTGACTTTAGGGCCCTCAATGCAGTGTCGGAGCCCCTGGCTTTCCCTATGCCCCGAATTGATGACATTTTGACCAGAGTAAGGAAGGGAAAGATTTTTACAAAGCTGGACCTGCGGGGGGCGTACAATCTGATACGCATAAGGAAGGGAGATGAATGGAAGACCACCATGTTTACCCCTTTGGGAGCCTTTGAATACCTCATTATGCCCTTCGGTCTACAAGGGGGCTCCGCGTGTTTTCAAGCTTTTATAAACCACGTTCTGGGACCTTTGCTCTACAAGAATTGTGTGGCCTTTTTAGACGACGTGTTGGTGTATTCGGAAGATGAGGAACAGCATGTGAGGGACGTTCGAGAAGTGTTGGGCAGGCTGCAAGCCAACCAGCTGTGGGTGAAACTGGAGAAGTGCCAGTTTCATACCAAGGAGGTGGAATTCCTGGGGTACCGCTTGTCAGACAAGGGATTGGCCATGGATCCAGGCAAGGTCCAAGCGGTACTGGAATGGAAGACACCGAAGACCAAGAAGGACGTGCAAAGATTCTTGGGGTTTGGGAACTTTTATCGGAAGTTCATCAAGAACTTTGCCCACTTGACGGCGCCCATCACCGACTGCCTCAGCAGCAAGAAGAAATTTGTTTGGACGGTAGAGGCGGATCGAGCCTTTGAAGAACTGAAAAGGGCTTTCGCCTCGGAAGAACAACTTCTGCATGTGGATTTACGAAAACCCATGAGAGTGGAAACCGATGCATCCGACCGGGCGGTAGGGGCGGTCCTTCTTCAACCGGGGAGGAGTGCGTCGGAGTGGAGACCGTGTGCCTTCTTCTCGCGGAAGCTGAATAAATCCGAGAGGAATTACACGGTGTATGACAGGGAACTACTTGCCATTCACGAAGCATTCCGGAGGTGGAGACATTTATTAATTGGGGCACAACACAAGGTGCAAGTGTGCACCGACCACAAGAATTTAGAGTATTGGAGAACAGCTCGAGTGCTCAACCAACGACAAGTGAGATGGGCACAGGAATTCTCCAAATTCAACTTTGAAATTTGTTATGTGCCAGGCCCAGAAAACGTCAGGGCGGACGCGCTCTCACGCAAACCAGAGTATTGGGAAGGGGAGGGGGTGATCGGAGAGAGACATGTCATCCCTGAGGACCGCTGGGTGTGTGGGGCGGCGCTGGTGGGGCAACGAGAACTGGTAGAGGAAACGGAAAATGATGAATATGCCCAGGATAAGCTCAGAGGTCTCAGGGGGGAGGGCGAGAGCCCCGGAGGTTTTGAGGAAAGAAATGGGGCATTGTATTACAAAGGGGCACTGTATATACCCGAAGGTGAATTGAGGGGGAGAGTACTCAAGCAGTTGCATGATAGCCCCACGGCGGGACATTTTGGACAACACAAGACCATGTGGTTGGTTACCAGGGAATTTTGGTGGCCTAAGGTGAGGGAAGATGTAAGGGAGTATGTAAGAGGGTGTGACCAATGTCAGCGAGCCAAAGGGGAAAGAAGGGCGCCGGCAGGGTTATTAGAACCATTACCCACACCAGAACGGCCTTGGGAAGCGATATCAATAGATTTTATGACGGATCTGCCAAAGTCCAAGGGGAAAACAGCCATCATGGTAGTAGTAGACCTGTTAACTAAGATGTGCCACTTTGTAGCATGCTCACATGCAGTCACAGCGGAAGAAACCGCGAAGTTGTTTGTAGAACACATCTTTAGGTTGCACGGGGCTCCCTTGAGGGTGATCTCAGATCGCGGCAAACAATTTACTTCCAGGTTCTGGAGGAAGCTCATGAGCTTGCTGCACGTGGAAGTCAATTTTTCAACTGCCCGGCACCCTGAAACCAACGGGCCGGCGGAAAGAGCAAATGGCATTCTTCAACAATATCTGAGGTGTTATGTCAATGACAGAGAGAACGATTGGGTCGAAAAGTTGGCGTTGGCAGAATTTGCCTACAATAATGCGGAGAATGTGTCCACAGGGATGAGTCCCTTTTTGGCTAATTACGGGTGTCACCCCAGGGCATTTCCAGGGGAAGGAGGGGAGAGATGGAGCGTCCCAGCGGCTGAACATTTTGTAGAAGAGATGGAAGCGATCCATCATCAGCTCCAGCTCAACTTAGAAAGGGCTAAGGCACAATATAAGAAGCAGGCAGACAAGAACAGAAGGGAAGGTGAAACCATAAGGGTGGGGGATCAAGTGTGGTTGTCAACCCAAGGGTTGCCGTTCAAAGGGGGTTGTAAGAAATTGAGGCCCAGAAGATTGGGACCCTTTGAGGTCATTCAGCAGGTCAACCCGGTAGCTTTCAAACTCCGATTACCCAACCACATGAAATTGCACCCAGTGTTCCACAGGTCGTTACTGTCACCATACAGGGGGGGACGTGAAGGGGAGTACGTCAGGGGACCAGCCTTGGAAGAGAGGGAACGCCACAACCATGTAGCGGAAATCCTCGATTCCAGGTGGAAGGGAAATCAGGTGGAGTATTTGGTGGCGTGGGAAGGGGAACCGGAGTCAGAAAACACCTGGGTGAATGCAGAGGAAGTCAATGACGAGGTTTTAACAGAAACGTTCCACCAAAGGTTCCCGAGGAAACCTCAGCCGATAGCAAGGTTTAGGAGGGAGTATTTCGGCACCACCGATGAGGAAGAGGAAATGGAAGGGTTCGCGGAGTCGGAGTTGGAAGAGGGAGTGGACTCCGATGACGAAGATTACCGAGAGAGTAGGAACAGCAACAAGTGGAGGGAAGTGTTCGCGACGTCGGAAGACGAAGGAGGTTCTTTCAGGGGTTTTACCTCCTCACCGCCAGTAGGGGAGGAGACGGGAGGGGGTGAAGGGGGCCCTGGAGGGGAGGTGGATGTCAGGGAACTGCCATCTAAAGCGCCGGGGGCGCAAAGGCTCACTGAGGTTGAGAGAGGAGTAGCAGCGGAAGAGGGAACCAGTAGAGGGCGAGCAAGAACTCCAAGGGAAAGTGAGTCGGAGGGATGGCTCAGAGACGCTTCCAGCGAAAACAGTGGGGAGGTCTCAGGACCTCCTATAGGGACACCCACACCTCGCCGGAAACTGTCACGCCGAGAGGCCAGACGACGTGTTTCCGTTAAAGAGCTTTTATGTTGGAAACGATTCCGAAAGCAGCCACTTTCGGATTCTACTAGTGATTGACGCAGCCATGCTGGAGGGGCTCCGTCACAGGCAGAGGTTTGAAAACCTGATCAAACTCTGAGGGACTTGCATTTTACGCACAAGCAGCTCATCGTCCCATCACAGTGTATGTGTGGGAAATAACATTCCTATAGCACTTCCTTTTTAAAATGGGATTTGGTGTCCTCAACTCTGCATTGGAGGAGTGTATTTGTGTTCAAATGCCATAAATCAAGACTAGGAAACCTAAGGTCCCAGGGCCAAATGCAGCCCAGCAGGCCTCTCAGCCTGGCCCTTGAGATTCTCTCCACGTCACACCTTTATTGAGGGGGTTGGACTCCATAACCCTCGGGGTCCCTCCCAACACTACAATTCTATGATTATATTCTGTGAGTGTTTATGCCAGGTTTGAAGGTGTCCTTGAATTCTGATAACACTTTCTGCTTGCCTGAATGAAGGTGTGTGAATATGTGTAGAACATACCCTAATGTGCAAAAGTAAAATTTTATATTTGTTGTTCCACTCACTTTTTCCTTGGCCTGCCACCTAGCGCTGCCATGTGGCCCCCAAAATGTTGTCCAGATAGGAATGTGGCTCTCAGGATGTAAGGGGTTTCCCCACACCTGCCTGAGTGATGAGCACATTCTGAAATCCTGGTTTGAACTGCAGGGCTGTATGTTGTTGTTGTTGTTGTTGTTGTTGTTATTATTATTATTATTATTATTATTATTATTATTATTATTATTATTACCCCGCCCATCTAGCTGGGTTTCTCCAGCCACTCTGGGCGGCTTCCAACAAATTATTAAAATACAATAGTCTGTTAAACATTAAAAGCTTCCCTAAACAGGGTTGCCTTCAGATGTCTTCTAAAAGTTTGGTGGGAGGGCGTTCCACAGGGCGGGTGCCACTACCGAGAAGGCCTTCTGCCTGGTTCCCTGTAACTTGGCCCTCAGCGCTGGACCTCAGTGTCTTGGCAGAATGATGGGGGTGGAACCAACACTTTGAACTGTGCTCAGAAACGTACTGGGAGCCAATGTGTTGTTGTTGTTGTTGTTTTTAAAAAGCTCAGACTTTGGAAGTAATTAGTTTCCTCCAGTTGAGTGTACAGAACCAGGACTCAGGGTTGTTGTAACCATTTAGGAATCTGTGTACTGGACAATGGTTTTGACAAGCCTGCGTAAACACATCCTGCTGTTGCATTTGCAGAAATGAATATCGATGGGAGGAGCTCTTCCTCCAGCTACTTGGATGAAGCAAAGCACTTGACGGCCTGTGCAAAGTAAGTCCAGATGAGGCAAGAGAGAGCCTGTCACTCAGTGTGCCAGTTGTCAGAAATGCCAGGGTAGGGTGGTTGGGAAACAAGTGTCTCATTTTGGATTTGCTTATGTACCTCTGAGTTTTGCAAGGGCAACACTGAGGCTAGAAAGGAAGAGGCTAACAGGCAGTGCGACCCTCTGAACTGGTTATACATCTTGGCTGTGAGTCCTGGAAGATCTGATCCTTTCCTTGCAGGCCTTTTCCCACCTTGCCTGGGAGGGAGGGGCCCTGCCTGACTCCAGCTACAAAGGCTGAGGCTGCCGAACAGACTCTTGGGCTGGGGGTTTTCTTGTGGAAGGGGGCTGTTGCTGTTATTGATATTACATTTTTGTATCTTTATTTTAGAGGTTATGGTTTATGTGAAAATGTTTGATGTGGCTGTGTACTTTTTGCTGTTTTATTTATTGCTTATGGCTACTTTTGTTACATTTGTAATTACATAATTCCGCCCCCCCCCCATGTTGTAAGCTGCCTTGAGCATGGTTTGAACTATGGAAAGGTGGCATACAAATAAAATGTATGTGTGCATGTATGTATGTTTGTATATAAGAAGGCATGAAGTTGGGGGGTGGCTGAGGACTGGTCCTACTACTAGTCTCCATGTCAAAGGAGAACACATGGAAGAATGATTGGCAGCTGTGGTGTGTGATGAAATAGTGAGTGGAGCCCAGAATGCATGACTTTTGCAGTGGGTGGGGTGGGGGTCTGTTGAAAAAGACAGGCAGTTAAACAGGAGTTGAAGAGATGAAAAGATGGATTAATTATAATGTTGGTGGTCAGAATAGCTATTACAGAAGGGTTAGGGATATTAGATCGATCCATTCTTTTTCAGCAAAGGTAAAGGGACCCTTGACCATTAGGTCCAGTCATGGCCGACTCTGGGGTTGCGGTGCCCATCTCACTTTATTGGCCGAGGGAGCCGGCGTACAACTTCCGGGTCATGTCGCCAGCATGACTAAGCCACTTCTGGCGAACCAGAGCAGCACACGGAAACACTGTTTACTTTCCTGCTGGAGCAGTACCTATTTATCTACTTGCACTTTGATGTGCTTTTGAACTGCTAGGTCGGCAGGAGCAGGCACCCAGCAACTGGAGCCCACCCCATCGCAGGGATTCGAACCGCCGACCTTCTGATCTTATATGATTGCTTATTCTGGTTTTCATTTTCCATTTAGATATATTTTTACTATGCTACATCCATATAAGTCTACACAGATTGAAATCAATTGGCATGACTAACTTCGTTCCATTCATTTCATGGCCTCTAGTCTAGAACTTGTTTGGATACAACACCACTGATTTTTGAATTCATAGATTTGTTCTAGTCTGGGGAACCTTTAGGGCTTTCTGCCACCCTCCATGAGTTGGAGATACATCCATTAATGTGCCCAGTGTTGGACCTTGGCACACCTGTCAAGAACCAGCTCAGCAGGATAAGTATGTGTGTCTCCCAAATGCAGCATATTTTTTAAGTCAGCGTAACCATTAAACCAGAGAGGATGTAGCAGAGATCATTACATCCCAAGGGTTACATCCACTGTTAGTCCTACATGGAGTGAACTTGTTGAAATTAATGGTCATGACTGATTTGGGTCCATTTCAATAGGCCTTCTCTAAGTAGAAACTTAGTTGGATACATCCCAAATCATCTAAGTCAGGGGGCCACAAACTTTTTTGAGTGAGTGGGCGCATTTGGAATTTTAGAGAGTGTTATGGCAGCAGTCACAAAATGGCTGCCATGGGGAGGATGACATAATACCTGCCACAACTAAAAGAGCAGAGAAAAAGACAGGACCACAACATAGCGCGGGTATACTCCCTTTGCCCCTGCACATACACCTGTCATCTATGTGCTTCTCTATTCAGAATGAAAGAAGAGGGGTAAGTATCTGATTCTGGCATGAAAGCTGGGCGTGTTTAAGTGGGTGTATTCAATGGAAGGGATAGCTGGTATTCAGAGGCATATTAGTAATGAATAGGTAGAGGATGCATGTTGGAACCAGAGTGGGAGAAGGTTGTTCTCTTTATGGAATCAGGGTCTTGTTCTGCTTTCACCCTGTGTAGGTACAAGCCTCTCAGAGGAGAACCTCAGTCTGCCTCCTCCCATGCTGTGATGGATATATCTCTTATCAGTGGATTGGAAGCAAACACAGAAGACTTATCTATTGTAAGTAAGGTGGTCACCCCTGTTAAATAAATAACAATGTCAGAACAGCTCTGCTGGATCAGGCCCAAGGCCCATCTGGTCCAGCACTCTGTCCTCACAACAGCCAACCAGATGTCCCAGTGGAAAGTCCCCAAGCAGGACCTGAGCTCTCCCCCCACTTGTGATTCCTGGCAACTCTGACTCTGGAGGGAGAACATGGCCATCGTGGCTGGTAGCTCTGCAGTCCTATGCACCATGTTGTCCTAGGGCATTGTGAAAAATTTAAAATGGCGGCATGTTGTCACTTTCCATTGCCACCAGGTAACCCCAAGTCTGGGGATCCTCCAGTGTAAGAGGCGGTCCATCAGGCAACCTCTTGACAAGGCCTCCCTCAAGCTGAAACCAGCCCAGTTCAGGTTAGATTACCAGTTTAACATGACAGCCATTTCATGAAAACATGCAACCCAATTCCACTCGCACCATCATATCCTATTTTTACGGTTTTCTGCTATAGATTCTGTGCTTTTTTCCCTGGTAGTATGCTCCAGTATGCACTACCGACACCTTTTCCTGCCAGGGTCCAGTTGCTGCCCCTGCGCCCCAGGGCTGGCTGGAGTACAAATGTCCCACTCCTCGAGGAGTGTGAGGGTGGGAGACACAGCATGTGACAGACTGCCCTGCCCTGGCTGCTGGCCGCATGTGCCTTGGTTGCCTCTCTAGCAGAGCTCATGATGGTTGTGGCGGGGCGGGTGCAGGCGCTGCCAGTGAGTACTGGAACCGTTTTTCCCTAGAAAGAAGGCACTGCATATGTTAATATAGTTGTTATTGTGGTCACAACCAAGACTAGTTGCTGAATTCTCTCTCTCTCCCTCTCCCTGCTCAGCTTGCGAATAACATGGACCAGTTGATTGCAAGCTATGAGATAACCAATGGACATGTTCTGGTGCAAATAGACTCGGTAGGTTCTCTATGGCTTCTCTGTCCTTTTCATTAAAATAAAATGTTTCATCGGTTATAGTCATTTTCCAGTTCTTCTGTGCCAGGGCTGGATCTTCTCCTAATTCTAATAATCAACCAGTATCTCAGAATTATCCACCAAGTTGTGCAACTGGTGTAGGGGGACACTGATTTGGGCAAAAACATAAGGTTTTTTTGGATAAGGCCAGTCCACTTCCCAGTGGGTGGTATTGCAGGCAGGCCACGCGACCTCCGCACTCAGCGGGGGCTGGGCTAAGCCCCCTCGTCATTAGGGAGCCCCGGCTGCGTCACGGCTCCCGGTCAGCCAATCCGGTTGGCTGGGAGGCATGGCTTACCCCTTTTAAGCAGCCGCACTGCCAGGGGATCCCCCCTTCTGGTTCTGGCTTCCGCGGATCTCCCACCCTCTTTTCATCATATTGGCCTTGCTATGGACCTCAGTTGGTCACTGTTGAGGGGCCTGGTAGGAATTTTTCCACTTGGCAAATTGGAACTGGCAATTTGGTTTTCGCCCACCTCGTAGCAATCATCACAACCTTTGTAAGGTTTGGTGGTTAAGCATTGGTAAAAACCTGGTTTGGGGGAGGGGAGGTATGGCCATCACCTGCCCCTTCATTTTCAAGGGTATTCCGTCAAAGGAAGCCGGGGGTTGTGGTTCCTGTCCGAAGCCCCAGTGGAGGCTAGGGCCATGGCACAACCTTCCAGTGACCATGGGGGGAGCTCCCAGTTGATGTACATCAGGGTTGGACAACTACCAAGAGACTGCGATCTACTCACAGAATTAAAAACTGGCAGTGATCTACCCCCTTTTTTGGGGTTCAGGTCAAAGTTGTTGAGCTTTTTTAGGTAGGAGGAAGACACAGATTTTTGTGAATTCAAGCCTAAGCTCAAGGACGGAGAAAGAGCTTACTCGCTGAGTAAACTCCATCTTCCGTTCTGCAGCTCATGCAACAATGGAGGGCAGGGCCAGATTCTATTTTACCAATGCTAAGGAAAGGGACCACGATCTACCAAGACCTCCCGGGGATCTAACAGTAGATCATGATCGACCTGTTGGACGTCCCTGATGTACATCAACAGGGCTCCCCCTACTGGTGGTTAACCCTTGTGAGACTTCCTGCATGACGTGCAGGAGTCAGATATAGTCGGTTCAATTCCAGTGCCTAAGCCAATACCACTCACATTCTGCAACCAATAAAGTTGTGGCCTAAATTTTGCCCATTAACCCAATATACAGTGTCCACATGTTATTATTCAACATAAGGGGAAGGCCTTGGGGTCTTGACACGCAACATTGTTTTACCAGTCTGGTGTTTGTTGCTTGGGAGGAAGGGTAGGATTGACGTACATCATTGTTATGTAACTTTATTATTATTATTATTATTTATCATTGTTATGTTACCTTTCCCGCCCCGACCTGGCCACAGTGATCCATGCGACAGTCATCTCCAGGCTTGACTACTGTAATTTGCTCTACACGGTGCTGCCCTTGAAGCTGTCCCAGAAACTCCAGAGGGTGCAGAATGCTGCAGCGAGGCGCCTCACGGGGTGTCTGCCATGGGAGCATATTCACCCAATGCTTTTCAAACTGCACTGGCTCCCGGTGGAGTACATGGTCAGGTTTAAGGTGCTGCTTTTGACCTTTAAAGCCCTTCACGGCCTAGGACCCTCGGAACTACGGGACGGCCTCTCCCGGTATGCCCCACGGAGAGCCTCAAGGTCCATAAATAGCAACACTCTAGTGGTCCCGGGCCCTAAGGAAGTTAGATTGGCTTCAACCAGAGCCAGGGCCTTTTCAACTCTGGCTCCGGCCTGGTGGAACGCTCTGCCTCATGAGACCAGGGCCCTGCAGGATCTGATTTCTTTCTGCAGGGCCTGTAAGACAGAGTTGTTCCGCCTGGCCTTTGGCTTGGAGCCAATTTGATTCCCTCCCTCCCTTTCTTTCTTTTTTCCTTTCCTTCTCCTCCTGTGATGAGGCTACATTTTAATATTTTAATGTTTCCATATTTTAATGTTGTATTTTAATTTTGTTTTTAAGTTGTAATCATTCAATTTGTTTTTATTATTGCTTGTAAGCCGCTCTGAGCCCGGCCTTGGCTGGGGAGGGCGGGGTATAAATAAAAATCATCATCATAATCATAACCATCATGCAGTGTATTATTAATAATTAATTATGATCTGTTATGCCAGGTTTCCAAATCTGCATAGAGCATTCTTTCTGATATCAAAAAAGGGGAATAGAGGAATGAGTTTTTCAGGGTACTGAGGCATCTTTCCTAACCAGTGAAAACCAATGGCTAGAAACTTTAAAAATAAATTAAAAATGTGCCAAGGACTGAGATACTTGAGGCCAGACTACAATGTGATGCAAGCTGGCTATGACCAGATATCCCAATATTTTCCACCTTTTACTCAAATACAGTTGCAGTTTGTGTTCCAAATTGCAGTGGCAGTGGGAGAGGTGCTTAGCTCTGCCTGATTTGCACATAAGTCAGACCATGGCTTAGTGCAAAATGTGTAGGCTCTAGAAGAGAAGATCCTGGCCACTTTGCTTCTCCCTGGTCATTTTGCTGCTTGCACTATTATGCTGAGCCATGGGAAGGTCCATAGCTCAGTGGCAGAACCACCCAGAGTGGTGGGGGCAATCCAGTCAGGTGGGTGGGGTACAAATAAAAGTAATAATAATAATAATAATAATATGTTAATAATTATAATTATTTTTATTTATATCCCGCTCTCCCCAGCCGAAGCCGGGCTCAGGGCGGCTAACAACAATAAAATAGTACAACATTCTAAAATCATTTCATTATAAAATTAATTCAATTCAAATTGATGGCAACCATTAGGCTAAAGTTCTGTGAAGATTGCCAAAGGAGGGAGTCAAAGACCTGGTGGAACAGCTCTGTCTTGCAGGCCCTGCAGAAAGATGTCAAGTCCCACAGGGCCCTAGTCTCTTGTGGCAGAGCGTTCCACCAGATTGGAGCCACAGCCGAGAAAGCCCTGGCTCTACTTAAGGCCAGCCTAACCTCTCTGTGGCCTGGGACCTTCAGGATGTTTTTGTTTGAAGACTGTAAGTTCCTCTGTGGGGCATACCAGGAGAGGCGGTCCCGTAGGTACGAGGGTCCTAGGCCGTATAGGGCTTTAAAGGTTAAAACCAGCACCTTAAACCTGATCCTGTACCCCACCGGGAGCCAGTGCAGCTGGTATAGCACCAGGTGAATGTGATCTTGCAGCGAGGACCCCGTAAGGAGTCTCGCCGTGGTATTCTGCACCCGCTGGAGTTTCTGGGTCAGTCTCTGGGTCAGTAAGATGATGATGATGATGCAGAAGGTCCAGGTTCTATCACTGGTGTCTCCAGATAGGGCTCAGAAACACGTGTGCCTGATTTCCAGGGGTTCCACTCTCAGGCAGTGTGGGCAGTATTAGACTAGATGGACCAGCTATCTGACTCTATATAAGGCAGTTTCCTGAGGTTGCAGTTTAGCTGTCCCATACAAACCACATGCCATAAATCATAAGACAAACCTTGGCTGAACCATGAACCTGGGTTTGGACAACATACCAAGCCATTGCTTACCTCAGCACTAACCATTCAGAGCAGATTTGGGGAGGGCGCTGTAATGGGGTTTCATTGTAAGAATGGAAATCCTTATACTAATGGAAAGAGTGATTTGGATACTGCCCTGTGCTTGCAGGGAGGATGTTCGTGTGGAATTAGTGGGGGGCGGGTACATTGCCCTGCATGGTGCCACCTTTTTGCCATACACCACAAGTAGATTTCATTGAATTTTTTTTCCTGGGGCTAAATTTATATTTCTTCCCCATGACATGAATGAACTCGGGCTCTCTGGACTTACAATGCAAGGAGATTGGGGGAAAATAGGCCCCATGGTTGTGGGGAAATTCCTCAAGTCAATCCATCCTAACTTGCATTCTGTTTCCAATAAGATTCCAGCAAATGAATTTCTGTGCATTGGGTTCCGAGTAACAGAAGTATTCCGTGTTGGAATGGCAAGCCCAGGAAGCTTCACAGTGTATGAATATCACACCCCTGGTAAGGAGACAGTTCCTCTAAGCCAGAGCTTTCCAAACTGTGTGTCACGACACATTAGTGTGTTGGCTGCAGTGTGTAGGTGTGTCGTGCGAATGCTCCCTGCTCTTCTCCCGGGGCTGGAAAGGGATTAGTTTGTGAAATATACTTGGAGTCGAGTGTGGATTTCATGCTCTTTATTCAGCTTATAGTAGCGAGGAATGGAAGTTCCCCCAAAATGCCTGCTTTATATACATTATTTACACAATGGGCCCCACATGATTGGCTAATTCCAGGATTCTTCTGTAGGCCAATCAGGTTGCGGATTCACTTTCACCTGGAGCTGGATTGGGTGGCTCCTGTGGACCAATCAGACTGCTGCATTTTGGATCCTATTCAACTCAGTACATAACAGTTTGGTTTGCTAGTAAAACTGAATTACTGTGTCGCGAAATGATGCATGCCTAAAAAGTGTGTCACCAGCATGAAAAGTTTTGAGAACTCTGCCCTAAGCAATGGCAGTATATAGCATGCTTTGGGTGCAAGAGGTCCAAATTTCAATCCATGCAGGTCTTAGAAGGACCTCTTTCTGAAGATCTGGAAAACCACTGCCATTGAGTGTTGACAGTGCTGGGCTAGATGGAGCAGTGGTTTGACAGGGGATAAGGCAGCTTCCCTCTGTTCCCTTTCCCCACTTGATCTTCACAGTTGGACTTGCGCTAGTGCTTGCATCCTTGAGCAGCTGCCAGGACTCTGGCATCTCAGGAGGGTCCATCATTGATCCCTGCCCTGAGCCCTCCCGGAAATAAATTTGCCTGGCCCAGCCCTCCAAGCAGCACCAGGTGACTGGGCTTAGCTGCCATTTTAATTTCCCACAATACCCTGGAGCAGCACTATATAGAGGATATTACCGGGAATGGGGGTTGCCCCTAGCCACCTGGTGCTGCTTACACCAGTGCTGCCTCCACTGGGTAAGACCATCAGAGGACCAGCCCAAGGGCACGTGAGCCACACCTCTGTCATGTCTGAAGCCAGTCATGCACCAGTCAGAGTGGTGTGATTTCCAGGACCAAATGTGACATTACATTAATTGCATGAATGCAATTAATTACACAGGGTTCTTGGTTATGGAAAGAGTTGCTATGAAGAAGTCGGAGTGGCCAAGGAGCTGTGGGGTGGGGGAGTTGAATTCTTTCCCTCTTTGTCATGATCGCAACAAAAATCTCCTCTCTGTAGTTGTTTGCTTTTCGTGGGAAGCAACTCCCTTTGGTGTCAAGAGGAGTTTCCCCTGAAATGCAAACAGTAGCTTTGAAGAGGTGAGAGAAAAACTCCCCCTAGCCACACCACACTATTCCAAAGCTGCTCAGGCTTTTCATCTGCTGCTGTTTACATAACAAAAGACACGTGTGCTAATTGCAGTCAGGTCCATAATTTAACATCTTACTTGGTCCTCATTAGGGCTCCGAATTCTTTCTGAGTTTCTCAGTAGAATTGCTCTGTATTCTTGTTTACATCTTGGCTCGTGGGACTTTGACACCCACCACTCTCTGTCTTTCTGAAACTTTGATTTCCCACAGATAAACAGTGCTCTGTATTTTACGATCCTTATGGAGAAGACTCACTCGTAAGACTCTGTGAAGGGGCAGAGTGCAAATGTATGGAAGGTAAAAATGTTTTCCTGCAAATGGGGATGGAATAATTTGCCAGCTTTATTTCTCTTTGCTTGATTTATCCAATCTTCAATTCAGTTCTCCACATTTCTATAGCAATTTGCAAATTTTCCTTTAAAAAAAACCCTAATAAAATTTCTTCAACATTTCTTCCAATAAACAATTCTTTTTGTAATCAGTTTTGACTAATATATTAGGAGAACTGGCTTGCAGAATGCCTTTTGTATGTTGTTTTCACTAATATATTCATATTTGTGCACATGTTCCTCTAATACATAAAAATATTGTTTGGATGTAGAACAGCATAGCAAATTTCAGATAAGTGCACATTTTGAGAGTGGTCGTGTTTTGGTTCTCATATTGTTTTGGAAAGTGCAAATTTGATAAATTTGGCTTTAAATAAGAATGGAATCAAATCTCCCCCTCACTCTACATGCAAGTAAATTCCTACTGACTTCAGTGGAACTCACTTCCCAAGTGACATTGCTGCCAGCGTTTAAATTGCTAATATATTACAGGATCGTGTAGTGTGACCCATTGCATTGAAGGCCTTAGTGTGAAAGTGTTTCCTGCTGTTAATAGGAATTTATAAGTGTGAGCTACAACAAAATGTTCCAGCCAGCCACACCAACCGTCAAGCCATTCCATTCTGTTCCCCTCCCACAACAGTAATTCAGAATTCCATGGCTGCTGAGGTCGCTCAGCCTTATTGGGCTGTTTTTTGAGTCCCCTGCCCTTTGCTTTGTAGGAAGAATTAAAGGATTCTTTGGTTCGCTGAACTGGAACAACTTAAGCAGATATTAGGGCGGGGGGAAGGAAGTTGGAACAAGGCAAAAAGTTTCTGCTTGTGCTGTTTCTCTGTTTTGCTCAAATATAGCGGAATGTGGTCGCATGCAGAAAAGACTGGATGGGTCTATAAGTTTCAATTCTCGGAATGAAGTGGCATGCCAGAAGGACATTGCATATGGTAAGATTTTGAGGGTTGGTGCATGCTATTCGTCCCCACCCCCCATATTTACTTTCAGCATTTTTCCTCTGCCTTTTAACTCAGAAAGGTTTCAGAAAGGCTTAATAATAATAATAATAATAATAATAATAATAATAATAATAATAATAATTTATTTATATCCCGCCCTCCCCAGCCAAAGCCTGGCTCAGGGCGGCTAACAACAATAAAATAATACAACATTCTAAAATCATTTCATTATAAAATTAATTCAAATCAAATTGATGGCAACCATTGGGCTAGAGTTCTGTGAAGATTGCCAAAGGAGGGAGTCAGGCTGTGCCCTTTAAAAATAGTATGAAGGTAGCCCCTCCTGTCAGGCTCACAGTCTAAAAAGACACGACACACAAGGAGAAAGGAGTGGGAGGGAGGAGGGGAAAGCAAGCACAAGCACAAGTTCTTCCAAGTTATAGTTATTAAAGTTACAGCCAGTGTCAGTGGTGGTTATTGTGATCTTGGCCTTGATAAAGAGCAGTCTCTTCCCTGAAAGCACCCTTCCTCCATCAGATCCAGGAACAGAACTGGTGCTAATGACCAAGCCAGGAGCACAGGGCAGATCGTCCCTCAGACAGCTGACTTGATGACAGTTAGAATCTGACCAGCAGGGCAGTGTTTTAAAAGCTGTCCAGGAAGCTGGAATACAGGATTAGACAAATTCATGGAGGAGAAGGCCATCAATGTCTCCAAGCCATGATGGATATATTCTCCCTCAAGAGTCGGAGGCAATATGGGTTGCTGGGAAGTACAAGTAGGGAGAATTCTGTTGCAATCAAGTCCTGATTGTGTGTTTCCCGTTGAGACTTGTGTGCTTGCCATCATGTCATCCACTGTGAGAACAGGGTTGTGGACTAGGGGAGAATAGGATTGTGGTCTAGATGGGCCTACAACCTGATCTTCTTATGTTTGTGTAATCATGGTGCCATGAAGCAGAAGAGGTACAGGCTGTGTCACAAAGAGACACAGTACCCTTCAGCACTTCCCCTTGTGATCTCCCAGTCTGAGGATGTGGGCCTTCTTACTTTACTCAAAGGCTGAAGGCTCCATGTAGCTCCAGCTCTCTGCCAGACAACATCCCCAACAGGAGTGAATCCTTGAGCTAGTAGGGCCCACTGGGAACTGTCCATGGTCCTGACTGATCCAACCTCTGTTTGAAGAGACCTGACCAGTCTTAGCATGCTCAGAAGAGGTTCAGCATCCTTTCCAAGCTTCAAGACCCATGGAAAAGTATATCTTGCACTCCAGAGCTGGTGTAAGATTCTAGGTGGTAGTGTCTGGGTCAGCTTGATCTAGGAGACCTTCCAGCCTGGTCTAGCAAGATAAGAATAATTATCAACTGAATTATTTTATCTCTCAGTTAGGGCCTAATGATGCTCAGAGCACCCCCCCCATCAAAGATGGGGGGGGGGAATGTAAAGGAGCAACACTGCGGTTTGGAGATGGGTACTATAGTATGATACAGTGGCCTCAGATTGTGGCTGAGAATGTTTAAGAGCAAATTATGAGCATGTTCAGTTCTCCAGGGCTGTTGCCAGCTGTAGTCTAGTATCTTGAGGGCAACATATTGGCTGCCTCCATTTTACTGTGTTCTGGCAAGCATGCAACATGGAAATCAGGTTCAGATATTGTATAATCTTACTGGCGAGTGATTTTGGGACCCTCAGGTGCAGCCTCTCTCCCATGTGAAAAAGGCAGGGTATTAAAAGTACACATTTTCTTGTATTGCATTTGATTATCTTGGATACGCTGAAAAATATAGAAATGGTTGCACTCTTAGGGCTTCAGGCTCCTCTGTCGTTCTTGGTATTCTAGCAAATGCCCAAACTTTCCACCCTCTGGAGATGATCTTTAATTTTATATTTATATATGTCACCCGGTGTAATATTAAACTCAGAACAGTTTGTAATTCCAATTAAAACAATAAGATGCCTGGACTTCCAGGAGAGAGGAATAGTGATTCGGCTGTCTCTCTGTTAGCTCCTGCTGACAGAAGATAATTATTTAGTGATTGATAACAGTGAGACAGATAGTCTGACTACTAAATCACTCTGTAGTTAAGGGTGACCTGGGAGTTAACCAATAATTACTTTTAAGAGAGGACTCCATATTCTATTTATTTGATTTTTGTAGTTGTTATTTTACTGTAATATGGGGAAATCTTAATTAATTTTTTTAAAAAAATCCCAATAAGATATGCAATAAAGCAAATTAAATCCTGTAAGCAAATTGCCCAAATACCAACTAAACCAATAGTGAAAATTTAATGTCTAGTGTTTAAAATTCAGCAACCTTCCAGCCCTTTTAAATTTTTATTTAGAATACTTATATCCTGCTTTATATCCCCAGGAGGCTCTCAGACAACTTACAAAAGACCCCCACAGCAAACGTTGTGCTCAAATCTGGTTCAGGAATATAAGCAACAAGGTGCCAGGATTATTTAGGGGGCATTTCCTGCCCTAAGGCTGGTCTTCAGACTATAAAAAGGGCCCTACTGGGTCAGTTTAAAGATCCCATCTAGTTCGTTCTCACAGTGGCAACCAGATGCCCCAAAGGGAAGCCCTCAAGATGTCCATGGGGGAGTCCTGGTGTTGCCCTTTGACCTTTTCCTACTATGCATCAGAGCCTGGTCCTGTGGCAGTGGAGTGGAGCTGAACAACTGAATCCTCCTCAGCCCACATTGGAGGTAGTCCTCTTGTGACTTTAAATACAAAACTTTAAATACAACATTTTAAAATACAAACAATTATTTAAAATTAAAATTCCCAGGGGAACAAAAATGACTTAACTGGACTTCCATCACCAGGATGTCACAGATGAAAACATGCTGTCTGCTATTGATGGTGGGAATTGGTGATAGCAGCCTTCCACCTCTGCTCAGAGAAAATGCAGAGACTCTTACCGTCACTTTTAATGAACAAACTCAAGAATGAACCTTTGTCCAGCATTGTTGTTGTTACTCGTTTTTTATTATTATTATTTCTCCTCTGTAGTCTATAAAGTGAATATCCTGTCCTCCAAGCCAGAAGGAAGCTTTGTTAAATACACTGCAACTGTCCTAGATCTCTATAAAAGAGGTGAGAGCATTTGTTATCATGAGCTGAAATGATTCCATTAAGATACAACGGGAGCAGCGAACCCTGTGGCTTTCCAGTTACTGTTGGGAGTCCCAACCCGCATCAAGCCAATGGCCAGATTTGTTTTTTTATTTGATTGATTAAATTTCTATACCGCCCTTCATCCAAGGACCACAGAGTGGTTTACAATATAAAAACACAAAACCACATGGCATAGTAACAACACCCTACCACCGTTTAAAAGGCCATAGATTGTTTAACTAGCCAAAGGAATTGTGGGAGTTGTCATCCAGTAATCTCAGGAACATGGGTGGCACTGTGGACTAAACCATAGAGCCTAGGGCTTGCCTATCAGAAGGTCGGCAGTTCAAATCCCCTCGCCGGGGTGACCTCCCGTTACTGGGTCCCTTCTCCTGCCAACCTAGCAGTTCGAAAGCACATCAAAGTGCAAGCAGATAAATAGGTACCGCTCCAGCGGGAAGGTAACCGACATTTCTGTGCGCTGCTCTGGTTCGCCAGAAGCGGCTTAGTCATTCATGCTGACCTGGAAGCTGTACTCCCTCGGCCAGTAAAGCGAGATGAGCACCGCAACTCCAGAGTCATCCGCGACTGGACTTAATGGTCAGGGGTCCTTTTACCTTTACTAATCTCAGGAAGACACCCCCCCAAAGTGTTCCATGAGGAGAGCATGAAGCCACATGGGAAACATTTTTCAGCCCAAGCACCACCTTCCCATCTGGGCAGCCTTCTGAGGGCTGCATGCCAGTGTTGGGCAGGGTCAGAGGCAAACATGGGCAGAACAACAAATATAAATTTTATCTTTGTGATTCTGTCTTGCAGAAATGACAGAACTACTAGCTGGCCTTTGGGCTCCTTCTAACCTCCTATTTTTACTCCAGGGGAGGCTTTTGCTCAGAAGAACTCAGAAGTCATCTTTATTAAAAAGAATTCATGTGTTGATGTTCAGCTTAATCCAGGAGAGAATTACCTGATCATGGGGAAAGAGGCCTTGAAGATAGGAGATGGTGCCAATGCCAAGTAAGTAAGCTTGGATTTACAGTGCATGATATATAAAGAGTACGTTCGGGGCTTTTTTAATTTAGAGAAAAGTTGAGGGTATCTTATGTAGGTGGGGGTGGGGAGAAACCTAAGTAGGGATCCCAATAAATAGCCCAATGAAGAGGGGGTGGGGAATGGAGTATTCAGGAAGAGAACAGGGTTAGCTGCTTAGAAACCTGAACAGGATACTCCATTCTACACATTAGGATTGTAGCAGCAATATTTGGGATGATGGGGAAGAGGTGAGGTGGTAATAGTGTTATTTTGGATATTACCCAAATGCATTCTTCACCTCTGCATTGCAAGAGAAAGAGTTGAACCCAATGTCAGACTATTTCTATTATTTTCAAAAGGTCTACAGTTCAGTACAGTACAGTTCAGTTGGCCACAGCCCAAAGTATTTCAGGGAGCAGTTGAAAGTTGGGTTGTTGTTTTTTTGGTAGACTGGGGTGAAGAGAGGAGGTGGAGAGAGCAACCATTCATTTCAATGGGTCTTCTCTGAGTAGAACTTAATTGGTGACAGCCTTTAAAATGTATAAAGTTAAATGTTCAATGGACATCTCTCCTTCAATAATGTATAGTACAGTTTTAGCACTGTGCCCTGAGCACTACCTACAGTAGAAAATAGACAGGCAGGTATTTATTTAGTTAGTTATGATAATATTTTTAGACTGCCTTTTGATGCAAAGAAGGCCCCCTACATGGTGTATGACCACCCTTGGAAACTAATGAAATTGCTAGAACAAATTAAGCATTAAAACAGAATGATTTTTTTGCACCTGCTGAGTATCTGAACACTCTTCAAAGACAGTCCCATGTAGTGCATCTTGCAGTAGTGTAAACTGTAAGACACACATCATTGGCCAGATCCATTAAATTTACTTTAGCAGTTTGCATTCCTTCCACTATTTCACATACTTTAAAATGCCCCTTTCCTTCTCCCTTTTTTGTAGATACCAGTATCCATTAGATGCCATGACCTGGATTGAATGGTGGCCTACTGACTCATCTTGTGCTTTGTGCCACGACTTTGTAGAATCAATGGAGGATTTTGTGGAAGATCTCTTTCTCAATGGTTGTTAAACTACTAAAAAACTTTTGTGAACAGTCTTCAGACTGATCAAAGCTTCCTGGGACATGTTTTTTCCTATGGTTCTTCCCAGCCTTTTGAACAAGGAGAGCTGTATCTGTCTACCTATAAAATAGCACTTATTTTTCTAGGAAGTATCTGAGAATCCAGTTTTTGTGTGTTTATAATACAATGAGCTTAATATAAGTGGGTGGGGGGGAAGGTGTTGCATGCTTCAGTGCTGTGGACAATGTATAATATCCAATACATAATGCATTGCCCAACATGGGACTTGTCCACACATCTGCTTGTCTCATGCTTGGACAGCATAGGTCTGAGTGGTTCTCCCCTTGCCCTGCTCCTTACATAGGGAAAAGCTGCTTTTTACCACTAAATCAGAGCAAACGACAATCTGGAGAAAACAAGGTTTGCCATTTGTTCCGACTGAGTGCTAAAGAGCAGTTTCTCAGGGGAAAGCAGTGGGACAAGAGAAAATGTGGGTGAGCCTAACAATCCTAATAATTATCCTAATAATTCACCAAGAGTCCATCTCTATTCCACATGTTTTCCTTCTGCATTCAAAAGTTATCACCATTCATATTTTGTATTTTGCTCTTTTGTTGTTGTTGCTAGGAATATGCATTGCAGCAGCTGTATGGAGACATTCTAAGTCATTGTTAGTGTGTAGAAAATAAATGGGACTTAAATCGTAACGATCTTGTCTCCTTGATTTCAATGGATCTAACCTCAGCTAAGCAGCAGAGCAACCCTAATTATAGAAAGCTGGTGTCATTTATGCCCTACTTAAGGTACCTTTTTGTTGGCTAAGTTCCACCAAGGTGCTAGATTATATGAGTGAGCTTAATGGCAATTGGTGTAGGTCTCTTGCCCTGTCCTGCCCCTGCTATACCCCCAGAATGCCTCTTTCAGGGGGACTTACACTGGTTTAAGTTCAGCTGGATAAGCCAGGGTGAGTGGCTTGCACCAGCCTATCTTCAGTTCAGCTGAGGTAAGTGATTTGCACCAGTGTAGCCCTGGCTGAGTTGGGGCTCAGTCAGGAAAGCCCAAGAACCGCCAACAATCCAAACTCACTTATCCCAGTGGATCTTGCTTTTGGACTGAGCTCCTGGTTGAGATCTAATCCTGTAAGACAGGGATGGAGAAGATTTGGTTCTCCAGATCCCAATTCCCAGCACCCCACCCAGCATAGGTAATGATCAGGGACTTATGGGAGATGGATTCCATCAATTACATGGGAGAACCAAAGTTTTCCCATCCTTGCTGCATGGTCTACAAACTATGGTTTCTAGATCAGGGCCAATAACCCAGCAAGTGCTCCAAGCTTCTTTGGTCAGATTTGTTTATATGGAAACAAGTAAATTTGAAAAGATTGCCCTCCCAAAACGCCTAATACTAGTCTTTGAAGGCTAAAGTGTGGCAAGCCACTTATTTCTCTCTGAGTGTTTTTTTTTTTTTTAATTGGCTATTAAACCAAGATTACCCTTCTGGAAATGAATTGGTTGGTTTCCTATCTAGCTTTGTGGAACCAGAAAAAAACCCCAGTGGACTATTAAATGGTTGACCGCATTCCATTTGGGCACTGTGAAGTAGAAAACTGTATGCACTTCAGGTTTTTACCAGGAAACTTCCCTCCTGGCAGATCATACTGTTGTGTGTCTTAATTTGTAGTGGCTAATCTGCTTGCTGTGTGACTAATGTGAGATGAATGAGGCAGCACAGCTCTGTGTGTGAGGCTCCACAGTCCCTATTCACAAATTGAGCTGGTGGCCCACACTAGCATAGGAACCAACTCCTAGGGGCTGAGGTCCCTTCAGCCCCCCCAATAAAATATTTGAGGGTGGCAGCCCCTCTCAAGTTGATGGGTATTGCCATTCAAATGGTGTGCATGCACTGCATCTTCAGACAGATTATGCAGGGCGGGGCTTACCTAGCTCCCAAATATTTTATTCAAGTTGGCACCCCTGCATACTAGTGTCTTGCAAGAGAACTTTCAGTGTGCTGCAATAAATAAAGAATGACCAAAGCATCCACTTCCTGCTGCAGATCTGCATGACTGATTGCATGGGTCTGCCTGCAGTAAGAACTGCATGTTTGATCGCTTGAGGTTTTCTGCCTGCTAGTCACCCTCCACAAGTTGCTGCATTTTTGCACGGGTTTAATAAATAAATAAATAATTGCCTTTCACATAAATCCCAAGGTGATCTATAATCACACAACTAATGGTTGGTTTTAAAACAATACAATTAAGCACCCAAGGCAGATACGGTACTTCCTTCCCCTCCACCAACCCAACTGGAAATGCTTGAAGAGACTCCTTGCACAAGTGTGATACAGACACGACCCTTTTTTTAAAAAAATGTAACTATTGAAGAAGTCACATAACCATCTCCCCCTTGCGGGGTATCATTGCTAACTTCTCATACATAATTTCTAGTCTTCAAAAGACCAAAATAATATCAAAGTTGGTGGGTGGTGAAATAAAAAGATTTCCAGATTACGTTTGCTCATTAATGGCCCTTCTGATCCTCCATAAACTCATGATGGGCAGTTGGCTTTACCCTAATAATAATAATTTATTATTTATACCCCGCCCATCTGGCTGAGTTTCCTCAGCCACTCTGAGCGGCTTCCAATCAAGTGTTAAAAACAGTACAGCATTAAATATTAAAAACTTCCCTAAACAGGGCTGCCTTCAGATTTCTTTTAAAGATAGGATAGCTGCTTATTTCCTTCACATCTGAAGGGAGTGCATTCCACAGACTGGGTGCCACTACCGAGAAGGCCCTTTGTCTGGTTCTCTGTAACCTCACTTCTCGCAATGCGGGAACCGCCAGAAGGCCCTCGGCGCTGGATCTCAGTGTCTGGGCCGGACAATGGGGATAGAGACGCTCCTTTAGGTATACAGGACCAAGGCTGTTTAGGGCTTTAAAGGTGAGCACCAACACTTTGAAGCGTGCGGCTCTTGCGGGAGGAAAGCCAATAGGCTTGCTTTCGCTGAAGCCAGGAGGGCAAGCGGGATCGGTGCGCACCGATCCCGCTTGCTCTCCTGGCTTCAGCGGTAGCCCCGCAAAGCCTCCTGAGCGAATGGGGGTGGAGACAATAAGAAGCACCAATTGTGTAGACTGAGCATTTACAACTGACATTTTCCCAAGACACATGGAAGTGGTTCTGGGTGTGATTCTCAAGGTACCTAACTAAGAGCAACAGCAACACTTAGCATTCACAGAACATATCTCAACTGTTCAATGTGCTTTGCATACATTAGCTTGGCAATACTTACAACAGCCCTGTAAGGTAGGCTGGCACAGCCCTTACAACAGCCCTGTAAGGTAGGCTGGCATTCAATGGGCACAGGCAAAGTAAATCAGTACTACTGACTCTGGGCAGTAAAGGCTTCAAAACCTAGTAGTGAGGAGCAGGAGCAAGGGAAAGGGCAGTGGTAGCTAGTGAAAGTTCCCAGGCTCAGTGTCTGGCATGTCTCGGAAGGGCTGGGGGTACCCCTCATCTGAAATCCTGGAGAGCCACTACCAGTCATGCAGACAATACTCAGCTAGTGGACCCGTGCTCTGATTAAGGCAGCTTCCTAAGTTCATGTGTCTTAAAGGAAAGACTGTTGGCATCCAGCGGTCTTGAGAGATCATGGTTTACACTTCTGGGGAGAAGCCAAGCTGCTGCATTAGCAGCACCAAAGTGACCTCTATAGGGCACAAGCACGGGCAGTGTGTATGGGGGCTGCCCAGATGACAAGACTCCCTCTCAGCCTTGCTGATGTGGTTTAAAGGAAAGCAGAGCAATATGCTTGGCACCAGCTTGGCTGCAGGAGTTGCCAGAAGGCGGAGTACAAGGCACCATCCAGCTGTCTTAGGTTCTACGTTCCAGATATGCACTGGGTTTACTCCTTAGCCTTTTCTTCTCCCAATGATATCCCACAAGGCAGCAGAGCTTTAGGAGCAGAGTTGTCCTCCAAGAAGGGATACCTTCCCAAGTTGATGAGCCCCATCTGCCCATGCAGAAACCTCTTTCTTGACTGCTGGACCCACTATTGGTCTCACCTTTTCAGTCCACCAGAACCTGTCTTTGCATGCAGAGAAGACCCTAATTGACCGAGGGTTTGAGACCCATCAGCTACTTTCAGCAGGTTTAACTGGCCAATCAAAGCCATTCCTGGGTTGTGGTTGTTGCCGCATGCTGACAGCTTCTAGGAGCCCCAGGTCCCAGGTGCAAATCCTGGGCATTGTAAGGATTACGTAGCAGGCAGTTGCGGCCGATGCTCGTTAGGACTGGTGGGGCAGAAGGCAGGGAGGGCAACAGTAGGTGGTATCAGTCAATGACAGGATGGACTAATCATAGCCTTGCCCTTATTCTCCTTCCTGCCTAGTTCTGCAAGGGCAACCCTGAGACTAAGGAGGGGGAACCTGATAGCCAGGGTCACACCCCTGGAATGGTTATAAGTAAAAAGGCAGTCAGGTGGGCAGACTGAGGTTGGTGGGCTGTGTATCACTTGCCAGCCTCTGTTTGAACAAGAGATTTGTAATAGCCTCGGTGTACAAGTAGGAATGTTACAAGTGTGTTCCTATTTTCAAATATTATAAGCTCCTTCTGATGATCAGTTGATTCAACATTCATCCTGCTTTGCTTACTGATGTGGGGAATTAGATTGTAGCAGGTCTTTGTTGAGCATTTATTCTGATCTTCAATGCAGTTCCCCATCACTTTTCTAACCACACAAAGTATTTTTTTTTTTTAAAAAGTGGGTTTCCTGCAGTAGGGCCAAGGATGGGGGATAAATTTGATTCAGTTTGCACTTCAACTCACCAGATTTGTCAACCGAAACCCAGCCACCCTTTAAAATTCATGCCTCTCTGAATTTTTCAGTGCAGTTATCTAGCCAAGTAATGTGTACAAAACTGCACATACTAGGGTAAAGTGCATATAGAAATGTATATATTAGTGAAAATAACATGCAAAAATACATTATATTAGTGAAAAATGCTTGGCAGAAAATGTCTATACAGTGGTACCTCAGGTTAAGTACTTAATTCATTCCGGAGGTCCGTTCTTAACCTGAAACTGTTCTTAACCTGAAGCACCACTTTAGCTAATGGGGCCTCCTGCTGCCACCGCACCACCGGAGCACGATTTCTGTTCTCATCCTAAAGCAAAGTTCTTAACCCAAGGTACTATTTCTAGGTTAGCAGAGTCTGTAACCTGAAGCGTATGCAACCTGAAGCATATGTAACCTGTATTGGGAAAAACTGCGTATAAAAATGTAGAAAGCAGGCAAAATTCGCACATAAATGCTGACAAATTTCCACAAGGATTTTTTTTAAAAAATCACATGTGGAGACTGGAAAAATGAGAAACTGAGAGAAACCAAAAAATATTCATTTTTTCTTCACCTATTTCTATACATAGTTCTCCCCCCCCCATTTGAACAACCCTCAGAACAACACTGTGATGTAGGCTAGGCTAAGAGTGATTGTTCCAAGCTCACCCAGTGAGCTTCATGAGCAAATGGGGATTCAAACCCTGGTCTTCCATGTCTTAGTGCAACACCTTAACCACTTAAACCACACTGGTTTAAATAGGGTAACAAGTGTGATTTTATCCACTTTAATTCCACAAACCTAAATTCTCAGTATGGTCTTGGATCTCTTCTGCAAAACTCTTGACAGTCTGGATGCACTATAGATAGTGTATCAAAACCATTTCCCATGTTTCAGCCTTTACTGCCATCACTTCCGAAAGAAAAACAGAAAGAAAAAGTGACAGCAGTGAATCAAATGTTAACTTTTTGGTGCTTTCCGCTTATTTCCTCTGGTAAATCCCCTGAACCCATCCTCTGACGAGCTCAGATAATATCTAAAAACAGGATGTGGCTGGCACAGAAATAGAGGCTCAACCCTTCGATTCCAGGCTAAAATAGCATGCCCTAGGCAAACAGCCTTCCAGATGTGTTGGGACTACAACTCCCATCATCCCTAGCTAAGAGGACCAGTGGTCAGGGATAATGGGAGTTGTAGTCCCAAAACATCTGGAGGGCCGAGTTTGCCTATGCCTGCCCTAGGGCCATTCAGAGGGACGTGTTTTGCAATTTGGAAGCATCCTGCAACTGAAGGAGATAGACTGTGTACAGTTCCATGCAAAATTACTCTGTACAGTTCTGGTCACCTCACTTTGAGAAGGATATCGTCATTCAAAAAGGTTCTGAAATGTTCACAGGAATGCAGTGACTCCCCTATGAATGAAGGCTGCAGCATTTGGGACGTTTTAAGTTTAGAGGAAAGGGGAGCAAGTGGTAACATGACAGTTTCCCACAGGCATCTATCTGGCCGACAATTGTGAGAAGAGAATGCTGGACTAGTTCTGATCTAGCAGACTATTCTCATGTGTTTATGACTGCAGGACCCACATTGCTTAGATGAGGCTGGCCAGTGCAACTAGCGGCTAGCCACTTACGGGCTTCAGTTTCGTCTTAAGTCTTTGATTTGATAAACAGATAGAGACTTGGGCTTCAATCGCTCCACACAAGTATTGGCAAGAGATTATTTATTTTAATTAAAGCCTTAGCCTAGAGTGGGTTGAAACAGCCACCCTTCCATAAAACAGGGGTACATGTTACCCCACTTTTTTACTCCATTTCTATATGACCCTCCAAGGGCTTTCCCCCCTACAATTCCTGACTGTCACCTTTTGATATTGTTCTATGCAGATGAAATGTCCATTGTTTTCCACTTCTGTGACAGGCAGGAGGCAACTTCTCAGAGACCTTGGAGAAGCCAGTGTGGTGTAGTGGTCAAAGTGATGGAGTAGGACCTGGGAGAGCAGGATTTGAACGTCACACTCAGCTATGAAGCTCATTGGTTGAGCTTGGACCAGTCGCTGCCTGGCAGCCTAACCAACCTGACAGGGTTGTGGGGATTAAATTAAGGGGGAGGGGGAAGCTAGGCACACCACCTTGAACTCTTTGGATTAAAGGGTGGGCTGTATGGCAATGCGATGGAAAAAGCAGTAGAAACATCCCCAAAAGCTTACAATCACTATATTTGGGTTAGGTTCTCCTCCCCAAAAGCTCAACAATTTGGGTTTGTTCCCCCAAAAAGCTGAATAATTTTGGTGCTTTCCTAAAAAGAGCCCAACAACTTTGCTATTTTGAAAGACCTCTCTCACTCTTCCATCCAGGCAAGCAGGGAGCATGACCAGAGTTCAAGGAAACATCCAAGCCTGCCAAGAAACACTCAAGGAGGGTGCATAGCAGAACTAGGAATGGGGGGCTGGGAAAGTAGTGCAGCCTGAGGTAAATTCCAAGGGGCAAATAGAGAGCCTGGGGGTGGAGGGTGGGGGCGGAGGCTCCCTGTCCCATTGACTAGACGGAGCTATAATCTGATCCAGTGAGGCTCATTTTATCATAATGCTTTTCATTAAAATAAAATATTGTTGTTGTCGTTGCTGTTGTTGTTGTTTAGTCATTTAGTCGTGTCCGATTCTTCATGACCCCATGGACCAGAGCACGCCAGGCACTCCTGTCTTCCACTGCCTCCCGCAGTTTGGTCAAACGCATGTTGGTAGCTTTGAGAACACTGTCCAACCATCTCGCCCTCTGTCGTCTCCTTCTCCTTGTGCCCTCCATCTTCCCCAACATCAGGGTCTTTTCCAGGGAGTCTTCTCTTCTCATGAGGTGGCCAAAGTCTTGGAGCCTCAGCTTCAGGATCTGTCCTTCCAGTGAGCGCTTAGGGCTGACTTCCTTAAGAATGGATACGTTTGATCTTCTTGCAGTCCATGGGACTCTCAAGAGTCTCCTCCAGCACCATAATTCGAAAGCATCAATTCTTTGGTGATCAGCCTTCTTTATGGTCCAGCTCTCACTTCCATACACCACTACTGGGGAAACCATAGCTTTAACTATAAGGACCTTTGTTGGCAAGGTGATGTCTCTGCTTTTTAAGATGAGATATTAAGAGACAGTTATTGCAGCTACTCTATGAAACTTTCCCTGTCTTAATGAATTGGCGATAACCAAGAGGACCAGCCTCTTTTTCCCTTCCCTCCTCCATTTCCTCCACAATTAAATGGCTTTGAACTCAGAGTTAGCATTGGAAAGATCCCAAGAACACCTGCTAAAAAATCAGAGGCAAATCTAACCTCCTGGGTCCTTATCACTGAAATCCCAGAGCCTTGTGGCCAACGGGACAGGGAACGAGACCTGATTGCCTGGGATTTGTCTCACTTGGCTCAAGGTGGATTATCAGGCAGCTGCAATCCGAAAGGCCTTCTTGGGCTAATTAGACAAAATAAACTGATATGTTTTCTGTTCTAGATATGAGAAAGCTTGAAACGATAAAGGAAAGAGAGCAAAGGGGGAAGAGAACAGGACAGATGGCACACCAAACAGTGATAATATAAAAATGAAGAGACAATTACCTCTTAGTGTACATGGTGCATTTTCTTAGTATCATGCAGATACCTTAACCTCCACCTGCATCCAGAACAGATGGATCCTGAACCATTGGAGCCTCTGTAAATCAAAGGTTTTCGCAGGGTAGGGTTTTAGGGCAGATGTCCAAGCCCTGAAACTGCAGACTGAGCAGGAGAGAGGTTTACTAGTACCACATTTTGAAGCAAGTGAAGTGATACCTATGAGCACGTAAAAGACCTCCCCCATAAGGCCATTAATTGTGAGGGTATAACATTTCCTAACCACTGCTACAACACATGCATTTAGAGAATGTGATATAAGGATAAGGTACATCTAATCCCTACTCAGAGAGTAATTGGGCTAATGAGGCAAAGTCAGTCATGCCCATCAATTTCAATCTGCCTATTCTGAGTAGGACAAACATTGGAAACAACCGTGTAGTCTACAGACTGTAGGGCAGTAGAGGGCAACTCAGGCTCAGGGAGCAAAAGGGGTTCCCAGGCCTCTCTGTTTGGCCCTTGGAAGTGTCCCCAAAGGAGGACCCCTCACTGGTCCTCCTTCATACCCTCCTTGAGTGTTTTTGCCTGGCTGGAATATGCCCTGGAACTCTGATCATGCCTTTCGCTTGCCTGGATTGAGGATGGAGAGGAGTGCATATGTAGAAACTAGCTTACTGTACAAAGGAAAATAAATAAAATTTCTTCACCACAGCTTGCCACTGGTTTGTGGACCACAAAGGCTTACCCAGAAGGAAATGTGGCCCTTGCAGTGGTGTAGCGTGGGTTGTCAGCACCCGGGGCAAGGCAAGTAATTTGCACCCCCTAACCCGTGGATTTGCGCCCCCAACCCTAACTCCCAGATGTTGCGCCCGGTGCGCCCGGCTCCCCCTGCACCCCCACGCTATGCCACTGGGCCCTTGGGCTGAAAGGGGTTCCCTGCACCAGCTATACAGAATTGAATCCCAAATAATTACAACACTAGCAACTCATGCTAATACTATTTTAATGAGGCATCTCCAAAAGCCAAAAGGGGTCAGTGGTTTTTCAGTCAAAGAAGAACTGCAACCACTTCTAAACTTCTATTGCAACAGCTGTAGGAGGGATTTTCCAGATCAAAGAGCCCTTGATGGCCATCTATCTTGATGGCCCTCACATCTTCCTGTTGAACCCCCTCCATTGCTCTGTCCATTTATACATGGGGAGAAAAATGGAAAGCCTTTCAGATTGTGATAAAAGCCTGATTTCAAAAGAACCAAGCAACTTTCTCCTTGATTCATCCTTATCCTCTGTGTTTTCCAGGGGAATTTGAATCCTGGCCAGTGATTTCCTGTTACAGCCACCTCTTCAAAAGTTCTTGTCATGCTCTCTCTCTCTCTCGCCCCCCCCCCATGTTAAGGGCAAGTTTGAATGAAACAGATCGTTAGCAGCAGATGACAATGGTGCCAGGCGATGGGGTTTTTGGCACTGCAGCAGGAAGTGGCATGCCTGTGTGCTTAAGTTAAAAAAAGAAGAAGCTTTCTGCACATCGCTGCAGATGGCAGAGAGAAGCAGCAGCAGCATTTCTGGCAGGGCTGCTGCCAGCTCCTCTTCCAATACAACTAAGTCGCCCTCTGGGTATCCTCTGAGCATCTGCAAGGATGCTCCTGACTCCAAATATCTTTGCAGCTGGTACTTGAATCTGCTGAAGGATGCCCTGCAAACCCTCTGCGGACATCACTATTGCTTGGTCTGGAATTGTACGGTGAGAGCTCCTTTAAAAACAAAAACAAAAAACATAGGAAGGAGTCTTGTGGCATGAGAGGGAGAACGGAAAGGGCAGCATGAAAATTCAGCTGCGAAGCAGAAAGGAGGAGGCTTGGGTGCAAGTGGAAAGATGCATAGTATAGGAGAGGCACCCTGGCTGTCAAGATGCATGGACCTTCCAGCCAGGCATTCAGAGCACATAGAGATGGCCAGGCTATTTGGCCATCCAGCTCAGTGCTGTAGGGGAGGACCATAGCTCAGTGTCAGAGAATATGCTTGGCATGCAGAAGGTCCTAGGTTCAATCCCTGTCTTCTCCAGGCAGGCCTGGGAAAGATTTCCTGTTTGAAATCCTGGAGAACTTGTTGCCAGTCAGTATAGACAATGCTGAACTACTGTATGGATGAATGAACCTGTCCGTTTCAGTTTTTGTCCGTTTCTCATTTTTTCAGTCACAGTTATCCAGATCTCCACAGAGGTCTGTATTATTATTATTATTATTATTATTATTATTATTATTATTATTATTATTACTCAGCATCTGAGTGCAAATTTCTCCAGAGATACACATTTTTGTAAGTAGTTTTGACTCATTCCCATTTTTGCAAGCAATTTTGCCCTTTTTAATGCATTTTGTGCCTTGTTTTCACTGGTATATGCAATTTTATATACACTTCTAATATGTAGGTTTTCCCCAAACACACCTTGGTTGATTGGGGAATTGCATTGCCAAATTCAGATAAGTGTGGCTTTCAAAGGATAGCTGTGTTTTGGTTTGCAAAACAAAACAAAACAAAACCATCAAAATTAATCTGCATTTAGTGCAAATTTATCCCAATACAGTGGTACCTCGGGTTACATACGCTTCAGGTTACATACGCTTCAGGTTACAGACTCCACTAACCCAGAAATAGTACCTCGGGTTAAGAACTTTGCTTCAGGATGAGAACAGAAATCATGCTCCAGTGGCACGGCAGCAGCGGGAGGCCCCATTAGCTAAAGTGGTGCTTCAGATTAAGAACAGTTTCAGGTTAAGAATGGACCTCTGGAACGAATTAGGTACGTAACCAGAGGTACCACTATATATACATACATCCCCCCCCAGATATTCATAAGGCTCTACCCAAATATTATGATTTTTTTTGGTATGTTATTTTCAGTAATGTATGCATTTCTTACGCATACTTTCCACACATTTTTGTACACATTACTTGTCTGGAGAACGGCATTGCAAAACTCAGAGAAGGCTAAAGTTGATAGGATGTCTGTTTTCCTATTTACATACTGTTTTGCAAAGTGTGAATTAGGTAGGTGCTTTGTTTAGTGTGAACTAAATTAAATTTCTCCTCCAATCCTAGCCTTAATCAAACCTCCATGAACCCTCTAATTGGGTTCTCTCCCCAGCTAAAGAAACTATGCAGTAGAAGTAGGCAACAGTCAACCTGGCACCCTGAACTACAGTTTGCATCAATCACAGCCAGGGCAAGGCTGCCTATCCTTGTTACCAGGTAACTTGGTCTTCAACAGGTGGAAATTAAGAGTCACCTGAAACCCTTTGATTAATCCCCCCCCCCCCGAAACAATAACAACCATGTTTGTCAGAGTTGTAAGGAGGTAGATCCTGGCAGCACAAAGGAAGAAAGTTTACTATTAGTAGGAAAGGTATGTCTGGTCTTCATTCATCTGGATTTAAACATTTCTCAGAAGCTATATATCTGTTTGTTAGAATAAAATGCAAAGCATTCTTAATTTCTGGAATTAGGAACTCAGAGGAAACCAAGAACATCTGGGCAAAACGCTATGCTGCTCATAGATCCATTCATTTTACTTTCTGTTTATTGTTCTGGACCTGATCTTTTAGGGCTTTGGGATTTTGAATCTGGGGAGCAGGGAGTATGGATGTGGATGTTCATCACCTAATCCCAGGAAATAAAAGTTATTTTTGTCCTAGCATCAAGGAAGGCCAGGCATTAGATCAGCAATTCAGGGGTGAAACAACATAGCCATGTAGTACAGTCCTTCTGTCCCTGGGTTACTTCTAAGGCTGGACAAATATGTCAATTTCTCTAAATTTTTCATTTTCTTCCAGTCTTGAGTTTAGTTCTCCACATTTTCACGCCAGTCTGTGAATTCTTATTTTTTTAGCCACAAAATTCAGAGAAGTGCAATTTTTTAGTTCACATACTATTTATGTATTTATTACATTTATAGCCACCCTTTTCTCCAAGGAGCTCAGTGTGGCATACTTGGTTCCTCCTAGTTCCTATCTATCCTCACAATAACCCTGTGAGGTAGGCTAGGCTGAGAGGCAGTGACTGCCTCAAGTGAACTTGAACTTGGTTGAGGGGGGAGTTGAAGCCTGGTCTCCCAGGACTTGGTCCAACACATCATCATCGTCACCATTGATTTACTAATCCCCTTCTAAACAGCCATCTCAAGGTGATTTACAGAGAAGATAATTTTTAAAATATTAAAAACACAAGAGCAACAAATACATTTAAAACAATAGTAAATCCATAACAAGTGGACACTTGTGGTAAAGATCTACTTCACTTGTGGTAAAGATCTACTTAATCCAGCTGGGAAAACCTATTAGAACAAAAATTTCTGCAATTCCCCACCACCCCCAGGAAGTGCAGAAAGCAGGTGCCTGTTGTATCTTTATAAGAATGCTATCCAACAGAACAGAGACGCGGGTGGCGCTGTGGGTTAAACCACAAAGCCTAGGGGTTGCTGATCAGAAGGTCGGCGGTTCGAATCCCTGCGATGGGGTGAGCTCCCGTGGCTTGGTCCCTGCTCCTGCCAACCTGGCAGTTTGAAAGCACGTCAAAGTGCAAGTAGATAAATAGGTACCGCTCCAGCGGGAAGGTAAATGGTGTTTCCATGTGCTGCTCTAGTTCACCAGAAGTGGCTTAGTCATGCTGGCCACATGACTCAGAAGCTGTACGCCGGCTCCCTCGGCCAGTAAGGCGAGATGAGCTCCACAACCCCAGAGTTGGCCATGACTGGACCTAATGAGCAGGGGTCCCTTTACCTTTATTCAACAGAACAGGGTCAGCTACATTAACCATTACACCACATAGATTCACCTTTAAGTGTGAACCGGATCAAATTTTCCACCCACCCCATGCCGCTTCAGAAGGAAAATGTGTGTGTGGTGGGTGGGTGAAGGTTGGCTTGAAGGTACAAGTGTGTATGAAGCCTTATTGTGGAATCCCTTGCCAGAAAGAAAGGGGCTCGCCTAACCTTCTCGCTGGTCCATTTCACACGTGTACTGAACTATGCATTCACAAATTGCACACATATTGGCTTTGTTCATAAATTCACCTAGAGCTGGGAAAAGGTTCAGAAAAGGGCAACCAAAATGATCGAGGGTGTGGAGCAACTCCCCTGTGACGAAAGCTTGCACGATTTGGAGATTTCAAGTTCAGAGAAAATGCAAGTAAGAGGTGACATGACAGAAGGTCATAAAATTATGCCTGGCACAGAGGAGAGTTTTTCCTTCCCTCTCTCATAGGACTAGAACTCATGGGCATCCAACGAAGCTGAATGTTGGAAGACTCAGGGCAGAGAAAAGGACTTCTTCACATAGCACATAGTTAAACTATGGATCTCACCCCTCCAAGGAGGCAGTGATGGTTGCCAGCTTAGATGGGTTTGAAAGACGAATGCATAAATTCCTGGAGGATAAGGTTATCAATGGCTTCCAGCCAAAATGGCTATGCTTAGCCTCCACTCTCTTTTTTTCCTTTTCCCATTTTTTAAAAATTAATTTTCCAAAATTCTAAACTAACAAACAAACATAGATCATAACTGTACTTAATCCAACCTTACTAACATTGTTAAGTGACTTCCTCAAATTCCCTTGACTGAATTTCAATATATATCATTGTAAGGGTTTTCCGAAACAGAATCTCATAAAATTTACTTAATCCTGTTAACATCTTTGTTTCTTTTCATCTTTGCTTTAAACATAATAGTCTATAACTTCACATATTTAAATCCATAGCCTATCTATTTTTTTGCAAGTATTTCTGATTAATTTATCTTAGCATATTTAAGTAAATAATCTTTGAAGTTCTTCCATTCTTCCTGGTGCTCCTCCTCCTTCTGGTCACGGACTCTTCCAGTTAGGTCGGCTAGCTCCAAAAAGTCCATCATCTTCATCTGCCTTTCCTCCACTGTTGGTACTTCTTGTGTTTTCCAATTCTTGGCCAGTAAAATTCGAGCTGCAGTTGAGGTATACAAAAACAATCTAACAGCTTTTTTGGGCAATTCCGAACCTGTTATTCCAAGAAGAAAGGCCTCTGGTTTCCTAACAAATGTATATTTCAACATTTTTTCCAATTCATTATAAATCTTCCCCCAGAAGTCTTTCACCTTGGGACAGGTCCACCACATATGGTAAAAGGTACCCTCCTTTTCTTTACATTTCCAGCATAGATTATCACTGTTGTGATAAATCTTTTCTAACTTTACAGGGGTTAAGGACCATCTATACATCATTTTCGTAATAGTTTCCTTTAACACCGTACATGCAGTGAACCTGACCCCTTTCCTCCACAACCTTTCCCAATCCTCAAACATTATGTTATGTCCCACATCTCTTGCCCAATCTATCATCACAGATTTAACTTGTTCATCCTTTGTATGCCACTCCAACAATAAATTATACATTTTAAACAAATTTTTAACTTTAGAATCTAACAACTCCGTTTCCAGTTTGGTTTTTCCCAATGAAAAAACCATTTTTCTTATCTAATTTATTAGCCTCCACTCTCAGAGGCAGGAACGCTTCTGGAAACCCAAGGAGGGCAGAGTGGCAAGGAGAGCCAGTGTGGTGTAGTGGTTAAGAGCGGTAGACTCGTAATCTGGTGAACTGGGTTCGCTTCCCTGCTCCTCCACATGCAGCTGCTGGGTGACTTTGGGCCAGTCACACTTCTTTGAAGTCTCTCAGCCCCACTCACCTCACAGAGTGTTTGTTGTGGGAGAGGAAGGGAAAGGAGAATGTTAGCTGCTTTGAGACTCCTTTGGGTAGTGATAAAGCAGGATATCAAATCAAAATCCAAACTCTTCTGCTCTTGTGCATGGGTCGTGGTTTGAGGGTTTCCCAGAGGCATCTTGTTGGTCACTGTGAGAATGAGATACTGGACTAGATGAGCCATTGGTCTCATTCAGCCAACCCTTCTTATGTGGAGGTCAGGGTTTGGCCAGTGGTGTGATTCCACTCCCCCCCCCCCGCTGATTTGCCATCTTTCTATGTGTGTGGATAATTGTGACACAGGGACCTCATCTGCAGCTTGCTTCAGAATGCTTTGCATCTAATATTACCTACTGCAATTAGTCAGAGTGGAGAATGTTGACGACAGCAGGCCTTGCTCAAATGTCTGGCTTGGCTAAGGCACTGGACTTAGCTTTGCATTAACTGTCATTTTCTTCCAAAAATATAAACAGGCTTTTAAGCCGACTGGAAAATTACCTTAACTTTACAATCCGCAGACAAAGGTAGATGTGTTCTAGCTGAACTCTCTCTCTCTCTCGCTCTCTCGCTCACTGTGTTTTTCTCTTTTTTAATGGAGTGGAGTCAACATTTATTTTCAGTTCTGTTTCCAAGCAATGGTTAAGTTCTCTATACCTTTCCAGAACAATTTATGACATCAAATACACACTGCATCCAAGTGGCTCTTTAGCCTGAAAGCGACATGCATGTAAGAACATCCAGCCTGCAATTAAGTTCGTTGTAAACAGCCTGAATTGTGTATTAAATTGGAGCATGTGGGTGTGGGAGGAATCCAACCGTAGACTCAGAGTACAGATGAGCTTTGCTTTACTGGAACTCATGTATGTTTCAAAGAAAGATGCTATTTGTTGCCTGTTGAAAGCCTGTTTCCTGGGAATAAATAAGGAGCAAAGACCAGACATAATATTTGTAGATCCACGGGGGCCATTTAAGAACATAAGAATATATCTGCTAATCATATTACATATCCCAACCAAGTATGCCACATAACCCCTTATATCCTACAAGACAAGACGAAACAGTGGGTACACCTGGAGAAAGACATAATCGAAAATACCCCCACCACAGCATACCCATTCCTCCCAAAGAAACTAAGGGAAATCCCCACAACACTAAACAGGTTCACAGAGAACATGTTTAAAGCATGGAAGGAAGAAGCAGGCAAACTGTCCCCAACCCCATCCTCACTAATCCCCTGGCACACCACCCATTATTCCACCACACAGCACAAAAACTCCAGATAAAAACCTGGCAACCCAAAGGCTTATATCACCTAGCAGACTTCTACAAAAATAACAAACCCATATCAACACAAGAAATACAAGAGAAACTAGGGGACACCCAAATACCATGGCTTAACACACCACCAATTACATGCCGTCTTAAACAATCCAGTAGTAAAATCAGCAGCAACTAGGCCCTTGACCACCTTCGAAAACCTCCTCCTAACAACAAGGGACATGGCAAAGGGATGATATCCACAATACAGTGGTACCTCGGGTTACAGACGCTTCAGGTTACAGACTCCACTAACCCAGAAATATTACCTTGGGTTAAGAACTTTACTTCAGGATGAGAACAGAAATTGCGTGCTGGCAGCGCAGCAGCAGCGGGAGGCCCCATTAGCTAAAGTGGTACCTCAGGTTAAGAACAGTTTCAGGTTAAGAACGGACCTCCCTCCACAACGAATTAAGTTCCGAGGTACCACTGTATACAAAATACTGCTCCAAAATCCCACAACCCTCCTTGACATAATGAAAAAACAATGGGAGCATGACATAGGCTATGAGATTAACCCCACCCAATGGACCAGAATGTGGTCTAAACCTCCCTTTAAATCCATATCAACGAAAAGAAAATAACTTACTCTGAAACTCACTTACAGGTGGTAACTAATACCATGGAAACTAGTGCTAATATGCCCAGGAACCTCACCAAAATGCTGGAGAGGATGCATCTCCACAGGCACATACCTCCACATGTGGTGGGAATGTCCCAAAATCCAACTCTTCTGGACAACAATCATACAAGAAATATTCAAAATAACTAAGCAAGTATTAGAAGTTACCCCAGAACTGACCCTACTAAACATCTTCCAATATAATAATGCCCACTCACATTAGAGAATGCATAACCCACCTATTCTCAGCAGCCAGAAGCATCATAGCCAGACGCTGGAGAGACCTGTCAGGAGTAAACATGGATCAATTGTATCAAATAGTATGGGAAACAGCCATGCTAGAAAAACTAACCAATAAACTGAAACTGACACGGTGACAATAGAAGAGGATGCCTTCACCCAAGTATGGTTCCCCTTTATCACATACACAGCCCAACAAGACAACAAGAATCTTCCAACAGCATATGAATCAATCTGGCTAACCTGATTGAAAAATACACACATGCACACACCCGACTCACACACAAAAACAAGTCTCACTACCGCCAACCAAAGACAACCAACCACACCCTAAGCCACTCCCAGCATCTCTCACCACCAAGGAAATACAACAAGTGAATAGTAAGAGAACCCACACAAGTGACACTGACACAAAACCCCACACATACACTAAGTAGAAGAATAGAAGAATAACCACCTGACCCCACCCCACTCACCATTCCCCACTCCCCTCTTCCCCCTCTCTTCTTCCCAACCTAATACAGCATGCAACACTAATGGCACACAACAAATGAAACTGATCTGTAGAAAACAAAACTTGAAAAAAGAGATAATGCATGTAGTTTTCTAAACTAAGAAATATTTAATAAAAATATATTTTAAAAAGAAGATACCTGCTAGAAAAGGCCAAAGGTCCAGCCAATACAGCGTCCTGTTTGTTCACAGCAGCCAATCAGATACATCTGGCCCCAGTCTTCTCTCATGGTTGGCTCCAGCAACTTGTATTTAATGCCTCTGAACCTGGAGGTTCCATATAGCCACCATGACCAACTTTTACCTATTGCCTATGAGCAAGAACAAGTTCCAAGGGGGAATCTCAGTACGTGTCTTCATTTTCCTGCCAAAGAGAAAAGGGAGCAAAGAAACCAACTCTGTATGTGTGTTCACAGTAAAAGTTAGCTTCAGGTAGCCTCTAGTCCTCATGAAGTTACTGAGACACCACCATCTTCAGTTTTGCACAAGTGTTTAAAAATATTTCCATTAGAGAGAGAGATGATTTGGTCTTTCAGAGGGGAAAATAGGATCAATTGAAGAAAGGGCAGATGAATTAAGAAAGATAAAATGTGTATCTAATGAATTGTGCTATTTGTTTTGATAATAGGTTATAGAAAACAATGTACACTCTCAAGGAAAAATTAATATTATTATGTAGTAGATCTAATATTGTATTAAATAGAAGATTCTTAATCATACTTGTAGAATACATTGTGTTTTACACAAATGTAACCTGAATCCTGAAATACTGTTCATGTGGGAAATGTGGGTAATTTGTGTTTATATTTATACCCTGGTCAATATTACTTTTGTAATACAATTTAGTGTGGAAAACAAAAATAAAAAATATGAAGGGAGTGATGATAAGTGCTAAGGATATATATTTTAAGGGAGGCATACAGGAGCAAGGCCCATGAAATGTGACACAAAACCATTCTAAACCCCCCCATCTGCACACAAGAACTTCCAAACAGGTGGGTGACAGGTGTAATCTCAGAAATAGGCTTTCCCTTTGTTCTTTTTCTCACATAAGAAGCAATACATTTTCTGTGACGATGCCTCTCCCTAAGATGCACATAGCCTAAGAAATGAAGAAGCATTGGCTTTATTCTTCTGCACACTTATGCCTATCCCTGTTTACTTTCAAGCTTTTAGTGATGCTGCCACAAACAAGGAGATTCACCTTGCATTGTGGGATAATAATAATAATAATAATAATAATAATAATAATAATAATAATTCATACCCCGCCCATCTGGCTGGGTTTCCCCAGCCACTCTGGGTGGCTTCCAACAGAATATTAAAATACAATAGTCTATTAAACATTAAAAGCTTCCCTAAACAGGGCTGCCTTCAGATGTCTTCTAAAAGTCTGGTACTGTAGTTGTTTTTCTCTTTGACATCTGGTGGGAGGGCATTCCACAGGGCGGATGCCACCACTGAGAAGGCCCTCTGCCTGGTTCCCTGTAACTTGGCTTCTCGCAGCGAGGGACCCGCCAGAAGGCCCTCGGTGCTGGACCTCTGTGTCTGGGCTGAACATTGGGGATGGAGACACTCCATCAGGTGTACTTGACCAAGACCATTTAGCACTTTAAATGTCAGCACCAACACATTGAATTGAGCTCGGAAACGTACTGGGAGTCAATGTAAGTCTTTCAAGACTGGTGTTATGTTGTCTCAGCACCCCACATAGACCGCACTGCAGTAGTCCAAGCGAGAGATAACCAGAGCATGCACCACTCTGGTGAGACAGTCCGTGGGCAGATAGGGTCTCAGCCTGCATACCAGGTGGGGTGCCTCAGGGTTCTGTCCTCTCCCCCATGCTTTTTAACATCTGCATGCAGCTGCTGGGAGAGATCATCAGGGGGTTTGGGCTGGGTGTTCATCAATATGCAGATGATACCCAGCTCTACCTCTCTTTCAAATCAGAACCAGTGAAGGCGGTGAAGGAGCTGTGTGAGTGTCTGGAGGTGCTTGGAGGATGGAGGGTGGCTAATAGATTGAGGTTGAATCTTGACAAGACAGAAGTACTGTTTTGGGGGGGACAGGAGGCATGTAGGTGTGGAGGACTCCCTGGTCCTGAATGGGTTAACTGTGCCCCTGAAGGACCAGGTTCGCAGCCTGGGAGTCATTCTGGACTCACAGCTGTCCATGGAGGTGCAGGCTGAGACCCTACCTGCCTTTAGACTGTCTCGCCAGAGTATGTTCTGGTTATCTCCCAATTGGGCTACTGCAATGTGCTCTATGTGGGGCTACCTTTGAAGGTGACCCAGAAACTACAACTAATCCAGAATGCGGCAGCTACACTGGTGACTGGGAGCGGCCACTGAGACCACATAACACCAGTCTTGAAAGACCTACATTGACTCCCAGTACGTTTCCGAGCACAATTCAAAGTGTTGGTGACCTTTAAAGCCCTCAATGGCTTCGGTCCAGTATATCTGAAGGACTGTCTCCACCTCCATCATTCTGTCTGGACACTGAGGTCCAGCGCCGAGGGCCTTCTGGTGGTTCCCTCATTGCGAGAAGTGAGGCTACAGGGAACCAAACAGAGGGCCTTCTCGGTGGTGGCGCCTGCCCTGTGGAATGCCCTCCCACCAGATGTCAAAGATAAAAAAAACTACCAGACTTTTATAAGACATCTGAAGGCAGCCCTGTTTAGGGAAGCTTTTAATATTTAATAGACTATTGTATTTTAATATTTTGTTGGAAGCCACCCAGAGTGGCTGGGTAAATCCAGCCACATGGGCGGTGTATAAATAAATTATTATTATTATTATTATTATTATTATTATTATTATTATTATTATTATTATTTCCCCTTTTTTTCTTGCTATGTAGGGCCCATCAGGGTACTTGTTAAAAACCTGGATCTTAACATTATTTCATTGATGGTCTTCTACATAGAAGCTTTCTGTAGGCCATGAAGGATGCCATTTTTTCAGGATTGGATGCCTGTTCAAGGTAATGCTGCCATCCAGATGCTTTAATGGAATGTTTCAGGTTTGGTTGCAATCACCCAATTGTAGATTTGTATAACATTTGCATAGGCTAATTTATATAGCCGTACATTAAGACGTCATGACTAAATAAAAATGCAGCGCAACTCCCTCTAGTGGGGAAGGCTGTGACCAGGTGACTCTCATGCCTGCTCAGTCGCTTCCACTGCCCAGGTGCTCATTGCAATTGTTCAGCTCCAGTGCCCCTTTCTGCTCCCCCTTTGTAGGGTTCTTTAGCTTTAAACTGGACTTGAACTGGAGACCTTTCAAACAGAGCTGCAGGTCTTTGAGAACATTGCGTCTGTGCTGAGCAAGGAGATGGTTGCCTCTTGGCAGAAGGTTGTGACATTCTGGAGCCAGAGAGCTTTGACTAGGATATGATCCGTGGCTTGGAGCTGAAGGTGAGTGGGTGGGGAAAGACTGTGGCTGGGTAGTGGGGAGCAGGGGCTCTGAATGCTTGGAAGAGGCCATAGGTTTGATCTGGGATTGAACCCGGCATCTTCAACCTGCAAAGCTTTCCTGGGGATTCTGCAGCTGGGGTGCCACATATGAGAAGCCCCACTCTCTCCTCATTACCTCCCTTGCCTCAGATGGTGGAGGCAACCAAACGCATCCTCCACTGATCATCTTAACATATGGATAGGTACACATGGGAGCTTTATAAGTGGTCCTTCAAGTACCCCAGTCCTGTGGTGAAGGCCTTTAAAGGTCAAGAGCAGCAGTTTGAACAGGGCCCAGAAAGGAGTGATATAATCGTAGCACTCATTGCTTGAATGATGGCATCCTGCTTTGGCTTCAGTTCCTGAACATTGACTGACTTCTCCCAAACATAACCTATTGGATGATGTCTCCTGTGTTTGACAGGTGCAATGGGTGGGGAATGGGACAACAACCAGCAGCCTACCTGCACCTATTTAGCCTCTGGTGCTCACATCCTCCATTCCACCCCCCTCCTCGCCCTGCTCAATAGGATTGCATCTCTCAACCCAAAATAATAGTCTTATTTTCTCCAGCGATGCCTTGTGCAGAAAGATGCAGCTTTGAGCTGGTTGGAGCAGAGACTTCTGTCATCAGAGCAAGTGTCCTAGGATGGTGTCTTCCTGTGGAAGGCTACAGATGTGCATCGGAGGTGCTATGAAGATGTGTGCGGGAAGGTGTGTGGATTCCATTCTCCCAGTAAGAATTTAACTTGTTGTGTGTGTTTGTGCAAATCCACACTGTGCTTAAAGCACATCCTACATGCATTTGAAGCATCTGACGTCCCCCAAAGAATCCTGGGAACTATTTTAAGCTTTGTGCCCATTCTTCAGAGCTGTCTTTGTGGTGCTGCTGGAATTGTGCAGCAACCACCCTTGTATCCAGGCAGCTGGATCTCCCACCTCTGGCTTGCTGCATTTCCCTGCTTTGGCAGCCCTGTTTCTAGGCTGCTTCTGTGAGGGCTGGTTAAGTAGTGGCAGGAGGCATGGATAGGAAAAGTGGCTGCTCACTTGCCAGCAAAACTCTCTGGAGGGTTCCTAAGCAGGGGAACCCCAAACCACCCTGATCTGAGCAAAAATGCAGGTGCTGTGAACAAAATTAGCAAGGCAGAAGACAGAGTGATTGGGTTAAGCAGCTGTTCAGCTTGGCTTCATAGCTCTGCCCCCCTGAATCCTAACAACTGTAGTTTAAGGGTGCTGGGCATTGTAGCTCTGTGCAGGGGGAAACTACAACTCCCAGGATTCTTTGCCTTTTGTATTTGTATGCCATTTACATGTATGATTAACAAGAAGAGACAACTGTTCCACCCATGATGTCACTTGCCCTTTGCAATTTTGGCATCTATTAAATACAGTGGTACCTTGGGTTAAGTACTTAATTCGTTCCGGAGGTCCGTTCTTAACCTGAAACTGTTCTTAACCTGAGGTACCACTTTAGCTAATGGGGCCTCCTGCTGCTGCTGCGCCGCCGGAGCATGGTTTCTGTTCTCATCCTGAAGAAAAGTTCTTAACCCGAGGTACTATTTCTGGGTTAGCAAAGTCTGTAACCTGAAGCATCTGTAACCTGAAGTGTCTGTAACCCGAGGTACCACTGTACAAGATTTAAAACCATGTTGGAATCTGCTACCTATTTACCGTATTTATGCAAATCTAATGCACCACCAAATCTAATGCACACCCTAATTTTCATGACGTAATTCAACCACAAAAGGTGCACATTACATTTGCGTAAATATGGTAACCGGGGCTACAGATAGTAGAGAAATTTGGTTTGATGCGCATTTTATTCAGAACCTATCTAATTTGCACACTTCCCAAAACAAATTTTAAACCAAAACGATGCTCCCCTTCAAAATTCACACTTGTGAGTTTTGCAATGCAGTTCTCCAACTAAACATTTACCCAAAAGCATATATTAGGAGAAAGTGTGCATTAAGATGTATGTAGTAGTGAAGATCACTGTAGAAACGCATCACCTTAGGAAATATTCCTCGCCCCCTCAACGCCCCCAAAAACAACCCCCAACGCACCATGTGCATGATTAGGATATATCCACACTAAAAAAACCCCAATCAGTTTTCATGAGGGCTTCACACATTGCCACCTGTGGCAGAAATGTGGAGAACTGAATTAAAAAGAGAGAGAAATAAATGAGAAAGTGAGAGAAGCTGAAGGGGACAGATTCATCTATTCCTGCTTAGGGATGCCTTTTAGTTCATTACACACACACACACACACACACACACACACACTCTTTCCCCCAAGGAATTCAAAGTGGCACACATGGTTTTGCCCTCCTTATTTAATCCCCACAGCAACCCTGTTAGGAGTGTGAGGCTGAGATGCAGTGACTGGCCCAGGGTCACCCAGTGATCTTCATGGGCAAATGGGGGATTTGAACCCTGGTCTCTGAGGTCCTGGTCTGACACTCTAGCCACTATGCCACACTGGCTCTGGGCTGTGGCCGATGCCAGTAGACCCACTGAATTTAATGGACACTAGTAACTTAGGGTCATTTGTTTCAGTAGGTCTACTCCAACTTAATTGGATTCAACTCAATGAGATCTGGAATAGGTGAGCTCTGGTTGCAGCCCATCTCTATTTTTCTTTATCTGAAGAGGATATGTGTGACTTTTTGGCTGGTGCTTAACTCCCAAGTTTTCCATCTTCAGCATTCTACACTTTGCAATATGGCGGCAAGCTCTGCATGAGGATTTACCTGAATGGTGAAGGGAGAAACACCTCTCACTCTTTCTGGTGCTACTGAGAGGTGACTATGATGCTGTTCTGCAGTTGCCTTTTGCCCACAAGGTAAGGCTCCTTCTCCACCCCACCCCTGGACAGCCTGACCCTACAGGGCACAGCTGGCACCAGGGGTCAATATCATCTCCTGTTAGTTTGCTGCTGGTCCACAGAGCCTCCTGGCCCATATCATCTTCTGCCCTGCTGTTGAGGGTTAGAGGGAGGGTAGTAGGGGGCTGTTACCCGGTGGAACTGGTACTGCAGAAGGCAGGGAGCACATCAGTAGGTGGTGCCATAGCCACTGACAGACCAAGCAGAATAACCCTGGTCTTGCCTCCATCCTCTTCCTCTGGGTCTATAAGGGTAGAATCCAGTGGAAGAGTAATTTCAGCAACAACAGAACAAGCAATTTGAGTCAAATCAATGCAACTCAAAATTGTGTTTACTAGCCCCATTAATAATAATAGTAATAATAATAATGATAATAATAATAATAATTTTATTTATACCCCACCCTCCCCAGCCAAGGCCAGGCTCAGGGCAGCTAACAACCAATAATAAAAACAAAATTAAAATATATTAAAACATTTTAAATGCAGCCTCATCACAGGAGGAGAAAGGAAAAAGAAAGAGGGGGAGGGAATCAAATTGGCTCCAAGCCAAAGGCCAGGCAGAACAACTCTGCCTTACAGGCCCTGCGGAAAGAAATCAGATCCTGCAGGGCCCTGGTCTCATGAGACAGAACATTCCACCAGGCCGGAGCCAGTGTTGAAAAGGCCCTGGCTCTGGTTGAGGCTAATCTAACTTCCTTAGGGCCCGGGACCACTAGGGTGTTGCTATTTATGGACCTTAAGGTCCTCCATGGGGCATACCGGGAGAGGCGGTCCCGTAGGTACGAGGGTCCTAGGCCGTGAAGGGCTTTAAAGGTCAAAACCAGCACCTTAAATCTGACCCTGTACTCCACCAGGAGCCAGTGCAGCTGGAAAAGTACTGGGTGAATATGCTCCCATGGCAGAGACCCCGTGAGGAGCCTCGCTGCAGCATTCTGCACCCGCTGGAGTTTCTGGGACAGCTTCAAGGGCAGCCCCGTGTAGAGCAAATTACAGTAGTCAAGCCTGGAGGTGACCGTCGCATGGATCACGGTGGCCAGGTCGCAATTTGCCCCTCCAGGATTAGGAGCCCTGAAGCTGAAGCTTCATTAGTTTTGTAGTAGACCCACCCCTGTCAACATCAAGACTAGGATGAAGCTGATACCCAAGGCTATCCCTTGGACTGGTTGCAAGAAGCCATGCAGGTGGAGTCTGGCTGAGGGCAGGCTGAGATTGGTGAGACAGCACCACTCTTACCCATGTGAGGTAGTCGCTACTGGGTGGAGTACGATAATGGTCCTTAGCCCTTTGTCCCCTTTGTGCATAGAGGCAAATCTATCAATGTTGGTTTCTCACTTTCTTCCTGTTCAGCTTGTCACATCTTTGCACCAGTTTGCAATTTCCCCCCCAAAAGAAATAAAGTTGTTACAGAAACCCTTCACATTTTAGAGCATTTTTCCCCCTGCTAATATACACAAGTCCCAGAGTGGTTTAACAATCAATCCCTCGTCCCAGGGAACTCTCTGAATTTCTAGCTAACATTGCTTAACAAACTACAGTTCTCAGGATTCTGTTGGGAGAGAGGCCATGGCTATTAATGCAATATCATAATGCTTTAAAAGCATAGCAGATGTGGCCCTGATAGCTGTTTACTAGCTCCAGGATCAGAGGCAGCGTGGCTTTGAATACTGGCTGCTGCAGATCGTGGACACAAGAAGGTCATTCGGGTGTGGGTAGAAATCCAATTCACTTCGCATTATAATGCACTTTCCAGTACAATACCTGAACTGAAATACAGCTATCCTTTGAACTCACATATCTCTGGATCATGTACTGCAGACCAAATGATGTGTACAAAAAAGAATATATGGGGTGGAGGAGAGTGCATTAAAATGCACATATAAATGAAAAAACAACAACCAAAAATGCATTATAGAAATTGCTCATGTTAGACAACATTGCCTGTATAAATGCATATGTTAGGAGAGATTGGTGCTAAAATGAGGACAGGTTTTCACAAGGTTTCCTTTCTTAAATTTGCTTATTTATTGCATTTACATGCTACCTTTATCTTCCAAGGATCTCAGGGTGACTTACATGGTTCTTTCACCCACACAACAACCCTGTGAGGTAGGTTAGGCTAAGAGACAGTGACTGGCCCAAGGGCACCCCGTGAGCTTCATGGCTGAGTGGGGACTCAGGTCTTGATCTCCCAGGTCCTAGTCCAATATTCTAACCATTACACCACCACAAACTGTTGGAGGAATGTGGAGAACTGAAATTAGGACTAGATAGACAATAAATTGCAAGAAACTGAAATTGGCAGGTTCATTATCCTTAAGTGCCGTTGATCTCAGGTGTTGACTGCGGACTTGCCTGAGGCTTATTGTTAGCCTCTGTGAGAACAGGATGCTAGACTAGATAAATGGGTCTTAGGTCAGATCCAGCAGGGCTCTTCTTATGTTCCAGCTTCAATTGGACTGGATCATGTCCATAGTCCAGTACATTGCTTGAATAATCAATTTGAGTGTGATCTTGCTACAGCTTCCCTTGCCCCCCCCCTTTTGCAGGAAAGTGTTCAGATGGGTTCTATTTAGCTTTAAAATGTTTCGTGCAGTCCTCCCCCACCTACTACCCAGCCTGCTTATCTTTCCATTTGCTGACCTTGAGATGTGTGGGAAAGGCGTCTTGTGCTTCTTGAATGAACACCTGATCATTGCAAGCATTTACTTATCAACAAGTTTCTGTTTTGCCAGCCTTCCGTAATGGGGACCTAAATGGTCACTGTGGGAACAGGAAACTGGGCTAGATGGGCATTTGGCCTGATCTTTCAGGGCTCTCCTTATGCTCTCATTGTTACTTTATTAAAGGTGAGGAAACATTTGCAGAATTCATAGTTTAAAGAAAAGGGTAATCATATGAGGAGTACAAAATTATGCATGGTGTGGAGAAAATAGAGCAATATTTAATTCCTCTGTCATAACACTAAAAGATAAAGGGACCCCGGACCATTAGGTCCAGTCGTGACCGACTCTGGGGTTGCAGCGCTCATCTCGCTTTATTGGCCGAGGGAGCCGCATACAGCTTCCGGGTCATGTGGCCAACATGACTAAGCCGCTTCTGGCGAACCAGAGCAGCGCACAAAAACGCCGTTTACCTTCCTGCCAGAGCGGTACCTATTTATCTACTTGCACTTTGACGTGCTTTCGAACTGCTAGGTGGACAGGAGCTGGGACTGAGCAACGGGAGCTCACCCCATTGCGGGGATTCGAACCCCCGACCTTCGGATCAGCAAGTCCTAGGCTCTGTGGTTTAACCCACATAGACATCCAGTGAAGCTGAGTGTTGGAGAATTCAGGACAGATGCAATAAAATATTTCTTCACACAGCATAGAGTTGAACTATCAAATTCACTTGCATGAAAAGGCAGTGATGGCCATTAACCTGGACAGCTTTAAAAGAAGATTAAACAAATTCATTGAAGATAATGCTATCAGTGGCTACTAGCCATGTTTGCTATGTTCTTCCTCCAATAACTAAGGCAGTATGCCTCTGAAAAACAGTTGCTGTGCATCCCTAGTGGGGAGAATGCTCTTTCTTTCAGGTCCTGCTTGTGAGCTCCTCATGAGTATCTGGGTGACCACTGTGAGATGAGAAGAGGATGCTGAAGGAGATGGGCCACTGGCCTGGTCCAGAAGGCTTTTCTAATGTAATTATATATCCCTGATCTAGCAGGGCTTTCCCCGCCCCCCTCCCCCCCATTCCTATGATCTTACATTTGAGTTTGTTTTCCTTCCAAACCTAACCTGTTCTTTGCTGTCTCACAGGTAACCTTTACATTACTTGGTCAGAATGATGGAGACCATCTTGTCAGAATGATGGAGACCAGATCTAGAGTCTTCTTCCTTTCAGAAGCCTGTGGCTGATATGAATGAGTCAGTTGGCTTCCCCAGGGTTGGTCCTTTGGCCAAACTACATTCTCTGAAACATGCCTATTTAAGAAAGGGCACTGTGTTCCTCAAGTGTGCTACAGAAGCCAGATCATGAAAAGTTCATGAAAGCAGAGGCAGATGACAAAACCGACGGCTGGGGGACTGCATCAGAAACATATCAGGAGCTTAGGACTGATTTGCAACTGCATGGCAAGAGAGCAGATTTGAGCACTGCAGTTATACTAACAGGCATGGTAGTAATGTGAAGCAATGTGCTTTGGGTTTCAAATAAAGTCGCTCAGATTCAGAAAGAGGTAGACTTCACTGTGGGAGCAGGGCCGGGGTGGGAGAGTGCTGGAGTCCTGTCTAGTCAAGTTCCATGGGATCAATTCCAATCTGTTACCTCCGAGGATATGGACAGGCTGCTTGGATGAGTGAAACCAACCACCTGTCTCCTTGATCCTAGCCTTATGGGAAGGGCTGGGCGATGCCTTACTGACCCTAATGGACCAGCCTCCACTGCTTACCTCAATCTCATACAGGGCTTTCAAGTGGCTTCCCATAAAAGAAACTGACCTCGTCTATGCCTATGCTGGATGTCCACCCTAAGTTCACCTTATAAAATTTCATACAGCTGAAGTTAAAGATGAAAGCTGAGAAAAGATGAAAGCAGAAATAATAACAACTTTTAAATTTCTTATTAAACCTCTGAATCACCAAAACAATTTATAGTGATTATTATCTCATTCTTTCTCAAAAAAAAATTTCTAGCCCAGTGAATAGAGGGGCCACTCAGGGTGTTATACAGCTTTATTGTTACTCAAAAGAAACTAAACCACTTCTGCTGGCGTGTGCCTGCTTGCTTTTGCTAACAAGCGTTCCAAAAAGCGATCTCTTGGTTCTCTAGATAAAGAGCAGGCTAACAGATAATTAATGATGTCTTCCAGCTGAGCTTAACCACAAAAACAAAGTCAGTCTGTGTTATGGAACCTGGTTGTATTGGCCATCCAAGGCATTTATTAAGGGAACTGATGAGAGTTTGGTTAGATAACTAGTTCTAAAATGCTCTGTTCTCAAGATATATAATAATTGCTAATGAATTGTTAATAAATTGGCTGTCTCCAATTCAGTCCTACTCAAAGCAGATCCATTAAAATGAATTTATTAGTTTCAGTTGGTCTATTCCGAGTACGACCGACATTGGCTACATCCTTTTCTCTCTCCAGCCTATCTTCTTCTAGCTCTGGATATAAAAAAGAACTTATATCTGTTTTGTTCAGAATAATTGAATAAACCTTATAAACCTAGGTTGAGAGGTAAACAAACCCTAGCTGGGAAATGAATGCTATCTATAAATTAAGAAGCACTGGGGGCAAGTAAATTAAAAAGCTATACTAGAACATTTCTACTTATTATCAGTGATGGCCAAGATAGGCTGCCATGGAAACTGAGTGACTCTAACTCTCAGGGCAACCTTGTGGAGCCCAGCTGCTAGAATAACAACTGGCGGACCAAAAATCCAATTTGCTGTCTTTTTTGTCTTCTTCAATCTTTCAATCATTGGAGCTACAATTGAACTTGTGGGGGTGGGCGCAGGAATTAATAGGCAGCAGGTTGAAGTATTTACATGGCTCTGTTGAGTAGAATAAGAACATCAGAAGGGCCCCTCTGAATCAGACCAAAGGTCCACGTAGTCCAGCATCTTCTTCTGATTGGGACACAGGTGTCCCAATCAGAAGCCTGAGAGCTGATCCTGAGTGAAAAGCAACTCTTCCCATTTGTAATTTCCAGCAGTTGCCTCTGAAATTGGAGGTAGAACATAGCCTTTGTGGCTGGTAGCCACTAATAACCTAGGTAAAGGTAAAGGTCCAGTTGTGACCGACTCTGGGGTTGCGGTGCTCATCTTGATTTACTGGCCGAGGGAGCCGTCGTACAGCTTCCGGGTCATGTGGCCAGCATGACTAAGCCGCTTCTGGCGAACCAGAGCAGCGCACAGAAACGCTGTTTACCTTCCCGCCGGAGTGGTACCTATTTATCTACTTGCACTTTGATGTGCTTTCGAACTGCTAGGCTGGCAGGAGCAGGGACCGAGCAACGGGAGCTCACCCCGTTGCGGGGATTCGAACTGCCGACCATCTGATTGGCAAGTCCTAGGCTCTGTGGTTCAACCCACAGCGCCACCCGAGTCCCTTTACTAATAACCTAATCCCCCATAAACTTGTATAATCTGCTTTTAAAACCACCCAGGACAGTGATCTTCACTGCCTCTTGTGGAACTGAATTCCATAGTCGAACTTTCTTCCTAGGGAACTCTGGGAATTGTATCTCTGTGAGGCAAATTGTGGTCTCCTATCAACTCTTGGCACCCTGAGTAGACTACATTTCCCAATATTCTTTGGAGGAAGCAATGTCTGTTTAAAGTGATATAATACTGTTTTAAATGTACTGTGCAAATGGGGCCTTGAACAAATCACCTTGTTAGCTTTGTGCAAAGTCGTCTTGAGGATCCCCAGCTCTCTGCCATTTGCTCTCCTCACAAGTAAGGTGACCTTGTATGTAGCTTGCTAGCTCCCAGGGAAAGTGCCAGAACATGATAATTGGCAGTGACAGGTTTATGCACAAGCAAGGTAAGCTATATTTTAGGGCCTTGGATTGCAAGGGTCCTCTAGATTAAAAAAATAAGTAAATAACATCCTTAATTTTTAGTTCTATAACACAAAAAATAATGGAAAGGTGGGGAAACAGACTCTGAAACAGGCATTATCATTTTGGTACGACAAAAAGAACTCCTAATGGCTACACAATTATTGGTCATATCTGTGCAGAAATATCAAAATTGCATTAGGCTGGGGGTCCATAAGCTGTCAAACAGCACCAGTGGCAGGTTCAGGCTATGGGGCTCCTTCAGCCTGGTGCGGCTTGGGTCCTCAGCATGTCTGAATCTGCTCCTGACCAATAAAAGGTAAAGGGACCCCTGACTGTTAAGTCCAGTCGTGGACAACTCTGGGTTGCGGCGCTCATTTCGCTTTACTGGCTGAGGGGGCTGGCATTTGTCCGCAGACAGCTTCCGGGTCATGTGGCCAGCATGACTAAGCTGCTTCCGGCGAACCAGAGCAGTGCACTGAAATGCCGTTTTCCTTCCTGCCAGAATGGTAGCTATTTATCTACTTGCACTTTGACATGTTCAAACTGCTAGGTTGGCAGGAGCTGGGACTGAGCAACGGGAGCTCACCCCGTCACGGGGATTCAAGCCGCCGACCTTCTGATTGGCAAGCCCTAGGTTCTGTGGTTTGGACCACAGCGCCACCCACATCCTGACCAATGTTCATCTGTAAATAGCTGCAGTAGCAACTGGTGCTCACTGAAACTGGTAGGGCAGGTGGCACCGAAACCAATGGCAGGTAGAACCTACTCATTCTAGATCTGTCCCCATCATCTTCCCTGTTGAGTTCTACAAGGGCAATGTTGTTGTTTAGTCGTTTAGTCGTGTCCGACTCTTCGTGACCCCATGGACTAGAGCACGCCAGGCACTCCTGTCTTCCACTGCCTCCCGCAGTTTGGTCAGACTCATGTTTGTAGCTTCGAGAACGCTGTCCAACCATCTCATCCTCTGTCGTCCCCTTCTCCTTGTGCCCTCAATCTTGCCCAACATCAGGGTCTCTTCCAGGGAGTCTTCTCTTCTTATGAGGTGGCCAAAGTATTGAAGCCTCAGCTTCACAATCTGTCCTTCCAGTGAGCACTCAGGGCTGATTTCCTTCAGAATGGAGAGGTTAGATCTTCTTGCAGTCCATGGGACTCTCAAGAGTCTTCCCCAGCACCATAATTCAAAAGCATCAATTCTTCGGTGATCAGCCTTCTTTATGGTCCAGCTCTCACTTCCATACATCACTACTGGGAAAACCATGGCTTTACTATACGGACCTTTGTTGGCAAGGTGATGTCTCTGCTTTTTAAGATGCTGTCTAGGTTTGCCATTGCCTTTCTCCCAAGGAGCAGGCGTCTTTTAATTTCGTGACTGCTGTCACCATCTGCAGTGATTGCTGAGGGCAATACTGGGACCAATTTAGAGGAAGCTGACAGGCAAGGCCAATCCCTGGACTGGTTTGCAAGTTGGTGGGGGCTTGCAGAGTGCAAACTGAGGTTCGTGAGGCAATGTCCCATTTGCCATACTGGATTAGCCCACAGTGAGTCTACCAGGCCAAGGCTTGCTCCCCATCCATCTATTGCATTTCCTATGTGCCTGTATTGTGCAACTGCCGAAAAGCATGCACAGAAAGTTCCCTTCCAAGGAAACAGAACCAAACTGGGGGGTGGATTGCATTTGCATTAAATAAACACTCAAAAGGGCATGTCGAAATGATCTCCTTTAAGCAGGGCCTGGTTGGCAGCTGCTAGTGGAATATCTCCATTTAACGACCTAGGATCTAATCCGAACCATCATTCATTGGGCTCATTGCGCCTTTGTGGTCTTTAATAGGCTCTGAAAGAGGAAGTTGTGACTGGCAGAATGCTGTTTTCACAGTGCTTCTGCTGGGCCCATCTGGAATGCATTGGACGGTGGCACATTCCAAACACACACTTTTCACATCTAAAGCTCTTGCTTCAGTGGACCTACTTGGATGATGGACTCATCTGGGAGAGCTTGGTTTTCTCAGCTGGGCTGTGAGTGGACAATGGTTTGGGTTGACATGGGGTTCACATGCTGAGATTCAGGATAGAGTCTGACAGGTCAATGGATGTTGCTCAGTATGAAGGAGCAGAGTCAGGTGGCACCTGGAGAGGAGTAGGGGAGGATCTGTCTGTACCTACTGGTTTGGGTGTAGAGCAGTGGTTCCCAAATGTTTTCAGGCTACTGCCCCCCAGCTTCCATAAACTAATCCCATGTGACTCCCACCCATATCCTATAAAAAGCATTATTCAGAATTGCCATTTGCACAACCCATTAAGAAAGATGATAACACAATAAAATTCAAAACACAAAGCACATTTATTCAAAATCCAATTAAAACTATTTAGTTTGCGTGGACAGGCGGAGTCCCCAGATCCTGAGCGGCGGTCCCCCCCCCCCGTCATGTGGAATAACGACTCAAGACAACATGCTATGGGATTAAATTGGCCACAACTATATTAAATTTCAAATGTGGGTAGACCTTGGCTCAGGCATTGGGCGTTCTCCCTCCCCAGTCCCCAGCCGGGGACCTAGGGAGCATCAGGGTTATCCAGTGTGTGTGTGGGCCGGCTCTGGAGAACATTACGCCGCCACCGCAGGGGAGAGCAATGATGACCTTTCGGCGTACGGTCAAAGCCTCCCTTCAGAAACCCCTTTAATGGGGAACCCTGGTATCACCACCGCAAAGAGGAAGATGGACTAAAGGATTCCACCCAAGGCCTGATACCGCCAAAGTTGTGACATTTTGCTACGGGAAAGGCGAAACCTGCCAATGCAGGGAAATTCCTTTCCGGCCCTTTAACAGCGACCTTAAAGTAGCAGTGCCCACATACCTGTGAAGAAAAGTTAACCTGCAAAACCTGTGAAGAAAAGTTAACCTGCAAAATAAGACATTAACTGAGGGCGGGTAGGGTGGGAGAAGCTCTGGAGCCAAGTGAGGATTCCCAGGTAAGATCCTCCCTCTATTGTGTGGGCAGGTAATCCCTCCCCTACCTGGCCTGGTCTCCTTGGCAACGCTTCCCCAGGTGGGATTGGACAACTGACTGGGGTAGGCGGAGACCTCCAGGTATCCCACCTGAGGGAAGGCAAAGCCAAGCCTATGCTGATGGAGCCGCTCCAAATCCAGGGGCTGCGCGCGTCCACGCAAAGGGCGCCCCCCCGTTTTATGCAGGGAGCGGTCATTAATTACAGTGGTACCTCAGGTTAAGTACTTAATTCGTTCCGGAGGTCCGTACTTAACCTGAAGCTGTTCTTAACCTGAAGCACCACTTTAGCTAATAGGGCCTCATGCTGCTGCCGTGCTGCCGGAGCACGATTTCTGTTCTCATCCTGAAGCAAAGTTCTTAACCTGAAGCACTATTTCTGGGTTAGCAGAGTCTGTAACCTGAAGCATATGTACGTAACCTGAAGCGTATGTAACCCGAGATACCACTGTAATTCACCAAGACTGATGGAATTGATGCAGTGACGCCCGCTTTTCAAAGTAAGATACCGGTAGTCATTTTCATCTCCAGAGTCCTACAGCTTCCCCCTTGTCTCTTAGCACCCTCCTGGGTAATCCCACTGGCCCCCAGGGGCAGCACCACCCACTCTGGGAACTGCTTGTGGACATGGAAGGTGTCAGGGACCAGGAGCTGGACTCCTCTTCATCAGGTGATGGAGGAAAGGACTGGAAGCCAAGCCTTATGAGGAGGAACAGTTTAAAGATCTGGGTATGCTTTTCCTGGAAATGAGGAGACTGAGAGGAGAAGTGATAGCTGTCTTCCAATGTCTCAAGGCTTTCACATGGAAGATGGAGCAAGCTTGTTTTCTCCTGCTTTGGAGGGTAAGACTCAAACCAATGGCGTCAAGTTACAAGGAAGGAGATTCCAACTAAATATCAGGAAGAAGTTTCTGGCAATAAGGAACGGACTTCCTTGGCAGGTTGTGGACTCTCTTTCCTTGGAGGTTTCTAAGCAGAGGTTGGATGGCCACCTGTCATGGATGCTTTAGCTGAGATTCCTGCATTGCACGGGGTTGGACTAGATGAACCTTGGGGTCCCTTCCAGCTCTACATTTCTGATTCTATGATCTGTGACTCTGAAGGGGAAAGGTATGCAGAGCCAGATATCGAGCTCCTGCTACAGATGAACCTATAGAATCAGTGCACACCCCCACCCAGCCTGGGTATATGGTACTGCTGTCATCTGACCCTGAGGGCTCCACTGTAGAAGACCTTGGAAGACCTGAGAACTCTCCCCCCCTCGCCCCCGCTCTGATGCAGGAAGAGGAGACTAGAGAAGGATGAGTCCCTTTACCCAGAGCAGCACCTTGTAGCATTGCTGGGTGCGCAAGTTAAATGTTAAGCTGCACCTGGTGCCCTTTCTATGAAAGTGCTCAGTCACTTAATTTTTTTTTAAAAAATCATTTAACTAAGATTAAGATGAAAAATGAAATTTTTTGAAGGGAATAAATTTCATTTTATATTGTGTCCCAGTAGGACTTGGGCTTTCTGCAGGTCTACCATGTGTGATAGCCCAAATGTTCAAGCAAGGGAGAGTAGGTGCAGTGGTTAGACTTGGAGTTAACAATGGAAACTAGCACCCTGATGAATTGAGCCTGGAAGTGAGGCAGCGACCCAGAGCAGATAGCTGCTGATATTGGCATGATGGAATCTAATTGGCAGGCCCCTTGTCACTAGTGTGGCTGCAGATGAGCCTTTTTTAATGCCAGCCTGATTTAGAGCTTCTTACAATAGTCCAGCCTTGCCAACAAAGGTCCATTTAGATAAAGCTATGGTTTTCCCAGGTGTTCTTGGGATCTTTCCAATGCTAACTCTGAGTTCAAAACAAAAAAAATTCCTTCCAGTAGCACCTTAAAGACCAACTAAGTTAGTTCTTGGTATGAGCTTTCGTGTGCATGCACACTTCTTCAGATACCTGTGCATGCACACTTCTTCAGATACCTGAAGATATCTGAAGAAGTGTGCATGCACAAGGATTTTTTTTTGTTTTGACTATGGCAGACCAACACGGCTACCTATCTGTATCTGAGTTCAAAGCCATTTAATTGTGGAGGAAATGGAGGAGGGAAGGGAAATAGAGGCTGGTTCTCTTGGCTATCGCCAATTCATTAAGATAGGGAAAGTTTCATAGAGAAGCTGCAATAACTGTCTCTTAATATCTCATCTTAAAAAGCAGAGACATCACCTTGCCAACAAAGGTCCTTATAGTTAAAGCTATGGTTTTCCCAGTAGTGATGTATGGAAGTGAGAGTTGGACCATAAAGAAGGCTGATCACCAAAGAATTGATGCTTTTGAATTATGGTGCTGGAGGAGACTCTTGAGAGTCCCACGGACTGCAAGAAGATCAAACCTATCCATTCTTAAGGAAATCAGCCCTGAGTGCTCACTGGAAGGCCAGATCCTGAAGCTGAGGCTCCAATACTTTGGCCACCTCGTGAGAAGAGAAGACTCCCTTGAAAAGACCCTGATGTTGGGAAAGATGGAGGGCACAAGGAGAAGGGGACGACAGAGGACGAGATGGTTGGACAGTGTTCTCGAAGCTACCAGCATGAGTTTGACCAAACTGCGGGAGGCAGTGGAAGACAGGAGTGCCTGGCGTGCTCTGGTCCATGGGGTCATGAAGAGTCGGACACGACTAAATGACTAAACAACAACAATAGTCCAATCTGCATGATGTAATAAATAAATAAAAGTTTGGGGGCCCTGTTCAAAGTGCTGGTTTTGACCTATAAAGCCTTAAATGGCTTAGGACCACAATGCCTCAAGGACCTCCTCTCTCCATATGAATAGACCCAGACCCTGTGATCACCATCTGAGGCCCTGCTTCCTGTGCCTCCTCCATGAGAGGTCTGGAGGGTGGCAACATGAGAAGGGGCCTTTTCTGCAGTCGCTTTCCGTTTGTGGAATGCTCTCCCAAGGGAGGTTCGCCTGGCGTCTTCATTATACATCTTTAGGTAGCAGGTGAAAACCAGGCATTTGTCTAATTAATATTCTCCAATATTATTGTTTTGTTTTAAATATTTACTAATGTTTTTACCTTGTATTTTATCCTGTGAACCACCCTGTAATCTTGTGATGAAAGGTGGTACAGTGGACTCTCAGGTTACGCTACCTTAGGGTAATGTAACTTTCGTGTTGCAGACACGGCAAACGTGGAAGTGTATACTTCCAGGTTCCGCTGCTAGCGCATGCGCAGAAGCACTCTGTGCACTGTGCACATGCGCAGAAGTGCTCTATCATGCTACGCCGTGCGCAGAAGCAGTGCCTCTAGTTATGGATTTTTCTGGGTGTGCAAGGCACCCCAAAATGAACTAAATCCATAACCAGAGGTACCACTGTACCACCATCATCATAGCAATGAAATGGCAACTTTTTCTGCATGAGGTTGACCCCGACACCACAAAGAAGCATTAAAAAGAAGAGATGCACAGACAATTAGTTGCATGAGTTATTTATGGTGTCATGACTCACAGTCCTCTATCATGACTCATTGCAAATTTTAGAACTTTGAGTGCCTGTAAACTTCCTTAGAAAATACTTCTTGGGACCACAGAGCAGGAAGCATTCAATTCCCTGGGAAGGCTATTAATCCTTAATCCTTGCAGAGTTTTGCAGGGATCAACAGCCTCACCTGTCCTGGGGACAGACTACGGGATATCTAACAATCCAGAATAGCAGTGGGAAGCAGTGGGAAATGGCGCTGGAATAAGGGAATTTCCCACAAAAAAGGGGAGGTTGACAGCTATGTTGTTGTGTGTCCTATTTTACTGAGGACTGTCCTCTTTCGAAAGCATCCGCTGTTACAGGGAGAGGCCTGAGATGAAATGGAAAGGTGCTGCACCACGTGTGCACTGTGTGCTATCTGTCACACCCCCCCCGGGACTCTGCCAGAGCTGCGCTTAACAGCATGGCACAGCTGTAGCATCTGAGATCCTGCATGATTGTGCAAAGACCTTGCGTGGCCTTCCTGAGACTACAATAAGTGAGGTGCTCTGCCCTGCTTACCCAGAGTCTTGGATCTGCCTCTGGAGTCCTTCATGAGGGCTTTCACAAGTTCTCCCAGAACCCAGCAGCTGCTACAGCTGCTTCACCTTGCTTCACCAGCAGCTGCAAGGTGTGCCTGTGGAAGCTTCCTTTGGATTCTGCTGCTTGACGCAGGTGCCTCGGTCTGCCTCATGGATGGCCTGGCCCTGGGCGGTCCTGCTTTGCACCCTCCTTGAGTGCCTTTTGGCCCAGCTGGGATTCTGATCATGACTCTTGCTCACCTGTATGAAGGATAGAGAGGGGTGTGCATAGAAACTGGCCTACATTGCTCCATCCACTTTTGCCTCTGGCCCCGCCTATCAATGTCATGCATGTTGCCTAGAAGTGAACTGGGCTGAAAATGGCTGTTCACCCCTTGTGAAGCATCTGAGAACCAAGTCTGATAAGGAACAATTGAAGGACCTGTGCGTGCTGAATCTGGAACAGAGAAGACTAAGGGTGGACATTATGGTGGCTCTCTTTAAGAGCTCTCATGTTGAAGAGGGAGCAGACTTAGCCTCTGCTTCTCTGGAGGGCAGAATTAGGACCGTTTGGCTGGCAATTATAGGGAAGCAGGCTTCTGCTGGATATTAGAACAAACTTCCAGAAACACTCAACTGCTTTGCTCTGCATCCTCCTTGGGTGGTTTTTGGCCTGACTGGAATGTGTCCTTGAGCTCTGATAATTTATCTATATATTTCCTGGGAACATCCGCGCACCGCTGTTCAGCCAAAAAGCCTCCCACAGTGGCTTACGTAGTAGTACAATCAACAGAAGATGCTCCCTACCAGCAAGGTTGCAATTTTTGGGGGGTAGGGTGGGGGGAGAGATGTAAGGAAAAGGGGACAGGGGAGGAAGAAGAAAACAGGAACAAAAATCTAGGCACTAAACGGTTGTTTACAGAATGACCAGCTGGCACAGTTCAGGGGCAGGGGGTGCCCCATGGAGCCTGGCCTTTGCAGAAGCTGAAGCCTTGTTTTGTCTGCTTTTGCAGAGGAACACATCCACGAGGTCCTGGGCACCATCCTCTGATGGGAGACTCACTTATCTTGTTAATTGCACAGTGAAAGCCTTCTATGGATCATCCAGCCTCTGCTCGTGACTAGTTCCTGCTTGCATGCGTATGTAGTTACTTTTACATACAGAAGTGCATTGGCTGTCAAGGGAAAAAATATTGAAGCAATTCTTTGAGGCACATGATGAAGCACGACTTTTTCTGATGGATTCAGAGTTTCCACGTGACCAGTTGAACAACTTTGTGTGGTTTGTGTAGTAGTAATGTGAACATATTTTTTTTACATTAAAGATAAGATTGAGGCAGTGATTTAAAAATTATGGTTATGGGCAGTGCATTTTTTATTAAAAATAATAATCTATAGGGGTACTCTCATTTCCCTACTCATATTGAAATACTGCCCCTCAATGAGGCCAAACTTAGATTCACAAAATGTTTAGGGGTATGCGTACCCCTGCGTCCCCCCATTAAAAAGCACTGGTTATTGGTAAGCCGAGTAGAAGGTGGCAGCCTCACTAACATCCCAACACTGGAGACATTTATGGAGGCCAACGATGAAGAATTCATACCAGAAGTAAAACATTACATCACTGAGCACCTGTGTGATTTAACAACTAGCTTCAGAGATTTCTTCCCTGCAGCAAATCCTGAAAATTCATGGATAAGGAATCCTTCTGAATCTGGTGTTGTACAACTCACAACACTATCTGTGAACTTGTTGATGTGACTTGTGATGGTTCATTGAAATCATTTTTCAAAGGTTGTAGACCAGTGGCGTAACAAGCTGCGCTGGCACCTGGTGTGGCTGCATGGTCACTGTGCCATGGTGGCGGGTACAGTAGCTTCGGCACACTGTGAACCCAGCCCTGCACTGTTTTTGTGAGTGACGGGCAGCACTCTCAGGGGCACCTAGGCTTCTGTGCCACCTTGGGCTCCATCGTGCTGCCCTCAAGGTAAGTTTAAGAAAAATTAAACTTGTCTGCCCCACTAACTAAACCTTTGCCATTTTTGTGTGGTAATATCACAATTTTTTTTTTAAGTATACCTAAAATCTTTTGCTTATTAGGGACTACCCCACATTTTCTTCAAAAAAATGCTTTGCACAGGTAAGACCATAGAATTATCAACAATTTCAAAAGTATGGGGCCTGTGGCTTGGCTTTCGAAAAAGGGGTCTTCAGCTAATTGGGAACCTCTTCTCTATCAGTCTGGGAAACCATTTTATTTTATGTTTTAGATATTTTATGCATTAGGCATTTCAACATTCTCTCTCTTTTAAAAAAAATATTTATGCTTTTCAGATTTATACATTTCACTAATTTTACAACCATTTTAACATTTCAAAACTTGACTTCCTTCCTCCTCTTTCTGGGGTTCCTTAAATTTATTTTTAATATCTTCTGCATATCCAAATTAACTTAATTTGCTCATTTATTCATCTCCTTCAAATATATACTCTTATAAAACTGCAGCTTATTAAAACAATCCTGCCAATGTTCTTATCTGTTTACAATTTATCTGTAAATATTCAATAAACCATTTCCATTCTTTTATAAAAAGTTTGTTGTCTAGGTTTCTTATTCTTCCGGTGCATTTCTGCATATTCTGTAAGTTTTTGTAACCTTTCTCCCTTTGCTGGGACTTCTTTCCATTTCTGGGCAAGTGAAATTCTTGCCGCTTTAGTAGCATAAATGAATGTTTCTATACAGTTTAGGTAGTTGTGTCCCTATAATTCCCAAAAGAAAAGCTTCTGATTTTTTTTAATTACAAAAGTTATTTTAAACATCCTTTTCAATTCATTATATATAATATCTCAGTAAGCTTTAACCTTACTACAAGACTACCACATATGATAAAAAAGAACCTTCTTTCTCTTTACATTTCCACTACTTATTTGATTTAGATTTATACATTTTTGCCAACACTATATTTTCATAGTTTTCTCTTAGACCAAAACATGCTGTAAATTTTATATCCATATTCCACAATTGTTCCCATGCTTCCATGTCTATATTATGACCGATACCTATTGCCCAGTGTATCACTGAGGGTTTTCCTTGCTTATCCTTTGTCTCCCATTCCAATAATATTTTATACATTTTAGACAACACTTTTACATTACATTCTAACATGTCTCTCTCCGGTTGTGATATTTGTTCCCCAGACTCTCGTATCCTATCTTTCAGGCATTTCAACTTTCTCAAGATGGGGTTACCTTAAAAAAAAAAAAAATGAAAGCTTGACAGTAAATTAAGGTAAATGAAATAAAGAAAAAGAAGGGGGAAAGGAGCGGAAATATTTAAAAAGCAACAGAAAGCCGAGGAAAACAACAGTAACAAAAGGATAATAAAATGGAATTGAGGTTAAAGTACAAATGTAGTATATATGTAAGGAGATGAGCTTCTTATTCCCCTCATTAGTTCATGAGTCACCATGGTTTCAGTAAATACATTCCAAATATTATTATATTTGTCCATACCAATCTTCGCCTGAAAGATTGTTGCAAGGATTGTCACATTGTCTATCCATTGATCAAAGGGGCCATATTTTAATGCCCCCCTTGGATCAATGAAACAATATCAATCTGTCTGCAGATGCAAGGGCATGGAAAATCCATTTATGTTGACTCCTTGTCAAGCCCCTTATATTAGCTATACAACCACCAATTTGAACTGACATGCGACTGCACGTGCGCATCGCCGCTACCTAGAAGTGGCCAGAAGGGGGCGGGGGCGTAATTGGGCGTAGTGGGGGGGGGAGTGGGCTTGACACGTGAGTTCAGGAGTTCAGACAGGGCATGCTGAGGGCAGCGGCTAACTTCAGTTCATTATTGGTAGCGTGGAATTTGAAGGTACATCAGAGCACAGAGACTCATCACGCTTTTATTATCGCATTTCTACCCCATCTCTCCTTCAAGGAGTTGGAGGTGGTCTTCATGGTTCTCTCCTCCCCCCAAAAAAAATCCTCACAACAACCCTGTGAGGTAGGTTAAACTGACAGGCAAGTAAACAGCCCTGGCTGAGTATGGATCCCGAACATTGGTCCTAGTCCCATATCGTGTTATGTATACAAAGACAAAACTTTCTCCAATCTTTGCGCAGTGATTTTTTTTCTTTTCTTTTTGGAGGGGTGGGCAGTGCGGGGGGGGAGACAACGTATCCCTTCCCCCCCCTTCGCTCAGTCGAAGCGAGGGCTCTGCTACCGGCGGGATGGAGCCCAGAGGAGGAGCCGGGGGCGGTCTGGTGGGCGGGGAATAGGGAAGCAGCCTGCGCTAATTGCATAAGCAAAACGTAAATAATTCGCGGGAAAAAGGAGAGAGGAAAAAAAAGAAGATGGCGCCTCACATCCTCAGCATCTTCAGTCTGCAACAGCTGCCTGAGGAGAGACAGACACCTTTCTGAACCTGGTAGGAAGTGCCACGGGGTGCAGCGGGGAGCCCGCTCTGTGAGCCCCGCTGCGGGACTCTCAGTGAGTTCGGGAGGCATTTTAGTGCTTTTCCTGCGCGCACTGCGCCCCGTACTTTTGGCACTTTCTTCTTTCCAATGGAGCAGGAGTGGAACTGAAAAAAGAAAACTTTCTTGATACAGAAAACCGGTAAGGTTTTGTATTTGGCGGCGCCGCGAGGGCGTGCGGGGGCGCGTTGCAGAGAAGGGGGTGTCCGGCAGGTCTCCAAGCGAGCGGGTTTGCAGAGAAACTTTGGCGGCGGCGTGCCTTAGGAGAGAGAGTTGCAGAGTTTTCTATCTATTTATTTCCTAAACTTTTTTTTTGTGTGTGTGGGGGGGGGATTACAGGATTTTGCAAAACCTAAGGCACGCAGCTTGCATGTTCATTTTTAAAAAAAAACAAAGATGAACCGGGACAAGATCGTTACGTTTGTGGATATTTAGGCTGTGGATCCTCGCTTAGGGAGCAAGTCACTTACTGAACTCGGCGAGAGATGCTTTGCTTCCGAGCAAAACGTGTATTGGGGTCGCAACCACGTTGCGCTTGCAAGCCCACGCACTCCGTCCCTTGCAAAGCAAAGGTGTCCCTTTTGCTCGCTTAAGTTGAACGTGGTGCGGGCTACTTCCGAATTAAGGGGCAGAAGATCGAGCCGCCTGAGGGTACCGGGTTGGTGGGGGCGGAGAGGAAGAAAGCTGCCTGTTTTCCTATCAAAAATGAAAGTGTAACCGCTTCTGTATTCCTTTGGGAACTAAAAGTCTCGTGTTGTGGGCTGTAACCGGCTGAATTCTACTCGAGAGCAGACCCACTAGAATGAACGGGCCGGTGTGAGTCAATGCCCACCAGTTTCAATGGGCCTACTCCGAGTAGGGCTGCAGCAACCCTGATAAAAACTGGGATTCCGCAAAGGGGGGTTGTGCACGCGCCTGACTGTGCAGATACTTCATTGACAGTTGCTTGCAAACTTGGGTAAATATGATGAATAAGAAATAGGGGACGCTTAGTTGCGGAGATACCCTGTGCGCGCGACGCTTTTTTTTAATTAACCGCATCCTTTGACTTCTTTCGGTTTGAATAGACAGACGGTGTGTTGTTAACACCCCCCCCCAAAAAAAATGTATTTTCTTTAAAAAAAATTTTTTTTACACGGGTCTTTTTTTGAATCAGCCAATCAGAGCGCGGTGAGTAGCCGGCTCTTAGTCAACTACACGCGGGAGATTTACTCTCTCCCTTTGGTTACAGTGAGAGCCCCCCTAGACAGTGATGCCCCCTGGATTATTCTGAGTAGAGAGAGGGCACAGTCTTGATAGTTCGTCGAAGAGGAGGGAGGAAATTGGCATGGGGCTTGTGGAATAGGTTTGTCGAATAGTATTAGAGCTCAGTGGAACCTCCATCTTCAGGAACAGTCTACCAGGGACAGGGAATCTCTTTCACTCAAAGGCTGTACTGTATTTCCCCCCATGGACAATCTTCTAGGGACTACATGCCTCTGCTGGGCAGGGCCAGAGCCAAAAGCGTATGGTGCTACAGGTGTGACTCTTACAATATATATATATATTGTTGACATGTGTCTGCTTTGGGCGACAGTGGTGGAATGCATCTTCAGGGGTGAAGGCAAACCTTTGGAGAGTTTGGTTGTGTGATTCCTCTCTCTGCATTCTTCCAAATGGTCAGTAGGTGCATTCCAGCCAGGGGTTTTCACCCACACGCGGAAGCCTCTCATCCAAGTGGCATTATCACTGATAGAGGGTACATTTCAGCCATGTAGAATTTTTCATGGAGACTGCAAACGAGGGACAGTGAGCAGGTGTAACCTGGGGAAAGGGGTGCATCATACTCAGGCTGCTCCAAGCACCTGATATCCTATGCGCCTTCGTGGAGTTTAGGACTATCCTTGGCTTCTAGCCATGAAGGCTATGCTCTACCTGCACGGCTGAAGGCAGCAATGCTACTGTATTCCAGTTACTGGGAAATGCAGGAGGGCAGAGCCTTCTTGTGCTCAAATCCTGCTCGCTGGTCTCCTGCAGGCATCTGGCTGGCCCCTGTGAAAACGGGATGCTGAACTAGACTAGATTTGTCTGATCCAGCAGGGCTGCCCTTGCATTATTATTATGCTCAGGTAAAGCATGTCGGCTAAAATGAAAATGCTCCCGCTGATGTGTGTGAAGTCCACCTGTATTGTTTAAAAATTCTGACCACCATGCCAAATTTTCGCATTCGAATTGTGGCAACTAAATTAGAGATGAAAAAGAAGGAAAGGAAATGGCTGGGCTGTCCTATCACCCCCACCCTCACCTGCACCCCATTCAGTGGAACAGGTTGTTTTAGACTTGCTCTTCTTAGGGCAGGTTTGTTGTTGTTGTTTTTTAACAAAATTATTGGACATTTTATTTACAACATAACATACCCCCCCCAAATACAGAAATACAATAAGCATAACATACAACAATACAAACAACCTAATAAAAGACTTCCCTTATCCTGTATCTGGCCTCCTTATTTACTTCTTATAAGCTGTTTCCTTTATGAATAATTATTAAGATTTTTCTAATTATAACTTAAATATCCACGAAGTCTCCTGCAGATATTAATCGGAACAAGTCCAGGTATGTATTTTGTGTTTTGTGAAGTGCTCTCTGTATTTCCCCCATGCTTTTTGAAACTCTTGTCTAGTGTGATTCTTAGGGCAGGGTTTGTGTGCCCCTTTAGGTGGTATTATGCGTTCCTTCACTCACCACAGTCCAGTGGCGGCACCTGGTGTGGCAGAAGGCAGAGAGACCAGTCATAGGTGGTGCCAGAGACAATGAGAGGCAGCACCAACTAATTCTGGTCTAGTCCCCCTGCCATTCTCTTCCCTGCTGACTTATACAAGGGCAACCCTGAGACTAAGGAGGCAGAGAAGCTGGCGGTCTGGGCCACTCCCGGAACTGGTTGCAAGTAAGAAGGCAGGCAGGTGGGGGCTTTCTGAGGTTGGTGGGGATGTGCCCTACTTGCCCTGACGGGCTCACCTGTGCTGCAGTCCAGACCTGATGGGTTTAGAGACCTTTGTGCTCCTTCTGCTAAGAAGGGCTCTGGACACCTGCCGCAAAGTCCTAGAATGATGGCACCGTTGCTTGGCACCCTGAAGTGCCGGGATATTTGACAGCCTTTCCAAGACACAGAAGGTAGAGTTAAGTGATTTTGGTTCCTGTTGCTGCTGCTGGACATTGAGGCAAGTAGTAGCAGATTGCTGTGTTACAGGTGTGTGTGGTGTTGGTGTTTTGTAACTTCCTTTGGGTGTTTATTCATTTATTCCTGTGTGGCATTTCTACCTCATCCTCTAGACAAAAAAAAAGGACTTTTTTTTCAGAGGAAAGGTGGTGTTATTGTTGGCATCTGTCTGTCTCAAGAGACAAAGTGTGCATTAGCAGCCTGGAAGTGACCTCGGAGTGGAAGCCTAGGCAGTGCGGATGGAGGTCCTGAGCTGCCCAAGTGACAAGACCTCCCTCTCGGCTTCACTGATGTGGTCCAAATTAAACCATGTTCCCAAAAAATTGTTAACAGTTTTTATATGGCAAGAAAAAACGCCAAGGATTAAGCATAAAATACTAAGAGATGAGAGGAATAGAGGGGGTTTCTCATTTGCTGATTTGAGACTGTACTTTGTGGCTGTGTGCGTGAAGGAGTGGGTAGAATTAAAGGATGCAGGAACCTTTGACTTGGATTTGACCTAAGGTTTGGGTGGCATAGCTATTTGTATTATAATAAGGCCAAAGTGCACAAGAGTTTTTTAAATTATGTGATCAGGAGGAGTGTGTACAATGTTTGGGCAAAATATAGAGAAATGTTAAGAAAGGAAGACCCCATGCTAGATTTCTCCAATGGAGGTGGTTGAGGTAAAAAAAAAGTGAACATGGAGGAAAACTGGGGAACGTATAAAGACCTTCTTGAATTTAAAGATAACTCTGTAAGACTTTAAAAAGAGAGAGAGAGAAGAACAAGTGATTAGACTAGTCACAGATTGATTCCAGTATTTGCAAATAAATAAGATATTTAGAAGAGGCAAAGAAAAAGGATTTGTAGAAGGTGGATTGGAAGTTGAGAAAATAATATTGGTAACAAAAAAAAATAAAGTATACAGATCTCTACTTGAATGGGAACCTAAAGGTGAATAAGTGAAAGAGGCGATGGTACACTGGGCATCAGTTATTGGATATAACATTGAACTTTTGGCATGGAAAAAATTATGGAATGGGCCAGTAAAATTTTCGGCCTGCTATGCAATTCAAGAGAACATCTTCAAAATGGTATATAGATGGTATCTGATGCCAAGTAAACATTCCAGAAAGCACAAGAGAGGATCTAATGCATATTGGAAATGTTTAATAAAAGGAGGCTCTCTATATCATATGTGGTGGCAATGTAAGTTTGGGGATTGGGAAATGATATATGAGGAACTCACCTTAAATTCACCTTCCCAAAAAGACCAGGAGCCTTATTGCTGGCAATAATGGGGGAAGATATACGGTACCTAAGAAAACACGGAACCTATTTTTATATGCTACTGTGGCTGCAAGGAAAACTTATGCAAAAAAATTGGAAAGAAATTATTGTTCCAACAAAGGATCAATGGTTGCAGAAGTTAATAGATTTTGTTTAGTTAGCAAGTTCGACAACCAAAATAAGAAATTGTGATGAAAAGAAAAGGAGGCAAGTGGGAGCTTTTCGAAGAATACTTTAGAGTGGTATCAAGGTTAACTTGCAAGTCGGATAAGCCTATGAGCAGCAGTAGACAAGACAAAGAAAAGAAAAGAGAAATAATACAGGGGGGAGAGAGAAAACGTAAAGCGTTGTAGCAAACTAAAAATTTGAAATAGAGTGTCGATAGAAGGTAAGTTGGGAAGTCTATATAAGACTAAGGCAAAGCTTGTATGGATGTAATGTGTCAAATGGGAAATGAATAAATGATGATAATAATAATAATAATAATAATAATAATAATAATAATAATAATAATAATAATAATACTGATGTGGGCCAAAGCAGAACAAGACATTTGACACCAGGGTGGCTGCAGGAGTTGCAGGAAGGAGGCATACAAGACGCCATCTGACTGCCTTGGGGACTCCACTCCAGATTTGTATATGGTTTACTCCTTAGCCTTTTTGTAGAATAATAAGTTCCAGCAGCAGAAGGCATGGTGGGGAACCTGCCCCTCACCTGACTTTGGGAACCTGCTTCTCTTTTCTTCTTTTTTCAAATAATTTTTATTGAATGATTTTATGTTACAAAAAACAATACAGCCATACTACCGCTAAATATAATTAAGAAATAAAAATTACATACATCAATATTCAGTTTGTTATTTGTTATTTACTGTCTTATTTCCTGCCAAACATTGCATACAAAAATACACATATGTGCAGACACCCACACCCGCACACAAAATGATAATAATGATAATCTTTGGGAACCTGCCCCTCACCTGCCCCTCTGGTCAGTTGCATTGCTGCTGCTTACTGGGAGAGGGAGGGGCGGTGAGGTCAGAGTGGTGCAAATGCGTTGGCAGGAGTACCCGATTGGCTATTCCGGTGCATTTGCACTGTGCCAATCTCACCACTTCCTCCCTGTTTCCTCCTGGTAGGCAGCATCAAAGCAACTGCTTGGAGGTCAGGTGAGCAGTGGTGACCCTCCGTGTCATGGGCTACTGATTATTATTATTGTTCTCAAGAACCATTATTTATTTATCTAGTGTCGTCAATGTGCAGAGCCCTTTGGCAAAAGCTCTGGTTGACAGGTCCCTGTCCTGAGGAGCTTGCAGTGTAAAATGTGACCAGGGGTGTGTGTGTGGGGAGATGAAAAAGAGAGAAGAGGGAAATGGAAGCAGCATAAAGTATGTAGAGGAACATGCATCTCTTCTAGTTATGATGGGTTGGAGCCAACTAAGTTTTACCCAAAATAAACCCAAATAACCTAATGAACTTAAGTAATATCATGTTCACACCATACATTTCTTAGAATCATAGAATTGCAGAGTTAGAAAGGGACTGTGAGGACCATCTAGTCCAGCCCCGTGCGAGGCAGGAATCTCAGATAAAACATCCGTGACAGGTGGCCATCCAACCTCTGCTTAGAAACATCTGGGAGAAGAAAGGGAAGCTCCCAGGTGAGAGGCTTGGAGGTCCATCCCTTTCTTTGTGAGAAAAGGGTTAAGAACTACCCTTGAGAGTTTTCTTTTTCTTCCTCTGTTTTTGTTTATTATATTAGTTTATTGTATTGTATTATGAAAAAGCTTTAATAAAATATTATGAGGGGAAAGAAAAGAAAGTTCTTCCTGATGTTTAGTTGGACTCTCCTGCCTTGTAACTTGAATCCATTGTTACTGGTCCTACCTTCCAGAGCAGGAGAAAAGAAGCTTTCTCCATCTTCCATGAGAGATTTGAATGTGGCTGTCATATATCATTTCCTATTTAAAGTACTGTGATACCACTGAAAACAGCATAGCTTCCCCATAAGAATTATGAGGGCTGTAGTTTATTAAGGGCACTGGGAGCTGGAAACAGGACCCCCCCTATTCCCCTCATAGAGATACAATTCTCAGGGGGCTTTAACAATTAGTTCCTCTTCTGTACAGGGAAGTCTATGAAGTGGGGGTCTGACTGTTTAAAGTGGTAGCATATCATTTTAAATGTATGGTGTGAATGTGGCCATAGTCTTGGCTATTAATTTCAGTGGTTCTACTCTGAGTAGGCCTAGCATTGGCTACATCCCAATGCGCTATGGCTTTATTTATATATTTCATAGATTTACACATCCCCTTTTAAGATAAGCACCCCTTGTGGGGCTCAAGCTGACAATAGGATCAATAATGAAATCAAGAGCTGTTAAGACATGTGGCAATATTGTGCCAAAGGCTTCCTGGTAAAGATGGGTGGTGATTATGTGTTTGTTTAAGGAGATTTGGAGTCCCTTCGGGTTTGTGCGTTGTGTAATTGTGAGGCTGGAGAAGCAAATCCAATGAACTCCAGACCTTTTTCTTGGAAAACCAGAGGCGGTTTCTCATAGTTTGGAACCGAACACAGAATGAGCTTCCTTGGAACCTGACCTGCCTCAATCTCCAGCGCTGATTTAACAAGCAACAGACTGCGCCTGCTGTATCCTGCTGCTAATTGGCCCTGGCTTCCTCAGCTGGCAAAATAAAGTTAAGGAACAGCTGTCCAAAGAAACTTCCTTAGGAAGTAGCCTTACACCCAATCAGACAATTAGTTCCTGAAACAATCATATGTCCTCCTGTTATCTTACTCCCCCTTCCCCCCCTTCCTCTGATGTCTTCCTTAATTGTAAGCTCCCCAGGGGCAGAAACCAGTGTTAGAAATTGGGATAGGAAAAAAACCAAGGAGCCATGTGGCTCCTGGGACCTACTGTATTTTTCGCCCCATAAGACACACCTGACCATAAGACACACCTAGTTTTTAGAGGGGGAATGCAAGGAGAAAAATATTCCTTAAATGGAGCACTGAGCAGAACCTGTATGCATGCCAGGCTCTGCTCAACACTCCCTTTCAAGAGCCGTGTGGAGCGTGTGTGCAGCGCTTGCAGGCTTTTCCCTGAGGAGGGAGAAGGGCAGCCTGTCACTGATGGGTTTCCCTTCTTCCTCCTCAGGGAAAAGCCCCCAAGAGCCGCACACAGGCTCTGCGCGGCTCTTTAAAGGGAGCGCGGCTCTTGCGCGCTCTGTCCTTTCCCCAACCTCCCGGAAAAGCCCCCAAGAGCTGCACAGTCTCCTCAGGGCAGTGGGATGAAGGCTCCCCGCTGCCCTGAAGAGGTTGCACCCGGCTAAGCCAGAAGCTAGAACAGCGAGAGGGAGCGCTGCACACTGATCCCTCTCACTGTTCTGGCTTCTGGGATAGCTGCGCAGCCTGCATTTGCTCCATAAGACGCACACGCATTTCCCCTTACTTTTTAGGAGTAAAAAAGTAGGAGAAAAAGTGTGCCTTATAGAGCGAAACATACGGTAGTTTGTGGATGCAAAAACAAAATGTATAGGCAACTTTTTTTTTTTTTGCTGCAGCTGCGCTACCATACCAGGTGATTTGCCTGGCAGTACGGCAGCAAAAAATTAAATATTTTTTTCTTTGCTGTCAGGTGAATCAGTTGGTCTGCAGAGTAGCGTGGCAGCAAATGGCACCCCTTTTTTGCTGCTGCCCAGCAGACCAGCAGACCAGCTGACTGCAGCCAGGCAGGAGGAGATGCTAGGCACCAAGGGTGCCCCCCAGACATCTCCATCCAGCTGCAAAATGCCGGTTGCCAGTTGCAGAATTGACTGGCGCCCGGCTAATTTTGGAACGCTGGCAGAAATCTCTTCAACCTGTTCTTTGTAAAGCACCATGTACATAGATGGTGCTTTAACTTATGTAGTTTATATTCCAGTTTAGACTATGAGGAGTAGAGCAATTAAAAATAGACATGAGAAATTTAGGTCCAATAGTTTCAGTGGGTCTAATCTGAGCAGGATTTAGTTTGATAAATATTAAATATGTTTAAAATTAATAATATAGTATATAAATTAATAAGAATAAGCTCATTTAATTTTTTTGAAACCAGTTTATGTCCTGCCTTTCCAAACTAAGATTCTTTCAAGACAATAATGTGTATATGCCCAACCACAGTAATGAATTGAAGATCAACTAAATAATATCCATGAAAACTATTAATAATGATTCAATGATAATCCATTGTATCTAGTGTTAGTCCTACTCACTTTGGAATGAAATGAAGGACATGACTCATTTAGGTCCATTAATTTTGCTAAGTCTACTCTGAGAAGAATTTAATTGGATACCAACCAATTTTTTTTGTCTCTGAGACACCCGCCCAAGGTGGCTAAATAAATCTATACAACAAAGCAGAAAAGAATACAATGTTGTGAGCATCCATCTGTCTCAAGAGACAATGGAGTTCTAAGTCAGACTGCTGCATTAGTGACCTCCCTGGGGCACAAGTCTGGGCAGTGTGTATGGAGGTCCTGGGCTCCCCAGATGGGAAGACCCCTCTCTCAGCCTCCCTGATGTGGTCCAAAGGAAAGCAGAGCAATACGTTTGGCATCTTAGAGATTCCGCTCCAGATCTATGTAGGGTTTACCACTTAGCCTTGTCTTCTCTCAAAGATCTTCCACAAGGCATATCTTAGGATCAGAGTTTTCCTTCTCCTAGATGGGCTAACTTCCAGGTTGATGAGCCCCATCAGCCCCTCACTTCCCTCTACAGCACATGCAGAAACTGCTTTCTTGACCATTGGACCCACTCTTGGTCTTTTCCGTTCAATCCACCAGAGCCCATCATCGCATGCAACCCTAACTCACTGAGGGTTTGAGACCCCTCGGCTACCCTGGTTTAACTGGCCATTCGAAGCTGTTTCCTGGGGTGTGGTGCTGTCACACACTGGACATGTTGGCAGAACTGGTCACTCCCAAAGTTATGAGCAGTTTTCTGGTTTTGTGGAGGGATGGGTGAATTGTGCTTCCTCACCAGATCTGGGTCTTTTGTTGATGCTCATTGTATTGTAGAGGGAAGTGTTAGTGCAGGAGTAATATCTCTGTCTGGAGAACATGTCATGCCCCTATTTTGTCCATCTTTGGTCCCTACCCTGCACTCAGCTCTCACCTGTAGCTCCTAGAAGTTGCCTGAGTGCAATAAAAATTGTGGGCAGCCCCACACAGAGTGCATTGCAGTAATCATTGTGTTTTAGTGCTCAGGCTACATGATGCCTCCTATCCCAGGTTCCCTTTATAAACCATGCAGTTCCTAACTGAAGCCACCAGAGTTCCCAAGATGATCGCACTCACCTGTATTTGATTGCCTTCTAATACCGAAGTCCCAGTTTGAGGTGATCTCGACCAACTGGGAATATACATAACCCTGAGACTCGCCATTGCTGCCCTGCATTTTTGAGCTGCTGTCCAGTATGAGCTCAGTCAGGCAGATACTGACACCCAGGCCTTGTTGCAGAGTGTTCTGCGCACAACCCTTGGATCCTGATCAGCCAGCAGCGACACATGACCAGAGGGTCATGCTCCAACAGATTGTGCAAGGCATCTGCTTGCCAGACGTTGGGAGAGTGACCTGTTAGATGTTGTTGGCTCAGCTGATCTTGTAGGCTTTTCAATTCCATAGTCTCTGCTGAGCAAACGCATCCGCTGCCAACAAAGAGATAAAAATAGATCATGGTGCGGGCGGTCCATGCTACTGGCTTGTTGGCTGGGCCTCCTGTTTTTTGAACCAAAAGAGTTCCTTGAGGGGGTTGTGGTTTTGTGATGTAATCAGGGCAAACATCACCCTCAGTAAATGGTGGCTTCCACAGCCCGTTGGCCTCCACATGGACCCCGTCTGCACTATACATGTAAAACAGTGCCATGCTGCTTTAAGCTGTTGTGTCTTCCCCCAAAGAATCCTGGGAGTTATAGTCTGTTCAGGGTGCTGAGAGTTGTTAAAAGGTAAAGGGACCCCTGACCATTAGGTCCAGTTGTGGTTGACTCTGGGGTTGCTGCTCTCATCTCGCTTTATTGGCTTCTGCGTCATGTGGCCAGCATGACTAAGCCGCTTCTGGAGAACCAGAGCAGCGCACAGAAACGCCATTTACCTTCCCACTGGAGCAGTACCTATTCATATACTTGCACTTTGAAGTGCTTTCGAACTGCTAGGTTGGCAGGAGCTGGGACCGAGCAACGGGAGCTCACCCCTTCGCAGGGATTCGAACCGCCGACCTTCTGATCGGCAAGTCCTAGGCTCTGTGGTTTAACCCACAGCGCCACCCGCGTCTCAGCCCTCTGAGAGTTGTTAGGAGACCCCTATTCCCTACATAGATATACAATTCCCAGAGTGGTTTAAGAATCCATCCTTTTCCTCATGGAACTCTGGGAATGGCCATTTTGTGTTATGTGTTATGTTGGAAGCCGCCCAGATATTATTATTATTATTTATTTATTTCATATCATATGCAGCTACCATTTTGTGCTTCGTGTGTTGTCACTTTCTTCGAGTTCCAGGTGGGCCTGCCAGCTGGAAAAGTTTGGTATCCCCTGACCTTCATTAACGAAGCTGAATTTTAAAATGTAAAAAATAATTTTAAAAAAAATTCATGTTTTATCACCAGTGTCCACTCAGGGTCATGGAGAGTGCCAGTGTTGAGCCTGTGCTTGCGGGCAGCAGACCTGTTGACCAATCCAGGGCGGATACAGTCGCCCAGAACCGTAAAAGCCGTCAAGAACTGATGCTCAAGCTAATGGAAGGACAGAACGTCTTGTGCTGCTGGACCGATGGGCTCTATTACCTTGGGAAGATCAAGAGGGTAAAGAAAGTGTTTTGTTTTTTTTTAATTAAAAAAAGCTTCTTTATTGGAAAAAATAAATCATTTTCCTGAGACCAAGAATGCTGGGTCCTATTCTCATGGAGAGTAACAAAACATCATTTATGCTCTTGGGAACATTAGGAAGATATTCACTTTTTATTCATATTCTGCACAGAGTGTGTGCAAATCAAATCAAAAGTAAGCACCTTATATTGCTGTTGCTTTCAATGAGAGGTTGAGAACACATCAGTCATAGTCCCACTGAAATTTCAGAGCAAAGTGAGGCAGTGGGGAGGCGGTGCCAAGCCAATGTAATAATGAAGTGGATGGGGTGCTTGTGGGACATCGGTTTTCTGCCCTCCAGGCCCACCAGCTGAAGTAATTGTTTCGTTCCACCTCATTATTGTACCAGTCTTGCTTGTGTTAATATCTTGTGTGAACCATTGGTTCTTAACAGTTTTTCTCTCTCTGCCCCCTGGTTTCCATATTTGCAGGTGAGCGGTTCCAAACAGAGTTGCCTGATGACCTTTGAAGACAACTCCAAATACTGGGTGCTTTGGAAAGACATCCAGCACGGTGAGTGAGTCTGCAGTCTTCTCTGGGACTTCTGCATGGGCCCAGTCTACATGCTGGTGGTAGTGGAACAATGAAGGGGGATCCTGAAGTGTGGGAGCAGAATGTACCATGTTAAATTTCAGGGTAGGTGGGTGCCATTTTGAAACACACAACGAGACTTCCTGAAACAAATGGCTCTACTGCAGAGCTTCTCCCTGATGTGTTAGGTTTGAAGGATCATAGTGTTTGAGAGATACTGGGTTTCAAGCCAAGAGAATCCAGACACCCACCCACCCCTGATTGTCAGCAAAACGGGATGTTTATTTAGGTGTTCCAAGGCTGGTGTGACACAACTGACGCAATCAGCAAGTAGGGAGACAGTGGGTGGCACACCAAATATGAAAACAGCACTTATAAGCAATGGCGCAGTAATGTCCATCTATAGCATTACTTTCACCTTCAGCTAAATTCTAATAGTTTTTCTGTGAGTCATAACATTAAGCTTCCAGCTTCCTTATCTCTTGCCCGACCACAACTTCTAATAACAATCCTTTGCTTACGTCCTGTTCTGTCTTTTTCCCATGGTTCTCCTGTAAACACAACCTTCACATACCAACCTTGACTTGCTCAGCTCATTGTGGACGATGGTCAGATTGATTATAAGGCAATTTCCTGTGCTCCCAACTTACAGGAGTTTTTGATGCTAGAACATAGGAAGCTGCCTTATACCAAGTCAGGCTATTGGTCTGCCTAGCTCAATATTGTCCACACTGAGTGGCAGCTGCTCTCCAGGGTTCCAGACAGGGAGTCCCCCCCCCCACTTTGGGGTTTTCTTGCTGGTGCTTTCTGCAACATGCCGTTGATACAATAATAGTGTAATAGTGGTAAATTTACTGGTGTGGCCACACACCATTCCTCTTTATTACTGCATTGGTGCTTATGAAGAGAGGCAGCTCTTGCATCATAGTGCAACAAAAGCAAGACAAAACCTGGATTTTTTATTTTGCTTGACAAACACCTTTTTTTCGCTTTAATAGTCATCAGATATTTTAACAAATAGTGCAAGATGAGACAGCAAGCATCTGGTGAACCAGAGCTAGGTCATCTAACTAATATCAAAGCTTTTCATCCAGATATTATTATATTTTGTTGAAAAGAACAATATCATAGAACCCCCTGGAAGATTTTGCTACATTCCTGTTGTTTTTCCTACAGATGTGAAGTTCCCCCCCTCTAAATTGATATTCCTGCAATCTAGTCTACAGACTAGATAAATCTGGACCATCTGTGGTATAAAAAAATTACAGGGCTTCAGTAGGAAGTTGTGGGCTGTGGCAAACCTACACTTAGGGGTCCCTGAAGCAAGCAGCAATGAGGTCTGGGTGACCACTGTCATCCTCTTCAATGAGGTTGTTCCACGACTGCTTACCACATAATTTTTTTTAAATGTAGTTACTACATCTTGGATTTTGATTAAATTTGCTGTGCTGGATTATCTCACTCGTTGATATCACTGGTGTGAATAATTCCCACACCTCCTGCCTCATAGTTTTCAAGTTATGGGGGTATGAAAATTAGAAAAATGTTATATACATGCAAGATGCATTATAGAATGATGAAATAAAACATAGAAAATACCACGGTCAATATAATCTTCTATTTTAGAGGCCTATGAAAATACGTACTACTGTACATGGAGCACATTTTACGAAACTCTCTTTTTCTAACTTTTCTAGCAACATAGTTACATATAGTTTCATCATATGAGAGCTTATAAAGAATAGCTTTGAAAAATTCATTTCGGCTTCACATCTCATGTCAGGCATTGTCAAGTACAGCTTAAGTGCAGCAGTAATATTGGGCAACATTTCAGTTACATGTTGCTCACATATAAGCTGAAGACCTCCTGCACATTGAATTTTAGATGGCATCTTTTATTCTGTGTTCTGGGTTTTCCTAAGGTGCAAATATTCTTTGAACTGATAATACCCAATTACTAATTTGTGGTCAATATCATCTTTGTAATATGATATTATCAGTTTATTACTGTCCACATCAATTTCAGAACTGTTCATCAGTTCTGAGAAGAATTTGAATCTTTTTTGCAATCTGCTCATATGGGCCAGTCCTCTTACTTAACTGGATTATCAAGCAGTCGGCTACAACTCTTTTCAAAATAGTACTGTATGGTTTTTCTCATCTGTTCTTCAAGTTGCTGATCCGCAGTATTTTTATTTGACTTTTTTGTTATCCAACACAACAGTGCCCCGCCTTATATTCCATGCTGTCTTCAGGCATTTTCCAGAGTTCTGAGCATATTCATCGAGTCAGAAAACCCACCTCTGATTTTATTTTATTTTAAAAATACATTAGTCACAGCAGAACAGCCAACTTACAGTGACACTACACCTTTGCAACATCTGTGCTGCTGTCTCTCAAACTTTGGAATTGTTGAAATACACACACACAAAAATTAATCGGTTTGAGTCGTGAGACTCAGATTGGATCTACTAGACCCAAAACGTTTAAACAATGAGGACTAACATTCCTTATGGGGCTCCTTCAGGATTAGAGGTCCTTAAGCTTAAGCTTAATTAGTTTCAAAGTCATTCTGCTCCTGGCTATGGGGCATGCACCAATTTGAAACGAAGCCGTATGTCCATCCTGAAATTTTGCTGGCACAAGAACTGTTATGAGCAAGATTATGGCTACATTTAAACAGACCTGACTTTCCCCCAAAGAATTAAGGGAGCTATTAAGGGTGCTGATAATTGTTATCCTCCCCCCCCCCCGAGCTACGAGTCCCCTGTGAAGGAGGGATTGATTGCTGAACCACTCTGAGAATTGTAGCTCTTCCGCTTTAAAGATGGTGCTTTATGTGTGTGAAGGTGGCCTGCATATAAGCGCCCCAATACCACCATGAGCAGAAAACTCACCACCGGCGTTATATAAAATGTATTTCTGGAGGGGACCCTGATATAAGGCTTTTTCATTTTTTTATATGAGGTGGAAATCTCCCAGTGACAGTAGGATTGGGCTTCGATACGATACAATAATCTTTATTGTCATTGTCCCATACAGAACAACGAAATTGAAAAAAAAATCTACATCAGACAATCAGAAACCAACAAGCTTGCTATCCCAGCCTGGTTAACCCTCTAAAAACTCTGATACCCCATAATTAAATACAATATACTCCCACAGAGACTACCTTACACTGCCTTTAAAACCAAAATCGCATTTGGATAAAAACTGTTTCTTAGGCAGCTAGTCCTAGTCCTTATAACCCTGTACCTTCTTCCAGAAGGCAGAAGCTGAAAGAGGTCGTTTCCGGGGTGCGCACTATCCTGCGCTATCTCTGCAGCTTTCTTATAGCACCTGGAAGCATAGATTTGATCCAAGGTGGGAAGAGTGCACCCAATTATTCTCTCCGCAGTCTTTACAACCCTGGACAGCATTGTTTTTCCCCTGACCATGCAGCTCCCAAACCACACAAACAGACCATGGGTTAATACACTCTCAACAGTACAATGGTACTCCATCCTTTTCCCAAGCGGTTGTGGCGATTGCTGCTGACATTCGTCTTCTTTTTCAGCTGGTCTCCCTGGTGAAGAATCAATGTGTAACATCTGTATGGAAAAGACAAAATCCCCTCTGAATGACATACTGATATGCGGGAAATGTGGACTTGGTAAGAAGAATGTCCTGGAAGTTCCACCACCCTGTGTTAGGGGCTTGGGGGGCGGTGAGGCAGAAAATGGCAGCAACGAGAATGCCCTTATCGCTCAGCAAGCTTGCTGTATCATTATTAGGTTAGCAGGAAGTCTCTTTAAAAAAAAAGCCCTGTTCTCCAGATCGAAAAGGTTCCTAAAGTGGCATGTAAGAATAATAATAAGATGATTCCCCCCCGCAACTCTCTGATGCCCCAATTTTGCTTTTTTCCTCCTCCCTCCCAATACCTTTTCCTTTCATGTTATGCACTTTAGTTTTCTTTCTGTCAAGGAGACTGGAAAGCAAGCTCCCTCCTGCTGCTCTTTGGTTGATGGATGGGGCCAGACTCCTGTGCCTCAATAGGAGAGCAGCCTCCGAGTGGCCCTTAGATGGCTGCAGCCTCCTGCTGGTGCCAAGAAGCTTCCCTGGTGGACATCTTGCATTTCTTTCCTTTGGTCAGAGCTTGGCAGTGGCATGCTGAGTGACATTCCTAGGAACATAGGAATCTTCTTAAGCTGAGTCACATCATCCAGCTCAGTATTTCCCAGTGTTGACATTTCCCAGCACCCTATACAAGCTACAGTTCCCAGGAATCTTTGGGAGGGGAGCTATGCACTTTCAGTGTATGGTGTGATGGATCCAGCCTAGTGCAACCCTGTAGAAAGTGCTCAGCCTCTTGACGTAGTTGCAAAACTTTGCCTCTCAGGTTTCCACCAGCAATGCCATATCCCAGCAGTGAGCAGCGATGAGAGTTCCTTGGATTCATCTTGGTTCTGTCGGAGATGCATCTTCGCCCTGGCTGTACGGGTGAGTGATAGGATTCAAGGAATGCTTTCTGCTAGCTCTCGTTTCGGGAGCATACAATCTCTGGGCAGATGCTTCTTTATGGATGCCCCTATGTGAAAACCTAGTAATTGCTAGTGGTGGATCAAACCTAGTGTGCTGTCTCTGCCAGAGGACAGCCAGAATATTATTATTTTTATAAGTCAAACCATTGATCCATCCAGTTTAAGCTTTGTTTATGCTGACACCATTTCTTCAAGATCTCTCTCTCTCTATTTAATTTATGTATTGATACGTATTCAGAGATATACAAAATTGCATATCCATCACAAAGTATCATGTTATAATATACTGATACAAACAGCTACTTAATCTGTAAAAGAACGTAGGAAGGAAGAATAAAAGAAATAGGAAAACCTAAAGAAAAAAAACAAGAGAGGAGATTAAAAAGTATTAGAGAAAGAAAAACTGTTTCAAACGGGTCCTTCCTGGATATGGAACCTTCTGCATGCAAAGCAGGTGCTCTTGTCAATGAAATAATAATAATAATAATAATAATAATAATAATAATAATAATAATAATAATTTATTTATACCCACCCCAGCTTTGCTCAGCATCCCCCCCCCGCCACCATTCATCCTCTAGCACCTGCCACTCCCTGACGCCTTTTTGCGGTCTGAACCTTTTGCTACTTTTTGCCTCTGCAGAATGGTGGAGCCCTGAGGAAAGGCACCATTGCGAAGACGCTGCAACGGATCAAGATGGTGCTGTCCTATAACCTGCAGGAGCTGGAATGGGACTCTCACCACAGAACCAATCACCAGCAGTGCTACTGTTACTGTGGCGGCCCTGGCGAGTAAGAGAAACAGAAACGAAAACAAAGGGGGGCACCCAGGAGAGGGGGGCATGTCTGAGGAGATGGAGCTTTCTGAAGACCTCTGACAATAGGGAGCAAATCTATCCTGGCCTTTTCTTCTGGGGGGGGGGGTCTTCCTTTGGAAATTTAAGCTCCTGAATCATGTGGTGGTCCACATCTGCAGGGGTGCACATGCAAGCTTTAAAATGTGTGTGTCTCGCACAGCTAGATAGAGAGGCTTACCTACACCACGACTGGGAAATGACTGGCCTGGGGTCCTAATACGGCCCTCCAAGCCTCTCTGTCTGGTCCTTGGGACTCTCTCCAGGCCACACCACTTATGGGCCCTGATTTGCACTCCCATTGTGTTTCTGCCTGGCTGGAACCACAGAGTCATATAATTGTAGAGTTGGAAGGGACCACGCGGGCCATCTAGTCCAACTCCCTGCAATGCAGGAAACTTTTGTCCAATGTGGGGCTCAAACCCGCAACCCTGAGATTAAGGGTCTCATGCTCTATCGATCGAGCTATGCCCACTTCAACATGCTTTGCAGAAATATAAATCAGTTAAATTGCAGATGAATAGTGGACCAGTTAAATTAAATAAGTTACAGCAGTTAGCAAGTTTCTTGTCTTTTAGATGAGGCATGTGTGTGCCACTGGCTTGGAAGAGGCATCCCTTGCCGATATAGATAGATGATGATAGATAGATAGATAGATAGATAGATAGATAGATAGATAGACAGACAGACAGACAGAGATAGATAGATAGACAGGCAGACAGAGATAGATAGATAGATAGATAGATAGATAGATAGATAGATAGACAGACAGACAGACAGACAGACAGACAGATGATTGATTGATTGATAGATGATAGATAGATATAGATAGATAGATGATAGACAGACAGAGATGATAGATAGATAGATGATAGATAGATAGATAGATAGATAGATAGATGATAGATAGATAGATAGATAGATGATAGATAGATAGATAGATAGATAGATGATAGATGATAGATAGATGATAGATAGATAGATAGATAGATAGATAGATAGATAGATAGATAGATGATAGATAGATGAATGCCTCTTTTAAGATGGTGCTTACCGTCTGCAGTTTTTCTGACTTGCACTAAATTGGGAACACCTCATATAAGAGCCTTACTGGATCAGGCCAACGGCCCACTTAGTCCAGCATCCTGTTCTCACAGTGACCTACCAGAAGGTCTAATGGGAAGACTGCAAAGCATGAGCACCATCTTCATTAATTCAGAGTTCAAAGCAGAACTCATGTAACTGAATGCTGGAAGACTCAGGACAGATAAAAGTTGCACACAGTCAAATTCTGGAACTCACTCCCACAGAGTGCAGTGATGCCGACCAAGATAGATGGCGTTAAAAGAGGATTAGACAAGTTCATAGAGGAGATGACTATCAATGGCTACTAGCCATGATAGCTATTCTGTGGCCACTGTGAGAAAACAGGGTGCTGAGCCATTGTGCGGATCCAGGAGGCTTTTCTTACGTTCTTCTGAGTTAATTCAGACTTCCTCAACCTGGCACTCTTCAGATGTTAGACTACAACTTCCATAATCGTTGCCCATTGGCCATGCTAGCTGGGGCTGATGGTAACTGGGAGTCCAACAACGACTTGAGGGTCCCAGGTTGTGAAGGACTGATTTAATCTTACTCACCAGTGGGGTATTTATTTTCAGCCCAAAGGCCGCAATTCCTCATCAGCATCCTTCTGGGAAACCCATGCTAGTACTGTGGTTGGCAGACTTGAGTAGGGAATACTCCACAGGTGTTGCAACTCTCACCCGGTCCAACTAAGTTTCTTTCCCCTCCAGGTGGTACCTGAAGATGCTGCAATGTTACCGTTGCCAACAATGGTTCCATGAAGCCTGCACACAGTGCCTTAGCTGCCCAATGATGTATGGAGACCGGTACGTCTTTCCCTCACCTTCTTTGGTTTGCTGTGTTGGGGTCCCCTTTCAGAGGGAAGCTTGGAGGAGAATGATAAAGGGAGAGGGCCTTTCTGGTGGTGGCTACAATCTGTGCAATGTTCTCCCCAGCCTGGCACTTTCACTTACATCTCTTTTTTTTGCTTCATACCAGAGCAACATCAGGTATACAATGCTGCTAATATGAGTTAAAGAAAGTTCTGCTTGTTCATTTATTTGTTTTTGTTTTTTTAACTTTCAGGTTTTATGTTTTCTGCTGCGCGGTGTGCAACCAGGGCCCAGAATACATCAAACGTTTGTCTTTGAGATGGTAAGGCAGAGGAAGAAGCACACTCTCAGCGTTTATTATTGCGAAGGAAATCAGCTGTATATAAGCAGCAATATTTATTTTCTATTTGTTTATAGAATATTTTATTTGTAGTGAAATAAATACGGTTCCAGCAAAATTTGTAGAGCAGTGGACCACCTTTGTTTGGTTCTATAAACTCATCCTGAGTGCTCCCCCCACCCTGTATAAATCATTATTCAGAAATAATACCCCTCCGCCACTAAGGAAGGCAATAACATAATAAAATTCCGAACAGTAATAATCAATTGCACATTCATTCAAAATAAAACAAAAACTATTTAGTTTAATTAATTCAACAAAACTGATGAACTTCATCCAGTGGTACTAGCTTTTCAAAGTTTGATAGTCTTTTTCATCTCCAGAGCTCTGCTACTGCTGCCTTGCCTCTTAACACCCTCCCACTGGTCCCCTTGGAGGTGGCACTACTCACTTTGGGGAACCCCTGCTACAGGGTGTGACATGCTTATATCATACATACATACACACATACATACATACATTTTATTTATATGCCACCTTTCCACAGTCAAACCATGCTCAATGGGCCTTACAACATGCAAGAACACATTACTGCAACATAACAATAGTAGTCATAAACAGTAAATAAAACATCAAAAAACATAAATCACAAGATCTTAAGAAAAGATACAAAAAACCCTGTACTCCTGCCCTCCCAGGCCAGGTGGAAAAGACCTGCAAGGCGTATAAGAAGAAAACTGATCAGGGACACTGTCAGATAACTAGATCATTGAATGCATTGCCAATGATTCAGCTGTCTGTGAAATGGCCTCCTCATAAGTAAGCATGAGCAGCCAGAGATCTACATTAACCCCACTTCTATTTACAGGCACTTACCGAAATAACCCTGTTTAGTATGAACTCTTAACAATCCTTCTGTGTTGCGTTAGGGGCTTGGAAAGAGCCAAGGTGTCAGAGATGTCCTTTGGAGTCTTTCTTATGGGAGGCAATCTGTAAACTGGTAGCGGTAAAGAACGTGGCAATTATGCAAGGAGCAATATCTCCACTGCATTTAGGGATGAGGGAGAAATTCGATTCAGGTCTCGCTTAAAGGTGAACCTACCTAATCTATGATTCCCAAAACAAAATGGGAAGTGAAACACTGCCACCTTCAGAATTTGCTCTGCTCTGAAATTTGCAATGCAGCTCTCCTGCCAGGTAATGTGTACGAGAATTCATATGCTGGAATAAAAGCATGGTTAAGAATGCACATGTAAGTGAAAATAGACTCCTGGAGCTACAATCTCTCTGGGAATAGAGGTTGACTGCTAAACCACTCTGGAAGTTGTAGCTCTGTGAGAGGATTGGGGGCCGGCTAATAACTCTCAGTGGCCTCAACAAACTCCCCGGATTTTTTGGCAGAAGCCAAGACTGTTTAAAGTGGTATCACTGGGCTTTAAATCTATGGTGTTCATGTGGCCATAGTCTAATATCCGCATAGTATTTATGCAAACAAAATCAGGATGAATGCTCTGTGAACAGGTCCTCTGCAGGAAACCTTGGTCATTCTGTTTCCTTTTACCACGCACAGGGTGGATCTCGTGCATCTTGTACTCTACAACCTGGGTGTCCAAAGCAAAAAGAAATACTTTGACTTTGATGAAATCTTGACGTTTGTCAATCAGCGCTGGAACCTTCTGCAGCTTGGGAAGGTTAGTGGCAGGGCTGTCAAACCAGTAAAAGCAGGGCCATGGAACTACTAGCCTTCTAGATGTTCCTGGACTACAACTCCAGTAATTCCTGAACTTTGAGCATGCTGGCTGAGGTTGATGGGAGTTAGAACCCATTGGCAATCTGGATGGTCAAAGTTTCCCACTTCTGCATTGAAAGAAGGAGGGTGACAGAGCCATTGAGAACCCTGCTTGGTTCCATTTACAACTTCAAAGCTGGAACGTGGGCTCCACCTTGTGGCCGTAATCAGAATGTTCACTGGTATAAGTATATATGTTGCCATTTCAATTTAAAATAAACACAGTTTGAATAAAAAAGAGTAAATATCAGTAAATGCTAAATTAATATTTGGGGGAAATGAGGAGCTGTGAATTCAGAATCTCAGCCTTTTTTTTTAAGCTGCTAGCCCTCAAGGAACCAAAGAATAATGTTTGGCCAACGCTTCAAGAAACCGCAGAAGCCACTTGCAATACCCCTGCCCCTTTCAGCTTCCATCGGGGGAAGGCTTGCAACTCAGTGCTTGGGCACATGCATTGCATGTAGAGACATTTTCAAGTCCAGTCCCTGACATCTCCAAGTAAGATTGAGGAAGACCTCTGTCTGAAACTCTGGAGGGCTGATGGCACTCAGTATCATACAGAGCTAGATGGGTCAATTGTCTGACTCTTCACAAGGCAGCTTCCCATAGCCATGATGTGGGGCCAGGAGGGGGCTTGTGCAAAGGCTTGCGTGCCCCCCCAGCAATATTAAACTTTTATTGATTTTTTAATTTTTAATTAAAATAGTAAGGCTTCAAATGAGCTAATAAAATATCACAACCAGGCTGGCTTATTCTTTGGGCTTCAGTGGGACTTAGGCTGCGCCAGTGCTTTTTTCCTAGGGAAAAAAGTTCCAGTACTCACCAGCAAGCAGGGGGAGAGGCCAGTGCGTGGGGGAGGGGTGTGGGGTGATGCCAAGGCTGGGCTGTAAGGGCAGATTAGCTGCTTGATGCTCCCTTGCCTACCTACCAGGGCGCTGCCACCCAAGTGAAGAGACCTCCCCTGCCTGGCTTTGGGTAGGAGGCAGTAGGGTTCCAGGATCTTGTCACAGCATCATGCCTCCTTCCCTAAACTGGGCAAATGCTTCCGGGGCTTGGGGAGGGAGTTGCAATGCTCTGACAGGGTCCTTACCCCCCCCCCAAAGGTGAAGGTAAAGGTAAAGGGACCCCTGACCATTAGGTCCAGTCATGGCCGACTCTGGGGTTGCGGCGCCCATCTCGCTTTATTGGCCGAGGGAGCCGGCATACAGCTTCCAGGTCATGTGGGCAGCATGACTAAGCCGCTTCTGGCGAACCAGAGCAGCACATGGAATCGCCGTTTACCTTCCCTCCAGAGCAGTACCTATTTATCTACTTGCACTTTGAGGTGCTTTCAAACTGCTAGGTTGGCAGGAGCAGGGACCGAGCAACTGGAGCTCACCCCGTCGCGGGGATTCGAACCGCCAATCTTCTGATCGGCAAGTCCTAGGCTCTGTGGTTTAACCCACAGTGCCACCCGCGTCCCAAGGGTGGTGGTACTGCATGCCATTCCCCCCCCCCAAGATCACTGGTTCTAACCATGTTTACTCAGAAGACTTCCCAGGTATATAGGGTTAGGATTGCAGCCTTAGTCACGACCAACTTTAACTGGGTTGGGGCCTAAAACTCTTGGATTTTGACTTACATCCAGATTTTGTGGGCTGCCAGGTCCCCTCAGCCCCACTGCCCAACATGGCCAATGATCAAGGATAATGGGGACCCACAGAGCCCCTCATCCCTGACAGCTTTCTGGTGCTGGCCCTGGTCCTAAGAATTCCCTTCCGCGGAACACAGAAAGCTGCCTTCTGCTGCTTCAAACCAATGGTCCATCTAGCTCACCACTGCCTACACTGACTGGCAACAGTTCTCTGGGGTTTCAGACGCGGAGATGCCAGGGATTGAATCTCCAACCTTCTGCATTCAAGGAAGCTGCTCTTCCACCATTAAAAGGCACCTTTAAATGGGCCTTTTCTTTGTTCCAGTCTGCTTCTAATCGATGATGCAGGTCCCTGTTTTTAAACTAACAGCTGCTTTTTTGTTTTATAAATTACTCTGAACTGTCTGAAATGTTTTATGCAGGCTGCTGGTCTGGAACAGGTTGTTTGTACTTTGCTGTCTGAGTTTTAATACTTGTGTTTTTATGTTTTAAATGTTATGATGCAGTTTGAGGAAGGCTGCCTTGAGAGGGCTTCTGACCCTTTAAAGCATCATTTAAAAAGAAATTGAAAATAACTAAGTAAGTTCTTCCTCTCAGCTGAAGAACACTCCCGTGGCAGAGAGAGCCGAACACCTCCTTAACGCACTAAACAGCTACAAAAGCAGGTAAGAGTAATAAAAGGGCTGTTTCTCCGCATCACTTTTATTGTGTTCCCTGTAATCAACATCTTTTGGAAAGTCTTTCCTGATGCCAATTTCCATTTGGTTGACCTGGAAGTCAGAGTTTGGAAAGGAAAAGGGTGAGATAGCCATCGCATGGAGGCTGACAAAAGTCTCGGAAAACCATTTCCCAAAATGCTGCCGAACCTGCAAGCGAAAAGCTTTTAATTAAAAGCACAGTAGACATTGCAAGTGCTAAAAACATTTTGCCAATCTGCAACCAGTCAGGGTGGCTTTTAGAATTGCATTTTCTTGGGGGGAATCACTACCAATTGAAAATTCAATACCAAACTTTACTGTCTGCTGCCTTTCAGATTTCTGAGTGGGAAGGAAATCAAGAAGAAGAAGTGCATTTTCCGACTGCGGGTCCGCGTCCCACCAAGCCCACCAGACAAACTCTTGCCAGGGAAGGTCCCAGAGCCGGCTGATGCCAAACCTCCTGAGCCGAAGGAAACAGAGAACCCTAAGTCCTCCAACCAAAGCAGGTCTGCACTTGAGCAGGGTGATGCTTGTGACCATAACTGTTTCCCATACATTTTTGTATCTCACCCTTCCTTCAGGGAGCCTTCTGAAAGACTCCTTGAGGTAGGCTAGGCTGAGAGATGACCAGTGGCCCAGGGTCACCCAGCGAGTTTTGTGGCCCAAGGGGGATTTGAACCCGCCTTGTCTAAGTCTAGTACTCTTAACCACTACACCATACTTCCAGGTAACAGAATGAGTCAGCCAGCTAGCCATCCCTCCCTCTCCTCCACCTCCAAAAATCTAGCAGGATGGTTTGTTCTATGTAAAAATATTTATATACAGTACTGCTGTTCATTAAAAGCTTTCAACAATTGCACAGAAAACCATGCAGTAAAAAACACGTAACAGGTTCACTGCTGGCAAGCGGGGCCAGGAAATTTGTGGACCATTTTGTAACTGTGAAGCCAAGCAATGGATAACTACTTTGCAGGGACCAATGTATGAGGTGACGAGGACTGGGTAATATCTGGTTTACAGCTAAATATGGCAATATATGACAATGTTGGAAATAAGGTGGGGGGAGCAGCAGCAGCAGCAGCAGAGATACATCACTTAGCCCTACCAGAGTGGGGGGCTTCTTTAAATGGGTCAGTTGAGGCACAGGAAGCTTTTTTGTGCCTCAGCTGAGTGAGCCCCCTTGTCGCTCTTGCTCACATGAGCCAGGGGTTGGGCCTTCTTTAAAATGGGAGAGCATAATTGGGGGGGGGGGGAGAGAGAGAGACAGAAAAGTGTGCATCCCACCCTCTGCAAAAGAGGAGAAGCAAAGGGTATGGACACGAGGGAAAGAGGGAGAGAAGGGAAGGAGGGAAGGAGGAAGGGAACTTGGGAAAGAAGAGGCTTAAACAACAGGGCAAGGTTTATTTCATTGTTTTTTGAATTCAGAATAACCCCATGGGGGGAAAAGAGGCTTCCAGCACCTGCCAGCCTGCTTTGCAAGAGAATCTCATGGCATTGTAGCCAGAGGAAAGTTCCTGGTCTGTGCCTGCGTTGTGGTTTGCTGCCATCTGCAGGATCTAACAGGAAGGGCAACAGACAAAAGTGTTCTCTGGCTTTGAGCAGTTTATATTATAGTCAGGGCAAATATTCTGAACCAGTGATTACGATGTGGATTTCAAACCAGTCCTCACTTATCTATCACCATATTGCCCAGGTCTACAGGTACCCCTTTCCCTGTGTTTACTCTAGGATCATGAATGTCAGAGAAAGGCCATAGCACAGTGGCAGAGCACCTGCTCTGCATGCAAAAGGTCCCAGGTTCAATCCCTGCCATCTCCAGGTTGGGCTGGGAGATTAAATAAATAAATAAATAAATAAATAAATAAATAAATAAATAAATAAATATTATTTATATCCCACCCTCCCCAGCCAGAGCTGGGCTCAGGGCGGCTAACACTAGTAAAATTAATAAAAACACAATAGGAAAAAACCCCAATTTAAAATACAGGTTAAAATGCAATATTAAATTCAGCCTCATTTTAAAAGTAGCCCATAAATCAAAACCGTAAGGGGAGGGAAATATAAGGGTCAGACTGAGTCCAAACCAAAGGCCAGGCGGAACAGCTCTGTCTTGCAGGCCCTGTGGAAAGATGTCAAGTCCCGCAGGGCCCTAGTCGCTTGTGACAGAGACTCCATGTCTGAAACCCTGGAGAGCCACTGCCAGTCAGTGTCAATCAGAGATCAGTGACTGGTGCTGCTCCCAAGTATTGTTGGACTTTGACTCCCCTCAGCACTACCCAGCATGACTAATGGACAAGGATGATGGGAGTTGGAGTCCCACAACATCTGGAGAGCCGACCTTGGTGCTTCCTCTGTCACTATGAATAGCTATTACCCTCTGCTTCCAAAGTTAGAATCCCTTTATGTGTATTCAGTCATCAGCATCATTACTGATGTCTTTTTAATCTTACTAATTGTATTTCTTACCTGCCTTTTGCCATAAGGTCCCAGGGTGGGCTACAGCAATTTAAAAAACACAGTAGTATTTTTGCTACTGCAAATTACAGTCACAACAGTAGGGTGCATCCTATATATATGTTGAAGGCCATTCAGCATATGATGGAAACTATGTAATGAAGGTTTCAGCTGCACCTCTGTGGGGAGGGAATTCCACAACTCAGGGGCTGTTGCAAAGAAGGCCCTCTCTGAACTTCTGAGGGTGGTGGAAGTACTGAAAAGGTCTTCTGCCTGTTGATCAGAGCAGCTGCAAGGATCTGTAGGGAAGGAGGTTATTTGGATATGCAGAGAAGGAATGGTGCAGATCTTGCCATTTTGCCCAGCTATTATGGAGGTGAAAAATGAGAACGCAACCAGCATGGGAAAGGAAAACCAAAAACTTTACATCAAAAGTATACTAAATCTGTCAATTGTTCCAATATTGTTTTTCCACAGTTCGACACCGCACAATGTACAGATGAAGAAGAAGAAGAAGAAGGGGAAAAAGGCAAAGTTCCTCTTGGATGATGCGATTCCAAGTGTTAGTTTCTTTATTTTCATTTTTTGAAGAAAAGAAGCTGCCCCTCACTCAGCCCAGAGTGGTTGAATAATGGTGTTCTTCTTAGCAGCAGCTAAGGGCTGTTCACAGTGCCAGTTAGATACGCCCTTTTCCAAAGCACCTGGCTGCATTTCCACCCCAACCTTGCCCTGCTTCCATAGTCAGTCAGCATCCTATGACCATTGAGCATGCTCAGTTCTCATTATACTTCAGCATTCCGCATAAAAACAAGTGGAACCTGCAGTATAATGTTGCAGTGTGGAGTGCTTCTGTTCAGTGTTCCAGTTACTCTGTTCAACTTCTTTTCTTATTTGGTGTTCCATTCCCCTTGCCTTCCAGCACTCAGGCATCATTCCATACCTACTCAGCATGCTTTCTCACTGAGCTGTTTATGGGTTCCTCTTAAGATTCCCTCTTACCCAATATTTTTCATACTTCTTCAAATATTTCAGGTTCCCCTGAGCTTGCTGTTATCTCCCTCTTCTGCTGTTTTGGGCATGTAAAGATCAGTGCTCAGAGAATGAGCTTGCTATTATTAGCATACAGGACAGCGCCACCACTTTGCCTGGCACAGTGCAGAATGGTGACAATTTAGCTCCCTGCCTAGAGGAGCTTACAGTCTGAAATTTGACACTGGAGATGACCGAGGGAGGGGGCAGCAGCAGGATACCAAGCAAGGGTGAACGGGAAGAACATGTGTTTGGTTTGATTGCACATATGTGAGATGTGTTTCAGAATGGGACGGGGGCTTGTATGCTTGCACCAATGGCTTCACAAGGGCGGGGCGGGGCTGGGGAACAATTTTAGGGGAGGCAGAGGCTCCGGAGCAGCAGTTGGCTTGCTTCTGTTTCAGGCTATTTAAACCTGCTGTTAAGGCACAAAGGGTGGAGGAATCTAGCCGAGAGAGAGAAAGAGAGAGAGCTGACCTTTGGTCATGCTATACTGCTTGAGCACTGGTCAGGAACCTTTGGCTTGTAGGCCACTAGCCCTCTCCCTCACCCCCATTTGACCCAGCAGGCCATTCCAGCTCAGCTCTTTGTACCTGATACTGCATGCAGTGTCAGGTGTGAGGGCAAATAAAGCCATGGCTGGGTCAAAAGGGGGTGGGTTGCAAGCACCCACAAAGTTCCATTCATGGAGCTTTGCATGCTTTGCAACCAATCAGATGGTTAGTGTTGGCAAAGCTCTGGAAGGGCTGACTGTCAGCTGTTTGGTGGCAATTGCAAAACACCATGCCTTTGATCATGCACACACAAAAAAGGTACACCTGGTGTCACTATGACATCTGGATTAGCAAGTGGGCAGCCCCATCCATCTGTTAAAATTAGCCCATGAGGAGTGAGAGATATAAGCGTCCAGTCTGTCGTTGAAATCAAACTCCCCACCTCTCTGCTTGATAATATCTGTATATATTTGTAATGGAGGTTTCTGTTTTGCCATCGTTCTGTTCTTCACATCCCGACTCTCAGACTGATTTTGCCTCTGCTTGGAGCACAAACCATCACCTGGCGAGCATCTTTGACTTCAACGTGGACGAAATTCAGAGCTCGAAAAGGTAACAGGACCAGGCGAGGCTTGGAGCAAGGCTGTTGGAAGGCGGGGGGGGGGCATAGCCCAGTGGAAGACCACATGCTTTGCTTTTATTTACTTTTTAAACACATATCCTAGCCTTCCTCCCAAAGGAGCCTAGGGCAGAAAATAGACCCACAATTTAAAAGCAATTCCCACCCCCCAAAAAAGTTAAAACGTGCATAAAACAATTGCAGTTTAAAATACCCCAGAAGCATTTATGATTAAAAACGTTGTTCCTGGGTACCCAAGAAGAGTATGATTGATGCCTGTGTATGCCACCAAATGCCTAGATAAGCATGAATGTTTTCAAATTCCTCCTGGAAGTTGATAATGATGGAAACAGGGGCATATCTTGCAGGAAGGCTTTCCACAAATGGGGGTTGGGGGAGAGAGAGAGAGCTCCATTCCCAGGTGAAAACTTGGCAAAGCAAGGTTTGCAGACACTTGCTCAGAAGCACTCTTTTATATGATGATGACATACGCTGTGTGACAGAGCCTCTGCTTAAGCTGTTGCTCAGTGCAGTTTGACTGTTTCCCTGCTCATGTTTTTATGCTTTTTCCCCAGCGGAAGCTCGAGCCAGAATTTCTTTTCTGACGTTGATACGGCGACGGATGCCGCCAGTACTTCAGGTTCAGCCGCAACCAGCGTGTCCTATGAAACAAGGTGGGAGGCCAGGGGCTATCTTCTGTTTTCGTTTTTGGGTTCAGTGTGGGCTGTCTTCTATTTACTTTAAAGATGGCGCTTGACACCTGCTGTTTTTATAAGCACGTCTATCTGCCCATCAAAATGCAACATGTATATGTACTTACTTAAGAGTTACGCACTTACTTAAGTGGGACTCGTAATTTGGAATGGTTTTTAATTGATTCATTTAATGTGACCCTGTGGCCCTCCAGATACTTATATGTATTTATTTGTAGAAGTATTTCTAGACAGCTATTCTTGAAAACATATCAGAGCAGTTAACAACAGTCACACATAAAACCATGCAACAAAAGCCATATAACAATTTTTAAATGGGGGATCAGCTAACTATTATGGAAAGATGTGCTCTAAATTTGGAGGGGGTGATGGGAGCTGTAGTCCATCTGGCAGCCCACAGAGTCCCCATCTCTGTTCCAAACCATCTGTCAGCTAAACAACCACAGCCGTAACTTAGCAATATTATTCTAATATTTATTCCCCTTCCTCCCTTCCCCCTCCCCTTTTTATGAAGATTACCTGCTCTGGGATCCCACAGCTAATTCTCCCCTGGTCTCCTCGCTGGACCAAATAGGACTAATTTAGCCAGCTAGCCCTGGTGATCATCTAATGTTTATTGGATGGATTTCCCCTCTAAATTGATTTTTGACTTCTAAATTTATTGTTATTCACGTTTTATACTGTATTTTATGCTGTTTTTTTTGTTGCATCAATTAAGTGTTTTAAATTTGTTGTTAGACGCCCTGAGCCTGGTTTTCTGAACCGGGAAGGGCGGGGTATAAATAAAAAATTACTATTATTATTCTAATAATATTATTACATATTACCTAGAAGGACCCTGGGCAGCCGGAAGCGTAAGATGACATGCAGAAGCTACACACCTATTGAGACGAAGCAGAGATGTGTGGAGGGCCCCCAGAAGGTCACACCTGGCTGCTCCTCAGAAGAAAGTGAGGCAGCCGGGGGCCCAGATCGCCCAGAGAACCCCACCCAGGGTCATGCTTTCGGGAGCCTGAATGAAGGCAACTCACCGTCCTACCTCAGATCATCAATCAACAACTATTTTGGCGCTGCTGGCAGGATGGTGTGTGGGGAAAAGTACAAAGTGTTAGCCCGTAGGGTGAACCTAAATGGCAAAGTTGAGTACCTGATAGAATGGGAGGGCACTACCCCCTACTGAGTGTCCGGGGTGGTTTGCCCTTGAGAAAAGAAAAAGTTTGGGGGAAATAAACTCAGAGGAGTCATGCGATCAGATGTAAGCTACGTTATGCTTATTTTGGGCACTCTGGGGTGGGGTTTGGGTAATACTTCGATGAGGTGCCTTCAAGTAGGCTTCGTTGAAAGAACGATTTTTGTAAGCTACAGATCAAATGGAATCATGTTGCTTTGTAACACTGCTTCTCTAAAAGGGTGAGAGAAGGAGTGAATGGGTACAAACAATGTATTTTATTTGTCGAAAGAAGGACAATACCTGCCATTTCCAGAAGGCCTCTTCCAGAGGGAAACTGATGCTGTCATTTTGGGATGGGACGAAACTGTCCAGGTTGCTTAACCAAGCAGGGGTGGGTCCTTGTTCTTGGCAGGGAAGATGAAGTGACAGAAAGATGTAAGAATGGGGGTGGGGGAAAGATCCACCCACAGAAGCCAAGTTTGATAAGTGGGCAGTCTCTCCCACTGGTGACCTGTTTCTTGCCAATGCAATGATCAGCTGATTGTTGGGGAATTGCATAACTCTGGGTGATACTTTGCAAGCCCTGGCCAATTAGCATCAGTGCCCACAGAGCACAGTGCATTGTAAATACAGCTGATTGGTGGTGCCTGCAAAAAAAGCTTTTAGCCCAGCCATGCTTTTAACTGCCCTGCATTTGATGTCGGTTCAGGTTAGCTGGGCGCCAGCCAAAGCTGCTTTTAGGCTCCAGTGCCCCTTGAACCCACTTGCCTATGCTATGCATTTGAAACTGGTTCAAAACCAGTTTTGACAGCCATAACTCTCCTCTGCCCAACTTTGCGGGTGGTAGTTCTGAGAGGCAGTGAGGGAATCTTTGTTGAAGGTTCATAGTCCAATGCAGGACTTCTGTTCCTTAGTGGAGAGTTAAATTGGTTTAAACTTGTAGAGTTGAGGAGACATTCAATAAAAGATTCGCTTAAAGCTTATCTAACCCCTTGGCTGTGCTGAGGGGACTAACTGGGATATATGGGAGAACAGGGTATAGTTGGTCAGTGATGACAGAGAATCACAGAGCTGGCCATCTATTCCAATGCAGGAATCTCAGCTTGTGAGGGCTGTTGTGTTGTGAACAGGGCTGGATCTGAGGCCCTAAGCTACTGAAGGTAATGGGGCCCTTTATATGTCGAGCTGTCCTTTGTCAACAACCAATTGTCACTGTTTTGTGTGTGGAATATATGCTATATTGTAATTTATGGACCTAATAGGTATCTAAAGCCATTTGCCACTGTTGCTGTATGTAAGTTTTATTTTATTTTATTTTATTTTTTGGAAATGTACATCCAGTTTTTTTCCCTTTGATTTTTTTTTTGGGTGGCCCCAAGAGAGTGGGGCCCTAAGCTATAGCTTATAGTAAATCCGGCACTGGTTGTGAATGTGCTTGGTTGCTGTGAATATAACTGGCTGACCCTGAATTTTTTGGAAGACCAGGTTCCACGTGTTCTGTGAGAAAATGTCACAAATGAAGCCTGGTCTGCATGTCCAGGAGAATGAGGTGGTAGAACTTTAATGTGGTAGGATGGACTGTAAGATAAAAAAAGGTAAAGGACCCCTGGACAGTTAAGTCCTGTCAAAGATGACTATGGGGTGCAGTGCTCATCTCGTTTTCAGGCCGAGGGAGCCAGTGTTTGTCCACAGACAGCTTTTCAGGTCATGTGGCTGTACCAATACAGACTGCAAGACACATGTTTGAATGCTTCTTCATATGGAACAATTCCATCCAAGCAGAAAGTTAGAATATCAGGGAGTCTTAGCCAGCTAGTTTTCTACTTATGGGGAGATATATTGAGGGAAATATAGATATAGAACATATGGGATTATTTTTTATGGAATTCACTCTATGCCTGCAGTGGTCCAGTTAATTCTTCTGCCTTGCAGCTGGACCACTCTGATTCTATTGTGTGTGTGCAAGCAAGGCCCGAGATTATAGCTCTGATATGTATGTGCAATATGACAATTCTTTGAGGAGGAGCTGGGTGGCCAGGGAAAGAGGAGGCAGGGAGGAAGAGGCAATAATAATAGACAGGTAGAATCAACTGGGGGGGGGGGAACGTTCCATTCCAAGCATCCTACAAAGATTCAGGTGGAAGCAGGAGGAGAATTGGGGGTGAATGTGGCGCAACCCAACCTCTCTTGTATGTCTGAAGCTATATGTGTGAAAGTTGATGGTATTTGCTTATATGGTCATCCGTGAAGGTAAAGCAGTATTAGCTAGGGCTGAGCCAAAAGTGCCCCCCCCCATCTCAAATCTGACACCTTGTCTGTAGGCTGAAAAGTTGGGACTCTTTTCTGATTTTTGTGGTGGGGACCGTAAAGTTTGCCAGGCAACTGTGTTCCTTGTTGCCGCAAGGAGCTATTTTTCAAACCAGCAGTTCCTGAGTCTGGGAAGAGGAAGCCTGATTTGGCTTCAGATGTCATTTTTCAACCAAATCTCATTGCTTTACATGGTGTTGTGATGAAGTCAAATCAGAGTGATGGCAGGGGGCATTGCTGCCTTTGCTCTGATTTGGCTTCAGGTGTCATAATTCAGCCAAACCTCATTAGCTTGCATGGGGTTATTATGGAGCCAAATCCCAATGAGGCAGGAAGGATCAAATTTATTACTTTACTATTTGCTTGCTCTGCAGGCGGGATGGTCTGCAGGATTTAACTTCGTTCCGCAGGGTCTGTAAGACAGAGCTATTCCACCTGGCTTTCAATTTGAACCTAGCCTGATCTTTTATTCCCCTTCCTTCCCTCCCCTTCCCCTTTTTATGAAGATTACCTGCTCTGGGATCCCACAGCTAATTCTCCCCGGTCTCCTCGCTGGCCCAAATAGGACTAATTTAGCCAGCTAGCCCTGGTGATCATCTAATGTTTATTGGATGGATTTCCCCCCTAAATTGATTTTTGAATCCTGAATTTATTGTTATTCACATAGTATACTGTATTTTATGCTGTTTATTGTTGCATCAATTGAGTGTTTTAAATTTGTTGTTAGCCGTCCTGAGCCCAGTTTTCTGAACTGGGAAGGGCGGGGTATAAATAAAAAAATTATTATTAGTATTATCAACTGCCAGCCTGTGGGTTGGATCTGGTCCCTGAAGCAATTTTTATCTGCTCCTTGGCAGTTCTATCCAGTTTTAATCAAATAGTACACTAAAAGCATGTCCACACTTTCTCTCATATGAAAAGGGGTCAGAAATAAAGCAATTTGGCCTCATGATGACAGCACATAAGCTAGTGAGGTTTGGCTGAGCAATGGTGTCTGAAGCCAAATCTGAGTGTAGGCAAAGTTTCCTTCATTTGATCTGAGTCAGCTTCATGAAGACACCATGTAACCAAATGAGATTTGGGTGAGCGACAGCATCTAAAACCACATGAGAGCAATGCAGTCCTATGCAAGTCTACATGGTGGTAAGACCCACTGGGAGGTAGTCAACTAAGTTTGATTCGGAGTAAACCCATTGAAATTAATGAGCATGACTAAGGGAGCAATCGTGTGTCTGGGAAGGTGGTGTAAAGTAAGCCAGATCCAAACTCTGTTTGGGAGCGAGGCTACCACTATTTGAGCCAGTCTAAGCCAAGGCACAGGGGATAGGAGGCTTTAAAACAGAGTTTGAGTTTTGCCAGCTTACCTTACGACAGTTTGCCAGGTTGTGTGACCAAGCTCTCAAATCCTCCCTGCTGGCACTGCCCCCCCTCGCAGAATGACCCCTTTTCAGGTCTCATGCTGGCTTAAGATCCACCGTGTGCATTTCAGCTGGGGTGAGGGACTTATAAAACTGGTGTATCTCTGGCTGAGCTGGGGCTGGGGGCTTATCCCAGCATAGCCCAGCCGAGCCAGAGATCAGCCACATTGTAGTCTGATGGATCTCGGGTTAGGGTTCTGCCCTAAACTAGGACCATTAACTTCAGTAGTTTTACTCCGAGGAAAACTTACTTTTGGAGCTTCCTCCAAAGGAAGCATGTTTAGAACGACAGCCTTGATATTTACATATTTTATTTTCAGTGTTGTCTGGCGTCCACTGCCCACAGTGGATCTCATTGTGCTATTAACTGTGAACCACTAGGCGGTGCTAATGTTGTTATGGAGCCAAATCACTGATGGCCGGCCAGTTTGTGCGTCTAAACACACGTCTGGCTTTTGCACCAATGTCTGTGGGTTTAATAATTCAAGTGCAGGTGTGACAGAATGATCTCTGTCAGGGATTTTAAAACAAAGCAGGGGAGAAGCACCACCATTTTGGAGTTAGCTGAACTCCCTTCAGTTTCCAACAAGAGTTCTCCATCCCACAAGGCTCTCTCGGGAGAACACCTCTAAATTCAAATACAGGCCATATTCATGCTGATACCACTTTAAATGGCCATGACTTTCCCCAAAGATTTCTAGGAGCTGTGGTTTGTTAAGGGGGCTTAGAGCGATTAGGAGACACCTATTCCTTTCCCAGAGCCACAGTTCTCAGAGTGTTCAACAATTAACCCCTCTACACAGGGAACTCTGGGAATTGTAGCTCTGGGAGGGGGAGGGGAATTGCCACTGACACCTGAGGTTTAGTATGCACACCATCCAATATACTCTTGACTACGGGGAAGATTTGAAAAGGGGACATTTCCTCAAAATGAGGGAGACCAAAAAAGAGAGACTTGCTTCTGTCTCCTAACATTCTCCTTGACAATGAAAGGCACAGCCAGTGCTATTTTTGTAGAAAAAGAGGTGCTGGAATTCACCATGAACAGCACCTTCATTCTCTTAGAATGGCAATGGCACCCACCTGAGAGGTGCCAAAACTGAGTTTTGGCAAGTTCTACCTGAAAAAAGTACTGGGCACAGCATTGTGGATGACACATTGAAATGACCAAGCACTGACTTTTTGTTTTGTTTTGTTTTTTTGTTTTGTTTTGAAGTTAAGAATCTGTTATCATTACCAGTAATTTGCAGAGAGATCTGAATGTGGTTGCATTTGCACGTTTCTCATTGCACGATTTAAATCTAGGCCCCACAACAGAGCAGACTAATCTGCCATAGTGAGAGGAGGGGGGGAAGGCGGGGCTCTAAAAATATCATTCCCCCCTCCCGAGGGATTTTCTCTCTCTTTTTACATTAGCTTGGATTGATGTTCTTAATGCTTCTGTGCACCTTCTTATTAAAACCAGAGAGAGAAAAGATTCAGTCTTTCAACTTGCTGCTCTTTAATGACTGACCTTTTGTTTTGTTGTATTCAAGTTGTAATTAATATGACAGATGTGCGATTATTATTAAAAATAAAGTGGTTTGTTTTTTTTCAACTTCATCATGGCATTCGTGTTTCTTGGGATGGAGACGGTTCTGCTGCACAAAGCAAAGTGAGATGTTTGGCAGAGGTGATGGATTTGGGGGTGGGGATATTCACAGGGGGGAAGACCAGAAGGGAGGGGGGAGATCCTGGGTTGAGTGGGGAGGAAGGAACAAGGCAAAGGCATAAACAAAGGGAAAATGTAGGCCAGGGTGGGGTGGGGGAAGTGGCAAATGTGGCTTTCCACGCCTCTCTCTCTGACCCTTGGGATTCTTCTCAGACCCATAGCTGTCAACTTTCCCCTTTTTAAAAGGGAAATACCATTATTCCGAATAGGATTCCTCGCAAGAAAAGGGAAAAGTTGACAGCTATGCTCAGACCACACCCTCGTTTCATAACATGAGTGTTTTTGCCTGGGCACAGTGCGTCCTGGAGCTCTGATAATGCATATTGCTTGCCTGAATGGGGAGGACACAGGAGGATATCTGTGAGTGCACTTAGAAATTAGCCGACTGCACAAAGATGACATTGTTCCATCCATTTTTGCATCTGGCCCTGTCCACCAGTGGCATATGGCCCTCATGAGGTTGCCCACAAGGGCATGTAGCTCCTGAGCTGTGGTAGACAAAGGGCAGAGAAAATGTTCCCCTGCATGTTGATTTGACTCTGCTTCCAGTGACGACGGGAGCTTTAGCATGGCAATATCTGAAAGGTTTCAAGATCTCTACCCTCGTGCTTCAGAAAGCATTATTCAGACGTTAGTTGGATATATGTGTTTCTTGCCCAACACTGGCAGGCAGGGAGATTGTTCGTTGGCTACAGTATTTAAATTTTCAGGTGCCATAAGTGGTCTGAAGTGTTTGCTTCCTAAACAAAAAAGGTGGGATAGAAATGTTCTTAAACCAACACATTTGTGACAGGGCATAAGGTGGGTTATAGGGCAGTCATAGATCAATCCTTTGCACATCTGCCAGTTTTCCACAGCACTGAACCCACCCACCCCTTCCCAGTTGAAAAAATCAACTGGGCTTGTTCCTGGTAGCAGAACCAGAAAAAAAAAATCCTCTGCCCCTCAATTCTCAGTTTTGAGTAGAGAATGACAACTGCATTTTAAGGGGTGGAGGAATAAACAGATTAGTTTCACACACACACATTTTCTTTAGCTACTATAGCTCTAATAACTTTGAGGAGGGGAAGAGAGCAGAATCCATTTCCAGATGTTGTAGGAGCTTTATCACATAATGGACTGACAGCAGATTAAAGAGGAATTTCCCATGCACTTAAAATGATCGTGCTAGCCTTTGTGCCAGCCTTCCTCAGCCTGGTGTCCTCCAGTATCCTTTGGACTACAACTCCCAGCCTCGGCCAGCATGAAGAAGGACAGCATGTTGGAGGACACCAGGCCAGGAAAGGCTGCCATTTTGGAATGAGATGGAAGCTATTTGCAGCCACCCATTGAATTTGATGAGATTAGTCTGTGTGCAAGGAGCACAGACAAAATCCATTTATGTCTAGGCAAATGGAATTGGAAGTGAGTAGTGTTTTTCAGAGGAGAGAGAAAGAGAAAGAGAGAGAGAGGTGCTTATATATTTTTATTTTTAGGGAGAAGCCAGAATAGGGAATTTAAAGAATGAGGAGGTTTTTAGCTTTTTTGGAGGTGATTAATATTTTCCAGAGAGGTGGGCGTGAGCTGAAGTGGGAACTCCTGAAGCCCACTAGAAAGATAATCCTTTTTCATTCTTCCCACCCCAAAATCAAACCACCAAACCCCTGAACCTATTTGTCTGCACTTTGGCAGATCTCTGATTCAGAGTCACCTATCTCCTGGCTGCAATTTTCAGACCCAATTGCTGACAAAACACCAAAGAAGGTTGATTCCTTTTTGTTGTTGTCGTTTAGACATGTCCAACTCTTCGTGACCCCATGGACCAGAGCACGCCAGGCACTCCTGTCTTCCACTGCCTCCCGCGGTTTGGTCAAACTCATGTCTGTAGCTTCGAGAACACTGCCCAACCATCTTGTCCTCTGTCGTCCCCTTCTCCTTGTGCCCTCCATCTTTCCCAACATCAGGGTCTTGATTCCTTTTTTACACACCCCCAACCTGTGGCAGCTGTCCTTGCAGGAAAACCACTTCTGAGCAAGTGTCATGCACTCATAAGGGATTATCATGGCTGCAAATTTCACTCAGTTCTCCCCAAAATAAGAAATTATAGGTGTTTCTGTTTGTTTTTAAAAGTCAGTCTCTAACAGTGTCTAGTACGAAAGCCCTTTGACCTCTTTACTTGTAATTTGGTATTGCAATGCTTGTAAATTATCCATTGCAATGCCTGTAAATTTCACCCACTTTTGCAAAAAAGCGAACAAAGTTATAGCCTCCCCTACCCTGTCACCCCAAAATAGTGAATGGAGTGGGTGGAAATGAAGGAGACTTGCGTACCTCCCAAGCCAAATTGGGCCACTCATGAAGTGTCTCAGACTGAGCTGTTTTCCGAAGCACCCAATCAGGTCCAAACCAAATCTTAGGGTTGGCTCACACTGCTACTTCTTGTTCTCTGAATTCCTTAAAACTCCATTTACTTGGTTTCTGAGATACCAGCGAAAATGTGACAGAGGCAACTGTGCAAGCCTGTCTGGATGTTAGGAGACGTTTCAGACTTTGCTTCTTGTACAGCTACTTTCTTTGGAGAATTATAGCCACAAAATGTTAAACCAAAAACTGCAAGACTGAGCAAGTTGCAACACAAAGATCCTGTTTCTTCCAGAGAGGATCCCACTCTCATGCAACTCAGAACCACTAACGGAACATTCTCAGTTGCTTTTCCACCTTGACCATGTCTGCGAAAAGAGAGGACTGTCATGCTATGGTAGCTGGCAATATCCACAAGTCCTTTGGGAAAGTCTGTCCAGAAGCATCTTCTGGATGACGATGGCTAATCATATGGGATACTCTCCTCCATCCATTTTAAATAGGCCGGGTTTCCCTGGTCAATGAGCAGGCTGATAAATTCAGGAATTGCAAATGGATGCAAGGAGCTGAGGGAAGAAATGCACAGATTATCTGCATCTTACTATGAAGCAAGAATAGAATTCTTACAGGTAAAAGGGGTATACGAGCCACATATCAGAACAGGTGTGCAGGAGCATTTTGGGATAGCAGGGGAAGATAAAGGTCCAGCCAGCAGGCCCACGCACTTGTCAATCATGTCAGGTGATGGACGGTTGGCCAACAGGAGTGGGAAGACAGTAACTAAGCAGGATTGAACTCCCTGCAACTCTACCTCACCCATATGACCTCAGATATGAGGCTGATGGGTGTGACTTGGGCAAAACTGATTAATGCGCCAAATTGGGAGGACTGGTGGGCCAAATCTGGCCCACAGCTGGTGGGCTTCCCACTGTTGTATTAGAAGGTTGCAGGGTGACAAAACCGTGTTTGTGTTTTTCACTCAACGGTACCATGAATGTGTGGGATCTGGTCAGGCCTGGTGTAGGCTCCTGGTATCCTAGGGCAGCTGACAAGGCCCCAACATCATGGCAGTGCCCACTTGTGTCAATGTGGGCCCCACCCACCTCCCCAGGTGGGTCTACAACAAACAGCCACTTTCATTTCCCACAATGCCCTGGAGTAACACTGCATTGTGGGAAATCACAATAGCAGTCAGTAGCTGCTTGGGAGTGCTTTCAGGCTGTTGTCACTTCCTAAAAAACTTGAGGAAGCCCTCTCAAACCTGCAACCAGCTGCAGATTTGGTATTCAGCATAGAGGGCCACAACCAGAGTGCACCCAGTGGGTGGGCCACCTTACTTTGAGGACTGGCTTGTCCATCTGATAACTTTGTGTGCGTGACTTTTAAACTTGTCACACAGCAGCTTCTATTTACAGAGCACGGCTTCACCAAGCTGAGACTTTCATCATGGCTTTTTGTATAGGTATACAGTGGTAGCTCGGGTTACAGAGACTTCAGGTTACAGACGCTTCAGGTTATAGACTCTGCTAACCCAGAAATAGTACCTCGGGTTAAGAACTTTACCTCAGGATGAGAACAGAAATTGCGCGGTGGAAGCGCGACAGCAGGAGGGAGGCCCCATTAGCTAAAGTGGTGTCTCGGGTTAAGAAAAGTTTCAGGTTAAGAACGGACCTCTGGAACGAATTAAGTTCTTAACCCGAGGTACCACTGTATTTGGAATGGAGATAAAAAGGAAGCTACAGAGATACTTTTGATAAGTGCAGTGGAGGCTGGTCTACTAGAGTGAATGGGGCACGGCACCATCACCCTCAGCCTGCTCTCAGCCAGCCCTGCCTTCTTACCTGCAACCAGTCTAGGGGGTGGCCTTGGCTTACAGCTTCTGCCTCCTTAGTCTCAGTGTTGCCCTTGTAGAGTTCAGCAGGGAGGAGGATGGCAGTTGGCTCTGCTGCTCTGGCGCCACCTGCTGCTGAACTCCCTGCCTTCTGTCCTACCAGTCCTAATAGGAGCCAGCCATCACTAGCTGCAAGCACCTCTTTGGGACAGATTTAAGCTGTGTCATGTCCCTGCCCCTCTGCAAAAACAAAACAAACCAACAAACAAAAACAGCCACATAAGAAACCTTACCTGACATATTCTGACAACTCATTGATTTTGGAGGTCCTTGTTTTCATCAGCTGTAACAGAAAGAGAAAATATTTGGATTAGGCATCACCACAATGCATTAATGATAAGGTCTATTTGTGAAGCTGTAGCCAAGCAGACCACTTTGTAGATGGACAAAGCTGAAATGAAATAATGAATGATGGTAAAATTTGATACTGGGATTGAAAATAATTTGTTTCCATCTAGTTTTGTCCCCCACCCTTTCTGCTGAGTTCTACAAGGGGCAACAGTGAGATTAAAGGGGAAAGGGAGGAGACTGGACTAATTGTAAGGAAGGAGGCAGGCAGGTGGGGGCTGGCTGAGGGCAGGATGAGGGTGGTGGTGCAGTGCCTCATTCACTCTAATGGACCAGCCACTACTGCACTTACCAGAAGTATCTCTGTAGTTTCCTCTATCTCTCCATTCCAAATATACCTATACAAAAAGCCAAGAAGAAAGTATGCTTAAAAATTACAGACAACCAAACAAAACATGCAGAGTATCCTCAGAGACGTACAATCACACACGATTCTTCCAGAGTGGTTAAATGGGTTTGGTTCTTGACTCACATGGATGAGGCCTTGGGGAGGATATTCACGCAAGCAGCCAATTTTCTCTCCATAATTGCCCTAGGAGAAACAGAAGAGGTTAATCGGCAGGTAAGTATCCTTGCAACTGGCTTCCCAGTGTCATCAATTTTGTGATATGACAGAGGTGGTGACCCTCAGGCCTGGCCAGGGGTAAATGTGGCCCTTGAGGTCTCTCTATCTGGCCCTTAGGACATTCTCCAGGTTCCCTAGTCACCTTCTCTTTCCCCAGCCACATCCCTCACGGGCCCTGCCCTCAATGTCCTTGAGTGTTTTTGCCTGGCTGGAATGTGTCCTCGAACTCTGAACACGCCTCTTGATTTATTGGATGGGAGGATACAGAGGTGTGTGAGAATGTATAGCAGAAAGCAGTTGACTGTACAATAGTAAAAATTGCATTTATTTCTCTGCCTACTTTTGCCTCTGGCCCTTCCCTCCACTGGTATGTGGCCTCCGAAAGATTGCTTAGAAGGGAATGTGGCCCTCAGCTTGAAAAAGTTCCCCCACATTTGTTTTATATCACGATCCTCATGTTACTTTAAATAAACTAAGGAAAAAATATTGATGTAGCCTTTTTTCTTAGGGGCGTTGCTTTGACCCCTTGATCACTTGGGTTGCTGTTATTTGTACCTTTTCCAGCTCTGTGATATCCTTTTTCAGACTGGGCAACCAAAACTGGGCACAGTGTTTCAAAGGCAGCCTCAGCATTCATTTATATAATGCTATTATGCAGCCTGGAATTATTTGCAATCCCTTCCCAAATAATCTCTAGTCTGGAATTTGCTTTCTCCCACTTTTCTCTCTCAAATTCACCCAGAGTTGAATAAGCTTGCTTTCTGTATTCTATTTATAGTTCTCAGGGCATTTTATATTCCATCATTTACAGTCAGATGATCAAGAAAGTACTGGCTTCTAATACTCCCACTGCAATGCTGCGTCTTGGAATGCCTGGGGAATATAAATAGGCACACTTTGTGCTGCATGGCAAATGGCTTAAAACATAGTCAGGCTGTTGAGCTCCTCCTGAGGAGTGGTGATCAGGACACCGGTGGGGCAGAAAGCAGGGAGTGGTCATAACCAAATAATTCTAGTTTTGCCCTCATCTTCCTTCATGTTGAGTTCTGCAAAGGGACTAAGGAGGAGGAAGCTGATGATTAGTATCACCCCCGGGGCTGGATGTAAGAAAGCAGGCAGGTGAGGAAAGACTGGAATTGACAGGGCAGTATCTTAATAGTCCAGCCTACACTATGGTACAGTCTCCTCTGCCACAAATCTCAGGAGGAAAAAGTTAGATTCAAAATATCCAAGGTGTAAGCAAGACGTTAAACCCTGGGTGTTATGTACTAAGCTTGGATCCTAGAACAATAGGCAAGTAGGATCCTAGAATGCAGCAGCTGATTGGTTTGCAGAAGACCAATCAGGCTCCAAGAGGGAAGCAGAATCAGCCAATCAGACGGGTCTCATTGCGTAAATAATGTACAGTGGTACCTTGGGATGTGAACAGGATCCATTCTGGAGCGGATGATGTCATGCGCGTGATGTCATTTTGAGCGTCTGTGCATGCATGAGCGGCGAAACCCGGAAGTAACGCGCTCCGTTACTTCCGGGTTGCCGCGGAGCGCAACTCGAACACGCTCAACATGAAGCATATTCAACCCGGGGTACGACTGTATATAAAAGCCTGAGGTTTTTTTTGGGGGGGGGGGCAATTCAACCACTGTATTACAAGCTGCAATAAAGAGCATGAAATCACTACAGGACTCCGAGTATATTTCACTGGCGACGAGGATGGGATCCTGCTGAGCTGTACACCGCGCACTGCACACAGCCACCACAGCATCGCACCGAGCATCCAGGCTACAGCTCCAGGACCCAAGGACCCAGAATGGTGACAGACAACAGCTTCATGCCGTTCGGCCCACCTCAGGAGACTGGGAAGGATATGCCATTCACTGTGTATCCTAAGTCTATTTGTAACTCACTCAGGTGTAATTCTTGCTGTGTTCAGTGGGGCTTACTCCCCACTGAAGGGAGGTAGGCATCAGATTTCAATGTTAGGGAGAAACACCTTCTATAGGAAACTGCTGCCCGCCTCTGAAACACAAAGCTGCCCACTCTGCAAAGTTAAGTGTTAAGGCCCTTCCAAAGTTGCTCCCTGATAATAAAATAAAACGCATGCTACTCGCATCTGAACAACCAGCATGTCAGACAGGTGGGTGGGACCTTACTGAGAGGCTAGTCCCTTAGGGCAAATGGGGCACAATCCCCAAAGCCGCTCTCAGACAGACTCCATCTGCCTGCAATTGCTTTCATACTTACAACCAACTTAGGGCATGGCACTGTGCATCTCGCTGACTGCAGAAGGCGGAGCTGAACTGCTTCTCTTTCAGAGGCAGCACCGCTGCTGCCTGCTGGCTTTTCTCATTGATTGTGTGGGTGCCCAGCCCCTACCATTATATTACTGTGGGTGCCCATGCATAGTTGTCTCCTATGCACCCTATCAGTTCCAATGGGCACCAGTCACCACTGCCTTTGTATCAATGCATATGGAACGAAGCAGCTCTTCTTTTTATAAAATAATATTTTATTGATTTTCCAAAGAAACAAACAAAAACAAAAACACAAAAACCAAACAAACCAGATTGACTTCCCTCAGTCTAATCCCTTCCTTGGTTCTATTATTTATCAACATGCTGCATGTCCATTGTTAAATTTATAACATATTTAAATCACCTATTATCCATTCATTGTAAAATTACAAGTAAACTTAAAACCCTGCTAATGTATTAGCCTGTGTACATTGCTTCTGTATATATGCAGTAAACATCTTCCACTCTTCCTTAAATTCATTGTTGTCTCTTCCTCTTAATTTCATCGTCAATTTTGCCATGTCAGCATAGTGCATTAGTTTAACTTGCCAATCTTCTTTGAATGGGACACCTTCGTCTTTCCAATATTGTGAGAGCCAGTGTGGTGTAGTGGTTAAGAGCGGTAGTCTCGTAATCTGGAGAACCGGGTTCGAGTCTCCGCTCCTCCACATGCAGCTGCTGGGTGACCTTGGGCCAGTCACACTTCTTTGAAGTCTCTCAGCCCCACTCACCTCACAGGGTGTTTGTTGTGGGGGAGGAAGGGAAAGGAGAATGTTAGCCGCTTTGAGACTCCTTAAAGGGAGTGAAAGGCGGGATATCAAATCCAAACTCTTCATTGTGCTAATAAAGTCTGTGCAGCTGTTGTAGCATACATAAACAAGTTCTTCTGTAATTTTGGTAGGTGCACTCCTATAATACCTAGTAAGAAAGCTTCTGGTTTTTTGAGAAAGGTTGTTTTAAACATCTTCTTCAATTCATTATAAATCATTTCCCAATATTTCTTTATAATTTTACAATCCTACCACATATGAAAAAATGTCCCTTCTGTTGCTTTACATTTCCAACACTTGCTTTCCCTAGTTTTATACATTTTTGCTAATTTAACTGTAGTTAAGTACCATCTATATACCATTTTCATGACTGATTTGACCTCTTCATCCTTTGTTTCCCATTCCAGCAACAGATTGTACATTTTAGATAATAATTTTGTATCATTTTCTATTATTTCTGTCTGAAAAGTTGAAATTTCATACTCAAATCCCATCTTTTTATCATTCTTAAACATTTCATTTAGCTGAAAATATTGTTACCAATCTGTTACGTTCTCTCTAACTTCATTAAAGTCTTTCAATTTTAACTGGTTTTCTGTCTCAATTAACGACTCTCTGTACGTTGCCGATTTAGGGTCCATATTCACGGGGGTATATGGACTTTTAAAACTATATAGTTAACTGTAATAATAATTTTATTTGGTTAAAGTTATAAAAGGAAATATGCATTAATGTATGTGGAACTAAGTAAGAGAGCTAGGACAGTGGTCAGCATGCGAAACTTAGTGACACAAAAGGAAGACATAGGTTAAGAGAAAGCTACCTGGAAGTGATTCAACTCAGAAAGTATGCAGAGTGAACAAAGACATATAAACGAACAACAAAGAAAAACATCAATTTATAACATAACATTAATTGACTTCCCCCCATCACGGTTTTGAGCTTTATCCCCACAGTATCTTCCTGCGGTATCCTTTTACAACCTTTATCTATACACTGCAGGTTTTATGTTACACCTACTGTGATTTTAATATTTCCTAAATTTGTTTTTATGTACGTAATGAATTTGTTCCAATCGTTAATAAATTTTACGTTTTTTTGATGCCCGATCTTCTGTGTCATCTTTGCTAGTTCTATATACTCAAATAACTTAGTTTGCCATTCTCTAATAGTCTATGTCTTTGTTCTTTCACTTGGTATGGTTTTGGTTTTGATTTTCTTTTTCTTTTTTTAAAAAAACAGCTTAATAAAAAGAAATTAAAAAAAAGAAAGTATGCAGAGTGAGCAGGAGGGTCAGAAAAAGAGAGGAGTTAAAGAAAGCTCGTTTAAACAAAGTTCTTTGTTTTGCAGTAGTCCTGCCTGATCCTTAATGATAATAAACAACACTTGTCCTTAGTGATAATAAACAACAGACTTGACAGACATTTTCTGTGTGTGCCCCTTATGCAATTTTAGATTGTGTATTTAGGGGAGTGTCATGACACACCATTACTTAAGCAGACAGCGGATGCACCAAAGTTATTTCGCAAAAACACCCTGTTCCCAAAAGGACTGAACAATGTTTAATCCACATATTGGATCATGATCAGAGCTGCGCTTAGCACACCATTTTAAGAGCAAAGTCCAGTAAGTCAAAACCTCCACAGTGGGGGATGCATGGAAATAAGTTTATTTCCTTTCCCATACACAGAAGCAGTGAAGAGTGGGACCTTTTTCAAGGGTAGGATAAAAAGGCAGCTGTTGTTTGTACTGTGACCTCTTTTCCTCCAGTGGATTTTCTCTTTCAGACAGCTTCCTAGAGGATGGATTTACTCAGGCAAAGTCCCAGGATGCTCCAAATACCATGGCTACTGATTTTGCCACCCATCGCTTAAAGGAACAACAACCTTAGATTTGTTGTAATCCTGTGAACCTCAGAGTTGCTCCAAACATGTTGATTCTTCTCTCCTCTTTCTCAGTGGCTCCTTCTGAGAGCCAGACTTATCATTGCTCACCATCTGAGTTCAGGAGTTGCTCACTGTGCATGACATGTACACACGAACAGGAACACAAGAATCTGCTTTCTGCTGAGTTGGAACATCGGTCCAGCATCATCTACACAGTGACTGGCAGCAGCTCTCCATGGATTCAGAGAAGAATCATTCTCAGCCCTGCTTGGAGAGATTGAACTTGGGACTTCTAGATGCCCTGCCTCTGAGCTATGGCCCTATCCCTATGCATTCATCTAGCTCGCTATTATATACATTGACTAGCAGTAGCTCTCCAGGATTTCAGGCAGGCAGAAGTCATTCCCAGCCCCACCTGGAGGCGCTGGGGATTGAACCAGGGACCATCTGCATGCAAAGCCGATGCTCTACTATTGCACATCAAGCCTCTTAACTGCAAGCAGACATGACTGGTAGCAGAAAGGGATGAATATTCATATTGGAAAGGAGAGGCTGCCACAACATGTTTGTATTTTCTGGGCAAAACAGGCTGTTCGTACTTCCTTTCTGCTTATGGGGCAAGAGGTGGGGTGGAGAGAAGTTTCTCTATTTATACAGAGGTGCTCCAGGGAACTCTGCTTTGCTTGGTAAACATTTCAGTGGCAGAGAGTGCTTGAAACAGAGAACCATTCAAAGTCAGAAACAGAAGCTGGGTGTAATCCCACCATGCTAGACTTTGGACATCTGGAATTTCCCCTCTCTGACTTTTCAAAGCTGCTTGCCACGTCCCCTTTATAGAACTTACAGGCAAGGCTTATGTGGTCTGATTGCTGAATCTGTGTCTTAAGTTTCAGCTACCATACCACACAAGTGCCAAATTCACATTTGTTTTTAGAAGTAAGATTCTAGTCCTTATGAATATTGGCTTGATAGGGTGAAGTCTTGGAGCAGGGCTATGAATTTGTGACCCTCCAGCTCTTCTTCCTCCTAATTTATTAATCACCTTCTAAACCACCATCTGAAGGCAATTCATATAAAACTCAAAACTCAAATACATTTAAAACAAGAATAAAACACTAACAAATGGACATTCATGGTAAAGACCCATTTATCCTGCTGAGAAATCCTGTAGCAACAACAACAACAACAAAAATCTTCAATTGTTTCTGGAAGGTGCAGATAGTGGGTTCCTGTCATGTCTTGACAGGAATATTGTTCCACAGACCTAGACTTTATTCTTGGCCTATAACTCCCCTCACTTCTGATCCTTGAGAGCTAGATAGACAAATGGTCTAGCTCTGTATAAGAGAAATATGACTCTGCTCTGTAGAAGTTCATTCCCATCCCACCTTGATCTCTTAACCTCTGAATAAAGAGTGGAATGTTCTCAGCTGTATGTAACAACAGCACAAACAAGCCACTCAATACTTCAACAAACTAGTATATTTCAATTATTCATTGACCCGCTTGGGCCAAGAATGTGTCAAGTCACCCTACCTTGCAATGTCTCTAGCAGTCTGTTCGTTGGGGCAATTGACGAGTGCAATTGAATGAGATCCAGGAATATAGCTACCAGTAACAGCAGAGTGCAAATGGAGGACAAGGGTTCTCAGCACTGGATACATTAGCAAAGAGAAGCTCATAACCTGGAGGAGGGGTGGGGTGGGGAGAAGAAACCAGATCATACATCAGCTGAATAGGCCTCCAAACTTAGACAATGTAAATACAGGTCATTGAAGTATTCTGAAAAGCAGGAAATGTGTCTGGGAGACGGGGAAACAGTGCTTGTTTAATAACACCACAGGAGTGGAGAACTTGTGACATAAAAACATAAGAAGAGCCTTGTTTGATGAGACCAGAGGTCTATTTACTTCAGCCTCCTGTTCTCACAGTGACCAACCCCAGATGCCTGATGGGAGCCTGCAAGCAGGACCCAGGTACAACAATGCTCTCCCCATTTGTGATTCCCAGCAACGGCTGTCCAGAGACATACTACCTCCAACACATAGCCAGTATGGCTAGTAGCCATTGATAGCTTGATCCTCCATGAATTTGTCTACTCCTCTTTTGAAGCCTTCCAAGTTGGTGGCCGTCACTGCCTCTTGTGGGAGCAAATTCTAATCAATGTTTCTCAAACTTGGGTCTCCAGCTAGAAGGACCGGTGGTCAGGGATGCTGTTGTAGTCCAACAACAGCTGGAGACCCAATTTTGGGAGCCACTGAGTGCAGAAGTACTGTTTTTTTTGTCTGTTCTGAACCTTCCAACCTTCAGCTTCACTGGGATGTCTCAGAGTTCTAGTATTGTGTGTGTGAGAGAGAAAAATTCTCTGTCCACTTTCTCCTTGCTATACACCTCTATCATGTTGCTACTTATTCGTCTTTTGTCTCAACAAACCTTTCCTTTGCCCACTTCCTCATTTTGGCTGTCCTTTTTCAATCCATTTCCAGCTCTAACCTCCCTATGTATTAGGACTCCAATTCCCAACAGCTCCAGGCAGCACGGCCAGTGACAGGAATGAGGAGAATGGTCCTGCAACCATATCTGTTGTTCCTCATCCCTGCCATAGAGCAACACAGGAGTTTCTTATTCCACCACAGAAATGGGGAGGCAGAACTGAAACCTTTTAAATACATCTAGCATAACCACCCTTATGCATGCTTGCAAAGTCCTGTCCCTGATGCCGTGGGGTGGGTCACCTCTGCGTTAAACTCATTTATAAACTGCATAATCCCCAATGGGGAGAAAGAGACACAAAAAAATTTAACTGCAATTTAATGTTTTGCTAAATCATTAAAACCTCGGTAAAAATTAAACCAGGAATTCTTCTGATGCATTAAAATAGTTTTCAAGTTTATTATTGATAGGGCAGCTTATTTACCTTTTGCAACACCACCAAACAAAAGTTGCAGTTCACAGTGAACTTTTGCACAAGCCAAACACACCCAGGGAACAAACCCTATAAAACCCAGCTAATTTCCGAGGAGAAATTGCACTGTAAAACAAAACTATGTCCATCATGGCAATTTGCCAGAGATGTATCGTCCTTAGCCAACATCATCTTTGCAAGAAACAGCATTAATTTTTCAAGACGTTAGAATCAGTGTTGCTTGCCAAAAGCACTGAGATAGTTTTATTCTTCCAAAGAGAGAAGCTACATATATTTTTTTATTTCAGACATTGGCTCATGAGGCTGCATCCAATGTTAGCAGCCCTACTCAGAGTAGACCCATTGAAAATGGACGCAACTAACCTAGCTCCATTGAGTTCAATGGATCTACTCCTGAGTAAAACTTAAGTTGAGAAAACCCCACGATCATTAAATTCAAGGGAAATATTTTTGTTTGTTTTAAACCCATATGATAGCCACATTCTCTCCACCCCTCGCCCCGCCAAGTTTAAAGTTTGTCTTTTAATGCCGGGGAAGAGAGGTGCGACGTCATGTTGTGGGAATTCCCCTGTGGCTCTCGCCTGCTTTTGCTCCATTTCGGCTCTCCCTTCGCTCTTCAACTTTGCAACGTAGTGATGTCAAACTTACCAGCGGCAAAGTCAAGTATCCCTGGCGTAACGCCGAGCCAGACGCCGCGAGGAGAGCCTGGCAACGCTGAACAAACCACTCCATCGGCATTTTTGCCATCTTAGCGCACCTGCCCATGGCTGCTACTAGCCCTTCCTCCAAGGCTGCGGTTCCCTTTCCTCGCCCACTTGTTCGCCACCTTTCCAGATGTGACTATCGCTGTGAAATAAGCAAACAAAAATAAATGGTGTGTTTGCTTGCAAAGGAAAGCCGACTGACGGCTGGCAAACTCCTCCTTCCTAGCGGCTGGTGCCCGCCTCCCTGGCATAGCCCCTCTGAGAGCCCCGATGCCCTGCCTTTTGGCTCGTTCCTCTGCACATCTTCCCCCATTTGAACCCGCTCCAGCGTCTCTAAGGCATTCAAAGTATTTTGCTTGGTTGGGGACACTGAAGCGGTTTGGTTTGGGTGCCTGACATCCGCGGGGATAAACCAGATTCACACTTGTTGCAAAACCTATCCGAAATATAAAGAGTACATTAGTTGATTTTGTATAATAATTACCCAACACGCAAGGGAAGTCTCCCCAATTTTGAATGTTATATTATGTCTTTGTACTTGAAACTGTCTGGGAAGAAAGCCCATATACAAATCCAATGAATAATAAACAAACTTTTAAAATAATAGTAATAATAATAATAATAATGACCACCCTTCCTTTCCTTCAGGCATCCTTTGAAAACTTGTTTAGACAGGCCTTTGCAATATGATTTCCATTTTTCCTTTACCCAATTCTAATATATCGATGTTTTTATGGATCTTTGGATCATTTTTATCCTTATATGTTGTATGCTGTCTTGCTATGTGTTTATGAAAGTGCAGATTATAAATTTGTAAATGATATATATATAAATATTATTCAATTAAGTATTGGATGAAATTTATCTACTCCTTAAAATGGAGGAAACCCCCCTCAAAGTGGTGTACAAAAAGATAAGAAGCAGTAAAATGATGAAAAATTCCAAGCCCTACTTCAAAACATTCAAAAGTTAAAATACTAAAACAAATTTAAATTACTTCAACTTTCTAAGCATCTGGGTAGGCTTACCTAAACAATGATGTTTTAAGCAGGCACCGAAAAAGAGTAAAGGTGAAGGTGCCAACATGATCTCAATAGCCAGGGTATTTATTTTGTGGCACCTGTAGTACTTAGTGCCAAATCCACCAACTGAAGCAATCGAGTGGGCATGTCTGGGACAAGGCAATCTCGTAGGTAAACTGGTTCCAAGTTATTAAGGAGTGATGTATAACTAGGGCATTTCATCATGTGAAACCCAAATGTTATCCCAAGTGATGCAGAGCAGACCAACTTTAACGGCCTTATTGTGAGTACTAGATATCTCCCTGTATTGTTGGTATATGGCCAAACTTTGCCCTTAGATCTTTTTTTTCTTCTTTTGATAAATCCCTTTGAACAAAGACACCCTGCAGATTCATTCATTCCTTTATTTGATGCATACAAGAGCATTTAAAGTGCAACTCCTACATCTCAAATTCTATCAACTGTAGTTTACCCTTCAGAGCTACAATTCCCAGCACCCTTAACAAATTACAGTTCCCCATGATTTTCTGGAGGGATGAAATGTGTGCTTTAAATATCTACAGTAGTGCATACACAGTCAAACCTTGGCAACCGTCTTTTGGTCTAGAGGTTTGCCCTGCTGTAAAATGGGACTTTGGGAATGCTTGATATACTTAATCTCTCAGTGTGTTGATTTCATAGTATCATAGAACCGTAGAGTTGGAAGGGACCCTAAGGGCCATCTAGTCCAACCCCCTGCAGTGCAGGAATATGGTGCTGTCCCACCTGGGGATCGAACCTGTGACCTTGATGTTATCAGTGCCACGCTTTAACCAACTAATCCATAATTTATTTTATGGATTTGCGCGTTATGTTTTAATGTTAACACTTCTTTATGATCTTGATACTGCTAAATGGTGGCGGCGGGGCGAGTGTGAAGGGAACTCTGCACATGCTCGGAGGCGCCTTTGGGAACTCTAACATGGCTGCTTCTGCCGCTCCTTCAGGCTGCAAACATCTGCTTTGCTGAGCGAAGGACGGAAGACACTCAGTGCAAAGATTAACGCCACATCATTTCCGGTCACCGTCTGACCAGGGAAGAGACGACATTTATGTGGCAGGAGCTCAAACTGCCTGCCTGCAGCAGGCGGAGAACTTGTGTTTCGAGCAGCGCGTAACAACGCGAAGAATCTCGTTACACTGTTCTAATTCGGTTCTCCCCCCCCTTCTGTTTTCGAAATCTATATTTATCTGTATAGTCGTTTTAGCCCCGCATGTCCTTCATGTGGCAACACGGAAGCGAGCCTTAAAAACTGACCCTTCTAACTCTTTACCAGGGAAAAAAAAAAATGAAGCGCGCCCCGCCCTCCTTCCTCCTTCAGCCAATCAGAAGCCCGAGAGCCTAAGTCACAAGGGGCTCTCAAGACATAGGAGGCGTTGCCTTTGTACCTGAGAGCCGCGGCCGTGATGAGGCGCCGGCCTTGGTTACGCGGCCGCTTCGGTTGCTACGGGCCGAAGTCTCGCGAGACTCCTTTCACTTCCTCTTCTTCCTCCGCCCCGCCCCCAGGCTCTCTCTTCTGCTCTCTCAGACATTCAAATATGGCGGCGCCAGAGGTGGATGAGGCGCTGGACCTGCTCGCGAGGGTCTCGCTGCTGGAGGAGCCGCTCGAGGAGCTGCGCGCTTTGCACTTGGCCTTGCTCGCCGTCCCTCTCAGTGCTCTGCGGGAGCGGCGGTCCGAGCTCCCCTTGGCGGGACTCTTCGCTCTCACGGCCCGCGGGGGAAGGTGAGTGGAGAGAGATCGGTTGGCTCTTGCTTTTTATTAAGCCGCCTCGGGTCTCTGTTATGGGGAAAGGAAGCCGGAGTATAAAACAGACAATAATTGGGGGGGGGAGGATGCCCGCCACGGAGAACGCGTGTTGAGGGGGTTAGTCTGGATGACCCTCGGGGTCCCTTCCAGCTATACATGTCTATGATTCTGTGGCGCTTAACAGACCCAGCCGCCTGTTTAAAGTTGTGTGTGTACAGAGGGAGGGGGGATTCTATTTCTCTCTCCATTTTTGTTTATTCGATTTTTAAGAACCGCTCTCGTTAACCCAGAAGATCGCAGGACTGGTTAACAACATAAAAATAGAAAACGAGGTCGCCAAAATACACGGCAGAGCAAGGCACAAACCAATAACTGCCCCTCCGCTCCGCTCCACAAACGTCTAATCCTCAGTGGAGGAGATCGTGCACCTTTCCGGGCTGTGTCTTTTTTCATTGCTCGGTTGCCCCTCGACTCCATGAAACTGGGCCTAAGTTGCTCATGTTTGTTAATTTCAGCAAGTTTGTTCTGGAGTAGGGCCAGCTCTGGCGATAGCCTGTTGTCTCTGAATTGCAGGGGTGTGGGTGGGGGCGAGGCGGCGACGGGAGAGAGGGGCTGGGGTGGCAAAGCTTAAGTTCTTTGATTTAGTGTATGCTTGGGTATTTTTCTGTCAGCATCACCTGTTCTCTTTCTATTCGCTTGTTATGTTTCCTTGGTGGTGAGAGAGGTTGGGGTGGCCTAGGGTGTGTCTTTGGCTGGCTGCAGTGGGATTTGTTTTCTGCGTGGGTGAGGGGGTTTGTTGGGTTAAGTTAGCCATATTGAATCATATGCTGTCAGTGGGTTATGAACTCTTTGTAGTGTGAGTGAGCATTGTTATCTTGGAAGATGTTCAGTAGGGCTAGTTCTGGGGTGACTTCTAGTACATATTTAGTTATTTTGCTTATTTCTGGTATGACTGTACACACTACTTTCTGACTGGGTCCTTGATTACTTAGTTTGGTGGGATCTGCTGGTTCAGACACAGCATGTGTCTGAGAAGGCCACATGTGGGGAGGAGATGCGAGGAAAAAACTGTTGTGACATTGATTTCTTGGGCAACTTGGAAGGGCTGTGGTGGGATCCAGAAATAGCAACCTGGAGCCCCACTGACCACTTAACTGCTCCATCAGCTTAGGAGCTTCTTCTGAGATGCTTGCAGGGTATGATAGCATCTTTTGTCTTCTGAACATCTTTATCAAGATGCTAATGGATCTGCCTGCCTTTGATCAGTTGTGCTTCAAGGAAAGCTAACCAATCCTCTGATTCTTTAATATTTTCCAGCCCAGATAGATGTTAACCAAAGGATCTCACAATAGTCATCTCCTTGCAGGAGCAAGGAAGCATAGGAGAATCAGATGCACTACAAGAGCATCTTGGATGGGATAGCTATCAAAGATTGCATGGAGGAGAGGCCTATCAATTGCATGGAGGAGAGGCCTATCAAAGGCAACTAGCTGTGATAGCTATGCTCAGCCTCCCCTGTTGGAGGGAGCAATGCTTCTGAAAAGCGCTTCCTGGAAGTCACAGACTCCCCAAACGTGTTTCACAAGGACCCCTAGCTTCCCTTTTCTCCAGTACCTGAGGGTCATTACGTCTCTCCAGCGATTTAGCCCAGAACAAAGTATACGTTGGGGAAAGGCTCCCTCCCTGCAAAGAAAATGGAGCGATCAGCAGGTGCCTGGCTCCCAGCCATGCTAGCACCAGTCTGGCGCATGAGGGTGGGAGACATGGGAAGGAAGCATTCCTATTCTGCAAGTCGCTCAACTGGCATTTCCACCTACCTGAACTCGAAGCCATGGGTAGGCAAACTAAAGCCCGGGGGCCGGATCCGGCCCAATCGCCTTCTAAATCCAGCCCATGGACGGTCTGGGAATCAGCGTGTTTTTACATGAGTAGAATATGTCCTTTTATTTAAAATGCATCTCTGGGTTATTTGTGGGGCATAGGAATTCGTTCATTTCCCCCCCCCCCCCAAATTATAGTCCTGCCCCCCGCAAGGTGTGAGGGAAAGTGGACCGGCCCCCTGCTGAAAAAGTTTGCTGAGCCCTGCTCTAAGCCTTCCCCCCTCCTTGTTCTGGACTGTCTCTCTCTTAAGGAAGATGCAAACTCTTGCTGGAAGCCACTGGTGGGGAGAGTGTTCTTATGATTCCCAAATGTTCCAGAAGCATCTTTTTGTTCCTTTAGCTGCTTGATATAACCATTGAATTGGAAGGGATCCCAAGGGTCATCTAGTCCACCCCCCCCCGGCAATGCAAGGATCCTGCCCACAGCCAGCCCTGGATGGGCTCCAAACTCCAGCCTTCTGGTTACCATTGCAATTCTGCAATGTTTGCTTGCACTCTCATAACACTGATATGAGATCCATACAATGCAGCCCTTTCAATAACTAAAGGGCTGTCACATGGAGGGTGGGCCAACTAAAGGGCTGTCACATGGAGGGTGGGCCAAGGTTGTTTTCACCTGCTCCAGAGGCCCTTAGGGCTGAAGCAGTGACTCTCCTTCCTTGGAGGTGTTTAAGCAGTGCTTGGATGGCCATCGGCCATGGAGCATTAGTTTAGATCCCTGCATTGCAGGAGGTTGGACTATGGATGATCCATGGATGTGTCATAACCCATCCAGAGCCTTACAAATATGCCTGATTTGGCTTAGGACTCGCCATATCCTGTGCAGAGCCCAATGTGCCTTTAATGCACATGACTTCCCCTGAAATGATTCGTGCCATTGTGGCTTCCCTCTCACAGACCTACAATCCCCCAAACCCCTAAAAAACTACAATTCCCAGGATCATTTGGGGGAAGACATCTGGTTATTAGAACAGGAGTGAAAAACCTGCAGTTTTGTTGTTGTTGTTTAGTCGTGTCCGACTCTTCGTGACCCCCTGGACCAGAGCACGCCAGGCACTCCTGTCTTCCACTGCCTCCCGCAGTTTGGTCAGACTCATGCTGGTAGCTTCAAGAACACAGTCCCACAATCTTGTCCTCTGTTGTCCCCTTCTCCTCGTGCCCTCCATCTTTCCCAACATCAGGGTCTTTTCCAGGGAGTCTTCTTTTCTCATGAGGTGGCCAAAGTATTGGAGCCTCAGCTTCAGGATCTGGCCTTCCAGTGAGTCCTGCAGTTTGCTTACCCCCATTTCCTAGGAACCAGGAATGGGAAGCCCAAGTGCTGCTAACAGTGTGGTCATAGGGAGCAGTGTGTATAAAATATTGAATGTAATAGGGTTATTAAGGTAATTGTATCAGAATTACAGTTTTATGGGAATGTTAAGGAGGGAGGGGAAAGAGAGTGTAGAATTCTGGTGGTGAGTGATGATTGGATGAGGATTTGAAAGGGAGTTTGAATGTGAGGCAGTTGAGAGCAGTAGGTTCTGGAGGGGGTGGTTGGGCAACTAACTATTCAGTTTAGCTCAGCTACACACGTCATCCTACAATCATTTAGTGAATCATCCATACAGTCTCCTTTGGTGAGGGTGCAGTACCTAGGATCTGGACCAAACATTGATATTTTTTGCTCTTTCCTAGTTTCATAGGTTTATGTTCTGGTTCTAATGACGTAGTAGGGGTGGGGGCTCTTTAAATACTGGGGGCTGCTGCACACTCCTTTTCTTTAAAATAATTTCCCCTCTTTTCAAAAGCACATGCATTGTCTCTTTCTTCAGGTTCTTCAGTTACATTTGTTGTGAGACATTGGTGTTATATCAATATAGGTTTGGGAAGAAAAGAGTGGGGCAGTGCTGGATTTATGTATAGGCTACGTAGGCTGAAGCCTAGGGCCTCTAAATATAGGGGGCCTCCCCAGCCTGACCACCCCTCAGCGGGCAGTCTCCCCTCTCCCAAAATTGCAAACCCAAGACTTCATGTGAGGGCAGGGCAACTTGGGCCCAGCAACTATGAGACTCAGGGCAACCAGTGGGGTTCAATTTGAAACTCTAGTGCCCAAGTTTAAAAATTTCTGTGGGGCCCTAGTTCACAGCCAAAATCTGAAGAATCTTAGAGATATAAATCCGTGTGCTACGTCACTTTCACAATGTCAGCAAAGCCCTTCAGAAATCAGACCTGTTATTAAGTTCTTGTGCAAGCTTGTACAGTTCACTTCTGGATTTTTAAAGGAAAATTAGAGAAGATTTTGATAAGCTTGAGAAATGAGCAAAAGCCACCTTGCCAAATGTTAACTACAAAACAAGGAGACAAAGAGTGAGGCGACGGCAAAGAAATGACAGAAGTGCACCTGATGCCTTAGATGGACTTTTTTCAAGAGATAAGTTTAGGATAAAATCCTTTATTCCTATATTAGATGCACTTGAAGCCAATTTAAAAAGAAGTACTGTGTACCATCATCCTTGGCTTCACTCAATTTTGTTTATAACACTTCCATTTTCTTCTAGTTGTGAGGGTGGGGGATTGGGAGAGGCCTCACAAGTGGAGTAGGTTAGGGTCTATCTTCATCTAAATCCGGCCCTGGGGCGAGGTTAACATTTACCACATCTTGGGATGTGGCTTCTTTTTGTTGTTGTTATTATTTTAAAAAGTTTATATTTTAATTTTAAAACACTTTGTAGCACCAAACATTTTTAATCCACCAAGCTGGCTTTTGGGGCAGTTTTTTTGTTAGAAGTTTTTTAGAAGGTGACATGAATTTTAATTTGTCTTAGTCTATTTTATTGCTGTTCTAACATTCTGTATATTTTCTAGTGGTGATTATATTGTTTTACTTTCCTTTGTAAACCACTTAGAGGCTTTCCCCCCTTACAATCAAATGGTATGTACATTTCATGAATAAATAAGAATAAAATAGTGATACAAGATACAGTCATACCTCGGGTTACACACGCTTCAGATTGCGTTTTTCGGGTTATGGACCTGCCGAAACCTGGAAGTACCGAAACGGGTTACTTCTGGGTTTTGGGGGTTGTACGTGCGCAGAAGCGCTAAAACACGCTTGCACAGAAGTGCCAAATCACAACCTGCGAGTGCGCAGAAGTGCTGCTGCAGGTTGTGAACATACATCCTGCACAGTTCACATTCGCAACCCGAGTGTCCACTGTAATAAATGTAAGCAAATGACTAGCCACTCTGAAACTTCACATTATAAACAAGAATATCACAGATTTTAATTGGTGCTTTTAAAAAGAGCAAATTTTGGTGCTGAATTAATAAGCCTGGACAGGGTGTTAATGTACAGTGGTACCTCGTGTTATGGACGGGATCCATTCCGGAGGCCTGTCCGTAACGTGAAATGCCCGTAACTCGAAGTGCTGTGTCTGTGCAGGCGTGTAGCACGATTTGGGGCTTCTGCGTATGTGCGAAGCACAACTCAATTCAGCACTTCTGTGCAGGCGTGAGTGGTGAAACCCAGAAGTAACCCGTTCCGGTACTTCCGGGTTACCACAGGACATAACGCGAAAAGACACAACATGAAGCGGACGCAACACGAGGTATGACTGTACTCTGGATACTATTACAGAAAGGGGTCTTGTTTCTTGTACTTCCTTACCTTTTCTTTTGAATCAGTAATCCCTTGTGTGGATTGTGGTAAAGAAGCAGATATCCACGTATTAAGCTATTTGGGGTTGTAAAGGTTTTTTTTGTTGTTTTGGTTTTTAAAAAGCTTTTCAACTAACTTATTTTTTCCCTTCAAAACAGTGAGCAGATTTCTTTATGTGTTTCCATCCTGGAGCGGTTACTGCAGATCATGGATCCCTTGTATGTAATCCAAAACTTTGGTGAAGAACTTCAGAAAGGGCTCTTCCATCCAGATAATTCAGTCAAAATTCTAACGATAGCTCAGGTATGCTTGATTACTTGTCTGTTAAAATGACATTTTTGGAGATCTTTATCAAGAAGGAGGAGATTTCTTATTTATAATGTACATACATATACATTAGGGCTCTGCACAGGATTTCTTAATGACTCCTTAAAATTTGTATGGCTGGTGTTTGGATCATGAATTTAATAGATTTATATTTGCTAAACTTGCATAGGAATAAAGTAGTTCTCAGGATAAACCATTCTGTGGGTGTTGTTTTTAGATGATCCACACACTTGTTGCAGAAGCTATCATTGGCTGATACAGATTTTTTTAAGTGCTCCAGGTAGTTTTTTTTGGGGGGGGCAGCTTTAATTTTTTTCAATCCAATCATTGGATTAGCAAAAGCAGTTTGGGGCATTGGCATTGTGAGCCCTTCTCCTAGGCCTCTTCACATTGAGGGAGTGGATAAAACTTTCCTCTGTCTGCATACCATTCTCCTTAAAAAACCCCCAACAACAACAAAGTGAGAGGAGCAAATGTATAAACCTTCCCTTCAGTTTTTTTTTATTCACTATTTCCTTAAAATGATACAGCTCTTCAACATTTTCTTTGTTTAAAAAGGCTGGTAGTGGGGGGTGGGAATGGAAGGAACCTTTATTTAACTACTTAAATTTGTGCACTGAGTAGTTGCTGGAAACTGCCTAATGCCTTTCAACACCATGTTGAATCTGTAGGTTGGGAAGATAGTTGAAGATTCCAGTGCTGCTAGAGAAATCCTCAACACTCCTGAGTTGCTGAGGCAGGTCATTTATTGCATTGCTGATGAGAAACTAGCAGTGGCAAAAGAGGTAAGAGCTTTAAACTGGAGCCAGTTTAACAGCAGCTGGCTACAGAGCCTTCAGCATAATCATCAAGTGGGTGAGGTTCCTCTGATCTCAGCGCAAAACTGAGCCTTCAGCGTTATTGGCCCAGCCATGGGTGGGCAGTGCTCTTACATTAGAGCTTTACCAGCTGTTTCTGTAGGAATATTTAAATGCATGCTGAAGGCTTTTTGCGCTGTCAGACTCATGCAGATAATTAAGGGGGAATGTAATAATTAGCTGGTGATCTGTGGTTTTAATTTTGTGTGTTTTTGTTAAACTGGTCTAACTTTGTGACTAATTCTGCTGTCTAATTTTCTCCGGTTCACATAGCTATTCCCCTTTGTTTTCTAGGCCATCATGTCGCTGACAAAGGTAGCAAAAACTGCAGAGACCTTGGAGGCACTGCTTGCGGGCAACTTGCTAGTTGACTTGAAAAATGTCATGACCAGGAGTGACATTGTTCGTTGCCGTGTGTATGAGGTAAGCATCCCTTTTCCCATAGTGTTCTAGCTGCTCCTTTAATTCTAATTCATTGGGTGGGGAGCCTCTGGCAGCTTTTGCCAGCCATGCCAACTTGTCACTTGCCTGACAGCATGTGACATCAGATGTGGAATAGCCACAGCTGCCAAGAAAAGATTGGGAATGCAATTTGCTCAGTGTTTCTCAAACTTGGGTCTCCAGCAGTTGTTGGACTACAGCTCCCATAATCCCTGACCACTGGTCCTGCTAGCTAGGGATGGTTGGAGTAGTAGACAAACAACAGCTGGGGATCCAAGTTTGAGAGACATTGAATTAGCTGCTTAGGAGATTCCCAAGGGCAAGATAGAAAGGCATTTAGCCCTTGCCCTGGACCTAAGATTCCCTTCCCCTCAAATATAGCAGAAGTACAATTTGAACTAATAGCATAAAGTTCACAAGTTTCTGTGTAGTATTGCTTAGAATTACCTGGGTGAGTCTCTGGACCGATATGGTTTTACATTAACACATGGCTAAACTGGGTACAGTCTTCCTCAATTTCCCTGGAGGTTTAAGTGAGTTAGTTATCTTACCTACAGTTATTTTTATTATCATAACACTGGCAGCTCTCCCATCCCATTCATTCCCATGGGAACATGATTGTCTTAAAGCTTATATTGGGTTCACGTTGTCTAACCTCCATTCCTAATTGCATCTTCCTTCCTCAAATGGTAGAGACTCATTGTCAATAGCTTGTGCCCTGATACATGTTGCTAATAGTCCCATTGGCAGTTGCGCTAAATAATGTGATCTGAGCAGGTCATGATGCTCTTTTACTGCCTATAGGGTATGGTTGTACCCTGAACAGTTTGATCCTCAACTGGAGTTATGAGCATTGACTTGATCCATGGTACCAGGCATGTACCAGGCATGTACAAGACAGTAGTGTGCTTCAAAATGCCTGCACCCTGCCTTTCTGCCTCACAATGCGGCACAAAAGGTGACTCTCAGAAGATCCTGCAGTAAAATATAAACAAAAAATAAGCAAAGGATATGGATGGATGAATCCAGTCTCTGTTCTGTTCTGTTCTGTTCTGTGCACTCTGTTCTGTGCCACTTTTCTATGCAGTCAGTCTTAAGTCCGTTCCTTCCTATCTCTGCACTAATAAGGTAAAGGTAAAGGTACCCCTGCCCGTACGGGCCAGTCTTGCCAGACTCTGGGGTTGTGCGCCCATCTCACTCAAGAGGCCAGGGGCCAGCGCTGTCCGGAGACACTTCCGGGTCACGTGGCCAGCGTGACATCGCTGCTCTGGCGAGCCAGAGCCGCACACGGAAACGCCGTTTACCTTCCCGCTAGAAAGCGGTCCCTATTTATCTACTTGCACCCGAGGGTGCTTTCGAACTGCTAGGTTGGCAGGCGCTGGGACCGAGCAGCGGGAGCGCACCCCGCCGCGGGGATTCGAACCGCCGACCTTTCGATCGGCAAGCCCTAGGCGCTGAGGCTTTAACCCACAGCGCCACCCGCGTCCCCTGATCTCTGCACTAATATGTGACCTTTATTATGGAAAATCCAGATGAAAATCCTACAAGGTATTCTGAAAGCTGCTATTAAGATCCCACCCCCCTCGGCCTTTTTAGTGTGCTGGTGCAACCACCACCACCTGAAGGGGATCACACTGAGATTGCATGCCCCCTCTTTATGATTATGATTGTGTGTGTAGATGTTGCTTTATCCACTTGTGCTGTATTGCTTTTAAATGCCATGTTCTGTAAAATAAACCACAATAGGCCAATGTTTGTTATTGTTAATCCTTTAATGTGAAGTTATGATGCTATGAAATAAAACAAATTTACATAGGTAAATAAACAATGGGGCTACAGATGCCCCTTGGAGCAATTGGACACTATGGGGAACATTGGTCCAGGGTGTGGAGGTGGCAGTGGCCTCCCCATAGGCCCATGATATATTGGTCAGGATATATGATGTTGATTCCTTTTTAAGTCCTGTTGCAGCCACCACAAGGCTTGTAGCTATGACTTGAACGTTGCCACAGCCTCATTCAGTGAGTGAAGTTATAAGTGGAGCAAGCACAATTTCATGCATGAATGGCATATAGTGTGTGTTTGTTGTAGGTGTTCTGTTTTTTAAAAAAGAAATAAATCTCAGTGTCCTTTTCTCCTGTGCTTCTGTCTTAGTTGGTTATCAATATCTCCTTGGTGTCGGCAGATTCATTGAATTACTGCGTGAACAGCGGATTAATATCAGAGCTGATCGGGGAGCTGACGGGGAATGATGTGCTTCTCAGGTGTGTGGCAGAAGCAGTCATGGGCACTCATTAGATTGTTTCATATTATGTATGGCTTTGGAATAATTCTGCTTCTATTGAGTTAGTAGGTTTTATTTCTTGGCATGCCAGAGTTTTGAGAGTTGTGCACATTTGTGCATGTACCCAAACCCTGCATGCTTTGCCTCTTGCCTGTCTCTGCCCTGATTCATACATTCATACTTTGGATATAAAAGCTGAGGCTGCTGAAGTGGCTGCAAGCTGTGAATCCTGGAAGACCTGCTGTCTGTCTTGCAGGCCTTTTTTCCACTTGGTCTGGGAGGGTGGGGCCCTGACTTACTGACTCCAGCTACAAAAGCTGAGACTGCTGAACAGACTCTAGAGCGGGGATATTGTTGCTGTTACTGATACAAAATTTTGTATCTTTACTTTAGATAGTTTGATTTTACTGTGTACACTTTAATATTTATTTTTTAAGGCTACTTTTTTGTAATATTTTTTATTCTTGTAAGCCGCTTTGAGCATGGTTTCAACTTAAGAAATGTGGCATATAAATAAAATGATTGATTGTTTGATTGATCCAGTGCTTACGTGCTAGAGGAGCAAGAAAGTAGCCTTCTTTTCTTACCACGCAGCTCAAAATATCTCAGCACAATAGTGCCTAATCATGCAGGGGCTTTCTTTGCACAGTTTTTCTTCCTCTCGCCATACAATCAGAAACTCAGGGTGGCTAAGAACCAATTGATAAACTATAAAAAAAACCCCATCATTAAAACCACAAAGTCATAACAGTGATTCAGCAGTGAACAATACCAGTAAAACTCTTAAAACTAGTTTTACCTCATTATTACAAATGCATGGCTAGTATAAAAATACGCAGTGCCTCCCTTCCACCTCCTACTTCTCAGACATGTCTTGTCACAAACAGCAGAGGCTTCAGAAATGAGATGGCACAGTCCACTCAATTTGTTAGACTGAGAGCAGCTGCACTTGGGCTTCTTGCCTTGAGCTGTCAGCTTAGTAGCTATTTTACCGGTTTGCTATTTAACTGGGAGGCTTAATATCTGAATATGCTTATAATTTTGTCTTCTTCTTTCCTTTTATACTTTGTCCTGGTTTGTAAGCCTGAGGGCAGGGCCTGTGCCACTTAAAACAAAAACAGAAAACTTTGGCACAGTACCTAGAAAGCGTTACCAGTTAATTAAGTAGTAGTCTCCTCCAGGAATTAATGATGGACTGTTTTGAGGACGAAAGGAATCTTAAATGATACACCTGCATGTTCTGTCTATGTTGCAGAGCTACGTGTATAGAGATGGTGACCTCTCTCGCCCATATTTACCACGGACGCCAATATCTCGCCCAACAAGGAATCATTGATAAGATTTCCAACATAATCATCGGGGCTGATTCTGATCCCTTCTCAAGCTTCTACTTGCCAGGTGATTTTAAAAGTTTTCCTTCTTGGCATGATTTTACTTTGGTAAAATTTTGGTAATTTTTTTTAAAAATTCACTATTTAGTTCAGGGATGGGCAGCCTCTGGCCCATGAGCCAGATTCGATCTCCTAGGCCTCCCTGTTTGGCCTTCCAGGCTGTTTTCCCCAAACTGTGCCTACCTGCCCCACACCGAACAACAGCAGGTAGAGACATGGCTAGAGCAGCCCAGAGGAAAGCAGGTTTGAGTTTAACCCTGGTGACTTTGAGATAGAATGCAATGGAAGAATGGTAGGCCTTGGACCCTAAGTTGCCCACCCCCAATCCTAGACTTAAGTTTACTCTGACAGGTGACATGGTACTAAAAACTTGTCTGCTTGGCATGTAAAACAAAACCTCCTGGCCTTGACCATCTGGTCCTTTTTGTTTTTGGTAGGCTTTCTCTTCACTACATACATTGCTTGTGCACAGTGTCCCAGTCTGTCTTTATTTTTCTTTCCAGATGCTATGTTCCATGTATGGTGTGACAAAACTCCTGTTGTTTTATTTTCTGTTTTTTTCAGGCTTTGTGAAATTTTTTGGCAACTTGGCTATTGTTGACAGTCCTCAGCAGTTATGTGAGCGATACCCCGCATTTGTGGAGAAAGTATTCAGCATGGCAGAAAGCCAAGACCCAACCATGTTTGGCGTGGCAGTGGACACACTTGGGATCTTGGGGTCAACTGTGGAAGGGAAGCTAGTGTTACAGAAGAAGGGTGTGTACAACATTTGTGTGTATGTGTAGCTATAATCATGTCGGTCTGAAGAGTTTGTCACAGGAATGTAGGAAGGCTATAAATGTACCCTGCATAATTCTAAACTTCAGTTTGAAAGGAGGTTTGATTGGAAGTGGGAAAATGATTCATCTCAAGTACAAGGGTTGCTAATGAATGTAATAGTCTCTGGAGGGAGGGGTAGGGAATCTGTCAGCCTCCAGGTGTTGCTGGCATTGGCCATGCTGGCTGGGACACATGGTGGGCAGAACCTTCTTCAGTGCTGCTGTTATCATGGCATAAGCAGCTAGGCTGGGGAGGGAGAGTCAAAACATGGTTTAAAACTTGTTTTTAAGATCTGGAGCCACTTTACTGACAAACCGTGGTTAGAGATTTTCTGGTTTTAGTTGTGACTCAAGCAACAGATCTATGGCCACAGGCAAAAATGATTGTTAATTCAAGATATTACTCTCTAAAGCAGGTATTGTCTAATACTGGGCTTGATGGAGAAATAGTCTGGTCTCTGTATAAGGCAACTTCCTATGTAATGGAAAGCTTAAAAAAAGTTTGTCTTCCCAGGGAGTAGATTTCATCATGTGCTAAACAGAATAGGACATCAAGCAAAGAATGCCCCGACAGAGATGAGAGTCCGGTGTCTTGAGGCAATTTCATCTCTTTTGTATCTGCAGGTAAGTTTTATGGAATTGAAAACATTCTGTTTCTTGTGAAAAATGGAGCATTAAAGGTTTGAATCAGTCCTTGGAAGAAAGCAATAACACAATTGGGTAGCTTTCTGCATCTGTGATATCCACTAGTGATGAGTTAAAGCAAGAGAACTATAACTCACATTTTTTCTGACTTGTTTGTCAGCCTTTCAGACTTATCAAAAGTATGAACAAAAATTAAGTGTTTCGAGAGTTTATTGAACGTTATGGTTCTGTATAATACCTTTAAAAGATAAATAAACAGTTAAAGGAAAAATTGTTGCGTTTCCACTCAACTTCAAACATTTGTGCACAGGACAAATCAGTGTCTGAAATGTGCATTTACAGACTTGCTTAAAAGCAGAATGTGACTATGCTGCCTTTGTTATAAAGGTTTTGCATGCATGGAAGTTTTGCACACTTCATGTGTGTAGGTGGAGTAAATTGTAGGATGGCTTGAGGGTAATGTGTTCCTCTGACCTAGGCACAGCCAATGTGGTGCCTTCCAGATATTGGACTACAACGCCCATCATCCCATCCACACTTTTGGCCATGGTCTGATGAGAATTGAGTCCTACAGCATCTGGAGGGTACCACGTTGACCATCCTTGTTTTTCCCCTCAAGACAGTAAATTATCAGCTGCATTTGCAAAACTCATTTGCTATATTTTGCATACAGCCAGACCAGCAGACAGAAGACCACCTGGGCATGACAGAATCCTGGTTCTCCTCTCTGTCCAGCCAGCCCTTGGAACTCTTCAGGAGCATCAGTACCCAGCCCTTCCCTGATCTCCACTGTGGTGCCTTAAAGGTCTTCACTGTAAGTGCTTTTGAATGAATGTATCTAATAGTCCTTTTGAGAGAGCTTGGAAACCACAGCACTACCCAAGCCCATTGTTTGAGTTGTCTAGTCCTTGCAGATTTAATGAAATCCTGTATGGGACACCAGACTTTGAGGAATCTGGAGCTCTGCTCAGACTGTACCTTTCAGTTGATTTAACTGTGAGATAAAAGCAGAGCTGAAACTGAATGAACTGGCATTAAGTAAATGGGCTGTGGGAGAAAGTCTTTGTCTGCTGTAGGCATGCAGGTTGTCTTCAGTGGCAAAGGTGGGAAACTGGTGGCCATCCAGATGCTGTTGGACTCCACCCCTGGGTATTGGCTATGCTGGCTGAGGCTGAAGGGAACTGGAGTCCAACAACATGTGGAGGGCCACAGGTTTCCTATCCCTGAGCTAAGATCCACCCCAGGATTTCACATGATTAATGCTGGCTACGATTAGGACATCTATCTCTAATTCTTTTTGATCTGTGTTCTGCCCATGGTGAAGGTGAGTTGAAGTCACCCAGGCTCTAGATCAGTGTTCCCCATGAAGTGTGTTGGACTTGTTTCATGTTTTCTGAAGAAAATAAAAAACGTTGCTATGATGTATTAAGTTTGTTCTCCTCCAGGCTGAATTGCTGTTGGTGGTTTTGTTTTGCTGCTGCTATATTTTACTTTTAAATGGTTGTTTTAGTAGGAGCATTCACTGCCCTGGAAATCCAATTTTTGGAACAGAAGGGCAGGAATAATGTCTTAAATCTTTCTCTTTTGTTAATGCTGTAGGCCATTGCTAGTCAACCTTGGGCCCAGAGGATGATGCTCAGTAGTCCAGGCTTTGTGGAATACATCGTAGACAGATCAGTGGAACCAGACAAATCTTCAAAGGAGGCCAAATACGAACTTGTGAAGGCTCTGGCCAATTCAAAGACCATCGCTGAAATCTTTGGAAACCAGCATTACTTGAGGCTCAGGGCATACCTGCGCGAAGGGCCTTATTATGTTAAGGCTGTTTCGACCACAGCTGTGGAAGGAGCTGAATAACATTGGAACAGCTGCTCTCTGGTGATAATGGACTTCTGCATAGGATTTCGCTTTGGATGTGGAGGGGGGAAAATATCTGAGGAAGGAATTGGTTTGGTCATTTTTTTCCCTGCATTTCTAACTCAGAAATTTCACATAGCTGGGAAATAATGTTGAGGACCACGTTAAGGACTATGCCAGTCAAGTTTATCCTTATTTAAGAGTTGATGCTTAGTCAGCAGCTGGCATAGGGCCTACAAATCATGGGATCCTTTTATAAACAGTGGTTTTTCTGCCTTCTGTTAATTCCTCAGTGAGAGATGTATTGTTAACATAGTTGAACACCACAAGGTAGCCAGACTCCTAAAAGTGGTGAAAGCAGTTCAGCGGTGTGTGTGTTTTGCGTCTTTTGGCCTTGATCTTAAATGCTTTGCCTGTACTTCATTGATGCTTCCTCCAGCATATAAATTGCCCCAATTGTTGTTTACAGGAAAGGTGAGCAAACCCTTTAAAATATTGGACCTGTGAAGGGCAGAGGGGGAGAGATCTGGCTGCTATGGGTGTAAAATGGGAAGGTTGCTGGGTTGTTCCAATTCAGATTGTAGTGAGGAATGCTCCCTGACATAAAATAAAGGTTGAATTTTGAGAAGGCTAGACTACGATCTCCTGGCATCCTGGCTCTTACAGGAAATCAGGAGGATTTTCTCCACTGTGTTCAGTGTGAACTGGTACAGCCCAGTAACAAGAATTACATGACTGGGGGTTATTATTATTGTTGTTATTGTTATTATTACTTCTTATCCATCTTAAGCTTTTCTACCAAGTGCAGTAGTGTCTTAGACAGGGACACCACCAGAAGGTGTTGGCTTGTGTTCTTAGTTGTTAACAGCAGCTGCAGAGAGACAAAAGTTAGTATGACTAAACTTCAAAGGTTAACACTTTCTGCAGAGGGACCAAAGCTTTGAGGTGAAGTGATCTGGGTTTATTTTCACCACTACCTTCAGAGGTTGAGCAATTTTTCTCCATCCCATGCTATTTAGAAAAATCAATCCTTCAGGACTTCCTGGGAGGAGCTTATCCAGGTCTGTCACAGCTCTCAGGAGCTTCCGGTAGAGCTCTGAAAGTCACTATTAAGTGGTGTTCAACAGCAGATTTATTTGTTTACAGTCTTATTTCTGCAGTCAGATAATAGGGAATTAATCTCCAGAAATTCTGGATTGGAATGTCCGCCAATGAGGGATAGAGAAATCCTGTTGGGTGAGTGGGAGTGGGAAAGAATTTCAACACTGGCCCAAGGAGCACTTAAAATGCTGAGATTATTCCAGTGAAAAGACCTGCGATTCCCCCTTTCCTTCTGTTTTTTAACTACCTTTGAAGCTACATCTATAAATTAATTCAGAAGTTACTTACACATCCATTTAAGTGCTCATGCGAAATATGACCTGATGACTGATTTAAGAGGAGTTATTAGTGAAGGTGCTTGCTAGGAAATAAGCAGAAAGTGTGTTTTGAACTAGAAATCGAAATATACACAGACAAGGGATTCTCTCTGAGAGGTTTTCTCTTGGGCTTGTTCTGTGGTTTCTTTGAGCCCCTGCTATGATTTATGTCACTGGGGGAAAAAATGACTTGTGTGGTTATATTAGTACTGTTTTGTGAGAGCTGTTTCACACTGCATATCCAGGATGGGGAAAACATAATAGGTTCAATTGTTTGAAGTATGTCTGCCCAATTATGTTTTGTGGCTCATTTGAAATAAAGAGATTTAGTCTGAACATGAAAATGATGCTCTTAACATGAAAAAGTGGGCCAGGCAAGACTGGAATACATACGAAAACACAGCTGGTCAACTAGTGATTCATTCTGAGAGAGGAGAATTCTTTAAAATTTAAGAGCAACTTTACACGAAGAGCTACAGTTTTAATATAAGAGAACTGATTTGCTCAATTGACCCAGAGGACAGTCTACTCTATGGATGATAAACTGATGCCCTCCTAGATGTTGTGTTATAGCTCCCATCATCCCTGTCCATTGACCATGCTGGCTGAAACTAATGGGAGTTGGCCTTTTCAACCTCATCTAGAGGGCTGCGCAAGATCCCCAGTTCTAATCTTGCTCTGCTTCTGATAAGTCACCTACCGCAATCTTGGATACCTAGATATCATTGGACTGCAGTTCTCATTTCTCCTGCCCATTGGGAGATGCTGGCCTAGGCTGAGGGAGTTGAAGTCCAGCAACATCTGAGGACCCAGGGTTGGGAAAGGCTGACTTACCAGATGCCACTGAATTTTGCAAGAAAGTGTAAAAGCAACAACAGCCTCCCCTGTTCTTGATTGGCTGTTACCCCAACTTACTTGAAAAGGCTAATAAGTGTTGGATTGGTCTATCCTTTGATCACTGATATTGGAACATGGAAGGGAGGAGAGGTGATGAGCTCCTGACTATTCAGTGTTTGGGTGGGTAAAATCATCTATACATGTCCAAGGAATGCTGTGGGAGCTGGTTGCTGCCAAACCTGGCTGTCACATTACCATCCACACCATGCACAGATGCATCATTTAAAGAACTTGCATCTACTAGTGGAGTGGACTAATTCACATGACCTTGTGACTCCTGCTCATGTTCTTTGAGTGTTCATCAACTATACTCTCCTGTTGTGTGCATGTTTTAAATGGGAAGTTCAGAATAGAGAAAAACTTAAAGCATAAGTGGTCAGTGGAACTCCTTGCAACAGGATGCTGGCCATGGCTCCTAGCATAAATGGTTCAGCAGAGAAAATCCATGGTTAAAATCAAACATTTGAATGTGAGTTTTTGGGGTCAGTTTAATCAGCAAAATGGAGAGCCTCGTTCTGTAAGGCATCAACACTTAGGTGTTTAAATCCATCCAGGTATGTCATGACTTTGCAGGATACCAACCCATAATAAGTTTCTAGTACAGTGCAGTCCTTACCATTGCTGATCTCGTCCCATTCTTGGAGCAGCTGGGTATCTCTTGCTGTGGAGGAGGTGAAAATGAACTTGTAGCAGCAGCGGTTGTAGCGGATGTGCTTTTTCCCAGAAAATCGAGAACTGTGAGCAGGCACCACACCAGCTGCTTTGCTGCAGAGTCCCACAAAGGCACCAGGAGGCAGTGAAAGAGGAACTTCTCCAGAGGTTACGTAGATCTTCCGAGCCACATCCTGTGAGATGACAAACGCAGTCGCACTGCAGTAATCGGGATAATATTTTTCTGGGTATTTTTGTTGGGAGACAAAGCCATGACTTTGAGGGTCTCTGTTGGGTTTCTCTTGATGAACCAGCCTCCCAAGGTAAATGTCTTCGGGATGGGTTCTTAAGTTGAGCAAGTACTCGACCAAACTTGGGAGGTTGATGAACATCTCCTCATCTGCTTTGAGAATGAACCGGGCCCTGGAGCAGAATGTTATGGCCCACTCCACAGCCATCACTGTCTTCAGTGTCTGGTTCTCTACAGAGTCCAGGAAGGAGCCTTGAATGAGGTCCTGATGCTTCTCCATCTCCTGGACTACCTCCAGCTGGGTGCCTTCTGAAGAGGGCTTCCCTAACAAAAACAAAACGAGAGTACCGTAACCCCTGACGTGTGTCTGGTTGGCCCATGTTTCTCTAATGATGTTGCGCCTTGACAAGTTTTCAGGGCTGCCAAAGACTAGGACAAGGAGGAAGATCTCTTGGTTGGAGCAGGCCTCTGATCTGCTAGCTACATAAGCCTTGGAGATATTGGCCTTCAAGGGGGTCATATCCAGCTTCCGTGCTCTCTCCCTGGCTTCGAGGCCCTTCATGTCTGTGTAGGTGTTGGGGAGTGCTCGCAAGAAGTATTCTTCCACGAGATCAGCTCCAAAGAACAAAATGTGGAAAAGAACAACATTAAAAAGAATGAAACACCACTGGTGGGTCCTTAGCCGGCAGAAGATTAGCTGCAGGGCAAAAAAGAGAAGAGGTTTAGTGTCTGCTTCCTCTTCAAGAGTGTGTTGTGCAGTGATTCTTTCACCACCACCACCACCATAATAATAATAATAATAATAATAGATTTATTATTTACAGTATACCCCGCCCATCTGGCTGGGTTTCCTCAGCCATTCTGGGTGGCTTCCAACAAAATATTAAAAATACATTAAAACACCAGTCATTAAAAACTTCCCTAAACTTCAGATGTCTTCTAAAAGTCTGGTAGTTGTTTATCTCTTTGACATCTGCTGGGAGGGCATTCCACAGGGCGGGGGCTACCACTGAGAAGGCCCTCTGCCTGGTTCCCTGGAACTTGGCTTCTCGCAGCAAGGGAACCACCAGAAGGCCCTCGGAGCGGGACCTCAGTGTCCAGACAGAACGATGGGTGTGGAGGCGCGCCTTCAGGTATACTGGGCCGAGGCCGTTTAGGGCTTTAAAGGTCAGCACCAACACTTTGAATTGTGCTCGGAAACATACTCATACTCAACCAACTCACATCCTTCAACCGCCATCTGAGGTTCTTCTTCATGTCCCCCCCCCCCCCGTGAGAGGTCCGGAGAGTGATAAAATGAGAATGGGCCTTTTCTACGGTGGCTCCCAACTTCTGGAATCCTCTCTCCCGGGAGGCTCACCTGTTGTCTTCACTGCACATCTTTAGGAGCCAGGCTAAAATGTTCCTCTTCTCCCAGGCCTTTGGCTAATTAAAAAATCTATGGCGGCTTAAACAGTGTGTGTTTGTGGTTTTTATTACTGTGTTAAGTATTTTTATATAGTAAACCACCCTGTGATCCTTGGCTGAAGGGTGGTATAGAAAGTTAATTAATAATAATAATACCTCCTCTCATAGTTGTATATGGACTACTTCCTTCTTCTGTGATCCTAATATGAGTGCCTAAGATTACCAGACACGTTTTATATTTTGCATCATTCTTATTTTCACATGCATACTAAAGCCATGTGCTTTTACCCTCTTTTGGGAGGAGAATGTTGGTTTTAAAAGCATACAGATTTTTTTTTTAAAAAAACTTGGGTTTCTTTGTTGTAACAATTTGCAAATACAGTTATCCAAATTTTATATTTTACAATCCCCATCCTCCCATTGACTTCCCTCATCTTGCCTTTCTGGTTTATTACATTACTTGTTATCATAGAAGGCATTCATACTTGTTATCTTCTGCATGTTAAATAACTATACATGTTGTTGCGCTGTCTTTCTTCATATTCTACTTAAATAAAGTTGTGAATGTTAGTCTTAGTGTGAATTTATGTTAATATGCACATTTTTGCAAAGCAATCTCCGATATACTGAGTTGTACTCAGTGCTATTTTTCTAGGAAAAAAGTGCTGGAACTCACTGTGAACACCTCCCTTGTTCTCTTAGAATGCCAATGGCACCCACTTGAGAGATGCCGGAACTGAGTTCCAGCTGAGAAAAAAGGCCTGGTTGTAATATGCTATTTCTACTCACACATGTCCATTACTTTCTATGAGTCTGTTCTCAGTTTGGCCCCCTAATTCCAATGGGTCTACTCTGAGTATAACTTAGATACAACCCAATGTATCTTTGTACGCAATTTTCACTAATATATGCATTATCGGGCAATCCTTGTTTTGTGCAGGGGTTCCATTCTGGACTCCTATGCATGCCAATGGAGCGTGCATAAGCCTCCCCTCATTCAATCCCTTTTCATGACATTTGGGGGCTACACCTGGGTTCGGTGTGCATGTATGTGATCACACTTAAATGGGCAGTTGCCTGCATATGCATTTTTGTACTCATTACTTGGCTGGAGAACTGCATTTCAAAATTTGGAGAAATATGAATGTCAATGGATGGTTCTGTTTTTGTTCACATACTGTTTCAGAAAGTGAAAATAAGGTAGGTTTGCCTTTAAATGTAAACCAAATCTAATTTCTCCCCCTTTCACTAATCTGCAGTATCATTCCAGAAGCCAGGATGGATGGCCCTGGAAGAAATGTGTGTCCTCAACTCTTGGCCCCACCAATTACAGTAGTTAAAAGTTTTCAGTGCAATCCTGTATCTATACTTAAAAGTAAGCCCTGTTGACTTACGTAAGTGGTCACATATTCCAGTTCAAGCTGATTACAGATTACAGTAACCCTAGTATTCACCCTATATATTTAGGAAAGGGGCAAATTCAGACATGCAGGGTCCCCTTCATGATCGTTACAGCCATGCCCCTTCTAAGATTATACAACTTTCTTATACAATCTTACACAACAACAATAATAATTAGGGGTGCATTGCAACAATCAATGTACATAATGTGTTCGTCTTTCAGCTCTACTATTTTATGTGTAGATACATGGGCAAATGATTGGGTGTGCTCCCAATATCTTCTTTCAAAAATTCCATTGTATGTGACGGAATGTGCACCCTATTTTCTTGAAATTGAGGTGCCTTGTGTTTTCCGTGTTACCGGATGCTTAGCTTTGGAACACACACCCTTTTCTGTTTGTTGGTAGGGTGGCTCTAGGACATTGGAGACTGAGAGCCTTTAGCGATTTTTCTGCAGAAATAATAACAGACCACCAACCCTGTGTAACTGCGAACCACTGGCTGTAGTTCAGTGGTAGAGCACCTGCCTCACATGTGAAAGCTGGGTCCAGCCTCCAGCACAGGACTTTGAAAGGTCCTTGTCTGAAACCCTTGGAAAGCTACTGCCAGTCAATGTGGATCAGCCTTTGCCAACGCTGTGTCCTCCAGATGTTTTATATTACAACTTCCAGGAGCTACAATCAGTGTGTGTGTGTGGACTGATGGGGTTGTATCCCAAGACATCTGGAGGGCAGTGAGTTAGATGGACCCAATGGTCTGACACAGGATAAGGCAGTTTCTTAGACTGGTATTTTGCGTAGCAGACCTGCCCTCCATATTGCACAGATGTTGAAGTTAATTTCATGTCTCTCTTCACTTATAAAGTGAGGTTTAACATTTGGAACAGTCTTCATGTATTGACATGGTAGTCCAGGGGGCTGCCGATAAAAATATAGTTCAAGACTTACCTGCATGATGCTGGTAGGTTATGCTTGAATCTTCTAAGCCTTGAAGATCGCGTGCAGTTTTGGACAGATAGGCAGTATTTCTGCACTTGAAGCAGTGTTGGGCATGTAGGTCCAGCTGGATAAAGTTACCTCTGTGTTAACAATCAAGTTCGATTTTCTTTTTTCCATTCAGCTCTGCCTCTGAGCAAAGGACATGTAATTCCAGAGGGTGGTGATTGTATTACAGTGGCATCAAAACGAGCCAATTATCCTTCTGTACTTCATTAATTTCTGACACGAAAAAAAAAGCGGGGCTGTGCAAGTGTGATATTAAAATGTATGAATGACACTTCTTCAAACTATAGTGTCATTATTGTTGGAGGTACTTTATAAAAATGAATCTCAAATATGCTTTCTTAGGTAGAATACAAAGGACTTCATTTAAGCAGAACTTCATCTGTAAGTTTTTTTAACAATACATATAAAGTATTTATTTTTGTTAATGGGATTTCTTCAATGAGTCACATAGGACCAAGAATTGTAGTTGGAAATGACCACAAGGGTCATGTAGTCTAGCCCCCTGCAATACAGGAACAACAACTAAAGAATCCCTGACAGATGGCTATCCAACCTCAGCTTAAAGATCTCCAATGAAGGAGAGTTGACCACCTTCCAGGGGAGTCCTTTCCACTATTGGAGAGCTCCTAACATCCTAAAGTTCTTCCTAAGGTTTAGTCGCAGTCTCATTTCTTGTAATTTGAATCCATTGGTTCAAGTACTACACTCTAGAGCAGCAGAAACTGAGCTTGCTCCATCTTCTGTGTGACAGCCCTTAATTTATTTTAAGATGGCTATCCTATGACTTCTCAGTATTCTCTTCTCCAGCTTAAACAGTCCCAACAGTCAACCATTCCTCATGATACACCTCTAGAACTATGATCAAATATCAAAATACTATAAAGGTAAAGGGTAAAGGGACCCCTGACCATTAGGTCCAGTCGTGGCCGGCTCTGGGGTTGTGGCACTTATCTCGCTTTATTGGCCAAGGGAGCCAGCGTACAGTTTCTACCAGAAATTCCTGCTATGGCTGAACCAGTGCAAATCCATTATATGGGACCAGGAAGACTTGGGTTCTCTCTTGGACCATAAAGATTCCTGAATAACTTAGGGGTGAGTGCCCTCTCTTAGTCTCACCTTGCATTTCAGGATTATTGTGAGAATAAAGGGGAGAGGGGATATTGTAGTTGCCCTGAGCTCCTTGCAGCCAAGATGGAATAAAAATGTAATACAACCTTATAACAAACATAGAAACATTTATTTATTGAACAAAATTAATACATTTTATTAATGTATTTTATTTATTTAATTAGCACACCAATCAATTGTAGTAAAACCTCTAAGTGATTTATAGTGTAGGAGTGCTATAGCAGAGGATGCAAGAAAGCTGCCTCATATTGATGTAGGCTAATGGTCCATCTAGCTCAATATTGTCTACACTGACTGGCAGTGCCTCTCTAGGATGTCAGGCAGGGGGATGCTGGGGATTCCACCTGGGACCTTCTATATTCAGGGCAGATGACCTACTGCTAAGCCATTTAACAACTTGCCTACTAATGGGAGAAGGATCATAGTTCAGTGGCAGAGCATCTCCTTTGCATGCAGAAGGACCCAGCTTCCATCCTGAGAATCTCCAGGAAGGAGTAGGAAAGATCCCTGAAGTCCTGGAGAGCCACTGCCAGTCAGTTTAGGGAATGCTCAGCTAGGTAGACCAATGGAACAGGGGTCTGACCCTGCATAAGGCAGCTTCCTCTATTCCTAACTATTGGCAACCAAAAATGATATGTAGCAGAGTAAACCAGTTGGTGGTGGAGGAGTACCAGGCCGCTCCACACTCCTCTGTTGGTCTGCTTGGCTTCTGCACTAGAGGCAGAGGAAGAAAAATCGTAATCAACTCAAAAACCCATCAGGCTAGTAGATTTCAAACAGATTGCTCCATCACTCCTCCATCAGCCTGTTTGATAGAAGGCTTGTAAAGGTAACGCAGAGCGGTACCTATTTATCTACTTGCACTTTGATGTGCTTTCGAACTGCTAGGTGGGCAGGAGCAGGGACCAAGCAACCGGAGCTCACCCCGTCGCGGGGATTCGAACCGCCGACCTTCTGATCGGCAAGCCCTAGGCTCTGTGGTTTAACCCACAGTGCCACAGGCTAGTAACCTGCATTTCCATGCTGGCTTCAGAGAAGGAGGTTTCATGTCCTTTACAGACAGCAGACTACTAACCTTTGGTGAGGCTTGTAATTTTTGGGTGGGTGTGTAGTAACAGGCTGCGCAGCTACTTCCCATTAAACCCTGATTAAACGTGTGGTTGGTGGTGGGGAAAGACAGGTCCCGAAAAACCCCTGGTACAACTACTGGAGGAGGAAGTGGAGTGCAGGGGGAGCGCACCATCCCCGGCAGCACGATCCCAGTGGGGTGCCATCGCAGCTCCCCCCCCCCCGTGCTGGGTGCCATGCCCCCGCAGGTAGTGCCCCCCGCCCCCAGGGCAGCACGGCCCACTCCCACCTGCTCTCCGCGCCCCCCCCCGGTGCCAGAGCATGAAGCTCCGCCACTGGGTACAACCTCTCTCTTGCTGCCATTTTGGCAACATGAGCAATGTCAGTTGTATCTTGCAATGATCCAGAACAAATTAGAGGGAACAATAACATCTCCTGGTTAGCTCAGGCAGTAGACCATGGGACTCTTAATCTCAGGGTTGTGGGTTCAACCTCCACAAGATTTCTGCATTGCAGGGGTTGGACTTGATGACCCTTGTGGTCCCTTCCAACTTTAAAATTCCATTATTCTATACTGCAAAACAGAAGGATGAGTTTAAAAAAAGAAAAGAGGATTTTAGCTTGTGATGCACAGTGAGGTCCAGCAGAGGTCAGTGTTTCATTGCACAGCAGAGATGTAAATTAATTTGGTAAAGTTAGGCTATGTATGCTAGTACCTGCACACAAACACACAAAATTACTGTACTTTTCCATGTATAAGACTAGGGTTTTTTTTTTACTTCAAAATAAGGTTAAAAATCTGGGGGCGTCTTATACACGGATAGTACATATATGCCCATTTTCTAAATTTGGGGTCCCCAAAAGTAGGGGGCATCTTATACATGGGGGCATCTTATACATGGAAGAATACAGTAGCACTACTGCTTTATCCAATAGCATCACCTCCTATTAATTCAATTGGAGGGTGCAATCGATTGGGGATTTCTCTTTCATAGAATCATTGAATCTTAGAGTTGGAAGGGACTCCAAAGGTCCTCTAGTCCAACCCCCTGCAATGCAGGAATCTCAGTTAAAGCATCCATGACAGGTGGCCATATACCTGCTGCTTAAAAACCTCCAGTGAATCAGAGTTCACAATCTCCCAAGAGAGTCTGTTCCACTGCTGAACAGCTCTTACTGTCAGAAAGTTTTTTCAAATGTTTAGTCAGACTCTCCTTTCTTGCAGCTTGAAGCCTTTACAAGCTTCTTTGGGTGAAAAAAACCTTATTCAGTAAATATTTTTATTATTATTTTAAAAATCAAGGCTTATTGTATCTTAGCAGCTAAAACTCCAACTATTACTGAGAGAGAGAAAAAACAGAAACTGAGAGAAACCAAAACCAACCAGTTCTCCCATCTCTGAGGTAGAATCTACACACATATAAAAAAACGCGGTGAAAATGCTTTTTAAAAAAATGTTTTGAAAAAAATACATTGAATTTTCCATAGATTACTGTCGCCATTTGTGTCATATTTGCATACTGCACTTTAAACGTTTTATTTGCAGCTGTGTAGCTAGTAGATAAATAGGTACCGCTCCAGCGGGAAGGTAAACAGCGTTTCCATGCGCTGCTCTGGTTCACCAGAAGCGGCTTAGTCATGCTGGCCACATGACCCAGAAGCTGTACGCCGGCTCCCTCGGCCAATAAAGCGAGATGAGCGCCGCAACCCCAGAGTCAGCCACGACTGGACCTAATGGTCAGGGGTCCCTTTACCTTTGCTAGCTGAGCACTCTGTGATTTATATCAGCCTCCTCCTGCTTGTACTAACTAGGGCCCCCCTTTTACAAATGCAACTCAAAGCAATTAACAAAACATATAGCAATACAAAAACAAAACAGAGAAAAATATAAAACTCCATATTTTTAAAAGGACAAAAACATCCCATCCACTGAAGCAGGCTGCAGATCATTCAAAGCTAAAGGACTGGTGGGAAAGAAATGTTTTTACCTGGAGCCTAAAGGTAAGTAATGATGGTGCCAGGTGAACCTCCCTGGAGAGAGCACTTCACAAGAAGGCAGCCAACACAGAAAAGGCCCATTCATGTGTTGCCATTCTCTGGATCTCCTGTGGGGTACGCACCCAGAGAAGAGCCTCAAATGACTTACAGCAGAGCTTTCCAAATTTTTCATGTTGGTGGCACGCCAACATTTTTAGACATGCATCACGACACAGTACAGTGGTACCTCTGGTTGTGAATGGGATCCGTTCCGGAGGCCCGTTTGCAACATGAAAAGAGCGCAACCCACAGCAGTGCGTCTGCACACACACGGGTTGTGATTCACTGCTTCTGCACATATGCGAGTGGTGAAACCCGGAAGTAACCCTTTCCGGTACTTCCAGGTCACCGCGGGACGTAACCTGAAAGAACATAACATGAAGCGGACGTAACATGAGTTATGACTGTAATTCAGTTTCACTAGCAAACTAACCCCTGGGAGGAGCGTGGGGAGTATTCACAAAACACACCTACACACTGCAGCCAACACATCAACATATCACAACACACAGTTTGGAATGCTCTGACTTGCAGGCCCTTGCTGCCGTTCTTGCTGTTATTAGTATTACTTGTGGTAATGAATGCCTCTTCTGAGATGGTGACAGATACGAGCAACATCAAGCAGCTCTTGAGGGCAGTGGTGCTTTCCCTAGAGGGTGCATTCCCTTTTCAGCCTGAGGGCCACATTAGCCTCTGGGCAACTTTCTGGGGGCCACATGCTATTGGTTGGAAGGGCCAGAGGCAACAGTGGGTGGAGAAGGGGATGTAGTTGTTTATTTTTGCACAGTAGACTACTGTCTACACCTGCCACCCACCCCCATCCATTCAGACAAGCAGAGGTCAGGAACACATTCCAACCAGATCCAACTGGATCTAAAGCTAATCTGTTGAGGGTTATGTAGAAACTAGCCTGCTGCACAAAGGTAAAATTTGCCTGTTGCTCTGCCCACTTTCGTTTCCGGACTTGCCCACAAATGGCATGTGCTCTGAAAAAGTTCCTCAATCCTGCTCTGTTTTATGCTGAACATGTTGTGTTGGCCACTGAGAGGTGCAAGTGACAGTTGTTGTGACAAACCCCCATCTAAATTCCCCGATTAGAATAAGAGGATTGGTCATCATGCCAAGAATGCAATGTTTTTATGGAATGTGGAAGGGATCTCTTTCCTCACAGGTGCAAAAACCAGCCTGGCGCGAGCCGACGCCTCAGCGATTTGAACTTTCCAACAGCTGCTCTTGTGTCTCTCTGGACAGCTCAACTTGCCTCCCCTATTGCCTCAGCCTGTTCTGTGCACTGCCAAGTGGAGGCTGTGATTGCAATGTCCACTGATGTGCTAACCAGTTTGGAATACCTACAACATGAGAGACTGGTGTCCACAGATGGCAGCGTGCCTTATGAGTCGCTAGGCTGATTTCAGTTCTTCCGATGTGATGGAGATTCTTTCTCGGCCTCCGTGCTTCTAAGTATCACATCTAATTGTTATAGTTTAATTACTACAAATGCCAATTGTTGTACAGTAATGCAGAGGTGGGAAGCCTCTGACCCATGGGGCAGTCTTGACCCACCAGAGGTTTTGATTTGGCCACAGGGCCATTTTTTTCCTTAAACCTCACCCACCTGCTAATAAAGTGGCATTAGCCCAATAGGTAGATGTGGGGTGGTTCATCTACATGCCCTAGTTCCCTGCATGTGTAGGACTGAACTGACCTGGTGTGGGGAGTTCAGTGTTGCTCAGCTGGAGGTCATAAGGGAATAATCTACAGAGAATTCCCTCCTACATCTGAACCCTGTAGAACATGGGGAGTTCAATCTCTCTTGCTCGCTACCTTCACTGCTTTTGCCAGTGTGCATATCTACCTGCCTGCCAATCACCCAACCACCTGTCTCAGTTGGCCTGTTGGGTGGGGAGGAGGTAAAGATCTTGGCTGCTGGGCCATAAAGGTTCCTGACCCATGCAATAAAGCAAAGTGAACCTGGTTGAGGCTGAGGAAATGCAAAAGGGAGAAGATGGTGGGGGAAAAGTATTAGAAAAAGAATTTGGTCTCTCTGATATGGAAATGTGCTGATTGGAAAAATGAGCAGTTGAGAGACTAATCTGACAGATTTGTCTATTTCTCCTTTGACTTGATAGATCTCCACATTGAGGGCCATACTCTGTAAACCTGGGCACTGCACCACTGTCAGCCTAATCTACCTTGCTGTGAAGATAAAGTCGATAGAGGCATGCTATCTTGGGCTCCTTGAAAGAAAAGTGGATATAATTGTAATACTGTAGCTTAATTTTTGAAGCCATGTTTCTTATCATATACAGTGGTACCTCAGGTTACATACGCTTCAGGTTACATACGCTTCAGGTTATAGACTCCGCTAACCCAGAAATAGTTAAGAACTTTGCTTCAGGATGAGAACAGAAATGGTGCTCTGGCAGCGTGGCGGCAGCAGGAGGCCCCATTAGCTAAAGTGGTGCTTCAGGTTAAGAACAGTTTCAGGTTAAGGATGGACCTCCGGAATGAATTAAGTACCGGGTACTTAACCTGAGGTACCACTGTATAATTTCCACATGACTAATTGTAAATTGCCTTGTGGGCCTTTGGGCCTGAAGGTGGGCAATAAATGGTACAGTAAAGTCCATATTTTATGAGTGAAAGTATTCTTGAGTGTTCAAGGCTGCAATCCTAACCCCACTTACCTGGGAGTAAGCCCCATTCAGTGGAGGCTACTTCATTTGGGCAAATGAGGTACTGCCAAACTAGCTCCAGTCTAACCTCAGCCCCCGCCCCCTGCTTCCCTTCTTACCGAAATCCATTCCTGGGGTGGCAGAACTAACTGTCAGCTTCATCTTCCTCCTTATTCTTAGTGTTGCCCAAGTAGAATTCTACAGAGAGGAGAATGGGGGTGAAACTAGAATTAGTTGGCTCTCCATGTCATTGGCTCTGGCGTCACCTGCTGTTGAGCGGCTTGCCTTCCAGTCCCAATGGGCACCAGCCATCACTGCCCCCACTGGATTCAGCAGGACTTAGCAGTGTGGTGCAATGGTTAAAGTGGCTGACCACTGTCTCTTAGCCTAAGCTACTTCACAGGGTTGTTGAGGGGGGTTAAATGAGGAAGGAGAGAAGATAATGTGGAGAAAAAGGTGTGATATAAATTCAATAAATACTCAGAGTAACATGGTTAGGACTGTGCTTTAAGGAAATTAAACGAAACAGCAGCAACTGAGGTCTGCTTTGCATTGACCAGAGCCACAGCAGTATGAGGAGGAGATGAGGTGATGCCTCGGCTCAGGGAGGTCAATTGCACGCCCTTCTTGCAGACATTGAAACCGAAACTAAACTCCACAAGAGAATTGGGTTGCCATGGCAATGGGATTACTGCCTAATCGGGTCACCTTCTTATAGAGGGATTCTCTCCTAATTCAGTTACTGGACTTCAAAGGGTTGCGTCGTCTCTGCCCTTGGATGTATTACAACAAGGTCCTTTAAGTGGTTATTTCAAGCTTCTCAGCGTATGCTCTGACTCTGATTCTTACTTTGTGGAAATGGTGCTCATACTGAGGCCAAGATGTGCAACTTCGTGAGGTGTTTCTTCCCTCTTTGCAATTTTCATTCCCCCCCCCATCCCCAATGAGAAAAGAGAACAAGTGAGAAGGTAGTGTTGGGAGAGGGATAATATATATATATATTTGTATAAAGTTGTTTTAAACTCTTTTTAATACTGTGTTTTAATGTTATAGTGTTATAACTCTCCCTGGGACCTTAGATGAGGGGTGGGGGTGAATTGCAGGTAATTAATTAATTATTAATTAATAGTAGTGATGGTGATGATAATAATAATAGCAAAATAATAATGATGATGATGATGATGTAGCATTTTGGTGGGGGAATGATCTAGGTGCAGTCAGGTTTGGTGTCATCACCTGACTGCTCCAGCAGGATCCACCAGTGCTTGTACCACATTGGAGGCTCTCCTACCTAGACGCACATTTTAAGTCACCACAATACTGTGCTACGACATGGCCTAGGGCCCCCAAGAGAAATTCGAAAATGTCAGCTCTTAAGCCACCCTTCAAGTACTGTGGCTGCTTCCATTGCCATGCAAAAAGCCTGAGGCATACGCGACAGCATGGGAGCCAGTGTGGTGTAGTGGTTAAGAGCAGTGGACTCGTAATCTGGTGAACCGGGTTCGCGCCTCCGCTCCTCCACCTTGGGCCAGTCACACTTCTCTGAAGTCTCTCAGCTCCGCTCACCTCACAGAGTGTTTGTTGCGGGGGAGGAAGGGAAAGGAGAATGTTAGCCGCTTTGAGACTCCTTCAGGTAGTGATAAAGCGGGGTATCAAATCCAAACTCCTCCTCCTCCTCCTCCTCCTCCTCCTCCTCCTCCTCCTCCTCCTCTTCTTCTTCTTCTCAAACCTGGGGTCAGCCCTGGGTGAAATAGTCTGCAACCTTTTCAGGACAAGGATCCTGGGCAAACACATATTTCAGAACCAACTTAACATCTTCCTATATACATACAAATGTAAGCCTGTCGTCACATGCTGCAGTTTGTGTGGCTGCCAACAGGTGACACTGCAGAATACAGTACAATAACAAACTTATTCGTGAGGTGTAAGTGGGGGGTGGGGGTAGGGGGTGAGCAATGTGTATAAATATTTTGCTTATATTCATAGGGCAAGTGGCTCACTTTTGCTTAGGCCGTGGCGAAGTATGCTTTGAACTGAAATAGTTCTTAGAAATGTTTTTAACAGCAACTGTTTTTAGATGCTTTTAACTGTAATTGTTTTTAAATTATTTAGTCTTTTTTTTTTGCTTTGTTTTGTTTTTATATTACAGCGTTACCTCGGGTTATATACGCTTCAGGTTACAGACTCTGCTAGCCCAGAAATAGTACCTCGGGTTAAGAACTTAGCCTCGGGATGAGAACAGAAATTGTGCTCTGGTGGCGCAGCAGCAAAGGGAGGCCCCATTAGCTAAAGTGGTGCTTCAAGTTAATAACAGTTTTAGGTTAAGAACGGACCTCCAGAACGAATAAGTACTTAACCTGAGGTACCACTGTATATCTATCTCTGCCTCTCTGGGTTCCTTGGGGAAGAAGGGCAGGATATATACCATATTTTTCCATGTATAAGACTAGGTTCCCCCCCTTAAAAATAATGTCAAAACTAGGGGGCATCTTATACACGGATACACCTTCCCCATTTTCTTAAATCTGAGTCCCCCAAAATAGGGAGCGTCCTATACATGGTGGTGTCTTATAGACGGAAAATACGGCTTATTCAATAAATAAATAATAAAACTAAGGAGGAGGAGAAAACTGACAGGTAGTGCCACCTGCACTCTAGGCTGGTTGTAAGTAAGAGGGCAGGTAGGCGGGGGCTGCCAGAGGGCAGATTGAGGTTGGTGGGGCACTGCCCCATTTCCCCTAATGGACCAGCCTCCACTGTCTGGTCAGTGCCTGGATGGAAAGCTGGTTTGGGAACCCTGTGCGTTTGTTTGCCAACTTGAATTCTATTTGGGATTTGGAGGTAATCGGGAAATAAACAGATGATCTTGGCCGTCACTTCCAGATTGGCTACCAAGTCCTGAGCTGGAATAGATAGCTCTGGCTGGATATCAGGTGTCTTGTTATGCTGAGCGAGGCTCATGGCAAGGGATGGGAACAATGGCTTGAGTGGAATTTCACAGAGACACATGGATCGTTGGCCTCTAGCTTGGAGCTATGCCAGGCATTCCTATTTTTGGCTTCTGAGTTTGCATATAAGCCTGCCGCTTTGCCTCTAAATTAGACACACGGCTCCCTCTCTTTGTTGGACAAGTAGCATCATCAGAGTGTGAGGATGGGCATCTATGAAGAAAGAGGGTAGGTTATTACCTATTATTATTATTATTATTATTATTATTATTATTATTATTAGCCTCTTGGGCTTGCTGATTGTAATGTCAACAGTTGTGAGGTCCTGTTGTTCTGTCCCAGCTCTGCCAACCTAGCAGTTCAAAAGCATACCAGCGTGAGTAGATAAATAGGTACTGCTGTGGCGGGAAGGTAGATGGTGTTTCCATTCACTCTAGCACTCGTCACAGTCCTCCGTGTGCCAGAAGGCTGGCTACCTCGGCCTGAAAAGAGAGATGAGTGCCACACCCCACAGTCGAATTCAACTGGACTTAACCGTCCAGGGGTCCTTTACCTTTTATCTATTATTATTATTATTATTATTATTATTATTATTATTATTATTATTATTTGGGTGTGTTTTCCTTCCTGTTGGAGAGCAGAGGAGGCAACAACCCTGTGAGGTAGTTTAGACTGAGAGGTGGTGACTTGGCCAAAGGTCACCTGGTGGGTGGGGATTTGAACCCTGGTCTCCCAGGTTTTAGACCAGCTCTCTAACTGCTACACTGCACTGGCTCTTCTAGTGGAGATGGAAGTAGCATGATGATCATAGTGTATAGGGACTGAGGGAAGAAGCTGAGACAGATGTGTGCAACAACTGGAAGCTGTTGGATCTGAAAGATGAGTGGGGGAGCAGCATTGTGGGAGTCTGAGCTGGACATGGATACCTAGTGAAATTGGGCCTGGATCTGGACCTAAGAGAACCTCAAGTTATGTCAATATATTTTGTGTGAGGATTTAAGTGCATACCAGGAAATTGAGGTTTGCACAACTGAAGTGCATTAAAGCACTTTGTAACCATAGCACAACAAATCCACTTAAAAGACGACAATGGACCTTTTGTGCATCAAAAAGTGCAGAATGAATGTGTGACTAATGGGAAGCTACATAAACAACATGGAAGCAAATCAAAATGAATGCTCATCAACCTATGACCTCCTCACAAACAAATCAGAACAAATGCTCAATAAAGCCAGATGCAATCTAACCTTTGCTTTTTTTAAAAAAAGATGCATGCAAATCATGGTGAACGTTCAATAAATATGCCATCTGGAGGAGTCCTTAGTTTTTAATAGTTCATTCATTAAATTTGTATCCTGCCTCCCTAAACCTGTGAGGGGTAAGCTGAGAGAGCAATGCACAAGCTCTAAGGCAGGTGTGGCAAATCTTTGGCTCTCTTGATATTGCCACACTACAACTCCCATTAGCCCTAGCAATCATGGCCAATGGGCAGGGATTGTGGGAATTGCCATTCAGTAACATCTGGAAGGCCCAGGTTCTCCACACCTGCCCTCAACTTTATGGCCACTGCTCTGTATGCTGAATGAAAAAAGTAGAAGTGCATTAGTGTGCCCATGCTCACATCTCTGCAACATAGGTATATGCTATATGTCAATCTCCCCAGTAATTGTCTCCTCTGATTGGCAGTAGCTCTTGGGGAATGCGGGACACCTTTTTCAAGCCAGAGGGCCCAATTTCCTTGAGGACAACCTTCCTAGAGCCTTAAGCTGGTGGTGAGCAGGGCCAGATGTGGAAGTGGGTGGAGACAGCACAACCTAACCCCCCTCTGCAAAACCAGTCAGGATGGATGCTCCACAGGAGTGCCAACTTGAACAAAATATTGGGGAGAAGGCAGGTAAGCCCCACCTTGCATAATGATGACAAGATGTGGTGCACACACACCATTTGAATGCCCATTATCTTTGGTGGTGGGATGGCCACCTGAAATGACCTTGGCCACTAGGAGGTGGCTCCTATGATGCTCAATAAGCTTATTGTCCAGATGTGCCCTGAATCAAGGACATGCTCTAGCTAGATGCTTCTAAAATACCCCTGCTTCCTATTTGGAGTCAGGATAGATCAAGCCATTAACTTTTTTTAAAAAGCCTTCTCGGAATGACTTGAGCTCTCACGTGGCATTCCCTTTGCGAGGGCTGATACTCTCAAAGTCAACATCTCCAAACTTCTCTGGGATAGAATGGCAGCTTGCATGTTTGCTTTGGGAAGCTGAGATGTTCCTGAGGGTAGAATAATAACAGGGAGGTCTTGGTTTGTTCCAGGGAACGGGTTGAACCGAAGAGGAAGCCCTTTAGCTGGAGAACCAAATGTGCAGTGTCCAACCGAGGACGTCCCCTGGAACTTGTTTATGCTAGTAAGTATAACACGGCGTCCTTTCTAGCATCCCATTGGAAGCATCCATCATTTTCTCTCTGGCATTGGATCCAGTGGGGGCAGGGGCAGGGGCAGAAATGAAACTCAGGTAAGTCATCTGGCTCCTTTCAGGCACTGAGGCAGAACACTAGTATCATTCGCAAGCCTGGCAGCTAGGAGCTGACTTATGCAGTGCCAGACCACTGGTCCATCTAGGTCAATGTGCCAACACTGATATCAGCTGTCCAGGATTTCAGACAGCATTGTTCTCTCAGCCCTGGAGAGACTGACGATTGACCCTGGAGCCTTCTGCATGCAAACAAATGTTCTTCCGCTGAGCTCTGGCCCTTCTGTATTCCATGCTCTTTAGTAGAGGCAGGGAATGTCTATTTTGGGGAGCAAATCCTGTTCACTCTCTGCCACATTCCTTCCCACCTCCCTCTCTCCCTCCCTATCTGCCTGCCACCCTCTTACTTATTCATCGTTAGTGTCATCAAATTGGAATGAAGAAGACCAATCTCACCAATCTGGTGCCAGAGGCTGACCACTCCTACTTTTTATATTTTATTAAGAAATTTATGTGAGGCAGGGGTGGGGCATGTTGTTTTGTAAGGAGAACAGTTCTTGTCTTACCGAAGTTATATGTAGCTTTATAAAAATAGTATAGTAGACAGGCAGCAAGCTTTAAAACCCACTTGTAAATTGCCTATACTCGTACTTACTGGAAGAGATGTTTTCATCACATTGAAGTTTTCTTAAGATCTTGTGACCCATGCCTGCTAACTCTGTAAAGTGAAGAAGAGGTTGTGTTCCTCTGGAAACAGGTGGCGATGGGTGGAAAATAACAGAGAAGGCTTGACTCATCCATGCCCATCTGCAGATGCCAGTTAAAAGTCAGAGCAGGCAGTTGGGAAATGCCAGGATCTGGTCCTGCCTTAAATCCATGTATTGGACTCGAATGTAGGAACCTTCATTATATTTATTTTGTTTCATTTATTTGTTTATTGCATTTATATCCCACCTCTCCCACACAAGGAGCTGAAGGTGGCAAACATGGTTCTTCCCCTCTTCATTTAATCTCCACAACTTCCTCATGGTGGATTCACCTTTAATTGTGAACTGAAACAGATTTCTCTCCCACCCCTAGTGAGGACCCTGCTCTGGGAGCTGTTGGTGAAGGGTGGGTAATAAACTTAATAATAATAATAATAATAATAATAATAATAATAATAATAATAATAAATATAAAATATAAAAGCAATACTTATAGCCTTCTGGGCCTGTTATACATAACACCACTCCCTTTGTATCTGATAAGATTCACATTATGGGCAAAAAGTCTATTTAGGGGAGCTCTCAAAGGATTGTTTTTAATGCCGATTCCTTTCCTGTCAATAAAGCTCTAGAATGGCCCACAATTTTGTGTATAATGTGGTAGAGGATCATGACCCTCCTCATTAAAATTGTGAAGAGCTGATTAATGGATCCCTCCCCAACCCAGTTAAAAATCCACCCCCAACATCAGCTCTGTTAATGACTTCAGTGCAGAGACCCCTTAGTTACCGGGGAAAGATTATGCTTTGCAGGCTGACAGGCTGTCAGTCAACGAGGGAGAAAAGTTCACACCGGTCTCTGGAAATAGAGTCATTTAATGAGGAAATCTATTGCTGCTTTACAGTTGGCAGAGCGCTTTCAGCCATGCATCTGTTTCCTCCAAAAGCTCTTTAGCGGTGGGAAGGCAAAAGTTTTTAAATAATTGCTTGACAGAAATAGGAGGGGGAATAAACCAAGCACAAATGTATATCTAGTTCAGGAGTCAGGCTTCCAGTATACCTGAAAGACCACCTCCCCTACACAGAACTATAACATCACTTATATCATCAGGGGAAATTCCCCTCCTGACACCACACCTTACAGAATGGCTTTAAATTGCTGCAAATTCATGGAGGGTAAGCCTATTGATTGCTGGTTCCCCAGAAGAGTCAACTAGACACAACCCAGCTTTGCTCCTCACCACCTCTGCTTTAGGCTGATGGAAATGGCACTGATGCCATCACTTCCTTCTGACCTTTGACTATCCACACTTAAGATTTCAATTCTTTGTTCTAATCTCCTTCCACCCTTCTTCTCTCATCTTATAGTTGGGGGGTTGAGCCCTAAGGGCAATGTCAGTGGTGTGGAGTGTTACAACCCGCTGGAACATGAGTGGAAGGTTCTGGGCTCCGTCTCAAGGCATCGGACTGGAGTTGGAGTGGCTCCCCTCAATGGCTCCATCTACGCAGTGGGAGGCCATGATGGCATGGTGTGCCTCAGCAGTGTTGAGAGGTAATTCTGGCGTGTGATTGGGTTGTTTTAGACCTTTGTGGGGCTGGTGATGGTGGGGCAAACCGGAAATGCGATGGGAAGGAGCTAACTGAAGAGGAAACTTCCTTTGACTAGGATATGCAGTTTCTGTGGTGGCTCTGCATGTGGTTATCCCTTTCATTTGTGTAGAAGTAAGAAGGGCAGGAAAGGGACGCGGGTGGCGCTGTGGGTTAAACCACAGAGCCTAGGACTTGCTGATCAGAAGGTCAGCAGTTCGAATCCCCATGACGGGGTGAGCTTCGGTTGCTCGGTCCCTGCTCCTGCCAACCTAGCAGTTTGAAGTACGTCAAAGTGCAAGTAGATAAACAGGTACTGCTCCAGCAGGAAGGTAAACGGCGTTTCCGTGCGCTGCTCTGGTTCACCAGAAGCGGCTTAGTCATGCTGGCCACATGACCCGGAAGCTGTAAGCTGGCTCCCTCGGCTAGTAAAGCGAGATGAGTGCCGCAACCTCAGAGTTGTCCGTGACTGGACCTAATGGTCAGGGGTCTCTTTAACTTTACCTTTTAAGAAGGGCAAGATGACTTTGGGGCCTGCTTGGCATTTTTCTTTTATGCCCATTCCCCCAGAACTACTATATTGTCCTATGCAGCACAGAGCCCTGCTGGATCAAGTCAAAGCCTGACTCAATTCATCATGCTGTTCTCAGTGACTGACCACTAGATGCATGAATTGGGGAGCAGGGACATCTTGCTGCCTGGGGCAAAACAGAAAATGCCCTCACCTTCTCCTCTTTTGCAGCCCCCTATCTCCTTTCCCGCAGCACTCCCTCACCTCCTCCTCGGCAGCAGCCCCCCTCCCCTGCCGAAAGTGGTGATGATGGTATAAAGGGCCAGAGAGAGGCAGGTGATGAATGTAAGTGGGTGACCACACAGGTGGTAGTCGTGGCAAGTGGTATGCTTCTCAGAAGCCAGATCTGCCACTTGAGGTGATTGCCTTGCCTGATGGGAAGTCTGCAAAGTAGGATCTGAGGGCAACATCCTTGTGATTTCTGGCAACTGGAGTTCAGGAACATGCTGCTTCCAACAGACGAGGAAGAGCAGGGTTAGTTAGTGGTCATTGATTTCATTATCCTCCATTAATTTATCTAATCCTGTTTTAAAATCCAACCAGGTAAGTGGCCACCACAGCCTCTCGTTGGAGTGAATTCTACCCTCCATGCAGGCAAGAAAGAAGCATCATTAGAGTTCAAGGACACATTCCAGCCAGGCAAAACCACTTAAGAGGGTACAAGGCAAGGCTGGTGATGGCTGTAGCCTGGGGAGGAGCCAGAGGGCCAGACATGGTCACAATTGGACCTCCAGCCTCTGGATCTCCATCCTTTAAGGCTCCCTTCAAGTCCACGATGGTTTAACAATAATCTGAAAGAGGTGGATGGATACACCAATCACATCCTTAGTGCAAGTGCTGAGTTCTCAGAATTTGGCAGATCTGAACCATCCAGCCAGGGCTACTCAATCAGAAACATGAGAAGAGACTAAAGTAGTCGTTGAAGGACTGTAAAATAGCTATGACCCTAAGCAGGAGGAACAAATAGGACTGACTTTCCAGAAAGGAGGGTGGCTTGGCCATAAATAACTACCTTCATGAAGGGTCCAGATGGTTGCACCATTAGCAATGCAGCAACTTTGGTGTAATCTTTTTCTTATTAAAAAAAATAACAACACAAAAAACTGAACAGAGTGTTGAACTTAGACCAGAGTTCATAATCCCTGTCTGTTGAGAAAGAAACTTTCTGGGTAATCCTAGGCCAACGTAGCCTAATTTTCAGCTTATTTTGAGGATAAACTGGGGGAAATTGCTGTACCAACCTGAAGACCTTAGGGAAAGTGTAATTTAATTTATTTTTTTTATTTAATTATGTCTTACATTTGTATTCCACCTCCCCCCGCTCAAGGATCTCAAGGAGGCATGAATGGTCCCCTTTCCTCTCCATTTTGACCTCACAACAATCCTGTGAGGTAGGTTAGATGGAGAGAGTTCAACAGCCCCAAGGTCACTTGGTGAGCTTCATAGGCTGAGTGGAGATTTGAAGCCTAGCCTCCTAGGTCCTAGTCCAACACTGTAACCACTACACCAGATTGCATCTCCACTGTGCTGACTTGGAGGAAGCACTGAGATACCAATGCTGGATGATTTTATGACATTTGCATATTGTTTTGCAAATTAGGGATTGGTCAATACTAGCCTACTCAGAGTGCACCCTCTGAAAACGATGGAAACAATAAGCTTAGATCCTTTAATTTCAGCGGTTCAACTCCCGAGTAGGACTGAATGGGATACAGCCTTTAAATGCAAACTGAATTTAATTCAGTCCGCATCCTAAATCATGTCTTTAAATCCCCACAATATAGCTGGAAATACTCTAGGGGAGGGTAAAGTCACCTGCTATGGTTCTAGCGACAAGTGTCTCAGGCGTCTGCAGGGGCGAATGAGTATTTTGGTGCTCCCGCCATAAAAGCTGTATTTGTTTTTGGTAAGTTTTTAACTGCTGCATCTCATGAGTTCAGCCCTTTTCTCCCCATCTCTCCAATTTCCTCCTTAGTCACTTCTGTTTTCTGTTCCTTTTGGCTAACCCTGGGGACTTGCTCACCTTCAACCTCACTGGAATGCCTACCCCCCCCCCCCCCGAACATGCCGAAAGGAGGGGCCAAGTGAGAACTTCTTCACTTGCCTTTCTTTTTAAAGATGACTGAAGGGTGCTCATTTGCCACAGGAAAGTCTCCTTCTTTGTGGTGGAGTCTCCTTCTTTGGAGGTCTTTAAGCAGAGGCTTGACAACCACATGTCAGGAGTGCTCTGATGGTGTTTCCTGCTTGGCAGGGGGTTGGACTCGATGGCCCTTGTGGTCTCTTCCAACTCTATGATTCTATGAAAACTCCCAAGGAATGTGACTGCTCCCTTGTGACAACATCAAAAACCAGTTTCTTGCTTGCTTGGGTGGGTAACTGGGCAGTGCCCCCCAGGGTGGAAAAGCTGAGCTTCTGTGGCTGGGTGCTTAAGAACAAAAATATCTGTTTAATGAACCCTATTAGACTCCAATCTCTCATTTATAGAAATGAGGCCAAGCTGAGTGTCCTTCTCTGCTGACATCTTTCTCCCTTCTCCAGCTGATTCAGAATGAGCCCATCACTTCCCTCTTGCTCCTGAGCTATTTCTCACCTGATTTCATGCACCATGCCTGACCTTATTTCCTAGGACCTGCCCCTCATAAACCACTGCCATTATATTTTCTGTCTTTGGAAGGCCTGTTTAAGAAAGAAATGTTTTTTTTTTTAAAAAAAATTACAGTGGTACCTCTGGTTACAGACGCTTCAGGTTACACACGCTTCAGGTTACAGATTCCGCTAACCCAGAAATAGTGCTTCAGGTTAAGAGCTTTGCTTCAGGATGAGAACAGAAATCGTGCAGCGGCGGCAGCAGGAGGCCCCATTAGCTAAATTGGTGCTTCAGGTTAAGAACAGTTTCAGGTTAAGAACGGACCTCCAGAACGAATTAAGTTCTTAACCCGAGGTACCACTGTAGTATGAATTGCTAGCCATGATGACTGCTCTGCCTTCGCAGTCAGAGGCAGGAGTGCTTCTGAATACCAGTTGCTGGAAATCACAGAAGCAGAAAGTGTGTTGTGCTTAGGTTCTGCCTGCAGGTTTCCCACAAGCACCTTGTTGGCCAATGTGAGACAAGGATGCTGGACTAGATGGGCCAGTGGCCTGATTCAGCAGGCTATTCTAGTGTTATGTCTTTCATTATTTAATCCAGACTAAACAGTCCTAAAGGGACACGGGTGGTGCTGTGGTCTAAACCACAGAACCTAGGGCTTGCTGATCAGAAGGTCAGCAGTTTGAATCCCCGTGACGGGGTGGGCTCCCATTTCTCAGTCCCTGCTCCTGCCAACCTAGCAGTTCGAAAGCACGTCAAAGTTCAAGTAGATAGATAGGTACCGTTCCGGCGGGAAGGTAAACGGCATTTCCGTGCGCTGCTCTGGTTCACCAGAAGCGGCTTTGTCATGCTGGCCACATGACCCGGAAGCTGTACGCCAGCTCCCTTGGCTAATAAAGCGAGATGAGCGCTGCAACCCCAGAGTCATCTGCGACTGGACCTAATGGTCAAGGGTCCCTTTACCTTTAAACGGTCCTAAACATGTGCACCTTTTGTTGTTGTTGCATGTTTTAAATTGCTTTTGCTGTTTTTATTTTCAATCAGCTTGCGGTGATTGCGTAACGGAAATTAATAAATTGATTGTGGTGGTGATGAAAGTGTTGTGTAAGAAAATGAAAATATCTTTACCTGGATCCAAAAGGACTAGCAGCAGTTCTCAGCCTGTGGGTTCTCAGATGTTGTTGGACTACAACTCCCATCATCCCTGAGCTCTGGCCTTGCTGGCTAGGGGTGATGGGAGTTGTAGTTCAACAACATCTGGGGACTCACAGGTTGAGAAAGGCTGGAATAAAGGGTCGTGAAAGGGAGTCTCTGTAGGGAGAGCATTCCATAACTGAAAAGCCAAGACCAACCCCCCCCCCCCCTGGAAACCACTAGCCATACCTCCCTTGGCTGGGGGGACCTGGAAAAGGGCCGCCAAAGAGGATCGCAAGGTCTGGGTAGGGACATGTGGGAAGAGGGGATCTTTCAAGTGCTTGGAAGACCCAAAGGGCCTTTAAAATGCAAAGCCAGTCAGCCTCAAAGATGGACTGGAAGGAACTGCAGATGATGACACCCTGGCATAAATATGATAAAAGCACCCACAGTCCTAGCAAACAACCTCATAGCCCTATTTTGGAGAGTGGTGGCTGCCTCCCCTTGGGACTAGTAGGGCTGAAGGCAGAGAGCCCAACCGCAGGTGGTGCTAGAGCCAATGAGAGGTGAAGCCAACTCCATCTAACTGTGTCCTCTTTCCTGCTGAGTTCTGCAAGGGGCAACACTAAGACAAAGGAGCTGACAGCAAGTTGCCACCCCTTGGACCAGTTGTAAGGAAGGAGGCAGGCAGGCAGCTGAGGGCAGACTCAGGCTGGTGGGTCAGTTCCCCATTTGTTCCTCATCTGGGCCTAATGGCCCAAGCCTCCACTGCTGCTCCCCCCCTCAAACTACTTCACTTCCTTAAAGGTAAAAGGACCCCTGACCATTAGGTCCAGTCATGACCGACTCTGGGGTTGCGGTGCTCATTTCATTTTATTGGCCGAGGGAGCCGGCGTACAGCTTCTGGGTCATATGGCCAGCATGATTAAGCCGCTTCTGGCAAACCAGAGCAGCACACGGAAACGCAATTTACCTTCCCGCCGGTACCTATTTATCTATTTGCACTTTGACATGCTTTCAAACTGCTAGGTGGGCAGGAGCTGGGACCGAGCAATGGGTGCTCACCCCGTCGCGGGGATCGAACCGCCGACCTTCTGATCGGCAAGTCCTAGGCTCTGTGGTTTAACCCACAGCACCACCCGCATCACTTCACTTCCTTAGAAACATGGCAAATCAGTCCTGCTGCTTTTGGAGGCCCTCCTACTCCTGAGCTGGGTCCTAGATTTATGCCCCCAAATCCTGCCCCTATGGTGCCAGATCTTCTCAAGTGGCTTTAAAATGGAAAATCTCAAGAGAAGGGAGCAGATGTTTTTTCTGTCCAGTACACATGCATTCAAACATATGCATAGAGATGTCAAGGCAACAGGTGAGAAATAATATATGGACCCTTTCCCTTTCCCTCGTTGCAACAGAGTTTTGCCAGCAGCATCCATCTCATCAGTGGAATGAATGTTTTTTCAAAACAGGCCGTCCTTGGCCTCCCCTGCGCCTCTTTAGCCACCCACGTGATTACTGCTTCCTCTGATTGATAGCTTTGACAACCTATTTACTATGTGATATTTCTCGCTAAAGGCAAACTCAGTGCCTCTGGCTCATTTTGCAAGTGTTGCCAGGAAGGGAGGGCTGGAATCCCACAGCTAAATATATGCTTAATTGAGTGGGCAGGGGGGTGCCAGTAATGCGTCATGCCGTATTTGCAGCCTGCGGTTGGCTTCAGGAGGCTGCCTGTCTCCCAAAAGAGATTGCTTTACTGCAAGGCTAGCTCAGGGTCCGATGATGTAAGACAGAAGGATAGCTGGGTTAAAAAAATATGTTGCTATCTCTGGTTGCTAAGTCAGGTTCTTGGCTATATGGAGGGACTTGCTTAGCCTTAGCATTGCATTGGAACGTCCTTACATGGCATGGGTGAGTGAGTGGTCTTCATCTGAGCGAGACCCAGCCCCACCAAGCACACTTTGCCCATAGCCAGCCCATCTTCTTACTTATAGCCAGTCCAGTGGGCTACAGTGGTACCTCGGGTTAAGTACTTAATTCATTCTGGAGGTCCATTCTTAACCTGAAACTGTTCTTAACCTGAAGCGCCACTTTAGCTAATGGGCTTCCTGCTGCCGCCGCGCCGCCAGAGCAATATTTCTGTTCTCATCCTGAAGCAAAGTTCTTAACCCGAGGTAATATTTCTGGGTTAGCGGAGTCTGTAACCTGAAGCGTATGTAACCTAAAGCGTATGTAACCCAAGATTGCCCTTATTGCTCTTTTAGCTTCAGTGTTTCATGCGTAGAACTCCTATGGAAACTGTTATGTACGGTGGAATCTCTACTCACATACAGAATCCGTTCCAAAGGTCCGTTCGTGAGTTGATCTGGGTCGCTGGTAGAGGCACTATTCTGCGCATGCTCATTTGGCGGCAGTGCTATTCTGCTCATGTGCAAATGGCAGAAGTCGCTTATGTGCATGTGCGAATTGCGGCAAACCCGGTATTTACTTCCAGGGTTGCCACGGTCGCGAGTCAAATTGTTCACGAGTAGGGGCGGTGGTAAGTCGAGGTTCTACTGTACTAAGCTTGGATCGTAGAACAATAGGCAGGTAGGATTCTGGAAGGCAGCAACCCGATTGGTCTGCAGGAGCAGCCCAATCAGGCTCCAAGAGGGAAGTTGAATCAGCCAATCACGTGGGACCCATTGTGTACATAATGTATATATAGCCAGAGGTTTTGGGGGAAAGTACTCACTGTTTACCATGAGCCGAAATAAAGGGCATGAAATCAACACTCAACTCCGAGTACTGGTATATTTTAGAAACAAAACCAGAGTTGGCTGGCTCTGTCTCTCCTTAGCTGTGGTTGTCATTAGCTCCACCTTCTGTGGGCATCCCTGCCTTCTGCCCTCCTCCTCCCAGTGGGCCTTCATGGTCTGCCTTAGCAGCTTCTAACTCTGTTCCAAAGCATATATTCCTAGCAAATACTTTCAAAGAATCAAATCTTTGTTTAGAAAATGCCTTTGAGGGTCTTAAACCCCAAGAATATCCATGCAGAAAATAAAGGAAGGAAGATTTGGGATCCCAGATTTAGAAGTATATCATGATGCCCATTTACTGTCAACTACACAGTACTGGAAGGGACGTGGATGGCGCTGGGACGCGGGTGGCACTGTGGGTTAAACTACAGAGCCTAGGACTTGCTGATCAGAAGGTCAGCGGTTTGAATCCCCACAACGGGGTGAGCTCCCGTTGTTCGGTCCCTGCTCCTGCCAACCTAGCAGTTCAAAAGCACATCAAAGTGCAAGTAGATAAATAGGTACCGCTCCAGCGGGAAGGTAAACGGCATTTCCGTGCGCTGCTCTGGTTTGCCAGAAGTGGCCAGATCAGCTGGCCACATGACACAGAAGCTGTACGCCGGATCCCTCGACTGGACCTAATGGTCAGGGGTCCCTTTACATTTATTTTTACACAGTTCTGGAGATCTGTCCAAATTGGGCATCCTTGGAATACTATTACGTAGCACCTCTGCAAAGATGGGTAGCACTCGGTTCTAAATACATCAATACTTGAGATGCCGTTGAAAGAATTTCATCAGTTTGAACGATACAGCACCACATATGTCTTCACGGGTACTGTTTCTTGTTTCTTCTTTTTTTGTGCCTTATCTTATCTCTGTGCACTTGTAATTTTGTACTTTTTATTTTTCAATAAATAAAGTAAAACAAAGAACAACAACACTGCAACTCTGTTTCATCTTCCTTCTTGTGCTGCTGAAGGTACGATCCTGAAATCAACGAATGGAGGAGGGATGTGGCGCCGCTTCGTGAACCCAAGCAGGATGCGGCCGTGGCTGAGCTAGGAGGCTACTTGTACTGTGTCGGTGGCTACGATGGGCTCCTCTGCGTCAACACCACTGAGAGGTAAGCTGCATCCAATGGATGCCCTTTGGGTGTGTGATGATGGCAAGATGATGATTGTTCTTGTACATTTGTTCATTTAATTTGGCTTTCGTTAAAAAGATAAACCTGCCTTTCGAATAGGGATTTTCCAGTGGGACTTATACTGAATCAGTCCTAAAAAGAAACAATTAATTAAACGGAACACTATGAACATTTGATACAAATAATTATTTAATGGTCCCTTTTCTTTATTGATTAATTTCATATAACCAGTTTGGTAATCTATATAGCTTCATGTACGTTTAGTAGGTATGTATTTAACACCATTAAAAAAACCACAACCTTCATATTATAAAGGAGCTTTAGTGCACTAGAAACTTTAAAAAGCTCTTCTGTTGTCTAGAAATGCACCATTATTGTTATTTTGTTATGATGTGGTGGTTGTTAATTATTTCTTAATTCACCATAAAGCCGCAGATAAGGTTACAACAGTGTAAAAATACAATATTAAAATTAGTTCAAATGTGTAATCAGAAGAATAGGGTGGGTACACACACACACACGTCAAAGAAGCCTTTGTCATCTTCAACATACGACAAAAATTATACAACGGAGATTTCCAGATGTGGAAGGAATCTCACAGATTTGGGGCTGCTACAGGAAGTTTCCAAACTCTCAAATTTTGCTTCTGTGGACCTTTGTTAATACTCAGTAACCTTTGACATACCGGTACTTTATGCAACCCATGTAACTCTGCTTCCCAGTTAACAACATGAATGTTGGACCATCTCCAGTATTTGGCATAACCAAGTCTAGTGGCATCAGTCATCTAGAATATTAACTCTCTTAAATATACAGGTACTTTCTTTGCATAAGTCAATACCAATAAATTATATTCTGTTTGCATCCATCTTATTCTTTCCATTGCATCCCTTGTGCCCCTTGACGACCCTCCGTCCAGTGAAGTAAACACTGGTTCAACAGCCTCTAAGCATTCTCACAATTGTATATTTGTCTTTAGATATGATCCACTACTCAACAGGTGGTGCAAGATGGCACCTATGAATCGTTGCCGGAGGGGCCTAGGCTTGGCAGTACTGGATGGCTACTTGTATGCTGTTGGAGGATCTGATGGATACTCTACATTACATTCAGGTAACAAGAAACTCTGGTTGTAGACAGGAGTCTGAAGAGGAGATGCACCCCCCAAAAAAACCCACCCTCCAACTGTTAGGAAAGATTAGAATTAGAATGGAATGAATTAGATTGGAATGATCACTTACAGTTTCTGGAGTTCAAAGGCTTTATTCATGCAGAAACAGGTTTGTCTGGGCAAGAACTATTTACAGGATGAGTAGAGATGAAAGAGAGAAATAGACATCTTGCCTCAACCTGTTGGGAGAGAGAAAAAAACAACTGGTTCAGCTTTTAGGGGCAGAATTCACTTAGACAGAGACATTGCAACCAAGTGCTGGCTAGATTGATAGACAAACAGTGCCCTCATGTGGTTTAAAGTAACACGTGCATTAACATGAAGCTCAGTGAGAAGCAATTGTATTTGTTTTTCTACAGCATGAATCAGCAAGTGTAAACTAGATCTCTGTGGCTGTTGCTGCTGGTTGCGTAGTTGCCAACTTTGGTTTCTCTCAGGTTCTCATTTTTCCAATCTTAATTCAGTTCTCTGCATTTCCATGTGAGTGTGTGGTTTTTATTTTTAAAGATGAAAATTCATAAGCATTTTGGTACACCACTGCTTGGCTGGAGAATGGCACTGCAAAATCCAAAGAAGTGAAATTTCAAAGGAGAGCTGTGTTTGCCTATTGTTTCAGAAAGTGTGGATTAGATAGGTTTGCCTTCAAATGTAAGCTGAGTCTAATTTCTATCTCATCCCTAACTGGCCCCCCAGTGCTGAAGTCAGTGGTGATATCCAGTCCTCAGAGAGCACCACATGCATACTGGAGCAAATGTGAAGCTTTGAATATCTACACCAGAGCTTTCCAAACTGTGTGTCATGACATATTAGTGTGTCAGCTGTAGTGTGTAGGTGTGCCATGCAAATGCTCCCTGCTCTCCTCCCAGAAAGGGAGGAATTTAACCTCCGGTTTGCTAGTAAAAGTGAATTACTGTATTGCAAAATGATGCCTGTCTAAACAGTGTGTCACCAACATGAAAAAGTTTGGAAAGTTCTGATCTAGACGTGGCTGCATTCACATGGTAGTTTCTCCCCCTGTTTACCTGACATTTCCCTAGCTTTTAATTTTCACATTATTTTTTGGGGGTATAAAAGCCACTTCCAGAAATCTAGTGGAAGCACCTCCGCCCCCAATTGCATCTTCCTTAACCTGGAAAATATTTGGGAGTGAAGTGACAACAGTTATTTCCTGTTGTTTTCATGGGGGAACCATGGAAGAACAGAAGCGCAAATGTGGAAAGGGAATGGGAGTAGCAATGCTGGCTAGTGATGTTTGTTGTTGTGTCACACCATGCCCAGTGGTGGAACTTCATGCTCCGGCACTGGGGGCAGGGGGGCGGAGAGCAGGCGGGGTGGGGCGCGCATCCTGGGGGTGGGGCGTGCCCCACCCACAAGGGTGTGACATGTGTCCTGGGGGCGTGGTGCCCAGTACAGGGAGGGGGGCAGCCGCAATGGCACCCCACCGGGATCGTGCTGCCGGGGTGGTGTGCTCCCCCTGCACTCCTCTTCCTCTGCCAGTGACCATGCCCAAAACTGTGAATGATATTTAGTATGGCATGCCGGCACACCAGTCAAAAAGCCACAGTTCCATTACACAACAGGTACTGGGCTGCCGAAGGAGCATGAGCAAACAGGGGAACTAATGCAATAGTTCCCATTCCTGAATGCACCCTGTGTCTCAATTTTATTGCCTCCTCCAGTGGAGCGCTACAACCCCCTGGAAGACAGATGGACTCCCTGCCCTCCCCTGAAGACCTGTCGAGAGAACCTGGGTTGTGTTACCTTTCAAGGCAACATCTATGTGGTTGGCGGGAGAGATGACCTCACTGAGCTGTGCAGTGCTGAGCGATTTGATCCTCTTGCCAATGAATGGTCTGCTGTCACTCCCATGAAGTCAAGAAGGAGCAAGGTATCAGTGCTGTGGGAACTCATAACAGTAACGTCTAAACTTCTTTCAACGCCTTCCGAACTTGTAGGAGAAATTCTCCAGCAGGCCATAGCGATCTACTGGGTGCATAAGGGATGGAGCAGTTTACTCCCAAATGAGTGTATTTAGGATAGTGGCCTAAACCTTCAATCTATTTAGGCTGCCATCCCAGTGTTCACTACCTGTAAGCAAGTCCCACTGAACTCAATAGATATGTATAAAATTTATATTTATATTGCAGATAGGTATAGGATCAGTCTGTTGCTTGAAACGATACTTGCAGCTCTGCTTTATTTATTTTTTATCTGGCCTCTTGATTTCATGGCTAGATCAACCCATGACAGAATGTTAGGAAGATGGGAACATTCCTCAGAGCCAGAGCCTAGGTCCATTTGGCTCAATATTGTCTACAATGACTGGCAGAGGCCCTTAAGGATTTCAGACAGGGGTCCTTCTCAGCCCTGCATGGAGATGCTGGGGGCTGCACCTGGGATCTTCTGTTGCTCTACCACTGAGCTATGGCCCTTCCACTTAAAATGACAGGAATCTGCCTTATACCCAGTGAGGCCACTGGTCCATCTAAATAGGCATTGTCTACCCCAGGGAGTTTCATCTAGTGCCTTCGTTTTGCACCTTTAGGCACCAGGGAAAAATGTTATTTTTTAACCAGGCCTTTGGCTGAATGACACCCTTTTAAAATGTGTTGGGAGGGGGTTATTGGGTTTTTATTTTGATTGCGTGTTTTGTGTTTTTATATTGTGATTTTATCTTGTGAACCACCTGTGGGTATAGGGTGGTATTCAAATTTAATAAATAGTAATAGTAATAGTGGGACGCAGGTGGTGCTGTGGGTCAGACCACCGAGCCTAGGGCTTGCCAATCAGAAGGTTGACGGTTCGAATCCCCGCAACGGGGTGAGCTCCCATTGCTTAGTCCCTGCTCCTGCCAACCTAGCAGTTCAAAAGCACGTCAAAGTGCAAGTAGATAAATAGGTACTGGTCCAGCGGGAAGGTAAATGGTGTTTCCGTGTGCTGCTCTGGTTCGCCAGAAGCTGCTTAGTCCTGCTGGCCACATGACCCGGAAGTTGTACGCCGGCTCCCTCGGCCAATAAAGCGAGATGAGCGCCGCAACCCCAGAGTTGGTCATGACTGGACTTAATGGTCAGGAGTCTCTTTACCTTTAGTAGTAATAGTAATAATACCCTGACTATCTACACAACGGCTTACTAGAGTTCTAGACAGGAGTCTTTCTGGAGATTCCATATGTTGAACCTGGAATGTTCTGCACCCAAAGCAGTTGTTCCACCACTCAGCTGCAGGCCTTCCACAGTCATTGCATGAAAATTTATGTGTGTGGTGGCGAAACTGAGAATTCTCCATTTACTTTTAACAATGAAGGTGAGCCTGGTTGCTGCCAATGGTTACCTCTTAGCCATCGGGGGTTATGACGGCACTGTCCACGTAACCACTGTGGAAGCGTTTGACGTGGAGCTAAATGGATGGAGGTAAGCTACCACCCTCTTTCAGTGAAGCTGCTCTTATGGGAGTTTCCTGGCCCAGCAATACAACTCTTGAGACCTTGCATGGCACCACCTTGAGGATGGGGTGGGGTGGGGAGAGGAGCCCCCCAAGTTCTTAGCCAGGGCGGTCCAACCTCTCAGTCCAAGTGGGCTGCAAGAGTACTTCAACACAGAGCCTGGGGGCCACACACAGAATTACATTTCCATATTGTAAATATGCAGTGTAGTTAATATTATTTAATATACACAAGTAAATGATATTATTTATCATTAAATTGAATAATATTTAATATGCACAATATATTTAACTGAACACACACACACAAATGTACACACTTAATAGATTTAATATATTTATTTATGCACGAACAGACTAACGGCTAAGGGAGCTGGGCATGTTTAGCCTGGAGAAGAGGAGGTTAAGGGGTGATATGATAGCCATGTTCAAATATATAAAAGGATGTCACATAGAGGAGGGAGAAAGGTTGTTTTCTGCTGCTCCAGAGAAGCGGACACGGAGCAATGGTTCCAAACTACAAGAATGAAGATTCCACCTAAACATTAGGAAGAACTTCCTGACAGTAAGAGCTGTTCGACAGTGGAATTTGCTGCCAAGGAGTGTGGTGGAGTCTCCTTCTTTGGAGGTCTTTAAGCAGAGGCTTGACAACCATATGTCAGGAGTGCTCTGATGGTGTTTCCTGCTTGGCAGGGGGTTGGACTCGATGGCCCTTGTGGTCTCTTCCAACTCTATGATTCTATGATTCTATATGCACTTTCGTTAACAACACAGACATCGAGTCCCTGTCAGGATAAAAAGGCACGGTATGGTCGGCGGTTCGAATCCCCGCGGCGGGGTGAGCTACCGCCATTCGGTTCCAGCTCCTGCCCACCTAGCAGTTCGAAAGCACCCTTAAGTGCAAGTAGATAAATAGGTATGGCTTTATAGTGGGAAGGTAAACGGCGTTTCCGTGTGCTGCGCTGGTGCTGGCTCGCCAGCTGCAGCTTCGTCACGCTGGCCACGTGACCCGGAAGTGTCTTCGGACAGCGCTGGCTCCCGCCTCTTAAGCGAGATGAGCACGCAACCCCAGAGTCAGTCACGACTGGCCCGTACGGGCAGGGGTACCTTTACCTTTTTATAGTATTAGTAGTAATAATAATAATAAATTTTAATAACAAATTTTATTTATAGCCCACCCTTCCCGGCCAGAGCCAGGCTCAGGGCAGGTAACAACAGTAAAATTACAGTAAAAACATAATAGGGGGGAAAGAACAATTTTAAATACAGGTTAAAATGCAATTTAAAATGCAGCCTCATCAAAACCATAAGGGGAGGGCAACATAAGGGTCAGACTGAGTCTGAACCGAAGGCCAGGCAGAACAGCTCTGTCTTGCAGGCCCTGCGGAAAGATGTCAAGTCCCGCAGTAGTACAGTAGGAAGCATACAGGGTGGGTAGGAGGGCATCCTCCTCACCTCAGAGTGGAAGACTGAATCTGTTCCAGATTCCACAGTCTGGAGGGAGGGGTAACTTTGGCTGCTGCTGGGGGCCTGTTATTTTGACTTTTATGCACAGTTTCCTTTAGTTGCTGCTAGTTTATTACTTGGCTTAAGCTGTAATTTCTCTCAGCCTTGTGAGGCAGCCTCTGATTTCCCAAAGGGCAGGAACGTGCAATACAAGCAGAACGAATAACGAAACAGGGTCTTCTTATGACACACGTATTAAGGCAGACGCTTCCATCAACTCCTCAGTATTATTATTAATATAGTAACTTGCGTCTCTAACTGTCTGCTTGCATGGGGAGGGAGGAACAGGTTTTTGGAAGAAAGGAAGCCGCCTCCCCCATGGCTTCCTTGATCAATGCTGTGCCTTCAGAAGCAGGAGTGGAGAAACTTGCAGAGCCCACCTTGCATCAGGAAGGCCCCCTGAGCCCCAGCTTGGACTTGGGAGGTGGGAGCCACCTGGTGCGAAAGGGTGTGGTGAGACGGCTGAGGGGGGGGGTTATATCCCCCCACCCCCATAGCACATGACCTTGGAGGGCCTGGCTCAAGTGTTTTTGCCTGGCTGAAACGTATTCTTGAACTCTCGCTCACCTGGAATGAGGATAGCAAGGAATCGGTAAGTAAGTGTGGAAACCAGCCTGCTACACAAAGGTGGCAGCCTGCTACACAAAGGTACATTAGTTGCTCCACCACTTCTGCCTGTGGCCTCACCTATGTGGCCCCCAGCATGTCACGAAGACTGGAATGTGGCCCTCAGGTAGAAAAATGTTCCCCACCCCTTGCCTTTGCATCAACAGTCTCCGCTCCATTAACAGCCCCTCTCCTCTCTTGCAGACGTTTTGGAAACACACAAACCTGTCATCCAGGTGGAGGTGTCACTGTCATCAAAACGGCTCCTGATTATCTGGAACTTTCTGAGTCGCCTTGGAGCAGATAAAAAAACAACAACACACAACAGCAGCAATTTCTGGACTTCCTTGTTTGGTGTTCGGTATACAATTGACACACGATGCATTACCTGCTTGACCTCTTCCTGTTCTTTCCCCCTCTCTTGATTGTGTCACCTGTGTCAAATTTTAGATTGTAAGCTTCTTGGGGCAGGGACTCCTTGCTAGGCTGCAAAATGCCCATGCCCATTGGTGCCCCTATATCAATAATAAGCAGGAGACAATGACAGGATGCTGATGTTTTAAGTCTTAGTTCTGTGTATCCCAGAATATATTTAGTTTGTCCTTTGCCTGAAAGTAGCTGAAGCTTTGCTTCAGAACTAGATGTCTTGGGAGTACCTTCAAACTCCACAATCCTATGCTATTATTTAATTTGGAGAGGTGTTACATAGTTGTTAAGAGCTTGTCCTACACTCGAGTAGGACCCTCGAGTAGGACCCTGGCAGAGACACATGCCCAACTTAGGGATCCGCAGCTTGCGTAACAGACCTCAGCAACTCAGCATTTTGGCTAATCTACTTTATTTACATATAAACACACACGGAGCACTGCAACATGGCTCCCTCTCTAGCATCAGGCAGCAAAGAGAATGAACAAAGGACAATAGTCCCACTTCACGGAACACAGTAACACAAACATCCTGTCTCCATCGCTTCCCACTGTGGAGTCAAAACATACACCGCCATGTGATAGACAAAAACCCCATGACTGCAACCATGGAGCAGGAATTCTAACAGTTCACTGGAGGAGGAAGACTCATCTTTTTCCGTCCGACAATTATTGAATGCCTCTCCTCTGCCCTAAACCACAAAATGAACAAACACGTTCACTTCCAGGCGCACTGAATATGCCTCCTGAGTTTATCTTCAGAAAGGCATGGGAAACAGACTTAATATAAGGCACTAGTCACTAACATGGTCTCATGGGCACCCACAGAAGACTTCCATGGTCCCCTCTCCCGCCCATCTTCCAGATGCAATTAGTTCCCTACCAGGGATATAGGAAGTTACCTTACATTGAGTAAGATGATTGGTCCATCTATCCCAGTACTGTCTACACTGACTGTCAGCAGCTCTCCAGGATTTCAGGCAAGAGTGTACCTAGATGTGCTGAGAACTGAACCTGGCATCTTTTCTGCTGTGTCATTGAGCTCCTGTCCGTCTCTAACACCTAATGTAAGATTCCAGCCCACATGGTTATGAACAAAGGGTTGAATTAAGCAGGAACATGGGAAGCTCTCTCACAACGAGTCAGGTGACATGCTTCAGTATTGACTACACTGACTTGCATCAGCTCTGCAGGGGTTTTGGGCAGGGGATATTCCTTGCCCTACCTGGAGATGCTGGGGACTGAACGTGAGACCTTCTGCATCCAAAGCAGGTGTCCTTCCGCTGAGCTAGAGCCCTCCCCTTAGCCCACAGAATAAGTGGCCCATGTGCTTGGGTGGTGCCCAGAGATTCCAAAAAGTCGGCAACTTTTAATGTAAATACAAGCTACATTAGGGGAGGCAGGTATTTCTTATAACTTTCCTATGCCGCAAGAGAGAAATTGCCCAGCAGCAAATTTATGAGTGCTGTTGGAAGCTAGGCGCAAATGAACAGGCATTCTTGCTAGTCCCCAAGTGGCGAGGCTCTGCTGTTTGGCTAAACATAATAAACAAATTTTTATTAAAGGGTGGAATTAGAAGCTGGTCTCATGCTCACCACTCATTAGAGGGCACTGCTGCATTAGTAGATTCACCCAAATTCGCCTTCGTGGTTACGCTCTGAATTCCTATTGCCTTTTAAGTGGAAAGGTGGGTTCTATTCTGTTTTGCTTTGTTTTTAGGGAGGGGGTTATGATAGAAGGGATATTTCAGAATGAGGGTGTGGAGTTGCTAGTCTTTATCCCAATCATCAAAACCACCCCTGTCTATTGTTCTGTTTAACGCAAAGCAGACTAGGTTGCAATCTCTGCTGCTGTGACCTTAGGCCCTGAGGCTTAGGGAGATCAGTATACAGTGTTCTTCAAGGATGTTAATACTGCTGTTTTTATTTTATTTTAGTGTGGTGCATGAAAAGCAAATATTCCCGTCTTGCTATGCTGTTTCACCTTGAGTGTTTTTCAACGTCTTGAAAGTTTAAACCAGGGGTCAGCAAACTTCTGCGCATGTGCACGGGCCTCCTCCGACCCAGATGTGCACCGGAAATAATGCATGTGCATGCGCAAATAACGCTTGCACATGCACACAAGCTATTTCCGGTGCTTCTCCGACCCAGAAGTGGGCAGCTGCGCAGTGCAGCACCGGTAAGAGTGGGCAGCAGCAGTTGCTGCGGGCTGGATAAACGAGTCCCTCGGGCCTTATCCAGCCCGTGGACCTTAGTTTGGGGACCCCTGGTTTAAACATTGCTAGTATCTATATTTATAGCCAGTGGGGGGTGGTGCCCACTGGGCAGATGGGAAAGAAGGCAGGGATCCCAACAGCAGGTGGCAGCAGAGCCAATGATGGGCAGAGCCAACGAATTCTACTTTTGTCCCCATCCTCCTCCTCTCTACTGTGTTCTACAAGGGGCAACACTGAGACTAAGGAGAAGGAAGGAGGCAGGGCCACCCCCTGGACTGGATGTAAGGAAGAAGGGAAGCAGGTGGGGAGTTCCTGAGGACAGGCTGAGGTTGGCAGGGCAATGCCCCTATTTGCTCCCATGGATCAGCCTCCACTGCATGTATCTAAATCAAGGGTGCCGATGAAGTTCTCCCATATCTCCTTTGAAGCAACCACCAGTGTGGTGTACTGGTTACAGCATAGACCCGCCAAGTGCCCCTATTTTCTTGGGACGGTCCCATGTTTACAAAAGGCGTCTCAGTTTCCGATTTGATCCCCAAATGTCCTGCATTTCCTTACGACGTTCCTATTTTCATCAGAGAAATATTGGAGTGTTGGACTAGGACCTGGGAGACCTGGGTTCAAATCCCTACTGAGCCATGAACCTCACTGGGTGACCTTGGGCCAGTCGCTCACTCTCAGCCCAACACCACAGGTTTGTCGTCATGAGGATAAAATAGGGAGGAGGAGAACAATGTATGCCACCTTGAGCTCTGTGGAGGAAAGGTGGAATGTAAATGCAATAATAAATAAACAAATACATATTTGCAATAATCTGTTGTTTGGTTGTTTTTAAGATTCCCTTGCTGGTTTTTGCTGTTTTAAAGAATGTTCTTTAGCTGTCAATTTTTAGATTTTCTTTTTTGTTGCTGTTTTCATATATTTATAATGGTTTGGGCTGTTTACGTTTGTTTTTGTACTTTGAATGGATTTTGAAAATGCTCCCCCAAAAAGCAAAGTTTTAACAAAGCCGCTTAAATAAGCAGCTGAAATAAGTCTAAAGAGAAAAGAAATCCTGATAGCATTTCACTGAGACAACTGGACAAAGTCTGTGTAATTTGAGGAGAAAAGAGCAGAGAGGCTCCCTCTTTCTTTCTTCAGACCTTGTACCTATCAGGGAGACAATTCAGCCAGAGGGAAAACTCCTTCAGAGCTACACAGCCAATCAGGGCATGCACTACCTCAGTAAACCTCATGCCACTCTGCCTGGTTGCCAAGCAACACATCTATTCACATCTTGACTTACTGCCAATAGAATTAACCCTTAAACTACAAACTGAATGATCCCTGCTGCTGCACTTGCAACAATATGGTCTCAGGGTGGGTACAATACAATAAAATGATTAAAAAACCACAATGATAAAAACCAACTGACAACAAATTACAAGACTTTTTGTAATTTAAAAAGTTAGCATATATCCTTAAAATATGTTTTGAGTTTATTTCTCACCCAGCCCCTAAACAGTGGGTGGGGGAGAAAAACAACAAATCAAATTACATCTCAGTCCTACTGCCACCATCCCTCAATTGACCCCAGCTGTTGAGGAAGGGCATTCAAAGATTGGTGGGGGAGGAAAAGGAAGGAATTAGTTACCTCCCCTGTGTCAAAGAGTGCTTCTGTACTGTTGCTATTTTGAGGTGGAATTCAATCCTATTTTCCTCAGGGAGCTACAATTCACAGTTTCCTGGGAAGAGTGACTCTAGAATTGTAGCTCTGTGAGGAGAATGGGGTCTCCTAACCACTCTTGATGCTGTTGAATTATGGTGCTGGGAGGAGGAGGAGACTCTTGAGAGTCCCACGGACTGCAAGAAGATCAAACCTCTCCATTCTTAAGGAAATCAGCCCTAAGTGCTCACAGAAAGGACAGATCCTGAAGCTGAGGCTCCAATACTTTGGCCACCTCATGAGAAGAGAAGACTCCCTGGAAAAGACCCTGATGTTGGGAAAGGTGGAGGGCACAAGGTGGAGGGCAGAAGACAAGATGGTTGGACAGTGTTCTCGAAGCTACCAGCATGAGTTTGACCAAACTGAGGGAGGCAATGGAAGACAGAAGTGCCTGGCGTGCTCTGGTCCATGGGGTCACGAAGAGTCAGACACGACTAAACGACTAAACAACAACAACAACCACTCTTAGCACCCTTAATGAACTATGGTTTCCAGGATTATTTAGGGGAAAGCCATGGCTCTTTCAAGTGGTATGATATTGCTTTAAATGTACAGGTGGGGTCATCTAAGTTCCCTACCAACAAATCAGAACAGATACTTCATAAACAACTGATAAACAGGTTACCTGGAAGTGACCACCTTTTGGTGTTTGTAGTCCATGCAGTGTGTCCCATGAGTGGTAACTACATTTGCACAAAATATCTGTGAGGCAGTTTCTCTCAGTTTTTCCTTCCAGTCTTAAGTTTAGTTCTCTACATTTCCATATCACTTATTTATTTTTCAAAAGTCTTCTTGTGAATTCACCAGCATTTTAGTGCAAAATTCTTCTAAAAGGACCCACTTTTGTGTTCATTTTTTTGCCCCATTACACAGATTTTTGGCAAAGCAATTTCCCCAAACCTAATACATTTTTGTACGTTAGTTCCATTTTAGCGGGAGAACTGCAAAAGGTGGAGAAAGGCAAGTTTTGAAGGATGGATGTTTCTCAGTTTGTTTATTGTTTGGGAAAGCATAGATTAAGAAAGTTCGCCTTAACACGTGAACCAAATCCAAATTCTTCCCTATCCCTAAAATGAGCTTAGTTTGGCCCCTTGGGGATCTGTGCCATTTATTAGACTGTGCTCCATGTTGCTGGAACTGCGGAAAGCTTCTCTGTGATGGGTGACTCACCGCTTCTGTCTTCTGTGAATTTGCTGCTCGCTCTTTTGACATTTCCTTGCACTTGGCTTACTTCTTGCTGCAAAGTGCTTGTCAGAGGATCTTCCCGCAGGGACCACCACCTTTAAGAGCACGAGCTCAGAAGCCAAGACGATGAGCTGCTGATGGCCACAGAGAGACAATCAAATGGCCCCAAGCTGCCAAGGTATCCAACTAAAACAACTAAAATCAAATAAGAACCATGCACTTACTTTATTCAGTATATTCCAAACAGTGAACGAATGAAGGTAGACCTGTTAAGATAAATATAGGATAAATTATGTTACTCTGTCTGAACATCCAACCAAGTGTGGAATTTATACTTACAAGAAGCATACCATCACACATACCATCTCGGGACTATTGAATTGCTCATCGTCTAACATTGTGTATGCCATCAAATGCCAACAGTGTCCTTCAGCTCTCTATATTGGACAAACAGGCCAGACCTTACGCCAAAGAATAAACGGACATAAATCGGACATCAGGAATCACAAAACAGAGAAACCAGTAGGAGAACACTTCAATCTCCCAGGACATTCTATACAAGATCTCAAAGTAGCTGTTTTACTACAAAGGAATTTCAGAAATAGACTGGAAAGAGAAGCTGCTGAATTACAACTTATCACCAAACTTAAAACCATGGAGAAACCTGGTCTGAACAAAGACCTTGGATTCTTATCTCATTATACATGACAAAGCCATTTTTCACCTTTTCACCCCTTGCTTTTTCCTGTAAGACCTATTGCAGTCGTTAAGAGTCGTCAACAGGCTCATCACAGCTATCTGCCAATCACCCATTCCCACCACCCTTCTGAGTAATACCCCTCCCCACCTTCTCACTATATAGAAGGGTCTGGAAACTTCTGTTTCAGTGTATCTGAAGAAGTGTGCATGCACACGAAAGCTCATACCAAGAACTGACTTAGTTGGTCTTTAAGGTGCTACTGGAAGGAATTTTTTTTTGTTTTTACAAGAAGCATGTAAGTTAAAACAATTTATATTTTCATGTATGCCTAATTGCTACTTAAAACAAGTCTGGGCATATTAAGATAAATCAGAGCCATAGCTACAGTGGGGTTAGCCGGGGTTTTTTGCCCCAGGTGAAGCCTCCAGAGGGGTGCCATTGAGGCTCCCATTTTCTCTTTGTGTGTACACAGATGTGCATGGTGTGTGTGTGCACATGCCAAATTGGGTCTTTGACCAGTGAAAAGAAGCCTAGTTTCGCCCCTGGATAAATAAAAGATACTAGGGGTTCACCTCACTCCATTCACAACTCCCCTGCCACGCTTCCCTCCTTAATCATTTAGAACTTCCCCTTCTCACCCCAGGCAGCTACTACAGTGTTTCCCAACCTTTTTTGGGCAAAGGCACACTTGTTTCATGAAAAAAAATCTCGAGGCACACCACCATTACAGCCCCGTGACGTCAGCGCGCAGCGTCACGCCGGGAGGGACATGAATTGCTAGCAAATTACATAATCACCTCCTTGAGGGCTGGCTCATCTTCTCCGAAGGCAGAACCCCATTAATTAACAGCACAGACTCACACCATAGCCAAGACGAGGGGGGAAAACCTCAGTCATGCACAGTCATGCACATGTGGGGGCTAAATGAGGACGAAGACCGGGCAGAGAGCAGGGTTCAAATCACCCCACCTGGCCAGGACAATCCCTGGGTGCTCCCTTGGGCCACTCGCCTGACCCACCTCGCAGGGCTGTTGTTGCGAGGATAACACGGGGAGAACCACGCGCGCCCCCGGGAGCTCCTTGGAGGAGAAAGTGGGGCGATGAATGCAATGCACGAAATATATGAGAGGTGACCAGGTTTTGCAGGTGAGGGGCCCCCGCCAGCCTCCGCTTCCAACACCCGGCGCAACGACGCCGAAGTTTCCCCCCGGGCTCGGCTCGGGGAGCACCGGTGCTCCCCCCGCAGCTCCCCTTCGCCCTCCCGGCTCTCTCTGCCACCCACTGGGCACCCCCCTCACCTGCCAAGTCCGGAGCGCCGGTGGAAGTTGCATGCATGCATGCAGGGCGCCGCGTTGCCATTGCATTGCACTGCACTCCATGCAACGCCTGCACGCATGCATTGCCTTGCACGCCCGCCACGGGGTCTCCCCGCGGTCCGATGCGTCCCCTGAGGCGCGGATGCAGCATTGCAAAAATAAAAAACCCCCGACGCAGCCCTACCTGGGGGGCAGCCTCCGCCGCTCCGCCTCCGCGGGGATCCCCGGGCTCCATCCTGCCGCCCGATCTCCGGAGGGCGCAGGCAGGCTGTGCGGGGTCTGCACGGAAGAGCCCCTGCCCGCCCGGCTGCCGCCGCTGCGCTCATTCCATGGCCGGGAGAAGAGCGCTTCAAATAAAACGCCCGGCCCGCCAGGCCACGCTGGGAAACGTAGTTCGCGCACCCCGCGCGGGCGCGGAGCCCAAGGGCGAGGGGACTACGGATCCCGGCAGCCCCCGCGCCGGGAACAGAGGAGGAGAGGCCGGGTGCAGGGATGGAGGGACGGGTGGGCAAGCGAGTGAGTGAGTGGCAGCCGCCAAGCCTTGGCCGAGAGCCAGGAAGGGCCTCCCCGGAGGAGGAGGAGGAGGAGGAGGGAGGCGCAGAGCGGGAGGGAACCCCAGGGGTCATCTAGTGACGGCGCCCCAATCGAAAATTTGACTTAAAAAAAAAAAATCTTTCAATTTTTAAATTTTTCCCGCGGCACACCAGGCAACATCTCACTTTTCACCTTCCCAACCCCATTTTCCCATGCAAATCCAACACTGAGATGCGGCACTACAAATCCTCAAGTGGGGACTATGTAAAGACAGTGTTACATTTTTATGTATATGGGGGGGGGGGAATCATGTTAATGCTGCGTGAATGTCCAAACAGATGTGGATTTTATGCTTGCCTGAGAATTTTAGACACTCATGGGGGGATTGGGAGGAAGAACACACAAGTTTATTTCTTGTTTCTCTATATACATCATATTATTGAAAATCAACCCATCAGTACATTTTTTTAAAAGGGAGATGAGCAAAAAAGAAATAGTGGATGCTATTAGCCCTCTGATGGTGTGTGCATGGACTAAATCCAACTGCACACCCCCATCTGTGAAGGGAATCCCCCCCCCGCAACATGTTATCTAGGGTACAAAGCATCTGAATTCAGCTGAAAGGGTGGAGAACATGTGGCTCTTCAGGTTTTGCTGGACTACAACTCCCATAATCCTGGATGGTGGGAGTTAGAGTTCAATAACATCTGGAGAGCCACAGATTCTCCACCCTTGACTTACAGTGCAATCCAAACACAACCGCTAAGCATTAAGCCCTTTTGAGTTCAATGGGACTTATTCATTGGCAAGTAGAGTAAACATCAGGATGCGGGTTGCGCTATGGGTTAAACCACAGAGCCTAGGGCTTGCTGATGAGAAGGTCGGCGGTTCGAATCCCCGCAATGGGGTGAGCTCCTGTTGCTCAGTCCCTACTCCTGCCCACCTAGCAGTTCGAAAGCACGTCAAAGTGCAAGTAGATAAATAGGTACCGCTCCGGTGGGAAGGTAAACGGAGTTTCCGTGCGCTGCTCTGGTCCGCCAGAAGCAGCTTAGTCCTGCTGGCCACATGACCCGGAAGCTGTACGCCGGCTCCTTTGGCCAATAAAGCGAGATGAGTGCCACAACTCCAGAGTCGTCTGCAACTGGACCTAATGGTCAGATGTCCCTTTACCTTTACCTAGAGAAAACATCAGGCCCAAGGGTTGGCAGCTCTCTGTCTGGCCTTTGAGAGTCTTCCTTGGCCCCACTTCTCACTGACCCCTTTTCATACTGCAAGTGCTTTTGGAATGTGTCCTTGAACCCTAATAATGCCTTTTGCTTGCCTAGATGGAGGATGGGGAGTGGTGTGTGTGTAGAAATCAACCTGGTACATTAAGGTAAAAATCAGCACCCATTGCTCCACTCACTTTTGCCTCCGGCTCTGCCCATCACTTGAATATGGACCTCAGATGGTTGCCTAGATGTGAATGCGGCCCTTGGGGGGTAAGGTTCCCTCCCATTGACATATAGGCCTGCATTGTTGGTTATACTTGGCTCTTTATAGAGGACTTTAAGCATTCACATAGGGCTCCCTTTGACATTTTAAGCTGTTGGGTATTTTTGTTTTATTATCTTCATTGTTATCTGGATGTCTTTCTCAGGCTTAAAAGCAATGCAATCTTCTTTCTAGAGGTGTGTTATGATGCCTTTCAACTAGCTTCCATTGCATCTCTCCCACAGCTTTGTGAGCTACACAGATTAGATCTGAGAAGGAGCACTTCAGTGGGTGGGTGGAAATGAGTAACTTGCTATAAAGGATAAGCATAAACATGTTTTGCTAAACTAGCAGTGCAGTAGTAGTAGTAGCAGTAGTTCAAGCTGATGGTTTACGGCAACAATGTTATTGCAGTGTGAAGATAAAGGAAGCTGAAGCAATATGAAGGGCAGATATAATAGTCAATAAAAATAGAGTCACAAGTGGGGACCTGCAGCAAAATGCCCTTGTTCAACATACTCCATTCATTGTTCTTGCCTTTTGATTTTGTGTGCTCCTGTGTGGAGATAAACTTTCAAACCAAAGCACTGTTTCAAGACGAATCTGGAAGGCATAAGAGTTTCGGAATGACTCAGTTAAAAATGCCGCCGCCATTTTAGGAAGCTCTGTCGGAGGTCTTGAGTCTGGGAGGAGAAAGAGAGAAACAAAGCTGTTTATATATCATGGATCAAACTCCTCAGTGGGACTTAAGAACGACAACTTCGTAAAATTATGATGGAAAGAGCGATGTTATCTACGAAGGAGATGATATATGGAAACCATCTGGACTTCGATTGGAAGAACCGGAAATTCACACAGAATTATTATATTTATTATATTTGTGTTTATCGGCTTAAGGTGACTATCAGAGATCATAAAGAAAAAAGAGAAATTATATGAACAAGATATGATGTGGAAACAGCAAGATAAGACTGAATAGAATTATGAATTCTGTTTGGACTGATTGGGAGTGATTTGGACATTAACGCAGTAGCAAGAAGATGATTAGAATCCCCCTTTGGATCTTGAAGTATGGGTCCCCCCAACAAAATTCAAAATTTGGCTTTGTAATTCGGAATTTATGTGATGTGATTTAATTTGATGTGATTGGCCAGTTAATAAAAATTATTCAAAAAATAATAATAATGATTTTGTGTGCTCCACATGCTGGTAATGGCTGGTCAGCATTCTGTGGCCACTGTGATAGGCCTATCTTCACTGAGCTGGAGTTTTTTTTTGGGAGCAGTCTAGTCTTAGAGTCCCCCTTTTTTGTACTGCAACCCTCGGGAGCCCCCCCAGCTGTATTGTAATGTCCCTCTTGTGCATGGGTGTTGCTGTTTCGGCTGCACTCACCTCTGAACATTGGAACCAACGGGAGCAATAATGTCACAGAAGAGGAAAACGAGGGGGAACTTGAGAGCTAGACTGCAAGTTTGGAAAGCAGATCTGGACTCTGTTCGTTGTTTTGAGAATTGTTCACCCATCTGCAATGTAACTTGTTCAGCAGTAAAAGGATATGAACTTGTTTCTGGTCTATGCGGAAGACCCAAAGGGAGTAAAGGAGGAATCTCTCCACTGGTTTGACTGGCGATGGTAAAGGCTCCAAATGCATGCACATTGGGTAGAAGCCTCACTGAACTCTGGGATCACTTCTAAGCAAGGATGGGTGGATCTGTCAAACTTCAGTTTCTCATTCTCGCAGTCTTAAGTTCAGTTCTCTGCATCTTCACATCAGTTTGCGACTTTTAAAAAAGAAGTCCTCATAATTCAGCATTTTTCTGTAAATTTATCCCAATAGAAATATGTGTGCATGCTATTTTGCCTAATCTTCCTATATATTTAAAAATGTAAGTCTGTTGTCATGCTGCAGTTAACCTGGCCACCAATAGGTGGTCATGCCAACTTCAGTATGATGGCACAACAACAGGCAGGGAGGCAGGCAGGTGAGGGAACAGAATGGGAGGCAGGTGGCCCAGGTAAGCTGTTTAACAGAGTGCAGAAGGGGGGAGGCAAGTCAGAGAGGGGTTTGGCAACTTGCTCTCTGACGTGCCTCTCACCGCCTTTAAAAGAGAGTGACAGCTTGGGTGGACTGTAAGGGGATAAGTGAGATGTAAAGGGAGAAGGTGTTGGACAGGTGTGGAGGAAGAGGGGTTGTCAAAGGGGATGTCAAGTGGAACGAGCAGGGCCGTAACTGCTAGCGTAACCTTTTTTTCAAAGTGGCTTTCCCCAACATGATACATGTTTTACATTATTTTTTTACTTCTGCATTCATTTTATGGACACTTTGCCATAGTACATGCATTTTTGTATGCATATTGGCCAGAGATGACTTGGCACTGCAAGATTTGGAAAAGATGAGTTTCAAAGGATAGCTGTGTTTCAGTTTGTGAACATTTGCATTTTGCTTTTAAATGCAAACAAAGTGAATTTTTTCCTCCATTCCTGCTTCTGAGTAAACATGCAAAAGATTGCACTGCACATAGCAATTATGGGATTTGAGTGTGGCATGAAGACCACATTTGAGCTAAGAGTGCATTTGGGCTAGGTTGCAATATTTATATATTTCTCATGTGCAAATGCATACAGATTAAACCCAATCATCTAAAATTAACTCGATTTTTTGCACAAAAATTCTTCTAAGTTTGGATGCAGCAATGCTTCGAATACCAGTTGCTGGAAACCACAGGAGTGGGCTGGGGAAGCGCTCCTGTACTCGGGGTCCTCTTTGCAGGTTCCCCACAGACTAGACTGTGATGTTACCTTAAGCTGCGCGCTTCTCGTCCTGACACTAGATGCCGCCACAACGCAACAAACCGATCCCATTCGCCCCTACACAGACCTCCAGGAAAAGGCAAGTTAAGAGGAAGAAAAGGCTTTTTTGTCTGTATATATGTGTGGTTTTTGAGACCACGAATCTGACATCTTTTTTTTTTTGCAGACGCCTTTCCTTGGATGTAGCTGTTCGCGATCCCTCTGCTGCGGTCGCCCAGAGAGGGATGGAGGGAGGTGAGAAGGATCACACCCCTCCAGCTGTTTAATGGCCCTCCTAGGAGGAAATTGTCTGGTCTTTCGTGGAGCGGCAACTTCTTCCCTTCTCCAGCCTGACTTGTTGATTGTTTTGTGTGTGTCCTCGCTGCGCCCGGATCAGGATCGCGAGGCAAAGGCGAATGGGATCAATCCTTGCAATGCGCGGCCGGAGGAGAGAAGACTAAGCGGCTATTGCCCTTCGCTCTTGATGTTACGGCACCCAGGCTGGGGTTTAGCTGCGACCGGTGTAGCTCTGGGGGGCGGCCAAGAGCTCTCCTGGTGAACAGGTTCGAGCTCAGGCAAGGTGGGGGAAGGAGGGAGAGAGAGAGAGAGAGAGAGACGGGAGCATCATCTCTAAGCAGGCGCCCGCGGCCATCCTATGCGCTGGTTGATGCTGGCAGGCGCGCCGATCCGGACGCGAGAGATGCCTTGCCCCGGAGAAGGACGAGGGCTGGCCGGGGTCTACAAGCCCACCTGCGGGCGCAGTGGTGGCCAGCAAGCGGAAGAGACCCAATCCTGCCCGGAATGCTACACCAACCAGACCTTTCTGTTTGACGATGGCACCTCACGGAGGTAAGGAATAAGAGATTTATTTTTTATCACTTAGATGTAGCTGTATATAATGTCAAGCGTTGATGTCAAGCGTCTATAAATTATTACTTAATGAGCTGACGATATGCACATTTATTTATTTTTCAAAGCGTTAAGCGGCACTTCAGGCAAGTTTGCTACAGAGCCCCGGAGGATGCAGGTTGTTAGCTAAAACCAACGAGTTGCACCCCGCTGTTAGTCCTACTCAGAGCAGACCCACCGAAGTGAGCAGATGGCTAATAAAGGTCCACTAATTTCCGTAGGTCTGATTAGACCATAGTTGGGTTCCAACCTGCTATATTTATTTCGGTGACTAACAACAGAGGGGAGAGTCCTGCCCTAAAGTGGGAAACAAACGTTTTTGTTCTGGGGCCAGCACAACATCCCGCATAAAATAACTGTATCTCTCTGTGTGTTCAAATCACACACGCATCTCAATAGCCTTTCGAACTGCTTGATGGGATCAGTCAAAAGGTGCACTTGTCTGACATCCTGTTTCCAAAAGTCATCACCCTGGTACGTACTTCTCTGGGAAGAACACAAGTGGCACAGAAAAGGCAGGCAGCCTTCCCCCGTGTTGCATGTCCACAGCATCTGGTGGCCAAGCCAGAGGTCTACTACCTGTGAAACCAGGAGATGGGTCAGTATGTGATCTTGAGCACAAGGGGTAGACATGCCTCATAGTAGTCAGGTGTCCTTGCATTCACTGGCTCACTTGGGAGATCATGGGAAGCCACTTGCTCTCTGTTGCTCCCGGGGCAACTGGTATTACAAGGTAGACTGCTTCTCAACAAGAAGGCTCCATGAAAGGGAGTGGTAGGGCGTCTGCTTTGCATACAGAAGGTCCCAGGTTGAGTCCTTGGCCTCTCCAGTTAGGGTTGGGAAATTGCCCTGCTTGAGATCCCAAAAAGCCACTGCCAGTCAGTGCAGAAAAATATTTTGTTGTTTAGATGTTTAGTCATGTCCGACTCTTCGTGACCCTATGGACCAGAGCAAGCCAGGCACTCCTGTCTTCCACTGCCTCCCGCAGCTTGGTCAAACTAATGTTTGTAGCTTCAAGAACACTGTCCAACCATCTTGTCCTCTGTCGTCCCCTTCTCCTTGTGCCCTCAATCTTTCCCAACATCAGGGTCTTTTCCAGGGAGCCTTCTCTTCTCATGAGGTGGCCAAAGCCTCAGCTTCGGGATCTGTCCTTCCAGTGAGCACTCAGGGCTGATTTCCTTATGAATGGGTCGGTTTGATCTTCTTGCAGTCCATGGGACTCTCAAGAGTCTCCTCCAGCACCAGAATTCAAAAGCATCAATTCTTTGGCGATCAGCCTTCTTTATGGTCCAGCATTCACTTCCATACATCACTACTGGGAAAACCATAGCTTTTACTATACGGACCTTTGTTGGCAAGGTGATGTCTCTGCTTTTTAAGATGCTGTCTAGGTTTGTCATTGCTTTTCTCCCAAGAAGCAGGAGTCTTTTAATTTCGTGACTGCTGTCACCACCTGCAGTGATCCAGAAAAATACTAAGCAATGGCAAATATTGGCCTGACAGGCTAGAAGGCATCTCTCTGTGCTTTTATCTAAATCAGCTCTTTATTCAGAACAATGAGGACTGGAACCTTAGTTTGTTGCTAGGGGAACAGATGTAGGCTCCAGGTTCAATTGCCGGGATCTCCTGTTTGTTCCTAGGATCCATGGATCTTATACATGAAACTGTCTGGCTGTTAAATCAAGGAGGTTTGTGGCCACATTGCCTCTACTACAACCTTGCCAGGCAGACCAATCTTGTTTATTTCTGTTCCCCTGCCCTGCTTCCAGCTTTGCCACCCTTGCTTCTCAAAGAGACTCTGTGCCTTTATTAAGATGGCTGGTTTTTCTTTGGGGTGCCAGGGGTTTGAGAGAATACTCATGCCTCCCTCTTTTGTAATTTTATTTTTCATTTTCTCATTTATAAACTTATGATAGTACAAATTTACACATGCAATTTAAATTACCAGATATTAATATTGACCCCCTCCCCTCTTTCTGTGGTTGCTTATGTCATATCTTTTATCACTACATATCCAATTTAAATCCATTTGTTACTTATCCTTTATTTATTTAATTTGTTTCACTGCTCATTTTTAAAATTTAATACTGCTACTCTTTTAAGCTGTTTGGAATAGTTTTTCAAATAGTATCCCCCATTCTAAATAAAAAAGTCTATCTTCTTGATTTCTTATTCTTCGGGTAAGTTTCTGCATACTCCAACAGTTTTTGCTGCCAATCTTCCTTGGTTGGGACTACTTCTTCTTTCCATCTCTGGGCATATATAATTTGAGCGGCCGTTGTTGCATACATAAATACAGTCATACCTTGGGTTAAAGTCGCTTCAGGTTGAGCATTTTCAGGTTGCGCCACTCGTGCATGCGCAGGCGCTCAAAATGACATCACGCACATGCGCAGAAGCGGCGAATCGTGACGTGCAGATGTGGGTTGTGTTCTGCTCAGGATGCGAATGAGGCTCTGGAATGGATTCCGTTCGCATCCAGAGGTACCACTGTAGACCATAACACAAACCAGAAGTCTAACAAGTGTCTCTTGCCTGCATCTCCAAGCTGTGAAAAGACTCAGCTGATGACAACATTCCATAAGTCAAGTTAAAATTCCCAGAGAAGGTGAAAAGAAGCAATGTGCTTTGGGATGCATGATAGGCAGAAATCAAACAGGTGCAGCTTCTTGGACCCCCAGTGGCAAACTGCTTTGCCTGTTGAAGTTTAAGCTTCCACAGATGACGCATTGTCTCTTTCCCCTACCACAACTTTGGTAAAAGATACACTTGGAGAAATGCAAAAACCTTCTCCTATACATCATACTGTTCAGTGAAATTCTCCTACTGGTTCAGGTGCAATATATATACCACTGTAGTGTCTTTTTATATGCCTAATTTATGTTGGGATAGAGGATACGCAAGATATGAGACCCCGGAGAGCTGCTGCCAGTCAGTGTATCATTTACTTATCTATTTATTTATACTCCACATTTTCCACAGACCAGAGCTCAGGGTGGCTTACACAAATTAAAATGGCATAGATAGAATACAAAAAGCTAAACGCATTTATTTATTTACAGATAATCATGAAAAAGTAATTAATTTCTAATAAGGCTAAACCAAACATTAAAATACAGGTAACAAAAACAGCACAGTACTAATAGAAGCCCTTTCTTTAAACAAAACAAACCAGTCCATTCCCAAGGGCCTGCCAGATTAAAACAGCCTTGCCAGCCGAAGGCCGGCAAAGAGGAAACCAATCTAGCTTCTCTAGGAGATCTCAGAGTATGGGCAGATTTCTGCTCTTTCAAGGTAGTCGTGCTCTTTCAACATAGACAAGACTGAGCTGGGTGGACTCACAGCTTCCTGTGCTCAAAGCTGACATGCTATTCTTTGAGAGTTCAGTAAGGAAGAAAGCTGATGACTGGCTAAGGTTTGGGATTTAATCAGCGCATCTATTTAATCTGGAGATAATCAATAACTGAGTGCAGGGGTTTTTGTTTTGGTGTGTGTAGATATGAATGATTTCAGAACGGAAACTGGTATTCTGAACCAAGAGATAGAATGGAAAGAAAAGTGATATTGTTATAACATTGTTATTATTGTTATAATATGAGTGTAGGAACTGTATAGTTTGGGGAAAAGTTATGATTTCCTTTTAAAAAATGATGATCTAGAAAAACATAATTGCTAAGTATCATTGGAAGAATTCCAAGTGCAAATGCTGTTGGTCCAGAATGCAAATCACACTCAAAATGTGCCACAGGAAAGGAGCGAGCTGAGAAATTTTGCATTTGGAACATGCCTTCTGCTCTGCACTGGAGTGGACCTTTTTTTTTTAAAAAAAAGCAATAACCACTAGCTGCAATAGCAACAAGCTCAGCCAAACAGGTGCTGAACCAACCCCTCCCTGCTCCAGCACCAAAGCTGGCATCTGATTGGTCAAGCTCATTGTCACTCATGTTGCCTTGAAGAAGCTGATGGTGATGGACTGCTAGTGCACAGCTTCTTGTTGCCATTGTCTGGATTCCAATTTGGAACCCCCCCCCCCATCACCCTGCCCAGCAACAGAGTGATGGGACTTACGCCTCAAAGTCCTCACTGCAGCCAATAAGGCTCCACTCTGGGTGCCATATTTTTGAGAGCTTTGATGGATTGTCGTCCCATGCCTCTGGAGTAGGACCGATTTTTAATCACGGCCCCAATACCAATGGAATATTCTTCCTTGTTCAGTTCCTTTGTATCCCCTGCTCACAAAAAAGCTGAAAACGAAAGGTTCCAAAGTTAAAGGTAAAGGGACCCTTGACCATTAGGTCCAGTCATGGCTGACTCTGGGGTTGCGGCGCTCATCTCGCTTTATTGGCCGAGGGAGCCGGCGTACAGCTTCTGGGTCATGTGGCCAGCATGACTAAGCCGCTTCTGGCAAACCAGAGCAGCGCACGGAAATGCCGTTTACCTTCCCGCTGGAGCGCTACCTATTTATCTACTTGCACTTTGATGTGGAATGGCCAATACGTCAAGCAAGTGTTTCTCTAACATGGACTTACAACTCCAATCATCCCTAGCTATAGCAGGACCAGTAGTCAGGGATTATGGGAGCTGTAGTCCAACCACAGCTGGAGACCCAAGTTTGAGAAACACTGCTTTATAGTCTGCTTTGATCTTTTGATCCCAGTACGTTTCCGAGCACAATTCAAAGTGTTGGGGCTGACCTTTAAGGCCCTAAATGGCCTCAGTCCAGTATACCTGAAGGAGTGTCTCCACCCCCATTGTTCTGCCCGGACACTGAGGTCCAGTGCCGAGGGCCTTCTGGCGGTTCCTCGCTGCGAGAAGTGAGGTTACAGGGAACCAGGCAGACGGCCTTCTTGGTAGTGGTGCCCGCCCTTTGGAACGCCCTCCCACCAGATGTCAAGGCAATAAACAACTATTTTATTTTTAAAAGACAACTGAAGGCAGCCCAGTTTAGGGAAGTTTTTAATGTCTGATGCTGTATTGTTTTTAATATTCTGTTGGATGCCGCCCAGAGTGGCTGGGGATACCCAGCCAGATGGGCGTGGTATAAATAAATTTATTATTATTATTATTATTATTATTATTATTATTATTATTATTATTTTATTTTGTAACATCCAGAGCCATGGCCCACTCATCCTTTTGGCCAGGGGAGGATTCAGGTGGTAGGATCCACGAGGGCAGGGGATCCGGCTTCCAAGGAGTGTATCCCCAGCTGCTGCAATGGCACAACCTCTTTGGAGGCTGGGTCTGCCTCCTTCTTTGTCCTCATCCCACTGTCGCCTCTATATGGCCTAGGACCCTCGTACCTACGGGATCGCATCTCCTGCTATGCCCCACAGAGGACCTTAAGGTCTGCAAATAATAACACCCTGAAGATCCCTACAATGGCCTTGACCAGAGCCAGGGCCTTTTCAGCCATGGCCCCGTCCTGGGGGAACACTGTCTCACAAGAGGCCAGGGCCCTGTGGGATTTGACATCTTTCTGTGAGGCCTGCAAGACGGAGCTGTTCCGCCAGGTCTTTGGTTGGGTTCAGTCTGATTCTTTTCTTTAACAAGCATTAAAGAGGCCTCCTAGTCCACTCACAGGTCCTTTATAAGACCAGTGGTAACAGCTGGCCCTGAAGAATCTTAACCACCCTCAATTTTACCTGTGGACTGCCATCTGTCCAGATTTTAATTTGCTCTGAATTAATTTTAAGATGTATTTTAATTAATTGATTGCCTGTCTTTATGTTCTTTGTATACTGTGTTAGTTTTGCAGGGTATTATTATTATTATTATTATTATTATTATTACTACTACTACTACGGCCTCTGCAAATCAGAGATGCTGCTGGCCTCTCCCAATCCCTAAGAAGGAAATGACAGAAGCTGTCTTCTGTGGTCTCCTGGGGTCTGTGTCTGCCCAGTATGATTCAGTGTATGCCCCTTTCCACTTCATGAGTACCTTTGATTCCCACTTCAACTGTTAGGTAAGGTTGATTTGATTCTACCTATTGTTCCCAACATAGATCTTCACTCACTGCTTTTTTTCCAGTGTAGATCTTTATTCCTCCATTGTTCCTGGTGGGGGAGGTGCCATTTTGTGGTGAGCCTCATGTGACAAAATGTATTGGGCTGGCCCTGCCCTGAGCCCCAAATTATTTATGAAAAGGGATGCGGGTGGTGCTGTGGGTTAAACCACAAAGCCTAGGACTTGCCGATCAGAAGGTCAGCGGTTCGAATCCCCGCGACGGGGTGAGCTCCCATTGCTCGGTCCCTGCTCCTGCCAACCTTGCAGTTCAAGTGCAAGTAGATAAATAGGTACCACTCCGGCGGAAAAGCAAACGGCATTTCCGTGTGCTGCTCTGGTTCACCAGAAGCGGCTTAGTCATACTGGCCACATGACCTGGAAGCTGTACGCTGGCTCCCTCGGCCAATAAAGCGAGATGAGCACCGCAACCTCAGAGTCGTCCACGACTGGACCTAATGGTCAGGGGTCCCTTTACCTTTTATATTACGTTACATTATCAGGTCCTCTGTTACTTTGATGCTGTGGTGCCTAAATCAGGTTGCTGCCACCCTGTACAGTGTCTTCCCCACCCCAGTAGGATTTGGATTTGGAGCTTGCAGAATTATTCTGTATGAGTGGCAAAGATAATTTCCATCCCAGCTTCCCGTCGGCATTTGCTTATGTTATGTTTGTGCTGCAGGACAGAAGCACAAAATCAGCCTTCCTTCCCCCTGACTTTCCCTTATGGGAAATCTGTTTGCCTTAGGGAAAAGCCTCCTGGGACCTGTCAAATCCCCTCTCTTGACCATGTAAGGGAACTCCGGATGGCAAAGGAACAGGAATGAAGGCGGCACGCTCTTTCCAAAATAACCTGCTCTTAAAGAGGTTGTATGTTGGGTGGGGGGAGGGGGAGGAAGAGGAGGAGGAGGAAGGTGCAACTCGGATTTCAGAAGAGTCAATGCCTTCCATGTGCTTCTTCTGGAACTGAGGATTTTCTGGAGCAGTATCGAGTTTCAGAAGTACTTTGTGGACTGGAATCTGGCAGAAAAGGCAGCAGTTTTATCTCTGATTGCAGTGGAGGTAATTCAACTTTACACCTTTTTTGGGGAAGAGGCATTGGGGGGCCCGTATAGACTGTTTGTTCCCACAAAGATGGAACTGAAAGGTGCTATTTATAGCTTTCTATTTATAACTGGTGTGTAATACAAATACTGCATGGATGAGAGGTGGATCCACTTATCAACATGGACTGCTGCCTCAGAATTTGGGATCTGGCCTATATGGTTAAACGTACCAATATTAAAAGAACTAGGGGACAGTGGCGTAGCGTGGGGGGTGCAGGGGGGCCTGGCCGCACCGGGCGCAACATCTGGGGGTTAGGGTTAGGGGGCGCAAATCCACGGGTTAGGGGGCGCAAATTACTTGCCTTGCCCCGGGTGCTGACAGCCCATGCTACGCCACTGCTAGGGGAATTAAGAGAACAAAATGATTTATTTGTACAGAGCTGGAACTTGTTTATTCAGTATCAAAATGATGAGATGCAGAATACAGTTTGGTGGCATGCCATGTTAGGAAGAATCTGATAACAATGTATATTGGTGATTTTTTTTTTAAAAAGCAACCAAATAAAAACAGAACAATGCTGTTAAAAGCTTTATTTAAGAGAGGTGCTTGTGCCAGCCCCCCCCCAGCTTTTTCCAGAGGGCAAACAAGGCTGGGCATTGGGCTAGCCATGTAAAGTTTGGCATATATAGCAGTGCAGGAATAAGTAAGTAAATAGTATGGTAATATATCTGCTTTTCTTTGGACCACATCAGCAAGGCCAAGAGGGGGGTCTTGTCGCCTGGGCAGCCCAGGACCTCCAGACACACTGCCCAGGCTTGCACCCCGAGGAAGTAATTTCAGTGCTGCTAACATAGCAGCTTGACTTCATTCCTGGAGTCGCATTCCATGGTTTCTTGAGACAGATGCATGCCAACCTGGCTGAATGAATGAATGAATGAATGAGTAAATAAACTTAAGGGTTATTACTCTTGGCAAACAAACCATTCTGAGCACAAACTTACGTGTGGCCATCATGGAGTCATGAGACGAGCAAAAGAAAGGTCTGACACTAATACTGAAGAAGAAGCAGGAAGGAAACCAAGCCGGAAAAGCAAACAGTCTACAGGTAGTTACTGGGGAAAAAGGCATCAGTGAGGGAAGAGTGGTGCACATAATTTAAAAATAATAATACAAAGAATAATAACCATTTAAAAAAATAATCAGAGAAACAACAAAAAACCCTCCTTGAAATGCCTGCAGGTATAAGAAACTCTTAGTCAGGGGTCAGCAAAGTTTCTGTGACTTGGGCTGGTTCACGGTCCTGCAGACGCTGTGGTGAGCTGGAGTGGGCACACACGCAAACACTCTTTCCGGAGCTCTTTCTGGCGCTGAAGAGGCGTGCGCAGCTTCCCATTGGCTGCAGGCACACGGGAGCCAACTGAGCAAGTGGCGGGGGTCCTCAAGCGGGCAGCGGGGGTCCATGGGCCAGTTAAATGACCTCCATGGGCCGCTTAGTCATGTGCCTGAAGTTCAGCAAGGGTTCCCATCTAAACTGAGTCACAGAGGCATATTTAGGGATTGGCGAAACTGGCCCTGGACAGGAGTGCAGGCCCAGCTGCCCCCCCCAAAAAAACCACCCACCAGACTATGTAGCATATGGTGGATATGTTTGGAGAGCCATTGTGGTGTAATGGTTAAGAGCGGTAGTCTCGTAATCTGGGGAACCGGGTTCGCGTCTCCGCTCCTCCACATCCAGCTGCTGGGTGAACTTGGGCAAGTCACACTTCTCTGAAGTCTCTCAGCCCCACTCACCTCACAGAGTGTTTGTTGTGGGGGAGGAAGGGAAAGGAGAATGTTAGCCACTTTGAGACTCCTTAGGGTAGTGATAAAGCGGGATATCAAATCCAAATTCTTCTTCTTCTTGTGGTGATACACGACCACTCTCCCAGAAAGATCAAATGTGAGAGAAACTTCCCATCCTTCTTGCACCGTGCCACAAAAGTGTGCATTTTTTTCCACCTTTCCTCTTTTGCCTCAGCCTCACTCCAGACATTTTGAGTACTTGGGCCATGTAAATGTGGTCATTTTTAATGTGGCTACTGTGGTAAAGTGATTTTATTTTACTTTACTGCGGGGTGCCAACACAATTGTGCCAATACAGCTCCTTGCCAAGGGCTCAAGGTATCTGAGGTATGCCTCTGCTAAATCAGGAGGGAGTTTGAGAAGCTTGAGCCACAAAGCTGAATGCATGACTTCAAGTAGTTGCAATCCATGTATCTACGCCATGGGGGGTGGGGGGGCAAATAACAAAAACTCCCTCAGATATTTCAGTTATGGGGCAGGAATGAATGAATTTATTATTTTGGTCACAGACCAGTTCCAGCTCACATACAGAATCAGGGAAGTCATGAAACACAATAGGGATGCATTTAAATTGGCAGTGTGGGGGCAGGAATATAAAGGACTTGGTGGTCCTTAACTCTCCTGGAGTCAAGTTGTTAAGGGCTTTGTAAATTAATACAAGAACTTTGAACCTGGCCCAGTAACATGTGGGTAGCCATCACAAGCTTTTGAGCACTGGATTTATGTGCTGGGCAGGAATAATATTTCCTGATCAACAATCTGTAGCATTTTAAACCATCTGGAGCTTCCAAACCAGGTGGAAGTGTAGCCACATACAGTGTGTACTGTATTGCAGTAATCAAGTCTTGAGGTTACCAGTGCATGAATCACCACAGCCAGGCTGTGCCTGTTAAGAGAGGATAGAAAAGGCTGGAATTGGGTAAGTTTGACATTTTGTTACACTCCCCACCAAAGACCCCAATCTTCCTTCCTTCCTTCCTTCCTGAGCAGTTGGGATTGACCTTTGTCTGCTCTGTGTCAACACCTTGAAAGCTGACCAGGTAACTGCCATGATTTCACAAGCTAAGATCTACAAATGCTTAACCCAAATCCCCAGCTGGAGTGTCTTCAGGTGGAGTTAGCAGACTCCAGAAACTCCACAGCGGAAAGCAAATCTGCAGAGCCCGTTTGCCAGGAGAGACCTCTGAGTCCAGACTCAGCTTGGGATCACCAGCAGCATGTAAGAAAAGCTTTCTGCCTGTATTAGTTAGTGGCTAGGGCAAGTCTAGGAGTTCAAATTGAACATTTCTGCACTCTGAAATGGACTGCAATGCCACATTCAGCATATTACGTTCTGAATCATTCTGTTTGTTTGGGTGAAGTGCGGCAGGTGTGATTTGATTAAAATCAGCTTCTGCCAACCTTGTGACCTCCTGGGGCCTTGAACTATAACTCCCATCAGCTCCAGTCAGCACAATATAATAATTCTTCCAGTTTGACCTCTCCTTAATTGCAAATAGTTTATTTTTAAACTGAATTTGTTGCTCTAGGACAACTGAGCCCCTTTAACCCACTTCAGTGGCGGAAAGCGAAATTTCTGCCTCGTGCCTTCCCACAAAATATTGGCAGCATGGAGGCAAAGTAACTTTCTATGAATGAGAACATTAAAACACAATTAGTTTTATCTACTGCTAGTCATACTCATACTAGACCTATTGAAAATAATGAACATTATTATTAAAGTTTTCAGTTTACCAGTTTTGTGAAAACACACTACACATTGTGTGTTCGCATTGATTAGAAGTAGGCTTGTGTTAGGGAAACAGCCTTCTCTGGTGCTGATTTAAATATGAAACCTTTGTATTATATATACTGATTCAGGATACTTGATGTAATTAAGAAATTGCTTATTACTTAATTATTATTATTTAGTTAAATCAAAGTTAAGTGTTAAAGAGCATAAATAAGGAATTGATAGCCGCTGTATTAAAGTTTTGCTCAGGTTTAATGAACTTTCAGGTCAATGCCAGTTTCTTGCAACAGGAAAACAGATGCGAACAGTGACTGAAGAGGATTCTCTGTGATTTAGAACCCCAGATCATCCTGTGGTTAAGTAAAGTAGGAGGAAAAAGGAGGAAAAAATGACAACAGTTATTGTCATTTTCCATAGGGAGACATAATTTTAACCAATGGACTTGCCAGCTCTAGCACAGAAATCAATAATTATAAAAGAAAGCTTTAATAGGAGGTAAGAAGAGAACTCAACCTTTCTTTGCTCCCACTCCTTGAGCAATTGAGGCAAATCCTTGATGGTTGCTGTTATTCAGACATGTCCATTGATGGAGATCACTGCTTTTCTACCTGGCCACTGAGTTTGTAAGTCTGCATGTTTTGCTGTGAAAGGGTGTGATTGCTTTGTTTATTTTCTGCTGTGGAATAAAATATCCTTACTGGTGTGCGTCAGTGTTGATCTGGTTGAGACATTTGCTGAAGCCCCAAAGCCCACATATTGGGAGAGATTTCCAGGGATTTTCAGCAACCTTTTAGCCCTAGCAATGTGATCCATTAGATCCATTTCAGTGGACTTGCTTTGAATAGAACTTGGTACAACCTGATGATAAGCTGTGAGAATGGATAGTATAAAAATTCCCAGGGCAATATTTTAACTTCAACAACTTTAAACTTTAGTAAGGACAGTAAGAATAGCTTTAAAATGCCAATCTGTTGCTGGACAAAGCTCAAGGTGTTGGTACTAATATATAGGGTCCAATATGTTTCTTGAGAGACTGCATTATCCCTTATATACCCAGTAGTTCACTATGGCCTGTAGGAGATTTTCTCCTGCTAGTTCCAAAGATCTGAGAAGCAGTGGTGAAGGAAGCGAGGTGTGTGGGGTGCAGCTCACCCCGGGTGTCATCACTGAGGGGTGTGTGTGTGGCAAAATGAGTTTAAAATAAAAAATTGGGCTCACGAAACTTTTTAGGAGTGCCATGGTGGCTTAGGTGCCTGCAGGTTCCACGCTGCCTGAAACGGCAGCATGGGACTTGTGTCTGCCTACTGTCTCTCCCTCAGCTGCCCTACAGCTGAGAGGGAGGCAGCGGAGAGGCTTGCCCCGCCCCCATGGACAGATTGCCCTGCCCCCAGCTGCAGGACACACCCCCACACCAGGCACCCAAGCAGCTAGCTATGCTGCTGCTGAGAAGCCTACTATGTTAAGGTTACCAGAAAATTATTTTTAAAAGTTTGTTGTTTTTTAAAAAGAAGAAGTAATATCTTCTCTTCTGTGGTCTCCTCTGTCACATGGCCTTCCTCTAGGCCCTAGCCTCCTCTCTTGGAGCGCTAGCAGCCATGGAGTAGGCTCTGCCACATGTTCTTGCCCTACCTTTCCTCCTTAGTGGCAGTGGCGGTAGCAGCGGGTCAAGGTCAGGGCTCCCCTCTTTTCTCCTCCTCCTCTTTCTCTCTCTTCCTTTTCCTTCTCCTATCCTCCTTCTCCCTGCGTCGGCTCTGGGGTTTTCTAGGGTTGACGTGACGGGCGTCCCTGGTTCTCCCTTGGCAGCGGCAGTCTCAGTAGCCCAGATCAAGCCTGGTAGTGCAATTGGCTCTGGCTGGCTTCAGGAGCTGCTCGCTGCCGTGGCGCCCGCCATTTTGCCTCTCCGGAAGTCCCCATATGATGTGTCTTGTGCCGTTGAACCAATCACGCAACCTTCATTCCCTACTAATAAATCTACCACACTTAAAAAATCCAGGGACATTAAATGAAATCTGGGGACATTCCAGGGACAGATTTTTTTCTGGGGAGAGATTTGTGAATCCGGGGACTGTCACCACAAAATGGGGACGTCTTGTTAACCATATGCTATGTGGAACAGCATTCCTGTTGAGCTATGACAGGCACCCACTCTCAGCATTGCCCAACAACAATGGAAGACGTTTTTGTTCCATTACGCTTTCTCAGTTGGATAATGAGTCTTTGCCATGAGTGTCTATTTTGTATGATGTAAGTTTTGTTTTAAAAATATCTGTTCGTTTTTTGGGCTATATCAGGGTTTTTTTGTTTGTTTTTGCTGCTTTTATTGTTGCTTTGAGACAACTGTATAGAAAGAGAATAATAAATCAATGGTGATGATAGTAATACTGCCTGAGAACATAAAAAGGGTCTTTACCTGTCAACAGAAAGACTACAGAGTAGGGCCCAAGTGAATCCCTATAGGAAGAGCATTCCTTAATTGGGATGCCAACACCAAAAAGACCCCCTCTCTAGTAGCTGCTAGCCATACCTCCCTTGGCAGGAGGCGCCTGGATAAAGGTCACCAAAGAGGATTGCAAGGTCTGGGAAGGGATGTGTGGGTAGAGGCAGCCTTTTCCAGAACCCTGCTACCAGGGCCTTACAAAGACTGGATTGACTCTAAAAAGTAGAGAGCGAGGAGAAGGAATCCTTTACTTTTTAAAAAAACGATAAGCATGTGAGCTGTTTGCACTCTCTCTCGCCCCTCCAATTGCAAGAGCCCTAAGAAACTGTGCCAGAGGTTTCTGCCCAATCCCAGCTCATTTGCCATTCAGCAAATCTTTCACAAGTTTTTCCCCTACCAGGAAGCAGGCCCTGGTTGTGAGCAAAGGCTGGATGACTCGTGGAAGGCTCTCACTGTCCAATTAGCAAGATAAGCGAATCCCTGGCAGGGGGTGGTGCCGCGGACCCCCTGGGTGTGATCCACGGACCCCTAGGGGTCCCCTAATTGGGAACCACTGCTCTAGAGGGAACAAAGTTATTGTGCTGTCATTGGGCAAAGTGTACGTAATGCCACCATCTGCATAGCACTCCTGTGGGTGCCCTCGGGGAGAAGGGGGGTCCCACTTCAAGGAGGTTTTTTAATTAATTAATTAATTAAATTTCTATTCTGCCCTTCATCCAGAGATCACAGGGCAGTTTACAATGTAAAACACAAAAATATATAGCACAACAACAAAGACAACAGTATTATTATGATGTATTATAAGCCTCTTCACAAAAACCCTCACCAACCAGAATAAGGTTGCATGTGCAGCACTGTCCAAAGGAGCCAATGTCCAGAATGAAAACATGATCTAGAGGCAAGGTGAGGCACCACCATCAGGTGCTCAAGCAACATGCACCAATGCTAGGCAAGATCGTCTGACCAAGAAGCCAGGGACTTTGGTTATTTCCACCTGTTGTAAGACTCCCAAAGGATGCCTTACATACTTTAGGTTCCCAAGACAACACCCAAACCACCACTGTTGGTAGTGAAGCCGTTTTATGAACTGCTTGCTCATGAGGAGGCCCCTTGCTCATGAGCTGTGCAGTGACTTCATAGATGCGAGCTATGTTGCCTTTCTTTGACCCGAACCTTTCTCAAGGACTGGGAGCCCCTTCAGGGGGTCACCAACAATGGTTACAGGGGACCTACCTGCTCCTCCAAGTCTTCCACTTGTGGGTTGTCCGGGGTTCCTATGAGAACCGTTTCTGGTACCAGGCCTGGGCTCAGCATGAAAGCTATTAAGCATCCATCTGTGCAGCCTGTCTAACTGATGACTGAAGCTAATTCTTTTAAATTCTATTAGGGCTGATAACTGCTCAGGCCAGGCATCTCCTGCTGATATTAATAAAGCTGACTCCATTAAAAAAATAAATTATGCCAGGGGTTGAGTTTTGCTTCTGAGCAAGTCCTGCTTTTCCCAAGATATTTTCCGTACTCTACGGAATTCCAAGCGTGTGCCATTTCTCATGAGAGAGATTGGCTGACTTGAAGATTGACTCTGAGCTATGTGCAAAGTGACCTAGTTGTGGAATCAGAAATACTGGGTTGGGTGGGAAAGAGGGAATGAAACCCATCTGGAGTAATGGATCTGGCAGCCAAAGTTCATTAGAGTTCAGCTTCCCTATATCCAAACTGCACAGTCAGAAAATTGTGCTCCCGTCTCCTATAACTCAGGAGGTTGGCAAGCTTGATGGGGCTCAACTTCTAAACAGAGCTGTGAGCCAAAACCTGACCTTTTCCAAGTTGCCAGCTTTTCTGCTTTGGAATCCTCATATTGAATATCCTTTCCATGTTTTCTGGGTGGGATTCATTTCATGAATGAAGCCCATCAGTGGAAGTGGCAAAATGGGGCTTTCCTTTCCCCCCATGTTGAGAGATTCCCCCCAGCAATGTGTAAGGGAAGGGGTGTGTGTGATCACACAGGGTCCCCGGATGTTTCACGGTCTATTGATCCCTGTGCCACCACTTTATTTCTCGCTGCCACCACCCAGGCCCTACCTGGTACAATACTGAGTCCAGTCAGGGTTAAACTGGAAAATAAACTTCTGTTTATTTATTGCAGTTTAACAAGTGTGTGGTTTCATAAACGGTATCGGCTCATTACAATCAAGGGATGCCTATCCAGACCTATAACTTCCGCTACCTGCTCTCACTCACTACACCACCTCTCAGTTATTTACTTGTCTTCCTAGCTCCTAACTGTTCCTAACTCAGCTTATTTCTCTACACTAACTCAGCCTACCCACAGACTCTATCCCAATTCACTCCCACTCCAACCAACCACCCAACTCCCAACAAACTCCTCCTTCACCCCTCCCAGAGCTGGTTTTATAGTCCCTCTGACTCCACCCCCCTGGGTTCTGATTGGGTAACCTGTTTAACTATTTCACCTCCAGCACTCTCATATGTTAACATCACAGGGGGTTGTTCCTTCTGGCAAGCCTATGAAGGGTTTTCTGCCTCTGGCCTTCTCTTTCCCTTGAGCCTGTTGTTTCTCCCACCTCCCAGCTTCCCTCCTACTCTGACCTGTCTTCAGACTCACAACACTACATTCCTGGCTATGAGCTTTCCTCCCCAGCTGCTTCCCTGGGGGGCTCTTCGGCCAGAGGCTCCAACCATTCCTCTTCACCCAGCCAGTCCCTGACATTGTGTGGCTGGATTATAGCCTACTATATTGGAGCTGCATCTATTGCTCTGATTGCTTTTGCCCCAGGCCCCACCCTGCCCTCGGCATGTGGCCCCTGGAAGATTTCATGCAAGGGAATGTGGCCCCCTGACTGCAGAAGGTTCTTCATCCCTGTCTCGTTAGAAAGATTACCAGGAATGGGCATTTGTGGGCTCCCTGCAGGCAAGTGCTCCTCCAAAGGAGACTGAAATATTTAAAGGATGGTGGTAATTGTGGCTTGGGATGAAAAGCCAAATCACTCATGGCAGCCGTTAAGTAAGATTTCCATCAAGCAGTCCATCATTACAGGAATGCTTCTGAGAGCAAAAGCTGGCTGAGAAATATTAAGCAGAGAAAATGCATAGCTCAGTCAGTAGAGAACGAGTCTCTTAATCTCATTGTCATGGGTTCAAACCCCAGACTGGGCAAAAGTTTCCTTTATTGGACTAGGTGGCCCTGGTGGTCCTTCCAACTCTACAATTCTATGATATGGAATAATATTGCACAGAGGCTTAATGTGAGCCTGGATTTCACTCCAGAGCCTTCTGTTCAGCTCCTGGTACCTTTTCCTGAATACTGCTTTTATTACTCCTGTTGGAAGTGTAACAATGGAGATCATTCGATGAGGTGCCCTAAGGGTTATCAGTAAGTCAGTTAAGATGAAACAAAAAAAAAATTCCTTCCAGTGGCACCTTAAAGACCAACTAAGTTAGTTCTTGGTATGAGCTTTCGTGTGCATGCACACTTCTTCAGATACCTGAAGAAGTATCTGAAGAAGTGTGCATGCACACGAAAGCTCATACCAAGAACTAACTTAGTTGGTCTTTAAGGTGCCACTGGAAGGAATTTTTTGTTTTGTTTTGACTATGGCAGACCAACACGGCTACCTATCTGTAACTCAGTTAAGATGGGTGGTCTGGAGGTATTATTTAGCAACTAAGCAGAGTGATTTATCCAGACATGAGATCAAGCTGGGAGGCAATCAGGATGGGAAGGAATTCAAAACAATCTGCATTTTAGAGTTCTTTCTCACAGAGAGTGAATGAAAGCAAACTCCTTGCACCTGCTCCTTCTCTGGCCAGTGGAGGAGCCCAAGCTGATTTCCCTCTTGCTCCATAAGAGCCTTCATTGGAGTCTGGTGGAACAGCCTCTCAGTAGCCCTCAGTTCTGCTGGCTGGTGGAGGAGGTCAGTTCTGCAGTCTAAAAGCAACTTGGGACAAAGGGAGGGGGTGATCATATTGACTTACTGTCAGGGTTTCTGGGAGAGAGGAGGAGATGACAGAGGAGACGGAGAGCGAGTGGCAGGAGGGGCAGAAGGATGAGGAAGAAGATGACGGAATTCTAAGGGAATCCACGAGTCTGAGCAGCGAGTCAGAGGATTCTCAAAAGGGGGTTACCTTAATCAAGCAAAAGGGAGGAGAAGGGAGAAGCGGAGAGGAGCCCAGTGGAAGACAGACGCAGCAAGAGGCGTCTCAGCTGGAACGGAGTAAAGGGGGTGGAGTCGTCAGCCTCTCGGAGGGAGCAGGATTAGGAGAGAACAGAGAAAGGGGGTTGGAGCAAGGTGTTCAGCCGGAAAGGGTGGAGAGCAGAACAAAGGGTGGTGTAGCGGTCGAAAGAAAGGTCAGGAGCAACGTACGCGCGCCAAGTTCAAACGTAGAGGCGCGCGGAAGTGGAGAGAGCTCAGGGGAGGAGCCCGGCCCCAAAGCCAGAAGGAGGGGGGAAGAGGCGGCAGAGGATTCAGCCTCAGGCGAGTCACGGAGAGAGGGAACCCAGGGGGGCAGGAAGACCCTGCGGAAAAGAAAGGAGAGGAAGAGGTGGTCTAGAGCCAGGCTATTAAGTTGGTGTGGAAGAGGGGAGGAGTCAGAGGGGACTTCAGCGGTCTAACGTGACAGACGTACGGCCACAATGCTGAACTGTATGAGAAGCAGAAATCTTCAATAAACTTTTCCTGTAAATAAACCCCAACGGAGTGAGGTCTCTTGTGAGCTGGGACCCATCCTGGGTGGCCGTGACAGTAAGTCCCCTCTCCGAAAGCAAAAAAAATTTTTTTTGCGAAGCTCACGAACGGGAGCAGCCATGAGCGCTGAGGAGCAGCTGGTTGCACTGCGGGATCAGGTTACCGCTCTCACATCGGCAGTCATTGCTTCGCAGAAGAAGAATGACGACTTGGAGAAGACGTGCCAGGATTTGCAGGCAAGGTGGGAACACGCGGACAGGGCGGGGGCCCCAGGATCCAGAGCGGAGGGCATTGCGCTTGGACGGCGGGGGGGTGCCCTGGTTCCGCATTTTAATGGCAACTTGCAAGACTATCCCAATTTCAGAGCGGACGTCGTGTATGCACTGCATTTACTCCGTCACGATTTTAAAGATGAGGAGGAGAAAGTGGGGTTCATTGTTTCGCACCTGCATGGGGAGGCCAGGGCTTGGCTACGCAATCTGTGGCGCGAAGATGGACCGGCCCGTCGCAATTCAACTGCGTTCATCAAAGCGATGGATTCTTGTTTTCAATCCTCTGTGGATGTGGACATTGCGCGCCGTCAAATGCACGGGCTGAGGCAGGGGAAAGCGACTGTGCGCCAATACCACTCTAAATTTTTTGCATTGCTCACCGCCTTAGATTGGCCAAAGGACAGTAAACCGGTCAGAGATCTTTTTTGGGAGGGATTGAGCCCCCCCATCAAGGATGAGATCGCTAGGGGGGACAGACCCCAGACCCTAGAAGACGTGGTGCAACGGGCTTTAGCTATTGGAATTCGACATGAGGGACGTCCGTGGCACGAGGAGGACGGGCCCCAAGCGCGTGCGCAAGCGAGGACTCTCCCTTTTGTGCACAGGGATTTCAGCCGTGCGCACCCCTCGCCAATGGGGAAGGACAGCGAGGAGCCAATGGAGATTGGTGGTGCTAGGGCTCAGAAGCCATCCCAGAGCCCTGTCCCTGGTGCAGCCAAAGCGAAGCCTCCTAGAGGAACCAGGAAGTGTTACATCTGTGACAGTGCGCACCATATGGCGAAAGAGTGCCCCCAGAGGCTCCAGAAGCACACTGCGGCACTGGCAACTGTGACAGCAGAGGTGCAACCAGGGGAGCGACTTCAGGGAAACGACAGTGCCTGGCTGGAAGCAGAGCTCCTGGGGCTCAGCCAGGCGGATCTGTAGACAAGCCCCCAGCATCGCCGCAGAGCGTGGACCCTTTGCCTCCCAAACCGGCAGTTCTGCTCACAGCAACACTCCAGCTGCCTGATGGGAGACTCCTCGAGGTTCCAATAACGATCGATTCGGGAAGCAACGCCGACTTCGTGGGACTGCAGTTCGTTAAGCAGCACAACATGGCGCTCCTGCCTGCAACGACGCCTCTGAACGTGGTCACGGTAGACGGCAGGAAGTTGCTGGGGGGGCAAGTGGTGCAGCAAACCCCTCCCATGCTGATGCAGATTGGCAACCATCGAGAACTTATTAGTTTCAATGTCACCCACTTATCGGACACGCCCATCGTGTTAGGCATGAGTTGGCTGGAGAGGCACAGTCCCGCGGTTGCGTGGTATCAGCGGCAGATCACCTTTTGTTCATCGTATTGTGCTCAGCATTGCTTTCAGACCGATCAGGGAGGAGAAGCCGAGCAGCAGTTGCATCTGGGTATGGTGCAAACAGTGCCTCACAAGTACCAGGACTTCTTGGAGGTTTTCTGTGAGAAGGAAGCTGACAAGTTGCCGCCTCACAGACCTTACGACTGCGCGATTGATTTAGTGCCAGGGGCGCAACTGCCTGCTGCCAAGCTGTACTCCATGTCGGAGGACGAAATGCAAGAGCTTCGGGAGTTCATAGACCATAACCTCAAGCGCGGTTTCATCCCAGGACCTTCCCGAGATTTGCGGCACCAGGAGGGGGGGGGCCTCAAGATGCCGACCAGTTTGCAGCGGAGTTGCAAGAGGTGCACGAGGAGCTGCGGAGACATTTGGAGCTGGCAAAACAGGCGTATAAGGTGCAGGCCGATAAGCACAGGAGGGCGGGAGAGGACATCCAGGTTGGGGACTGGGTGTGGTTAGCAGCCCACGCGATGCCGGCCAGGTCATTGGCCAAGAAGAAGTTAGGACACAGGCAGCTAGGGCCATATCAAGTTGAGGCTAAGATCAATCCGGTGGCTTTTCGTCTAGCCCTTCCGGAGGGTTCCAGGGTGCACCCGGTCTTTCATAGGTCGGTGCTCACTCCCTACAAAACCCCACACAGGTTTCAAGAGTCAGGAGCACCCCCAGAGCCACGTAGGAGGGCGCCTGAGAGGGGGGAATCGCCAAGACCAGAACCTCTTAACGAGGTCACAGAGATACTGGACTCGAGATGGGGGGAGGAGGGAGTTGAATATTTTCTCGCCAGGGAAGGCACTCCGGCCTCTGCCAATAGCTGGGTGCCGGGTTACGCGTTGGACGAACCCCTGTTGAAGGAGGAGTTCCATGCACTTTTTCCGCACAAGCCCATGCCCGAGGAGTATTTTGATGATTGGCTTTTCACGCCCACTTTGTCGGACAGCACGTTCGAGGGTTTCTCCTCGCCCGAGGGCCATACGCCCGAAACAAGCCCGACCAGGGATCCGAGACTGGGGGGGGAGGAGACAGGCCCTTGTTGGTGGGTGGATCAGCCAAGGGAGGCATGGAGTCAGAGATGGATGGTAGGTCCTTGGCAGGCAGCGCCAGGAGAAACAGTGATGGAGGAAGAGACTGTGATGTTTTTGGGTGGGGAACCCGAGTTCGAACACACATATACGGAGCTGCCAGAGGAGAACGTTGAAGTGGACAACCTGTATCCTGAACCGACCCCGGAAGAACCACGTTTTCCTCAACCTGCACCCGGCGAGCGGGAGGGGGGAAGGGGGGGCTTCGAGGGGGGGATGGATGTCAGGGTTTCTGGGAGAGAGGAGGAGATGACAGAGGAGACGGAGAGCGAGTGGGAGGAGGGGCAGAAGGATGAGGAAGAAGATGACGGAATTCTAAGGGAATCCACGAGTCTGAGCAGCGAGTCAGAGGATTCTCAAAAGGGGGTTACCTTAATCAAGCAAAAGGGAGGAGAAGGGAGAAGCGGAGAGGAGCCCAGTGGAAGACAGACGCAGCAAGAGGCGTCTCAGCTGGAACGGAGTAAAGGGGGTGGAGTCGTCAGCCTCTCGGAGGGAGCAGGATTAGGAGAGAACAGAGAAAGGGGGTTGGAGCAAGGTGTTCAGCCGGAAAGGGTGGAGAGCAGAACAAAGGGTGGTGTAGCGGTCGAAAGAAAGGTCAGGAGCAACGTACGCGCGCCAAGTTCAAACGTAGAGGCGCGCGGAAGTGGAGAGAGCTCAGGGGAGGAGCCCGGCCCCAAAGCCAGAAGGAGGGGGGAAGAGGCGGCAGAGGATTCAGCCTCAGGCGAGTCACGGAGAGAGGGAACCCAGGGGGGCAGGAAGACCCTGCGGAAAAGAAAGGAGAGGAAGAGGTGGTCTAGAGCCAGGCTATTAAGTTGGTGTGGAAGAGGGGAGGAGTCAGAGGGGACTTCAGCGGTCTAACGTGACAGACGTACGGCCACAATGCTGAACTGTATGAGAAGCAGAAATCTTCAATAAACTTTTCCTGTAAATAAACCCCAACGGAGTGAGGTCTCTTGTGAGCTGGGACCCATCCTGGGTGGCCGTGACACTTACCTTGCAGAGTAGTTGCAAGGCAGGGGTCAGGAACATCAGGTCCAAGGGCCAAGCACAGCCTTCTAGGCCTTTCACTCTTACCCTCTGGACACACATCCCTCGCAAGCCCTGCTTTGCACCCTCCTCAGGTGTTTTTGCCTGTCTGGAATGTGCCCTTGAGCTCTGGTGGTGCCTCCTGCTTGCCTGGAGGAACGTGTGTGAGAGTGAATAGAAACTAGCCTACTAGCATAAACAAGTAATATTCACACCCATTGCTCCACCCACTTTTGCCCCTGGCCACACCCACCTCTGACCTGTGGCCCCACAAGGCTACTCTTTAGAGAATGCTGCCCTTTGGGTGCAAAAATACCATCTGCCCTGGTTCCAGGTAGTTTGTACACTTAGATAACAACAGGGCTTTGCACCCCTGAAAGCTCTTCATTCTGGAATTCCTGCATTTCCAAGCAGGAGGTTGTCCTAAGAAGATCTGCTGTGATTAGAGCTATCACAGTACATGTGAAATGCAGTGATGGCTAAGTCCTGAGCATGCAGAGGTGATTATAACAAGAATCGTGTGGGGAAGGAAGGAGGATGAGCCACTTCTCCCTCTCTCTCTCTCTCTCTTTGCGTTGTCACTCAGCCAGCTCACACGACTGTATGAGGGATTGGAGTGACTTGTGGAGATGGATATGGCATGCGTTCCTCCTCTGTGCATGTGAGCTGCTTAGCCTCTTTCCCTGCTGTTTCCTCATTGTGCGTGTGCCTGGAGGACTGTTGTCATCCTTCAGCACAGAAGCGGAGATCGCCGAGAGCCGTGGGTGGGGGAAACTGGCAAAGTGGCAGCAGCCTCTGGACCTGCCGAGATGAAACAAGAGAGTGTGATGATTTCCCATCAGTTTCTGGGTGCAGAACAAAGTGGGGGCAGATGAGCCTTCATGTAAGGAAGTGGATTTTTGGAACGGGCTGTAGCCATCCCACCTGTCGGCGTGGGAGAGGCTTCCTGGCTGTGGGGTCTTCCTCCGCTGTGCTTGATTTGAAAAAGTGTATTTGCTGAGCAGCTGATTCCCAAGGCTCAGCACCCAGCATGCTTGCACCCAATATGATGTTGAGTCATCGTTCCAGGAGGGATGATCTTGCTCAGGAACTGATGAGGTCAGTGTCTGCCAGAAGAGGAGACATGCTGGCTGGCTCCAGGTACTGGTGTGGATATAGCTGGAAGTGTGACTCTTTCATCCTTTTTTGGGAAAAGGTGAATGTAGCAATTTTAAAAGGAGCCCAGTGCAGTTTTTTCCTCTGTTGCAAGTGATGTCAGCATGGAGGACACCTTATCACATGGTATTTCCCCAAACCTAGGAGTATCACCTCCAAGGCCTCTGAATGAATCACTGGCCTGGCCTTGTGCCTCCTCCTGGTCAGCCTCTACCAAGGAGTGGTTATTCTGGCCCTTCTTGTGGCATCAGTGGTGATTGGAGCTTTTCGTAAGTGATGCAGCGGAAATGCCCACCCTCAAAGGGGACTGCCTGTTTTGTCTCTGCATGAGTTCCCCACTGGGCTCAGGTTCCCAGCAGAAGATTGGCTCTCAGAGCACCTGCCGGTTCTATGTCTGTGTGACCTGCCGGTTTGAGTTTGCCTCAGATTAGTGATTTATGCAGAAAGGAAGTTCAGTTAGTAGTGCTAAAGTCAACAGCAGGACTTGGGGGCAGATGTCCAGAGCCCTACTCTGTATAATGAGCAGGAGGGCATACCACGTGTTAAAGGAAGTGAAGTAATATGCACAATATATAGGTGAAACTCGAAAAATTAGAATATCGTGGAAAAGTTCATTGATTTCAGTAATTCAACTTGAAAGGTGAAACTAATATATTAGATCGACTCATGATATGCAAAGCGAGATATGTCAAGCCTTTCTTTGTTATCATTGTGATGATCATGGCGAACAGCTGATAAAAACCCCAAATTAACGATCTCAGAAAATTAGAATATTCAATGAAATCAGCCAAACAAGGATTGCAAATAGAGCAAGATTGGACCTCTGAGAAGTGGAAGCATATCTTGCTTTGCATGTCTTGAGTCGATCTCATATATTAGTTTCACCTTTTAAGTTGAATTACTGAAATAAATGAACTTTTCCACAATATTCTAATTTTTCGAGTTTCACCTGTATATAAAGAAACCATGCTCTCCACCATAAGACTGCTAAGTCCAGAGTTTCAAATTGCCTAATTGCACTGGATGTTCCCTTCCTCTGGGGGAGGCCACCTCTGACTCCCCGGTGCTTTGATAGTACAGCTTTGCAACTGTTCAGTGCCACAATATGCTTCTAGTTTTCATCTGCCAACATGCTTTGCCTCTGCTGTTAGATGTTTCAGGAATGTTGCAGCATGCAGTGGGGGACTGCTGACTTTTTTTTTTTTTGGTAATTCTGATCATACAGTGCAGAGGGATCAGATATCAGCAATGATGGTTCCATTTGAAGTAACTTGAGCCCATCCATAGCTGGGAAGCAGCTGAAATCTTGGTGTCCCCCCAAAAAAAACAACGATCCCCCAAATGGCTTGAGGATTTTATATTTTGGAAAGCTATGGGACACTCAAGCTCAGCCTCAGCCTCCAAGCTTCTCTATCTGGTCCTGAGGATTCTCCCTAGGCCCACACCCCTTACCAGTTCTGCTTTGCACCCTTCTTGAGTGTTTTTGCCTGGCTGGAATGTGTCATGGAGCTTGGGTAATGCTTCTTGCTTGCCTAGATGGAAGGTAAGAGTGCATTGTGCAAGTGTGAAGAAACACTGTGCAAAAGTAAAATGCAGTGCCCCACCCACTTTGACTCTGGCTCCACCCACCACTGGCATGTGGCCCCTGGAGGCTTACCCAAAAAGGAATGTGGCCCTCAGTATGAAAAATGCTCCCCATCTCTGGTATGGTGGGCATGCACACGTTGCCAGGACTTTGGGTGGGAGGTGGGGGGGGGGCAGAACCAAGCTATCTGTGGCATGATTGGGCAGTTAGTTAGGTATTTTTATTTATTTACTTGATGGGGGGGCAGCTGCCCCCTGCCCCCTCTGGCTATGCCCATGGGCATGTATCCAGGGGTCCCATCAATAAATCGGCATCACCAGGCACCTGTCGTGGCTCACAGCCCAGCAGGGCCAGCACTGCTGACCAGCCTCTTTCTGGTTGTCCTCTTTGCTGTTGCTGCCTGCTCAACTGCCTTCTCCAAGCATGTGAGCACTAACAAGAATAAGGAAAAGGTCTTCTGGCTGCACTGCGGGGTGGGGAGAATCTTTGAGGGCCAGGCAGGGAGACTTGGAGCCCTGCATTTAGCACCCAGGCCTGAGGTTCTTCCAGTGGCGTAGCGTGGGGGGTGCAGGGGGGCCCGGCCGCACCGGGCACAACATCTGGGGGTTAGGGTTAGGGGGCACAAATCCACAGGTTAGGGGGCGCAAATCCACGGGCTAGGGGGCACAAATTACTTGCCTTGCCCCGGGTGCTGACAACCCACGCTACGCCACTGGGTTCCTCACCCCTGCAGTGGACAGTACTTAGCACTTAGTACTCATCTCACTTAGTACTTAGTACTCATCTCACTTTGTATAAAGCAGTTTCCTATACTTAGCTTCAGCAAGGTTGCTGGGACATGTGTCTTCAGACAATGTCCTTAGTGGTGGCTAGAAGAAGAGAAGAAGAGTTTGGATTTGATATCCCACTTTATCACTACCCAAAGGAGTCTCAAAGCGGCTAACATCCTCCTTTCCCTTCCTCCCCCACAACAAACACTCTGTGAGGTGAGTGGGGCTGAGAGACTTCAGAGAAGTGTGACTGGCCCAAGGTCACCCAGCAGCTGCATGTGGAGGAGCGGAGATGCGAACCCGGTTCCCCAGATTACAAGTCTACTGCTCTTAACCACTACACTCACACTGGCTAGTATCCTTTGGGACTTGTGGGGCAGAGTGCACTTAGCATAGAGTCAGTGGCAGGCAGAGCGAACTCATTCTACTTTATTCTTTCCCCCACCATTCTTCTCCTTGCATCGTTCTGCAAGCGCAACACTGAGACAATAAGGAGGGGAAAGCTGACAGCCAGGACCACACCTTAGGCTGGTGGTAAATAGGTGTGTGTGGGATGGCTGAGGGAAGACTGAGATGGGTGGGGCACTGCCCCACTTGCTCAAATGGAGCAGCCTTCCCTGCATTCCCTAGAACATGCCCATGAGACATTTGGCTGCTCACCTTTACAAGCAGAACAATAGACTTGGCAGACCTTTGGTGTCATCCAACAGAGTTGCTCTAATGTTTTTGTTGTTTCAATTGGGGGACCTTTGGCCCTCCATATGTTGTTGAACTGCAGTTCCCAACATCGCTGGCCACTGGCCATGCTTGCTAGAGCTGGTGGGAATTGTAGTTCAGTAACACCTAGAGGGCCAAATATCCCCCACACCTGTTTTACCCAGTGCCAGGTGTGTGAATGAGTGAGAGGGCTTTGATACTGATAACATATTGTCTACTTGTAAGAATCACTTTACAGTGATTGGTTTTTTTATTTTAAAAATATTTTTGATTATATGCAGCTTTCAGCATCTTTTGGATCAGGTAACCCTAATCAGTTATTAGTAAATCTATATAAATTTCCAATTTTTGGAGCACCTTAGTGAGAAGGTCAGAATTAGCCAAAGCTATTCTAGGCTGCATTTACAGATAGTGTCCCGATCAAGGGAAGTAATAGTACAACAGTCTGAAGGCAGAACCTAAGGGAATAAAACCCTGAAGTACAGCATGTGGGAAGCCACACAAAATTTATAATTGGCTATGTAATTGATTTGTATTTGAATTGGTATTGCTATTTGGTGTTAATATAATATGGCACATATTGGACTTTTGTAACTGAAAATTAATAAAAAATATTTAACAAAGGGGGGGAGTAATAGTACCACTCTACTCTGCCTTGGCCAGACCACACCTGGAGTTCTCTGTCCAGTTATGGGTGCCACAATTTATGGAGGATAATGAAAAACTAGGATGTGTGCAGAGGAGGGCAACCAAGGTGATCAAGGGTCTGGAAACTCAGCCTTATGAGGAGCACTTGAAGGAGTTGGGTATGCATAGCCTGGGAAAGAGGAGACTGAGAGGAGATATGATAGCCATCTTCAAATATCTCAAGGGCTGTCACATGGAAGACAGAGCAAGCTTGTTTTCTCCTGCTCAGGACTCAAACCAACAGCTTCAAGTTGCAAGAAAGGAGATTCTGACTAAACATCAGAAAGAACTTTCTGACAGTAAGAGCTGTTCAACAGTGGAATAGTCTCTCTCAGGAGGTTGTGGACTCACCTTCCTTGGGGTTTTTAAAGCAGAGGCTGGGTGGCCATCTGTCATGGGTGCTTTAGTTGAGATTCCTGCATTTGCATGGGGTTGGACTAGATGACCCTTGGGATCCCTTCCAACTCTACAATTCTATGATCTTAGGTTTTGGATACTTCTTGGTTGTGTGGATAAAGTTCAGTTGGTTCTGATTATTTAAGCACAGTCTGGCTCCCGGAAAGAAAAAGGATTCTACCCACTCTTGCTCAAGGGGGATAGAATAAAGCAATGGTACTTATGAGTAGCACATGGTGGGTGAAACTTTGATCTCAAAAGCACTGAAAAGCAGCTTCCTCAGGCTCCACAGTGCATCCTTCAGCAGAAATTTCAGATGCCCTTTGCTTCTCAACCAACCCAGGAAATGCAATTTTAGGCAAATTCATTGACTTCTTAGCACTTTGGCAAGCTATATTAGGAGGTGCCTCAGCTACTAAAACAAGAATGCATCTTTCCAGCAGTTTGCTGGAGCCAGACAGCCTCCTCCTCCTCCTCCTCCTCCTCCTCATCTCCTCTACCCTGGTGAAAATGTGGCTGATAAAGGCTGTTCAGTTTTGCTCTCTTTCACCCAGTATTGTTGAGAGCTGATGCTATGTAGGTGCCAAGGCCTCAGACCAGGTTCAAAACCATGGAATAAACTCTGGGGCTGCCATCAACACCAGCCAATTCATAGAATCATAAAATTGATGAGTTGGAAGGGACCGTGAGGGTCATCTAGTCTGACCCCGTGCAATGCAGGAATCTCAGCTAAAGCCACCATGACAGATGGCCATCCAACCCCTGCTTAGAAACCTCCAAGGAAGGAGAATCCATCACCTTCTGAGTGGGTTTTTTTGGGGGGGTGCACTGAGCTCTAGCACTGCCCTCGAAGCCTTTCTGCTGACTCTGTGTTGTGGACGACACTTAGCACACCACCATTCTCCTCCACAATGGACCAGAAGTCCTCAGAAAGTTTTCCTAATGCTTATCTGGAGTCTCCTTTGTTGTAACTTGAAGCCATTGGTTCTGGTCGTACCTTCCGGAGCAGAAGAAAACAAGCTTGCTCCATCCTCCAGGGCTATCATATCTCCTCTCAGTCTCCTCTCTAATTGCTGGCTCTTGCCCAGATGCAGTCTTACCCAAAACGTGTATTACTTTTGCTGAATCAAGCTGCTTTAAGTCCATCTAGAATGTTTTCAGTGCCTTAAAGCATCATGGCAGTTTGGTCAAACTCATGCTGGTAGCTTCGAGAACACTGTCCAACCATCTCATCCTCTGTCATCCCCTTCTCCTTGTGCCCTCCATCTTTCCCAACATCAGGGTCTTTTCCAGGGAGTCTTCTCTTCTCATGAGGTGGCCAAAGTATTGGAGCCTCAGCTTCACGATCTGTCCTTCCTGTGAGCACTTAGGGCTGATTTCCTTAAGAATGGATGGGTATGATCTTCTTGCAGTCCATGGGACTCTCAAGAGTCTCCTCCAGCACCATAATTCAGAAGCATCAATTCTTCGGTGATCAGCCTTCTTTATGGTCCAGCTCTCACTTCCATACATGACTACTGGGAAAACCATAGCTTTTACTATACGGACCTTTGTTGGCAAGGTGATGTCTCTACTTTTTAAGATGCTGTCTTAAATTAGATGGCTTTATTTACTGTATTTATATCTTTCCTTCAAAGAGCTCAAGGTTCTTCCCACTCCATTTTAGCTCCCAGCTACCTGTGAGGTAGGTGAGGCTGAGAGATAGTGACCCAAGGACACTTAGGAAGCAACATGGTCAAGTGGGGATTTAAACCCAGGTTCAAACACTAGCCCAGATGTTGCAAGGGACTACATCTACAGAGTTGCTCTCCATACATCCATGTAAAGTGTTTAGGATTAGCACAAACACCTTAGGTTGAGGTGAATCCAAAACCTGCTTCATCAGATTGGCCACTGCTTTAAGGCATATCAGCAATAAAGACTGCAGTCCACCAATGGATTTCTAAAACAACAAAGACACTTGTGGCACCTTGAAGCATTAGACACACACACACACAAATGGCATAAGCTTTCATGCAGCACAGCTCACTTACCCACACTTATTTTTCCTTTGCTTTTTCCAGCCATGGCCCACAATTTAAAGCTCGGTGTCTGAGCACCCTCCTTTGTTTTTCCTCTGGAACTTCCCCCACAACAACCCGCTCTTCAAAGCTCAATCGGAGCAAACATCAATCCATGGTAAACCCAAATCAATGTTTGCTCTGATTTAGCTTTAAAGAGTGTGGTGTGTGTGTGTGTGTGTGTGTGTGTGTGAGAGAGAGAGAGAGAGAGAGAGAGAGAGAGAGAGAGAGAGAGAGAGAAGGCAGCTTGTGGAAAAAATAAACCCTGACACAGAGCATTAAAGTGCAGACTGTGCCTGGAAAAAGCGGGGGGAAAGTAAGTGTGGATAAGACATTTGTCAGATGCATGATGTGTAAACCTTGAATCGGCGAACATATGTACACATGGAGAGAGTTCAGTAGAAAGGGTACAGCAAAATGAGAGATGGTGATGATTACCTGAAATTAGAAAATCAACTAAGAAGGCATTGCAGTTATTAATTTGACTAGACAGCATTGGTGAAAACACAAAATTTTGGCATGTCTACATGCTAGCCAATTAAGGGTTACACATCATGCAACTGATGAAGTGGACATAGGGACATTAGACACTGCCTTATATTGAGTCGGGATGCAGGTAGTGCTGTGGGTTAAATCACAGAGCTTAGGACTTGCCGATCAGAAGGTCGGCGGTTCAAATCCCTGCGACGGGGTGAGCTCTCATTGCTCAGTCCCTGCTCCTGCCCACCTAGCAGTTCGAAAGCACATCAAAGTGCAAGTAGATAAATAGGTACCGCTCCAGCGGGAAGGTAAACGGCATTTCTGTGCTCTGCTCTGGATCACCAGAAGCGGCTTAGTCATGCTGGCCACATGACCCGGAAGCTGTACGCTGGCTCCCTTGGCCAATAAAGTGAGATGAGTGCCACAACCCCAGAGTCAGCCACGACTGGACCTAATGGTCAGGGATCCCTTTACCTTTACCTTTATATTGAGTCAGGCCATTGGTGTATCTAGCTTAGCATTGTCTGCAGCAGGGGTTGGCAAGGTTTACTTTGCCTGGGCTGGTTCACTCCAGTGGAGATCCCTTCATGGGCCAGATCACGCACGTGTGTGAGCACACGCGGCCACAATTTCCAGTGTCTGCGTCTGCGCAGATGCAATTTTCAGAGTCTGAGCATGCGCAGATGTGATTTCCAGCACCATGGAAGCGAGTCACCGCACCACCGCTGGTTTAGCACAGAGCGTGAGGACTCGTTGAACAAGCAGCTCGGTTTGGGGGCAGCTTGTGGGCCGGTTAAGCAACCCCCATGGGCCGCTTGTGGCCCATGGGCCTTAGGTTGCCGACCCCTGGTCTACAGGGACTAACAGCAGCCCTCCAGGTTATCTTTTCCAGTATGACTTGGAGATGCCAAGAATTGAACTTGGGACCTTCTGCATGCAAAGCACATGCTCCAGTGAGAGCGAGTGTGGTGTAGTGGTTAAAAGTGGTGGACTCGTAATCTGGTGAACCGGGTTCGCTTCCCCGCTCCTCCACATGCAGCTGCTGGGTGACCTTGGGCCAGTCACCCTTCTCTGAAGTCTCTCAGCCCCACTCACCTCACAGAGTGTTTGTTGTGGGGGAGGAAGGGAAAGGAGAATGGTAGCTGCTTTGAGACTCCTTCAGGTAGTGATAAAGTGGGATATCAAATCCAAACTCTTCTTCTTCTTCCACCACTGAGTTGCCTGTTCCACCTCCCAAATCAGTTGTAACTGCCTTATACCAACTCTGTTGGTCCTGCTGGCTCAGTATTGCCTACTCAGGTTGGCCATGGGTCTCCAGAGTTTCAGACTGGGATTGAGCTTGGGACGCTCTACCACTGAGCTACAGAATTCCCCTGACTGTGCTCTATAAAAGCAGGTGCCATTACAGTATAAATGTGTTAATCTTGTGGCATCTTAAGGATTCTGCTATAGCAAAACAACAACAACAACCAACACAGCCACCTTTCTGTAAATTGTTACCAAAGTCTAGCTGGATTCCAGTTTGATTTGTCAGTGAATGTAATGCAGGATAGAATCATAGAATTGTAGAGTTGGAAGGGATCTCAAGGATCATCTAGTCCAACCCCTGCAATGCATCCCTGGGTAGGCAGCAGCAGCCTTATTGATTGCATCAAAGGTGACAGTGGAACATGATGTATGTGCATATATGACATTCTTACACTAGAGAAGGGCAGTTGTATCCAGTGTTAGTTCTACTTTGAGCATATCCACTGAAATTTATTTATTGCATTTATGTCACACCTTTTTCTCCAGATGGCATACATGGTCCCCCCCCCCCAATCTCATTTAATCCCCACAACAACCCTGTGAGGTACGTTAGACTGTGATGAGGCGGTGACTGGCCCAGAGTCCTCCAGTGAGCTTCATAGCTGAATGGGGGATTTGAACCCTGGTCTCCTGGTCTACCCCCACACTACCTCCCAGACTTCAGGTCATTGATTTCAGCTGGGTCTACTCAGAATAGAAATCAGTTGGCTCCAACCCAGTACCTCTCCTTGACTTTTGTTGAAATCTCTTCTCTGCCCTCCCCCCATTTTGCTGATCCAGATGTTTGCCTTGTTAGTGTGTCTCTGTGGACACTCCACACATCCAGATTCAACATCTTTCCTTCCCATCCCTCTTCGTTGCTGGCAGGACGGTCAGTCAGAGCTGTGCTCTGTCTCCGGGTGCCTCATACTCTTCCCTCTTACCCCCAAAATTCCTCTCCTACTTCGATATTGCCTGTCAATCTGGAAGGATTCTTTTCTTTGCCGGAGAAACTGTGCCTATACACGTCTGGGCTTCAAGGAAGCTGGTGAGGGTCATTTAAAAGAACGAGAGCATGTTTTTCCTTCTACCAAAAAGGGAGGTTGAAGGATTCGAAGCCGGATGGGGCTTGGGAGATCATGTTTATTTGGTGGGCTGGAGTGTCCCAGTTAGAGAGAGATCGGTGTCTCATTTGCAGTCCAGGGAATCAACTCCACACAACCCCCAAAGGAAATCTAAGTTAGATCCGCGGGGAACGCGCCTCCGGAGCCAGTTTTGCAGAGGAGGTCTTTGAGCGGCGGGCAGTCGCCTTCCTCCTCCGCAAAGGCTTCCGTCCAGCGGGTAGGAAAGGAGAGCACAGTCTCTAGCCTGGCTCCATCCTCTCATCTCCTTCGCCCCTCTCTTCCTCGCAGGCTGAAGTCGTCAACGGGCGGCTACCGAAGCGGCGGCACCGGCACGGCTGGCGCCAACAAGCAGAAGAGCGGGGTCATCCTGGACATCTCCTCCTTGACCATGAACGAGCTGGACTCCGAGGTGCTTCCCTTGCCGCCTCGCTACCGGTTCCGGGACCTGCTCCTGGGGGATCAGAGCTTTCAAAACGACGACAGGTAAGAGCGCAGAGCGGGAGGAGGACGGACCAAGGGCACAGGGAAACCTCACGATGGGCACAGAAGCGTTTCAAGAGTGCTGGGGTCGAAATGGTGATGCTTTTGGTTGGAGGTTGCTGGGTCAAAGGCGACAAAATAGCGGCAGCTGGTAAGAGGGCGCCTGGGGTGCTCTCCAAGGTGCTTATCGCTGCGTTCTGCTTTTACGCGCAGCCGTGTCGCTGGTTGTACTCCCAGCGGCTCCGGAGTCCTGTTACTACTTCATGCCCTCAGTTAGCTCTCTCCATGGTGCTGATCCTGTGGAAGCCGCTCTCCCCAAACCTTCAGTCGTCGTTGCTCGCATGGTGGCGGTGGGGATAGGATGCCTTCTGGCTGGCCCTCCGGTTTCTTTCTTCCTTCCTTCCTCTATCCAGTGTGCTGTAAAGGCGCCCGCCGAAACTGCTCCCTTTCGAGATTTAAGAGCCCCCTCAGTTCTCCCTTGTCAAAGAGGGCTTTCGCACATACTTAACACACCTTTGGGATCTTGCATGCCATTTGCTCGCAGGAGCGTGTTTGCGTTTTCTAGTTTGTATTTTTTTTTTTTTTTTGCTTTGAAAGTAAGATCCCAAGAGAGATTAATTTCTAATCTGAATTACATTCCTGCTAATATAGACATTACTGATCGTGTAAAGTAAGCCCCCTTGAACTTAGTGGAACTTCTGACTAAACATGCATAGGAGTGCCCAGTTAAACTGAAATATAAAAATGCTCACTTCTGTGTTTTGGGGTGCCAGTTCTTTTTTTTTTTTTGGATTATATATCCCACATTGAGGGAAGGGCCAGAGCTCAGTGGTGAATAATCTGCTTTGTGTTTAGAAAGCTCCAGGTAGAGTTGAGAATTTCCCCTGGCTGAAACTATGGAGAGGAGCTGTCAGGTCAGTATAGGCAATACTGAACTACATGAACCAATGGTCTGACTCAATATAAGGCAGCCTCTTATGTTTTGGAGAAGGGCTGTAGCTCCTTAGAAGAACATCCACCATGTATGCAGAAGGTTCAGGTCAAATCCCTAGCACCTTCAGGTTGGACTGGGAGTGTCCCTGAAACCCTGGAAAGACACTGCTAGACTAGGCGGAATTGGTACAAGGTACCTTCCTGGGATCAACTGCAAGCAGACTCAAAGGTGGATTACAAAGGAGCATATCCAGCTAAGTTCTACTCAGAGTAGACCCAATGAAATTAATGGCCATCACCTAGACACATCCATAAATTTCAATGGGCCTTCTCTGAGTAGAACTGACATTGGCTACATTCTAAAGGGTGGTTCTTCACACTGTGTCCAATTCTCCAAAAGCCTTCCATGCTTGCTAAACGGGATGCCAATGCTTTCCCCACCAAACCACTCTTCCTTTTGCTTCCACTGTATCTTATTCCCTTTGCTACCTTGCTGTGAAAGTGCTCTCCAAAAAACAACCAGCCACTCTTATTTTCCTGTAGGAAAGGGACATGGGAAACTGCATTATACTGTGTCAGACCATTGGTCCTCCTTGCTCAGTCTTCTCTACACAGTGGCTCCCCAGGGTTTCAAGCAGGGGATTGAGTCAGAGACCTTTTTGTGTGCAAAGGAGCTGCTCTACTATTGAGCTGTGGTCTTTCTATGTTAGTTGGATTGGTGCATCCCTGAGACTTTGTCCAAGTTGTCTGCTTTGTTGCCCAAACCTTTGATGCTCCTGTTGCCACCTGTCATCTGTTTTCTTGCTCTGGACACTGCAAAGCTCTCTCTACACCCAGTATACAACCCATTGGGTTGTAAGTTCCTTCAGAGAGCTGGTGTAGTGGCGGGGACAAGTCCCAAGGCAAATTGTTAATGCCTGGTAGCTGCCATTGCTGTCTAGAGGCAAGGATGAATCAATGGTACAACAACAGCTATCGGGGTGGGAGAGGGGTTGGTTCTTGTGGTGATGGGCATTTTTGCAAGATGGTGATTTTGGGAGTCATGGATGATTACTGCATTGGAGAATTGCACCTACCTGAAATTACCTTTGTGTCTGGGGTCATGGATTTGTATTTTGAGAATTGCAAATTTCTGAAATTTCCCTTGTGTCTATGGTCTTGGATTTCGAACTGGAGAGCTGCATTCATCTAAAATTTCCCTTGTGCTTAAGACAAATGTGGTTCATATTCGTTTAAGACATGCATGCTTGGCCATGTGTAAATAGGAAAAGACTTGCATGGTTGATGATACTCAGTCTGAGTGAATGTAAATAAACCATTGAAGAGGGAGAGGGTGTGTTTGTGATAAACGTTCCTTATTTTATTTGAAAATGGTTTGTGGAGTTTTGGATATGGATCACTGTTGATTTTAAACTTCCTTCCTCTCCCCTCCCACCTGCCCAATTTGCCATGATTTATTAAGGTTCCTACAAAGTTATAACCAAGCTGTGAGCTTACAGTTGCTTAGCTGCAAATGAGTTTCAGAGAAAGTGTCAGTTAAAACAAACAGCAATAACAGAGTGATTGCCCTCTGGTGAAATGTGTGGTTGTCATAACCATTAGACATGCAATCTATTGCTAATGGGGGTCTGTTCTGCAATATGGCACATTATTTCCCCACAAAGATAATATTTATCTTGCAAAGAAGTGTTCTGTGGATCTCCAAGAAGCAACTAATTTTTGCTACAGGGTGATCAGACTGAGTGTTCAGGGAAAATTTGGACTGTTTCTTCTCTCTTTCAAAGCAGAGCATTGTAGAGCTAGTTATCTCACCAGTTTCTGTAAGAAATGCCTTTATTGAGCTCTGTTTCCAAGTGATGCCCACTGCAGTCTTGGATGGCTGCTTCAGCAGGGTCCCATATGCAGACAGACTTTGTATTTGTGGTCAACCTCAGGTGGAAGACCTCACTCTATCTGTTAGCCTGCCCCTTATCTAGAGACCCAAGAGATTCCTTTCTGAAACAAAGCACAAGCAATCAGGCACACTCTTGCACAAATGGTTTGGTTTCTTTTAAGTGAAAATAGTATCTTCATAACACATAGGTGGCCCTCTATGCACTGGCTGAGCATGCACACACACACACACACACACACACACACACAAATCTGGAAAAAGTAGTCAGCTATAATAGCTATAAATTGTTTTGATGATTCAGAGGTTTAATCTGAAATCGAACTGGATTTGAGTTTCTTGGTGTATGTGGTGACTTCTCTTTCTTACATAATGGCTGTTGGCAAATTGGATTTTAAAAAGGCAAAATAATGCTAGAATTTGAGTTGTAAGAGATGCACAAAGGGAAACTGTTGTAATGCCCAGGAACTTGGCAAAGTATTTGCAGATTGTTATATTATGCATGTTTTGTATTACAGTATGTTATTGGTACTATTGCTTAATACATGTTTGTCATGGCCTCTGGCTAGAATAATAAACTTATGAAATGAACTTATTATCCCTTTCAAAGCAGCAAAGGGGAGAATTTGCAGAGCCAGACGGCATGCTTAACCCTCCCCCTGCTGGCCATTTCCCTCCATCTATCTGCATCTCAGTTACTACATTCTCAGATTCCTTCTTGCACATTGAGCCGTGGGTAGGGAGACATGGTTGAATAGGAGTTGATGGGGGAGAACAATGAAGGGTCAAGCTCACACACCTGTTTGCTGTTTCTCCTATGCAAATCACCCCCCTCCATTGTTGCAATAGGGAAGTGGCAAGTTCTGCAGTGATACCATCAGAGTATGGCTTTGGGGACAGAAGACCAGGACCCCGGTCAATAGAATAAGGAGTAAAGTAACAAATTTTGAAGTAATGCATATTGCCATTCTAAATTGCTTAACTGCACCACTGGTCCATTTTTGAACTGGAATCATGAGCCCAAGAAACACATTGGGTGTGCACCTCCTACATACATTGAAAGACTGATTTATAGCCTGCATGCCTTCATGCCTTTTATGGGGTAGGCTTTCTTGACAAGTGGTGGGAAATATGTTTGGCCTAGTGGCTCAGATCTTTATCTCCCCGCCCCCACCCACGGGCTGACTTTGACAGATGTGCAGGGTCACTCACCTGATGTCGTGATGACATCAGGACACTTTTAATAAATAACGTTGGGGTGGGGGAGGGGTCTGCTTTGGCAGCACATTCCCTACAGGATACTTGCTGGCATAGCATCACCCAGCAGAATTGAACTGCACCACCTTGCTCATCAGCTGATGTCACCCAGTAATGCCAACTGATTGACAGATGGACATGTGGTTCTTTTTTTGGGGGGGAGGAATAGCCTTGAGGGCCAAGATTGACCAGCAGGCTGGAGGTTCTTCACCCCAGATTAGAAGACCAAGAAAAGCTTCTGCCCATAATAAATACGTTAATCTTAAAAGTAGATTTTTCCATTGTTTTTGCTTATTTATACAAAGAGCAATCAATAGTCAAGAAACCTACCCCCAGCGGAAGCACTAAATTCCTATTTGATTTCATTTAGGCCATTTCAGTTTTTAAACAAATATATATCGTATTTTCCGCTCAATAAGATGCACCAGACCACAAGACGCACCTAGTTTTTGGAGGAGGAAAACAAGAAAAAATATATTCTTAATCTCAGAAACCAGAACAGCAAGAGGGATCGCTGTGCAGTGAAAGCAGCAATCCCTCTTGCTGTTCTGGCTTCTGGGATAGCTGCACAGCCTGCATTCGCTCCATAAGACGCACACACATTTCCCCTTACTTTTTAGGAGGGAAAAGGTGAGTCTTATAGAGCAAAAATACGGCAACTCCACAAGTTGCCATGTGTTACTGGAGGCCTTTTGATGTTGCATATATCATAAAATTATGCCAGGTTGATTGAAGAGTTTTTCTTGTCTGTTCAGCTCTCTTGGACCTGGGCTGTCACTTTGTCCATTTGTATTTAGTTGTGAGATCCAGGTCTCGAACAGGTCTACATTTAGAGTCTTCCAATACCTTGCAATAATAAGGTGTGCTGCAGTCATCAGGTGAGTAGTGAGATCATTGTGGGAAAGTTGTTGACAACTTCTGAATAGTATGATATGAGTGCTATTTATTGTTAATCTTTGAGGTGCCTCACAAAGCTTTTTGCTGTTGTTTTATTAGATGAGCTTCTGCTAGGTGGTAAAAATGATGTCAGGATGAACTACAGTAAAGACTTCTAGGGCAAGAAATAGCACTAATGGTGGTCCCCAGCCCTCCGCTGAAAATATAAATCTAGCAGTTACATGGATGTGACTCCAGCACCGATGATCACCTACAAGTTTCTCTTCTGAGGTGGAGAGAAGAGGCAAAGGGAAAATGCAATAAAGCCGCTGGACCTATGCCAAGAGATGGAGAAAATGCCGGCCCACTCTTTCTAGTGACAGCTGGGAGATACTTGTATGGATTTGTGGAAATGTACTTGTGGAACATATATTAAACATTTTGTATGATATACATCTCCTCCTCTTCACTTGGGATAGATTTGATATACTAAGCTTGCAGGCCTTTATCTATTCACCTAGCAGTAAACCCCACTGAATTCAGGGGGACCAACAACCATGTAAACATGTATTGCACTGCTGGATTCTGCCTTGGTCAGATCACACCTGGAGAACTGTGTCCAAATCAGGGCACTATGGTTTAAGAAGGATGGAATGTGTGTGGAGGAAGTTGACCAAGACAATCAAGGGTCTGGAAACCAAGACTTATGAGGAATGATTGAATGAATTGGGTATGTTTAGCCTGGAGAAGATGGATAGGTGATATGATACCCATATTCAACTATCTGAAGGGCTGCCACACACGGAAGATGGAGCAAAGCTTATTTTCTGCTGCTCCAGAGTCTAGGATCTGAACCAATGGATTCAGATAAGAAAGTTTCTGACTAAATCTTAGGAAACATTTTCTGGCAGTAATTGCTGTTTGGCAGTGGAATGGACCAGTGCTTTTTTTTTTAAAAAAAAGGCGGAAAGGAAAAGGTGCTGGTTCTCACCATGAAGTTGTTGCAGTAAGTGCCAAATTTTTAACATCTGGAAAAAAGTACTGGTACTGAGTACCCTTGCATACCCCGAGAAGAAAAGCACTGGAGTGGACTACCTTCAAAGGTGGTGGACTCTTCTTCTGGGGGTCCCTTCCAACTCTACAATTCTACAGGACCAGAGTTCTATCTACTGGGGTGGTCCATGTGGTACCTCCAGATGCTTACATCTCCTATCAGCCCTGACCATTGGCCATGCTGGCCAGGGCTGATGGGCAAATCCCAGTAGCAACATCTGGAGAACATCATGGTGGCTATTTCTGAGTATTTAATGATCAGGGAGTAAGTCCAGTTGAATTGAATTGTAAGATTTTGGTTTTTTATTTGCCTTCTCTCCCCACCCCTCTTCCTCTTCCTCTTAATTTTGTGAAGGTGTCTAGTATGGTATATTTTTATGGACTTTTTTTAAAGGGTGCAGTGGCTGTGGAATGCAATACTTTATGCTCCTTCACTTAAATGCTTTTGAGACTTGTCATTTTCCTGATAGGAAATTCAGCTTCTTTAGTCTAAGCGTGAGGGCAGGCAGCAGTTGCTCATTCATTAGGGAAAGGGAGAGACTCTCTTCATGCTCTGAGGTCATTTTAATTATATGATGAATGCCCTGCAACACTTGGCATGTTGGGGGAAATAAGGGCAATGGTAAAGGATCAAGGCTGAGATCCTGAACATATTTAAGTAATCCTTGTTAGACATAGGATTGCGCCATTGGTTTCCTTTGGACTAGAAAGCCTCCAAGCTTATGGTGCCTTTCTTACATTTACTTTATTTTGCAAACATATACTGTACCAAGAGCACTTTGGAGCACAGTGAGAGCCTGAGAGCAAGGAGCACAATAGCCAATCCTGCACCAGGTTAGATCCCCACACCCTGAATCCCTTAGTAGAACATCCATATTCAAGGGCAGTGTACCTCTGAATACAAGTTGCTGGTTACAAATGACAAGGGGAAGATTGCTGCCTTCAAGATTCACTTGTTGTCTTTCTGGAAGTGTCTGGATGATAATTGCTGGAATCAGTGCACTGGTGTTACATTAGTCTGATGTGCAAGGCTCTGCTTAGATTCCAGAAGGGAGCCAGTCAAGCTTAAAGATGCTTCACAGCTCTCTCCCATAGTCTCTGCCCACATCCAGACTTCAAACATTCCTCCTTCACTGTCTTTCTGTCCCTGCCCACTCCCAATACACTGATAAGTATTCCATTACAAACTTTGGAGAGATATTCCAAGCCATTAAGGACCATCTAGCCCAGGCTGGTGAGCCTGTGACCTTCCAGATGTTGACGGACTATAGCCCCTGTCACCCCTGGCCATTAGCCATGCTGGCTGAGTTGATGGGAACTGGAGTCCAGCGACATCTGGAGGGCCACTGGCTGCCTACCTATGATTCTAGCTTGCTTTTTTATAAGCCCATGAATATCCATCAGCTTAGCCAGCCAAAATCTATCCACAGCTCTCCAGATAGCTATACTCATAATTTACTTGGTAAGACCCTGGAACATAGGAATGTGCCTTTTCTCAAGTCAGGCTGCTTGCCAGTCTAGCCTAGTGTTGTGAGCTCTGATTGGCAAGAGCTCTCCAAGAGGTCTTTCCCATCCTCTCATCATGATTTGTGTGTGTGTGTGTGTGTGTATGGTAAAGGGACCCCTGACCATTAGGTCCAGTCGCGACTGACTCTGGGGTTGCAGCACTCATCTCGCTTTATTGGCCGGGTCATGTGGCCAGCATGACTGAGCCGCTTCTGGCAAACCAGAGCAGCGCACGGAAACGCCATTTACCTTCCCGCCGGAGCGGTACCTATTTATCTACTTGCACTTTTACATGCTTTCGAACTGCTAGGTTGGCAGGAGCAGGGACTGAGCAACGGGAGCTCACCCCGTTACGGGGATTCGAGCCGCTGACCTTCTGATTGGCAAGTCCTAGGCTCTGTGGTTTAACCCATAGCACCAGCACCAACCCATAGCACCAGTCCTAGGCTCTGTGGTTTAACCCATAGCACACACACATAGCACACACACACACACACACACACACACACACAAACACTGGCGCTAGACTATCTCAGGGCCATAGGTTTTAGCCCCATGTTGAGGCTGGACTTGATGACACTTGTTGTCCCTTCCAACTGTACAATTCTATGATTCTGTGAACCTGAGACATTTTGCATGGCACCAAGTAATAGGAAGCAATGGGTAATACCCAAAGTAGGCCTATTGCAGTAAACATGAGATGGTTCAGCTCATCAATGTCAATGGTTTTATTTTGAGTTGGACTATTATTGGAGAAGAGCCTGCTGGATCAGGGCAATGGTCCCTCTTGTCCAGCATCCTGCACTCACAGTGGGCAAGCAGATGCCCGTGCGAAGCCCAAAAGCACGACCTGAGCACAACAGCACTCTCCCCTCCTGTGGTTTTGAGGAACTGGTATTCAGAAGCATTACTGCCTCTGACTGTGGAGCCAGAGTGTAGGCATCATGGTAAGTTGGTAAGGCCATTGATAACCTTCTCCATGAATATCTCTAATTCCTCTTTTGTGTAACCCTCAATGGGATACATCCCATTGAGGTTCAATGATACGATAAAAGGGGCAGTAAAGTTGCAAGACCAGATAACCCTGTGAAAGGTCACCCACCCCTAAATCTTTTGGATAGAACTTGATTTTTAAAATGGTTTTAACCCCTTTTTAATATGAAGAAAATCCCCATTTGTGGCCATCTTGCAGAACTGAGGTTGATTTTTCCCCCTTTTCTGGGAGCATGTAGAAGGCTGAGAGTGCACTTCTAAATTTCCAGCTGTGGCCTGATCAAGTTATATACAAAGACTCTAAATATCTGCTCAGATTTTTGAAAAACCCAATCAAGAGGAAGAGAGAAATCAGCGACATTCTCCCCCCCCCCCCCCGTTTTGGCTGAATGTTCTCCTGGCATGAGAACATGCCCTGATTACTTGAAATGGAAGTGCAGTTAACTCCAAAGGCCCATGGAAAAATGCTCACTTGAAGAAGACAAGATGGTGGTGATTAGCTCCTAATAATTAGAACCATTTGTATTGGCTTGCTGAGCAAGGGTGACAGCTGGGGGACCTTCCTGATGGCTCTTGAAGAAAATGTTAGGGAGAGACCTGTGTCAAACCTCTCTGTGTGTGTGGAAGGGACAAGAGAAAGGAGAATAGCCTTATTTACTTGACACCGTCTGGAAAGTCTGGGGAAACAACTGGGAGAAGTGATAATTTGGCCTACTGGAGACAAAGAGATAATGCAAAATCTAAAGCATGCTCAGTGGTACAGCACAGCCCTTGGGACTTTACCAAGGCCACACCCCCTCTCCCAGGCCACACCCTCATCAGCCCTGCTTTGAACCTTCAAGTGTTTTTGCTTGGCTGGGATGCATCCTTGGAACTCTTATCATTCCTCTTGCTTTCCTGGATGGAGGATAGAGAGGGATGTGTGTGAGCATATTTAGAATTTGTTGTTGTTTAGTCATTTAGTTGTGTCCGACTCTTCGTGACCCCATGGACCAGAGCACGCCAGGCACTCCTGTCTTCCACTGCCTCCCGCAGTTTGGTCAAACTCATGCTGGTAGCTTCAAGAACACTGTCCCACCATCTCGTCCTCTGTCATCCCCTTCTCCTTGTGCCCTCCATCTTTCCCAACATCAGGGTCTTTTCCAGGGAGTCTTCTCTTCTCATGAGGTGGCCAAAGTCTTGGAGCCTCAGCTTCAGGATCCGTCCTTCCAGGGAGCACTCAGGGCTGATTTCCTTCAGAATGGAGAGGTTTGATCTTCTTGCAGTCCATGGGACTCTCAAGAGTCTCCTCCAGCACCATAATTCAAAAGCATCCACCCTACCATATCAAGGCAATTATTTACATTCATTGCTCAACCTTTCCTGCCCCTGGGTGCACTGACCACTGTTTCCTTGCCTCTGGAAGGTTGCCCAGTTGTGAATGGGCAGCTCTCAGTCTGAAAAAGATTCTCCCCACCCTGCTGGAGAACACCAGAAGAGCTGCACTTGACCAGACCAAAGATCTATCTGGTCCAGCATCCCAGTGGCCAACTGTGACCATCTTGCAGAACTGAGGCTCCCCTGAGGGAGGGGATTGCACAACCTGAGTAGCACATTGGAAGAAAGCCCCATGTCATCCCCCAGCCCATTGTGCATAGTGGTGGGTTGCATATCAAAGCCTCCAGTGTTGAATGCAGTGGGTAGTGGGCAGGATTATATGGCAAGAGCCTGTCTTTAACAAGGTAAGAGCAGAACAGACCCCAAAGTCAAACATTTGCTTGCATTGGAGCTTCCCTTAAATTTTTCCTATCTGGAAAGCAAGAATCGACATGAAACAGCTTCATTAAAGTCTGGCTGATTCAGAGTAATTTGAATGTCAGGAAAGTTTGACTCATTTCTTGTATAGAAGACAGATGAGTGTAGAAGAAATGAAGACCTGTTTTTATACTGATGTCAGTGCAATGAGAGAAGATTGAAGTTTCTCATTCTAAAATGCAACTGATGCTTCTAAGAGTAAATCCACATGGTGTGGAAGCACAGCCTTGAGTTATTTGGAACACTCTTGGGATGCTTTCCCCAAAGCTTATGTTACATAAGTTCTACCAAGCAGAACATTGAAATCAATGTATCTATGTTAGTCATGTCCATTCTTTTCAGTGGGCTTACTCTGAGCAGAACTAACACTGAATACAGCTCAATATTTGGATTCACATGCAACACTAAGTTCTGATTAACAGCAAGGCTAACTAACCACAAACCATGAGTGTGGTTGGTTAGTAAACCATAGTTAAACTTCTGGGCCTGCCTTGGGCGAGCAACCTAAACCATGTTTTATAAACCATAGTTTAGTGCTATGTGCAAACCAGGCGACTGTGATAGGAACCTCTTTGCTAAGAGGTTCATTAAAAAAGAGGTTCATTTTGATATCTGTGGTCTGTTTCCCCCAGATTCTGCCTGATTTGTTTTACTTATTTAAGTCTACGTAGGTATGTGCTTGTTTTCAGTGCAAAATGTGAAGTTTTAATTTTTTTTAAAGCCCTCAATGGTCTGGTCAGACTCGTTTTATTGACCAAATAAATTTCATCCTTCCACTTTGTGTGTAAGAAGCTGATGTGGCTTATGGATACACTGCTCTTGGAAAAGTGGTCTAAGAGGGAACATTGCCTTTGTCTTGAGTCAAATATCTGCCCCATTCTCCAGGAAGCTGGAGCTGGAAACCACAAGGGTCAACTTATAGTGGCAGAGATAATGGATGCCCTTCTGATTAAATGTTTGCTTCTAACATCTAATAATCAACAAAGGATTTATCTTTAGCACAAGGGTTGGAGAGAGAGAGAGAGAGAGAGAGGAGTTTTCATAGACGAAAGGGAAGCAACTTCTATCGAACAGATTTAGCAGCCCTTATTTTCAAGGAAGGATTCTGCTGACATTGCATAACCAAATGCCTTGAGGATTTATTTTATTATGAAAGCAAACTAACTTTTAAATAAAGCAAAAAAAAAATCTTCATCCCCATTTATATTTCTAGGTTAAAGAAAACTGTGATATATTATTTCTTTTCTCACATTATCCATGCTCCAGATTCAGCAGGGGTGTGTGGAAATTGTATTATTTAAAAATGACATTGTAATCTCCTCTTCTTCTAAGGAGCTCAGGATGACATATGTGATTTTCCCACTCCCTGTGTTAATTATTATTATTATTATTATTATTATTATTATTATTATTATTATTATTATTTTGATTACATTTACATACTCCTTTTCTTCCAAGGAGCTCACAGTGACATATATGGTTCTGCTCCTCCTCTTCATTTTATCTCCACAACAAACCTGTAAGGTAGGTTTGGGCACCCATGCCTCCCCTCCTAAGTCACGATCCCACAGAGGGCTGAATTCCCTTGGAGCTAATTTGGGTCTGAGGAAGAAGCTGTTCTGAGAAGAGGGAGCCGCTCTCTCATGACACAGAGGTTAAAACTCAAACCAGTGTCTTCAAGTTAGAAGAAAGGAGATGCCTACTAAACATCAGGAAGAACTTTCTGACAGTAAGAGCTGTTCGATCGCAGAAGAGACTCTCTCAGCAGGTTGTGGACTCTCCTTCCTTCCCCTCCACAGTTTCTCCTTCCTTCCCCTCCACAGTTTCTCCTTCCTTCCCCTCCACAGTTTCTCCTTCCTTCCCCTCCACAGTTTCCAGCGACAGGCATTCAGAAGCATTACTGCTTCTGATCATGGAGGCGGAGCACAGCTGTCATGGCTAGCAGCTGTTGATATCCATCCCTCTTCCCTTCCCTTCCCTCCCTCCTTGGATGCCCTCTTGCGTCTCTGACTCCCAAAGGCTTGTGCAGCTGTTGTTGCAGCAGCCCTGGCCTCATGCTCCCCATGTGAATTATTATTATTATTATTATTATTATTATTATTATTATTATTATTATTACCCTGCCCATCTGGCTGAGTTTCCCCAGCCACTCTGGGCAGCTCCCAATTGAGTGTTAAAAACAATACAGCATTAAATATTAAAAACTTCCCTAAAGAGGGCTGCCTTCAGATGTCTTTTAAAGATAAGATAGCTGCTTATTTCCTTCACATCTGGTGGGAGGGTGTTCCACAGGGCAGGCGCCACTACAGAGAAGGCTTTCTGTCTGGTTCCCTGTAACCTCACTTCTTGCAGTGAGGAAACCGCCAGAAGGCCCTCAGAGCTGGACCTCAGTGTCTGGGCAGAACAATGGGGGTGGAGACGCTCCTTGGTGCCTCTGGGGCTGGCCAGGGGGTGCTGGTTGCCAGCAGCTGAGGCAGCCTCAGAGTAAGCAAGCCAGTGGGTGGGGGAGCCTAGCCAGCCAGTCCACCAGCCCTTGCTGTTGGGAATGGACAGACAACTGGGAGGCCAGGCAGGCAGGCAGGCAAGCGCTGTGCTAGCCTTTCTTGTGCTTGCTGTGTACAAGGCCTGCCTGAGAGCTGAGTGTCTGGCACCAAAGGCGAGGCTTTCCTCCATGCAGGCCCAGCAGTGCCAGCTTCTGCCTCCAAGGAGAGTAAGGTGCTGGTCTCAGGTTCACTTTGGGCCAGTCTCCGTCAGGCCCCTAAGGCTGGGGGCATCCTCTTTGCAGGCCCCTGTGGGGCGGCATGAGGAGGCACCTCTTTTGGGGGTTGGATGAGGGTGGTGGTGGCTGCCTGGAAGACTCCAAAGGAGAGGGAGAGGCTGAGGGATCACTTCACAAGGGAGGGTGAGGGGCTGCCTGTTATGCAGGCAAGGGGTGACATAACAGGACTTCTGAGGCTTGGAGCGCCTTTTTGCCACAGGGGAGCCACAGAAAGAATGTAGTTGGTCAAGGGAACCATGGACTCAAAAAGGTTGAAAACCTGTGCCCCATATGTTCCAGACCATGGGTACGCAAACTAAGGCCCGGGGGCCGGATCCAGCCCAATTGCCTTCTAAATCCGGCCCGTTGTTGGTCTGGGAATCAGCGTGTTTTTACATGAGTAGAATGTGTGCTTTTATTTAAAATACATCTCGGGGTTATTTGTGGGGCATAGGAATTCGTTCATTTTTTTTCTTCTTCAAAATATAGTCCGGCCTCCCACAAGGTCTGAGGGGCAGTAGACCGGCCCCCTGCTGAAAAAGTTTGCTGACCCCTGTTCCAGACAAAATAAGCACTGGGCTGTTAAAGAACAATTGACTATGCAGGTGTTGTCCTCCAATGCTTTGGCTCAAACATTGCGATAAGCTTCTGCAGCTTCTCGATACATAGGGGTAGTCATCCTGTATTTACCCATCTGTTCTCTCAATTCTTTAACTTTGGGGTATATTTCCTCCAGGGTCTGGTCGTTGGGCTCTGCCTTGTCTACTTCTGGGGTGTCTGGCAGCCCCCCTTTCCTGCTTCGGCTCCCGGGGCCGCATATCCGGGCGGCGGTGGAGCTTTGGGGATATGGGGCTGTCCCTGTCCTCTGGCCCCCAGCTGGGTGTTAGTTAGCAGAAGAAATAGAAGAGTTGGGAGGGTGAGGTTAAAGGAGGAGTGGTGTCACACTGGAGAAAGGTGTGTGAGCAGACAGAAGGGAAAGTGCTTTTTTTGGTAAGGAGTTCTGGGAACAAGAAGAAAGCAGTGAGAGAGAACTCCAATGGCTGGAGGAGGCTACAGGAGCCATGCCTGACTGTTGCTTTGGGTCCCAGCTTGCTGAAGTGATGAGAGGGGCAATGAGAGACACTCTTGGGGGGGGTGATGTTTTGCATGCCCTCCACTGAAGACCAAATATGTGTAAAATAAACTATATTTCTTAAAGGTCTTCACTGTGCCTCTATTTCCCAGTGGTAACACAAACCTGGATGAACTCCTGGAATCCTGCTACTGGCTAGCAGAGATTGTGGCTGATGCACAACCTCTGCATTATAATAATTAACTAACTAATTAATTAATTAAATTTCTATACTGCCCTTCATCCAATGATTACAGGGCAGTTTACAATATAAAAACACAAAAATACATACCATAATAGGCGCTCTTCACTTGGGTTCTGAAAACAGATTTGTTGGGTCAGTTTGATAATTAGGTAACTCTGCTCTTTGAGGCAAGTAAATTATTTTGGTTCTGACTGAGGGGAAGAAATTAATTAATTTATGTTTAATCCCACATATAAGCAACGTGACTCTCACTGAGAGTAACTTTTAAACTGTGGCTTTCCAGCTGCAGCCCAGCAAAGAGGTGGGATGAATTTCCACCTCCTTATGGGACTAAGAAGTCTGACCTTTTTATTTCTGCTGGTGTCGGATTCGTGATCCCCACCCCAGCACACCCCCACTTCAGACAAAATGCGGGCCATTTTAAAAGTCAGGAAAAATTGAAGATCACTTTGCAGAATTGCTCCCCCACGGGGAGGAAATCAGCAGGACAGCAGCCCACATTGAAACGCAGCCTGATTTAATCACAGCACAATTTGTATTTTATATGGGCAATCGAACAGCTTTTGGGGAGATAGCGGGGGAACAGGTCTGCAGGAACATTTTGGGTATCTGGCAGGGGAAAAGCCTGGAACTGTTGGTGATAAATGAGAGGCTATTGTGTTCTGCTGTTAAGGCCTGAAATGTCAATTTAGGCCAGCTTTCGGCAATCTGGTGCTCTCCAGACATTTTGGACTACAGTTCAGGATGGTACCGGAATCAGGTGTGGCAGCACCAATCCTTTACATGTAGGGATTGTGGGATGTACTATTACTAGAGCAGTCAAGTACAACATTTTCCTGTTGCCTAGAAGGAACACATAGGGGAATGTGGCTCCAGGCAGGGAGGACTTCCTGTCATACCTGCTCTAGAGCATCTTTTCTCTGTGTGTGACCTAGCTGACGAGATAAAAGCGCTGGCCACACAACCATCTCTCTCTTGGACTCTCTCTCTTACTCTCATTCTTGGACTCTCCTGACTTTTAGTGAGCGCATGGCTCAACCTTCACATAGGATGGAGCCCACAAACAGAAAGTCTGAGATGTAGCGCAGACTTCTTTTCACTGTGACAACAAGATAAACCCTGCCTTCAGATTACTGCTGTGAACTGAATGTGAGAAAAACTTTATTCTTACTTTATTCTTATTCAGAAGACTGTGTTGTGTTGTTGTTGTTTTTTTAATATATTTTATTGAATTTTGACATAAATATATTTCACAAACGTACAAAAGACAAAATGAAAAAGAAAAAACAGAGAAAAGGATAAAAAGAGAAAAAAAAGAAAAAAAGAAAAACACGAAAAACATACAACTTTAAAAGACATTGATCGACTTCCCCTTATCTCGATTTCGGAAAATATTACCTTGTTTATCTATCTGCTGTGTCTAATCCTTAATAAAACATTTTACGTAGTAAGCGTTATCTCATGCCTACTGTGATTTCTGTAAGTACATATATGTTTCTGATCAATATTTTGATTTTCCCTTTATCTCTATTTCCATATATATCCTAAATTTATCCCATTCATTATTAAATTTTGCACTTCTTTGATTTCTTATTTTCTGTGTCAATTTAGCCAACTCCAAATAATCGGATAATTTAAGTTGCCACTCCTTTAGTGTTGGGATTTTTGGTGTTTTCCAGTACTGTGCTATGAGGGTTCTGGCGGCCGCCATTGCATATTGAAAAAAGGTTCTATCTTCTTCTTTGATATCCTTACCAATTATCCCCAGCAGGAAGGCTTCGGGTTTTTTAACAAACGTATATTTGAGAATTTTTTTTAATTCATTATAGATGGATTCCCAAAATTTTTTGAGAATCTCGCACGTCCACCACGTATGGATGAAATCGCCCTCCTTGCTCTTACATTTCCAACACAATTTATCGCCTGTTCTATACATTTTATGTAGTTTTACCGGCGTTATGTACCATCTGTACATCATCTTATATATGTTTTCCTTTAGTGTCGTGCATGCTGAGAAATTCATATCTTTACACCACAATGCCTTCCATTTGTCAAACTCTATGTTGTACCCTAGGTCTACCGCCCACTTCACCATCACATCCTTTACTTCCTCGTCCTTGGTGTCCCACTCAAGCAACTGGTTGTACATTTTTGATAATAATTTTGTTTTACTTTCTATTATTTCAATCTGAAATCTAGATTTCTTGTCATTTATTCCGATCTTATTATCTTCTCTCCACATTGAATTAATTTGATGGTATTGAATCCAGCCAGTCAGCTTGCTTTTTATTTCTTCGTAAGGTCTAATCCTCCACCCGGATTCTGTTTTGGTTAGTAAATCTTCATATGTCCATCTTTCCCCCTCAATGTTTGATCTTTTAATTGTTAAAATGTCTATTGGTGATAACCACCAGGGCGTTTTCTGCTCCAACAATTTTTTGTTCCTTTCCCACACTTCCAGCAGTGGCCCTCTGAAAATGTGGTTAGAAAAACCTTTATGAACCCTTCCTTTGTCTCGCCATAAATAGGCATGCCAACCGAATCTTAGATTAAACCCCTCTAGATCTAACAAATTTTTGTTTTTGATGACAATCCAGTCTTTTACCCAACAGAGGCATGCAGCTTCATAATATAACCTCAAATTTGGAACCGTGAGACCACCCCTATCTCTTTGGTCTGTGAGCAGTTTAAATCTAATTCTTGGTCTCTTTCCCTGCCAAATGAATTTGGAAAGTAATCTCTGCCATTCTTTGAATATTGAGGTTCCTCTAATTATCGGTATATTCTGAAATAGGAAGAGTAATTTAGGTAGTAAGCTCATTTTAATCGCCGCCATTCTCCCCAACCACGAGAGATGTATTCTGTTCCATGTATCCAAGTCTTTCATTATTTCTTTCCATGTTTTCTTATAGTTATTTTCAATCAGATTTATATTTTTCATAGTTAACCAGATTCCAAGGTATTTTACTTTTTTAGTTATTTTAATTCCAGTTTGACTTTCAAGATCATCTTTGGTTTCTTCTTCCATATTTTTGGTCATTATTTTGGTTTTTGCTCTGTTCAATTTAAATCCGGATAATTTTCCAAATTCCTCTAGTAGCTTTAACACTTTGCCGACGCTCTCTTTTGGTTCTTCCAATGACAGCATAAGATCGTCTGCATATGTTTTCAGTTTATATTCTTTCGCCCCTATTTTTATGCCACGGATCTCTGGGGTTTTTCTTATCTTGTTTGTGATTATCTCTAAAACCATGATAAACAACAACGGTGACAGAGGGCACCCCTGTCGAGTGCCTTTTGCTATTTCAAACTGTTCTGTCAAGGTATTGTTGATAATTAATCTAGCTCTTTGTTGTGTGTAGATTGCTCTAACTCCTTCCAGGAATGTGCCATCTATCCCTGATCTTTCCAGGCACTTTATCAGAAAACCCCAGGAGACATTGTCGAAAGCCTTCTCGGCATCAATGAACATTAAAGCCGCGGGAATTTCATTATGACATTCTAAATATTCGATAATGTCTATCGTATGTCTAATGTTATCTTTTATTTGTCTATTGGGAAGGAAACCGGCCTGGTCAATATGAATGAGATTAGTTAAATACTTTTTAAGTCTGTGTGCCATTATATCTGCAAATATCTTGTAGTCATTATTCAATAATGAAATCGGTCTGTAATTCTTAATGTTAAGTTTGTCTGAGTCTGGTTTCGGGATCAGCGTGATGTAGGCTTCTTTCCAGGATGCTGGCATTTTTCCTCCTCTTAGTATCTCGTTGATTACGTCACGTAGTACTGGTGTTGTGTATTCCTCTAGGACCTTGTAATACTTGGCGGATAACCCATCTGGGCCTGGGGCTTTCCCCAGTTTCATCCTTTTGATTGCCTCCCGGATCTCCTCTATTTTTATGGGTTTATTTAAGGCGGTTCTTTCCTCTTCTGATATACTTTTGGGGCTATTTTCTTCTAGGTATTTTGCGATGCCCGTTAAATCTTCTTCTTCTCTTTTATATAGGTTCTCATAGAATTTAAGGAAGTTCTTTTTTATTTCATTAGGGTTTTCCAGGACTTGTTCTTCAACTTTTATTTTATTGATGGTACTAAGTATTCTTCTTTTTCTCAGTTGCCACGCCAGAAACTTTCCAATTTTATTTGCCGATTCGAAGGACCTTTGTTTCATTAACTTTATTCCCCATTCCACCTCTTGGCTTATTAATATCGAATATTCTGTTTGGAGCATTTTATATTGTTGCTTATGGCCATCGTCGTTTGGATTTTTTATCATATTTTTTTCACATTCTTTCAATTGATGGATTAACTCTTCTTTCTTTTTTTCTTTGGCCTTTTTTCTTTGGGTATTTTGTTGTATCAGGAGGCCTCTTAACACAGCCTTGCTAGCATCCCATACTGTGTCTATACCTGTTCCTTTATTGATGTTTAAGTCAAAATAGTCTTTTATGGTAGTTTTAGCTTTTTCGATCACTTCTTCTTTTTCAAGTAGGTAGTCATTCATTCTCCATCTGTACAACCCTTGGATCTTCCACTTTAATTGTAATGTTATTGGGCTATGATCCGATAAGGTTCTGGGTAGAATTTCACATTTCTCCGTTCTTATTATTAATTCTCTTGAGATCCATATCTGATCCAGCCTGCTCCAGCTCTGATGTGGTTCAGAGAAATGGGTAAATTGTTTCGTTGTAGGGTTTTTGTATCTCCATATATCTATTAGGTCCAGATTTTCTTCCAGATCATTAAACGATTTCGGTAGTTTCCCTTGATTTATGTTCTTTTTTCTTGTACTTCTATCTAGTTCTGGCGTCGGAACCGCATTTAAATTTCCGAGTAAGACCAATTTATTGTTATCTAGCTCTAATAAAGATTGTTCCAGTTTTTTAAAGAACTCCATTCTATTTGAGTTTGGGGCATAGACTGTTACCACGTTTATTTTCTCTCCCTGATAGTTAATTTGAATTCCTAAAACTCTTCCATCCTCATCCTTGCAAATTTGTTTGGGTTCTAGTTTCTCCTTCGCATAGGTTACTACCCCTCTTTTTTTCTTTGAGTTTGAATTGATGAATTCTATTCCCAACTTCTTGTTTATTAGAATATGCTTATGTTTTTTGGCAACATGAGTTTCTTGGCAACAAATGACATCAATATTTTTTTTCTTTATAATCTTTTCAAATTTATTTCTCTTGGGCTTATCATTAAAACCATTCACATTCCACGAAAGAAACTTAAGAGACATTTTGGGTTATTATTGCGTGCGCTTTATCCTTGTTTCTGGTTTAGAATCTGGTGTTATTCTTTCTGTTAGATTCTCTGTCTTCTCCTTCCTCTTCTTCCTCTGATTTGGTGTCTTCCGTCTCCTCCTCCGTCCCCCCTGCCCCCAACTCCACTCCCCCCTCCCGCATCCAAGTCACCTCCTCGCTGTCTTGCTTCCTCTCTACCCAGATCTTTTTCGTACCTTCTCAGGAATTTTTCTGCTTCATGTGTGTCTGTCAACTTGAATTTTTTGTTCTTGTAATAGAAGGAAACCCCTTCTGGGAATTCCCATTTATACTGAATTGTGCTTCTCTTCAGCACAGTTATCAACTGTGTATATCCTTCCCTTTTACGTAGAATCCTGACTGGAATTTCTTTAAAAATGATGATTGGACGATCTCCAATTATCAGCTTTTTTTTAAAGCTAGTTCTTAGAATTGTGTCTTTCATTTCTATGGTGTTAAAAATTACTAAGCAGTCTCCCGGGGTTTTTTTTTATTTAATTTGTTGTGGTTTCCCTCTTATTCTAAATGCGTTCTCTATGGTATATGCTACTTGTTCCTCTTTCATCTGCAGCCATTTTGCTAGTTCCTTAACTATTCTTTCCCTTATGTTTTCGTTTGCCTCTTCGGCAATCCCTCTGAATTTTAAATTAAGATATTTTTGACGCAACTCTGCCATGGCCAGATTGTCCCATAGTTGATCTTGTGTTTTATTTAAGTTTTTTACTTCATCCTTTAGCTTTTCTGTTTCTTTCTTTTGATCCCTCAAATCTTTCTGTGTTCTTTTATTTGCTTCTTCGAGTATTTTTGATTTGACTGTCAGATCTTGTATCTTTTTTGTGAGTTCGCCTACAGCACTTTCTATTTTACTATCTATTTGTTCCTGCAATTCTCCTAACTTACTTTCCATGTGCATTTCTCTTTGTTTGAATTCCTCTTTGATTTTTAGCCATAGAATGTCTAGGTCTTTAATCTCTTCTTGCCGGGATGCCTTTCTATCTCCTGGAGTCCCTCCAACTTTTTTACCATCTTTCCACGACATCTCGTAAGTTGTCTCTCTCTCCCCAAAGGGGCTCACAATCTTACTTATCCTTATTTTATTTTCTATTTTTATTCTTTCCCCTTGTATGTATATATATTCTCCACCCCAGAGATACTCTAGGCTATGTAAATTGTGTTGTTGTTATTACTTTAAGAGGGAAATAAAAGGGGAAACTTACCAGAAACAATCCAGACTGGACAAGGCAGACTGGATTGCTTAATTAAAGGATTCTAACGAATTGCCAAGGGACGCGGGTGGCGCTGTGGGTTAAAGCCTCAGCGCCTAGGGCTTGCCGATCGAAAGGTCGGCGGTTCGAATCCCCGCGGCGGGGTGCGCTCCCGTTGTTCGGTCCCAGCGCCTGCCAACCTAGCAGTTCGAAAGCACCTCCGGGTGCAAGTAGATAAATAGGGACCGCTTTCTAGCGGGAAGGTAAACGGCGTTTCCGTGTGCGGCTCTGGCTCGCCAGAGCAGCGATGTCACGCTGGCCACGTGACCCGGAAGTGTCTTCGGACAGCGCTGGCCCCTGGCCTCTTGAGTGAGATGGGCGCACAAACCCCAGAGTCTGGCAAGACTGGCCTGTACGGGCAGGGGTACCTTTACCTTTACCTTAACGAATTGCCAACTCGCTTCCAGTAAGTTGCAAAGGGAATGTGCTCTTCTGTTTACTCACTAGCATGAGTGAGAAGGGATAATATTAAAACAAAATATCCTCTCCTACCTTCCTTAACATTCCCACAGGGATGAGCAAATTAGTCAATTTCTATTTCTCTCAGTTTTCCATTTTGTCCTACCTGTAATCTATACCTTTGTGCTGAAGGAGCATAGTAGCCCCTTTTAGCATAATAGTGTTTGAGATCAGGAGTGGGATCACATTTGTGGTCCTTGGCTTCATCCTCCAAGCATTCTTCCAAAAGATCTGAACAAAGACCACCAGTATACTGCTGTAGATGATGACAGGCGTGCGCGTGTACACACACACACCATCTACTTTGCATGCAGAAGGTCCCAGGTCCCAGCAGGGCTGGGAGAGACTTCCTGCCTAAAATCCGGAAGAGTCACTGTTGGTCAATGTATACTGAGCAGTCTGATTTGGTATAAGGCAGCTTCCTATGTTCCTATCATCTTGGAGAACAGGCTTTAGTGTGCATCAGTTTAATTCAGAACTTACAAAGTGCAATCCTATGCAGGTTTGCATTGGAGGAAACCCCATGTGGTTCAAAGCTGCCGACTCCCTATTCAGTGTATTTAGGATTGCAGCTTTGGGTGAAGGTGAAGAGGTCAGCAGCAAGGACATCAAGTGCAATCCTGATTCTACGCACCTCTGTTTGCCTGAAAAGAGCTGCTGTTGTGTTCTTTTGCCATTTGAAAGTGCCTTGGAAGACAGCCCTGATAAGTGGCAATTGCAGTTCCACCCCAAGTAAATATAGAACCCATTAAGATGCTTAAAACTAAAATAAAACAAAAAATAAAACAGGCGAGGGGTTCCTTCTTTCTTTCCTTTCTTAAACAGAGTATCGTGAGTCATTTCCATGTCTTCATGCTGGGTGCAGAATATAGAGCTCTCTCTCTCTCTCTTTGTTTATTCTTCCCACATATCTAATTGCTGGGTTTTGTGTGCTAATTCTCACCCACAGAAAGGTTTTGGAAGGGGACCTTTAGGGATGGACAGTAGTTCAATGGCAGAGCAGCTGCTTCACATGCAGAAGGTCTCAGGTTCAATCCCCATCATCTCCAAGAAAGGCTGGGTATTTTCCTGTCTGAAATCCCAGACAGCTGCTGCCAGTTCATGTAGATGCTGCAACACAGGTAGCTGTCTTTCGCTGAGTCCATAATTGGTCCCATCTAGCTCAGGACTCTGGAGAGTCCCATGGACTGCAAGAAGAACAAACCTCTCCATTCTGAAGGAAATCAGCCCTGAGTGCTCACTGGAAGGACAGATCCTGAAGCTGAGGCTCCAAGACTTTGGCCACCTCATGAGAAGAGAAGACTCCCTGGAAAAGACCCTGATGTTGGGGAAGATGGAGGGCACAAGGAGAAGGGGACAACAGAGGATGAGATGGTTGGACAGTGTTCTCAAAGCTACCAGCATGAGTTTGACCAAACTGCGGGAGGCAGTAGAAGACAGGAGTGCCTGGCATGCTCTGGTCCAGGGGGTCATGAAGAGTCGGACACGACTAAATGACTAAACAACAACAGCTCAGTATTGACTGCTCTGACTGGCATAATAGGGTTTCAGGACGGGTACATTACCTACCTGGAGATGATGGGCATTCAACCTGGGACCTCAGTTACCAGTATTGAACCAAGGCCCTATCTGCACTATATATGTAAAGTAGCATCACACCACTTTAGACAGTCATGGCTTCCACCCAAGTATGGTGGGAACTGTAGTTTTTTTTAATGGGGCTGAGTGTTGTTGCAAGACTCCTTTCACAGGTCTACAATTTTCAGGGTGGCTTAGAAATCAATTCCTCTTCCCTGGAAACTAGGAATTGCAGCTCTGGGAGGGGAATTGGGGTCTCCTAACATCCCTCAGCACCCTAAACAAACTACAGCTCCCAGGATTCTTGTTTAAAATAGTATTACAGTATGTGCTTTAAAATGTATTATGTAGATGCATCCTAAGGCAGTTTCCTATAGCCTTATAGCCAGAAAAAATGTTATGTGTGTCTGTTTTCTCTCTCACCATCATTATTATTTCTGGTGTAAAAGTGATATATATTTAACTGATGCATACTTATTTGGTCAACAGAAAGGCATACCTCCATGTTCTTAGTTGGTTTCAGAGAAAATGCTTCTCTTCTCCTTCTCCCTCTTTTTTAAAAAATAATAAAATAAAATAGCAAGTTGGCCCATTTTGAGTCGATTTCCTCCTCCTCTTCTCCCTCCCTACCCCTTCATATTTGTGTAGGAGCTGATGAGCTCCCCGTCAAGGCTAAGAATGGGAGTCTGCCTGCGATTAGGTGGGAAGAGAGACTTTTAAAATTTATTAAATTGACGGCTTCTGAATGGCACTAGTGATTGCTCATATAATTGTATTAATTTTGGAGGAGTGAGGTGCTGTTTTCATCACTTAAGGTTTGCACTGATGTTGTTTTCTGGTGAACAGCAGGGTCCATTTATTCCAAGAATATGGAGTGGTGGGTGTTTTTTGGTGTGTTTTTTTTACAGAGTCTAGGAAACGGCCTTTGTCTAATACAGCAGGAATCTCACTGAAACAAGAACATGGATAGGTTTTTCCTCTCTCATGCTTTCCAGTTGTTTATCATGCTGTGAATTCAGTTGGTTCTCCTTCCTATGAAGTTTGTATTCTCCTCAGAATTGTAGCATTTCATTTTTTCAGTTGGCACAGTATTTATATATGCCCTCCCCCCCCCACGTGTGTGTGTGTGTGTGTGTGTGTGTGTATACAGACACTAATAATACAGTGGATAATCTGTTTTATCAGTGTGTGTCTCCACCCTCTTCCATAAATGATTCTGCCCCTTTATTAGTTTTATGTGTGTTAGTGGTAATGCATGCTGGGTGGTTAATGTGCACAAAAACCAGCCATTGTGCACATTCACCACACCTCTGGAGAATGTGCACATAATCTATGAAGAGGGAATTGTGCACATTTCCTGATCAAGGGATATGAATTCCCAACAGGCCTTGTGAAATGTGCACATCTCAACTGCAATTTCCAAATTTGCCAGCTATTATGCATAATCCCCAAAAGATCTTGAGGCATGTGCATATTGTTACCTGGAGCCAAAGCTCAAAATGAGCTCAGGCTTGCACAAGAGGTTTAAATTTTTTTTAAGGGTTTCTTTGTCCATGTTTGAAGCAAGAAGAAGAAAATGCAAGTAGTAGCTCCTCTGCGTGGAGAAATGCTATTGGGTGACAGAGGACTCATCTACACTCATGGTTTTTAATGCTAAAAATGAGTTTAAAGGGGGTTCTGATAATCATATAGCCATATGACTTTTTTAAAAAACACACGTCAATAATGTGTTATTAAAATGTGACACCAGAGGACTTTGCCCAGTTTTGCAACTGGCCCTGCCCAACACAGGCCTGTGGCCCCTGGAAGGTTGCTGAGAAAGGAATGTGACTCTTGGGCTGAAGAAGGCTCCCAACTCCCTGCAGTTTGTTGGTCAATGTTGGCAAGATAAATTTTGGCACCAGAGTTGAACCACAAAATGGTATGCCCCCTGGCCAGGGAAGAAGGGGTGAGTGAAGATCTATTTTTCCCCCTCCTTCTGTGATGGAGCTCCTATTTGGGGACTTCCCTGGCTTTTTTCTGGCCCACATAGGACCAGTCTGGATAGTTAGCTTTGGTGAAGACTTGACATTTTCACCTCCAAAAAAGTTTTCGATTTGAGTTTCTACTGAAATGAGGCTGCATTTTAATGTTGTATTTTATCTTGTTTTTAAAGTTATATTTCAATCAATTGTTTTTATACCTGGTGTTAGCTGCCCTGAGCCTTGTCTTGGCTGCGGAGGGCGGGGTATAGTAATAATAATAAATTTTATTTATTCAGGGACAAGTGGAGGGGGGGGCGAAAAGCAACCATACTTGATTAAAGTGGGAATCAAAAGCTGTTGCAGGAGAGTAGGGTGGGAGAGCCCAGGATATCCCAGAGTGCAGCCCCCACAATTTCCTCCCTAGAGATGGAGAAAGACCAGCAGCACCTCCTATTTACCAAGAGACCACCATAGAGACAGCATAGCAGACAGGCTGCCAAAGGAAGGAGCAGCAAATCTGGCATCCAAGGAGTGTGCCGCCAGCAGTGACAGGGACTGCAGATGATGCATGCCTTAGGGGCCAGATCTGCTGCTTTTGTAGATTCTGCCACCCAAAGTGGTCGGCTCACCTTGCCTCATGGGTGGGCCGGCTCTGGTGGTGTTGCTTGGCTTGGCAAGGGTGGTGGTTGTGGTGGTTGTGCAAGTCACAGCTGGGGAGTCAGAGGGAGTTCAGTGTCCTCCGGCCATTGCTGTGCCCATGTAAAATGCTCAAATTGAAACTGACAGCAGCCGCCATCTCTGAGACAGATGCCCACTTCCCTGCAGCTGAATGGAGTATAATTATATTTTTTTGCAAAAAATGCCACTCGTCCTTGATTAGCCTAGCTGGGTTTGTTCTGCTCGGCTGAGGGTGTTCCTGGCGGCTGCAGAGCCAAATGGGCTTTCTTGCCAAGGGAACGGATGTGAGTTTCAGATGGAAGTTACTGAAGGTTTCCTACAATTCCCCCCACCACCACCACCACATTAGACTGGCAGTTAGGTGATTCTCCTTTCTCCTTTTTGCAGAGAGGCAAAGAAGGTACTGGGCTACAGAAATAGCAGGCCGGCAGGCCATCACGAGGTGTGGGGGAACCCCAAGATTTGCACAAGTAAAAAAAAAAAAAGCTGTAGAAAGAAGCTCTAAAGCAGTGGTTCTCAACCTGTGGGTCCCCAGATGTTGTTGGACTACAACTCCCATCATCCCTGAGCTCTGGCCATGCTTCCTGGGGCTGATGGGAGTTGTAGTTCAACAACATCTGTGGACCCACAGGTTGAGAAAGGCTGCTCTAAAGGGAAGGGAACACCACACAAACAGGAGGTGGTACATAAGGGTTGGCGTACACAGAGTCAGCCCTAGACATTTTGGGGCCTGAGCCAAATTAGAAAGAGCTGTGTGTTCCCCCACCCATTGTAATTTGCTAAGGGTGCTTTTTTAATATATAGTTGAGGCTCCTCACTCCTCCCCCCACCGCATCCTGATGCTGATCTTCACTCACCCCCTCCCCCCCCCCGATGCTGACCTTCACTTGGGGAATATAAGAAATGTGATTTTAAAATGGATAGTGTAATTTGTGAGTTTGAACCCATAGGGCCAAAAATTGGGAAGAAGTCACATTTCAGTCAACTAACTTGCTTCAAAAATGGCGCAAGTGAAACAATTTCACTTGAATTCAGTGGGGATACTGTCCATGATGGGATGCAGGTGGTGCCGTGGTCTAAACCACAGAGCTTAGGGCTTACCGATCAGAAGGTTGGCGGTTCGAATCCCCGCGACGGGGTGAGCTCCTGTTGCTCGGTCCCTGCTCCTGCCAACCTAGCAGTTCGAAAGCACGTCAAAGTGGAAGTAGACAAATAGGTACTGCTCCGGCGGGAAGGTAAACGGCGTTTCTGTGCGCTGCTCTGGTTCGCCAGAAGCGGCTTAGTCATGCTGGCCACATGACCCGGAAGCCTGAGGGCTGCAACCCCAGAGTCGTCCACGATTGGACTTAACGGTCAGGACTGGACTTTACTATCCATGATAGCTATGCTCCATCTCAATGCTTCTGAATACCAGTTGCTGGAAACCACGGGAAAGGAATCTTGTGATCATGTGCTGTTCCCTGGTTTCACGACAGGTAGGGCTGCCATATGTCTGAATTCTCCTGGACATAACTGAGGTTTCAAAGGTGGAATTGACATCTGGGGGGGAGGGGAGGATTTCCCAAAGGTGGCACTTTGTCCTGGATCTTAGGCAAGTCAATTTTTGGTGTTTTTGTTTTTGAAAAAGCTCAGCAACTGTGAGAACAGGATGCTGTGCTAGACGAGCCATTGGCTTTTCTTATGTTTTTACTCCCAGTGAAGTGGGGCGCGGATTGCAGGCTTAGTCTAGCAAAATGCTTTTAAATAAATAAATCTAAAGATAAGTCAACCAAACGTTGTAGCCCTTCATCCCACCCACTGTTACATGAATATGATGTTGTCTCCTACCCCTGTTTCCTGGCTGTGAAAACCCCCAAACCATGCCTCTTGTCTTATATGTATGTGTCTATCCTATGCCAGCTAACATCCAGTCACCTCAGCCTTCTTTTAACAATCACCTTTCCCCATAAGGTGGCAGCTTTTCCTATACAATCCCTGTCTGGTTTCTGTGGTTTCCTACTCTGATGGCGCCCTCTAGAGATTAAGGAGCCCCTTAGCAACTCATCTTGAAGGGAAAGGGAAAGCCGTTGATTTTCCACAGATGTCTTCCTCTTGGGCATATGTCATGGCTATAACTGAATTTTGGAAGATAACAAGCTTGTGCCTGAGAGCCAGGACTATATCCCCTAACAGTCTGTGACCTTCCTCTGGTCCTGGGGTGATGAAATACAAGTCCATGGGCATAATCTGGCCTGTTAAACTATCCCTTTTTCTTTTCTTTTTTGCCCACCGGTATCTGACCCCAATTTACTGGTGGCAGCATTGTTGGCATAAACCAGTGTTTTTCAACCTTTTTTGGGCAAAGGCACACTTGTTTCATGAAAAAGATCACGCAGCACACCACCATTAGAAAATGTTTAAAAATTCAACTCTGTGCCTATATTGACTGTATATAAAGTAATTCTCTTGAATAGGAATCAAATAAACACAAAGAAAGTATTTTATAATTACTTTATTATGAAATAGTAAGTAAACAGAAATATGAAAAATTATAAAATACTTTATTTTTAAATATTTCGAATTTTTCAATTTCCCCCCAGCACACCAGGCAACATCTCGCGGCACACTAGTGTGCTGCGGAACAGTGGTTGAAAAGCACTGGCATAAACAATGAAGTGCCTCTTCCACCACGGACAGCAAATTGGGGTGCTCTGAAAGTAGGAAGGAAGGCGGCAGTGAACCTCGAAATACCAATTGGTAGGGAATCACAATTCCTGGGGAGAGCTGCTGTTGCACACAGTGTTGCTCACGTGCTACCTAGAGGCACCTGTGAGATCAGAATGTTGAACTAGAGGGGTCTTTGGCCTGATCCAGAAGGCTCTTCTTATGTTCTAACTCCACTGTCAGAGGCAGTCTGCCTCTGAGTGCCGGTTGCTGGGAATAATAATAGTAATAATAATAATAATAATAATAATAATAATAATAATAATAATAAATTTTATTTATACCCCACCCTCCCCAGCCAAGACCAGGCTCAGGGCTGCTAACACCAGGTATAAAAACAATTGATTAAAATACAAATGGAGTCCTGTTTGCAGTTCACCCAGAGGCATCCGGCTGGCCACTGTGAGTGCAGGATACAGCAATAGATGATCCTTATCTCACGTTTTTATGCTCTGCTCTGTTGCTTTATTAAGCACTTGGATGCCGTGGCGGAGCGTGTCTCCATGCCACCTGGGGTGGTGGTGGTGGTGATGGTGGTGTGTGTGGTGGGAATGGGCAAGGGGTGGAGGAACAAATAGAGCCCATCATGTCCACCCAGTCCCTGCCACCTCTGGAGTGACACCAGCCCCGAGCGGCATGGCTGTGGCACCCTTCTTGTGCTGCTTTCCCCAGATTTAAGCTTTGCAAGGCCGCTCGGGGGGGGGGCACTGTGGGGACACGGCAGCCATGCACCCCTTGATCCCAGCCTCACACTAGGTTGGGGTCGGAGGGTGCATGGCTGTCACGACCCCACAACCCTTCTCGCCGCAGACTTGGTGAAGGCGGTGCAAGCTGGATGCCATACCCTACAACATTTCTCTGTTGAAAACTGGGGCCTCCTATTCCATAATGGAAATTTTACTATTTATACACCACACCAGCCCCATTGTATATCTGGGAGGTGGTTGTGTGGAGAGAGTCTCTTCCTTTAAATTCCTAGGAGTTTACCTTAGTGAAGACCTCACTTGGAAAAACAACTCAGGTGGTTACAAAGGCCCAACAGAAACTCCACTTCCTCAGGGTCTTGCAAAAGAACAATGTTAAACAACAATTCATGACCTCCTTCTACTGGTCCACAATAGAAAGTGTCCTCTCATATTGTAGCACAGTGTGGTGTGTTGGCTTGACAGCCACAGACAGAAAGTCTTTACAGAGGGTGGTGAACACAGCACATGATATCATGGGCTGTCCCCTGAGCCCGCTAGATGACATCACAAGGGATCGATGCCTTAGGAGAGTGAGAAAAATTCTCAGGGATGATTCACACCCTGGCCAGCACCTCTTTAATCTTCTACCCTCAGGCAGGAGATATAGAAGTATAATCAGTCGTAGGTAAAGGTAAAGGGACGCCTCATCTCGCTTTATTGGTTGAGGGAGTCGGTGTACAGCTTCCGGGTCATGTGGCCAGCATGACTAAGCTGCTTCTGGCGAACCGGAGCAGCGCACGGAAACGCCGCTTACCTTCCCGCCGGAGCGGTACCTATTTATCTACTTGCACTTTGATGTGCTTTTGAACCGCTATGTGGGCAGGAGTCAGTCATACCAACAGGCTAAAAAACAGTTTCTATCTGTGAGCTGTTAGGCTGCTGAACGGAAAATAATACAGTGCAACTGACTTTCGTGGTTGGTGTGTTGTGCGACAAGCACACAGAGTGCAATAAGATTGTTTGCTTGTTTGGGGGGGGGGGACTCGGCTAATGTCATTGTACACAGGTTGTACATTGACAATAAAGGTATTATTATTACACATCTTACTGGGTTGCTCCAGTCGCTCTGGGCAGCTTTCAACATATAAGAAAACATTAAACATTTTTTAAAAAAAACTTTCGCTATACCGGATTACCTTCAGACGGCTTGGGGGTCAGATAACTCCATACCCTCCAACATTTCTCCAATGAAAATGGAGATATCCTAAGGAAAAGTGAGACATTCCGGGATCACATCAGAAACCTGGACGGCTTCTCAAAATCAGAGACATTTCTGGAAAATAGGGACACTTGGAGGGTTTGGGATGCAGCAACCATGTACTGCACCGCCTACCACCTGTGCAGGGAGCATTTCAGGCAGCAGATGGGGTGCTTGGGGGGGGGTGAAGCAGGTGCCCCCACTCCAGCACCCCCAGTGTGGCTCAGTCCGGTACTCCTCTCTGCAAGTGTTGGTTCCTTCAATGCCAGGAGATGAGTGCTTGCTATATTTCCTTGCTATATTTCCATGTTTTTCTTTGCTGCATGTTTTGTTGATGTTAAAATAAATGTCTGCTGGAGTTCTCTTACCAAAGAGTGCTTGCCCCAAACTTGGGTCTTGGCTTCCTTGCTGATTGGGTAACTCCCCACTGCTAGGTATTAAACCTAGGTATTAAATGCCATCTGTGAAAATAATATCGCAGGAGGGGCTTTGTTTAGTAAGGTACTCTCTCTGCTTGGCCTTTTGACGGTTGCTTGCAAAGAGCAGCTAAGTGCAAATTCATTATTGTGAAGAAGGAAAGAAGCTTTTGGCTGGATGACCGAAAAGCCATTCAGCTATGTATGCAAATGGACAGTTGCTCATCCTTAAGCAGAGCCCTTCACTCTCGAACAGGCTGTAATGTTTGGAACACTGCTTGCTTCATCGAACAGTCAGTAACTGGCATTGAATGGGGTTCGTTCAAGTGTCTTAATTTTATTTTTCTGTGCCAAAAGTGGTTATGTCTGTTTCTGAAGGAAAGAAATGAAGACTCCTGGGAACATGAAGTATATTTTTTTCAGTGCCAGAAGTCCCAGCTGGTTTGGGGAAATAGGTTTGCTTAAAAAGTCATTATTCCATGGTGGTGCAGCCTTGCTTTCAGAAGGAGATGGGTTTGCTGTGTGCTACTGAATAGCTTATGCCCCTCTTTAGTTCTGATTACACCCTCCTGCTGCCTCTCTTCTATTTGGCCCTGGTTCCCACTGTTCCCACTACAATCTCTTTCTTTTTTCTTTTTCCTAGAAAAAAGGTAAGTAAGGAGGGGTATGCTAAAGGTGTATGAAATTACGCATGGTGCAGAGCAATGGTGGAGAACATTTGGCCCTCCAGATTGGTGAACTACAACTCCCACTACAGTGGTACCTCGGGTTACATACGCTTCAGGTTACATACGCTTCAGGTTACAGACTCCGCTAACCCAGAAATAGTACCTCGGGTTAAGAACTTTGCTTCAGGATGAGAACAGAAATCATGCTCCAGTGGCGCGGCAGCAGCAGGAGGCCCCATTAGCTAAAGTGGTGCTTCAGGTTAAGAACAGTTTCAGGTTAAGAACGGACCTCTGGAACGAATTACGTACATAACCAGAGGTACCACTGTATCTCTGGCCGTTGGCCATGTTTGCCCTAGGCTGATGGGACCAACATCTGGAGGGCCGAAGGTTCCCTATATTCAGCACAGAGAAAGAAATAGGGAGACGTTTTTCTCCTCCCATATTAATGGAACTTGAAGCTGGATGTTGGAAGATTCAGGAAAGACGAAAGGAAGTACTTATTAATACAGTACAGAGTTAAACTGTGGAATTCACTCCTACGCAAGGCAGTGATGGTCACTGACTTGGATGGGCTTCTGAATGCCAGTTGCCAGCAGCAGTAGCATAGGAAGTCAGGGGGTGGTGGGGGCATAGGGCATCACGGGGTCTGGAGGGTGACATGGTGTGCCAGCCGCACTTGGCTGGTGGGTGGCATGGTGGCTTCAGGGTGCTGGAGCCACTGTCCCTCGCATGTGCCCTGCTTGAATAGGGTTCTGTCCTATCTCTCCATCCCAGGCGCCAGTGAGTGTTGCTATGCTGGTGGCCAGGAATCGCAAGTGAAGAGAGTGCTTCTCAGTTCCTGCTTGTAGGCTTCCTATGGGTGTCTTGTTGGCTACTGTGAGAACAGGATGCTGGACTAAATGGGGCACTGGCCTAATCCAGGCAAGCTCTTTTTACATTCTTATGTCCTTCCACTGCTTTTGCATGATCAGGGCACATACACACACACACCTCATAAGGGCAGGATGCTGGGGAAAGTAAGAGATATGAACTCCTGCCTATAAGACGAACATGAAATGTTTTTGAATAAATTAAGGGATTGGGGAAGAAATTCTGTTCAGTTCACATTTTAATGCAAATGTATCTAATTTGCCAACTGTCTTTTGAAATTTGCATTTCTCTGAATCTTGGTAAGCAGCTCTTCAGCCAAGAATGTGGACAAGAACGCATATTTTAGCAAAAAGTGGGCACAATAATGCATGTGTTAAAGAAAAATAACAGATGGAGATTCATTTCGTTGTTTGAAAAACTGGGTACATCAGGTGAAAAGCAAAGTAAGATCAAATGCTGATGCATTTTTGTGAGGACTTTAACAAACAAAAACATGTAGAATTGCAGTGAACCAAATTTCAGACTGGAACCATGGCTGCAGGAATATGGTGCAGCTCAGAACACCTGATTGTTCAAGCAAGGCTCAGCAGGAACCAGAAGTCCTCTTATAGCCTTCCTGTTGAGAAGGATCCAATAGTCAACCTTGGTGGGTTGGACCAGTCCAGGGCCTGAAGGCATTGAGAAGTCTGCAGATCCAGTTGCCTCCTGACAAAATCACCCATTGAGAAGTTGCTTGTTGTGTCTCTCCATGAGTCACCGACCTGTGACTTGTTTGTTTCATCTTCTCGGGGATGCTGAGAAGAGGAGCAACTTGTGCAAAAGCTTAACGGTGCCGGGAGGCTCCCCTTTTTCCTTCACACTTTGAAAAGCCCCCAGGTATAAGAATGAGTGAAAGCAGACTAGATCCAGCACTGTGGGTCAAGTCAGCTGCCCACAGAGGTATTGGAATTTTCTGTAGTTGTCTTCTTGTGGGTAGATGCTCCCACAGAAAACAGTAGTGGCGTTGTGCCAGCTGCCAATGTCAGATCCACTCTTCATTGTGTAATTTAATCAGAATGTTGTGCAGAAGACAGGCATGAAGCCCTCAGACCAGATCGGCAGACAGTCTACTCTGCCAAATCACCATGTAAACAGAATATTATATGCCCATGGGTGTCACCAGCATTTGTGTTAGGGGGCATCAGCCTTTATGTTGGGGGGGGGCAGAACCTCAGGCAGTTAGTTAAGTATTTTGTATTGATTTATTTGATGGGGGCAGCTGCCCCTCCATGCCTCCCCCACAGCTATGCTCATGTTTTGCTGAGAGAAAGAGCCTTTGGTAGGAGAATCACCAGTTCCTGCACTGTGATGTGGCTTGTACCATGCACTTTAAAACACATTGGAAGCACCTTATTTCTCACAGGGATTCTGGGACTGCAGTTTACCCATCACAGTTACAATTCCCAGCAAGCCTCAACAAGCTTGGCATCCATTCTTGAGAACAGAGCATCTCAGAGCATCTGATCAAACTCTCACCAGTTTCCTTAAGAAATGCTTTTACTGAGCTCTGTTTCCAAGTGATGTACACTGCAGTCTTGGATCGCCACTACAACAAGGTCCCGTACGCAGGCAGACTTTGTATTTGTGGCCAACTTCAGGTGGAAGACATCATTCATTTTCTGTTAGCCTGCCCCCCTATCCAGAGACCCAAGAGATTCCTTTCTAAAACATTAGCTTGTGGTTTGAGGACCCGACCCCCGCAATGTGGAAAGAATACACAAGGACACGGTATATAAGGTTAATGGGCAATGAAAGGCCACAACTTTATTGATTACAGCAGTGAAAAGGTATTGGCTTAGGCATTGGATCTCTCAAGCAAGTGGGTTTATTCACCAGTAGGTGGAGCCTGTTGATGCTAATCCAACTATAGGCTCTCCCCTGATGTCACCGAGGGTCGTGCCATGGCCTCCCGCCAAGCAGGCATCGGACAGAATACACGAACGCCAGATTCCTTTAACGGAATACCCTTAAATTGAAGGCATAGGTGATGGCCACACCTAGCTCTTTGACACACCACAACACATTATTCCAATGCCTACCTACCCACCAATACCACAAAAGTTGTGACGATTGCTACGAGGTAGGCGAAAAAACCAAAATGCCAAATGCCAAATGGAAAAACTCCTACCAGCCCCCCTAGACAACCAGGGCGACCAACCTAAGGTCCATAGCAGGGCCAATGACCTAAGACCTAACTCAAAGGGAGTGGAGGGTGGGTGACTCGCAGCGAGACGACGAAGAATGAGGCCGGGGAGAGGCTGGCGCCGCAGCAAAAGGCAGCTGAACATGCCCCCTCTCAGGCACCTGGTTGGATGCCTGCCAAGGGGTGTGGGCGCCAGCCAGGTGAGGTGGAGGCAGGGGGCTAACGCCCCCTGCTAGGGGCGGTGCTCAGCTCCCGCCCACAACCACTCCCCTCTCTTGCAGGGAGGAGAGTCTTTGCACAAGCAATCAGGTACACCCCAGCAGAAATAGTTTGGGTTCTTTTGAGTGACAGTAATAGCTTCCTAACTCATAGAATAGCCATTTATGCACAGGCTGCCAAAAGAAAAAAAAATCAAGAGAAAGGAGTTAGATAAAATCACTGTAATGGTTGTGGTGATTCAGATTTGAATTTGTTGGTGCCTCTGATAACTTCTCTCTCTTACATCATGGATGTTGGCTTATATAATGGATGTACGTTCTGCATTGTTTTATCAATGCTATTGCTACTGGTTTGTCATAGCCTTTGGCTAGAACAATAAACTTATGAAGGAAAGTGCCCATAACTCTGTGAGGTTAAGAATGTGCTTTGTATGCACTTCAAAAATTTAGTGTGCACACAGTCTTTGACTCAGTGGAGGCTGATGTGTCTGCTGCCAGCTAAAAATAACAACATCATTTCCCTGGGATGCCATTCCTAATGCATTAACCACGATTGTTTGTGACTCATATATACCTCAAGCCTCCTTGTGTGACAATGGAAATGGCATCTTCATCTGAAGCTGTACTCTAGGCAGAATTGTGTGTTGTGGTCAGCATTTGGCATCCTGATAACATCAGCACTCTCTTCATCTGGAAAGCAAGCTACTGGTCCTCAAAACTGCTAGAAGCCAAAGGAGTGGCAGGTGAGGAGAAGTCAACAACCTGAGGATATCAGCACCTGCTTTTCTGTCTCATAGATATCTTTAGTGAAGGGGTCACCAGCACTGCACCCATGGGCACAATAGCACTCTTGAAGTCTTCTCTGGTTGAACACAAAACATCTGATGCTTCCCCCCTTCACTGCTTACAACATCACAATGTAGTGTGTGTGTGTGGGGGGGGGGTTACCTTCTTCTCCCCTGGAAGGTACATAGAACCCACAACTAGGACATAGATCTAACAGGAGCCTAATGATGCCAGCTTCTAAAGCTAACCCAGGTATATATGCTCTTCTGTGCCTGGGAATGGGGAACCAGCGGCCCTCCAGATGAGTATTGGCTATGCTGGAAGGACTGGTGGGAGTTGGGGGGTGTTCTACAGCATCTGGAGGGCCACATGTTCCTCCCACTCCTCTTGGACGAGCTTTCTCTTCCACTGTACAGTGGTACCTCTGGTTGCGAACGGAATCCGTTCCGGAGGCCTATTCACAACATGAGTAGAATGCAATCCACGTCTGCCCGTCTGTGGGTCACGATTCGCCGCTTCTGCACATGCACATAAGATCATTTTGCATGTCTGCACATGCACGAGCCGCGAAACCCAGAAGTAACCCTTTCCGGTACTTCCAGGCCGCCACAGGACACAACCAAAAAACACTCAACCTGAAGCAAACATAACATGAGGTATGACTGTAGTAGATATGCAAGTAGACCACATGTGTGAACAGTGACTATCAGGAGGTTTAGGCCCTGCAGTAACATCTGTGCCAGTTCTAGGTTTAAGGAGACTGGGCTGTGCACCAGATTTGGTGGAGGCCTGAAAGAACTGAACTGATTCAGAGGTGGGTCTGGGTGTTACTTGAGTTGGGCTGAGGCAATCCCAGATCCCCACAAGTTGGGTCAGGTGGCTCAAAGTGAACCTGGATTGTCAGGGGGCTGGGGTCAGGGAGAAAGGAGATGCAGGTGTTTGGGCAGGAAGAAGGCGAATATCCCAATAGAGAGGTGAGACCATATTGATGGTTGCATCTTTCCTGGAAGATGGTAAGGGTTGGTGGTGGATGCCTTTGAGTGTGGTGTCCCACCTGGCTTCTTCTTTCTCCCACCTGGCACATGGCACCAACACAATGCACACACCACAACACAGGACAGAGAGTGTTCAATCCTTTGGGTGCAGGTTGCTGCTCCTTTGTGAAGAGTTTCCGAGGAGGAGGAGGAGGAGGAGGAGGAGGAGGAGGAGAAGAATAATAATAATAATTTGGATTTGATATCTTGCTTTATCACTACCCAAAGGAGTCTCAAAGCGGCTAACGTTCTCCTTTCCCTTCCTCCCTCACAACAAACACTCTGTGAGGTGAGTGAGGCTGAGAGACTTCAGAGAAGTTGACTAGTCCAAGGTCACCCAGCAGCTGCATGTGGAGGAGCAGAGACATGAACCCAGTTCACCAGATTACGAGTCTGTTGCTCTTAATCATTACACCAGACTGGCAGTTGTGAAGGAGCAGTACCCCATGGGATCAAACCCTCCGGTTCATGGCCAGGATGGGGGAAGAAGATGCAGAGACACAATTTCCTCCCCCTTGTGATCTTATGTTGAATATGGGTTTAAAAAAAACCAATTTAAACATCAGCCCCCTGACACTGAATTGATGCAGGGGCAGATCCAGGGTCCCTTCATTGGCTCAAGACTGCTTGGTCCAATATGGGGCCACAGGGCAGATTGTGTGTGTGTGTGTCTTTGCACAGACCTATTAATTTTTGGATACTCCTTTAGATCCTTCTTGGCTGGTCTGAGTAGAATTAGCAGAGCAAGTGGAGAGATAAATGGCTGAAGTAGATGAATTAAGCAAATGCAGAGCTCTTAATTAATTAAGACAATCTCCCTCCAGGGGAGATAAGAGCTCAGTTCTGTGATCCCAGGAGCCCTCATGCTGTTAAGTCACTAGTGCAGGAAACAGTGTAATGAAGGACCCATTTTCCCCTGTGTCTGGGGTTTCTCCCATTTGGCTTCTACAAGAAAAATGATCTCTTTTCAGGGAAGAAACCCATTGGATCTGAACAGCCTCTTGCTGCAATTAGGCTTTTATTTATAAAAGCATATTTCCAAACTTCCAGCTCTTAAATAATGCAATTGTGGTCTACAATAAAACCATTAAAATATCGTGGCATTATAAAACCAATTCTGAACCAATTCTTTTAAAACAATTGATGGAACAGAAATGTTTTCAGCAAGTGACAAAACAAGAGGGGCCTGTCTGATTTCAGTCGGAACTGTGCATGGATTTATTTAGAGCATTTGCAAGTGGCTCCTCAGTCAAAAAGGCTCTCAGACTGGCTCTCGTACCAGGCAATCAATTTTTTAAAATAAAAAGGCTTATAATGTCTGCAGGCTTATAATGTAAAAACACGAGGGAAAAGGGATGATGAGGGAGAGGAGAAGAATCTGCCATAACCACCATTTCTTTAACAGTTGTTGTGGTTGTTTTAGTAGTTTTATTAAAGATTTTATTGGATTACAAAATACATGCATTGTCTCTGTTTTCAGGTTGTAGAGTCTTTTCTACAGATTAGTTACATTCAATGTGACACATTAATGTTGTACACAGGTTGGGGGAGAAGAGAGGGGGCGAAGAGGGTGGGTGGTAAACTTACTTTTTAAACTTAGTGTATGTGTGAGGTTTTTGTGTCAGCATCACTTGTGTAGATTCCCTTTCTATTCATTTATCGGTTTTCATTGGAGGCAGGAGGTGCCTGATGGAGTAACTTTGACTCCGCCCCCCTTTCTAAAAAAGGTTTTCTGCAAGGACAGGGGTCAGCAAATTTTCCAGCAGGGAGCCAGTCCACTGTCCCTCAGACAGTGTTGGGGTCCGGACTATATTTTGGCGGGGAAATGAATGAATTCCTTTGCCCCAGAAATAAACCAGAGATGCATTTGAAATAAAAGCACACATTCTACTCATGTAAAAACACCAGGCAGGCCCAGCAAATAACTCAGAGATGCATTTGAAATAAAAGCACACATTCTACTCATGAAAAAACACGCTGATTCCCAGACCGTCCACAGGCCGGATTGAGAAGGCGATTGGGCCGCATCCGGCCCCCAGGCCTTAGTTTGCCTACCCATGTGCATGAAGATGCATTGTGCTGCTCTTTCAGATGATTATTTAGGTTGCTCACCCCATTTGCTGTTGGCTATTTTAGAAATACATGAAAGAGTTGCTGACTCATCTCCTTGCATTTGAGCTTTTCAGTGTGTCAGTTCTGTAATGGGTCTTTGGCAGAGCAAACCAGCTTAGCTTCTCCTTTGCCTAACACAGGATATGAAAATAATTTTTAATGACTGTGCAAAAATGGAGAAATTATCTTTTTTCTCTAAGCTTTTGTGTAGCTCACCCTAGTCAACCATTGGTCTTTTGGGCCTCATCTGGTCTATGCAGCCTTGGAAAAGGGCTGTAGCTCAGTGGTAGAGCATCGGTTTTGCACGCAGAGAGTCTTGGGTTCAATTCTCAGTATCTCCATGTAGAGCTGGGAGAGATTTGTTGCCTCAAACCCAGGAGAGCAACTTCCATTTGGTATGGACAACACAACTACATGGACCATTGAGTCTGCCTCAATATCTGGCAGTTCCATATGTTCCTATATTCCAGCCATGAATGCTCAGCTCCTAACTGATTCATGTAGCACTGAGTTGAACACTACTTACCCAGTTCTCTTTCACCAGCATTGGAAAACATATCCCCTTTTCATCACTTTTGAAGACACATGTTAGAAACATATTTGTGTTGTTTCAGTGCTGCTTGATGCCTTTTTCATCACCCTGTTTACTACTGCTCATCTCAATGAAGTTTGCTTGCCTGCATTTGCCATTGAGTCTGGTTGTGGTGACCAGTGTGTGTTCTGGCCCATGACTGCAGAATCTGAAGACAGGCCAAAGACAGCATTGTGCTAGAGACAATCATTAGGCTAATTGCTAAAATGATGGTTATGCTGATGTTGCACTGTTTGTCTAATTATTGGAAGAGATTTTAACTACATTTCTTGGAGAATTCCACTGGCGATGTGCCACTGTTGTTGATTCCCCTGACAGCAAATCAGCTTTGCTTACAAGTGGCTGACCAGATGCCTGTGGAAAACCTGCAAACTGGGCATGAATGCAATAGCACTTTGCCCATCTGTATTTCCCATCAACTGGTATTCAGAGACACAATGCCTCTGACACTGGAGGTAGAGCACAGCCATTATGACTTATAGCCATTGTCCTCCATGGATTTGTCCAATCCTCTTTTAAAGCCACCCAGGTTGGTGGCCATCACTGCCTCTTGTGGGGGCAACTTCCATAGTTTACTTATGAGCCATGTGAAGAAAGTTTTTTCTCTTTCTTGAATCTTCCAGCATTCAGTTTCATTGGATGTCCATGAGTTCTAGTGTTATGAGAGGAGAAAAGCTTTTATTTCTCCACTTCCTTCATGGCACACATAATTTTATAAATTTCAATGATGTCACCTGGTTCTCTTTCTGTAAACTAAACTTTTCTCTAAATTTCAGCCATCTTCTGAACCCATTCCTACCTCACTAACATCCTCCACTCCACTCTACTCTTCCCCCTCTTCCATTTTTCAGCTGTCAATCAGCCAAAGTCTTGTCACCAACACAACTATCATGCCATGCCCCCTTCCAGCTCTACCATTGGGCGGATCGAGGTAGTTGCCACAGACAGCAGATGCTGAGGGCCAGCAATGAGCTGTTGGGAGACAGGGTGGTGTATTCATTCCCTACAGGGCAGGATACTGTCCTGTCACCTACACTGAAGAAAGATTCAGCAACTTGTCCAGTCACCTTCATTATATGGACTGGGGATACCATTTTGTCCTTCATCTCAGGATGCATAATGTTTTAGGCCAGTCTTGCTTCCAACTTCTATTTAATTTCATGTTCCATCAACTAAGCACCCACTGTTCCTTCTCTCCAAACACAACACCCTCCTCAACCACAGCACATTTCAATGTATCTTATTCCAAGGCTCAGAATGGTTTGAGTTCTGGAGGGGTATCTGGCATCTGCTGTATGTATGTGTTTCCCTAAATCTAAGTGCTTTCTACTGTTGACTCATGAACAGCTGGTCCTCATCCATTTTTAAAAGACAGCCTCTGCCAGCCATTGCTGGCTGATACTGAGCAAGCATTGTTGCCTCCATATAACCACATCACTTTGGCTACTTTTGATCAGTCATCAATCACTCTAGAACCTCATGGAAGGATGTATCCTGTTAAACTTGCTGAGAAAGTCTTGAGATCTTGATGGTCCACAGTACACCCCCTCTCTGTCAATTAGAACTTTTTCTGGACATTGGAGAACCACAAGCTGTCTCCTTGGTAGGCTGGCTGCAGGGTTTTCTCCACTGTGTTTACAGACTGGCTAGCAGCTTAAAACTGATGGATTTAGGGTGCTGGTAAGTAGTAGTATTGGATGCAGGTGGCACTGTGGGTAAAACCTCAGTGCCTAGGACTTGCTGATCGCAAGGTTGGCGGTTCGAATCCCCACAGCGGGGTGAGCTCCCGTCGTTCGGTCCCAGCTCCTGCCCACCTAGCAGTTCGAAAGCACCTCTAAGTGCAAGTAGATAAATAGGTACCGCTTTATAGCGGGAAGGTAAACGGCGTTTCCGTGTGCGGCGCTGGTGCAGGCTCGCCAGAGCAACTTCGTCACGCTGGCCACGTGACCCAGAAGTGTCTTCGGACGGCGCCGGCTCCCGGCCTCTTGAGCAAGATGAGCGCGCAACCCCAGAGTTGGACACGACTGGCCCGTACGGGCAGGGGTACCTTTACCTAAGATGTAGTATTAGTGATGTAAGCTTGCAATGAATGAACAACCCCCCCCAAACCCTCTTGCTTCATTTTTCTCTGAGATCTTGACAGTAATAGAAAAGATGGTAATATTAATTCTGTTGGTTGAAGATCGATGGCTGGGGCGGCATTTATGAAGCACTTGTCTTAATAATAAATAGAGCCATCTTCGGCAGTGAGATGGAGGCCTCAACACCATCTGGTTAACAGGCTGTCAGCAGAGGCAACAATTGTACCTCTCTTTTTTTTTAAAAAAATAGTTTTTTATTAGTTTTCAATTACAGTCCAGTAATAACCTCATTGTAACAATACCAATTTATAATACAATTATTAATACCAATCATTCAAGTACGAAATTATATAATTTAGTTAAAGTGGCTCCCCGCATGCTAAATTTGATGATTTGGTGATTTTTTTTTAATTTCTGCATTCCAAAATCTTATTAGTTTCCATTAATTTCTGGTCACAAAAATAATCCCTTATACAACAACTTCAATATTAATAACTTCTATTCATGTTGACACATTAAATGATTCAAAGAGCTTCAAGTGAGGAACTCAAACTAGAGTGGTACCTCGGGTTACGAACTTAATTCGTTCCAGAGGTCTGTTCTTAACCCAAAACCGTTCCGAACCTGAGGCGCACTTTGGCTAATTGGGCCTCCCACTGCTGCCATGCTGCTGGCACGCAATTTCCGTTCCCATCCTGGAGCAAAGTTCGCAACCCGAGGTACTACTTCTAGGTTAGTGGAGCTTGCAACCTGAACTGTTTGTAACCCGAGGTACCAATGTATATCCTTGTTCTTCCTGTGTGTGGCAATTATTCTGTCCGTGGTTCCCAGGCGGAGGGAGCCTGGGAACGTGGGGTTCGGCAGCGCACCAGGAGCGCCTCCCCTACTCACGGGGAACCCCATTTTGGGGCTCTGGAGCGAATTGGGGTGAGCAGCACGATGCTGTGAACTGACTGTTACTTTCACGGAGGGAAGCCGCACAGCCATCACCGGAGAGCGCTGACTTTTTCCTGTTGACAATTGGACTCTAAACAAGTACCCGTGAGTAAAAACGAAAATTTGGATCAAGAAATACTCGAATTAGGCACCGGAGCGGGAAGGTTCAAAACAGGAAGTCCGCCTCCCGCTTTTTCTAAATAGACTGAAGCAAAAACCTTGCAATCTAATAGCCTGGAAAGTTGTTGTAAAGGTTGAAATTTCCTGCATTTACAACTAATAAAACCCCCTTGGAAGCAGGAGAAAAGGGGGGGGGGTTGTTTAAGCCTGCAGGAGAGGGAGTAAAGGAAAATAAGTTTCCATTGTCTCAAACCTGGGAAGGGGGTGTCAGGACAGAAGTTGCTGGAGACGTCCATTGATTGTAAGTGGAGCATTTTGACAGATAGTTAAAAAAGAGAAACAAACTGACTTCAATGTTGCCTTCTGCATTCTAAAGAAACAAAGTATTTGAAAATTGAAAGTAACTTTCTTTTGTTGGACATGTTTCAAAAAGATGGATACAAATAGAAATTGTGTCCCCTAGAGGGAGCTTGTCAATTTGTTGCTGCAGTTTACTTGGAGACCTCACAGCTGCAAGATTGGGATCGTGGGACCAGTCGTTTGACCTTGATTAGAAATGTGTTGGGAGGAAGTTTTGGTGTCTGCTTTTTGCAAGACAAATGCTTTGCTGGAGCAGTTGCATGAGAAGATGGATTTGATGAATGAGAAGTTGGATTTGATGACTGCAGTAGTCAGTGAATATGGATTAACAGGAAATACGGACATAGAAATTATACAGCGACCAACTCAGGAAACTGGTTCGACTGGGCAAGTGCAAGGGCAGATGAAGATGGAGGAGGCTGTGATCGCACCCCAAGCAACACAAATGGAGAGATCCGAAGCCCTGCAGGAGCATAAGCCGCTGTTTTGGAAGATTGAATTTGGAGTGGGCCTGGGAGAGCTTGGAGTTAAGGAGGCTCTTAACTTTGGTGGGACTTGGAAACATGCTGATAACTATTTTTTGGATAGTTACTTTCTGGATTACAATGATGATGGAGGGGAGTGGGACTGTGGGGAATGGGCTAGTCTGATGAAGGAAGATGGAGGTAACTATCGGTTGGAATCCCCCAGACACCCACTCCTCAAGGAGAAAGGGAAGAAATTAAGAAAGAAACCAACAAAAGATAAGGAGAAGTGTAAGCATAAACAAAAAGAAGAAAATCTGCAGAAGGGGCATAGAAGACACTTAAGGGCCTCGGACATAAGATCACCAGGTTGATGGACTGGATGGAATGGACAGTAAGGACTGACATAACCCGAGACCAGGAAGAAGGGACGTTGGATAAAAATTAGAAAAAAAGCCTATAAAAGGAAAATTTTCTTTTTATTTTTGGAATTAGTGTAAAACTAATGAAATACTAGGGAAAATGTTGGAATGGAATTATATGGCTTTAGTAGAAAGGATGTAAGGAGTTATGTATAAATATGTTTTAAATTTTGAACTTTAAGGTTTTATTTTTATGGTAAGATAAGGTTAAATAAATTAAGGTAAATTGAATAACAGAATATGGTAAAAGATGGAAAGGATTTGTTGAGTTAACTAATAGGTTAGACTATCAAGATAAACTATCTAAATAAGAATTGAGAAAGATGGAAAGAATTTGCTGAAACAACGAATTAAGTCAGAATACAAAAAGGGAGGTGTGAGGAGGTCAAAGAAATAAGCAAATGAAAAGATGTAATATGGGATTTGTTTTTTCTTTTTTTCTTTTTCTTTTTCTTGTTGTGATGTTGTTATACTGCTGTTTATTCTTTCTTTTATGTACTTGTTTTTTCTTCTTATTATTTTTTGTCTTTTTCTTGTATTTTTGAAATTCTGAATAAATATCATTTAAAAAAATTTATTCTGTCCGTGGTGTTTCTTCCTGTCCTTGTAAGATGTTATGTCTTTCTTTCCCCCAATTGTTGCTATTATCAGTCGTGCCTTGGGTGGAGCTGATATCCCATTGTTGTTCCAGAAATTTCTCTGTTGCTCTGTCCCGTGCTTCATTGTTTTGCACCAAGAACTTTAACAACAGTTAAAGTTCTTGGTGCAAAACAGTTCTGTCACAGTAAATAAACAGTTGTCACCATTTACTCCCCTCAGCCTGGGAAGAAGAGTGATCTGTCAAACTGCACATGACTCAGTAAAGAACCTTATCAGTTCCTTGGCAGCTCACAGACTCCTTTCATCCTTCCTTCCAGCTGATTATCCTTCCAATTAAATTAAATTCCGAGTCCTCTTAGTTAAGTTCAGTTCATAGATAATAAAGGACGGGGAAGAGTCAGCTCTAAGTTTCCGTCGTAAACCTTTGCAGATTAGAGCTTCACTTCCCTGTTCCTGTGGTTTTTTTTACACACACAGTTCCATTTGATGTTATATTCCATTCTCACTTGTACAAATATAATTTGAACTAACATTCAGAAGAGGGTTCCTGAATCATAAATTTAGAGAAGAAAACTTTAAATAAAGAAACCGTAGGCTCCCCCCATCGTCTTTTGCACCAAATGAAGTCTTATCTCAAATTCAAACCTTAAAGTCCTTGCAGTTGGTTTGTTCTGCAGTTTTGATCTCATCTCTTCTAACATGTGGCTGTACTTTAGTCCAGTTAAGCTCTAATTAACAGGGAAACCTCTGCTTCTTAATGGCGGCATTGGAGGGTTTTCGGCGGGTGAAGTGCTTTTGGACTCAGCGCTTCCCTGCCCCCCTCCCCCACATTTCATGCCAGAGCAAGAGTCAGGTACTGAGATGAACTGTGAGTGAAGCCCACTCCCCCAGTCCCTGGAGGGGGGAAATTTGCAAGGATAATTTACCCCCGATCAACCTTGTTTTTCCTTTGCCTACAATCTCCCACTGTCATGGGGGCTGCCTCCATTAAGGCAGAGTGGAACTGGAAGCCAGCAATTGTACCTCTCTGCAGGCACATCAGCCTCCAGAGCTGAGCTCCCAATGTAAGAGTGACAGGTTGTGATTAGCCAAACGTGGGTAAGATGGGCTGTGGCGGCCCAGTGTAGGAAAACTCTGGCAAGGGCTCCTTAAAATAGCTCTGTGGGAAACAGATATTCCAGGGGTGGAGATTTTCCTATTATGGCATCCTACCAATTAAAATTAGCTATGCCTGTTGGATTTGTACCACACAGCTGTACACAGGGTGGGGTCTCCTGCCAGAGTATGTGGGGACCCAGCACCAGAATGCTGCATGTTTGCTTATGCCAAAGGATAAATGAATTTCCCTGTTCTATCCCTTTATTGCAAGAGTGGAGACACTCAAGCCCTGGGATCATAGATGGCCTAAAAGCCCTCCCTGTTCAAGGCACAATCTCAACAGGGCCAAGGCCCCCTAGGCCACCTCAATATTTGCAAGAAGGGGGCTGAGCCTCAATGTTGTGGGGGCAGAGGAGGCCTCCTCCTGATGATGGGTGCACCATGTGACGTGCCCTACCACCACCCTCCTGCCCACAAACGTGGCCCAAACCACCTTGAACCACCACCCACCACTGCTCCCCTGTTGTCTTACTTCTACTGGCTCTCCACTGGCTCTCTACCACTGCAACTTGGCCAAGTGCACCAGCACAACAAAGCCTCCATTGAGGCCTGTTGCTGCTGCAGACGTACTTCCAGAAGCCAGACCACGCTTACAGAAGTACATCTGCAGCTGCAGCTAGCCTCAATGGAGGCCTTGATGTGGAGGTGGAGGCCTTGCCCCAGTCATCACTGTGGCAGTGGAGGAAAGGTGGTGGGAAACAGGCAGCAGTGGCAGTCCAGCCTGCATTTGCAGGCAGTGGGTGGGCCATGCCATGCCACGCGTGCATCATGAGGAGGCCAAGTGCAGAGCACAGCATAGCATGTGCATGACATCATGTGCATGCATGCAATGCCGGGCCCCTCCAATGTGGGGCACAAGTCATGCCTCTGCATCTACAAGTTCAGTTACAGCCTTCCTGGCAGTGGTGTCTTGTGTCTATTGGGACTGGTAGGGCAGAAGGCAAGGAGACCAGCAGCAGATGGCTACAGAGACAACAGAGCCAACAAATTTTAGTTTCCCCCCCCCCATCATCTTTCCTATTGAATTCTACAAAGGACAACACTGAGATAAAGGAAGAGTAAGTTGATAGCCAGGGCCATCCTTTGGACTGGGTGTAAGCAAAAAGGCTGGCCAGTGGGGGCTGGCGAGGGCATGATGAGGTTGGTGCAGCAGTGGCCCATTCACACTGATGAACCAGACTCCACAGCTTCCTGGGATTGTATCACTCCTGAATATAGGTGGAGGACTGCACTCCCTGACTGTGGGAACCTAGCTGTTCATGGGGAATACGCTGCTCTCCCAGATATGCTAGGTTTCCTTATGCAAGGAGTCAAAACAAAAAAAACCACTGCATGGAAGAGCATGCCAACATATGATTGCTGCCCCTATCTTCATAAATGGTACAGTCCCTGGGGGCCTGTGCCACACAGATCATTCTGGATGTTTAGCTTAGTTGTAAGATGCAGCAACAAAATGAAGCTTCAGCCCTTCCAAATAATGTGCCTGCAGTCCCCAAAACCATGGTTACTCAAAGAGAATGTCAGTTTCATTTCCAAAATAGACGGGAAAAGCGTCATTGTGTGTAATCTATGTAAAATGTGTTGGTTTTTGCCTCTGTGCCAGAGGCACCTGTGTGTGCTAAAAGGATGAATGGCTCCATCACAAAATCAGAAACTTGGGGAGAAGGGGAGACAAATAAGGGGGAATGATGATATCTTTGGGAGTGCCTAAATGATTGACATTCTAATTCTGTTTCTTTCTCAGCACTCAGGCAAGAATCTATTTTTGCTCTCAAATGTGACTGAGTACAGATATGGATAGTGAAGAAATCCATGATTTTGTTAGCATTTGAATGAGACACAACTCAACTCACATTTTCCAAAACAATGCATAAATGGGAAACATGGACTATCCTTTTAAATTTGCACTTTTCCTAATTTTACATTGCACTTCTCCAGCTGAACAGTGTGTGTGTGTGTATATGTGTGTGTGTGTGTGTGTGTGTGTGTGTGTGTGTGTGAGAGAGAGAGAGAGAGAGAGAGAGAGAGAGAGAGAGAGAGAGATAGAGATTGCTTCAGGTCCTGCCCATCTCCCCACTTGCCCCCCAACTGCTGTATGTGGTTCCTGGCAGAGGGAAAATTCTATCTATCATCTAGCTATCATCTATCTATCTATCTATCTATCTATCTATCTATCTATCTATCATCTATCTATCTATCTATCTATCTATCTATCTATCTATCTATCTATCTATCTATCATCTATCATCTATCTATCTATCATCTATCTATCATCTATCTATCTATCTATATCATCTATCTATCATCTATCATCTATCTATCTATCTATCTATCTATCTATCTATCTATCTAATCATCTATATCTATCTATCTATCTATCTATCTATCTATCTATCTATCTATCTATCATCTATCTATCATCTATCTATCTATCTATCATCTATCTATCTATCTATATCTATCTATCATCTCTATCTATCTATCTATCTATCTATCTATCATCTATCTATCTATCTATCTATCTATCTATCTATCTATCTATCATCTATCTATATCTATCTATCTATCTATATCTATCTATCTATCTATCATCTATCTATCTATCTATCTATCTATCTATCTATCTATCTATCATCTATCTATCTATCTATCTATCTATCTATCTATATCTATCTATCTATCTATCTATCATCTATCTATCTATCTATCTATCTATCTATCTATCTATCTATCTATCATCTATCTATCTATCATCTATCTATCTATCATCTATCTATATCTATCTATCTATCATCTATCTATCTATCTATCTATCATCTATCATCTATCTATCATCTATCATCTATCTATTTTTATTCCATCCTTCCACTAGGGAGCTCAAAGCAGCATACATTCTTCTCTCTCCCCCCTCTCCCTCCTTCATTTTATCCTCATAACAACCCTGTGAGGTAGGTTAGGCTGAGAGTGAGTGACTGGGCCAATGGCACCCACTGAGTTTCATGGCTGAGTGGGGATTTGAACCCTGGGCTCTCAGGTCCTAGTTAACTGCTACACCTCACATTCACCTACCCAGGAGGGGGAAGAAACCTGATCTGGCTGGCCTAAAAGAGTTCTGAGTTGGTTAATGGGAATCCCCAAGGTGGTTTTGTCTTTGAAGGTGCTGATGTTCCTTTCAGACTGACAGCTTGCTGCTATAGCCCCTTCCATATCCACTCAGATTACAGTGGTATCTCCAGTTAAGAACTTAATTTGTTCCGGAGGCCCGTTCTTAACCTGAAACTGAGATTCCACTTTAGCTAATGGGGCCTCCTGCTGCCGCCGCACAGCCGCCACGCAATTTCCGTTCTCATCCTGAAGCAAAGTTCTTAACCCGAGGTACTATTTCTGGGTTAGCAGAGTCTGTAACCTGAAGCGTCTGTAACCTGAAGCATCTGTAACCCGAGGTACCACTGTATACAATGTCGAAAGAACAGTAACCACGGAGTCCTCTAATGCAGGTAATGGCAGACTTTGGTCTCTCATATTTCAGTGGCTCCTTGGGCAATGCTAAAATTTGTTGCCCCTCCCCACCTCTCATGCTCCGTTCTGTAGCATTGTTTTGGCACCCCCTGCAGTGCGGCACCCAATGCGACTGCTCTGGTTGTGCTACCCTAAACAACCTCTGATGCAGGTGTGGAGAAGCTCTGGTCCTCTAGATGACATTTGACTAAAACTCCCATAATTTCTCAGCATCAGCCCTGTTTTCTGAAGCTGATGGGAGCTGTGGTTCAACAACATCTACAGGGCTGAAAGTTCCCCCTCTAATGGAAATTCACCCAGGCAAAGATTTCCAGAAGATCTAAGACCTAGAATGGATAACCTTTGCCCATGGGTTGCGTGCAACTTTTGGCCAAATTCCACCCTTCCCTGGGATATCCACTCCTTTATCCTCCTGCTTTTCCTGCTTATCATCTTCAGTTTCTAAGCAGTGTGGAGATGGCATTTTGACTGCATCAGGTTTCCTGGGCTGAGGCTTTTACTCCCCACCCCAAGTGATGATGATGATGATGATGATTATTATTATTATTAATACCCCACCCATCTGGCTGCATCTCCCCAGCCACCCTGGGCGGCTTCCAACAAAGTATTAAAATACAGTGGTCTGTTAAACATTAAAAGCCTTCCCTAAACAGGGCTGCCTTCAGATGTCTTCTAAAAGTTTGGTAGTTATTTTTCTCTTTGACATCTGGTGGGAGGGCGTTCCAGAGGGCGGGTGCCACTACCGAGAAGGCCCCCTGCCTGGTTCCCTGTAACTTGGCTTCTCGCAGCAAGGGAACTGCCAGAAGGCCCTCAGAGCTGGACCTCAGTGTCTGGGCAGAACAATGTGGATGGAGATGCTCCTTCAGGCATACTGGGCCGAGGCCGTATACCAAATACAGTCAAAATAAGTGCCCCTGCACCCATGTGTTTGTATGTGTGTAAAGGTGTATGAGTTCAAGAGGGCAAGGAAGCATTGGTGCATGGGTGTGTTTATGATTCATTTGGGGAGAGGGGTCTCAAAATGGAAGCCCTACCCAAAACTCCACTACATTTCAAGAGAGGCTAAATAGGAATTCCCATCCCTACTGCTAGGCAGCCTTCCCTGTCAATTCTCCCTCTTCCCAAGTGCAAGCAAAAAATTTTGAGAATAGGGGGCAGTGAATTATCCATGAGGATTGCTTACTGGAGCCAGGAGAGGCATTTGCTGGCCTCACCATCATGAGAAATGATGCTTTCGAGCATCCTCAGGAACGTCATTACGTTCCAGAAAGCACAGGATATCAATCTGCATCCTTCACTGCTGTGCCATTTGCACCAGGATGATCTGATTGTATGTAGTACAGGAACCATGGTGGAATTTTGACCCCTCTTCCCTGCAGCCAGCAGAAGCTGATTGGAAAATGACATGGCCAGATCAGTGAATCACACAGAGATGCAGCCAGCAGTGGCTCCACTCTAGGGATGGGAGCTCTGGACCTGCAGAATACATTGTTTAATGATTTGATGCTGCAGCACACTAGTGGCTCTTTTGTTAGCATGCCACCAAAAACCCCTCCAAACCCCAAAACCCCACAAAAACCTCACAGTAGTATGCAGAAGCAAAAATAGACACATATGTACAATGATAAAAATGTGCCCATAAGTTGCAGCCACCACTGATTGACCAGTTTAAAGCAGGGGTGGGTGACCTCAGGCCCAGGGGCCAAATGTTCTCCCCCCCCCCCAGCATCCCTTTTTAGCTCTTAGCCCACACCCCTCTCCCCAGCCCACACCCCTCATTGGCCTTGCTTCAGACCCAGAGGATCTGGAATGTGCCCTTCAGCTCTGATCATGCCCCTTGTTTGCCTGGATGGAGGACAGAGAGGGGTGCCCACCACTAGCATGTGGCCCTTCAGAGGCTACTCAGAAGGAAATGTGGCCCCCAGGCTGGAAAAGATCCCCAACCTCTGACTTTTAAAGCTTTTAGGGAGTGTGAATTATTGTGCATTATTTAGTGGCTGTAAATCATTTTACCTCACTTGTGCCATTTGGGAGTTACTAGAGTAGATTAATCAACTAAAAGCTTTTAAGCTGATTAATCAGTGGAGCCAGGAGCCAAGGGCACACTTGCTTATCTTATGTCTGTGATTCAGGTGTGTTACCCTCTTGGGGGATGCGAAAGTATATAGGAAAGACAGCTGTCCCTTCTAATGATGGGCGGTGGCTTTTGTTTGTTAAATTGCTCCCAAGGATGCAAATCCGGCAGAAGTGTGCATTTAAATCAAAATTATAGGGTATGTGTGAAGTACCCCACTGCTGTGACCTTAAAAAGGCAAGTCCTCAGACAGTTGGTGCATGCATGTAAAATGTAGATCTTGGAGGGGCTGGTTCAGTGGTCTCCCTAACTAGAAACATTTATATTTCTAGCTAAAAGCTAAGCCAGTGTGCTTACTGTGAGCAAATCACTGCAGGCTACTCCATTAGGGCAAATGTGGTACAGCTAAACTAGCCTCAGTCTGCTCACCCACCGCACCCCCACCTGCCTCCCTTCTTAAAGGTAAAGGTAAAGAGACCCCTGACCATTAGGTCCAGTCGTGGCTGACTCTGGGGTTGCGGCGCTCATATCGCTTTATTGGCCGAGGGAGCCGGCATACAGCTTCTGGCCAGCATGACTAAGCCGCTTCTGGTGAAACCAGAGCAGCGCATGGAAACGCCGTTTACATTCCTGCCAGAGTGGTACCTATTTATCTACTTGCACTTCAATGTGCTTTTGAACCTTACATCCATTCCAGGGGTTGTCAGCACTGACTGTCAGCCTTCTCCTTCTCTTTAGTTTCAGAGTTGCCCTTGTAGAACTCAAGCAGGGAAGAGGAGGAGGAGGAGGAGGAGGGGGAAGGCAAACCTAAAACAAGTTGGATCCTTCTGTCATTGGCTCTGATGCCCCCTGCTGTTGGGCTCCCTGCCTTCCACCTCACTAGGCTCAGCAGGCACCAGCTGCCGCCGGTAGACACTAGAAGGCAATTCTCTTTAGGTGACTCCATTTTCATTAATGGCATCGGTGGCTGATTCATGCATGCATGAATGCAGATAGGCGTCACATCATACTGGTTTGGAAATGAAGAGGAAAGCAGATTTAATAATTTATTTTATTTTATTTTATTTTAAATCATTTATAAACCACTGGGGTTTTTTTTTTAATGATGTACAATATAAAAACAACCAATAGTGGCTGGGGTTCATGGGAACTGGAGTCCAACAACTTCTGAATGGCTTCAGCTTCCCCTTTCCTGCTTTAGCAACTACTCCCATGTTGTCTCGCTTGCTTCTGTTGCCAAAAGTGTGTGCGTTGCATAAAGGGTAAACATAAAGGGTAAAGAGACTCCTGACCATTAGGTCCAGTCATGACTGACTCTGGGGTTGTGGCACTCATCTCGCTTTATTGGCCAAGGGAGCGGGCGTACAGCTTCCAGGTCATGTGGCCAGCATGACTAAGCCACTTCTGGCGAACCAGAGCAGCGCACAGAAATGCCGTTTACCTTCCTGCCGGAGTGGTACCTATTTATCTACTTGCACTTTGATGTGCTTTTGAACTGCTAGTTTGGCAGGAGCAGGGACCGAGCAACGGGAGCTCATCCCGTGGTGGGGATTCGAACCGCCGACCTTCTGATCGGCAAGTCCTAGGCTCTGTGGTTTAACCCACAGCGCCACCTGCATCCCCATATGTATATGTACACCAGGGTAACTGGCAGAATGAGGTGACAACAAAGCTTTCAAGCACACCCCTCTCTCCATCCTTCATTCAAGCAAACCAGAGGCATTATCACAGGTCAAGGACACAATCCAGCCAGGCAAAAGCACTTATGTCATTAAGGAAGTGGAGCAAACCTATTGAGATGTGTGGCCTGGGGAAGAGTCTCAGGGGCCAGATAGAGAGGATCAGAGGACCACGTTCAACCCACCTGGTCCTGAGATTTCCTGTGCCTGTACAAGCTATGACACTGCACACACATACGGTCAAAATTCCTGCCTATATTTTGCTGTGGGTTGCACCTGATGACCCTTTGACCGCCTTCCAATTCTACAATTCTATTACTCTATGTGGGGTCCATCCACAGGTGCAAGGCTATAGGGTTCTCTAGGGCTCTTCGTACAGTGCTCTGTGATGAGCTCCTGCACTTCAGCATTTTACCACTACAGCCACTGAAAAATATCACCTATCATCATATTAACTGGTCAAGGCATTGGAAGTGCCACCAGCATAAATCCTATTAGCCAGGGGAAGCACTTTCTCTTCCCATCTTGCCACGGTTCCGCTGCATGCCACCTGATTCATTGCACCACCATGCCAGCCAGAGCCTCCCTTCATCAGTACCACAATAAATCCACAAGGGCAGGATTGTTCCACTGTGCAGCTTTGTCTGGGGGGGGGGGCGAGTGTGTTGTGTGCCTGGGAGAGGGGAAATGGTACGTGCTTCCCGCTCTCGACCCAACTGCATTTCGAGCAAAGGATTGCTATGAGTGAAAGAGCAAGAAGAGAGAAGAGTTCTTGCTGAGGGGGGAAGTGAAGGCAGCCCCCATCTCCGAAGAAGCCTCCGCGATGGCCAGGGCAAAGCTGAAGAAGTCGCCATCCGAGAGCAATGCCCACCAGAAAACCATCCCGCCTCTGGCAACGACCGAGGATGTCCCGGGGGTCAGCCCCTTGCTACCCGCGCGGAGGCTGGGGTCCTTGGGCAGCGAAACTGGACACAGGTACTGCAGCATTGCATGCCTCAGTGTGGAGATGACCACCCCCCGTAGTGGACTTCGGACATAGCAAGGAGCCGAATGGGTTTATTGGAGCAAAAATGTGGAAAATTGGATTCCCCCTCCCTTTTATTGTAAACCCACACCCATGCTCCTTAACATCCCAAATCTGTTTATTTTTTTCCCCGTGGGGTGGTGGGGGTGCCATTATTAACTAAGACCAAAGATTCCAAAACAACCAAAGCCAGATGAGATTCAAATAAACATACAAAACTGCTGCATGCCAGTTATTGAAAACCCCGAAAGCGTGACTTCAGCCCCTGTTAACTTGCAGTGTGCATTAATCTGTGCGAGGGGTGGGGGTGGGGGTGGGGGGGTTGCTGAAGCCCTTTCCCCCAGTCTTCCCAATTTGTGGTGTGTGCTATTATGCACCATCTTTGGAAGCTGTCTGGAGAGGCAGGAGCACACGGTTTGGAAAATACACCCCTTTGCGTAAAGAATCTTCCCTCTCTCGCGCTCACACCAAGGTTTGCATGCAGAGAAAAGAAAATTAACCAGGGGAAATAATCAAATAAAAAATGCAACACTATCTTCTGGGTACACATCTGTTAACAGGCAAGGGATGGGCAAGCCTTTTCTCCGAAATCGGCAGGTGTTTTGCATTTCCTTTGAAACCGTCCATTTCACTGGGGCGGTGGGGCGGGCGGCTCACAGCCTGAATGAATGATCCCAGCATTGCAGATAGATGCAGGACCGAGTTCTCCGCTTTACCTCTGTTCCATGGCATCCCTTTTCCATCCTTTCTCTTATATCCATCAATCCTTCCACAGCCCGCCTACCGGCATGTTCTGTCTGTCTGTCTGTCTGTCTTCTCTAAATCTTGAAAAACCGTATGTACTGCATATATCGCTGGATTGTAAGGCGAGCTGGCGCCTTTTATTCATTCCCCGACTGCGAAGGGGCTCCATGTAAACAAGGCAGTTCATGAAAAGGATTGTCTAATTAGGCGGGTATTTCCTTGTTAGGGGAGGGATCTACCTGGTGTGTGTTTGCGGGCGGGCGGGCAGCGGTGGGGGAACAGCAGGGGCACATAGAAAATCAGCTGTGGAAATAGCAGGTCTTCTTCTGCAGGGCAAAAAAGGCACCTAGGTACTTGTTTGCTTCTCTGAATGGATGAGCTGAGGCTGGTGGACTGTTCTTGGCAAGGGTGGCGATGGACAGGTGCCAGCAGCAGGGTTGAGTACCACTTGCAGCTCCTCTCTCCACCCCCTCACCCCCCTTGAAGCAAAAGTCAGCCATGCATTAGGTAGCAATGTGTATTACTTCACTGACTTCCAAATGCGGTAAGCCAGTTTTGCACCAGTTTTGGACCTTCCTGGTCATTCTGCTGCGTGAGGCACTGGAAATCTACCCAAAAGAGGGAGTTGGAAAGAACACCACTTTTCCAACTTTCTCCTTTAGCTCTAGGTACCTTTCAAGGCAAAACAAGATAAGTTCCCTCAATACCTCATGACCAAGGGGGCAGTGAAGGGGGCAAGTTTTATAGACACTAAGGGAAGACCCCAAGTGTGCCCAAGGACCCCAACAGATGTCAAATTGCTGACCCCTAATCTGATGTAATGTGTTAATTGTGCCATGAGACTGCACTCCCACAATGAATCAGGACTTTCATGAGGGTATTATATGTGACCACCAATTTTTTGAATAGGGAATTCTACCTGCTGAAATTGTATTTGTGGTTGGTTGGGGAAAAACATCTCATTACCAGGACACCACCACTGAAAAGGTTCACTTCCTAGAGGCTACACTGCCTCACTTCATTAGATGGCAGTGGTGGACCTGGGGAAGGCTGTCTCATGAAGAGTCTTGAGGACTGGACACTTAGGTATGGGAAGAGATGTTCCTTTAGGCAATCTGTTCCCCAGCCATCTAGGCTCATCACTGATATATTAACCAAAGCTGATAAAATGACTAGAATCCCATTGGTGGCCACCACTGCTTCTTCTGGGAGTGAATTCTAATATTTTAACTCTCCACTGTGTGAAGTATTTTCTTTTCTTAAGACCTACTGTGGATTCAAATACTAGCTAGGGCAGGCCTGTGGGTCCCCAGAGCTCAGGGAAGATGGGAGTTGTAGTCCAACAACATCTGGGGACCCACAGGTTGAGAACCGCTGGCTTAGGGAGACCCTGAGCCTGATTCTGCTTTGACATGCACTGGGTGGTACTGATGTTGTCATTTCCTCCCACCCTGTGAAGTTCATAAAAGTCAGTGGGGGTAACCTCACATATGTACTTGTGGGTGGAAGTTATGGGGCACAAGAAGTATGCTGTATAATTAATAACCCCACAGAGCCTGATTCCTTGTGATTCTACTTGGAAGACATGCTGTTCCTGGGCTAAACAGGTAGGGTTGCCATGTGTCCTCTTTTTCCAGGACATGTCCTCTTTTTAGGGGTAAAATTTCTGTCCGGGTGGATTTTTTAAATTTGCCAAAATTCTGGAAGAGATATAGACGTAACTGGTGGTTGAAGGCTCTTCTCTTCTCCTGCCCGCCCCCCTCTGCAATATATTAGTGCTTCTATAGCCTACATATAGTAAGAGGCATTTAAAATCACAGTTGCAGTAACATCCTCTTTTTTGCTCTTCAAAATATGGCAACCCTAAAAATGGGTAGATAAAATCCATGTCAACAGTACTTTGTAGGGCTATGGGCTTTACAGTAGGGGTGGGGAACCTCAGCCTTCCAGGGCTCTCCATCATGGGACTCCTTGAGGCCAGAACCTTTCTCATGTGAAGGTTGCTTCACTAGTCCTGCTTCACCATCTCTCTGCCTTGAGCCATTTTGCCTGACTGAAAAATGTCCCCTACCACTTCTTCATAGCGACCACCGTTCCCACTTTTGACCCAGTAGGTTTTCTTGCTGGTGTAATCTCTTGTTTTTTAACTCTTTGGGTTCTCCTTTTTCGAAGGTGTGACATTGGTATGCAGTTTTGAGTGCCACATATTCAAGGGGGCAAGAATGGGCAGAGACAGAGAGCCTGGGTGTCCAGGGCTGGTGATGCTAAAGCCTCCTGTATCACCTGTTGTTAGCAGTATCAAGAAGTACAAGAGACAGCAAAAGGCCCCGTTTCAATCCCCAATAATAATAATAATAATATTATAATAATTTATTATTTGTACCCCGTCCATCTGGCTGGGTTTCCCCAGCCACTCTGGGCGGCTTCCAACAAAGATGAAAGATACACTAAAATGTCACATATTAAAAACTTCCCTGAACAGGGCTGCCTTCAGATGTCTTCTGAATGTCAGGTAAATGTTTATCGCTTTGACATCTGGTGGGAGGGCGTTCCACAGGGCAGGCGCCACTACTGAGAAGGCCCTCTGCCTGGTTCCCTGTAACTTGGCCTCTCGCAGTGAGGGAACCGCCAGAAGGCCCTCGGAGCTGGACCTCAGTGTCCGGGCAGAACGATGGGGGAGGAGACGCTCCTTCAGATATACTGGACCGAGGCCGTTTAGGGCTTTAAAGGTCAGCACCAGCACTTTGAATTGTGCTCAGAAATGTACTGGGAGCCAATGTAGGTCTTTCAAGACCGGTGTTATATGGTCTCGGCGGCCGCTCCCAGTCACCAGTCTAGCTGCCGCATTCTGGATTAGTTGTAGTTTCCGGGTCACCTTCAAAGGTAGCCCCACATAGAGCACATTGCAGTAGTCCAAGCGGGAGATAACCAGAGCATGTACCACTCTGGCGAGACAGTCTGCAGGCAGATAGGGTCTCAGCCTACGTACCAGATGGAGCTGGTAAACAGCTGCCCTGGATACAGATTTGACCTGTGCCTCCATGGACAGCTGTGAGTCCAAAATGGCATATCCAGGTGGGGCTGGGAGAGACACATGTCTGAAATCCTGGAGAGCCACTGCCAGTCGGTGTAGACAGTCCTGAGCTAGATGGACCAATGGTGGGACTTGTTAGAATGCAGCTTCCTGGTTTCCTAAGTGATCTTTAGGTAAGGAGCTGGCCATTAGGGGCTGCCCTTCCAGGTCCTACATTGGGTGGAGAACCTCAGGCTCAGGGGCTGAATGTAGGCTTCCAGGCCTCTCCATCTGGCCTCCAGAACCGTCCCCAGGCAACGCACCTTACTGACCCTGCTTCAAACCCTCTTTGAGTGTTTTTGCCTTGATGGAATATGCCTTTGCACTCTGATCAGGCCCCTTGCTCACCTGGATGAGGTGAATGTATATGGGAATGTATGGAGGAGCTAGCCATATGTACATGCACATTTATTGCTCTGCCAATGTTTGCTTTTGGCCCCACCCACTGTGGGCATGTGGGCCTCCCCCAGATGTTCCATAGAAAGGAATATGACCTTTGGGGTGATAATAAAGCCAGCAGTTGAATTGAATGCAGGGAACAGAGACCTACTGTGGCTTAGGGGCCTGCAGTGATCCACACATCCCCATTTGCCTCCTGAGTAGCCTCAGCAAGCCAGCAGGACAGGATGGAATTCCCTCTTGGGCATGGCAGATATTTTAATTGAAATCAGTTGGTGTGACATGCCTTGCCGTGAATGGGTTTAGGAGTGTAGTGATGCAGGAATAAGCTTAAGAGTGGGGTAATCTGTGAATGGGCTTAGGAGCAGGGCAATGGCATCTAGAATTGCTTGTGCTCTTCCCCAGCATTCATGTCACATCCAAGCTCTCTGCTTCTGAAAGATTTTCACACGGGTTGGAAAGGCATGACTAATGCATTATGCCCTCTAGGAAGTGCCTCCCAGGTATAGGCAGGCATAGGGATATGCTGTTGGCAGGGCTCCCAAAACCAGCCTGTTCTTCTGTCTGTGATTGCATCCCAAAGGTACGGACTCTCTGGCGGGCTGATGTCACTGACTGTCCTTACAAAACCCCAGTTCTAATAAGGGGGTGACCAGAGAAGGACCAGGAATTAGGGTGGCTGTGCTCCCTGGTTTACAGGAAACGAACCTCTATTTGAAGATCTGGCAGAGGATGGTCCTCTGAAGAAGTCCTTTGTTTTGAAGGATGCTCCAATCCAACTCCAGTTTTATAAAGATAAAGACCCATCAGAAAGGGAGACTAGGAGCCTTGAAACTGCCTCATCACCTGGTTAGGATCTCACCTGGTCAGTCTTCCCCACTAGGCTAGTGAGATGTATTAAATCACACCAGCAGTATTTTGCTTTAAATTATAGTAATTGAGCTATATCCAGTCCTACTCAGAATAATTAACAGACTTAGACCCATTGGCTTCAATTAGTGTACTCTGAGTAGAACTTAATTGGATACAACCCATTATATTTAAATGTATATCTATTCATACACATTAGCAAATTTTATGGTGATCTTTGTCCCTTTTCTGCCTCTTTCTTTTTTTGGGGGGGAGGGATGTGGGGAGATGTGTCAGTGGCCACCCTACTAGATAAATTGACAGAGAATGTTTAAAAAGGTAGAATGAAATTTTGTCACAGCACCACTCATTACTGCATTAGACGGTTGAGACTTGCATGTATGATGGGTGATCCCGGATTTAACATTATAGAGACAGTGTTCTCACAAGCCTTTGTCATTAATGCAGACTTAACGGAGTCCATTCATGCATTCAGGTGCAAGTTATCAAATGCTCAATGATTGTTTGGACTGTACCAAAAGTTTCTCATTCAATTTTTGGACTGAAAGTAGTGCCCCAAAATCTTCTCTTCCATAAAAACGCAATCCCCCCCCATTGCTGCTTCTAGCCAATAACAGCCACTGTTTCTGTCTCACATTCCCCCCCCCCCAGTTCTGCTTCTCCTTCCTGGATGGCCCCGACCAATTAGAGATCACACAAAAAGAGTGGTAGTGCCAACAAAGTTTAGTTTCACAGGGCAATTACTGAGGTAGAACAAAGGCAGTGAGAATGAGGCCCCACAGCACTGCTGTCACTCTGAACAGGCAAACACAGTCTGAAAAATGAGAATAGTGGAGTTGCTTTTCACAGGGCACAATCCTAACTTACCTCTCCGCACCACCACAGTGGTGGGGCTTTGCACATCTGTAACCCCATTGCTCACAGCAGAAAGTGGGAGGCACGGAAAGATAGCAAGGGCAGCGAAACAAGCCCAGCCTTTCCCCTTCTTGTGCTGCCAAATGGCAATTCTTGTGATGATATTCCCACCTACGCATTTAACAGGCAGGAGCGGAGGTGGTGCACCAACAGAGCTGGAGCTCTTGCAGTGATGGCCAGCAGAAGGCCAGCTTAGCTGGGGGAGCTGGGCAGAAGGGCACCTCCACCTAATCCACTAGTTGCTAAAAAGTTCAGGAAAAGTGTCCCATGTTAATCTCAGCCCTAATAATTGACTGATGGAAAATCAAGGGGCTTGCATGGAGGCTGGTCTCTGTGTGTTTGTGTTTATTTATTTTATTTCTATACCACCCTTCATCCAAGAATCACAGGGTGGTTTACAATATAAAAACATAAAAATACAAAAATACAAAAAAACAACAACACAGCCCACAGTATTCACAAATATACACTTACTCAGTGTTGGAGGGGGTGGGTGTGGGTGTACTAGCTATTGCTTTCGGCTCCCTCCCTCCTTCCACATATTAACCAGGCTTGTCTTTGACTTCTCTGTTTTGCACTTAAGAAGCTGCCCCCATAGAATTTTGAATTTTATCCTAGGTATATCTTTGGGCAATATAATCACTCTTCCCTCCACCTTGCTATTCTGTATCCAGCCCGATTGCTTCCAATGCTGTAATATACATAGCTGCCTTGCACCAAGGCTGTCAGTACGTCTAGTTCAGGGCATCCAGCCCACTACTGCGTACACTGACTGGCAGCTGCTCTCCAGGGTTTAGGTTGTTTAGGTTCTCATATTGTTTCAGAAAGTGCAGGTTAGGAAGTTTGCCTTTGAATGTGAACCAGATCAAGCTTCTCCTGGTCTCTAGTCTTGATCAGCTCAGTTCCTCTAGTCTGCGTACCAGTGCTTCTTCTACTGTAAGAGGTGTTTTTTTGGGGGGTGTTTTTTTTTTTACTGAGACGAATCTTAATGTGATGAATAGAAGTAAGAAGTGAAAAGAAAATCCATCTTGCGAACTGCTCCCAGGAATACAAATTAGTTTTCTTCTATAAAGTACTCAGAAGAACTGATTGTTTGAAAGCATATGCTGTTTTTATCACTCCACAGATCACACATTTTTAATGTCTCACCTAAAGGCACATAATGGCGAAAGAAAGGGAGTAAGTTGCACAGAAGTGTTGTAAATAGAGGAGACTCAGGATAATGCTGTAGGCCATTGGTAGAGCATCTTCTTTGCATGCAAAGGTCCCAGATTCAGTCCCCACTGGCACTCTCCAGGTAAGACTGGCAGAGATTCCTGCCTGAAATCCTGTAGAACTGCGGCCAGTCAGTTTAGACAATACTGAGCTAGATGGTCCAATGGCTAAGTAAGTGTTGTAGCGCAGTGTAGCTCTGTTTTGCTTGCAGAAGGTCCGAGGTTCAATCTCTGGTGTTTCCAGTAAAGGCTGGAAGAAATCTCTGCCTGAAATTCTGGAGAGCCACTGCCAGTCAGTGTAGACAATACTGAGCTGGTTTGACAATAGTCTGACTCAGAATAGGGCACATTCCTATGATCCTAAATGGCAGGGCAGAGTATAGACTAGATTATCCTACACTAGAGGACTAAAGTCTTCAACCAGAAAGTTTGCCACCTGCAAAATTTGTGTGTGTATAGCAGCACAGGACAGAAGTGTCGAGTTTTGCTTCTCCCAGTTCCTGTAGTTACCAGCACACTCCACAACACCACTTCTTTTAAGTGCACATGAAAACCCATACTTATTTTCATGCATATGCCTCCTGATATACCGTATTTTTTGCTCTATAAGATGCACTTTTTCCCTCCTAAAAAGCAAGGGGAAATGTGTGTGCGTCTTATGGAGTGAATGCAGGCTGTGCAGCTATCGCTGAAGCCAGAACAGCAAGAGGGATTGCTGCTTTCACTGCGCAGCAATCCCTCTTGCTGTTCTGGCTTCTGAGATTCAGAATATTTTTTTCCCTGTTTTCCTCCTCCAAAAACTAGGTGTGTCTTATGTTCAGGTGCGTCTTATAGAGCGAAAAATATGGTTGTTGTTGTTTAGTCGTTTAGTTGTGTCTGACTCTTTGTGACTCCATGGACCAGAGCACGCCAGTCTTCCACTGCCTCCCGCAGTTTGTTCAGACTCATGTTTGTAGCTTCGAGAACACCGTCCAACCATCTCGTCCTCTGTCGTCCCCTTCTCCTTGTGCCCTCCATATTTCCCAACATCAGGGTATTTTCCAGGGAGTCTTCTCTTCTTATGAGGTGGCCAAAGTATTGAAGCCTCAGCTTCACGATCTGTCCTTCCAGTGAGCACTCAGGGCTGATTTCCTTCAGAATGGATACGTTTGATCTTCTTGCTGTCCATGGGACTCTCAAGAGTCTCCTCCAGCACCATAATTCAAAAGCATCAATTCTTCGGCAATCAGCCTTCTTGATGGTCCAGCTCTCACTTCCATACATCACTACTGGGAAAACCATGGCTTTAACTATACGGACCTTTGTTGGTAAGGTGATGTCTCTGCTTTTAAAGATGCTGTCTAGGTTTGCCATCGCCTTTCTCCCAAGGAGCAGGCGTCTTTTAATTTCATGACTGCTGTCACCATCTGCAGTGATCATGGAGCCCAAGAAAGTAAAATCTCTCACTGCCTCCATTTCTTTCCCTTCTATCTGCCAGGAGGTGATGGGACCAGTGGCCATGATCGTTGTTTTTTTGATGTTGAGCTTCAGACCATATTTTGCGCTCTCCTCTTTCACCCTTATTAAAAGGTTCTTTAATTCCTCCTCACTTTCTGCCATCAAGGTTGTGTCATCTGCATATCTGAGGTTGTTGATATTTCTTCCGGCGATCTTAATTCCGGCTTGGGATTCATCCAGCCCAGCCTTTCACATGATGAATTCTGCATATAAGTTAAATAAGCAGGGAGACAATATACAGCCTTGCCATACTCCTTTCCCAATTTTGAACCAATCAGTTGTTCCATATCCAGTTCTAACTGTAGCTTCTTGTCCCACATAGAGATTCCTCAGGAGACAGATGAGGTGATCAGGCACTCCCATTTCTTGAAGAACTTGCCATAGTTTGCTGTGGTCGACACAGTCAAAGGCTTTTGCATAGTCAATGAAACAGAAGTAGATGTCTTTCTGGAACTCTCTAGCTTTCTCCATAATCCAGAGCATGTTTGCAATTTGGTCTCTGGTTCCTCTGCCCCTTCGAAATCCAGCTTGCACTTCTGGGAGTTCTCAATCCACATACTGCTTAAGCCTTCCTTGTAAATTTTAAGCATAACCTTGCTAGCGTGTGAAATGAGTGCAATTGTGCGGTAGTTGGAGCATTCTTTGGCACTTCCCTTCTTTGGGATTGGGATGTAGACTGATCTTCTCCAATCCTCTGGCCACTGCTGAGTTTTCCAAATTTGCTGGCATATTGAGTGTAGCACCTTAACAGCATCATCTTTTAAAATTTTTAATAGTTCAGCTGGAATATCATCACTTCCACTGGCCTTGTTATTACCAGTGCTTTCTAAGGCCCATTTGACTTCACTCTCCAGGATGTCTGGCTCAAGGTCAGCAACCACACTACTTGGGGTATAAGAGACATCCATTTCTTTCTGGTATAGTTCCTCTGTATATTCTTGCCACCTCTTCTTGATGTCTTCTGTTTTGTTAGGTCCTTTCCACTTTTGTCTTTTATTATGGAAATATTTGTACGAAATGTTCCTTTCATATCTCCAATTTTCTTGAATAGATCTCTGGTTTTTCCCATTCTATTGTTTTCCTCTTTGCATTTCTTTGCATTGCTCGTTTAAGAAGGCCTTCTTGTCTCTCCTTGCTATTTTTTGGAAATCTGCATTCAATTTCCTGTATCTTTCACTATCTCCCTCGCATTTTGCTTGCCTTCTCTCCCCCGCTATTTGTAAGGCCTCGTTGGACAGCCACTTTGCTTTCTTGCATTTCCTTTTCATTGGGATGGTTTTAGTTGCTGCCTCTTGTATAATGTTACAAGCCTCCATCCATAGTTCTTCAGGCACTCTGTCCACCAAATCTAAATCCTTAAACCTGTTCCTCACTTCCACTGTGTATTCATAAGGGATTTGACTTAGATTGTATCTTACCAGCCCAGTGGTTTTTCCTACTTTCTTCAGTTTAAGCTTGAATTTTGCTATAAGAAGCTGATGATCTGAGCCACAGTCAGCTCCAGGTCTTGTTTTTGCTGACTGTATAGAGCTTCTCCATCTTTGGCTGCAGAGAATATAATCAATCTGATTTTGATGCTGCCCATCTGGTAGTAATGTGCATATTCCCCCCCCCCCATATTTTCCCCTCATCTAATGAGTCACATTCAACTAATCTTTGCTCAGTTGAAATGAATACACTGGTGGAGGGACGGGGGGCGCATCACCCCCAGCACCATCGGGGAGGGGGTACTATTGGGGCCTCTCCCTGGACATGCACCGGACACCACACCCCCGCCGGTGGTGCGCCACGCCCCTGGGACGCACACCACACCCCCAAGGGCAATATGCCATGCCCCTGGGACACACGCCCCACCCCCGGGGCAGCGTGTCATGCCCCCAGGATATGTGCCAGCCATGCCCCTGCCTGCTCTCCGCCCCTGGTGCTGGAGCATGAATCTTCGCCACTGAATGAATAGGCCCAATTAATTTGAAATTAATACTGTAGACTTGGTATACTGAGGTTTGCATGCAACTCAGTCATGCTCAGATCAGATGCATTGAAGTTAATGATCTTAAGTTACTCATGTGCAGTAACTTCAGTGGATCTGCTCTTAGTAGCACTAGCATTGGCTACAACCCTAAATTAGTAATGTTCATTAATTTCAGTGACAGTGGGCCTTTTTTATTACTAATATTGTCTCAGTGCAATTTTGTTTATTGTATTCACAATGCATTCTTATGCAAACTTTTCACAATTCTGAGAATGTTTTAACAGTCAATCTGTCTTCCCAGAGAACTTTAGCTCTTAGAGGGGAATAGGGGCTCTTCTGCCACCTCTCAGTACCTGTAACAAACTACAGTTCCCAGGATTCTTTGAGGGGAGGCTGTGGTTATTCAAAGTGGTACCCTCCAACATTTCTCTGATGAAAGTAAGGAGAAATTATTGTTCCATTATTGTTGTTGTTATTAATGATTTATACCCCACCCATCTGATTGGTTTGCCACTGGGCATCTTTCAACATATATAAAAACATAATAAAACATTAAAGATTTTTTTAAAATCTTCCCTATGCAGGGCCCCCTTCAGATGGCTCAGGGGTCAGATAACTCCATACCCTTCAACATTTATCTGATGAAAATTGGGATGTCCTAAGGAAAAGAAGGACATTCTGGGATCAAATCAGAAACCAGGACGGCTTCTGTAAATCTGGGACATACTTGGAAAATAGGGACACTTGGAGGGTTTGTAATACTGCTTTAAATGTACGGTTCAGATGGGGCCTTAGTCATGGGTCTACTCTGAGTAGGGCTAACACTGGCTACAACTCATGCACTCAATTTCATTTAGCAGGGCCACTACTCAGTGGTAGAGGATGTGCTTTGTATGCAGAATGCTTTGCAATGGATTCCTGTCAGATTATTTTTTAAGGACCATGTTAAAATAACCAGTTAGTAGTTATGGGGAAGGCATCTACTTGAGACCACAAGAGAGCTGCTGCTAGTCGGAATAGATGGGAACATAGGAAATTGCCTTATACTGAGCTGGACAAGCAGTCCATCCAGATCAATATTATCTACACTGGCTGGCAGAGGCTTTCAAGGATTTCACACATTAATTCTGCCCTAGCTGCACCTGAAGGTGCCGGGGGCAGCAGATGTTGAACCTGTGGCCTTCTGTATGCAAAACAGGTGCTCTACCACTCAGTGGTGGAGCTTCATGCTCTGGCATGCGGGGGCGGAGAGCAGGTGGGGGGCTGGCGTGTGTCCCAGGGGTGTGGCGCACGTCCTGGGGGCATGGTGCGCTGCCTGCGGGAGCATGGCGCCCAGCATGGGCAGGGAGGCAGCTGCGATGGCACCCCACTGGGATCACACTGCTGGGGGCGGTGCGCTTCCCACGCACTCCTCTTCCTCCGCCAGTGCTGCCACTGAGCTTCAGTCCTTCCTGCTAGATAGCAAAGTCCAGAAAAGGTATGAAATGGTATGAGACAGCTTCCTATGTTCTCATGCAATTTCTACAAGTTGCTGAGGAGGAGGAGGAGTGTGGAAGGGCTTGGGAGCTTCTTGGAGGTATCTGATTGGTCACTTTTGGAAGTAGAGATGCTGAACTATGTGGACTTTTGGTCTGATCCAGGAAGGCTCTTCTCCCTCCTCCTCCTCCATCTTCCTTTTCCTTTGTTCCTCCTTTGTACTATTTATCTATTGGTTTCAGAATCAGTTGCCAAAGCAATTTACAATATGAGTGGTGTTGGACCATGTCCCTCCTGCATTGGTCTCTACAGCCACAGCAGGCGCTGCGACCTTCCAACAGCTTGACCTCACCCCCAAGGGAGCATTCCTCCATTATCTCCCGAGAAGAAAGACACATGCCAACCAATGGTGTTGGAAGCAATAAGCAACACCCTTGTACTATTAAATAACATAGTAGAGAAAATAAATTCCTCGAACAAAGGAAGCTGCCTATCTCTGAGTAGGTCTCCAGGATTTCAGATGGGACATTTCCAGCTAACACAGCGGCCAGGGATTGAACCTAGGATCTTCTGCATGCAAGGCAGATGCCCTACCATGGGGCTACAGCCCTTTCCTCCAATCAGCAGGGATCTTCTTCTGGTCTTACTTAAGACACCCACTATTTCACATAATTTGCATACTGTAGCTGCTAAGCCATATTAGGGTATTTTCTCCAAACCAAGATTCTTCTAGAGAAAGAGGGGGTGTCTGTGTGTGCCCCCTGCAGTTTTCTCCCCCTTCTGTGTGCAGTACCATTCTGCATCTGTCTCAATATTGCTTTAGTTTCCTTCCCCTTGTAACTCTGCCACAAATCTAAATTGAGCTCTTTGTGTGGGATGCGAGTCCTACAGATGTCTGCCAATTCATTTTCCCAGTGTCTGCCTGATTAATCTTGGGCTGCTCCTGATGATGGACTGTTTGAAAGCACACGAGGCATGGCAAGGGAATGGCTATGCGCCTTGATGCAATTTTGGTGGGCTTCCGAAATTTGATCTGGGAAACTGCAGCCCATCTTTCTCTCATTCTGGGATTCCTTGCAGTTGTATGTGGCTTGTTGGTTTGTTTGTCTCTCTCTCTGTGTGTGCTAAATGGTACATCAAAATGGTCCTTATTGCTCAAATGTACTCCACCTTAGAGCCAGATGTAGCCCTTTAGCACAACCCAACTTTCAGGTTTTCTTAAGGAAAAAAAACTCAGCAATTTTCGGAGTCTCCCTACTTTTGAGGTGTCCTGGTTTTTGCTTTTTGAAATATGGCAACCCTGTTCTATATGCCCAAGCCACTCTTTGCCATCATATTCCCCCTGTCATGGAAATCTGGAGCCCTCTCCTAGTGAGTAGGAATAAGTGTAGGGATTGTGGGGGTGTGGAATTCTGCTACACCCACATTTAAAAGCAAGTCTATCCAATTCGCAGCTACCGGGGGAAAGTACGCAGATTGAAACATAGCCATCCTTTGAAACCCACATTTCTGCAGATCTGCAATGCCTTTCCCCCCATGTGCTAGTGTAAAGTATGCCTAAAAATGCATATTGTAGTGGGACAACACATACAAAAATGCATTGTATTAGGAGAAATCCTTCTGCAAAAATATGTACATTTGGAATAATTACATAAGAAACGTGTATATTAGGAGAAAATTGTACTGAAATGCTAGTGAATTTTCATGAAAGAAAAAAGAAAGCAAACTAATGTGGAAATTTGAAGAACTAAGAGTAAGATTGGGAAAGTGAGAAGAACTGAAACTGACTACTGTACATGAGTTTCCTTCTCTTCCTCCAACCACATGTTTAACCAGGGTTTATAACCCTATGTAACATGTGCTCAGGGAAGGGCAGAGAGGAAAACACCTGCAGTCCCCCCAATGTATATTTTTGTGTGGGAAGGCTCTCTGGAACTCCCTGCCTATTGATATTAAGCAGATGTGCCCTTCCTTTGATTATTTGGCTAAAACTCTTCAGACAAATAATTTCATTACCTATACGTGTTTTAAATGTTTTACTAATTTCATATTTGCTTTCAATGCTGGTTTTGTGGGCTGGTGTTGGGCATCCAGTGCTTTTTTCTGGGGGGGAACATACCCCTAAACATTTTGTGAATCTAAGTTTGGCCACATTGAGGGGCAGTATTTCAATATGAGTAGGGAAATGAGAGGGACGTGGGTGGCGCTGTGGATTAAATCACAGAGCCTAGGACTTGCCGATCGGAAGGTTGGCGGTTCAAATCCCCGCGATGGGGTGAGCTCCCGTTGCTCGGTCCCTGCTCCTGCCAACCTAGCAGTTCGAAAGCACGTCAAAGTGCAAGTAGATAAATAGGTACTGCTCTGGCGGGAAGGTGAACAACATTTCCATGCGCTGCTCTGGTTCACCAGAAGCGGCTTAGTCATGCTGGCCACATGACCCGGAAGTTGCACGCCGGCTCCCTCGGCCAATAAAGCAAGATGAGCGCCGCAACCCCAGAGTCGGCCACGACTGGACCTAATGGTCAGGGGTCCCTTTACCTTTAGGGAAATGAGAGTATCCCTAAAAAAATTTTTTTTAATAAAAAATGCACTGTGGGCATCTATTTGTGATTTGCACCCCAGAATGTTTATTCTGGAAGCTAACCTCAAATCTTTCCAAGACTGTTTGAGATGGTGTTTTTTTATTGCTTGCTTGCTTGGTGCTTATCTTTTTCAAGGCCATAAAGTGCCGGCATGTTAATGAGTGATATTGTCTAACCCAGCAAGAAGAATTCTGCAGAGTTGCTTACATTTTTCACTAAGGGCAAATTAGAAAGTTTACTGCTGGGGTTGGGAACCTTTTTCAAACGACCTGCAGTGCTCATACGTTTTGGACTACAACTCCCATCAGCAGGGGCCAGTATGGTCAGTGGTCAGGGATGATGGGAGATGTGGTCCAAGGTTAGAAGGGAGGCTGCATTACACAGTCACTTGGCGGATACTGACCATAGAAAAGGAAGCATCAGAGAAGAGCCATCAAGATTGGCTAGGTCAGGTCACATGGCAAGGTCTGATGATACTCATCAAAGCTTGCATGCAGCCTCCAGAGGAAGGCAGGGGCAAAAGTAGGCAATATTTCATCTGGGTCGAAGACCCAGTTGGGCACACACACATATCCAATGCACTTTTGCATACACACACACAGGCTGGGAACCTCAATGGCACCCCTCTGGAGGCTTCACCCGGGGCAAGAAACCTGGTTAGCCTCCCCGACCTGTAGCTACGACTCTGAAGGGAACATGGCCCCCAGAGGAAAAATGATTTCCCCACCTTTGGACTGCAGTTATCCAAAGACTGCATCCATCCCCACCTTGATTCATGCATTAGTACCATTGTTAATTAATTCTCCCCTAAACAATTTGTTCATTTTATTGCAAGCACAGTAGTAGTTATATTCTGCATAAGAATTAATCTGAAACTTGTTGCATGCATAAACAGGCCATTACTTACAGTGACAACAGCAGAGGATGGTAACATATTAGGAATGCAGATCTGGACAAATGCCAGGTAATGAGCTGAAGTGGGCCTATTTGCGTCGACCCAGGATCCATCCACAACAGGCTGAGACAGGCCTAGATTGTCCTGGGTCAGAACAGATCCAACTGGAGCAATGTGGATCTAGCAAAAGGAATGTGGCTGGGTGCCAGTGGATGGCGGGTTGGGGCTGACAGCATGATTGTCTTGCCTGATAGTACATTTATTTGGGAATTAAATAACCTGATTAAAAGCGCCTGTAACCTGAGGTACCACTGTATACCCCTTGATTGTAAATAAACAAAGTGGTTTACAAAAAGATAAAACAATGATTTAAAAAGTGTAAAACAGTCAAATACTGTAATAATAAAGATTAAAGTCCATGATAAACTAAAACAACAACAACAACAGATGAAAACACCCGTCAGCATCCTACCTATCTAGATAGGATCGCTTAAATAAAGATGTTTTTAACAGGTGTAAAAAACCTACAGCTAAGGCGCCTGCCTTACGTCAAAGGCACAGAGTTCCAAAGCAAGTGTCCCGGGGGAAAACGGGTCATGCTGTTTTGTTTTTTTCCTCATGAAAGAATGGTGACCATTTTGTACACTGTGATCTCATACGATTCCTCATGCCCCAAGGCGCATTCTTTGGGGCTGCAATCTTGTGTGGTGTTCCAAAATGTGTGTTTTTGGGTGCCATGCTGGAAAATGCACTTTTTCGCGGGGGGGCGGAGGGACATGGCATGAAATCACACGAAATTATGGCATACACAATGGACTCCATTCTCTAGCAAGAAAAAAAGAGGAGGCAGTCCTGGAAAATTGTGTCCCGGATTTTTTTGGTGTGGTATGTACGTTTGGGTTTGGAGGGTATGGTATTCTCTGGCACCTGTAACAATGCCAGTTCCACAGACTGAAATAATGGAGTGAAGGTACAGTGGTACCTCGGGTTAAGTACTGTACTTAATTCGTTCTGGAGATCTGTTCTTAACCTGAAACTGTTCTTAACCTGAAGCACCACTTTAGCTAATGGGGCCTCCTGCTGCCGCTGCGCTGCCGGAGCACAATTTCTGTTCGCATCCTGAAGCAAAGTTCTTAACCTGAAGCATTATTTCTGAGTTAGCGGAGTCTGTAACCTGAAGCGTATGTAACCTGAAGCATATGTAACCCGAGGTACCACTGTATATGGGTTTTACAGGCGATTTTACAGCTAAACGTGTCCCAGGCTCTATATACTAATAGTAACACCTTGAACTTGTCCCAGTAGCAGATCTCTGAGAAAAGGTGTTACAGGCTCAAAGCATCTCACTCCTGCTGCGGCTTCTCGTTGGCCCTGTTTCTGCAGCTTGGTATAGGGCTGCTGAATCAGGACCCAAAGATCCAATAGTTTGGGGAACACAGTTGGCAGTCTCTTAGTGCCACCTCTGCCCATCCACCTCCCCCCACCCTTTGGTTCATCCCTATGTTGTAAAGCCAAAACAATTCGAAACCAAATTTCTTTTCCAGGAACGTGAAATCCCACAGACAGCATACATTAAGCAAATGAATACACGGGTGTGTGTTTAATACAAATTCTGTATAATTTATCCTACTTCCATTAGTCCTGGGCAGAAATGAGGAGCTGTGTAGGGGCTCTGAGAGCGGTAACCCACCCCCCACCAGCCTCCTAGAAGTTTTAGCACCTGTTTGGGTGCCCTCCAACTCTTGGTTGATCATAGGGTAACTTCAGACCATCCAAGGGTCCCTATTTTCTAGGGGCAGTCCCGGATTTACAGAAGTCATCCTGGTTTGTGATTTAATCCTATACAACCTTCACAAAACACCTGAGAGCAATATAAGGAGGCCTTTTAATATTTTATTATGTTTTTATATACATATATGTATATATGTTGGAAGTCGCCCAGAGAAGCTGGGCAACCCAGTATATAATAATAATAATAATTGAACAGGATGTCCCTATTTTCATAGGGGAAATGTTGGAGGGTATGTAACTTGCTCTTTGCTTTTTTTAAAAAAAGAATGTTGAGGAATTCTCAGATTTTGTTGAATGCTGCACCTATTTACCACAACCTCTGCTTTCTCCTCCTGTAAAATTGTGACACCCCTTTCCTCACTGCATTTCCTTTTGACTCTGACGGTTTTGTAGGTGGTGCTTGATTAGCAGGTCAGCCAGAAGTTATGCCATTGCCTTACTCAGTCAGCGCTTTTGCCTGAGATGCCATAAGCACCACTCACATCATAAACATGGCTTGTTGAGTTCCATGCAGCTGTATAATTCCTCTTAAATGGAAAGAATCCCCAGCAGGGTCATGAATAAGCAATGCACGATCCAAGGCTGTGAGTTTCTAAGGTGTTTTGTTTGTTTGTTCGTTTACATCAAGAGCACCATAGTGTTGCAGACATTTTGATTATCCAATTTCAGAGCAAAGGTGAACGGAAAAGAAATGACAGTGTGTTCTGGTTTCACAGTCTGCATGGCAGATACATGCACCTGTAAACACGAATCTTGTTTAGGCCCAAAGCATGCCTTTCCCTCTCATGTTTTAGGTGAGCTACCCATACAGTCCAAGGGACGCAGGTGGCGCTGTGGGTTAAACCACAGAGCCTAGGACTTGCCGATCAGAAAGTTGAATCCCCGCGACGGGGTGAGCTCCTGTTGCTCAGTCCCTGCTCCTGCCAACCTAGCAGTTCGAAAGCATGTCAAAATGCAAGTAGATAAATAGGTACCACTCCGGCAGGAAGGTAAACGGCGTTTCCATGCGCTGCTCTGGTTCGCCAGAAGCGGCTTAGTCATGCTGGCCACATGACCCGGAAGCTGTACAGCGAGATGAGCGCTGCAACCCCAGAGTCGGTCACGACTGGATCTAATGGTCAGGGGTCCCTTTACCTTTACCCAGGCAGTCTGGTTGTGCATCCCCTTCTCTTCTCCTTTCTGCCTGCCTGCCTGCCTCCTCCTTTTGACAACCCCAAGTCACTCTGGGTAGACCTGCTTTCATCTGGGACTACCTCAACCCTCTCCATTTGAATCCCAAGTCAACCTGAATCAGCTCAGTTCAGTTCAGGATCCAGGATTCACCTGGAGCCACCACACAGCCCTAATTTATCCCCCACACCTTTAGTCAAAAAGGCTGTCGTTAAAGCTCAGAAAAATCAGTACTTAAATGGTCCCTGTCCTCAGACTCATTAAAAAGACATAACACTTGAGGAAATAGGAGTCAGGAGAGAAATGCAAGTTCAAGAATAAGTTCTTATAACACTTATTAGTTGAGTCTGGCTACCCATTCTTTTCTCACTCCTCAGCGTTCCCAGCCAATCATGAGCCACATTAAGATCAGTAGCGGTGTGCCCTGGTTAGGGATGTCAGAGAATTCCAAAGAAAGTAGAAATGGGAGTGGAAATTGCTGGCATTTGCTTATACATTCCATGTCAAGAATGGAAATCAATCCAGCAAATGCTGGATTGCTGCTCTTGCTTTTAGCCAACAAGTGATATTATTATTATTATTATTATTATTATTATTATTATTATTATTATTATTATTATTATTTCTATACCACCCTTCATCCTAGGATCACAGGGTGGTTTACTATATAAAAACACAAAAATACATAACATAGTAACAAACAAAACAATAACACCTCCACCCCATTTAAAAGGCCATTAATTGTTTAATTAGCCAATAATTGATTGCATTTTCTTTTGCATGTTTCTTTAGCACTGAGATGAATGGGGGGGGGGGAATATAACAGTAATATAACTTAATATTTTAATGTTAAATATTAATATTAATTTTAAATATTAATATTTTAATATTCCATTATTTTAATGTTGTATTTTATTTTTGTTTTTAAGTTGTAATCATTCATCTTGTTTTTATTATTGCTTGTAAGCCGCTCTGAGCCTGGCCTTGGCTGGGGATGGCGGGGTATAAATAAAAAAATATTATTATTATTATTATTATTATTATTATTATTATTATTATTACTTATACATCATATGATTTTGCCACAGTGGACAGTGAGATGAATAATGCGGTTTTAGGCAGAAGACGAACTGCAGTAGAATGGAAGCTGTGTTGCATGCAAAGGATGCAAGGTGGAGTGGGAAATGATGCCTTTTCTTGCTTCCCTAGTCCTGGGGGATTTAAATGTTCTCTTACTGGTTTCTGAATATTGCAATTTCTGATGTCCAATTTGTGTCCATTGATTCTTTTCCATGGGACTGTCCTATGTATTGATGCCACTGGTAGATTAGATTAGATTAGATTAGATTAGATTAGTCTAGGGCTAGGAAGATGTCTCAAGCATTTGATGCAAGCAACCATTTGATATGGAAGTCCTGAAGTGGAAAGTATACATGTGTGAATCTAACCTGAGTGTTGGTTCTTTCCATGTATCTTAGAGAAGGAATGCAGTTGGCTTGCTGCTGTTTCTCTGTTCTAGGGAGATTTTTCTTAGTGCCTTTTAGCTCTCTCAAGAATCTCCATTCCTGCCAAGTACGAAGTTAGTCTCTCAGATGTAAATTCCCCTGGAGAACTGAGCATTGCTGATCTGAACTGCTGACCTGCAAGATTCCAAAGCTAATGCCTTTCGCTGCTAGGAAATTGCTTTCACCACAGCAAGAACTTGCAATAATGGCAAATGCATGCATTTTGATTATTACTTTGTTTTCATTATTTATTTATTTATTTTGCATTTGAAGTGCTGTAAAACAAAGGCTTTTAATTTGGGCCAGAGATGCTGCTGCAAGAAATGTATTTCAATGGGACCCATTGAGCAAAGTCTATGGAACTCTGGCCTTGTCTCCATGATGGATTAGACAAATTCATGGAGGATAAAGCTGTGAGCGACTACTAGTTATGATGGCTACGTCTTACCACTCTACATTGTCAATAGGCTGCTGAATATAGGTTGCTGGAAATCACATTGTCAATAGGTTGTTGGGAATCGCAAGTGGGAAGAGTATTGTTGAATTCAGGTCCTGCTTGAAAGCTTCCCATAAGCATCTAGTTGGGGGAAGGATATCAGTGGTAAAGCAACTGTTTTGCATGCAGAAGGTCCCAGGTTCAACTCTCAGCATCTCCAGGTGTGACTGAGAGGCCCCTGTCTGAAACACTGGAGAGCCACAGCCAGTCAGTGTACTTAGTAATGAGTGAGATGGACCAATGATCTGACCCAGTGTAAGGCAGCTTCCTATGTTCCTGTGTAACAGGATGTTGGACTACATGGTCCTTTGTCCTGATACCGCAAGGCTCTTCTTATATTATTAAGGTCTAGGAAGAGTTGGCAGAAAGAAGAACTAGGATGAATTGTGAGGGTGGCAAGGAGATTGATGTTATGTGGATTTACAGTGGAGGCAGGCCCCTGTTTGGACTGGTAGGGCAGAAGGCAGGGAGGCCAACAGTGAGTGGTGCCAGAGCCAATGAAAGATGGAGTTCAACCAATTCTGGTTTCATCCTCATCTATGACATCATTTTACAAAGGTAATGTTAAGGCAGAGGTAACTGGCATCCAGGACCAGCCACCAGGCTAGTTGTAAGTAACGAGGCAGGCAGGTGGGAGCTGGCTGAAGACAGACTGTGTTTGGTGGGGCAGTGCCCCATTTACCCTAATAAACTAGTCTCAATTGGTGAGCAATTGTTTTGATCTGACCATAAGTGAAAGCACATGAGGCATTCCTTCGTGTGGTTTACAGTGCAATTCTATACACACCTACTAATACAGGGGTCAGCAAACTAAGGCCCGGGGGCCAAATGTGCCCCCCCCAAGCTCATAAATCTGGCCTGCGGACCCTGCCACCCGCTTACGTTGCAGCCGCATCACTTCATGGGGACTGACTTCCACAATGCTGGCATGGCTTCTGGGTGGGCAGCGCTGCTGGCGCTGCTTTAGATTGGCAGCATGAAGCTCCTGAAGCCAACCCAAAGCTGTGGACGGCTCTGGGCAGGCGGCGACGCTGATGCGGCTTCAGATTAGCTGGAGGAAGTACCTGCAGCCAATCCAAAGCCTTGCCACCTGCGGCTGAGGTAAACCTGGCGTGGCCATGGACAGAGAGGCTGGTGGGCAGGCTGTGGGTCTGGGCCGTGCCATGGGCATTGTGACAGGTGCGTCGTGGGGCTTCAGCTGGAGCTTGGCACACCTGCTGGCCCCATGCCTGGCACCTGGCTCAGTGCTGCTGGTGGCGCACTCGGCGGCTGCACTGGAGCAGCTGGAGGGTGAGCTGTGTGCCGCCTGCCCGGTGCTCTGCATGCGTGGCCTGCCCACTGACCTGGCTTAGATGACAGGCAGCAGCGCGTGGTGCATACCGCCTGGGAGCTCTGTGGAGATGGGCCAATGGAGTGGCTGCTGCTCGCCAACAAAGCCGGTGAGTGGGCAGTGCCAGGATGTGCTCCTGAGCACGTGTAGAGTGTGTTCCTCCTCCAGGTCAGGAGGCAGCTGTGGGACCAGCTTGTGGGGTATTTATATTTTTCAAAATATGGTTCAGCAACCCCCAAGGTCTGAGGGACAGTGGTCCGGCCCCTGATGAAAAAGTTTGCTGAACCCTGCACTAATCTCCATGTGTTCTGGGCTAATTTTGTGCTGCAGCAGGGAGTCTCTTCCACTCCTATAGGCTCCTGATATGATTTGGGACCCTCAGAAATCAAACAAGTTGGCAGAAATGAAAGAGAAGACTTGTCAAGTGATGGAACTATGTCTACAAAGCTCCCTTCCAACTGAGATGTCAATCCATCGAATTATTTAAAGGCTTTTTAAAAAACCTATTTATTCTTGCTGGTTTTTCCTTGAATTTATGCTGCTGTTGGCTGGCTGGATTATTTTGTTATATAGATGGAGCTTAGGAACATTACAGGTGCAGATTCAATTACTGTGCTGAAGAGCAGAACAGAAATGAAAAAGCAGGTTACCACAACAACCCACTAAAAAAGAAACAGACAAAGGAAACCCCAAGGACGATAAATCAGACCATCATTCCAGCAGCTGCTCCCATAAGAAAATAATAAGAGTCGTGCTTGATCAGACCAAGGGCCCATCTGGTTAAGCACCCTGTGACATTAGAATTGAGTACATTGTGATTGGGTCAGTCATACCAGAAGGGAATGAACAGGACCTGCAGCACAAGCTCAGCTCAGTATATCCTACCACCCAGCAGTTCTCAAACTTTGGGTCCCCAGATGTTGTTGGACTACAACCCCCATCATCCCCGAGCTCTGGCCTTGCTAGCTAGGGGTGATGGGAATTGTAGTTCAACAACATCTGGGGACCCACAGGTTGAGAAAGACTGAGAGAGAGGCAAAGGCGGGCACATATGGCCCACAGGCCTGAGGTTCCCTACCCTACCCTAGTCATATCCAAAGGAACTTTTCTCATATGCAGAAGCATAATATCATCCAACATAGAGCTGGGAGCAGCCTCCTCCTCAATCCAGGTGTCGGTACGGGATGTAAGGATATGTAGGCAATGGAACTAGTTATGTTTCCTTGATGTTGTAAACTTCTGGGGTTTCGAAAAGTTGCAGGGGTGATAGAGGCAGTTTGGGGGAAAGGGTATCCTCTGTGTCACAGGCCATGGTATAAAGGAGAACAAGGCAGGATTGGTGGTAGACTCGTTTCCTAGTTAATGAAATATTTATTTATTCCTTGCCATTACGGTTTTGCAATGCATTTGGAAAACCATTGCTTGCTTTATTCAAAGCAGGCTTTCTTTTTAAATGTGAACTGTAAAGGGCTATTAGGAGTTTGGGTTCCTTCATATCGCTGCTCCAGGAACTCTTTCCAGACAGAGCTTTTTGCCTGTAGCTCTTAGCTTCAGATACAGCTGGTATCCTCCATTCATAACAGCCTCCCAGGCAAAAGTCCCCTCAGCTATCTACCCCTTCTGCCTTCAGAATAGGTTTTCCTCAAACTGGTGCCCTTAAGGGCTGGTATTGATTGAATGCTTTGGGGGAAAAACAATCCAACCACATAACAATTTATCATCATACATAATGTCTACGGGCATCTATTTTCTTTTTCTCTCGTTCACTTTGCATTTCCAGGAAAGTGGCCACATGGTTGTTCTATTGATCTAACCCACGCTTAGGGAAGCTTTTTCAACTGAAGGTCCACATTGCCTTCTGGACCACCTTCCAGGGGCCACATGCCAGTTGCAGGGTGGAGCAATGAATGTGAATTTCACCTTTGTGCAGTAGTTTCTACACACATTCACATGCTCCTCACTATCCTCCATCAAGGCAAGGTAGAGACATTCCCAGAGTTCAAGGACACATTCCAGCCAGGCAAAAACACCCAATGATGTTATGAAGCAATGCCAGTGTGTTGTCTGGGAAATGTTGCAAGAACCAGAGAGAGGCCTGCATTTGGCCATTGGACCTGAGGTTCTCCACACCTGCTCTAACCACTAATAATAGTAATAGTGGTTGATGATTATGATAATACATCATTATTGCATTTCTCAGTAATCCTTACAACAGCAATGTAAGGTAAGCCAATATCTCTGCAGATATACACAACAGACAAAGAAAGGTGCCAGGGTCTTTAGGATCCCCTTTGACATGAGACCTGAGCAGGGGGGCTGGCTGGGTCAGGAGGAGCGACCAACAGAAAACTCCAGGTCGGGATCCAGGGCTCCGCCTCTGGAGGTGTTGGAGGCATGTTCTGGCTCTTCCACTTTGCCTATCACACCACCAACTCCACCTTCAGAGTTGTCAGAAACTATGGCCAGCCTCTCCTCTCTGGGGGGAGAAGGTTACCCCACCTGTCCCATCTACCTCTGAGGAGGCAGTTGTGCCTCCTCCATCACCCAGGTCAATGCAGATGTGAACAGACGGGGGCATGTTCAGCCTTGTCAGCTAAATTGTAGGTTGCTTCTCAAGTGCAAGGATCAGATCCGCTTGTTATGTTAAGTTGCAAGGTGTGTGTCATAGTTGGGTCAACTTCTTTGCTTGTGTTGCTATGTGTAGCACCAGCTGTGCCTTTGAACAGTGTTTTGCCTATGTGTTGCAGTAAAGATTTTGGTAGATGCTGCACCATGGGTTAAAGTTCTTCACTGAATGGAAGTTGTGACACTCTTCAGCTTCCTCTACCTGTCTAGGTTAGACCTTGCAGTACTCATGGCTGCCTGTCTCTGTGTTGTTTTATCTGTGCTTATCTCACCTTTCCTTGAAGGAGGAAAATTGGGAGGGGTGGAAGAATGGGAACAATTAGCCCGTCTCCCAGGAGAGCATTCAGGATTGCCAATGATCAGAGGTAGGTTTACAGAAACCTCCATATTCACGCCACAGGTGTAATGCTTTGACTGTAATTTGGTGGTCCAAATGGCTGGCAAGTATCGCTCTGCTTCTCTCCAGCCCCGTTTTGTCAACAAGATGTCCTGCAGCCTGAGAAGCACTTTCCTTCCTGCTTGGCATCCTGCAGGGCTGAGGGAAGTGGGCAGGTCGCCAGTCTCCGAAATGCCACTTTAGCTGCAAAACAAGATTAGGGAGATGTAATTGGTAATTTCTATCTCACTGCTCCCATTTCCTTCACTTGGCTGTCGCAGGGGCACTTTGTAGTTTGGTCATCACCTCCCTGGGTGATTTGACACACTGTGTTTTACGGAGCCTTGCATAATGGCCCTGAATCTGTCAGGTGCTCTTTAATTTTCATTCATCTCTTTCCTCCAGGGGATTTTCCCTCCCCTTTCACAATGGCTAGGCAGTGACTGAATTAAGTTTTAATAACTCAAAAGAAGCCAGGGCAGGGGGTGCTGAGTGTACAGAGCCACTTAGGAGCAATCTAACATTCTTGGATCTCGGATAGATCTCTTGGCCACCTGTGCAATTTCACTAACAAGGCAAAGTCTTGTAGTTTGGAACACTGCGCTCTAGGTGCCACATGGCCCAACTATTTTTGTGTGCATACTGGCTGGTAGGTGACTAAGGCGGTACACCTCTGGGGATCCATGCTTTACTAGGTTAATTGGCAAGAAGATTAAAAGTGATGCGAGTAGACGTAGGCCTGGCAATCATACCATCACAGAATTATAGAGTTGGAAGGGACCACAAGGATCATCTAATCCAACCCCCTGCAGTGCAGGAATCTTCAGCCCAATGTGGGGCTTGAACTCATAACTCTGAGATTAAGAGTGTCATGCTTTACTGACTGGACATTGCTATTGCTCATATTGCAGCATGTACTTGTTCTATGCTTGTTTTACACTGTGATATAATTTGAGGAGCGGGGGGAACTTGTTAGGATCAAGTCCCAACAAAGCCAGGTGTGAAACCTCTTGATAGTCAGAAGAGCTATGACGCCAAGACTAGTCAAAAGTGCAAGATGGTAAGGCCCAAGGCTAATCCAGTAGCAGGTAGTTCCAAGGGTGGAACGGTTGACCCAGTGTATGTGTATGACATCTGTATAGTTGTTGCAGTTATACTGATAACTACAACACGGTTCATGAATCAGGGGGAGGATGTTAGGATTCTTGCTCCCTGTTTGCAGTCATGAGATTGTTGTCTATCACATGACAGTGTGGAGCTAAGTCAGAATGCTCTGAGTGTGTTTTATGTAAAATAAAAGTAGCTTAGCCAAAATGCTGAGCTATTGAGTCTGGTACGCGAACCGCTAATACTCTGCAGGATTGTAAGTGTGCTGATGCTTCTTGGTATCAGTCGCTGTGATGTTCAGGCTGAAGAAAGCTCCCAAACGATCGACCAGGAGGGAGAGAACATGCCGGTTGGGCATGTGTCTCTACCAGGGTCCTACATGAGAGTAGGACGATCCTAACATAACTGGCCAGTCCTACATTAGAAGATTGAATAATAAAGATTTTGGGATACAGCTCATGTGGGCAAACTAGTCAATATGACACTAATAATAATAATAATAATAATAATAATAATAATAATAATAATAATAATAATTTATTATTTATACCCCACCCATCTGGCTGAGTTTCCTCAGCCACTCTGGGCAGTGTTAAATACAATATAGCATTAAATATTAAAAACAGGGCTGCCTTCAGATGTCTTTTAAAGAGAAGATAGCTGTTTATTTCCTTCACATCTGAAGGGAGGGTATTCCACAGGGCGGGTGCCACTACCAAGAAGGCCCTCTGTCTGGTTCCCTGTAACCTCACTTCTCGCAATGAGGGAACAACCAGAAGGCCCTCGGTGTTGGATCTCAGTTTCCTGGCTGAACATAAGAGAAGTTAAGAGAAGAGGGGGAGCTTTGCATACTTCTTTATGTCACCCCTCCTACTAGCAGATGTCAGATAAATGCATTCAGGCCTGCTTAATTCGGCATTCATTTATTTGGCCATCAGAAGCCTTGCTCCTTGGCAGAGATTTGGAGTTGAGTGTGATGGACAGAAGATGCAACCCTGGTCTCAGATGGATATTTAGCTAACTATCCAGGACTCCATGGCAATGCCAGCTCCCTAAATTTTACCCCTTTGGTAAAGGAGGGGGACCTGGATTTATCCCTTCACTGCCATTGTTGCCAACTGCTGCTGCTCACCAGCCTCATGATAAATATGCATAAAACTATGCATGACATGGAGACAGTGAACTGAGAAAAGGTTTTCTCTCTCTCACACAACACTGGAACTCATGAACATCCAATGAGAATGAATGTTGGAAGATTCGGGACGGATAAAAGGAACCACGACTTCACACTTTGCATAGTTTAACAGCTGAACTTGCTCCCATATGAGGCTGTGATGGTCATCAACTTGGATGGCTTTAAAAGAGGATTAGATAAATTACTGGAGGATAAGGCTATCTGTGGCTACTAACCCTGATGAATATTGTTATGAGTTCGTGGGTGGCAGACTCCCTGGATCCAGAAGATGTCGGAATTTCATTAAGGCTTGGGGTATTAAACTGAGTGTAAAGTTACAGATAGGTAGCTGTGTTGGTCTGCCATAGTCAAAACAAAAAAAAATTCCTTCCAGTAGCACCTTAAAGACCAACTAAGTTAGTTCTTGGTATGAGCTTTCGTGTGCATGAACACTTCTTCAGATACACTGAAATAGAAGTTTCCAGACCCTTCTATATAGTGAGAAGGTGGGGAGGGGTATTACTCAGAAGGGTGGTGGGAATGGGTGATTGGCAGATAGCTGTGATGAGCCTGTTGAGGACTCTTAACGACTGCAATAGGTCTTACAGGACTCTTAACGACTGCAATAGGTCTCACCCCTTGCTTTTTCCTGTAAGACCTATTGCAGTCGTTAAGAGTCGTCAACAGGCTCATCACAGCTATCTGCCAATCACCCATTCCCACCACCCTTCTGAGTAATACCCCTCCCCACCTTCTCACTATATAGAAGGGTCTGGAAACTTCTATTTCAGTGTATCTGAAGAAGTGTGCATGCACACGAAAGCTCATACCAAGAACTAACTTAGTTGGTCTTTAAGGTGCTACTGGAAGGAATTTTTTTTGTTTTGAGTGTAAAGTGTAAAACAACCCCTCGGGATGCGGGTGGCGCTGTGGGTTAAACCACAGAGCCTAGGACTTGGAAGGTCGGCAGTTCGAATCCCCATGACGGGGTGAGCTCCCATTGCTCGGTCCCTGCTCCTGCCCACCTAGCAGTTCGAAAGCACATCAAAGTGCGAGTAGATAAATAGGTACCGCTCCTGTGGGAAGGTAAACAGCGTTTCCGTGCGCTGCTCTGGTTCGCCAGAAGCGGCTTAGTCATGCTGGCCACATGACCCGGAAAAACTGTCTGCGGACAAATAAAGCCAGTAAAGCGAGATGAGCACTGCAACCCCAGAGTCGGTCACGACTGGACCTAACGGTCAGGGGTCCCTTTACCCTTTACCTTAAAACAACCCCGAGACCCAGCAAGTGTTAAGAGAAAGTTGATGGATCATTAAGAAAGCAAAAGGGGGGGGCGGCCTCTGGGCCAGATGGCAAATGAATAGGACCCCTCCTCCAGCTCTAAAAGTATTAGAAAGAAAAAGCCGTAATCTGAGGGCAGAGTTTGCTGTAATGTGGCCTAAAGGAAAAACCTGCAAGCTGGAAAGGCACAGAGAGGCATGGCTTATTTCTGCTTGAAATCAGGCAGCAGCTATGGGAGAAGCTAGACCCTTTTGGGGTTTTGATGCTGTGAATCCCTCTATCATAAGCTCAGGATATGAAGTGGACACTCGGGTTGAGAACATGATCTGTGCGGCAGGCACGCTCGCAACCCGCAGTGTTCACAACTTGCAGCGCCACATCTGCACATGTGCAGGTTGTGATTCAGCGCTTCTGCGCATGAACAAAGTGCAATTTACAGCTTCTGCACATGTTCAAGTGCCGAAACCTGGAAGTAACCTGTTCCGGTACTTCCGGGTTCGGCATGGTGCACAACCCAAAAAAACGCAATCTGAAGCGTCTGTAACCCGAGGTATGACTGTATATGCATGTAAATTAACCATAAACCAGAAGACATCACAGTCTCCACTGTTTCTCATTACCAAAAGGTAACACAAAGCCAGGGTGGGCACCTGGAACCTCTCACCTCTCAGGGATTGGGCTGGCATTCAACACTATGTTCTATATCCATATTCAAATCCCACACATCTTACTGGGTTGTCCCAACCTATATGGGCAGCTTCCAACGTATAAAAACATAATAAAACATTAAACATTTTTTTTAAAACTTCCCTATACAGGAATGCCTTCAGACGGCTCGGGGGTCAGATAATGGCATACCCTTCAACATTTCTCCAATGAAAATAGGAACCTCCTAAGGGAAAGCGGGACATTCCAGGGCTCTAATCAGAAACTGGGACAGTTTCTCTAAATCAGGAATGCGCCTGGAAAATAGGGACACTTGGAGGGTTTGTAGTTGCTGGAAACCACAGGAGGGGTATTATTTTGTTGTTAACGAAAACCAAGCACACGAAAGACACACACAAAATATGTCAGGAAAAAATACAGAAACAAATCTGATTTACAAAACAAGCTTGTGTGTACAGCTAATTAAAAGTTCACTTACCTGTTTCCTTAGTGCACCATTCTCTTTCTCTTACTGTGTCCCTGGTTCCTGCAAACTCCCCAGTGTCTCTTTTCATCAAGGCTTCATATTTGCTGTTCAGTTGCCCCCGAGACACTTCTCTCTCTCTCTCTCTTTCCAAATTGGCTTAGGGCCACCTGTTTACCAACAAACAGCATGTCCCTGGAGCAATATGCTGAATGAGAACAGCACAGGAGCCCATGGAAATACCAACATTCACTTGTGGAAATAATCACTGGCTTCTGGAGCCATAAAAGCCCAAAGAATGAAAACAAAACAACCAGTGGCAATGTTTGTTCAAACAGGCCTTCTGGGTGCCACAACCCATAAGGATTAAATAGCTACTACTCAGCCTTTCTGAGTTTTGATAATAGCTCCCACAGCAGACCGGAAGTGGTTTTAATTGAAGGCAGCAATTCAGACTGGGATAAACATAATAATAAGACTGAGGACCACATTCCTTTGTGGGCAAACCTCTGGGGGCCATGCAACAGTGGTGGGTGAGGCAAAAGCAGGTGTGGTCACATACCAGGGATGGAGAAAGCAGGCATGCTGAGTAGTGGGGGCTGAGGGTGTCTTCAACCCCCCCTCAATTTTCAAAGAGGAGGCTGGGTCACCCCAAAAAACCTTCAGGCCTGCTCCACCTCCTCCCTCCCTAACGGGGAGAAGCAGGCCAAGTGTGGAGCCCAGCTCTGAACTCTCTATTCCTCACCCGGTGCATGTGTACCAGCATCTTGGTGGTGGGGTGGGGGCACCTGCCCGTCCCCCCAGCACACAATCGCTCATGTGCTAGGCAGGGGTGGGACCCGTCACCTGGTGCATCACGTGATGTGCCCCCCTCCATGTGGCGGGCAAGTTAGCGCCCCTGGGAGAAGGAATTTGATTCAATTCACACTTACAGGTTAACCTATCTAAGTCATACTTCCCAAAACAATATGTGAACCAGAAGACAGCTATCCTTTGCAATTTGCACTGCTCTGAAATTTGCAATGCAGTTCTCCAGCTGAGTAGCGTGTTAAAAAATGCATGCTACTTGGGTAATGTGTGCGTAAGAGATATATATCAGTGAAAACAGCATACAAAATGTGGGTTATTTGGGGGGTGGGAATTGCTTTGCAGGAATGTGTATCAGACAAACTTGCAAAGAAAGATGTACAGTGGTACCTCGGGATGCGAACGGGATCAGTTCCGGAGCCCTGTTCGCATCAGGAACAGAAAATAAGACGTGACTGCACATCTGCATGTGTGCGTGTCGTGTTTCGCCACTTCCGTGCATGCGCGTGCCGTCATTTTGACTATCTGCACGCTCTGTTACTTCCGGGTTGCCAGGGAGCGCAACCTGAAAATACTTATCCTGAAGCGTACTTATCCCGAGGCATGACTGTACTCATTAGGAGAAATTCATGCTAAAATCGTGGTGAATTTTCAGAAGGACTTAAAAAAAAAAATCAAATAGATGTGGAAATGTGGGAAACTAAACTTAGGCACCATCTGCACTATACACCAAAAGCACTATCATGTTACTGTAAACAGCTGTGGTTTCCCCCAGAGAATCCTGGGAACTGTAGCTTAAAGGTCCCGAAAGCAACTAAGAGACTTTATTCTAGGAGAGCTACAATTCCCAGAGTGGTTTAGCAGCCAATCTTTCCCTCCCAGAGAACTCTGGGAATTGTAGTTGTGAGAGGGGAACAAGGGTCACATAATAATTTCCAACTACAATTCCCAGGATTCTTTGAAGGAAGCTACAGGAAAAGAGGGGGCTGAAACTCCTGGGGAAACCCCAAAAACAGTTCAGTGAAAACTGACCTGGCTTAGATGGCATGGAATGCTGATAGTTTGGAGGGAGGGAGTTGAAAACTTGTGGGAGGCTCGAATCCTGAACAGCAGCACTCTGCACTGAATCCTTGCTCCTGCCCTACAACTCCCACTTGAAACTAAATAATGCCTTTTTGGGAAATGATATCTATGGTGAGCATTGTGAATCACGGTTGGGAAGGTCTGATTTTCAGATTAGTACTTTTTATTGAAAAAAAATGTATCATCTTTCTTCTCTGGTGGAGCCCTAGTGCTGCCTATTATCTATTATGAGAATGGGGGGGGGGGATATATTAATTTATTTGTACCTATCCTCTGAAGACATGGTTTCAATGTGGTTTACACCAGGGGTGGAGGTGGGGAGAGATAAAATCAGACATTCCTTCCAAAACAGGGTCTGCCCGACACCCTAAAAATACCATAAAACAACTTTTTATTTTTATTTAAAAAAACAGATTACATGCCTGGGGAACGTTAGCTTTCTTCTAGCCCTATTTTTTTTTCCTTGATAGACCTTCAAAGGGCCTGCAAAAGCAAGTTATATCTAAAAAGAAAAGAAAATCAGGACACAACAGCTGGCTTGCTATTTTTGTAACATTTTAATTGGTCCTAAATAAAGCTGGGTGGGGACTCTTTTACAAGCTTGAAGGCCACATTCTCATCTGGGTGACCTTCCTGGGTATTTGGGTGTCTACATGCCAGTGGTGGGTAGAGGCAGAGGCACAAGAGGACAGAGCAAAACAATGTAATTTTTACCTTTGCACAGCAGGCAAGTATCTACACACATTCTTCACTATCTTTCATTCGGATATGCATGATCAGAGTTTAAGGGCATACTCCAGCCAGGCAAAAACACTGGGGGCATGGAGCAAGGCCAGTGAAAGGTATGGCCTTAGGAGAGTTCTGAGAGCCAGATAGAGAGGCCCGGAGAGGCACACTAGGTCCCCAGGTCCGAGAGTTCGGCACCCTTGTAATACAGTGGTACCTTGGTTCTCAAACTTAATCCTTTCCGGAAGTCCGTTCCAAAACCAAAGCGTTCCAAAACGAAGGCGCGCTTTCCCATAGAAAGTAATGCAAAATGGATTAATCCATTCCAGATTTTTAAAACGGCAATTTAACATGAATTTTACTAACTAACGAGAGCGTTGATCCATAAAATGAAAGCAATAAACAATGTACTGCAGTCACACAATCAGTCAATCAACCAGTCAGTAGCTGAACTGGGTTCCACACAAAACAAACAAAAAAAGAGCCACAAAAACAAAAACGCAACATAAATAGCAAAAACAGACAGACCTCAGCATAATACTCAAAACGGAAGTGTTGCACTCAAATCGGAAGCATAATACTCAAAACGGAAGTGTTGCACTCAAATCGGAAGCATAACACTCAAAACGGAGCATGTTCGGCTTCTGAAAAAAGTTTGCAAACTGGAACACTTACTTCCGAGTTTGCAGTGTTTGGGTTCCAAGTTGTTTGAGTACCAAGGTGTTTGAGAACCAAGGTACCACTGTACAAGTATTGCCAGCTGTGAGCTGGGAGGTGGGTAGGTTCTCCCTCTTATCCACCAACACAGCTGCCTTTGCTTATCAGATAAACCAGCAAATAGTTTTGAAACATCTAGTATTTAAAATATCATAGAGGGATCTCTTATTTTAATTATTTCTGCTTAGCCATAAGACAAACATGGTATATAAGAAAGTGTACCCAGAGAAGGGACAGGATAAGCTGGAGGAAGACTGTACACCAGCGGTGTGGTGGAGGCAGTGGTGGAGAAGAGGGGGCACTTAGCTCTGATGTTGTTTTCCATAGCAAGATCTATGGCATCATCTGCCAGTGACAGACTCCTCTTGATCTAGCAAGTGACTGAGGTGATAATGAGGCTTTCAAGTTTTTCACTAACAGTTTGTGACAAATTATCATAGGCATGCGACTGAGGTGATAATGAGGCTTTTGAGTTCTACATGAGAGAACAACACAGAGGAAATAGGAAAATCCACAGGGGCTGTTATGATGGGCTTATGCACTTCAAATTTTACCACTATACCTCTGCTGTGTTTCTCACCTGACCTGGCCATAGGGTAGCTTCTAGCAGCTGCAGTAAGATTTGGAGATTAAAACTAAGCTCCTTAAAATTACTTTATTGTTGTTTTTCATTGCATTACAATCTTCATTTTAAGTGGATCCTGAATATCAGTGTTATTTATCTAGAAAAAGGGGTGCTAGAACTCATAATGAACACCTCCCTTGTTCTCTTATAATGGCAATGGTGCTCACCTGAGAGGTGCCAGAAGTAAGTTCCAGCAAGTTCCGGTTGAAAAAAGCCCTGCTGATTATGAAGTTTACATAGTTTGTTGAAAGCCCAGCCTCTTTACTTTTGAGTTTCTTGTAAAATGCCCTCTGTTTCTTTTTGGTTTCATTTTTAAAATTGTTTCATTAGATTTTTAACATTATCTGGTTAAATGGTTGTAACCCGTCCTGGGACTTTGTAGGTGACAAAGTTCTTAAACAAGTAAATTCAGGAAAGTAAAATAGCCTTTGAAAAATGTGTCTTACCTTAATAGATTTGGTGGCAACGGCCTATTGCTGAATACCAGTTGTTGGGAATTGCAGGTGGGGAATCTGGTTGGCCATGACAGGGAGTTGAACAAGATAGGCCTTTGCTTTGATCCAGTAGGAATCTTAAGAATGTCAGAAGAGCTCAGCCTGAATTCAAGAAGCTGGTACATTTTTCTCAGTGTAATGCACATCAAAGTTTTATGGAGCCACCTAAGTTTGATTTAAGTGTGTGTGTGTGTGTGTGTGTGTGTCTGCCTGCTTTTAGGGGGCATCCTCAGCCATAAAAATTATCTGGAAATTACTTAATATCATTAAGAGTAGACATTTTCTACAATGTCAGCAGCTGTCAAACTTACACACTGGGAAATATGCAGTACATACATATATTTGTCACTATTTGGAATGGAAACTTTCCTCTGATTATACTGGTTTCTTCTTATGTCCATCCATCTCTTGTCCATCACTCTATCCCTGTCTCTGTTTCTGTATCCTTGTTTCTCTCTCTCTCTCTCTCTCTCTCTCTCTCTCTCTCTCTCTCTCTCTCTCGGATAAATAATGTAAGATGTAAAATGGATGTCCATGGAATAAATTTGGTGCAGCCCCACCCTCTGCCAGAATGCCCCCCACCCAGCAGATTTAAGGGTTTTTTAAAAAAAAAATGAAATAACTTAACTTGCAATCCTGTACAAACCTAGGAGTAAGTCCCATTGTACTGTTAATGAGAGTTGCTCCTGTGTTTCAATATTTGCTTCAAAAGTAGCACATTTAGTGCAGAGGAACAATGCCCTAACACCATTATAATTTTTTTAAAATGGCCCCACTAAACATTATTTCATCAATTTTCTGTGATTACCCTGACATGAGCAATCAGAGACAAGAACCTTGTTGGTCAAGGATGGCATGATTAAAGTTTCCCTACCTCTCTGATAATACTAGAACTAGATCCAATGAAGCTGAGTGTTGGAGGATTTAAAGGGACCTCTTCACACAGCACTCAGTTAAACTGTGCAACTCACTGTGCTACATGAAGTAGCAATGACCAGCAACTTGGAAGGCTTTAAAAGGACATTAGAAAAATTCATGGAAAATAAGGTTAACCGTGGCTACTAACCTCCATAGGCATGTGGGTGGCGCTGTGGGTTAAACCACAGAGCCTAGGACTTGCCGATCAGAAGGTTGGTGGTTCGAATCCCGTGATGGGGTGAGCTCCCGTTGCTCGGTCCCTGCTCCTGCCAACCTAGCAGTTTGAAAGCACGTCAAAGTGCAAGTAGATAAATAGGTGCCACTCCGGCGGGAAGGTAAACGGCGTTTCCGTGCGCTGCTCTGGTTGGCCAGAAGCGGCTTAGTCATGCTGGCCACATGACCCGGAAGCTGTACGCCGGCTCCCTCAGCCAACAAAGCGAGATGAGCGCCGCAACCCCAGAGTCAGCCACAACTGGACCTAATGGTCAGGGGTCCCTTTACCTTTACTAACCTCCATGGCTGTGTTCTACCTCCACTATCAGAGGCATTTTGCCTCTGAATACCAGTTCCTGGGACTCACAAGCAGGGAAGTGCTTAGGTTCTACTTTCAGGTTTCCATCTAGCCATCATCTTGAGAACAGGATCCTGGGCTAGATGGGTCATTGGCCTGATCTAGGCTCCCCCTTTTTCTTCCTCCTTTTTCCCCCTCAGTGTACTTGCCCACACTACCATTGAATCCAGCTGGATGTGACAACTCATGATACTTTGTTTATGAACATGTGCTATATCCATGGGCGTAGCCAGGATTTATGTTAGAGGGGCAAGCTTCATGTTGGTTGGGGGCAGAACCTCAGTTAGTTAAGTATTGATTTACTTGACTGGGGGGGCAGCTGCCTCCCTGCCCTCCCCCCTTGGCTACACCCATGGCTGTATCCTCAGTATATAAGTAATACCAGTATTGGTATGCAGTCAGAAAATCACATGGACTGCCTCAACCAATAGGAGCACCATAGGCAAATGAGGGTGAGGACTGTGGAAATGGAGGAAGGTTGCTGAGAAGAACCATGTCAAGACAACGTAAGAATGGGAGGTGTATTTTGGCGCTTCCCTGGAAAAAAATGTCGTAAAGGCATTTCAAGTCATGTACCGGTAATTCTCCTTACATTTTTATTAAAATTCTAATTTTAACTTTTGGTAGCTCAATAGAGTAGGACATATAAAGACCCACAACACAAATCCCATTACTTGCCCTACCATGACTTTTCCATGAGCCTGTATATTGTCAAGCTTCAAGAATGACAGCAAGATCCGATAGATGGGGCCATAGCTCAGTGATAGAGCAGCTGCTTTGCATGCAGAAGGTCCCAGATTCAATTCCTGACATTTCCAGGAAGGGCTAAGAGAGAAACTCTGTCTGAAACCCTATACAGCCCCTGCCAGCCCATGCAGACAGTACTGAGCTAGATGGACCAATGGTCTGGCTTTAGTACAAGGCAAACTTCCTCTGTTCCTAAGTCGCGCGGAGTTCAGTGTGGCTTACTCTCAAGTAAGCAAGTATTAAGATTGCATCCAAGATGACATATACATAAACGCTGAACCAAGTGAGAGGAAGGGGTTAAAGTGGCGCCCCAAACACACAGAACACAAAAGAAAAGAGTGCTCCTTAGGGGAGTATGATAATCACATTACGCTTTCAAGTCTAATGCTAATTGCTATGGAAACAAGTGCTGAAATTCACCGGGAGAATCGTCTTATCCTCCTATTATGCCTGTGCAAATGAAAAAAAGTACAATAAATATCCAAAACTGAAGCCTGAGACTGACTCACATGGTACTGCAGCCGTTTGATACAAAGACCAATACCCCTTCTGTCAAATCCCTTCTTGGAATTCACCTTTTATGTGACCTCTTTGACACAACCCAGAGATGGGGAACCTGTGGCCCTCCAGATTTTTATTTTGTTTACTCCAACTCTCATCAACCCCAACCAGTGGTTGGGAATAAAGGGGGTTGTAGCACAGCAGCTTCTGAAAGGCCACATGTTCCCCATAAGCCACTTTTCATTAAGCCACTGTTATTAAGCCTGTATCTGTATCTGTACGGAACTTGCAAAACCATTTCCTCTTGGCAGCCCTCCATACACAGATATCAGCTGTCTGCAATCAGTTTCCCAAGCAAATGTCGGTTGTGCAATCAAACCCCACTCCCCAAGGATCACAATGCCTTGATCCAATAATTGCATGCAGAACTTCTGGTGTCCAGGACAGTTTTATACAGAGAGGCTCTTGATATATGAAAGGCATGACCAGTGTGTGAAACACACCCAGAGGATGCCTACTGATATGATTTCTGCTTCACATCCCAGCACACAAACACACTGATTGTGCACATATTCCAGTTATCTGAACAGTGCACCAGGGTGTAATCTTGGAATAAAGCCCCATTGGACTTGATTGAACTGCTGAAAAGGGTTCCTCACCCCTCTGTTTCATGGTTCTTCACTAAAAGGGAGATATGAACTTCAATGCAATAGGCCTGAACAATAGTCAAAGCAATCCCAAATGAACATAGTACAGTTATAAAATATTTACTGTACTCACGCTGACCTAGCAGAAGAATGTGACAGCTCTCAGTAGCAGTTCCTTGGTCTATGAGGATTATTTCTACAGTGAGTAGAGATACACACACACACACACACACACACACACACACACACACACGAGTGCTACAGAGTTTTCAGTAGTGCTCTTCAACTACCTTCATTGGGGATTAGAATGTGCAGAATCTTCTGGCAGCCATCAGATTCCGCAGCTGGTGAGCACTCCCTTCTGTCTCTCTGTGTTGCTGATATGACTACTGGTATCAGTAGTCGTGCAAGTGATGTGCCCTGCTCATGCTGAACATCAAAATTCAGATGCTTTTATTTTGCCCCTCTTCCAGTTTCTAGTGAAGAACCATAGAATCAGACAAATTAATTCCACAGTCAACTCTACATCAGCCCAGTTTGAGCTTTGGGGTTGGGCTTACTTGAAAGACAATGATACTAACATGGCATATTCTGGGGAAGCAGGAAGTACATGAGCCTCACACTTCCTGTCTCCCTTACATCTCTGTCCCATCTGAAACAGAATGTCCACACACATACCCCAGATCTCTCTGCATTAGAAAAGTCACAAAGGAATATGGACACAAACTTCCTACTTCTTCCAAATGTCCATTATGGTCACAGAAATCCCATGATTTGAGGTGGGTCAGCGATGGAGAACCTGCGTCTCTCCAGATGTTTTGCTGGACTACAACTGCCATTAGCCTCAAACTGTATAACCATTGGTCAGGGATGATGGGAGTTGTTGTCCGATATCATCTAGAGGGCCACAGGTTCCTCACTCTGGTTGTCTGGTGTTACATATGAAGACCATTTTTCAAATTAGCTAGTTCAAATTAACAATGTCTGATATTCAGAAGTCCCAAGAAGAGTTTGTATAGCAGGGATAGCAGCTATGGCCCTTCAGATCTTGCTAGACTACAACTCCCATCAACCCAGCCTATATGACCATTGGTCAGGCGTTGGTAGGAGCTATAGTCCAACTACATCTGGAGGACTACAGGCCCTCCCTCATTGAGGTAGAGAGTCAATTCTATTTGCTTTCAGGGTGGGGCATGCACTTCTTTAGCCACATGGGTGATACTTCCCCATAGTCTCCTGACAACTACTCCAGCAATGTCTCTAGGATTGGACAATGTGGATTTGGCCAATCTGATACTTTTACAAGTTGGCACCTCCTGTCTTCTGTGCTTTGGTAATGGAAGGGGCTCTATTATTGTTCCAACTCCTAGTAACCTTTGAACACTCATAACTGAGATGGTTGCGGGACTGGACTGTGGAGAAGCTGCTCTCATGCTACTCCATTGAAGTATTCCTTGGTCATCTTGGTGGTATTGCCTATGGTAGGAAGGTAGAAATATGCCCTGTCTTCCAGTGCCAATAGACTTTTGTACCACTCCATCCTGTCCAGTTCCACAAGTTGTGTCCCGTAACCCTCTGATTGTTCTGTTGATGTGTGCCTGACCTGTTAACGCTCCTTTTGCCCCATGTCCGTAGGCCACATACCGAAGATTTCAGTATGGATTCCTCCCTTTCACAGTAAGTGAGCTCCAAACTGCATGCGCTTCAAGATGGCAACAGTACTCTGATTTGAGAAACCCATTTACATTCTATTCTTCTGAAGGTTATTTACCGAGGATTGTGAGTGAAAGTGAAAGAATGTGAGCAGTTTTTAAGCAAGGGGCCACAAGCTTAAATTGGTTTCAAACAATTAAAACCAGAACTGGGACTTTTACAAGTGTTATGTAACGTCTGTTCCATGCATGTGAGGAATGGATCTTTTAGTGTGGCAATGCCTACTCTCTGGGAGTTCTTGCCTGCTGATATTAGGCAGTCACTTCATTGCATCACTTTCAACACCTGCTGAAAACTTTTTTGTTTAGGTCAGCCTATTCAGACATGTAATTTTATTATATACAGTATATTTGTTTTTTAAACAGTTGCTTTTATCTTACATTTTGATAACTTTGTTATGTCTAGTTGTTTTCAAAGACTGTTGATTAAATCAGCATTTCCTTAATGAGTATTTCATATTGTTTCATGTAAACTTGCTTAGAGGTTTGTTTGTTGATCGTTATAGAAATCTTGCTAAGTAAACAAACTCCCATTTCCTCTCCCTGGGGGACTCTGCCAACTTTAGTTCTATGATGTGGAAGAGATTTCGAGATCACTAATGAACTCTGAGTGTATCACCAGACTACAGTTCCCAGGGTTCTTTGGGGGAAGCCATGTTGGGTAAACTTACATAAAACAGGCTGTAGATTTTCTCTCAGTTTTTCCTGAGAATGCTCCCACCAACAATTTTTCTTTCTTTCTGTAGCTTCAGTGACTTTTCCTCTATAACTCTCACACGAGTCATTAGCCTGCATTCATTATGTAAGAAAGAATTTGTGTGTTTTCCCTGCTCACTGTCAGGGCTGGCAAGGAATATATAACTCTGTGTCTCAGAGAACATAGATGCCCAGCCTATGGAAATTCATCATCACAGGCAAGCACTTTTTTCAGCAGCCACAATGGACATTTCTCAGATGGTCCCTCAAGATGGAGTTATTTCTGTTGGGAGTGAAGCAACAACACTTGCAATAAGTTACCTGACAGAAAGACAACTTATTCTTCCCTCACTGACTCCTTCTTGAGTAGCTGTATGTGGATTTAAATTTTTAAAAATTAAAAAAATTGTTCAGTAGCAGCTTAGAGACCAACTAAGTTTCTTCTGGGTATAAGCTTTCGTGTGCATGCACACTTCTTTAGATACCATGTGGTTATGCAGATTGTTTTGGCTCTCAGGCCTTAGTTCCTTCCTGCTTCTTCTTTAATGTTAGTGCCACAAGGTTATTATGACTCCGTTTTTTCCTCAAAAAAGCTTGTACTTAGAATGGCTTTGTTTTCCAGGAGTAATAAACCTTAAGCTCATCTTCTTTCAACCAGCTGTCTTGCCAGACTACTCATGTCTGTACTGCACTGTGATATATATACTAAGCATCAACAATTTCAGCCTGCAGGTTTTGACTGAAGCCCCAGCAAGTAAAAAAATATATAGGAGAAACTAGGACCATGGTCTCTCAAATACATTTCATCTCAGGGAAATCAGTTCTGAAAGTGGAGTTAGTCTGTTGGATCATCAGACCAGCCACTTTACATATCTCTGACCCCTTCATTCAGGCCTGCGGGTATGTTCTAAAATGAGCATAACAGTAGTATAGTGGTAGAGCATCTGTTCTGCATGCAGAAGTTCTCAGGTTCAGTCCCTGGCATCACCAGGTAGGATTGGGAGAGACAATAGTGAGCAAAATAGGGCAATGTTTTGACTTGGTATAAGACAGTTTCCTATGTTCTTTGAAATGAATGGGCCGTAGCTTGGTGGTAGAAAATCTGCTTTGCATGCAAAAAGTCCCAGGTACAATCTCTTGCAGATTGTGGTTTAACATGGGCCCCCGAATCTGAAAAGACTAGTGCCTGCTGTTGCTGTATACCTGTATTGCATCCCCAGAGAAAGCAGCTGTTTGCAATTAACTGCTGGAGAACAGATGTCACCACTTCCATTTATGAAAGTAGCCCTTGTTAAACAGATCTGGGGATTCATTGATTTAATATTGTCCAATAAATTCATCAGATGCTGGGGATAATTATGTTGCTGCATGTGGCTCCTTGCTTGTGGCTTGACAATGATGTGTCATTTTTTACTTACAAGGAAGTCCTCAACAAAATTGGTGGTGATGTGGCTATATGGCAAGGGACTTCAGACAGTTACCAGTTACTTGAAATAAATGCTGCTCTGAACTTGTCATTTTCAAGCTGCCTCATCAGTCTCCTCCATGGGCATATTAGTTTCTTCCAGTTTCCTATGAGTGCCTGAGACTACAACTCCCACCAGCCCCGGGCCAATGGCCCATCAATATTTAAAGGTCCACAGGTTCTCCATCCCTGTTCTAGCCTATCAGGAGTGGGGAACCTGCAGCTCTCCTGATACGGTAGGATGGCAACTCCTACCAAGCCCTGGCCAATGGTTAATCAACAGGGCCATAGGTTCCCCACCTTGTCTATCAGGACCTGAGAGCTGTGCACTCACAGTCAGAACTAGTTCTTTGCAGCATTAAAAGCAGAAGGGTCTAAGGGTTCTGAAAGTTGAATATCTGGTCAGGGAGTTTACACAGTAGGGGTAGTAGTAGTTCCCCCTCCCAGAGTATCCACCTGGGTTCCATTTTCATGGGGAGGTTGGAAGGAACTATCAGTTCAGCAACACTGGAAGCAGAGACTTGTAAGTTCCCAGTCTCAGAGACTTGTAAGTTCCCAGTCTCAGAGACTTGTAAGTTCCCAGCTCTCAGCCTTCCTTGGAACAGTTCTCTCACTTGGAACTATCTGTGGTGCTGAAACTACCAGCATGTTTATTTCTATTGTGTCCAGGACAGGCCAAGAATTTATATGGAGAAAAAAGTAGAAAGGCCCTTAATGAAATCCATGAGCCTAACAACTTTAGCCAAATCACATCCACCTCCCAAACCCTGGTAACCTTCTAAAAACAATAGCTAAGAATGATCTCCTTCTGATTTTCTGCAATTTATGTACTGTCTGCACAGAGGTGATAGAACTTTTAATAGCAACCTGGGATGGAGGGCTTGAATATGATAGGATTTGCAGTACAATGGGGGGAAATATTAACCCTTTTCCCCTTTGCCCATTTCCTGGTAATAAAAACCTCACCCATTTTTGTTCTGCAGAGGAAAACACACAGGTATGATAGTTTTTCCCTGAGGGGCACCTCATGTAGTCTGGAACTGATTTTACTTCCATTGCATGGATGTGTATGTGGGTGTGTGGGTGTGTTCTTATGCTCTTATGATTCCAATTGCATTCAAAACATTGGCAGTTTGTGTTCTTGACTCTTGGTGCATTTGTTTAAAAAATATGTCACATGGCATTATTTCTATTTGAATAACTGTTCAGGTGCTGCAGACTGAAAATGTGAGGCAGGCCTGGAACATTTGGAAGGCACCCAAGCTTTCAGAATTAAGGAGGAGAGATGCTGGCTTAATAATAATTCTCAGAGGGCATGACTTTCTTTTTAGTATCAAGGAACATCCCTTACCATTGGTGTAATCTTTTTGTTTACACACAAGGCTTTGGAGCAGAAAATTCATGCTGATCTGTTGTTGTTGTTATTATTGTACTGATTAGTCAAAATACTGACCATGGGTAGAGAACTGGCATTGCCCTCCAGAAGTTTCTGGATTCCAGCATGCATCACCCCTAACCACTGGCCATGCTGAGTGGGACTGATAGGAGTTGGAGTACAACAGCATCAGAGGACTACAGATTCTTCACCAGTGAGATATACTTTATGCTCTTTAGTAAGGATGTCACGATATAAAGACGGGTTGCTGGCATATATGGCAAATGTAAAAGACTCCCCTGATTTAGTTGTTTCAATTAGTTTTTACTTGGCTTTGTACATTTGCTTTCTTGTTCTTTTTAGTAGTTACTGATAAAAACAAATCCTGTAATGGGGTTTTAAATATAGATATGTAACTTGTTGAATTGTACTTAACAATGATTTTATTTCTTGGGGTGATTGCTAGATTTTCATTTTTGAATCCATTTATCCTTAAGTGGGTTTCTTTTGTTCCTCACCTCATTCATTATATAAAGAACATATTTCCTTTTTTCCCCTATTTTGATGATCCACGGTTAATCCAAGTGGCACAGCCTGGAGCAAGGCCTCCAGCTGACTACCGAGAGGGCATCAGCATAAAAGTCCCTCATCAGCACCAGGGCCAACAGGAGCAGATCAGGGCATCTGGGGGCCAATACTGGTCATTTCCTACCTTCCTACCTCATTTTCCAAAAGATGTTATAGTTAGTAACTGGCCAGCCAGGCATGTACATGGTCACAGATGCTTATGTTATCATTTTCATGTTAAATCTCTCTCATATCAATTTATTGATCTATTGACCTATCAATCTACACACACACACACACACACACACAGAGAGAGAGAGAGAGAGAGAGAGAGAGAGAGAGAGAGAGATGGACTGTCACTCCTGCTTGCTCTGCTCGCCAACACTGCCTCCCCCTTTGTTTGTTGTTGTTTAGTCTTTTAGTCGTGTCCGACTCTTCGTGACCCCATGGACCAGAGCACGCCAGGCACTCCAGTCTTCCACCGCCTCCCGCAGTTTGGTCAGACTCATGTTCATAGCTTCGAGAACACTATTCAGCCATCTTGTCCTCTGTCATCCCCTTCTCCTTGCGCCCTCCATCTTTCCCAGCATCAGGGTCTTTTCCAGGGAGTCTTCTCTTCTCATGAGGTGGCCAAAGTACTGGAGCCTCAGCTTCAGGATCTGTCCTTCCAGTGAGCACTCAGGGCTGATTTCCTTCAGAATTGAGAGGTTTGATCTTCTTGCAGTCCATGGGACTCTCAAGAGTCTCCTCCAGCACCATAATTCAAAAGCATCAATTCTTCAGCGATCAGCCTTCTTTATGGTCCAGCTCTTACTTCCATACATCACTACTGGGAAAACCATAGCTTTAACTATATGGACCTTTGTTGGCAAGGTGATGTCTCTGCTTTTTAAGATGCTGTCTAGGTTAACTTTGTTAACTTCCCATTTGTTAACTTCCCATTAACTCCCTTGACCAGCCCTCTCTTCCTAACACATCACCCACCCCCAATGCCATTTAAAGGAGGGGAGGCAGTTCACGTAGCATCCTTACTGAATGATAGAGATGGGATGGGGGTGCATAACTGTAAATAGATGTGAACATTGTTTACCACAAGCATTCCTCTTTTTGCTTTCCTGCCCAGCCATGTGTGTATATGCAAACAAAAAACCCAAAACAAAAAACCACCTCTGCTTTTATTCTCCCTCTCCCCTCCCCCCGCACTCCTGCACTCCTCAGATATTTTTCTCTTGCCATACAAATAAATCATAGCTGAAGGAAAGGATTTTGGATCCCTTCCGCTGGCTCCTTCCCAACAGCTGGTCATCTCTGAGCACTTCATTAAATGACTCCTTCTATAGCTCTTTTTTTCCCTTTTCTTTTCTTTCCTATCTTTTCTCACCAGCAGTTTAAGGTTTGAGCTGCTGGCACAGCTGCTAGTGTTGCTAGAGGACAGGGGCAGCAGTGTTGAGCTGGATCAAGTCTCTGGGTCCCAACCAAGGTTGTGAATTCATATTTGTAAGGTTGTAGTTTGTAGTAGAAGAGACTGCTGGAGTGGCCAAAGCAGTCTCTTTGCTAAGTCAGTATCTCTGAGCAGGCCTGTAATCACCTTGTTTACATGTCCAAAGAGCTGGTCATGTTGTCATACTCGTTGACAGAGCTTCCAAAGGAGGAGGTGAGACTTTCTCCTAACAGCTCACCTGGCTGGAGACCACATCATCATGAAGGCAGGTGAACAAGAGCTTGCCATTTGTCTGGGCTGAAGATGGCAGCTGGAAAAGAGACACAGAAGCTTGTCTTGCTGTGTGCTGAATCCAAAGCTATGGCCTTGGAAACCCCTCCTAGAAACCTAATGAGGAAGCAAGTTCTGTTGAAGTGTTTTCTGTGAGCTCTTCCATCTTATTCTCAGGTTGCAGATATGTGTAAATAAAATCATATATCTTAAAGACTCTGCAGTATCCAGCACTCTTCATCCCTAGGAAACTACACCCTGGATAAATGCTGGGAACTATGTAGTCTCTCCCTGCACAGATTGGGGTGCAAGCAAATGTATTTTATGGGTATCATCAGTAGAACTATGTTATGTTAGCTAATGCAAGGCAGGGGTGGGTTCTCTTATGCATTTTATTTATGGTTACATTTGTATTGCATCTTTCCTTCGAGCAGCTGAAGGTGATGTACATGGCTTTCCCCCTTTCCATTTTTATCCTCACAACAACATGGAGATTAGATTAGGTGAGAGACAGAACTGGCACAAGATCACCCATTCCTGCCTCTCACCCCCTTGACTCATTTTGCCTGACTGGAATTTGCTCTGTACTATAATAATGCCTCTTACAGGCTAGAATGGAAAGCGGTATGTGTGTGCGTGCACAGAAACTAGGACTCTGACCAAATTATGGATCCCAAACTGAATCAGGCCAATTCAGGTCAACCTGAGATTTGGCTGGAGCAGGTGGAGGCTGCCCTGGGTCATCTTGGATCAGATCAGGTCCATCTCCAGTGATCTGGGGCTTTCAAAAGGGCTCCAGAATGCTAGTTAAATACTGTGTAAGCCCCCAAAACTTGGATTGGGCTCCAAATCAGATCAAGGGAGGCATGCGTAGCCCTGGTAAAAATATCTGGATTGTGCATCCTCTTTCTACAGCAAGACTGGCAGAATGAGACCTGCTTTGGAAAACACCCTCTAGGCTGCCAAACCAGCCTGCCTGAGCATTCTATCAGCTGACTCCCAGCCCACCAGACCCTAGAAAAGCATTGCTTCAACATCACTACTCTATGTGAGCAAATAATCTCTTGTGCAGGGCTGCAGAACATTTCCCAGTCAGTGGACCAGATCCTTACTTTCCCCAATCTCTTTGGACCATTTTGGCCCATGGCCAGGGTAGCCCATTTGTCAGTCAGCTGGCACCACCAGGGCTGTCTTAAGCATATGCGGCACCGGGATGCAAAGATCCGCCTGGTGCCCCCCCCAGTTGCCCAGTCCCAGTTGCCCAGGAGGGCAGGGCAGCTGGCCACCTCAGCATCTCACTGGCTCAGTCACCCATGAACTCGTGGTGCAGAGCTGCCCACAGCAGAAGAGCCTGCCGTGGCGCTCTGGCTCACCCCCGGACTCAACTCTCGGGCCCTGGACTCTTGGCCTGGTGTCCTTGAGAGCCCAGTGCCCGAGTGCCCTGCACCCCTAGTGCCTATGGGTAAGACGGCCCTGGGCACCACTATGATGTCAAGAGCTTCTTTTGCCTAGGCAATTTGATAACAAACCATGTGGTATGTTAGTGATATGTGGATGTCACTGCTCAGCTGATAAATCATGTCAACAAACTCTGCTTTCAACAGGAAGCTGCATCATCACCTGTCATCTGTTACAGCCAGTGTACGGCTGTACTCAAGGAGGAAGAGCAGCAGGATCAGCAGAACCCACTGTGGGAATGTGGACAGTAGCATGTGACCAGTGATTCTTAATCCTGGTGCCAACTCTGCTCAGCTTCCTTATCAAACTACAGCATTCTTTGGTGGAAGCCAGGGATGTGAAACTTGGTATAAAAGCTGACATATGAGTCTGTAGCCTAGATGACCAGTGTCCTTTGCTTCGATCCATCTTTAGTATTTTCATAGTGCCCTGTGGACCCATCCATCAATCAGCCACCCATCTGAAAGCTGAGAAGGATTCAATTGTTTTGGGCTCTCCATTATTATTACAAATATTTTTTAATGGAGGTGAATGGGTGGCGCTGTGGTGTAAACCACAGAGCCTAGGGCTTGCCAATCCGAAGGTCGGTGGTTTGAATCCCCGCAACAAGGTGAGGTCCCATTGTTCAGTCCCAGCTCCTGCCAACCCAGCAGTTCAAAAGCATGCCCAAAAGTGCAAGTAGATAAATAGGTACCGCTCCGGTGGGAAGGTGAACGGCGATTTCCATGCGCTGCTCTGGTTTCGCCAGAAGCGGCTTAGTCATGCTGGCCACATGACCTGGAAGCTGTACGCCGGCTCCCTCAGCCAGTAAAGCTAGATGAGCGCCGCAACCCAGAGTTGTCCGCAACTGGACTTAACTGTCAGAGATCCTTTACCTTTTTACTGTTCTAACACTTGCAGACTAGCAAATGTAAATCTGTTGAGCGGTAGCTGTGACAGAATACTGGTCTCCTCCCTCCTGAGGTACTCCAAGCTAAAGAGTAACAAAGGCAGAACAGCAATTGATGTGTGCTCAAAATGGTTGTTTGGTTTTCAAAGGATGCTTCCCAACATGAATGCATTGATCAGAAGTATCTATGGTCATGACCATGCTAACTAATGGGAGTTGAAGTGCAGCAACAGCTGGAGGGTCACAGCTTACATGAACATTTGAAGTGTCTCAGACTCTCTTGTTTGCATCTCTGAGCTGGTACTGTGGGCGTCGCACCCCCTCTCCACTCTCAGTAGAACTAATAGGAGCCTTGAAAAGTACATAGAGCTGACAAAGGAAGTGGGAAAGAAAGCCTTTTCCAACTTCCTCCTTCAGCTTCTTGTACTTTTCAAGGGATCAAAAGGTAACCATTCTCAGCTGCTCAGGACCAGGGGGACATTGAGTATGTATGTTTGGGGGAACAACACAAAATATGCTTGAACTGTCTGGGACTCTCTCTTATCTCTCACCCCCACTCTCTCCACTCCTTCTCAGCCTGCTACATAAACAAAGATTGTTGATTCATTTTTAGTGTTTGATGTGTTTAGATGTTGGTTGTAACCAGTGCTCCCCCCAAAAAAAAAATGTTTAGGGGGTACTCTCATTTCCCTATTCATATTGAAATACAGCCCCTCAATGAGGTCAAACTCACATTCACAAAATGTTTAGGGGTGTGTGCACTCCTGCCCCCCCCCCGAAAAAAGCACTGGTTGTAACTAATGAGCTGCTTCTTGCTTGAATAAAATCGAATTGCTGCTTGTTTTTAAGACATGTTTTTTTTATAAAAAAAAATCTGCAATAAGTAAGGATGGCAATTATTTATCTTCTAAATAAGACCAAAGGTTTAAAAGAAAAGTGTCAATGCTAAGCTTTTGGCTCTCTGCCAAAAAACAAAAAAAGTTCTCATTGGCCACTATGCAGAAACTGAAAAGTCTGGTGCAAAGTATGATATTGTTGTGCTTTCTGTATCATATACTCATCACTCTCATTGGGATATCTTTTTGGGCTGCTTATATATGTGTGGAAATTAGGAGGGATGAATTATTCTTATTGCTGACGTGAGCTGATGGTGTAACTTTATTTTTTCCCATGTTAAATTTGTGTATCTATGTATATATATAAAGTTTGGTGCAAGGCAGGAGTGGCCACTTGATAGCCCTGGAGCTGCATGTAGCTAGCCATCATGAAGGAACAACGTCTGGTCCCTGGCGACCCTATGAGGAAATGTTTGCAAGTTGTAAGGACCCTGTGTTTCAGTGCTATAAGATTAGGCAAGGGTGTGGAGAAACCTCTCCCTTTCTCATAATAAATATAACTTAGAGACATCCAATGAAACTGAGTTTTGGGAGGTTCAGGGCGGGGGGGGGGAGAATACTTCTTCACAAAGCTGTGGAAGGGGCACCCATGAGAAACCGTGATGGCTACCCACTTGCAGTGGCTTTTAAAGAGGATTAGACAAATTCACAGGGGATATTAGTAAGGATATCAAAGGATACTAGCCACAATGGCTATGTTCTCGCCCACTTTCAGAGACAACCTGCTTCTTAATACCAGTTGCTGGGAATCAGAAGTGGGGGAAATTGCCTTTCAGGCCTTGCTTGCGGGCTTCCCATTGGAGCAACTGGTTGGCCACTGTGGAGGTTGCTGGACTAGATGGGCCTTCAGACTGATCCAGCAGGGCTTTTCATGTCTTCTTAATGCTGCATCTCTTATTTAGATTTTGCATGTAACACTGAAATGTCTGTATCATTCCCTCGACACTGACAGCAAACTCAGTGGGAGAGTTGCCACACTGTCACCAAAAGTGTATGGCATGTGGCCATTGCAAGAGAACCAGCAGAGGTTGCATGTGTGTCTATTTTTCCAGAGACAAATCTGTTCATAAGGCCCCATCTCTTCCCCCAAATAAATAAATAAATGGAGGAGGGAGAGAGGGAAGGTCAATCTGTTTCCCAGAGCCAGCATGGTGTAGTGGTTAAGAGTGGTGGACTCGTAATCTGGTGAACTGGGTTCGCATCTCCGCTCCTTCACATGCAGCTGCTGGATGACCTTGGACCAGTCACACTTCTCTGAAGTCTCTCAGCCCCACTCACCTCACAGAGTGTTTGTTGTGGGGGAGGAAGGGAAAGGAGAATGTTAGCCGCGTTGAAACTCCTTTGGGTAGTGATAAAGCAGGATATCAAATCCAAACTCCTCTTCTTCCCTCAAAACTAGCCATTGCACAGCAATTGCAGATAGGTTGTAGTGTATGGGTGCTGGACACATAAAGTTGTTGAGCTTTTTGAGGGACACCCTTTCACCCCACGGTTGTCCAGATGGACATGTAGCCCCCCTAATAGAGGACTTGTCCAGACGTATGGCAACCAAACCCTACTGTAGTGTCAACTTGGTTGTAGTGATTTTGTAAGAGCTCTGGATAACTCCTCACGTGCTTCTTTCTCACTTGGCAGGGTCCAAGTGGAGTTTTATGTGAATGAAAACACGTTTAAGGAGCGCCTCAAGCTGTTCTTCATCAAAAACCAAAGATCAAGTAAGTGTTTGCACCATTGGGTTCTGCTTTGTGTATATGGGTTTAGAACTACTAAAATACTTGATGTGAGGCAATCTATATACTTCAATGTACTCATGCTGAATTCAAGGCACCCAGTCTTCTGTGTGTGGGGTGATGGTGGTAGGGGGCATCTGGGGCAGCAAAAACCTAACCCTGAAAAACCACTCTGTAGCCTCCTTGTGGGCCCTAGCGCACAGTCTGAGAAGTGCTGTAGGAGAACTAAGGGTGAGGATGGGGCACTGAACCAATGCAGGCTGGTCCATTAGGGCAAATGGGGCTTTGTCCCATGACCTCATACTGCCCTCAGCCACTCCCACCTGCCTCCCTTCCTACTTACATCCAGTCCAGGGGGTGGCCCTGCCTGCCAACTTCCTCCTCCTTAGTCTCAAGTGTTGCCCTTGCTCAGCAGAGAGGAGGATGGCAGGGAACAAGACTAGACTGAGTTGGCTCTGCTTCTCATTGGCTCTAGTGCCATCTACAGTTCGGCTCCCTGCCTTCTGCCCCACTGGTCCCAATGGGCACTTGTTGCTATGGAAAACAGCTTATTAACCCAGCTTTTAAAAATGCAGGTACCCCCAGTTTTGCATTTCAGGTCAAACATTGAACTCCTTCCCATTGCACATCAAACAGGGGGCATGTTTTTTGTCTTCGCTGTGCCTGCTAGAAGGAATATTGATAGTGGAGATCTTTATATCACCTGGTATCCAAGTTTACTTGAAGTTGTTCTACATATGCAATGGTTTTAATAAATGTGATTGTTTTGTTATATGTGATGTTTCCTTTAATTGTTTTAATATATGCAATTGCTTTAATGTTTTGTGTGTGTGTTTGTTTGTGTGTGAAAGAGAGAGAGAGATTGTGTTATTACTTTGAGATGCTTTATAGGAAGTGATTTAAAAATGAAATAAATAATTGGGTGGTGGGGTGTCGGTGTGTGTATGGAAGGCTTTCCCTTCCTGTTTATGAAAGATTTGATGAAATGCTTCCATTGATTTATAATTAGATTTTACTCTTCCAGATGTTGCTTAATTGACTTTATTGTTCTTAGAGCTTGTATTTCAGTTTTTCATTCTGTTCTGCCCTTGTCTTGATGAATCTATGCTATGAAGTGGTTTGTAAAAATGTTTAATAAATAAAATAAATAATGGGTAGCAATGTTTACTCAGGAACAAGCCTCAAAATAATTGGGAACTGGCAGCTGGAAACCGTAGCAAAATTAGCACTCACTGATTATCTTATATACTTGGAATTTCCAAATACCACAGAACTTTCACTCTGGCCTGTTTTAATGCCTTACTATCAGCTTTGCTGGGAGGAAAATACTCACACATTCCATATAACCAGCATGTCTGCTTCTGTCAATCCAGCACTGAAATAGTAGAGTGTGTTTTACTCTACTGCTTATGCTATAAGGACATTTGCTATTATACATCACACCTATTTTAATAAAATTCCCAGGGAGACCAGATAATTTTTACACTTCCTTCCCTTTGACAGACTCCACTAACATGTGGCATGTGGCAAAATCCTGCATTGCTAGGAACCCGATGATTAAAGCACTCTACCAACCATTCTAGTCCTCAGTAATTCACTCTAGTGTGTTTGTGAATGTGTGATGATGCACACTCATATCCTAGCTTTTTGTTAATCCCAAAGAGTCTTTTGCCTGTAAACTATAAAATTGTAAATGGTTCACTTTATTCTAGTGGCTGATTTGAGATCATAATAATAGAATTTGATTGATTGAAAAACAACAGGGATTGTCTCCGATAAATGAGGACAATTGGGATGCATGAGCTGGGGAGTGAGTGCACAGGCGGTCTATATTTTGCTGCAAGACACAAAGCAGACTCTGGTGCCAGCATAAGGGAAGATTGCTAGTGACTCCTACAGGGCGTACAGAGAGGACACTAAGCATCCAACAGCTTTTTAAGCATGCAAAAGTGATTTCAGATCCCACCCCTCCCTCATATCCTGCCATAGCTGGGCTTGAATTGACCATGCTGATCTATTTGATTTATATTGTGGGTTGCAACGGTGGTGATTTAACAGCTGGTGGAAGTAACAGATCATTTAATGTGGAGTGTGATTCATCTGTTTTCACACATTTCTGCTTCTGAACTTGAGCCATCAATTGTTGTTAATACAGCTTTGCTCACATCTGAAGCCTTTTCCTTTTACAAATAAGGGTAGGTCTTCTCTGGCGTGCTGCTTCGGGACAACAATGGCTCCATCTATTGGTTGCAAATGCTACAGCGTCGTATGTCCAGATGACTGATTTTCTGAGCCCTTTCCAATCTCCATAGAAGCAAGATTCTTCTTCATTTTAGGTTTCACATTTGGGGAGAGGAAGCTCCCAGTTTTGCTTAGGGGGGTGGAACCCTTCTTGCAAATTCATATTCAATTTTAGTACAAATCTGACCAAAGCACTTTTAAAGGTGTGGGGCAGGGCTCTTTGATGTGCCTTCCCTAGAATCACAGTCTTCCTTCTAGGCAGAGATAATGGGAACTTGATGAAGGAGCACATTGATGCTTCAGGGAAAAACTCCACAAATTCAGTTTTGCCTCATTATGCTGGTGTGCAGATGGAAAGGATTAGTGGGAAGGATCAATAAAGGGGAGGGGGCACTGAACCATTATCATAGCTACTTTTTCTCGGTGGCGAAGCTGCATGCTTCGGTACTGGGGGCAGAGAGCATGCGGGGGCATGGCTGGCATGCATCCCGGGGGTGTGAAGCATGTCCTGGGGGCGTGGCACACATCCCGGGGTGTGGCATGCTGCCCGCGGGGGCGTGATGTGTGTCCCGGGGGTGTGGCCCACGCCTGTGGGGGTGTGGCACTGACCGTGGGGGTGTGGTGCCTGGCGTGGTGGTGGGGGTGGCACGTTTGGGGGGCAGCCGCAATGGTACCTCCCTCCCCGATGGTGCCGTGGGTGGTGCACTCCCCCACCCCTCCCTTCCTCCACCAACGCTGTTTCTCACCCATAACATCTCTTACTAAGCAAGGCTCCAAAACTGAAATAAACATCCCTGTCCATGGTGGTGGTGGATTGTCTGGGGTAGGAACTGTGGTGGTGAATCAGTGGGTACAGGGAGCTTATAGACCAAACCCTTTGAGTCTTCCCTGCAGATTGAGGCTGCTGCCTCAAGAGGCAGGAACCAAGAGGCCCCTTTGTGGCCATGCCCCTGCCACCAGAACTGGGGAAGCAGCTCCAGTGGGTTCCAGAGAGATGTCATGGGGCTCTTGTGAGATCTTGCTCGAACCCAGAAGCCACACAACCCCAGCAAGCAAGGCTTTGGCAGAGGCAGCAAGGGGGGAACTGGTATTTGGCTCATGAACAGGGTGGCACCTTTCCATTTCACTTCAGGTGGTGAAATGGAGTGCACCGCTACAGCCTCCAGTCCTCTCTATAGGCTGCTTTGCTCCCTCCTTGAGTATTTTTGCTTGACTGGGATGTGTCCTTGACCTCTGACAATGCCTCTTGCTTGGAGGATAGGGAGGGGTGTGCAGAAAGCAGCCGGGTGGACAAAGGTAAAATTTCCATTTGTTGCTTGCTTTTACCTCTGACCCCGCCCACCTCCGTCACATGACCCCCAGAAGGGGCTGTGGCTCTCAGACTGAACAAGATCCCCACCCCTAGCAAAGGCCTCATTCTGATCCACCAGGGCTCATCTTATGCTCTTATATCCCTACCCCCGCTGCATGTTGTGTAATATTGTATTTTAATGCTGATGTTGTGTTTTGATTGCTGTAACCTGTCCTGGGATGTTGAGGTTGATGGCAGGCAATAAATTGTAATAATACCAAAACTAATACTACTATTATAACTAATGGATAGGGTTTTGCTACTTTCTTAAATGAACATATCATGAAGGGTGGAAATGCAATTTAATGCAATATCCTCAGAGCTCTCTACTCTGGGTGTTCTGATAACAGTTGTCCTGAACTTTTCCCCATGCAGGGAAGATGAAGTGTGGAATAATTTCAACAAGCTGATATGCCTGCTTCTTTTATTTATCATATTTGTGCTTATTTAAAGCACAAAGGTGATAAATAATGATGGGTGCAGCACAAAGCTCTTGGGCCAACGGCAGTCGATCTTTCAGTGGCGGGGCAATTGTTGCTAACACAGCTCAGAGAAATGATCCTTAGGCAGCTTTTCTATATTAAGCAACACAAATTACTATGTGTGTTTGTTTCTCCTGATGAAGTGACAATAGATGTTTAAACGTTGCTGAAAGCAGATGTTCCCAGAAGCAAGAATTTGTAACATAATGAGATAACACCCCCCCCTTTTGTTCTCCCACCCCCATTGTGAGCAGTGTATTTGGATTAAGGGGAGGGGAAGAGAAATTAAATTCAGTTTGCAGTTAAAGGTGGACTATCTAATATGCACTTTCCAAAATGGTGCAGGAACCAAAACCCAGCCACCTTTTGAAATTTGCACTTCTCTGAATTTTTCAGTGCAGCTCTGTGCACAATATTTGGGGGTAAAGTGACGTGAATTTTTCTTGATTTTATTGTTTTACCTTTTTGTAAACCACTTTGAGGTTTCTTATTATAGTTGAAGTGGTGTGTAAGGTTTATTTGTAGGCTGCCTTTCTATAGTTAACCCACAAGGTGGGTTACAACATAAAATACACATAACTACAAACATAACAAAGTAGCCACAAGCAATAAATAAAACATCAAGAAGTGCACAACCAAATTTTTAAAATTCCACATAAATCATAATAGGACCTGAAACAAATTATATCAAAAACAGCAACAACCTCCCCCTCCCCATACTCCAACCTAATATTGTGCTGTTTGGACTGTTGCTTTATGTTTTTGTTGATTATATCTTTTGCTGTTATTTTTATACCATTTTTGAGAATTTATAATTATACATCGGTATTTTAAAATTATTTTAATGTAATGTAATACCAAATGCCTTCTCCAAGCCATTAGCATCACTTGTCACAGTTCTGTGTTCTGGATGCTCCATGGTTCCTGAAAGTGACGTGTCTGCTGTTGTCACCAGCTCAGAAATATGTCTGGGGCACTCTTGGGTTTGTGTGTGTTTTGTTTTAGGGCTACCCAATAGCTCTTATTTGTTCCATTTGCTACAGGTCTGAGAATCCGCCTCTTCAACTTCTCCCTGAAGCTCCTTACCTGCCTCCTTTACATTGTCCGTGTTCTGCTTGATGACCCACAACAGATAGGATGGTGAGAGCCTTTCTCTCTGCTACAGCATGCCCGTTTTGTTGTGCATCCATGATTATTTGTGTTCGTGATGGTTGTTAAGTTGTGGTTGAACATATCAGATGACACAGCGATTCTTCAAACAGCTCTTGTTTATTCAGAGGCCAGAACAGAACTGAGCTGAAGGGCTCAGTCAGCCTGCTTATATAGAGCTCCAGTACAACGTTACTGTAGCAACTTTCTAAAACTATCCAATCACTGAATGTCACTTTCGATCCTTCATTTGCATAACTATCTACAGTATCCCCCTGCTGGCCCAGGGTGAGAACTTCAGTACATAACAATGGTATTGGGGCAGTCATGTGTGATCCCACTTTCAATATTGTTTACACCTGCAAAAGTTTCAGGGCAGACACTGTGCTTTCAGGGCACGTGCCATAACTACCTACTGAAATCCTAAAACATTTCCTACTACAAATGTTCCAGGCTTATTTGTTTGTTTGTTTTGTCTCTACCTTGTCATGCTGTGATGCAAGAGTCCCCCTTCCAATGGCGCTAATGTGGTAACATGGGGTGGCATCACAGGACAAGTAGAATAATGTGTAGATGGCCCTGCGTGCATTCACTGTTGGTAAGCTGTTGTTGTGTCGGTGGCATGTTGCAGCAGACAATCCCCTCCAAAAAAACCCTACCAATCCAAAGGGCTCCTAACATAGCTTATTTCAATTAAAAGAGACATGCTGTGTTCTGAAATACTAACTCCCTGCTGTAGCTTCCTGTAGCCTGAGTACTGTTTCTAAAAGGCATTTTATTTTTATACTATTTTCACTCAGCTGGGAATGCGAAAAACACAATTCCTCAACTTTCAACCAGTCATCAACACAAATCAATTGGTAAGTAGGGGGCCAGTAGCCCTTCTGATTATATATCTGTGGATTTGCTCAAATGACAGGCTAGTTTATATAATCTGCAAAATCATGTTGTTGATGGGGAGTGGGGGAGTTGCTTACACCCCATAATAATGTTTTTTAATACCCCATCCTGGCACAAAAAAGTGGCTCACTAGGTGAGACAGAGCCTCTATGCAGGTGCATAGAAAGGACATGGGAGGCTGCCTTTTACCGAATCTGACCATTGGTCAAAATAGCTCAATGTTGCCTACACCAGCTGGCAGTCTCTGTCCAGGTTTTGGGGCAGTGGATCTCTTCCCCAAGACAAAAGCTGAAGCCTGGAAGTAATTGGCCCTCAGATCCCAATTCACAGTGTGGGGAGGACTCGCCCCCTATCACTCACTCCACAAGATCTGCTGCTTGATGATCCCAGGGAAAGGGGATTTTCTGAGGGAGGGCTTTTTAAGCAACAACCTATTAAAAGCCTGAACATCAGGGAGAGATATACCTTTGGCTGCTGTTAAGTGCTCTGTGTTCCCAGGTTGGAGCTTAAAAGGGAGAATATGCAAATTCCAGTAAGTGAGATATTAGGATGCATAGCAAGCGAAGAGGGGCGTTGAAAATTGCTCATCCCCCATGGAGGAATGCACTTAGTAATCTGCTTAACTAAACTGCTAGACCAGACAGCACATTTGTAGAAATGATTCGGGTAAGAGAAGAACGTCGCCTCGCAGAGCTGAGTGAAACTGAGTGTAAGGAAGAATTGAACTAACTTGACCTCTGTCCCCAGAAGTTTTCACTGCTACTTTTGAAACGAAATAAGCTCTCTCTCTCTCTCTGTGTGTGTGTGTGTGTGGTATTGATATTTGACACTGAAGATCTTTGCTCTCCATCTTGTGTACTTTGGAATTCTGAGAAACTGAAAAATCCACGTGTTTTAGAGACCAGTGCTTAAAGTGGTGCAGTTTTGAAATGTTCTGTCTGCCATCTTGAATCAAAATGGCACCCAGTTGTATCCAAACATAGACAAACACCCACTCCTTGATCTCAGGAACCATGAAAAGTTTGGTTACAATATCTTAAGAGGTGTCCAAATGTGGAACAAACAAGCAGCTTCCCAACTGGTATAGTCAATTGGTATTTGACACTAAAGATCTTTTATTTCAATATTTGATATTTAAGAGTACTTGGTAGTTGATATGCAATAACATTTTATGTTTGTCTTTACTGGAGAGCTAGCATGCAATTGTGTTTGGGGTTTTTAACTGACATGCAATGGTGCATAGTGTTAGACAGTATGTGATAGTTGGCTTGAGATGTGTTTAATATTTTACTGAACAGATTAAATAGTAAATACAACAGTATTTATTATTTGATAATACAGCAGTATTTTGTATTGGGAAGTATTTTATATTCCACATGTAATGTGATTTAATATTTGATTCAGTTGTGTTATTGACATGGAACAGCCCTTAGTATTTTATTGCTTATATGTGGTGGCATTTTGTCCTGCATAGAATTTTATAGACAGTATGCAAATTTATTATCTTGCCTCCTAGCCTAGATGAGATTTGATCCATGACGCTGCATTGTTAGTTCACGTTTTGTGCCTGTCAAAATCAAAAGAGAGGAGAAGTGCCAGCAAGCCTAAAACTCCCAGATTTTGAATCCTGAGATAAAATGTCATATTTAAAATTCAGAAGTGTTGTTTCCAAATTTATACATTTTGTGTTCAAAGTCTGAAACAGCTCAATAGGAGGACAAGTTGGCTACAATCAACATTAGCCCACTGCTTTGAAATCAAATCCTCCAACAAGATTTTTTTGTCTTTGTTATTACATTTTCTGTACAGGACTCCAGTTATATGGGTGGACCGAAACAAGCCACTATGGGCAATACAGGTAAGTGAAGAAGAATATACACCAATGAATGCAGTGGTCAAGGGTCTGAATCGTAGTTTTGTATATTCTTGATTAAAATTGGATAGGGCCACTTGGAGCCAAATTTGCTTCATCCAGGCATATATAATTTTACAGGTGAAGTACAATCCCCATGTTTTGGTGATTTAAACATAATCTTCTTCTCCGCAAGATAAAACTGAAGGAAATTTACTCTACTTATTTACATCAGTTCTTGTTATGCACAGCACTGACTGTCCCGGACCAGTGCTATCATTAACCCCCTTCTCCTTTCCAGAGCAATTTTTCAAAACAGTACAAGCTTACTCTACTTTTTAAACACACAGAGAGAGACACACACACACATCCATGTCATTGAATAAATGTACAATAGCATCACTTAAAAAAATAAAAATATTACAACCCACCTGCGGTAGGGAGAGGACAGATAACTGAATCAGAGTTGGATTCATGGCTCAGTATATCTTGTCAGTTACAGGTGTCCGACAGGTGTCCCCAGGACCGGTGATTAATTTGCTGGCTGACATGTCTGTCAAAAGAAATTACAAAGGTCCAGGGGAAACACCTCTGACAGTGAGACCCTGATTTGTATATATCTTTGTAAGCACCCTAAGGAGGAAACCAGTAGCCTTCAAGTCAGACATTCCTGGGTTAGACTATTGCAGAATTCTCCATTCATGTTGGACAGCGGCGCTAAAAATCCCTCTGCTTTCCCCTTACTACCACTTCCAGGTCAGCGTAGCGATCATTAGCTTTCTCGAGACGATGCTTCTGATTTATCTCAGCTACAAGGTAAGATTATGGCCTTGAGGGTAGGTTGGCTAAACTGATCGTGCATCAGGTGCACTGCATTCTGACCAACATTGCAAGGGCCCGGCACACGTGTGTGATGTCATACGGTGGGAGGAAGTCCAACTGGGCCTGGTGGGGCCTAGTTGCAGCCATGGGAGGGCCTGGCAGGGCCCAGCCAGCTGTGGAATATTGAGGGGGCACACCCCCCCCCTCAGTGAAAATACTGAGGGGGAGCTCAGCCCCCACGGCCCCATATAGGTGGCACGCCTGTTGTGCATGCATGCAGGGATAAGAAATATGAATCTCTTTTTCTTTTTAGGGAAACATTTGTGAGCAGATCTTTCGTGTAACCTTCATCCTTGAAATGATCAACACTGTGCCCTTCATTATTACCGTAAGTGTGTGTTAGGTAGACATTGCTAAAACAAATGGTTGCTGAGAGGTCCTCCTGTTCATTCAAAAAGAGAGAGAGAGGAAGAACAGTTGTCACTGCCATTCAGATTTTTAAAAAAGGATTTTTGCAAGGAAACAGCTGCTGGTAGGGTTCATTAGCAACAGCTCACTCAAAAGATACATGAGCTTTGCAAGAGCACAGCTGCTAATGAATAGCCCACCGTACTGCAATTTGGTGCTGGGCTTCCAAAGATTACAGCAGGATTATAGGACAAGGCTTGGAATCATCTGCCATAATAACATATGAAGATCTCCATTCTTTGTCACTGAAACCTGATGAGACAGAGCTTAAGCCTATATGGAGTAATGGACTGGGGCCAGGGAGGCCTGGTTGAAATCTCCACATAGCCATGAAGCTCACTAGGCCTAGCCTACCTACCTCACAGCCTAGCCTACCTACCTCACAGGGTTGTTGTGAGGTAAAACTGTGAGGAGTTGAATATGCCAAGCTGAACCCCTTAGAGGAAACAATCCTCAGATGAAATAGCAATGTAATATAAACTTAACTTTTAGGGTCCAGTTCGAAGTGTAAGATGAATATCCACATGCAAATATATCTCCATTGGAGGCTTTTGCTGAGAAAAGCAGGTTCAGGGGGTTGTGGATTTGAGTGGAGAAACAGCAGGTGGTGGCGAGTTGCTTCAATCTTTCCCCAGCCACTGCCACATGCACACTCTCTTTCCCTAATGGGGGCTCTTCCATTTGGGTGAAAGGAACAGCACACACACCCTACAGAGGCCTCCTAGGCAGTCAAAATCTTGGAGCTCCTTGGAGCTCTAGTGGGATGACATTGAACTAAAAGATACATAGTAAAGGTAAAGGGACCCCTGACCATTAGGTCCAGTCGTGACCGACTCTGGGGTTGCGGTGCTCATCTCGCTTTACTGACCGAGGGAACTGGCGTACAGCTTCCGGGTCATGTGGCCAGCATGACTAAGCCGCTTCTGGCGAACCAGAGCAGCGCACGGAAACGCCGTTTACCTTCCCGCCGGAGCGGTACCTATTTATCTACTTGCATTTTGACGTGCTTTTGAACTGCTAGGTTGGCAGGAGCAGGGACCGAGCAACGGGAGCTCACCCCGTTGTGGGGATTTGAACCACCGACCTTCTGATCGGCAAGTCCTAGGCTCTGTGGTTTAACTCACAGCGCCACCCACGTCCCGAAAGATATATATGGGTGGGGAAATCAGTGGGAGGGAGAAGGATTAAGCATTAATTATGCGTTATTACTATTGTTGACAAGGAGGATCTAATTGCGACCTAATCATTATACAGCCACCATTTCAACTGTATTATATAGCCTGTATTTTGTATTTTGCAGTCACCAAGGTTGGTTGCAATCAGATCCTCATTGTCAGTGAAAATCATACACTTGTCTGCATGATTAAGGGTAAAAGGATAGCTTGATTAGAAAATATAGACAGTGAAACTCAGGTCTGCATGGAAGCTGCTCCATCTAAACTCAGTCAGTAGAGCATGAGACTCCTAATCTTAAGATTGTGGGTTCAAGTCCCACATGGGGCAAAAGATTCCTGCATTGCAGGGGGTTAGATTAGAATGATCCTTGTGGTCCCTTCCAGCTCTATGATTCTGTGAATATATCAGGACTTTCTGGTAGCTACCCAGTGGTGAAGAGGGAAAGCATTCTCAGGAGAACATTTGCCCTCTCTTTCTTTTGATTTTGCAGAGTCGAGCTCTGGGCAGAACTGTGGGGAGTGGGAGAGCCTAGGGCAAGCTGTGATGGAATAGGGCAGGGGATAAATGAAGTGAGGGAATGGTCAGGTGTGGGGAAGGGTGGTTGACCAAGGGATAGACAGGGTTGGTGAGATTAACAAGCAAGGGTGCAGATCCCCTAGTATATCTTTATCCATCTGCCTATGCACAGAAATGTACCCATGCATAAATGCCTACAATTCAACAGACATGCAGTTAACAACTGTTTGTTTGTATGTTTCTGCCTAGATATTTTGGCCGCCGCTGCGGAATTTATTTATCCCGGTTTTTCTGAACTGCTGGCTGGCAAAACACGCCTTGGAAAACATGATTGTAAGTGACCAGGGAATTTTTGTTTGTAACAGATAGAATTGTTTTAACATTCTCCATCTGTTCTGTGTTTCTGTCTGCGCATTGGGTTGTCACGATTGATCTGGGAAAGGCCGTGTGTAGTTCCTGCCTAACAGCAGAGAAGCCACACAGTCCCTTTCCAAACCTACGTTGTGTGTCATGTTTCCTTGCAAGTAGCACAGTGTGGTCTTGAGTGTAGTTTTAAATACAGGTTTCCAAAGATAGTTCCAAAGATGCAAAAGTCTTTGGGTGATGGCCACAGGGAGGAGGAGTTGCTGAATAAGATTTCTTGTCGATAGGGAGAATCAGTGCCCCACCTTTCCCAGTGACTAGTTTAGTGGGTAGCATGTCAGACCATTATTTATTAATTTATACCCAACCTTTTCCTTTACGGGACTCAAGGCAGCTTACAGATAAAAATAGCAACCACTAAAAACATAGAAAAAACAATCATTAAAAACAATTAAACGATAGATGATAGATAGATAGATGATAGATAGATAGATAGATGATAGATAGATTTGCTTTCGTAGATTTTCACGGGTACAGGAATGCAGGTTTTGGTGTCCTCGGGTGTCTTCCCGTGTAAAAGTTGGGGTGTCTAGGCGACGTTTCGACGAGGTCTCACTCGTCATCTTCAGGCTGGTGCTTTCGGCTTCTTGTTACTGGAACAGAGCAGGATCTCAGTGTTTGAGTTCCTATAAATACTGTTGAGGGGGTGTGGTGTATAGCCTCCAATGTTCTGGGCAGAGAGGAAGTTCCCAGGTTAGTGTGCCTTTTCTTCTTTTGTTCCTTAATTACTTGAGGGATATCTTGAGTGATTTCTTGAGTGATATCCTGAGTACCACTTAGGTGGGTCATTAGGTGTGGATTAGTTGCTAAAGTCTTTGTGTCTTGACCTCTTGAACTTTGTGAAGAGTTTTTCTGAGAAGATGGCTGTACTGCACTTAGTTGTGCTCTGGCTTGGCTTCGTGTATAGGGGCGAGCTGTGGTTTTGTGGCCTGTGTCAGCCAGATCTGTGTAGGGATTGCAGGGGGGTGCAGCATCCGGAGGTGCCACCATGGTTTGGCTACTGGATGGTGTCTGTAATTTATCTGTGAAGAGGGTCTGGGTTTGGGTCTGGTGTGGTTGATTGGTGATGGCGTTCTGTGTGCCTCTGGATCTGGTGTCAGTTTTTGTGGGGAGGGCTAATTTCCAGATGTCTGGCAAGCGGGATGTGTCGTCACGCTTGTTCATGTTGTGAGGGTGTTTCTCTATCTCGATGGCTTCCATGATTATTCTCTTGTGGTGATGTTCCATGTTAAAGAGCAATTTGGAATCTGCAAAATTAATTTCGTGTCCTGTTTCTTTCATGTGTTGGAAAAGAGAGGAAGTTTTTTCTTCTTTTTTGACGGCATTCTTGTGTTCTGCGATACGTGCATTTATTCGTCTGTTTGTTTGTCCAATGTACGTGGCTGGGCAGACTTTGCAGGGTATTTCATAGACCCCTTGGTTTTCCAACTGGATTTTATCCTTGGGGTTTCTGAGGATATTGGCTATTTTTTGGTTGGTGCAAAAGGCTGTTTTGATATTGTGTTTATGGAGGATTTTGCTAATTTTATCTGTAGTGCCCTTGATATAAGGAAGGAGGGCCATGAACCAAACGCCTGGCTGACAAAGACCACTTGACAACTGAGTTACAGAATCTCTCAAATGTGTTAATTGCCAATGGATACCAGCAAAACAGGGTTACGAAGCTAATCCAAAAAGAAACACCCCCCAAAAAACCAAGACACAGAAGAAAACAATGGCATGACCAAAAAATAGCCAATATCCTCAGAAACCCCAAGGATAAAATCCAGTTGGAAAACCAAGGGGTCTATGAAATACCCTGCAAAGTCTGCCCAGCCACGTACATTGGACAAACAAACAGACGAATAAATGCACGTATCGCAGAACACAAGAATGCCGTCAAAAAAGAAGAAAAAACTTCCTCTCTTTTCCAACACATGAAAGAAACAGGACACGAAATTAATTTTGCAGATTCCAAATTGCTCTTTAACATGGAACATCACCACAAGAGAATAATCATGGAAGCCATCGAGATAGAGAAACACCCTCACAACATGAACAAGCGTGACGACACATCCCGCTTGCCAGACATCTGGAAATTAGCCCTCCCCACAAAAACTGACACCAGATCCAGAGGCACACAGAACGCCATCACCAATCAACCACACCAGACCCAAACCCAGACCCTCTCCACAGATAAATTACAGACACCATCCAGTAGCCAAACCATGGTGGCACCTCCGGATGCTGCACCCCCCTGCAATCCCTACACAGATCTGGCTGACACAGGCCACAAAACCACAGCTCGCCCCTATACACGAAGCCAAGCCAGAGCACAACTAAGTGCAGTACAGCCATCTTCTCAGAAAAACTCTTCACAAAGTTCAAGAGGTCAAGACACAAAGACTTTAGCAACTAATCCACACCTAATGACCCACCTAAGTGGTACTCAGGATATCACTCAAGAAATCACTCAAGATATCCCTCAAGTAATTAAGGAACAAAAGAAGAAAAGGCACACTAACCTGGGAACTTCCTCTCTGCCCAGAACATTGGAGGCTATACACCACACCCCCTCAACAGTATTTATAGGAACTCAAACACTGAGATCCCGCTCTGTTCCAGTAACAAGAAGCCGAAAGCACCAGCCTGAAGATGACGAGTGAGACCTCATCGAAACGTCGCCTAGACACCCCAACTTTTACACGGGAAGACACCCGAGGACACCAAAACCTGCATGATAGATAGATATAGATAGATGATAGATAGATAGATAGATTAGATAGATAGATAGATAGATAGATAGATAGATAGATAGATAGATGATAGATAGATAGATAGATGATAGATAGATGATAGATAGATGATAGATAGATGATAGATGATAGATAGATAGATAGATAGATAGATAGATAGATAGATAGATAGATGATAGATAGATAGATAGACAGACAGACAGACATAGATAGAGATAGATAGATAGATAGATGATAGATAGATAGATAGAGATAGATAGATAGATGATAGATAGATAGATAGATAGATAGATAGATAGATAGATAGATAGATAGATAGATGATAGATAGATAGATGATAGATAGATAGATGATAGATAGATGATATAGATAGATGATAGATATAGATAGATGATAGATAGATAGATGATAGATAGATAGATAGATAGATAGATAGATAGATAGATGATAGATAGATAGATATAGATAGATAGATAGATAGATAGATAGATAGATAGATAGATAGATATAGATAGATAGATAGAGATAGATAGATAGATAGATAGATAGATAGATAGATATAGATATAGATAGATGATAGATAGATAGATAGATAGATAGATAGATAGATAGATAGATGATAGATAGATAGATGGATGATAGATGATAGATAGATAGATGGATGATAGATGATAGATAGATAGATAGATGATAGATAGATAGATAGATAGATAGATAGATAGATAGATAGATGATAGATGATAGATGATAGATAGATAGATAGATATAGATATATACAGGTAGGTAGCCGTGTTGGTCTGCCATTGTTTAAACAAAAAAAAAATCCTTCCAATAGCACCTTAGAGACCAACTATGTTTGTTATTGGTATGAGCTTTCGTGTGCATGCACACTTCTTCAGATAAATAGATAGATAGATGAGAGATAGATGAGAGATAGATGAGAGAGAGAGAGAGAGAGAGAGAGAGACAGAGAGAGAGAGAGAGAGAGATGATAGATAGTCTCCGTTAAAACCAAACAGAAAGCTACAGTAAAGAAACATGGCCCCAGTTCTTTCATTAAAAGCAGTCAGTTCCCAAAAGCCTGTTAGAAAAGGAAAGTCTTCACCTGCTGGCAAAAGGACAACAAAGAGGAAGTCAATCCAGCTTCTGGAAAGGCCCTCTCCCACATCCTTACCAAGCAAATAGTAAATAGCACTTCTTTGTCTTTTCTAAACATAACTGTTAAATTGATTTAATAGTTGTTCCCACACCTCCCTGGGAGCCTTGAGAATTGTAGTTCTGTGAGGGCAGCCAGGACTTAGAAAAGATTTCAGCATCCCCACCAAGCTCCCAGGATTCTTTTGTGGGAATCCTCTCCCAACCCTAACTGGGGATTGAACCTGTGAGCTTCTGCATTCAAAGCAGATGCTCTACCTCTGAGCTATGGCTCTTCCCATAATCTAGTCCAAACCCACTGGCAATGCTTAGACTCTGCTGCTGCGGGATTCCTGATAGACCACCATCCAGCCTCTGCTGAGAAACATCTAATGAAGGAATGTTCACCAGTTGCCATAATCTGGAGCAGGCTTTGTTATCTTGTTTTGGTAAATATGAAGGTTATGTGTTTTTCCCCAGAATGACCTACACAGAGCGATACAAAGAACCCAGTCGGCTATGTTCAATCAGGTGCTCATTTTGATCTGCACTCTGCTGTGTCTTGTTTTCACTGGGTAAGATCTCACTTGGCAAATATTTGTTTTTAAAACTGGAGTTGCCGTGTAAATCATGCTAATAGAAGCCTCTTTGTGAAACAGAATCCCCAGCAAAATTCCCCAGCTTCCAAAATTCAGATGACACCAAACTGGGAGGGGTGGCTAACACCCCAGAGGACAGGATCACACTTCAAAACGACCTTGACAGATTAGAGAACTGGGCCAAAACAAACAAGATGAATTTTAACAGGGAGAAATGTAAAGTATTGCACTTGGGCAAAAAAAATGAGAGGCACAAATACAAGATGGGTGACACCTGGCTTGAGAGCAGTACATGTGAAAAGGATCTAGGAGTCTTGGTTGACCACAAACTTGACATGAGCCAACAGTGTGACGCGGCAGCTAAAAAAGCCAATGCAATTCTGGGCTGCATCAATAGGAGTATAGCATCTAGATCAAGGGAAGTAATAGTGCCACTGTATTCTGCTCTGGTCAGACCTCACCTGGAGTACTGTGTCCAGTTCTGGGCACCACAGTTCAAGAAGGACACTGACAAACTGGAACGTGTCCAGAGGAGGGCAACCAAAATGGTCAAAGGCCTGGAAACGATGCCTTATGAGGAACGGCTAAGGGAGCTGGGCATGTTTAGCCTGGAGAAGAGGAGGTTAAGGGGTGATATGATAGCCATGTTCAAATATATAAAAGGATGTCACATAGAGGAGGGAGAAAGGTTGTTTTCTGCTGCTCCAGAGAAGCGGACCCGGAGCAATGGATCCAAACTACAAGAAAGAAGATTCCACCTAAACATTAGGAAGAACTTCCTGACAGTAAGAGCTGTTTGACAGTGGAATTTGCTGCCAAGGAGTGTGGTGGAGTCTCCTTCTTTGGAGGTCTTTAAGCAGAGGCTTGACAACCATATGTCAGGAGTGCTCTGATGGTGTTTCCTGCTTGGCAGGGGGTTGGACTCTATGGCCCTTGTGGTCTCTTCCAACTCTATGATTCTATGAGTCTATGATTCTCCTATCCAACCTAGGTTGATCTGAGGCTCCCTGACCTGATTGTGGGTTGACTCAAATTGGACTGATTCAGTTTGGTATTCAGGATTCAGCCAGAGCTGGCACATAGCCCTAGGATTAACTTGTTTACTTCAAAACATTGTCAGCCTTTCTGCTGAGGCCTGATGTGATGACACAACTGAGAATGCAATTCTTAACCAGTTCCCAGTTATAGAATGCATATTGTGCCTTTGAAATTGAAAAAGGTTGAAATTATCCTCAGTTTGGGGGGAGAATCCTGGTCCTGTGTGTGGAATCAGTTCTTTTGGTTCTTTCCTTCATTTCATCCAGAACCTGCGGCATCCAGCACTTAGAAAGAGCCGGTGAAAACCTCTCCCTCTTCAAGTCCTTTTACTTCTGCATTGTCACCTTCTCCACGGTGGGCTATGGTGATGTCACACCCAAGATCTGGCCCTCACAGCTGCTTGTGGTTATCATGATTTGTGTGGCCCTGGTTGTATTGCCATTGCAGGTAAGGTGTGATTCCTGTTGTTCTATCAGATAAGTCATGAGCAAGATGTGCTTGCAGAATCAAAGCAGTTCAGGAGCTGAACCACAAAACTCACCTTGTGATGGACCAGAGCTGAGTTGGAAAGGGCAATTCAAAGGCCTGTTAAGGAGTCCAGCTTTGATTCAACAGCTCAGGTTCCATGAGGCTAGTAAATTATAAGCACTGAGTTTTTCAAGTCTCATGCAAATACTTTTTAACCAGAGCTCCTTAAAACAACAGCAACATGTTCTATATGTCAAGATGTTTTGCCTCAAGTTAGCAAACTCCGCTGTTGTACAGTCATGATCACCCCTAACATTTCTTGGGGAACTTACAGCTCTAGGACACAATTATCTGGAACTCTCAATAGAGAGAAGTCACAGATAGGGATGAAGGAAGGCATCGGCTTCCGTCTACCCTATATTCATTGCATGCAGCACTGTTTCTTTCTGCTGCAGTTTGTCTTCTGTTAAAAACTATGTTGTTACGTTTTTCCTATGTAATTTTTCCATTGCATTTTCCATTTTCATTGCAAAGTAAACATAAACGGTGTGTGTAATCAGTCATGTATCATTTGTGAACTGAAAGCAAAAACAACAGTGGTTAGTAGATTGATTTTCGTTCCAGGCATGAAACAAATAAGGGAACACTGGCAATTTCTGCTCCCACTTCTATTTTTGTCAGAATTCTTTGATATCCCTAGCCACAGCATATTCCAGTTGAAGTGTGCAAGTCTCTGGACCTGTTGATGTAGTTCCCCGTTATGGCTTATGAGCTGACGGGTCCACCAGGGGATGTTGCCCTTGGCTGCCCACCAGCTGGCTGCCAAGTTGACCTTTTGAGGCAGACAAGCTTGCTCCGCAGTCACTGTGCTGGAGGACTTCCAGAGTTTTCACTCGGCTGTGAAACTGTCACAGACTCGTTGAGCTGTGACTAGCTGATATCTTGAGCCAGGGAGGAAAAAAGAGAGGCCATCACTTTCCTCAGTAGCTTGCTGGCCTTTATTGTTTACAGCTTGAGCTGTCTAGGCAGGCGATTCCCAGAAGAATGATTTCAAAAGCAAAAGAAGAGGCGGTTGCCACTTTCCAGGTGGTGGTGGCTTTGTGTGGGAGGGGGCTACTGCATCCACTACCAGAGGTATTCCACTAGATGTAGTAATGGCCACCAACTTCCCGTGGCTTTAAAAGAGGACTAGGTAAATTCACGGGGAAGGCTATCAGTGTTTACAAGCCACGAGGGCCATGTTCTACCTCCGCTGCCAGATACAGTATGCCTCAGAATACCGGTGCTGTGAATTCACAAGTGGGGAGAATTGCTTCTGCCCTCAGGGCCTGCTTGTGGGCTTCCTGTAAGCATGTATTTGGCCACTGTGAGAACAGGTTGATGAAGAAGGGGACCAGCAGGGCTCTTCTGAGGTGCTTACTCTGCTTCTTTCCCACCAATAAGCACACTGGAACCACTAGTGAAGGCTGATCCGTTAGGGTGAATGGGGCACTGACTCAACAATCTCATTCAGTTTTCAGCCAGCCCCTGTATGCCTGCCTTTTTACTTACAACCGGGGTAGTTCTTCCTGTCATTGGTTCTGGCACCACAAGTTGCTGGTTTCCTTGCCTTCTACTCTACCAGTTCTAATGGGCACCAGCCACCACTTTCTCTCTCTAAAAAAAGTTGGGTAATTGTTACATATTTGCCTTGACATATAGCGTACCGTTGAGTGGCTGAGTAGTCCCACTGCTAGTGATTGCAAATCACAATGTTCTCAGTGGGAAAGTGACATTTTCGCTGATAGCTCTAGTAGCTCTATCTCTCAATTGTTCACCCCACCCATTTAATTAATGCCCCTCAAATGAGCCTGGGGCTGTCTGAAACAGAGTTGACACAGGAGGATCAGCCTTTGGAAGCCCACTATGCTACTGATTGACCTGCTTCATTCCCCCCCCCCCCTGCAGTTTGAGGAACTTGTGTACCTGTGGATGGAGCGTCAGAAATCAGGAGGGAACTACAGTCGCCACCGAGCCCAGACAGAGAAGCACGTGGTCCTCTGTGTCAGCTCCCTCAAGATTGACCTGCTCATGGACTTCCTCAATGAGTTTTATGCCCACCCTCGTCTGCAGGTGAAGACCTTTGTATCAGCTTCTAAAGCAGGGGTGGAGAGCCTCAGGCCTGGAGGCCAAATGTGGCCCACCAGGCCTCTCTTTCCAGCCACTCCCCCTCTCCTTAGGCCACACCCCTCACCTTGTTCCACACCAGGGCTGGCCCAAGACATTTGGCCCCTGAGACAAACCACAAAATGGTGTCCCCCTGGCCAGGGAGTAAGGAGTGAGTGAAGATCTACATCAGGAGAAAGCAATAAAGGTCTACATTGGGAGCAAGGGTGGGAGGAGACCTATTCACCAAGAGGCCACTGTAGAGGCAGCATGGTGGGGAGGGTCCTGAGAAGATAAAAGATTTGGCTTCGAAGGAGTGTGCTGCCGCAATGGGTGATACATTCCTTGGAGCCTGGATTTGCTGCTCCTGTGGATCCTGCCACCTGAGGCGGTCACCTCACCTTGCCTCATGGGTGTGCCAGCCCTGCTTCACACCTTCCTTAAGTGCTTTTGTCTGACGGGAACACTTTTGAGCTGTGATGATACCTCTTGCTTGCCGGAATGGATGATAGAGAGAGGTGTGTTTGTGTGTAGAAACCAGCCACTTTCGGATGGCTGGAAATGTATTCAGATTTCACCTCCCGCCTCTGGTCCCACCCCCCACTAGAACCTGACCCCTTTGAATGTCACCCTCAAATGCAAAATGCCCTCCAGCCCCGTTGTAAAGAGAGAGACACCAAGGCTCAAAGGTCTGCCTAGAGATTCACAGTCTGACATAGGATAATGCCCTCATGCGGACTCAGAGGTGAGCAAACTGGTTGTCCATCAACTGCAAAGGAAAAATTGCTGAACGGTTTGCATAAAATAGTGTCAAGTATTTCTTTTTATTTTTTAAAATAAAGTACAGATAGAATCAACACAATTTAAAAGCAAGTATTAAAAATAAAGCCATACAAACAATTGCGATGGATGTGTTGCTTCTTATTTAAGGCAGCTGCCATGGAATCAGGGAAATCAGTTTCAAGTCAATGGAGAGGAGAGTTAACATTCTTATTCCGATGTAGGGATCCTTAGAAAATCTGCCCCCTCCAAATGCACAAGCTGTTCTTCCTCCTGGATTTCAGGGGATCCCCCCCCAAAAGCCCAACAACAGTGCATGGAGAAGCGGCTAACCCTCCTCACCAAATCCCATGGTCCTGATCCTGCTTGGGCACTATTGCAGATGCTATTTTTGAATGAATGAATGAATGAATGAATGAATGTGTTAAATGGAATTACACACTGAACTAATAGCTTTGAAAAGATCTGAAGGGTTTCCTTAAAATTGCAGCGTCCTTGCAGACCTACTATTTGGAGACTTTTTGCTGGGGTGTGGGTGCCTGTGAGAAGCCTTTCTAGTTAAGCCAGTCCCAAAGTTTTTGTGTAAATGTGCTCCTAAATATTTCTAGGCTTCTCTTTCAGGATTACTATGTGGTGATCCTGTGCCCGACAGAGATGGATATTCAAGTGCGTCGGGTCCTGCAGATCCCACTGTGGTCTCAACGGGTGATCTATCTCCAGGGATCTGCTCTGAAAGACCAGGATCTCATGAGAGCAAAGTGAGTTTGGAAAGGGGAGATGGGCTTAGCAGGTGCACAGCCTCGCAAAGAGATCTGTGAGATTTGGATGCTTTGGTTAAACTTGTTTGCCAATGTCTACCTGCATACCTGTGTGTTAGTCCAGTGAATGACAGCCTCCCTTTCCCTGCTTCCTTTATCACGTGGAAGAAGGTGTGTTAAAGATTGGTATTACTGAGTTACGCTCTTTCTTATCCCATCCTTGTGGAAGGGCTTCTGCTCCATGTTTTGCATGCTGAAGGTCTCTGGTTCAATCCCTGGCATCGCAGGTAAGGTTGGAAAAGACTATGGTGTGGCTGCAATTTGGAGTTCCTTGTACAATTCTGGTTGCCTCACCTCAAAAAGGATATTGCAGAGTTCTGAAAAGGGCAGCCAAAAGGATCTATGGGATGGAGAAACTCTTCTGTGATGAGTGGTTGCAGCATTTAGTTTAGATAAAAGGCAAGAAAGGTGGTGTGGTAGAGGTTTATAAAACTATGATGGCATGAAGAGAATGGATAGAGGAAAGTTTTTCTCCCTCTCTCATGACACTAGAACTCATGGACACCCCATGAAGTTCTGCATTTTGGAAGATTCAGGATGAATAAAAGGAAGCAGTTTATGCAGTGCGTAATTTAACCAAGGAACTTGCTCCCATGGGAAGCCATAATGATAGCCAACTTGAATGGCTTTAAAAGAGGTTTACAGGTGAAACTCGAAAAATTAGAATATTGTGGAAAAGTTCATTTATTTCAGTAATTCAACTTAAAAGGTGAAACTAATATATGAGATCGACTCATGACATGCAAAGCGAGCTATGCTTCCACTTCTCAGAGGTCCAATCTTGCTCTATTTGCAATCCTTGTTTTGCTGATTTCATTTAATATTCTAATTTTCTGAGATTGTTAATTTGGGTTTTCATCAGCTGTTCGCCATGATCATCACAATGATAACAAATAAAGGCTTGATATATCTCTCTTTGCATGTCATGAGTCTATCTCAGTGTTTCCCAACCGGTGTTCCGCGGCACACTAGTGTGCCGCGAGACGTTGCCTGGTGTGCCGTGGGAGGGAGGCGGGCGAGTCGGGCGGCGAGAGGCGGGGCGGCGGCGGCGGCATCTCCTGCTGGATGCAAATCCAAACATGGCGGGTGCCTCCCTCGCTCCTTTGTAGGCGGACCATCGAGAGAGAAAGAAAAGGAGGCGAAAGAGCGAGAGAAGGTGCCTGTGCGGAAAGAGGAGCAAGCAGTGCGCCTGCGCGCCGCGGCGCCCGAGTGCAGTGAAATTCCGTGAACAGGGGAGGGGGGCTGGAAAAGAGAGAAAGGAAAGATTTTTCATTTAAAAAAAAAAAAAGGAAGAGGGAAAGAAGAGAAAAAGCGGCAGAAGCTGAGGGGAAGGTTTCCGTGAGGGAGAGAGAGAGAGAAACGCGGGGCTGGCGGGACCCCTCCTCTTCCGCCACGTGTCGCCCGCCACCGCCTCAGAATCTCCTCAGGAGCGGCGGCGGCTGCTCCCCCTCGCCCCCTTCCTCCCCCCCAGCCCCCTCCCAACCCCGGACGAGGGACGCGAGGCGGCGCCGCTGAGAGGACGGGAAGGCCCCCGGCGGCGGGGTCGGCTCGAGCAAGGAGGGGCGAGCGCTAGCCGGCTGGCTCTAGCCCGGCAGGAGGAGGAGGAGGAGCACGCCGTCGCTTCCACAGCAGCCGCCCCACACTCCCCTCCCCGGGCACCGGCGGGGAGAATGACGGAGCTCCAGTCCGCGCTGCTACTGCGGAGACAGCTGGCAGGTCGGTCCGTCCGTCCGTCGGGGCAAAACACACCACAGCGCAGGCAGGGGCAGGCAGGCCCGTCTCTCCCTGCCCCCCCTTGGACCTGGCCGGCCTGGGGTTTGCACCCCAAACATTCATGTCCACCCCAGCTACACAAGCCACACCTTGCTCTCAGTTCGATCTGTCAAATAACTCACCTATCATTCACATAAAGAACCTAGTCTATCCTCAAACGTCAGAATGTACCTCCTCTCTAGCTTCCCCCACTTCATCTAGGCACTTTCAGCCCTTACTTAACCCACCCCAGCCTGCTTACTCTTCCTTCATTTGCTATAAAAACTAAATACAGAGAGAGACTGAGAGCTGTTGACGAAGAGCTACGTGTGTGTCTTTCTTCGATTCCAGCCAGAATATCAGCTTTGTGTTCAGCCAAACAGGCCCAGGTTGCGCACTGAATAAAGTATTTTATAATTTTTCATATTTCTGTTTACTTACTATTTCATAATAAAGTAATTATAAAATACTTTCTTTGTGTTTATTTGATTCCTATTAAAGAGAGTTACTTTATATATAGTCAATATAGGCACAGAGTTAATTTTTTAAACATTTTCTAATGGTGGTGTGCCTCGAGATTTTTTTCATGAAACAAGTGTGCCTTTGGCCAAAAAAGGTTGGGAAACACTGGTCTATCTCATATATTAGTTTCACCTTTTAAGTTGAATTACTGAAATAAATTAATTTTTCGAGTTTCACCTGTAGATTAATTCATGGAGGATAAGGCTATTGATAGCTACTAGCCATGATGGCTGTGCTCTGCCTGCACACCTGGAGGCTGTGATGCTTCAGTATATGTGTTGTTGAGGATCACAAGTGGAAAGAGGGCTCATGCTTGCAGGTTTCCCACAGGCATCTTGTTGGCCACAGTGAGAACAGAATGCTGGACTAAATGGGCCATTGGCCTGATCCAGCAGGGCTCCTCTGATGTTCTTATGTACTACTAATATTGAAATTTATAAACATGTGCATATTCTGAGTAAAATTTAATTGGATTCAACTTTTGCTACCTGGGTAAAGATATGTGTGTGTGTGTGTGTGTGTGTGTGTGTGTGAGAGAGAGAGAGAGAGAGAGAGAGAGAGAGAGAGAGACAAAGTTGTATCCAACTAAGGTCTACTTGGAGTACACCCATTTAAATTAATGAGTCACAGTTAGTCATGCCCAGTGCTTTTTTCTGGGGGTATGCAGGGGTACGTATACCCCTAAACATTTTGTGAATCTTTGTTCTTTTGTCCATTCACTGTATTTATTTTTCCTGATTTGAACTATAAAATGATCAATTTTTTTGAGTCAAAATGGGAGTACCCCTAAACATATTTTTTTTAGGAAAAAAGCACTGGTCATGCCCATTAGTTCCAATGAATCTACTCTAACATGGGATACAACCCACTATTTGTACCTTGCCATCAATGTACATAGCACTTACTAGACTGTGTAATCCTGAAATACATCCTATTTGGTGGGTTGCATCCGGCGTTTTGTACATGCATGTAGACATCCCAATTTGGTGTGGGGGTGTGGGGAGAGAACAGAAGGATGTGGGGAGATTTAAGCTCAACAAAAGTGATCAAAGGAAGTTACCCAAATATTTGGATTTTGTTGCTATCTGGATGGGGATTAAAAGGTTAAGCCAAAGGCTTTGCGGATAAAGGACTTTGAGACACAGACTCTGCTCTCCTGCTTTTATCTGGAATTTGACCTCCTGTTGGGTCTGATTGACAGAATCTTTTATGCTTTCAGGATGGACAATGGTGAAGCTTGTTTCATTCTGAGCAGCCGAAATGAGGTGGACCGCACAGCTGCTGTAAGTCCTGGACAATCAGCTTGGCTGTTTCAAGGCTTAACACTCTTCCTGATGAAGCAGTTTCTGTTGGGGAAAATGGGCTTTGTATACCTGGACAAACAAAGGAGAGCTGAAGAGCATTTGCTCTTGCAATTCTCACCTGACGGTTTTGAGATTGGGAATAGTCTTTCCCAATAGCCTCCCCAAACCGGAACTATTCTCTACACCGGGGGTGGGGAACTATTTTGGTCTCTTGGGCCAGAAATTTGACCCCTCAACCCAACCCCTGGGGGCGTACTTTGACATGTGAGTGGGGCCGTCTACCTGTCTATCATCTGTTATCCTTATGATGACATCAGGGGACCCCTGGATCACATCCAGTTGTCATAGTTGACCCGTAGAATAGACAAAGCAGAACCCAGCAGGACAGAGCCTAGGTGAGTGGAGGGTCCACTCCTGGTGGCTGTGCTTCACCTGCAGGAAATGAGCTGTCAAAGCTACACCCACCTGTCACTCCTTGATAATTTCTTACAATTTCTTTTCAGAGGAGAATGATCAAAAAATGTGGAAGAACTTTTAAACAAAGCACTTCTTTTAAGCTAGGAATTGCAGTTGTCAATAGGCAAAGTGGTTTGTTTTTTGTTCTCTTTTATGTTTTGTTTTTTAATTGTATTTGTGTGGTGTTATTTGGGGTTTGATTGCATTTGGTGTATAGCATGTGACACTGACAGCTCTGGATAAGATTTCATCTGGGATGCCTGCCAAAGTCAAACAGCCAAGGAAACTAGGTGTTTTTCTGGCCAAGACATCTACAATCCTTCACCTGCTTATTTGGGAGTAAGCCTCAATTAACTCAGTGGGGCTGACTTCTGAGTAGACATGTATAGGATTATGCTGTACAGTTCCAAATGCTGAGATTCACATTTTGGATTTCAGTTTTGAAATTTCGCGTTCAGTAGGAAAAGCCACATTTCAAAGCTTTGTAATTCTTGCGCGATTCAAGCATATGTATACCCTGCAGTTTTAGAAGCGAAACTCACACAATACAATTTGTCCAGTGCAGAAAATAAATGCAAGGAAGTCTTCTGATTATTGTTTTTCTCTCTTTCTGTAGGATCATCAGACTATCCTGAGGGCCTGGGCAGTGAAGGACTTTGCTCCAAATTGTCCTCTCTATGTTCAGATTTTGAAGCCAGAGAATAAGTTTCATGTAAAATTTGCTGGTAGGGTTCCCCACTGTCCTGTTTCTTCTTGTTTCATTTTACTTTAGAGATAAAGCACATGAGAAGTGACATGATAGAAGTTCATAAACTAATGCATGGCGTGGAGTAGTTGGGTAGAGAAAAGTTTTTGTCTGCCTCTCATAATACTAGAACTCACGGAATGAATGAATGATGGAAGTCCCGCTTGGACTACTGCAATGCACTCTACGTGGGGCTACCTTTGAAGGTGGCCCGGAAACTGCAATTAATCCAGAAGGCGGCAGTTGACTGGTAACTGGGAGTGGCCACCGGGACCATATAACACTGGTCCTGAGAGATCTGCATTGGCTCCCAGTACGTTTCCGAGCACAATTCAAAGTGTTGGTGCTGGCCTTGAAAGCCCTAAACGGCCTCGGTCCTGTATACCTGAAGGAGCGTCTCCACCCCCATCGTTCAGCCCAGACACTGAGGTCCAGCGCCGAGGGCCTTCTGGTGGTTCCCTCGCTGTGAGAAGCCAGGTTACGGGGAACCAGGCCGAGGGCCTTCTCATTGGTGGCACCCGCCCTGTGGAACGCCCTCCCTTCAGATGTGAAGGAAATAAGCAGCTATCCTATCTTTAAAAGACATCTGAAGGCAGCCCTGTTTAGGGAAGTTTTTAATATTTCATGCTGTACTGTTTTTAACACTTGATTGGGAGCCGCCCAGAGTGGCTGGGGAAACTCAGCCAGATGGGCGGGGTATAAATAATAAATTATTATTATTATTATATAAGATTCGGGAGAGACAACAGACAACTATGGAGGTCCCACAGGAGGCAGTGATGGCCACCAACTTGGATAGCTTTAAAAGAGGATTAGATGCCTTTGTGGAAGACAAGGTTATCAATGACTACTAGTCATGATGGCTATGCTCTGCCTTCTGGGTCAGAGAAAGTAATGCTCATGAATACCATTTGCTGGAAACCAAAGGAGGGGAGTTGAGCGTAGGTCCTGCTTCCAAGTTTCTGAGTGAGGCATAGGGCTGCGAGAACAGGATGCTGGACTAGATTGACCGTCATGTTCTTCTCTGTCGTTATATGACTTTGTTGTTGTTTAGTCGTCTAGTCGTGTCCGACTCTTTGTGACCCCATGGACCAGAGCACGCCAGGCTCTCCTGCCTTCCTCTGCCTCCCGCAGTTTGGTCAAAATCATGTTTGTAGCTTTGAGAACACTGCCCAACCATCTCGTCCTCTGTCATTCCCTTCTCCTTGTGCCCTCCATCTTTCCCAACATCAGGGTCTTTTCCAGGGAGTCTTCTCTTCTCATGAGGTGGCCAAAGTATTGGAGTCTCAGCTTCAGGATCTGTCCTTCCAGTGAGCACTCCAGGCTGATTTCTTTCAGAATGGATGGGTTTGATCTTCTTGCAGTCCATGGGACTCTCAAGAGTCTCCTCCAGCACCATAATTCAAAAGCATCAATTCTTCGGCGATCAACCTTCTTTATGGTCCAGCTCTCACTTCCATACATCACTACTGGGAAAACCATGGCTTTAACTATACGGACCTTATACTACACCAAATTTGCATGAGGATATTTTTAATTTTAAAAACTATGTTTATTAGTTTTAAACTACACAGAAAAACAAAAAAGAGTGAGGGGGAGGATCCTTACCTCTTTACAAAAAACCCAAACACATAATCCATCATATAAAATATTTCACATACAGTCTCAATTACAAAAAAACACCCACCTAGTTTAAAAAAAACCATAGAAAAGGAGCATAGAAAAAGGTTATTTAAGAACTATATCCAAAACAGATAGAAAACAATAGAACTAAGTGTGAATATAATATTGTTTCAGTTATTTAGATTTTTTTCTTAATTTTGTAGAAAGATAGCATGGATTGATTCCAATGAAACCTGTTGAGTTACATGCTTATGTCAGTCGCATGAGGGGGGAAAACCCTTATGTCAATAGATGCCAAACTACATCCACCCCTTATATATAATGCTGCAATAGGTAAAGATGTGGGACTTGGGTGGTGCTGTGGTCTAAACCACTGAGCCTCTTGGGCTTGCCAATTTGAAGGTCGGCGGTTCAAATCCATGCGACAGTGGTGAGCTCCCGTTGCTCTGTCCCAGCTCCTGCCAACCTAGCAGTTTGAAAGCATACCAACACGATTAGATAAATAGGTACCACTGCGGTGGGAAGGTAAACGCCGTTTTCGTGTGCTCTGGCCATTGTCATGGTGTCCCATTGCGCCAGTAGCGGGTTAGTCATGCTGGCCCCATGACCTGGAAAGCTGTCTGTGGACAAACGCCAGCTCCCTCGGTCTGAAGTGAGCTGAGCACCACACCCCATAGTCGCCTTTGACTGGACTTAACCATCCAGGGGTCCTTTACCTTTACCTTAATGCTGCAATGCTGTTCACCACTGCCCCTCACCTCTGATGAGATGGCAAGGGAAGAGCTGGAATCTGATTCCTTCAAGCGTCTAACGTAATACAGAAGGGTTGCTAAAGGGCAAACTAAACATGGTCTTTTTGACAAGGCATGGCCCATGTATATCAACTATGTAAACAGATGTGCTGTTAAATGTTAGACCTCCACTACTCATTCTTATTTATGCTGAAGGAGCGTCTCCACCCCCCTCGTTCTGCCCAGACACTGAGGTCCAGCACCGAGGGCCTTCTGGCAGTTCCTTCACTGCAAGAAGCCAAGTTACAGGGATCCAGGCAGAGGGCCTTCTCGGTAGTGGCACCCGCCCTGTGGAACGCCCTCCCACCAGATGTCAAAGAGAAGAACAACTACCAGATTTTTAGAAGACATCTGAAGGCAGCCCTCTTTAGGGAAGCTTTTAATGTTTAACAGACTACTGTATTTTAATACTTTGTTGGAAGTCGCCCAGAGTGGCCAGGGAAACCCAACCAGATGGACGGGGTATAAATAATAAATTCTATTCTGTTCTGTTCTGTTCTGTTCTATTCTATTCTATTCTATTCTATTCTATTCTATTCTAGAAGACTATCTCACAGATAGCTGACAATCTTGACAATTCATTCAATGCCATAAATATAAGATTATGGAAAAAAACTGAAACAGAATGTGGAGAACTTAATGCAAGATTGAAAAACAAAATGGAAAGAAAATTAAATTTACATATTTGTCCTTTCTCTTACTGTCTGCCACTTCTGATTATTCTTTAGCTTTAAAATGAACTTTTCTGCACTACATTTCCCATCAGTCTCAGCCGGAATGGCCATTGGTCAAGTGTGATGGGTACTGTAGTCCAAAACATCTGGAGGGCACCAGGTTGGATAAGGCTTTTGCTATGCCAGACTAGTTCTTCCTTCTACCTTTTTGTCTCTTCTCTCCTCCCTGGTATTCATCCTGCTTTGCCAGCTTCCAATTCTTAGCACCCCACAACACCCCCACCTACTCTCTCACACCCTTTATTTCATCCTCTTTTCCACTTGTTCTCTGGGTGGGTTTGTTTGTTTGCTTTCTATCATCTGGAAACATGGGTGGGCTGGAATAGAAAGATAATGTACTTTCTCGGCTGTGTGTAATCAATATCTGAAAAGGAACTAGGGCATCAAACAACTAGATTCTAGGCTCCATGTGGAGGGTGTTGCTAACAGGCTGAATCCCATGCTGTGACCCATTCCTGTATCTTGGAAATGGCAGGGGAGAATTGCATTCAGAAGAAATAGCCAGTTATTCTGCATTGATATTAGCCAAAGAAAGACAGGGAGAAATTGGGAGGGGGAGAGAGAGAGAGAACCAATGAGGAACCAGCAGCCTAAAAGGAGCATGGCGAAGGAGGATAAGTTTGTCAGTGGCTACCAGCCACTGCTTCAGCCGCTGTTAGACAGAGATGACTTGGCCACTGTACTTCATGCTCTGGTAACCTCCAGGCTGGATTGTTGCTGTGTGCTCTGTGTGGGCCTGCCCTTGAAGAAGATTTGGAATTTTTGACTGGTCCAAAACTCGGTGGCCAGATTACTGATTGGTGTTCCATCCAGAGATCACAGACCCCTTTTCTAGAACAACTGCACTGGTTTCCACTTTGAAGTTCTATTGCAACCAAGTGGCACATACCGTATTTTTTGCTCTATAAGACACACTTTTTCCCTCCTAAAAAGTAAGGGGAAATGTGTGTGTGTCTTACGGAGCGAATGCAGGCTGCTTTCACTGTGCAGCGATCCCTCTTGCTGTTCTGGCTTCTGAGATTCAGAATATTTTTTTTCTTGTTTTCCTCCTCCAAAAACTAGGTGCGTCTTGTGGTCTGGTGCGTCTTATAGAGCGAAAAATACGGTATATATTTTGTTAACGAATTCAGTCATAGTGTTCACTCTGATATTTAAGATCCTAAATGACATAGGATCCAAATATCTGAAAAATCACCCCTTACATAACTTCTGGAGTCTTAAGATCAAAAGAGGGGGCCCTTTTCGTTGCTCCACCTCCTTCAGAAGTTCAGTGGGGTGGCAGCTCAAATGAAGGCATTCTCTATGGCAGCCCCATAGCTGTTCCCTACCCAGAGACTTTTTTATTGCTGTTGTTGTAATCCACCCTGATACCTTAAGGTGAAGGGCAGACAGGAAATCTAAATGAAGGTGGTGGTGGAGTTTATGATGATAATGACAACAACAACAACAATAGAGGAATATGATGATACATGGAATCCAACAACATCTGGAGGGTTACAGATTCTCCACCTCAACATTAAAGGCTCCAGGTCTTCTTGTGAATGGAGATTCCTGTTTTGCCCATAGTCTCACATGATCATGGTTTATGAGGCCTTCTGTATCCGTGGGCATGTGATGCACCTGTTACTCACCCTCAGGGATGAAGGAGATATAGTTCGGTGCAATCATTTTGCTAAATTATTTCAAGGATATAGATGCTGTGGACCCCCCACCCCCCCAAAAAAAAACATTCCCAGCAAATGGATTGTACTGTATAGCTTTAGCCAGACACTGTAAATCAGCAGCACAACAGGGAATCTCCTGTTTTGTTGAAGATTTGTAAACTGTCTGAAGAGTTTTAAAACAAGTATTTCCACTGGTTTCTTGTAAATGCAGCAGTACAAAGAACAGGGGCTTTGGCGGGTAAGAGGCCCTTGCGTGGGAAGGAAGGGGAAACATACTGTGTTTGGTGCCTCAAATCCTTGTGCTTTGGGAATAATGGGAAGGCCTCTCTTAATTTCAGATCACGTGGTGTGTGAAGAGGAATGTAAGTACGCCATGCTGGCTCTGAACTGCGTCTGCCCAGCTACCTCAACGCTCATAACCCTCCTTGTTCATACATCCAGAGGACAGTAAGTAATTGAATGACCAGCAAGAGTCAGGCAGGGTGAAGATAGATGGGCACTCTCACCAAGGGAAGGCTGGTAGGGAGGAAGTGGTTTGAATCTGTTTTTAATGCTGTATTTTAATGCTGTAATGCTGTAACATTTGATTGGGAGCAGCCCAGAGTGGCTGGGGAAACTCAGCCAGATGGGCAGGGTAAAAATAATAAATTATTATTATTATTATTATTATTATTATTATTATTATTATTATTATCTGCATTCTGTGCCCTGAAAGCAAATGCTGCAAATAGATGTGTATTAAACCATTTCCCTCCTTAGCGGATCGATTTCAAATGACCCACCATCTTGAGATGAAAAAAGATGGCTAACTTTTTTCACATTTGCTGTTATCTAGCTTCCTGAGTGCCCCATGATAGCAGAGGGTGTGGTCAAAGTGAAAGTGGGTGTGTCCAATAAGTCTGATAGGCAGGGTTGAAGCAGAAAGGTTGGAACATCTCCACCCAAACCATCATGGCAGTGGAGATTAGCGCCAACACTTCCCACAAGGAGGTCAACTCACTGTTTTGTTTTTGTCTTTTTAATAAAATAGACAATTCTTCACTACCAACAAATTGTTGGATGGGAGTCAGATACAGTCTCTGAGCCACAACTTAGCTAGCCCTGATGTAAATATGCATAAAAATATATGATTCTATACACGTGCTAACACATACAATATAATACGAAGGCATGATACAACCCAGAAATGTTGGGGGTCAAACCAAAACCTTTAGGAACACAGGAAGCTGCCTTATATTGAGTCAGATCATTGGTCCACCTATCTCACTGATGTCTACACTGACTGGCAGCAGCTGTCCAGGTCTCAGGAAGGGAAATGTCCAGACCTACCTAGAGATTCTGTAGATCAAACCTGGGACTTTCCGCTCTGCCACTGGGCTATGGCCCTTCCTCTAAAAACAAAGTGTGATTCCAGTTCTCATGGTGCTGAATAAAGGACTAGTTCACCCAGGAGACTGCCTTATGCCAAGTAAGACCCATTGATCTATCCAGATCAGTTTCCTCTTCACTGACACGCTTCAGCTCTCCAGGGTTTCAACCAGCCCTACCAGAATATGCTGTGGCTCAAACCAGGGACTTTTCTGCATGTCAAGTGTGTGATTTGTCCCTGAACTACACCCCTTCCTTGAAACTGGGGCATTATATTTTCAAGTGGGAATGAAGCTTCTTATTCAGGCATCCCCAAACTGCGGCCCTCCAGATGTTTTGGCCTACAAATCCCACGATCCCTAGCTAATAGGACCAATGGTCAGGGATGATGGGAGTTGTAGTCTAAAACATCTGGAGGGCTGAAGATTAGGGATGCCTGCTCTTATTGATATGATGCCATGCTGAATTGTTCCACCAAGCTCTTTTATAAACGGAAAGGTGGAAAGAAGCAGTGTTTTGTCACAGAGCGTGATAGCTGGGAATGGAAAGAGTATTTGCTGGAGGACACACCATCAGCCTAAAGCTTGCTGGCATTGAGAGAGAGAGAAGCGCATCCTTATTCATGCTGCACGTTCAATGGAAGGATGTTTGATTCATGGACTCTCTGGGCCAATTTCTCCCAAGCATGCATTGCAAGCTTCGATAAAACATGTTTAGTGACTGATCTTGTTGCCGATTATGAATGATGACATCTTGAGTTACTTTCCCTGTTCTGGACTTTCGGCTGGCTAGGCTTTGAGGGTAGGAAGAACTAAAGCAAATTGTTACAGGATGGCACAGAGGGATATACCGTATTTTTCGCTCTATAAGATGCAGCAGATCACAAGACGCACCTAGTTTTTGGAGGAGGAAAACAAGAAAAAAAATATTCTGATTCTCAGAAGCCAGAACAGCAAGAGGGATCGCTGCACAGTGAAAGCAGCAATCCCTCTTGCTGTTCTGGCTTCTGGGATAGCTGCGTAGCCTGCATTCGCTCCATAAGACACACACACATTTCCCCTTACTTTTTAGGAGGGGAAAAGTGAGTCTTATAGAGCAAAAAATATGGTACATCCAGGGCCAGGGCCAGGCTATTTTGTGCCCTAGGCAAGGCTCACTACTTGCATCCTCACCCCAGCAAAAAAGTTGCTAACTTCAGTTGTCAAAAACAGACAAAAAATGTCTTGGTGAAAATATGAAAAGCACAAAATTTGAAACCACTAAATTTATTTTAAATTGCAAGTAATACAGCAATCTTATCTTGCTCAAACACAAAAGAAAACACTTTAGCGCACAAATCGTTTTGGATAATCTTGTGAATTGTGATGTTAAAATTTACGCATCTTAAAAGTTTCATTTTCACGCACATCAAAAATCTCACCTTGCACGCATTTTTCCCTCACAAATTTTGTCACCAATTCTTTCAGGTCAAGTGCTGATGCTTGGGCATGTTTAATTGATATAGCTGCCAAGCCAACCAGTCTCTTTTGCTACATTGTTGAATGCATGCAAGTTTTTATATGTCTGAGCTTTGAGAAACTGCGTTCCCCACTTGCCACAGACACTTGAAGTGTGAGAAGGATGCTTAGAACAATGGAAACATTATTATTATTATTATTATTATTATTATTATTATTATTATTTATATCCCGCCTTTCTCCCAGAACCAAGACTCAAGATGGCTCACTAAAATTAAAGCAAACATGAATAAAACGCAGAAAGCTAACAACATATATAACAGCTGTTGCTTAAAAAGGATTTAAAATATAGCAAAGTTAAATGGATATAAAAACAAACCCATTAAAATACAGATAAAAACAGCACAGCACTCTTAAAAGCCTTTCCTTAAAAGCAGCCAGTTCCCAATACCCTGCAGAAATAAAAGAGTCTTCACCTGCAGGTGGAAGGAAAAGGAGCCAGTCTTGCTTCTCTAAGAAGGGAGTTCCAAAGTCTGGGAGCAGCCACTGAGATGGATTGACTAGGACTTACTTCTGAGAAACAGGAATTAGGCACACACCCAGGATTTTTTGTTGTGGTGTGAAGAGAAATACTCCTTGTGGCAGCATTGACATTGGAAGCCCTCGAGCTATTGCTGTAAGTTCACAGCACAGATAAAGCAAAAACTAATCTGTACAAAACTGCGCCCTTCAAAGGTCAGTACAGTGCAGTTATGAGGGCTGTGCCTCAGGCGGCTGCCCGGTTGGCCTAATGATAACACCAGCTAGTATACCACCAGTCTTTAGCCAAGTGTGGCTGTACCAATTGTCTTCATCACTTCGCATTCGGCTTGGCTTTCAGCACAATTTCCAGGAAGTTTCTTCTCTGCATTGGTGCCTATCCTGGAAGCCATAAAGATATACAAGAACATGACCATTTTGTTACATCAGGGTTGAAGATACCTCAGGCTGAGACCTCTGTCTGGTCCCTAGGACTCTCCCTGGGCCACACCTCTCACTGCTGTGCCTCACACCTCCCCTGAGCTTTTTCTGCCTGGCTAGAATGTTCCTTGAACTCTGATTGCGCCTCTTGGTTGGAAGGTTGAGAGAGCTGTGTGTGTGTGTGTAGAAACTAGCCTACTAGACAAAGGTAAAGTTTGCATTCATTGCTCTGCCTGTTTTTGCTTCCGGCCCCTGGAAGTTTCCTGGAAGGCCATCAGACCAAAAACAGCCCCCTATTCTTGCATTACCCCCCCATTCATTTTTGTTCAAGGTCTCATTTGTTTTGCCATTCATCTGCACTTGCCCAATTCGTTCTGTTACTCATTTGGCAAAGCAAACTATTTTGTCTAAACAGATAAAGCATGCTGAGCATGCTATGGATTCTGGATCCAACTCCATCCAGTTACTAAGAGGTGTTTTTCTTCTTCTCCTCCTCTGATCTGTTTCCAGAGAGGGCCAGGAGTCCCCAGAACAGTGGCAGAGGATGTATGGTCGCTGCTCTGGCAATGAGGTCTACCACATCCGAATGGGCGACAGCAAGTTCTTCATGGAGTATGAAGGGAAGAGTTTCACCTATGCATCCTTCCATGCCCACAAAAAGTGAGAGGAAAAGCCTGACAATGTGATATTATATGGTTTATTTTACACTCCACTGGTCAGGATTTAGCTGGGATTGCTGCATTGCATGGGGTTACACTTGATGACCCTTGGAGTTCCCTTCCAGCTTTGAAGTTCTGTGATTCCATAGGAACAAAGCCCTTTCCAAAGTGAGGAACTAAGTATTAATACAAAAGGTCATCTATTATATATTCGGGGGTGTTGTTTATTTATTGCTATGCTTTTGGACACCTCTCAAGATACCGTAAGCAATTTTGGCATGATGGTTCTTGAGATCAAGGAGGAGGCTTTCATGTGTGTTTGGATACAGCTGGACTCTGTTTTGAATCAAGATGGTGGGCTGAGCCTTTCAGAACTGCACTGAGTATAAGGCTGCTAGCATGCCGTTAAAGTACATTAAGTGATTTCTTTTTTTAAAAAATCACTTGAAAGCCTATAAAATTACAAAATTAGAAAATGCCCACACTAAATATGGTTAGGTATGGCATCTAACCCTGTGGCATCCCTGTCTCTCACCTAGGTAGGGGTCTGGGAGAAAATCTATTCAGCTCAGATTTAAATGCAGCCCTACCTAATTTGCAGTTTCCAAAAAAACACAAGAGCTGAAACGCAACTGTCTTTCCCTATGCACACTCCTCCGAATATTGCAATGCAGTTCTCCAGCCAAGGAATGCCTACAAAGCTGCTTTAAAGGTGATGCAGTGGTTAGAGTGTTGGACTAGGATCTCGGACGGCGGTGTGATACTCTGTTCATGGCGGCAGCAACGGCAGAGGGATCCTTTGTACGTGGCTGCAGTGGCTTGCGCCACCGCGCCCAGGGGTGGCAGGGTGAGCCCCCACGGGGTGCCTTCTTGTCAACCCCCTCAGAGATGGCACACGGGGCAGACCCCCCCCCCTTCCTCCACCACTGGTTATAGGAGAAGAAGGAGGAAGAGGAGAACCATACACACCAACCTGGGCTTCCAGATTGGGACTGGATCATGCCTAGTACAGTGGTACCTCTAGTTACGAACTTAATTCGTTCCGGAGGTCCATTCTTAACCTGAAACTGTTCTTAACCTGAGGCGTGCTTTCGCTAATGGAGCCTCTCGCTGCCACTGCACTGCCGGCATACGATTTCCATTCTCATCCTGGGCAAAGTTCTCAACTCGAGGTAACTCTTCAAGGTTAGCAGAGTTTGTAAGCTGAAGCGTTTGTAACCTCAGGCGTTTGTAACTCAAGGGACCCCTGTCGTTGGCTTTATCCAAGACCTCTTTGGTGCTCCTTTCAGGTATGGAGTCTGCTTGATGGGTGTGAAGAGGGAGGAGAATAAAAGCATCCTCCTAAACCCAGGACCACGGCACATCCTGAGTGCCTCCGACACATGCTTCTACATCAACATCACAAAGGAGGAGAACTCAGCCTTCATCTTCAAGCAGGAGGAGAAGCAGAAGAAGAAAGGATTTGCAGGGAGAGGCGTCTATGATGGGCCGTCAAGGCTGCCAGTCCATAGCATCATTGCCAGCATGGGTGAGTTAGTCTGCCCCATTTCAAGGTTGCATTGCAAGATAGCCCTATAGAAGAGGTGGGAAACCTCGGGTCTGGCAGCTGAATGCAGCCCACAAGGTCTCTGTCTACCTCTCAGAATTCTCCTCAGGCCATACTGGCCCTGCTTTGCATCCAGAGAGTGTTTTTGTCCAGCTGGGATGTGTCAAACTCTGATAATGCCTCTTGCTTGCCTGGATGGAGGATGGAGAGAGGTGTGTGTGTAGAAACTAGTCTATTGTTTACATTCATTCTTCTGCCTGGTTTTGCTTCTTGCCCTGCACACCTCTGGTATGTGGCCCTCAGAAGGTTGCCCAGAAGGGAATGTGACGCCCCCCCAGGCTGAAAAAGTTCCCTAACACTGCTATACGACTGGATGGACAGGGGTTGGTCCTTAGCCCATGCAAGCCAGATCTGCACCCTACCTGTCACCCTTAAAGGACAGGTCTCAAGTCTACCAGGTTTGCAATGAAACAGAATACTGGTTTGTGCTGGAAACCCTGGTTCTAGAAACACAGAACCCTACAGACTTGTGCATTCATGAAAACGTGTAGTTTGGCCTTTTGCATTAACCCTTGCCCCTCCTTCCAAAATCTGTATCCAGCCCTTTATTGTAAAAACAGTATCAGGACATATTAGTTTTTTCTGTGTTTTCTTATCTCATCTACCCTTTCCTCCTGTCATGAGGGCTAGCAGCTTGGAAGGAGGAGTGAAAAGCTGGCAATATTCATTCTCAAGACAGTGCATGTGAGCCATCAGACAGAAGTAGCAGGAAGGGCAGAAGCAGGCAGTAGCTTGTCCATCCGAAGGCACAGCCAAAAATTCCGTCCAATCAAATTGTGTTCCCATTTTTCCTCCATCAGTCTTATCTCCTGCTCCAGTTTATTACCCACACAGCACAATGCCAATATATTTGCAAAGTGCTATTTACATGCCTTGTGTGTTGCGCTGCTGTACTTGGTTCTCCTTAGAGGGGTGTTTTGTACAAAAAAAATAAGTGTCAGAATGATTAATCTCTCCGAAAATGAGGCTGCACTCAGCTGGCAGTTGATGAAGGGAAAGAAAAGCCCTAGTTGCATAACTGTATCAGTCAATGGTTAGCATAAAGTATAAAAGCAGAGCTGTCTGGTGCCCACTGGGGATGGCAGGGCAGAAGGCAAAGAGCCCAACGGTTGGGGGCACCAGATAAGTCTAGTTTTATCCCCATCTTCCACCATGCAGAGTTCTAAAATTGTCCAGTAGCACCTTAGAGACCAACTCAGTTTGTTCTGGGTATAAGCTTTCGTGTGCATGTGCACTTCTTCAGATAACTACACGACAGCTTATACCCAGAACAAACTGAGTTGGTCTCTAAGGGTCTACTGGACTATTTTTTATTTATTTATTTTGACAGCGTCAGACCAGCAAGGCTACCTAACTGAATCTAGAATCATGCAGAGTTCTGTAAGGGCATATTATAAGGGCATTGGGAGCCAGTGTGGTGCAGTGGTTAAGAGCGGTAGTCTCGTAATCTGGGGAACCGGGTTCGTGTCTCCGCTCCTCCACATGCAGCTGCTGGGTGACCTTGGGCCAGTCACACTTCTCTGAAGTCTCTCAGCCCCCCTCACCTCACAGAGTGTTTGTTGTGGGGGAGGAAGGGAAAGGAGAATGTTAGCCGCGTTGAGACTCCTTAAAGGGAGTGAAAGGCGGGATATCAAATCGAAACTCTTCTTCTTCTTCATTTTCTGATTTTATCAATTTCTACTTTCCAGTACCATTTTGAGGCTTGCCTTATTTTTCTGTTGTTGTTGCTGCTGTTGTTACTTTTATTATAATTTATTACCCTTCACCCTAAGGTCCCAGGACAGGTAACAATGGTAAAGCACAATATTAAAAACAGCTTAAAGCAATGTTGCTTTAACAAAGAACAATTCAGGTCTCTTCATTGTGTCACAGGCAGCAAAGCCTCATAGGACCCCCCCCCCAAAAAAAAGGGGGGAAAGCTATACAGAAAGTGCAGAACTATATGGTGCAGAATAGACACAAGTCTTTGTGGGGTGCTCTGATCCATCTTGGGGATGGGGGTTATTGGCATTGTGCTTCAACGTTTGGGGCAGGGAAAGCCCTGAATCACCCCAGTTTGCTTCATTATTTGGCATATAAAAACAGGCCACACACAAATCACTGGTGCCCTGATTTTCACAGGTTTTTTTCTTATTCAAATACTGCACAGCAATGTATGATGACTATCCAGTTTCATCTGCCTGAGATCAAATACTGAAGACAAATGGCCATTGACTATCAGATGCAGATATCAAATGTTTGCAGATTATCCAGCAAATATTCAAAGGCTATGTTGTGAACTTCTGAGTCTGACATTAAAGTTTTCAAGAGTGGGGAGGGCAGCAGATTCACAATAACATAAGAAGTGCCAAAGGCCCACCTAGTCTAGCATCCTGTTCTCACAGTGGCCAACCAGATACCCTAATAGGAAGCACACAAGCAGGGCATGAGTGCAACAGTGCTCTCACCCCAGCAACTGGTACCCAGAGGTGTGGTGCTTCTGATTATGGAATTAGCATACAGCCATTTAGTGGAGTTTGGTTCATTAAGACAAATCTCAAACTCAGGCAGCCCCCACCTGCCTACCTTCCTACTTGCACCTGGTCCAGGGGGTAATTCTGCCTGTCAGCTTCCTCCTCTTTGAGTCTTGAATGCTGTGCCACCTACTGTTGGTGTCTCAGCCTTCTGTCCAACCAACCTCAAAAGGCACCACCCGCCACTGGATATGGATACAGATAGCAGTAATATATATATATATAATTCATACCCTGCCCATCTGCCTGGGCTTCCCCAGCTACTCTGGGCGGCTTCCAACAGAATACAGTGGTACCTCGGGTTACATACGCTTCAGGTTACAGACTTCGCTAACCCAGAAATAGTGCTTCAGGTTAAGAACTTTGCTCCAGGATGAGAACAGAAATTGTGCTCCGGCAGCGCGGTGGCAGCAGGAGGCCCCATTAGCTAAAGTGGTGCTTCAGGTTAAGAACAGTTTCAGGTTAAATACGGACCTCCGGAACGAATTAAGTACTTAACCCAAGGTACCACTGTACTAAAAACAGAATAAAACTTCAAACATTAAATACTTCCCTAAACAGGGCTTCCTGCAGATGTCTTCTAAAAGTCAATTTGTTGTTTATCTCTTTGACATCTGATGGGAGAGTGTTACACAGCGCTGGTGCCACTACCAAGAAGGCCCTCTGCCTGGTTCCCTGTAACTTGGCTTCTCGCAGTGAGGGAACTGCCAGAAGGCCCTTGGTGCTGGACCTCAGTGTGATGTTTAAACATTCAGGGAGGATGTTGCCCCATCATTCTCAACCAGCCCCAGCCCCTGCCTGCTTGCTTACCTATAACCAGTCCAGGAAGTGGCACAGCTTGTCTGCTTCCTTCCCTTCCTTAATTTCTGTGTTGCTCTTGTGGAATATGGTTACCAGATTTTTTTCCAAGGAATCCGGGGACACTATTTTTATTTTTTGAATTTCATGCTTTATTTTAGGAAAGTGTTGCCCAGAGTTCTTGACCTTTTTTAGAGGAGGGGACCCCAAAGTTGTCAGGCATGCACCTTGACACAAGGCAGGCGGAGAAGCCCATGTACAAACACACAAACGGCAAAAAAAAGATGTTGGTTGGGGGGGGGAGATCTAGTAAAGGTGCACACTGGTCTTGGGAAATCATGCATTAAAACACACAGAGGAGGCACCGGCTTCCCATAACTGGGAGACCACGGGAGGGCAAGTGCAGTCTCTATGGCGATTTAACTGGTGTGGTGGTGTCTCGTTATCAGAGGTGGACAAACAGCGGATTTGCACACAGCCCTCCTCACAAGAGAGGCTGCTGGTGCCAGAGGATGCGCGGAGGGAGTGAAGGAGGCCCCGTCTCCCAAGAACGTTTCAACCCCCACCCCACCCCCGCACCCCACTCCCAGTGGGAAGGCAGGGCGGCACCGCCGGGGACAAGGGGCACCGCAGCGCCTTCCTCACCCCACATTAAACTCACCATCTCCTCAGTGGCCATTAGAGGGAGAGGAGGGAGCAAAAGCAAAGGAGCCTGTTCACCCGCCTGCCTTCCTCCCCTCCCCATTTCCCCCTCAGCCTTCACTTTTGCACCTCTTTGTTCCCGTGAGAAGCTGCCACCACACTCCGTCTCTCTCTCTCTCTCTCTGTCTCACAACATGGCACAGCTCTTTTCTACGCTAACCTCCTCCTCTTTTTCACCACCTCAGCGCCTCGCTCACCACCCCCACCCCTAAATTCAGCACTGTGGTCTCTTCTGCTGCGGGCAGCTCTGCGCAAGTTCGGGGCGAGCATTGATCGAGAAAGCGAGCGAGAAAGAAGCTCTCTGGCTCGCACCTTGGTTTAAATCACCCCCCCCCCCCCAGCCAACGGAATGGCTGGCTGGAACTTTGATGTGGCCGGGACCTCCATGCTGCTTGCTGCCATGGCGTCTGCCATGTTGCCTCACCGGAAGTCCCCAGGCATAAATCCGGGGACACCATGTGGTATAGTGGTTAAGAGCGGTAGACTCGTAATCTGGTGAACCGGGTTCGCTTCTCCGCTCCTCCACCTGCAGCTGCTGGGTGACCTTGGGCCAGTCACACTTCTCTGAAGTCTCTCAGCCGCACTCACCTCACAGAGTGTTTGTTGTGGGGGAGGAAGGGAAAGGAGAATGTTAGCTGCTTTGAGACTCCTTCAGGTAGTGATAAAGCGGGATATCAAATCCAAACTCTTCTTCTTCCTAATTAAAATCTGGGGACATTCCGGGGGCAGATTTTCTCTGGGGACAGATTGGTGAATCCGGGGACTGTCCCTGGGAACTGGGGACGTCTGGTAACCCTATTGTAGAACTCAGCAGGAAGAAGTACGGGAGCAAGCTTGAATTAGTTGGCTCAGCCTGCCACTGGCTCTGGTTCTGTCCCTGCTGGGCTCCACCAGGCACCATAGATACCATGGCGCTGCTGTTAAGAGATGGAGTCTCTGGAAGGGAACTCAAAGGTGTCATTCAATCTGACCCATCTGCCAACTCAAGAAACCAAATTGCTCAATACTGGCTCTGGCTCCCCCTACCTTCAGCATCCCCGCATGGCATCCCAATGATCCCAACGATTACAAGCTACCGCTGCAGCCCATAATACACAGCCTCATCCTCAGTGGCTATGCATTTCCCCTCCAGCTGAAAGGGCCCTTTGAATATGCGCCTTGCATCTTTGTCTTGTCGCAAGGCAGAGAGAGCGCCACAGGCGAAATACAGGAGTGCTATTTATGCCTTTCCTGAATCATTCCTCCCTTATACAATCTTGCCTCTCTGCCGCCCACTCTGTTAGCTCATTATAAGGCTCTCCCTCCCTCTCTTCCTGCTCTCCTCCTCCAAACAGAGTCAAAGATCGTTCTTCTCATCATCTGCCTTTTCTCTCCTCGGGTTCACCAATTAGAATCTGTTGCTGGCCTTCTTATGGAGCCCTGATTCACCCGTCTCAGCAAAGATGTTACCCAGAAGTCCAGGCGCGATGGGGCTTTTCATGCTGCTTTCTGTCAAACTGCAATCCAGATAATTAGGGCCACCTACCGTCGCTTTGCAGAATAAAGAGCAGTCTGCATTTTACCTGAAACAGATCTGCATAAATGGCACACAGGCGCACACCTGCTGGAGATGTTAGTGCTGCCGAATATGTAAAGGATGAGTTTCTTAGACCCATCCTGCTCGATGTGGTGTCACAGTGGTAAGAATGGTTGGCTAGGACCTGGGAGGCCTTGGTTCAAATCTCCACTCAGCCATGATGAAGCTTCCCGGGTGACCTTGAGATAATCGCTGTCTGCCAGCCTAACTTACCTCACAGGGTTGTAGCGAGGATAAAATAGGGAGTGGAGAAAATATTTACACCAGCTTTGAAGAAAATGTGAGGCATAAATTAATAAATAAATAAATATACAGTGGTACCTCAGGCTACATACTTTTCAGGTTACATACGCTTCAGGTTATAGACTCCGCTAACCCAGAAATAGTGCTTCAGGTTAAGAACTTTGCTTCAGGGTGAGAACAGAAATCGTGCTCCGGCAGCACAGCGGCAGCGGGAGGCCCCATTAGCTAAGGTGGTGCTTCAGGTTAAGAACGGTTTCAGGTTAGGTATGGACCTCTGGAACAAATTAAGTATTTAACCTGAGGTACCACTGTACAGAGATTCCTTAGATGTTCCGAAACAACTTACCATAAATTTGGGGGGAAATTTACACCACAGGAGCTTATTTTGGGGAGAGGGGGGCACTGATGGAAGGATTTTTTGGGGGGGGGGAAGGGAGCAGACTTATATTGAATCAGACCATTGGTCTATGCAACTCAATACAGACAAGCAGCGCCTCTCCAGAGTTTCAGGCTGATGACATTCCCAGGCTGACTTGGAGAAGCCTGGGATCAACCCTGTGACCTTCTGTATCCAAAGCAGATGCTTTGCCCCTGAGCTACAACAATGGGGACCAGGACCATGGCTTCTAGTCATGACAGCTAAAGAAAACCTCCATGTTCAGAGGCAGTATACCTGTGAATACCAGTTGCCGGGGAGCAAAAATGGTAGTGGGGAGCCTATTAGCTCTGCTTGTGGATTCCCCAATGGCACCCCACTGTAGGAAACAGGTTGCTAGACTAGGTGAAACTTTAATCTGTTCCAGCAGGAGTCTTATTTATTTATATGGACTTCTTTATCTGGGTTGTTTTTACGTCACCTAATAGTAAAGGCTCTCTAGGCTGGGGGTGGGAAATCTGTTTTTGGTTTGAGGGCCTCATTCCCTTCAGGGGAACCTTCCAACATGCCAGTGGTGGGTGGAGCTAGAGGCTAAAATGGGCAGATGTTCATGGACTGGTTGGATGCAGAGGAATGGGGGGCACCAGCTAGGGAATCCCCAAGGGAAGAAGGCTCAGAGCCTATGGAGTGGTAGTAGGACAACAATGAGAAGAAAGAAAGAGAAGAGTGGGGAGAGGAGGCATCACTAGCTTAAAGGGTAACAGGGCTTAGTGAGCTGGGAGAGTCAGTGGCAGAGAGCAGTACTGAAGCAGAAGCAGAGGTGGAATCTGGAGAGGCAGAGATGAGTTTGGCTGGTGAAGAGTCATGGGTGTCTCCCCCTCCTGCTCTGACAAGCTCCTCCCACCCCCCAACCTCCCAGAACTAGAAGAGGCATGTAGTGAGAGGAGCAAAGATAGACTCTGAAGAGGAGGATACATAGACAGCTGTGAGGAGGCAGGGATCTTTAGTCTTGGCACCTGATCCATGGGGGCAAGACCTACCAGGGATTAGTTCCTGTGCTCATTAGGCCTGACACTCCACCAAGTCCTGTTCTTGCTAATAAAGAGTTAACTCTAATGTGTACAGTGAGATTTTCTGCTGGCTTGCTCCTGTCAGCAGAGCAACAAACACAATTTTGACCTTTCTTAAAGTAGGGCCCATTTCTCTACACACCCACACCCACACTATCCCACATCCAGACAAGCAAGAGGCATGTTCAGAGTTCAATTGCATATTCCAGCCAGGCAGAAATGCTCTGGGTATGAAGCGAGGCCAGTGCGGAGCATGGCCTGAGTAACCTGGAGGGCCACAGTCGGGCCACAGTCCGGCCTGCTGTTTCTCACCCTTGCTGTAGGCAGCTTGCAATATAGAGCAAAAATTAAAAAATAGGTGTGTGTGTGTTTTTAAGTGTAATATGAGCATTGGCTTCCCTGTAGTAGCTGCCTTTAGTGCCTGATCCTGCCTCTTCCCTCTGTCCCCACAGGCACGGTGGCCATGGATCTGCAGAACACAGAGTGCCGCCCCATCAACAACAGCAAGCTCACCTTGCCAGCGGAAAATGGCTCTGGGAAAAGGAGGCCCAGTATTGCCCCTGTCCTAGAGGTGGCCGACAGTTCCTCCCTCTTGCCATGTGACATGCTGAGTGACCAGTCCGAGGACGAGATGACTCAGTCGGATGATGAAGGACTCACTGTTATCGAGTCAGTGAGCTGTTAGTTCATATCTATGGCCTTTTAAACTCTCTGTGTGTGAGGGAGTATTGTTCTTGTTTGTTGCTACGATGTGGATTTCTGTGTTGTTATATTATTAACTGCCCTGTGATCCTCTGATCCAGTATAGACATTTAACAACAAACAAATGAAATATATATTTCTTAGGGTTGGTTGCAAGTAGCAGAGTAGTAAATCTGGCTCTTGGATTGCACCACATTAACAACAACAACAACAACAATTTATTTATACCCCGCCCTCCCCAGCCAAGACCGGGCTCAGGGTGGCTAACAACCAATAATAAAAAACAAGTTGATTAAAATACAATTTTAAAAAGATTAGAATACAACATTAAAACATTAGGATGCAGCCTCTTCACAGGAGGAGAAAGGAAAAAGAAAGAGGGGGAGGGAATCAAACTGATTCTAAGCCAAAGGCTAGGTGGAACAACTCTGTCTTACAGGCAGAAAGAAATCAGATCCCACAGGGCCCTGGTCTCATGAGACAGAGCATTCCACCAGGCCAGAGCCAGAGTTGAAAAGGCCCTGGCTCTGGTTGAAGCTAATCTAACATTAGACGGCTGGACTGATTGTATGCCCCACCCCCTCCTATTTTTTATTAAATATCTCCCCACACTTGGGCAATTAGCATGTCAGGAAGGCAGCATTTAGCCCAACTTTCTTTCTGACACATTAGTTTTGTGCATGCATGGGAATTTTAATTCTGGGGAATTCTACATCATTAGCTTATGTCACCCTTTGTCTTCCTCTTATCTTCCCCTTGCCCACAACAAAGGACCATTCTAGCTAGCTGGGCAGCATTAAAATGCATTGAAGCGCATGACCCGCCAGGGGGCACAACAGCTTCACTTAATTCCTCCATAAGGAACATGCCAGGATGCTATGACAAAGGCCGGAGAATTGCAGAGGCTTGCCAGTATACTGTATGTTTTAATCATTCAGTCCAGCCCTGCCTTACAGTTCTTAACCTGGGACCAGGGTGTTCTCAAGTCCTGGTGGACGTTTGCTGCATCCCTCTGCTGAAATGCCAAGATTAGAGCCATGCTGCTTCCAAGACACACGCACACAACGAGTGGGGTGGCTTTTAGAGTGCAGCAGAGTGGAAAGTGCCTCCAGGATGGTGTTCTGGGTATTAAAGGACCCAGCAAGATGCCAACTTGCTGTTCTGTGGAAGCACTGCCGTGCAAATTTATTGTTATTTCCTGCACTTAATGGGCCATTTGCATAAATTAGCCTCCCATTAACAGTTTTCTGCTCCATTTCAGCTCTGTTCCTGGGTGGCATGCTTTCTATTCCATTCCTTTCTGCCTAGATCTCACTAGAGCAAGCAGGAGGTGAAGGACTTTGCCATGGTTTTCTTAAAGTGGCACCACAGTGCCATCTTCCGGACACATTTGTAATAGCTAAATTGCTATTGTTGTTTAGAGACCAGAGCATGCCAGGCACTCCTGTCTTCAACTGCCTCCCGCAGTTTGGTCAAACTCATGCTGGTAGCTTCGAGAACACTGTCCAATCATCTTGTCCTCTGTCGTCCCCTTTCTCCTTGTGCCATCTTTCCCAACATCAGGGTCTTTTCCAGGGAGTCTTCTCTTCTCATGAGGTGGCCAAAGTATTGTAGCCTCAGCTTCACAGTCTGTCCTTCCAGTGAGCACTCAGGGCTGATTTCCTTAAGAATGGATAGGTTTGATCTTCTTGCAGTCCATGGGACTCTCAAGAGTCTCCTCCACTCCATAAATGCTTTGCAAAATTAGTATGGGGCTGAGTTAAATGTCTCTTCCCCCATTTCAAAAAACAACACCAAAAACACTAGGGTTTCCATATTTCAAAAAGCAAAAATCTGGACAGAAAAGCTGTTGAGCTTCTTTTTGTTTTGCCCAAAATCTGATTAGTTTTTTGCAAAAAACAACAACAAAACTGGACGCTTTCCAGCTATTTCTAAGTAAAATCAGCAAAAACAACACTGCTGACATGGGCTGGATGTGTCCAGGAAATTCCGGGTGTATGGCAATCCTACCATACACACCGACTTTTGTAGCCCCTCCAACATTTCTCAGATAGAAATAGGGATGTTCTATTCTTCATCAGGAAGCTTCTCCCAAGTTCGGTCTCCTCACACCTAAATACATTGTCTGCACATCTACATCAGTCACTATGAGCCAGTTACAACCTCTCTGCCAAACCTATCTCACAGAAGTAAAGAAAAAAATGTTTGAGGGAAGGAGTCATGTACAACACCTTCCACAGATAAACAGAATGAAATTTTTTTTTTTTTGCCTTGAGGAAAAAGACAAGAAATAAGAATAAGAACAAGAACGGAAACTGTGAGAATAATGAGGAACATACCAGAGAGGAAATCCTATTGAACTCAGTGGGACTTAGTTCTGAGTAAAAAAATACTTTGGGTTGTGGTGTAAGGTTGCCGGGTCTTTACCCAGTTATCTCGGCGTGAGCTCCATTGAATACAGTGGGACTTACTTCTCAGTAGACAGAGCAAGACTCCATTTACAGTTAAGGAATAAACACTCCAAATGTTTCCTAAGAAATGACTCACTGCTGAACCATTGCAATGAAACAATTTAAAGTGGATTGTTGGCCTTTCGCTTCAAAATTGTAGGGATTGATTTGCCATTTCCTTCATTTGGTGCAGGAATTTTATTTTCAGTATAAACAGGACTCCGTGTTTGCACCTACACACAAACAAACACACCACAAACAGACAGACATGGGGGGGGGCAGAAAAGGCAAACTGGGACATTCCAGGATCAAATCAGAAACCAAAATGGCTTCTGTGATTCCAGGACTGTCCCTGGAAAATAGGGGCACCTGGAAGGTATGTGTATGCAGGTGGCAGAAGGTGGTTGAGGATAGCAGGGGTCAGGAAATTTTTTCAGCAGGGGGCAGTCTACTGTCTCCCAGACCTTCTGGGGGGCCAGACTATATTTTGAAGAAAAAGAAATGAACAAATTCCTATGCCCCACAAATAACCCAGAGATGCATTTTAAATGAAAGGGCACATTCTACTCATGTAAAAACACGCTGATTCCAGGACCATCCACGGGCCAGATTTAAAAGGCAATTGGGCCGGATTCGGCCCCCGGGCCTTAGTTAGCCTACCCATGGAATAGAGGATGGGGAAAGAAATTCAATTTGTTGCACAGTGTGATGTGAATCTACCTAATTTGTGCTTCCAACACATAACCTGAAATGCAGCTCTCTCTTGAAGTTTGCATTTCTCCTTATTTTGTGATGCTCCAGACATAAAATGCATCCAGTAATTAGGATAAAGTGTTCATCAAATGCATCTACTATATACAATAGCCTTGCTTGAACACTGTAGTCCATGCCTTGGAAACTTCAAGGCTTGGTTACTGCAATGCACTCTCTGTGGGGCTGCCCTAGGGCCTGGTTTCGAAGCCACAGCTCGTGCAGAATGCAGTGGCCAGAACACTGGTGGGGGCATCTGACTGACAACATGTGATGCAATTGTTAAAACATCCGTATTAGCTGCCCATCTACTACCAAGCCAGGCTCGAGGTCCTTGTATAAATTTACAAAGCCCTGGACAACTTAGGTCAGGGGTACCTTAGGGACTGCCTGGGGTGGACTCAAAGTATTCTGAAATCCTGGTCTGGATTTGATCTCGGAATGTCCTGCTTTTCCTTATTTTCATCTGAGAAATGTTATAAGGTGTGGTAGGATGTCCTTATTTTCATCAGAGAAATGTTGGAGGGTATGGAGTTATCTGACCCCCAAAGCCATCCGAAGGCAGCCACATATGGGGAAGTTTTTAAATGTTTGATGTTTTATTGTGCTTTTATATATGTTGGAAGCCACCCAGAGTGTCTGGGGCAACCCAGTCAGATGGTTTAGGTATAAATAGTAAAATTATTAGTATTTATTTTATTATGGAATAGGATGTCCCTATTTTCATTGGAGAAATGTTGGAGAGTATACTGTTGGGCTTGCTGCAACCATTTTACATTTTCTGGAATTCCCCATTGCAAGGGGCATTGTGTGTGGAAATGGAAAACCACAACAAACAAAATGGTGGGCCAAATCCTGACCACTTCCCCCTTGTTCTACAGGTATGTGAAAGGCTACCCTCCCAACTCTCCCTACATTGGAAGCTCTCCCACATTATGCCACCTTTTGCCCGTTAAAGCTCCATTCTGCTGCTTGCGCTTGGATAAGGTAAGGACCTGTCACATTTCCATATCTGTCAACTGCCCCTTCTTGTGAGAGGACAGCAGCCCAAATGCCCACTGTAATCTTGCACAACTTAGGGTTGCACATTATTTTGGACATGGCAGCCCAAAACAATCATTTATGGGTGCTGTGCCCAAAAAAAGCACTGGGGGGGGTATCTTGTGTTGCATGACTTGTGAAGGAGTGCAGCCCCAGAAAATGGTGTTCCAGTTTGGGGCCACTTCATATTGGAAGGCATGCATTTCTGAACAGGTTCTTTCTTTTTCTACCCTTTTGTGGGGCACCAAGGTTAATAGGGGACATGGGTGGTGCAGGGGACACAGGAGGCACTGTGAGTTAAACCACAGAGCCTAGGACTTGCCGATCAGAAGGCCGGCGGTTCGAATCCCCGTGACAGGGTGAGTTCCCGTTGCTCGGTCCCTGCTCCAGCCAACCTAGCAGTTCAAAAGCACAAAGTACAAGTAGATAAATAGGGACCGCTCCAGTGGGAAGGTAAACGGCGTTTCCGTGCGCTGCTCTGCTTTGCCAGAAACAGCTTAGTCATGTTGGCCACATGACCCAGAAGCTGTACACCAGCTCCCTCAGCCAATAAAGCGAGATGAGCGCCGCAACCCCAGAGTCGGCCACGACTGGACCTAATGGTCAGGGGTCCCTTTACCCTTTAAGGTTAATTTAGAAACACCAGCAACTGAAAATATTTCCTGAAAATCACCAATTTTATTTTGTGTTAAGGTTTCTAGTCCCTACTGTGGCAAAGGCGTGCAGGCAGTGCCTGCTCAATGATCAGAAGCATGAGAAGGTCTAGATCAGGGTGGCCTCACCTCTGGCCCTTTGCATATTGCTGAACTAACAACTCCCATCGTCTGTGACTTTTGCCCATTCTGCCAAGGGCTGATGGGAGCTGTAGTTCAGCAGTGTCTAGAGAGCAAGAGCTTAGCTACTTCAGGCTAAACAAAATGTCCAGGGGGTTGTAGGAATGGGAGCTTTGGAGATGCAGATATGTACACAAGCTGCTACCTGGGCTGGGCTTTCTACAAAGCCACACAAACCGTCTCTGATGGTGGAGGAACTGTTGGAATGGCCAGCAGGGTTTCTCTATAAAGTGGAAACATCTGGTACATTGGCAGCTGATAAAAGTGAAACAGCTGGAGATTTTGTTTCTCTCTCCCCCCCCCCCAGCTCTTGCATCTAAGCAGCTTCCCTGCCCCCATCTTGTTCACGTGGGGGCTCTTCTCTTCTTCCTACTTCATCCATCTTCCTGTTCATTTCATCCTCTCAGTTGGCTGTTCCTTTGTGGTTCCTTCATATCCAGGAGAGTTGGAAATGGTTACTGTGGGAGGGAGGATAATTCTGTTGGGAAAGTGGTTTAGTTTACCAACTGCCCTGCTTGCTGCAGCTGCTTTTATCACCTTGTTGTGAAGGATTTTTAACCTTGGTGGCTGCGTTCTCCCTCCCTTCATTCTCAGAGGCAGCAGTGCATCTTAATCCCAGTTCCTGGAAACCACAGGAGGACCACAACCTCTTGTGACTGGGTCCTACCTGCAAGTTTCCCACTGGGGCATCTGGTTGTCTACTGTGAGAATAGATGCTAGGCTAGTTGGGTCACCGACGTGCTCCAGCAAGGCTCTTCTTATCTTCTTATGGGGAGAATAGGTGACATTGGCCCATTATTGAGCACCAGCCAGGAAGTGTAAAATAAAACATTTCCCGGCATCTTTCCAGGGCTGCAGGCACAACAGTTATGAAGACGCCAAAGCCTACGGCTTTAAGAACAAGTTGATCATTGTGTCAGCAGAGACGGCTGGGAACGGCTTGTACAACTTCATTGTTCCTCTCCGCGCCTACTACCGGTCACGGAAAGAGCTAAACCCCATCGTACTGTTGCTTGACAACAAGTAAGTACTTCCCCGCTCCAGCTCATATATACACACAAACATACAAATATACTGGGGCTACATCAGAGCCCCACACCCTACACACTCCCTGTAAATAGAAAAGTAGGATTTTAGGGGAAAGGCTCTACCTAAAGCCGATGCTCAGAGAGTGATTAAGAAAGATGGTGGTATGCTCTGCTCTGAAATTCTTCCTACTCAGACTGCTTCTGCTGGTGTTGTACGCGATGATACTGTTGCTGTTAAGTTGTGGGTGAACATATCACAGCGATTCTTCAAACAGCTCTTGTTTATTCATAGGCCAGAACTGAACTGAAGGGTTCAGCCAGCCTGTTTATATAGAGCTCCAGTACAACGTAACTGTAACAACTTTCTGTAACTATTCAATCACTGAACGTCACTTTTGATCCCTTATTTGCATATGTGGACCTGAGTGAAAACTATCTACAGTATCCCCCTGCTGGCCCAGGGTGAGAACTTCAGTACATAACAGTTGCTTTACTCACAAAAGTGACTTACAAGCACAGTGCACAAACACTACTACAATTTACAAACACGAATTACACACACACACACACACAAACACAACACCTAAACAAATAAAGGTCAGTCTTATGGATCCTGCCTTCTAAAAGAGGCCACAAGTAATTGAAAACCTTCAAATTAAGGGCCAAACACCCAGGTAAAAAGGAATGTCTCATATCTGAAAATGAAGATGGCACCAAGCGAGCTTCCCTGTGGAGAGCATTCCACAAGTTGGGGAGCTACCGCTGGGAAGGCCGGTTCTGTGTTGTCACCCTCCAGACCTCTCCATGGTAGCAGCACACAGAGAAATGCCTCAGATGGCAATACCAGGATCTGGGTCTGTTCATGTGGGGAGAGGTGGTCCTTGACGTATTAGAGCAGCTTAAGAAATGATTGCGCAAACACTGACTGGCAGCAACAGTTTCAGGTGGGCATCTTTCACAGCCCACTTTGGGGACAAGACAGGACTTGAACCAGGGACCTTCCAAATGCCAACTCTCTTAACACTGAGCTACAGCGCCTGTGACCAGCAAAGGTCACAGGCGGAGGTGTAGAGTGAGAGTGGAGAAGTACAACTTCGAAAAAAAGGATGAGGAGCTGGCACAGGATCCAGGGAAGGAGAGGAGACCTATGCAGAGACTGAAGGTGGGGTGTCATCGTGGTCAGAGTGGCAAGAAGGGTGAAAGATTTGGACAGCACAGCACCAGAAAGCAAGGCTGGTGGTTGGGGGCCGGGAAGGAATTCAATTCAGTTTGCCTTTCAAAGTGGACTTATCCAATTCACACTTTTTGAAACATTGCAAGAATCAAACTGCAGCCATCCTTCAAAATCCACATTTCTCTGGATTTCGCAGTGCAGTTCTCCAGCCAAGTGATGCGCACAAAAATGCATGTGCTGTGGCAAAGTGTGCATAAATGTGCACATATTCGTGAAAATAGAATACCAACATGCATTTTATTATGGGAAGCTTCTTTGCCAAAACGTGTATATTTTAGGGGAAATTGCATGCAGGCATGTGTCCATTAGGAGAAATTCACACTAAAAGGCTGAAGAATTTTCATGGGCGCTTCTTCATAATAAGAATTCACGGACTGATGTGGAAAACTGGACTTAAGATTGGAAAAAAGAGAAACTGAGTGTCTCTTTTTCAGGCCTGACCATCATTTCCTGGAAGCCATCTGCTGTTTTCCAATGGTCTATTATATGGAAGGCACAATTGATAAGTAAGCTTTCCCCTTTCTCTCTCTCTATCTCTCTCTCCTTCCCTGCACCTGTCTCTGTCTCTTTTGGTTCAGTGCCCCAAGGCACAACCCCAAGGCACCACCATGAGGGACAGAAACTTGGAGGTGTTTTATTTTGTTGGGCTAAAAAAAAAAAAAACCACCAACCCTCTGATAATTCATACTCAGATCCATAAACATACAAAACAGTTCTGCCTTTGTACATTCCTTATGTTGATTCCTAAATTTTCTATCCTGAGGCAGTGTTCCCCATGCTGGCCCAATGAAACAATTTGGGATGGGGTGATCTCAAAACAATAACAAAAAATTGTCAGCAAATTGCCAAGAGCATAATTTCCTGAGACATTTCGAGCATCAAAGCTGGCTTCCCCCTCCCGCCTTCCAACAGCCTCCTAATTTTCACTTGTTTTGGGGGATGCCTTTTAGCCTCGACAGCTTGCTGCAGTGTGGGATCATTTATGCTGACAATTTGGTGGTGGTGGACAAGGAGAGCACCATGAGCGCCGAAGAGGATTACATGGCAGATGCCAAGACCATCGTCAACGTCCAAACCATGTTCAGGTGAGGCAAAGTGCTTTGAAGGTCCAGCATCTCTGGCCATGATAATCTTCCCTCTTTCTCCAGGTTGAGGAACCCTTTTTATCCTGAGGGCTGCATTTCCTTCTAGATATCTTCTGGGGGCCACATGGCGGTGGCAGGCAGGGCCAGAGAGAAGAGGGGTGGAGGAATGAATGCCAATTTTATTTTTGGTACAGCAGGCTACACGCACCTCTCAGTCTTCCATCCAATCAAGCAAGCAGCATGATCAAAGTCCAAGGACACATTCCAGCCAAGCAAAGCACACTTGCAGTGCCAAGCATGGTCAATGGAAGGTGTGGTCTGGGGACAGTTCTAAGGGCCAGATAGAGAGGCCTGGCAAGCTGTATTCAGTTGCCCACTCCCACTATTTCTCTTGCATCCCATAATGGAGAGCTGGTTCCAGGTTGGATGGTTTTAAAAGAACACTGGACAAATTCAGTGATAATGCTATCAGCTGCTCACCAGCCAAGGAAATGTGCACAAGAACACCTATATTAGTGAAGGTAACATAGCAAAATGCATTATATCAAAGGAAATTCCTTGAAAATATGCCCTTTGTTAGTCAAACCTGCATACAGAAATGTGTTAAGTAGGATAAATTCACATGTAAATGCTGAATAAACTTTGACCAGATATATTTTTAATGCAAAATGCAGCAGAAATTCTAAGACAGGAAAAATGAGAAACAGAAAGAATCAAAATTGACAGTTTTGCCCACACACACACACACACACACACACACACACACTACATTGCAATGTGGGGTTCTCATATTTTCATTTCATTTCGTTTCACTTTAAATTTGTATACCACCTTTCTATGTATCTATATATTGATATACAAGGCGGTTTACAAGCTGAAGAAGCAACAAAATATACAGCAAAGATTACTCATAACAATCTGATCCAATGCAAAAAAATCGTAATAAAAATATGACTTACAATAAGCAGCTTATACAAAATAAAGTAATATAATAGCACACAAAAAATATCATAGAACTATAGAGTTGGGAGGGACCCTGAGGATCATTTAGTCCAACCCCCTGCAATGACAGGAATATGCAGCTGTCCTATATGGGGATCGAACCTGCAACCTTGGCAATATCAGCACCACACTCTAACCAGCTGAGCTATCCAGTGACAGAACTAGGACAAGAGTTAAATGTGAAAAGGCTCAGAGGTTACAGCATATTTTAATGGGTCCTCAGACATGCAGCCTGAGCTATTCCCACCACCGGGAGCAATCCTATGCACATGAAGTTGGCATAAAGCAATGTGGTGTAATTAAGACGGCATAAAGTTACACAATAATATCAACAATAATTAAATAGAAATTCACTTAAGCATTAAAAAAAATTACTAAATTACAAACAACAGCAAAATTACAATGCGTAAAAACCATATAAACAGATCAAATTGAGCAATAAGATCACATAACTTAAAATAATTCCCTCCCCCCTTATTCCTCTTCTCCCTTTCCAGCTGCATCTGCTGCTCTTAAAGCCATGGGAAGGCTGTTTCTCAGCTGGACTTGATTGACGGTGGGGGAGGCAAGACTCTTTTGTCCTCCTTGGCAATTCCCAACTAAGTAGCAATTAAAGTTGTGGGATAACCAGCATCATATAACCAACATGCTTAAGTGCAATTAATACATGAAGGGGTTAAGACCATAGAATAAGCTTAGTGAGGTCACTTTCCTTTACCTTGGGGAAAATAGGAAATCAAACCTTTGTTCACCCCCAGTCTACATGAGAAATTCCAGCTCCAGCTCAACCACATGGCTCTTACGAGCCACTCTTGAGTTCTTATACTAATAATCTAGAAACATTTACCACTTTGTAACTAAGTATTGCTTATTGTGCAGCTTTCCTGACTGATGTATGCGAAAGCACATAAATTTGACCTTTGGAGAGTTTGTAAGTAATCCAGTTTTAAACTTACCAAAGATGCGGTCTCTTGGTATGCTGGGAGGAGAAGGAAACCTTGGAATTTACTTGGAAGAACATATTTTGATGGTCTAACAGCTTGTGCTTCCACACTTTACTTTGCTGCATATTTTGTGACCTTAAATCTCTGCTGGGTTCTCTTACCAAAGACTACTTGCCCCAAAGTTGGATCTTGGCATCCAGTAATTCATCTCTATCCCCGTCTATCTCTATATGCAATAAAAATGAAATGGGGTTAGCTAGGTATTCACTCTATTCTATGCCCCTTCCTCATTTTCCATCTCAACAGCGTTTTCCATAACAATGGCTAGATAGTACTCTGTGGCTACTCTTGGGCTGTTCTAGGTTTTTATTGGTTCATCCCTACTGATGGGCTGTTGTCTTTGTGCCCTGTTTGTGGGCTTCCCAGAAGCAACCAGCTGGCCAGTTTTGGGGAACATGATGCTAAATTATGAATCTCACGCTGTGACCCATCAGGACTATTCTTACATTTGTTGAAATGTCTAACAGAAATGTATTTGCTTACTCTCCCGCACCCCTTGCTTTCATTCTAGGCTTTTCCCAAGCCTGAGCATAATTACAGAGCTGACACATCCATCCAACATGAGGTTCATGCAGTTCCGAGCAAAGGATAGCTACTCATTGGCCCTTTCCAAACTAGAAAAGGTAACAAACAAACAAAAATGTGTATATTTGGTTATTAGATTCCTAATTTGTGGTGGTATGAGGCACTTTGGAGAGAAAAATAATACATATATATATTAAAAAGAATGCTGATTTGTTGCCCTCTCACCTCTCCCTGATTGTTGAAGAAAATGCCATTGTGGTCGCCATTACTTTCATTGCTACCCACTAAGCATGTCATATCCCAGCTGCTCCCTTGTTATGAGATTCCATGCTGACATTTTAGGGCTGCAAGGCTCAAGATGAAGCACAATTCTCATTGTGCCCTTTCTTTTCACAGGGCAATCCAGCAGTGTTCTGTGGATGTGTGTGTGCCCACTGCCATGCTGTCTCTTAATATAGTATATAAAAAAGGCCACGAGCGCTGAGGTTGTAGCCAGTTCTAGTCCTACGCAGAATAGACCCATTGAATTAAGAGCCTAAATAAGTCTTGCCCATTGATTTCAATAAGTCTGCTCTGAGTAGGAGTAGTGTTGAATTCAACCCTTGGAAAGTCGAGCAGAAATTGGGACCTGCAACAAAGTGCTACACTGTGAAGCGCACCTGATCGCGGCGATAGCTAGCCATGAACTTTCTAAGTATTCCACGGGCTGTTTTGGTCTCCACCTTCAAACTTTGCTATTTAAAAAAAATAAAAATAAATATTGTTTATTGCAAACTTTGGGGTGACTACCATTAGAGGCAGGATATTGGGCCAGATTGCCTTTGGTCTAATCCAGGAAGGCTGCCATGCTATTATTTTCACCTCTGCATTCTTGCTTTCCCCACAGAAAGAGCGGGAGAACGGTTCCAACTTGGCTTTCATGTTCCGCCTTCCATTTGCTGCCGGCAGAGTTTTCAGCATCAGCATGTTGGATACGCTGCTTTACCAGGTAACAATGATGGGAAGAAGGGAGCCACCATTCATTCCAAAAGACGGGCCTTCTAGCTGTAACATTTGATCCCCTGTAGCATTGGGTTGTTTTTTTTGCAAACCGTGTCATACTGAATCTCCAGGAAGGGAAGGAACCCGATTCAAGAAAGGAGTTGTCTGGACCTCTCTAAATGGAAATGGAAATGTAAATTTGCTGAGTTGGGACTAGAACCCCAGTCTCCCAGGTCTCAGCCCAACCTTGTAATGGGTCTGCTCTGTGTAGAATTGTTATTGGACTGCAACTCCTATCATCCCTAACTGTTGGTCATACTCAAAGTAGCTGTCTTATTACAAAGGAATTTCAGAAATAGACTGGAAAGAGAAGTTGCTGAATTGCAACTTATTACCAAACTTATTCAGAGACCTGGTCTGAATAGAGACATTGGATTCTTATCTCATTATACACGATATAGCTATTTTTAGCCATCTCACCCCTTGCTTTTAACAGTCGTCAGCAGGTTTACCACACCTATCAGCCAATCACCCATTCCACCACCCTTCTGAGTAGAGGGAAGGAAGCAGAGGCTGATGGATCCTGATAGATTCCGTCAAGCCTTGCGGGACCTTTCTCCCCCTGGCGACTCATTGACTGAGCTTGTTGAGGGCTGGAATACCCATCTCCTGGCAGCCATCAATGAGATCGCACCTAAGCGCCCTCTGCGACCCCGCAGAAACCGGGCTCCCTGGTTTACCGAGGAGCTCCGGAAAATGAAGCGGGACCTCAGACGGCTAGAGCGAGTATGGCGGCGTGCCCGTGACGGAGCTTCAAGAACATCTTATAGGGTTTTTATGAAAACCTACGAGATGGCTGTGAAGGCCACTAAGAAGTCCTACTTCTCGGCCTCCATTGCATCCGCTAGCTCTCGCCCGGCGCAATTATTTAGTATAATTCGGTCTTTAACGTCCCTCGAAGGACAGCCAAATTTAAATAACAAATTGACACACAGTTGTGAGGCATTTGCGAGCTTTTTTGCGGAGAAGGTCTTGTCGCTCCGCCATGACCTCCCTGCCAATTTGGATACAATAAAGGAACTGGAGGCCCCTCGACTGTCCTCGGGTCCAGTATTGGACCACTTCGACCGGATATCCCCAGCCGATGTGGACAGACTCCTCCGAGCTGGAAAGCCCACCACCTGTCCTCTTGACCCGTGCCCGTCTTGGCTGATTAGAGCGTGTCCAGACGAGGTGCGGGCCCTCCTGGGGGATATCATCAATTTGTCCCTTGGCACGGGGACATTCCCAGGGGAACTGAAGGAGGCAGTGGTGCGCCCGCTCTTAAAGAAAACATCATTAGATCCTTTAGATCTATCCAATTACCGCCCGGTTTCGAATCTTCCGTTCCTGGGTAAGGTGATTGAGAGAGCGGTTGCTGAACAGCTTGGTGGGTTTCTGGATGAAACATCGGCTCTGGATCCATTCCAGTCCGGCTTCCGCGCTGGCCATGGGACCGAGACGGCTCTGGTTGCCCTAACAGACGATCTCCGCAGGCAGCTGGATCGAGGCGGGTCGGGGCTGCTGATTCTTTTAGATTTGTCAGCAGCTTTTGACATGGTCGATCATGAACTTCTGGACCACCGCCTTGCCGACGTGGGGATCCAGGGCACAGTCCTTCAATGGCTGCGCTCGTTTCTCTCTGGTCGGGGACAGAGGGTGGCGCTTGGGGGGGAATTGTCATCGCACCACTCCTTGGTGTGTGGAGTGCCTCAGGGTGCGATTCTCTCCCCGATGCTTTTTAACATCTTTATGCGCCCCCTCGCCCAGCTTGTCAGGAGTTTTGGGCTGGGCTGCCATCAGTATGCTGATGACACCCAACTCTATCTGTTGATGGATGGCCATCCTGACTCGGCCCCAGACACACTGATCAGATGCTTGGAAGCTGTGGCTGGATGGTTGCGTGGGAGCCGGTTGAAGTTAAATCCTTCGAAGACAGAGGTCCTCTGGCTGGGACGGGATGATATGGGACTGAGGGGGCAGCTCCCATCTCTTGCGGGGGTGCAATTAGTGCCAGCACCGTCCGTTAAGAGTTTGGGTGTAATCTTCGATACCTCCCTCTCCATGGAGGCGCAGATTGCAGCTATTACAAAGGCGGCATTTTTTCATCTCCGCCAAGCTAAGCAGTTGGCTCCTTACCTCTCTCGCCCTGACCTAGCTACTGTGATCCACGCGACGGTCACCTCCAGACTGGATTATTGTAACTCGCTCTACGTGGGGCTGCCCTTGAGACTGACCCAAAAACTCCAGCGGGTGCAGAATGCCGCAGCGAGACTCCTTACGGGGTCTTCGCTGCGAGATCACATTTATCCGGTGCTATACCAGCTGCACTGGCTCCCGGTGGAGTACAGGATCAGGTTTAAGGTGCTGGTTTTAACCTTCAAAGCCCTATACAGCCTAGGACCCTCGTACCTACGGGACCGCCTCTCCTGGTATGCCCCACAGAGGAACCTACGGTCTTCAAACAAAAACACCTTGAAGGTCCCAGGCCACAGAGAGGTTAGGCTGGCCTCAACTAGAGCCAGGGCCTTTTCGGCTGCGGCTCCAACCTGGTGGAATGCTCTGTCACAAGAGACCAGGGCCCTGCAGGACTTGACATCTTTCCGTAGGGCCTGCAAGACAGAGCTGTTCCGCCAGGCCTTTGGTTAGGGCGCAGCCTGACTCCCTCCTCTGGCAACCTTTACAAAACTTTATGGCTGCCATCAATCTTGATTTTAATTAATTCTTATAATGTTTTTATAATGTCGCACTATTTTGGTGTTGTTAGCCGCCCTGAGCCCGGCTTCGGCTGGGGAGGGCGGGATATAAATAAAATTTATTATTATTATTATTATTATTATTATTATTAATACCCCTCTCCACCCTCTCACTATATATAAGGGTCTGGTGACTTCTGTTTCAGTGTATCTGAAGAATTGTGTGCATGCACACGAAAGCTCATACCAATAACAAACTTAGTTGGTCTCTAAGGTGCTACTGGAAGGAATTTTTTAATGTTGGTCATACTGGCTGAGACTGATGGAATGTTTCAGTCCACCAGATGGCAGAAGGCTGTCGCTCAGGGCTGTCACACAGTTTAAAGAAATGTTAGTTAATGTATGAGTTTTTGTACATGGATTGATTGGTAGACACTATGTATGAGGAGGGGGGAAACTGTTCTCAAGGGGGTCCATGTTGGACGGGGGGGGGGGCACAAATGCTTTGCATTTAGATGATACGTTTTCTCCATCGCCTTGTTCGCTTCCACACAGGACAGAATGCATCTTGGGTGATGTGGTGATTTCAGTTTCAGAAGAACATGTATTAAAATATTTTTTTTAAAAAAGAAAACATATATTAAGAACGTAAGACAATCCTGCTACATCCAGCCAATGGCCTATCCAGTCCAACATCATATTCTCACAGTGGCTGACTAGATGCATATGGGAACTCCAAAAGCAGGGCTCAAGCACAAGAGTAAGACTCTCCCCTCCTCTGGTTTCTGGCAACTGGTGTTAGAGGCAATAATACTTCTTAAAAATAAAAAATAAAAAATAATAAGAATAAATTGATAATAAGAATCAATAAGAAGTCTACAGAACAAGAATATTAAAAAACCAAAAAATGCAAGAAAAAAGAGACGGAGAGGGAGGAAATGCCTAAAGGCCCTTTGCCATATTTATATCATATACAGTGGTGCCTCAGGTTAAGTACTTAATTCGTTCTGGAGGTCTGTTATTAACCTGAAACTGTTCTTAACCTGAAGCACCACTTTAGCCAATGGGGCCTCCTGCTGCCGCCGCGCCGCCGGAGCCCGATTTCTGTTCTTATCATGAAGCAAAGTTCTTAACTTGAAGCACTATTTCTGGGTTAGTGGAGTGTGTAACCTGAAGCGCATGTAACCTGAAGCATATGTAACCCAAGGTGCCACTGTATATCCTGTCATTTATCCACATACAGAGAGGTTGACCTCCCCCATCTCGCACTGGGGAGCCTATTTCTCTCACCCTGGGAGACCCTTTCCACCCTGCCTTTCGGGCAGGGACCCCCCCCTCCTACGACTGTCCCCTTCCTGCTTGTGTCCTCCTCAGTCCATGATAAAGGACGTCTCCACCCGCTGCCCTGTACCCACACCCAAAAAAAGCCTTTTATAAATGTTTCCAATACTGTACAAAATAATAAAAAATACAAAGAGAAAACAAGAGAAAGAGAAAAAGAGAACAAACAGAACTAAGATAAAAAGATAAAAGGAGGAGGAAAAACATAGAAGGGAAAAACAGAGGTGTACTTCCATGTCTCTATCTGCGAACTGTATGTATTACAATTATTCAAATAATAATAATAATAATAATAATAATAATAAACATTGTATACTGCCCTTATACCCGCAGGGTGGTTCACAGGATAAAAATCACAATATAAAAGCACAGAATACATAATCAAAGTAAAAACAAGAACAGCCCAATAGCCGTGTCCCCACCCCCACCCCGCCATAACTGGAATGTAGCATATACATTCCAGAATAATTTGACACTGTAGTTGATGATAATCAGCTTTTCTCCCAAACTGCTAATGCTGTGTTCCCTAGTTTCTTTCATGGGTCTCCAGTGTTCCACTTCTGTCACTCAGGAAGTCCAATATAACTTTTCTTTTCATCTTCTTCCCACCCCCAAATGTTCTGGATTGATATTTCTTCAGTTCCTTGTGATGTACTTTTTCTGGCTTCTGCAAATCTCAATAACATTGTCCCCATCAAGTTTTTCCCCCTCCTGTTTTTCCAATCTCCCCCCAGATTGGGTCCTTGAAAATAAGCAGCAGAGGCACCCAACTTCATCTTAGCACCTTGCTCTGAGAGGCAGTCATACTTCTGAATAGCAGTTGCTGGAAACCACTGGAGTAGGGAGCTCTTATGCTTGCATCTTGCTTGGGGTCTTCCCACAGGCATCTGGTTGGCCACTATAAGAACAGAATGCTGGACTAGTTGAGCTTTGGCTGGATCCAGCAGGGCTCTTCTTATGTTGTTACATTCAATACTGCCTCCACCTATGGAAGCAGAGCATAGCCATTGTGGCTAGTTGTCATTGATAGCCCTGATCTCCATGAATTTGTCTAAAAGTCATCCAAATTGGTGGTCATCACTGCCTCCTGTGGGAATGAGTTTTACCTGTTGTTAGCTTAACTGGAGTTTTCACAAGCTCAGTTGTTCAATCAAATTGAGGAACCAAATCCATTAGATGCTATTGCCCTGGTAGAGGCCACTGCCCAATTGTTGATGGGTTCTTCCCTTGCAGTCATTCGTGAAAGACTATATGATCACCATCACAAGGCTGCTTCTCGGTCTAGACACCACTCCAGGGTCCGGCTACCTCTGTGCTGTAAGTGTTGAGTTTCTGCATTCTTTTCCGTGGTACCAAAGTGGCAAATATAGTGCTTTGTAGGTTCCCTGCCTAGCCCAGTCTGAGTGAAGAAGATCTACCTTTCAAATTATCCAGGGAAGGTACCCAGGATGATGATGGGGTTTGGAAACCAAATCCTACAAGGCATGGTCAAAATATCCAGGTATGTTTAGCCCAGAGAAAAGAAAGTTAAGAGGAGACTTTATGGCTGTCTTCACACATCTAAAGGTTTTTCACACAGAAGAAAGAGGTGACAGTGCTGTGTGGAGTTCTCTGGGAGTGGTGGGGACCAGTATTAGGTATATTAGTGCTGTAGCATCAGTTTTCCTGCATCGGTAGAGAGGTCAAACTGGATAACCTTTGATGTCTCTTGCTCGGTAAAAATGTTATAAGCATGAGTTGCTAGAATTTGCCATTCTTCAGGGTTCAGCCCCAACATTTTCTCGCTAGTCTCGCTAGTGAAGCTCCTTCTTCATTGGGAGAACGCGGGTGGCGATGTGGTCTAAACCACTGAGCCTCTTGGGCTTGCTGATCAGAAGGTTGGCGGTTCGAATCCAGGCAACAGGATGAGATCCTGTTGCTCTGTCCCAGCTTCTGCCAACTTTTACCTACCAGTGAGAAAAAGCTTGATGCCTAAAGGTGATAGGCCTCCCTTTTCTGTTTGTTCTCAGTGATCTGAAGTAGGGAAGCTTCTGCCAACTTTTACCTACCAGTGAGAAAAAGCTTGATGCCTAAAGGTGATAGGCCTCCCTTTTCTGTTTGTTCTCAGTGATCTGAAGTAGGGAAGGTTGTGACTCAGTGGTAGAGCCATCTGCCTTGCATGCAGAAGGTCCCAGGTTCATTCCCCAGCATCTCCAGGTAGGACTGGGGGAGACTCTTGTCTGAAACTTTCGGAAGCCACTGCCAGTCAGTGTGGACAATACTGAGTAAGATGGACCAATGGTCTGACCTCAGCATAATGCACCATCCCATATTCCAATGCATGGAGGTTGATGGGAGCTTGTCAATGCAAAGAAATATGTTTTTGTCACCCATTGTAAAAGAGCATCAATGACTTTTCATTCCTTCTCTCTTTCCTTCCTTTATTGGATAGATGAAAATCACTGAGGATGACCTATGGATCCGGACATACGGGCGTCTCTTCCAGAAGCTATGTTCCTCCAGCGCTGAGATCCCCATTGGCATCTATAGGACTGAGTCCCACATGTTTTCCACCATGGATGTAAGAAGTTGAGAATCAACCTGTTTGGCCTCTCCTCAGAATCCCTAATCCCCAATATCCACCCACCCAAATCCAGATTTCCTTTCTCTCTACTGCTGCTTCTCCGAACCGGGGGGGACCTGCAATTAATTCAGAAATGAGTGTATCAAATCCAGACCTGTCTTCAGCCACCCACACCTCTATCTTTTCTTCTTGGTTCTCTGCTAGCCACACTCTCCCATGCCCTCCTCTTCCTTCTCTGCCAAGAGCATTTGACCCCCTTCTGCCTTGTGTGAAGGTTCTGCCACTGACACATTCAGTGGCCTAGAATGTTCACAAACTTCTTGACAGCAACAGGTGTCCAATCCCAGGTCTAGAAGACCCCCACCCCATCAATAGGCGTACTACCTTCAAAAAGGTCCAGACTGTACTGATGAGAGAGCAGGCCTTCTCTGTAACAGCCCCCCAATTTATGGATTACTGTCCTCAGGGAGGCCCATCTAGTACCAGCCTTGTCATTGTTTTGCTGCCAGGCAAATAGATTCTCTCCCTCCCATGCATGTGGGCACCACCAATAAGCTATTCTATTCTAATTTTTGTAGCTTTCTTGTTGGGTTTTTTACTTGCTTGTAAATCATTTCAAGAGGGACGCAGGTGGCGCTGTGGGTTAAACCACAGAGCCTAGGACTTGCTGATCAGAAGGTCGGCGGTTCGAATCCCTGTGATGGGGTGAGCTCCTGTGGCTCGGTCCCTGCTCCTGCCAACCTAGCAGTTCGAAAGCATGTCAAAGTGCAAGTAGATAAACAGGTACCGTTCCGGCGGGAAGGTAAACAGCGTTTCTGTGCGCTGCTCTGGTTCGCCAGAAGTGGCTTAGTCATGCTGGCCACATGACCCAGAAGCTGTACGCCAGCTCCCTCGGCCAATAAAGCGAGATGAGCGCCGCAACCCCAGAGTCATCCCCACCTGGACCTAATGGTCAGGGGTCCCTTTACCTTTACCTTTAAATTATTTCAGGACCTTTAGTGGGAAGCGACATACAGATATAATAAACCTAATCCTGACTAATATCACCATTGACTATTAGGGAATAGAAAAGAAAATTGGTTTAGTTAGGATTTTAATGTGAACCTACATATTCCTCACATTCCAAAGCAATATGAAAACTAAAAAAGCTATTCTATGCAATTTCCACTTCTCAGAGTCTTGTGTTGCAGTTCTCCAGCCAACTAACATGTACAAAGATGTGTATGTTATGGGGAACGTGTGTGATAAAGTGCATGTGTTAGTGAAAATAATATATGAAATGCAAAATTGCATACAAAAATGTGTGCATTGGGAGAAATTTGCACTCAAATGCATATGAATTTTTATGAGGACTTTTCCTTTAAAAAAATAAAAATAAATCACAACCTGATGCAGAAATGTGGAGAACTAAACCTAAGACTGGAACCTAAGACTTGAATCTGTCAATTTCAGTAACTGAGAGGAACTGAAATGGACAGATTTGCCCATCCCCACTGACTTAGAGCCCACAGTTGATAAGTAGGTGACCATTTTTGTTACACAGTTTAGGTTGAGAAGGGAGCAGGAGAGGTAAAGTAAACATCACTTGAACAATAATCTTCTCAGTGTTGTGTTTCAGCAAAGGAATGCCGGGCCAAAATAATGATACACTTTTTCAAATTATGTTTTTCAAGTATTATGTCTTTCTTTCTCCCTGCAACCCCAGCCTCATGACATCAGGACACAGGTGAGTATTGGCTTCTGTCAAAAAATATTTATTTGTCTTTACGCTGAGAAAAGTTATTGTAGCTCTACAACTTTTCAGCTAAAGGTAGAATAAGGATGCCCTTAGTTTCCTTGGGTAACTAGTGAACATTTTCACCTGCATTTGATGAGTTGCAGACTCAAGATAACTGCATTAAAAAAGATTTTATATATATATATATATACAACATCAAAATAGTGCGTACCAAGTCAGCCAATGCGACTTCACACTTTATACAGCTTTCCTTTTTTAAAAAAAATAAGGAAACTAAAATAAAATAATGAAAGAAATGAAAGAGGAGAGAAACAAATACTACTACTACTACTACTACTACTTAAAAAGTTCCTCACCCCAGTATTAAAGAATGGGTCATGCCACCGAACTATGATCTATTCCCAATAAAAGTTTGCATTTAGTTTTGGGGAAATGAAAGCTTTCTTTTCTTATGATTCCATGGAATGACATCAGTGGCCCATCAGGGGACCAAAAGCCATATTTTGCTTTCCCTCATGGCCTACTGGTGTTCCCAGTCACAGATCTCAATCAACGTGGAAGACTGTGAGGATACAAAAGAGGTGAAGGACCACTGGAACACCAAAACCCCTCACCACCGGAACTCGTGCCCGACTGACCAATCGGAGCATCCTTTGCTACGGCGCAAGAGCATGCAGTGGGCCCGCCGGTTGAGTCGAAAAGGAGCAAGCAAACACACACCCAAAACAGCTGAGTGGATCAACCAGCAGAGGCTGAGCCTCTACCGGCGATCAGAGCGGCAGGAGCTTTCAGAGCTGGTGAAGAACCGGATGAAACATCTGGGCTTGCCCACAACAGGGTACGGTAAGTAGTGGCCCCCTTCATTCGTGGCATCTCCAATCAGCGCCTCTTCATGTAACATTCAGCCCAATGTGCCCCACAGACGCTGCCTTGAGTTCCATGGTGGAAGGCAGGGAAACTGTATAGCAAATCCACTCATAAATTGTTTCTGGAGCCACAGTGCGGGAGATTGCTCTACTGATCAGGTGCTGCTTCCAGGTTTCCAACAAGCATTGGGTTGATAACTGCAAAAAGAGGGTGCAGGATTAGGTGGGCCACTGGCCTGATCCAACAGGGCTGTTCCTATGTTGTTATGTAGCTGTGATTCCTGCATTGTAGAGGGTTGGACTGGAGAATCCCTTAGGTCTAACTCTTATGATTCTATGCAATAATACATAAAAGGAGATGGCGGTGAGTCAAAACCAGACCATCATGTAACCACTGCTGTTGACATGCAAATACCATGGTCGTTTTATTCTGCCATCAGCCACCTTTTTCATCAGGCGGGGGGAGGGGGGACTGTCACAGGGTTCCTTGCCTTAAGGAAACCAAGCTTTAAAGAAAGCGATGAGATCAACATGACATAAGAATGGAGGGGTTAATGAGGCTGTCTCAGAGTTAGGACCGGAAATCAGAAGCGACTTTCTGAGTGGGACAGAGCTGCTACCCTAGCTCTTTGGCAGATAGGTCAGTGATGATTACCAGGAGGGAGGAGGCAAGATGGCAAGACCAGCGGACCCAATCCACCGCTCTCACACTGTGAGAGCCAGTGTGGTGTAGTTGTTAAGAGCGGTAGACTCGTAATCTGGTGAACCGGGTTTGCTTCCCCGCTCCTCCACATGCAGCTGCTGGGTGACCTTGGAGCAGTCACACTTCTCTGAAGTCTCTCAGCCCCACTCACCTCACAGAGTGTTTGTTGTGGGGGAGGAAGGGAAAGGAGAATGTTAGCCGCTTTGAGACTCCTTAGGGTAGTGATAAAGCGGGATATCAAATCCAAACTACTACTACTACTATTCTTCTTCTTCTTCTTCTTCTTCTTCTTCTTCTTCTTCTTCTTCTTCTTCTTCTTCTTCTTCTTCACTCTTTCTGGTCTGTTTGCACAACACCAACCTTTCCACTGCCTTAGGCCCTTCCTCTCCCAGAAAAAAACAATGACACACCTGCCAATGGCAACTCCATTCAAGCCCATTTAATTGACTATATATTGAAAAGAAGAAGACGCTTACAATTAAAACACACACAACTTCCTTGCTTCTTTCCTTTTCCTTTCTTTCTAGATTTATTTTTTGCCATCCTGTGCTGTTGGCGATTTGCTCTTCTTATGCTCTATACTTTACTAAACCTTCTTATGCCTAGGAAATGGCTCCCTGCACCTGTTTGCAAGCAGGATTTATTTAATCATTCATTTTGCCAAAAAACAGAGCCAGACCTTCCAAACCAGAATTAGTAGTTTTGAGGGCTGGTGTGTGATGCTTTGCGGGTAAGCATCTCAAGCAACTCAGGCAAATCAAAGTGTCAGTGTTGGTCCCTACCTGCAGGCCCAATGTATTCAAAGGAATGAAGAGTGTTTCAAAGAATTGAATCTTCCTCTTGTGAAGACTTGATTCAATGAGGTCCAGAAACCTACAGAGGTCTTTTTGCACATCCTTAAGCCAAATTAAGTCAACATTAGAGCTCTTTAGTGTTGTGACTGCTGCACTCCTTTTCCTATAAGTAAACTGGTAGGGGAATTAAAGCCAAGTTTCAGCACCACTACTTCTCAAAGCCCTGCATTATTCAGTAATAAAAGGTAAAGGGCCCCTGGACGGTTAAGGCCAGGCAAAGGTGACTATTGGGTGTGGCGCTCATCTCGCTTCAGGCCAAGGAAGCCGGCATCTGTCGAAAGACATTTTTCTGGGTCATGTGGCCAGCTTGACTAAACCTCTACTGGTGCATGGAGGACCAGAGCGCACAGAAATGCTGTTCACCTTCCCACCACCACACTACCTGTTTATCTACTCGCGCTGGCATGCTTTCGCACTGCTAAGTTGGCAGAAGCTGGGACAGAGCAATGGGAGCTCACTATATCACATGGATTCGAACTGCCGACCTTCTGATTGGCAAGCCCAAGAGACTCAGTGGTTTAGACCACAGTGCCACCTGCGTCCCTTATCCAGTAATAGCCTTATCTGTAGCAAAGGTCCTTCTGGAATGGTTGCCCCTCACCATCGTCCCAGTTGATAAAGGTCTCCAGCAATGTTAATTAAAAGTTTCCTCCTTGTATGTCTACATTGCTGTATTGTTTCCTGATGAGTGTAGGCACAGGATTCATGACAAAGAACTTGTAGATTGCTCTTGGAATTGCCTTTCTTAATTGTCTCAATTTCAGTTTCTGTAATGGGTGGGACAAAGCTTTGATGGCTTATTTCCCCTAATTGTTCCCCCCTTTTCATTAATTTAAAGAGCACTATTTATTATTATTATTCAAAGAAACTAATAAGAGGAAGGGGAGGACTTAAAAGACTCAGTAGCATTTTGTCTGTCCATGCTAGGCAGCCAGGCTTTGGAGTTGTATTTTCTTGCCACTGACACCCCCCATCCCCACTCCCCCAAAAAGCCTAGAATGCAACAGGCTAACAATGAAATGGAAAGAAGCAGTAGATGGCTATTCTCTTACTTTCCAAACATCATTTAGTGAGGGAGTACCCAATATATCAGAGCCTCCCTGAGCCTGTAGTGATGACTGCTGGCTTGACAGCCCCTGTGCCCTTTTAAAATAGGGGGGGTATTGGGTTTGTTGTTTTTGATTATATATTTTGTGGTTTTATATTTTGATCTGTGAACTGCCCTGAGACCTCAGGGTATAGGGCGGTGTATAAATTCAATAAATCATAATAGTAATAATAATCCCTACAAATGGCTACAGCTGGAGAGGTTCTGCTATGGGGCTCTTTCCCTGGTGTGATAAAAATATTTTATAAATATTGCACACACACCAAAAAATAAAATAAAAAATCTTTTTTTTTTAATAATTTTTATTCATTTTTCAAACACATAATAAAAAACAAACAAAACACAAAACAAAAACATACAAAACATTTAAACATGTATAATTTCATAATCTTATTTTCGTGCACCTTCTTTCCCCTGACTTCTCCATACCTCCCTTTCGCTGCATCCTTATTTTACAATTCTTTAGCAACTCCAACTCCTCTGCTCAATTATCTATTTAATTCCCTTTCATTAAATTTTATTTAATTTGTTAGTTACAGTTGTAATTCTCTGATTCTTACCCCTTGACATCTTAACACTCCTCAACTTTACAACAATTTTTAAGATATATTTTAAATTTCTTCCAAAAATAAAATAAAAAATCTTGCACAGAAGAGGTCCTCTGTCTACTCACCTACACAGATGTTCCTCTTTTTTCCTTTTTCCTTTTTTGAGAAATGGAAAAGGGAATTTACTTACCTCCTCTTCCCCCTTCAGATTGCAGGCAAGAGTAGCCACCGTCAGAAATAAGATAATAAGCAATGAAAATGCTGATGCAGCAATTTCCTTGATAGTTTTTCTGGCATCAAAAATTGAGGTGTTGCTACAAGGTGGAGCGGACAGGAACATTCACCTTTCTTACTAGGAGCAGGGGACGAGGCAAAAGCTGGGAGGTGGATTTACAGCTGCTGCTGCTTGTAGTAGCTGTCAGAACCAGAGGCTACTACAGGTTTAGGGAGGCTTCTCTGTACGTTGCCCCTCCCCCCATTAAAGAGGGTAATATGTGAACTGATCCAATGGGGCTTTGAAAGAGACGTGCAAGTTCATCCTGAAATATTTAAATGAGTGGATGCATGTGATTTTCCTTTCTTAGTAGTGAGTAACAAGTTCACATTGCCCAGAGACTGCGTTGTTTGGCTGTGTCCACAGACGGCCACCAAATCCCCACCCCCACCCCAATTCAGCAACTGTTTAAGGATCAGAGCCATAAGAGGAAAAGACGGAGACTGAATATACACCCATTTTTTGCACAAAAATGTAGCTTTTCTCAATATGGAATCATTCGTGCTCATCCTCAACATTCTGCATTCAATCTAGTTTGATACTAGATGATGCCATCCACATAGGCTCCTTGATATAAATTTGGAAAACCTCCCCCTTCATTAGATTATCCATGATTATTAGGTGAATGAAGAAGAAAGTGGTGGTCACAATCTTTGTATACACCCACCCACAATGCTGTGGATATGCCATCACCCCAATTGCTGGGACCACCTTACATCTGTTTTCAAATGGACACACTGTGGGGTAATGCAGAATCAATCCACAATGACTTTTATTTTTGGAAAGAAACTAGATTCTTAAGAAGCACTTTTCAGGGGCGAATCTGTAGCCCTCCAGATGTCACTGGACTCCAACTACCATCATCCCTGACTATTGTTGACACTGGAGGGAGCTGGAGTTCAGCAGCATTGGGAGGCCCACAGGTTCCCCTTCCCTAACTTGCCCAAAATTCTCAAACTTCACAAACTTACAATTCCCAGGATTCATTGTGGGGACACTGCGCTGGTTAAGGTGATATGGAGCTATAACCAACATATTTTTTCAGAGGGTTGTAGGCTGCTATTTCTTTTTAGGGCTCCCCTACACACACATCCTCACTTACTTGAGTAGACGTAGGGGGAGAGTAAGGCTCAAACCAGGGCTTTCCTATGAGGAGACATTCAAATATTTTGGTGGAATGGCGGGGGGAATGCAAATTTAGGTATTGGCAAGGTCTGTTCATCTCTGCCATTTGAGAAGGGCTTGTTCTAGAAGATTAGCCTAAAGGGAATGTGTGTAATATTGACTGTGAACTAGGAAGCACATCGGCAGAAACAGAGGAGGATTGCTCTCAGCAAATGCAGTAGTAGATTTGGACCAAGAATACAGGAGCTGAGTGAAAAAATAGCAAGAGTCAAAATCTTTTCCTCTATCTAGGGTGTCTTGGGGGTGGGTTCTGAGAACTGGCATGACTGGAGTGGGCAGATTTCCATCAACAGCAGCATTATTTCAGGGTTATGGGAGGGCACTGAGTGGCAATGGTGGATGGACCAAAAGTGTCGACAGGTACAGCCAAAACCCAAAATAGACAGATCACCCTGCCCCTTTTACCCCTCCCCTCCTCTCCCCTCCCTCTTCCACTTTGAATGAATTTCCCCAAATCTGAACTGGGCCAAAACCCAATTTGAGCTTGGCCCAGCTCAAATTTGAGTTTGTACCACACTCCCTTCTCTGTCTCCTTCTGCCACCCCTCTCTCCATCTCTTTCTGAATTCTCCTTCTCTCCTCTCTCCTTCTCCCTTCTCAGTGTCTTTCCTACACCAGTTTTCTCCCTGCCCCCCCTCTCTCTGCCTGCCCCCTTTTCTCTCTCTCTCTCTCTCTCTCTCTCTCTCTCTCTCTCTCTCTCTCTCTCCATTTTCTTTCTAACTCCCCTTCTCTTTTCCCAAGGCCCTCTTTCCACCAAGGCCCTGTGTGTGTGTGTGTGTGTGTGTGTGCGCGCGCGTGCTTTCTCATTCTCTTTTACACACCATTTTATCTCTTTCTGACACCAACACTCCTCCTCCTCCTCTCTCTTGCTACCACTTCCTTCTCACTCTTTTCTTTTCTCCTTCCTTCCCTCCCTCCCTCCCTCTATCTTTCACCTCCTTCCCACTCTGTGCTACGCTGGGGAAGCGGCACATTCCTCCTGCCAGATGTCTGAAGCAATCACTGGCAGAGGGTTTTTGAAATTACCTGAGGGCTGTATTAAATCAGTTCAAGGGCTGCAAATTGCCCGTTTCTGTTATAGAGACTCTGACGTACTCTCCTAAAGAACTGCCTAGTGAATGAGGGATGGGCATCTAAGACCAACATCACTGATCATTTCAATGGTTATCTGAATGCATCCTCACTCCATATCACCCGCTGGTGTCTGAAGTCTGCACAATGCCATGAACAGAACACCTAAGTCTGGCTTCCTTCTTATTTTATTTTGTTTATTTATTTTGTGTGTGTATATATTTTTACTACATTCCTGCTCATATAATCACCAATGCTGGTCTCTTAAGTACTTTCTAAATCGCTGCTTGCTGATCTTTCTCTTTCTTCTCTTTCTCTCTGTTTATGTCTGTGCCTTTTCTTTTTTGTTATCGTCGTTTTTCCTTCTCTGTGTGTTCTGTAGAGGATGTAGCAAATTTAACAGCCTGTGATGTGATGAATCGTGTAAACCTTGGATATTTGCAAGGTAAATCTCCTTTCCCTGAGAGTCAGGCTTGACTCGTGGTTAAACTGCATGACTGAGAACATGCCATACAGAGGCTCAAGTTAAATGCATCTCATGGTGGGGGGTGGAGGTGGCACAGAGATGACCATTTTGCATCATCACAACAATTGGGAGGTTCGGGGAAATTTCCCATAATACCCACCAAAAATTCAGTGGCCTTTTAGGAGGATGTGGTAAATGGCCGATGCGTTGTTCCTCTTCAAAAATCCACCCCCATTCCACATTACAACAGTCCAAATGATGTCAGTTGTATGGGGGGGGTGACCTTTTAAATCCTAATAATTCATCGGAAGCTTCCAAACTGTCACTATTTCGGATAGTGACTATCACGTACCAGAAAACTCAGCTTGCGGCAAAGTTGATTTGTAGCATCAAGCCCACTCCCACCCGCTTCCAAGATCAAACATATTGGAGAAATGTGCTGGAAAATGTGGGATAACCTTTGTTTGATGCAATGCCATCTAACCTCCCCATGAACAAATCAGAATTGGATTATTGGGAAGAGCCATTGCTCAGGGGTAGAAGACATTCCTTGCATGCAGGAGGACCCAGGTTCAATCTGGCAGAATCTCCAGGTTGGGCTAAAAGAGAGATTTCTGCCTTAAATCCAAGGGAGCAGCTGCTTGCCAGGTTAAGCAGTACTGACCTGGATGGACCAATGGTCTGACTTGGTGTAAGGCAGCTTCCTATGTTCCTATGATCAATAAATAGGTCATATGGAGATGTTCATAGATACCAAAATAGACTGAGGATGCAAGAGTTCTTTTTCATAGTCTTCCAAGTCTCAGCTTAGGACTGGAAAGAATCTTGATTCATATTGCCTTTAAAGGTGGCTGTACCTAATTTCTGAATCAATATGTGAACTGAATTACAGCCATCCTTTGCATATACTGGGATAAAGTGTGCATGGATATGCATATATGAGTGAAGTTCACGCAGAAACACATTAAAGTAAGGAAATTTGCTTTGCAAAAAATGAGTAACTTTGGGAAACTTGTGCACAAAAACTAGGAATGTTGGTGGATTTCCATGAGGACTTTACAAAGAAATCACTGATTGATACGGAACTGTAGAAAACTTTACTTATGAATGAAAAATGCCACAAGGGTGATCCTACCCACTCAGAGCTCACACAGTGAACATAATGGCATTAGGACATAGTCCTAAACTTTGGCCCTCCAGATGTTACTGAACTGTAGTTCTCATCATCCCTGGCCATGCTCGCAGAGGCTGATGGGAGTTGTAGTTCCCAACACTTGCCCAATGCTGTGGTCCTTTCTATTGCACCTTCTGCTGGGTTCTAGGCGAAGAATGATAGATCAAATTGCAGAGAGAGAAATCTGAGCTGGGCATTAGGATGGACTTCCTCACTGTATAGGCTGGTTCACATATGCATGTTATTGTTTCTCAGAATCCCATTGGCTCTCATCTCATCATCCTGTGCTTGTTGAGCTGGCTTTTGTCATAATGCTCCTCATTTTCAGGGTCACACTCTGGCAGTACCAAAATGAAGAAACCAAGGTCCTGTCAAACCCACCATTTCAAGGACAATGTGAATAGTTATCGATGCAGCTGAGATAATATTCCGAGCTTGGTTGCACTTGGACTCCAGCTCCCATCACTCCCAGCTGGGATGATGGGAACTGGAGTCCAACAACTTCTGGAGGGTTGGAGCACCCACATCCCTGGCCTCAAAGGAGTCTTCATGGATATTAATAGGACTATGCATGTATGTTTGATACAGTCCCACAAGTTGCATATAATTTGGCATCCTCGAGAATCTCTGCTCCAAATCAAGTTTCTAGTCCTCAAATTCTTGAGGCTTGAAAGTGCCTGGGTGGGTTTCAGGAGTCAGAGCAGAGGAAGCTAAGCAAATACTATATGCCAACAGTGAGTTCAGTTTTCAGAGTGTCAATCCCTTACCTCACCAAAATAAAAAAATAAAAAAATATTTGTTTGTTTATAATCTGTACTTTTTTAAAATTAAAGGTGGAATACAACATATGAGAATAATATAAGCACAAAAACATTCTTAAAACATCAATGAATATTGATTGGTTAAAAGTGAAAATAAAACAATGTATGCACTTTTGTGTGTTCATTAAAAAATGTAAGTCTTTGCAGTTTTGCTTACAAAGCTCTATAATGTAAGGCAGTAATATCCAACATTTTGCGTATATGCGACTGGGGCTAAGAGAGAGAGGAGGGTATTAGACAACCGCATGGGTACATGTGTAGCCCTTCTCCAATTAAAGACTTCCGCAGCATATGAGACACAACAAACTTGTGCTTTCGCAAGGTCACCAGGGGAACAAATTAAATATCCAGATGGATGGCTAAAATCAAGGCTTTTCTCTTTTTCTTCTCTTTCTTTTTTGCTTGGCTTGAGTAATTTTCCTGAATTTAGAGATCCTTCTGTCCATATCTATAAATGGACAACACTCAAATTCCCAGGGAATGTCTGGACCTGGGGTAGCCAGTGCAAGCCAGCAGCTCCATCAGACCCACAGAGATTTACTATCTTGCCTTGAGCATAGCCTCCAATTCCAAAGATCCTGCCGCCACTGCCCACCTTATGCACCTCCCTTTGCTGCTTGGCTCTAATAGAACGGGTCCTGCCAGGGCAGTGAATGGAGGAGCCTTTCTTGGAGGGATGCCTTCTGAAAGTGTCGCAGTTGTGTGTGTCAAAAGGTGTTCCAGGCATTCATACAGTGAATTTCTGCAGAGAACAGATGGGGCTAAGGGACACACAGAGATGCTCAGAATCATTTGGGGGCTGCCGTCCATTAGGCCTGGTGCAACCGAAGGCAAGGAGGCCAACAGCAGGTGGCGCCAACTCATTCTAGTTTGCCCCCATTCTCTTCCCTGCCAGACTGTACATGGGCAATGTTGAGACTAAGGAGGTGGAAGCTGACAGACAGGGCTGCCCCCTGGGGTGGATGTAACCAAGAAGTCCAGCAGCTGGAGGACTGGCTGAAGTTGGTGGGGAAACGTCTCCATCACCCAAATGAATCAGCACACATTTTTTTAAAAAAAATAACATTTCACAGACAGGCTCTGCCTGAAAGGAATTCATATGACCCAGATTCATCCATCTGACAAGCAACCAACTTTTAACCATTTCTGAGCATGCTCCCATGGCCTGCCCCTCCGACGTGTGGCCCTCCTTTCCATCACCCTGTTTTTCATGCATGCTTCTGTCGTTGTGGAACAACCAGGTCCTTTGTGGAAGGCCAGGTATCTCAGATGGCTTGCACAAAGCCAAGCATACCCACTTCCAAGGGAAGATGCTGCTGCTGCGTAAAGCCATGCTTCTTCAGTCTGAGTGGGGTTGTGCTTGGTGTTTTAAACCAGAGCAGAGGTGGAGAACGTGTTTTGTTTTGAAGACCAGAGGCTGCATTCTTTTGGGAGCAGCCTTCTGAGGACCACATGCCCATGGTGGGTGGGATCAGGGGCAAAAGCAGGTGGAGGAAATAATATAAAGCTCACTTTCTTCACACTCACCCATCCATCTCAATCCTCCCGCCAGGCAAGGACACAATCTAGCCAGGCAAAGGGCGCTCAAGTGGGTGGGTGCAAGGCAAGGCCAGGGGAGAAGGGAAGTTGCTAGAGATCTGCCATTACACCTCTAGCCTAGTTTAGGAGGTGGAGGGTGCATTTTTCAGCCCAAGAGCTGCATTGTTTCCTGGGAAACTTTCCAGAGGCTGCATGTCAGTGGTGAGAAGGGACAGGCACAAAAGTGAGTGAAGCAGTGAATGCTAATTTTGCCTTCCGTACAGCCGGATAATTTCTACACTCACTGTCCTCTTTCTAAGCAAGCAAGAGGTATTATCAAAGGACACATCCCAGCCAGGAAAAAAACACCCCAGGGGGGTGCAAGGCAGGCCCAGTGAGAGGTGCTGCATGTGGAGAGGGGTGTGTGGTCTGGGAAGAATTATGAGGGTCAGGTCAAGTGATTTGGAGCACTACATTTGTGCCCTGGTCCTGAGGTTCACCACACCTGAGCTAAAGTCAGCCCCAGAACTGTTCCTGGGATGATAATAATGGCTATTATTGCATGCTGGAAACCTGCATGCCTCAAAATACTAAGGTGGATGGGTAGGTCAGAATTTTTTTCCATTGTAGTTGTGCTTTAAACACTCCAAAGGGCTCAAAGGTTTGCCATTCTTTACTAAAGGATTTGATGTTTTACCAGTCCTCCTCGTATTTCTTGCAGACGAAATGAATGACCATCAGAACACGTTGTCCTATGTTCTCATCAACCCTCCTCCAGACACACGCCTGGAACTCAATGACATTGTGTAAGTACCTTTGATGTGGTTGACTGAAACCATTGATGGTGTAAGTTGAATAGATAGAACACCTTTCATATCTGGCTCCAGGAGTTCTGTGTGGGTAAAATGGCTGGGTAGGGCCACTGGAAGAAGCAGGGCCTTCTCAGTGGTGGCACCCCAGTTCTGAAACTCCAACCCTTTTGAGATTATTCTGGCAACATGGTAAGGCTTATTTGTTCTTCCAGGCCTTTAGCTGGATAATTTATTGCTATCCTTCTTACTGCTTCATTTACAATATTTTGGGTGGTATTCAGCTAGAAAAAGATCTCCACTTGCCCAGCAGGACTCTCCTCCCCTCCTTTCCTCACATACATCCTATCCCCAAATTTAGGGGATGCAAAGGGGAGAGGAGAGTTGTTCTGCTCACGCAAAACGCTACATAGCACTGTGTTAAATACAACCCAGTGTGGTTGTGGTTTTGCTTTTGCTTTCATGGTGTGTTGTTATTGTTACCCGCCGTGGGTTCTCAAGAGAGGAAGGGTGGGAGCACAAGAAATACAATAACATAACAACAATGCATAATCATTTCTGCCTAGGTATTTAATACGACCTGATCCTTTAGCTCATGTCGAAAATGAGACCCACAGTCGAAAGAGCAGCTGCAGTAACAAGCTGGACCCCTGTAGCCCCGAAACGAGAGATGAGACGCAGCTGTGAGAACCTCCCTCCTTTTGCACGGACACTATTGCCTTCCCCTCTTGTCCATGCATGGAACTATAACAGAACTTAATGGATGAACTTTGCTGAAGGGGATGGACAGTTTTCTGCAGGGATTGATGATGAGCTTCTCATCGAAAAGACAAAGACAACCGCTTGGTTGGGGATCCTGACCAGCTTACCGAGTGACCCGCAGGGCACTGAGAAAAAGTCACATTCCCTCCCCCCGCTCCCCAACCTGGCTTTGTGTCTCCCCCAGAAAAGTTTCCAATGGAAGGTCCTGAGAGTTTCAGAATTAAAGGAAACATGGTCCACTCGAAGACATGGATGATTCGTACAAGTCTCAGTTTTAATCATTTCTTTTTAAAATGCATTTTTTGGGGAGAGGGAAGGTGGGATGGGTTTTTTAAAATGTACCAAATCAATCTTCATTGTCATAGACTGGAGGATTTCCACAGGTGATTGTTGCACCAGGTGTTTCAGCCACCCATCAGTCCAGAAGCAAGGCCACATTATGTACAAAGCAAAAGAGCTTCAAAACCGAAAACGATGAAGCATTCCGGTGGTGGTTACTTACGATTTTGCTAGGTATCTTTATCCTCTAGACATGTGTTGCCATGTCCTATAAGAGGAAATCTGGTAAACAGAAGGGATCAGATTAGAGTGGTCATAACTGTCATGAGAATTGGCTGTAACCATTTGCTGGAGACTCAAGATGTCCATTTGGGTAGAATTGTTTACAGAAGGGACAACAGCTTCATTGTTGGATGAGCGCTGTCAAGCTGCAAGGGGCCTTGACTAAGTATCTTATTGAGTTATCTTCCTTGAGTTAGGAACGCACCTCTCCATTACAAAACATGTGTCTATTCCCATCCTATAAACCAGGGATGGGGAGTCTGTGGGCCTTCAGATGCTTTTTGGCTTCCATCAGCTCCAGGCAGCATGGATAGCAGCCCATGATGTTGGGAGTTGGAGTCTGACAGTGTCTCTAGGTCCACATTTTCTTTATCTGCTTGCTGGTGACCATTCGTGATATAATTTAGAGGCATTTGTATGAAAGGAGATGGAAGTTTGCTAGTAAACTTGCTAGACTCAAAAGTGGTGCTTGGCATGGTGTGTGTGTAAGGTTCTAAGAATGAATATCTGCTGTTCATCTTTTCCACTGCCTCTACCTCTTCATGGCCTGAGTGGTGGTGGTTGTTTTAAAGAAAATAATTACCCTCAAGTCACCAGTGAGGAGTCAGGAAACAGTGACTTTGCTCTGGTTTGGCTTCATGCAAAACACTACTAAACTTTAGGTTACGTGAATACAATCCTGATAACAACACACACAATGTAACAGGCTGTTTTTGACTATGTAACTTCTATTTCAAAGACAATTCAACATATACTATCTCACAAGGTGTAATTGCATAGACCAACACATCATGCAAACAGAGCATATCAAGAGAAATCAAAGTCCAGTGGATGGTCAGGAGATAAAGTCCATACAGTTCCTAAACTGGTATATTGGCAATAACCACAATATGGTGAAAAGGATTCCAGGATGATACCTTGTTTCACCCAACCGGGCTTTGTCAGCCATTCATACTCTAAATTAAACAAACATGATATAAAATAATCCTTATACAAACCAAGTAACACAACATACAAATTAAACAACAAGTTTATATACCATATTCTTGTATGACAGAAACATGGAACAAAATTAATTCAGTTAATCCAATCACTGGCCAAAGTTCCTTTTTATACAGAGAGGCAGTATAGATTCTAACACAGGTGGCTACAATTTCTGTAAATGTTAATGAGAGAGACCATATTTTCATGTTTAACGAAATTAATGATGTACCTTTAAGAATTAACACTTCCCACTGGAGTGGTACCTAATTATCTACTTGCACTTTGATGTGCTTTTGAACTGCTAGGTTGGCAGGAGCTGGGACTGAGCAACTGGAGCTCACCCTGTCATGGGGATTCAAACTGCCGACCTTCTGATCAGCAAGTCCTAGGCTCTGTGGTTTAGACCATAGCGCCACTTGCATCCCTAAAGCCCTCCTTATTAGAAAACTCATATTGTGGTTATTGCCAATATGCCAATTTAGGAACTGAATGGACTATCTGAATACTGGCCATGGTGGCTGAGGCTGATGGCATGCAACAACATCTGGGGCCCTACAGATTTTTCATCCCCTATTTTTCAGTGTACGTGCCTCAACATCATCAGAGTCTGCAAAAAGCCAAAGGAGAGATGTGATGTTGCAACAGTGGAATATTCCATTTGGTTCTAACTTGGTAGCATTTTCTTTTCCTCATGAGTGAAACTAAAGAGACAGTACTCTGTCACACCATGACTAAAATATGATAGGACCAGTGCAGGGCCAGAGAAAGTTCCTTTGGGGGACCAGATCCAGCGGCTACTGGGGTTGTGGGGGGAGAAATTTAGTTCAGTACACATTTAAAGGGGAGCCTACCTAATTAATACTCCTGAAACAATATATGAATCAAACTGGAGCAATCCTCCAACATTTGCACACCTCTGGATTTTGCAATGCACTTCCTACAGCCAAGCAAGGCATACCGAATGTTTTGCTGATAGGATAAAATGTGCATTAAAAATACCTATTTTAATAAAAAACAGGAAAATGCATTATGTTAGAGGGAATTAAGTGCAATCTATTTGGAGAAATTCACAGCATAAAGTTGATGAATTTTCATGAGGACTTAAAATAATAATAATTCACAAATGGATGCAAAAATGTTATCCATCCCTGATTTTGTTTGTTTCTCATTCCAAAGGGCCAGCATGACTTAAGAGAAATTCCTTGCCCCTCTTCCTTGCCCAAATTTGATGAAGCAGCATCTAAAATTAGAGTGATGGCATTATGGTGGTTTCATTTTTTTCCTATCGATCTTTATATGAAACATTACTTGCTTAACACATCTCACCTTAAAAAATTTCATAGATTACTTCTAAAGTGTAAATTTACATCTACTGAGACATTCAAAGAAAAACAATGTATTTAGCAATGGCTGATGGACTACTGAATTCAAATGTTTAATTTTTCTATTACTTTCAATCAGGAGACACATGTAAAATATATATTTTATTTTTGTAACTGTCCTGCCAGCGGACATTCATAAAAAGGAAGAATATTTATCTACAAAATGTTCTGTCAAGGAAATGTATTCTTGGCTTACTTGGGTATCATTTTAATGATATGAGCAAATTTGTTCTGTTTATGAAATTATATACAGGGGACTCTCCACTTATGCTGGGGTTATGTTCCAGGGATTGTGCCTAAAGCCAAAATTGCATATAGTTGAAATACATTGGGTTCAATGGCAGGTAGGATTGCCAACGTTTCCCCCCTATACACCTGCCCCCTTTCCACCCCCGTCTTAATTTATCTTATTTTTTTAATTGCCAAGTGTTTAAAGCTGAATGTTCACAAATTAAATGTGCCTAAGTTGCAAGTTATCTGTACTGTTTCCAAATATATGGGAGGGTTTATCAATTTATACCCCTATATCACAAACAGAAAACTTTGATCTTGAAGAACTTTTTCAGACTGTAGAGATGGTTGGGTTTTTATTTATTATTTTATTTGGACAAAAAAAATATATGATGGCAATAAAATAAAAAAATGTTCAAGTTTTTGAGGGATGTTTTGAACTCTAAATTGCAGTGTCATAAATGTGAACTTAAAATACCAAGTGTTGGGGGAATGAGAAACTGAACCCAGTGAAATTGACACATTCATCCATTCCTTTTTGAAAAATGGAACCAACTTCCATTGAGGGAAGAGATTGCAGCCTCATCACCTTTGACAAAGTTTTACTTTGGTAGCAAGTGTGTGGGTGGGGGAACCCACTGAGCTACTTTTTAGACTTGGCATCAAGTTCAGTCTTTAAGCAGCCTTCTTGCTCCTCAACATTTCCTGAAGAGCTTTCATAGGCAACCACATAGTCTTCCCTCATATCAGCTGAGTCAGCCTCCGTAGGCTCACCTGGCAAGCTTGTGCTTTCCTCTTCAGCCAAAAGGGGGAAATCGATCTGGCACATTTTCTGAACCAAAGGGCAGCTTGACGTGACAGTTGCGGCCTCTTCATATCCACCCCCTTGAAAGCTTGAATAAATCATGTTGCTGCAGCTCTTATCAGACGTAGGAAGCTCCAGCAGCCACAGATTCTCATCTGTCGTGAAGAGGAGGCCAATAGGAGTGTCATAGCAGGAATTCAGATCCATTGCTTTGGAAGATGAACCAACACCATCCTCTTTACCTTCTGCAAAACATGGATTGGCAGTGCCAATGGCAAAAGACTCTAAAGGCACTTCTGCATCCAGGATTTCTTCACTCAAGGTTCTGAGGCTCACACCCCTTGGAGGGTACATGTCCACTCTGTGGTCAACCACCATCTTAGCTTCTAATGTCCCCACAACCCCCAGGCTCCTATCCTGACCTTTTAGAATCAATTGCATGGTGTTCTTAGTCGGCGGGAAGACAGTGGCAAGTGCTGTTGTGTTGGCCAGAGGAGAAGGAGTCTCTAAATCACCTTCCCTCTGCCCACGATGAGGAATTCCACAGGAAGGGTGAAGGGCTGATAAAGAGATGGGTTGCCAGACGTCTTCCAACTTCGACCTCTCAGCATTGTGGTGCAGACCAAGGGCTGCTTCATGTTCTGAAGGATTAAACATAAAATTAGGGATTGTATGTTTCTTTCATTTGTTTATAATGTTCCAAGTTTTCCAACTGGTAAAGAGATGCACACAATTTCCTGCTCCCGCCTCCCAATCACATTTAATTAGAGAATTAAACCCTAAACTCCTCTTCTATTTGGAGAGCGAGAGCCAAATGGCCATTGGTCTTGAGTACAAGACCAATGGTGGGGTGGGAATGGGGCTCATAATCTAAGTTCTCCTTCTGTACTTAGGAAGTAAAGGCTGATGATGGAGATGAATGTAAGAACACCATAAGAGCCTGCTGGATCAGGCCAATGGCCCATCTGGATCCAGCGTCTTGTTCCCTCAGGCCAACCAGATGCCTGTGGGAAACCCAGAAGCAGGACCTGGGCACAAAAGCACACTCTCCCCTCTGTGGTTTCCAGCAACTGGTATTCAGATGCATTGTTGCCTCCAGCTGCTGAGGCAGAGCATAGCCATTGTGGCTAACAGGCACTGAAAGCATTATTCTCCATGAATTTGTCTATCCAGCCATCCAGCCATAATCGAAGAATTAATCAAGTAAATATTCAGATGCATCTCAATATGGAGAATGGGTTGTGGCCCCTGAAAACACCTCCATAACCCCTTATCTCTTCCTTCTCTAGTCATAGGTCTGGTAAAAGGGGAGGGGGGATACCATGTTGTAATGACATTGCATAATGGCGCCACATCATGCATCTCATTTTAACCAGACATTATCAAAGGAGGATGAGCCAGGGCTGCTGTTGTGGTCAGTGGACATGTGCTCCCTGCTTTTCTCCATGCTGCTGTGAAACTGCCCCACTTGAAAAATGATAATGTATGCTCAATGTTACCTTTCAGGTGGACTTTGTCGGTGGAAGACCATTGGGTAGCTTTATCTAGCCTTCTGGAGATCCTAGGGGTTGTGCTCTGTTGAGTGTGCCGCCTCTGAGCTATCCAATACTGGTTGGGTTCCTCTCTATCGCTTCTATGTTTCCACATTCTTGTGGTGGTGGGTACATTCCTTGACAAGGAAATGTCTGGGCCTTGTTGCTGGATCCCAGCTTTTCTATGTTCAAGAACTCTTGTTCTGGCCTGTGTTGTAGTATCCAAGCATTGGGAGTTGCTCCCTCCTTCTTCAGGATACTGTGTGATGGACAGCATTTCAGTACACGCATCCTTTGGAGACCTGAGGCTGTAATCCTCTGACGGGCTGGGCACATTGGAAAGGCAAGAAGTGGAAGTCATGCCACAGTATGGAGGGGTGTGCAGATCACCTGGTCGCTTCCTCTGCTGTTTTCTTCTGCCCTTGCTTGGCAAGGAGGAATAGCCTTTGGAATAAATATCACTCTTCCAAGATGACTGTCCATTTCTGGTTGGGTGCTTAGAATGGCTTCCCTCTGTGAAGCGTTCTCCATACAGTTTCTCTCCAGAGGCTTTTCTGCATCTACGAGATGTGCCACTACCACCCTGGTAGTGATGACTAGGACGTCCAGACATTGACATGTTCTTCTTCTTTGTTGCCGGCCAACTATGAGTAGTAGAGAAGTTCAATCCACTCTGAGCCAACTCTTTTCTCTCAGAAGGGGTCTTGGGAAACATGGAAGAGTCTCTCTCCATCTTGAGGGCACTTCCATCTGGAAAATCTATATGGACCAAAGCTTCGGAGTCCTGAACACCACCAAGCTGAGTCTCTGGGTGCGATATCTGTCCATCCCACTGGGGATTGACTCCTTCCCTCAACTCTAAAAACATGAAAAGCCAGAGAGAGAAAACACAAATCCTACATCACAAAAACAGGTGACACATGGAATGCACACATGCATCAATAAAAATTAACTTGAGAAATTTGTTTGGAGTGCTCCATTAACCAGAGGCCCTCAGCCGCATTTCTATCTAACTCTGTCTGTCTGTCTGTCTGTCTGTCTGTCTGTCTGTCTCTCTGCCTCTCTGTCTATTTCTCTCTCCATGACAGTGAAGAAGAGGGAGAGAAGGGAGTAGCAGAGAGAAAGAGAAGGGGGAAAGCTGGACAAAGGGAAGTTCCACAGATTTCTGGCTCTTGCTCTGCCCATCAATGGCTTTGACCACACCCACCACCAGCATGCAGACCCTCGACTGATTGCCCCCAATTTAAAGTAACCTTGACAGACACAAAGTCACCAAACCCTGAACTACATGAACCTGATTTATTTATTCAGCTTGTTTCATCCAGGAAAATCTGCTGGTAAAGATACAAGTCATTTCCACGCCATACATTTAAAACACATGGCTCCTTCCCCCCCCCCAAAAAAAAAAGAAACCTAGGAACTGTAGGTTGTTGGGAAATATAGCCTGTGAGGGATAAACAACAGTTCCCTGGATTCTTTAGGAGAAACCATGTGCTTTAAAATGTATAGTGTGGAGGAATCCATAGTACTGTATAATCAAATGCTTACAAGTCTTGGATGGTTTCTCTGTTCCGTGTTGGTCACTCACCATGTTTCTTCCACTCCATCTGATGTAAAGTTGCATGCTGGATGCACGGGCAGCAGGATCCTGCACCCCTCTTTGCAAATGATTGCTCCTGACTGCCATGGGCTCTGGTAGATCTAGAGGTGTCATTCACCCTGTTGATACATCCCCTGTGTGCCAGGCAGCAAGATAGGCTGTCTCCTTTCTCATGGAGAGTCACAACAGTTTTACCCACAGGATCCGTTGATAAAAAGGCAACCACCGGCCTCTTGAGGAAAGATTTGGCCTGTCCCAAATATTGTGCTCTACAGGTTCCACAGAAGCAGCCACAGAATGGCCCTCTAGCAATGTTGACCCCTTCAGAATGGCTTGCAGCATTCTCCATGATGGGAAAACTGGAAGGTTTCGGTGGGTCCACGTTTGAGGTCCTCTGTTTGCTTGAGGACATTTTGGTCGATTTCTTTTGGGACGGTGGTTTGTCTTTAGTCTGCTTTGCAAAGGGGGTGCAGTTACAATAGTTGGGAATGCAGCAACAGATGACCAGGCCTGGAATTAAACCAACGAGGAGTCCTCCTGCACCCATGGAGACAAAGCATGGTAGAGATGAATGGTCAGCTTCATGATTGCAATTTATTTTGTCTACTTTATTCTATTTGTATCCCAGGCTTCCTCCAAGCAGCTTAAAGTGGCATGCATTGGGAAGGGAGTTGCCCTAGACAAGGTCAGGCTATCTTTCCATCAAGCTCAGTATTGTCTGGACTAGGGGTTGGGGAGCCCTGGCCTGTGGCTTCATACAGCCTGCAAGCAGATTTCATCCAGCCCTCAGGGTGCCCTCCCACCCATCAGGAAAGAAACAAAGCACAAGGACTTGGACATTGGGCAAAGTATGAAATCCCAGCTCTTCCTTTTCCAAAAAAGATCTTGGGAGTGGTCTGTAGCTCAGTAGCAGAACATCTGCTTTGTTGGCAGATGGTCCCAGGTTCAATCCCTGGCTTCTGCAAGTAGGGCTGGGAGAGACTCCCTGTCTGAAACCCTGGAGAGCCACTGCCAGTCAGTGTTGACAATACTGCCCTAGATGGACCAACAGCCTGAGCTGGCATTAAGGCAGCTTCTTATGTTTCTATCTGATGCAAGAACATCAAAGCAGAAGGAAAAATGTCCCAGTGGGGTGGGGTGACGGACTTGTCCTCCTTCCAATTACACAAAAGGTGCCTATTTGTTTTGAAGTTGGGTGCAGGCAATATTTGGAATGCAACTACATTTTGAAATCTGAAGCTGTAAATAACTGTAAGGCAGGGTGTGCATTGGCTTTGTTTACGTTCTTCTGCATTATGTCCTTTGTATGGTTCAACTACATTTAAAGAAAAAACTATCTAACACTGTTTAGCAAATATTGTAAAAATAGTTTAGTCAGAAAACGATGGTTACAAGAATGGTGATTCTGCTACTGTTATTGGTGGGATTGCAGCATTTAGGTGACTAACTGACTAAGTTAATCAATTCAAAGCGTTTTGATTTATCAAAAGGTCCAGCTTTCAAACATGCGCTTAAATAACATTTACCTAGAAAGCCATAAAAAAAGCTGAGGTTCAATAGAGCTGATGGCAGGAGGTGTGTGGTTGGGGATGGAGAGGGAGACAGAGAGACACAATCTCCAGGCCTGATGCTCATCACTTGGTGTCCTGCAAAGTTGGGGGGTCTATCACAAACAATGTCATCAAGATACTGGATTTTGGCCACCAGTGGCTCCATAGATCTTGCCAGTTGGCAATTGCACTCCCATGGGTTTTTGTGAAGAAATAAGAAGTTTACAGAACCTGGAAGGATGGGCAAGACACTCAACCTGTTTTGGAACAGTAGAAGATGTTTGAGTGTTTGCAAAGGCTGAAAAACCTCGTGGTTGATGAACATGATTTTGTTGCTTGATAAATCCAGTTTGGTCAACAGAGGCAATCCATAGAAAGTGTCCATTGGAAGATACTGGATCAAATTGGAAGACACAACCAGTTCATCCAGCTTGGCCAGGCTTTCAAACGTTCTTGGAGGAAGGTATGCAATTCTGTTGGCCCCAAGGAAGAGTTTGCTGAGTATTGGCATCTCTGAGAACCATGACCTTCTCAATATGTCCAAACTATTGTTGGTCAGAATCAATTCATCCAGGAGCAGAAGACCTGAGAAAGCCATTGGCTGAACCATGCAACTAAGGAGGTGGTTGTTGCTGAGATTCAATACCCTCAGACGGTTGGCATGAATTGTGGAAAAGGTGAGGTTGGTCAGGGATGAAACTAGGAATCCAGTGATTGACAGGAACTGGAGGTTGGAGAATTTTGTGAAGGACAGTGGAGGAATCTCACTAAGGTTCCCATGACGTAGGTGTATCTTCTCTGTGTAACTTGACAAACCTACTAAGACTGAATACAGGAAGAAGGGGTGGGAGAGGGTGGGGAGACACTTAGACAGAAAGCTACAAGGCAAAGCAACATTTGGACTTACGACTTCTTACTGGAAATACACAGGGTATGGTAACTCACATTCTGCACTGAGGGAAGCAGGATTCTGCAATTTGCATACATCATGCAGAAAAAGCCTATGTGCAATGGTGCTTCTCTTTTGTTTTGTTTTATTTATTTATTACATTTGCATTCTGCTCCTTCTCTCAGGATTATCTACATAAGAGGCAGGCAACTGTGGCTCTCCAAATCTGGCTAAACTACATATCCCATCACTCTTGGTCATTGGCCATGCTGGCTTGGGCTGATGGGAGTTAGAGTGCCCCAGGTTCCTGAGCCCTGAGATATCTATGTCTATATCATTAGTTCCTCCCTCACCTATTTTATCCTCATAAAACGACAACGTGAGGTGTGTTGCGATGTGTGTGGCTGGCACATAGTCACCAGGGGTCACAATGGCTGAATGGCAACTTGAATCTAGGCTTCCCTATTCCTAATCCAACACTCCAGCCATTACACCACACTGGATCTCATGGTAATAGTTTTTGAAGTACAACCACCACCAATAAAATGTATTGTAGCAAAATACTCTTAAAATGTGCATTTCGGAAATTCCCCCCAGACGTCAATTCTGCCTTTGAAATCCCAGTAATGTTCAGGAAAATCCAGATGCATGGCAGTCCCAGGCACCAGATAATGATAGTTGGTGCTTTGCAGAACTGCTTAGCCCACAGGTGGGGAGCCTCAGGCCAATGTGGCCCTCCAGGCCTCTCTGCTTGTCCTTTGGAACTCTCTCCAGGTCACACTCTATCCTCTTCCCAGGCCACACCCCACACTGGCCTTGCTTCACACCTTCCTTCAATGGCTGGAACATCCTCGAACTCTGATCATGCTTCTTTCTTGCCTGGACAGAGGCTTTGGAGAGGCACATGAGTGTATGTAGAAACTTGCCTACTCTACAAAGGTAAAAGTTAAATGCATTGCTCTGCCCACTTTTGGATCTGGCTGTGCTCACCACTGACATGTAGTCCTCAGAAAGCTGCCCCATGGAAACATGTCCCATGTGCTAAAAAATTTCCCCGTCCCCGACTTATCCACTGAGACAGTTACAGGAAGTGATGGGGAGGAGGAAGCGGAAGCGTGGGTTTGAGTGGGGCAGACTCACCTTCTGAGAGTGCTGAGACTTGCTCACATTTTGCTGCATATACAGAGCAGGACTGACACCGGGGAGGACAGAGCAGGGCAGCTTCCTTGGAAAGCAGCAGCAGCTGCAATGCACCGAACACCACCATACCTGTTCAGTACAAAGCAGAGGAAACTCAAATCTCTCGTGGAGTCCCTTCAGAGGGTCCCTTTGGTTTCCAGGAGTGATGATGCTGGCATAAGGAGCTGCTGCAAAGTAGACTCTCTTTGTCTGTGGAGGCTGCTCCTCTGGAGTGAATGGGGAGCTCCCCACACCAGCCTTAGTCCTCAGCCAGCCTTCTAACTTTCAGCCCAGCACAGGGGGTAGAACAACCTGCTAGCTTCCTCTTACTTAAGTCTCAGTGTTGCCCTTGTAGAATGCAGTGGGAAGGAGAATGGGAGCAGAACCAGAATTAGTTGGCTCCATGTTCATGAAAGACAATCTTACTTGGCTACGAGCGATCACCAAAGAAAGAATAAAGAACTGTTGGTTTGCCAACCTCCTGCCCCTGCCCCACCAGTCCCAGTGGACACTAGCCACCATTGCTTTCTGTGACCTTGGATTTCTGACCTCAACAAGCAGTAGTGTCCCAGGAGGAGTTGAAAAATAATGTCCCAGGTCTCAATATCAGTATGGAAAAGCACCACTCATCCCTCAGACTGGTGCTATCTTAAACTCAGTCTACATACACAAGGAGCCAAATCAGAGTTGGCTGGATTATGTGACTTTTGCCTTCAGCTGTGGGGAATCTCATTTTTGCAAGACAGCATTATGCAGGAAAACGTCCCTACATATAAAACACAGCAGGGAAATGGGCTGGATCAAAACTTTGCTCCCTGGCATGCTGGATTATTTTACCTACAGGGATTTATTTATTTATTTACATTCACAAATGACTTGCCCTCACCTGTAGCCTGAAGTGGTACAGTCCATTATTTCACCTCAAGAGGCCCAGCATCTCATTCTTACAAATGTGTAGACCACATATGCACCCCTAATTTAATGTTTGTTGGGCTTGACTTCCCGCCCTCCCCAGCCGAAGCCGGGCTCAGGGTGGCTAACAACAATAAAATAATACAACATTCTAAAATCATTTAATTATAAAATTAATTCAAATCAAATTGATGGCAACCATTAGGCTAAAGTTCCCTGAAGATTGCCAAAGGAGGCAGTCAGGCTGTGCCCTGGCCAAAGGCCTGGTGGAACAGCTCTGTCTTGCAGGCCCTGCGGAAAGATGTCAAGTCCTGCAGGGCTCTAGTCTCTTGTGGCAGAGCGTTCCATAATTACATACGTTTCTGGTTCATGTGTGTACGAGAGAGGTAAAGAAGGGCTGGGGTGTCACAGAGAGAGGAAGAAAAAAATAGTAATGCATTCTTGCAGTGCTCAGACTCCTCCCACTTTTATGTTCTGGTTTCACCCACCATTGGTTGTGGTTCCTGACTGACCACAGCCCTTCCTAGGTATGGTTGCCCATCCCTGTCATGATGTAGTCAATTGTCTCCCAAGAATCATGTCACCTACTTATGTACGTGCATTTTTAGAGCTTTATCTTGGATTAAAACTCTATAATTTTGCTACACATCCTGGGGGGGCTACATTTATTGGACCAAGATGGACAGCTCTCTCCATACGTTCAAACAATATCTAAATATGTGTGTTTTAAGACAAATACTGCAATAACTTACAACTTTTCCTCGGAGGTACCCTGGGTTTGGCCATTGCAAACTTCAGCTTCGCTATATGATGAAGATCTCGCAAATGCCAGAATATTTATGCCTCTCTGAGATTGTAGTTCCACAAGTCATCCAGATTTAAGGTTCATGATTGATGAACAATTGCCTGAACAAACCAAACAACATTGGAGGTAAAATATGTTGAATGCAATGGCTACATCCACACAATATCATTCTACTTTAAATAATCATAGCTTTCCACAAAGAATCCAGAAAACTGTAGCTTGTTCAGGGTGCTGAGACTTGTTAGGGGGCCCCTATCCCCTCACAAAGCAACAATTCCCAGAGTTCCCTGAGAGGAATAGGGACATCTAGCAACTCCTGGCACTCTTAAACTACCAGTGGCGTAGCATGGGTGGTGCCAGGGGGGCCATTGCCCCAAGCGCGCAATTGGGAAGGGGCTGGAAACCAGGCAACCCCCACAGAGATCCCCATTGCTTGCTGTCCAGGGCCCTTCACCACCTGGTGTAAGAGCACCTGCCTTTTGGTGGCGAGGGCAGGGAACACAGAGGGTGAAGAGCACATTTTGTGCCACACCCCTGCCTGACATGTGAGGGCCTGCCTGATGGTAAGAGCTGGGTGAGCACGCTCCAGCCCCATCAAGCGCACATGGGTGTGCACCCGTCCCAGGCACCGGCAAACAGTGCTACACCCCTGCGAACTATACTTCTGAGGGTTCTTGACAGGAAGGCATGACATTAAATGGATATAGGAAGTGCTTTTAATATACGGTGCAGATGTGGCCAATATCTTACCAGCAGTGTAGTCCTTTGTCCCCCTGAGTTCAATGAGGTTTACTCCTAGGCAGCGATGGACGAACTTGTCAATTTGAGGTTTCTCATTTTCCTAGTCTGCAAATGAGTTCACCCCAATTTTTTCCACACCAGTTTGCATTCATTAAAACAAAAAGTCTGCACACAAATTTAGCATGTACACAATTTTGTACATATTCTTCCCCCACCCCATTGCCCCCCAGTGTTGCTACCCCAATCCTACACATTGGGATAGGAATTTTTTTGGGGGGGGTGTTCATTGAAAAGGTTGCAGTGTGAATTTTGAAGAAGTAGCTGTGTCTGCTCTCAGTGAAAGGTAATGGAAAGCAACCCCAACTTCCATCAGCTTCAGACAGCATGGCCAAAAGTCAGAGTTGAAGTCCGGCAACATCTGCATGGCCAGTGCCCTTCTTCCATTAAGATGCAGCCAGGGGTGACATGAGTTCAAATTCCCACTCATCAGTGACACTCATAACATAACCTTGGACCAGTCGCTATCTCTCACTCTCACTGACATGAGACAATCCCTTGTAGTCTGCCCTGAACTGGTTGGATGATAGGCTGTGAGCAAATATTATATTACTTCCCTTAAACTGGGCACTAAACTTCTTTTGATGCAGCAGAGAATTGCATTAGTTTTTCATTTTCCTTTTTCCTATTGCTTCACACTGTTGACTCATGTTAAGCTTGTGGCCTACAAAGACCCCTACGTCATTTTACAAGCCAGGAGTGAAAGCCACCATCCTGTATTTTTGCATCTGATGATTGCTGCCGAAGTTTTAAAAAACCTTCCATTTGTCCCTACTGAAATTAATTTTGTTAGTTTTGGTCTAGTTCGCCAATCTGTTAAAGTCATATTGCATCCTTGAACAAGGTATCAAACTACATTTCATTCTTCCGCCACCTAAGCTGAATGTGCATGGCTTTCTTTTAACATTGAATTGATGCCTCTTTAAGGGGGGGGGGCAAACATTCAAGATAAGAAATGATGAAAAGAAGCAGATTTTCAGCCAGATTTTAGACACAAAAATGAACTGTGAATCAGAATGCTGGTGGTGGATATTGTGCATTCTTTGTTTTTATTAAACACAAGATATTTGTCCCCTAACACACTATATATATCTATATTTATGTATATCTATATCTATGTGCATTTCTTCATCATGAAAGCATGCTAACAGATACAGATTAAACATCTCTGTTGTAAAATACATCCTGAATTACAAGACATCATAAAATATCAAGTAAATAAGCAGCAGTGTTTACTGAGCCCATGTGAATATAAAATGGACTAAGTGTCTATTGACTATGGCTGACAACTGAACAGAGGAGTAGACTGCATGCTCAACATGGTAGACCACAGTATATACTTAAAGCACTTTTATACAGCTTTAACAATCGGGCTTCCCCACCCCCCAAGAAACAGTCCTTTCCTAAACAATTTGCCACTGTTTGAATTTCACCAGAAAATAGCAAGTCTTGAAGCACCCCAACACAAAAGAAAATTTGCAAAGAGGATTTCTGTGTATAAAGATTTCTGTCAATGCAGCTTGTCAACTATACCACAAGTCAATAATTTAAGTGCCAACAATATCACATGCATAAATTAACATGTGATGTCAACATGCATCAAAAGATCACACAGTGCAAACCAAATAAATATTTTGGTGGCTTTCTGGATGGAGTTTTTGCCATGGATGCAATATATATTTCCAATAAAGGTAAAGGTACCCCTGACCATTAGGTCCAGTCGCAGACGACTCTGGGGTTATGGCGCTCATCTCGCTCTACAGGCCGAGGGAGCTGGCATTTGTCCACAGACAACTTCCGGGTCATGTGGCCAGCATGACTAAGCCGCTTCTGGTGAACCAGAGCAGCACACGGAAATGCTGTTTACCTTCCCGCCGGAGCGGTACCTATTTATCTACTTGAACTTTGCTGTACTTTCAAACTGCTAGGTTGGCAGGAGCAGGGACTGAGCAATGGGAGCTCACCCCATCGCGGGGATTCGAACTGACCTTCTGATAGGCAAGCCCTAGGCTCTGTGGTTTAGACCACAGCACCACCTGCGTCCCTTTATATTTCCAATAGTCAACTTAAAAAAAAACACACCCAACAACCTCTGCTAAACCCTGTATTTCCTGGTTTGGGGATATAAACTTCAGGAATTAATCACGTAACTGTTTCATGTAAGGTAAAGGTAAAGGTACCCCTGCCCGTACGGGCCAGTCGTGTCCAACTCTGGGGTTGCACGCCCATCTCGCTTAAGAGGCCGGGGGCCAGCGCTGTCTGGATACACTTCCGGGTCACGTGGCCAGCGTGATGAAGCTGCTCTGGCGAGCCTGCACCAGCGCAGCACACGGAAATGCCATTTACCTTCCTGCTATAAAGCGGTACCTATTTATCTACTTGCGCTTAAGGGTGCTTTCGAACTGCTAGGTGGGCAGGAGCTGGGACCGAACGACGGGAGCCCACCCCGCCGCGGGGATTCGAACCACCGACCATACGATCGGCAAATCCTAGGCACTGAGGTTTTACCCACAGGGCCACCCGCGTCCCAACTGTTTTATGTACCTGTTTGTTAAAACTTACATAGGAGCCTTGAAGGAAAGACAATCAGGACCTGGACCCCAGTTCTCAGGGAGAGTGAGTTAACCATTTGCACCACCACCTACCATGCTGCAGCCCTGGTGAAATGCTCTCCCACTCCAGAAGCGCTTGGAGAGCAACTGCCATTGATAGCAGCACTGGGCATAACATTAGCTAAGTTCAATATCCAAGAGGATATTATATTAGGTATATAGCTCAGATTTGCATGAGTGATTTGAATTAGTAGATACCCACCACTGTGCTGATCTCACAGACACAGACTCCACTGTTCAGAGGAGTCTAGTCACAGTGCCTTGTCTGCAAGCCCTCCCCCTGCCAGATACCCACTGATGGCCATTGCAAGGGGCAGGCAGGATCACCAGCTACATTCAACACACCCAGAGGGAAGTCTAGCATGCCCCATAAACTTATTTTAGTAATGTTGAGGCTGGCCAAACCTCACTGTCCATTCTGAGGGTAATTTTGGAAGGATGCATGATGAAAAATTGAGCCTGCCAAAAAGCCACATCACAAGAAACATCATGAAAGTTGCACTGAAGGTGCTCAGCATAGGACATCTCACCATCAAGAACATGGCTTGCAGAATGCCTCCAAGATATTCTAGAATGGCATTGTGAGGAATTGTGTGTAGCTTCCGAAGCCCTTTTTTCATGAAACCACAGGAAGCATCCTCTTTTACAGTGCCAAATCAGCATTGTCCACTAATCCTGTTTCATTATATATGTATATGTCATTGAATCATAGAACTGTACAGTTGGAAGGGATCCCAAAGGTCATATTCATCTTCTTGCTATGCAGATTTTATATATATATATATATATATATATATATATATATATATATATATATATATATAGACTGATTGATTCATTCATTGATTCATTCATTCATTCATTGATATAATTGTATCCAACATTAGTTCTAGACTGATTTGAAATTAATGATTATGGCAAACCTGAATATTAATTCCAGTAGGTTTACTCAAAGTAGAACTTAGACAGATACAACTCCTCTCCCTCTCTCTCTTTTTACTACAAAGATGAATGTACAAAGCATTAAACTGAAGTCTGATGTGATCTACTTGGATTTGGTTGGGGGCTGATTCACTGAACGTTTCCTGTGGGTCTGTCTCCATCTTTCCCTAGTCCACCTCCCACGATTCTCCACAACTTCATGCAGGAGGCTGGCATAGTTGTACTCGTCGTTTTCAAGTGAGATCTCATCATACAGGGGCAGACTAGTGGAAGCAACATCAGCTGATGAGAGTGGAGAGGGATGACTTTCCTGACGGACTTTAGATTGAGCAGATACTGGTTTTGATGACTGTTTCCTTTTCACAGCTGTGGGGCCCCTTTTTGTTTTGAGTCCAGACTGTGAGGCAACTGCTGCTTTTGATTCTTGCTGAAGTGAAAACTCGGGTTGGTTAGCTGGTTTTACCTCTGTCTTTAATTCAGTTCTGCCACTGACTAGGTGATCACCCTCTTTGGGGCATGTGCTCAGATCATGCTGCCTTTGCAGATCTACAGTGAATTCAGATTTTCCAACATCTGTTGGCTCTAAGGCAATTTCGGCCCTTGATTCTTGCTGATATGGAAACTCTGTTTCCTTGGCTAGCTTTGCCTCTTGGTTTAATCCAAGCTGACCCTTATCGAATGGCTGACATGCCTTCCTGGGATGAACCTCTAGCCACTCTTCCTCAAATTCTGAACTCCCAACATCCAGTTTCTCTTCAAGGTTGACAGTAGGCAGGAGGAACTGTCCTTTAAATGATTCTCTAATACTTAACACATTAGACCTCTGCCCCAAACATTTTATCTCATAAGGCCATGTCAAAGCGCGCTTCAAAGAAACTGAGCAGCTTCCACCCGCTTTTATAACCCCATCTTTTTTAGGTGGGACATCAATTTGCTCTTCAACTGTTGTCGTAGCAACACTTAAATATAAGAAGGGTTCAGGATTTTCAACACTGTCACAGCTATCATCATTCTCAGATGCTCCCAAAATACAATTTTCCTGCAAACTTTTTGTTGCCACTTCTGAAGTAACTTTCATATCTGGAGTTTCTAGATATACTTCAGTCGGGAATGAGCTCACATTGCAATGCCTCTGAAATTCCTTTCTGTTGTCTGTTTCTAGCTTGTGGTAATACCACAGTTCCATAAAGTTGCACAGGTCCTCACTTCTCATGTGCATTTTTTCATTTAACAGTGTGAAGGGAGTTGTTAGATGCCCTTGCTTTTCATCAGCCAAATTGGTGGCCTGACATGGTCTGGGGCAGAACTCTGCCTGCAACAATATGGCTGAGGCAGACTTGGCACGAACTCTCAACAACCTAGAGTGAGACATCACCCCTGTCTCTGTGACTCTGATCTTTCCATCAGTCAGTCTGTGTTCAGCCATGGAATCAACACAGTCAGATGGTTGACCATTAGTGGTTAGATCAGTCGCTTCTTTGCTTGGCTGGATTTGTTGATTACTGCGTTTCACCATCCAGATCAAAAGCAGCATCAAAATGAACGACATCAACACTGCCCAAAGTAAAAAAAAAAAGAAGGTAAAATATTAGCTCAAAAGGGTACATGAATTCCTAAAGAAGCAGATAGAACATAACAAGGTAAGAAAAGCAGATCTGATCAGGCCAATGACCCATCTAGGGCTTCCCATTGGGGTATCTAGTTGGCCAATGTGAAAACAGGGTGATGGACTAGATGGACCTTGGACCTGATCCAACAGGACCTTTCTTGTGTTCTTATGTCAACAGAGATATGTTATCAAACATTAACAGATACACAGAAACATACCTAAACATACCAGCAAAGCTGGTAGTCCAACTTTATGGAAGCTGTTCTCAAAGGCTGATGAAAAGAAGTCTGGCAGGCAGTTCAAGTCAGAGATGTTCCAGACAGGAATCCCTTCTAGGTTTGGTGGACTTCGGCAAATGACAGAGGCAGCATCTTCAAGCAGTGACGCATTGATCAACTCTGTAAAGACATACGGTCTTGAACAGTGGAAAAACTGACTGGGAAATGATTCACTGTTGAAATCTATTGTGTCTGGTTCCATTTATATTTTCAATTTTTTATGCAATTAATTTTTTAAAATAAAAATGAAGGCATTGCTTAAATTGGTTTTAAAAGTTAGCCTGTAGGATTAAGCCAGCCTCTCTCAAATTTCTGATTAGAAGAGGCCCACTTCGCACTTTTAAACTGTTCAACCTGTGTTGAATCACATTAAGTGTTGAATCTACAAACAGTAACTATAAAGATTTAACAGAAAGATATTATTTATCACATTGATCACAGTTTACAAAACTCCCAAAAGCACAATTTCAAAAAGAGTTGTCTAATTTAAGAGAGCACATATATTCACAATAACATTATGGCATTAATTCACTAACACCTTGTAAACACATACTGTATTTTTTGCTCCATAAGACAGACTTTTTTCTTCCTAAAAAGTAAGGGGAAATGTATGTGCGTCTTATTGAGTGAATGCATAGTCCCTGGAACCAAATTGCCCAGGGACAAAAAGCAGTTCATACTCCCCCCCCCTTTTTTTTTTAAAGAGGGAAGTGGGTGTTGAAACAAAGCCGCTGATCATTTGCTGATCGGGGAGAGAGATAAGGGATGCTAGAGAGAAAGGAGGCTGCCTGGGAGGGGAGAGGTAAAGAGAGCAAACTTGCAAAAGGGGGAAACAGGAAGACTAAAGCAATAAGGAGATAAATTAGAAGAAAAGGAAGAGCAAAAAACTGCTCCAGCTGAGGAAAAGACACTAAGGCAAACAAGAGGGAAGGGGTTTTGAAAGGAAACAGCTGATTTGTGGGATCGGAAGAGAGATAAGGGACGCTAGGGAGGCTGCCTGGGAGGGGGGAGGTAAAAGCCCATGGATTCTCAGGATTTTTGCATTGGGTCACCCCAAATTCACCATCAGATCACATAGCATGTCCATGGCTACAGCCTGCACCGAAAAAATCATGCATCCACTGTTTCCTGGGGCTGCAGTGGTGCAAAAACGTGGTTACAAAGCACGGATCCACATGGATCCTCAGAATTTTTGCATTGGGTCACCCCAAATTCACCATCAGATCACATGTCTGTGGCCACAGCATGAACCACAAAAATCATACATCTACTGTTTCGTTCAGAATATTTTTTTTCTTGTTTTCCTCCTCTAAAAACTAGGCTCGTCTTATGGAAAAAAATCGTAATTCATTTTGGTTCTAAACCATCTCTGCATTTGTAATCAACGTATGTCTGCCATTTGACCCCCAAAATTATTTTGTCTCTGTCTTCCTTCCAGGTAGGTCCAAAAAACCCCAGTCAGTTTGGCCATAGCTGCAAAATCCCACAATTAATCAAAATATGATTTAATTTTAAGTGTCATTTGTAACCTCCAAGATGTTGCAGAGAGAATTCTAGCTGCTCTCAAATAATTTCAATTGTATTGTTTTCACAACTAGGTTGTTAGCCACCTTGGGCACCTACCTTGCAGGAATAATCCAAAATCCTGAAGTTGACAGGAGCAATTCCATGGATTTCCACCCAATTTCATCACTGGGAGCATCAGCCCATCAAATACATCTCTTGCTAAAGTTGTTAACTTATTGCCGGACAGGTCAAGCAGCGTTAGCTTGGTCAGCTCCTTAAAACTCTTGCTGGATATCTGATAGATCTGATTGTTTGCTAAGTTCAGCGATGTAAGGTTGGAAAACCCTGAAAAGTCTTTTGGCCCTATACTGGCAATGAGGTTCTGAGCCACTGTCAGGTTTTCTAGACGCCCAGGGTTGGAAAGCCAAGAGGCTTTAACCTCAGTTACACTGTTCTGGTATAAACTTAGTTTGCGGAGGTTTTGGAAAATGCTGAACGCTCCTGGTTTGATTTTCGTTATGCCGCTGTTTGCTAGGGCGAGGCTGGACACTGATGCCAAGCTGGGGCTACTGAAGACGGTGGAGTTGAGAATTCCAATGTTGGTTACCACAAAGAGAATGGAGGTCAACCCTTCTGGAAAACCTAGAAGTGGCAGAAACAGAAAATGCTTGAGAGATAGCTTTATGTTTTATATGTGATCGTGTTTGGAAAGGAAAGCCTCTCGTCCTCAAGGAGGGTAGGAGTTGTGAGCGGGAGCCGTTTCCCGCATTGGCAGGGGGTGTTTTGCCCCCTGCCCAGCTGCCCCAGCTGCCACACCACGCCCCCAGATGGCCAGCCAATCGACTGGAGGCTTGGGGGCGGGGTTTAGCCGCTCAAACGCGGCAGCGGCAGTGTTTCCCAGCCATTGTGCTGCTGCTTCTGGTCGGATCACGCACCCACCTTCCCTTAGTTCATTGCTTGCTTCTTGACATCGCTATGGACCTGTGGTTGGTCGCCTTGGTTGGCCAAGGGGCCTGGTAGGAATTTTTATCCAACTGGCAAATTGGCACCGGCCACTTGGTTTTTCGCCTACCTCGTAGCAAATCATCACAATTTTTGGGTATTGGTGGTTAGGCATTGGAATATGGTTGTGTGTTGGAGGGCATGGTGTGGCCATTGCCTACCCCTCCATTTTATGGGTATTCCGTTAAAAGAATCCGGCGGTCGTGGATCCTGTCCAACGCCCTTGCTGGTGGCTAGGGCCATGGCACGACCCCCGTTGACATCAGGGGGAGCTTTCAGTTGTATTTGCATCAACAGGCTCTTCCCACTGGTGATTAACCCTTGATAGACTCACCCCTCCCTGAGGGCGTGGAGTCACGCTCTGTTGTTTTATCCAGTACCTAAGCCAATATCTCTCACATGCTGTCATCAATAAAGTTGTGGCATTTTTTAGCCCATTGACCTAATATACTGTGTCCATGTGTCTTTCTTATCCTCAAGCGGGTGGTGGGTCCTTTAATCACAACTAGCTTACCATACAAAGGTAAAATTTGCTCCACACACATTCGCCTCTGTTACTGCCCACCACTGGCATGTGACCTCAAGACAGTTTCCCAGCAGGGATCTTCTTAAAAACCCAAACTTAAAGTGATGACTTTGGAAGCTTGTCCCTCTACAATTTTCTAACAATCATGCCCCAGCATAGATAAGTCTTTGGGAGGATGGATGACTCACCATTTGGAATGGAAGAGCAGAAGTACTCCTTTTCAAGGACACACTGGAACCTGGAAAGCTTTATTGATACCCAAACCAAAATAAGTCCAAAGAGCACTGCAACATTAAGGAGAGGTTATGTTACTCCAACGCACACAAAAAATGTACATACAACTCCTTCAGTCTCTCTCTCCCTCTAGTGGGCAAGTCCTTGCTAAAAGCAAAACTAATATCTCTAAACCTACCATCTAAGGAAAGCACCAGGGTAGGGAGAGGGGAAAGGGAGAGAGAACTCTGCTTGCAACTGACAGGCCAACCTTGTAAACAAAGGAAATGATTTTGCCCAGGCCCTCCAATCCCAGTCCTTTAGGGAAGGGATGTTGAAGTAAATAAATCACCTAGGTCTCATGGGTTTCTTGTACTTTTGCAAGTTCTGTCTCTACGCAGGAATTTTAATAAAACGGTTCTGGTGGAACACAGCAAGTTGCCTAGCATAGTATGGTCTACACTGGCTGGCAGCAACTCTCCAAGCATTCAGGCACAGAGTCTTTTCCAGTTCTACCCGGAGAGGCTGGGAGCTGAAACTATGACCTTCTGGATATGAAACAGATGTCCTTAAGGCTTGAGTCCAACCCACGCCCACCCTTTATCCAGCCTTTTCTTTCAAACCCTACTGTTCTTCCTCATATATTCCTTTTGGTGTAATCTTGCTGTTGTTTTTTTGTCTTCTTTTGTTTCCTCCTCCTCCTTAATCTTTTCCTGTTTGATTATTTTGCTTCAAGTTCAGTGTAGTCTGCTGCTCTGGAAGGAAGGACCTGAACCAGCAGATTCTATTTACAGGAATCAAGACATTACGAAAGGTCGGCGGTTCGAATCCCCGCGGCGGGGTGCGCTCCCGTTGCTCGGTCCCAGCGCCTGCCAACCTAGCAGTTCGAAAGCACCCTCGGATGCAAGTAGATAAATAGGGACCGCTTTCTAGCGGGAAGGTAAACGGCGTTTCCGTGTGCAGCTCTGGCTTGCCAGAGCAGCGATGTCATGCTGGCCATGTGACCCGGAAGTGTCTTCGGCGAGCGGGGGACCCCTAAAATCACAGGCGCTGAAGCCTGTGAACAAGGAGATTCGGTGGGCATCTTTGCGCCCCCCGGTATCGCGAAAGAGCCTTTTTAAAGGCTCCGGAGCGGCATCGGGTGTGAGCGCAGTGCTGAGGATCGCAACCCAGCTCACGGAGCGAAGCCGCGTCGCCATTGACGGAGAGCGCCGATTCCTTCCTGAAACTACCGATTGGAAACAACACCCGTGAGTAAGAACAATAAATAAAGGGAACGGGACTTTAAAATTTAAGAAGATTTGGCTGAAAACGGGAGAGGCAAAAAATAAGGAAGTCTGCCCCCCGGAGCTACATGATTGACTGAGCAACGAAAAGAGCAAGCTGTGTTTAAAGGGGACGTTTTTAAGCTTTTTAAATTGGTTAAACTTGACATCGGAAGAGGACCTCCCCCCCCAACGAGCAGGAGAGGGGGGGAAGAAATTTGACTTAACTTTATCTGCTCAAGAAAGGAGACCTGAATGGGAAACCTTCCACTGCCGATACCTCTGGCCAGGCTGCCGGGGCAATTGAGCGCCTGAAGGGAGCTGTCAAACTTGATTGAGGATACAAAGTAAGATTTGTCTGATACAAAATAACGGGACTTTAGCGGATATAAACTGTAACATTTTAAACTGCAAAAAAGTAGGGTTTTTATTTGGACTTTCGCTTTTGGAACTTTGCATGGCTATTTCTCTCCCTGTTTCTTTGTTTCCGTATTGGATATAATGTACTCCCTCTAGAGGCTTAAAAGAGAGACTGTTGCATTGAGATATAAACAGTGGGATTTTCCAACTGCAACTGTTCCTGTGGGAACGACCTTGAGATATGAGCGGCCCACTGGATGAAATATCAACAAGATCCAAGGCAAAACAGGCTCAGGCTCAAAAGAAAAGAGGCTCCTTGACAGGAGCAACAGCAACATAGGAAAGAACAACAACGGTATCAATGGATTCCATGACACAGGCTCTACTCAGGATAAATGAATCTTTAGAATCGCTTACTAGGCAATCTACAGAGAACTCCAAGAAACTGACTGAACTGACAACAAGATTGGATTTGAACACGACAATTATATCGACCAATACAGATTCTATAAATCGTTTAATTCAGGAAAGTGCAGAGACGAGGAAAATAGCCGAAAACGCGAGGACCACGGCCGAGGAAACCAAAGGGAAATTTGTTCCTATCGCAAAGAAGGTACATGAACATGAGGAAGCCCTGGCCCTTATGGAACTCGAGAGGAAAGGCAAGAATTTGAAATTGAGACTGGTGCCTGAGGAGGAGGAGGACAAGCTTGGGGAATTTCTTACAGATAAATTCCAAGAATTTTGGAGTGAAGAGTTGGGAGAAGAGGAAGAGGAATTTACAATAACTACAGCCTTCCGGATTGGAAGAAAGCAAGGCAAGAAGCCAAGGGATTGTTTAATAACTTTCAGATCCAAGGAAGAGAGAGATAAAATATTGAACCTACATTTCCAGAGGGCATTGGTTATCAAAAATTCCCAAATACAGATCTTCAAAGATATTCCCAGATACTTTTTGGAGGTGAGAACACAATTTAAAGACCTAGCCGACATATTAAAACAAAACAACATTCAATTCAGGTGGGAATTCCCACAAGGACTGTCCTTTAACTTCAAAGGGAAGAAAACTAAAATAAAAACAATTCAAGATAAAGAACACTTTCTGGAGAGAAACTTTGAGGACTTTCAGAAAGGAACTGCAGAGGGGGGAACACTGGACATTACCAACCTATCGTTTGGATTGAACCAAGCACCGACCGACGAGGAACAAGAACTTGGAGCAGTGGGTGGGAAAAATACCCAATAACAAAAATGTCCCTGCAACTTCTGAGTTGGAACTGTAATGGTCTAAACCATCCCCGAAAAAGAGATCAAGTTTTCCACATATTAAAGAAAGAACAGCTAGATATAATCTGTTTGCAAGAAACCCATATTGCCAGGATACACAGGAAACTTTTGATAAATAAGAGATTAGGACTGGAATTTGTTTCCTCAGACAAAGTTAAGAAAAGAGGGGTGGCGATTTATGCCAAGGAAAAATGGGAACCAAAAATGATCTTTAAAGATGATGAAGGAAGATACCTGGCAGTAGAAATTCAAATTCAAGGAGAAAAGATTTTAATTGTTGGAGTTTATGCACCCAATGAGGGGAAGGCAGAGTTCTTCAAGAAGTTGCATGAGACTTTAATGGACTTTATGGACTTTAAAATCATAATGATGGGAGATTTCAACGGAGTTGTCTCCACAAACATGGACAAGGCACAAAGACAAGTAATATCTAAGGACGGGAGACTACCAAAGACTTTCTTTGAACTCACTGACACCATGGACTTGATTGACATTTGGAGAACTAGGAACCCTCTGGAAAGAGAGGGAACCTTCTTCTCGGAAGCAAAAATGACCTGGACTAGAATTGATCAAATTTGGATTTCTAGCAGTCTGGCACCAAGAGTGAAAAAAACAGAAATCTGCACAAAAACCTGCTCCGACCACAATGCAGTCAAGATGGAAATGAAATTAACAACGGCTGGAACCTTCAGATGGAGGATGAATGACACCCTATTTAGAGATGAAGAAATTTATCAAAAGGCCCAAAAAATATTGAAGGATTACTTTGAGATAAATTTGAGAACGGAAGTGGAAAAAAGAATAGTATGGGACGCAAGTAAGGCCGTGATGCGTGGATTCCTAATTCAGCAAAATTCTATAAAAAGGAAGAAACAAAATGAGAGGAAGGAAAAGATTTTGAACCAGATAAAGGAAGGAGAAAAGAAACTGAGATCTAAACCTAAGTCTCATGAGATCTTAAGAGAAATAAAATATCATCAGACGCAATATATGGAATTGATGAATCAAGAAATAGAATGGAAGATAAAGCAAATGAGACAAAAGACATTTGAATCGGCAGATAAATGTGGGAAACTGCTGTCATGGCAACTGAAAAAGAGGCAAAAGTTAAACACGGTGACATCCCTGGAAATAGAGGGGGAAATTATCAACAAACCAAACGAAATAAGTAATTGTTTTCAAAGTTTTTTCAAAAAACTTTATGCACAAGGGCCTACAAACGAACAAGAAATAGAGGAATTTGTTAAAAAATATGGACTATCAAAGATTTCAAAACAAAATAAAAGGATTTTGAATGAAAAAATTACAGAACAAGAAATAGAGGGTGCCATCCAGAATATGAAATTGGGGAAATCACCAGGACCAGATGGTTTGACTGCGAAATACTATAAAGATCTTAAAGAATGGCTAATACAGCCATTGAAGGAAGTATGCAATCAGATATTAGAGGGGGAAAAGGCTCCCGAATCGTGGAGAGAAGCATTCATCTCACTTATACCGAAGACAGAAACTGAGAAACATCAAGTTAAAAACTACCGCCCTATATCACTCTTGAATGTGGATTATAAAATTTTTGCAGACGTTTTGGCAAAAAGATTTAAGAGAGTTTTGGTGGAGGAGATTCATAAGAACCAAACAGGCTTTCTCCCAGGGAGACATATGTCAGAGAATGTGAGGAACATTATAGACATTTTGGAGATGCTAGAGGTAGACATTAACAGGAAGGCAGTTCTGATCTTTGTGGATGCGGAGAAGGCCTTTGACAACATCTCTTGGAAATTTATGAAGAAGAATCTCCATGGGATGGGGGTAGGCCAAAGGTTTGAAAACGGTATAGGTGCAATATATTATGAACAAAGAGCGAAGCTAATTGTGAACAATGTGGTAATGGATGAAATATCAATAGAGAAAGGTACACGACAGGGATGCCCTATATCCCCTTTACTATTTATATCTGTCCTGGAGGTTTTATTAAACATGATTAGGAAGGACCAGCTGGTAAAAGGAATACAGGTCGGATCCAAACAATATAAGTTAAGGGCATTTGCAGGTGACTTAGTGCTAACTTTGCAACAGCCAGAAGCTAGTACCAAAAGAGTTTTAGAATTAATGGAGATATTCGGCCAGGTCGCAGGATTTAAATTGAACAAACAGAAAACAAAGGTGCTGGAAAAAAATCTAACAAAAGAGGAGAAAGATAGGTTTCAAAGTGAAACTGGGTTGGAAATAGAAAAAAAGGTTAAGTACCTGGGGGTAAACCTGACATCAAAAAATGTGAATCTATTTAAGGATAACTATGAAAAATGCTGGACAGAAGTTAAAAAAGATCTAGACATATGGTCTAGGCTGAAACTTTCCTTGTTAGGCCGAATTGCTGTTATCAAGATGAATGTATTGCCAAGAATGTTGTTTTTATTTCAGACGTTGCAGATTCTAGACAAAATGGACTGTTTCAAGAAGTGGCAGAAAGACATATTTAAATTTGTCTGGCAGGGCAAAAAGCCCAGAATAAAATTTAAGATCTTAACTGATGCAAAAGATAGAGGGGGCTTCGCCCTGCCGGACTTAAGACTTTATTATGAATCAGCAGCCTTTTGCTGGTTGAAGCAATGGCTACTTCTTGAAGACACAGACATTCTTGATCTGGAAGGATATGACAATAGTTTTGGTTGGCATGCATATCTGTGGTATGACAAGGTAAAGGTTTACAAAAGTTTTAAAAACCATATTGTCAGGAAAGCATTGTACAATGTTTGGAATAGATATAAGGATTTATTGGAAAGTAAAACCCCTAGGTGGTTGTCACCAATGGAAGCGAAAGCAGTGAAAAAAATTAATATGGACTCAAATTGGCCTAAGTATTGTGAAATTTTAGAATATGATGGCGAAAAACTGAAGTTACAAAGTTTTGAGAAGCTAAAGCATAAAGTTCGAGATTGGTTACACTACCGTCAGATAAATGAGATGTTTAAGCAGGACAGGAAACTTGGTTTTCAGAAGGAGAGGTCAAAGTTAGAAACAGAACTGCTAGAATCCAATACTAAAAATCTATCTAAAATGTATAATTTGCTGCTGAAATGGAACACACAGGATGAAACAGTGAAATCAGCTATGATTAAATGGGCACAGGATGTTGGTCATGACATTATGTTTGACGACTGGGAACAGTTATGGACCACCGGTGTTAAATTTACGGCATGTAATGCCCTGAAAGAGAATATAATGAAAATGATCTATAGGTGGTACATGACCCCAGTCAAACTTGCAAAGATCTATCATTTGCCCAATAACAAATGCTGGAAATGTAATGAGGCTGAAGGTACTTTTTACCATCTTTGGTGGACCTGCCCAAAGATTAAGGCCTACTGGGAAATGATCTATAATGAAATTAAAAAAGTCCTTAAGTGGACATTTGTTAAGAAACCGGAGGCTTTTCTCTTGGGCATGGTCGGCCAATTGGTATCAAAGAAGGATAAGACATTCTTTATGTATGCAACCACAGCAGCAAGAATCCTGTTGGCAAAGTATTGGAAGATGCAAGAATTACCTACTCTGGAAGAATGGCAAGCGAAGGTGATGGAATATATGGGACTGGCAGAGATGACCGGCAGAATCCGTGACCAGAGGAAAGAGACAGTGGAAGAGGACTGGGGGAAATTTAAAATATATCTAAAAAACTACTGTAAAATTGTGGACTGATAAGATGTTAAGGGGTAGGAAACAAAGAATTACAGCTGTAAATCTTAAACTTTAAGAAAATTCAAAAGGGACTTGACTAAAGACTGATCGATGAGTTGCTCGAAAAAATGGTAAAACAAGGATGTGGCGAAGGGAAGGCATGGGGAAGTCAATTTTTGTTGTTTGTTTTTAATGTTTATGTTTGTTTTGTTTGTTCTTATTATGTGTAAAAACCAATAAAAATATTTTTAAAAAAAAGGAAGTGTCTTCGGACAGCGCTGGCCCCTGGCCTCTTAAGTGAGATGGGCGCACAACCCCAGAGTCTGGCAAGACTGGCCCGTATGGGCAGGGGTACCTTTACCTTTACCTAAAGAGTTGGTCAACAGCGGAACGGGCTCCCTCGGAAAGTAATGAACTCTCTATCCTTGGAGATTTTTTAATCCAACAGGTTGGATGGCAACCTGTTGGGCATTATTCAGGTGGGATTCTTGTATTACAGATGGTTGGTCTAGATGGCCCTTTGGGGTCCCTTTCCAACCCCACAATTCTATGATTCTTGTCTGTTTTATTCAGTCCATCAAAAGTGATTTTGTTCAACTATAGTCTGCCTTTAAAAATTCTTAGTGTTGGGGTGCATTTCAAGCCATAGTTTGCCTTATTAAGTCATTATTGTCACTTACAAGTATTATTGAAGCATTTTCCTTAGAGGAAAACATCTCTGGGTCTGTGTGTGCTTGTATCTATTTCACACATCCACCAGTGTCTTACTGGACTATAGCATTGTATAACACACACACACACCGTTGCAAGCTGCAAAGCATCACACAATACACATCTTGGGCTCCACTCTGAGGATTGTTATATGAACAGGTTATCTAAATTAATTTTTCTCTCCTCTCCTCCCTAAAAGTGTGCTATTTAAACAAGTGGGAACTGCATTAAATTGCTGCAGTGCAAAGTGTGTCTGTTCAGTGCATCATGAAGCTTGTGAACCAACCATGCACTCTTCATTGTCACATCCTTAAAACCTATCAAACATAGCTGTTTTGTGGGATTTCTTAGCCTGCTCCTCATTTTCTCTTCCCGAAAAGATTTTTCCCTATTTCTAAAAACCTGGGGGTGAGGAAGGTTTAGGAGCAAGCCACCCCCACCCCAGTTGCTTGGTAATCTTCTTCTTCTTCTTCTTTGGCGATTACTCGTACCCGAGTAAGATTGTCTTCCATAAACACGGTTATAACAATGAGTCCGTAAGTGACTGTGGAGGCACAGTGTGGACATTGGTTCCCGGGCAGGAGTTGATCATGGTGTGGATTTGCCAGGCGTGCCTTCCTCTTAGCACGTTTCTCCCTTGCACCCTGAGTTCGAGTGTCTTCAAACACATTTGGTAAAGGCTGTTCTCCAGCTGGAGCGCTCGCAGGCCAGTGTTTCCCAGTTGTTGGTGTTTATACTACATTTTTTTAGATTTGCCTTGAGACAGTCTTTAAACCTCTTTTGTTGACCACCAGCATTACACTTTCCATTTTTAAGTTTGGAATAGAAGAGTTGCTTTGGAAGATGATAATCAGGCATCCACACAACATGACCAGTCCAACGAAGCTGACATTGGTAATAGCCCCACTTTGGCTACCCAGCTCTCAAAATGAGATGTGGACACGATCTGTCAGTTTTGGTTTCCGTCACCTTCTTGTCTTAAACTCAGGCCCCCCCATGTTGTTGCAGCAATTTGGAATTGTGTTTCTCTTAATCCTCATGAAAATTCATCAGCATCTGAGTGTGAATTTCTCCTAACAGACACACTTTTGTATGCAGTTTTGACTAATATATGCATTTTTATATGTTCTCCCCTCACCCAATATATTCACTTGTTTGCACACTGCTCACTTAAATATGCACCTTTGCATACTTTTGAAAACTTTAAAAAATGGAGAATTGGACAAGGTATGAAACAAACTCCTTCATTTATATACATGGGTGTACTCTTTAGTGAAACCTCCCTTGGAAGTTTCGGATGGAAGCAGTGAAAGTTAAAGCACAGAAAACTATTGGGGCATTGATGAAGTTCTGTTACAACAGCTGATTGAACCTGCCATGAAATATTTGATAGTAAAGTGCTTACTCAAATTCTTTATGACACTGAAATCTGGGGCTCTGATTTGAACTCCATTAAGGTTTTGGAAACCAGGCAGAATATTTTATTTTCCCTAGAAGCTATACTCTCTACCACCAGGAATATCAACAGCTCTTCTTTGTTCAGAATCTGGGACGCCAACAATTAAGGCAAGAGCAAACTGTGCTCGGTTAAAGTTTATTTTAAAAATTGCTAGTATGCCTTTTGAGCTTTTTCCTGCACTGTGCTATATAGAATTGAGCGATAACCTGCTCTGGAAAGCAGCTTGTCAAGATGTTTTAAATTATTATTATATTCCAGAACTGAGCTCTGGTTTGACCTTGAGTAAGTGTCAACTAAGAGACTGGCTCTTCTGGATATAACCCAGAATCTGGATTCTGGACAGAATCCAGAAATGACCTGCTACTAATTAGAAATACCATATTTTTCCCTTGGTATCCACTCCAGAGTATTTTAGAGCTCCAACGCTCACCAGCTTCCTCAATAAATGCCTTTATTGAGCTGCATTTTCAAGTAATGCCTATTGCAATCTTGGATGGCTGCTACAGTAAACAAGGTCATGTATGCGGACACAGTTTGCATTTGTAGTTAACCTCAGGTGTAAGACATCACTCATTATCTGTTAGCCTGCCTCTTATCCAGAGACTTTCTGAAACCTTTATTAACATAAGCAAGTAGCCACACCCTGGAAGAAATAGGTTGGTTTCTTTTGAGTGACAATAATGGCTTTATAAGACAGAGAGTAGCCCTCTATGCATTGACTGAAAAATAATAATAAAATAATCAGGGAAAAGGAGTTATATAAAATCTCTATAAATTGTCATGGTGGTTGTTTCCAGTTCCTGTCTCATACCATGGTGACGACTCTCTCAACATAGGAGAGAGGCACAGGCTGAATAAAGAGGATGGAAATGGTTAAACCAAACCTATAAACCCTGATGTTGGGAAAGATGGAGGGCACAATGAGAAGGGGACGAGAGAGGACGAGATGGTTGGATACTGTTCTCGAAGCTACAAACATGAGTTTGACCAAACTGAGGGAGGCAGTGGAAGACAGGAGTGCCTGGCGTGCTCTGGTCCATGGGGTCACGAAGAGTCGGACACGACTAAACGACTAAACAACAACATAAACCTATTGAGGTACCGGAGGTACCGGAGACCTGCTGTCACCTCAATGGCTTGCCCCTGCAAAGGGACAGGTGGAGGTGCTGGGTGCTTACTCACTTTGCCTGATGTGAAACCCCCAAAACTGCCATTGGATGTAGAGGTTCTCCTTGTAATTGGGTTTTAATTGGCATTAAGAATGGGTGCACACACAAGAGGACATGTACATTATAACTGCAAACAACCAGCTGCATGGAACTGAGATTTGAAATTGGGAGAAGAATCTATCTTGTGCTGAGGGGGGATGGAGGAGATGCGGGCTCTCTGCTATATTTTATGGAAGATTTTATGTTTGTGATTCAGCAACCCTCTCTTAATATTGAATTTTAAGATATACAGGTGAGGATGGTTTGATGCATGATGTAACATTGAGATTTAAAAGAAGATGTAAAGCTGTGTGCGGCTTGAAAGGAGTTAAAAGAGGGAGAGAGCTGTTTTGTTTGGAAGTTTGTCGCTGGGGGTTGGAGCCTAACCCCCCCCCCAAAAAAAAAATAAGACTGAAAGAGATTGTGGAGATGTTGAGATATAACCTATTTTTTTAAAAAAATTAAAAATGCTATGGTAGCAGCGAAAGGAAAGTTGCACGAGGGCTTTTTGGGTGTTGGAAGAGGAATGGCGCCACCTTTTCCCTCCTTTCTCAGCCAGAAGAAGAAATGACAAATCTCTGGAACTCAAAACTTGTTGACTCTGTGCTAGTAGAAAGGAGGGATCTGCTCTTGTCAATTTGGAACTGCTTGAGTATTATGGGAAGGAGCTGAGCAGGAGAAAGAAGAGGGTTTAACCTTGAAGTTTCAACTCTGCCCCAACAACAGTGGGAGTAAGGAGATAGCCCTAAATGCTACAGGAAAGAGGAAAACGTCAGAGAGACATATAAAGCCAAGAGACTAACAACTGACTTTTGGGTGTAGTGGACACAGGATGAAAAGGAAAAAGCTATGGGTCCTCACTTGAAGCCTTTTTTTTTTTTTTGGAAGTTAAATAATAAAATAACACCAAATAGAAATCATTAAAAGTGCAACTGTTAATTGTGTGATAATTTGGAAAAATGGAATGTAATAATGGAAATAAATGAGAATATGAAACACAGTAATATTAGATAATAAAGATCCATCAGGAACTGTGTGTGTGGGAAGCCTCTTAACAAAATTGTATTAATTTGGAACTAATTTGTGTAACTAGGTTTATATTGGAAAATCAATAAAAATAATTGGCAAAATAAATTAATAAACAAATTGTTGTGGTGATTCAAAGGTTAAGTCTGAAATCAAGATGGATTTGAGTTTGTTGATGTATCTGGTATCTTCTCTCTCTTACATCATGGATATTAGCTTATATTATGGACCCATGTTGTTTTATTAAGGCTGTTACTACAGGTTTGCCATGGCCTTTGGCTAGAGCAATAAACTTATGAACTGAACTGATTGGAGAACTGCACTGCAAATTTTTGAAAGTGTGAATTCCAAAGAATACATGCTGTTCAATTTGTGGATTGGTTTGCGAAGTGGTAGTTAGGCGGTTTTTTCTTTATAATGTAAACAGAATCAGTTTTCTCTCCATCTCTAGCCTGAACTCTGCGCCTGAGTTCAGTTGGTTGCTATTGTGTTTCCAAGCCCAATTCAAGGTGCTCACAGTTACATTCGAAGCCCAAATGACTTAGCCCCAAATGCCCAAAAGACCATCTCCCTCCCTATTGAACCTCTTAATACTATTATGTATATAGTACATTAACTCTTAGTAGTTCCTCTTAGTAGTTCCACCACCCATAGAAGTTCGAGAGTGGTGGCAGCCCGGGAGAGGGCATTATCTGTGGCAGCATCAGTGCTCCTGGCATCTTCACTATAGAGTTTTTGTCATACACTGAAGAAACATCTCTATCCTAGCCTTTGACACTTAAGTTATATATACTTCAGGACCCACCCTATTCTCATTTATTTATTGTATCTACTCTATGCCCACCTATTTCTCTGAGGAGCTCAAGGTGGCATACATCATCCTCATTTAATCCCCACAATAACCGTACAAGGTAGGTTAGGCTGAGTAGCAGCAGCAGCAATTGGCTCAAGGTCACCGGTGAGTTTCATGGGGATTTGAACCCTGGTCTCCCATATACTATCCCAATGCTCTAACCACTATACCACATGGAGTGCAACCCTCTCAGTCCCAAACACCTAATCCCCCCCCCAAAAAAACCCTCCTGATCCCTTCCTCCTTGCACTGGATATTTTGGGCAACCTGAATGCTGCTGTGTTGGTCCTGATACAGAGCAGTTTTGCCATTTGCTTTAAGGCAGTGGTGTCCAAACTTTTTTTCAAAAAGGGCCAGATTTGATGAAGTGAAGGGCCGTGAGGGCCGACCAAAGGGCCACCAAAATTGTTTTTTCAGGATTGAAGTTGTTGAGCTCTTTTATGATTTTACCCCCAAGTTGTTGAGCTCTTTTTTTTTTTAGGATTGAAGTTGTTGAGTTTTTTTTTAGGATTTTAACCCAGGAAATAAACTGCCACAGGGGCCGGATTAAACCAACTGGCGGGCCAGATTAGGCCCCCGATACAAACTTTGGACATGCCTGCTTTAAGTCATCTGTAATGGTGTATTTTTACATTACTCCAACCAGCTGTGGGACCTTAAGGGTGATGAGCGCGTAATAAATCAAAATAAAATAATGACAGCACCTGCAACTAAAAGTTTGTTGTTCATCCACACGGTAATCTAAGAGTCCCCTACTTACATTTCATGTTGGACAGGCTTTTCCTTTCAGCGAGAGAAGCAGTCAGCTTGGGCTTCTTCGTGAGCACACTAGCAACCTTGCCTGGGAGGTGGGAGGTATAAAACTGCAGGGCTGGTGCTTGCAGCCTCCATTTGGTGGACACAGGCAAGTCGAAACCTGTTACGTGTTGAACTCTTCCCTTCTGTGGGGGGCTTAACATTCCCCCGTGAGGCCTCATGCATGGTTAGTATAGCATCATCTCCATAGCATCACCATGGCGTCTTCCCATTACCAGTAAATACGTTAGCCATTTTACAGGATAAACCAAGAGCCCTGCTCCATTTTCCTAGACTCCCCCTTCCCAGCACAGTCTCGTGGGGATGTAGAGAATTATAGATCAAATATGAATATGTCTGGCCTTGGGGTCCCTTCAGTCATTGCTAAGTCACTGGGAGTTGGATCCCTTTGTCCAGCAGAAACCATACTTTATTTAGAGGGTCATGAATGAAGCTGACAACAGGGTTATGGGCGACCCTTGTCCATTCGTACTGAACACATGTACAATAGATAATTTTATTATTTATACCCTCGCCCATCTGGCTGGGTTTCCCCAGCCACTCTGGAGTGTCTAACCTGAGTCATGCCTCCTGATGTCGCCCAAATCATTTCCCAAAAAGAAACTGTGCAACTGTCTTTTTTGCAATGTTGTTTTGCAATACAGCTTCACAGCAGGTATGGGGAGCCCTTTTCAGCTTGAGAGGTGCATTCGCTTCGGGGGGGGGGCTACATGCTGGTGCTGGGTTAGGCGAGAGTCAAAAGTGGGTGAAGCAATGAATGCAAATTTTGCTTTTGTACAGGAGGCTAGTTTCTACACACACTCCTACCTATCTTCTATCAAGGCAAGTGAAATATACTCGGAGTTGAGAGTGGATTTCATGCTCTTTATTCAGCTCATAGTGGTGAGGAGAAATGGAAGTTCCCCCAGAATGTCTGCCTTATATACATTATGTACACAATGGGCCCCACGTGATTGGCTAATTCCAGGATTCGTTTGTAGGCCAATCAGGCTGCGGATTCCCTTCCACCTAGAGCTGGATTGGGTGGCTAATCAGACTGCTGCATTCTGGATCCGATTGTTCTAGGACCAATCAGACTGCTGCATTCTGGATCCTATTGTTCTAGGACCAGTCAGACTGCTGCCTTTTGGATCCTATTCAACTCAGTACATAACAGCAAGGAAGGGGTCATTATAAGATTTCAAAGATACATCCCAGTCAAACAGCAACAGTCACGTGTGGTGCAAAATAGGGCCTATGAAGGATGTGACCTAGGGAGAACATTCCAAGGGGCAGAAAGAGAGGCACGTAGGGCCACATTTGGCCTCTGAGCATGGGAGTTGCCATCCCTATTTTACATCTTCAGGTTTGGAATGAGGGCCTTGGGCAAGGTCCCCCAGGTAGATCCCCTTCTCCCTCACCTCCAGGGCATTGATGCCTACTCACTTGCCCTCTTCCTCTGGCCCCAAATCTGCACCACCACCTGGAGGGAGAAAGCAAGACAAATGGAGGCTGTCTTTACTGCATCTGCTTGCTGTTTGTAGTCTTAGAGAGGTTGGGTAAACAGGCAAGGATGGCAGGAAAGATGGTAGCAAGCAGGCAATAGGAACACTGTAAGGGACCAGGAGAACCTGGAACAGCAGGACCAGGACACAAACTTGCAGAAAATGGGTGTTTGCTAAGTGATAGATGTAGATAAAAAGGTAAAGGACCCCTGACCATTAGGTCCAGTTGTGGCCGACTCTGGAGTTGCAGCGCTCATCTCGCTTTATTGGCCAAGGGAGCTGGCGTACAGCCTCCGGGTCATGTGGCCAGCATGACTAAGCCGCTTCTGGTGAACCAGAGCAGAGCATGGAAACGCCGTTTTACCTTCCTGCCGGAGCGGTACCTACTTATCTACTTGCACTTTGACGTGCTTTTGAACTGCTAGGTTGGCAGGAGCTGGGACTGAACAACGGGCGCTCACCCCGTCACGGGGATTCATCGCCGACCTTCTGATAGGCAAGTCCTAGGCTCTGTGGTTTAATCCACAGCGGCACCTGCGACCCTATAGATGTAGATACCTCTGCACAAATTAATGTTTCTGAGGTCTCATCCATGCTGTGTTTTGTTTGCGATGGGCTTGGTTGCCTTGTAAACAAAGTGTGTTTTTCACACAGAGGAGGAGGAGATCTGGATTTTAGTACAAAAGGCTCCCCAACACCACTGTCCATACCAGAAACAGGAGCCTCTAAAGTAGGAGTTATGAACCTTTTTGGACCAGTGGGCACATTTTGGATTTTGAGTTTTGTGGGCACAAAATGGTTGCCATAGGGAACATGGCAGAATACAAAATTAGAAACGAACCACTCCTCGCAACCTTCCGTTTACCATGGGAAGTTAGTTGTGTCCTGCTGCTCCCGATTGTGAAGATCACACAATACTGGTGACATGCACACAGAATGACAGTGTGCTGTCTAATAACAACAGGAAGCATTCCTCAAAACCAGGAAAAATATACAAGGGGGCCACGTCATACTCACACTAATTTCACAGAAGCGCTTAGAAGGTACCTGCACATTTTGCCCCATAACTTTCTTTCTAGGAGGACAAGAGACTTTTATTTTTCAATTAGTATTCAGTCTGGGGCACTTGCCCTGGGGCAGCAATTAAAGCTTTTGTGGGCATCAGATTAGTGACCCCTACTTCAGAGTGTGGCAGTGTGCCCTCTGCAGTGGCATAGGCCTCAGCAGATGACCAATGACTCAATTATAAAGGGATTAGTGATGAGAAGCTAAAAAGCCGCTGCCCTCCCAAACTACCAGTCCTAAACCAAGAGGGGAATGTCAACTCTGACCTTTATTGCAGGCAGTTCGCTTCAAAGGGATACACCATAACCCCAAATAGCCACCAAGGAAATTATTAAGTCATTGACCAATTCATTTGTTTGGAATCTATAAACGAATGCTGCTCCATCAAACCCATTCTTAGTCTCCAATTGCAGCTGCTCCTTTTTCTTGGCTGCCAACTTTCTTTTTAGAAAGCTGCCACTGTGTGCAAATAATAATAATAATAATAATAATAATAATAATAATAATAATAATGTAATCTCCTATTGACAGCCTTAGAAATCATACAATCACTGAATCAGATTTCCAGGATACTGAGTACCTTCCCATGAAGCTAGGTCCTGCTTGTGGAGTTCCCAGTGGGGCATCTGGCTGACAGTGTGACAACAGGATACTGGACTACATAGGCCTTTGGCCTGATCCAGCAGGGCTCTTCCGAAGTTCTTAATGCTGCATATCCTTTAGGTTTCATATGTAACACATAAAGGTGCCTATCATTCCCTCTACACTAATAGCAAACTTAGCAGAAGGCGCTGGCAAGCCTGAACTGAAATGTGAGGGTGCAAAAACTAATTTTAAAAATGCATTGTAACATCAGAGATATTGAACTTGTCCCAATGAGAAATGGTTCTCATGAACTGGCAGCTGAGTTCAGCTCTTTAACTATGACAGTGGTGTCCAGTTCAGGAAGAAAAATTATTCATGTACAAAGCTAGGTTTAAAGGAGGCTAGTATCACAAAAATGTTTTCCTGATCACAGTTTTGCTACCTGGTTTAATATTTGATGGGCCACAGGTTCTCTATTCCAGTTTTTAAGAGAAGAATTTTGTTATTCAGGGACCTCGATGAAGGACCTGTTATTCAGTCCTCGATTGGACTAAGCAGTAAAAAACTTGGCAGGTTAGATGCACTGTTTGGAACACCCAAGGACTGCACCCAAGCACTTGTGCACATCCACTAGGCTCTTACAAACTTCTGCTTGCACTCAATGGGAAGAAAGCCCTGGCCACTTCTTACACCACCGTGGTAAAGTAATCTCTTTGCAATCCATTCCTGCCACCCACCACTTCCCAACAGTACTTGAAATATCTGAACTAACCTTGAGGCTGCTCCTTGATATTTTTAAACTGTGTAATTGTTAGCAGCCCTAATTTTGTTGAATGGTGGGCTATGCCCAAAATAAGCAACCTAAGAGTCATCTCCATGCTTTTCTTCTTTCAACCACTCAGCTAACCTTTCCCTTGGTGAAATAGACACGCATTGTCAAGTGATATCTGATGGTTGGGTTTTCGAAGGTTTTGTTTTTTAAAAGAAAGCTTTCAAAGATCCACTGTGCTGTGTTCAGGACTGGGGGCTGAGTCAGGGTGGTTTGGATTTCTATATACTTGTGAACCAAAAAACTGTTTGTTTCAAATGGTCCCTATTCTCAATAATGCCAGTAAGTATGAAGTTAAGCAGCTACAAAGGAAGGAAGTCTTCCCATGAAGTCAAGAGAAAGTTTCCCTATGTAGCATACATAGCCAAAAAAAAGGGATAAGGGGGTTGGAGAAGTTGCTACTATAAAAGGATATATCACAGCCTTAGTTTTAAAAAAAAGTACATGGGAAGTTGCCTTAGGCTTATTCTGAATCAGACCACTGGTCTATCTAGTTTAGTACAATCTACAATGACTGGCTCCCCCGGGTTTCAGAATTTCCCAGCCCCACTTGGAGATGCCAGAGATTGCGCCTGGGACCTTCTGCATGCAAAGCAGATGCTCTACTACTGAGCTATGACCAAGTAGTGGTATGTGACATTTAGTAGGGAGTAATCACACTGTCCAAAGAGTAAGATCACTTAATATCACCAGTGTTTTAAAACATAGCCTTCACACACAAAACTCTAACTCACCTTCACATTTGTTTTCAAGGTTCATAAAGTACTCAGAAAGAGTAATCCTAAATGAACTTATGAAGGCGTACCTTCCAATGAACTTAGACTTTTGAGAAAACATGCTTAGAGCTAGCTTTGAGATGGCTAGCCATCTTAGTAGCCACTTACACGTTTCAGAAGTTTCTTGCTGAAGGTATAATATGGTTGCCTTCTCCTGTTCTCCTTTGTAAAGTAGGCCAGATTTTCTCATTGTGCAGATGGTAGAAGGACTGAGACTAAAAGATGACTGTTTATCGAAGACCACCCAATAATTTCACATTGTTAGAATCTAACAATGCCAACAACTACACAAAATGAGCTGCATCTTTGTTTTACATGCAAGAATTCCACCTGAACTGTAAAGGCAAATACGAAAAAGGTTTATTTCTTGTAAATAGGCTGTTAATCCTTACTTGGATGTGAAAGCAATATGAAGGTTGCAAATAATATACTCATGCCTCATGACTTTTCCCCAATAATTCAAACACCAAAAAGGAAAGGGGGGGCAGCTACCCATTATAGCTCAGGAATAAAGCTGATAGGTGAATCCAGAGTTTAAACTACAACGGTATGTAAAAATCATGGACATGTCACGAAGACATGTTTCATGATAAGGGGAACACTATGAGGCATGCATACTGGACATCTCCCAAAGGCACAAGTTCTAACAAACATAAAGCTTTTACTCAGGGAGCAAACTTTGGAATTCCTTCTAGATTCTTGCAGACTCAGACACCTCCTTTACAGGAACCCATCAGGGCCCTACCAGATGAAGGACGGAAAACAAAGTGTCAACTTGGTTTTCAGCTCATTATTTAAGCTCCGCCAGTTGGGATGAATACCATGCTATTTGCTCCCCATAGGTCAAGAGAACTTTGCTTTAATACAGGGTTGGGAACTTTGTGGTCCTTCAGATACTGCTCAGTTACAACTCTCATCATCCCTGACTCTGACTGCTACCCATGCTGGCTGGGGTGGATGGGAGTTGGAGTCCAATAGCATCTGGAGGGCCTTAGATTCCCAATCCCTAGTTTAAGAAACACTTCAAACAAAATGCAAAGCACATCAATAAAGCTATGTGTCTGTGTCTCAGCATAAGGGAGGCGTCCAACAGAAACAAAAAAGATGATGCATGGAATAACAAAAATTAGGTGATGGTTTTTATTAAGATTCAGTGCTTCCATAAAATAAATATGTTGTATAATATCAAACAGTCAGAAATAAAGTATGTAACAGAAAAAAAAGTTACACTCATGACAGTGCTGAATACTTTTAGAAATAATAAAGCATCTCCTTTCTTACAGGGTAGCCAGCTATTAAATAAAATGTACAGCTGACCTAAATGTACTGCAAGGGGATGGAACCAATAAGACTGCAATAGAAGACCTGCATTCTTCTTTCTCTAGTTAGTATTCACTACCCTCTCTCTCACCACTTCTGTACAAAACCCACTTTAATTCCAATTATTGTTATGTCTAGATCCATTACAAAATTACACTGTATTGTGTTTTGGAGTTTCAACTGTTCAATCTCTAATGTTGGCATAGTATCCTTTGCACTAAGAATAATAAGTATTATTTTATTATTTATACCAAGCCCATCGGTCTGGGCTGCCGTACACTAAACATATTCAAGTAACACTTCAAATAGAAGTAAAATATGTGCAAACCAGAGTCATAACCTAAAAATAAATTCCTGGGCAGCTGAGTCAGAGTGAGCTTGGGGGTGGGGAACGAACAGACAGGTTTTATAATTATCAGTAATCAAAACGGCCCTCATTAGACATATACACAAACAGGTTATTTTCTGTAGTGGGGAAAACAAACAGCCTTGAGGTCATATCTGATCTCCTGCAATGATTTTGCAAAGATTTTGCAGATAAATTCACTCAGATTCGAGAAGAGGTAGACTCCACCGTGGGAGCAGGGCCGGGGCGGGAGAGTGCTGGAGTCCTGTCTAGTCAAGTTGCATGGGATCAGTTCTAATCTGTTACCTCCAAGGATGCGGACAGGCTGCTGGGATGAGTGAAACCAACCACCTGTCTCCTTGATCCTTGCCCATCCTGGCTTATAAAAGCTAGCTGGGAAGGGCTGGGCGACGGGCTTCACTGGGTGGTGAATTCTTCTCTCTGCGAGGGAGCCTTCCCAGACCCGCTGAAAGAGGCGGTTATCAAACCGCTTCTTAAAAAAACATCTTAAGACACGGCCAATATGGCCAACTATCATCCAGTCTCAAATCTTCCATTCTTGGGCAAGGTGATTGAGCAAGTGGTTGCTGAACAACTCAAAGCATGCCTGGAAGAAGCGGACCATTTGGATCCCTTCCAGTCGGGATTCAGGCCTCAATCATGGGACTGAAACTGCCTTGGTCGCACTGGTCGATGATCTCCAGCGGGCTGGGGACAAAGGTGAGAGCTGATTCCTGCTTCTGCTAGATCTCTCAGCGGCTTTCGATACCATCGACCATAACATCCTTCTGGACCGTCTAGAGGGGTTGGGAGCTGGGGACACTATTATATAGTGGTTCCACTCCTTCTTCCTGGGCCATGTTCAGAAAGTGGTGGTGGGGGGATGAGTGTTCAGATCCCATGGCTCTCACTTGTGGGGTGCCTCAGGGTTCTGTCCTCTCCCCCATGCTTATCAACATCTACATGCAGCCGCTGGGAGAGATCATCAGGGGGTTTGGGCTGGGTGTTCATCAATATGAGGATGATACCCAGCTCTACCTATCTTTCAAATCAGAACCAGTGAAGGTGGTGAAGGTCCTGTGTGAGTCTCTGGAGGCAGTTGGAGGATGGATGGCAGCCAAGAGATTGAGGTTGAATCCTTACAAGACAGAAGTACTGTTTTGGGGGGACTGGAGGCAGGCAGGTGTGGAGGACTCCCTGGTCCTGAATGGGGTAACTGTGCCCCTGAAAGACCAGGTGCGCAGCCTGGGAGTCATTTTGGACTCACAGCTGTCCATGGAGGTGCAGGTCAATTCTGTGTCCAGGGCAGCTGTCTACCAGCTCCATCTGGTACACAGGCTGAGAACGTACCTGCCTACAGACTGTCTCACCAGAGTGATGCATGCTCTGGTTATCTCCCACTTGAACTACTGCAATGCGCTCTATGTGGGGCTACCTTTGAAGGTGACCCGGAAACTACAAATAATCCAGAATGCAGCAGCTAGACTGGTGACTGGGACCGGCCGCTGAGACCACATAACACCGGTCTTGAAAGAACTACATTGGCTCCCAATACATTTCGGAGCACAATTCAAAGTGTTGGTGCTGACCTTTAAAGCCCTAAACAGCCTCGGCCCAGTATACCTGAGGGGCGTCTTCACCCCCATTGTTCTGCCCAGACACTGAGGGCCTTCTGGCGGGTCCCTCACTGTGAGAAGCCAAGTTACAGGGAACCAGGCAGAGGGCCTTCTCGGTAGTGGCACCCGCCCTATAGAACGCTTACCCACCAGATGTCACAGAGAACAACTACCAGACTTTTAGAAGACATCTGAAGGCAGTCCTATTTAGGGAAGCTTTTAATGTTTAATAGACTGTATTTTAATATTTTGTTGGAAGCCACCCAAAGTGGCTGGGGAAACCCAGTCATATGGGCTGGGTATAAATAAATTATTATTATTATTATTATTATTATTATTATTATTATTATTATTAAGATTTAATATTTCTAGATGGAAAAGGAAAACTGAAACCATCAGATTGAGCCTTCAAAAAAAACCAAAATGCAGGTTTGTTTGAAAATTGTTAGTATATGGAAACTGGTATATTTTCTCCTTTATTAGTATATACTCTTGCCACAAAAGAAAAAAGTTGAAACAACAAAAAACAACAACAAAAAACACACTCCATTTTAGAGCATGGTACTCATTCAAAGGAAAAAAAACCAATTTAAATTACATTTCAGGACATAATTTAAAAGCATTATAATTTGTGATCATTAAGTGCACCATTATACAGGAGTAACATGCTCTGAGTGAAGATGTTCTACTATTTCAATAATCTGTCTTTATTAAAAAGACAAAAAAAATCCTGTTAGGATACTACTCGAAACAGAAAAGCAATGTTGACTGTACTCCATTCAGCTTGCCTCAAGTTTCAAATTGGGAATATTCCAACAAGTAGCACCTGTTTGCCTCTTCATGATTGTGTTGCAGAAATGTTCAGCCATGATAATTTGCATAAGTCCTCCATTTTCTTTCTTTCTTTTTTAAAAAAGGCGAATTTTACAGTTTTCAGTGCTTTTAAAAATGATTTGATACTTTAGGTAAACTTGGTTCTGAGCAGCAAGGGGGTGGGGTTGGAGTATTTTCCTTTTCCTTCCACAAGTCAGAACCTGGATTAGTGTTGGCAGTAGGGACAAGTACCAAATGTTTGTATGTTATCAAGTCTCCAGAGTCTAAAAGATATTCCTTGAAAGCCTGCCACAGTGCCCAGTTTCTTGTTCTCCTGAGGGGCAGCACATGCTAACTCCAAGAGTGATTGCGGGAAGGGGAGGAACAAGAAAAGATGTCCCAATTTGTACCAATGAAGAACTTCAAGTAAAAAGAAATCCACTCTTGCTACATGCACCTTCCCTCATGTGAAAAGCCTCTCTGGTTATCAATGGGTGTAACAGCCGTTTTATCATTCATACAAAAAAACCAAAAAGAACACTGAAGCCGCTCCTTCATTCTTTCCTTGCATCCACGTTTAATAAGCCTCTTTCTTTTCTTTTTTTAAAAAAGGGATTATGGTTCTGCTCGTTTCATACCCAAACCAGAGAGAGGGTGAGGAAACTCATTTCTCCCCAGCGATGAAATCTACAATAGTCTCCCACTGAACTGTAATGTCATTTGTGAGTTTGAGTCTTCTTTGGCACTACAGGTTGTTTGGGCTGCCACAGATGGTTGTGAATCGTCAGAGCATCTACACAGGCAGACATGGTTTTGGCTGGAATGATATTAAATTGCTTCCTGTCCGAGCTATATTTATAAAGCTTGTCAATCATTTTCTTAGTGATGCTCTTTGGCCCTGTTCCTGTCAGCTTGTGGATTTCTTCTGTTTCAGGATTGAAACAATAAAGTGCTCTGAACTGGCAGCCAGCATCACGGAACAAAATAATGTAGTGCTTGGCATCACATTTCTTGAGCTCCTAGAGGTGAAAGAGAAAAATTCTGAGAGCAATGACCACAGGAAATCAAAGACTGCTAAATGAGCCCAGCACACTGCTGGCAATGTCTAACGTACCCAAGATGAAGGTCAGGAAATACCGTATTTTTCGCTCCATAGGACGCACTTTTTCCCTCCTAAAAAGCAAGGGGAAATGTGTGTGCGTCCTATGGAGCGAATGCAGAGGGGAGGCAGGCGGGAAAAGCACACAAGAGCCGCACACAAGCTCTGTGCGCTCTTGCGGGCTTTTCTCCAGGAGGGAGAAGGGACTGACTGGCTGCATCAGTCGCTTCTCCCACGTCATAGAAAAGCCCACAGGAGCCACACACCCTCACGCACCCTTTAAAGAGTGTGCGGTTTTTGCGAGAGGTGAGGGAATTCCCCCACCTCCCAGAAAAGCCAGGAGAAACTGTGTAGCCCTTTTAAAGAGCGTGTGGCTTCTTCCAGTTTTGCGGGAGGTGGGGGAATTCCCCCACCTCCCAGAAAAGCTAGAAGCCGCACACTCTTTAAAGGGGTTGCGCGGCTTCTGCGGGAGGTGGGGGAATTCCCCCACCTCCTGCAAAAGCAGGGAGAAGGTCTGGGAGAAGCGCACAGGCTGCCTGCAGCTTGTCCGCTGCTCCCAGAGCTGGGGGGGGAATCATATTTTTCCCCCTTGATTTCCCCCTCTGAAAACTAGGTGCGCCCTATGGTCAGGTGCGCCCTATGGAGCGAAAAATACGGTACATTTGGTACTTCTAAATTGCAGTGCCACAATGACCTGGTTTGCACTGCACTAAGCTATGATTCTTTTAAACAAGTCATGAGTTAACCACAAGTTGTGCCACAACTGATAAACCAAACACTGGCTTTTTCCTCCCAAGTCTGCTGTATTTTCTTGCCTCATGCTTTTGTAGTTTGGTGAGTTTCTGGAGTGGAGTGGCCAAACAAAGCGACTACTGGATTCAATGTAACACCAAGCCAAAGTTAAATTAAAGTCTGAAAACCAACAACAAACATAGCTTCGATGGTATGTTGGTAGTAAGTCAACAATGTGGAACCTCCCATCTTCCCTGACCATTGGTCATGCAAGTTGGGGCTGAAGAGAGCAAAGGAAGATCTGGTTTGGTTACACTGGGCATGGGGCTTCTGGGGTGTTGCATCAGGCACCACAACTAAGAAATCCAATGGAAAGCAAGAGGTGGAGGGGATGTGTGCCAGATTTTGGCATCGCACAGGGCACCACTGAAATTTGAGATACCAAGATCTGCCACTGATGAGTTTGAATTTTCAGTTTGAGCAGCATCTATTTGGAAGGGCAGAGATTCCCCATCCTTGCTGTAAACAATTTATAGGTTGCTGGTCAAACCTTACACATAAAACACTAAGCTATTATTTAAGAAACATATAAGCCACAGTTTAATAAACCAGTTTAGCATTATGCATAAACCAGACTATTATGATTTAAGCATGACACTAGCAAGAGCTTTCCATATGAAGTCATCCACACTGCAAATGCACTGTGTCCCAGGGATCAGGGTTATTCAATATGAGACAGTAACAAAGTAAAAAAAGAAAAAAGAAAAGCAAAATTTTTAAAACCAATGCTAACAGTGCATGTTAAAAGAGTTGCATTAATACTTAAAATTATATTTAATATATTATTAGTGTTTGTACTGTTATGCTTGGAAGACATCAAACAATGGGCATGGAAATCAAGGTATACAACAACTGACCAATTCCAAAACTCTTGTTCTCAGAGATACTTGCCTCCAGTATAGAATTCTTGTGAGGCTCATTCACTTTTCCAGCAAGACAGCAGTGGGAAATAGCATTGTGGATAATTGATTTGTTTGACTTGCCACAGGGCTCTTTAAACATCTTTGGACCTAATAAAACATAAATTTTAAACAAGTGGCTTGATAACTCAGCTAAAATGAAAGTCTCGTGTGTCTTTATCAGTGTTGCAAACTATCTTGAGCAACTATGAAAAGGCAGATTTTTTAAAAAACAAAAACTTAAATAAGTAAGAAATTTCTTCCTTATTTCACTAGCAATATTTAAAAAGGCAAATTTGCAAGTTTGCAAAGCTTCTACATCCCATGATAAAAGTCCCATAAAACAGGATTGTATCCAGCATTAGCCCTACTCAGAGTAGACCCATTAAAATTGATGGACATCAATAAAGTGCATTAATTACAATGAGTCTACTCTGAGTAGAACTAGATAAATCAGTGGTCTGACTGTTTCAAAGCAGCTTCCTGCTGTATGTTCAGAGGCATGAGACCACAGAATGAAGACTGCACTGTACTGTTCCACATACTGGCAACCAGACTTATATAATCCTGATCATTAATTACACAGGTACAGATAAAATGTATTAGGTTTACCAGTATATTCTGCTACTGATGCAACTGAAGAGGCTGCTGAGGTGCTTTCCCAGTCTCTCTCCATGTTTCGACTTGGGTTCCTGCTCAATATGGGCAAGGTTTCCATTGATTTCACTCTGTCAGAAGAATCACAATTTTATGGGGAGAGTCCATGAATAAATAAGCCCATCAAGAGTTAGCTGTAACAAACTCTCCATTAGTGGACAATGATCATAATTGCAAAATTAGCAGCTCACACCTGAAATGAGACAATTATTTCCAATGGATTGAGAGCCTATAGGTGGACCCATATCGCCATCAGTCTCCAGCAGCATGGCAATTGTTAAGGATAATGGGAGTTGTAATCCAACCACATTTGGAGCTCAAACGTTTCCCATCCCAGTTCTACCCCTAACTGCTTGTTAATCTTGTTTGCAGTACCCATGACACTGACAATTTATTTATATTACTCCAATGACTATTTCTCATTCACTAATAGTGAGTAATTTAAAAGTAGTGCGCCATTACAATTTCTTGACAGTCCCTACTACACTATTGCTACCTAAAAGTTGCAATTATCTCTATTTCCAGAGAGTTCATGCCCACTATTGAATGCTGGATGTGGCATCTGGGCAATGTTCCCCACCCCAAAGTATGTTTCAACATCAGAATCCTAACTCTTTATGCTTTCTCTTACCGTTTGGAAGGTGCGCCACCAGAATTAACACTTTCAGGTTCGGTTGTTGTTGCAGATGCCAAAGACAGGCTAGACCCCGACTGAGCACTACTTAGATTATCAGCTGGCAAAAGAAAAAGGGTGTTACACAATGAAAAAGGTTACTTTATTATACTGTTATAGGAACCAAAATGAGTGCTGCTGCTTACGGATAGAAGAACACTTTCTTTCCAAGTTGCTATAGGATTCTTCCTGATGAACAGATATTGGCCTAGGCTGCTTGGGCTTGGGCTTGGGCTTCCCACGGCCTTGTTCTTCCAAGTTTTGCTGGTGCTTTCTTCTCAGGTGTTCTTGTTTGATGAGCTCTCTCCGGGCTTTCTCTTCTTCCTTCCGTATGCGGTCTTCTTCAGCTTTACGACTAAAAAGGCAAAGGGCAGCCTTCAAATCCCATCATTACCAATTTCTCAAGTGAGAACATAAAAGCATGAAGTACTCATCTATATACTGTGTGGCAAGACATTGAATTTACCGGGCTTCATCTCTCTTTTGTTCAGCCTCCGCCTCAAACTGGAGTTTTCTAAGGCGTGTCTCTTCAGCTTTGCGCTGCTGCTTTAAGAGGAAAGCGGCACGTTTCTTTGCAAGCTCATCTTCTGCTTTCTGCCCATCCTGTCAAATTAAAATTCAAGTGAGAAGTTGTGTTTTTGCAGCGTGGGGTGTAGAAATAGCAAACGCTGTATGAGGCTATGAAGAAAATCTCATGACTTCCATCTGAGCACAGAAACATATTTTTTTTTTGCTGCTTTAACGATGGAGCTGCCATTTTCCATATTTGCAACAAATATCAACCCTCTTGCTAAGCTCACAAACTCTGCAGTGTATGACCCCAGGACAGTTAATTGAAGGTAGTGATTTCAGCAACATCTCCAAAGCTAAGCCGGTCTGGAATCTGTTCAGTGCTTGGGTAAGAAAGCAGCTTGGAGGCCTCCATTTGGAGTCCCATTAAGGAACAAGATACATATAAACATACACATATCATCATCATCATCATCAAAGTTATTATCTGCCCTTCAACAGCAAGTTCCTGAGCAGGTTATAACAACTGATAATTTAAAACAGCTAAAACAGATTACAATCACGGGAATAGATGAGCCCTGAAAACAGAAAATAAAATAATCCCACTGAATATCATTGACACTGTGAAGCAAGCATCCAGGCACTCTCTATTGTCTTTTCATTACATTGCGTTTTTGTTAAATGCTTTTGATTGATTTGTTACAAAAATAAGAAAAGTGCCAACGAAAAGCAAGAAAACAAAGAATAAAAAATGTAAACTATAAAGAGTCACAGACTGAAAGGACCAAAAAAAAGGAACAAAGATGCAGTGCCAAAGGGATAATAAAGTATTAAGTATTAACTCACACAAAGATATATAAAAATAAAAGTATTCCCCTGTGAGTTTTATCATTGTTGAGAAATTCTTTAAAAAGGACCCCTGACAGTTAAGTCCAGTTGCAAATGACTCTGGGGTTGCGGAGTTCATCTCGCTTTATTGGCCGAGGAAACTGACATTTGTCCGCAGACAGTTTTTCTGGGTCATGTGGCCAGCATGACTAAGCCGCTTCTGGCGGACCAGAGCAGCGCACGGAAATGCCGTTTATCTTCCCGCTGGAGCGGTACCTATTTATCTACTTGCACTTTGACGTGCTTTCGAACTGCTAGGTTGGCAAGAGCTGGGACTGAACAATGGGAGCTCACCCTGTAATAGAAGTTCTATGTAATCTTAAACGAGACAGGTGCTTGCATATACTGCACTGAGTGATCTTTTCGTTATCAAACATATGTAATGAAAGAACACTAAGGGAATTACAAGCCATCATAAGGGAGCATGTAGCATACAGGTACTCCACAAGTATGAAGAAAATGCCACCACAGGGAGAATGAGGTTGCAAAACTGTTGCCAGTCAGTTGGAGCTGATACAGTGAAAGGGAAAAATTACGCAACTGCCTAATGCCATGGCTGGCACAGGTCAGCAGGACTTGGGGTGGGTGATGAATCCATTGCTGAATTCCCCTGACCCCATGTAGGATTGTCCAGCAATACCTGTCACTATAAACCACCCTGAGATCTTCAGATAAAGAATGGTATATAAATGACGATAATCATAATAATACATGTTGCCAGGTAGTGCCTGTTAGCAAAAAGCAACATACAATGGTCTTTCCTCTCATGCACGTAAGTATCCCGTTGACAACAGAGGGTACAGCTGACCACCCTTGTTGCAACTTATTTCTGAGCTGCCAAATTGACTGTTGCACCTTTGCTTCAACCACATTTGCCAGAATATCTACACACACAGAGAGAGAGAGAGAGATATTAAGGGATACCAACACACTAAGCATTCAATTATTATGCTATTAAAATAAATAAAAAAATCTAACTATGCACGATGCTCCCACCCACCCACATCACCAAACCCAGCACATGTAATATAGGGGTGTACAAAATGAACTATTCAGCCCACCCCAGTTAAAAGCAAGTGTTAAGGAGAGATTACTGCTGTACCAAATAATCAGGGATTCAACAACACTATCTTGTTCTTACCTTAAAGAAAAAACTAACTCCTGACTTCTGATCAATTTCACCAGTCAGGTATGTGGAGTTGTCTTGGCTTTCAGCTTCTCCTCCTTCATCTGGAGCTTTTAAATCAGACAGGTCTACTTCAATAAGGCTACCTTTGCTTCTCGTGGACTCCTCTGTTGGGATGTTCTCTTTCCCTGAGCTATCACAAGAAGCACAGCTAATGTCTTCTATGTTACTATTCACATCTTTGAGAGCCTCAGAGAGGATATTTGTGTCTTTGGAAGTGGACAGGGTAAATCCTGCTCGCTGTTTCTCTCTAGTGCTGTCCAGGTCAAAATTATTTTCGACAGTAGCTTCAGTCGGGGTCTTGGATGAGTTGTTTGATGGAAACTGCCTTAAGTGTGGCAAGGTGTCAGTGCTAGGAGTCAGGGTTTTGATGCGCATCATGGCTTGCTGAAGCTCCTTACCCTCTTTCAGTTCAGATGGTCTCCCCGAGTGAGGACTCCGACCTTGACTGAGACATGGTGGCTTAGGGAGACTACTCATGTCAGTAGGAGACAGAGGTTCGACAAAATGAACTGGTGCTTTTATCTTTTGGTCCTGAGAGACGCCTCTCAGTGACGATACTGTTGGCTGTTTCATGAGAAGCTCTTGTTGCCGAGAAATCTTCATGATATCTTGCCGGAGGGCACTGATCATTTCATTTAGTTTCTCAATGGGGAGATCACATTCAGCAGATTCGATGTTCTCTTCTAGAAGTGCAGCAGAAATCATTTTGCTTTTCTCTATTTCATGTATAGTGGGTTCTTTTGGATTGTTTTCCTCAACAAAAGCAACAGTTTCTTGGGCCTTTACTTTGGGCACTTCAAGAGAATCAAGAGTCTCTTCATCCCCTTCCTCTTTCATGAAGATGGACTCAGATTCAGAGCTCAAAGTACCATCCACGCCTTCCCCATTGTGTCTTGAATACTCCTTCGTGAAGTGCTCTGGCTTAAGTGGCTGAGCAACTTCAGCCCCTTTCCCTTTCTTCACCACACCCAAGAATGCTGCCTTGCCCAGTTTTAACCGCTGCCTGGCCGACAACACCTCCTTCTTCTTCTTCTGAGCCTCTATCACTCTCCGCTTCTCCTCCAGCTGCATATGAAGCTGCACCAGTTCAGAAGCCAGCAGGTTAACATTATCTTTGTTCTGTCTGTTGGGGCTTTGCTCCCTCTTCTGCTTCCAAGTAGTTAACAGGGCAGGACAACACTCTGATCCATCTGGTGTGGTCTTCTGTGAGCTGCTTGTGCTGGATTTTGTTTCATAGTTGTTCAATCTCTGAAACTTCCGTTCAGCAAAGTTAGTCATTCTGGCACTCCCACTGGTCACGGATGAGCTGCTTATCTGAGAAACAGTACTTAGGCATGGACTTGAACGTCCACTGGCATCATCTTTATCTTCATGTTCCTTAACCTTCATGTCTTCTTGCAGCTTTGCTGATTCCTCTTCTCCTATATACTTGGCAATTATTGGATGATCGTCTGACACTAAATCTTGTTCGACTTCCTCCATATCCAGAATGTCTGAATCAGAATCTTGTCTGATCATTGTCCATGAGGTGTCTGCAATGCGAGAATTTGGACTTTTCATGTAGCCAACATTTGTACTGCAAGCCAAATCCTCGTGTGCTTTGGTGGAGGACTGTTCTAGAGATAAAGTATCTAAGCTACTAATTGCCTGGGGATGGAAGGGCTCTCCTCTGACTTCTGAGTGCACTGGCGGATCTGCCATGCTGGAACCAGCAACTGCTGATAATTCTGAACTAGAAGTTGCAACCAAAGTTCTGCTGAGGATGTGATCTGCATGATTATTATTGGCTTTCTTACGGACTAAAGCCATGGGCCCCTCACTCACTCTCTTTGATACAAAGCCTCTCTTCTTTCCTTCCCCACATTCATCCTCCTTATTGATTGATTGTTTTTCCTTTGCTGGTCGCAGAATAGCAGGCATTAAAGGCTCAAGGAAAAAGCTATCTGTCTTGCTTTTGGAGGCTTCACTTTGTGATTTCTGAGCCCATGCGGTTGCAACTTGACTAGGTGATCTAGCTGGCACACTCTGAAGTTCCAGGTTGCCATGGTTCAGTGTAGCATCTGGGCAGATTACTGCGATCAATTCTTCATCCTCATCCTCATCCTCTATTTCTACATTGTTCAGCAAACTTTTCCCATCGCTTTTCACTGGTGCAGACTGAGGCTGCTGTTTTGGAGTGATGTTGACAATGTTTGATGCTAGGCTGTCCTTGCTGATTGACCGAGCCAAGCTAATGCTATCACCAGAACTGGGGTCTGCATCACTGCTTGCAGCATAATGAAGTGCGAATGGTGTTGGCTGAGAAACAGGTCTAGAAGTAACAAAATGTCCATTAGAACTGATAAGGGTGCTTTAGCAGAAATTGCCCATCTAGCTATGGAATTCACATGAATTTGTATAATTCATTGAATTCTGGCCTTCATAAGAAGCAGAAATTCAAGGAAAAGAATCAGAGCTGACTAATTCTAAAGACATTCATTATCATAATATGCTAATATCCAAAGAACTTCTTTACACATTGGTATTCAAATAGATAGAATCCACCATTATTTGAGGCAGGACATTATTATTTCCATTTTACAGACTGGAAAGAAGATGCTATGCACTTCCCCATCACAGAAACCAAGGCACAAAACTCTTTCATGACCAGGTTCAACATCTAACCACTGGATCAACAGTAGATTGCTGCATTTTTATCAGGCCATAATACTACGCTATCTGCATGAACACTACTATCAACATTTTTACCAGTAAAGTCAAACCACATGTCAATAGCATGCAAAGATATTAAGGTGCCTTTCCCATAAAATATCATCCAGTATATATTACCTTTGCTTCTTCTCTGGCCATGCAAGGATTGACTCCCGTGGCTGCCCATCTACTTTTGTCAATGAATTAGAACGATGCCGTTGATCTACAAATATATATATAGATATATATAAAGGATGTTGGACAACTTTTCAAACACTCTTGATTTTAATTATTTTACACTTTTACATTATTATTACAGAATGTCCTCTTAACAAGATTTCACCATTAGAGGGCAGTGTAAAACTGCTGTCATATATAGCATAGCTCAAAATTGTTGCACTATTATGACAAGTACACATGTTTTTAAGCCTAGATATCGTGAGTTGCTGATTGGCATTGAAAACTCATTAATCTAAGTGGAACTCAATTCCAAATAACCATGCTTAGGACTGAAGCCTCAGTAGTAGTTGGTAGGGGGAATTCTTGATATAAAATGGCCAAGTACAGCTGCAGCCAGAGTTTCTCTACCTTATACATATGCATAGTATGAGTAGAACTGTGAAGGTCAGAAGATTGTTCCACATCAGCCCAAGCAACACCACAAAAGGCATTCACTATCAAAGTTATTTTCTCTGCAAATGGTGCTCAGATTAACCAAAACTGCTCATCCTTCCCCTACCAAAATACTCACAGCAACATCCAACAATCTAGAGCAACAGCTTCAAAAGTTTGTTGTAACCACAAGATACCCTGTCTGGCTTGGGAGAAGGAATAGAGTTCTCAATGATTGAATCACACGGGTGGGAGGGGAAGGAAAGGAAACGCAAGTCAGGGCCCACTACTATCCCCACCTCTTTCCTTTCTCACAAGTGAGATTAAACTAGCCACACTATTGCCTGTCCCAGCTGCAGTTCCAGAGACTCAAGAGACCTGGTGGGGCAAACTCCGTTGCAGTGTGTTCTTAATCCTAACCCTGATCTTTCAGTAATAGGAGCTTTCTATTGTCAACTTCAGAGGGACCAAATACCCAAAACTGTGTTCTGTGCTGTGGCTATTACGTTTGCATCAAGTTGTTCACAAGCAGGGGTGCCAGCTTGAATAAATTATTGGGGGGTCCAGGTAAGCCCCACCTTGCATAACTGATCACATGTTGTGGTGCAAGTACACCATTTGAATAGAAATGCCCATCAACTATGGGGGGGCCAAAGCCCCCTCAGCCCCTAGGAGTTGGCTCCTATGTTCACAAGAGAAATAGGTGCCTACCTGAACTGTCCTCCCCCTGCAGGGACTTCTGTTGTTTTTGTCTCAAAGGCAGCAATGGATGGGATGGGCTGAAGGCAGGGTTTCCTTTTCCGCTATTGTTAAAACACATACACACACACACACACACAATTAATGAGGGTTTTTTGCAAGAGAAAAAACAAAACAATAGGAAAAACACACATTACTACACAACACCCATCATCCCCCCCCCGCCCACAAATGCCAAAACAAAGTAAAAAAATTAAGCCAGTCAACAAGAGTGACTCACAACACAAAATTGTACCAGCTATCTGAAATTAAGAGGCTATGCTTAAGCCAATGAACTACATTCTTAAAAGGAAACCATATTTAAAAGAGAGAGAAAAAACAGAAGGAAAAGAAGGAAGGAAGGAGTAAAGAGAAGGGTGAATAATGAGACTTAAGTCTCGAGCCCTTTACAGAACTTAATTACATCCCGACTAGGAAGATTCAAGTTACTGAAATTTTAAAGCTGTCTTACTGTACATAACGTGTTACTGAATAACTAATAGTTAATGTAGGAGACATTTGAAATTTACATTAAGAAGCTTTCCGTTTACATGGATGGTTAAAAGGACCCCATGAAAGCTAGAAAGAAGCCTAAAAATGACAGAACAGACTCAGTCGCAGAAAATGGTATCTTTTTCATACTGGATGTGCGATTAGCTTACAGATTTTTGCAAAAGGTTCCCACCACAACCAGTGCCTGAACAGACTGAGAATTGTACTTCCTTATTTCTTACATTTCTTGCTCTTAAATACATTCATTATTATTTTTACCAAATGTGTATCTCTTAAGACTCTGCCTAAAACTCAACTAGAGTTGCTTCTTCAGACACGCATGCTCTTAAGAACCATATTAAAGATGCTGCACTGGGAGGCTGCAACAGTTGCCCCTCTTTAATCTTATACAGAGCTTTGGAGGGGAAGGAGAGAAGGGGGCTGAAGCACCAATGCACAGGAGGGAAAGAGATTGACTCTGACCACCATAGCTTCTCACAGCAGGGGACTAAAAGAGCCAGGAGACTCTCAGCCACAGAAGAGACTTGGGTTTATAAGCAGCACAATCAAGATTCGGCCATCCAACCAGAACTGAGTTACATTTTCCATCACAAGCAATGTATCGTGTATCAGTGGCTTTCAAGCACTTTCTCACCAAGTTTATTCATGCAAGTGGGAGGAACCTAATGCAGAACAAAGAAAATGTTGCTGCCTTCAGTATCCCAAAAGTCTACAGACCAAACTGAAAGACAACGGAGGCCTCATAGTATGTTTTCATTTCCAAAATATAAGGATCCTTCAGTAAGCCTGTGTACCTCACCCAAACCAAATAATATAACCTGTGGAGCAAAGTCCACACAGCTGCCTAATTTGAATTGTTGGAAGAAGGAGAGAATTAGTTTGCTGGACACAATTAAAGGTAACACTAGTAATAGGCTGCAGCTCCCAAACTGGTAAGGAAAGCAAGACTGAATGTAGAGATAGAAAGACAGACTTACAGATACTCAAATTCTTCAGGATGCAGGGAATACCTGTTGCAAGACTCCAAAGGGAGCTGAACTGGGAGTTGTACATCAGGTGAACTGGAAGCAGCTGGATTCACCATGAAACTGCGTTTCGTTGCGTTGGAAATAGGAACAGGCAGGCGGCTACTCTTCTGCTGCAACATTGTTTTTGCTGCACATTCATTTACAGTGTTAGTGTTGCCTTAGAAATGAGCTACCACCAATCAAGAGCCCTAACGGGCACTCTCAAAGTAAGATTCTATGAAATTTCTTGCCATTGCAAATCATCAGTATCATAATCCAATAAACTCAGATAAGCATATATAAAATTCACAGTAAACAGATATGTTTTGAACAGCAGAATGCCCATTAATAAGGATTCTGAAACTTTTTAACAAATTTACCTGCACTTTATATATATATATATAAAGTCAACTGTTTTAACATTCCCAAAGCATAGTGGCAGTCCAGAAGTGGAGGCAGCCAGTGATTGCAAAAGGATAGGAGATGAGCGATGGGTATAACAAATGAAGGGTGGGAAAGGACCATAAAAATAGAGTGCTTCCATGAGACAAGGATAAGGAGCCAATTTTGGGGGCTATTGTAGACTACAGAATAGAACGATTAAGGAGTGCAGGAAGTGACATAAATCCAGCCCATGGAGCACAATGCCAGTCAACAAAATAAAATGTTCTTGTGCAATTTCCATCCATTTCCACAGGACCTGCATAGGGCTGTCTCTTAATGAATGGTGCCCCATGTCAATTTATGGGCAGGACAATGCCACTTCGAATTTCCTGCATCAGACTTCAATATATTTTAATCAAGTGCCAAGAGTTTCCAGATACCCACTGCCATCAAGTACTGGACCAAGTGTAGGAACACTTAACAAGCTGGACTCTCTGCATACTAGGTAGGGTAGGCTCGTATTTTGCCTAGACTTTAAAAAAGAACTAAGCTCTAGTCTGGAAGGATAAAAAAGACACTCATCTAGCAACTCTCTGTGCATCCACTAGAAGACCTAAGCTTCTGATAATCAAGCCTGGAGACGCAAAGGAATACCACACAGGCTTTGATATAAAACGTTCTAGCCACATCAGGGAAATTGTCTTCTGTAATCTGCATAGAACTCTAACCCGATGGTTGCTATTAATTTGATTCTGATTTGATTCTAGAATGTATTTTAATTAATTGACTGTGCGATTTTATGTACACTGTGCTATTTTTACCTGTTGTTAGCTGCTCTGAGCCCGGCTTTGGCCGGGGAGGGCAGGATACAAATAAAATTTTGTTGTTGTTGTTGTTGTTACTACTACTACTACTACTACTACTACTACTACTATTACTACTATTATTATTGCTACAGAAGTTCAAAATATCTCACCATCTTTTACTTCTTGGAGGTCCCTGGGCTGCACGAAGTCTGGCTTAACATTCTCAAACCACCAGAATAATTCAGCAATGAAGACCATCATGTTGGGCTAGAAAAAGGATTTTAACATTAATAAACTATCTACGTGTCTTTTAAAATTTGGGTGAATCCCTCCATGCCTTACCTTTAGGACCAAAGGCGCATACAGCATGTCCTCCAATGTGAGGTAAAAACATTTGCTAAGATATTCATTTGAGAATTCCCGAAGCAGCTGGATGTTATAGATACTGTCAGCAATCGATGTTACCTCTTTTAGGCAGATCTCTAACCAATGATAAAAGCATCAAGGATCAGTGTCAGAAGGAAGCCCAATGGATTAACCCTCAGCTCATGCAATTATCATGTAGGAAAAAACAGTCAACACTTTTCCCAACAGTGCTTTGCTTCAGCCTATAAGTCAAACTACAGGAGTGGTATTCAAAGACAGCACAGGAACTGTGCAGCTCCAAGTCCCAACAGCACACTAGGGGCAGCCTTTGCCAACCTGGTGCCCTGCAGATGTTCTGTACTAAAACTTCTATAAGCCCTAGCCAGCATGGAGGACACTGGGTTAGCAAAGGCTGCACTAGGGATACTGAGGCCAGTTTGTATCAGCACGGAGATATTCTCAGCCAGGAAAGATAAAATGAGTATCATGGGCATGAGAGAGGGGAAAGTGATAAGTTAGAACATGTATAAGGGTGGTAGTTTCTGGATACAACGTGCCCATACTTAGATGTAAGAAATGTGATTCACCATACATTATACATATTCAACCTGGGCTCTTCCTAATGAATGCCACTTCACTAATCGCTTTGCATCTATCTCTTGGGTTGATATAGATCAGTATTGCATGGAGAACAAGCCTAGAATACACATCACAACTCCCCAAAGGTGGTAACTTGGAAGCAACAACCTTGTTTGAGAAGCAGCAGCAGCATTGCCATCCTTGTTTACATGCCATCATAGATACACATAATTAGCAAAAAGGACAGTTGACCAGGGGTTTGAGCCAACCAAAGTGAAGGATTTTTGTCGTTAGTTTCAGATATATTTTTCAAAATGTGCTCCCACTGCAAACAGTAGGACTAAAAGTTATTGGATCATTTAAATTAGATTATAATGAATACCGCAATTAGATTTGTATAAAGCTATTTTGGTAAATCCGTAACATTCTACTCAGACATTATTTAAAACTAGGTCACTTAGAATTTCTTATCCACGTACCATCTAGCTTCATATGTTCAGGACAATAATAATGTATCACAGCCAATAAAGCAGCCCCATCACTGCAGTCCTTCATCAAATCTTCAAGCAATGGGAAAAATGGTAACTGCCTATTTGAAAGGTGATCTCGGCGATAACGTACCTAATAGAGGAAGGCAGAATTTGTCACTGTAGCAAAGCTACTTGTCTTGTCATAATTACAGTATGAAGCAGTGATGTTACGATTGCCATTCCTCAGCTTGATACTTCTCATAATTCATCACTGATCTTGTGATCTGATATTCTATTGCAATGGTTGGCTGACCATAATAAATAGTCTACAAAACTACAAACTCAATTCCTTGAGGCATTTTTAGTTGGTTAAACTGTACCTAATTTGAAATAGTGATACCAACCCACCAATGCTAGAGAAACAGTGAAGCAAAGATTAAGTCTGGTAGACCCAAAGTTTTGTAAGCTGAATTAGAAATAAATCCAACAGGCACCCTGAAAAACAATTGGTACTTGTATTACAAGGCTCTTCTTGTCAGACTCCATTCCACTACCGGCATGCACTAATTTTATGTAATGAGTTGTTGGCATAAACAGATATCATCTGTTCTTTGGTTCTTCTGTGCTCCAAATCAATAATTGCTTTAGCACACAATAGTCTTTGACAGTGTATCAAGAGTACTCTGCTAGCGAGTAAAATTACTTGCAAGTTTAATAAGCAAAGCAGCACCTCAGTAAGTTCCCACTTCAGTAGCAGGGATTTCAATATATTAACTAAAGCCCAAGGCTACTGCATAATATAGCATAAAAACAGATGCAACTGAAGTTGTTACCAGTCTAACAGAAAGCATTTTCACTTATTGTGCTATAATCCTAATATTCAATAGATTGCATGGAGACTGTATTAAGCTAATAAATCACACAATAATAGTATTTGACTAAATACCTTTAAGTTCTATACCACTACAGTATAGTAAAAATATTTCATTATTTTTATCTAAACTATATTACACAATACACAATATTGCTAGCTAGCTACTTAAGGCCATATCTATGTATGAAACGTGTATATATTTGAGGAAAGCATAGGCTGAGAAATTATTTCTGCAAACAAGTATTACTTGGTTACAAGTTCCAAAGACAGGGAAAAAGCAATGCAACAAAATTAGTTTTGAATTATTCAGTTCAGTTTAATTTAAAGTTTTCCCAGCAGGATAATCAAAGCTTTGTCAAATATCAATATTAGTATTATACAAAAAAGATGCAAAAGAAAGGTATATCATACAAAATGAGCAAGGGCCATATAAGATGTGTTGAATTAAAAGAGATTTATAAATACAAGATGCAAGTTGCTTTTCCCCCAGCCTGAAGCTCTCCATAAATATGTAATGCAATGTGAATCATACTGTACCACACGAGCATATTCCACTGGTTCCAGCATGCAGTGCGATAGGGCATGCATCAGATCAGGCTTACGCAAAAAATAGCAAGATACAAGATGGTAATCAGAATCATATAATAAATTCAAGCTAGTTGACACCCATTAAGTAGTGAATATGATTATTCAAATCAAGCAGATTACTTTACATAGTAAGGTGATCTGGTTAGTTTAAAGCATACTTCCCACCTTCATCTCCCCACTGCCTAAGCAATACCAGAAGGATGACTTCAAAGCAAACTAAGTGTTACTAAATTGAAAGCCTTGGTTTTGAGTGATATCTAGCATTGCCTTCATTCTGGAAGCTAAATCCTACACAATTTTAGAAACTATTACAAGCTAGGGACATTTGCTCTCACTTAAAGACTTTCTGCGGTATCCAATAAATGCTTAGGATGGTATCTGCTGTCCATGCACCAGGAGCTCTGGCACAATGATGACAGCAAGGAATGTTATGCTAGTATCGCAAGAGCATGCCAGTGCAACTTGAATACGATCAAGGGCATTAGGCTACCAGCTTTGAACTGGTTAGCATAAAATCAATAATATCCATATGGTTTCAGGACTGCAGCAATAGTTATTCATTTATTTCAGAAAAAATTTATATAGCTTAAAACAAAAAAACCCTCAATGTGGTTCACAAAAAGAATTTACAGAATGTAAGACCCTTTTAACAGCTTTCCCCCCGAATTACTATTTCAATGATACTGTCAGAAAAGGGCAAAGCAATACTTGATATAGCTTAATATTCCATCACCAACACTGCCCACAACCAGACTCTCCTGAGCATTTAAAGCCAACTGCAGGCGCAAATCCAGAGCCTTCCCTTAGCTGATTAATTACATAATCAGAACAACAAATGAATCAAGTTACATGCCTCTAGAACCAAAATAAGAATCCATCATATCCATAGGAATGCAGAACAGAAAATACAGTGATACCTCGCAAGATGAATGCCTTGCAAGACGAAAAACGCGCAAGACGAAAGGCTTTTTCGTTTTTTGAGTTGCTTCGCAAGACGATTTTCCCTATGGGCTTGCTTCACAAGACGAAACGTCTTGCAAGTTTGTTTCCATTTTCTTAAAACTGTTAATACCAGGGTGCATCCGTGCTTCGCAAGACGAAAAATCCGCAAGACGAAGAAACTCGCAGAACGAATTAATTTTGTCTTGCGAGGCACCACTGTACGGAAGATTTTGTTTTGTTTTGTTAAAGTACTAAGCATCTATACCTTTGAGACAGAATATTAATAGTAATGGAATCAAGTGGCCATGATGTGCATGAGCACAAGAAATAAAATTTGCATTGTATAGGAAACATTTTAACAGCACCCTGCCTAAAGCTCAAATGTGGAAGTCAATCCTCACAACCAGTGCTTTTTTCTGGGGGAGGGACACAGGGGTATGCATACCCCTAAACATTTTGTGAATCTAAGTTTGACCTCATTGAGCGGCAGTATTTCAATATGAGTAGGAAAATGAGAGTACTCCTAAACATTTTTTTGAGAAAAAAAGCACTGCTCACAACCCATTTTCTAAGACATACAAGCACCAAATTACTTTAAACTGACCAGCTTCACCTTAGCACTGCGTAAAAGGAATTTTCTGAACAGGAGAACAGTAACACACAATCAGTAGATTGTTCCTAATGTTTGACTGATTTCCTTGCTTCTCCAAATTAAGATTTTGAATCCCCAAAATTCTTTAATGCTGTATAGTGATGAGTATGCTGTACATACAGTATGTTGGCTCATGTAATGGAATCTACATTTTTTTAATATAAAAAAATCCTTAAGCAGAGAGTATATTGTAAGTTGTGAAAGCAGCATTTTAAATGGAAGCGAACACCAATAAAAGAATTACTAAAAGCCATGGTTTTGCAGATGACAACTGTCACATAGAATTAATTCACTTACAGGTACTAATTTCCAATACCATTTGGAAGGAGACTGCTCAGGAAGCAGGGAAGGGAATGTGGGAACAGGAGAGGAACATCAGCAGAGCAAGTTACAAGCAATACTTAAATGCACCCAATCCACAGACACTTTCATATCATGGTAGGTTCTTGAAATAGTAGTAGGCAAATACTTGAGCCAACAGTATCCTCAGAAGGAAATGCTAGCATCGAATTAAGAAGTCTCATAGGCAGTTATTTAAATGCTTCCTTCTGCAAAAAAGGATACTGAAAGAGTTTTTTGCTCAGCACCAGTTAACATCATTACAGCAGTATTTAGTGCTACTTAGCTCAGTGCAGTTTGGCCAAAACATTCACAACAAATCAGACCAACTTTGAAGTTATTTATATTTGAGGAAAAACTTCCACTCCCCAGTAATGAAAGTGTAGCATTTATTAACAATTTTTAGTGCATTGAAATAATTAAAGGGAGAAAAGAGGGGAAGAGTTGCACATGTAACACTGATAATTCTTTTGACTACTTAGCACATGCTTTATTAGTACTTGAAAGGGTTCCTGAATTTCTTCAAATCAATGTGTACAGCAAATATGATCCTGAATAACTTCACAATAAATGCTGAAAGTAATATGTTACATTATAAATATTATGAAAATATAGCATTGACATTTTAAGAGATGAGTAAAATGCAGGATACAGACAACTATTCTAATCCAAAATACCAGAGCAGCCTCCAAATGCACAGGCTTCCTCATTGACTTTGAAATCAAGGAACATCTGGGCACACATGGGAAAAGCACAAGCATTTGGAAGCTCAATACACAAATTGACCTGCAGTTATCACAAAGAATGCAGGGAAAGGAAACCAGAAGCATTACACACAGTACAGAATTCTATGTAAATGAAGTGCAAGACAGCTTACAACCGCTTACTTGGTAAGCCATCCTACAATGGCTTACTTGGCAGCTGAAAAGTAATACAATCTACTTCCAAGTAATATACATGTGAATAAACTAAAATCCATGATTCATCTAAAGTGTCTTTTACCTTTTGGTGACCTGGGCTTTCCAGTAAATGCTGTTTTAGTTTGACCTCTTTTTCTGTTATCTCTCTCATTTTCAGGTTCACCTAAAAATAGGGGAAAAGATAATGACAATTACATACCTTTCCCAAAAAATATTTGTACTGCTTCAGTTCAACTGCCATTTGCCTTATCAGTCTTCCATGCTTCTGAACTCAAACCAGAGGGGGAACAGAGGCCACCCATAAAAGTATTTCACATGCTGATGATCAAAATGGTACTGCACTCAGTTTTTCCTTGCATTATCTTAAGGCTCTAGGTGCTAACAAACAGTAGAAAACATTTCTGCTTTCTAGTACATATTACAGACACCCAAGTTAAGGCAGGTATCAGGAATTCCAGCTTCAGGGATTTGTCCAGTCAGTTCTCTCCCACACTGTGCTTGTTTCATTTTTCAATGTCTTCCTATTTTTTTCTAGACTCTCCCCTCTCCCAACCAGCTATTCTCCAAAGACATGGCACTGCAAATGACTCACATCCAACAGTCTAAGAATTTAAGAACCCTGCACTAGCATAGATCAAAGGTCCATCTATTCCAGCATTCTGTTCTCACAGGGGCCAGGGAGATGCCTACTGGCAGCTGCAAGGACCTGAGCACAACAGCAATTCCCAGCAACTGGCATGCAGAAGCCTACTGCCTGGACACTGGAGGTAGTACATGGCTATCATGAAGGATAAGATTAATATCCTTTTAAAGTTCTCAACCTCAATGCACACATCCTCCACATCTTGATTTCTACACTATCAGTGCAAATTGGGCACAATCCAGCTAAAGTGAGGCACCTTTAGTGTGAAAAAGTCCTCTACACAAAAGCTATGTTTAGACTTAAATAAAGACCCCAACCAATTTACTTCACATGTTTGACTTCCAACCTATTTTAAAAATTAAGGCTGATCTCTGGTTTCATATATAATCATTTTCAAAAATAACAGTTTTAAAATTAATTTTGAGAAGTGGATTTTCACACTGGGTTGGCACAATAAAGCAGAGTAGCTGTGTGAGCTAACCTGTGTCTGAACAATGAGTAACTTTTATTGGATCCTCATAAATAAAGCCTCCCACATTGGATAATTTTATTAAAGGTCCCCAAAATCATTGGTAGCAAGCAGATCCTTTCACTATATTAAACCATAAAGACTGAGTGGATATGAGTGGGTAGAGGTGCTTCCCCCACTCACAATACTAGAACATGGGAAAGTCAAGAACAATAGAAGGAAATACTTCACTCGGTACGTATCTAAACTGCTGAATTTTCTGCCACAAGATGTGATGACAGACACCAGTTTAGAAAGCTTTCAACCAAGAGAAGACTTTTCCTCCATGAATTTGTCTATCCTGGACTACTAGTCATGGTGGCTGTGTGCTACCACCAAGATATCCTGTAAATCAGTTATAAGGGAACAACAGTGGGAGAAGACTATTGTCTTTGTGCCCTCCTTGTAGGTTTCTTGGAGACCTCTGGTTGGCCATTGTGGGAAACAGGAAGCTGGACTAACTAGGGATGCCTTTGGTCTTATCCAGTACGACTGCTCTTATGTCATTATGGTCAAATGAAGAAAAAAGCACTGTTTTATTAATTTAGACTCTTGAATATAAAACATGTTTATGCTGATTACTCATTGTTTGATGGGGGGGATAACTTTTATTAATAGTGCAATGACTACTGAATACCATTTCCCTACAGGAAATGTATGCAATAGAGTTCAAATCTACTCACATCTAAAGATGCTGTTCTACACCATTGTTTTTTACCTTATTAATCCAGAATATCATTGCATCCTCCAGATCATAGGGCAATTCCTTTGAGGCACTAAATGTAGAAAAACATTTGACACTTGCAACCACTTTCTCAATGCTGATCATTTCCACAGTGTAGGCCATCATGAGGGCATCAATCATTGCCATGTGAGGACTCTAAGGAACAAATAAGAACATGTTTCATTCAAATATATTTGAAGAAAACAGGGGATATTTTTTTTTAAGTTGGCTAATTAAAACAGGCTACAACTGAGGAAGCTAAGGTGAAAAACTCTTAAGGACAGAATGGGTACTAAGGCAAAGAAAAGTTAAGCTTTCTTTTCTTAAGCTAACCATTTTGATTGGTGCACAGCTGAGATCCAATTCAGACACAGGTGTATCATCGCTCTCCATGACGTAAATCCCTTTCCGAGACAGAGCCTGGATGACCGACTGGTGTCCCTGCAGAGCAGCCACCTGATCCCCTTTCAAAATGAGACTGCAGACACGGCAGTAGAGCTCGCTGGACAGCAACAGCTTGATGACAGGTGGTTTAATATGTTCTTCCTCATACTGATCTATATAAAATGGGTCCTTCAGTTCATCTGGGATGTTATCTGAAAGAAAAGAAGAATGAGGTCTAACAAGGGGGTTCATTATAAGGAATACAAAAAGCTCATTGAGAACAGAAGCAAAACACACACACACGGTCAGAAGCAAACTACTTTCTGGCATTTAAGAATATTAGAGAACATAGATGAGCAACTTACTTTAGTAGCTGCAAAAAAAATATTTCTTTCCCAACACATCCCTTTCTGTGACCTTGGGTGAACCGGCTCTACTACCCTCAGTCATCCAATACCTCAATGTGACCACCTCCCGCATTTCCTTTAACTCCCTCCACAAAACTCTTTTCTTTTTCCAGAAAGTCCTTTTTGTAACCAAGCAAAAGTACATGAAATTGAAGTAATCACATATTATTGCCTCCATTTCTCCCCTTCCTCTGCTTTCCTTGTGTCGATTTCAGATTGTAAATCCACTGAGGCAATGCCTTGTTGCAACTGTTCTTTGTAAAGCACTATGTGTGCAGCCAGCACTATATACGGTATTTTTCGCCCTATAGGACACACTTTTCCCCCTCCAAAAATGAAGGGGAAATGTGTGTGCGTCCTATGGGGCGAATGCAGGCTTTTGCTGAAGCCTGGAGAGCGAAAGGCGTCAGTGCGCACTGACCCCTCTCGCTCTCCAGGCTTCAGGAAGCTATCCGCAAGGCTTGTGGACAGCAGCCAGCAGCCCGAAGCATGGGGCGCGCTGTGGAGCACGCCCCGTGCTTCAGGCAGATGTCCACAAGCCTTGCACGCCCGCGGGAGGTCCCACCAGGCTCGCAAGGCTTGCGGGCGGCAGCCTGTTCTGGGGGCTGGGGTCGGGGGAAGCTCAGGCTTCCCCCGCCACAGCCCCGTGGCTGGTGGGGGGGGTAATTTTTTATTTATTTATTCCCCCCCCCAAAAAAACTAGGTGCGTCCTATGGGCCAGAGCGCCCTATAGGACGAAAAATACGGTAAATAATAATCTATAATGGTTAGCAGAACATACATCAGATTATTTCTGGTCATCTCGAACCTCTCATAACCACAGAACACCCCATCAAGAAAGAGTAGGTGCATTTGCTAAGGTACCTTGTGAGACCACAATGGTTGCCTGAAAGAGGTTGGAAAAAGAGAAAGGGCAACCCAAACAGACTTATGATAGGACTAATAATCTGTGCTAAACTTTTAGGTTGCTTTCGGCCATCTAAACAAGCACACAACATGGCAGCAGTGCTGGGCAGCACTTTGTGTGCCTGGACCATTTGTGTATCTAAAAGCAACCTAACCTGAAACTGTAGCCAATAGTATATTGATATTATTTTTTTTAACAGTTTAAATGCTTTGTTGTTGTTTAGTCGTTTAGTCGTGTCCGACTCTTCGTGACCCCATGGACCAGAGAACGCCAGGCACCTCTGTCCTCCACTGCCTCCCGCAGTTTGGTCAAACTCATGCTGGTAACCTCGAAAACACTATCCAACCATCTCGTCCTCTGCCGTCCCCTTCTCCTTGTGCCCTCCATCTTTCCCAACATCAGGGTCTTCTCCAGGGAGTCTTCTCTTCTCATGAGGTGGCCAAAGTACTGGAGCCTCAGCTTCACAATCTGTCCTTCCAGTGAGCACTCAGGGTTGATTTCCTTCAGTATGGAGAGGTTTGATCTTCTTGCAGTCCATGGGACTCTCAAGAGTCTCCTCCAGCACCATAATTCAAAAGCATCAATTCTTCGGCGATCAGCCTTCTTTATGGTCCAGCTCTCACTTCCATACATCACTACTGGGAAAACCATAGCTTTAACTATACGAACCTTTGTTGGCAAGGTGATGTCTCTACTTCTCAAGATGCTGTCTAGGCCTGTCATTGCCCTTCTCCCAAGAAGCAGGCGTCTTTTAATTTCGTGGCTGCTGTCACCATCTGCAGTGATCATTGAGCCCAAGAAAGTAAAATCTCTCACTACCTCAATTTCTTCCCCTTCTATTTGCCAGGAGGTGATGGGACCAGTGGCCATGATCTTCGTTTTTTTGATGTTGAGCTTCAGACCATATTTTGCGCTCTCCTCTTTCACCCTCATTAAAAGGTTCTTTAATTCCTCCTCACTTTCTGCCATCAAGGTTGTGTCATCTGCATATCTGAGGTTGTTGATATTTCTTCCGGCAATCTTAATTCCGGCTAGGGATTCATCCAGCCCAGCCTTTCGCATGATGAATTCTGCATATAAGTTAAATAAGCAGGGAGACAAAATACAGCCTTGTCGTACTCCTTTCCCAATTTTGAACCAATCAGTTGTTCCATATCCAGTTCTAACTGTAGCTTCTTGTCCCACATAGAGATTTCTCAGGAGACAGATGAGGTGATCTGGCACTCCCATTTCTTTAAGAACTTGCCATAGTTTGCCGTGGTCGACACAGTCAAAGGCTTTTGCACAGTCAATGAAGCAGAAGTAGATGTCTTTCTGGAACTCTCTAGCTTTCTCCATAATCCAGCGCATGTTTGCAATTTGGTCTCTGGTTCCTCTGCCTCTTCTAAATCCAGCTTTAAATGCTTTACAGATTGACAAATTCAAATAATAAACTTTATTGCACTATGATAACTTGATATCTAAAATGTACATTTAAAACACTAACTTCTTTTAAATTAGCATACCGCTAATGACACCAGAGATACTCACTAAAAGTTTGCAGAAGTTTATCAATAGCTTCGACATGCACACAACCTTTTTAATTTGATGTAACAGAGAGTGCTTCCAGACAGGGGCTTAATTTGCAGCTAAGTTACTGAGGCATTGCAAACAAACATTGGCAGCAAGGGTTTTTCCACTTACTGGATTTCCCCTGGAAAGGGTAAATCCGGATTAATGGAGGTGTGGGGAGAGTGTGTACAGTACTGGTATTTTGATGGGGAAGTTAGAAGAAACCTGCATGCATGAGGAGCACCAATCCAAATAATAAATAAGCACCAGGAAGCTCTCTAAACACACTTAACTGGAAGCAGGTCCCATTGAACTCAGCAAAACTCATTTTCAAGTAAAGGCTTGATGTGAACTAGCAGACCGCAACCACTTTACAATGTCTTCAAAATGTTTTATTTCTATCATGCACTAATCTTCAAGCCACCAAGAGCAACACACCATTTGCGTTTTTTGCATGTTTATTAGACTATCACTATGTTATATATTTCTGCCTCACTAGATCAGAATAGAATCTGATCATTCGAGGCCTCAGGAAGAGTTTTTATATACTACGCTCTTGCAAAATATCAAGGCAGTGTACATAAAAAACATGTAAAAGCAACACAAAACAGTTAAAGCAACTAGCACAGCGATTCCACTTAGCTACACTGCTGAGCAACCTTGTAGCCATGTTCTGCACTAACTGCAGCTCTTATTCTAGCACTCCCCTGCTCTCTGCTGGTAAAGGTAATCAGCACGAAAAAGGCTTTGTTGATGCCATAACCAGGCCCAGACTGAAATTGTTTCAGATAATCTATTTCATCCATGAACATCTGCAATTAACCAGCCACCACCATCTCAATTACCTTGTGCCTCAAAAGAGATATTCCCAACTGGGCAGTACTTCTCAAAACACCTCAGGTTCACATCTCCAAGATGGAGGTCAGAGAGAGAAAGGAGAATCCAGCACGTCTTTCCTAAAACACTTGGGAATGACATGCTGGATGCCAGACTGATGGTGTCAAGCACAATGAGTCACTCTGAAGACAAGTCTCTGGAAGGGCAAAAAATGAGCTCCTCACAGGTGTTGGGTGCCATGATGATGAAGTTTGATGATGAACTTGTGGAGAGCAGTCTTGCCAAATCATCCAGCCAGGCCAAGAACTCCAGTGGGGTGGAGCCAGGGCACTACTCTGCCAATGAGCCTCCTTCCAGTGACAAGAAGAAGGTGTCCAAATCTGGACAAGTCACTCCAAGCCCAGCTCCAAACCCCAGCATCACCAAGCAGATGATGAAGAAGTGCAAGCAGCCTTTGAAGGTCACCAAGGATTTGGGCCGCTGGAAACCCACTGATGTTTTGCTGTTGATCAGCATTGTGTTTCAGACCATGACTTGACCTCTTTGCACTTGGGAGTTCAACTGCTGATTTAATCTGCAGGAGATCCAGAAGAGGTGGCATGCTCTGCTCTATAACCTTGTGATTTAAAAGCTGTCTTGACAGGCCATGCAGCAGTTGCATCCAAAAGCCATAGTCTCTATGCAGAGTAAAGTGCTCTTCAGCAAAGCAGTGGAGCCAACCCAACATGGATACCCAGAGGTTTTCTACCCCTCCTGCACTGCCAAGGTCCTACCGACACACTGGCAACTCATGAAGCAGTACTACCTCTTGGGAACAGTGCAGCCACTGCCCAAAGGGGATCAGATGCTCAACTTTCTGATGCCAAATACATGATAGATGACAGCAAACTAAATGATATCTGAGATGAGGTGTTGGAGCACGAGCTGACCAAGGCAGACTGGAGACAGAAGCATGAACTCCAGCAGCTGGAGCAAGAGCTGCATAAGTGGCAGGTGCTGGTGGACAGTATAACAGGAATGACTTCCCCTGATTTTGATAACCAGACATTGGCTGTGTTGCGTGAAAGGGTGGTGCATTATCTTAGGCACTCCTGGGGGATCACACTTGGCAGAGCCATGGAAGATCAAACTTGGCAGAGCCACCAAAGACAATCAGATTGATGTGGATCTAGCACTGCAGGGGCCAGCCTGGAAAATATCCCACAAGCAAGGCATCATCAAGCTGAAAAACAATGGTGACTTTTTCCTGGCAAATGAAGACCAGAGACCCATTTACGTGGATGGGCACCCTGTGTTTTGTGGCAGCAAATGGAAACTCAGAATTAACTTGATGGTGGAGATTGCTAGCTTGCGGCTTGTCTTCCTCATCAGCCAAGATCTGATTGTGCTTACTAAGGCAGAGGATGCCCAAACTGCCCATCTCTGCGGCCTGGATCAAACCAAAGGCACCAGTGGGCCTGTTTGGCTTTTCACACCCCACTCCTTTTGCCAGCAGAGACCACCAAGCTTTCTGATGACAACTATGCAGCTTCAAAGATCCTGCCCTTTCCTAGGCTAGGACTGAAACTTCTTGGGGGCCTTTTCTTTTGCAGAGGAGGAGGAGCTCTGCTTCATCAATCAGCAGATCTCTGTATGACAAAAAGAGCCAAGCCTAGGCTTGTGCAGCTATTGTGCCTGATTCTCTTTGGAACAGAGTGACAAAAACTTTTATGGATTAAGGGCTAGGGAGTGTGTGTCAAATGAGCTAATAAAATAGTTGCTAATCTGTTTTTTTAACCTACCTCAGGGTCCAGGTAAGGCCTCTTAAGGAGGGAGCACAGAACTACCTCTTTCAAAATGGTAGGCATTGCTCCCTCCCACAATGAGCATCCAGTCAATCCCTCTTAATTAGCTCTTACAAACCATGATAAACAAAGAGCCAAATGACATGTGGTAAGCCTAACCCACTACCAAGTGTCCTGTCCACATTATCAGGCTGTAAAAGCTCAATCTTCAGAACAAGGCAGAGATTTCAGGAGAAGTGCTCATCTTTCTCTTGCCAAGGATACCTCTAGTCCAATTATGCTTTCACCCACTGAGCACAGCACTTTACTGCATAATGTAGTTTATCATTCCACTAGTCCAGCCTATCTGACTGATCTGGGCCTTGATCAGAATTCAGCAGCTTTCTGTTATTACTTCTTCTAGAGCTACCATTTGCAGTTTCAAAGCACACATTCCAGAACATGCTTCATGTCTTTCAATAGCCATTGACATTCCAAGAATCCCAGCACTGATGACCTTCTGAAGGTACATGTATGCACACCCAATGACCCCTTGAGGGTCACAAGCCCAGCTGAATATCCTAGGGTTTTCCCCAGGATACCATATTTTACATATACAGACATAATTTATATTATCATTACCCTGAAGGGAAATGACACACCATTACCAAACAAACAGATTATGCCCTAGAGAGCTGTAGTGGAACAGGAAATAATTACTATATGCTTCCAGAAAGTCCAAAATGCAGGCAAAGACTACAAGTGCTTCTAGATGGAGGTTTACTCTGAAAATCATGGAGGGAATGACTACTGCTGATTGAAATGTCAGAGTCAGATCTAACAAGATTAATACCAGTTATGGAAACCACAGGAGGGGAGAGTGTTCTTGTGCTCAAATCCCGCTTGCTGGTTTCCCTCAGGCATCTGTTCAATCACTGTGAGAGAAGGATCCTGAACTAAATGGGCTATTGGCCTGATCCAGCAGGATCTTCTTATGCTGCTGGCATAATCCACAAGCTGTATTGCTGACCAAAATTTCTTTATGAGAGACTCACCACCTCTAAGTCTACCAATGCAGGGCTCATTCAAGAATAGGAAGCTGCTGCTTGAGGACCTTTTATACATTTTTTCATCCTTCTCAGATTATTTTTATTAGTGTTCAGTTGCTATAAGCTTCCCAGGAATAAGTACAATGCATAAGCACCAGTGAGTTACATTTGTTTTCAGAAACTGCTATGTACATAAAACTATTAGCTTCCTAGTTTCACCCAATTCTCATGAAAGTACTACAACAACTATGCAGGACAATATCCATACTACAGTATTCCAAAATCCCAAGGAAGTTGCAGTTTTGAGTTTTAGGAATTCTAGTTACGGTACTAAAACTTTATTTCAAGTTACATATTTTTGTTACTCCTACCAACAGATTTCAAAAGTAGTTTTCAGCATTAACAAAGATTTGTAAAGTTTTCAAATCTATTCAGTTGTTTTATAAACAAGGAAAAATAAAATGATAGTGTATAGCTTGATAGAGATGGGAAGTACCTAATCAATATTACAAGTTTTCCTGTGTCTGTGCAAAATCAGCAACTACTACCTAGTATTACCTGACCACTCAGCTCAATAGCTATTATTTTAAAATATTGTCGCATTGGTAATAATGCTTTGTGTTGCAATTGTATGTTTTAAACTGTGACAAAATATAATGCTATATTTCATTTTGAGTTGCCTAGAATGTTTGCTATCAGGTAGAATGATGGCACATAAATGTTTTAAATAAGCACTAACAGTGTAGTTGTAACCTTATCTACTCAGAAGTAATTCAACGGGGCTTTCTCCTAGATAAGTGGAGTTAGGATTGCATCTTAAAAAAACAGTTCTCCATGCAAGAGATGTAACAATCCAAATGTACTAATAGATTAGTTTAGGTTTCACACAAAATTGAAGAGAAGCCATGTGGTAATGAACGAAGCACAACTCTACACAGGGCTCGGGGGGGCTGTGAGTGGCTGGAAATAGAAAGTCACTTGAGCTTTATGAAGCCCTGATATAGCAGATTAATTTATCTAGTCCATATTGTCCATATTATGCATTATTCACATGGTCAGGATACTACCTCATTTTACCACATTAGTAAAGGAAATGAGCCTCAGTAAGTTACTTGATTTTATTTTAAAGCTTGAAAATAGTTTCCATTTTTACAGTTTTGCTTCTCAAACTATGAGCAGCATCCCATGTAAAAATACAAATACAAAACAAGACTGCAGACGAAACACATATCAATAGGCGTGTCTCAAGCTGAGTATCTTGATGTTACATTCAAATAACAGAACAAAGTCCAAAAATGCTGATCACATTATGACTGAATGATGCATCAGAATAATACATTCTTCCCTTTCCCCAACACTGTGGCAGCTGGCTGACTGGACCCGGCCTCTGGGACAGGAGCCGCGGGGTGGCAGTGAGAGTAGCCTTCCCCACCCAGCCATGTAGAGGTGGCTCATCTTCCTTAGGCCAGCTTGGAAGACAGCTGGCCGGCAGCATTGGAGAAGGGGAAGAAGAAGAGGGAGGGTGGAAGCTTCACCTGACAGAGAGAGAATAGGAGAAGGAGAAGGTGGCAACAGCAGTATCACTCCTGCTGCTGCCGCCTTGTGCAACGAGAGGGTCACAGGGTTATTAGGAGTCAGGCCTACACTGAACTGCAGAAGCTGTGGGAGCTGTTTAGGAAGTTGGAGCAGCAGAACAAGCAGCTCCGCATTTGCAGTGTCGGTGGGGCTCCAGGCAGCAACCCCAATCTATAGCAGCAGAGGGTCAGGCACCTGCACACCATCGGCTGCGCCTCTTGCCATGGCTGTTGGCACCTCCACTGTCACCTTTGCTGCTGCTCTCCGCTTCCACCAGGAGCAGCCCGCTAATTCTGGGGCTCGAGAGTCACTGCCTTGGCCCCAACAAAACTGGGCCCAGGTGGCCTCCACTGAATGAGAAAAAAAGGAAGAGGAAGTTGTTGGCACTGCAAATGTTTCAGCAGCAAGGGAGCTGTGAAGAGTGCCAGCCTTCTGAAGGAAGGAGAGCCACTGAAGCCCAATGAGCTGGAATGGCAGCACCAAAAGGCATGCATCTTCTAGTGCCCTAATACCCCACCAACCAGGTGAATCGCAGGACAGGGCAGCAGTGAAAGAGGCATGTCTTTTGATGCCATGACAGCCAGGTTGTTAGGCGCCAAACAATGGCACCTGGACATCTCCACTGCCTCACAAAAGGCTGGTTGCCAGTCACAAAATGTGATTGGCGCCTGGCTAATTACGAATGCTGGTTCCCTTGAATTAGAAACAAGCAGCATGAAAATATTTTCCCCAGAAACAAGCCTAAGGGCAAGTGCAAACAAGTTTTTTGCATCCAAATAATGGCATCTTATTCTAATTGCCCAATTACACAGAAAGTCAATGTTCCAGGTGAGCACAGATATCTATGTTTGCTCCTTAGTAGTTCCTCATATCATGCACATTGGAGATAATGTAATACTGTGCATTGGTTCCGATAATAAGCTGAAAGCTACCAGTCTCAAGTTCCAATCTTACCTCTTAGGCAAATCTTAGGCAAATGTCAGCTATCAGTAGATGAAGCCACAAGATCGCCTTTTAAAACCAATCTATTTTCAGCCAAGAAGTACTGTATTTTTCACCCTATAGGACACACCGTCCTATAAGGTGCACCTAGTTTTTTTTTGGGGGGGGGATAAAGGAGGGAAAAAAACTTTTTTCCCAGGCGTGGGGCTGGGGCGGGGGAAGCCCGAGCTTCCCCCGACCCCAGCCCCCGGAATAGGCAACTCTCCGCAAGCCACGGGAGCCCAGCACCGGGCTCCTGCGCCTTGCGGAGAGCTGCGCGAAGCCTAGGCGTGCTGAGCTCAGCCGCCCAGGCTTCGGCATGCAGGCAACTCTCCGCAAGCCTTGGGAGCCCGGCACAGACATCTGCGTGAAGCCTGGAGAGCAAGAGGGGTCGGTGGCAATGACCCCTCTCGCTCTCCAGGCTTCAGCGAAAGCCTGCATTCTCCCCATAGGACGCACACTCATTTCCCCTTCATTTTAGGGTCCTATGGGGCGAAAAATACAGTATATATTCTAGTTTTCAGATATCTGTAGAGCACATTTTGTCTTCATGCTAATTCTTTATTGCTACCGACAATGTTAAAAGCCTAATAAACCTTTGAAGAGTGAAGTGTTATCAGGTCCAATTCATTGTTTGAGCAGAACCAAGTAAAGCAAACTGCATCTACCTGATTTAGAAAGACAACAAAGGAACTCCATTTGTATTCAGGATTAAATTCTCTTTCCCCTTTTAATATAAGTAGAATGATAATCCAACTGGTACAAAATAAGGATCAAAAGTCCTACATATCACAGTTTCTAAAAACAAACAATCCTCCTGTGCTACCAAAACATATACCGTATTTTTCGCTCTATACGACGCACTTTTCCCCCTCCAAAAATGAAGGGGAAATGTGTGTGCGTCCTATGGAGCGAATGCAGGCTCCTTAGCTACAGCGATAGCAATGTGAAGCCTCCAAAGCACAGAGGGAGCGCTCCCTCCGCGCTCCGGAGGCTTCGCATTGCTTTCGCTAAAGCCTGGAGAGCGAGAAGGGTCGGTGCACACCGACCTCTCTTGCTCTCCAGGCTTCAGGGATAGCCGCCTGAAACCTTCGGAGCGCACCTTGAGTTTCTGCTGTGTTCCGGAGGCTTAAGGTTCCTTTCGCAGAAGCGAGGAGAGTCTTGCTCTCCCAGCTTCAGCAAAAGGAACCCGAAGCCTGCAGAGCACAGCGGGAACTCGCGCTGCACTCCGAAGGCTTCAGGGATCTTTGAGGCTGGTGGTGGGGGAAAGCAGCGCTTCTCCCCACTGCCAGCCCCACAAGCTCTGGGGGCAGCGGGAAGGCGGCGCACCACCTCTGCGCTGCTCCCCGACCTGGTCTTTGAGGTTGGCGGTGGGGGAAGCAGCGCTTCCCCCCCCCCCAGCCCCACAAGCTTGGGGGGCAGCACAGTTCAATGCACAGAACACACTCGAATGCACCTTGTTTTAGAGGGGGAGAACAAGAAAAATAAATTCTCCCCCTCTTTGCGCAGCACCCCTTCAGCGAAGCAGCAGGAGAAATGGAAGGGGCTCCGTTTCTCCTGCCGCTTCACTGAAGGGGCGCTGCGCAAAGAGGGGGAGAATTTATTTTTCTTGTTTTCCCCCTCTAAAACAAGGTGCGTCCTATGGTCCGGTGTGCCCTATAGAGCGAAAAATATGGCATTTATTGTATCTTTGTTTATATGACAGCATTCAACATACTGCAAGCCTTCTATATACTGTTAGCCTTTTTTATGTTATCAAAGTCCCAATGAAGTCAGAACCTAGATATAATATATTAATAAGTAGAAGAAAAGCAGTCTACAGAGTGCAGCTATCAACTGGGTGCAACTCTTTTTTTATATTTCCAATTTTTTTCATAAAACAAAATCTCATCTCCTGCCAAGAATCCAAAACAATAGATTGTGCAGACAAGTGTTACAAGAAATACAACTGTGATTAGAAGAGGCTTCCAATAAGCACTGTAGTCCGTGTGCCCTAAAATCTACTTCTTACTTTAAACTTCTTGTTGTTCGCATTCATCTGTGTTGAAACAATGGAGTGCACCCAAGCCTCTGTGTTAGCAGCACCTAAGTGACCTCTCCAGGGTGCACAAACCTGGACATTGTATATGGAAGTCCTGGGCTGCCCAGCCCTCAGCCTCACTGATGTGGTTCAAAAAAAAAGAGAGAACACCACGTCTGGTACCAGTCTAGCTTCAGGAATTGCTGGAAGGAGGCATTCAAGGTGCCATCCAACCTTCTTAGGGACTGCACTTCAGATTTGTGTAGGTTTTACTTCTTACTGTTTCTTCTCTTGAAGATATCCTGCAATACAGCAGAAGTTTAGGATCCAAGTTTTCTTTCTCCTAGATGGGCTACCTTCCCAGGTTGAAGAGCCCCATCTGCCCCTCACTTCCCTCTACAGCACATGCAGAAACAGCCTTGATAACCATTGGACCCACTATTGCTCTCATCTGCTCAGTCCACTGGAACCTGTCCCTAACTCACTCATCTCACCTGGTTTAGCTAGCCAGTTGAAGTGATTCCCGGAGTGTGTCTGCTGTCACATGCTGACAGCTTCTAGGAGCCACAAGTGAGAGCTTAGTACAGGGTGGGGACCAAGATGAACAAACTACCCCAGAAAGAACATGACATGTCTTCCGCCATAGATACCCCTTCCTCTAACATCCCTTATACCCCATGCACACTTTAAACTAGACCATGTGAAAACCAAGGAGCTGAGACTCAAAACATATGGTTTAAATAAAGTCCCAACCTGAAGCTTCACTAACTCAGATTTCCACAAACTTTTCTGAAGTAGCCAACCAGGATAATGGAGCCAAAAACTGCAAGCTTATACACTTATATGTGAGTTAAGTCTATTTCCTCAATGAGGCTCTAAGCAAACAGGCATATCTTGTTTAAAATGAAATACTTGTGATAAATATCATGTGAGCAATATCACTAGCTGAAATAAGATGCAGCCAATGTGTGGCTTTCCAGAAGCTGTTGGGACTAAAAAAATAACATCATACCTGACCACTAGCTATGCAGACGGTGGCTAGTGGGACCTGGAGTCTATTAACATCTAGAGCAGCCTTTCTCACCCTTGGGTCCCTAGATGTTGTCAGACTACAACTCCTAGCTAGCATGGCCAGTGGTAGTGGATGATGGGAGTTGTAGTTCAATAATACCTGGGGACCAAAGATTGAGAAAGGCTGATCTAGAGAATTAACATGTTGGCACAAAGAGATACAGTATAGGCAACAACTGTTTTAGGCATGTCTGATATGTGTGTGACCATAAACACGTGCATTGCGCCAAAACTGGAATTGAGGTGAAAAAGTCACAAAAAGGGGCAGAACACAACAGTGGTAGAGTGGGTGTTTCAAATACACATAATTTCACTTAAATGCATGGTGCCTCGGAACATAACCCCCACATAAATTGGGAGTTGCCTGTACTTACTGCACTGAAAGATACTTAGATTGTAACAATTATTAGGGTTTTGCCATGAGGCTTTTTAAAAAAACCATACCATATTAAGCAAAAATGTAGTAAGAAAGAGGGGGAAGCAACATAGCAGTTAGGAGCAATAAATGAAGTACTTAAAGTTGGATAAACATAGATTTTGCATTTAATTTATTATTTTTTGCAACCTCAGGTTATACACAACAGGGATACACAGCAACATGTGGTGTTAGCCTCATTCTATTATCCATTTTAAAATGTGTACCTTATCCACCAGCTCTATATCCAAGTGAAATTGTTCTCACTGCATCTGCACAAGAGAGACTACAGCAAAGTTCACTTTTGCAATTGGGGGGTAGGGAGGTTTATTGGGTTGTTCTTGTTTTTATTTTGATTATGTATTTTGTGGTTTTATATTATGATTTTATCCTGTGAACCACCCTGACACCTGTGAGTATAGGATGGTATACAAATTTAATAAATAACAACAACAATTTCAGGGGATCATCAGTGATCCCCTGGTTTGCTTCTCCAACTTTCTGTCCTTTCCCTGGCTTTGCTTTCCTTCTGCAGGATGTCTACATTTCCTGCACTAGAAAGCACAGTATAACATTCCTAAACATGCAAGCGCATCATAATTTTTTAAAAAAATACTGGCCAGCATGACGTCATTCAGATCAAGTAAGTAGTTCTCATAAAAGCAGCCAAAGGCCAAGCATAATTTCTGCCTTCATCACATAGTTCAACAGTGTGATACAGCAGCAAAAAATAAATTAATGCTATTCTAGGCTACATCAACAGAAGTCCAGATCAAGGGAAGTAATAGTACCACTATTCTGCCTTGGTCAGACCACACGTGGAGTACTGTGTTCAATTCTGGGCACAACAATTTAAGAAGTATGTTGACAAGCTGAATTGTGTGCAGAGGTGGCCAACCAAGATGATCAAAGGTCTGGAAACCAAGGCTTATGAGGAATGGTTGTGGGAGTTGACTATATTCAGCCAAGAGAAGAGGAGACTGAGAGGAGATATGATAGCCATCTTCAAATATCCTAAGGGCTGTGATATGCAAGATGAAGCAAACTTAGGGTGGATAAAAATCAATGATTTATTTTTTTAAAAACAGATTTTTAAAAAAATAAATAAATTGGATTTTAAAAATAAAATGCTTTTGGAGGGAAAATATTTCTAAAGATAGTTTTTAATAAGTGGCAGTGGTACCTCAGGTTAAGTACTTAATTCGTTCCAGAGGTCCGTTCTTAACCTGAAACTGTTCTTAACCTGAAGCACCACTTTAGCTAATGGGGCCTCCTGCTGCCGCTGTGCTGTGGGAACACGATTTCTGTTCTCATCCTGAAGCAAAATTCTTAACCTAAGGTACTATTTCTGGGTTAGTGGAGTCTGTAACCTGAAGGGTATGTAACCTGAAGCGTATGTAACCTGAGGTACCACTGTACATTATAGTCCAAAGGCTATTCATCAGGAAATAATGATTTGTTTTCAGTTTTTCATGTGTACTTAATTTTTTTTTTTGAAAAATTGTTTAACCATATCAGTTAACAAACATGGATACATATGCTATAATGTTATTGTTTTAGTTAAATAAATTGTTTAAATTATTATTAAGGAAATTATTATTTTTCTTCTTCCAATAAAGTAGATCAGAAAACTTGTCCAAATATAAACAGTTAACTTATTAAGCTAATTAATTAACTAATTAATTTCATAATTATTCTTCTATGCTCTAGAGGATAGGACCCAAATCAAGGGCTTCAAGTTACAAGAAAGAAGATTCTGACTAAACATCAGGAAGAACATTCTAACTGTAAGGGCTGTTTGACAGTGAAACAAATTCCCTTGGGAGGTGGTGAACTCTCCTTCTTTGGAGGTTTTTAAGCAGAGGTTCGATGATCATCTATCATGGGTGCCTTAGTTGAGATTTCTGCATTGTAAGGGGTTGAACTAGATACCTTTGGGGTCTCTTCCAACTCTACAATTCTGTGATTCTATAATTTATTAGAAGGGATCAACCTAAACTAAACTAAACTAAACTAAACTTAAGCCTCACATTTTAGTTGAGATATAGAACTAAAGTGTTTCAGGTGCTTTCAAAGAGTACCATATTGTCCAGTGGTTCTCCATTGACGAACATTTTGGTTTTCGAACACCGTTAATCCGGAAGTAAATGCTTCAGTTTTCGAACATGCCTCAGAAGTTGAACATGCCACATGGCTTCTGCTGAGTGCAAGATCCTGAGGCCTAGCTGTTGGCTATTGAGTTTTCTGTTTTCGAACGTTTAAGAACTCGAACAGTCTTCCAGAACGGATTACATTCGAAAACCGAGGTACCACTTTACTGATTTTGGGGGGTGGGGCTCTTATATACTACCTATTGCAATGAAAAGCTCCTTCTAAAATGCCTTACAAATTTAAATATTAGTAATGCAAAGCAGTTTAAGCTGCAATAAGAGAGAACCAGTCAAAACAACTTAAAACTCCATAAAACTTAACTAAAATAGAAACATCACCATTATCAAGACACAGGTCAATTTTATCTCCCAAAAGACAGCAGAAATGTTTTCGTTTTGTCAGATATACTAAAAGCTTCAGCAGAATAGGCCTCTCTTGAGGTGCTCCACAGAAAAGGCACCACCAAAGAGAAGGTTCAGCTTCAAGGGAAATGATAAAACTGGCTTCAAATACTTAAGGAAACTGAAGTAAGGCCTCATCTGAAGATGACATTGCATACAAATGAAGTTTGTACAGAATGAGGCACTTACGAAGACCTTTAGCACTGGTCAAGTTTTACATATTTCCATCTCCTTCCTTTCACCCCCACTAAGTGCTAATGCCCTTTGCGACACAGAACAACTGTGCTCTCCAGCATAAGCAGAACCCATTCCTTACAAATAAATTAGATGAGATGAAGCATATATGAAATTAGATGAATATACCTTGAATACAATTGACATTTTTGACAAGTAGGCATATATGAAATCAGATGAATATGCCTTGTATACAATTGACATTTTTGACAGGTATGCTCATTTTGAGGCAATACTCTATTACTACCAGGTATTCTGAGAAGCAATCCAAGTCATTTAAGGACTAGAAGGACTGGAAGGCTTCTCATTTGTATTAGAGGATAACACTGAAATTTAAAGATATTAACCTGCTTATGGTTGGTTTCATATGCAAAACACAGGAATATTAGCCTAATCTCTATACTTGTTTACAGAATTAGTATACTTTTTTAAAGGTGAGGAAATCAATTAAGAGAATCTGACATTAATATTGAAGCCAAGTATGGATATGTCTAGAACTTGCCATCACACATGACTGCCCAAGCCTAGTTCCCATGGAGGTTTTAAACAAACACAGGCCATGCAACAAACTTGCTCTACACAAAGTAGACCAGTTAGTGGCTGCACTTATTTTTACCAAAATAAGCTAATTCAAAAACCCACAAAAATGAAATTGTAGATATTTACCTTAGTGTCCAGTTATAATTTTTAAACTGCAGTTACAGCTTATGTTATGATAGAATATCATTTGACTTTGCTGCTTATTGAAATTATAGTATACTTTCATAAACAGAAGAAGTGAACCAAAAACTTGCACAAAACTCCTAATTTTGCTGTGCCACATGAACAATCGTCCCCATTCTAAAAGCTGAAAACAAACCAAAGCCATGTGATTGCAGGAATACAGTGTATTACTTAGCACTAACACAACACAAGCTAATGTTAATCCATTAAGCATATTAGAGTTTGGCAAATTAGTCAGATTAACAGTGCTATCTAATTTTCTACATGTTACATTTTGTTTCAGTTAAAAGTATAATACCGATATGAAGCCAAAATCCTGGCACAAATGACAAAAACCAAGAACTCAAAGTAGACGAAGCAGAATCTACTTTAATACAACACACTGGATGGCAATAGTGCTTCAGAAGACCGTAGAAATAAAACTAAAGTTTCAAACAAGATTTTTTCTATCCCATCTATTTATATTCATTACCCACAATGTTATGCAAAGAAATGAATGCTGCCTCACTGCTATGTTCTAGAATACAGCAGCCTTGGTTAAAAAATAGATGAGTTAAATATCTACAATATGATACAGAAGCCACAAGATTCTTATTCTCTATTCAGCTATGCTCCATAAAAAGGTAGCAGCAAGGATCTACAGGATTGCCAGAATGAATCACACAATAATAAGGATTTAAGGGCCTTCAAGAGCTCAGCCTTTGTAGGTCTAGGTTCTGTGTGAGAGAGCACTATTTCATGAAACAAAAACAAAAACACAGTTATATGCACTTCTACAAACCATTCACAATGAGGAAAAGGGATGTACACTGACAAGGTTCCTAGCAAGCACTTATTAATATCCTGGGATCTAAAAACATGGGAATAGGGCAAGCAGGCAAATCGGTTTGGCACATGATTGATATGTAAAACACAGATCATTTCAAATCCATTTAACAGCTGAGAGAGCAAGACAGGGGGAAAGCAAAAGGGGAGAGATAAAAGAATAATCACTCAATGGGGATTTTTACCTATTCCATAGGCTTTAGCACAGATCCATTGTAGATTAGCAGCTATTTTTGCTCGAGCTGAATCATAGAGCTCCAACGGAACGATCTCAGCTGCACTATCTGCTAGAGCATCCATTTTTCTTCTGGTGCTATCCCCACCAGCACAAACATCAACATCCGCCATCTGAAACAAAAATAAAAGAAACCCAGTCTAGCACTCATACACATAATAGGCTCATATGTACAGTAGCAAGTACAAATTCTGTAGTCCCAGAAGCACTGGAGGCTTTATATTGCTATCGTTTGCTCTGCAATTACAATAAATCTCAGTCTGAATTCTTTCCCCCTTCTAATATTCATTTGATCCTGCATCATATATATATATGAGAGAGAGAACATGCTAAAGCTACTCTTTCAGCCCTACAATATGAAAGGGAACATACAAATCACACTTGTAGTCATAGTCTTGCTCCAGACACCTCTCCAGCATGTTAACAGCCTAACAATACAGACAGGTACCAGGCAAATTGCTGGAAGCAAAAACCTATTCTCATATGATTTCTCTAACAATTGAAATGAAGGAGGCACAGCAGGGAATGAAGGCAACAGAAGGCAGAAGGCCTAGGGTTTCCCATTCTTGTCATAGCCTCATCTCTTTCCTTCATCCTACTCCTAAGAAGGATGATCGGTTAGCTGAGATGAACAGAAGCACCAGACACCCTGGAGGCAAGAGGATAAAGGGAGAGGGCAGAACAGAAAGGTCCTTCCACCAACATCTTCCTTACCCTTCTTCACCAGCACACTCTGGCACATGCCAGGGCCAAGGTAGCAAACAAAAGGTGCCTCAGCCTACCTTTTCCAGGCAGAGTGCTGCTCCCCAACAAAGACAACAAAGGACATCCCTTCAGCACCGTCTTCCTCATCTGTCACATCTTCCTTTTTGCTGTCTCACCCGCCTCTCCCTTTTCCAAATATCTCCCTAGCTTTTTTCAGTTGCCTTCAGTTCTTCTCCCACTCTACCCAGTAACTATATGTGTGTGTAGGAGTATTAAACCCAGTGCTGCCTATTGCCTTAACCTCTCCCCAATACATTTCCACATCTCCCTTAGTAGCCCATAAACTTCTGTTCCCCCTGCTTCTGCTCCAGTTCTCACCCCATAATGTCACTTTCACCTCCCCGCACAAAAACACACACAAAGATCCTTAACAGCCCAGTCTCTTTTCACAGCAGACACTGCCTTACCCATGAACCTGACACCCATCAGACAATTCATTTTTGTAATAAATAGCATGGACAATAAACACAGCACAATATGACATTAATGGTGATTAAGACAGCAACACTACTGTTTAATATCCTACCCTTTCCTATATTAAGGTTACTCCCTTCCACCATGTACTGCAATACTGGCCTCAACCTTTTCCTCATCCTCTTCACAGCCCATCTCTCCTGATCTTCCAGTTTCTGCCCCTCAACACACCCAGTCCTTGCCCAAACTTCCCACACTTACATCTCAATCTACTGCCTCTCCCACTGTAGCTCCTATTAGTCTACCACACCCCCCACACAATAATCAACACCCCCCATTGGCCCACCCTGTCCCTCAAACTGTCACTCAACGCCTGCTACTCTTATCATACTGTAGATTTGTTGTTGTTGTTGTTGTTGTTGTTGTTGTTGTTGTTGTTGTTGTTGTTATTATTATTATTATTATTATTATTGATAAAACACCCACAGACACCCAATCCTGATCCCCCAACCTATACTTTTCTACGATTTCCCCATGACCTGTTACTTCCACGCACAAATAACCAGACACCCACCCCACCTCCTCTCCCCCAAATTCCCACCCGTCACAACACGGCAATAAGACCCATGGCTGTCTCCCATGCGCACAACAACCGGGCAAACCCCCAGGCCCAGGCTTTACCTCTACCCACAAGCTCCTCTGCCGCCCGCTCCCAGATACCCCACAACTCTTCATAACCACAAGCAACGTAACCAGATTTCTCCCCTCCTCCCCCCCCCGCCCAACCCCCACCCTGCCCCCCCCAAAAAAACATAAAAAGATCCTGGCCCGCCCACCCCACACACCGAACACGCCCCAGTCCCTGCTCATCCTCAGTCGCTCACTCGCGATGGTAACACAGGTTAGAACACAATAACACACCCCGCTCAAAAACAGCCAGGCCCCCCCCTCCCCGCAGAGCCCTTCCGTCCAAGATGTCAGCTCTCCGCTCCCCCCGCCCACACGCCGTGTGTCCCTCATAGAAGCCGCCGCCGCCACTGCGCTCCCTCCTCCTCGTCCCCTCAGTTCTGACAGACCCAAATCATGCCGCCCCCCACGGCTGCCCGCCCGCCCCCCGCCATCTTCTGCCTTGCGCCCCCCCTCACCTTTTTTTCCTCCTTCCGAGCCGCAGCTACCTCATGCCAACGCCGGGCCGAGCTCCCCAACCGCCGCCGCCTCACCACTCCCGCGTCGTCGGAGCCCCCACCACTACCACGTCGGCCGCGCCCAGGGCCCAAGGCCTCGCGGCAACGGCAAGGGGTAACCCCCGCACCCACCTACCCCCGCTGGGCTGGGCAGGGCAAGGCAGGGCTGGTCCGATCTGGTGGGCAAGCGGGCGGGCTGGCTGTCTGCCTCTGTCGCCTCAGCTCAGCCTGGCTCGGCTGAGGGGGCGGGGGAGACTGGAGGGGGGGAACGAGACCGGAGGAAAGGGGGGGGGGAGGAGGAGAGGACGCGCACCCGAGAGGCTCGCGCGCCTCGATCAACGGAGGAGAAGAATGAGGGCGCGCATGCGCCCGCTCGCCAGGTGAAGTAGGTGTAGAGGGTTGAGTGTGTGTGTATGTGTGTGTGAGAGAGAGAGAGAGAAAGAGGGAGGGAGGGAATGCGCGTGCGCGTGCCGCGGAGCTCCTTTCTCTCCCTGCCGCCTCTCCTGACTCCCGCTACGTTCTGTTCGCGAGCCGCGCTTCAGTATCTTTAATGCGCGCGCGCGCGCGCTCCCGGAAAAAGGGGGGGGAGAGAGTGGGTGTACGCGCTCGGGGGGGAGGGGGTGTCTACAGCTAAGGGTTGATTAGCTGGCAGAGAGAGGGTGGGGGTGCCTTGCAACTAAGAGTTAGCTTACCTGGAGTCAGAGGAGAAAACTAATACTGTAAATCAGGATCACCAGCCTCCTGGGTTGGGTTGTGATCTGCAAGGTAGACTGCTGCTACTGCTGCTGAGGATAGTGGACTATGCAACTATCCAGATCTGTCACTGAGGTCAAGGGTGTCGGAAGCCTGTATGGTAAAGACTGAGCAGAAAGCACAGAAGCTCCTGCTCAAGCGAAGTCAGGACGACCATGCAGGCTGCTGGTGTTGCATACCTCAGCTTGAGAGCCTGGGCACACGCGTGCACGCGAACAGCCTTGGGTAGCTTTGCAGCATTGAGAAGAGGCCCTCCATTGAATGCCGCAAACGATGCGTCCAGGATCATGGATGGGTGTAGGGCGGAGCTGCCCCCACAATCAATCAAAATCAATACTGCCCCCTCATAAAAGCCCGGGGGGGGCCCTCCACAAGAATCCTAGCTACGCCCATGCCTAGGATGCCACCAGCGTAAAGGCCCTAGTTCATATCACAAATATGCTGGCGTCCAGGGCAAAGCCTTTGAACCCGTTCTCAAAGAGTAGGCAAGCACCCTGCAGGAGCAGACAGTCCTTTGGAGATGAACCCCAGTGTTTGGACTAGACAATAGGAACTGAGCCTCCACAGGTTCCCCACCTCTGGCTTAGACACATATGCAAATATGTAATATGTTTCATCAAGGTTTTTGTTAGAAATTTCAAGAGAGAACAACAGAAATGGTCCCCTTAGGACCGTGAAGTTTTCTAGCTGGGAAGAATATATTTAATAATAGGGTCAGTGTTTGATAAACAGCATGCTTATCATGGCTTGGATATTCACTGCAGAGCATTAGAAGAAACCCTGCAATGGGAGACTGGCTTCAAAATTCCTGACATACTTTGAGAATGATGAAAATTACTCCCTTTCTAAGACTGTTAGGACAATAGATATTCCAAGCATACGGATAATTGGGACTCTTTCATGTTATACTGAAATGAAATTAAAACATGCAAAGAAATATGTAAGGCAATCCTAAATATCATTCAGGCTTCAGACCTAAACCCCTTTATGTAGGAGCAGGGCAGTCTCTACTGAATTTCAGTGGGTTTACTTCTGAGGAGACAGGTATAGGATTGCGCAGTTAAATTTCTTCCAACTGCAATCCCTCCTTTCAGGTAAAAATAATTATTGCAATTGCAGTTATATGCATTTTTAATTGTATGTATTTTTAAAATGAAAATAGCCATTGGTCTTTGTTTTAAAGAAAGAATCCAATGCATAAATTGTATCAAAATGAAGGCATTCTCAGGTATCATAATAGGGCATATGGAAGGAGGCAGTCTCTATGAATGAAGCAATTATGGATAACTGTGTTATATTGCCAGAGCCATTCCTGGTTCCGTCTGATAATTGTGTTATAATGACTGTCGTATTCCTTGGGACGTTAATCTGATCTTTCTTCCTGAAGGGCAGATTGCTAAATGAACCGGTCACAACCATTATATTGTGGGGGAGCGGAGTGTATACATGCACACACATCCATATGTTAAAAATATGTTACCAAGGTAACAACGGAATTAAAAATTTCCTTTGTATATCACATATATGCCATGGTTCCACCCACACAGAGTATTTTATTTAAATTTGGCAAAGAGAAAATAGGAAAACATGAACTGTACCCAACTAAGTTCTACTCAGACAAGAAAGACCAGTGCTTTTCTTCTAATAAAAAAAAATGTTTAGGGGTACTCTCATTTTCCTATTCATATTGAAATACTGCCCCTCAATGAGACCAAACTTAAGATTCACAAAATGTTTAGGGATATGCATACCCCTGCGTCCCCCCAGAAAAAAAGCACTGGACAAGATCCACTGAGGCTTCAGTCCCAACCTTATTTACCTGGAAGCAAATCCCTTTGAATTCAACAGGTCTTGTGGTTAGTCGTGTCCATTAATTTCAGTGGGTTTACTCTAGGTATGGTGAACAGTCCCTTGAGAGGAAAGAGGGGGGAGCCATTGCACAATTTAAGCTGCAATTAGAATAAAGATTTATAGATTTCAGCTTTTAGATTCCACCTCTCTATGCAAAGCAAACAAATATGGGGGGAATTCAATTTTTTTTAAAGGGCTCCTTGAGGTGTGCTTTTTATGGTGTATTCATGACAATATGTACTTAAGATGGTATTGGGCAGCTTTCAATACTGCTTGTGCCCGCAGATGTTTTGGGGCTGACATACAGCTTCATTTCCGGTCGCTGTACACATTGTAACCTCCTGCTGAAATCATGTAAAGGTTTATATCATAAATGGGTTGGGACAGGGGTGTTTTTGTTGTGCTTTAGCATAAAGGTGCCCCTCCAGACAACAGTAATGCAGTAACATTGGGAGTACATTACAGGACAGCTAATAAAACAGAATGATGTGCAGACAGTTCAGTATAATTCCACCATTAATGCAACACCCTTGGCATGCTGCGGAATACACCTGTTTAAAAAGGAAACAAACAAAACACCAGTCTGAAGGGATCCTAAATCTACAGATGTGTGAAATTTGTAGCTCACATTTCATGAGACCATACTTACTGCGCACTCAGTCCCCCCCGCCCTAGCCAACTAGTAGCTCAGTGGCCACTTATGCATTGCCAAAAAATAAAAGAGAAAATGCAACACCCCAAAAGAGGACACCAATTTGCATATGCTAATTTATAAGTGTAGTTGCAAATTTAGAAGTAATAACTCTGAATAAGAAATACACATGGTGGGAAAGACTGCGTGCAGGTGACCTGAGCTTGCTCTGTCCGCTATCCAGGTGCTAAGAACTTGCCACATCATTGCACACAAGACAGTATGAAATGTGTTTTGTTCTGAATGTCATCCTCAATGTCTGGTGTACTCTGCTTTGTTCAAGGCCATTGGTCAGGGGTGCATCCTGTACATGATGTTGCACACTGGTGGCTCTGCAGAATCATAGGTTAACAGAGCTTTAGAGAGGCCATAGTCGGTAGGAATGAGTGCATCTCGGCTGGCAGCTTAAATGTCACCAAAGGAAGTGTTTGACACAAAGTGCAGGTTCTGACATACGCATTTAGATGCAGATTTATAGATACTTCAATGTAAACAGACATACACATAGTGGGGAAGGTCCAAGCGAAGTGTGTGTCTTCTTAGTCTGCTGTCGGATACTAGCTGGTGATGGGCAGCTTAAGGGTCCCTGGTGTTCTCTCTTCTGGTGGTTCTTTATCATTATCCAATGAAGCTGAACATTGGAAGAATCAGGACACACAAAATAAACGTACAGGATGCTGGGCTAGATGGGCTATTGCATGTCCTCTGCCTGAAGCCCTGGAGAGTTGCTGCTGCCACCAGTCAGTATAGACCATACTGAGCTACGTAGATCAAGGTCTGACCTGGTGGAAGGCACCTTCCTTTGTTCCTAAGTGGGGAGAGCACTGTTGCACTCAATTCTTGCTTGCGGGCTTCCCATTGGCACACCTGGTTGTTACTGTGGGAACAGGATGCTGGCACTTTGGTTTGATCCAGAAAGGTTCATCTATGTTCTACCCAATGCCCACCCCACCCCATGTATTACATTCTTTCCCTGGGCCTCTCGTGTGCAAGCTTTGGAATTGCACGATCCAAGTGACCTTCTGAATCACTGATGTCCTTCTGCCAAGCTGCCCAGTGATGTGTGTTATGGGGCAAGGGAGGGTGGGGGGCTGTCTAGCAGCATGCATTCCCTGAGTCACACAAAAGACCGAGAGGTGCATGACAGATGCCAGCAAGCGCAGTAGCATTGCTAGTGTCCCCATGGCAACAGCTCCGACAACAGCTTCCCAGTGTGACGTCATAAGAGGTGGAGGGAAAGCCGTCAATATTTCTGAACTGGAGCAACGAGTGTTGATTACGCCACACTCCAGCACCACAGCTCACAAGGTACAGGGATCCTTTGTCACCAGCTTCTCACAAGAATACTGTGGCAGAGGTTTTGAGCAAAGCAGCAAACTGTTTGCAGATGAAGACAACATTCCAGATGTATTCTTAGTACAGTAGTAGTAGTAGTAGTAATAGTATTATTGCCTTATTTCCTCCAAGGAGCTCAATATGGTGTACACATTTCTCACCATCCCCATTCCATCCTCACAACCACCTTGTGAGGTAGGTTAGGCTGAGATGCAGTGACTAGCCCAAGGTGATCCAGTGAGCTTCATGGTTGGTTGTGGGATTTGAACCCAGGTCTCCCAGATCACAGTTCAACACTCTAATCACTATACCACACTGGCTCTGCCTTCTCTTCCCTAGAGAAAGAAGAACTAGAGTTTGTTACTTCACTGGTTGCTAGCCATTATTTCTGAAAGTGTGGCCCAAATTTATTTCATCCCAATTCCCACCAACCCCCCCCCCCCAGCTTCACATTCATGCATCAGGCAAGGGGAAGGAAGATAAAATACCCTATTCCCTGCCCTTCCCCTGTGCCCCAGCCAAATGCCTTCTGAGTATTTTGCCTGCTTTTTACAGACAAGTAAGAATTCAGCTTAGAGAAAACAGTTAATGCCCAGAAGGAGAGGTCAGCAACTGGTGGACCCTGTTTCAGATTTGCCCAGCAATTGTTGCCAAAGTTACCCTAGTAGAGTAAGCCTGCTTCCACACGTGCTCACACACCCCTCTCTCTTCTCCATATAGGTAAGCTAGAAGCATCAGAGTTGAAACAGATATTCCAGACAGGAAAAACACTGAATTAGGGTGCAAAGCTGGGCCTGGTTGGGGGGGGGTGTCTTAGGAAGAATCCTTGGCATAGCTCTCCCCTTCTAACTCATAACTGTTGGTGCATGAGTACAGTCATACCTTGGGTTGAAGTCGTTTCAGGTTGAGCATTTTGAGGTTATGCTCCATGGTGACCCGGAAATAATGGAATGTGTTACTTCCGGGTTTTGCCGCTCACGCATGCGCAGACACTCAAAATGACATCACGCGCATGCATGGAAGCGGCGAATCGCGACCTGCGCACACGCAGGTTGCGTTCCTTCAGGATGCGAAAGAGGCTCTGGAACAGATCCCATTCGCATCCAGAGGTACCACTGTATCTATTCTTGGGTTTTCATTTCTTTCTGCAGCAGGGTTCCTTTTACAGAAAGTTTCCCACATCTTTTCTTTATAGCAGCAGCAGCATTCCAGCTATCTCTTAGTGAAATTCCCATTGCAGGAATAAACACCATTTGGTTCTGTTTCTCAGAGTCTTTATTATTTACAAAACTTTACACTGGTCACACACACATATATTCCATTGCCTAGCAACATATTCAAGACCATTTTCAAGTTTCTTCTAGAATATTCCGACAACTGGTAGGTTTAAAGGTTTCCTTTAAGAAATCAGCACAGGCATGGCACAGCACCGTGATATAGGCAGATATGCTCCTTGCCTGTATGTAGCAATTAACTACTGAGCCAACTGTCTTTAAAACTTTAAAACGATTCAAAATAAAAACAGTGTTTGGCACAAAAATGGAAGCAAGAAGAGTTACCGAAGAAAGAAGAATGGCGGATGAAATTGATGGACTATGCACAATTAGACAAATTAACAGGAAGGGTTCGAAATCCACGGGACCAGAGATTCTTAGAAGACTGGAGTAAATATATGAACTATTTGAAAAGTAATGGTAACGAACAGATTACGCTAGTAGGACTGCAAGAAGTTTTGTAAGTAGGATTATTTGAAATATTGCAAGAATATTAGTTTTCGAATGTTGATTTTTGTGTGTTGTGTATTGTTACCTTTTGATATCTTTCGTGTTGTGTGGAAAATACTAATAAAATTCAGATTTTTTTTAAAAAAAAGATATGAAGTTATGTTCTATGATTGTTGGAAATGATATGTTAAAAAACCCCAATAAATATATATATATATTCAAAAACAAAAACAAAATAAAAATAAAAACAAAGTAAAACTAGAACAGACTACAGAGCTCGGTGACAAACAGCCTTACCTGTCACCGTCACCATGTTGTCCAACAATTGATTCAACAATAGACCCACACCCCATGCTCTCCTATTGAATAGCTGGGCAGGCACAGCTGTTCATAAGAAGAGCTTGCTGCCTCCAACTATGGAAAGAGAGCAGAGCTACCTTGGCCAGTAGCCATCGATAGCCCTTTGCTCCATGATTTTGTCTAATCCTCTTTTCAAGCCATCTAAGTTAGCAGTTTCAGTTTTGCTTGCCTGGCTGGAGACTAGGGATGAGTAGGTGGATGGGTGCGGAAACTAACCTCTGCAAAGTTTAAATTTACATTTGTTGTTCCACCTACTTTTGCATCTGGTCCCACCCACTACTGTCATGTGGCCCCAAAGCGGTTGCTCAGAAGGGAGTGTGGCCCCAGGCCACAAAAGGTTCTTACTCCCTGCTCTGTGCCCTAACCTTTAAGTGACACTCCTCAATGTAAGAAACTTGACCTGGGACACATTATTTGTAATGGGATTACAAGTGACAGGGAGTGTTAACAGGACAGACTTGTTACACTTGTCAAACGGGGACACTGCTGCCACTGTGTTAGCACAAGCCACAGGTGGATGAAGGACTGGATTAAAGTGCAGGACACATATACAGCGTGCAGAGAAATATTTATTTTTGTCACCCCACCAAATCTTGGCATATGGAGGAAACAGAGAGAGGTAAAATACAGTTTTTAAGAGAAGTCATATGAAGCTGCCTTGCATCATGTCACACTATTCTCTCCATCTAGTCCAGTGTTGTCTATTCTTGACGGGCATCAGCTTTCCAACATTTCTAGCAGAGTTCTTTCCCAGCACTATCTACCTGGCTGAGTTGCTGAGGTGTTACAAAATGTTAAATGACATCTCAACTGTTCAGAAATTTAAAAAATGCCACCAGCAAATGAGGCCCAAGGGAAGATGTGGCTATACAATATTAGTGGGAAGGGGTTCAGTGGAGAAGAAAGTAGGCAGTATACAGTGGTACCTCGGGTTACAGATGCTTCAGGTTACAGATGACTCCGCTAACCCAGAAATAGTAAAAACAAAAAAAATTCTTTCCAGTAGCACCTTAAAGACCAACTAAGTTACCGTATTTTTCGCTCGATAACACGCACCTGACCATAACACGCACATAGTTTTTAGAGGAGGAAACAAGAAAAAAAATTCTGAATGAAACAGTGGGTGTATCATTTTTGTGCTTCATGCTGTGGCCACAGACATGTGATTTGACGGTGAGTTTGGGGTAGCCCAATGCAAAAATCCTGAGAATCCATGTGGATCTGTGCTTTGTAACCACGTTTTTGCACCATTGCAGCCCCAGGCAACAGTGGGTGTGTGATTTTTTTGGTGCAGGCTGTAGCCATGGACATGCTATGTGATCTGATGGTGAATTTGGGGTGACCCAATGCAAAGATCCTGAGGATCCATGTGGATCTGTGCTTTGTAACCACGTTTTTGCACCATTGCAGCCCCAGGCAACAGTGGGTGTGTGATTTTTTTGGTGCAGGCTGTAGCCATGGACATGCTATGTGATCTGATGGTGAATTTGGGGTGACCCAATGCAAAGATCCTGAGGATCCATGTGGATCTGTGCTTTGTAACCACGTTTTTGCACCATTGCAGCCCTGTTTTTGCATCAGATCATTGCTATGTGATCTGATGGTGAATTTGGGGTGACCCAATGCAAAGATCCTGAGGATCCTGTGCTTTGTAACCACGTTTTTGCACCATTGCAGCCCTGTTTTTGCATCAGATCATTGCTATGTGATCTGATGGTGAATTTGGGGTGACCCAATGCAAAGATCCTGAGGATCCATGTGGATTCGTGCTTTGTAACCACGTTTTAAGTGGGGAGGGAAGGAAAAACATAGAAGGGACAAGGAGCACGAGAGGTGTGTGCGGAGAAGCAGCTGGCTAAGAATGCAGGAGAGGGGTTTTACTGGAGGGAGGAAAGGAAGGCAAAAGTTCCCAGCCAGCCAGCCAGCTCGCGCTCTCTCTCTCTCTCTCTCCCCCCCCCCCCCTGCATGTTGCTTGCGAATCCCTAGGAATTAGAAGGAAGGACTCTGCTTTCCCTTCTTCTTGCCTGGAGGGGAGGGGTTTTCTCTGCTCTTTGTTCCGTTTGAGCAAACACAGTAACGAAACAGAAAAGGGTGGGCAGTAAGACCCTGAGGCAGAATGCAGGAAAGCAGCAGCTTCCTCTTTTCAAGGCTTCCCTTCTCTGCGCGATTTGATATTTGCCTGATTTCTGGCTTCACTCGCACCCGTCCACTCCAGGGACCACACATTCGCTCAGTAACACGCACAGACATTTCCCCTTACTTTTTTGGGGGGGAAATCTGCGTGTTATAGAGGGGAAAATACGGTAGTTCTTGGTATGAGCTTTCGTGTGCATGCACACTTCTTCATACCAAGAACTAACTTAGTTGGTCTTTAAGGTGCTACTGGAAAGAATTTTTTTTGTTTTGACTATGGCAGACCAACACGGCTATCTATCTGTAACCAGAAATAGTACCTCGGGTTAAGAACTTTGCTTCAGGATGAGAACAGAAATCGTGCTCCAGCAGCACAGCAGCAGAAGGAGGCCCCATTAGCTAAAGAGGTACCTCAGGTTAAGAACAGTTTCAGGTGAAGAACGGACCTCCAGAACGAATTAAGTTGAGGTACCACTGTACTTGGAAGTGTTGTTCATTCACTTCTTCCCCATGACCTTCACACACACAAAATAATTCATTAAAGGAGATGGAGGGTCTGCGCCTTAAGGGAGTGAATGTATTAATAGTATGAGGCGTATTTGAATGTTGCACGTGATGGTGAAAGCAGATGTGATGTAGGAGGGTTGTGATAAGACTCTTTCAGGGGAAAAAAGAATAGTGGCCCCAAAGTAACCACTAACTAGATTATAATCAAAGCAACATGAGTGAGGATGTCTACCCTTTCCATTTCATACTACGTTCCTTATTAAAACAACACTCCCCCCCCCCCCAGCAACTGCAATTTGCTGCTTAGAGGAAAATGTGCCATATCAGTGTACCAGGATTAGACAAATTCATGGAGAATAAAGCTATCAGTTGCTACTAGCCACAATGGCTATGCTCTGCCTACACTGTTGAAGGCAGTATGTCTCTGAATGCCTCTTGCTGGGAGCCATAAGTGAGGGGAGTGAGGCTTGCAATATCAGGTTTTGTTTGCTTCCCATTGCCAGGTAAAATCATGGTGCAGGGGGCACAGAACAGGAGCAGCAAGGGACATGTCCTGGGGTGGTCTTGATGGCCAGGTAGACCTGGAGGACCACATTTGGCCCACCATGCCCACCCACCCACCACCTGTGTGTAAGATTGCCAGGAAAGGTGCATTCCAGAGCCTGAGATTTCAGGGGTCAGACTTGAGGTGGAGGGCTGGCCCCAGTGATTATATTTATTTCATAAAATGTCTCGACCAATTGATTGTAAGGGGGGGGACTCAATGTGGTTGTCCCACCATCACCACCACCAAAGCAGCGTCTTGGGGCGACCCCTGGTGATTTCATGGAGCAGCCACCGGTGATGTCGTTCAGCATGGCACATTAAGCATTAACAACAGTCACTGGGGGCATGCTATTTGCCCACACGAAAACACAAAGACTAACAAATGAGGTTAATTGGGAGATGGGAAGGAGCAGACCTCCCTCCAGCAGGGTCTATACAGTAATTTGCAGCCGTCCACCTGCCGCCTGGAGGGAGGCAGGCAAACCTGGAGACTCCAGGTCAGCTGTGGCACCTTTACCTGTGTGTCTATTGAATCGAAGGTGTCATGTGAATAATACAGAACAACAGACCGCCGATTCTTACTGGTTGAATTACACAAGGCAATGTCATTTCATAACACTTCCAAAGAAGAGCAAAAGAGCTGCGTAAAACACCAAAGGAGAGGCAGGGAGTGATACTGTGTTGTCTGGAATGCCCCCCTCCCCCCATTTCCAAATGAGCCGAGCAGCCGTCTGGTTCAGTGGAAGGGCTCATCAATCCAACACGCCTGCCCTCTGGGTCGAAAGAAAAAAAGTGGGGCAGGGGGAGAGGGGAGAGGCACAGCAATCTATTGTATCCAAGTCTCCTAATTTGTGAATTTTGCCATGAAATATTTATTAGTGCTCCTAATTTGCACACAGACACGAAGGAAGGAAGATAAAGCACTGAAGACTAGTTACAACGAAGGTAATCTCACTAGGCATAAATCACTTGTTAAACAGACTTCGAAAGAAGGATTATTAATATTTCTAAAGGCCTTCCCTTCCCCAGCCCCTCTGTGTCACGAGGAAAACCACTCTCCCCACCTCATTGTGCCTGAAATGTGCTTTGTCCTCAGTGTCATCCCAGATGCCTGGCGTGCTCCACTTTGTTCTAGGCCAATGGTCAGACGTGATGTTGTGCACTGGTGATTCTACAGAGCCTAAAAGGGGCCTTGGTAGAATAGAGAGGTAGAATAGAGGAGTGCATGAAGGGTGGCTGCTTAGACACCCCCAAAAAGAGAGATTTGCATAAAGTCTGCATGTGCTAAATTATGTGTAAATAAGGTGCAAATTTAGAAATATTGAGTAGTGCTTTTCCCCCTCGGGGTACTCAAGAGTACCACAGGTGGCGCTGTAGTCTAAACCACAGAGCCTAGGGCTTGCCAATCAGAAGGTTGGCAGTTCGAATCCCCACAACGGGGTGAGCTCCCGTTGTTCGGTCCCTGCTCCTGCCAACCTAGCAGTTCAAAAGCACGTCAAGTGCAAGTAGATAAATAGGTACCGCTCCAGCAGGAAGGTAAACGGTGTTTCCATGCGCTGCTCTAGTCAGCCAGATGCGGCTTAGTCGTGCTGGCTCCCTCAACCAATAAAGCGAGCATCGCAACCCCAGAGTTTGTCTGCGACTGGACCTAATGGTCAGGGGTCCCTTTACCTTTTACTCAAGAGTACGCTGTACTGGCATCCTTCTCCCATGCCCCAAATGTTAAAAGTGTGGCACTTAATGTAACAATTTCATCGTGAGTACTGGCACCTTTTTCTCTGAACTGATAATGACTATAATGAAAGTAAAAATAGACAGTTGGCAAGGCAGTGAGCAGGTGATCTGTGTACCTGCTCAGATTGTGCTTTAGAGTTGACTGCTGATGGGTGACTTTAAGGCCTCTGGTACTCTCCATTCTGATGGTTCTTTATCCGAATACATTCAAAATGACTGAGGGGATGGAGCGACTATCCCAATGGGAAAAGTAATGCTTCATCCTAGCTCTCTTTATTCAGTGGTCCTCCAAAAGTGTACACACTGTACATTCCCCCTCAAAGAATTCTGGGAACTGTGGTTTTGTTAAAGGTACTGGGAATGGTAGCTCTGTGAAGCACAAATTACAGTTCCCAAGATTCCTACGGGGTCCCTTTACCTTTAAGTCCCGTTGAGCTCACTTACTTCTACAGTGGTACCTCAGGTTAAGAACTTAATTCGTTCCGGAGGTCCGTTCTTAACCTGAAACTGCTCTTAACCTGAAGCACCGCTTTAGCTAATGGGGCCTCCTGCTGCTGCCGTGCCGCCGGAGCACGATTTCTGTTCTCATCCCGAAGCAAAGTTCTTAACCTGAACCACTATTTCTGGGTTAGCGGAGTCTGTAACCTGAAGTGTATGTAACCTGAAGCGTATGTAACCTGAGGTACCACTGTAATGCTTCATCCTAGCTCTCTTTATTCAGTGGTCCTCCAAAAGTGTGCACACTGTATATTACCCCTCAAAGAATTCTGGGAACTGTAGTTTTGTTAAAGGTACTGGGAACGGTAGCTCTGTGAAGCACAAATTACAGTTCCCAAGATTTCTAGAGGGGCTAGGTGGGTGCCATATGCATATGATGTGAACACAGCCCACAAGGCATCACATAGAAGTCAGTGGAAGGGTGCAAAGGGATATATCTGCATAGCTCAGTTGGTAGACTATGAGACTCTTAATCTCAGAGTCGTGGGTTCTAACCCCATGTTGGGCAAAAAATTCCTGCAATGCAGCAGGTTGGACTAGATGACCCTTATGGTCCCTTCCAACTCTACAATTCTGTGATTAAGAAATATCTAAGCTGCCCCAGCTAGGAGCAATTAGGATACTGCTTAACTGACACAGGAGATATGCCTGTCTGGCTAGGATTGCTCGGCATGGTGGCAAACCCACAAAAATTACATTAAAAATATTGTCACCAATAGCAACTCAAAAGAGAACAATACTGTATTCAGTGCTATTTTTCTAGAAAATGAGGTGCTGGAACTCACCATGAACGCCTCCTACCTTCTCTTAGAATAGCAATGGCACCCACCTAAGAGGTGCTGGAACTGAGTGAGTTCCGGCTGAAAAAAAAGCCCTGACTATATTGAGAATGCCTGGAAATGGTGTGAGGGAGATTGCTTTTGCTGTGTAGCATAGTGACATCTGACAATCTGCTATATTCAAATACCTTCTGAAATCCGTCCCTCCTTCCATTGTTTTTAATTTTATTTTTTATTAAAAGATTGTTTCCATATCAAGCATTGTAAGTTTCAAATAATTAGTTTAACTGTTATTTGATCGCCATCTGAGGCCCCAACTTGTGTGCCCTCCCCAGAAGAAGTCCGGAGGGTGGCAATATGAGAATGGGCCTTTTCTGCAGTGGCTCTCCATTTATGGAATTCTCTCCCCAGTGAGGGTTGCCTGGCACCTTCACTGCATATTTTTATACACCAGGCAAAAACATTCCCATGTTTTCTGTTCTTGTTTTGTATTTTAATGTTAATATTTAAAATATTAAATAGTATTTAATATTAATATTTTAAATAATTAATATGGTTCTTGTTGTAAACCGCTTTGGGGGCTTACTACAGTCAAGAAATGTATAAGTTTTGTAGGATAAATAAATAATGCAAACACATTGCCAGACTTCCTATATATGGAAGATGTAAACATTTACGTAACTAATTACTTTCATTGTCGCTTGTTAGTTCTTTCCCTTGTTACTCAAAAGTCTCCAAGCAACTTGCAACACATTAAAAAAATATGTAACTAGATTATACCATTAACGCTCTAACCAAGGGAACTATTCATTGCCATCCTACTTCTGAGGCACCTCATGAAAATCCACATTAAGGCTGCGTGTTTGAAAAAAGATGACGGTTGTATTTTAAGGCTGTATTTCTGATGCACCCACCAGCCACAGGAAGCGTGTGTATCTCACGCCAACAAAACACCGCCATCCTACTCTTTTGGCGGCTCATGAAAATCCACATTAATAAGGCTGCGCGTTTGAGATCAGACGAAGGTTGTCTTTTCAAGGTTTTATTCCGAATTCTGTTTGTTTCTGGAAGCATTCCAGAGAACTTGGGTTAGATGGGCAGCATATACAGAAGGAGCAACGGAACAATTAGTGGCAGTGAAAAGCACCGGTACCGTTGTGGTGGTTATAAGAGCGAGCCCTTCTCAAGACCTTGCCGCAGTCCCCTTCGCAAAGTTTGGAGGGATGAGTGGAGAGACCTACCTTCAGCCTGCGACCAGAGCGGAACCCTTTGTGCTACAGGAGCGGTTTGCGGGAGGACGTCTTACGGGAGTGCTCCGCGGCGCTCTGGGGGGCCGGTTGCGATGTGAGACCCATGCATAGGGGGCGGGCGGACCCCATTCAAAGAGGAGGGTGCTGCGCCATGTTTGCCGGGCTGCAGGACCTTGGAGTGGCTAACGGGGAAGACTTGAAAGAGACGCTGACCAACTGCACGGAGCCTCTGAAGGCCATCGAGCAGTTCCAGGTGCGTGGGCCTCCCTCCGCCCCTCCCGTGGCCCTGGAGGCTTAACCTTTGAGGCACCGGCTAGAGATGGTGTGGTTGCATCTTTGTGTTCCCGCGCAAGCCTCGTATAAAAAAGAAAGGAAGGTGCTTCTCGGAGCATGTGCAGAGTGCAATCACGCTCTCGCGTAGGAAACGGCCGTATGGCCATGCCCGGTTGTTGTTGTTTTTAAATGCAAACCGCATACAAAACAAAACAAACAAACACCCAGTATGCAAAAATTGCTTTGGGGTGCAATTCTAGGCACACTTACCTAGGAATAGGCCCTACTAGTGGTTAAGAGCGATAGACTCATAATCTGGCAGACCAGGTTCGCGTCTCCGCTCCTCCACATGCAGCTGCTGGGTGACCTTGGGCCAGTCACACTTCTTTGAAGTCTCTCAGCCCTCCTCACCTCACAGAGTGTTTGTTGTGGGGGAGGAAGGGAAAGGAGAATGTTAGCCGCTTTGAGACTCCTTAAAGGGAGTGAAAGGCGGGATATCAAATCCAAACTCCTCTTCTTCTTGACAATTAAGTCTCTTTCGAGCAGGAGTGGGAAACTTTGTCAATCCAAGGGCCGCTTTCCTTTCTGGTCAAACTTCTGGCGGCCACATGCCAGTGGTGGGCAGGGCCAGATGCAAAACTGAGTGGAACAAAAATTGTAAAAATTACCTATGTACAGTAGACTAGTTTCTGCATACATTTGAACGTCCCTCTCCAATATGTAGGCAAGTAAGAGGCATTGTCAGATAGTAATAATTTATTACCTACCCTTTGCGATCGGGACCCAGGGGACACTAAGGAATTCTAAATGCCAGATAGCGATCCCCACCCTTTGCTTTAGAGATATGAGATCTGCAGCATGCTACCTTAACACAGTTTGTGTATGATATTGACAGACAGAAAATGGCATCCTCCTGCCCACTCTTCAGTCCGCCCTGCCATTCCTGGACCTTCACGGCACCCCCAGGCTTGAGTTCCACCAGTCTGTATTTGACGAGCTGAGGGAGAAGCTGCTGGAGAGGGTCTCAGCCATTGCCTCTGAAGGAAAGGTTGATGAAAGGTATGTTTGGAATACTTCTGTGGGGAAGGACATCTTCCTGTTCTTTTTGTAGTAGCGCTAAACATGTGGCACTGTGGGTTAAACCACAGAGCCTAGGACTTGCCGATCAGAAGGTCGGCAGTTCGAATCCCCGCGACGGGGTGAGCTCCTGTTGCTCAGTCCCTGCTCCTGCCAACCTAGCAGTTCGAAAATACGTCAAAGTGCAAGTAGATAAATAGGTACCGCTCCAGCGGGAAGGTAAACGGTGTTTCCGTGCACTGCTCTGGTTCACCAGAAGTGGCTTTGTCATGCTGGCCACATGACCTGGAAGCTGTACGCTGGCTCCCTCGGCCAATAAAGCGAGATGAGCACCGCAACCCCAGAGTCGGTCACGACTGGACCTAATGGTCAGGGGTCCCTTTATCTTAAACATGTTCTGCATGCCTCTCTTGTCCCACACTCCAGATACAAGAAGCTGGAAGACCTCCTGGAGAAGAGCTTTCCCTTGGTCAAGGCCCCATCAATCCAACCTGTGGTGATGTGTGTCATGAAACACCTGCCCAAGGTACACTGAATCACTAGCATTCAATCTTTGGCATTGCCTGATTTTGGGGGAGGCTGCCTATGCCTAGAAATTGGTATTGGGCCTAGGATTCTGTATTCTCATGGGGATGGATTGTAGCTCAGGGTCAAAAACATAAGAAGCTTCCTTATATTGAGTCTGGTGGCAACAATTCTCCAGGATTTCAGGACAGAGTCTTTCCCAGCCCTTCTTGAAGATTCTGGGGATTGAACCTGGGACCTTATGTGTGCAAAGCAGATGCTCTACCATTGTGCTGTGACTCTTCTAGAGCATCTGCTTTGCAAATATATCTGGGATGTCTTGAAAGGCAGCCAAGAAGTTTCTTTCATAGAAAATATAATAAGGCATTGCATCGCATAAAAAAATACAGCAGTAGCTACAATAAAAAGTCAGTAACGTTAACAGTAAAAACTTGTGTGTATTACAAAGACCAGTTTTTGCCAGGCACAGGTCCCCTTATTAATCTTCCAAGGCCAGAGAATTAAAATTGATGGGAAGCAGGTGGTTCCTCCCTCAAGATAAGGAGGGGTGGGAGTTCACTGTCTTGAAGGTTCCATAACTTGAGCATCATGATTGGTTACATCAAGTCATGGGATTGGGGCCAGTTTTGCTTAAATCTGACGGGTTATCTTCCTTCTCGTGCTGTAGTTATGCTGCTGAATTGAAAACTGATACTCTGCGTAGCTGCGTAAGTGTTTGTTCAGTTGTTAGCCAGATAAGAAAGCTCTGATGTTTTTTAAGCTTCCAAGTTACTTTACTTTGTGCTGTTACCATAAATCTTTTTTTAACGCTGTAACTTTCCTTTAATAAAACTTTAAAATATTTTTATAAAGAAGTTTGTTCTTTTTTAATGTATTTTTATTGAAGATTTTCTTGATTTACAAAGGTATGTGCAATGTCTCTCTCTCTCGTATTTTTTTTCCACATAACGCATTTTTTTTTTTTACAAATCAGTTTCATTTGTTGAGACGTTAGGAAGAATAGGGGGAAAGAGGTGGAGGGGGGAAAGATGAGTGGAGGTGGGGTCAAGTGGTGATGTTTCTATTTTACTTAATATATGTGGGGTTTTGTGTCAGCATTGCTTGTGCGGGTTCTCTGCTGTTCACTTGTGTTCTTTTGATGGTGAGAGAGGTTGGGGTTGGCCTAGGGTGTGGCTGTTCATTTGTGGTTGGCTGTGGTGGTCTTTGTTTTCATGTGTGAGTGGGGTGGGTGGGTGTTTTGGATCAGGTTAGCCATATTGATTTGTATGGATTTTCATCATTGTCTTGTTGGGCTGTGTATGTGATAAAGGGGAGCCATACTGGGGTGAAGGCCTCTTCTTCTATTTGTCCCCGTGTCAGTTTCAGTTTTTTGGTTAATTTTTCTAGTAAGGCTGTTTCCCATACTATTTGGTACCATTGGTCCATGCTTATTCCTGACAGGTCTCTCCAGTGTCTGGTTATGATGTTTCTAGCTGCTGAGAGTAGGTGGGTTATGAGTTCTTTGTGGGCATTATTGTCTTGGAAGATGCTTAGTAGGGCCATTTCTGGGGTGATTTCTAATACTTGCTTGGTTATTTTACATATTTCTCATATGACTGTTGTCCAGAATAGTTGGATTTTGGGACACTCCCACCCACCCACATGTGGAGATATGTGCCTGTAAAGGTGCACCCTCTCCAGCATTTTGGTGAGGTTCCTGGGCGTATTAGCGCTAGTTTTCTTCATGTTAGGTACCATCTGTAGGTGATTTTCAGAATGATTCTTTTCTTTTTGTTGATATGGATTTAAAGGGGGGTTTAGACAACATTTTGGTCCATTGGGTTGGGTTAATCTCGTACCATATGTCATCCTCTCATTGTTTTTTGATTGTGTCTAGGGAGTTGGTGGGATTTTGTAGTATTTTGTATATTGCGGATACCATCCCTTTACCGGGTCCCTTTGTTGTTAGGAGGAGGTTTTTGAAGGTTGTCAGGGGCCTAGTTGCTGCTGATTTTACTACTGGATTGTTTAAGAGGGCAAAGAAGTTTGTTTTTTGAGTTACTGGACCTACTCAGCTTGATTACGTTCCAGAGATGGGTCAGTCTCCACAAACTCCATCAGAAGATCTCAGTGATCGAGGTGGAGCAAAAGGAATTGGGCAGCCCTACCTTCTTTCCTGAAAGTCAGCCAACAAATTTCCTTAAGTAATAGTAATAACTAATTTGGGGTGTTGAAAGCACATTATGATAAAAATGCCAGCTCTTAAATGCAAAGGATGCTGATACCAGGGTCTCATGAAGGGACCAACCTTATGATTAACTCTCACTGAAATTCTCTCCTAACTGTGTGTCTGGCTACAGGTGCCAGACAAGAAGCTGAAGTTGGTGATGGCTGACAAGGACCTGTACAAAGCATGTGCCGTGGAGGTGAAGCGTCAGATTTGGCAGGATAACCAGGCCCTGTTTGGTGACGAGGTGTCCCCTCTGCTGAAGCAGTACATCCTGGAGAAGGAGAATGCCTTGTTCAGCTGTGACCTCTCTGTCCTGCACAACTTCTTCAGCCCTACTCCCAAAATGAGGCGCCAAGGCGAGGTGAAGTCCAAGCACCCAGCGCATTGGTTTGAGCATTGAGGCTGGGCGTGGGAAACTGGGTTCTTTTAATAAATCGGGGGTGGGGAACCTTTTTCAGCTCATGGGCCAAATTCTCTTGTAGGTAGCCTTCTGGGGGCCACTTACCAGTGGTGGGCAGGGTAGGAGTCAAAAGTGGGTGGAGCAATGAATTTTACCTTTGCACAGTAGGTTTGTTTCTGTTCACACATTCACACCCCAGCTCTGTCCTCCATCTGTGCAAGCAAAAGGCTATATCGGAGTTCAGAGACGCATTCCAGCCAAGTAGAAGCGCTCAAGGGTGCAAAGCAGGGCCAGTTGAAGGGTGTAGTCTGGGGAGAGGGGCATGGCTGGTATCTGTGTGGCCTGGAGAGAGTCCTGAGGACCAGATAGAGCTTAGAGCTGCATTTGGCCCTGGGTGTTCCCCAGCCCTGTAATAACTGGTGAGCCCTAGTATCAGACTCAAGATTTGAAAGATCAAATATCAATCCCTTCGACCTCAAGACTCCCTGAGTGACTCTCAGCCAGTTCCTATCTCACTTAGGCTACCCTCCCTCTTAGGGTTGTTGTGAGGATAAAATGCAGTGAGGGGAGGTTATATATGCTGCTGTGATGTTATTGAGTTAGATTAGAAGGATGGCCTGTTAAAAATTAAATGAATAATTTGTGCTCTGCTCTGAAGCTTGCAGAGTGATGTAGGATTGGGGAGAGACCTGGGTTCAAATTCCCTACTGAGAGAGAACCTAAATGACTCAATGTTGCTGCCCCGGTGTTCCCCATTAGAACGTTTGGGTGATGCTCCAGCCTCATGTTTCTTTTCTGTCTTTGGGATTGAAGGTGGTCCAGAAGCTCACCCAAATGATTGGGAAGAACGTGAAGCTCTACGACATGGTGCTGCAGTTCCTGCGGACCTTGTTCCTGCGGACACGCAATGTCCATTACTGCACGTTGCGGGCAGAGCTCTTGATGTCCCTGCATGACCTAGATATCAGCGAGATCTGCTCGGTTGACCCCTGTCACAAGGTATGGGTGCAAGGACTCGGGTGCGTGCAGTTGTGGGGGGGTGCCCCCAGTTAGAAACAAGACCTCTTAACTCCTTCTTGTCTTTTCAGAGGGTTGGAGCAATTCCCCAAGGAGGCAATGTTACAATAGGCCAATACAGACTGTTCAGAACACATCTCTCCACAGTGGTTAATTGATGTCTGATTTCCCACGATTTATATGATTCTATGTGTTACTGTTGAAAACCATGTTGATATTTTTTAATGGAAGAGTACATAAATACTTTTATAAACAATAAATAAATAAATTTGGGGCTTTTTTAGTTCAGAGAAAAGACAGGTGACCTGCTCTGAGATTCCGCAGCTAATTCTCCCCTGGTCTCCGCTCTGGCCCAAGTAGGACCAATTCAGCCAGCTAGCCCTGGGAGTTATCTAATGCTTATTTCCCCTAAATTGATTTTTGAATTTTATTGTTGTTCATGTTTTTATACTGTATTTTATACTGCTTTTATAATTAAGTGTTTTAAATTTGTTGTTAGCCACCCTGAGCCCGGTTTTTGAACCAGGAAGGGAGGGGTATAAATAAAAATGTATTATTATTATTATTAAGTAAGAGGCAATGTATTGGAAGTAGATGGTTGTTTTTTAAAATGCACAGTATGGAGAAAGAGAAAATTTCAGAGGCCTTGTGGGCATCTTGAGAAGGCCACCATGCTCAATGGCACCACATGTTGGCACCACCCCCTGTTCCACAAACTTGCTGCAATGGTCTCTTGTCTGTTCCTTAGGAAAGGAAATTAATCTGTGTCTTCTCTAAGGGTGAGTGTCCTCACAGAGTGTGCTAACCCTTTTGCTTCTTTGGCAGTTCACCTGGTGCCTGGATGCCTGCATTAGAGAGAGGTTTGTGGACAACAAGAGGGCCAGAGAGCTGCAAGGCTTCCTCGATGGAGTGAAGAAAGGGCAAGAGCAAGTCCTGGGGTAAGTCGTTGCAAATCAGGTGGTCCAGCCTTGCTTCTTTCGCTGTACAGAGTGTCACCCCATTTTCATAGAGAGTGGGGGAAATGCCTTTAATTAGCACCAACAGATTTCATAGTGTGGGTTCACCAGGTTTTGAGTTACCCACTCTGGGACTGGGTGTTAAAGGAATTAATATTTTGAAAACGGTTGTGGTAGGAGTGGAAATATTCCTGAGGGGAAGGCACAATGTTCCACCACCTGTTTTGGTAGTAACGTGTTTTTGGAAAGGGGAACTTGTGACTCCTTCAGATATTCCTGGACTATTACTAATGTACTGTCTGCCCTTCACCAACAAATCCCAGATCAGGTTACAACAATTTAAAATTCAGAATTAAAAATGGTTATAACAGATTACAGCCAGAGGAATATTGGGGGGGGGGGCTGGAAAAAAACACATATCGTGTGTCAAAGGCTAGGATAAAGAGATGCAAAATTTGATAGCCAAGTTGCTCACCTGGGCTAAATGAGTTGAGCTTATAATACCCATCCTGGCCTGATTGCACTGGCTGCCAATTAGTTTCCAGGTCCAATTCCAGGCTCAGGATCTCAATACCTTAAGGACCTCCTCTCCCCCTACAAACTGAGTCAGACCCCACGCTTGTCTTCCAAGGCCCTTCTCTGTGTTTTTTATTATTATTATTCTGTGTAATTATGTTTTTAACGTCGTATGTTGCCCCGGGAACTTCGGATAAAGGGTGGTATATAAATTGAACAAATAATACATAATAATCTTCAGCATCTGCCAGAAGTTGTATGATGAAGGTACCAGCTGCACCTCTGCAGGGAGGGAATTCCATAACGTACGGGCTGCCGTAATGATGCCCTCCCCTGGCCCACCACCCTAAACTACTTAGTTTTAAAAATACTTTTATTAATATTATAGTATTGTACTTGGTAGCCAAGATACATAAAGCCAGCTTGTTTGTCAAGAAAAAAAAGAAATCAGGTAGTTAGGGAAAGGAAAAGGAAAATGACATTTGAAGGAGAAAAGGGGCAGCATAGCAAAATCTTCCGAGAGAGGTTGAACTACCAAGAGGCCTCCCTCTGCTGAACTTAACATCCTAGAGACTACAACTCCCATCATCCCTGTCCACTGGCCATGCTGGCTGAGGCTGATGGGAGTAGGAGTCCTACCACATCTGCAAGGCGGATAGAGGAGTTGTGTTTGAGCTGTATTTATTGAATTTATATACCTCCCGATACCCGAAGGTCTCAGGGTGATTCACAGAACAAAATCATAATATAAAACCACAAAATATATAATCAAAAACAATAACACTCCCCCCCCCCCGAAAAAAACCCCACGTTTTAAAAGGGCATAGGATGTCAATCAGATCAACCAAAGGTCTGGTTAAAAAGGAATGTTTTTGCCTGGTGCCTAAAGGTGTATAATGAAGGCGCCAGGCAAACTTCCCTGGGGAGAGCATTCCACAGATGGGGAGCCACTGCAGAGAAGGCCCGTTCTTGTGTTGCCACCCTCCGGACCTCTCGAGGAGGAGGCACACGACGAAGGGCCTAAGAAGATGATCTCAGGGTCTGGGTAGGTTCATATGGGAAGAGGTGGTCCTTGAGGTATTGCAGTCCTGAGCCATTGAAGGCTTTATAGGTCAAAACCAACACTTTGAATTGGGCCCGGAAACTAATTGGTAGCCAGTGCAGTCAGACCAGGATCTGTGTAATATGCTCAAACCGTCTTGCTGTGGTGTGCAACTTGGTCGCTGAATTCTGCACTACCTAAAGTTTCTGAACTGTCTTCAGAGGCAGCCCTACGTATAACGCATTGCAGCAATCTAACCTGTAGGCCTTTAGCTGAAGATCATTGATTGCCCATAAGTAGGCTGGCGCTGAGAAGCCAGCAGAGCATCTCTTTTTAGAAAGCTCATTTACATGTGATTAAAAAGTGTCCTTTTAGGAGTCTGAGAACTCCCAGTTGCCATACCTGTTTAATTAAATGGAAGGTACGTCTGGTAACATTCACATTTACAGAGAGATCTTCCTCCGTATTTTCAAAGGCTACATATATAGATGGCTACAATATTATCATCATTATTTGACAGACTTTCTCGCTTTCAAAGGGAGCCAGAATAATAATTTTGTGTGAGCAAACCTATTTCAGTTGTGGGCCTACGTGTTTGATGTTCTGTTACCTTCTGTCCATCTTACCCCAACAGGGATTTATCCATGATACTGTGTGATCCATTTGCCATCAACACCTTGGCTCTGAGCACCATCCGCCACCTGCAAGAACTGATTGGGCAGGATATGTTACCCAGGGTGAGTGAGACATTGATGGTCTCCCAGATAGAGTCAGCAACTGAAGGCCCCAGGATACAGCTCCACACAACACACACACCCCACAAGAGTGTACCATTCCATCTCCCCCAGTTGCCAAGAGAAATGTGCAGAAGACTTGCATAGCAGTCCGTAATAAGAATGCGGGTCTGGCCTGATTGACCACTGTGGGATCCAGGATGCTGGACTATATGGGAACATAGGAAGCTGCCTTATTGGTCCATCTAGCTCAGTGTTTGCCTACACTGGCAGGCAGCTGCTCTCCAGGATTCCAGGCTGAGGACATTTCCAGTCCTACCTGAAGGTGCTTTAGATTGAGCCTGGGACCTTTACGTGCATGAAAGATGCTCTTCCCTTCCAACAATAAAGCCTTTGATCTGATATCCTGCAGGACTCTAAAAGTTCTTTGGAATTTGAGAAAGGTGATGATGAGTTACTTTGCTTTTTTTGAATTTTTCAGGAAAGCCCTGATCTTCTGCTTCTCCTGAGGATGTTGACACTGGGACAGGGAGCTTGGGACATGATTGACAGTCAGATCTTTAAGGAACCCAGAATGGTAAGAGTGCCCGTGTGCATCACTTTGAGCTGCCTGTGATGCCTAAGATCTAATTCTCACTTAGAATGTCAGGCTGTAGAAGAGCTGGACCACTCCAGACACGTATGGCTGTGAGTGCTTTCACCCAGGTCTGGGCTGGACATCAGTAATGATAGTGTAGGTCAGAGACAGGAGATGTGGTTGAGTACAAGCTGGAGGTACAGCACTAGATTGGAGAGACAGGGCAGGTAGCAAGGGAAATCAGGAGGGAGAAGAGAGAATCTACATAGGAGCAGAGGAAGTGGCCCATTTAGCTCAGTACAGTGGTGCCTCGCAAGACAAAAAGAATCTGTTCCGCAAGTCTCTTCGTCTTTCGGTTTTTTCGTCTTGCGAAGCAAGCCCATTAACGGCTTATCGGATTAGCGCCACAGTGGTCTAGCGGATCAGCTGTTAAGCGGCTTAGCGGATCAGCTGTTAAGCGGCTTAGCGGATCAGCTGATAAGCGGCTTAGCGGATCAGCTGATAAGCGGCTTAGCGGCTTGGGGAAAGGGGGGGAGGGAAAAAACCCTGCAAGAACTCGCAAGACATTTTCGTCTTGCGAAGCAAGCCCATAGGAAATTCGTTTTGCGAAGCACCTCCAAAACGGAAAACCCTTTCGTCTAGCGGGTTTTCCGTCTTGCGAGGCATTCGTCTTGTGGGGCACCACTGTATTGTCTGTACTGACTGGCAGTGGTTCTCCAGGGTTTAAGATGAGGGATACTCCTACATGGAGATGCCAGGGATTGAACCTGGGACCTTCTACATTCAAAGCAGGTGCTCTGCCACTGAGCCACAGCCGTTCCCCACGTGACACTTCTGCATGGCTTCTAAATGAGAAAAGTTGCTCAGAGTGGCAGCCCAGACTTAGCAAATCTGCCGTACAGGGCCTGTTGCTTCTCCATTGGTTTGGAAGGTCATCTGTTTTCAGGCTGTAGGGCAGGGGTTGGGAACATGTGACCCAGATGCTGAATTACAACTTCCATCATCCTGGACCATAAGCCATGCTGACTGATGGGAGTTAAGAGTCCCACAGTATCTGGAAACCCACAGGTTCCTCCCGTCCCTGCCTTCCATTTTCTGACCATTGACCCTCACTTTCCTTCTCTGCTCCTCAGGAAGTAGACTTGATTACCAGGTTCCTACCACTGTTGATGTCTTTCGTGGTGGATGACCACACGTTCACCGTTGACCAGAAGCTGCCTTTGGAAGACAAGGGCCCAGCAACTTACCCCACCACAATCCCAGATTTATTTCCCAAGTGAGTCATATCAAACACTGAAGCGTTTTGCCATTTAAGTCCTCCTTGCGAGCAAAGCAGTGGAGGTGTGTCCGAAAAGACCCATAAGGAAGGGAACTAACTCTGTGGCTAGAGAAAGTGGAGAGCTATGGAGGGAAAAGACCATAACGGGTTGAAGTAATGTGTTTCCTGTGGCTCTATCCAGAAGAGAGCTTTAGGCTCCATCCCACCTCCAGGGATGGCTCCACATTTGAGGAAGCTGTGGCCTCTAGTGCTGAACTCATTCACTGGAGATTTTTAACTAGATGCTGACTGGCCATCTGTCAGGGATTTTTCCACTGTGATTCCAGCAATCCAACTCTGCAATTATATGATTCTATGAATCTAACATGTATGTGCAGCCAGTGCTTCCTTCAGTTGGCTGGCCTTGGAATCTCAGGCTTGCATCTAACTGAGTTAATCTTCCCCATTGTTTTCAAGGGCATCTACTCTGAGTAGGACCAGCATGGGACACCACCAGTTCTCTCTTAAACTCCAAAGATGTTTGTAGCCAGAGCAATGAAAGTTTGAATTCAATTCACTCTGTTCATTCCTGGAAATAGTGGTGAACGGCAACTTAAAACTCTTTTGCACCCTAGATTTCTGCAAGAGCACCGGATCGCCTGTGAGATTGGGCTCTACTACGTGCTTCACATCACTAAGCAGAGGAACAAGAATGCTCTTCTCCGGATGCTCCCCGCCCTTGGTAAGTTGCCCTTCCAAAGGATCGGCCGTTCTGCCCGGACACTTCGGTCCAGTGCCAAACTTTTAGAAGACATCTAAAGGCAGTCCTGTTTAGGGAAGCTTTTAATGTTTAATAGGTTATTGTATTTTAGTGTTCTGTTGGCAGCCGCCCAGAGTGGCTGGGAAAACCCAGCCAGATGGGTGGGGTATAAATATTTGTTTATTATTATTATTATTATTATTATTATTATTATTACTACTATTATCTCCCTCCTTTGTTTCCCAAACAGTTGCTTGCAGAGCTGAGCGATATTGCCAACTCAGTTCTACTTGGAGTAGACACCCCACCCCCCACCCTGGTGAATGGGCCTGAGTTAGTCACATCCATTAAGTTCAGTGTGTCTGTTCTGAGTAGGATTAGATTTTGGCTACAACCCAGAACAACCAGATACAAGAGAGCTAGCATGCAGTCTCAGAGTTGGTTGCATACGGCTCAGTACAGCTTAGACCATGTCACACATAAAGAGAGGGATCCCACCTTGGTCCTTCTGTGTGCAAGGTGGATGCTTTGGCCCTTCCCTGAGCTGCCTGGGAGAAAGGTGGGATAGAAATGTGCCTGGTAAAAAGGATTGCCTCTCAGGATCACCTGGGGATTCTCTGTTGCTGCTTTGGTCCTGCAGGGGAGACAATCAATGATCTGGCCTTCGGTGACATCTTCCTGCACCTGTTCACCAGCAACCTCACCCTCCTCAGCGATGAGTTCGCTCAAGAGGAATTCTGCACTAGCCTTTTTGATGACTTCTTCCTCCCCACCTGCTTGAGGTACTGTCCTTTTCTGAAACAGCCTCACATGGCTCTCAGTCAGAGAATTTGCAGGCAGTGGCCTTCCTGTTAGGCTGGTGCTGTCATTGAACTGGGCTGTATTCAATCTACTGTTTGTAATGCCCGCTAAAAGCTTTTGTTTGTTTATTTAGGCAAGCCTACCTGATTACAGTGGTGCCCCGCAAGACGAATGCTTCGCAAGACGAAAAACCCGCAAGACGAAAGGGTTTTTCGGTTTTTGCGACGCTTCGCTAGACGATTTTCGCTATGGACTTGCATCGCAAGACAAAAGCCCATAGGGAAATCTCGGGGACCTTTTTTTAAATGCTGGCGGTGGGGAGCAAAGCCTTTTCCCCCCCTCCGGACTTCAGAAGAGGTCCAGGAAGGCCGGCGGGGGCGAAAGGCTTTGCTCCCCACCGCCAGCATTTTAAAAGCGGTCCGGGATAGCAGGGAAGCGCTTCCCCCTATCCCGGACGGCTTTTGAAGGCAGGCAGGGGGGGCAAAGACTTTTGCCCCCCGCCCGCCTTGGGAAGAGGTCCTGGACCTCTTCCGAAGGCGGGCGGGGGCAAAAGTCTTTGCTCCCCCCGCCTGCCTTTCCGGGAGAGCGGGAAGGCAGCGCTGCATTTTTCCGCTCTCCCGGAAAGGCAGGCAGGGGGGAGCAAAGACTTTTGCCCCCCGCCCGCCTTCGGAAGAGGTCCAGGACCTCTTCCCAAGGCGGGCGGGGGGCAAAAGTCTTTGCCCCCCCTGCCTGCCTAACCGGGGGCTTTTAAATCACCCCGGGACTGTCCGGGGCGATTTAAAAGCCCCCAGACGGCTTTTGAAGCCTCCCCCCGCCGCCCAGCATCGGGGCATCGTCCCGATGCCGGGCGGCGGGGCAGGAACGCCTCCCCCCGCCGCCCGGCTTCAGGGCATCGTCCCGATGCCGGGCGGCGGGGCGAGAAAGCCTCCCCCCGAAGCCGAGCGGCGGGGCGGGAAAGCCTCCCCCCGCCGCCCGGCATCGGAACGATGTCCCGAAGCTGGGCGGCAGGGCGGGAAAGCCTCCCCCCGCCGCCCGGCTTCGGGGCATCGTCCCGATGCCGGGCGGCGGGTCAGGAACGCCTCCCCCCGTCGCCCGGCTTCGGGGCATCGTCCCGATGCCGGGCGGCGGGGCGAGAAAGCCTCCCCCCGCCGCCCGGCATCGGAACGATGTCCCGAAGCCTGGCGGCGGGGCGGGAAAGCCTCCCCCCGCCGCCCGGCTTCGGAACGATGTCCCGAAGCCCGGCGGCGGGGCCGCGAAGCCTGGGCGCGCTGGCAACTCTCCGCAAGGAGCGCTCCCGCTGCTTGCGGAGAGGTCCGCGAAGCCTGTCCTGGACCTCTTCTGAAGGCAGGCGGGGAGGCAAAAGTCTTTGTCCCCCCTGCCTGCCTTCCCAGGGGCTTTTAAATCGCCCCGGACAGCGGAGAAGTCCTCCGCTGTCCCGGGCGATTTTAAAATGCCGCCCGCCAGAAGAGGTCGGGGGAAGGCGGTTTCCATAGGAACGCATTAATTGATTTTCAATGCATTCCTATGGAAAACCGTGCATCGCAAGACGAAAAACTCGCAAGACGAAGAGACTTGCGGAACGAATTAATTTCGTCTTGCGAGGCACCACTGTATGCTGTTTCGTTGGATGGTTTTTGTGGGTTTTTTTAAACTGAGATTGTATCTATTTTTTCATAAATGTTATCTACCTTTTAAAAAAAAGTTCAGTTTTATTAGTATTTTCTTAAGAATGTTCTATATTTTTTTCTGCAAGCCATTTTAGAGGGTTTGGGGTTTGACCTCCGCGATAAGGGCTACCTGCTCCCCACTACAGCAATGTACCCAGAGGGAACAGATGGGGAGTGGACTGCCCAACCCCCAGCCAAGAGTCCTTCAGCTCTAGGCTCTTCATCTCTTCTGCTACTTAACAGGAAGGAGAATGTACACAGACACGTGCTGAGGCTCCTGCTTCACCTCCACCACAAGGTGGCACCTGCCAAGTTGGAGTCCCTGCAGAAGGCACTGGAGCCTCCCAAGCAGGTAAAGTGGTGGGTGGGAGAGATGGAGTGGACACAAGTACCACAGTCATTTGTTTTGCCCTGAATGGTTTTCTTGGAAGGCACGCTATGCTTTGAACTGGAAGCCATATCTGGATTTGTACACATGGACACAGATACGTGTGGTGGGGAACCTCAGACCCCACCCTGGGATATAATGTGGTGTTTCAGGTCTTTCTATATGGGCCTTGCAACTATCACCAGCCACACCGCTCACTCGTCCTGCTTTGTACCCGAAAGGGGTGAGACCTTTGGTGTAGAGGGAGCTGTTACCTTGGAAGAATCTGAGACTGGTGGGAGGTGGGTTCTGAATCCAGGAGGTACCACTTCAGGCGTACCTGATTGGCAAGCTCAAACTTTGCATTGTGGCCTGCATTTGTCGCCAGTGGACCTTCCTGTTTCTGTCACTCCTCTGTGTCAGATCTAGCTCAGTATTGTCTTCCCGGACTGACGGTGGTTCCCCAGGGTTCCAGACAGGGAGTCTTTCCCAGCCCTACCTGGAGATGCCAGGGATTGAACCTAGGAACTTCTGCATGAAGCAGATGCTGTGCCACCAAGGACATGATGCAATCCATACCACATATACTTGAGAGTGAGGGAATGGTGCAGTCTTTCAGGCCGTAGAGTTCAAAACCTAAATTCAAGGCCACCTGCCTTAATGGAGGATACAGAGGAGCGGGGAAGAGATGCAGAGAAAATAGCCTCATGTACAAAGGTGAAATTTGCATTCATTCAGTGCCCCCGATCCATAGGTTCCCCCACTCTTGAAGGAGAGTTTTGTTGACTGTCAGACGTACCATTCTCTCCTCCATTTCCAGGTCCGCCTTCATTGGTGCTATTTGCTTTATTATTTTGCACGGGCCCACAGCTCAAGAACTAAACACAGCTGATGGATAAACACACCTTTGAAAGTGTGTGTATATGTGTTTAAACAGACAGCCTACAATAAATAGTGAAAAGAAATGCTAGTAGCAGCTAGAGTTAAAGTGTGATTTAGCAGCTTCAGGTTTTGAGGTTTCTTCACCTTTGTAAAACTTGTGTTTTTGTCGGGCAGAGTGGAGAAGCCTTGAAGGAGCTTTACAACCAGCTCATTGAGAAACTGGAACTCCGCAAGCCCAGCCCTGTCCAAGGCACTGCCGAAACCCCAACTGTGGACTTGCCTCTGCCAACAGCGGCCCCGCCACCCTCACTCTAGGCTATGCTTCTCCAGAGCCTATACTCCAGAGTTTGTTGTGTTGATCTCCTAGCAGAGACCAGACCCACGTCTTGATGCTTGAAACACTCCAGTCATAACCTTTTGCCTGTTTTTTGGAATGGGGTTGCCAAATCTCATCTGGACTGTTGCCCCAGAAGACAGCTCTGCCCTCAGGATTGGCCTTCTGGGGCAAATTTGATACAGCTGTCCTTATTTGATTTGTAAACAGCTCTGGGGGTATAAAAAATAAATATAATAGCTGTAATCATAATAATAGATTTGGTATTATGGGGAAAGGAAACTGACCATGTACTGTATGTATTTTTGTGGTTGTTGTTTTTAGATGTTTGCATATAGAAGCCTTGTAATTTAATGGGAGTGAATTATTTGTGAAGCTTGGCTTCTCTCTTTTTTATTAAATATTTTCTTGTTTTACAAAAGTGTGTGCAATGTCTCTCTCTCTCTTTTTCCCAAATAACATTTTTTACATATCAGTTTCATTTGTTGAGACATTAGGAAGAAAAGGGGGAAAGAGGGGGGGAAAGTGAGTGGTGGTGGGGGTGGGGTCGGGTGGTGATGTTTCTATTTTGCTTAATGTATGTAGGGTTTTGTGTCAGCGTTGCTTGTGCAGGTTCTCTGCTGTTCACTTGTGTTCTTTTGATGGTGAGAGAGGTTGGGGTTGGCCTAGGGTGTGGCTGTTCATTTGTGGTTGGCTGTGGTGGTCTTAGTTTTCATGTGTGAGTTGGGTGGGTGGGTGTTTTGGATCAGGTTAGCCATACTGATTTGTATGTTGTTGGTGGATTATTGTCTTGTTGGGCTGTGTATGTGATAAAGGGGAGCCATACTGGGGTGAAGGCATTTTCTTCTAGCTTGGCTTCTCTTTTTAGAAGATGATGATGAAGAAGGGTTTGGACTTGATATCCCGCCTTTCACTCCCCTTAAGGAGTCTCAAAGTGGTTAACAATCTCCTTTCCCTTCCTCCTCCCAACAAACACTCTGTGAGGTGAGTGGGGCTGAGAGACTTCAGAGAAGTGTGACTGGCCCAAGGTCACCCAGCAGCTGCATGTGGAGGAGTGAGGAAGCGAACCTGGTTCACCAGATTACGGGTCCACCACTCTTAACCACTACACCACGCTAGCTTTCATTGTCTTTAGAGAAGACAATGAAATAAGTTTCAAAGGCTGTCCGTTTACTTAATCTCTTGCTTCACAAATTCCCCTTTTGGTTTGGAGGTGAGTCCCACTGAATGTGTTAATGTACCAGGCGGGGTCTCTTAATAGTGGCTTCCATGCACCAGAGTTATCTCCTGACCCACTGAGCACAGGGCCGGAGGGGTAACATGCAGTCTCTCCAAGTACTGCTGGAGGTACTCCAGCTCCTATCGGCCCCAGCCAGCATGGCCAGAGGTCAAGGGATGAGAGTTGTAGTCCATTGCCTACAGGGTTCTCCAGCCCTAGCGCTTGTGCTTTGCTTCCATGGTGCCATCTAGGGTGCAGTACCGTCCTGCCTGATCCTAAGGCTGCATTGATGTCCCCAATCTCGGAGCTTGCTCTTGGGTCTGAGCAGTTTGCCTCTTAAGTATGAAGAGAGGGGACAGCTGATCACAGTGCCACAGTATCAGTGGCCATAGCACAGCCTCCAGGATTTGTGGTCCAGTGAAAAAGGTTTTCTTGATTTCTGCATCCAGGTTCAGCTCTGCCCAGACCTGGAGTGCCCTCAGAGGCAAAGCACGACCTCCCAACAGAGATCTGCACCACCGATGACCTGTCTGAGCCATTAGAACCAGACCTTCCCATTCCAGGACCAGGGGTCTCAACAACATTTGCTTGGATTTCTGACCAGCTCTTGCCAAACCATCCCCACAATTGCCTCTAGAGACACAAAAAGCAAAGGAAATGCAAGAAATGCAGGGGAGTGACAAGGCTGCCAGCAAGTGCCTACCTAGAAACATGTGAGGGTTATTGGGAGGAGGCGGCATCATTATTCATAGGATTGTAGAGTTGGAAGGGAACCCCAGGGGTCATCTAGTCCAACCCACTACAATGTAGGAATTGCAGCTAAAGAATCCATGACACATGACCACCCACCTGGGTTTAAAAACCCTCAATGGAGGGGAGAGTCCACCACCTTCTAAGGGAGTCTGTGTTCCAGTGTCAGATAGCTCTGATCCCCAGGAAGTTCTTTCTAAAGCTAAGTCAGAAAATCCATGCATGTGATTTGAATCTGTTGGTTCAGGTCCTGCCCTCTGAAGCAGCAGAAAGCAAGTTTGATCCGTCATCCATGTGACAGCCCTTTATTTGAAGGTGTTGTTTATTACCTGCCCTTCAACAGCAGCTCCAGGTTACAACAATTTCAAATTCAGTATTTTAGAGCTGTTAAATCAGTTGCCTTGAAAATACCTCGGGTATCAAAGTCAACGGCAAAGAAGTGCATCTTCAGTGAGAAGTGCATGTAAGCATCTTCCTGGATGCAGGGCAGGAAGGCAGTTTAAAGTGCCAAAGTCATGACCCACAAGCTTTGAAGTAGCCCTAGGTGAGTTAGCGGTACTGGCAAGGAAACACAAAAAGGGCCACTGCCAGTGTTCCATGCACCCCTCTCAATTGGAACCATAGTTCTTAATTCTCTCCCCTGTGGTCCTTGAATAGACAGATGATCCTCTGCCAAGTATTCTAAGCTAAGCTGCAAAGAACTAACTCCTAGTCGTACAAGCCAATATAGGGTGCAGCTATAGCATCCTTGGCAGATGACTGTCCAGCTTTAGTTTAAGTTATCTCCAGTTCCCAAGGCAGGCAGTTCCACTGTCAAACAGCTTGTGGTACTAGGAAGCCCCTCCTGATATTCAGCCTTGCTATTTCTACCCATTTCCTTCTTATTAGGTGGACCACTATTCTGGTCCCTTGGGTCTGCAGGTATTCCTGGGCTACAACTCCCATAATTCCTGGCCACCTTAACCCTAAAGCCAGGGATGATGGTTAGTCCAGGAACATCCAGTGATCCAAAGAACACTGAGCTAGACTCCTTGCTTTCATTCTCAAATATATATATATATATTTTAAAATAGTTTTGTGAAATAAGATTTTATTGTTGCTGCTGCTATTGTCAAGCCTTTCACGTGTCTAGAATATATATTTTTAAAAAATTGCCCCAACATTGTCCTTGTTCAGCTAGATCTGACAGTGAAATTGGGATTCCTGCATCTGAAGTCCACCAGGTGTCAGTCCCTGGGGGCTTGCACCTCCAGCTCCTCATGACTTTTAAAGAGTTTATCTGCCCCTTTCCCTCATGGGTGTGGGGTGCAAGCATCCCAGCCACATTCTCCCTCACTGCAGGCTGGCAAATGGTTACATGCCAGGGGTGGGGGTGGGGGAGACCTGGGCACCCATGGTGTCAGTTGCCTTCGCTGGAGGAGTCCTGGCTGATATATGGGATGACAATGGCACTCCGGGCATGAGTGATAGCGGCTCCCCTGCTCGCGCCAAGGCCCGGCTGGATTCCAGTGGTGTCCACTTCTCCAAAAGTCTCACCATTCCATTTCTCTCTGCTGCTGAAGAGCTGGGTCAGAGAAAAGCCTTCATAGCAATCCTTTGCCGAGACGGGTCTCAGCTTCGGGGGGCTCCCTGGACACGCGTGGGACTCAGTAGGCGCATTCCTAGCACCTCCTTGTATGAACCAGTCTGGGTCATACCCCATATCTCCACTCCATCCTTCTTTGCCCCCTTTCCTTGCAGGGTACCCACGGAAAACGTCTGCTGGGGACACTGCTTTTTCAGGAGCTGGCTGTTGCTCTGCTGGGCTTGCAGGGTTTTCTTCAGGGAACGCCTCTGCCTTTTTGTTGACAAGCACCAGTTTATTGATTTTGTACGTCAGGCTGGCAAGTCCGTGCGGCAGGGTGTTCAGGGGCATGCTTCTCAGAAACTCACCGCCAATCAGGCATTTGGCATCAGTGCTTGCTTTCCCCCTAGGTGTAGAGGAAGAAGCAAGGGGGTGTGGGGACCACAGAGAGACAGTTGCACTAATTCTCTTTCGTAAACTGCTCGCTGAATTTGGGCCCAGGATAAGTAGCCAGAATGCCTTCTTCCCATCAGTGGGGACTGGTCCATTAAGGCAAATAGGTCACTGACCCCCAGCAAGCTCAGTCTGCCAAGCCAGCCCCAACTTGCCCAAATACTTACAAATCCAGGGTGCGTGTCTGATTCCTCCTCCGTGTCAGTGTTGCTCTTGTAAAATTCAGCAGGGAGGAGGATGGGGCAAAGCTAGAATTAGTTAGCTCAGCCTATCATTGGCTCTGGCACCACCTACTGTTGGGCTCCCCATCTTCCACCCTACCAGTTTCAACAGGTACCAGCCACCACTGCCTCCGGTACAAACCAACTTCTGTTTTTAGGAAGAAGGATTGATGTCACTAAGCAGCAATGCCCCCACATGCCACTTTTCTAAGTTGCTGCTCCAAACGACTTACAATCCAAAATTCAGCAGAGGAAGGGGCTGGAAATGGAAGCAGGGGCAGCTGAGGAAATGAACATGCCTTTATTCCAGTACTAACATTACATAGGCTTCGGGACATAGGAAGCTGCCTTTAAATGCATTAGATAATCTAGCTCACTGTCTACACTGGCTGGTAACAGCTCTCCAGGGTTTCAGACCAGAGCCATTCCCAGTCCTCCCTGGAGATGCTGGGGATTGAACGAACCTGGGACCTTCTGCATGCAAGGCAGATGTTCTACCACCAAGCTGAAGCCCTTACTTAGCCATATGTACATAGGAAGCTGCCTTATACTGAGCCAGACCTTTGGTCCATTTAGTTCAGAACTGCCTACACTGACAAGCAGAAGCTCCCCACAGTTTCAGGTTATGGAAACTAATCCTAACTGTACCTCCGAGCTTTCTTTGTCTCCTGTTGGCATTGAGGGTTCTGGATCAAGGGTTTATGTCTTGCATTTGTTGTAGAGAGGGTACCAGGCTGCTGGTTTTCATTTTTGCCAGTGCAATAGTAAACAGACTTTCCTGCAGAGGAAAAAGAGATTTATAAAACATAATGGGCGCCATACTCAAAGGGTAACAGTCAGACACCAAGGCAGACTTTGAGACTCTCTGGGCTTAGTAGTCTTACAGAGCAGAGAGATAGATGTGAATGTCCTGTTGATCCAAGGATCTGCACAGGGTGGTGTTTTTTAAAAAAATATATATAACAATCTTTATTGGTTTTTACATACAGTGGTACCTCTAGATATGAACAGGATCAGTTCCAGAGCCCTGTTCGTATCTAGAAGTAAACGTAACTAGCGACGGCACGTCTGCACATGCACGCATTGCTTTTGTCGCTTCTGCGCATGCGCGTGACGTCATTTTTGAGCGTCTGCGCATGCGCAAGCGGCAAAACCCAGAAGTAACGTGCTCCGCTACTTCCAGGTTGCAGAGGAGCACAACCTGAACGCGCTCAACTCGAAGCGTCTTCAACCTGAGGTATGACTGTATACAGTAACATATATATAACATAATACACACTCATTACAAATATCCGGGCGCATATTAACATAGATTATTCCTATTAATCCATACAGATAATCCAAATATCCAGCATATAAAATCCTGAGAACAGCACGAAAGTTGTTTTATCCATTACAAATTGTTCTTTCCAGGGGGAAATACAGTTCAAGCCATACTCATGATAGCCATATCTGCAAAGATACTTTGGAGAGTATCTTGAAGACCAGTTTCATTTGCATAGTGAATAAATGGCCATCATATTGTGCATCATTTGTCCATTTCCCCCCTGTTCTGTTTATCACTTCTAAGTTGTGAGTTGTTTTCTCAGCAACATACAATCACCATTTTTAATATACTAAGACCAGGGACAGTCTTTGTAAAGCATTCCAGTTTCAGCTATAGATAGCCAATGGGTTTACTTTTTGTTTTGTTTTACCTGGATATATAAACTGGTATTCGGAGACTGCCTGATATTGCCTCTTCTCCTCAGCGCTGGGTTGTTTCAACCTTTTTGTCCAGACAGCATCGGAGACAAAGGGATTGAATTGAATGTAGGAAGGGAAGCATTAAATTACATTGAAAGACTTGTCATTCAAGTTGAGCCCACCTATTCATTCTTGATGTTGACTGTATGGGCTCATCCACAACTCAGCTTGTGCCACTGCTTTCGTCCAGGAAAACCTGTGGTTTACTTCTGAAGTGGACCAAATGGCAATTGGGTTTCCCATGGTTTGCTGTTTATTCCAATTCAGCAGTAAAGAGTGGGTTTTCCAGGGCAAAGCTGTGGGGCAAATGCAAAACTGCTTGGACCTGTGTCTAGAAAGCATGCGGCAAGCGGAAAACCACTCAGCCCTGTGCTTTCTAGGCACAGGACTAGGTGAAAGGTGGATGAACCCTTGCAATCGTACTATGTGTTAAATGTGCCAGAGAGCTATTTCTGGCTGGTGATGTCAAAAGCACTTCTGTAAAGCAAATCCTGTTGTGCACAGGGACAGTGAGTTAGATGCTCATGGAGTCCTTAAGTACAGGCTCTAGGAGACCGTCTTGCTGCAGGCTTGTGTTAAGAGCCCTGACAGGGAGCTGCATATAACACCATCAATAAGCTCCCTATGTTATCAGCAGCTTCATGGAGTGTTAATCTGTCAATCATGGTTCAACAGACAATGTGTGGTTTTAGAAGTGAGTTAAATGTGATCTGTAATCAGATATCCCAGTGTGCTTTTAGAATCTTAAAAGCACCAGTGGATGCCTCTGATGTTGATGAAAACAGTAGCACATGAGGAGGGTGGTGCGTAACCTTGGTGTTTGCCTTCTCAGAATACCCCCCCCCCCAAAGTTGCTGTTATCCCTGGGGTGTGGAGCAGAAGGAGACAGGTACAATATTTAACCTACAGGGTCCTTCCTCACAGCAACACACTGTGGGCAAAGTCACCTAGAAACAGACACACATTTTGCACAACAGCAGCTAATTGAAGTTTGAAATGTCCTTAAAGCTTTTAAGGATGACTTTTAAAAGTTTTATAGGACATTGTTAAATTTAGTTTGCGGCTGTGACAAGAGTACAGGCACCTCTCTCACAATTCCGGGCTCTGAAAGGGGACACCATTCCCATCCTGGGTATGCAGGATTTCAATTTTAAATTAATCTTAAAATTGATTTTTGGACCATAAAATCACAGAATGACATTGAGAATAGGGAGATGTTGTCAAGTAACCTCTATCCAAGGGCTATAGCTCAGTGGTAAAAAACTCACTTTGCAAACAGAAAGTCCCATGTTCAGGCACTAATTAGTGCTGGGAAAGACCCCCATTTGAAACCCCAGAGAGCTGCTGCCAGTCAGTGTGGTCAGTATTGAACTGGATGGACCAATGGTCTGATTCAGTACAAGGCAGCTTCTTATGCACCTGTGCTAAGGACGATGGGGATAATAGTTTCCAGAGGGCACCACACATTTATTCAAAACAGAGTCTTGTGGTTGCATTACCTTGGGTTTTCCCTTATGCTGATAACATTTTTGCGTTTTTCAGAACTCTCCACTCTTTTGCTGGGCACATGTGTCTCCTTAGCGTTCACCCCAGGAATGTTTAAATGTCCCTGTATTTGCAAAGGAAAGGAAGACATGAGGAGGAGCAGGACAGCACATCTGCATCACAAATCTAAACCAGCTTCAAGCCTGATTGGCTGCTATGGCTCTGTGCCTCTGGATAGGCATGCTGAAGGTTTTCAGCACATCTAAAACAATGTAGTCAAGGCACCTGCCTGGGGTCAATAGGCAGGAGTTCCAGAGCAATGGTGTTGCCACACTTAGTATTACAGTGGTACCTCAAGTTAAGTATTTAATTCATTACGGAGGTCCGTACTGAACCTGAAACTGTTCTTAACCTGAAGCACCACTTTAGCTAATGGGGCCTCCTGCTGCCGCCGCGCCGCTGGAGCACGATTTTTGTTCTCATCCTGAAGCAAAGTTCTTAACCTGAAGCACTATTTCTGGGTTAGTGGAGTCTGTAACCTGAAGCGTACGTAACCTGAGGTACCACTGTAAATTGTTATCCCTGTGACTTAGACTTGTTAGTTGCTTGTTACTCAAAGGTTGCCAACTGACTTAGATTCAAAACATAAATATAAATGCATTATACCATATAAGCAGAAAGAACAAAGCCCATTATAGCCACTAATCTGGAATAGAATGTATTGTGTACGAAACAAAGCAACGGTTTAACGGTGAAATCATTAAGAAGAGCCTTGCTGGATCTACTCCAGCATCGTCAAGGCCAGCCCACCTATGAGGCAAGGTGAAGTGACTGCCTCAGGCAGCAGGATCCACACGGGCAGCAGATCCTGATGCAGATGGTTGTTCTCCACTTGTTCCCAGTATCTTCACTCACCCCTTCTTCCCTTGCGGAGAGGGAGGGACACCATTTTACGGCTCACCTAAAGGGCCAAAATGTCTTGGGCTGGTCTTACTGTTCTCACAGTGGCCAACCAGATGCATCTGGGAAGCCCACAAACAAAACCTGAGTGCAACAGCAACCCCCCACCCCCTGCAATTCCCAGCAATAGGTATTGAGAAGCAATACTGCCTCTGACAGGAACATAACCATCATGGTGTATCCACTGATAGCCTTCTCCTCTGTGAATTTGTCAGATCCTCTTTTAAAGCCCTCCAAAGGGAAAGTACATGCATACATACATAAATCATACATACCGTATTTTTTCGTGTATAAAACGCCCCCATATATAAGACAGCCCCTATTTTTTGAGCCCCAAATTAAGAAATAAATAATTGCAACATTCCGTGTATAAGAAGACCCCCAATTTTAAACTTTAAAAAAATGGGGGGGGGATATAGTCTTATACATGGGGAAATGGCTGTCACATTCTGGATTAGTTGTCGTTTCTGGGTCATCTTCAAAGGTAGCCCCACGTAGAGTGCATTGCAGTAGTCCAAGCGGAAGATAACCAGAGCATGCACCACTCTGGCGAGACAGTCTGCGGGCATATAGGGTCTCAGCCTGCGTACCAGATGGGGCTGATAAACAGCTGCCCTGGACACAGAATTGACCTGTGCCTCCATGGACAGCTGTGAATCCAAAATGACTCCCAGGCTGCACACCTGGTCCTTCAGGGGCACAGTTACCCCATTCAGGGAGTCCTCCACACCTGCCCACCCACTGTCTCCCAGAAACAGTACTTCTGTCTTGTCAGGATTCAACCTCAATCTCTTGGCTGCCATCCATCCTCCAACCACCTCCAGACAGTTGAAGAAAAATGCTCCTTGCCCTCTGTTGCGCTCCCCCTTTCTACCTGCCCAGGGCAGCGCTCCCCTCTGCCTGCCCCTCAGAGCCAGCTTGTCACATGGGTCTGGGCCTCAGCAGCGGCAGCCTCTCCTCCTCCTTGCTCACCCCCCCCCAGGAGCTGCTACAAGCTGCCCAAGGGAGGAGGTTGGCAAGCACGACCGTAGAAAGGCCACAGAGAGGCCACAGGATTCTCCCTCGCTGCCACAGCTAGGGACAAGCGCTGGCTCATTCTCCTCCCTGGGCTGTGGTGCTGGCAGCACTGGCAGGGGGAAATAGGGGACATTCTGGGGTCGAAACTGCAATTGTAATTCATATAGTTTGGATACCTTGAATGGAAGGATTTCAACTTTGGGTTCTGGAGTGAAGTTGACTATGGCCCCCTTGAAACAGCAACACCTCTCTTGGCTTTGGAGTGGCAGCCTGTACAAGACAAAAGAGACAAAAAGCATATAAACATCTGCTAGGAATCATCTCTACTCCTGGCATTACAACAGACACTCTTTTTACCAGGCACTTATGATGCCGCTCTCAATACTGTTTGTAGCTGCAAATGTTCCAGGACAGACATGCTGCTTTGTTTCCAACCAGTGCATGTCCTGTAACTTCCTGCTGAAATTATTGCATTTGTTTCCATACCGCAAATGCTCTGGTTCATTTTATTTTATTTACTTTGCTCAGTTTTTATTGTGCTTATAAGCAACAATAATGCAGTAAAACTGAAGAAGCATCCTGGAACAGCTAATAAAGTGGAATGACATGTGGATGGTCCAGTATAAACCCACCACTAATGCACTATTAGTGCACGTGGGTGGTGCTGTGGTCTAAACCACAGAGCCTAGGGCTTGCCAATCAGAAGGTTGGCTGTTCAAATCCCTGTGATGGGGTGAGCTCCTGTTGTTTGGTCCCTGCTCCTGCCAACCTAGCAGGTCAAAAGCACATCAAGTGCAAGTAGATAAATGGGTACCACTCTGGTGGGAAGGTAAACGGCATTTCCATGCGCTGCTCTGGTTTGCCAGAAGCAGCTTAGTCATGCTGGCTACATGACCCGGAAGCTGTCTGCGGACAAACGCTGGCTCCCTCGGCCAGTAAAGCGAGATGAGCGCCACAACCCCAGATAATGGCACACTTTGAGATTATGGAAGGGTGGATGCCTTCCTGCCAGAGCGGAAGATAAAGGCCGTTTACCTTCCTGCTGGAGCAGTACCTATTTATCTACTTGCATGTTAACGTGCTTTCAAACTGCTAGGTTGGCAGCAGCAGGGACTGAGGAATGGGAACTCATCCTGTTGCGGGGATTCGAACCACCAACCTTCTGATCGGCAAGTCCTAGTGCCACCCTTATCCCTAAAACATCTGGGTAGGCTTGTCTAAATAAGAATGTCTTCAGCAGGCTCCAAAAAGAATACAGCAAAGGTGCCTGCCTGGTATCAATAGGCAGGGAGTTCCAAAGGGTTGGTGCTGCCACACGATACAATTGAGTTCTTACAGATGCGGTGCAGGTATTAGGTGCCACTTCTGAAGAGTTGCAGATGGGGAGAAGCCAAAAATAGGTGGCCCTTTACCTAAGGGCTGAGCAGCTTCTGCCTTGCACTTTGAGCTTGCTGGTGCGCTTGGTCCTTTGCCGTTGGGAGCCGCAGGATTTTATTCGCCGCCTCCGAATGCGCTTCTTCTTCTTCCGTGGCTGCTTAATGATCTGTGCTGAGCTGGGTTCCACGGTGGTGGGCTTGCTTTTTGCCTTCTGGGCAACTTTCGTTTGACTTCCTCCGTACATTTGGGTACCCAGTGACCTGTTTGCAAAGATGGGAGTGATTATGTGCACAGCAGGGAGGGGAGGTAGAATGAAATAAGCACCTGAGCACAATAGGGCAAGAGGAGGTTCTGCCAAAAGTATGCTTTCTAACAAAGGAATGGGGAATCTCAGGCTCAGGGAATGAATGAGTGGTCCTCACAGCCTCTCTATTGTTGGAAATGCAACAGCAGGGATTGTTTAGGTTGTAATTTAGGGTATTAATTCTGTTCTCTGTAAACTACATAAGGAGCGGTGGTGGAGGAATGGATTAGCAGCCAGGACTTGTAGCATGATCTCTAGTGAGGTATCATGTGCTCTGATTGGCTGTGTAGTTCTGTGGGAGCTTTCCTCTGCATGTTTGGTTGAATGTCTCCTTGCTATGTAGAGGGCCTGGAGTAAGAAAGAGAAAATAGGTTCCCACAACCCTCCTGCAACCATTCAGCAAACTGGTTGTGCTGTCCTGCAATAAGTGTGTGGTCTAGCCGGGGACCACATGGCCCCCTAGGGGCCCCCAGGATATTCCAAGGGGACTACAGGTGAAAAATGCATAAATGGGGGGCCAGAGCATGGGAAAAACTGGTCTAGCTTTTTGGTCTCAGAACTGTGCCCATGACCCAATCAAACCCAGTGGGTAGACAGAAAGGGGGATTGACTTCTTATCTGGTCCAAAATGTTTAATAAATGGAACTTAATTAATTAAAAGCCTTTGTAATCAACTCAAAGGGCGTCTCCAATTCAGCAGGCAACATGTTGCTTTTGGGTTGTACTAAGCTGAGTCAGTGATGGTGGTGGTCGGGACTCCTCTAGGGCAGGAGGCTCACTTGTCATTGGTCAATTGGACAACATTACTGGATGACATTGGCTGATAGGCAGGGCGGGGCAGGGTTCAATCCTGCTTGGTGCAGCTTCATCAGTGGGTCCCATGCAGGAAATGCGCTGGCAAAGCAGAGAGCAGGACTGATGTCTCTGTGCATTAGCAAGCAATGCACCACCAAAGCTGATACCTCTCCATGGGTCACCTTTCACAGATGGGTGGGACTGCCCACCCAATAGCCACCTGATGTCATCATGATGTCAGAAGATGTACAAGTGAGTTGCCCCTGTCCACCTCCCACAGTTGACCCAGCTAAGCAGGGTCCTGTATGGTTTCAAATTGGATGGGCCCCAATGTGTTGAGATTCCTGCATTGCAAGGGGTTGGACTGGATCACCCTCAGGATCCCTTGCAACTCTACCATTCTATGATTCTATTATTCTCCCCTGTCCAATAAAAGGTTCCCTACCCCTGAACTAAGTTATACTCAGAGGAGGCCGATTGAAGTGGGCAGGTCTATTGTCTATTAATGTCTATTAATTTAATTGGGCCTATTCCAAATGTGACTAACATTGGAAGCAATCCTTTGTTTGCTAATGTTAATTGTTTTTAACACAAGTGTTTCTGAAAACTGCAGATGGAACAGAAGAGATTACCACTCTTCCCTCTCTACAGGCATCTGCTGTGACATACATGCACTGTCTAAAAACACAGAACGTATCATTATTTCTTAACAGTCTTGTCTTGATTCATATGCAAATGAATGCAGATGTAATTGGTTAAAACGGATTAATAAAAGAGCCAGTGTGGTGGTTAGCATGCTGGACTAGGACTAGGGAGACTGGGGTTCAGATCCCCACTCAGCTACAAAACTCACTGGGTGACCTTGGGGCAGCCATTCTCTCCCAGTCTGTCCTACCTCACAGGGTTGTTCTGAGGATATAAGGCAGAAGGGGAGAAGTGTGTAACCAACCACGTTGAGCTACTTGCAGAAAAGGTGGAATATAGATGTAATAATAAAATAACAAGTAATAAAATAAGTTTTCATTAATAAAAAATTTTAAATAGTTTTTTAAAAACTGGTCTACATTTCTTCTTGTTTCAGTGTTAATTACTGTATTTCGTTTTTTTCAGTTCAAGTGCGGTGCTAGGTTTTATTCTTAACTCCTGTTGTTTAGCTTTTCTAATCACAGTTAGACCGCTGTTATGAAATGTTTGTTTCGTGATTGCTGTTGTTGCAAACGAAGTCTGTGTTACGTGACTGCAAGCTGGCTTTGTGAATGAATGAATGAATGAATGAATAGGTGTTCAATGATGCTCCTTCTCGGAGTAGACTATTGAAGGTAATAGGCATGAATAGCTTAGGGTGAATAATTTTATTCAGTCTGAGCAGGACTTAGCTGAATACAACCGATAAATAAACCAGCTAAGATTCATTGAGTGACAGTCACTCTTTCAGTCCCTATCTGCTCATTCTAAGATTGCATCCGTTGTGAGGAACAGAATTGGCTGGCTTATCGGAGAAGCAGACATCTTCTCATGTGTAGAAAAGTTGGCCAGGGAGGGTGCCAAGGGGCAGCTTAAAGGGAAAAAGTACCGTACTTCCAAAGGCATCAGAATGATCAGATAGTGGGGTAGAGCTTTCTAACAATGAACATTCTGTCCCCTTGACCTGTTGCATCACAAGACCACCCACCCATCCATCTTCCTACATTTATATCTTACTAATACTGTCCCACACTGATTTCATAAGCCCCCTGCATTAGTTTAGAAAATGAGCCACTCCAATTCCCCCTCTCCTGAGGGAAGTTGTTTGCTTTCTGGCTAAACTGACATGGAGAATGAATCACCCATCCCTATTTTGAAAGAAGAATGAAGAGTTTAAAATCAGATAGTGCCCAAGTGAGGGTGAATGGACATCCAGAAGTAGAAGCAGAAACATTTAAGAATGGTCCTGGTGCGCTCAGGGTTGGACCTTCAGGGCAAACGCACAGATGTTCAATTTACTCAAATGATACAGGAGGGTGTGAGACAGGGGTTGGTAAGGGATGTGGCTCGGGGAGAGTCCTCAGGGCCAGTTAGAGAGGCCTCTGGGCTTCTCCATCCCTGATCTAAAAAGCAGAGGCATCAACAAACCATTGTGATATTTAACATTTGCGTAACTTCAGTGAAGTAATCATATTCTATAAGCTAGTAGGATTCCCAAAGGCATCTGGTTGGCCATTATGTTAACAGACTTCTGGACTAGATGGGTCATTGGAGTGATGCAGCAGAACACTTCCTATGTTTAACAAAAAAATATTGATGCTGTCCTCACTCACCTTGGGCAGGTTGCCGCTTTCACTGCCAAGACTGAAGGAGAGACTTAATAACAACAACAGAATCCATGGGACGAACTGGGCCATGAGGGGAACCACTTGCACAATGGGAGCAAGGATGCTGCCAGTTATACCTTTCTCAGGTAGCCTAGCAACTGCCTTTGTTGCTATGGGAACCGGATTCTAACTTCCTTCCATGTGGTACTCTGTTTCTCTGTTTATAAACTTTGCTCTGGATTAGCTGCTTTCCACGCATATGGTTGGGTCCACTTAAACGTCACATACTTGATTCATTTTTTTAATTTAAAAAACACTTTTCCCCCTTTCCACACAAAGTCGCCACACCCCCAAAAAAGGAGAAGCAGGAAAAGAAATGAAATATACCACTACCAGCCACAATGGCTACATTCTACCCTTCATTACTGGAGGCAGTAGGTCTCTGTTATGTACTGAGTTGAATAGGATCCAAACTGCAGCAGCCTGATTGGTCCTAGAACAATAGGATTCAGAATGCAGCAGTCTGATTGGTCCTAGAACAATGCAGCAGTATGATTGGTCTGCAGGAGCCACCCAATCCAGCTCCAGGTGGAAGTGAATCCACAACCTGATTGGCCTACAGGAGAATCCTGGAATTAGTCAATCACATGCAGCCCATTGTGTAAATAATGTATATAAAGCAGATATTGTGGGGGAACTTCCATTCCTTCTCACCACCATGAGCTGAATAAAGAGCATGAAATCCACTTTTGACTCTGAGCATATTTCAGTCTCTGAATGCCCAATTCCTGGGATTCGCATGTGGGGAGAATGTTGCTACACTCAGGTCCTGCTTGCAAGTGTTCCCCACTGGGACATCTGGTTGACCACTGTGAGAACAGGAAACTGGACTAGGTAGGCCTCTGGCTTGATGTTCCAGCAACCCTGTGGGTGCCCTGCTACCAACAGTGAAAAAAACACTGGTTTGGGGCCACAGCACATTCATTTTGGTTGAGATATTGACTGAAGTTGCATGAGATCTTGTGGAGCGTGCAATATCTCACACAATTTTGGGCGAGAACTTGACATTAGCATGGTCTTGCATGAAATTTGCACCGCTGCTCTACCAATAGCAGACACAGCAAGGCAAACAGCAGTGGCAGAGCAGGTGGGTGGTGCTGGGAGTGGTGGCAGCAGCGCATGGATTGCTCATGTCATCTGCTTCCAAATGTGTCCCTGTTGGGATGGGAGGAGCAAAACCTCAGGATGTACCTTCCTATTACACACATTGCTGAACATATGGGAAGGGTCTGCAAGTGTCGCCTGGGGCTCTGTAGTGCTTCAGCTAGACAATTGTCTCTGAGTCCCTCCTCCTCATTCCCATATTGGGCATAATAACTGAACAAACCTTCCAAGTACGCTGTAAGCATTGCAAGAATCTGGCATGTTTAAGCAAAATGCTTACCCCAGAGCATCTTGTGTAGCTTATTTTCACAAAGCTACAATTCTGAGCAACTTTTAAAAAGCTACAAGATTAATTGGTAGTGGCGGTGGGGAGATTCGTATGTTTTAAATGCAGCCTGCATCTAGAGTAGCAGTGGGATTTAAAAAAAAAAATCTCTGTGGCCAGCTTATCCACACAGACTCCCCTGCCCCCCACATTCCTGTCTTGTACTAGATATCAGTGAGAAGCAACTCATTCCCCACACTGGCTCCACTCAAACAATTTCTGCATATTAAGGTAAAGGTAAAGGACCCCTGACAGTTAAGCCCAGTTGCAGACGACTCTGGGGTTGCGGCACTCATCTCGCTCTATAGGCCGAGGGAGCTGGCATTTGTCCGCAGACAGCTTCTGGGTCATGTGGCCAGCATGACTAAGCCACTTCTGGCGAACCAGAGCAGTGCACGGAAACGCCGTTTACCTTCCCGCTGGAGTGGTACCTATTTATCTACTTGTACTTTGATGTGCTTTTGAACTGCTAGGTGGGCAGGAGCTGGGACCAAGCAATGGGAGCTCACCCCATCGCGGGGATTCAAACCGCTGACCTTCTGATCAGCAAGCCCAAGAAGTTCAATGGTTTAGACCACAGTGCCACCTACATCCCTTTCTGCATATTACCTGCATTGTTATAATACTGTGTAATTATAAGCACATTATTATACATATAATAATATACACATGTACATTCAAGTTTTCCTGAAGTAGCCAGCACATGAACATGTGCATACCACAATAGATACAGCTGTACCAAAATACTTAGGTATTGATGCTTACAGTTTATACTGCAGAAGTCTATGATAGCAAAGGCCTTAACTCTTTCATACGTACCATAGGTATGGCATATGTAATGGTGTGTGCATAGTTAGACTGTTTTCTTTTATATAACAAGTGGCTTGATGCAACAAGTGCTCCTAAACAGGCAAAGCTCTCTTGGGTTGGAAGTAATTTCCATGTAAAACTAGGATTACCAGATGTCCCCGTTTTCCGGATTTGCAAATTTGTCCCTGGACAAATTCCATTCCCGGATTTCATCTAATGTCCCCGGGAAATGTGGCAGCAGCAGCAGCAGTCTCAGCAGCATGGAGCCAGCCTGATAGCACAGTTGGCTGTGGTTGGCTTCAGGAGCTGCTCACTGCCGTGGCACCCGCTATTTTTCCTCTCTGGAAGTCCCCATATGATGTGTTGTGCACAAGACACATCATATGGGGACTCGGTGTAGGAGCTGAAGACACGCTGCCAGGCGCCACCGCTGGGCGAGAGCTGCGCAGGGGTCACTGCAACTTGGCGCTCAGCTTGTCGTTGACGTCACTGTCCAAGACCAGCAGCTCTGGCTTTGGCTTGGCCTCCAGGTGGTGCTTGGGCGGCTGTGGCTGCTGCTCAGCTTTGCCATTGTGCTTCTCAACTTGCACGCAGTGGCTCAGCTTGTCAGCCATCTCGTCATTGCCCATTGCAGATGAGAAGCAAGCAGGAGACAAGCTGATCCGGCCCAAGTGTGCCTCCTCCCACTCGCTCACCACCAGCTCTGCCCCGGACACACTGATTGGGTACACCATGGTGTGGATGGGCAGCCACCGGACAATGCCTGTGCAGCAGATGCCCAGACAGGTGGGCAGGGCAGCAGCAGGAGGAGGGGGTTTCTGCTAACGCTTACTCCTGAGTAAGCCTGTAGGGGATCCCAGTGCAAGGAGGGAGAGGGAGGGAGGGAGGGGGGGAGCACGGCTAGCGCTCCAAGAAAGGCCGGGACCCAGAGGAAGGCCACACAACAGAGGAGACCACAGAAGAGAAGATATTACTTCTTTATTTTTTCATAACTATTCCCCATATATGCATTTCTACGAAAGCATATATATATATATATATATATATATATATATATATATATATGGGGGGTGTGGGGGTGGGGGTGGGGGTGTGTGTATTGTATTGAGTCCCTGGATTCATTGAAAAAATCTGATAACTTTCTGTAAAATTCTATTTTATAACCTGTTCCTTCTCCTAGAGCATTGTGCATAAAGAATGCCAATATAATCATTAGGAAGTGGGGATGGGCAGCTTCGTCAATTTTGGTTTCTCCCAGTTCCCCATGTTTCCAGTCTTAAATTCAATTCAACTTCCACATCAGTTTGCAATTTCCTTCCCCCTTTTTTTAAAGGCCTCATGAAAATTTATCAGCAATTTAGTGCAAATTTCTCCTAATGTACAAATTATTATATGCAGTTTGACCTACTATACACTATGACAAGCAATTTTGCTTAATATAATGCACTTTTGAATGTTATTTTAAGCAATTATGCATTTTAATGTGCACTTTACTTCAGTCTATCCGTTTTCACATGCTTTACTTGGCTAGAGAACCGCACTGCAAAATTCAAGGAGCTGTAAATTTTGAAGAATTGCTATGTTCCAGCTCCTGAATTGTTTTGAAAAGTACAAATTAAATGCAAACTGAACTGAATTTCTTCCCAATCCTTAATAGACAGTCAAAAGTAAGACTGGAGCAAGACTCAGGAGTTTGACTGAATCTGTGGGTGTAAGGGTGTGAACAATGCCAGATTTAAACTCGCAGTACATTGTTTAGGCGATCACCATACTAAACGCACAGAGAGGCGAGAGAATAATGCCAGCGTTTTCCTGCCTTGGTGGTGAATCTGCAAACGTAGCCATTCTTCTTATAAGAACTCCGTTCCCCAAACCTTCATTAGTCTTTAAGACTCTGTAGCTTTTGCTGCAAGAGACGAACATGGCTACCCCTCTGCGAAAAATTTGCAGAAGGCTAATGTCCGTGGAAGTCTAGGTCCTCCTGATAAGCTGACTTTGCACCCCTGCAGCACTGTAAGGGAGGCAGCTAACCAGTGCTTTTTCTGCTCCTGCTCCTCCCAATGGATTGATCTGGAGACAAGCTTGTTTTGTGTCTCAAGAAAGATGCAAAACGCTCCTTTGTTCTTGCGTCTGCCTGCACAGGCATCCGCAGAACGATGCAGTAAATAGCACCAGAGCGGAGGACAGGAGCCAGCCTGCGGACAGACGAGAGATGGTGGTGGAGGCAGAGGGGCAGACGGAGACAACATGTGTGGCCACATCAGAGCTGCTCAGCGGCATGGAAAGCACCTGCCTCCTGCCTCCAACAGCAGTAAATCACTCTGCACGGTCCCAGCCAGCAAGCCATCATTTATGACAGCTGCTTTTGCATCCCCACTCCTCCTGTTTGCCAGACAGAGACGGAAGAGCAGACAAGAATTATCCCTCCTCTGCCTTTTGCTCCATTGCATCCATGTCCCCCGGGCCCAATGAAGCAGACCCAGAAGTGCCCCAAATGGACCCGGCCATCCTCATCTTCCTCCTTTATCTGATGATCATCCACGAGCTGGTGAGTGGCTGGATGGAGTACCAGAAGCAGGCAACCAAACCCAAGAAGCAAGCCGGGCCTCTCTGGTCATCCAGGTAAGTTGATTAAGGCAAGAGAGGATTCATCCAGCACACCAAAACAGGTTTCTGCGTTTGCATGTGAGTGAGTGTGTGTGTGTGCGCACGTGAAACATTTTGCATGCTGAACATGTGCTCTGCCACTGAACTAGGGCTCTTGTCTCCCCCTGTGGCTCTCTGTCTGTGAGACAGATTTGGGTGGCAGAAATTTTGGCTGCCAGCATGTACTGATGCTACAGATGCACGCAATGTCACAATGATCTGTGTTAATTCATCTGAAACAATGAAGCCACCTAACCCTGGTTTTGACACCCCAGATTACTTCCAGACAGCGTGCTTATTGAGCATTCATCCTGCTTTGCTTGCACACAGCTTACAGTGGGGCTAGACCATGTCCAATCTTTATTGAGCATTTGTTTGGATTTGTTTCCAGAGCAGCATTAGGACAATGAGCATGCATCTTGCATCCATCCTGATTTGCTTGCAGGGTGTTTACACGTCTTCCTCCTATCAAGTCTCCTGCACCAGGCATCCTTTTAATTGTGCATTCATGATTATTTGTGCTCATGATGGGCTCAGGATGGATATACACAATCCTGCTTTCAATACCATTTGCAAAAGTTTTTGGACAGACATGCTTCTGTGCTTCTCATTGGTGCATGTTCCGCAACTTCCTGCTGAAACCTGTAACTTTTTATACTACAAATGTTCCCAAGGGGCGGGGTGTCACACCTTTGCTGCACTATAGCACAAGATGGCAATAATGTGGTGACATTGGGGAAGTCTTGCAGAACAACTAACAAAGCAGAATTATGTGTGGATGTTCCAGTATAAATCCACCACTAATGTACTCTTATGTCCATGGTATATTGCTGGGGGGGGGGGGAACCAGGGACCACCAACCTAGAAGGGACCTCCTTTGGCCAACCCAGTTTTCAGTGCTATTCCCTGCAATGTTTGTAACTGCAAATAGTCTGATGAAAGGGGTGAAATCATTAAGCTAGTGTGACAGAGAGCTTTAATTGCACAAATCTAAATTAAACTGTATGCACTTGAATCCCTCCTGAAAAATACTGGTAATTTTACTCTAATGCAAAACAGTCCACCACCACTGAGTCAAAAGGTTGGCAAGAAAAATGAAATCCAGAATCACCAGCTCTGAATGTTGCAAGTTGGCTAAATGATCTCAAGGAGGGGAAGGGCCATAGCTCAGAAGCAGAGCACCCACTTTGCATGCAGAAGGTCCCAGGTTCAGTCCCTGGTGTCTCCAGACAGAGCTGGGAGAGGCCCTCATCTGAAACCCATTCTTCTGATGAGACACACATTTTATTAATTTCCATGGATGCTACAAAGTGGCAGGAGAAAGGCAAGAACCTTCTTCAATAGAGAATACTGTATACTCTTCCTTATCACCTTCCTGTAGCTATGCTTATAGTGAGGGAGCTCTCTGTGGAGCAGGGACAAGTCTGTTTGCTTTCTAGTCTGTTTCTATGGCTTTCTAGACTTCTCCCAGTATGGAGGTATGCTAGGGACTAGAATGCAGAAGTGTCCACTGCAGTGGGCAGCTGGGCAGTTGTGCAGCACCTACCATCATGAGTCTTAAAGAAAACCCACTGGGTTTCAATAGCTTCTCAGCCTTTTGGATAAGAACAAGTGTAAAAATAATTGGCTTTTATTTGTGTAAGCTGCCTTGAGTCTAGGGGAAATGTGGGATATGAATACTACTACTACTTACAACAACAACAACAACAACAACAACAACAACAACAACAACAACAACAACGCTATGTTGAGAGGGAAGCTCTGACCTACTTCTTGTACAGTGGTACCTCGGGTTAAGAACTTAATTCATTCCAGAGGTCCGTTCTTAACCTGAAACTGTTCTTAACCTGAGGTACCACTTTAGCTAATGGGGCCTCCTGCTGCCACCACACCACCGCCACCCGATTTCTGTTCTCATCCTGAAGCAAAGTTCTTAACCCGAGGTACTATTTCTAGGTTAGCAGAGTCTGTAACCTGAAGCGTCTGTAACCCGAAGTACCATTGTACTGCTAAATGAAGCTGCGTATCATCATATGCCTCTAACTTCTGTTTGTCCTTTGGTTTCTAAACACGGGTCCAAGAGGTTTTCCTTTTGCCCTCCCACTTTCCCCAGGAAAACCCTGGGTTTACTGCTGAATCAGAGCGAAAGTCGACCCGGTTTCCTGCTGATTTATGTTTGTTCCGTTTCAGCAGGAAACAGTGGGTATTTCTGGGGAAAGCGGTGGGGCAAAAGATAAACATCTCAGACCCGTGACTAGGAATCAAGGGACAAACAGAAATGAGCCCTCAGTTGATGGGCAGCAGCAGCAGAAGGCCCCTGCCGTCATGCCCACAAGGTTGCCACACATCCAGAATTTCCCAGACATATCTGGAATACTGCAGTCGGAAGCAGTGTCCAGGCGGAAATCGCTAAACTGCCTGGGAAAATCCAGGTGTATGGCAACCCATGTCAGCGGTGTAGTTTTTGGCTCAAAAACTCAAAAAGCACAAAACCTTTTTTAAAAAAATTGCCAAAAAAGCTCAACAACTTTTCTGGCGGATTTTCAGAGTTTGAAATATGGCAACCCTAGTCATGCCTTATCTGTGAATTTCCTGATATGTTTGCCGGAGCTCCAGTCTCCAGGTTTTCCTGGCCCCCTCCAGGTGTAGGGCTTGAAATCTCCAAGTGGGTAAGAGTCCCTCTTATATTAGTAATAGTAATACAGTGGTACCTCGGGTTAAGAACTTAATTTGTTCTGGAGGTCCATTCTTAACCTGAAACTGTTCTTTACCTGAGGTACCACTTTAGCTAATGGAGCCTCCCGCCGCTGCCACGCCATCATCATGTGATTTATTTTCTCATCCTGAAGCAAAGTTCTTAACCCGAGGTACTATTTCTGGGTTAGCGGAGTGTGTAACCTGAAGCGTCTGTAACCTGAGATACCACTGTAGTAATAGTAATACTTAAGACTACGCACAAAGCTAACAAGCTTCCTCTTGCAGGAGCTGGCTACTGGTTACATACCCCAACATTCCTCAGATGAAATAGGGACATTTCTCACTCTCCCCACAACTGACCCTCCTCAGCCTACCATGTTTGCGTGTGTCCTCCTATCTGAAGAAGGGCGATCGTCACCACTACTACACCAACGGGACACAGCACACACACACAGGCGCTTCATCGTCCTGAGAAACCCCTTAATCCCAGTTTTGTTTTGTTTTATTCTTTGGAAGATTTACAAAAAGGAAAACACACAGCAATAAATAAATTCTAGAAAGGGGCAAGATTAAAAGTGGATGCACAAAGCATTTATTATTTTTATTTTTAATCAATACTCCTTGCCCTCTGCTCTGCCTTTCTCCCTGCCCAGGAAGCTGCCCTCTTACTGCCCCTCCAAGCCAGAGCATCACCCAGGGCTGGTGATTGACAGTGGCCGCCTCTCATCCAGGCAAGCAGCGTGGAGAGGACGGGGGGGGGGGAGGGAATAGCCCCAGGCACATGATTTTTGAGGGGGTGCAAATCAGGTGTCCCCCAGTGGTGTAGGGAGCTCCAGTGGCACCCGTGGTGCATGCTAGCACGCACAAGCCACACCATGCAGGCGGAACATGCCAGGGTAGGGCGTGCTGTGCTTGGCCGCCAGAGCTGCGTCCCTCACTGGCACACTCCACCTGGAGGGGGGCTGAGGGGGACGTGGCCTGCATGCGCTGATCCCACGCTGCCCACAAAAGCAGCACGGGGCTTGGGAGCCAGCGTGGTGTAGTGGTTAGGAGCGGTAGTCTCGTAATCTGGTGAACCGGGTTTGCTTCCCCGCTCCTCCACATGCAGCTGCTGGGTGACCTTGGGCCAGTCACACTTCTCAGAAGTCTCTCAGCCCCACTCACCTCACAGAGTGTTTGTTGTGGGGGAGGAAGGGAAAGGAGAATGTTAGCCGCTTTGAGACTCCTTAAAAAGGTAAAGGGACCCCTGACCATTAGGTCCAGTCGTGACCGACTCTGGGGTTGGGGCACTCATCTCGCTTTATTGGCCGAGGTACAGCTGTACCTCGGCCTGGTCTTGCCGCCACAGTGTTGTGGGAATGCACCTGTGATGGCCTGGGAATCCGATTCAGAGGCCGAACTGGAGGAACCCCAGCCTGCACAGGAGTCCCCGCCTCCAGGGCCGGCTGAGCTGGGGCAGGGCCTTGGATCTGAAGCACCTGCACCTGTGCTGGATCCTCAAGAGCAGGCACCTGGTGAATCCTCTCTGGCTCCGGAGGTGATTGAAGACACAGTGCCTACAGGTGCGCCTCTCCCAGCCCTGTCAGGGGAAGGTGAGTCTCCCCCTGGGTCCAGTAACCCTTCAGCCTCTTCTGAGCTGCAGAGGCTCAGGGCAGAGAGGCGGAGGAAACTGGTTTCTCCCAGGAGGAGTGCTCGCCTTAAGGCCAGGAGATGCAGGTCTCTTGGGGGCCAGGACCGCCTCTGGCCTCAGAGAAGATAAAGGCCAGTCAGCCCGGTCCCAGGTTGCGGGAGCAACGTCGTTGAAGAGCTGTTTCGGCCAGCATCCAGTCCTGTTCCTCCAGAGTTCCTGTCCTTGTCCAGCTCCTCGCTTTGGTCCCCACTTCGCCCGTGGAGGACAGTCTACCAACCCTTGACCCAAGACCCTGACCTCGCCTCCCAGTAACCTTCCCCCCTGGGACTAGCACAGCACCCATTGGCTGGCTGGGCTCCCCCCCCTGTGCAAGTGGGTGAGCGGGTGGTGTGGCACAGCACAGCCCTGTGAACCCTCTTTTCCCTGTGCCCATTCTGTAGTGGCGGCAAGACTTCATCATCATCATTTTTTATTTGTATGCTGACTTTTCACAGTTAAAAACAATGCTTAAGGTGGCTTACAACACGACAAGATTTACATAACTACAAAAGTCATAAACAATAAATAAACCATGTAAAAAAATAAATACACAACCAAATGGAAAACAACTTCCACATACCGTATTTTTCGCTCTATAAGACGCACTCCCCCCCCCCCAAGAAGTAAGGGGAAATGTCTGTGTATCTTATGGAGTGAATGCAGGCGGGAGGCTCTGCTCAGAGCTCCCTTTAAAGAGCCGCATGGAGCGTGTGTGTGGGTCTTCAGGGCTTTTCCCCGAGGAAGGAGAAGGGGTGCCCTTTTCCCTCCTCGGGGAAAAGCCCCCAAGAGCCGCACACACGCTCTGCATGCTCTTTAAAGGGAGTGCAGCTCTTGGGGGAGCCTTAGCCGCGTGCAGCCTCTCCCAGGCAGGGGATGAAGGCTCCCCTTCCCTGGGAGAGGCTGCGCATGGCCAAGCAAGAAGCCAGGACAGCCAGAGGGATTGCTGCGCTGCAATCCCGCTAGCTGCCCTGGCTTCTGGGATTCAGAATATATTTTTTATTGTTTTCCTCTTCCAAAAACTAGGTGCATCTTATGGTCTGGTGCGTCTTATAGAGCGAAAAATACAGTACATCAAAATCTAAAATTAAGAATACAGCATTAATATCAAAGTTTAAAATGACATAGGTAAAAAATAACAGCAATTTAAACAAAAAAACAAAGAAAACGGAGCCCTCTCTGCCCAGCAGCAGCAGCAGCGGCAGCAGTCCTTTACAGAGCCCATGAGGCCCCGCCCTGGGCCAGGTGGTGAGTGGCAGGACTGGGGCTGGTATGGGGGGCCCAGCCCCTGATCCTGTCTGGTGCATGTGCGTACATGTGTGCACCCTGGGCACCAGCAAAGGACGCAATGCTGCTGCTCTCATCCTCTTCACCCCCTATCCAGCAGTCACTATGAGCGATTTCATTAGATCATTGGGAAAAACTTTGGAAATCAGATATTAATTTCACCGCATATACAGTGGTACCTCAGGTTACATACGATTCAGGTATCATACGCTTCAGGTTACAGACTCCACTAACCCAGAAATATTACCTCGGGTTAAGAACTTTGCTTCAGGATGAGAACAGAAATGGTGCGGCGGAAGCGCAGTGGCAGCAGGAGGCCCCATTAGCTAAAATGGTGCTTCAGGTTAAGAACAGTTTCTGGTTAAAAACGGACCTCTGGAACAAATTAAGTACTTAACCAGAGGTACCACTGTATTACTATCAAAGAAAACATTATGAAGATGTTTTACAGGTGGTACTTAACCCCTGTAAAGCTGGCTAAAATTTATAAACTTAACATTGAATCTGTGTTGGAGATGTAAGGTATCAGATGAATCCTTATATCATGTCTGGTGGGGATTTGATAAAATTAAATTTTGGGGAAGAAATATACATGAGGAACTGATTTTTTTTAAAAAAACAACAATTGGTAAGAAGCTGGAAACATTACTTTTAGGAATTATAACAAATAACATCCCCAAAGACATGAAAGAATCGTTTTATATGCAACAGCCGCCGCAAGGTTATTGATTGCAAAAAATTGGAAACCAGAAGAAGCACCAATATTGAAAGATTGGCAACATAATTTTTTTGAAATGACTGAATTAGCGAAAATGACGGCAACAATTAGAATGCAATCTAATCAAAATCTCAAACAGGAATGGAAATGTGTAGAAGAATACATGACCAAAAGATGCTCCAACAAGAACTTATTGATATATATATAGACTGATTTCACAAAGTTAAGCTAAGCAGATATATAAGATTGAATGTTTAATTATTAAGGTACGAAATTGCAATATCTCAATAATAAAGTTACAAAATAATAACAAGGAAGTCACGCGTGGGTGGCGGGAAGACACAGGGCAAGAAATAAGAAATGGATAAGGGTTGGTACATAATGAAATGTGAAAATGTGAATTTACGAATATAATGCATATGTATCAATATGTAAAGATTTCATATATGTATTGCAACATTAATAGCATTAATAAATAATAGCAGAGGAGGCCAGAGGCAACCATGGAGAGGCAGCAGGGGTCTCCCTTGCAGCAGCCGCAGCTACCTTCATCATAGCTTGGGACAAGGGCCAGCTCATCCTCTTTTCTGAGCTTTGCGCTGGTAGTGCATTCCAGGATTAAATCAGAAGCTGGGATGGCTTTTGTAATTCCTGGGACTGTTCCTGGAAAATCAGGGTACTTGTGGGAGGCTATGAGATTATAGAATATACATGCTGGCTCAGTCGTGTAGGTATATGATATATGGCATATTGTACACCAAACTTACTTACTTATTCACTTGTTTACTTAATTTGGGGTTCAGGGAATATTCACTTTGATTCTCATTTAAGTTTTTTTTTTTTACAAGTTTACTGCCATCTTCCTGATCCTTTGGCCAAAGTTGGCAGGTGGCTTATATGGCATTTGAATGAATGTTCAGAGAAAAGCCAACTGGTTTCCAGGGAGGTTCGAAGATGTTGCCTCAAGCAATTGTTATCCAACAATTTCCAGGGCATTTTTACATCTGTTACTTTATTGCAAAAAGTCTGGTTTCAGGCAAGTGGGTTTTGCAAAAGGTGCCAAATCAGCTTTAACTGTGCAACCTAAATGTGGTGGGATGCACTTAGGACCATAGAATCACAGAATTGTAAGGCTGGAAGGGAATCCCAAGGGCCATCTAGTCCAACCCCCTGCAATGCAGGAATCAGAGCTAAAGCATCCCTGACAGATGGCTGTCCAATCTCTCTTTAAAAACCTCCAGTGAAGGAGAGTCCACTTTCTTGAATCTCAGGTGAAAATAGCAGTGGTCTGACTAAGTTGCATTTTGAAGTTTTGTGCAAAGATGGAACTGGAAACTAGTAGCCAACTACAGCATCATTCCAGCAGGGCTCTTCTTGATGTTCTCCTTTTGCTTTTTTGGTTTTTTCCCCCCATAATATTTTTTATTAAGTTTTACATTTTTTCATATTCACATTTTGTTACAGAATTCCATAACCTAATACATTGCTCTAACAGAACATCAACCTCCTTCCCTCCCTCTTTCTGACTTCCACAAAGGTAAAGGATAAAGGGACCCCTGATCATTAGGTCCACTCGTGACCAACTCTGAGGTTGCGGTGCTCATCTCGCTTTATTGGCCGAGGGAGCCGGTGTACAGCTTCCGAGTCATGTGGCCAGCAGGACTAAGCTGTTACTGGCGAACCAGAGCAGCACACGGAAACGCTGTTTACCTTCCCGCCAGAGCAGTACCTATTTATCTACTTGCACTTCCTGCTTTCAAACTGCTAGGTTGGCAGGAGCAGGGACTGAGCAATGGGAGCTCACCCTGTTGCGGGGATTCAAACCACCAACCTTCTGATCAGCAAGTCCTAGGCTCTGTGGTTTAACCCACAGTGCCACCCGCATCCCATACATCTGACTTCCATACATCTTACTAAATTCTTAGCATTCCTATAATCACTTTTATCTATCTTCAATATTTCAGCTTATTTTCGGTAAGTCAGTTCCTTATATTTACATCCTTTTGCTTTTTTTCAGCCGTTCCTCACGGATGAACCGCTCAGGCTTTTCTCAGCCGTTGGTTTACCCACCACGGAGGGACCGGCACAAAGACTGGAGGAAGCCAGGCAGAATCCTCAGGAAGGTATAAGGACTCCACTTGAGGGCCACAAGGGGGCTCAGCAGAGCAAGTGACTGCAAGGAACGCAACATTTTCATGGCCTTCATGACCACGAATACCTTCCACCTTCCAGCAACCAAGTCAGGAGCATCCCATGGACAAGATGGACTTTTTGGAGCTCCCCTCCAGCTTTTCCTTCTTGTGGCTCATGGTGCTTGATTGTTCACAAGCAGCTGAGCCTAAAAGAGGAAATGAAAATGAGAGACAAACCCACCCATCGCAAGAGCAAATGGTGGCAGAAGTAAGACAGGATTATTTCTGCTGCTCTTGCAAACAATAGCCTACCAGCTCCATCATTTGTCTGATTATTGTCCGCCCTTCCCTCTGCTGCCACTGGTCTGGTGCACTCTGTATCTAAAACAGAGTACAATATGAGAATTCAGCATCAGTCCACCCGCATTTGGGTTCCAGGTTTGAGGGCTAGATTGAGGAACTGTTGGCAAATGTAAAGGACAAACGACATTTGGAAGGACCTGTGAGAAAACGTGGCAGGGCAGGGCCCTTCCAGGCAGCCTTTTCATTGTACACCCATGATTATTTGTTCTCATAATGCTAGTGGAGTGGCCGTATGCAAATCTGCTTTCAATGCTGTCTGCCACCTGTGAAAAGTTCTGGGGTGGCCACACGGCTTCATTTCTCATCTGTGCATGTCCCATAACTTCCTTCTGAAATCCCAGAACTTTTCATGCTCACAAATGTTCTGGTTTTGTTGCTCTAAAGTCCCCACCCTGCTCTGGACAACCAAAATATGGTGCCATTGGGAGCACATCTCAGAACAAACTAAGGCAGAAATATACCCATCACTAATGCACTTTTTTGTGTGTCAAGAACACACTTGCAGAATACACTTGCAATAAAACCCAGGTCTAGAGATGCCCATAGAGTGCTGCTCTTCAGGGTCCCAGTGACTCCATTACATTCCCCTACTCACCTCTCTGCTCCACTCCCCATCCTTCAATAATCGGTTTCCTGTGTCCACCAAACACACTTCATCCTTGATGAGGGTTTTTTTGGGGTTCCCCCATTAGGGTCCCTCTCCCCAATGATGCTTATACTTCTGCAGACTTTGAGTTCTCCCAAGGCTGCTGATACCTCCCTCCTGTGTTTGGGTGGTGCTGTTTCGGCTACATAAGGAATGGCACACATACACCAAACACTAGAAATAGTGGGAAGGATTCCAAGCTGAAAGAGGCTGTGTGGTTGCAGAGACAATGTGAATCATCAAAATGAACCAGTACAGACTTAGCACTTTGACATTTCTCATTGAAAGCTTAAAAGTGAGAAAGGAAGTCTTCTTGTCACACTATAAAGGAGAATGCATTTATTGTACAGTAAACCTTCACTGGACAGAAGCCTCATGGTCAGATGGAACCTTACGCTACAATAAACCTGCTAGTGATTGTGGCAGACAATCCCTGCTTGTTTTAGCTTGCGATGGGTGAGGGATCCGAAATTTCTGACTTGTGAAGGCTGATAATGATGAATTTGTGCATGCTCACTTGAGAGGGGGGATGCACCCCCCCCCACAAATCTTGCCAAATATTTTTAAAGGTTACCTCTTTATTTATTTAATAAATTAAGTACTTCGTACTTAAGTACTGCACAGCTCATGTCAGGACTGGAGCCCACAATGGATCTCCAGCTAAGAACTGGAAGTATGTTGGGGCCAAGAATTAAATTGTGCACTCTCATTAAGCTCTGGTTGATTGAGGGGAGTTGGAGATTCGTCTTAGGAGTCTTCTTTGCGGCAATAGGCCAAAGGGTTCAGGTGACTGCCCCTAAGTAGAAGATCTGCTCCCGCCAGCTAGAGAGAGCTCACCCTCCTTTCTCGTGAAAACTTCAAAGAATATGATCTGCGCCCCCCACCCAATAATGATTGCAATCCACTAACCATCTACCGTGACCCTCAAAGTACTTGCACTCCCAGGTAATCAGCCCAAACAGATAGCTTGTTGAACACCTGATTGACCACCACCCAAGGCTCAGTGTTTCACTCTTTAACCCATAGGTGGAAAGCTTTTTCAGCCCAAGGGCCAATCCCCTTCCAGGCAATTTTCCAAGAGCCACATGCCAGGCAAAAGCAGGTGGAGCACTTAATGTATATTTTCCCTTCATACAGTAGGCCGGTTTCCACTCTCTCACACAAACACACACCCCTATCCTCAACAAGAGGGTTCAAAGGCACATTCCAGTCAAACAGAAACATTCAGGAGGCAAAATAGGAGCAGCAAGGAGCATGGCCTGGAGAGAGTTTCCCCAACCTGGCTTAACCCATTCTCATAGCTACTGGTACTTGCATAAGCAGCAGGCTTGGCTCAGCTCACAGGAGAAGTCTTCCAGGTCACTTTGTTCTTAATTAAATTTTTTATCAATTTAAACCATACAAAGTACAAAGAAGCATGACAAGACCAGCCACCAGTAAAGAGAAGCATAGAAATAAAGTGCTGAGTCAATGAGGAATATTTATACAAGGCCACTGTAGGAATACTTTGGATTATTAACTAAGCTTAATTGTATAAGAAATATCCCCTCCACTGTGGGGCATGGTTCGCATGCTTCACAACGCAAAACAGGGTGAGAACTGTGTGCTGCTGAGTTTGCCCTGTTAGGACAAATGGGGCAGTGCCCTATACTCCATCTACCCTCAGCTTGCTCTTAGCTAGCTGTCGCCTGCCTGCCTGCCTGCCTATTTAAAACCTGTCTGGGGCAGACAATGCCTATCAGCTTCCTCCTCCTTAGTGCTGCCACTGTAGAACTGGAGAGACACTGTGGTGAAGTGGTTAGAGCAGGGGTCAGCAAACTTTTTCAGCAGGGGGCCGGTCCACTGTCCCTCAGACCTTGTGGGGGGCTGGACTATATTGGGGGGGGGGGAGTGAACCAATTCCTATGCCCCACAAATAACCCAGAGATGCATTTTAAATAAAAGGACACATTCTACTCATGTAAAAGCACGCTGAATCCTGGACTGTCCGCGGACCAGATTTAGAAGGCAATTGGGCCGCATCTGGCCCCCAGGCCTTAGGTTGCCTACCCAGGCTGGGAGCTGGGGGAGACCAGGGTTCAAATCCCCCACACAGCCATGAAGTTACTGGGTGGCCTTGGGCCAGTCACTGCCCCCCAGTCTAACCTGTCTCCCAGGGTTGTTGTGGGGATTACACAAAGAGGGGGGGAGCCACATATGCCACCTTGAGCTCCTTGGAGAAAAGCATGGAATATTAGTGCAATAATTAAGTAAATAAGTGAACTCAGCAGGAAGGAGGATAAGAACGAAAGCAGAATGAGTTGACTTTGCCACTCATTATCTCCGGCGCCACCAGGGATCCCTTTCTCCTGTCCTACCAATTCCAGTGGGCTCCACCATCTTTGCTGGTACTTGGCACTTCAACCTCTCCATCTGTACTGGGGTAGCTCAGCTGGTGGAATATGAGACTCTTAATCTCAGGGTCATTGGTTTAGGCGCTATGTTGGGCAAAAGTTTCCTGCATTGCGGGGGTTGAACTAGAATGACCCTTGTGGTCCCTTCCAGTTTTTCAGCACTACAATTCTATGATTCTATGCATCAGGACCTGGGCGACTGAGAAGTGTGGGTGCACAGGGGAATGGTTGTAACCAAGTGCAATTTTGACACTGCGCAACGTCATTAGTAATCATAGGTAGGGATGGAGGAGAAATTCAACTCAGGTGACATTTTAGGATGACAGGTGTTTTCAGCGCTGTACATTTAAAACAGTATCACATCGTTGCCAACAGTCATGGCTTCCCTGCCAAAAGGATTATGGGAAGTGTAATTTGTTCAGAATGCTGAGAGTTCTTATATTATTGAGAGCTAATATTGAGAGCCAGTGTGGTGTAGTGGTTAAGAGCGGTGGACTCGTAATCTGGTGAACCGGGTTCGCTTCCCCGCTCCTCCACATGCAGCTGCTGGGTGACCTTGGGCCAGTCACACTTCTCTGAAGTCTCTCAGCTCCACTCACCTCACAGAGTGTTTGTTGTGGGGGAGGAAGGGAAAGGAGAATGTTAGCTGCTTTGAGACTCCTTCGGGTAGTGATAAAGCGGGATATCAAATCCAAACTCTTCTTCTTCTTCTTAGGAAACCCCCTACGCCCCATGCAGAGCTACCATTCCCATAATGTTTTAAGAGTCAATCCTTTTCCTCAGGAAACTGGCAATTGCAGCTCTGTGAAGGGGAATAGGGGGTCCCCTAACAACTCCCAGCACTCTGAACAAACTACAGTCCCCAGGACTCTTTGGGGGGAATATTTAAAGTGGTATGGTGATGCTTTAAATGTACGTATAATGCAGATGTGGCCTTAGATGGACTCAGCCCCATGCTTTTAAAGTTCAGTGTTAAACTCTCTGAAATAAAAACAAAAACCGAAAGACTTGAAGTGTCAGTGCCAGATTTCTGTGCAAGAGAAGCAATACAAGTTTCAGTCTTTCTTTTGGGTGTGAAACTGACTCAGAAGAAGCCCTGAGAAAAATAGGAAATGGGCAGGGGAGAAGGGCCCCACCTCGGCTACACTTTCAGGGCTGCGACAGAAGGGCACTGCTAGCAGCTGACATCACCTACCACAAGCAAATTATCATTCCTCCTGCTTGCCGACTCTGTATTCTGAATTGGAACGTGTGCGGACAACTCTACCTAGGCCACCTGTCTCCTTCACCGAATGAATACCACCAACGTGACACAATGCCAGCCAGAGGGGATCCACTTTGCCCTCCCAGTAATTTTGGGCATCGTCTCAGTGGGCGGGTTGGTCTTCAACAGCATCAGCCTCTGGATCTTCTGGTTTGCCATCAAGCGCTGGAATTCTGGCATCATGCTTCAGTTCAACCTGGCCTTGGTAGACATCATTGTCCTTCCGGTCATGCCATTGATGGTGGCCTATTTCAGCTTGGGAAACCACTGGCCCTTTGGGCAGTTTGTCTGCCAGCTTCAAGTCTTCCTGCTCAGCACCCACCTGTATGGAAGCATCTACTTCCTCATGCTCATCAGCATCCACAGGTACCAAGCCATTGTCCACTACAACGCCAAGACCCTCTGGAGGAAGAAGTCTGCCTTGAAAAAGCTGGTCTTGGTCTTCTGGGCTTTCCTCTTCCTGCAGGGGCTTCCACTCTTCTTCTTCCTCAAGACTTCAGTCATCGGCAACTCGGTCAAGTGCCTGAGCATCTACCAGTCAGAACTGACCTATCTCTACCTAGCCTATGGCATCTTCCTGGGTATCTTCTGCTTCCTCATTCCCTTTGGCATCTCTCTGGTGTCCTACGTGATGTTGGGAGCCTACATTGCTAAAATCAGTCAAGCCAATCTTCGAGGCCAAGTAATGAAGACCAAGTCGAAGCAGATGATCACCATTGCTCTGGTCATCTTTGCCACCTGCTTCACACCCCTCCACATCTGTGGGTCCATGGCTTCCATTGTGAGATATCATGGCGTGTCCTGCAAGGTTCTGTACCACATAGAAGTCACCTATTACATTTCTTTGGTCTTCAGCATGGTCAACTGTTGCTTGGATCCCTTCATCTACAACTTTGCCAACGAGAAATTTCACAGGCTCTTTTCCAATTCCCTAAGAGGATTATTGGTGTCCAAGTGAGAAAATGTCCTTCGGAAAAGGAAAGGTAAAAGATAAAACACTATGGGGTTGTAAGCAATGTTAGATATTGTCAGGTGCTGGGATACTGACATGATCTAAGCCACATAAACTCTATGTGGATTGTGCCAGCAATCTATTGACAAGAACTGCTGCTTATATACATATGTTAACTCTACCTACCTCATAGGGCTGTTGCAAATATGAAGGTGGGAAGGATAATGTACACAACTATCAGCATCTGGGAAGAAAAGCAAGTTACAAAGATATAGCGCCATTCACAGATCATGAAAAGAAAAATAAACACGCACAAAGCCAGAAAAGCAGCTTAAATGCAACATGTGATATTTACAGCAAACTACCAGACCCCATGGAACGTGGGTGGCGCTGTGGGTTAAACTACAGAGCCTAGGACTTGCCGATCAGAAGGTTGGCAGTTCGAATCCCCGCAACGGGGTGAGCTCCCGTTGCTCGGTCCCTGCTCCTGCCAACATAGCAGTTCAAAAGCACGTCAATGTGCAAGTAGATAAATAGGTACCGCTCCGTCGGGAAGGTAAACGGTGTTTCCGTGTGCTGCTCTGGTTCGCCAGAAGTGGCTTAGTCATGCTGCCCACATGATCAGAAGCTGTACGCCGGCTCCCTCGGCCAATAAAGCGAGATGAGCGCCACAACCCCAGAGTCGGCCACAACTGGACCTAATGGCCAGGGGTCCCTTTACTAGACCCCAAATTGCCTGATAAATAACCACAAGCAAAGCAGTTTCACAGTTTCGGGGACAGTATTACCAACTCTCAGCCTAGCCTACCTCGCAGGGGTGCTGTGACCATAAAAAGTGGGGAGGGGAAGACAAGATCCACAGCCCTGAGTTCCTGGGAGGAAAAGCAAGGCACAAACATGCAGCAAGCAACACATCTCTTAGCAAAACACAAACACACACCCAAACCCCAGCCTTGATAAACAAAAAAATATATCCCTGTGTTAAAGTATAGTTGATAGGGATCTTAACTTGCTGCAGCTGCATAGTGTTTTATGGTTTTATGGTTGTATTTCTGGCCTTTTGGGGGTTTTTTTATCTGTATACAGACTTTTATTGAAATATGCTACCATCGAGGCCGAACTAAATAAAATCAGAGGATATAAATAAGCAAAGAAAAAGGAACAGAAATCAGCTTTCAATGTGAAATTCTTAATAATATGCACACTCAGACTCATGAGAGTTTCTGTTTCTGAGTTGGAGGGTAAAGAGACTTAGGGGAATGGGGAATATTGCATTAGTCTTCCTTATAATGCTAGCTCCTCTCTCGTGTTTTCTACACTGTTTTCTACACTCCTTTCACACTGTGGTACCCGTTGCATTAGACCAATATGCTGACATGTCATGTTAAATTTCATTCACACCAATGAACATCGGTGGTCAACATTGCTGCTCCCCCACCCTGTCTGCACAAGCTTGCTTCTCTTCCCCTGTGACTCTCCCATTAAAATGGCAGGAAGGAACTGGTAAGCTGCCCCAAATTTCCTCACTTTACTTCTGAGGGCTGCATAGAGATACTTTCTGCAATCAGATAACATAGACGTGAGCACTAAACATGAGCTACAGTCCATTTGCTTCCCAGAAATGGCTTTTACATTGTGTGAAAGCTCAAATATAATGTGAAAATTAAGATAGGGAAATGGAATGAACTGCCACATGAATGTGACCTCCAGTTTTAACCACAGGTATATTTTCTTTAAAAAGTGAGGCATCAGCAGCATACCTATTAAGTTTTAAGACTTGCCAGGTGGTTGGCAAATAAGCAGAATGCTCTTCACGTTCATGGCTCCTGGCTGCTTGATTCATTGTGCACAGTTAAGAGGAAACAGCAGGCTCTGGAGCACTGTTTGACTATCTCCTATATTGGCAAATATTGTGAAAGGGGGAAGCAGAACATCTTTATCTTTACTCAGTAGGGTACATAGAGAAACCAGTTTGCAATCTGGTTGTACAGAAGGAGAGGGAAAGGGAAACAGCAATCCACTTCCCACAAAGAAATCCCGCTTTGGTTTGCAGACCTGGCTCTGTTATGGGGCCAAGTCTGCAACACACTCTACATACAGCTTCCCTTGTACAGTACTTGATCCAGAAGCTGCAATTGGTGCAGAATGCTGCAGCAAAGTTGCTGTCAGAATGTGACCTGCTTCTGTCTGCCTATAACATCTCTGCTCAGACACCTGCAACGGTTGCTCACTCGCTACTGGGCCAAGTTCAGCTGTTATTATTCGTGTGAGAAGCCATTAACAGCCTGGGGTCAGTTTATTTGTGGGATTCACCTTACACCACTCGAAAGCTTCGATCTGCAGAACGGGTACTAGTACAGGTGCCACGTACCGTAATACCCATTGTGCACTTCTAAGGAATTCTTCTTTCAGTGTAGCAGCACTTACACTTTGGAACTCCCTGCCTGTTGGCATTAGACACGCATTTTCACTGTTCTGTTTTCAGTGCTTGCTTAAAACAATGTTATTAAAGCAAGCAAGCAAGCCTACCCAGACACATAGAGGATGAGCTGACATGTTTTAGTCTCTTTTTAGTTTAATGCTGATCTTAACTGTTTTTAAAAGGTTTCTAATTACCTGTTTTTAAATATATTTTGTCGATAATTTTAATTTTAGTTTTTTCCTGTAAACCGTCTTAGAGGTTTTATTACAATCAAGCTGTGTATAAATGTTGTGAAATAAACACACACAAACACACACAGATTCATTTCGACCCAGTTAGTAACTGGCTATGATTTGACCTCTGGCTTAACTTTTCGTTATGACCATGCCTTTTCAGGTAACTATTCATTGTATGGGTGTTAGGGGAGCGGTAGTACCTCTAGTGGGGGAATGGTCATTCTCCATCTGGACTAGTTTGTCCACCTTTGGTCAATACCCTGCACACAGCTCTCACCTTTAGCATCCTGACAGGCAGGATAGTAGACTAGAAGGGTCTTCCTTGGGCTGATTCAGCAGGGCTCTGATTATTGCTCTTGTTAAAAAAAAAGTATTTTTTAAAAAAATCAGTAGTTCCTGTCCCACCCCAACCCTGGATGAATCACCCCAGTTTTTGTCAGCCACCACTGGCACTGTGGGTTAAACCACAGAGCCTAGGACTTGCCAATCAGAAGGTCGGCGGTTCGAATCCCCGCGACGGGGTGAGCTCCTTTTGCTCGGTCCCTGCTCCTGCCCACCTAGCAGTGCAAGTCAAAGTGCAAGTAGATAAATAGGTACCACTCTGGCGGGAAGGTAAACGGCGTTTCCATGCACTGCTCTGGTTTTCCAGAAGCGGCATAGTCATGCTGGCCACATGACCCAGAAGCTGTATGCCGGCTCCCTCGGCCTAGAGAGCGAGATGAGCGCCACAACCCCAGAGTCGGCCACTACTGGACCTAATGGTCAGGGGTCCCTTTACCTTTTACTGGCTTACCTAGGATGGCAAGAGAGAGGGACAAAGACCAGAGGCGGCCAGGCCAAATCCTAAGGGAGGTGCAAAGGCCCCACTTGTCCCCAGACATGAAGCAATGGACCCCAAGGACCCCAATGCGCACCAAGGAAGCATCCATGCTCATCATGCCCACAGGTACCTCCCTCCTTGCATGAGCCTCGTGTGAGCATCATGGGCTGCTGTCATTCTGCCTCAACCTTATTTTCCTGTGACTGACGATGCTTGATTGTTCTCAAGAAACCAAGCCCAGTAGAGGAAATAACGGTGAGAAATTTCTAGGGCTGTGGCTTGTCAAACCACAGGAAAGCTACCGTGGGACCCATTTATTTCTGCAAATAGCATTCTGGCAGGTCTACTCCTTCCCAAAACCAGGGAAGCTTCTGCCTGGCTTAGAGAAGGAGGCATGTTGTCCATTTGCACAATGCCAGGATATCGCAATGTCACATGTGCAACAACACCCCCACCAATTGCCCTCACAAGCTGGCACCTCTGGTCCTAACTGTTCACCTGCAAAAAAATAAAAAAATTCACTGCAGCTTGCTATGTCTCTTCTGCCATTAAGATGTGGTATTATGCATGCTTACTCAGCAGCAAGCCTCACTGAGCACAACAGGACTTGCTTCTAACTAAACAAGTCAGGTTGGGCTGAACACCACTTAGTTATTACATTGTCACACGACTCTTTTAGGGTTTTTTCATTGTCACAGCCCTGGCTTTTTAAAATGATGTTTTTGCAGAACACTTGGGAAGCCCTGGATATGTGTTTTTTTTAAATTTACAAACACTAAATCTTGTTGATCAGCTCTTCAGATGGAATGGTGGGGAACGGGTGGCCCCCCAGATGTTGACTGCTGGGAGCTGGAGGACAACATCAAGAGGACAGCTGTTTCCCCAGTCCTGTTTTAAGGCCATTAGATTTGCTTCACAGTCACACCAGTTTGTGACTTACTGGTCCAGATCACAAGCAATGGCACAAGCCCTTATCTTGCAAGTTCCTTCTGCTGCTTCCTCTATGCATGAATGGAGGAAATTAGAAGGTTCTGTTTCTGGGTTGCACCAAACCGATAATTCTTGCATTTTGATGCAATGGGAAACAATGGTTTAACTCAGGGGTGGGGGACATTTTTCAATCCAGGGGTGTCACATTCCTTTCTGAACAAATGTTAGGGGCTGCAGAGCAGTGGTGGGCTGGGCCAGAGGCAAAAGCAGCCCCCCAACCTTCCCTTAAAGGTAAAGGGACCCCTGACCATTAGGTCCAGTCGTGGCCGACTCTGGGGTTGCGGCGCTCATCTCACTTTACTCTCCGAGGGAACCGGCATACAGCTTCCGGGTCATGTGGCCAGCAGGACTAAGCCGCTTCTGGCAAACCAGAGCAGTGCATGGAAACACCGTTTACCTTCCTGCTGGAGTGGTACCTATTTATCTACTTGCACTTTGACATACTTTCGAACTGCTAGGTTGGCAGGAGCAGGGACCGAGCAACGGGAGCTCACCCCCTCACAAGGATTTGAACCGCCGACCTTCTGATTGGCAAGTCCTAGGCTCTGTGGTTTAACCCACAGCGCAACCCACGTCCCCAAGCTTCCCTTAGGCACAGATAATTAGATAGAGGTCTGAAAGCAAAAAGCGAAGATCTACCGTAATTCCAATATGGGGAATATTTTGCCCTCTAGTTGTTGCTGAACTACAACCTGCATCAGCCCTGACCATTGGCTGTGCTTGCTGGGGCTGGTGGGAGTTGTGGTTCAGAAACATCCATAGGGCCAAAGACTGCCCACTTCCATGCAAGTTGCCAATAGGCCAGTTTTGTTTTGGCTCAGAGGTGGGCATGGATTTCAGGAAGTACATACCCCTATTTGATTTCCTGCTTCTGTTCTGGCTTGCAGGAGAATATGTCACAGAGGAAATGGATTTTGGAAATAGGGAACCCAGGTGGTCATAATTAGGGAACTGAAATCAGTGTTGTGTGTGGGCAATATTTGAGCCTGGACTCAATGCCTTACAGGGAGCAGCAAGGAGACTCTCTATGGTAATGTGTGTTGCTTTGTGTACTTCAAAATGTGGCAAGCCAGCTCTGCTGCATTGTGAGGGGGGGGGGCTTCTTCTTGTTATATGCTAAGTGGGGGCCCTGAGCATCTGACCTAAAATTCAGTCCTGATGGCGCCACTGACTGCAATGGAGTTAAAGAAACACATGTATACAGTCTTGTACCAAACATGTCTCACACACATCTGTTCCTTCTCTTTCTCCCTATCCTCAGCAGGGGGGGAAATAGCAGCACTGTAGATGAAATATACTCGGAGTCAAGTGTAAATTTCATGCTCTTTATTCAGCTCATAGTAGCAATGAATGAAACTTTCCCCAAAACGTCTAGCTATATATACATTAATTACACAATGGGCCCCGCGTGATTGGCTAATTCCGGGCTGCTCCTGTAGGCCAATCAGGTTGTGGAATCACTTCCTCCAGAAGCCTGATTGGCTGCTCCTGCAGGCCAATCAGGTCGCTGATTCAGTTCCACCTGGAGGTGGATTGGGTGGCTGCTGTGGACCAATCAGACTGCTGCATTCTGGATCCTATTGTTCTAGGATTCAGCTCAGTACATAACAGTAGAGAACTAGGGAAATGTGTTGGGCAGTCTGTCACTATTTTGTAATGGGATTGAATCACCAAATTAAGGATTGCAAAATTGAAGCTGTTACATATGACACAAACATAGAGACACAGAGACAGACAGACACACACACACACACACACACACACACACCGTATACTTAAAGCACATGGCTTCGCCTCAAGAATCCTGGGTACTGTAATTTACTCCACATTGAGCGACAATTCCCAGCGCCTGTAACAAACTACAGTTCTCAGGCTTCTTTGGTGAAAGTAATGTGTTTTAAATTTGTGTTGCATGTGATTTAAATGTATGGTGTGGTCCACAATAGCTTTTACTACACTGTTTTAAAAGTAAAGTCTTCCTTTCTCTGTTTAATTAAACACAACATTGGACAAAAAAAATGTATATACTAGTGCAGTTAGCCTTTAACACAAGAGCATTTTATAAATACAATGCAACCAGCCATGCTCCCCACCTCCTATTGTCTTCTGATTTCCTGTAGGAGCTGTAGATTATGCCACACTGAGCTACAATTCCCAGCACCTGTAACAACCTGCAGTTCCCAAGCTTCTTTAAGAGAAGCCACGTGCAAGGCCAGTATACCTCCTAAATCCCAGCTGCTGGTGTCAGACATTAAAGGGTTCTTTGTGCATTAGAAGTGTCCTGGGGCACCAGGCCTGCTTGGAAAGAGGATGCTGGGGAAATCCCTGCATTGCAGTGGGTTGGACTAGATGACCTTTGGGTTCCCTTCCAACTCTGAAATCCTATGACTCCATGTGCTTTAAAGGTATGGAGTAATGTGACCTAGGGTCTACATATAGTCACTTCTCTCTAGTCTCTGTCCAGACAAGCAAGAGGCATGATCACAGTTGAAGGACACATCCCAACCAAGCAAAAATACTCAAGGAGGGTGCAGTGAGGGTGCAAGGTAGGGCCAGTGAGAGGTGTGGATCTTCCGTGAAGGAAGGGTGGGATGTAACTAATGTTTGTGTGTGTATTCTTTTTAAAGAAAGCAGAAAACTAGCCAATGGGAAACCATAATGTAGTATAGGCAGGCAAGGAGTAAGAATGCTCTTGTTGCCTCAACCCCCAATCCTTTAAGGTTTGTTTAATGTTATTTATAGTAGAATAAAACACCTTTTTAGAAATAGGAAGAAAAGAAAACCAGCCTTTTGTCTTTGGGAGTGTATTTACATCATTCAAGACGCCAGTGTCCATGTGTCATAGACTGGCTAGACTCAGAGGAATGGTGAGAGAAAACAGCTGGGGAACCCCCAAGAGAAAAAGGCTCAGAGCTCATGGATTGGTGGTGGAATGATGATGAGTGGTTAGAGGGGGAGCCTGGGAGGAGGTGGTGTCGGCAGCTGAAGGGTCTGTAGCAGAGAGAGGTCCCGAATCAGAAACAGAGGAGGAAGCTGGAGAGGAGGGAGGCCAAGAGGCAGAGATGAGTCAGGCTGGTGAAGAAGCCAGGAGGGTCTCCCTCTCCTGCTGTGACAAGCTCTCTTCCCACCTTGGTCTCCCAGGACTGGGAAAGGTATGAGGCAAGAGGAACAGGTGCACCGGTGTAGTCTCAGGTTGTTTGGGAAGGACTGGGAGGACGAGGAGACACAACTGCCTCACAGGGGCGAGACCTATCGTGAAGAGTTGCTGTGTTCATTAGGCGTGCCTCCCCTGAGAAGACTGTTTCTTTTAATAACGAGTTAACTTCACTTACTTTGTGTGATTTATTTCTGGCTGGCTCCCTGACAATGTGCCTCTTTTCAGACCTGGATGATGATGATGATGATGATTTATTTATTTATACCCCAACCATCTGGCTGGGTTTCCTCAGACACTCTGGGCAGCTTCCAACAGAATATTAAAATACAATAGTCTGTTAAACATTAAAAGCTTCCCTAAACAGGGCTGCCTTCAGATGTCTTCTAAAAGACTGGTAGTTGTTTTTCTCTTTGACATCTGGTGGGAGGGCATTTCACAGGTGGGTGCCACTACCGAGAAGGCCCTCTGCCTGGTTCTCTGTCACCTGGCTTCTCACAGCAAGGGAACCGCCAGAAGGCCCTCTGCACTGAACCTCAGTGTCCGGGCAGAACAATGGTTCATCATCATCATCATCATCCCACCCCTCACCCTAAAGCCTGAACTTTCTATAAGCCTCTATAGGAAACTCACAAGCAGGACCTGAGCACAAGAGCCTTCTCTCCACCTGTGGTCTCTAGCAATCGGCAATTGGAAGCACTGCTGCTTCTGGCTGTGCAGGCAGATCATAGCCTTCATGGCTAGTATGTTGCACATTTAGAGCCCATTGGGAGCTCTCACATGGCAAACCCACTCCCCCTCGAAATTAGAAAATGCACTGCAAAGTCTGGGATAACATTTGCTTTGACACAGCTTCATCTAGCCTCTGTGCAAACAAATGTGAATGCATGCTCCAAAAATGGCAATTGTCATCAAATCTGAACTGTTGCGCACAGGTCCTGCTCTGCAGGCTTGGCATTGGGACGTCTGGCTAGCCACTGTGAGAACAGGTTGTTGGGCTAGCTGGGCCACTGGCCTGATCCAGCAGGGCTCTTCTTAGTTTTTCTGCACACAAATCAGGACAAATGCTCAATAAACAAGTGTTCTAATTGAAGTGCCCTAGTTTTAAAGACGCTCTCAGATTTCTCTAGCATTTGAAGGACCAGATAATTTCTGAGAACACCGCAAAGGTCATGAAATGAACAACAGGTTCCACCTTTTGGGGTTGTTTCCCGTTGTCTGAGGACATATTAGAAGACCTTAAAAGGAAATGTACCTTCACCTACAACATACAAAAGGGGGTGGGGGACACACAGCACAACACAACTACACAACAGAAAGGACACAGTTGAACCATATCTTCTAGGAAGTGGCAGGGAACTGAAAACCTGTCTTTTGTTTCTCCTCTTTTCTTCCTGGACGAGCAGTCGTGTGGACCTCTCTTCCAAAGCATCTGGAGCCACCTGCCTTCGTCACATAATGAACACCACCAACGTGACACAATGCCTGCCGTGGGAGCTCCACTTTTCCATCCCAATCCTTTGGGGCATCCTCTCAGTGGGCGGGTTGGTCTTCAACAGCATCAGCCTCTGGATCTTCTGGTTTGCCATCAAGCGCTGGAATTCTGGCATCATGCTTCAGTTCAACCTGGCCTTGGTAGACATCATTGTCCTTCCGGTCATGCCATTGATGGTGGCCTATTTCAGCTTGGGAAACCACTGGCCCTTTGGGCAGTTTGTCTGCCAGCTTCAAGTCTTCCTGCTCAGCACCCACCTGTATGGAAGCATCTACTTCCTCATGCTCATCAGCATCCACAGGTACCAAGCCATTGTCCACTACAACGCCAAGACCCTCTGGAGGAAGAAGTCTGCCTTGAAAAAGCTGGTCTTGGTCTTCTGGGCTTTCCTCTTCCTGCAGGGGCTTCCACTCTTCTTTTTCCTCAAGACTTCAGTCATCGGCAACTCGGTCAAGTGCCTGAGCATCTACCAGTCAGAACTGACCTATCTCTACCTAGCCTATGGCATCTTCCTGGGTATCTTCTGCTTCCTCATTCCCTTTGGCATCTCTCTGGTGTCCTATGTGATGTTGGGAGCCTACATTGCTAAAATCAGTCAAGCCAATCTTCGAGGCAAGGTGATGAAGACCAAGTCCAAGCAGATGATTGCCATCACTCTGGTCATCTTTGGCATCTGTTTTACACCCCTCCACATCTGCCAGACAGTGGGTTTGATTGTGAGATATTACTGGACATCCTGTGGGCTTCGGTACCATGTAGAAATAGCTTATTATGTCTCCTTAGTTTTCAGCATGGTCAACTGTTGCTTGGATCCCTTCATCTACAACTTTTCCAATGAGAAATTTTACAAGTCTTTTTCTGTCTCCCTGCAAAGATTGTTCTTTGCCAAGTGTAAGAAAGAAGTCCCTAAGAGTAGAGATTAGACACCATGAGAAGGAATGTTCAGTCAAGCATCAAGGTAGGGCTGAGATCAAAGCAAGAATCTCTGGAGGGTGAATCCTCACATTTTGTGTCATTGTGGAGCTCCAGTTTGGATTAGGAAAGAATTATCTGTCCATATTGAGGTACAACCACAAAAATATTTTTCTAGGTAATCTTTGTCCTGAGAAACAATCCTGCAACCTTCATTAATTTTGGCAAATGGTTGTTTGTTTGGTTTATTAAACCAGGTCCGTCTAATGGTCCATCTATTGCAACTGCTCTCTGGAGTTTCAGAAAGGAGCCTTTCCCAACCAATGTTGGGGATTGGACCAGGGAGCCTCTGCATGCAAAGCAGATGCTCTCTCCCACCTCTTCCCTTGCCCTTCTCTTGCTTGCATAATGTGCTCTGCGGCTGCCCTACCTTACATTTTGCTTCTGCTAATTGTGCATACAGGCTAATGACAGAAATTGCTTGTTCAGCTTTTTTTTCTGTTTTGCATTATTTCTCTCCCGCAGCCCCAGCAGCCATGAAGGAATTGGACTTCACTGTACTCTTTGCAAGGGCAGATGCATATTGTTGCATGCATGGACTTGCATGTCATACAAACATATCTTTCTTGCTTGTGCATTGAGAATTACAGGGATAGCTTGCAAAGCTACTGAATGCCCTGAGGCTCAGATGTCAAGGGAGGCATCTCAAGCAGGGCCAGTGCACCCATGAGGCAAGGTGAGGCAACTGCTTCAGGTGGCAAAATGCACAGGGGCAACAGATCCGACCTTCAAGGATACATAACGGCCACAGCTGTGGTGTGCTACTTGGGGGCTGGGTGTACTGCCTCCTTGGCAGCCTTCTCCAGTGGCCTCTGATGGTCTTCTCCACCCCACCCAGAAGGAAATGGTGGGTCTGCCCTCTGAGGTCTCCTGGGCTCTGCATCTACCTGGCATGATTCTGAGCGGGCCCCTTCCCCTACCCCACTGACAACCTTTGATTCCACTTCAACCATCAGTTAAGGCTGATTTGATTCCACACACCTTGCCTTGTTCCTGATGTAGATCTTCACTCACCCCTTCTTCCCCGGGGGGGGGGGGATGCCATTTTGTGGTTTGCCTTAGGTGCCAAAATGCATTGGGCCAGCCCTGATGAAAAGTATGTGAGGGGTGGAACCTGGAAGGCAAGGGGTGGAGCATGAGGTTGACAAGGGGAGCCTATGTTAACCAGGAAGCCATCCTGGAGGAACTCAATGTGATAAGGAACAAGGGAAATAAAGGGTTGTTACTCAGGAGCAAGATTCTTCCGAGAGTCTGATATGTTATGCATTGTGGAAGCCCAGTGAGGGTAGATTGCATTTTAATCTGCTTTATTTTGGTTTTCTTTGCTCCAAAGAGAATATCATGGTTTTCTGTAACTTAAGCATTGCATATCTTTGTCTTAAAAGTCCTTCTTTCTGTTTTAGTAAACTCCAGAACTTGTTTCATAAACCTGTTGTAATGGCTTCTTGTTTTAACATCAACACACTAGGACACTATATACCCACTACCTTGAGATGCCCTGGGCCTAGGGGAATTTGGAGGCTGGTAGAGAAGGGGCAGACTTGTGGGAATATTTGAGCCCCTTGCGTGTTGGCAGCTGTGAACTTTAAAGGGGGGGGAGTGAGCCAAGCAAAGGGGTGCACTCTGTGTTAGCCATGAACACCCTTCCCTTGGATGGCAGGGGAGCCAATGCGGCTGGGACGTGGCCAGCACGCACATCCTTAAAAAGGGGGGTTTTATTGGGAAATTCTGTAGTTTAACAAAAATACAAATATAATGGGGAAAGTAGTAGCAAGCAAAAAAGTGCATCTGTTGTAAATTAAATGCATTAGAAGTGTTACAGAAAAATCTAGGTGCGAGGCTGCTCAGTCACCCAGCTCGTCGGGCAGAGCCTGCGGGTCCCTGCGGAATAGAGGAAGGAGTCCAGCCACCAACCGGAGCAAATAGCTGTAGACCAAAGTTTATTGCGCAACAGGTTCAAAGAGGAATTTTGAACCCCGAGGGTGGGGTGACAAGGACTTTTAAAACATTCCCACCATATCCCAGAATACAGTTCGTACAGCAACATTGATACATCATTGGAACATCACTGACATGAGACAAAAGGGATGGGGTAGAAAGGAGTTACACTAGTTTAACCTTGGCAAACATGTCCAGAAATGTCCTTGGTAGAAGATTGGTACAAGCAGACATCAAAGAAAGACCCAGGTATAAGATTAGCATAGGCAAACACCTCTGAAGTCCCACCACTCAAAGTACAATAGAACCTCCTTTGCATGTCTGAAGCCTGAGACAAGTCTGGTGATGAGATTTGGCTTCCCTTGGAGAACAATGAGACCAGCAATTGTCACCTCTGGGTGTTTCCTGGGGTAGGAGGTGTGTATCCTGGCTTGGGGAGGTGGCAGGGGGGAAAGTCCTTTTTTCAAGGGCAAAATGGTGTTGGGTGTTGATTTTATCTGATTCATAAAGCTAAGTATATTCCCTGAGCTGTCAAATCGAAAGGATACATTCAGGCATAATATTTGTAACTGTTAACTGTTACCCTTCCGTAATTTCCGTAATTACCGTAACAATAATGAGATGATTTCTTTGTAAGTTAAGTCCTTAAACTTAATTTTTAAAGTTATTTAGGACCATTGATTACTGTCTAAAAATAATCTTTGGTTTCCAAGATAAGAGCATAATGAGAACCAGCTGGATCAAGCTAAAAGGCCCATCTAGTCCTGCCTTCTGCTCTCACAGGGGCTGCCCAGATGCCTATGGAAAGCCTGAAAGTAGGGCCTGAGTGCTAAATCACTTTCCCCACATACAGTTTCCAGCAACTGTTGTTCAGATGTAGTAGCAGCAGCAGTATTATTTGCATTTTACCCTACCTTTCCCTCCCAAAGTTCAATGTACGTAGTTCCCACGGACTGTCTCGCCAGAGTGCTGCATGTTCTGGTTATCTCTCGCTTAGACTACTACAATGCACTCTATGTGGGGCTACCTTTGAAGGTGACCCAGAAACTACAACTAATCCAGAATGCGGCAGCTGGACTGGCGACTGGGAGTGGCCGCCGAGACCACATAACACCGGTCTTGAAAGAACTACATTGGCTCCCAGTACATTCCCGAGCACAATTCAAAGTGTTGGTGCTGACCTTTAAAGCCCTAAACGGCCTCGGTTCAGTATATCTCCACCTCCATCATTCTGCCCGGACACTGAGGTCCAGCGCTGAGGGCCTTCTGGCGGTTCCCTCCTTGCGAGAAGCCAAGTTACAGGGAACAAGGCAGAGGGCCTTCTCGGTAGTGGCCCCTACCCTGTGGAACGCCCTGCCACCAGATGTCAAAGAGAAAAATAACTACCAAACTTTTAGAAGACATCTAAAGGCAGCCTTGTTTTAGGAAGCTTTTAATGTTTAATAGGTTATTGTATTTTAGTGTTTTGTTGGAAGCTTCCCAAAGTGGCTGGGGAAACCCAGCTAGATGGGCAGGGTATAAATAATAAATTATTATTATTCTCTCCCTTCTCATTTAATCCCCACAACAAACCTTGTGAAGTGGGTTAGGCTGAGAGTGAGAGTGAATGGCCCAAAGTCCCTCAGTGCACTTTATGACCAAGTGAGGTTTTGAACTCTAGTCTACCAGAACCTAGTCCAACACTCTAGCCACTGCACCACATAGCCACCATGGCTAGCAGCCATTGATAGCTTTATCTTTCATCAATTTATATAACCCTCTTATCCAAAGCCATCCAAACTGGTGGCTATCACTGGCTCTTGAAGGAGGGAGTTCCGCAGTTTAACTATGGGGTTCCATAGTTTAAATAATGTGTTCTTATTTTATCTGTAAGCTGCCTTGGGGCCCTGTCAGGGGAAAAGGTGCTGCATGAATAAATATATTATAATAACTGCAGCCAGTGGCAGAGGAAGAGGGAGCGTGGGGAGCGCACCGCCCCCAGAAACATGATCCCGGTGGGGTTCCATCGTGGCCACCTCCCGCCCACGCTTGGTGCCACGCCCCCGCAGGCAACACCTCCCGCCCCAGGACGCACACCATCCCTGCCCCCACCTGCTCTCCGCCTCCAGTGCCGGAGCATGAAGCTCCGCCACTGACTGCAGCTGCATGAATAAGTACTGTCTTTTTCCCTCTCCTGAACCCTCTGACATTCAGCTTCACCACCTGCCCATGAGTTCTATCCAGCATTATGAGCAAAACTTTTCTCTATCCACTTTCTCCATGCCATGTGTAATTTAATAAACTTCTACCGTGTCCCCTCTTGCTCATCTTTTCTCTAAACTGTTGTTGTTGCTTAGTCGTGTCCGACTCTTCGTGACCCCCTGGACCAGAGCACGCCAGGCTCTCCTGTCTTCCACTGCCTCCCGCAGTTTGGTCAAACTCATGCTGGTAGCTTCGAGAACACTGTCCCACCATCTTGTCCTCTGTCGTCCCCTTCTCCTTGTGCCCTCCATCTTTCCCAACATCAGGGTCTTTTCCAGGGAGTCTTCTCTTCTCATGAGGTGGCCAAAGTCTTGGAGCCTCAGCTTCAGGATCTGTCCTTCCAGTGAGCACTCAGGGCTGATTTCCTTCAGAATGGATAGGTTTGATCTTCTTGCAGTCAATGGGACTCTCAAGAGTCTCCTCCAGCACCATAATTCAAAAGCATCAATTTTTCAGTGATCAGCCTTCTTTATGGTCCAGCTCTCACTTCCATACATTACTTCTCTAAACTAAGAAGATGCAAAGCTGCAAAATATCATTGGGTATATGACACCCCCTACACACAATTCCAAGCAGATATTCACAGTCATTTTTTTTAAATGATATTTATTAGAATTTCAAATAGTACATAAAGACAAAAAAAGAAAACAAAAAAGAAAAAGAAAAATTCAACGTTTGCAATCCATATTTTCAATACCTTTTTTCCGCAACTTCCCCTCGCCTCCCCTTCTTGTATTCCATGACCAAAAATTTGTTCAACAAGTTCTTATCCCTAAATTTTTAACCTTAGTTTGTTGTTATATTAAATTCGATTTATATATCAAATATTAGCTTATATACATCAATCATTATACTTAAAGACTTTTTCTAAGATCGACCCAGTTTCTCTTCCACGAATTCCCCATTTTAATACTAGTAACAACACAAAAAGAAAAAAAGATAGAAAGAATCAGATTATTTTTGTACATCCTTTGGATTTCCAAACCCCACCCTCCCTTCCCCGGTTTTGATCCCCAAACCATTGTCCATTAGTCCATCTATTATCAGCCTGGCAACCTCACGTCTGAGATATTCACAGTCATGATGGCATACAAAGCGGCTTCTCAAAAAAAAAAAAAAAGGTCAAAAACTGAGATTCTCAGGGATTGAGATTATGTGTGCAAAATTGCAGTCCCCTCTCATTTATTCTTCCTTCTTTCTCTCTTTTTTATTCACATTTCCATAGAATTACAGCACACACCGGAATTACAACCAAGAGGAATTTCTGCCACCCTCTGGTGTGAAACCATGGAAACTAGATTCTGTATTGAGGGTGGAATCCTAAACACACTTGCAAGGGATTAAACTCCGTTGAACACAGTGAGGCTTTCTCCTGAGTAGGGTTGCCCAGGATTTGAGCACGAGCTTTCCTTCAAGGTGCATGGTGTGTTTTTTTAATTGATCATTCATGACATCGTGTGTCATTGATGATATCAAAGCTGTCACACATGTTCCTGCTTTCGGTACTGTGTGTACCTGGGAAAATAGCAGAGGACATTCTGCTTCTTTTCCAGTTTCGACATGTGCTGCAACTTCTTGCTGAAATCCTGGAACCTTTTGTGCCACAAATGGTCAGGGCTTTTTGTTATCTGCCTGCTCATGTTCTAACACAATACCCTATTTTTCACTCTATAGGGCGCACCCAACCATAGGACGCACCTAGTTTTAGAGGGGGAGAACAAGTAAAAGAAATTATCTCCCTCTCTGTGCAGCGCTGTGCAGCGAAGCAGCAGGAGAAACGGAGCCCCTTCAATTTCTCCTCCCACTTCGCTGAAGGGGCGCTGCGCAGAGAGGGAAAGCTGTGCAGTGCCTCTCCAGGATTCAGCGAAAGCAATGCAAAGCCTCTGGAGTGCGGCAGGAGCTCCCGCTGCGTTCCGGAGGCTTCAGGCAGCTATCACTGAAGCCAAGGAGCCTGCATTCACTCCATAAGACGCACACACATTTCCCCTTAATTTTTGGAGGGGGAAAAGTGTGTCTTATAGAGTGAAAAATACAGTAGTTCCTCTCTGCGGTAACAGTGCAGAAGCATCACAGAACGACTAATAAAACAGTATGTTGTACTGTATAACAGCTCTCCTGGTTCTCAGTAATCTCTACTTGGAGATGCCAGAATGAGGTCACCTTCTCAGATGAAAAGCATGCCTGTGTTATCTGAGCTGGGTGCCAGTTTCAGCAAGAACAGGGTGCCTGCTCTCTATCACTCAAGGCGGGGTTTGACCTGCATAAACATTCTTTACAGATTCTTAATATCTGTATTCTAGTGTTAGAAACTGAGATATGAAAGCTAGGAGCTAAATGGCACCTTAAACCGAGGTTACGGGCACAATAACGGAATGTCTCCCCACTCCCCTAACATTTTTAAAATGGTCTCTTCTCCAGTCTTCAAAGACTAGCTAGAAGTGGGAAGGCAGAAAAAGGTCCTCCTTTCCTTCCACTCTGCAGTTTTAATCTGAAATCGTAGGCGCAGTACTGCACCCAGAGCTCACGATAATGAAATCCCCAGTTGCAAAATGCGCCTAGAACAATGGGAGTTTTGAACACTGCTATATTCTTATATCTAATATTCTTAATATGCTTTGAGAAAGGTGATTCTCCTAATAGCCTTTCACACTCTTTTTTTTTTTTACAGTTTTTACATCTCTTCACATTTAGTCTATCAAAGTGTATACTATAATTCCTGTCCTGTCTATTTAGTTCAATGGATATACTCTGGATATATGCTGGTTTTGTTGTCTTTGATGCAAACTGCTCATCTAAGTTTGCGTCTTGGGGCGGTTTGCTGCTAAGAGACAATAAAGCAGAAACAAAGCAGTTACAATGGTGTCTTCTCCTTCTTTGTATAATGCTTTTAGTGTGCATGACACACTTCAGGATATAAGGACAGTTTCCTGCCCTGGGGAGCATACAATTGAAAATTCATAACATGGTGCAACAACAGGAGAAAGGGCGGTACAAGAGCGAAAATATTTTCTCAGCAGCAGCTGGGGAAAACCCAATGTCTCCCTCAAAGCAGGAAGATCTCCCTCTTCATCCAAAAATGAGCAACAATCTCAAAAAAGCTTTCTGGGTTAGTTGTAAATATGAACTTGGCCACGAGGTGTTGCTCAAGGTTAAATAATGTCTTGAACTGGAGTTGTGGGGAGCTACAGGGACTAAAGTTTATTGTGGGGGGAAGGGAACACCTGGGGCTTTCCAAACAATGTTTCTGGTCTCCTGCTCCCATTAGCCCCAAGCCAGCCTGACTGGTGGCCAAGGGTGAAGGGATTTGTAGTCCAGAAACACCTGGAGGGGCACGGTTCCTCCCACCCCAGTCTCGTTGTTATTTATTTAATGTATTTATATCCCACCTCTCTCCCAAGCTGGGATCCAAGATGGCTCTCAACATCTCCCAACCTTACAAAATCTAATGTTATAAAAACAGACCGGTTAAAAACAACAATTATAATGGCAGCCTGGTTGTCAGCATCACCTGCACCTTAGTTGTCAAAAGTGTGTCTTGAAGAGGAAGGTCTGAGCCTGCCGTCAGAAGAAAAACAAAGAGGGAGCCATCCTCTTGTGAGGAAATCTCACAATATGGAGGGAAAGCACGGAATAGCCTCTTTCTCATGTCGCCACCAACTAAGCATCTGATGTAGATGGGCAGGGGTGCCAACTTGAATAAAATATTGCGGGGGCCCAAGCAGTGGTGTAGCGTGGGTTGTCAGCACCCGGGGCAAGGCAAGTAATTTGCACCCCCTAACCCTTGGATTTGCGCTCCCTAACCCGTGGATTTGCGCCCCCTAAGCCTAATCCCCAGATGTTGCGCCCGGTGCGGCCGGCCCCCCCTACACCCCCCATGCTACGCCACTGGGCCCAGGTAAGCCCCGCCCTCCATAATCAATCACATGATGCAGTGCACACACACCATTTGAATGGGAATGACCATCAACTTTGTGGGGGCCTGGCCCCCTCAAATAATTTACTGTGGGGGCCGAAGACCCCACAGCCCCTAGGAGTTGGTTCCTATGTTGATGAGACCAAGATGAGATGCTGATCCAAGGATCTTAGCACTCAGGCAGTTTCATATAGGGAGTTTGATCTTTCAGGTAACCTGGGCCCAACCTTGCCATCTCTCCTCCTCCTCTTCCTCCTCCTCTCTCTCCCTCTCTGTGTGTGTTTCCCTGAATACCTCCATGTACACTTTGAAATGGATGTATACAAGAAGTATGCTCTCTCTCTGTGGGTTCTTTTACTCCATTATTGTTTACCATTTAGGGTAATTATGTCCTCCCATTTGTTAAAAAATTATATGGTTCTGATCTCCATAATCAATCAACACCTTTTGCTGTGTTTCATGGCATTTTTATTTCTTCAGCTGCTATTGTTAGGAGGGATAAGGGAGACATTTAATTCAGTTCACATTTAAAGGCAAACCTACCTAAGTCTGCAATGTTCAAAAGAAATATGTAAACTAGAACACAGCCATCCAAAGTTCACTCCAAATTATGCAGTGCCATTCTCCAGTCAAGCAATATAAAAACACATACAGTGGTACTTCAGGTTACATACGCTTCAGGTTACAGACTCCGCTAACCCAGAAATAGTACCTCAGGTTAAGAATTTTGCTTCAGGATGAGAACAGAAATCGTGCTCCGGCAGCACAACGGCAGCAGGAGGCCCCATTAGCTAAAGTGGTGCTTCAGGTTAAGAACAGTTTCAGGTTAAGAACGGACCTCCGGAACGAATTAAGTACTTAACCTGAGGTACCACTGTATTAATGAAAACCTTTGTCACTTGAGGCACAGGAGGCCTTGATGGTTAGGAATGCAATGTCTTATTGCTTTTTCTGTTTTTCTTGTTTTTTCTATTTTATATAATTATTTGAAAACTTTAATAAATATCTTTTTTTAAAAAAAGGAATGCGTTCTGCCAGCTTTGGCTGGTTAAGATTGCTAGGACCATTCCTGGACTGAGATGGTTTGGATGCTGTGTTCTTGGCATTGCTAACCCCAGAAATGGATTATCACAGCACGCTATATGTGGGGCATCTCTTGGGCTTCACCACTGAGAGTATCATATGCCCCAGAGGTGCACCTTGCTTGTGCTAGCAACCAGGCTTTTAGTGTGGCAGCTCCAGCCTTCTAGAATCAATTGCCAGCTGAAATTAGACAGGCACCCAGAGTCAAAACATTTAGGCAGCTAATGAAGACGTCAGAGAGAGGAGAGGGAGCCCAACAGTAGGTGGAGCCAGAGCTAAGGACAGGCACAGCCAACTCATTCTAGGGTTGTTGTTTTTTTATATTTTATTTACTATTGCATTCCTTTTACACCTTACCTCCAAGAAGCTCAAGGCAGCACATATAGTTTCCCGATTATATCCTCACAACAACACTGGGAGACAGGTTAGGCTGAGAGGCAGTGACTGGTCCAAGGTCACCTAGTGACCTACATGCCTGAGTGGAGATTTGAATCCTGTTCTCCCAGGTCCTAGTCCAACACTCTAACCACTGCACCACACTCCTCCTCCTTGCTGCTTTGTACAAGGGCAGCACTGACACTAAGAAGGAGGAAACTGACAGTCAGGGCCACCCCCTGGGTTGTTTGTAAGAAAGAAGGCAGGCAAGTAGGGACAAGCTAAGGGCAGGCTAAGGTTGGTTGGGGAGTGCCCCATTCACCCTGGTGCATCAGCCTTCACTGGCCTTGGGTCAACTCTGCTCCTGGATACAAGCACATGTATTTATATATGTGGAGGATTAGGTTGGGAAGTCCAGGGTTGCATCTTCTGGCCCAATCCTCTGACTGCAATTGACTGACACACAGCATAGTCTCCACCTGTCCAGGCAATGGTGACTCTAGGGCAGGCATCCCCGACTTTGGCCCTCCAGATGTTTTGGCCTACAACTCCCATGATCCCTAGCTAACAGGACCAGTGGTCAGAGATGGTGGGAATTGTAGTCCAAAACATCTAGAGGTTGGGGATGCCTGCTCTAGGGCCTTACAGGTGTTTGGATGAGATGTTGTTGGACCACAGTTCCCATCATCCTTGATCACTAGCAATACTGGCCAGGCCTGATGGGGAATGGAACTCGGTGACACTTGGAGGACCATGGCTTTATTTTGCATTGTTCTTTCTTTTCTTTTCTTTTGTATTTTAATCCCACCCTTCGTCATCCTATCTCAGGGCAGGTTAGGAAGCAGTTAGAAAAACAAACAATAAACCTAAAGCAAACTGAAGAATACACACACACACACACACACATATATGGTGTGTTGTGGGTGTGGGGGTATATATATATATATATATATATGCAGGTTTTGGTGTCCTCGGGTGTCTTCCCGTGTAAAAGTTGGGGTGTCTAGGCGACGTTTCGACGAGGTCTCACTCGTCATCTTCAGGCTGGTGCTTTCGGCTTCTTGTTACTGGAACAGAAGCCGAAGTAACAAGAAGCCGAAAGCACCAGCCTGAAGATGACGAGTGAGACCTCGTCGAAACGTCGCCTAGACACCCCAACTTTTACACGGGAAGACACCCGAGGACACCAAAACCTGCATTCCTGTACCCGTGAAAATCTACGAAAGCATATATATATATATATATATATATATATATATATGACCCAAACCCAGTACTTCCAGCAGCAGAAACTAATGCTATGAAGTCGAAGAGTCTGACCAAACACATAGGTCTTCTAAACCTGCAATGGAGGTTCCCAATCCCTGATCTACAGACACACCTAAATGCAATGAAATCTGATCCATTGTGCCAAATAGGGTGAGACAAATCCGAGCAAATCAGGATTAATGTGAGATGAAAGCTCAATGACCTATAACCTTCCTGAAAACAAATAAAAACAAATGCTGAATAAAGAGCAGAAATTGCCTAAGCTCCATGTAAGCTTTGGAAAGGGAAATCTGGGGGGAATGCTCAATGAATGTGTCATCTAGAGGAGCCCTCACAGAGAGGAGAAGGAGGGGTCCTTGAATCAAGTCCACATCCACCCCCCTACCCAGTTGCAAATTGGCATAACAAAATATAAAGTGTGTGCTAACTGCAGTCACACAATTTCACAATCTCATCTAGTTTGTCTCAGAGTCAAAGCAAAGCCCAGCTTGGCCTGTCCAGCCATGATAATTGCCCCATTTGCACCAAGCAGCAATTAAAGGCTCTTTCCTAATGATCGCAGAGCATTCTAATTAGGGTCTCTGTAGATGCAAAGAAACCACAAGTGTTCCTTCCTGCCAAGTAAGGAAAAATGGGGGGAAAGTGGGTCAGACCCACAGCTCATGGCTACAGTGCTTTCTTTTCTTTTTTAAAGTACATAGATGTGTTTCTTTGTGAACCACCTGCTGGAAGGGGAGTTGTGCATAAACCCACATCTACAGACACTGGGACAGCACCCTGCTGAAAGTGGTGGTTAGAAATGAATGGGGCAGTGAGCAGAGTAGCTAACAGGAGCTAGAGACAGGGGGTTCACTGGAGGTGGAGTCCTCTTATTCTGTTTTTCTCCCCCATCCACCTCCTCTACAAAAACACAGGGGATGCTTAAGCAATTATCAGATGCAAGCATCAGATATTTAAGACCCAAACACCAAGCAAAACAGCCAGACACCAATGAATTTTAGAGTTCTACAAAGTCGGCATCAAATGCCTAGATGTACCTGTGGTTATTCAGTTCAGCTGATCCCAGGCTTCTGAAACTAGAAGTATTACCGTATCTCCTGGGATCCTTCTTTGTTGCTGAGCTGTTTTTACATGGCTGCTTCTTGCTAATATTTAACCTACTTCTTCCTTCCTCAGAGGCAATTGGGAGCAATTAACTTCCCTCTCCTCCAGGGTAAATGGTAGTTACACTAAACCATTACCTGATTCCATTGCAGCCTGATTTGCTCATAAACTCCTTAGCCAAAAGAGTTTACCTGGTCTGAGTGTCCTGGACAGGGTTGTGAGCATTTTTATTTTTCTCTTTGTGCCAAAGACAGAGAGGTAAGTTTACAACGGGAGACACCATGCAGCACACACCTTGTGTTATATTCTTATAGTTAGAGGAAGGCACAGAAGGGAATGTGAGCCTGCAATAATAATGATTTGAGTATCAATTCTGCAACCATAGCTTCAGCTTCACTGGTGAAGCAGGATTTCTACTACTGGTATATGGGCAGGAGAGGGTTGTGCATTGAGTCTGATTCCTTGCATTTCTGATTAAAGACTTTACCAGCTTGCAGACACCAAGTTCAATGGCATTTAAAGGAAGCTGGACTCTGGCCCCATCTGCACTATACATTTAAAGCAGTACCATGCCACTTCCCCCAGTTCTGGCTTCCCCCAAAATAATCCCGGACACTTTAGTTTAAAGTGGTATGATACAGCTTTATCATGTTGATGGAGCCTAATTCAGGGGTGCGGAATCTCTGGCCAATGGGCCAAATTCAGCCCACAAGAGCTTTGAGTCCAAGCCACACTCATCTGATTGGTAGAACTTGCCCAGGCAGTTTGTTTTCAGATCATACAGGCAAAACCTGACACAACTGTGACATTAGGTGACTGACAGGTGACTGACAGGCCCACCAATGATGTGGGAAGATAAGGTCCTGGCCAACTAGATCCAGTTCCTTGTTGTTGTTTAGTCGTGCCCGACTCTTTGTGACCCCATGGACCAGAGCACGCCAGGCACTCCTGTCAAAACTGGATAATGGGCAGGGAGCCACCTACTTTTCAGGCACATGACATCACTGTGATGTGACATAATTTGACAGGTGGGCAGGGCTACTCATTTGTCAAATTCCCTTTCTGGGGTTCCTTCTTGGAAACCACACCGCAAGGGTTGTTGTCAGCCCCATGTCTGGTGCTTTGTGATAAAGATTGAGGCAGGGTTGGTGGCTTAGATTCTGTGCACATTTGGAAGCAAACCTACCTAAATCTGCACTTTCTGAAACAATGCATGAACCAAAACACAGCCATCCTTCAGAATACAGACTTCTCCAAACATTGCTTTGCAGCTCTGCAGCCAAGTAATGTGTACTAATTCGCACACAGAAGCGTGCTGGGATAAATTCATCCATGAAACGCCGGTGATTTTTCACTAGGGCGTTAAAAAAAAAAAGAATTTGCAGACTGATGCGGAAAGGTGAAGAACAGAAGATTAGAAGCATGAGAAGCAAGGAAACCTGCTGACAGATTCACCCATTCCCACTCTGCTGGGAGCTGAACCTGGGACCTTCTGCATGCAAAGCAAATGATCTTCCACTGAGCCATAGCTTTCCCTCTGCGGTGAAATGTTAGGCAATTGATGACACCTGTAGAACCTGACACTATTCAGAGCAGAAATGAAAACTCTAATCAGGGTGCCTGTGTTGTATCAAGTCCAACAAATCATTAAAAATATAATAGCAATAACAATAGTACTAACAGCTCACCTGGCAGCCTATGAAACAGCCCCACCCAAAGCTGATCTCCCCATCTGCCAGATTGGGTGTTGACCTGACAATGTCTCAAAACTTGTTGGCTGCTTAATTCTTCTGAAAAACATAGATGATGGACACCTCCCTTGAGCTTTCTACATCTGCAATAGGTGTGTCCTGAATATAACCTACTTGGCCTGGGAAAACAAGAGAAGGAGACCAATGCTAGTCTTGTAAAACAACAGCAACAGCAGCACAATGTTATCTTGAGAAGAGTCTAAGAACCCTTATAGATTAGGCCAAAGGCCGAAATTAGTGTCTGGGAGAATTTATGGAGTGGGGGGGGGCAGATTAAAATTTACTGCATGTTACACATTGAAGGAAAACTATATGAAAATTATCTATAGGTGGCATTTAAAACCAATTAAATTAGCTAAGATATGCAAGACTGAAACTGATAGTTGTTGGGAATATAAAGAAAAAAGAAGGTACATTTTATCATTTGTGGTGGACATGCAAAAGGTTTAAAAACTTATGGGAAATGATAAATAATGAGTTGGGGGGATGTTTAAAAAGACATTTGTCAAAACTCCACAAGCTTTTATTTTAGGTATAACAGATGTAAATATAAACAGAGAACACAAACCTCTTTTTATGTATGCAACTATAGCTGCGCAAATAGTGTATGCTCAGAGATGGAGGAAAGAAGAATGGCAGACAAAGTTAATAGAATATATAGAGATGGCAAGACTGACAAACAGAATAAGAGATCAGGATATAAAAAAAAAAACTATTTGAGGAAGACTGGAAATATTTTATGGAGTATTTAGAGACATATTGTAAACATATTAAGAAGTTAACAGTAACAAAATAAATTCAGCAGTAAAATAAAAACCAAAAATTGGGTGCCTCCTTTTTTTATTTTTTCCTTCTCTGCAATATTATTGCGTGTCACCCCAATCTCTGAGCAGTGTGAGATTCCAGGGGTTCCGGACACTTCCAGGGCTCGTGTTTCCTTTGGAATTAGAGACACAGCAGAGATGGTGGTGTCTTTTGGATACATGGTTCATTTACACATTAAAGAACCTGAGCCTGCAATGGAGGAGTTCACAGCGTTAACACTCCAAGAGAGACTTGCTTCCCTCCTAGCTGCAGCCTTGGGTTCAAACAGAAATCCGACTGATTTTAAGCCAACAGCTTTTCTTCCAACTTCTAGCTCCCATCATTCAACTCTTATCTCTGGCCTTTGTCTTTCTAGCTACCTGCAAGTTGAGGGAGGCATTTGCTGCCTGGCACAGAGCTACTCCCTTTACTTCATCAGGTCCATTACCTCACCAGGAAGCTAGCCTGGCTATTCCAGAAATTGGAAGGGGGCCCAGGCATTAGAAAGGTCTCAACCCTACCCACCCATCCCCAAAACACTATCCTTTGTGATAGTGCCCTGTGATAGGGCAGCCTGGGGACAATGTTAAGAGGAGACATTGTGCCTTGTGGCAGTGAAGACTTATTAAAGAGCCCTAAGATAATGTTGTCAAAGGAATTTACATTATTGCCCAATGCTAGGCTCCCCCACAGTTCCTCACCATATTTTAACTGCACAAAATTAACTTGTTTTTAATGCTTCTAGTATGGATAGTGGAGAAATGTGATGCAGTTTGCATTTACAGTGGTACCTCAGGTTAAGTACTTAATTCGTTCCAGGGTCCGTTCTTAACCTGAAACAGTTCTTAACCTGAAGCACCACTTTAGCTAATGGGGCCTCCTGCTGCTGCTGTGCCGCCAGAGCACGATTTCTGTTCTCAACCTGAAGCAAAGTTCTTAACCCAAGGTACTATTTCTGGGTTAGCAGAGTCTGTAACCTGAAGCGTCTGGAACCCGAAGTACCACTGTAAAGGTGAATCTGTTGATGTTGCACTTTCTGAAATAATATACAAACTGAAACACAACCATCCTCTGAAATATGCACTAACCTGAATTTTGCAGTGCAGTTCTCCATCCAACCAGTGTTAACAAAAATGCATATATCAGGTAAAAGTGTGTATATAGATGAAGATATTGTTGAAAGCAACATAGCAAAAATGCATTAGATTAAAAAGAATTGCCTTTTTTTTTTTAAAAAAAAGTCTGGTAGTGAAAGCAGCATAGGAAAATGGGTGTTGAATGTTCAGGAGGAGAATTGAATTTAAGACTGGGGAAATCTTTCCTTTGTTCTCTTAAGGACTCATCACCCAGGCTGGCCTGGCTATTCCAGCAACTGAATCCTTGCTGGATCCAGGAATCAAAAGAGGACTCAAGCATTCAGCCTAACATGCCCCCCCCAAAAAACCCTAACACTCTTTAAAATCCATGGAGTGAGTCAGGCTGCCAGCCCCCACCCCAACCTTTGTTCCTGCACCTTTACAGCAGTAGACCATCTGCAAAAGTTTAGTAGTTGAAACCTTTTAACTCCTATCATTCTTGTTAGACCTCTAGGCCAAGAAGTGATTTTCTGGCTAATCTTCTCTGTGTTTGGAATGCAACCTTGATTGTATTTACAGCATTAAACCATCACACAAGGACAACCTTTCCCATGGATACTATTGCAAGCTTCGGGGGGGGGGGAGGCAGAATTTGTCTGCCTTTGCACCATACATTTAACACACAGTTAAAGAGTGTTCACACACACACATGCCCAATAATTCGTGGACCCCTGACCATTAGGTCCAGTCGTGGCCGACTCTGGGGTTGCGGTGCTCATCTTGCTTTATTGGCCGAGGGAGCCGGCGTACAGCTTCTGGGTCATGTGGCCAGCATGACTAAGCCACTTCTGGCGAGCCAGAGCAGTGCACAGAAACACTGTTTACCTTCCCGCCGGAGCGGTACCTATTTATCTACTTGCACTTTGACTGCTAGGTTGGCAGGAGCAAGGACCGAGCAACGGAAGCTCACCCCATCGCAGGGATTCGAACCACCAACCTTCAGATCAACAAGCCCTAGGCTCTGTGGTTTAAACCACAGCACCACTCGATGTACGATATACAATACGATATATGATATCTTTATTATCATTGCCCCATGCAGAACAATGAAATTGAAAAACTACATAGAACTACATAAAATCTACATAAAACTACTATAAAACTACATAAAAACTACTTAAAACTACTAAAAAACTACATAAAAACTACATAAAACTACTATAAAACTACATAAAACATTCAAAAATCCCTAAAGAACTAAAGAACATCCGCCCTCAGAACTACAATTCCAAGCAACCGTAAAAAATTAGTAGTTTCTGGAGTTGGGGAGGTGTTTTAAAGTGTGTTTCAAATGCATAGTCTGTACGTACATGGTCTGCCTGGTGGTTCATGGTCTGCCTGGTGCCTAAAGATCCTAACATCATGTATTTTAGCTTCAAATCTATGGCTATGCAGAGGCATGAAACAGCACCATACAGGAGCGAGGCCAAGGATGCAAGGCAAGCAGGAAGGGTAAACCCTGGAAAAACATGACTAGCTTGTTGGAACTCAGTCACACTTCAACTGCATGCTTATTCCACTGTATTTCCCCCTGATTAGCCCTCTCCAGGAAAAGCTGCCATCAGGAGACACTTGTTGTGCAGCCTGAGGCTCCCAAGGTACTTTCCTGCTCCCACATGGTGCACTGTCAGGACCTGCACGGTTGTAGGAGGTTCTGTGTGGGCATCACAGATGCTGCTCATCAGACTAAGCATCACTGGTTCCCTTTGCAAACATTTGCTCTGCATTACCTGCTGAGGTTGTTTATCAACTGACTGGGGGAGAAACTGATCTGCTCTGCTCACAGGTCTTCAACAAGCACCAATGTGCAGAAATGTATGCATGTGTCTGCATCATTTAATCATTTAGGATCAGTTTAAGAAGGATCTTGACAAGTTGGGGCATCTGCAGAGAAGGATGATCACAACATGGGTGTGGCCAAGGGGGGGCAGGGGGCAGCTGCCCCCCAATCAATACAAAGCTGAGCTTCTGCCCCTCCCCCCAAAAATCCTGGCTACACCCATGGACCATGATGATCAAGGGTCTGGAAACCAAGCCTTATAAGGAACAGTTGAGGGAGCTTGTCATGTTTAGCATGGAAAAGAGGGGACTGAGAAGAGATAGGAAAGCCATTTTCAACACACCCAAACCTACCTCACAAGGTTGTTGTGGGGATTAAATGAGAAGTAAGAGAACCATGTACACCATACTGAGCTCCGTGGAGAAAAGGGTGGAATATAATGCAATGAATAACAACAACAATTTAATTTTCAGCACCCTTAACAAACTACATTTCCAAGATTCTTTGGTGGGAGCCACATGTTTAAAATGTGATTTCCATGTACGGAGTGGATTTGATCAGATCCTCTGTTCTTCAAAAAACAACAGCCCTTCCCCATCATGTTAAGACAACATAAGCATCAGACCAAGACCCTTAAAAACAATGAATGGAGGGACATTTGCCTCTGTGTTTTGTTCCATCCTCTCAGTGATCTCTTCCTGCTTCCTGCTTGCTCGTTAGACAATCTGGGCTGAAACACGGAAACATGCTCACCTGTGGGCATAACATACATACACTCCTCCCTGGAGCAACAGGGTGAACAAGTTTAACAGTCCTGTGAGGTGTTGGCCCCACCTTTGAGCAGAGGCATCTTCTGGCCTCATCCATTGCAGAAGAACATGGGCATGGGTGCATGAAAGCAGGGGTGACAGATTCACCTAAGCTGTTTGGAGGGATGGGTGCCAATCCTTATGGCATCTGGCTGTTTCCTGGAAAAATTCACAGCAATCTGTTACCCTGATCAGGAAAGCTCCACTCTGCAACATTCTAATGCATTTTAATACTTCTCCCTGTTTACCAGGGGCAATCCCTATTAGAGGGGCTCTGTCCTGGGTAAATCATGGTTCCTATTTATTGTATTCTAGCCTTCTGGGGTAGGGACGCGGGTGGCGCTGTGGGTTAAAGCCTCAGCGCCTAGGGCTTGCCGATCGAAAGGTCGGCGGTTCGAATCCCCGCGGTGGGGTGCGCTCCCGCTGCTCGGTCCCAGCGCCTGCCAACCTAGCAGTTCGAAAGCACCTCCGGGTGCAAGTAGATAAATAGGGACCGCTTTCTAGCGGGAAGGTAAACGGCGTTTCCGTGTGCAGCTCTGGCTCGCCAGAGCAGTGATGTCACGCTGGCCACGTGACCCGGAAGTGTCTTCGGACAGCGCTGGCCCCTGGCCTCTTGAGTGAGATGGGCGCACAACCCCAGAGTCTGGCAAGACTGGCCCGTACGGGCAGGGGTACCTTTACCTTTAGCCTTCTGGGGTTGCTAGGAATCTTTGAGTTGCTAATATTGCTAAGCTTCGGGATTCAGTTTCTCCCTCCAGGGTGTTTAGAAGGTAAATCTGTGGGTGGCTGAATGCGCATGTAAGGGAAGATCATGCATATGAACACTGATGCAGTTCACAGCCTGTTAATACTAACACAAATACTGGTCATTGACCGTGATAAAGAGATTTTAAATTTAAATACTTTACTAATACAGTAGAGAGCCTGCCTGGTAAACATGAACCAGCAGCCCATAAGCAGCCAGGTGAATATGAACACTATGAAGCATACAGACTTTTAGGTTAAAGTGCGCACATCAGTACCAAGGCTGCACACACACTAACCTGTTCACAGCACAACAAAGCAGCTTTTATCAATCCAGAATACTTCGTACTCATCCTCAACAAGCTGTTTTCATTTAAAACACCTTACCCCTTCCCTGCAATAAGAATCACTGAGCTGCAGTTCCCAAGATTTTTTTTGTTGGGGAAATATGCTTTAAATGTATGGCGCAAGGGGGGATGTGACCTGGCTTGCCAGTTGACCAGACTTGCAGGGTGGGGTGGGATGGGGAGAGAGACAAAGAAAAACTGGAGACAAAGACTAGCAAAACAAAAACCCACAGACTTTCATTTCTTCTTTTGGGAACATTTAAGAGCAGCAGCAAAGGGACTTTCTAAGTTTTGGCAAGAGGTTGCATTACTTGTTTGCTTGATCTTAACGTCAGACAAGACAGATAACAAGGATGGAAACTCCTTGAGGCAAGCTGTCCTCTGACAAACAACAAGCAACTCTTGTGACAGCAGAATAAGGGCACATTATACTCTGTATTAATTATACCAGCTGTCGGTGTTTACCAGGAACTGCTTCGTACATCTCCTGTGTAGTCTAGACGTGCTGGACTCAAGGTCCCATCTGCACTTAAGGCATTTACAGTAGCACCATACCACTTTAAGCAGCAATAAGGTAAAGGTAAAGGGACCCCTGACAATTAGGTCCAGGCGTGACCAACTCTGGGGTTGTGGCGCTCATCTCGCTTTACTGGCCGAGGGAGCTGGCGTACAGCTTCCGGGTCATGTGGCCAGCATGACTAAGCCACTTCTGGCGAACCAGAGCAGCGCACGGAAATGCCGTTTACCTTCCCACTGGAGCAGTACCTATTTATCTACTTGCACTTTGACATGCTTTCGAACTGCTAGGTTGGCAGGAGCTGGGACTGAGCAATGGGAGCTCACCCCGTCGCGGGGATTCGAACAGCCAACCTTCTGATCGGTAAGTCCTAGGCTCTGTGGTTTAACCCACAGTACCACCCGCATCCCTTAAGCAGCAATAGATTCTCCCAAAGAATCATGGGAACTGTAGTTTGTCAAGGTGCTGAGAATTGTTAAGGTAAAGGTAAAGGGACTCCTGACCATTAGGTCCAGTCGTGGCCAACTCTGGGGTTGTGGCGCTCATCTCGCTTTACTGGCCGAGGGAGCCGGCGTACAGCTTCCGGGTCATGTGGCCAGCATGACTAAGCCGCTTCTGGCAAACCAGAGCAGCACACGGAAATGCCATTTACCTTCCCTCTGGAGCGGTACCTATTTATCTGCTTGCACTTTGACGTGCTAGGTTGGCAGGAGCAGGGACCGAGCAACGGGAGCTCACCCCGTCGTGGAGTTGTTAGGCAACCCCTATTCTCTTCACAGTTCCACAATTCACAGAGTGCGTTGACAACAAATTTCTCTTCCCAGGGGATCCTCTCTTTCCTCCTCCCAGGGAAAGCTCTCTGCTTTCTATGAATGGTCTGCATTTGGGCACCTCCTGACAGTGGCGGAGGAAGGGGGACCCCGGGTGTCATCCCTGGGGGGGTGATATCGCCGCGCCACCCCCTGGAACACTTTCCACAGATGGCGCCCCCCCCCACCCTGGGATGCTCACCGCTCACAGCAGGCAGCTAGCCCTGCCTGGGGTGCACACCATGTGTGCCACTCCGGGTGCCAGAGCAGCTCCGCCTTTACCTCCTGACCAAATTTTGCATGATGGTTCCTGAGGTGAAACCATCTATATCTGTCTATATCTGGATACAATTGGGCACCCATTTAACCACGATGTCCAGGCTCCCCCTTCGATGAAGAACTCGATACCAGATTACGTTTTCTGCCTACAGCACTAATGTTCAAATCAGTATAATGCAAAAGCACAACAGATGCAATGCATGTCTAGGCAAGTTAAGGCATTGATCCAACAGCTAACACACTCCATGGACTCTCCTTATGTAAAGGTGGTGTGGGCATGACTTTAGCATGGCAAGTGGGCTGCATCTTTGGCCTGGGTAAGCAGATGAGAATTCCTTCTAGCAGACTAGGCCTGAGCAGTAGGTCCCCCGTACCTACGGGACCGCCTCTCCTGGTATGCCCTACGGAGAGCCTCAAGGTCCATAAATAGCAACACCCTACTGGTCCCGGGCCCTAAGGAAGTTAGATTAGCTTCAACCAGAGCCAGGGCCTTTTCAACACCGGCTCCGGCCTGGTGGAACGCTCTGCCTCATGAGACCAAGGCCCTGCAGGATCTGATTTCTTTCTGCAGGGCCTGTAAGACAGAGTTGTTCCGCCCGGCCTTTGGCTTGGAGCCAATTTGATTCCCTCCCCCTTTCTTTTTCCTTTTTACTTTCTCCTCCTGTGATGAGGCTGCATTTTAATATTTTATTGTTTCAATATTTTAATGTTGTATTTCAATCTTGTTTTTAAGTTGTATTCATTCAACTTGTTTTTATTATTGCTTGTTAGCTGCCCCGAGCCCGGCCTTGGCTGGGGAGGGCGGGGTATAAATAAAAATTATTTTTATTATTGACATCTCCATGTCCTACTTGACAGAGGTAGAGACTCAGCCAGCTCAGAGCTAGACTTGTAATCAGACACCTTTGTAGGCAGAGACTCGCCAGCAAGCGCTGGCAGGAGGGAACGATCTGGCAACATGGGAGGCAGAACAGGGGCTTCAGGTTGAATTGGCATGAACTGATCCAGTGACAGCCCCCTGAGCCCCTCCATAGGGAAACTCACCATACTAATAATTAGGGCTTTTTTTTTTCAGTCGGAACTCACTGAAACATAGTTTTGGCACCTCTCAGGTGGGCACCATTGCTATTCTAAGAGAACAAGGTACCTCTTTTTCTATAAAAACAGCACCGCTAACAATCCATTTCAGAGATGCACAATCTGAAACATTTCCTGTTAATTTGTTACAGTTCTTCGTATCTTTAATTTCTGCAGCAGCAAAAAGAGAAATCAGTTCCATAACTATTTCAGACTAATATGTCTATTTCTCTCTCTGAATGATTTGTACTGATAGGGTGCCTGAAAGAAAGCAAGAGTCAGTACATGACCGAATTCTCAAGGAGGTCATTCCAGAGTCACCGAGAGTTATTTCTGTGTATGCAAAATTATATAGGATAAGATGATTAATCAAACTCCTAAAATCATTCAGCAGAGAGGCCTTTAATCAAACAAAAGATCTAAAACATTTCAAAGGAGAAGTATAAATGGAGCTGAAGTCTGCTTAGGCACCTGTCACAAGGGCACTGTCGCTGCCAGCTCTGGTTCTCCCATTCCTCCTTTCCAAAGACAGCCGTTACATACTCAGTTGCAGTTAATTGGTAACCGTTTCCATGGTGATCCCCAAGTTGCTTCAGATGGAGAAGGAGGAGGGGGTTGAGATGACCAGCAGTTTTCTGCATAGAAGGCAATGTGGAAATTGGAAAAGGGAAGTTTTCTCCAGCAGGGTGTGAAACTCATGCAATGATATGACAGATACAAATGTGTTTTGAACAGTAACACAATATCTGTGGGAGATGGAAAAAAAACACTTAAGCACTGATGCAAACTGAAGGGGGAAGTATTGATTTAGAGAGGAGTGTCATATATCTGGAAATTGTTCCTGAAGCTCAAGTCACCCATGAACTGGGAGATACCAGCCTGTCTCATTAACAGCAGGTTGAATATTGGGCATTGACCATAATAAAGAGATGGATTGAATGGCGGTGGTTGATATTGCTGCTGCTGCTGCTGCTGTTGTTAATAATAATTGAATTTATATACCACCCTATACCCAGAGGTCTCTTAATCTGGTTAGCAGCAGATTAAGCAGAAACTTAATGGTTTCTGATTTGATCCCAGAATGTCCCACTTTTCCTTAGGACATCCCTATTTTCACCAGAGAGATGTTGGAAAGTATGGTAGAACATCAGTGGGTATAGAGTTATGTGACCCCCCAAGCCAAGGAGATAAGTAACTATACAACCTTTAGAAGACATCTTAAGGCAGCCCTGTATAGGTTTTTTTAAAATGTTTAATGTTTTGTTATGTTTCTATATAATGGGACGCGGGTGGCACTGTGGTCTAAACCACTGAGCCTCTTGGGCTTGCCGATTGGAAGGTCGGCGGTTCGAATCCCCGTGACGGGGTGAGCTCCTGTTGCTCGGTCCCTGTTCCTGCCAACCTAGCAGGTCAAAAACACATCAAAGTGCAAGTAGATAAATAGGTACCACTCCAGCGGGAAGGGAAACGGCATTTCTGTGTGCTGCTGTGGTTTCACCAGAAGCAGCTTTGTCATGCTGGCCACATGACCCAGAAAAACTGTCTGCGGACAAACGCCAGCTCCCTCAGCCTGTAAAGCGAGATGAACGTCACAACCCCAGTGTCGTCTGCGACTGGACTTAACTGTCAGGGGTCCTTTACCTTTACCTTTCTATATATGTTGGACGCCGCTCAGAGTGGAGCAGAGTATAAATATGATGATGATGATGATGATGATGGAGATGATGATGGACATCCCTTTTTTCATTATAAAAATGTTGGCGAGCCACTGCCGGTTGGTGTTGACAGTGCTAAGTTAAATGGACTACTGGTCTGATCCAGTATAAGGCAGCTTCCTATGCTCCTACATTGAGGAAGGGCCAGAGTTCAATGGTGGAGCATCTACTCTGCAGGCAGAAGCTCACAGGTTCGATCCCCAGCATCTCCAGACACACTGGGAAAGGATCCCTGTCTGAAATCCCAGGGAACCAGTACCAGTCAGTGTTGACAGTACTGAGCTAGATGGACTGCTGTTCTGACTCCATACAAGGCACCTTCCTATGTCCCTCACCTGGGTCTCTATTGGAAGACAGTGGAATGCACTGCTGAAACACTTTGTGCCCCTCAGGGGGTCCCTGATACATGCTGGCTCTCTTACCATCTCTGCAATGCATAATGAGGGTTATGTTGCCACATGTTCCTAAGCACCCTTTTCTTCTGAGTAAGATAAAAAGTGTTGCCCTTAAGCAGCCTCAAAGGCAAGGTCAGCACCTCTCTGTTTTGCTGCATTTCTTTCTTTTTCTCTCTCTCTTTAAAACAGGCTTAACAAAGAACGCCTCTGTGCAAAGCCTGGGTGTTTCCCTTCTCAAAGAAAATCGGAGAACAAAAGCAAAACTGTCCTCTTTCATGCAGATTAACTTACACTCATCTTATCCTCAGCTAATATTAAGCAAGGTTTACGTAACTCACCTCAGAGCACAATCAAAGGGTTGTGGGTCAGCAAGCAGGAGCACATGTGAAAGTTTCCCAGTTCAATTCCCAGTGATTCCAGCTGTGGCTGGTGGGGGGCAGGGGAGGCTCAAAGTCTGAAACCTGGGAGAGTCACTGCCAGTCATTGTAGACCAGGTTTCCTCAGCCTCCACCCTCCAGACGTTTTTTGGCCTACAACTCCCATGATCCCTAGCTAGCAGGACCAGGGATCAGGGATGATGGGAATTGTAGTCCCCAAACATCTGGAGGGCCAAGGTTGAGGAAGCCTGGTGTAGACAGTGTAGAAGCCCCATCTGCACTATACATTTCAAGCTTTGTGATACCACTTTGTAAAGGAATGGCTTTCCCATTATATTATTATTATTATTATTATTATTATTATTATTATTATTATTATTATTATTAACAACTTGTACCCCACCCACCGGACTGGGTTGCCCCAGCCACTCTGGTCAGCTTCTAAACACAACAAAACATGATACCTTAAAAACTTATGGGAACTGAAGTTTGTTAAGTGTATTGAGAGTTCTAAGGAGTCAATCCCTCTTCCCAAGGAACTCTGGGAACTGTAGCTCTGTGGGAGGAACAGGGGATCTCCTAACACTTTTCAGCACCTAGAACAAGCTACAGTTCCCATGATTCATTGAGGGAAGCCATGACAGTTTAAAGAGGCATTCCTATGTTCTTTTGAGCATATGGCACACTGGAGGTTCAAGGTGCGGTGGCATCTGCTTCCCAGGAGTGGACCCCCAACCTCTGAAATTTCTTGCCCCTAGATTGCACCCGGTGCCTACATTGAACACATTCTGACAACACTACCAAGACATACATTTTCACCTAGGCTTTTGCAGACAATAAAAAAGAATATAGCAGATGGACTAGAAACTTTAGCAATATGTAGCTGGTGGCTACAAGGAAATCGGACAGCATACTTCAGTCTAGTGCTCTTGCCAGTTTGTAATGTTTGTAGCTGTGAATGCAGCATTGGGGAACCCATGGCCTTGGGCTAAATCAGGCCTGCCAAGATTCCACATTTGGCCCTTGATGCCTATGTAACCAAGCCACACTTACCCGCCATGTAACATCCTTCTGCATCAGCTTTGTGGAAGCACAGCAGTGCTCATTGTCCTGCAACTTCCTTTGACAGCTTGGAGGCGGCTTGGGAATCGCAGCATGCTGAATGTTTGCCATGGGTGGTTTGCTCCACCCCCATGGGCAGCTTGGTGCGCCCCTGGCTGCAGGGTGCATGTGCCGCTCTGGGCACCTGAGCAGCTATCCCGTGCCTGGGAGGGAACCCTCTATGCTACGCCCCCTTCAGGAGCGCACCCATCCTGGGCGGCATGGGCATATGCTCCGCCGCTGGGATAATCTTCATGCAAACAAATCAGGATGAATGCTCAATAAACAATTGTCCAGAGGAGTCCTTAGTTCCTATGTTCCCCAAGGATGCTCCAAGCCCTGCTGGGAATGGGATAAGTTGGCAACCTGAAAAACAGAAACTGCTCCCAGGTTGCTGACACCCTCAGTTCTCTAAAAAGGTATTTTCTGTTCTGAGTGTATGTATCAGGCTTGCTTCAACAGGCTGGCTCGAGGGCATCTGCTGGTTTTTCAGTTAATCTCCCCTCACATCTGGAGTTTGATATAAAGGTTATGGTCAAAGGACGGAAGGAGGAGAGTGAGCTCCTGTGGCTAGGGTGCCGACTCTGAAGCAGAAGACGAAGAATTTCATGATTTGCAAAGTGAGCCTCGGTGTGGGAGAAAGAAGAAAGGGTTTTTGCTCTTTGGCTAACTTCCTCCTACAACTCAAAATAAACATTTTTTTCGAAAAGGATAAGGGGAAAAGTCAAAGGGCAGGCAAAGGGGAAGACTTGACCAGCATAAACATCATAAAAGGATCAGAGGGTGAGATAACCTTCTCAGAAAGGACTCAGGATGATGGTACCCTCAGCTCCATGCTATGCATGTTTACCTGAAAGGTAAATCAAGCTGAGTCAGTATGCATAAGATCAGTGGAGGCTGGTACATTAGGGTGAATGGGACATTGCCCCACCAAGCTCAGTCTCTCTTCAGCCAGACCCCACCTGCTCACCTTTTGCTTACAGTCAGTCCAGGAAGTGGCCCTGGATACGATTCCTCCTTCTTAGTCTCAACTCCGCCTCTCACAGAACTCAGCAGGGAGCAGGCTGGGGAGAAAACTAGAACGGGTTTGCTCAGCCTGCCGGCGGCCCTGCCTCTCTCTGTCATTGGCTTCTGCTCCACCCACTTTCCCAAGATGTCCCAACAAGTTTCCCTGTCCTTCCTGCCAAGCTTTTAAAGATAGGGCATGGCACACTCCTCACTCACTCACTCACTCACTCACAAGACTTCCTTGACCTGTGGGAATGTCAGGATTGCAAGGACATTGGGATGGGCCAGTTCTGCTCCCACCTGAGAAGGCAGCAACTTGGTTGCAGGTGACAAGACTGCATCCCCCCTTCCCTGCTCAAGCTTCTGTTTAGCCTCCCCTCTTGACTGATTAAAGATATCCCCAGCCTCCCACTCTTCAGGAAGTTTGTCGTGTGGTGAGCTGGAATCCCTGTTTCTACTTCCAAAGCAACTGAAATCAGGATGGAAAAAGGAGACCTCCCCTCCTCCGACACAAGTTCCTACCATTCAACCCCTCACTTCCTTCTCATCCACCTGTCTCCCAAGCCCTATTCTAGCAACATTGCGGGGCTTAGGATACCTGGGACATTCTACATGCAAGGAAGATGCTCTGCCAGCAAGCTTAAGCCCTCCCCAGATTATTTGTGGGGGGCAGAGGGATGCAGGCTTGTTACACAAAATTGTAGCTGACTCCCACCCACAAAATAGAAACCAGAGTGTCGAGCTGCTGGGATCTCTCTGGGTGTGACTGACTTGTGTGAGCAATTGGGGAGCTGCAGGCAGCAGCCTTTTCCAACGGAGTCTTCCTGAAGGATTCTGCCCACTGATTTCTGGGTTCTTTTGGGCAGGAAGGAGTATAAAGGTCTCTCTTTCCCAACCAGCAGCCATGTTTCAGCAACATGGCCTGAGACCTGTGGGATCAGGGCCAGCCTGCCCATGAGGTGGGCTAAGGCAGCTGCCCTGGGCAACTGAAGCACCTCTGACGCGGGTGGTTTATCATGAAATCTTGCTGAAATCTCATGAGATCTCACAAGAGCTCTGCAAGATCTCACTGGACCCACTGTTGCTGTTTTATGGGTGCTGCCACCCAGGCGAGGTAAGAGAAGCAGTGGTGGTGGGTGGGTCAATGTGGCAGCCCCCATGTGGGATGTTCCTGCATCCTTAAGGCCAAGGCCACCCTTTACGGCTGAGTGCAGGGTTCGAAACACGGCCTCCTGGCCCATGGTCTAGCATTGTAACCACTGCCCCACACTGACTCATCCACAGTTTATGGTTCCCAGATCCTTACCCTGGATTATGGCCCACAGAGCCCAGCCCTGACACAAGGGACTTCCCCAGACTTACATGGAGATGCTAGGAACTGAACCTGGAACCTTCTGCACCCAAAGCATTTGCTGTATCCCTGAGCTGGAGCTTTCCCCGGACTTCTTCCCTTCCACACCAGATCACAGAATCAGGCTTTTAGTTTTTATATTTCAATTTATCTCTTCAGTTGTTGTTTCCTTAGTGCCCTTCATCCCAAGAGATCCCAGGACAGATTATGAAATGTTATTATATGGTAGGGAACCTCAGACTCAGAGGCCAAACAAGGCCCTCCAGTTCCTTCTTTCTGACCCTCAGGACTCTCCCCCAAGCCCAACCCAGCTTTGCACCCTCAGTCAGTGTTTTTGCCTGGCTAGGATGTATCTTTGATTATCCTCCAGGCAAGGAAGAGGCATTAAATAGGAGGCTGTGTGCAGAAATTGTTGTTGTTGTTTAGTCATGTCTGACTCTTCGTGACCCCATGGACCAGAGCACGCCAGGCACTTCTGTCTTCCACTGCCTCCCGCAGTTTGGTCAAACTCATGATGGTAGCTTCAAGAACACTATCCAACAATCTCGTCCTCTGCCGTCCCCTTCTCCTTGTGCCCTCCATTTTCCCAACATCAGGGTCTTTTCCAGGGAGTCTTCTCTTCTCATGAGGTGGCCAAAGTATTGGAGCCTCAGCTTCAGGATCTGTCCTTCCAGTGAGCACTCAGGGCTGATTTCATTCAGAATGGAGAGGTGTGATCTTCTTGCAGTCCATGGGATTCTCGAGTCTCCTCCAGCACCATAATTCAAAAGCGATCAGCCTTCTTTATGGTCCAGCTCTCACTTCCATACATCACTACTGGGAAAACCTTAGCTTTAACAATACGGACCTTTGTCGGCAAGGTGATGTCTCTGCTTTTTAAGATGCTGTCTAGGTTTGTCATTGCTTTTCTCCCAAGAAGATTTAGTGCAGAAATTAGCTCACCATATAAAGTTACAATTTTCAATAGCTGCCAGGGCCAGCCCACCCATGAGGCAAGGTTGGGTGATTGCCTCAGGCAGGAGGATCCACAGGGGCAGCAGAGCCAATGCAGATCTTTATTCCCCCCATTGCTCCTGCTGTAGATCTTCGCTCTCAGCTTCTTCCCTGGAAGGAAGGGAGGCATCATTTTGTGGTTTGCCTCAGGTGCTAAAATGTATTGGGCTGGCCCTGATCATTGCCTCTGGCCTCTCCTACCCCTAGCATGTGGCCCCCAGAAGGTTGCCCAGAATAGAATACAGGTCTTTGGTTGAAAGAGCTCCAGCCTTTTCTCAGATAATGGCTCAAGAAACACTATTCAGCGGCTCAGAAAAAGAGGATCATAGATCACTGATAGAAACTGTCCAGGACTAACAACCAAGCATTAGGCCTGACTGATAAGCTCAGAAACTGAATAGATCTTTCCCTTTCATCAACAGGAACTAATAGCCAGTCCTGACCAGTTTCTTAGTGATGATGCTTCTAGAGTAGGCTTGTCAGCAAAGAGGCTGATTCACGTGAGGTTACTCATTCAAGCCACATACATCAGCATATCTACTAGGAACTCAATGAACTTAGTGCCTTTTGTTTTGCAGCAAGCATCTTCGGGTGCCTCCAGTCCAGACTGTCAATAACTGGAACTTGAGGTTTTGTGCATTTATAGTGGATTAAAGCACTCTGGTGCTCTTGTGCAACAAATACCCTGAGAACACTGGCTTTTTGTGGGGGGTGGGGGGTGGAAAGTGTTGCAGAAATGCATTGAAAGGTGTGGAGTGGATGGATGGCTATCAAGAAGATGTGTAAACACCCAGCAAGTAAATCAGGATGAATGCAGGTCAATGGCTCATCATCGTGTTACCTCCCACAGACATGCTCAGCAATGACTGGACATAGTCTGACCTCTGTGAAAGCTCTGTGCAAGCAAATCAGGATGAATTTATAATCAATAAACAGTCTGTCTGGAGGAATTATTTGTTTACATATATACTTCTTTGAAGCCTCACAGACTGCGTCATCCTTCCAACATGTTCAAGGTGACTTTGCAACCTACATAATAAAATCACAAGCATTTTGGAACAATATTTAGAAGAGAGCTATTACTACTACTACTAGTACTACCCCACCCATCTGGCTGGGTTTCCCCAGACACTCTGGGTGGCTCCCAACAGAATACTAAAAACACAATAAAAATCAAACATTAAAAACTTCCCTAAACAGAGTTGCCTTCAGATGTCTTCCAAAAGTCAGATTGACATCTGATGGGAGGACATTCCACAGGGAGGGCGCCACTACCGAGAAGGCACTCTGCCTGGCTCCTTGCAACCTCACTTCTTGTAGTGAGGGAACTGCCAGAAGGCCCTCAGCGCTAGACCTCAGTGTCTGGGCAGAAAGATGGGGGTAGAGACTTTTTTTCAGGTATACTGGGCTAAAGCCGTTTAGGGCTCTAAAGGTCAGCACTAACACTTTGAATTGTGCTCGGAAACATACTGGGAGCCAATGTAGGTCTTTCACGTCCAGTGTTATATGGTCTCAGCAGTCACTCCCAGTCACCGGTCTAGCCTCCGCATTCTGGATTACGTAGTTGTAGTTTCCCGGTCACTTTCAAAGGTAGCCCCACGTAGAGTGCATTGCAGTAGTCCAAGCAGGAGATAACTAGAGCATGCACCCCACTCTGGCAGGACATTCCATGGGCAGGTAGGGTCTCAGCCTGCGTACCAGATGGAGCTGGTAGACAGCTGCCCTGGACACAGAATTGACCTGCGCCTCCATGGACAGCTGTGAGTCCAAAATGACTCCCAGGTTGTGCGCCTGGTCCTTCAGGGGCAGAGTTACCCCATTCAGGACTGGGGGGGGGGGCATCCAAATCGGTCCCACCTCCCTGCAGAGAGGAAGGGTCGCAGAGAAGTCCAGTTGCACCAGGAAGTGATGCGACCATGGGACTTCTTTTGTTTAAAACAATAAAAGTGTCCCAGTGCAAATCCACAGTGCGTTTGGCCCCCTCCTACAAAATATCATCTGGGAAAACCCATGGGCATAGTGTGGTGGGTGCAGGGGGGGCCGTGGCCCGGGAGCACAGTTTTTGAGTGGGCGCAAACCAGGCGCCCCCATGCAGGCACCCCAGAGCAGTGAGGCCCAGTGCTCCTTTCAGCCTGCCCAGGGCCCCATTGGCCGAGTCAGCAGGTGGGCTGGTGGCTCAGCACCGCGTCCCTGCTTTACTCTAGTGAGGGGAGGTGGTTGGCAACTGGCTACAGGGCTGGAAAGACACAAAGTAAACACCAGCAATAACAAAAGCAAAATTACAGGAATTCAGACTCACAGGTAAAACTTCAAGTTCCATGGCAGCATCAGCAGAACAACACACCTGATGCACTGCTGACACATCTGGTTCAGTGTCATTTGTTTTTTTCACTCTTGGAACCCCAAGATGTTGCTGGACTACAACCCCCATCATCACCAGAAAGTTTAGCCAATGGTCAGGGATGATGAAAGCTGTAGTCCAACAACATATGGAGACCCAAGGTTGAAGAGCACTGCATTAAGGAACCATCAGGCAAGTGTTCCCAGGGAGAAGTCTATTTGTTGCACCTTCTATCCTTCAGCCAGGAGCCCCTTAACATCTGTCAGCAAAGATGCCCAGAGAAGGGCTTTTGATGATGAGCTTAACAAATGGAGAAGCTAGCCAGAAATAGATGCCCAGTGACTGTTGCCACCTTTTTATACTGCTCCTGCTCCTCTGCCTTTAACAGCAGAATGATGTATTGAAACTAAGCACAGAAAATGTTTACCAGACCAGAATATTCATCTTCTATTATTATTATTATTATTATTATTATTATTATTATTATTATTTCTATCCCGCCTTTCATCTGAGGATCACAGGTCATTTCACAGCCCCACTTATAACGCATTGCAGTAATCTAACCTTGAGGTTACCAGAGCCTAGACAACAGTAGTTAGGCTATCCCTGTCCAGATAGGAGCGTAGCTGGGTCACCAGTTGAAGCTGATGGAAGGCACTCTGGGCCACTGAGGCCACCTGAGCCTCAAGCAACAGCAAAGGATCTAGGAGTACCCCCCAAGCTACGTACCCGCTCCTTTAGAGGGAGTCTAACCCCATCAAGAGCAGGCAATCTCCCACCCAACTGGTCTAGGGAACCACCCACTAATAGTGCCTCAGTCTTATCTGGATTGAGCTTCAGTTTGTGGGCTCTCATCCAGTCCATTACTGAGGCAAGACACCTGTCCAGCACTTCCACTGCCTCACCTGCAGATGTAAAGGCGAAATAGAGATGAGTGTCATCAGCATATTGGTGAACAACGTACTCCATAACTTGGAATGACCCCACCCAGTGGTTTCATGTAGATGTTAAACAATCTGGGAGATAAAATTGAGCACAAAGGAACCCTGCATTGAAGGCTCTATGGGGCAGAACAACACTCCCCAAGCATCACCCTTTGGAAATGATGATCCACGTAGAACCAGAACCATTGCAAAGTGGTGCTACCCACTGCTGATTTGGACAGCTGCTCCAGAAAGCTACCATGGTCAATGGTATCAAAAACCACTGAGGAGTTGAGGAGAATTAACAGGGATACATTTCGCCTCTCTCTCTCCCAACAGAAGCTATCATGCAGGGAGACCAAAGCAGTTTCTGTGCCAAAACTAGGTTAAACCCCCAATTGAAATGGATCTAGAAAATCAGCATCCTCCAAGAGCACCTGGATCTGGCCCGTGACCAGCTGCTCAGAAACCTTGCCCAAGAAGGGGAGATTAGCAACCGGCCAGTAATTACTTGGATTTTCTGAATCCAGGGAGGGTCTCTTGAGGAGTGGTTTTATCTCTGCCTCCTTCAGGTGGGTAGGGACCAGCCCTTCTCACAAGAAGCCATTAATCATCTTCCTGGCCCAGCCAGCTGTCCCCTCCCTGCTAGTTTTTTCATCAGCCATGAGGGGCAAGGGTCCAAAGTGCAAGTGGTCACCTTGACCAATCCAAGCACCTTGACCTCAAGCCTTACCCACCGCAACTCATCCAACACAACAGGACCAGACAGTGCTCTGGACATCCCATGAGATTCATCTGCTATAACAGAGGAGTCAAGATCCTGGTGAATGCAAGTGATTTTATCCTCAAAATGCTTTGCAAATAAGTGACATTGAACTACCATTTGTTCTGTCACCTCCTTCAGACTGCAAAAGTCCCTGCTCTACCCAAAATAGCTGTGCTGGACAGCACAATGAGGATGCAATGGAGGCAGCAAAGAAGGCATACTTTCACTGCCACTAGGGAGGCTCAATGATGAACCCTCACTAGTGTTCAACTGCATTCAACTGGTGTTTTCCTCCACTTATGTTTAAGCAATCTCCCAGCTTGTTTCTTGCCTCTGGAGTATATCAAGGAGCCAAACAGGCTCCATGAAGCAGGAAGAGGGTTCTGGGGCCATCGTGTCAACGGCCCAAGCCACTTCCGATGTTCCAGAGGTCAACCAGGGCTTTGACAGAAGTGCCAATTATATCAGCCAGAAAATCCCTTAGAGAGGTCCACCAGCCTCCAAGGTAAGATTGCCCTCAAAAGTTCTCCGCCTCTGCGAAGGGGAAAAGGTGCTGAAAGCCTAAATCAGGCTTTCTCAACCTCGGCCCTCCAGATATTTTGAGACTACAATTCCCTGACCACTGGTCCTGCTAGCTAGGGATCATGGGACTTGTAGGCCAAAAACATCTGGAGGGCCAAGGTTGAGGAAGCCTGGCCTAAATATCAGCTAGAGGTGGTCCAAAGGCCCTCCAGGGTCTCAAGAATATGGGAGGATTTCTCATCACCTGCCACCTGATCATAACAACATAAGAAGAGTCCTGCTGGATCAGGCCAGTGGCCCATGTAGGCCAGCATCCTGTTATCTCAGAGATCAACTAGATGCCTCTTTGGAAGTCTGCAGGGATGCGGGTGGTGCTGTGGTCTAAACCACAGAGCCTAGGACTTGCCGATCAGAAGGTTGGCGGTTCGAATCCCCACGACGGGGTGAGCTCCCGTTGCTCGGTCCCAGCTCCAGCCAACCTAGCAGTTTGAAAGCACACCAAAAAGTGCAGGTAGATAAATAGGTACCGCTCCTGCGGGAATGTAAACAACGTTTCTTTCTTTCTTTCTTTTTAATTTTTTATTAAAGATTTTCTTGTTTTACAGAAGTATGTGTCGTGTCTCTCATATTTTTTCCATGTAACATTTTTACAAATCAGTTTCCTTTGTTGAGGGTAAACAATGTTTTTATGCGCCGCTTTGGTTTCAACAGAAGTGGCTTAGTCATGCTGGCCACATGAACTGAAAAAACTGTCTATGGACAAATGTCAGCTCCCTCGGCCAGGAAAACGAGATGAGCGCCACAACCCCAGAGTTGTTCGCAACTGGACCTAACTGTCAGGGGTCTTTTACCTTTACCTTTTTTGGAAGTCTGTAAACAGAACCTGAACACAACAGCACTCTGCACTCACTCAAGTAGGGCATGGAGCAGGCCCAGAGACAGCTGTGGCCTGGGAAGAAGGGGTGTTGCCCGGGGAGATTACTGATGGCTGGACCACAAGCCCAGAGCCTCAGGATCACAGTCCCTGGTCTACAATGACCTAATGATACAATGGCCTTCCTCCTCTTTCAGTTGCAGAGAGCCTCAAGCAATGTCACTGTACTCATTAGTCTGGTAAATGTTGGTGCTATTCACATTCTTATCTCGGATGAGCAATGCTTCATTGTATAAAGGCCTGCAACTGAATGTGTGAACAAACTCCGTTTAAAAAAGAGTAAGTGCAACATCTGGACTTGTGTCTGCAATTCCTTATTCAGCCTTGATGCAAATTCAGTGTGATGAGTGATAAACAGGACTGTATGAGTCACCCCGTACAAACAGAAAAAGGAAGTCTAACATCAGTGACCCACTGCATCAATAAGGCTACTGATGCATGGCCAAAAAGGAGGGCATTCATTTGCATAAAATATTCAGATGCTAATTAAGGTCAGGTCCACACCACACATTTAAAGTATAGTGATCACACATTTAAGGTTGTCCCCCCCCCAAAAAAATCCTGGGAACTATAGTTTGTTAAGCCTGCAGTGCACTGTAGCTCTGAGGGGGAAACTGCAGTTCCCAGGATGCTTTGGGAGAAGTAATGTGCCTTAGATGTGCTTTAAGTGTATGGTGTGGATCTGATAGAAGCACATTTAGAAATTATTCTAAATGTGGTACCTTGGGTTACATACGCTTCAGGTTACATACGCTTCAGGTTACAGACTCCGCTAACCCAGAAATAGTACCTCAGGTTAAGAACTTTGCTTCAGGATGAGAACAGAAATCGTGCGGTAGCAGCAGGAGGCCCCATTAGCTAAAGTGGTGCTTCAGGTTCAGAACAGTTTCAGGTTAAGAACGGACCTCCGGAACGAATTAAGTACTTAACCCAAGGTACCACTGTACTACAACTGAAATACATCTCAAGCTAACGGGAAAGACGTCTGAACAGGTAACATGTGTGCCTGCTCAGTTTCCTGTTGAGGTGCTCATGAATGATGGGCAACTTCCCTACCATTGGTTTTCTAAGAACATTTAAACTAGACTAGGACCAGGCTTCAAATAGAGCAAGGATGGAGACTCCAAGTCCCAGAACCCCAAGAGGCCAGCAGGGCTGACAGCCAGCAATGGAGGGCCACCATAAACCTGGGAGAAGAGTTGAGCAGCTTCAAAGAAAACAAATGGGAAGGGCTCAGGGGCAGGGCATCTGCTTGGCATGCAGAAGGTCCCTGGTTCAATCCCCGGCATCTTCAGGTAGGTCCAGGAGAGCCTCTGTGCCTGAAATCCCAGAGAACTTGCTGTCACTCTGTGTCAACAATACTGAGCTAGATGGTCTGATTCAGCAGAAGGCATGTCCTGGTGTTCCTAAATGAGGCTGAAGTTGGCGACTAGTTGTCTCCGGACTGAGGTCACTTTCTGCAACCTCCTCGCAAAGAAACAACAAAAGGCTTTCAGGAACACCCCTCAATACGAAGCCCCCTTTGGCTTCTTATCAATCTCTGCAAACCAGACCAGTCATTAACTGCCAAGCAAACAAAGCAATTCATTTTCATATTTGATCTGAACAGCATGAGCACACAGACACACATGCACACACACACCCTCACCCTTTCTCCTAAAAAGGAGAAGCCTGGGACAACTGGGCCTTTTGCAAAGGGGGAGGGGGGAAGCGAGGCTGTCTTTCCTCTGACAAGGTTCTTTTTCAAGATTTAATCTGTCTGACCTTTTGCCAAGAGGAGGGAACACGTTTGTTTCAGTTCTGGCTCCACCAGCATGTCTCTCCATGCGACCTTGGGACCAGTGCCTTGAGCCACACTTCGCTCACTTGCTCTGCTTTCAAGTGTAATATTTGCTGTACCTGCCTGGCCACAGCACCTCTGAGCTCAATTCATTCCATGTTGAGATCACTGGGCAAGACAATTTCTTTTACCTGCTTATCCTCTCTGCTTTTCCCCTTTCACAGCACAAATCCTCAGTACAGTGGTACCTCGGGTTACATATACTTCAGATTACATACACTTCAGGTTACAGTCTCCGCTAACCCAGAAATATTACCTCGGGTTAAGAACTTTGCTTCAGGATGAGAACAGAAATTGTGCAGTGGCGGCGCGGCGGCAGCAAGAGGCCCCATTAGCTGAAGTGGTGCTTCAGGTTAAGAACAGTTTCAGGTTAAGAACGGACCTCCGGAACGAATTAAGTTCTTAACCTGAGGTACCACTGTAGACGTAAGACTCAGTGAGCTCAAAGGGACTTAAAGATAAAAGTAAAGGACCCCTGACAGTTAAATCCAGTCATGGACGACTCTGGGGTTGCGGCACTAATCTCGCTTTACAGGCTGAGGGAGCCGGCGTTTGTCCACAGACAGTTTTTCTGGGTCATGTGGCCAGCATGGCTAAGCCACTTCTGGCGAAGCCAGAGCAGCACACGGAAACGGCATTTCGCTTCCCGCCGGATTGGTACCTATTTATCTACTTGCACTGGTTGTGCTTTCAAACTGCTAGGTTGGCAGGAGATGGGACCAAGCAATGGGAGCTCACCCCATTGTGGGGATTCGAACTGCCAACCTTCTGCTCAGCAAGCCCAAGAGGCTCAGTGGTTTAGACCACAGCACCACCCGCATCCCATCCAAGGGGACTTAACCACCAGTAAATATGTATGTTTCAAACCATGTCCACACCACACATTTAAAGCACATTTAAAACTGGAGAATTATATTTTGTTGTGGGTGCTGGGAATTGTAAATTTGTGAGCGGGTGAACTACAGTCCCCAATATTCTTTAGGGAAAACCATGGGCCTTAACTGTATGGTGTGGAGCCACATTTACAGAACCATGATTCCTCTAATTGTAGCAGATGATTTCAAACAGCTGGTTGCCTTATGCCTTATTGAATAAAGAGGTACCTGAATTCACCATGAATGCCTGCCTTGTTCTCTTATAAGGGCAATGGCACATACCTGAAAGATGCCAGAACTGAGTTCTGGTGAGTTCCAGCTGAAAAAAAAGCCCTGTCCTTATCACCCTTTACTTTCCGTGGTGTGTGTGTATGTGTGGTTGTTGCCTGTTTCAGTACATATGTGCCTCAGTGTCTAAGGTTGGGAGATGCAGGGAAGCAGACAAGTCAAGATAGCAGTGTTTGTGGTTCCGTGGCTTCCATGTTGTGTTCAATCAGAGAGGTAAAATGTATGTCCAGGTGAGCTAAGGACTAATGGTCTCTGAACAGTATGAGGCTGTCCTATGTGTTCTGATTTTTATTTTAGGCATCTGATGTTAGAACTGAAAACAGAACTTGGGGCATTATCTGAAAAAAAAATTGGTTCTAATGATACAAAACAGTAGCAACAGCACTGATAGAACACCAAATATTTCCTAAGTACCGTGCCTATTGTTGTTGTGTCATTTAGTTGTGTCCACCTCTTTGTGACAACATGGACCAGAGCATGCCAGGCACTCCTGTCTTCCACTGCCTCCCGCAGTTTGGTCAAACGCCATGCCTATAGTTAAAGATTAACACAGCCCCTTCCCCCACACTCACAATCTAGCTGCTGCTGGTGTAGTGGTTACCTAACATGCAGTGTTCGAAACTCCCATTGTTCTAGTCGCATTTTGCGACACAGAATTTAATTAGTGCGAGCAGTTTCTGAGCTCTGGGCACAGTACTGCGCCTAAGATTTCAGATTAAAACTGCAGTGTGGAAGGAAAAGAGGACCTTTTTCTGCCTCCCTACTTCCAGCTGCTCTCTGAAGACTGGGGAAGAGACCCTCTTGAGAATACTAGGGGGGTAGGCAGGAGAAGGTCTAGACCATGTGAAAAATGAACATATTTTAGCTGTAGCTCATTCATTTTCAGCTTTGTATTCTTCTTACAAAAAAGCGCACCTAGACATTCCATTGTTGTGCCCGTACCCTAGGTTTAAGGTGCCATTTAGCTCCTAGCTTTCATATCTCAGTTTCTAACACTGCTCACAAGACTGTTGTGAGGATAAAAGGAACTCTGTGTGCCACTTTGAGCTGCTTGCAGGAAAAGATAGGATACAAATTAAGTAAGTAAGTAAATGTAAATAAATTGCAGTTGTCCTCAACTTTTTCAGGCCTGAGGTCGACCTTTAACCCAAATATATAATTGAGGTCCCATTTCTTAATCCTGCACGCATATCTTGATGGTTATAGTGCTGCAGTGGTAACTTATTTTGGATCAGGCCACAACCCAGTCATGGATCCTGAACCACCAGTTGAAGACTATTGGATACAACACAAAAAGAAAAAGGAATGGGGAGAGGAGAAAAGAGAAGAGGCAAAGAAACACAAGCATCAAGAGTAGCTCTTCCATCTCTGGCTATTGGATTAAGGCAAAGTTAGCCTCCCCTTACCATGACAGTGTTTCTAGGAAGCAGGAAGTGGCCTGGACAGTGGTGGCAGAGAACATACCATGCCTCCCGTTAGTTCTCCGGACCTTTTTATTTATGGTGGTCATTATTACTCCTGGTGTCTCAGCTCCAGCTGTTAAAGGGACCAGATTGTTACTTCCCAGGCTGCCTCTAGACCCCAGAGCCAGGAAGCAAACCTTTTATGACATCATGGCTTTCCTGCCCTCCTCCCTCTAGCTTCCCCCAGTCTGTCTCCACCTGAACCACACACCTGGAGAAGGCAACTCACCTGGGCACCCTAGTGCCACCCAACAGCCATCATGAGGGAAGCTGATCAAATCCTGGTTGATTGACTTACTTGTTAAGCAGGGAACCACCTCTTTCATCAGACACAATGAAATCAGGTCAGTAGAGTAATGCAGTCCCTGGGGACTGGTTCCTACAGTAGAAGACTGTACATCCAAGCTGCTGGGTTTTTAAAACATAATGTATGAATGAGATGAAATTGTGCGTCCTATAGGTCAGGAGAGGGGAACCTTTTTCTTCTGATAAGGGCCAAACTCCCCTTATAGACTCCTTTGGAGGCCATAACCAGAGCACAAAGTGCATGGACCCAGAAACAGAATAGGGTAGAGACAAGAACAGAAGTAGCTAGGGCACCCCCTCCTGTCTCTTTCTGCTGCCCCTTTCCCCCATTCTCCTCACCACAACCATCTGCATGACATCAGGCCACAAGTTGCCCTTTCTATGATTTCTGCTCTAAGTACACACACATCAGGGAGTCAGGATTGGCTGGAGCTGCTTGTCAGGTGTGTACACTCCTCAACACATCCTCAGCTAACCAGCTACTTTCAGGTGGAGTGGATAATTCTGGCCCATGGCCCATTGGCTTCTGTACTATTACAGTGTTTTGTGGGAGGGGGAGATTTTTGCCTTTGATGTCAGGTGGCCAAACTTATTTACCTGCTCTTTCATTAAGCTACCTGGGCCCTGCCATCATCATCTAAGGCCCTTTTCCATATACATCCTCAAAAGAAGGTGCAGAGGGTGGCAATGGAAGAAGAGGCCTTTTCCGTGGGGCCTTCCTGTCTGCAGTAAACTCTCCCCAGAGTCCAACTTTAGTTAGTATTTAGACACAAGACCAATATATTCCACTTTGGTATTTAACCTAGAAGAGTTTGGATTTGACATCCCGCTTTATCACTACCCTAAGGAGTCTCAAAGCGGCTAACAATCTCCTTTCCCTTCCTCCCCCACAACAAACACTCTGTGAGGTGAGTGGGGCTGAGAGACTTCAGAGAAGTGTGACTGGCCCAAGGTCACCCAGCAGCTGCATGTGGAGGAGCAGGGAATCGAACCCGGTTCACCAGATTACGAGTCCACTGCTCTTAACCACTACACCACACTGGCTCTCAATCACACTGCAGGGTGATTTGTGGTGCTCATCTTTTACTGGGGTGCAGGTGGGGTGGAGAGTAGGATTTGTACCTTATATTCTTTTTGGATGAGCACCTCTGTTCATTTTGTTTCTGTTCTCTTGTCACAAGAACATAAGAAGAGCCCTAGTGGATCAGGCCAATGATCCATCTAGTCTGGCATGCTGTTATCATGGTGGCCAACCAGGTGCGTATTGGAGGCCTGCAAGCTGGAAGTGAGCTCAACGGCACTCTGCCCACCTGTGACCCCCCCAGAAACTGGTATTTGGAGGTACAATGCTACTGATAGTGAAGCTGGAATATAGGCTTGTCCTCCATGAGTATGTCCAACCCTCTAAGTTTGGTGGCCACCACATGAAAAAGTACTTTTTCCTCTTTGGGCAAGAGTATTCCAACACTCAGCGTCATTGGATGTTCACAAGTTATACTATTATGAGAGAGGCATAAAAACTTTTCTCTATCCACTCTCTCGGGACGCGAGAGAGTCTAAACCACAGAGCCTAGGACTTGCTGATCGGAAGGTCGGTGGTTCGAATCCCCACGACAGGGTGAGTTCCTGTTGCTCGGTCCCAGCTCCTGCCAACCTAGCAGTTCGAAAGCACACTAAAAAGTGCAAGTAGATAAATAGGTACCGCTCCGGCGGGAAGGTAAACGGCGTTTCCATGCGCTGCTCTGGTTCACCAGAAGCGGCTTAGTCATGCTGGCCACATGACCCGGAGGCTGTACGCCGGCTCCCTTGGCCAATAAAGCGAGATGAGCGCCGCAACCCCAGAGTCGGTCACGACTGGACCTAATGGTCAGGGGTCCCTTTACCTTTACCCACTCTCTCCATGCCGTACATCAGTGCTTCCCAATTAGCTAAGTACTGTGAACCCTCTGTTTTTCATAAGCCGAACCATGGACCCTCTACATTTGAAAATTTTGATTATCTCTATGATAGTTTTTGTTACGTGAATGGAACCCCGGGTGAATTATGCAGACCCTCTGAGATCCACGGACCACCAATTGGCAACCGCTGCCATACATTACTTCGCAGACTCCTATAATGTCTAACTCTTCTTGCCCTATCTCTAAACTAAAAGGGCTCAAACGCTGCAGCCTTTCTTCATTTCGGCTGCCCATTTCCTGAATCTTTTCCAACCCTACAATATGTTTTCCCCTCACTGTCCTAAGGATTTGTTTAAAAACATACGGCTGTATCCAACTAAGTTTTACTCAGTCAGCCTATTGAAATAAATGTACCTACGTTAGTCAGTGGGTCTACTCTGTGCAGGACTAGCATTGGCTACAGCTTGGGGGAAGAGTCAGGCTGGACCAGGCAAAAGGCTTCTCTCTTCCAGCATTCTGTTCTCACAGTGGCCAAAAAGATAGCTTTGACTGTTGTTGGACTTGGAAGAGACCAGGGTTCAAACTCCCCTCCCTCAAGGAGGCTCACGGGGTAAACTTGAGCCAGTCACTGCCTTACAGGCTTGTTGGGACAATTGGGGAAATCGCGTGCGCCACCTTGAGGTTCTTTGGAGGAAAAGCGAGCGATAACCGCAACGAATAAATATTATTAATAATAATAATAATTAGAAAGTACTGGCGATTCCCACCAACTGGCATTGAGGCGCGCACACAAAGGCTCTGACACTAGCAGTAATCAACCTGCGTCTTTGCCGCTGATAGCCTTCGCCCATGAAAACAGTATTTCCAACGCCGCACCCACACTGGTTTTGGGGCGCCCGCCCTCTTCCCCGCCCCTCGCTCCGCCTCCGGCCTCTGGTCCGCAGGGGGCGGCTATAAGAAAGGTCGGCAGGAGCTGGTAAAGGTGCAGCTGCTCCGCGAAGCTTGTGGGTTGGGATCGCGCTTTTGAAACCATCCGAGCGCGCCAGAGACGCCCCCCACAGCCGGAGGTAAGTGCGCCGCCACTGGGCAGGCGCCCCCGTGCGCTCCCGCCGCGTTCCCCACGACCCTCTTTCGAAAAGCGCCGCGACTCGGAAGTCAAGTCCCGGAGTGAATCCGTATATTGTTTCCGAGTAAAGCCTCGCGGGCGCCGCAGCCCCAGAGCCGCGTTCCGCCGGATAGAGAGGTTAATAGGGGTGAAAAGGAGATGAGATCGGGGTTCTCTTTCTCCTTTTTAGAGGGGCTTCTTCCATTTCTCGCCTACCCATCTCTGCGTCGTGGTTTACGCGCGCGCTCGCACCGGGCTCGACCCACTTCCCAGGGGGGAAATGCACGGTTTTCGCCCAACTTCTGACCCACGAGGGCTCTTGAGTGGCGCGGTTTAGGGGGCGTCAAGTTGCTTTCTTCCGAGTAGCCTCCACTAAAATCGCTTGGGGCGCCCCCGCGTAAAAGCACCCAGGGGGTTGCCGTTCAACAAGACTTTTGCTTTTGTGTCCAGCCAAATTCTTCTCGGGCTTGAAGTTGTAGTTCTCGGGAATGTAGGCGAAAATCGCGCCGGCATTTTCTGCAGCTGCGTGGCGCTGCCGGCTGGTGATTGACCAGCCCTGGGGCCTTTTTCAAAAGGAAGCTGAGCGTGAAAAACTCAAAACGTATTTAACGTATTTACATTTACTGGTGTTGTTAGTGGTTATATTGGCCCTTTAGCGGGTTTCATGAGGGGGCATGCTTTTTTTAAAAAAATTAAAATTAAAAAAAGATCTTATTAGTTTACAAAAGTACTGTACATGGATTGTTTTCATGTTGTTTTCTACAGATCAATTACATTTGTGGAGAGACATTAGTGTTATATGCAGTATAAGGTTGGAGAAAGGGCGGGAGGGTGGTGGTAAAACCTATATTATTTTACTCAGTGTTATGTGTGGGGTTTTGTGTCAGTGTCCCTTGGGTAGGTTCCCTGTCTATTTGCTTGTTATATTTCCTTGGTAGTGAGAGGTTGGAGGGGGGCGCGTTTTGTAAGTCACTCAGGCATCTTGTGAAAAGCTATGAATTAATGTAATTAATCGTAACAGCAGTGAGTGAGATTGTGAATTCAGTAAGACTCTTTTATCAGGCTGGATATTGATTTAAAAAAAAGTTATTAGAAATTTATTTGTAGTTTCTTTAAAATATTACCTGGGACGTGGGTGGCACTGTGGTCTAAACCACTGAGCCTCTGGGGCTTGCTGGTCCCAGCTCCTGCCAACCTAGCAGTTCGAAAGCACACTAAAAAGTGCAAGTAGATAAATAGGTACCACTCCGGTGGGAGGGTAAACAGCATTTCTGTGCACTCTGTCTTCCGCCAAGGTGTTCTGTCGCACCAGAATCTGTATTTGATGCATATTTAAAACTTAATGTAGAACAATGGTTGAATAAAATCACCACTTAAATGAGTGTTTTTTAAAAAAATATACAAACTAAATTCTGCCACGTCATCAACACAAACTGTTAGGCTATTTGAATGCCTCTGGGAATAGGTTTTAAGTGCCAGGAAAGAGAAAAGCCGGATGAATAACCATTGAATACAAAAGATAAATTACTCTTTAGATACCTTTTTGAAAATATGTAAAAATTAATCAACCCCTGATTTCCCTGGAAAGAGTGGTAAGCAATTCTACCATCATCATGAAAATGATATTGTGGATTGTATAAAATGTCAATCTTAATTCAGAATTGACTTGTTGAAATAAATGGACGCAACAAACTTAGATACTACTCCATCTCTGCTAATTTTTAAAGTGTAGAGTCTTTTATTACTATTATTTAGTTATGATTTCTTTATTTAGCTTTGTACACAGTCCTATATCTGTAGATTTCGGGACAGTTGACAACATAAATTTGCAATATAAAAAACACAAAATACATAATAAAAATTGAAACAAAAACAATCCAGAAATCCCCCTTTTATAGGGTCGCAAAGGAAGGTCTCACCCCCCAAAAGCAAACAACTTTAAAACATGGCCATAAATATGGTAAAATTACAAATATTTTGAAAACCTTGTATAAACTGCCCAAGAACAGGGTGAATAAATTGAAATAGCTAATCATCAAGAAGAGCCTGACTGCTGGGTTGAACAAAAGGCCCCTCTAGTCCAGCTCCTTGTTCTCAGATGCCCCAATAGGAAGCCTGCAATTAGGCCCCAAGCCAACAGCAACTCCCCCCCCCCTCGTGACTTCCAGCAGCTGCTACACAGAGGCACATAAGGAGTGCAAAGACGTCTTGCTGTTTTTCTGCTGCACAGGTGAAGCAAGGGACCCCATCCAGGAAAAGAGACCTGTAGCCCCTGCATTATTACTTTTCTCACATTTTCTCAGAATGCTAGAACACTAGAAGGGAAATAAATGGCTTTGTTGCTTGGAGTGTTGGAAGAAGCCCAGAGAGGGAGCCTCCACTACAGTGGTACCTGGGGTTAAGAACTTAATTCGTTCTGGAGGTCCATTTTTAATCTGAAACTGTTCTTAACCTGAGGTACCACTTTAGCTAATGGGGCCTCCTGCTGCTGCGCCGCCGCTGCACGATTTCTGCTCTCATCCTGAGGTAAAGTTCTTAATCCAAGGTATTATTTCTGGGTTAGCGGAGTCTGTAACCTGAAGCGTCTGTAACCTGAGGTACCACTGTACAGTTACATATGCTTCAGGTTACATACGCTTCAGGTTACAGACTCCGCTAACCCAGAAGTATTACCTCAGGTTAAGAACTTTGCTTCAGGATGAGAACAGAAGTCGTGCTCTGGCGGCGCGGCGGCAGCAGGAAGCCCCATTAGCTGAAGTGGTGCTTGAGGTTAAGAACAGTTTCAGGTTAAGTACAGATCTCCGGAACGAATTAAGTACTTAACCTGAGGTGCCACTGTATGGCTTGTTCTGCCTCAAGGCCCTGGAATGATTGTGCAAAGGGCAGAAAGCCTCAAAGGCTGACCTTAAGGCACTGGTTTAGTCTGTGGGGGTGCAGTTGGTTTTTAAGGTAACAAGAGTCCTAAATTATTTACCTCAGGATTGTGGCATCTTGGATGTAGTTGGATGACAGCTCTCTTCATCCCCTGACCATTGGCCATTTTAGCCAGTGCTGGTGGGAGTTGGAGCCCAATGGGGGGGACGAGGACACAGCTTCCCCATTCAAATTTTCAGCCTTAAAAGCCCCCATTATTTCTGTTTAATGGATGGAGGAGGGGGCAAAGCGAGAAGTCAATGGGTGTGATTTTTTTGCCATGCCCCATAAAAAAAATCTTCATCTTTCACTGGCTCCATTCTCTTAACATCTTCTTTGCCTGCTTTGCAACATAAGTTCAGTCGGCCCTAAGATATATATTTTGCCCAGAGGTGAAAAGAAGATGTAGTAGCAACCAAGGAAGAGTGGCTAATTAAATTAATGGGATTGTGCTTAAATGGCAAGGGTAATGGGTGTAATAAGAAACCGAGAAGGGGGGGGGGAGTTATTAAAGATTGGGGGAGAAATGTGGAATATTGGAAAAATTCATGTATGCAAATAAGTTCATTAACAGGGTTAATTTAAAACAAATTAAACATGTTACTAAGAGAAACTACAGAATATTTTAAAGATGGAGTAATGTGGAAAATAGGGACGCGGGTAGTGCTGTCGTCTAAACCACAGCCTAAGGTTTGCCGATCAGAAGGTCGGCGGTTTGAATGCCCGTGACGGGGTGAGCTCCCGTTGCTCAGTCCCTGCTCCTGCCAACATACCAGTTCGAAAGCACGTCAAAGTGCAAGTAGATAAATAGGTACTGCTCCGGCAGAAAGGTAAACGGCGTTTCCGTGCGCTGCTCTGGTTCGCCAGAAGCAGCTTAGTCATGCTGGCCACATGACCCAGAAGCTGTACGCCAGCTCCCTCAGCCAATAAAGCGAGATGAGCGCCGCAACCCCAGAGTCAGCCACGACTGGACCTAATGGTCAGGGGTCCCTTTAGCGTTAATGTGGAAAATGCAGTATAAAAAGTAAAACAAAACAAAAAACCACAAAGGGGAGGGGAGGGAAGCCAGACGTGTGTACAGTATTAGAAATGTAGGTGATTTGTCTTTTTGTATGTTGTATGTCTGTTAATTTTTGAAAACCCCCCCCAAAAAATAGATTGAAAAAAAGAAAGATATTTGCCTAGTGTCACCTTAAGGTGGGCTCTGCTTCTTCCTCCAGAGTTAAATTGGCCTACAAATTCCAGTGTTTGTTTTCCTACTTCCTTGCTGGGTGTTATCTTAGTGGCGGTTGGCAAGTTCCTGGATCTCTACTGACTGCTGTAGGAGAAAAAAAAATTTTAGGCTGAAAACTTGTTTAGGAAGCCAAACCAATACTTTAATAAGCATAGCTGCCACCTTCTCCCAGTTCGGTTTAGTGCAGGGATGCAGACTTATTTCTTGTTTTGATTAAGCTCTTTATCCATTTTAATGCACCGGCATCAGCTTTCCTCCTCTTCCCAGTCTCCAGGTGCCAATTTGTACCCTTATCCAGGGATGAAAGGAACCTGTAGCCCTTCATAGGTTGTTGGACAACAACTCACATCGTCCCTCACTATTGTTCACGCTGGGTGGGCCACTGGTGGGAGTTGGCACCCAAGATCTGGAGGGTCAGAGGTCTCCGCCCCCCCCAGTGAAACTGAAACTGTGGATACTTACATTGCTTAATTTTAAAAATTAAAATTCTGTGTGCACGCAGAGTGCAGTTGTGGAAACTTTTTGATATTACTGCTTATTAGCACCATGTGGAATTTCATGAGTAAATGGGGAAGGTTTTTTGGGTGGGGGAGGAAAGAGACGGGGGGGGGGCCCTCCCAGGAAGAGTCCGTTATATAATTCTCCTTCCAAAAGTTACCAGCTTGTATTAACCCAATCTTCAACCACTGTAAAAAATGGACCTGCCTGATATCTCTTTCATTGTCCCCCCTGCCCGCAAATCAATCTAGCATTGCCCTAGAGCAGGCTAGCTAGTAGGGGTGGGGTTGATTCACAGCTGATAACTCCTTCTCAGCTGTGAGATGTTTGAGATAACAATCCTATTCATTCCACCTCTGATCTGAGCCCCTGCAGCCACACTCTTATGCCTGGGGTGTGGTTAATCCAATCATACTAAACACCCCCTCCTCCAAAGCGTCTATCTCCTTCACCTCTTTCAGGGAAGACTGCTGAGGTTCCAGCTGCTTAATGAAGAGTGAGGCTGGGAAAGGAGATGTTGAGGGGAAGAGACCAGTTGTGCAAGCTTGGTGATGCTTTCATTTGTCTAGGAATACAGGGAGCTGCCTTATCCCAACCGTTGGTTCATCTATCTCAATATTGTCCACTATAAGCAAGCCTTATTATCGCTTTGTTCACCTAGCAGCACAAGGAAGGTTTGGTCATTTACCCCAGCAGATGAGCTCTGAAACTCCCACCCAGAGTTTGAAGGGGATCTAAAACATCTTCCTTCCTCTCCTTCCCTAGGTTGCCACCATGTCTGTGTCACACAGTTCCAAGCTGAACAAGGTGGTCAGGGACCAGTACATGAAGCTGCCCCTGGGAGACAAGGTGCTGGTCACATACATCTGGATCGATGGAACTGGCGAAGGCCTTCGCTGTAAAACCAGAACACTGAGCCAGGAACCAAAGACCATTGAAGGTAAGGCTGGGCGGCGGTTGCTTTCATCCTCTCTTGCAGGGGCAAGGAACCTTTTATTTCAATTCCCCTCTGGAGAACCTTCCAGGAGGCCACATGCAAGTGGCAGGAGGAGCCAGGGGCAAAAGTGGGCAGAATTTTGGGTGTTACATGTCACCTCTGTAGTGTAGGCTAGTTTCTGCACAGCAAAGAGCAAGGACGCATCCCACCAAGGCAAAAACACTCAGGGAATGGTGCAAAGCAGAGCCAGGAGGAGGTGTGGTTTGGAGAGTCCCAAGGGCCAGATAGAAAGGCTTTGAGGGTCACATTCAACCTCTGGGCCTGAGGTTCCCTTATTCCTGCTCTCTTTGGTGGCTCTGCTTGTGGTTAAAAGTCGTTCCAACACCTTGTGCAGTGTGGCTTCCTCTGTTCTCTCTACCTGTTTACAGTCTAGCTTTGGATCTGTCGACTCCCAGCATAGTCACACCCAGGTAGCAATCTAGTGTTAGGAGCTAGAAACTTGCAGAATCCTTTTTAAACTGGCAGGTCTCCAGACACCTGGCATAATTATTATTATTATTTTCTACTTTGCTTCCTGAAATGTTTGCCAATGTAATTGGAAGCGACTTTTTACTTCCTTTTGGGGATTCTCAACTGCAGGCTGGGCTGCAGTTAATGTGGATGCCACTTGGCCTATGCAAATCCTCAGCGTCAGGTACATGAATGAACTGGCCAGGCTTTGTTTACAGGAAGTGGAAGAAGCAGGGCTGGGTTCCTTTTGATGCCTTCTTGTGCATCTTAAGGAGACTTATCTGTTAGGCTTTTTTACAGGGAAATGTCACCCCAAGGTGAATAACCCGTTCATTTAATCATCTGTGAGGAACCTCTAGACTGCAGGCTTAATGAGGCCTACCAGTCCTCACATATTTGGCAAGGTCTCATCCACCTGACGTCATAGGAACATATGAGATTTACTTGCAGTGTATCAAGGCACTGGTCAATGTAGTTTAGTTTTTTTTACACTGATTTGCAGCAGTTCTCCAGAACATTCCCAACTCTTCCTAGACATCCCAGGAATGGAACCTGGGGCCTTCTATGTGCAAGACAGATGTTCAACCTTCCCTCTGAGCTACAGCCCTTCCCTCTGATGCCTGAGGTGTGGAAAGGCAGCTGAGTTGGCCCAAAATGGGCTTATAAAGTGCCGCTGAACTGTTGATCATCGGGACTTCAGGCCACAGCGAATGGGTCTTTTCAAGCCCCTTCCTAAGCATCATGCTTAGAAGACTGGATGATCAGCTGGTTTTTCAGGGCTCCGGAGTGCAAGGCAGGGCTCTTTACAGGCCCCTTGCAAAGTGACCTATGCTGTTCCGTCAGATTTGGACCATAGCAGGTAGGGGTGATAAGTATCTGTGTTGCTGACCAGGTCCAGTTTTCCCAGCCAATGGTCTGAACTGAACCGAGAAAGCTGCCTTATACCACCTAATGCCACATACTGTTTGCTGTGCGCTGGCAATGTGTTGCATCTTTTAGTGCAGAAGCACCTCCTCTCTGGAACTCACTGCTTCTTGTTATTATGCAGGGTGCCTTTAATGTGTTGTTCTTGGAACCTACTAAAAACTGGCCAGCTTGCTTAAGTCAGGCTCCCCAGACATCTAATTTATTATTAAGCATAAATGTGTGTTTTTTAAAAAAAGTTTCTGCTTTTCTGTTAGAGAATAGTTTTTCTGTTTTTTAAATTTTTTTTACTCCCTTAAGTGTCTTTTCTTTTTGTTCTATGCAAACCGCTTAGGGGTTTTAGTTTATGTATATATAAACTGCCCACTCCAAGGAGTTGATTAATTAATAAGCTAGTTAAATAAATAAATGCAGGATCTGTCTATGGCATGCATAGGCAAACTCGGCCCTCCAGATGTTTTGAGACACAACTCCCATCATCTCTGACCACTGGTCCTGTTAGCTAGGGATGATGGGAGTTGTAGGCCAAAATCATTGGAAGGCGGAGTTTGCCTATGCCGATCTATGGGCTCACGTACCTGAGTATTATTGCTGCTCACTGGAAGCGACTCTCCAGGATATTTCCACACCTGGGACAAAAGCAGGGTGTCTCCCCTTGTCCTACCTGGAGATGCCAGGGATTGAACCTGGGTTCTTCTGCATGTAAAGCAGGTGCTCTACCTCTGAGCTATGGCCCTTATTCTCACCAAGGATTTCCCCCCTGCCAGCCTCTAATAGGTCTGGATTCAGTGGAGTGATACCTAAAACACCTTTATTTCAATCCCTCCTGCAGATCTCCCAGAATGGAACTTCGACGGATCCAGCACAGGCCAGTCTGAAGGCTCCAACAGTGACATGTTCTTGATCCCCGTTAAGATATTCAGAGACCCTTTTACCCTTGACCCCAACAAGCTTGTCTTATGTGAGGTTCTGAAATACAACCGGAAGCGGGCAGGTGAGGTCTTATTCAGTGTTCTGTGCCCTCCAAGTAGGACAACCAATAATAGCCTTTGCACACCTGCAAACCTTGGGCTTGAAGCAAAATTCCGTGTTGACATAACTTTTCTTCCTTGCAGAAACCAATCTGAGGAGCAGCTGCAAGATAATCATGGACATGGTCAAAGAGAGCCAGCCTTGGTTTGGGATGGAGCAAGAATACACTTTGCTGGGTGTCGATGGGCACCCATACGGCTGGCCTAAGAATGGGTTTCCAGGCCCACAAGGTAAGAAGAATAAGGCTTTCAGCTGAAATGGATGGATGCAGCTAGGGGTATGAGAGGACGTGCCTTCTGGCTGGCACCATATCAGATATACCGCAAGACTCTTTGGCTTTAATGTTGTATTACATATATACTGCAAGAATGAGGGGCATCCTGTAAATTGCCCTTGGACTAGGTAAAGGTAAAGGGACCCCTGACCATTAAGTCCAGTCGTGACCGACTCTGCGGTTGCGGCGCTCATCTCGCTTAATTGGCCGAGGGAGCCAGCGTACAGCTTCCGGGTCATAGGGCCAGGAAGACTAAGCTGCTTCTGGTGAACCAGAACAGCGCATGGAAATGGCGTTTACCTTCCCGCTGGAGCGGTACCTATTTATCTACTTGCACTTCAACGTGCTTTCAAACTGCTAGGTTGGTAGGAGCAGGGACCGAGCAACGGGAGCTCACCCTGTCGCAGGGATTCAAACTGCCAACCTTCTGATCGGCAAGTCCTAGGCTCTGTGGCTTAACCCCCTTTGACTACTTGATTAATTTTTTTGAAGCATCCTGACCTGCTCTTCAGTCAAATAAGGCTCCCAAATTTCATTTCACCCTTCCTGACTTCAGGCTTAACTATCTAAAAGGCCTGGCAGAAAAGTAAAATGGGATGGGGAAAGGGAGGAGGAAAAAGAACCTTTCATGTTGTTCTTGGTCTAATTTAATTAGTATGGTGAGGGAGGGAAGGAAGTGGCAAAGCTACAGACAAAAGATGCTGCTTTGCCAAGCTTGGTGAAAATGCCATTGCAGCAAGGGTGGGGTTTTCTGACGGGGGGCAGGGGAGATCAGTCTTTGAATCTCTGCCTGTTGCTAGCAGGAGAATTCACAAATAGTCTCCTTTCCCCTAAAGGTTTTGGTAGATGTTTGTTATGCCATAAGTCAAGATGGTTGCCTGCCAAGATCCTATATAACTCGGAGATGAAAAACATTGGTGGTAGTTCACCTGCTTTGCATGCAGAAGGTCTCAGGTTCAGTCCCTGGCATCTACAGGTAGGGGTGGGAAACCGTCCCTGACTCAAAACCTGCAGAGCCGCTTGCAGTCACTGCAGACAATAATAAGTTAGATGGACCAAAGATCTAACCTGTACGAGGCAGCTTCCCACGTTTCTATGTTCCTGCCCTGTGGGACCAAATGCACTGTCCAAGCCTCTCCCTGGTTTTCTGTTTGCCAGGATGGATGATGGAAGAGATGTGAGTCAGTTAACACTTGTTGCTTCACCCACTTTTGGCTTTTGGCTCCTGCCACTGGCAGGTGGCTCCCAGAAGGTTCCTTCAGGAGGGAATGTGGGCGTTGTCTAAGAAATGTTCCCCAACTCTGTGATGAATTGATGGGCCCCTGCTGCTGAGTCACAGATAAGGGCCTCAGAATAATCATGTGATCAAGTACTGTCTTGCTGATGCAAGCAATACACATACATACGCGCGCACACACAAACAGATATGCATGCTGCCCTGCAGTTGCCATCTGTGCATTGTGTATCTTGCAAATCATCTGACCTTTCCCTCCCTGACCGGGCATTGCACAAAAGTTTCCACTCGCTAACCGGTTTGGTTGCGAAATCCTCCTTCGTGTGAGGGATTACTGAAAGGTGCATGCCAGGCCCTTTCAGCAAAGAGTGTTCTGCCCTTGCCATGCGCCTTGCAAGCAAGTCTCTGAACTGGGGCAACCAGTGGAGGCGGCTTTGTTAGGGCAAGTAGGGCACTACCCTACCAAATTAAGCCTGCCCTCAGCCAGCCCCCTCAACATTTTTCAGTCACTGCTTTCCCCCTTCTCAGTGCACCTCCCTTTCTCCCATGCCTTTGCCACTGCTGTTCTGTTGTAGTCTGCCTTCGCTTTTGCTCCACTCCTCCTGCCCTGACTTCACGCAAATCCAGATTGCGACACAGTGCCTCAAATCCTCCAATGGGGAAACCTTATGTTTTTATTATATAGAGATAAGTTGCGGGGCCCCTCTCGCCCTCCATATATTGTCAAACACTTTCTTCCACCAGCCCTGGCCAGCTTGGCCAATGGTCAGGAATGATGGGAGTTGTAGTCCAAAAAATCAAAAGGGCCACAGCTATAAACAGAGGTAAAGTCTGGAGGTGTTACTTGCTATGTCATAAATAAATCTTGGCAAGTGCTGGGACCCAATGTTTTTTTCTGGAGGTACTCAAGGGTACTCAATACAACACTTTCTATAACTAATTCATGTTGAGTACTGGCACTTTTTTCCTTTTTCTTTTTAAAAAGCAAAGGATGGACCTAACATTTTAACAGGTGAAGACTGTGTGTAAGGAAGAGGAGATAGATCCCAATGGCGTTTTTTCCAACTTAGGGGAGACATTCCCTTGTCCCTGTCTCTCTGTCTTTGTTTCTTATGCAGTTCTTTCCTAAGATGGCACCTCCTGTTGGATATGCACATATCTCCTAACAAAGCAGCAGGCTAATTGTATGTGCCATGTGCTTTTTCTTTCCTAGGACCTTATTATTGTGGCGTTGGGGCCGACAAGGTGTACGGGCGTGACATAGTGGAGACCCATTACAGGGCCTGCATTTATGCTGGTGTGGAGATCTGTGGCACCAATGCTGAAGTCATGCCTTCTCAGGTATGTAGAAAGAGGACCTATGGGGCATATGTTTTGCATGCAGGAGTCCCAGATTCAACCCCAATGGCATCTCCAGGTGGGCCTGGGTGAGACAGGAAGCTGCTGCTGGTCAGTGTAGACAAGACTGAACTAGATGGGCTAGTTGTCTGATTCAGTATAAGGCGGTTTCCTGCATCCCTGTGATGAGGAAGTGTGCATTCCCTGTGTTCCTGTACAGAGGGTGGATCAGGAGCTGGATATGCCCACTAAATGTGGTCTGCCAGTTGCTGGCTCTTACTACAGCTTATTGCTTCCCCTTATTGCTCTGACTTCCCAGCCTGAAGCTTTGATCTGCCACCTGCTCCAGCCCTCTTTTCTTTTGGGGGGGCCTCTGCCCTGGCAGGGTGTGTTTGGCAACCTTGAAGGTTTCTTTTTGCACTAACAGCATCTCTTTCTAACTGCAGTGGGAATTCCAGGTGGGGCCTTGCGAAGGTATTGAGATGGGTGACCACCTGTGGATGGCGAGATACATTTTGCATCGGGTCTGTGAAGACTTTGGGGTCATCGCCACTTTGGATCCGAAACCAATAACCGGCAACTGGAATGGCGCTGGGTGCCACACCAATGTCAGCACGAAAGAAACAAGGCAGAAAGGGGGTATCAAGTGAGTGGACTTTCCCATCTAGGGCACTTGAGTGGGTCATTTGAGGGTCTGTGGGTGGAGCTGGAGTCTCTCCAAAACACTGCAGCAATATCTCTGTTTGCTTGCTTAAGTTGTTTACCTTCTGGCGGTTCCCTCGCTGCGAGAAGCCAAGTTACAGGGAACCAGGCAGAGGGCCTTCTCGGTGGTGGCACCCACCCTGTAGAACGCCCTCCCACTAGATGTCAAAGAGAACAACAACTACCAGACTTTTAGAAGACATCTGAAGGCAGCCTTGTTTAGGGATGCATTACTGTATTTTAATATTTTGTTGGAAGCCGCCCAGAGTGACTGGGGAAGCGCAGCCAGATGGGTGGGGTATAAATAATAAATTATTATTATTATTATTATTATTATTATTATTATTATTATTATTGCCCCGGTGTTTTTGCTGTAGCCCACCCATTCGATCCTTTCCACTGCTGCCGTCCTCTCGCTCCCTTTGGGCAGAGAAGATGAGTGGCGACGCCAAGCAGAATGCCAGACCTCTTGGCAAGCAGGGGGTGGGGGGCATTCTGGAGTATGGCTGAAGTGGTGTGGGGCAGCGGGAGTGCCCAGGAGGTGGCGCTTTCCCATTTTGCCTCAGGTTGCAAGACAGTGTAAGCCACCTCTGGCTATTTGACTGTCAGGTGTGGTTCTGTATTTGCCAGGCTTGTAACACAGGCTGCCTTGGAGGTGGTGCCTCCGCTTGCGCCTACATAATGAACAAATGCCAAATTGTGCAAAATGTGTCTGGAGGCTCCTGCTCCTCAAATCATGTGTAATTTTCCCCATAAAAACTATATTGCAGAGGGAGTGCCACCAAGCTTCCAGTGTAAGATTTGGTGCTGTTCCTTTCAGGGGAAATACATAAATTAATATAATAAAAGATTTCTAATGAGTTCCAGTTACAATTCAAGTTGCCAAGATCATACATAGTATCAATTCTTTTGACAATATCTACCATTTGTACAATCAAAAATATTCAGAAGCACTAATTTTGGACAGTGATCGGTGGTTTGCTTTTGTAAAAATTATCGTCACTGTCAGAATAGTGATTCCAGAAATCTTTTACCAACATATTCCCATCTTAAAGTTATATACAGTGGTACCTCAGGTTAAGAACTTAATTCATTCCGGAGGTCCATTCTTAACATGAAACTGTTCTTAACCTGATGGGGCCTCCTGCTGCCGCCACGCTGCCAGAGCATGATTTCTGTTCTCATCCTGAAGCAAAGTTCTTAAACCGACGTACTATTTCTGGGTTAACGGAGTCTGTAACCTGAGGTGTATGTAACCCAAGGGACCACTGTATACAAAATCTCTCTCTCTCTCTCTCTCTCTCTCTCTCTCTCTCTCTCTCTCTCTCTCACACACACACACACACACACACACACACACACACCATTTTTGACATTTGCAGAGGAGAGTGTGATGCCGTCTATGCCATAATTTCAAGAAGTTTTCCTGAACGTAAATACTCTTTGTCTTGCTTTTCTAATGTGCTCCATCTGGTTCTTGAGTCTGTGGTTGTCCTGCTCTCCAGAAGCGCACTGTCTCTGCCCCGCCATCACAGTCGCCCCCAATACTTTTTTTGCTTATTTTTCCTTGGTGTGCCTGCAGTTTGTCAACACATCTATTTTTTTCTGCCTCTCCTCTTCAGGTTCATCGAAGCTGCCATAGACAAGCTGAGCAAACGCCACAAGTACCACATCCGCATGTACGACCCTCGCGGAGGCCAGGACAACTCCCGGAGGCTGACAGGCCAACATGAGACCTCCAACATCTTCGAGTTCTCGGCCGGCATTGCCAACCGTGGGGCCAGCATCAGGATCCCCCGCCAAGTTGGGCAGGATGGCTGCGGGTACTTTGAGGACCGCCGCCCCTCTGCCAACTGCGACCCATATGCCGTTACGGAGGCCATTGTGAGAACTGTCCTCCTCAATGAGTCCGGGGACGAGCCCGAGGTTTATAGCAATGAGGAGCGGTTGCAGAGCGAGGCCACCAAAGACTAAGCCCCCATGCCCCCCTCACTCCCTAAAGTGTTGTCCCGTAGCAGTTAGTAAATGGCTGACATCTTTGGAACTCCTCGCATCGTGACATGTTGACTTACAGAACATATTTCTATATGTATACATATATATTTTTAGGAGAGAGAAATTATTTTCCTAGTGGGCTTAACGAGTTCCCTGGTTGTTGTTGTTGTTGTTGTTTTAGATCATAATGTGGGCTTTTGAAGTAAGGGTGGGGGGAACTTGTGGCCCTCCAGTGGTTGTTGGGCTCTCATTCCCGCCAGCAGGGCCAGCGCTCCTGGATGATGGGAATTGTAGTCTAGTGGTATCTGAAGGGCCTGCATGCTCCCCAGCCTTGCTTTATGGTTGGGCTTGTTACTTTGTTTAAATTGACTTTGTTAAGTGGGAAGATCAAGTTTTGTATAAATTTCTACACTTCTCCCACCCTTTTTCTGTCTCCACTACAATGAAATAATAAAGTGCAAGATCTTAGCTGCTGTCGGCCCCAGTGTTTATTTGGTTTGTGCATCCTTGAGCCAAATCATTTGGAACAACATCCCCCACAATTGCAGAGGTGCAGTCTCCCATTCTCTGGCCTTGCACCCTGGGTGCATTTGCCAGGCTGGAATGTGTCCTTTAAACCTGATCGTGCTGGTGCAGGTGGAGGACAGAGGGGTCTCTGAATGTGTGCAGAAGCTAGCCTACGGACATAGGCAAAACTTAGATTTGTTGTTCCACCCACTTTTGCCTCTGGCCCCGCCCACCTTTGGCATGTAGCCAGAAAGGGAATGCGGCCCTCAGGCAAAAAAACAAAAGAAACCCTTCTGTACCCTGTGAAGATGATTGACAGTCAACAAGTAAGATTGCTGCTGCAGCCAAGAATTGAATTGGGGAAGCATATTCTCCCTCACAATCGCATATAACAAACCACAACCCTGGGAGATATGTTAGCGTCTCCACCCTCATTCTTCTACCCGGACACTGAGGTCCAGTGCCGAAGCCTTCTGGCGGTTCCCTCGCTGCGAGAAGCCAAGTTACAGGGAACCAGGCAGAGGGCCTTCTTGGTAGTGGCACTCGCCCTGTGGAATGCCCTCCCACCAGATGTCAAAGAGAACAACAACTACCAGACTTTTAGAAGACATCTGAAGGCAGCCTTGTTTAGGGAAGCTTTTAATCTTTGATGATGATTATTATTGGCTGTGATTGGCCCAGGTCACTCAATGAACTTCATGGTCAAGTGGGAAGAGTTGAACCCAGATCTCCCAAGTCCTAGTCCAACCCTCTAAACCAAGCAGACACCTGCAGCGCTGTGCTATGACATTAAGCCCTCATAGAACAAAGGGTGCTAGAGAATTGGGGGAAAGGGAATAACTGAAAACTCTGCAGGCACCTGATGGGAGTTTGCCAAGGAAGTGAGAGGGCAGTGCTGAGTTTTCAGAAAGACTTGCAAGCCTTGTAAGGAAACTACCACCTGTCCTGTCAGCCCATGGGCAGGGGACCGAATACAGGCCAGCAGGTACCCACCTGCAATCACCTGACGTTACTATTGCAGCATGTAACCAGTTTATGTTGGCAGCCTGGCTTGAATTCAAAACAACTGGGTTCCTACCACGTGTAATAAGATTAGCATTTAGTCCTGCCAACAAAAATTGTGAGGGTGTGGATGTTTGTGGCTGTGTGTCAGGATTTCCTTGGGTCCAGCAGCTAGCTATACTGTTGGTTGGAATTACTACACTTGTATTGCAGGAGTTGAGAACTTTTTTCCCACCTTGAAGGGCCACATTCCCTTCTGGGTTGTCCATGGGGCCATATGCCAGTGTTGGGCAGAAAGAGAGGCAAAGGTGGGCAGTTAATGAGTTCAAGGACATAATTCCTTTTTTATTTATATACATTTTTATTGGTTTTTTAACATATTTCCAACAATCATTTAACATAACTTCTTATCTTATACAGTATTTTAGACTTCCATCAACAACCCCTGAAGATTTTCCATTATCACTTACTCTGCATTTCTTAATTTCTCTAGTACTTTTAATTATCATTAACTAATAATTCTCTTCATAATCTTCCTTGTAATATTTCACATAATCCTCCTTACAGAACTTCTTGCAGTCCTACTAGCGTAATCTCTTTATTATAATTGCTTTTTAGATAGTTCAAGTATTTACTCCAGTCTTTTAAGAATTTCTGGTCCCGCAGGTTTCAAATCCTTCCTGTTAATTTGTCTGCCAAGGACATATTCCAGCAGGGCAAAAGCAATCAAGGAATGTGTACAGTAAATCATGGCTGAGTAAGAGGTGTGGCCTTAAAGTTCCAAAAGCCAGATGGAAAGACCAGCAGGCTGCATTGGACTCCCGGGTCTAACCCTTTCCATCCTCAGAAACACTTTTAAAAAATCCAAACAATAGGTTATTGTGCAAGAGTACACCTAGAATAATGGCCTGAACCAGCTCTGAATTTTCCCTGCTGCCTTTTTTAAAATCTCCCTTCGTCAGAAAACTAGCAGTACACAGAATAAGCCATGTGCCAGAATGCTCCCTTTTGGTGGGCTAGTTTAGAAGCACTCCAGCTGTGGTCCATGAACTTCATCCAGCTCACACTTGGAAAAGTTGCAGAACAAGAGAGAATGTGTTTACTTGGCCTGAGACCTCCTTTCCCTCCCTGGTGGCAGAGATAAGAAGCTCTTTAGATCAGGGCCAGATTAACAAACAGGTTTAACAAAGCCCTGCCCAGGGGACTCCAATACTCATATTACATTTGCAGGTGAAGTTGACTCATTGGTCTCTTCCAAATGTACCAGGGACTAGGGCACTTCTCAACAGCCCAGGCTCAGGCATGTGGTTTTCTGCACAGCAGTCAAAAGGGTATTGGTGGTCCACCAAGACATGTGGCAATTTCCAAGTGGTCCACAGTTCATTAGGATAGTTTGATAGAATATCTTTCTATATACAAAGAAGTACAGCTGTTGCCACGCTCTGCAGTGTGGCCACCACTTGATAGTGTGGCCGTACCAACTGCGGCATAAGGAATGGCAGGCAGACCCAGGCAAGCCGTTTAACAGAGTGAGGGAGGCACCTACAGTGAGATTTAACAGAGCAGGTGCGTCACTCAGCAGTTTAGCAAGCTGTTGTGTGAAGAGCTCCATTAAACAAGCCTGTAGAGATGTTGAAGAGTGAAGCTACACAGGGCAGTTTAGAAAGTAAGCAGCGTTAGTGAGTGGAGCAAGCAGTCTCTAGCAATATCTTTCTACCTAGGAAATCATATATAAATGGCATTCATTCCCTGCACCTTGAAGGGGTGCAACCTGTTCTATCACCTCTGGATATCCACCACATTCAGAGGCAACTTTCGAACACCATAACCAGTCACTGGAGAGACCTGTCAGGAGTAAGCATGGACCAATGGTACCAAATAGTATGGGAAACAGCCCTAGTAGAAAAATTAACCAACAAACTGAAACTGACACGGGGACAAATAGAAGAAGATGCCTTCATCCCGGTATGGCTCCCCTTTATCACATACACAGCCCAACAAGACAATGACAATAATCCACCAACAGCATACAAATCAATATGGCTAACCTGATCCAAAACACCCACCCACCCAACTCACACATGAAAACTAAGATCACCACAGCCAATCACAAATGAACAGCCACACCCTAGGCCAACCCCAACCTCTCTCACCACCAAAGAAACCCAAGTGAACAGCAGAGAACCTGCACAAGCAACGCTGACACAAAACCCCACATATATTAAGCAAAATAGAAACATCGCCACCCGACCCCACCCCCACCCATCTTCCCCCCCTCCACCCCTTTTCTTCCTAATGTCTCAACAAATGAAACTGATTTGCAGGGCACGCTGTGTGGAGCCTCTCTGCAGCCTCCCCCTCAGTTGTAGGGTGGCTGAGGCAGTGGGCAGATACAAGCCCTGCGCTGCTCGAAAAAGCAGCACAGAGCTTGCAGGCAGTCCGCCCGCCACCTCCCCCTCAGGAGATTTGCCTGGCTCAGCCATGCTGCAGGCCCCGCAGTGTGACACCCAGTGCGCCCCGCCTCACCTAGCTACCAGGTTTGTAGGTAGGGGGTGTGGTGGGTGTGGGAGTTATTTTTTTTCAAAAAAAGTGCCATGAGCCTAAAATTTTTACCAACAACCAAACACAGTGAAACCCCCCAGGCGGCTGATACATTGGGTATACATAATCAATAATAACATATTCAAATCAACCATATGTACAATTTTATATACCTTAACACTCCTCCATCCACAAGGTTTATTTAACTTTTAATATTTTAATTTCCCCAAATTTTTCAAACCTACCCAAATAATTCAATATCTTCTCAAACCATTCCTCCTCTTTCTCGCTGACCTTAAACCTTTTCATTCTGTGTATCTTCACAGTTAGATATTCTAAAATTATAATGTTTTTCTGTTTTTTCCTCCATTGGTTTACCCCTAGCTCTTCTGCATTTTTCCAGTTCCTTGCTATAACCTGTCTGGCTGCAGTTACCATCAATTTTACCCATTTACATTCCTCTTTTGTTTATAACTTGGTACTACTCAGACTAACAAGAACCATTAATTTAGATATTCCCACCTTCATACCCTCAATTCCCGGTATTTCTATACCAATCTGTTTCCAAAATTCATTAACTAACAGGCAATCCCACCACATATGACTGTACGTTCCCATCACTCCACATTTCCTCCAACAATTCTTACTTCCAGATTTTGTAATAGGATATAACCTTAAAGGTAAAGGTAAAGGTACCCCTGCCCGTGAGGGCCAGTCTTGACAGACTCTGGGGTTGTGCGCCCATCTCACTTAAGAGGCCAGGGGCCAGCGCTGTCCGGAGACACTTCCGGGTCACGTGGCCAGCGTGACAAAGCTGCATCTGGCGAGCCAGAGCCGCACACGGAAACGCCGTTTACCTTCCCGCTGGTAAGCGGTCCCTATTTATTTACTTGCACCCGGAGGTGCTTTCGAACTGCTAGGTTGGCAGGCGCTGGGACCGAGCAGCGGGAGCGCACCCCGCCGCAGGGATTCGAACTGCCGACCTTTCGATCGGCAAGTCCTAGGCACTGAGGCTTTAACCCACAGCGCCACCTGCGTCCCTGGATATAACCTTACAGATGTATAATACCATTTTTGTACCAACTTCAACCCTTGTTCTTGGATTATCCTAGAGGTCGCAACAAAGGGTTGCACCCTTTGGTGTGCCCAGTTTTTAAAACACATATTTTTGCCATTTTGTCACCCCCTCAGTGATGACACCCGGGGCTGCCCGCACCCACCACACACCCATTCCTACGCCAATGGGAGTTGGATGCTGCAGAAACGTAGACAAAGTTATTTTCCCCTAAGCATATAGGCGTGTAGCTGGATCTGAGAAATCTGCAAAGTGCTTGGGATGTGGAGGAGTGAGGACTAGCTGACTGACTCAGCCAAGGGAAAGAGCTTCTCAGAGGCTTCCTTCATGTCACGTGGCTTCGTCCTGCAGTCAGATGAGAGCCATGGATTGGCTTCACCCCTCCTTAAGCACATCAAACAAACCAAACAGGAGGCAGCCTCAGTAAGGATGGCCACGTGTTCACACACCAGCTGTAAGTGGGGTGGGGAGAGTTTGTGTTATTTTAAAACATGTATATTTTTGCCTTTGCTTTTGAAAAAGAAAGAAAAAGACATTCAAGCAGGTCAACTGCAAATTGCATAATAAAAACATAGGACCAAGTTACTAAAAGGAAAAGGAAAAATGACAAGGATTTGGCATAAGAAGAGCTCTTAGTCCAGCCTCGTTCTCAGCCAGGTGCCTCTGGGAAACTAACAAGCAGGATGCAAATGCAACAGCACTCTCCCCATTTGAGACTCTGAATAGCAACTGCAACTCAGAGGCATGTTTCCTCCTTCCTATCTAGGAAAAGGAAAACTGATCCTATACCTTTGCTGCCCTATGGGTTATCTTCGGGAGAAGAAAAGGTTCAGGAGCAAACTGTACACAAATTCAAAGTGGAGTCCCTAAGATGGTTGGAAAATAATAATAATAATAATAATAATAATAATAATAATAATAATAATAATAATAATAATAATATATTTATACCCCGCCCATCTGGCTGGGCTTCCCCAGCCACTCTGGCTGGCTTTCAACAAAATATTTAAATGCAGTAATGCATCAGACATTAAAAGCTTCCCTAAACAGGGCTGCCTTCAGATGTCCTCTAAAAATCTGGTAGTTGTTGTTCTCTTTGACCTCTGGTGGGAAGGCGTTCCACAGGGCGGGTGCCACTACTGAGAAGGCCCTCTGCCTGGTTCCCTGTAACTTGGCTTCTCGCAGTGAGGGAACCGCCAGAAGGCCATCGGTGCTGGACCTCAGTAGAACAATAGGGATGGAGACGCTCCTTCAGATATACTGGACCGAGGCCGTTCCTTGTATGTATGTTTCCGTCTAGCAATTCCTGCAACCAAGCTGGTGCCAAACGTATTGTTCTGCTTTCCTTTGGACCACATCAGGGAGGTTGAGAGGGGAGATCTTGTCGCCTGAGCAGCCCAGAACCCCCATATACATTGCCCAGGCTTCTGTTTTGAGAAGGTCACTACAGGGCTGCTAACATAGCAGTTCAGCTTCAATCCATTGAGACAGATGGATGGCAACAGCTCCCTCTGAGAGTGGATGGAGAACGTAGCCATCATTAGTCTTATCTTCCTCCATGAATTTACTCAAGGCATCCAAGTTGGCGGCTCTCCCTGCTTCTTGTGGGATCAAATGACATGCAGTCATACCTCATGTTACGTCCGCTTCATGTTACGTTCTTTCAGGTTATGCCCCACGGCGACCTGGAAGGACCGAAAAGGGTTTCTTCTGGGTTTTGCCACTCACGTATGCGCAGACGTGCAAAATGACGTCATGCACATGCGCAGAAACAGTGAATCACAACCCATCCGTACACAGACGTGCCACTGCGGGTTGTGTTCTTTTCATGTTGTGAACAGGCCTCCGGAAGGGATCCCATTATCAACCAGAGGTACCACTGTAGCCTAAATATCCTTCCTTGTGCCCTTCCAGCAAACAGGTATGGTGTACAATCAACACCAAAGATTCGTATTTGGCAGTTAGCCATCACCCAGAAGACATTACCAAAAAAGAAAAGAAGAAGAACACCAAGCCAACCCCATCTCTTCATAAAGCACCAATCTGTGAGCAAAGACAGCTGCCATCATCACTCACACCTTGGCTGCCAGATGTGTGCACTGCAATCCCACAGGAGAATAAGAAAGAAAAGGAAAGAAGAAGAGGAGGAGGAGGAGGAAGAGGAGGAGTTTGGTTTTGATATCCCATTTTATCACTACCCTAAGGAGTCTCAAAGCGGCTAACATGACAGAGTTAATGTCAGAAGGGTTAGGAAATTTAAAGCTTTGTCCTGTTGCAATAATTCCTGCAAATTTGCAGAACAGTAGCAATGAACTTTTTTTTCAGCCAGAGGGCTGATGGGAGTTGTAGTTCAGCAACATTCGGAAGGCCAAAGGATCCCCACACACCTGTCCTCAAAGCTGAAAATCCCACCCTCTTCATTTAAACTTCCTTTAGACATGCTAATTTAGGAGATCTGGGCAAGTGGAGGTAATTTGCCTGAAAAACTTCCCAAGGGTTTTAGATTTCAATTAGTGGTTGTTCAGTCTGTCCCTCAAACACGAATCTTTTCTAATTCAGAAGTTGGTTATTTCAACATGAGGGATTCCCATATCAGTCACAAATATTAAAAAGCAGGTGCTGTAATATTGTCTCTGCCCACTGGAGGGAGGCAGTGGTGCTTTTTTTAAAACAAACAAACCGATGCTCACCTTTCAAAACCAAAACACATGGGCTTGAGAGACAGGAAGGTGAGTTGTGATGGCGAAGGCAGCAAAGTTCTCTCTATGTAGGATCAAATATGTGGAAATGCTTCACCCTCGTCAGTTGATGCTGAATGTCTTTGTTAATTTTTAAAATGCCAGGAGGCTGCATTTTGCTAAATTAATACAGAAAATTGTGATCCCTTAATTTTAAAGACTAAAAAAATCTGCTCTTCAGGTTATGCATGGATATTCTGACTTCCTGGTACACACACACACACACACACACACACGGGTGGGGAAAGTTGTAAACAGCAACATCAAGAGGAAATAAAATGCAGAAAAACTCCAGATGGTGATAATTAAGTTATTAATGGTGGCCATTCGCAGGCGCGCACACACTTAATGATGTTGTTGATAACACAGCCATCTTGGCACTGGCAATCCTGTTGACACCCGTAGTGTGATTTTAAAGAAACCTTCATCGCAATTCAATACTCATCTGAATCCAGGAACTGAACCTAAGAGGAAATCACATTAGGGTATCATTGAGCAGAGATGGGAAACTCTAGGCCATCCAGATGTTGTTGGACTACCACTCCCATCATTCCTGGAGATGCCGAGGCCAATGGAAGTTGGAGTCCAGCAACAACTGGAGGCACCACATACCCTGCCATCACTTTCAACAATCAAGAGGGGGTTTTTGTATGTTTGCCCAATACATTTCAAGCTTTTTGTTCTATCTCCCGGGGGGGGGGGGAGCAGGACTTTTATTGGGGGTGGCGGAACTGACGTGATTGGTCAGTTCGCAGTTCGTTAAGTATTTCTATTGTTTTACTTGATCAAGGGAGCAGCTGCCTGCCCCACCCAGCCCCCTTGGCTACACCCATGCAGGGATGGGGATTCTCAGGCCCACAGGCAAAATATGGCCCTCCAAGTCTCTCTGTCTGGCCCTCAGGACTGTCCCCAGGCCACACCCCTCACCAGCCTTGCTTCTCACCCTCCCTGAGTGTTTTTGCCTGGCTGGGATGTGTCCTTGAACTCTGATGATGCCTCTTGCTTGACTGAATAGAGAACAGAGAAGGGAATACAGTGGTACCTCGGGTTAAGTACTTAATTCGTTCCGGAGGTCCATTCTTAACCTGAAACTGTTCTTAACCTGAAGCACCACTTTAGCTAATGGGGCTTTCTGCTGCTGCCGCTGCACCACCAGAGCACGATTTCTGTTCTCATCCTGAAGCAAAGTTCTTAACCCGAGGTACTATTTCTGGGTTAGCGGAGTCTTTAACCTGAAGCATATGTAACCTGAAGCGTATGTAACCCGAGGTACCACTGTATTTGAGTGTTGTAGGAGCTGGCCTACTGCACAAAGGTAAGGTGTGCATTCATTGCTCTACCCACCTTAGTTCATAGCCCTGCCCACCCCGGGATGTGTCCCCCTCCCAAGGGATTGAGGCCCACTGGCTGAAACACGTTCCCCAGCCCTCTTCTATACCAAGAAGCAAAAAATATATGCACATCCTTGAAAGATAGAGACATTATTCTACTTATCATGCCTAAAGAATGTGCCCAATATATCAATATTTGTGTTTTTAACTAATTATGGTCACTGCAACAACAATTATAAAAAAATAAAATGGATGATCAACAATACTCAAGAACACTCTGCCTGTGGAACAGAGAGAATTGAAGTCAATATGCCTCAGCATTCAAGATACACAACAATCAAGGCATCTGCATTGATTTAAAACAAAAACAAAATGGATTTAAGGAGAAGTTATTAAAATGACTGGATCATTTTTATTACAGTGAATGTTATAAATACATACCTATTGATTTGCACATAGATTGGAAGCTTCTTTAGACGTGATAAAGGATATTCTTTCAGCTGTGTGTATTCATTTTGATTCCATGGAACCCTCATTAAAGAGCAGAAAGCTTTTGAAAGAGATGTGGAGCATGTGTGTAAATTAACAAATTGTCCTTGTTTTGTCCTCCAGCACATTCTGGATGTCCTCTTCTCTTTATGAACAGAAGGGTGGGGTGGAATTTTTACTCCCAAATTGGCATTAAAAAGGTAAAGGACACATCTGACAGTTAAGTCCAGTCATGAACAACTCTGGGGTTGCAGCGCTCATCTTGCTTTGCTGGCCGAGGGAGCCGACGTTTGTCCGCAGACAGTTTTTCTGGTTTATGGGGCCAGCATGACTAAGCTGCTTCTGGTGAAACCAGAGCAGCGCACGGAAACACCGCTTACCTTCCCTCTGGAGGGGTACCTATTTATCTACTTGCACTTTGACATGCTTTCGAACTTCTAGGTTGGCAGGAGCTGGGACCGAGCAATGGGAGCTCACCCCATCACAGGGATTCAAACCGCCAGCCTTCCGATCGGCAAGTCCTAGGCTCAGGGGTTTAGACCACAGTGCCACCCACCTGCCCTTTGATTTCACCACCAAATTATGCCTATCCGTCTCACGTAAAGAATACCTAAAGCCATTCAATCAGTGATGTAGCGTGGGTTGCTGGTGCCCACAGCACGGCAAGTGTTGTGGCTCCCTGGTGGACTGGGCAGCTGGGGGAGCAAGACAGGGTGGTGTGCCAGGGCAGCCCATGCGGAGGGTGAACTGAACCCACCTCCAACAGACTCCTTGCCTGTTGCCTCCAATAGGGATTGGGTGGTGCTGTGGTCTAAACCACTGAGCCTCCATCATAAGGACTACAGGATCCAATAGGGCTCTTCTTATGATTACTTTAGTTGGTGGGTCGGGCATGAGAAACCTTTAGTGGATTCATGGAGGTTAAGGCTATTGGTGGCTAGTAGCCACAGTTAGTATGTTCCCCCACCCTACTGTCAGAGGTGGTATGTCTCTGAATGATGGGAACTGCGGGTGGGGAGAGGACAGAGGTTGGACGGCCATCTGTCAGGGATTCTTTAGTTGTGACTCCTGCATTTCAGGGGGTTGAGCTAGATGGCCCTTGGGGTCCCTTCCAACTCTACAGTTCTGTGATTCCACATTACCATCTGAAGAAGCACACATACTGCCTTGAAGACCGTTAAACTCTGATCTACTCTGAAACTAAAATCACCTAGCTGTAGCACTGGTTCTGAGTTCCCCTTTGAAGGGAAGGTCTCCCGTTTTGTAATAGCCTAATAACAGTCCTTTCTGCTTCCCAAAGCCGGCCTTATCTCACCAAACGCTAGAGGATCACCTGTGTTGAATCATCAGGGTCATATCCTGCCTTCCTCAGTAGAATCCAATGCATTGAGTTGATCATGAGACTGGACACCAGGAGGTGCTACTCAGCAGTCTGAATCACTCTGCAGGCTTGGGGGAAAGAGCATGTCTCCTTTGTGCCTCATCCTTCCCACCTGGGAAATGTGGAGAGTAGCACTTGTCTGTTTCATAACCAGGGGTTACAGGTCATTCATGGCCATCAGCTTGGGTTCCTGACTCATAGGGGTTGTTTTAAGGATCATCCTATGTGTGTCCCAGCCCTACCACCCACCACCCACCTCCCAAGCACCAGATTCAGGTATCTAACTGGCAATATGAAAGGTGTTTTTCCAAAGCAGCATTAGTTTATTTTTCAAAATGAGCAATTCATCACAATAAGCTGTAGTTTGGTCCAGCAGCTCAAACTTCACAGATCTTTCTGAGTTGTCTACAACCAATGCTATTTTTCTAGAGAAAAAGGTGTTGGAACTCACAATGAATACCTCCCTTGTTCTCTTAGAATGGCAATGGTGCCTACCTGAGAGATGCTGGAACTGAGTTCCAGCTGAGAAAAAGCCCTGTCTACCACCATTTAATTTAATTGATCCTTATTAGTCATGTCCATTAATTTTAATGGGCTTGCTCGTGGCAAACATTGGCTACAATCCTGTTTTTTGAAGAATAAGTGCTGATGTCAGCCTCAGTCAGTGCCCTTTAGCCCTTCAGGTAGGAATTAGGTAGGAAGATGAGGCAGATAAGAAGAGTAACTACTCTTGATTTTGCTATATTCCTGCCGTTACAAAGACAACTGCAACAATTTACAAGCAGAGGCAGCAGCATTTGTATATGATATTATGAGGTTTGGGGGGGACTAGATCTCCCTAAATGTGTTTATGATTTAGTAAAAATTAGAATTAATCAAAGTTTGGTTAAACTTTGTCAAGAAGGGAAACCCCCTGGATTTATGCTAGTGAGCCAAGCCAGCTCCTAGAAGTATCTGAATGGGCCATGATTAGACAAAGTCCAATACTTGTCCATCCAGGAAACCATCAGAGGGCAACAGCCAGGCAAGGGGGAGTTGGGCCCCTTCTTTGCAGGGTGCTAGTTGTTGTTGTTGTTTAGTTGTTTAGTCATGTCCGACTCTTCATGACCCCATGGACCAGAGCACACCAGGCACTCCTGTCTTCCACTGCCTCCCACAGTTTGGTCAGACTCATGCTGGTAGCTTCGAGAACACTGTCCAACCATCTTGTCCTCTGTTGTCCCCTTCTCTTTGTGCCCTCCATCCTTCCCAACATCAGGGTCTTTTCCAGGGAGTCTTCTCTTCTCATGAGGTGGCCAAAGTATTGGAGCCTCAGCTTCAGGATCTGTCCTTCCAGTGGGCACTCAGGGCTGATTTCCTTCAGAATGGAGAGGTGTGATCTTCTTGCCGTCCATGGAACTCTCAAGAGTCTCCTCCAGCACCATAATTCAAAAGCGTCAATTCTCCGGCGATCAGCCTTCTTTATGGTCCAGCTCTCACTGGGTGCTAGTAGGCAGAGGCAAAGGCCAGGTTTAGTGTTCCAACATGATATATTCTGAAGGGAGGTCCTGGGAGTCACTTAACAGCAAGAAGGAGAAGGAGAGGCAGAACTCCAAGTGAGCTGGGGATGATATATCGCCAGAGGCTTGAACAATGAGATACAGAAGATGGCTTTTTGCTGTCCTTTGAAGTAAATGCTGCCCTTATGGGAGACGCAGCCAGAACCTCATAGCACGTGAATGCTCAGAAATCCCTCCATCTAGGTGCAGGTTGTATATATGTGTAAATAAAACCATGTATTACAAAGACTCACTGCAGATGGTGACAGCAGACACGAAATTAAAAGATGCCTGCTTCTTGGGAGGAAAGCAATGACAAACCTAGACAGCATCTTAAAAAGCAGAGACATCACCTTGCCAACAAAGGTCCGAATAGTTAAAGCTATGGTTTTCCCAGTAGTGATGTATGGAAGTGAGAGCTGGACCATAAAGAAGGCTGATTGCCGAAGAATTGATGCTTTTGAATTATGTTGCTGGAGGAGACTTGAGAGTCCCATGGACTGCAAGAAGATCAGACCTCTCCATTCTGAAGGAAATCAGCCCTGAGTGCTCCCTGGAAGGACAGATCGTGAAGCTGAGGCTCCAATACTTTGGCCACCTCATGAGAAGAGAAGACTCCCGGAAAAGACCCTGATGTTGGGAAAGATGGAGGGCACAAGGAGAAGGGGACGGCAGAGGACAAGATGGTTGGATAGTGTTCTCAAAGCTACCAGCATGAGTTTGACCAAACTGCGGGAGGCAGTGGAAGACAGGAGTGCCTGGTGTGCTCTGGTCCATGGGGTCACGAAGAGTCGGACATGACTAAACGACTAAACAGCAACAACAACAACATTACAAAGACACCACAGTCTCTGTTACACCTCATTCTCAAAAGGGAACACAGGCCCTGGCAAGTGATTCTGCAACCCCTGGAATCTTGCACTGATCATGGAGCTTGGGGTTGCAAGTAGCAATACACAGGCACATGCCTGCAGCGCATTGATCTACAATCCTGTGTCAGGTAAAATGCACTTGTGCAACAAGTACTAATTAGCTAAACTTCTGCTAATTACAGGGAGGAGCTATGACCACCCCTCCCACGAGTGTTGGTGATTTCATCAGTGACAGCTCACACATTTCTTTCACGAGGGCCAGAAACTTGAGCAGTGAGTTTTTCAAGATTGCTGAATTCTAAGCTTGATATCAAATGCAGTGCTGCCCTGACCCATTGCATGGGCAGAACAACTTCTGTGGGCCCCCTTATCTTGCAAGAAGCAAGGGGGTGCCAACTGAGAATGTGCCCAAGCTGCCTCCAATCTTGAACAACCCTGTGCAAAGTTAGAATCACAGATGGTGGGTTGGAGCACTGGTTTCGTAGCCTCAGTTATTAGTATTGAACCTGTTGGCTGATTTGAGAAACCTTGATTAATCACTGAGGATCATATTCAAGTAAGCTTCACTCAGAGTCAAGCCATTGAAAATTATGGACCAAACTTTGTCATGTTCATTAACTTCAATGGGTCCACTCTGAGTAGAACTTAGTTGGTTAACTGTTTCATTGATTAATCCTGTATCCCTTTTTACCTGTCAAAAACTACAAAAGGTCCAAAGTGAGGAGAGCATCCTTTGTTTATAAAAGATGGACACATAGCGGCACTTAAGTTGTGGATCAAGACAACAGTGTTGTTAATTAAAGGGGTGTGTGTGTGTGAGAGAGAGAGAGAGAGAGAGAGAAAGAGACAGAGAGAGAGAGAGAGAGAGAATAAAATGCCTCTTTTCATATGTCACCCAGTCACCCATCTCCCTGTGTTGCACAGTTATCCATGCACATGTGAGTGCAGGCATCATATTAGAAGAGGTTTCCTCTCTGCTAAAGGAAGAGGGAATGTCTTTTCTTGGAAGTGACTGTGCTGTGTGGGGTTCTGTGTATGTGTCACAGCCTGCATCCTCTCTCTTCAGATAGCACCCTCCACCCCCACACCCCGCATTGCCTGTAGGTCTCACAACAAGCCTTGTCTATGAAGAAGCATTCTCTCTTCTAAGGGAATAAAGCCTCCAAGACAGGGCTTGTCGCCTGAAGCTCTTTCAACTCACAATAGTCAATTAATTTTGTCATTAATTGATATGGTTCCATGTTTATTTTATGATTTTTTTTAAAAAATTGCTAGGGGCTAACAGCTCTGCTTGCATCACTTCCCATGAACGTAGCCAGGATTTTTTTTTGGGTGGGGGGACAGGCCTTTTGTTAGAGGGGGCAAAAAGGTAAAGGTAGAGGGACCCCTGACAGTTAAGTCCAGTTGCGGATGACTCTGGGGTTGCAGCGCTCATCTTGCTTTACTGACTGAGGGAGCCGGCATTTATCCGCAGACAGTTTTTCTAGGTCATGTGGCCAGCATGACTAAGCCGCTTCTGGAGAAACCAGAGCAGCACACGGAAACGCCGTTTACCTTCCCACCAGAGTGGTACCAATTTATCTACTTGCACTTTGACATGCTTTCATACTGCTACATTGGCAGGAGAAGGGACCGAGCAACGGGAGCTCACCTCATCGCGGGGATTCGAACCACGACCTTCTGATGGGCAAGCCCTAGGCTCTGTGGTTTAGACCACAGCGCCACTCGCGTCCCAATTAGAGAACCTCAGTTTGTATTTTTTTTTTATTGGCGGGCAGCTGCCCCTCCCTGCCCCCCTTGGCTGCACCCTATCTCTTTGCTATCCCCTCACACCTGGCCAGACCTTGCTCCCTTTACACCTTGCCCACTTCCTCACCTATTCCCCCATTGCTGGCTTGGCTTGGCCCAAGCTCCACCACCCAGCCTACCTTTAAAAGACCTGGAGGTGCTTCACAGAGTGGCTTGCTAAACGGGTGTGTGTAGTGCCCCACCACTCACCCTGCTGCAGGCATATTTAACAGAGGTTTGGAAGAGGCACATCTCAGCATGCAAACCACAGAGCATGATGGCACCTTAAATTTATATAGTAAGATAAGAATATTTGTATACTGCAATTTCATTTATTTTTTTAAAAATGTAGCTAACAACAATTAAAATAAGAGCAATGCAAAAATTAAGCAAGCCACCAGCTGACTGTTACAGGACAGTATGTTTTTCTTAATTGTCCTCATAATGGTCATATAAATCAAACCGAGTTGCTTGCTGGATTGTCGAATTAAAGTTTCAAAATGATTTAGTATTTGAATGTTATTGTAACAATTGACTTGCATTTTTATTGCTCTGTTGTCAGTCACTTTGAGCCTGTTTATAGGGAATGTAGCATTCAAATTTAAATAATAAATTAAAAGTTTCCCACATTCATCTTAATCATTTGGGTTGTTTTTTTTTAAAAAAATGTTTATGATTATCTGGGAGTGATTTTTAGCTGATCAAAACCTTTTAAAAATTGATGTTGTTGGATTACAACTCCCATCATTCCTGAGCTCTGGCCTTGCTGGCTAGGGGTGGTGGGAGTTGTAGTTCAACAACATCTGGGGACCCACGGGTTGAGAAAGGCTGGCTAGCTGATGAGCCAGCTCCAACATGGGAGCTTTCATTCCTTTACGTGTCCCATGTCACGACACTGATAGATAGCAGACCGTTCAGAGCTGACTCAGGTGAAGAGATGACATAATCTGCCATCTCTTGTGGGTCACTGTCTTGTGGGTTGTGACATGGTAGGAGTGTGCCCTTTGTAACTGGGCCACACAGAGAAACAGGTTCCTCCTGCGTCACCTCACGAGAGCCCTCTGGCAAACACAGTTGTGAGCTCTGGAAATAGACCCGATCATCCCTAGTTGTTATTCCATGCCTACTCCCAGTCCCAGTTAGTCCTACCTAAGGAAGAGCTACTGGAATTTATGGGCAACTAACTTAGGTTCGGAGGACGTGGGTGACGCTGTGGGTTAAACCACAGAGCCTAGGACTTGCCGATCAGAAGGTTGGCGGTTCGAAACCCCACGACGGGGTAAGCTCCCGTTGCTCAATCCCTGCTCCTGCCAACCTAGCAGTTCAAAAGCACATCAAAGTGCAAGTAGATAAATAGGTACCACTCCAGCGGGAAGGTAAATGGCGTTTCCGTGTGCTGCTCTGGTTCGCCTGAAGTGGCTTAGTCAGGCTGGCCACATGACCGGGAAACTGTATGCCGGCTCCCTCGGTCAATAAAGCGAGATGAGCGCCACAACCCCAGAGTCGGTCACGACTGGACCTAATGGTCAGGGGCCCCTTTACCTAACTTAGGTTCATGAATTCCAGTGGGTCTGCTTTGAGGAGGACCTAGTTGGGATACAAATCACAGCTGCTCTGGAAGACGAGGAGCCTTGGTGCAAAACTGAACTGTTCTTCCAATGTAGGCACAGAGAGCCTGAATTCAGATTGAAGTCATAGTCTCTCTGTGTGTCTGTGTGCATGAGAGAGAGGAGGAAGGATGAAAGCTCCCTACCACCTGGGACCTGATATACATTGGGGTTTGTCTACCCCCACTATTTGCCTTTTTAAAATTCCATGCAGTTGCCCTGCATACATTGGTGGAAAGGCAGGGTAGAAATCTATTTTTATTATTAAGTAATATTAAGGTTGCTGCAGACCCATGACAGAGCCTTCTCAGTGGTGGCTCCCTGGTTGTGGAATGTCCTGCCTAGTAAGATGTGCTTGTTTCCATTACAGTCATACCTTGGGTTAGATGTGCTTAAGGTTGAGCACTTTCGGGTTGCGCTCCACGGCGCTTCTGGGCAATCTTCTGAGGGCCACATGCCTGGGGTTGGCAGAGCAAAAGGCAAAAGCGAGTGGAGCAAATTAATGCTAGGACCAATGGGTGTGGCCTAGCAAGAGTTCTGAGTGATACACAGACAGGCCTGGAAGGCCACATCCAGCCCTTGCCCACTGCTGCTCAATACTGTGCTACCTTTTCACCGATCACCAGAAAGCTTTCACACAGCTGTTTCTTTCGGGCATGTGCGTTTATTTTCACACTTTGGTCACAGCCGCATTAATTGTGGTGTCCGTCTACATTCCAGCTGCTTGTGATGCTCCTCTCAGATGCCTTGTCATCGAGAGCAATCTTCAGGGGCCAGCCATAGACCTAATGTGCATATCTGCAAGTTTTTGCCTTGTGTGTTCAGTCAGATGATTATCAGCTACTTTCATCACTTGACGTGCAGAGGTGACTAAGGAGGAAAGGTGTGTGACCGTGCACTTGACAAAGAGCCTTGGAGGCTCAGGATTGATCCGCAAGGCTTCGGTCCTGCATTCCTGGACCTCCCCCTGCTTTGTTTGTGTTTTGTAAGGCAAACCTGCTTTGTCACCATTCCTGATCACTGCTCATGTAAAAAAATATATTCCTGGAATCATAAAATCAAAGGCTGTGAAATGTCTTCTCAGCAAGAAGGAAAGCACGCTGGTTGCGTCTTTTAAACAAGCACGCCTGAGTGTTGTAGAACAGCGGTGGGGAGCCCTCAAGGCCACGTCCCTCGCCACCCTTGTCCCACCCACTTTTACATCTGGCCCTGCCCACCGCTGGATTGCAGCCCCCAGTCTATAAAAGAACAGTGGTGCCTCGCAAGACGAAAATAATTCGTTCCGCGAGTCTTTTCATCTTGCGATGTTTTTCGTCTTGTGAAGCACGGTCCGTCGCAACTGCGCCTCTTCAAGTGGCTTTAGGAAAAAAGTGAACAAACTCGCAAGACGTTTTCGTCTTGCGAAGCAAGCCCATAGGGAAATTCGTCTTGCGAAGCGACGCAAAAACCGAAAAACCCTTTCGTCTTGCGCGTTTTTCGTTTTGCGAGGCATTCGTCTTGCGGGGCACCACTGTATTCCATCCCTGTTGGATTGAGAGGCTATGTTTGTTTCCCCTATTATTGCATCTCTGCACTCTGTCACTGTCAAATAATCTATGCCTCACCGGAGATATAAGAAGAGGCAGTGCGGTTTAGGGGTTGGAGTGCTAGCCTATGTTTGCGAAGTCTTTGATTCACAGCCACACTCAGATGCAAAGTTTGCAGGTTGTACGTTGCTGAGCCAATCACTATCCTTCAGCCTAGCCTACCTTGGAGGTAGAGAATAAAAGGTGTATGGGGGGAAAAATGTGGCGTGTGCATACCTTCCCACAGCCCCTTCCCCCACATTGTAATCCCTCAGCAGGAAGGAGGCAAAATTAAAATTAGTTGGCTCCGCCTATTCTCGGCTCTGGCTCCACTTCGTGTTGGCTGCCCTTATCAGTCCTATATAAAACTGCTGAGTCACCCGTCACTGAAAGCTCTCTTGAAAAATAAGTTCTGCAAAGCTAAAAGCAAAAATGTTAGACAAACTTGTCTACATTTAACCAGGAGCTGATCCCATAGAGATGGAGCCACCACACCGAACCCCAGTTTGCAGAATTCTTAACAATACTGCTATGGAAGCGTACAGTTGCAGGGCAGGTGCTTATACAGTGGTACCTTGGGTTACAGTCACTTCAGGTTACAGACACTTCAGGTGACAGACTCCGCTAACCCAGAAATAGTACCTCGGTTTAAGAACTTTGCTTCAGGATGATAACGGAAATTGTGCAGCGGCTAAAGTGGTACCTCAGGTTAAGAACAGTTTCAGGTTAAGAACAGACTTCCAGGATGAATTAAGTTCTTAACCCAAGGTACCACTGTAGAGGCAAGGGGGCCCTTCAGGTACCTGGCCCCCAAGTTGCATTGGGCTTTAAAAATACTGTGCTGAAAACAAAACATTGAATTGAGCCCAGTAAAGTAGCAATTAAAACAAACAAACAAATGTTTTGCATGCCTCTGTAAGTGTGCAAAAGGCAACGGGTTGTATATAAAGCTTGTTCTATGCTGCGGAGAGCCATTGATAAATAATGGACATGGCCAACTTAGATCAGGGTCTACTCTGAGTAGAACTTAGTTGGAGACAACCCTAAGTTTGCAGTGGAAAGGGCAGTGAACAGTAGGCTATTCTCACACACACCCACACACACCCACACACACACACCCCTACATTACCAGTTTGTTTCCAGGACAGGTTCAAGGATTTTGTGTTAATTCCAAAAACCCTAAGCAACTTGGATCCAATATATATATATATATATATTCTACCTTCATTCTCTGATGGGGCACTTATGGGGTTCTCTACACTTGACCTTTACTAGGTGCCCTGTGGAACTCACTGCCACTAGAGGTTTGGGCAGGAACCGTCCCTGCCTTTTTTCAGACATCCTCTGAAAACTATTGTTTAGACCTGCCTTTGCTATATGAATTTCTCTTTTTAACCAACTGGAATCTACTGATTGTTTTTTGCTGTTTTTTAAAAAAATAATTTTACAGGTATTTATATATCGATTTTATTCTATTTTGTAACCTGCCTGGAGATTATAAAGGTGAGATTATAAATATTTAAATAAGATATAGACTATATAAATATAAACTTAGGGATGCTGGGGTAGTGGAATTCCTACATTGGCTGGGGGGTTGCTAGATGACCTCTGGATTCCTTCCAGCTCCCTGATTCTGTCTACCATGTGCCTAGCTGATCTCTTTTCAATCTTTGCTTCAGCTGGGTTCCACTTGGGAGAGCTATGAAAAAGGTCAGAGGGCGGGAAGTGAGAGAGGATGTCCTGACCCACAGGCCCAAAGGAGGGCCTATGCGAGTGGTTTGATGCAAGGAAACGAAAGAAGGATGTCAAAACCACCAGAATGGCCAGTTCTAGTGCTTTATTAATGAAAGGTGTAAACTTACAACACAGCCCTTTACAGACTCCAGAGGGATGCCAAAGCACCAAGCTGTTGCCATGACTTGTCTGCTAGGTGCCATTAAAGATCCATGGAGGTAGCCATGTTGGTCTGACGCAGTCTAAACAAATTAAAAAATTAAAAAAATTGTCCAGTAGCACCTTAGAGACCAACCAAGTTTGTTCTGCGTATAAGTTTTCCTGTGATGCACACTTAGGTGCTGTTAAGTTACTCATTAAAAGGTAAAGGTATAGGGACCCCTGACCATTAGGTCCAGCCGTGGCCGACTCTGGAGTTGCGGCGCTCATCTCGCTTTATTGGCCGAGGGAGCCGGCATACAGCTTCCGGGTCATGTGGCCAGCATGACTAAGCCACTTCTGGCAAACCAGAGCAGCGCATGGAAACGCCATTTACCTTCCCGCCAGAGAGGTACCTATTGATCTACTTGCACTTTGACGTGCTTTCGAACGGCTAGGTTGGCAGGAGCTGGAACCGAGCAACGGGAGCTCACCCCGTTGTGGGGATTCGAACCGCCAACCTTCCGATCGGCAAGCCCTAGGCTCTGTGGTTTAGACCACAGTGTCACCCGCATCCCTTAAGTTACTCATTCCTTATACAAAAAGGCTGGCATCATTAACCCTCCCCTGGCTTAGAGGCCCATTCACAAGTCTTCACCCATCTCCCAGGTAAGGGAGTAGCTGCTGGCTCCTCCCCCACTTACCTAAAACTAAAGCTTCAAAGCAGGTAAACGTATATGAGCTCATTCTTGCAGCTCTTGACTATTAAGATGGCATTTATAGGCCTTCTGGAGGCCTTTTCACCATTTGGTTCTACACAGGGGACCGCTTGCTTCTGTCAAAATTAAGTAATTTATCCATAGGAGGGGGGTGTTATTTCACCCACTCCTCGACTTGCATCTTGTCACTGCAGTAAATGAAGAGAGGGAGACAGAGACAGACAGAGACAGAGACAGAGAGACAGACAGAGAGAGAGAGAGAGAGAGAGAGAGAGAGAGAACGCACACGCTTGGCTGCACTTCATGTGGCTAAACACTCTTGTTGCCGATAACCACCGGCCACTAAGTTCCTGGAACATGAATCAGTGCTCTGAGCTCAGGAGCCTGTCGTTAACCGTGACAGAGGAAACAGCTCTGGGATAATGTGCAGCAAACTAGATTTTCTCTTTAATAGGGTTACCAATGGCTTGTGTGCCATCATGGCTTACTCTAGGGGCAGGGGAACCTTTTATTTTCCAGGTGAAAAAGTGCGCCCATATAGCCACAGCTCTGGCATCACGATTGGCATGTTTCCCTGATCCCTGGTGTCCACTCCCATAGCCCTCATCACACATGGTTCCAGGTTTCGTGAAAACTTCCACATGTACAGCTGTATGCTCAAAAGCCCCCCTTCCCTGCAGCACTCTGCACTTTGCACATGACATGAAAAGCATGGCTGCTTGGTCCGGTTGCTTCCAAGCACTCCGAGTCTTTCTGAGTACTATAAAGGTAAAGGGACCCCTGACCATTAGGTCCAGTTATGGATGACTCTGGTGTTGCAGTGCTCATCTTGCTTTATTGGCCGAGGGAGCCGGCATACAGCTTCCGGGTCATGTGGCCAGCATGACTAAACTGCTTCTGGCGAACCAGAGCAGCACATGCTTAAGCCATTCTAAGCTTAAGAAGTAATTTTAGAAGTCATTCTAAGGCTGGGGATAGCAAGGTAAAAGTAAAGGACCCCTGACAGTTAAGTCCAGTTGCGGACAACTTTGGGGTTGCGGCACTCATCTCGCTTTACTGGCCAAGGGAGCTGACGTTTGTCCACAGACAGTTTTTCTGGTTCCCGCCAGCGTGGTACCTATTTATCTACTTGTACTTTGACATGCTTTTGAATTGCTAGGTTGGCAGGAGCAGGGGCTGAGCAATGGGAGCTCACCCCGTCACGTGGATTTGAACCGCTCACCTTCTGATCGGCAAGCCCAAGGCTCAGTGGTTTAGACCACAGCGCCACCCGCATCCCCTAGGCTGGGGATATGCTGGTTCAAATGCCCATTCACAGCAGGAATTAAGCTTGCTAGGGTGCTTTGGGACCTGTTATGCAAGCCTAACCTACCTCACAGGGTTATTGTGACAATAAAATGCAGTTGGCTAGGGGCAGGTGGACAACAACGACCCTATACCCTAATCCTGAGGGCCAGTGTGGTGTAGTGGTTAAGAGCGGTGGACTCGTAATCTGGTGAACCGGGTTCGCATCTCCGCTCCTCCACATGCAGCTGCTGGGTGACCTTGGGCCAGTCACACTTCTTTGAAGTCTCTCAGCCCCACTCACCTCACAGTGTTTGTTGTGGGGGAGGAAGGGAAAGGAGAATGTTAGCCGCTTTGAGACTCCTTAGGGGAGTGATAAAGCGGGATATCAAATCCAAACTCCTTCTTCCTGAGCTCTTTTGCAGAAGGATGAGATGGAAGCATAGCAGCAGCAGCAACAGATGCCAATGTAGGTGGCTTTTTAATGTGTTTTTTGATATCTGATATGTTTTAGGCACACACATGACACACCCCATAGGGAACTGCATAGTTCAATTGGAGGAGCAAATGGTCTGCTTTCAGACGACCCCAGGGTCACTCTCCAGGAGGGGCTGGGAAAACACTTCTGCCAGTCAGCAAGTCAATACTCGGCTAGCTGGACTACGACTCGACTCAGAATAAAGCAACTTTCTCGGTTCCTTTGTTTTGCACACAGAAAGTGTAAGACCCAAAATCCCATTTGGATCCTACAATAACTTACAGAAGGAAATACTCCTTGTTCCTTCCCATGGGCATCCAAAAAGTATAAAACAATGCAGCTGCATAAGGGCATGAATAATTCCCAAAATATAATTACAAACGAGCCTCTTAAATATGTAAAAGTATGCGTTCAATGAGAGGCGTCAACCTGCTTTTGCTGGGTTATCTCATTTATATTAGGTCTAACTTGAGACAAACAAACTCTCATCTCCTCAACACAAACAAACCTTTCTGTTTTCTGATCCTTAATATTTGTCAGAATTGAAAATCCCTGTTCCCAACAATGCATCATGGAGAACTATAGAAGAATAGCCAATGCTCTTGGAAAGAGGCATGGGTACTGCTTCCATACTACATGGGAATCTTTAATGTTTCTTTGATTGTCCCTGAATCTTCCTGCCACACTTACCATCCTCTCCTTCCACATGAGTGTGGGGCACTGCACCCTTAAAAACCACTATACGTTTATAGTATGGAGAAACTTCCAGCTCTGAATGGCTGGAATGTAGTCTATTGTAGAAAGGGAAGAGGCACATCCATTGGCCTGCCCACTTTTGCCCTTGACCCTGCCCATCCATGGGCATATGGCCCCTGGAAGGTAGTTCACAAATGAATTTGGCCCTCGGACTGAAAAAAGCCCCCACCCCCAATGCACAGGATACTGACTAGAGGGACCGATGGTGTGACTCAGTACTAAGGTGCCCCCAAACCCCCCGCAGGAGACTGGGCGAGACTTTACTTCTGTTAACTTGTTAATTCTGTGGTTTTCTGAAGTTGTGCAGGGGTGATGATTGAGAGATTCAGCAGGTATCTTTTGCACTGGACTGGCGATAGACTGCCTCCGAGCCGGGAGGCTCTATCCTCAGCTCTTCTGTCTGGAAGATAAACCTGCACAGCGTCTTATGAATGCGGCTGATCCTGATGAGACCCAAACATAGACCCAACTTCAAAATAAACCCATCATCTCATCTCGCGGGGATGAAATCCAAACGCGTAAATAGCGGCAGCGCGGGGTTAGTGTTTCCTTGACTGGCTGCCTCTGAAGCTGAATGCCAGGATTAAGGAAGGCAGGAGGAGAGGAGGCGGGGCCACGGGATGGCCCTTTAAGGGGCCGGCCATGCGCAGGCCGTCCCCTGAGCAAGCAGGTAGAGAGCGAACGAGAGACGAGCTGCGCCTTCCGCAGTTTTGCCCGGAGAGGCGGAGAGAGCAGAGCGGAGCGTAAAAGCGCAGCAGGCATCAGCCGCCGCCGACCGTCGTCCCGAAGCAGGAAAAAAAGAGGAGCCCGTAGCGACAGCAAGAGCGCAAGGCCTCCATCGTCCGACCCCTTCCAGCTCCGGCTCGGCTATGGGGAAGATCCAGCTCTTCGAGATCCGCCTGGGCGACAGCCGCGTCGTCTACAGCCCCGGCGAGCCTCTGACTGGCACGGTCACCGTCCGCCTGGCTGGAGCGCTCCAGTACCGCGGTGAGCGAGCAAGTAGGGAGGGAGCGGGAGGGGAGGGGGACTCCGTTTCCCACGTCCGTTCCACTACCCTCTCCACGTCTTCCTATTCCCATTAACCCTCTGCGCGAAGCCTGCTTGCGAATAGGTGCAGGGGTGCACAGCTGTCGGGACACTTTTTTTGGGTGGTGGGACCTTTCCACCTGTCGTCCACCTTCTTTCACTCTCTAAGCCCCCTTGCAATTAGGCGCCGAGGCTCACAGTCGCACCGTGTAGCGCCAGGATTACTTTCTTCTTCCCACTTTATTTCGTGGGGGAGAAAGAGGAGTGGCTTTGATGTGCGCGCAGCGGGGGGAAGTTTAATTACGGTTGAGGAAAATATCCTCTGTCTATGCTCAGGGACTGTGTATTGTATCTTTGCCTGGTTTGAGCAGCGAGACTTGATTTTGGGGCGTTGAAGGAGGCCTTAACGTCAAATAAGCCACACCCCACAACTACCTGTCTGAAATGATAACTTTTTTCCTGTTGTCTGTGGCACTGTCTCCCTCTGCCCCATGTCTCTGCTGCCATGTAGGTGTATTTCTCTGTGTGTCTCTTCTGCAGGTCTGTGGTGGTAAAAATCTTAACCCCATCCAGATCCACTGAAGTGGTGGGATGAATCTTAAAATACTTTAGGACCTACATTTTTAGTATTGTAAGTTGTTTTAAACTGTTGTTGACATTCTGTTTTAGTGTTATAACCTGCTCTGGGACCCTAGGGTTAAAGGCAGGTAATAAATTAATAATAGAAATAGCCACACACAAGGAAACCCCCCCCCCCCAATTGTCTGGCTAACTCTTCAGCATTCTTTCGGAAAGGAGTGTCCCAGAGGCTTAACTCCTGAGTGAGTGGTCAGGTCTGGTAAAACCGCTTTCTGTATGCTTTGCCTTGTGATGTGATTGTGTTAGGAGCTTCTGAACATGTGGAGAGTGCTTCAAGTTCTTAGTGCTTGAGTAATCTTAAGCATCTGAGCTTAATGGGCTCATTGCTTCCAGATTTGGTGGAGTAGGAGAGTGACAGGCACCCCAGAACTCTCTTAGTAGAACTTAAGTGTGTTCAGCACAGTTAGGGAGTTTGTGTGAACTGGGGTGGGGAGTGGTCGTCTGGAAGGGGACAGTGTTCTGTTTGGTTTAAGGCGGGGTGGGCAGGAGACAACCTGTGGCTCTTCAGATGTCACTGAAGTCCAACTCCCACCAGTGCCAACCAGCATGGCTATTAGTAGAGGATTATGGGAGCTGTGGCTCAGCAACATCTGCAGTGCCACAGGTTTCCCCACATGTATAAGAAGCAACCCTGAGCATTCTGAAATATTGGTTGCAGGGGAGACAACTTTTTCTATATTCAGCTGAGCCAGAATGAATCAAATATACCAAAAGCCCAAGTTGCATCCATCCTTGTTGATGGTTGACTGAGGCCACAATCCTGTGCATGCTTACCTGAGAGTAAGCCCTACTGAGCATAAAACAACTTGTTGTAGACGTGTATATCATTGGTCTATCTGTGGCATAAACTCCGGACAAACCTTTTTCTGCACGAGGAGAAAAAGGCTGGGTGAGATATATTATTACACTGACTTCTTGAATGTTATGGCTTCCCACCAACCTTGCATGGTAGGTGGGTGACTGGCCCATAGTGACTAGGTGACTTTGTTGAGTGAGGATTTGAACCCAAAGCTCCCTAGCTCTGATCCAATGCTCTTAGCCACTACCCCAGGGGTAGCCAATGTGCCCGCCAGATGTTGCTGAAGTGCAACTGAACCGTGACCATTGGCTGCACTTGACTGGGCCTGATGGGAGCTGGAAGTCTGGAAACATCTGGCAGGCACCAGTACTCCACTAGCTATACCTGCACTATTAGCCGCATGAATAGCCTCTGGAGGCAGAGTGACTTGCTGTGCCCTTTGCGTGGATGCGCATAATGTGTGAAATGTATGTAGCATTGACATCTGGAAATTGGAACATATGGTGCACTTGGATAAGCAGGTTAGGCTTGGGTGTTGTGTGGCCAGGTGGTGGTTGGGGAAGGTGCAGAGCAGAGCTTTCCAAACTTTTCATGTTGGCGACGCACTTTTTAAGACATGCATCATTTCACGACACAGTAATTCAGTTTTACTAGCAAACCAGAGGTTAAACTAACCCCTTCCCAGCCCTAGAAGGGAGTGTGGGGAACGTTTGCGTGACACACCTACGCACTGCAGCCTGACACATTAATGTGTCGCGACACACGGTTTGGAAAGCTCTGGCACAGAGGAACCTGGATAAAACAGATGCCTACATTGGGAGTGGATTTGGAAGTAGATTTCCTTCAACTGTGCAGATCTGCACAGTAGGGATTGAAGCTTCCAGTTTTCTTGTTTTCAACCTGTCCCAATGAGATATAATGCCATGATATTCATCAGCAGGTAGGGAAACTTCTTCCAGCCTGAGGTCCGCATTCCTCTCCTAGGCAGTGTTCCAAGGGTTGCATGACAATGGCGGGCACAACCAGAACCCAAAAGTAAACGGAACAATGGCTTGTACAGTAGGATATAGTACACCAAAACCAAGATCAAGTTCAGTCTATGATTTTTATTATGATGACCCACACTTTAGCAGCAGGTCCCAGGGCAGGTTAGAATAATTTAAAATCCAGTATTAAAAGTAGTGAAAACAGACTGCAGTCACAGGAATGGAGTGAGCCTTGAAGTCACATAGTTCAGGTTTGTCTGTGTATACGCACAACCCTCCATTCTTCAGTCACACAGAAGCACTCAAGGAGGACACAAAGTGGGAGTGGAAAGGGGTGTGGTCTGAGAAGAGGGGTGTGGCTTGCAGAGAAGGAGTGGACTAGGAAGAGACCCAAGGGCCACATCTGGCCCTCTGGTCCTGAGATTTCCCCCTTCCTGATACTTGTAGTGCAATTCCTGAGCGCTCAAAGTGATTTTCTTATATCTCCAGTTGTTCTCACAGTAGCCCTCTCAGCTAGGCTGATGATATTAACCACATAGTGCAGCTTGTGTAGGTTGGACTTGAGTTGTTATTATGTTGTTATTATTTATTAAGCTTATATACCACCCTCTACCCATGCTTCACAAGATAAAATCACAATATAAAAACGCAAAATGCATAATCAAAATAAGGCAGCTCAGTGAAGTCCCTGTTGGAGGTGAGGTTCCAATGGGGAGGGGTACTTCTTCATCATACACAGCAAATACTTCCACATGCTTACTGGGGGAGTAAGTCCCCCTGGGGCTTAGTAAATTGACTTGGTATAGCTCAACCTCAGCATGTTTACTCACAAGTAAGCCCCTCTAAGTTCAGTGGGAATTCCTAGCAGGTGTACTTCAGGCTGCAACCCTAATATCTCTTGGCCACCTTTGTTAGAACTTTTATTGCAAAATATAACCTATATTTCTTCTGAGTATGCCTAGTATCTGAAATGGTAAGTATCATTGCAATGGCCCTGCAAAGAAGTAGGATAGACTGAGAGGTTGTGATTTGCCCAAGGCCACCCACTGAACTTCAAAGCTGAGTGGGCATTTGGACCTGGTGTGACACTCTAACCGGAATGGCCCATGGTCAGAGAGGATGAGAATTTTAGTGCAACAGCCAGCTGTGCTGTGGTCTGTTGTCAGAGACCTGTTGCTATTTCTGCAGCAGGGTCCCTGCTTCCAGCATTCTAGAGCCGCTCCATCAGCATGAAAGGGGGGCTTTTTAGCCACTGTGTACTCCAATAAGGATGTCGGTGGCCCTGGGATGCAGGTAGCGCTGAGGTCTAAACCACAGAGCCTAGGGCTTGCCTATCAGAAGGTCAGCGGTTCGAATCCCCACGATGGGGTGAGCTCCCGTTGCTCAGTCCCTGCTCCTGCCAACCTAGCAGTTTGAAAGCACATCAAAGTGCAAGTAGATAAATAGGTACCGCTCCGGCAGGAAGGTAAATGGCGTTTACGTGCACTGCTCTGGTTCGCCAGAAGCAGCTTAGTCACAAGAGCATGGCATGCAAGCTCTTTTAGGTACAATGGAACTCCACAGGAATCACAGTTCAAGTCATTCTGAAAGAAGATATTGGATTCCATGCCTACTGCCCCAGGAAATTATTTTCTATGAAACATTCCAAAATTACACCAAGCTTAACTCTGCATTGTCATGCAAGGCACTGTCTAGAATACTGCCCTTTGCCAATCATAGTGTACATAGTGTATTTAGAAATGTATAAACCCCACACTATGTTTTGGGCAACCAGAAACCATACACTTGCAGAGCTACGAGAGTGTTTTCCCTTAGATGTCCCAGTGTTGTCTCTAGGTCAACACTAATTTCTTTCCAGGGTAGGGAACCTTTTCCAGCCTGGGTTCCCTTCTGGGAAAGCTTCCAAAGGTCAGTGGTGGGTGGGGTCAGAGGCAAAAGTGGGTGGAGCAACTAATGTAAATCATTTAACGCACAGTAGCCAAAATTCTACACTCACTTGCATACCCTTCTCCATCCTTCATCCAGACAAGGAAGAGGCATGATAAGAATTCGGGGACATACAGTGGACGCTCGGGTTGCGAACGTGATTCATGCAGGAGGCACATTTTCAACCTGCAGCATTCGCAACCCCCAGCGTCGCATCTGCGCACGTGCAGGTCGTGACTTGGTCCTTCTGCACATGCGCAAGCACCGAAACCCAGAACTAACCTGTTCTGGTACTTCCGGGTTTGGCGCGATGCGCAAACTGAAGTGTCTGTAACCCAAGGTATGACTGTATTCCAGCCAGGCAAAAACACTGAAGAAAAGGGATGAGGCATGTGACCTAGGGAAAGTTCTGAGGACCAGATAGAGAGGTGTAGAGGACCACAATGGGATTCTGGGTCTCTCTGTTCCTTATTCCTAATGGTTCTTGGGTCTGAAAAGGTTGAAGACTCCTGCAGGATACATTCTTGGTTGTGTCTTTGTAGGATAGGATGCTGTTCAAAGCTACGGGACAAGGATAACTGTGACTTTAAAGATGAATGGGAACCCTTTACAAAGTATTTGAAGATGCAACAAAGCGAACTGGACTCCTTGGCAGGTTTTGAATAAACATTCACAAACTTTTTATTGATAATAATCAGCTAAATAGTTTGAGGATCTATACAACTTTGTAACATGCAGAAAACAGCATTTTTAGAGAAATCAAAGACTGGAACTGAGGGAAACCAGGGGGTAGGGGCGGGTGGGTTCTGTGGGGGGAGGGAGGAAAAAGAGGGGGGAATAAGGATGATATGTTTCTGGATAATATGTTTTGTTTTAATTTTGAATAATTATTTCTTTTTTTAAAAAAGGATGTTGTTCAAAGCTTAGGGTACATCCCTCCTCTTCCTTACTTTTAAGTGTGTTTTGGGGTCACCCCAGATTTAATAGCATAGAACTAACAAACAGGCTCTGCCTGAAGATCGTTCTTCTGTGTTGCACATGGGACAGGTCCTCAATCATGGAGGTGTATTGGCTATGGGATAGTTAGGTCATAGCATCAACTTCTTATCAAGCCTCTGCACTTTTAAAAATGTATTCTTGTTATTTCTGAAATACATGCAACAGGCAAACATAGACAACAGCAATCATACTATGGCTGATCCCTGAATGGGGTTGCATGGATAAAATAACAGTCTCGAAAGGTATCAGACATGTATATTCATTTCTTAAAAATTCAGTCCAATAAGTCTCTCCACAGGTTATAGTGGAGAGCGTGCTTTGTTTTGAACTTTTGTGGGAATCTGGAATGGGGAGCTAATAACCCACTTTGACCTGGTGAAAAGTGAACTATTTTGTTGCTTTTAAGGTTGTCCACTTCTTGGACATAAGGTGACTTGAAGGCAATTCTCTATAGTTAACAGATAAAACAGTGCTATTATATATATAGCAAAAAACCAAAAGCACCGTATCCTCTTGAGTTTTCCTCCGTCCCTATAAACAGGTGGAAAATCTGTGGCTCATCAGGTGCACAAGAATGTTAAGATTTGATTGGTAATTTTGCTGATGATTTGATAGTTTATATTCCTTTTGTAAATTGATTTGAGATATTTATTATTTATTTATTTATTTATTTATTTATTTATTTATTTATTTTTACAACCAAGTGGCATATAATTGTATGAAACCAACAAACCAAAAATCCACATGGCTGGGGGAATACCTTGGGTTTTCCAGAACTCTTCATCAGGTGTGATCAAGGTTGGGGAGCCTCAGTTCCAGGGGCCAATTGTGGCATTTCCAAACATTTCTGTTTGGCCCTGGGATGCACCCCAGGGCATCATCATCATCATCATCATACCCCACCCAACTGACTCAGTTGCCCCAGCCACTCTGGGGGGCTGTGGAGATGCCTTATGCTTTTCTGGAAGGAGGATGGTGAAAGTATATATTTAGCTGGTGGGGAAGCCATCACTGTCTGTATCTTGGGTTAAGAACATAAAAATAGCCCTGATGGATCAGGTCAAAGGCCCATTTAGTTCAGCCACCTGTTCTCACAATGGCCAACCAGATGCCCCAATGGGAAGCCTGCAAGCCAGACCTGAGGGAAACAGCAGCTTGTGATTCCCTGCAACTGGCATTTAGAGGCATACACCGTATTTACCAGGGGAACGCGGATGGTGCTGTGGTCTAAACCACTAAGCCTCTTGGGCTTGCTGATCAGAAGGTCAGCAGTTCAAATCCCCGCGACGGGGTGAGCTCCCGTTGCTCAGTCCCTGCTCCTGCCAACCTAGCAGTTCGAAATCACGTCAAAGTGCAAGTAGATGAATAGGTACCGCTCCGGCGGAAAGGTAAACGGCATTTCCAGGCACTGCTCTGGTGTCAGTGTTCCGTTGTGCCAGAAGCGGCTTAGTCATGCTGGCCACTTGACCTGGAAAAATGGTCTTCGGACAAACGCCAGCTCCCTTGGCCTGTAAAGCGAGATGAGCGCCGCAACCCCAGAGTCGTCTATGACTGCACTTAACCGTCAGTGGTCCTTAACCTGTACCTTTTTACCGTATTTACACAAATCTAATGCACCATTGAATCTAATGCACACCTCAGTTTTCAAAGCCTTGAAACAAAAAAAAGTATTTGCTGGCGAATGTAAATGCGTTCTCAAATCTAATGCACACCCTAATTTTCACGGCATAATTTGGCCAAAAAAGGTGTGCATTACATTTGAGGAAATATGGTATACTGCCTCCTGTACAGGAATCGGTCCACAGCCATCAGGAATAGTAGCCATTATCCTCCTCCATGGGTTTGTGTAACCCCCCCACCCCCCAATCCTTTGCTAAAGCCATCTTAAGTTGATGGCAATCACCTACATTCTGTGGCAGCAAATTTCCAGTGTATAATTCTGTGTTGTGTGAAATATTTCCTTTTGTTTGCCCTGGATCTTCCAATGTTCAACTTCATTGGATTAGTGCAGGTTCTTCATGATCAAGGTGTCTCCCCTGCCAGGTAATACGCAACAGTAGCTGCCAGGATATTGCTAGCTCAAAACTGGAAAACACCTAATATCCCACCTATTAGAGAATGGCAAATTAAGTTATTCGAATATATAGAACTAGCAAAGATGTCACAGAAGATCAGGCATAAAAAAAATGTAAAATTTATTAACGATTGGAACAAATTCATTACATATATAGAAACAAATTTAGGAAACATTAAAATCACAGTAGGTGTAACATAAAACCTGCGATGTATAGATAAAGGTTGTAAAAAGATACCGCAGAAGATAATGTGGAGATATAGCTCAAAATCGTGATGGAGGGAAGTCAATTAAGGTTATGCTATGAATTAATGTTTCTCTTTTGTTGTTTATTTATGTACTTTTGTTTTTTTTCTTGGTATGTTTGTGGTTTTGTTTTACTTTATGTTGTTTTTCTAAAAAAACACAGCTTAATAAAAAGAATTAAAAAAAAAAAAGATTAGTGCAGGTTCTAATACAATGAAAAAGGTAGGGGGAGAAATGTAACTCTGTCCAGTTTTATGTACCTCTGTTGTCTCCTTACTACCTTTTTATACAGACTAAAAAAGCCCCAACTGTTCCTCGATCGGGAGTTCCTCTCACCCAGTGATTATCTTGGCTGCCCTTTTCTGAATCTTTTTTTCCAGCCTTACAATGTCCTCCTTGAGATTCAGTGACCACAGCTGTACACAGGATTCAAAGTGTGGTTGCACCATAGATTTGTATAATGGTGTTACAATATTAGCAGTTCCTTTTCAATCCTAACGATCCCTTACATCGAAATTGTCTTTTCGGCAGTGGCTGTACACAGGACCAGCATTTCTGCCAGGCCACCCGCCGTAACGCCATAGCCCCAATATATTTCCTGGTGAGTCACACTGCCCTTTGCAGACCCTATCACTGTATATTTGAAACTGGGGTGTATTCCCCCCAGGCATGTATTGCTCCACGCTTCCTTACATTGCATTGCATTTGCCTCTTAATGCCCATTCACCCAGTCTGGAGAGATCCTTTTGGAGCTCAGCACCAGGGCAGTTACATATATGTTGGAAAGCACAGGTCTCAGTACTGATGCCTTACTCCACTTCTTAACATCCCTCCTTTCTAGGCACCATTAACCATGCTGGTTGGGAGCTGGGAGTCAGATATAATGGAGGGGCCCTTGATATGGCCGGCTGTAATGACAGATAAGGCTTTCTCAGTAGTCACACTCAAGGTAGAATTTATTTCCCTTTTGAGTTTGGATATCTTAGAGTTTTGTTTTTAATCAGTTTTGCCTACTCGTGTTCTGTATTGTATGGTTTTAAGAAATACGTCTGTGTGTATATATGTGTTTGCTTTTATTACGATGCTGTGAGTTTAACTGTTATAAGCTACCCTAAGTGATGCATCTGCATTAACAGGGTAAAATTTTACAAAGATATACATATATTGCATTTATATCCCACTTTTCCTCCAATGAGCTCAAAGTGGCATACATGATTCATCACAACCCTGGTTAGGCTGAGAGACAGTCACTCACAAGAGGTTACCCAGTGATCTTCAGTGTAGCTGACTGGTGATTTGAACCCTGGTCTCCCAGTTCCCAGCAGGGGCCGGTAACCACCATACCACTGGCTAATAAATAGGTAAATACCCTGGGGATGTTTCCATACCACAAATCTACATGAGTTGTTCCGCCTGGCTTTGCATCTGGCCCACCCACAATTGGCATATGGCTCCTGAAATGTTTCCTAGAAGGGCATGTTGCCACAGACCGAAAAAGGTTCCCCATGCTCTTGATTTGGAGCAATATGAATGGGCTTCTGAGTTCTCAACTGGCTAACAGGAACCAAGGAACCTTTATAAAGCAGGCTGCCACTTGAGGCAGGGAGCCAGGACCACCCTCCTCTCCTACACAGGGCCTTGGACAAATGCAGATGCCTTGAAGTTGGGAAGGGACTGTTGACTCAGCAGCTCCTGGAACATCTTGGTCTTTTCTCAGGCTGGGGGCTGCAAAAACAAGGGAGCGGGCTGGCTTGCCTCTTTCAGTATGCTATGTTCTGTTTCTCTCTCTAGGATCAGAGCTGTGAATATTAACACTTTGGGTGGTGTGGTGGTGAGAGAAAATCTCTTGGGTAGGCTTGGTGAGAAATCGCCAAAGCAGGCAAGAGAAGCCCTCACCTCATACCCTGGCTTCAGATTTTTGCATTCAGTTTGCATTTCTGCCCTGCCTTGTAGCGTAGACAGAGATGGCAGGCTAGGCCTGAGGGCATGCATGGGTGTCACAGCGCAGCGGGGGCTGAACCCCTGTCCCAACCCAGCATGGTTCACTCCTCTTGTCGCAGCAGCTAAGGCAGTGTCTGGCTAGGGTGAGGTTTGCCAAGTTGCCTTGGCGGTGGTGTGTGTGTATATATGAAGGTGTTTTGGAAAGAACACCCAAACAACTGCCAACTTTTTGGGGGGTGGGAATGCTGACATTGCTTTTGTAAATAGTTTCTTAACGCTGCCTGTGGCAATTATTCTGGAGTAAGACCTAGCAAAGGGACGCGGGTGGCGCTGTGGGTTAAACCACAGAGCCCAGGGCTTACCAAGGTCGGCGGTTCAAATCCCTCCGACGAGGTGAGCTCCCATTGCTCGGTCCCAGCTCCTGCCAGCCTAGCAGTTCCAAAGCACATCAAAGTGCAAGTAGATAAATAGGTACCTATCTGGCGGAAAGTAAACGGCAGCTGCTCTGGTTCGCCAGAAGCAACTTAGTCATGCTGGCCATATGACCCGGAAGCTGTACGCCGGCACCCACAGCCAATAAAGCAAGATGAGCGCCACAACCCCAGAGTCGGCCACGACTGGACCTAATGGTCAGGAGTCCCTTTACCTTTAAGAGCTAGCAAGAAATTGGTAGCAGGTTCCAATTCACCTCTTCTCCCCATGATCCATTGAGCTGGAACAAAGGCCTTATGTCAAGTCAGACGACTGGCCACTCTAGGTCCCTCTATACTGACTGGCATCAGCTTTCCAGGATTTCAGACAAGAGGTTTCTCCCAGCCCTACCTGGAGATGCCAGAGATGCCCGGGGGCGGGGAATGAGTGTTCAGACCCCTGGGCCCTCACTTGTGGGGTGCCTCAGGGTTCCGTCCTCTCCCCCATGCTTTTTAACATCTACATGAAGCCGCTGGGAGAGATCATCAGGGGGTTTGGACTGGGTGTCCATCAATATGCAGATGATACCCAGCTCTACCTCTCTTTCAAATCAGAACCAGTGAAGGTCCTGTGCGAGTGCCTGGAGGCGGTTGGAGGATGGATGGCGGCTAATGGATTGAGGTTGAATCCTGACAAGACAGAAGTACTGTTCTTGGGGGACAGGGGGCGGGCTGGTGTGGAGGACTCCCTGGTCCTGAATGGGATAACTGTGCCCCTGAAGGACCAGGTGCTCAGCCTGGGAGTCATTTTGGACTCACAGCTGTCCATGGAGGCGCAGGTCAATTCTGTGTCCAGGGCAGCTGTTTATCAGTTCTGTCTGGTACACAGGCTGAGACCCTACCTGCCCACAGACTGTCTCGCCAGAGTGGTGTATGTTCTAGTTATCTCCTGCTTGGACTACTTCAATGCGCTCTGTTTGGGGCTACCTTTCAAGATGACCCAGAAACTGCAACTAATCCAGAATGCGGCAGCTGGACTGGTGACTGGGGGTGGCCGCCGAGACCACATAACACTGGTCTTGAAAGACCTACACTGGCTCCCAGTATGTTTCCGAGCACAATTCAAAGTGTTGGTGTTGACCTAAACGGCCTCGGCCCAGTATACCTGAAGGAGCGTCTCCACCCCATCGTTCTGCCTGAACGCTGAGGTCCAGCACCGAGGGTCTTCTGGTGGTTCCCTCATTGTGAGAAGCAAAGCTACAGGGAACCAGGCAGAGGGCCTTCTCTGTAGTGGCGCCCGTCCTGTGGAATGCTCTCCCATCAGATGTCAAAGAGAGAAACAGCTACCTGACATTTAGAAGACATCTGAAGGCAGCCCTGTTCGGGGAAGTTTTTAATGTGTGACATTTTAATGTATTTTTAATCTTTGTTGGAAGCCGCCCAGAGTGGCTGGGGAAACCCAGACAGATGGGCAAGGGTACAAATAATAAATTATTATATTATTATTATATTGAACCTGGGATCTTCTCAATGCAAAGCAGATGATTTGTTACTGAGCTTCAGTTTAGGAAGGTTGTTGGCAAACTGGAAGGTGTGCAAGATGATAAAAAATCTGGAAACCAAGCCTTATGAGGAAAAGTTGAAGGAGCTGCGTATGTTTTGCCTGGAAAAGGGGGAGACAGAGGAATTATGATAGCCGTCTTCCAATGTCCCAAGGGCTTTCACATGGAAGATGGAGCAAGCTTGTTTTCTCCTGCACTGGAGGGTAGGGCTCAAACCAGTGGCGTCAAGTTACAAGAAAAGAGATTCCAACTAAACATCAGGAAAAGCTTTCTGATAGTAAGAGCTATTCGGCAGTGGAGGGTCTCCCTCGGGAGGTGGTGGACTCTCCTTCCTTGGAGGTTTTTAAGCAGAGGTTGGATGGTCATCTGTCATGGATGCTTTAGCTGAGATTCCTGCACTACAGGGGGTTGGACTAGATGACCCTTGGGGTCCCTTCCAACTCTACAATTCTATGATTCTAAGACTTTTGCTACAGAAAGGTTTGTGGTTCTCTGTGCCCAACCCCAAAAGAAATCAATGGCTAGGACATTTGGGTAGTCGGTGGAGAATTAGTTTGATGTCCCAGGATGTGGAAACTTGTTGAAAGCTGCATTTAAATGGGGGGGGGGGAGAGCACTCAAACCTATGACTTGCTCCACGTGCATTCTAAAGTAGGGTTGTACCACATGCTCTATTCCTGATTGTGTGGGTCCACTTGCTTGTGCATCATCTGAACACGGTGCTAAGCTGATGGGGCAGCAACACTTAAACATTCTGACGGTGGGGGAGGAATTTGTGATGACTTCACTCATGTTTACCATTGGTGACTCATGAACATGCATGATGTGTGAATTGGACCTTGGAACCTGTGGCAGAAGAGTGACTCAGCTGCGCCCAAGTTTCCAAAGGTGCTTACAGGTGTGGACGTTGAACAGTGCCCCAATTATTGCTGCTCTCCTTTAAGCTGTGAGTGGAATAGCTACTCTAGTTCCATATTTCTTTAATTCAAATAACAGCCTTCCCCTCATTAATTTTACTGGACAAGCCAGCAGCTATTGCTAATTCACGTTCAGTGACACCTATATTTTCAGTTTGACTTGTGTTATGTTGTCTACCAGCATTCTCTGGTACTAACAACCAGTCCTTTTTTTCTGGGGGTTCTCAAGGGTATGCAGTACCAGCACCCCCCCCATGTTACAAGTGCCACACTTACTGTAACAACTTCATGGTACCAGCACCTTTTTTCCCTTAAAACAAAAACAAAAATACCACTGCTAACAATGGTACCCAACTAATGATTCCCCACCCCAGCTACACTATACATTTTAATCACTGAACAGGTGAATATGGGGGGGATGATTTGCTCGTGATGTCTTGCAGAAAAAAGGGAGCCTGGCAATTCTGTGTTGAGTGCCCAGTGTAGAAGTAAACCTAGATTGTGGGTGGAGAACCTCAGTCCCAAGGGCAAAATGCAGCCCTCAAGGCCTCTCTGTTTGGTCCTTGGAACTCACACCTCACCAACCTGGCTTTGCAACCTGAGAGCTCTTTTTGCCTGTCTGGAATGTGTCCTTGAATGCTGTGCTTGCTTTCCTGGGTGGAGAATAAAGAGGTGTGTGTGCATGCATTTGCATAGAAAGTAGCCGACTGTACAAAGGTGAAATTTACATCCCTTGCTCAACCCATTTTTATCTCTGACCCCACCCGCCCTCAGGCACTGAAAAAAAAGACTTGAAAAGATTCTCCAAATCACCAGTCATCACAATTGGGGCAGGATAAGAAACTGCACTCCAGCCTAGCTACATGAACAGGCCTATGAGTGTTTACAAAACGGTTTTCTTCAGACTTGCAAGATAATCAAGGGTGTCTGGGGAGCTTGATCTGTCCTAGTGCTAGGAACTGATAATAGGAGTAGATGGGTGTGTGTGGCGGGGGTGTGTGTGTGTCTCTTTAGAGCAGTGGTTCCCAAACATTTTTGGGCCACCGCTTCTTTGGTTCCACAAACTCATACCCTATAAAAAGCATTGTTCAGAATAGCAGCTTGCATGACCCACTAAAGAAGATAGAAACACAGGAAAATACTGTGTTTTTCGCTCTATAAGACACACTTTTTCCCTCCTAAAAAGTAAGGGGAAATGTGTGTGCGTCTTATGGAGTGAATGCAGGTTGTGCAGCTAAGCTAGAAGCCAGAACAGTGAGAGGGAGCGCTGTTCTAGCTTCTGGCTTAGCCGTGTGAAACCTCTTCAGGGCATAGGAAGCCTTCATCCCACCGGCCTGAGGAGGCTTTGCACGGCTCTTGCTGGCGGTGGGGGAAGGGACAGAGGGCTGCCCCTCTGTCCCTTCCCCCACGACCCGGAAAAGTGATGGGCTGCCCTTCTCCCTCCTTGGGGAAAAGCCTGCAAGTGCCATACACACTCTCTACATGGCTTGTGAAAGGGAGCGCTGAGCAGAGCCTGAGATGCATACAGGCTCTGCTCAACGCGCCCTTTAAAGAATTTTTTCCCCTTGCATTCCCCCTCTAAAAACTTGGTGCGTCTTATGGTCAGGTGCATCTTATGGAGTGAGAAATACGGTACTCAACAATGACCAATAATCGGAGATTTATTCAAAATTCAATTAAAACGATTCAGTTTAATTAACTCAACAAAACTGATGGACTTGACTCAGTCATACCTGCTTTTCAAAGCCTGATAGTCACTTACACCTCCAGTGCCCTCTTGCTGCCCCCTTGCCTTTTAGCTCCCCCACAAGGTAATCCTACTGTCCCCCATGGGACAGTAGCACCCCTTTCGGGAACCAAAATGTCCTGTTGGATTAATGTTGGATTAATGTTTTGTTGTTAAAGCTGCACAATGGTGTCAGTGGAGCCGTGGTGTCTTGCAGTGTTGGTCCTGCTGTTTGAAGATAATCTCTCTCCCATTTGCTCAGTGGAGTCTGAAAGGTGGGGGGAGCTTAGGCAGAGAAAGAGAAGCCAAATATCGAAGCTGGTCAGCAGATCTGTTCTGTGATTGTGCCCTGTCCCTTGTGCTCAGCTTCATTTCGCTGAGATTTGAAGTGGGTGAGTGTGGAATCGTAAGCTTCTGGCTGCTCATTGCAATCTCACAAAACCCCTCCCGTGTCTTGTGAATGCTGGTCATCCAAAGAGAAATGAGTTGATTAAAATTGAGGAATAGCAACTTAATATTGAGGCGTTGCAGGACTAGACAATTTATCCTGTCAAAGAAGTGGCAGGTTTTTAGGGAACTAAGAGTGCATTAGATTAATCAGCTCCAGTCTACCAAAGCTGGTGCCACAATAAATTGCTGTGTGTTTTTAAGAGTGTTTTATGGGTCCTCATTGTTAAGCTGCCATTTCTCATGTTTTTATCTACTCTCGTTTGACAGTAGCTTAAAATTTATTTCATTCATATAAACTGACACATGCCACTGTCCTGGACCCTTGCATCTTATTGATAACCAATTGTTGTTAAGAACATAAGTAGAGACCCTGCTGGATCAAACCAGTGCCCATCTAGTCCAGCATCCTGTTCTCACAGTGGCCAATCTGATGCTTATTATGGGAAGCCCACAGACAGGACCTGAGTGCAACAGCCAGTACTTGTGATTCTCAGCAACCTTGATAGTTGTGATGATTTAGAGTTCCATTCTGTTATCTGGTGAAGACCTTCCTCTTCCAGTGAGCCTTTTACGTAGATGTTTTCCCCAGTCTTTATCTGTACTGGAACTGTGTTTAGATTAATAATAAAAACAATTTGTTACCTGCCCTTCACCCTAAAGTCCCAGGGCGGGTTATAACATTAAAACACAATATTAAAAATTGTTTTCAAACAACTTACAATCACAAATGTTGCATGATATAAACTTAACTTATATAGGGTGATAACTTATACACTACAGGGGTGCCCAAGCTTTTTCAAGATTTGATGAAGTGAACATGTGTGAGGGCCGACCAAAGTTGAGCTTTTTTTTTTTACAATTTTACCCTAAAGTTGTTGAGCTTTTCTAGGATTTAACCCCAAAGCTGTTGAGCTGTTTTTTAGGATTGAAGCTGTTGACCTTTTTTTTTTTTTTTTTTTTACAATGCTGAGCCTTTTTTAGGATTTTACCCCAGGACATATACTGCCTGTTATGCAGGGTGTCTTTTGGGGTGGTACCCAATCTTCATTCTACTCAGAGTAGACCCACTGAAACCAATGGACCAAAGTTAGCCATGCCCATTAGGAATGACTATTGGATACAACTCTTGGAACTAGCACTCTTGAGAGGACTTTTTGAAAAAGCCTTTGGGGACAGCCCCAGAACAGATTGTTTGGGGATCAGACCTGAGTGGCGCATCAAACGCTTGATCGGTTCTCTTATCTGGCATAGAATTGGTATAAAGTTGGTCCGCTCCCTGTTTGGTTTTGCACAATGAGCTCTGGCTCTCTGTGATCCCCCCTGTGCCTGCTTTCCAAAGACAGCTGCAAACTAGACCTTCAATCAGCATTTTCCATCCCTCTAACATTGTCCTCTTGCTTGGGGAGGGATGGAGTGTCTGCTGCACTGGCTTTTCCCCAGAGGCACCACACAGTTCCCTGTAGCCATTGCACACAATCCAGAGCAGCCTGCTCCACTGCTTTGTGTTGCAGGCTGGTATGAAGTGCATTACTCATTTTGGAATGAAGTGCCTAGGAGGGAGACTTTCAGAGGGTTTGCTGTGGTAAGTCTGTTGTTGCCAAAAAAAGAAAAAAGGTCACACAGCACCTTTTTATGAACTAACAGGTGTTGTGGCATAATGTTTGTGGAGTAGAACCCGTGTCATCAGATGTATGTCTACAGCACTGGAGGCTGCTTCATTAAGGCGAATGGGGCACTGCCCCACATCCTCAGTCCTCCCTGAGTCACCCCTTGCCTGCCTGCCATTCTTACTTACAAACTAGCTCAGGGGGTGGCCAGCTTCCTTCTCCTCCTGAGGGCTCATCCAGACTTCTGCTTCTCCTGCCACATTCCTCCAAGGAAGACCCCATCTTTACTGCTGATTTGGAGCAAACATCAGTTGGGTTTTCCACAGATTCGTGTTTGCTCCAATTTGCTTAAAGAGCAAGATTTCCAGGGAAAGCAGTGGAGCAAACAGAAAACTGCTCGGACCTGTTCCTTCTAGAACTAGAACAAGCGGAAGTGTGGAAGAGTGTTAGTCCTGGTAGAACTCAGCAGGGAGGAAGATGGGGACAAGGCTAGGATTGGTTGGTTCATTGACTCTGGGTCCTCCTATCATTGGTTCTGGCGCCAACAACTTTTGGGCTCCTTGCTTTCCACCCTACCAGTCTAGTAGCCACCAACTCATACTGCACCCTATCTACCAGGGAGTTTCTCTTCCCCCCCTCTTCCTGTTCCTTTATTTGCCTTGGGTGGGGGGTGCACATTGTTTGATACCACTTTAAACAGTCATGACTCCCTACCCCCCAAACATCTGGGAGCTGGAGTTTAAGGATGCTTAAAGAAGACCCCCATTATTTGAAAGAAGCCATGGCTGTTTAAAGTGGTGTCATAGTGCTTTAAACATATTGTGTGAATGTAGCCTTAGCAGTGTTTGATGACAGAGGGGTAGGACCAGCTTGCAGGTGAGGGTAACCCTTCCTGTCTGAATGTGAGTGTTGTCAGAATAACATCTGCAGGGGAGCAGCAGGGTCACAGTATGGCTGTGGCTCTTCAAGTTTGCTTTCTGGTTAGCACATAGACGGGCGGGTGGTCTGGTTCTGGGCTCCAAGCCAGCCATGCCCTTTTGTACTTATAGCCATTTGAGGTGGTGGGACGTCGTCACAAACTCGAAGGGTCTCTGTGTCTGTTGCTAAGGAACTGTAGAGTTGACTGTGGCAGTCCTTTCTCTTTGAAAGGCTGCGTGTCCCGCCCCCCCACCCCCACCCCCCATTTCTGTCAACCCTAATCTCATGCCTACCCTACAGGACTCAAGGCTTGCTGTTTTGATCATGCATGTAACCCACCGCTCTGGTGAGCAGCAGCAGCAGCAGCAAATTGATTTGGCAAACCATCTTGAGCCAGGTTGGGCCGCCTGGCACATTTCCAGGTGGCCCGTGTGTTTGTTCCTCCTCCTATTTGCCTGAATGCCAAATAAAACCCCATTGGGTTAAAAATAATGGGTGAATTCATGCACCTTGTGCTGGTGCTGGTTTTCCATCGTCTTGGAAGGGGTGGGTGATGTAGAGCCATTGCTGCCCACAACCCAGATGCTCTTTTTAGTGCTGGAAGTGAACGAACATCGGTAGCTGCCTCCTATTGAGTCAATGCTATCTCTAGCTTAGCATTTCCTACACTAGAAGATAGCAGCTCTCCAGGGTTTAAGGTTGCAGACTTTCCTAGCTCTACCCAGAGATGCCAGTGGGAATTGAACCTGGAACTTTGTACCTCTACCACTCTACCCTCTACCACTGAGCTATAGCCCTTGTTGTGCTCAAATGTGTTTGTTTGCCTGCACTTCAAAATAGTAACAAGAACACCATCTGCACTGTACTTTCAAGCAGTGTCACACCACTCTGGCTTTCCCCACAAAGATTCCTGGGAATTGTAGTTCACGAAGGGTGCCAAAAGCTGCTAGGAGATCCCCATTTCCTTCAAAGAGCTACAAGTACCTGTGTGGTTCATAACAGCCAGTTGCTCTTCCCAAAGAACTATGGGAACTGTAGCTCTGTGAGGGGAAAGGAGGGTGCTCTCAGCATTGTTAGCAAACTATAGTTCCCAAGATTCTTTACAGGATGCCAGGGATGTTTAAAGTGCTATGATGATGCTTAAAATGCATAGTGCAGATGTGGCATTACTTAAATGCTGCCTTTTATTGCCAGAGAATGCCAATATACAGCATAACATAAATCAATGTAGAACACACTGTCTTTTTTTGTGAATAATATTTATTAAAGTTTCAAAGAAATTACAAAAATAGAAAAAATAAAAGAAGAACAAAAATACAAAATACAGAAAAATAAAAGACAATTAAAAACAAATCAGTCTTTCCATATCTTATCTTTCATTTGCTTGTTTCCCTGACCTCCTCACACCTCCCTTTTTTGTATTCTAATTCAGTAGTTGTTTCAGCAAATCCTTACCCTTTTTGCTTTTATCTTAATATTTTATCTTACTATATTGTAACTTTACATTTTCACCTGTTAACAATTCATCTTTGCTTAATCCTTTATATCTTTTCTGCTAAAACCATATGGTTTAATTCCAACTAAAACACACTGTCACTGTGAAGGTGTATTAGAGATAGGCTTCAAAAGAGAAATTAATCAAGGAAATCTTGGCTATTTGGGTTGCAGATGTCTGGAACCAGACTTGATATTCTTCTTACAGATTAAAGGAGAGCAGCAAAAATTGGGCACTGTTCATCACCCACACCTGTAATCCTAAGACCCAGAAAATGGGCTCAAGGTGTATGGTGGTTAAAGCTGAGCAGGAAATGGGTGGGTTGGCAGCTGGGTGGAAGATGTATTGGAAGCCCCTTATAAGTTGCAGCAGGATAGAAATACATAAAGTAATACACAAGCAGAATTAAAACGAAAAACAAAAACCAGAGTCCCATTTGAGAGGCAGTGTGATGCAGTGGTTAGGCTGAGTATTGGAGCTTAAGTAATGGAGGTGGCTGAGAAGGAAATGGGATAACCCAGTGATTTCCAACCAGTATGCTGTGGCACCCCAGGGTGCCTTGAATGATGGTCAGAGGTGCCATGGGCAACACTGGCCTCTGCCACTCTTACCTTCCCTCCCTGCTCTGATGCCCTCTCACGTCTCTGCTTCCACAGCTGTTAGTTGCAGCAGCCCTGGCTACAAGCTCCCTGGGTGAATAGTACCTCTGGGGATGGTCAGGGGGTGCTTCCCAGGCCCCTGTGGGGCGGTGTGAGGAGGCACCTCTCTTTGGGTTGGGGAGGGCAGATCAAATATCAGGGGTGGCAGCAGTGCCTGCCCAGAGGACTCCCAGGGAGAGGGGAGAGGAGGCTGAGGGAACACCCCACAAGGGAGGGTGTTCGAAAAGGGGTGAGGAGCTGCAGGTAAAGGGTGCTATAACTCCTGAGCCCCACAGGGGTGCCACAGAAAGCATGTAGTTAGTCAAGGAAGCCGTGGACTCAAAAAAGTTGAAACCCCATCGGATAACCCCATGGCTCCTTGTAAGAAGGATAACAACACGACTTCAAAACATTCTCTCTTTTTCGTTGCTTTCAGTACCATTGACCATGGTGTTCTTATGGAGCAGCTGTAGGAGTAGGTGGAACTGCTTTATGCTGGTTCTGGTCTTACTTGTCTGGTTGTTTCCAGAGGGTGATGCTTGGGGAATGTTCTTCGGCCCCGTGGAGCCTTCAGTGTGGGGTACAATTTTATTCATGCTGTTTAACATCTATATGAAACCACTGAGTGGGGTTATTCGGAGGTTTAGAGTGGGGTTATTCGGAGGTTTCCCTCATTGCGAGAAGTGAGGTTACAGGGAACCAGACAGAGGGCCTTCTCGGTAGTGGCGCCCGCCCTGTGGAACGCCCTCCCATCAGATGTCAAAGAGATAAAGAATTACCTGACGTTCAGAAGACATCTTAAGGCAGCCCTGTTTAGGGATGTTTTTAATATGTAATGCTGTATTGTTTTTAATACTGATTGGGAGCCGCCCAGAGTGGCTGGGGAAACTCAGCCAGATGGGCGGGGTATAAATAATAAATTATTATTATTATTATTATTATTATTATTATTATTATTAGAGTATGTTGTCAGCAGCATGCTAATGACACACAGCTCTACTTCCACTTTACCTCTGCAGGTGAGACAGTGGATGTGCTGGATCATTGTCTTGCCTCGGTAATGGACTGGATGAGAGCCAACAAACTGAAACTCAGCCCTGGAATAGCGGGTGGTTCACTGGACAGGATGGAAGGGAGGTTGCCTGCTCTTGATGGGGTTACACTCCCTCTGAAGGAGCAGGTACATAGCTTGGATCTATTGTTGTCTCTTGGCTCAGGTGACCTCAGTGGTGTAAAGTGCCTTCAATGAGCTTTGGCTAGTGGTCCAGCTGTGCCCCTATCTAGGGTGGGATAGCCTAACTTCTCTTCTATGCTCTGGTAACCTCTAGGCTGGATTGCTGCAACGCTGCCTCTGAAGATGGTTTGGGAACTTCAGCTGGTGCAGAATTCGGTGGCTAGGTTGCTCACCAGGGCAAGATGATTTGAGCATATAATGCTAATCCTGGCCCAATTGCACTGGCTGCCAATTAGTTTTGGGGCCCAATTCCAAGTGCGGGTTTTGACCTATGAAGCCTGAAATGTGGTCCCTCTCCACATAGAAACCTACCTGGATCCTGCAATCATCCCCTGAGACCCTTCTTTGTGTGCCTTTCCCACAAGAGGTCCGGAGTACTGGCAACACAACAATGGGCCTTTTCTGTGGTGGTTTCCCGTTTGTGGAATGCTCTCCCCAGAAGACTTGCCTGGCACCTTCCTTACTTATCCAAGCACAATTCAAAGTGTTGGTGCTGACCTTTAAAGCCCTAAACAGCCTCAGCCCAGTATACCTGAAGGAGCGTCTCCACCCCCATCGTTCTGCCCAGACACAGAGGGCCTTCTGGCGGTTCCCTCGCTGCGAGAAGCAAAGCTACAGGGAACCAGGCAGAGGGCCTTCTTGGTAGTGGCGCCCGCCCTGTGGAACGCCCTCCCATCAGATGTCAAAGAGATAAACAACTACCTGACATTTAGAAGACATCTGAAGGCAGCCCTGTTCAGGGAAGTTTTTAATGTGTGACATTTTAATGTATTCTTAATCTCTGTTGGAGAGATGGGCTAGATGGGCGGGGTACAAATAATAATCATAAAAAAAATAATTATAATTATTAATCTGTAGGTGCCAGACAAAACAATTCCTCTTTCCCCATGCCTTTGGCTAATTAAATAATCTATGGCCATTTAAACAGTATTGGGAAGTGTTCTTGTTTTTGTTTGTAACTATGCTATGTATTTTTGTGTTTTTATATTTAAACTATCCTGTGATCCTCGAATGAAGGGCAGTATAAAAATTTAATTAATTTAACAAAGAAAGAAAGAAATAATGAGGTGTATGGGTTGTTAGGCAGCGTTCGAAATTATCCTGCATCTCTAACTAAGAAAGATCGGGTACTGTGAAAGACTTCTGCCTGAGATTCTGGGCAGCTGCTGGATGAACCAACTATGGTATGTGGCAACCCTCTTTGGTCCTAGGAGACTCTGGTAATCAGTTCCAGTTCTCTTTTTTAAAAATCTCCTTTTGTGACTGGATCGAAATGTCCTGGCGCCACCCTCGGTGCCTGGCACCTCCACTTGCCTGCCTGCAATCAGCTGGTCTGTCGAGCACAGCGGTAGCAAAACACCTTGTGCCTTTTGCCGTCGCGCTACCCCCACCAAACCTCTGATTTGCCTGGCAGCATAAATGAATAAATAAATTGCTGCTACCCTGCAGACCCCCTGATTAGCCCAGCAGCAAGTTAAATAAACAAATCCCCTTTCCCCCCGCTGCCGGGTGAATCGTGTTTTTTTGTGCAGTAGTGCCATAGCAAAAGACATGGCAAAATCAACAGACCACCTGATTCACCCAGCAGCATTGGGGGGGGGGGGCGTGTCTGCACGGCTGCCTGGTCCGGTAGCAGTGCAAAAGAAGAAAAAAATACATTTTGTTTTGGTGCCAGCAACCTAGGTCCCTTGAGCCCCATGGCTCCTACCAGTCCTATCCCAGTTTCTAACACTGGTGTTAGGGGAGGGGTCGTATCTCTGGTGGGGAACAAATTGTGCTTCTTCTGGGGCAGTTTGCCCACCTTTGGGCCCCACTCTGCACTCAGCTCTCACCTGGATCTCCTGGAAGCTGTCAGCTTGTAGCAACAGCCACACCCTAGGAAATGGCTTTGACTGGCTGGCTAAACCAGGTCAGGGCAGCCGATGGGTCTGAAATCCTTGGTGAGTTAGGATCTTTCTGTGCACATGAAGATAGGCTCTGGAAGATTGAGTGGACAAAAAGACCAAGAGTGGCTCCAATGGTCAGGAAAGCAGTTTCTGCATGTGCTGTAGAGCAGGGGTCACCAAACTTTTTCAGCAGGGGGTCAGTCCACTGTCCCTCAGTCCTTGTGGGAGCCGAACTATATTTTTGGGGGGAGGGAGTGAACGAATTCCTATGCCCCACAAATAACCCAGAGATGCATTTTAAATAAAAGCACACATTCTACTCATGTGAAAACACACTGATTCCTGGACCGATTAGAAGGCAGTTGGGCCGGATCCAGCCCCCGGGCCTTAGTTTGCCTACCCATGCTGTAGAGCAGTGGTTCTCAACCTGTGGGTCCCCAGATGTTGTCGGACTACAACTCCCATCATCCCTGAGCTGGCCATGCTTGCTGGGGCTGATGGGAGTTGTAGTTCAGTAACATCTGGGGACCCACAGGTTGAGAAAGGCTGCTGTAGAGGGAAGTGCAGGGCAGATGGTTCTGCTGCCTTGCAGGAGAAGATTGGGTGGTTGGGTGGAGCCTTGTATACCTCCTTCTGGCAACTCTGCAGCCAAGCTGCTGCCAGATGTATTGCTCTGCTTTCCTTTGGACCACATCAGTGGGGCTGAGAGGGGTGTCTTGTCATCTTGGCAGCCCAAGACCTCCATACACACTGCCCAGGCTTGCATTCCAGGGAGGTCATTTGAGTGCTGCTAATGCAGAGGTTTGGTTTCATGCCCAAAGGCAGACTCTATCGTCTCTCAAGACAGACAGTTGCAAACAATAATTATGGATGTGATTTTTTTTTAAAGCATAATTTCTTCATAACTGATTTCTGTGTTGTTTTCTTCCTGCTTTCGCTTCCTTGCAATGAGGGTGTAGCTTGGCATACATTTCCTGGCTATGTGGGTGAAGAGCTGCAGCTCAGTGAACTTGGCATGCAGGAGGTCTCGGTTTTAATCCCCAACATCTCCAGGAAGTGCTAGGAGTGCCCTCTTTCTGAAGCCCCAGAGAGAACTGTTGCCAGTCAGTGTATACCCGACTGAGCTGATGGGCCAAGGGTCTTACTCTGTGTTAGGCAGCTTCCTAACCTTTTTAGTTGACATGGCATTCACTGAAAGCAGTGGGTATCTAACTTAAAAGCTGATTTAATTCATTGGGACTTTGGAGCTGGTTTGCAGACTTAGTTTGGAGCACAATTGGTGGCTTAGATACCTACCTTGCTTAACTGAAACTCTGTACTAAGCTTTGTCTGCAATGGGTGGCATTATTGACAGATGGCTGTCTGGTCCAGCGGAGGATTCTGTCAGCAGCACTGCAGTGGGAAGCCATTTTTTTGCCTATTCCCTCTGTCCCCAGTCATGCTGTTCTGCCCTACCACCCATCTGCAGCAGATTTTGGAGGGTGCAGGGGCACGTGGACAAAACATCCCTGTGGTACTGACAGAACCCTCTATTGGGTCAACAAGCTGCCAGGACACTGTGAAGGACATTGCTTTTGGATATGTGCTAAAAACTGCTTGGTTCCACCCTCCCAGCCTACCCCCGCCAAGAATAGCATAAGAGAGAAAGGCGTTGCTAGGAGACGTACCTAAATCATAAATTGGGTGATTGCTTTATAGAGAAAGAATACCGTATTCTAATATTTGGGTTGCAAGTACAGTGCGTGTTTGTTTGTGTGTGAGAAAGAGAAAGGGAGGGAGGGAGGGGGAGAGAGAGAGAGAGAGAGAGAGAGAGAGAGAGAGAGAGAGAGAGAGAGAGAATCTCTTCCAGAGCCAAGTCTGTATGTTCATCATTTGGGGCAGGACACAAGAAGAACATTTTGGGCAATATGGAACTTCTTCATTCTGTCCCACTCTTAACATGGCATACAGACATGGTATTAGGGTAGGGTGGCCCAGCATGAAGCCTGTGGGGACTTTATTGGTGGCCCTTGGCAACATTTGATGGCCCACTGCCCTCACACTGCCTTCCCAAAGCCTGGTTATTGAGATGCTGGGCTTTGGGAAGGAGGCATGAGGGCTCTAGGACCGTGCCAGAGCCTCATGCCTCCTTCCCAAAACCTGCTGCCTCACTTACTCAGCTTTGGGAAGGCAACACAAGGGCTGGAGGGGTATCAAATCTTGACCTCACTCCTGTCCCACTTCACAAGGCAGTTATTGTGGCCCACTTGGTATGAAAAGTTGGACAGCTCTGTATTAGAGGAATCTTGGGTATATTTGTACCACAGCTTTAAAACACCGAGAAAACCATGTCATGGCTTGGTGCCAGCAACATCTGGACTTCTAACAGAGCATAGTTAGGGAGCCACAATGTTCCTCAACTTTGGTGAGGAACTGTGCAGCTTCCTAAGCTGATAAATATTGATACTCTTTATTTTGGCTTGCCAAGAAAGCTAATATTTTCTCCTCCCCTCTTCTTCTTCTCTTCTCCCTTCCAGCTATCAAGGTGAGCTGTGTTGGTTCCTGTGGGGTCTCCAGCAAAATAAATGACACTGCGTGGACAGTGGAGGAGCAGTACTTCAATACAACCCTTTCAATGGCTGATAAAGGTATGATTGGGAGAGGAAACTCTGGATGATTTTTGAAACAGTTTTGTGGCAGCAAGGACTTGTACTGTCTCTTGAAAAGGTCTCAGACTCTTTGCCTGGTAGCTGGTAAAAGTCAAAGCACAGCTATGCATAAGTCTCTAACTCTGCCTTTGGAGTGTCAGACTAGGACCTGGAAGACCTGGGTGCAAATCCCTACTTGGCTATGAAGCTCGGTGGGTGACCTTGGGCCAAGCACTACCTATCAGCCTCACCTACCTCACAGGGTTGTTGTGAGGATTAAATGAGGAGGGGGGGGGGAACCAGTAAGGCTAGCTTTGAGCTCCTTGGAGAAAAGAGGGGGGAGGGGTAGATATGCAATGGGTCAATCAGTAACTACAGTCTGTTTCCCCCCTACCCAGGTATTATGAGGCCATTGTGCTTCTCCCCTTATATTGAGTCAAACCATTGGCCCTTTCGCCTTTTATTAGAAGATGCTATAAAACCAGGTGTCTGCTTGGCAGGGGGGGAGAGCTTAACAAGTGGAAAATGCTCTCCTTGCCTTTCCCCTTCTAGTTGCCACCTGCCTTGCATCTTGCAGGGCATCCTGAATACAGCATTGGCAGGTGACCTTGGTTTGCAGGTGGGTTGGTAATGGGAGTGGGCAGGTCCCAAACCATGTGGGATTTTACTGCAGGTGCAAGAAGCATATGGTCCTCCAGGTGTTGCTGAACTTTGACTCCTGTCATCCCTGGCCACACTGACCATGCTTGCTGGAGCTGATGTGAGTTGCAGTTCAACAAACTCTTGGAAGGCCAGAGGTTCCCCACACCTCCTTTAGAGATGAGCAGCAGAACCTTGGGACTGGAAATGGATTGGAAGCCGGAGGAACTATTGAGCGTTGGCAAGGTTCTGTATTTAAGAGGGTCTTCCTCTGGTGCCCATGAATCTCTTGAGTCCCCTACTCCCCTGTGTCCTCTTGGTCATGAGTGATAGCCCTTGAGGTGTTTGACTTGCACCCACTCCCCACCTACTATCCTCTTGGTGGTGAGTATTGCTTTTTAACTTCACAGTACCAGCACCTTTTTCTTCCAAATGTTAAAAGTGTAGCACTTGCTGTAACAGCTTCTTGGTGAATACTGACACCTTTTCTTCTTTTTTTAAAGCACTGGTTTTGAGGGGCATTACCTCTCCACCACCACACTTGAGAAGTGCATATTATTATTATTTATTATTATTTATTATTATTATTTCATTTATACCCCACCCTTCCCGGTTTAAAAATCGGGCTCAGGGCGGCTAACAGCAAATATAAAACAATGATTGAAAATAGCATAAAATGCAACATAAAATGCAACATCAATATCAATAAAATTCAAAAATTCTGGGGTCATTTTGGGCAGGGGGGGGGAACCCAGGCAGTAGACATCAAATGATCACCAGGGCTAACTGGCCAAGTTGGTCCTACTAGGGCCAGCAAGGAGACCAGGGAAGAATTTAAATGTGGGGTCCAGAAAGGGTTTCTTCATAGAAGAGAAAAGGGAATAGAGGATCAGGCTACCGTAATTCAGATTGAAGGCCAGGCAGAATAGCTCTGTCTTACATGCCCTGCGGAAGGAGATCAAGTCCTGAGCTGAAGGAGGAAGTGGAGAGAGTGACACCCTTTCCCACTTCCACTTTCGGCTCTATATGCTTTTCAAGGCTCGGATTAATTCCACTGGGTATACAGCTTTTAACAAGAACTCTTGGAAAAAGCAAAACGTTTGTGGGGTTTAAATTTAAAATTCCTTATAATACTGTGCTTTAATGCTGTAACCTGTGCTGGGACCTTAGGGTGAAGGGTCATACCTTGGATGAATACACTTTAGGTTAAGCATTTTTGGATTGTGCTCCACGGCAACCCAGAAGTAACAGAACGTGTTACTTCCAGGTTTCGCCACTCGCGCATGCGCAGACGCTCAAAATGACGTCACGCTCATGCGCAGAAGCGGCAAAACGCAACCCGCATGCGCGCAGTTGCACAGTTGCATGTTACATTCACTTCAGGATGTGAACGGGGCTCCAGAACGGATCCCGTTTGCATCCAGAGGTACCACTGTAATCATTTGTCTCTTGCTAGTTCAGAGAAGCAGAGAGAAAGGTGGCAGGGCTGGTGGCACCTACAGAACTTTCCCAAAGCCCCATATGTGCTCAAGTGGGCCTTGGAGGGTTGGTGGTCCCTGCTGCACTAACTGCAGTTCCCCTGCTACCTTCAAGGGCAGCCCCATGTACAATGTAAGGCAGTATCATATTAAAGAGAACCAGTGTGCTCCCAGCAATAAGGCAAGTTTTCCTTCTTGCATACATCCTGTCCATCAGAAGGAAGGGCATTTAACTAATACAAAAAAAATCGCTTTTCTGGGCACAATGGCTTCCTCCCTGGTGGGAACAGCATCTTTCTTTGGGGGCTGCCTCCTCTTGAAAAGAGCCCCTGCCCACCTAAAAGATTCCTGTTAATGAGCCACTTGGCACAGATCCATGGTGTAAGGTGGATGGGGGACCTGGCCACGTTCCAGAGACTCTCTAGGGTTGAATGATCGGCGCCTTCCACTGGCTGGCAAACAGGTTGCAAAGGGCACAGATTAATTTTGAGCATCGAAACTAGTTGGTGAAAAACAGCAGCAGCCACTGCTGCACAGTGGTGCTTTGTTAGTCAATGTACACTGGAGGGGAGGGGAAGGGTGTGTAAGAGAAGAGGAATTTCAAATGACGCACTGAAAAAAATGGGAAATGTGGCCGAAGGGAGCAGCCAGACTCGCTTGGCAACTTCTGCTTGACTGCGGACTTTGAAGCAAGGTGAGGGGAAGCTACTTGGACACCCTGAGCCCAAAGTGTTGCTCCAGCTTCGATCCTCAAGCCCCACAAGACGGTGTTCCTTTGCTGCTGCAGGTGGCCTTGGGATCTTGCTTAGAGCCCTGTTTGTGTGTGTGTGTGTGTGTGTGTGAGTGAGAGAACAAACTTCAGGTTGTTGCTTTCAGTAGGAGGTTCCTCTTCTGCCTTTAAATGCCCAGAGCAAAACGGAAAAAACCAGCTGAGGATTTCATCCCTCCAAGTGTTTTGGCAAGTTCTGCAGCAGACGCGTACTCCAGTCTGAATCTGGATTGCTGGGCTATGACTCTTTAAAGGGCACTGGTTCTTGAGAAGCTATAGGACATCTTTCTGCTGATAATTTGTCAGCATGCTGCCTCTGAACGTGGGGGTTCTACCTGGCTATTCTTTGCCAAAAGCTATTGATTAGACATCTTGTGTATGGATTTGTCCAACTCCTTTTGTGTCTATCACACCTTGTGACACCAAGTTCCTCTCTAAATTTCTAGTTTCATGAAGCAATTTATTTTGCTTTCCCTGAATTTACCTGGTCTTTAGGTTTTCATTAGGTAACCTCCAAGTGCTAGTATTATAGCGAAAAACAGCCTCTGTGGCCACTGTCTTCTGGTTTTGTAGGGAAAACATGCCGTGGTGCTCACAAACTACTAGATAATTCGGAGCGTTGTTGCTTACGAGAGGAGGTAAGTTTAGATGAAAATGTAGGTGGTTTATCTTAACCAGGCTTAGTGGTTACATTAGAGGGAGTGGATGGCACTTTGCTCTAAACCACTGAGCCTCTTGGGCTTGATGATTGGAAAGTCAGCGGTTCAAATCCCCGCAACCAGGTGAGCTCCTGTTGCTCTGTCCCAGCTTCTGCCAACCTAGCAGTTTGAAAGCACATCAGTGCAAGTAGATAAATAGGTACCACTGTGGCGGGAAGGTAAACGGCATTTCTGTGCACTCTGGCTTCCGTCACAGAGTCCTGTTGCACCAGAATTGGTTTAGTCATGCTGGCCGCATGACCTGGAAAGCTGTCTGTGGACAAACGCCAGCTCCCTCGGCCTGAAGCGAGATGAGCACTGCATCCCATAGCTGCCTTTGACTGGACTTTGACTGGTAAACGTCCAGGAGTCCTTTACCTTTTTTCTTTTTCTTTTAACCTTTAATGGTTACATTAGTCCTATCTTTACTGCAGTTCTGCTAATTGACATCAGGACCTGGGTGGGAGCCCAGATCAGTGTTAACCAGGCATAGGCAAACTCGGCCCTCCAGATGTTTTTGAGACTACAACTCCCATGATCCCTAGCTAACAGAACTGATAGCCAGGGATGATGGGAAATGTAGTCCCAAAACATCTGGAGGGCCGAATTTGCCTATGCCTGGTGTTAACCATTGTTAACTTGATGGAACAAGTAGCCAGGGATAACTAGCCAGTTAGGCAAACAGAGGGAATTGGATATGTGAGCAAGGGGAAAGTATGTGCAATCACGTGACCCTCTTAACCACAATTAAGACACACCTAGCACAGCCTCATTTGCAGAGCTAAAGGAACCTTTGGCCCTCTAGATGTTGATGGGCTATAGCTCCCATGATCCCTAACAATTGGCCACGATGGCTGGAGCTGATGGGAAATGGAGTCCAAGTACTGTACTAGTTTTATGGGAAAGCAATGCAGTTGATGGGTCCCGGAGAGGCAAAGACCGCATAGACTGGTGTAGGTGTAATTGTTCTTTTTAATATTTTAAATGTGGTTTTTATTATATGGTTTTATGTTTTATTTGAGATATACAGTGGTACCTCTACTTACGTGCCCCTCTTGTTATGTATCCTTTGGGATACGCACGTGGCAAACTCGGATGTATATTTCCAGGTTTCGCCACATGCGCAGAAGCGCTCTACCACGCTGTGCGCATGCACAGAACAGGCACCTCCAGTTGCAGAAACCGTGGGATCTGACTGGAGTTCCCATCCACAACTGGAGGTACTGCTGTATATGATGATGTTGCACTAGATAGATAGATAGATGATAGATAGATAGATGATAGATAGATAGATGATAGATAGATAGATGACAGATAGATAGATGATAGATAGATAGATGATAGATAGATAGATGATAATAGATAGATATAGATAGATATAGATAGATAGATAGATAGATAGATGATAGATGATAGATAGATAGATAGATAGATAGATAGATAGATGATAGATGATAGATAGATAGATAGATAGATAGATAGATAGATAGATGATAGTAGGTAGATATAGATAGATGATAGATAGATGATAGATGATAGATAGATAGATGATAGATGATAGATAGATAGATAGATAGATAGATGATAGATGATAGATAGATAGATAGTAAGCCAATAAGACCAACATTAACTTTTAACTATGCTCAAGACCACACACCCTCCCCTCTCGTACAGAGATCCCTCCCCAACCTCCAATTGACTGCACAATTTTGGGGACCTGTCAAATAAAATGGGCCATGTTGGCATGGGGCGGTATGCCAAACCTTGGCTATGGGCAAAAGTGCAACCCTGCTGGCTGCTAGAGAAGGGCTCTCTCCTGCTTTCTCCTCCTCCTCTGTTGAATGCAGAACTGCAGCTCAGACTAGGATTATTTGGGACCAAGAGGTGGTGATGACGTACAGGAACAGGAGGTGCAAGGCTCTGGAGCTCCCTGCTTGCTTCCACTGGGTGTTATACAATATATGTATAAACAATTTATTGGTATGGAACTACCTGCTGCAAGGTTCAATGACCATAGGCTTAGATGGCTCTCAAATGGGATTAGAGAAGATAACTGGTCAACAGCTTTTGGCAATTGAGGATTGGAATTAAGGTCCCTCAAGCGCAACCAGCAACTGCGGGACAAAACTTGGTTACAGAATGTGGCACCTAAACCATGACCTCGAGATTGGATGACACATTAAGTCAAACCTTGAACACAGTTAAAAAAGCATTTGCTAACCATCACCCACCACCCAGTCCCTGGAGTCCTTCCCATTCTGGCCTGAAGGGGGTGCACTCTCCCACTTTATCTCATCAGATTTATTTTGGAGCCCCTCCTGTCAGTTTTTTCTCTGCCATTTTTTCCATCTGGTTGCCAATACGCACCTGGAATGTGGCTTGGTGAAACAACTGAATTTGTACATTTTGGGTGTAGCAGAACCACAGATACATGGCCCCATAAACCTCCTTGAAGGTCACTTCCCTGACTTGCTCTGTACACTGCAATGGTTTCGTCTTGGGCTTTTGAATTGGACTGTGGGAGGAGTTTGCAATACCCCCCCTTTCTTATCCACTTCTTCCTACCTGTATGTGATGATACCAGAACACTCTGTCGGCCATTCCCTTGCCATGTAACTTCCTCATGACCCGCCTGGGGGTGGGGAATAAAAGTAAAGGTAAAGGTACCCCTGACCGTTAGGTCCAGTCGCGGATGACTCTGGGGTTGCGACGCTCATCTCACTCTATAGGCTGAGGGAGCTGGCGTTTGTCCGCAGAAGGCTTCCAGGTCATGTGGCCAGCATGACTAAGCCACTTCTGGCAAACCAGAGCAGCACACAGAAACACCGTTTACCTTCCCGCCGGAGCGGTACCTATTTATCTACTTGCACTTTGACGTTCTTTCGAACTGCTAGGTGGGCAGGAGCTGAGACTGAACAACGGAAGCTCACCCTGTCATGGGGATTTGAACCGCTCACCTTCTGATCGGCAAGCCCTATTTCCTCCCCTGCCCTCACCCACCCCCCATGCACAAGTGGCCACCCTCCAAGGGATTGTTCCTCACCTCTTAACTTTAGTTTTTGGGGACTGCACCACTGGTTCTTCTTTAATTTTCTTAAAAAGGTTGCTGTTTTCTTCCATACTTTTTGTTTTTTTTAACGCTTGGTAATTTTGTGTTTTTATGGTGAGGTGTTTTTAGTTGCTTTTGAAGCTGCTCTAGTTGCTTTTGATGTGCAGGGTCTAAAAATATTGTTTTTATTTTACGAGAAGTTCTTCCTTTGATGATGCTGTTGTGATCCTTTCTGGGTGGTTATGAGGCTGCTGGGACTTATTGCTACTAATACCGATAATGATCATACATAATAACAGCAATAATTTAAAAAAGAGAACTGGAATTGATTACCAAAGTCTCCTGGGATCATGGGGGAGCTGCCACATACCAGTAGTTGATTCATCCAGCCCTGACTGGCAGCAGCTCTCTGGCAGAAGCCTTTATCAGTACCTGATCTTTCTTAGTTAAAGATGCCGTGGGCTGAACCTTCTGCCACTGAGCTCTGGTCCCTGACTGTTCTCAAACTTTATTTTATTTACTTATTTCATATTTTTTTTACTACTACTGTACTTGATTGCAAGACAAAAACAAAAGAACCTCAAAGCTGTTTACAAAAAAACAAGAAAACCAGTTTTGTTGATATTTTTTTTTAAAAAAACCAACTCAGTTAGAAACAAGAAAATTTAAACTTGCAAAAATGGTTAAAACCAGATTAAAATACAGGTCAGCATTCTACATGTCTGGGTAAAGGTAAAGGTACCCCTGACCGTTAGGTCCAGTTGTGGCCGACTCTGGGGTTGCGGCGCTCATCTTGCTTTACTGGCCGAGGGAGCCGGCGTACAGCTTCCGGGTCACGTGGCCAGCATGACTAAGCCGCTTCTGGCAAACCAGAGCAGTGCACGGAAACGCCATTTACCCTCCCGCCGGAGCGGTACCTATTTATCTACTTGCACTTTTGTGCTTTCAAACTGCTAGGTTGGCAGGAGCAGGGACCAAGCAACGGGAGCTCACCCCCGTCGCGGGAATTCGAATCACCGACCTTCTGATCAGCAAGTCCTAGGCTCTGTGGTTTAACCCACATGTCTGGGTAAGCTTGCCTATACAGCAATGTTTTTAGCAGGCACCGAAAAGAGTATGGTGGAAGTCTATGCTTGATGTAAATAGGCAGGGAGTTCCAAAGTGCAGGTGCTGCCACACTAAAAGATTGATTTCCTACAAATGCGGAATGAGCGTTATGTGGCACCTGCCTGCTCTGCAGAACGGAGCGGTTGGACAGGCCTTTATGGGGTAAGGTGATTTTTCAGGTAAACTGGTCCCAAGTTAATGGGTAGTTCTGGGCGCACCTGGACCTCCTTAGTTCCTGTAACACATTTCACAGAGTCTTTGGGGAAGCAACACTGACCCACTGGCTGGGTAGTCTGTCTGCACTCCAGAAAGCAAGCCAAAAAGGGCCCTACCTTCTTCCATGCCTTCAGACAGCAAGCTGAAGCCACTTGTGCAGATACAAACCTGGCTATGTCTAATCCCCTGTGTCTGAATTCCCATCTTTCCTCTGACATCACCTCCATTTGCAACCAGGTGGAGTTGTTCGTGCGTCACATAAACCTCTCAACAGCAGCTTACTACATGCACAAGAGCTGAGTCACCAGACGGACTCAGACCACAGAGGTCCATCAGCAGACCTTCTCGGAGGTCCAGAGAGGCCTGTGCCACTTCCAGCTTTCAATGCCCCTGGCCATTTTTTTAAAAAAAAGTATTGATGACTCACGGGGGTGGGGGGAAGAATGCATGTCTCTTACTAAATCACAACTATACTTTGCTGAAATTTGGAGCTTTAAGCTGAAAGAGTGCATCACGTTTGGGCTGATGTGTATAAATATATAACAAATGTCTAAATTTGTGACTCTGGCCCAAAGGCCCTCCTGGCTCTCCCTACCTCACTCCCACCTTCTCTAATTGGCACCTGGATCTAGAACAGGATGCAGGCCTGACCCAACAGGTGGTTCTTGGCTTCTTGTATAAACAGGTGGGTCTTCACATGTGAAACTGGGTAGAAGTCTCCCTCCCTCCCTCGTGTCAAAAGTAAGATTGGCTGGGTTGGTAGCAGAGGGAGTTTTGTATTGGAGCTGTTTGCTCCACACACAGCTATCCCTTTTGACTTTGTTGCTTCGTCATTTGTGCCAAGTTTCTTTGTGTGTGTGTGTGTGTACCTAATAACACACACCATACACTACCAAATTGGTTTCCAGTAAGGTTGTATGCTTGTTAGTTCAACTAAGCCTTTGGTTTATTGAATCGTGGAATGGAGAATGTAAGACTGCTTCTTTTCAACCCTTGATTCTGTCATGCCACTTTCATCAAAGAATCCTGAGAACCATAGTTCTGAAAGTTGTCAAGAGACCCCTATTCACCTCACCAGTTGTTTTCCCCCTGAAAAATAAGGTGGGGGAACTCACCACAAAGTTGCTTGGTTAGTTTATTGTGGGGCCAGTCATCGTGCCACCCCCCTCCCTGGGCAGTGGCTAAATGTAAGATATGAATAATAAACTCAAGCAGACAATGGTTTGGATTGGAAATGGCCACAACTTACTGATTATTGATATAAGTGGATTTTTGGCTTTGGGAGTCTATCCATTCCGGCCCCCGGCCCCATACAAAAAAAATAATTATTATTTAATTTTTAAAAGGTAAGGGGAAAAGGTTACCTCAAGTTTAAAAATAAATAAATTGCACCTTTTAGAGGTACAATTTCAGGATAGGTCATCACACTCAGTCCCTCTTCCCAAGGAACTGTGGGAACTTTAGCTCTATGGTGGAGATACAGAGTCTCCAGTCAATTCTTGGGACCTTTAATGAGCTATACTTCCCAGGATTCTTTAGGGAAGCCATGACTGTGTGATACAGGAGTGTCGCAGTGGATATGACCAGCTTGCTTTTGCTTCAAATGATAAGCTTTCTATCTCATTCTCCTTTTCCACCTTCGGATGTAGAATCCAAAACAGGTTTGAATATATGCAGTCTTAACTGGTTAGTGGGCAGATGACTAGTGAATAGGAAGACTGGAAGCTGCCTTATACTGAGTCAGACCATTGGTCCATAAAGCTCAGTATTGTCTTCATTGACTGGCAGAAGCTCTCCAGGGTTTTGGACAGGAGACATTCTCAGCCCTGCTTGTTGTTGTTTAGTCGTGTCCAACTCTTCGCGACCCCATGGATGCCAGGCACTCCTGTCTTCCACTGCCTCCCACAGTTTGGTCAAACTCATGCTGGTAGCTTCGAGAACACTGTCCCACCATCTTGTCCTCTGTCGTCCCCTTCTCCTTGTGCCCTCCATCTTTCCCAACATCAGGGTCTTTTCCAGGGAGTCTTCTCTTCTCATGAGGTGGCCAAAGTTTTGGAGCCACAGCTTCACGATCTGTCCTTCCAGTGAGCACTCAGGGCTGATTTCCTTCAGAATGGATCGGTTTGATCTTCTTGCAGTCCATGGGACTCTCAAGAGTCTCCTCCAGCACCATAATTCAAAAGCATCAATTCTTCGGCGGTCAGCCTTCTTTATGGTCCAACTCTCACTTCCATACATCACTACTGGGAAAACCATAGCTTTAACTATACGGACCTTTGTTGGCAAGGTGATGTCTCAGCCCTACTAGCATCATGTAAATATATGGCAAAGGATTGAGCAGTGGTTCCCCAATGCAAGCTTGGGTTAAAAGTGGGTCCTGGGGCTGAAACAGTTGGGACAAGCCTGCTCTGTACTGAGCTAGAAGGAACATAATAAGCTGCTTTGTTCCCAAGTGGGTGTTCCAAGCCCCTTGACTGTTGCTCCACGGAATGCAGTTCCTCTTCTCTAGCAGACAGGATCTGGCCACTCTTGGCTCCTTGCAGCTCCCAAACAGCCTCCCTCACAGAAAATGATGAAGTTACCTTTGCTGCTCATGTTTCGAGTGTCTCTTCTCCTATGAAACCAGATCGCCTCCTCCAAAGCATCCAACCTGTGCCTTGTTATTATATTCTAGAGAACAATTCAGCAGTGTGGCCAGTGAGGCAGGTAGCAGCCACCTGGATGGGATGGGAAAGGCACAGAGATATGCTTGCATTCAAAGCCATGGAAACTTGGCCTCTATCCCACAGACTTATCTGCACCTCAGAGGGGAGAGGGCGAAGGAGGTAGCTGTGGGGGAGAGGGTTCTTGCTTATATCAGGGTCTTGCTTATATTTCTTGCTTATATTTCGACCTTCAAGGTCGAAAGAGGCCAAATATTTCTGTTGCCATTTCAAAAGGTGGATAGCAAGTTTTTGTGTTTTGTTACAACTATTAGTAGCTTACTATTAGTGTGCATTTTACTATTAGTATTTTAACAAAAGATAGATTCCGCTTAACTACGTATAAGTCCTCTAAGCAGTTTACAAAGTATATCAACATTGGAATTGTCAGCAAAAAAACAAGTCTTAAGAAGAGCAGAACGAGTAAACTCAACAATTAAAAGTATGCACTATAAGGTAAAAATACGGATTAAAATATATGTCAACTTCACATGTCTGGGGAGGCGTGCATAAACAGAAGTGTTTTTAGCAGGCACACAAAACAAGACAGCAAAGGTCTTGTGTCAGTGGTAATCGGGCAACAATCAAACCAAAGACTTAAAAGAGTGGGAAAGCGTGGAAGAATATATTATAAAACATTGTTCCCAAATCAAACCCTTGATATGTATTGACTAAATTTCACGAAGTAAAAATTCAGATAGATATGTTATTTATTGTGTGTAAATGAGATAACAAAGGTAATCAACACAACTGAAAAGAAAAATAGAATAGAAGAAGCTGCAGTGTGGTTGTGGGAAGTCACGGGTGAAGAAATGTGGATATTTTTTGGATTTGTTTTACACTTAACATAAGTTAAAGTATAGATTGGAATATGTAAATGTATAATGAAAGAAAATCAAATAAAAAGCATCACAGGAAAAAATGTCAATGGGCAGACAATTCGGAGCTTAGGATTTTTGGATTGTTATTTTATTGGTTAATCACATTATTGGGGGGGAGATGTTTCAGTGACACTTAATAATGAAATAAATTAAAATGGATAAAATTAATTAAAAGCCAAATTAAAATGATATACAACACAAAATTCCCACCCCCAACCCCCAACTCTCATCCAACTGTACATACAATAAAAAGAACAAGCCTTATCCCTGCCACACGCCCAACAATTAAAGGAAAACAAAGCTGGGAGACCTTTGACCCCTCTCGATGCTGATAGACTCCAGTTCTTATCAGCCCCAAGTTTTAGAGTTGATGGGAGTTATAGGTCAGAGTTTCCCCAGCCTTTGTGTGTGTTTTGAGTTGGCATCTGTCTGTCTCAGGAAACAATGGAGGAGTGCATCTTCGGGGGTGAAGTCACTGTTGGAGAGTTGCAGTGCCTGCTGTGGCTGTAGAGACCGAAATGGGAGAGACATGTTCTGTTTCAGCTGGGGCAGGTGAAAGTGGCTGGTTGTGCTGCTGCAGATGCATCATGGCGTTTATTCTCTCTGCTGTCCTCCCTGTGGTCATTTCTCCTCTGCTCACTGCTGTGGATACCCAACCTGATTGATTGTCTCCAGGCACTGTGGTAATCTGCAAGGAATTCCCACTATAACTATTGAGGCTGCGTACACACCACACGGGACGCGGGTGGCGCTGTGGGTAAAACCTCAGTGTCTTGGACTTGCCGATCGTATGGTCGGCGGTTCGAATCCCCGTGGCGGGGTGCGCTCCTGCTGCTCGGTCCCAGCTCCTGCCCACCTAGCAGTTCGAAAGCACCCCTAAGTGCAAGTAGATAAATAGGGACCGCTTTATAGCGAGAAGGTAAACAGTGTTTCCGTGTGTTGCACTGGTGCTGGCTCGTCTGAGCAGCTTTGTCACATTGGCCACGTGACCCAGAAGTGTCTTCGGACAGCGTTGGCTCCCGGCTTCTTAAGCGAGATGAGCACGAAACCCCAGAGTCGGTCACGACTGGCCCGTACGGGCAGGGGTACCTTTACCTTTACACACCACACATTAAAACAGATTCCTGGGAACTGTAGTTTAGGGTTACTGGGAATACTGGCATGTTCAGTTTTTTTAAACAATCTTTAAAACCTCTCCTTTCCTGATCTTGCTGGCTGGTGAAATCTGTGCAAGTACAGTGGTACTTCAGGTTAAGTACTTAATTCATTCCGGAGGTCCGTTCTTAACCTGAAACTGTTCTTAACCTGAAGCACCACTTTAGCTAATGGGGCCTCCCGCTGCCGCCGGAGCACGATTTCTGTTCTCATCCTGAAGCAAAGTTCTTAACCCGAGGTAATATTTCTGGGTTAGCGGAGTCTGTAACCTGAGGTACCACTGTATCTCAATTACCTCAACGATAAATTAGTGTGTAACTTGACGAAAAACCAACAAATCATCCTTCAAAATATTTGTTGCTTTTATTGTCTGTGCCTGGAGCAGGAGGAGGGGCTCAACCGGAATATCTTGCTCTTAGCCTTGCTTACACTGGCAGACCATCAATATATACTGCTCAGTTTTCTTTTCTTTCTAAATGAAAGCTCCATATGGCTTTCTGCAGAAATAAGGCATGACGCTCTCCAAGAAGTTTCCTAGCTGTCTCTCCACTGAGTTCACTGCTCCCACCTAAGCCCCTGCCTGTCTCCCTCCCTGGACAAAGGGGACAATGGGAGGGGGGCATTTACAGGTGGAATCTGACCTAGCAGCCTCTAGGCGTAATGACTTTCTCTCAGAGGTATTTTTAGCTGTGAACAAATTTCAGGAAAAGCTTTTGTGTGGGGAAACACTGAGCCTTTTGTTCAGGCTTCTGGGAATGAAGTAAGCCCTGAATGGTTTTTAGAGTTTTATACACTGAACTCCTGTCTGCCATGATCAAGACTTTTTTTATTATTTTTAATGGGGCAGAAATGGCATTTTGAGCAAATCTTGGAGGGGGAAAAGGGCTTGTTTCTCTGATCAAGACTTCTTGGACCAAGGTAACTTGAACAGAGTCAAGGTGACTTGGGAAGAGTCTAGCCCAATAGTATCTGCTTGAGTTTTGAACTTCTTTCTGAGGCCCTGGGGATGAAGTCAACCCCCAGCCTTTGTGCTTGATGCCCTTAGCTGGAGATGCCAGGGGGTTGACAGTGGTGCTTTATGCATACAATGCCAGGGGCTTTTACCCACTGAGCTATGGGCTTCTTTACAGTCATACCTCGGATTACAGGTGCTTCAGGTTGTGTTTTTTCGGGATGCGGACCGCCAAAACCTGGAAGTACCGGAACGGGTTACTTCCAGGTTTTGGCGGTTGTGCATGTGCAGAAGCTCTAAATCACGCTTTGCGCATGCGCAGACGCGCCGAATCACAACCCGCACATGCGCAGACGTGCTACTGCGGGTTGCGAATGTGCATACCACATGGATCACGTTCGCAACCCGAGTGTCCACTGTACATGGATCCAGCATTTCCTGCTGCTTGCTCAATTTACTTTTATAACCATTTTACAACAACCCTCTAGGGTAGGTCATTGTCATTATCTCTCACCCCCAATAACACAGACAAGAAGCTGAAAGTGGCTTTGCTGCAGACTTCCTAGTGAGGACACAGCAGGAGTGGGGTTCAAACCTCAACCTCTGAGAACAACACCAACCTAATATTGCTGTTGGCGTCTAGCACAGCACACTTTAGAATGTGTGAAGAACTTGGCAGGCATTCATTCATCTTTGCAACAACCCTCTTGTAAGGCAGGCTTGCATTCCCCTGTACTGTGTGCAAACCTTGGCCCATCACCCCAAGGCATCTCTCAAATGCATCAGTCCCTGGGCTCATCCAAACTTCCACTTGTCCTACGCTTTCCAGGCATGAGCCTGAGTGATTTTTCATTCTGCTGCTTTTTAACCCACTGATTAACACTGAATCAGAACAAACACAAATGCACAGAAAACCCGACTGATGTTTGTGCAGTGGGACAAGCAGAATTGTGGATGAGCCCTCTGTCTGCTTAACTCTCCTTGACTGTGAAGTTGCCTAAAGTCACTAACCAGCAAGTCTCTTTTTAGTAACAACTCTCGGTGTTTGAGAGCTTCTGCTTGGAGTATTGTGAGTGCTGTCAATTGCATCTTTTCCTCTTCCCCCTCTGGGGTGGGGATTAGGCTTTTGTTTGCTCTGTAAACAGAATTGCACAGTAGACTGTAGACACCAAGTTTTATTCTGTTCTCTCAACAATCAAGGGAAATATTTTGTTGGGGAGTGGGGGGAGAGAGATAGATTTTGTTGGGCTCAGTATGCAAATAATGGGTTGTGGAGAGAAGGTAGTTGTCCTGCTGCAAGCATTGACCTCTGCCACAGCAAGGAGATGGTAAACTTCCTTGTGCAAGGCTCACATTAAATGCCAGAAGAGAACAAAGATACAGTGTTGGGGAGGGGAAGGGAGGGGAGGGGAGCAGAGCTGCTCTAATGTTGCTTCAGCAACAGCCAGCTTTATACTGGGCCCTATATAGGAGCAAGCAGTTCTTCTTAAGTTGTATAACTTGGGTTAAGTGCTTAATTAGTTCCAGAGGTCCATTCTTGACCTGAAACTGTTCTTAACCTGAAGCATCCCTTTAGCTAGTGGGGCCTCCCGCTGCCACCACACCGCCGGAGCACGATTTCTGTTCTCATCCTGAAGCAAAGTTCTTAACCCAAGGTACTATTTCTGGGTTAGCGGACTCTGTAACCTGTAACTTGAAGCATATGTAACCCGAGGTACCAATGTACTCTACTTTCACATAAAGGTACTTCTTCAGTTAAATAGGGGCCACCAGCGCTGGATTTACGTATAAGCTAAACAAGCTATAGCTTAGGGCCTCACTCTCTTGGGCCCCCCAAAAAAAAGTTTAAGGGAAAAAACAAAGTGGATGTACATTTCCAAAATACAGTGGTACCTCAGGTTACATACGCTTCAGGTTGCATACGCCTCAGGTTACAGACTCCGCTAACCCAGAAATAGTGCTTCAGGTTAAGAACTTTGCTTCAGGATGAGAACAGAAATTGTGCTCCAGCGGCACGGCGGCAGCGGGAGGCCCCATTAGCTAAAGTGGTGCTTCAGGTTAAGAACAGTTTCAGGTTAAGAACGGACCTCCGGAACGAATTAAGTACTTAACCTGAGGTACCACTGTATAAGATGAAAAACAAATAAAATAAAACCTACATATAGCAACAGTGTTTTGTGTTCTGTAGGCTCCTGTGATGTAAGTAATGGGCCTGCTAGCCTGCTTATGCCTGCTAGCCTGCTCCCTAAAATATCACATATAAAGGGCCCCATTACCTTCAGTAGCTTAGGGCCTCATCGAACCTAAATCCGGCCCTGGGGACCACCCTGTTCTAGCAGTCTTTGCTCAGCTGACCGCCTTCACATGCTTTAAAAAAATCTTAGCAGTTTATTTTTCCTTTTACAGTTGTATGGGATTTGCATTCCCCAGTGGTTACAAATTTGGAGTCATGCTGGGATGCATTTAGCACAGCGTTGCAGCTGTTTCCTCAACAAGTTGCACAGAGGTTAAGGGGCTGCTTCCCCTTTAAGCTGTGCTCCTCTATACACCTTTCGGAGGAAGAGTGATTGGTGCCATCAAGGAAGGCCTCTGGGCTGGATGTACAGAGTTGCACTAAGCAGAATGAGCAGGAGGGCCCCCAGACACAGCAAGGCTTCAGCAACACAGGAAACTGCCTTATACTGCATCAGGCTATTGGCACATGTAGCTCATTATTGTCTACACTGGCTGGCAGCAGCTCCTCCGGGGTTTCAGGCAGGGATCTCACCCAATCCTATTTGGAGATGCAGGGATTGAACCTCAGACCTTCTGCATGCAAAGCATGATGCTCTACCTGTGAACTATGGCTCTTCCAGCTGTGAAGCAATACGCATTACAGTGGTACCTCGGGTTACATACACTTCAGGTTACAGACTCCGCTAACCCCGAAATAGTACCTTGGCTTAAGAACTTTGCTTCAGGATGAGAACAGAAATCGTGCAGCAGCGGCGCGGCGGCAGCTGGAAGCTCCATTAGCTAAAGTGGTACCTCAGGTTAAGAACAGTTTCAGGTTAAGAATGGACCTCTGGAACGAATTACGTACTTAACTCAAGGTACCACTGTACAGTTAATTTTTCAAAGTGTGCCAGAACTAGACAATAGGTGACTGCAGCGAGCTTAATTTATATAGGGTGAGTCTTTTAAAAGAGGCCACATGGAACATGTGTACTCTGTATCCACAGGACCTCTTTTAAAGCACTCACCCTGTATTTGTACCTGTTGGTGAAAAGCTACTTCTGATCCCCCTAGTGGCTAGGCAGGGTATAATATTTCAGCCTAGTTTGTAGGACAGAAGAGCCTGAAGCTGAGCACACTAGGGTAGCCAAAGTTGTTGGATAACAGCTCCCATCATGGGATTCTTGGCCATTGGGCATCCTGTGTGGGGCTGATGGGAGTTGGAGGGATGAAAAATCCACCCATGCCTGAAGGCCTTTCAGCTTCCTGCCCAGTCTCGTAAAGGTAAAGGGACCCCTGACCATTAGGTCCAGTCGTGACCGACTTTGGGGTTGCGGCGCTCATCTCGCTTTATTGGCCGAGGGAGCCGGCATACAGCTTCCGGATCATGTGGCCAGTATGACTAAGCTGCTTCTGGTGAACCAGAGCAGCACATGGAAATGCCATTTACCTTCCCGCCAGAGCGGTACCTATTTATCTACTTGCACTTTGACGTGCTTTCGAACTGCTAGGTTTGCAGGAGCAGGGACCCAGCAACAGGAGCTCACCCCGTCACAGGGATTCGAACCACCGACCTCCTGATCGGCAAGCCCTAGGCTCTGTGGTTTAACCCACAGCGCCACCCGCGTCCCATCTCATATATGTATTGCAACATTAATATATTTAAAAAAGTCTCCTGTAAGATGGGGCATCTGGTTGGCCGCTGTGAGTTCAGGATCCTGGACTAGATGCGTCTTTGGCCTGATCCAGCCGCAGAGTTCTTTTTACATACTACCCCCCACCATCTCTGAATAACACTTCCTGGGATTGCAAGTGCAGAGGGTGCTCAGGTCCTGCCTCTGGGCTTCCCACAGGTATCTTGTTTGTCAAGGTGAGAACAGGATGCTGTACTAGATGGGCCACTAGCCTGACGCATGCTCTTATTCTGTTCTGTCTCCTCTGTTGGAGGCAGTATATGCCTCTGGATAGAAGCTGCTGGGAATTACTAGTGGAGAAATGCAGTGGCGTAGAATGGGGGGTGCAGGGGGGGCGGCCGCACCAGGCACAACATCTGGGGGGGGGGCGCGCTTGCACTCGCAGCTCTCTGCCCCTACCACGGGTTAGGGGGCGCAAATTACTTGCCTTGCCCCGGGTGCTGACAACCCATGCTACGCCACTGGAGAAATGGTGTTTGCATTCAGGCCCTCCTTTTGAGCCTTTCACTGAGGCCACCTGGCTGGCCACTGTGAGGCCAGGATGTGGGTCTAGATGGGCATGTGGCCTGTTTCTTCTTAAGTCCTGTTTTACATTTCCCTGCTGGCTTCTTCTTTTACCTACACTTATTCTGCATTTATATTTTGCAGGGGTCCTGGCAGCTGGGGAGCACACATTCCCTTTCCAGTTCCTTCTTCCAGGTACAGTGAATTCATTCTTTTGCTCTCTTGTTCCCATTGATTTCCAGGACTGCGACTGAACAGTGACTTCAGACTTCCTATAACCTTGGTTTTAATGTCCTGTGAGCACAACCACAGGGTTGCCTGGGGTGTCATTCAAGTGCTTAACTGCTGTCAGATATTGCTATTATTATTGGTAATTTTATTTGGATTTCTTACCTGCCTTTCACCCTAACTTACCACGGCAGGCTGCAATGATTTAAAATACACTGTTAAAACAGCTTACAACTAAGTTAAAAAATCATAGGAGTGTGGCGGGTCTCAGTTGCATCAGCGGACAGAAAGGAGAGGTTTATTTTCAGCATACGACAAAAACTATTCAACGAAGGTGTCAGATGCACCTCTGTGGGGTGGGAATTCCAAAACCTGTGCAAGAGCTAGCCATGGTTTTGTGTCAAGTGAATGAATGTGACTGAGGTGTTGTTCTAACAACCCCAGTCTGCTTTCAGCAAGCCCCCACCTGTCTACCTTGCTGCTTACTGCCCAGTCCAGTAGCTGTCAGATTCCAATGTTGCCTTTGTAGAGGGGGGAGGAGGAGGAGGAGGAGGAGGAGGAGGAGGAGGAGGAGGATGGGGACAGAACTAGAATGGGTTGGCTCTTCCTCCCCTTTGGCAGCACCTCCTGTTGGGCTCCCTGTCTTATTTATTGGCTTATTTATTAAATATATATATATATATACAACCCTTCATCTGAGTTCACATGGTCACTAGTCACTATGGGCTCATACACACTAATGGTTCACTGTGCTTTGTAGGCACAGTTCTGTGCTATTCCAGTCTGTGTCGTAGCATTTCTATTTTAATCCCCCCCCCCTTCAGCCGCTTTCCTCACGGAAACCCACTCTTTAAGGCACTTGGCAACTTGCAGAAAAGCCCCATTTGTCATCTGTTCCAATTCGGCATTAAAGATCAGGTTTTCTTGGGGAAAGTGGTGGGGTTGGGGAGAGTACTCTAGCGCAGACCAGGAAAGTGCGGGTCTGTTGCCTAGAAAGCACGGGGCATGTGTGAATGAGCCCTACAGCTGAATATGTGGAACAGAAGCTGATCTGCAGTGCTCCCCCCCCCCAAAAAAATTGCACCTATCAGGGTCTTCAGGTTCAAATCATGCACTCCATTCTCTCGCTTAATTTTTAAAATTGGTTGTTTCTATATAAAACCGTGAAACATTAAACAAGAACGTTATTCCCCTCCCCCCAAAACCCCTGCTTATTCATCATAGTTTTTGTTTGTTTGTTTGTTTTAATTGAATGGCTGAGCTTTGACTTTGTGGATGTGCATAAGAGCATCTTCTCTGTCAGGAAGCTCACTGGGTGGATTTTGGGCTGGTCACACCTTTCCTGCCTAGCCTACCTGCAGAGTTGTTAAGCTGGTGTCCATGGGGGTGTTTCCAGTTTGTCTTGAGGGTTTGTTTGTTTAAAGGAAGCTGGGGATATAAAGAATAAACAGTTAACTAAAATAACTAGGAACTTCTAAATCAGGTTTGAAAAAGAGAGTTTAAAAATGCTTAGAAAGAGGGGTAGTTGAAGAACGTGTCTGTCTGGGGCTGTTCATTAGTCCATGCAAACACCAAATTGAAAACAGACTTTGATGCAAAGCAGAGAACTGAACATTCCTAAGAATATTTACATTCTGAAATTTGATATCTATACTAATTATGGATTGTATGGATTTCATCATGCTGTTTCTGGAACATCAATTTTATCTTGTCCCTTTTTTTTAGAAAAAAAAAACCATTTTTGTACTATGTATGCTCCATATTTTATTCTGTACTGTAATGTACATTGCTTAGAGAGCTATGATTGCAGGTGATTCATGAATATTTTAAACGAATAAAAACAATTGGAAACTACCCAAAAAGTTGGGTAGTTTCCTTGCTGGGACAGCATGGCATGAATTTTAGCTTATTTTTATAATTTGATTGTTTATCTTTTAATAATGTTTTATGGTATTTTGTGTAAAGGCATGGACCTCACAAATTTAATAAACTTGTTTGTTTGACAAAAACAATTGGCACTCGTAAGGCAGCTTACAATATCTGCCTGCTTTTCCTTTTTTAAAAAAAAGAAAGCAACAATTTTCTAGTCCTTATGACCTGCACAACATAAGGCCCAGCTCCCCAAGGATTTTGGGTGGCCTGCAAAAAATGTAAAGGGAAGTAAAGATGTAATGAGTGCTTTTCCATGTGCCACTTGAACTGCCTTCTGCTATTGTGCCCAATGTTTTTCTTCTAGGGGAAAAAAGGTGTTGGTACTGCATACCTCTGAGTACCCCCAGAATAAAAGCGCTGATTGTGCCCATCATGTAATTTGGTGGATGGGTTGCCACTGAACATTCTCTCCTGTTTGTCACGTAACCCACGGCAACCAGCCATTGCCAATCTATCTCTAGTCCTAGAGGAGTGGGAGTCATATCTTTCCGCTGTGTTTTTGGTCATTACTGGCATTGGACAGGGACCAACGCAGCTGACACCCGCTATGCAGTGAGCGGCAGCAACATGAGGGCTTATTACCCCATGCTTGCTGCACAGCAGCCCACCAAGTTAATTTATATTAATTGAAATCTCCCTTTTTAATAATACGGTTTATTTGCAAAACAGTTTAATCATTAATTATAACTTTACTTGGAAATTGGTCCGAAGAAGTTTAGCCTGTTTTAATTTTGGCCCCTACCTACTGCCAAGTTGTGCAGGTCTGCCTTATGGTCAGGGCCGGCTCAGCCGTGAGGCGAAGTGAGGTGACTGCCTCAGGTGGCAAGATCCACCAGGGCAGCAGATCCTGATGTCAACCTTTCCTCCCACCCCCACCTTATTCCTGATGTAGATCTTCCCTCACCATTTCTTCCCTGGTGGGGAGGGAGGTGCCATTTTGGGGTCTGCCTCAGGTGCCAAAATGTCTTGGCTTATGGTTGTAAAATGCCCCACATCACCCTCCTCCCCAAAACCATCAGAAATCAAGAAGATGTACGGTTTTGGTTTTACTTCTAATGTTTGCAAAACATATGCATGTCAAAACCTTTTCCTGGAGTAGAATGAGATTTTGGCAAAATTATTTTTGTTGTTCTTTTCTATTGCAAGTCATAAGAAAGTGTGTTTGTGTGGGTGTTTAAAAGGTGGGGGGAAGTACATTATATGCCATGTCTTCTCTCTTTTCTCTTTGGAAAACAGCTTCAGCTCCTACATCCTTCGAGGGTCCCTTTGGGAAGGTCTTGCATCAGGTCAAAGCTGTGATAGAGACACCACGGTTTTCCAAGGATCACAAATGCAGCAAGATATTCTATGTCCTCTGCCCGCTGAACCTGAATGATATCCCTGAGATTGAGGTAAGGGTTGGTGGGAAGGAAGGAAGGTGTTAGGCACCCCCACACCTTGCTTTTCAATCCCAAGGGACAGTTCATTAAACCACTTTGGGAATTCCGTGAAGGGAATAGGAATCTCCTCGCCATCTTCAGCAACCTTAAACTATAGTTCACAGGATTCTTAGAGGAGAAGCCAGTGATGGTTCAAAGTGGCCTCATAGTGCTTTAAATGAATAGTGCTGGTGGGGCCTAACTCAGTGGCAGGCAGGCTGTGTTTTCCCTTCTCATCCTAGTGTTCCTTTTCTGCAGCAGCCAAACACAACGTCGATCACAAAGAAGTTCAGCTACAAGCTCGTGAAAACTGGCAACGTGGTCCTGACAGCCACCACAGACCTCAAGGGCTACGTTGTAGGGCAGGTCATCCAGTTGCGGACAGACATTGAGAACAAATCAGGCCGGGACACCAGCACCATTGTAGCCAGCCTCATCCAGGTAACCGGGCTAGGCTTTTGATAGTGTATTTTAGGTGCTCAGCTTTGCTTGAGGGGCACTTGTTCATTTTTCGTTCCCTTGCTGCAGATGCAATCTTAGGAACATAGGAAGCTGTCTTTATGAAGAATTAGGATTAGCTGTTGATGAATCCAAGGCAAAACTATAGGGTTGTATTCAACTCAGTTCTTCTCAGAATAATAGGCCCATTTTTTTATTAGATGTACTTGGAGTACTTATTAGATTGTTGTTGTTGTTGTTTAGTCATTTAGTCGTGTCCGACTCTTCGTGACCCCCATGAACCAGAGCACGGCAGGCACTCCTGTCTTCCACTGCCTCCCGCAGTTTGGTCAAACTCATGCTGGTAGCTTTGAGAACACTGTCCCACCATCTTGTCCTCTGTTGTCCCCTTCTCCTTGTGCCCTCCATCTTTCCCAACATCAGGGTCTTTTCCAGGGAGTCTTCTCTTCTCATGAGGTGGCCAAAATATTGGAGCCTCAGCTTCACGATCTGTCCTTCCAGTGAGCACTCAGGGCTGATTTCCTTAAGAATGGAGAGGTTTGATCTTCTTGCAGTCCACGGGACTCTCAAGAGTCTCCTCCAGCACCATAATTCTGAAGCATCAATTCTCCAGCGATCAGCCTTCTTTATGGTCCAGCTCTCACTTCCATACATCACTATTGTGAAAACCATAGCTTTAAATATACAGACCGTATTTTCCCCTTCTCTTCTGCCCAACCCAGAAAGTTGCCTACAAATCCAAGCGGTGGATCTATGACCTGAGGACCATAGCGGAAGTGGAGGGTTCTCCCGTGAAGGCCTGGAAGCATGCAGAATGGAGAGAGCAGATTCTCGTCCCAGCGCTGCCTCAGTCCATCCTGCAAGGCTGCAGCCTCATCCATATTGACTACTACATCCAGGTAAGGTCCAGGTTCTGCTGAGGATTAGGAGCACAGGTTGTGGGTACCAATATAACAGAGGCAGCAGGGGGTCTTTTTCAACCCGAGGGCCACATTTCCTCCTGGGCAGCCTCTTGAGAGCCAGAAGCAAAAGTGGGTGAGTTAACAGGGAAACAGGTGTATCAAGCAGCACATATATTTTGTAAATAATAAAAAAACACCTTCCAGGCACCAACATCCCTAGGGAGATGTCAGGGAACTGACATCTAAAGCGCCGCAGGTGCAAAGGCTCCCTGAGGTTGAGAGAGCAGTAGCAGCGGAAGAGGGAACCAGTAGAGGGCGAGCAAGAACTCCAAGGGAAAGTGAGTCGGAGGGATGGCTCAGAGACGCTTCAAGCGAAACCAGTGGGGAGGTCTCAGGACCTCCTATAGGGACACCCACACCTCGACGGAAACTGTCACGCCGAGAGGCCAGACGACGTGTTTCCGTTAAGGAGCTTTTATGTTGGAAACGTTTCCGAAAGCAGCCACTTTCGGATTCTACTAGTGATTGACGCAGCCATGCTGGAGGGGCTCCGTCACAGGCAGAGGTTTGAAAACCTGATCAAACTCTGAGGGACTTGCATTTTACGCACAAGCAGCTCATCGTCCCATCACAGGAGAGATGAAATGTAGACCTGAGGGCTAGACAGAGAGGTCTGGAGAGCCATATTCAGCCACTGGGACTGACACTTCTGCACCCCTGATGTATGGGTCCTTGGTCTGACCTCACAGGACTGCTCCTTATAGAGTCATAGAGTTGGAAGGGCTCTTAAGGGCCGTCCAGTCCAAACCCCTGCAATGTCCTCATGCTTGCTGTCATATTGTTGTCTCCCTGCCCCTAGGTTTCCCTGAAATCTCCTGAGGTTTCTGTTGCTCTCCCGATCTACATTGGCAACATCGCTGTGAACAGGATCCCCCTCAACCCGACCCGCTCGGTCCCTCACGTCCCGTCGCCCGTGATCCCGAGTGCACCGCCAGTGGACGAGGAGGCTGCCGGTGGCTACCACCCCATGGACAACATTTCCATCCCCACCAAGAGCCACTCCCAGCAGCAGCCTTTCAGCTATGCACCAGGCTTGAGCTTCCCGGAAGCAAGGCTGGACTCTGAGCAGGGCAGCTCGCCCAACCACCCCACACTCTGCCTCTCGACAGGAGCGACGATCCCTTACTATGCCGAGGGGACGGTGGTTCCGGTTCCCACAGCCAGCTCCCTCATCCTGCCTCCGGAGTATAGCACCTGGGGTTACCCATACGGTAAGATCCTGCCTAGCCTCAGATAGGATTCCCTGGCTGGGGCAGAGACCCCAGGGGTTGTGCTGTTGCCCACATGGGCAGCAGTGTGTGATGCCTGTGGGGACTGGGGGGGCAGAAGGGCAGGGAGGCCGTCAGCCAGTGGCACCAGAGCAGATGACAAAGCCAGTATATTCTATCTTTGTCTCCTCCTCTCTGCTGAGTTCTGAAGGGCAACACCAAGACTAAAAAGGAAGGCCCATAGCACTGTGGCAGAGCACCTGCTTTGCATGCAGAATATCCCATGTTCAGTTCCCAGCATCTCCCAGAAAGAACGGGAGAGTCTCTTTCCTGGGGAATTTGCAACTAGGCAGCCTCAACAGCACTGAACTGAATGGACCACTGGCAGCTTGTTATGTTCCTCAGGCTGCAGACAGTTAGAGCTCATGGACCACTGATCTGTGGACCATAAGAACATCAGAAGGCCAGTGGCCCATCTAGTCCAGCATCCCATTCTCGCAGTGGCCAACCAGATGCCTGCAGGACCTGAGCTCCAGAGCCCTCTCCCCTTGTGCAGGTTGCAGCAACTGGTACTCAGAATCATTGCTGCCATGGAGGATAGCCAACATGGCTAGTAGACACCATTAAATTTACTCCTCTGTTAATTGGTCTAATCCTCTTTTGAGGCCTTGCAAGTTGGTGGCCATCACTGCCTCCTGTGAAGTTAAGTTCCGAAGAATGACTAGGGACTGACTGTGTGACCACAATTTGAAAACCTCTGAACTAGATGGCTTTCAACTTCTCTCTCTCTTTTGCTTCCTTCCAGAGGCACCCCCTTCATATGAACAAAGTTGCAGCAGCGCAACCTCCAGCCTGAGCAATGGCAACTAGCCACGAGCTCACAACCTGATGTCTGGCATGCCAAGCTGGGAGAAAGGACAGTGCAAAACATTGCCTGGAGGGGGCGCTCTCTCCCCCAGCAATAGTTCCCTGGGCCATGGCTGCCTTGCACAACAATCTCTTTCCTTGTGCTGTACAGTTCATCATCTTACTTGCTGCTTTATAATCCGAACACCCGTGATGCCTTATCTGAAATGTGGGAGTCATCGTGTATGGAAAGATAGAGGTGTGTGCAGATCAGTGTGTGTGTGTGTGTGTGTGTGTGTGTGTGTGAGTGAGTGAGAGAGAATGAACGAACGAACAAATGAATGAATGAATGAATGTACATATGTATATATTTTGAGTGCCACCCCATATCTATTGTGTGCTAACCAGAAAAGGTGTGTGGGTGTAGACAAATTGCTTCTCTGCTGGGCATCCCGTGATTTAAGCCCAGTGCACCCTTTTGCACTAGCTTGCCCTCTAGAGAACAGTACAGGCAGTGCAGGAAGAGCTGCTATCAACATTCCTTCTGATGTAGGGCAACTGGCATTTCCCTGCCATTTTTTTAAAAAAATGTGGCATAGCACATCTGATTTTTACTCTGGGTGCTTGTAGTAGTTCCTTTTTTGGCTCTTGAGTGCTTGTAGTAGCTACCATTTCCCCTCTCTCTGCCACCCCTGTAATCCACAGACTGGAGACAACTGACAATCACAATTCTAGCCTAACTCTACCTCTTGACTTTGCTTCTCCCAGGAAGTGAGTCCAGATGGAGGAGGGGAAAGGAGGAGAGCTTTTTGGAAAAGAAAAGAAAAACATACAGTTTGTTAAGCAGAATTCCAAATAGTTAGGAGCTTTGGGTAGTGATGCACTTGATCCACTGGACAACAGTGGGTGGGAACAGGTCTCGTGCTGTGCTCCACAGTGAGTGCCTCTGCAGCTTTGCAGCTCATGGCCAGTGGAGGTGTGAGGCTGGTTGGCTATATTCCTTCTGGAGTTTCTTGCCTTCTCCTTCAAATAGAGAGTTCTGCCTGCTTACTAGCATAGCAGTTTTAAAAGTGGACTAGCTGCTGCCCAGACAGGCTCCCGGCCTCTGCAATCTCAATGTTACAGAACAGCCAATGTCAAAGTATTTTTAAAGCAGGGCTTCTGACACACTGTGTGTGTCTGTGGGTTTGTGTGGGGGGTGTTATTTTTTCCATGGCTATTTACTACGTTGGGCATCAGGTTTTTCTGTGTGTGCAAGTCTGATCTGCTAAGCACCACCTCTGGAGTCGTGAAGCCTTTTTCCTTTCTCTCGGCCAGCCTCTCTTCATGAGCTCCTTCAAGTTTGCTGGGTGGCTGATCCAGCAACATGGACATGCAAACGTTCACATTCCCAGCACCACGTGGTTTTTATAGGACAATTGATCCTCTTCCACGACCCTTTTTATTTGTGTCTTTTTCCAATCAGCTTTGTTTAAATGGTGAAACTTTGAAAACACAGATTTTAAATGTATTTAATAAATTATTCTGAGACCTTGAATGTAAAAATGTCTTCTTTGCTTCACTCGCACGCCCCCTGCACTCCTCTCAGCAGCTCTGATTGAATCAGGAGTTGGTCCTCTAAGTGCTGTTCCGAACAACTGCCAGCCTCATCCTGCCTGTGTGTGACAAAGAGTTTTCCAGCACTGGAGGGCCAGAGGTTCCCCATCTCTGGATTTAACCATAAATGTGAAGCAGGAGTCATTCTGCCTGTCTTGGCTTATTTTGCAAATCCCCCTGTTTCTGAAGGGATGCAGGTGGTGCTGTGGGTTAAATCACGGAGCCTAGGACTTGCTGATCAGAAGGTCGGCAGTTTGAATCCCCACGACGGGGTGAGCTCCCGTTGCTCAGTCCCTGCTCCTGCTAACCTAGCAGTTCGAAAGCACATTAAAGTGCAAGTTGATAAATTGGTTACCACTCTGGCAGGAAGGTAAACACAATTTCTGTGTGCTGCTCTGGTTCACCAGAAGCAGCTTAGTCATGCTGTACGCCGGCTGCCTCGGCCAATAAAGCGAGATGAGCGCTACAACCCCAAAGTCATCCGCAACTGGACCTAATGGTCATCAGGGGTCCCTTTACCTTTTACTGTATGGTGCTAATGCTGGTGCTAATGTAGTTAAATCAGCAACACCCCCCATGAGGGGGTGTATCAACAGGAGGTATGAGAAGTACCAAAAGTTGGCAGCCAGTGTAGGAGAGGAGAGAGAGACAGAGAATCTAGGTGCCCACGGTGAGATCTGGGTATGTTCAATGGACAATTGAGTGTCTGTAATGGGGATACGGTGGGAAATGATTCAGGATAGATAATGGAATGGAGCAGCTGGAATTATGGAGAGGGAGCCCTTGAAATACTGCTGTTTCATTGCAAGCCCTCACCTGTCTTTAATTTGCAATGAAGTAATTCATTTGTTGTATTTCATTTTAATGAAAAGGCATATACACTCCTTGAATGTAGGAAAACCTTGAAACAATTTGGAACATAAAAATTATTGCTTAAAAAGGAGCATTGTTTTCAAGACAAACAAAAACAAAAGATGATTGAAATCAACAGATAAAACCAAACTCAGCCTTCATTTGCTACAGTGCTGAATGGCAATCCTGTACCACCCAGTTTCACAAACTGTACAATTTCAGCTGAGGCATAAAGCCAAGATGTGCATGTTTTGTCCACATCAGATACTGTATAAAGCTTGTGCCGGAAGACTTGATTTGCTTGTGAGAGATCTTCTGGTATCTCTTCCCTGCCATCGTCTCCTCTGCCAGTGTTGTGACATTTCCAAAAGCCAGTTCTTCGTCTCCAAACCAGACGCCTACCAGCCACAGCTGTCTGTCTGTCTTGCCCTGAAGGGACATGGAGGGCATCCTTCAAATATTCATAGGAAGTATCGTATAAGAGGCAGGGCTGGCTGATGTTCAGAGAGAACCAGGCAGCAGCTGGATGGTCTTGGCCTCTGCTTCCTGTAGTGGGAAGCGCTGCAAAGTCTTGTGTCAGCCATTTCCTCTCCTGGTTTTAATCAAGTGGATTCTGTAAAAGCGAGGCCATATTACGCACATATCTGGCATCTCTGAGCTGGGGTCGCTGCTAACACTTTCCCTGGCATTCGCACTAATAAATATGAATAGTCCAGCTTGGTGATTTGAGCAGTGTTGGGTAGCTAGGTGTAGTGGCCATATATTTCACAATGTCCCTGATCTGAAGGAGGGTGGGGAGAACTTTATCATAATGGGAGCCACATGCCAGTCTTGGGCAGGGCCACAACAATGGGTGTACGTTACCTTAGTAAACCATAGGCTAATTTCTACATAAACAGAGAGAGAGAGAGCCCTCTCTGTACCCCAAACAGGCAACCAACAGGTGTTGTCAGAGTTTAAGGATACATTCCAGCCAGGTAAATACCCTCTAGGAGGGTGTGAAGCGAGGGTGCTGAAAGCATGGCTGGGATGCCACATTTGGCCTCTGCTCTGGATGTGAGTGGTGCTGTGGTCTAAACCACAGAGCCTAGGACTTGCTGATCAGAAGGTCGGTGGTTCGTTTATGTGCGCTGCTCTGGTTCGTCAGAAGCAGCTTAGTCAAGCTGGCCACATGACCCGGAAGCTGTACGCAGGCTCCCTTGGCCAGTAAAGCATGATGAGCACCACAACAACAGTTGTCCGCGACTGGACCAAACGGTCAGGATCCCTTTACCTTTACCTGGAGCATTCTGGGAAATTAAAATGGCCATGTAGTGCTGTTTAGTATTCAGGAGGCAAGCTCTGGAGGGGTTCCACTCAAAGCTCACTTTGCCCACCTCAGACTTAGATACAAATCCTGCACAAAAGCATATTGTATTGCCCCTGCTTCTGGAAACTTCTACACCGCTGGCTTCTACCTGTGCACATTCCTATGTGCACTCTATTATCTAGGCTCCTAATGATTCCCAGGTAGCCTTTTTCTTAAAATGCACCTTCTAAGTCTTCCACTTGTCAATGTACTGTGTTTTCTGATATCTCTTAGTGCTAAATCACTACCGTGTGTGTGTGTGCCTCCATGTGTGCCTCTTATGAATGCCTTTTAAAACATTTTGTTAGCTGTGATTCTCCTAGCAGCAATCCCCCAGCTAGGTTCTACCTATCTCCAAGCCTAACTTCAGCCCTTGAAGGTGGCAGATTCATCCTGACCCTAGTATATGTGCAATGATTTTATACACAATGATTAAAGATGAAAGCCCACCTTAGTGTCTTTGGTTTTTTTTTTGGGGGGGGGCGAGTTCACAATTGGATAAGATCAATTAGCAGAGCACCAAGATCACACCAAAGACTAATCTAAGAGAGGATCCTCTTTCCACTGCAGTGGTAAACCAGATACCCCTGGAAAGCCCATGGCCAAGACAATGGGCAGGCATGTCCAAAGTCCATTTGGGGGGCCCAATCCCCCCCAAAAAAGCTCAGCAACTTTGGGGTAAAGTCCTAAAAAAACACCTTCAACAACTTCAAACCTAAAAAAAGGTCAACAACTTTGGTTGGCCCTTTGGTGCTTCACTTCATCAAATCTGGCCCTCTTTCCAAAAAGTTTGGACACCAGTGCCTAAGCCACTTAAGCCGGTGGTTCCCACATCCTGGGACTTCCATACTTTAAATGAACAGTGTGACAAATTCCTTCTGTCTGTCCTGAATCACCCATCATTCAGCTTCATCAGATGGCCTTGGGTTCTTGAGTTCTTACAGAAAGAAAACACCATCACCCTATCTCTCCACAACATGTGTAAAACTCTACATCATGTATCTCCTTTAAGTTAAATTAACATATTTAAAAGTACAAAAAAAAAGTTGGTAGTTTTAGCTAACGTGGCTGAAAGCAGGAGCTTGGAGGCATGGCGGAGGGACCCATCAGGTGCAGAAGAAAATATAAAAGGTTGCCTCCTTTGTTACAGGACTCCCACCTAGAGGAGGCAAAGAAAGTGACCATACACAGAGCATCCTCTTTAGGAAGTTGAAGATCTCTGTGCTTGTCTAGCAAAACATGCACTTGTGATTTTGGCTGCAAACCCCACAACTTCTGCATGCAAACCAAGTGTACTACAGTACCACTAAACTGTGGCCATATCCTTGAATCTATTAAAACCGAATTGAGCAGCTGAAGACCAGTGTTCTAGGATCATATGTAGCTAAGCACTGCTGGAAACAGAACACTAAGCTGGAATGGATCTTCATTCTCATCTAGGAAATCAGTTCCCGTGACCTGGAAACCAAGCGTGTCAATATCTTTGGGCTCAGTCATGTACCAGCAAATTCGGGATGTGCAATTACAGTTAAATTGGGAGCTCTTGTACAGCACACCTGCTTCCTCTGAAGATCAGACCTTTTCTGATGAGGAAACAGGTGGGGAAATGATGCAAAGGTCCTCTAACCTCCCTGCAAACAATTCAGAGGATTGTAGCCTACTAAGTTATACTCCGAGTAGCCCCTATGAAGCTAAAGGATCTAAGTTAGGTGCATCCATTATTTTCAGTGGGTCTACCCTGAGCAGGACAAGCAATTGGCTCAACCAAGAGCTACCAGCCCGTGTCATCTTATCTCCCTGCAAACAAATCAGGAATACAATAAACAGGACATCCTACAGCCCCCCCCCCCAAGATGATGCGGTCAATCCAGGGTACCCTTGTATATTGCCCACTGCACCCTAAGTCAAGCGCCCTGGTGGGTGGGAGCTGGGCAGCCTGGTGGAGGAATATATCTCTTACCAATGGATTTTGCAGCTGGGAAAGACTCTTATTTTGGCAGCAGCTTTGGGATGGGCCGTTCTGCAAAGCCACCATTGGATGGCAGCAGCGTATTGGTTTTTTCCCTCCTGCTTGCCTGCAAAGGGTTGGGCTGGACGGCCTACTTCAGCTAAGAGCCAAGGTCTGCAGCCTGGTGCCTTTTGTGGGGGACTCATGGTTTTGCCAAGAGATCTAAGGCGGGATCTCAACACCCTCCTCCCCCACCTCTGGGGTGTGCAGTGTTTGTTCCCCGAACAATCTCTTAGGCATCCCCTGTTGGATAAACCCAAGGCAGTCAGCCACAGAGGCCACCATGCCTGCGATGCAGAGCTATGATGGGCAATGGGTGATCTTGCCTGCACCAGTGGCTTCTATGTGTTGTATAATTTTAACATCATAATCGAGTTTGACAATTTTATCTGCTTAGCAATGTTGCTACGTCCCTATTTTGCATTAAAAAAAAACATTTAACATTATTTTTTTAAACATATTTTGATTTAGTTTGGTAATTTTACCTGCTCAATAGGTTTTACATATTACTATTTTAAACTCAAATTGGAAAGTTCCAGTGGCTGATGCAAACATCTATCAATCTATCTAATTTATTTATTTATTATCTCTTCTTTATTCTTCCTTGTGCACACCACCTAAAATCAAACTCCACTTTGGCTAACACAATCCTGACAAATGACATTTCATGCCTGATTTTATGCTGCTCAATATCATTATATACCCCTCCCCCCCCTTTATTGTCACCATCCGTTTATTTTGGCTGTTAGACCAAAAATAAGACTACAAATAAACCAACGAAATCTTAAATACAGGAGAAATACAAGAAAATGTATTTTGTTAAAAAGGGGCAGTGGTGGCTGCATACCATACATTTAAAGCACATTCCCTTCCCCAAGAAGGCTGGGAATTGTAGTTCACAGCGCTACAATTCCCAGCAGCCTTAGCAAACTGCCGGTAGTTTCTAGGATTGTTTCTTGTGAGGATTGGGGTGTCCTTTAAATGTGTGTGAAGCCATAGTAATAGCCATAGCTTAGTTATATACAAAATAACAAATAACCTCAGTTGTCCCTGGAAATCACTCTTCCAGCTTCAAGTGGTAAACTCCCTTCTTTCTCTCCCTGCCAGTACATAATAGATATTTGGGTCACTGTCAACAATCCCATGGGATTTGATATCCCAGCAAATATTTAACTTAGTACTGAGCTGCCCCTTCTGGTAGTTTTCGCCAGTAAAGGTAAAGGGACCCCTGACCATTAGGTTCAGTCGTGACCGACTCTGGGGTTGTGGTGCTCATCTCGCTTTATTGGCCGAGGGAGCTGGCATACGGCTTCTGGGTCATGTGGCCAGCATGACTAAGCCGCTTCTGGCGAACCAGAGCAGCGCACGGAAATGCCGTTTACCTTCCCGCCGGAGCGGTACCTATTTATCTACTTGCACTTTGACGTGCTTTTGAACTGCTAGGTTGGCAGGAGCAGGGACTGAGCAACGGGAACTCCCCCCGTCACGGGGATTTGAACCTCCGACCTTCTGATCGGCAAGTCCTAGGCTCTGTGGTTTAACCCACAGCGCCACCCACGTCCCTGTTTTGGCCAGTAAAGCACCAATAATTTTGCTGAGGAGCTGCAGCCTAGAAACTGCAAAACAGAAGGACCCCTTCCACAGATTCCACCTGCTGGTTGTTGTTCTTTTCTTAAATGCTGGTACATATTTTTTCTTGCAAACAAATAAATAAAACACATGAAGGCTGCAGTCCTGCAGGCATGCCAGAGGCTGGCTGAGGCCACTGGTATGGTACTATCCATGATGGCTATCTTCAATCTCCACTGTCAGAGGCATTATTCCTCTGAATACCAGTGGCTGGGAGTTGTGGGTGGGTGGAGGGCTAGGGGAAAAACTATGATTAGTTTCATCCACCTGTCATTGGCTGTGACTCTGCCTACCTTTGACTCTGGCGCCACCTACTGTTGGCATCCCTGCCTTCTGCCCTACCCAGTCCAATGGGCACCAGCCACTACTGATTGACTGGCAGTGGCTCTCCAGGGTCTCAGACAGGGGACATTTCCCTGCCCTAACCCTGCATGCAAAGTCTCCATTTTTATTGCAGAAACACCAGGACAATATCAACAATTGATAGCAGAGTATGTGAAAGAAAGGTTAAAACAGAGTAGGTCAAATAGGCCTCACAGGGGAAGGAGTTCCACGAAGCTGAGGCCTCGCCTGTAAAAGCTTCATCTTTGGTGCCTGTCAATAAAACCAACATTGTTGTTGGCATCTGTCTACCTCAGGAGACAATGGAGGAGTGTGCCTTTGTGGGTAGAGTCACACTGTTGGCAGGTTACAACTCCTGCTGCGGCTGTAGAGACCAATACAGGAGAGACATGTTTTGTTGCAGCTGGGGCAGGTGAAGTGATGGGGGAAGGGTAGTACCTCTGGTGGGGGCATGTCATGCCCCATCTCAGGGTAGTTTTTCCACCTTAAGTCCCCACCCTGGAGAGGTCACTTCGGTGCTGCAAAACCAACATCAATGGTGGGTTTTTCTTGTGCATATCCCTTTGCATCTACCTTATCACCCATCTCCTAGCTAGTGCTACAAGGACAGAAGCAGGTGGTGGGGTTAGGGGTGGTGTATGCATCATCACTTATGAACCATGGCTCCACTATTTATTTTGCTGCAAGTATATTTATGTCAGGGCAGGATGCGGAGGGGTGTGTGTGCAGTATCTGAGACCCCACACAACTGAATGTGGAGCAGGATACCATATGCAAAAGATAGTGCTGGATTAAACCCTGTGGAGGCCCCTAGGCAGTTGAACTCTTGGGGGTGGGGGGCCTTGTACAAGTGCTCTAGAGGGATAGCATTGATCTAAGAAAGCTTGATTATAAAATTATTTCAAGATCAAATCAATATTATTTTGATTCATTGTTGCAGGACCCCTAAAAGGCACGGAGTTCATAGGCTGCTGCCTACTCTGCCTATATGGCACTGACGAACCAGAACCACCTGAAGGGCATGCCAGAGCCCTCCCGCCTCCTCCCCAAAGCCTGCTAAGTGCTTGCCCAGCTTTGAGAAGGGTGAAGGGCTCTAGGACCCAGAGCCCTGGAGCTTCCTTCGCTGATCCATGCGCCTTATTACTTAGCCGCAGTGCGGGATTTAGGGCGATGGCGGCAATTTTGCGGAGCTGAGGTGGCGCAAAATTGAGAATATCCATTTGGGGGCGCCAAATGTCCTCCCACAAGGAGCCATTTTATAAAAGACTACAAAAGTTCCACCATTTTGTCTGGCTTTTGGGAGGGCGGTGCTAGGGCTCTAGGATGCTGCCAGAGCCCTGGCACTGCCATTCCAAAGCCGGGCAACCTTGTGCAATCGCAGCTTTGTGCAGGTATATGTGGGAATAAATGGGACAGTGGGTATCCCCTGCTCTCCATTTATTTTTAACCGCACCCCCATAAAGATGCAATCACGTAAGTAAAATAAGTGTAGGATGTGAGTTACCTGTAGTGCTGCCATCAGGGCAGGATTTGGGGGGGGGGGGGCTCAATTCTGGGGGTTCAGTTCCACACAATAAGCTGGAGGGTCCTCAAGCACAACCGGACTGGCTTTTTGAAGTTAGTGAAGTACTGTAATGTAGCCAACTAGTGTTTGTGTGTGTGTGTGTGTGTGTTAAAGACCCTTTTACAGATTCTAAAACAAGCTTTGTCAACCTAGCACCCTCCAGGTATTGCCAGGTGGAATCTTCCACCATCCCTGACTGTTAGCCATTCTAGCTTCATCGTGAGGGGGGCTGGACTAGATGACCCTCAGGGTTCCCTTCCTACACTATGATTCTGTGAAATAAAATAGGTGGTGGTGGTGTAGTTAGAGTGCTGGACTAAGAACTAGGAGGTTGATGTTCTGTTCTGCATGCAGCTTTGAAGCTCACTGGGTGTCTCTCAGCCTAACCTACCTCGCAGGGTGGTTATGAGGATAAAACAGAGAGTTGGGGAGAATGGTGTGCACCACCTGGCATTCCTTGGAGGAAATGTGCAATACAAATACACACGAATAAATAAAGAACTAGAGGACACCAGGGTTGTTGAAGGCCTGTCTTAAAATTATCAACCTGCACCATCGATCTACGTAAGGAAAACATTATCCGTACAAAGAAGCCCACAGTGGGATTCCGGAAATTCAGGTCCTTGGTCTGCATGTTTTGGGGGTTAAACATCCGAAAGTGATGAGCTCGCCCACTGGTTGCTGATTAATATGTCTGATTATGAATATTCCTTTCTCCTGTGTGAGTCCTGCTGCTATCCCTCTCACCTAAGCACATCTTCTCTTGATTGGCAAAGGCATCAATCAAGGCTGGATGCTTCTGATAGCAGTCCACTATATGGAGAATGAGAACCACCCTCTTTGTCTCGGTTAAGGCTGTTAAGAGGATTAATTGCTGCCCTATTTGAATGGTTGGTGTTTATTGTTCTCCCCAAAGGAGCTGAAGGATGGAACGTCGTTTTTAATTTGTTTTTTTTTATTTTGCAATTAAATCAAAACACTTCTGAACAACAGGAGAGGTTTGAGGGTGCTGCAGAACATAAACCTCATTTCAACATTTGAAAGAGTAGGATGGAGAAGGCAAAACCCTTTTATTGGGTTAAATTTGTTTTGGCCGCAGATTTTCTGCTGGGCATTTATAAGCTTAGGACTCAATTCCGGCCAAATTAGCAGCTGTTCCAGAAATCTTTTATTAACCCAGGAAGTGTTAGAAAAAAACACGATGTTTTAATAACCCCCCCCCCCACACCTTCTAGGATTTTACAGCACAGTCTTATGGCCTTCTGGTGGGTTTTCCTTGTATTTTGTTATTAAGAGATTTCTATACTTCCCTTCACCAAAAAACTGTCACTGTGTTTTTTTTAATGTTAAAAAGTAAGGTATTATGAAAACATAATAAATATGATTAAATAATCTATGGCCTTTAAATCTCTGTGTCTTTTTGTTTCTATGCTATGTATTTCTGTGTTTTTATACTGTAAACTGCTCTGTGATATTCAGCGGAAGAGAGGTATATAAATTTAAATTGTAATCATTTAAGTAATTCTCATAAATTACATAACTGACATCATATAAATGACTTAACCCACCCTAAAAGCCTAACAAAAAAGGTGAGATTTTTACAATTAAAAAGGTAAGAGGTTGGGATAAAATGTGCTTCAGTGAGGAATTCATTCTATATGTGTGGAGCTGCTGCTGAAAAGTCATTTCTGTAGACTCCCCCCCCCCCATTTATACAGTCATACCTCATGTTACGTCTGCTTCATGTTACAGTGGTACCTCTAGATGCGAACGGGATCTGTTCCGGAGCCCCATTCGCATATAGAAGCAAACATAACCAGTGATGGCACGTCTGCGCACGTGCGCGTCGCTTTTCGTCACTTCTGCACATGTGCGTGATGTCATTTTGAGCATCTGCGTATGCATAAGCGGCGAAACCCGGAAGTAATGTGCTCCGTTACTTCCAGGTTACCGTGGAGCACAACTCGAACATGCTCATCCCGAAGCACATGCAACCAAGGTATGACTGTACGTTCTTTCAGGTAAGTCCTGTGGCTTCCCGGAAGTACCGAAAAGGGTTACTTCTGGGTTTTGCCGCTCGCGCATGTGCAGAAACGCAAAATGACGTCATGTACATGCGCAGAAACAGCGAATTGCAACCCGCACGTGTGCAGATGCGCCGCTGTGGGTTGTGCTCTTTTCATGTTGCGAGTGGGCCTCTGGAATGGATCCCATTTGCAACCAGAGGTACCACTGTACTTCATTTAGTGGAGGGAAGCTCCCTGATTTTAACGCATGGGCAGATTATTCAGCCATATTTTAGCATTTGAAAATTTTGATATTGTTTTAAGTGTATTTATTACAATCATGTCTTGCACTAACCTGCTGTTGACGGATTTAGGTGGGACAAAAATTATTATAAAAAATTAAACATATTTACTCAGAAGCATGTCCTATTGAGTACAGTGAGACTTAATTCTCACATGAGTCCTTCTCTATATGGAAGGCCACGGATTGAACCCAGGACCTTCTGCACACAAAGCATATGTTCTACCACTGATCTTGGTCATTCACTTAAAATACAACAACAAGGGAAGCCACCATACACAGATTGGCTCATCTAACTCCTTATTGTCTATGATGACGGGCAGAGGCCTTTTTGCAGTTCTAAAAACACTGGGATTCTGTGCAGCGTTTCCATACTCACTTGTTGTGAGCGGGTGGTACTTATGCACAACCCCAAGCTCTAAGCAGTGTGAAATGGAAGGGGTACTAGGTTTATTTGCACATATATACAACATGAGCCTGTGATGGAGGGGTTCAACATCATTAACACCCCAAGAGGTTCTGGCTTCTCCCATAGCCACAGCAGCCTTGGACTTTAACAGATGCCAACCACTGCTCTCATATATTGCTCTCTGATTCTCTCTCTCTCTCTAGCCCACTGCTTCATATTTCCTTTGCGTTGTTTTAATGGCTCATCCCCAGGCTATCACCTAAAAAGCAAATTAGGCAGACTTAATTAGCTTTTCACACTTCTTTATTCCCTGGGATTAAAGAGGTGTCTGACACAATGCTTAAAACACATGGGTCTTGATTAGATACTAACGTGGGTTTCTGACATGCAGTTTTAACACACAAGCCTTAATTAAATTCTAACACTAGCTTGATTTGGAATATAGTGGCACCTCAGGATGCGAACAGGATCCGTTCTGGAGCCCTGTTTGCATCCTGAATGGAACGTAAGACGTGACGGCGCATCTGCGTGTGCGCGGGTCGCGTTTTGCCGCTTCCGCACATGCGCGTGACATCATTTTGAGCGTCTGCACATGAGCGAGCGGCGCAACCCAGAAGTAACGCTCTCCGTTACTTCCGGGTTGCCGCGGAGCACAACCCAAAAGCGCTCAACCTGAAGCACATTCAACCCGAGGTATGACTGTACAGGGTGTATTGGACCCAGCAACTCATAACAGTACTATTTTGCCTCCACAAGTATCCAAAGTTAGAGAGTACGCTGGCTCCAATTTATAGTATCCAATAACGTAAGAAGAAGCGTGCTGGGTGCCCTTGGATGCCAAATGACCTTCTTGCTTTAATTTCTTACTTCCAGGCATGGGGAAGGAAGGGCCTCCCCCCCCCCCCAGAATACCAGAATTGTGTACAACCACACTCCACATACCTGTACAACAAAAACAACACCCAAATGCTTTTATATATATATATATATAAACTTTTTTTTAAAAATAAAAAACCCCATTTCCCATAGGTGCATAGCTGTCAACGTTTCCCTTTTTTAAAAATTCCCTTATTCCGAATAGGATTCCTCGCAAGAAAAGGGAAAAAGTGACAGCTGTTCATAGGTGAGATCGATTTGGGAAAGCAGAACAAAAAATGCAACTTTTAAAAAAAATGCGGTTTTTTTAAAAATAAAAATGCATTTTTAAAATTTTATTTACAAAAATGCACCCCACGCTGTGCAAGAAAGCACGTAAGCTAATTCTGTAGTATTACATCCCTCCTCCCCTCTCCTTCCAAGGATTTCCCTTTCTCCCGGATCTGTGGGCATTCCTGGCCCGGCGCGGTACTGTACGGAAAAACGGAGTTTTCATGGGCGCCGCCATGACACCCAGAGAGGAGCAGTGGGCGCTGCCATGCCATGCAAGGCGGCGCATGCGCAGCGGGAGCCTCCCTAGCGAATGAATGGAAGGGGGCGGGGCGCGCGCGCCTGAGAGCGTTCAAAAGGGAGAAGGGGGAAAAACTAAGTGGGCGGAGTTTCGCTCTTGGGCTGCTCCGGCCACGGCCACAGCGGATGCCGAGGTTGGTAACACTTTTGGGGCTTCACTGGGGAGGGGTGCTGTGGGAGGAAGAGGAGGAGGGAGCTGGGAGGAGGAAGAGGAAGAGGTGTCGAGGGGCAGACCGGGGTGCGGGGAAAGAATGCTCATGGCATTGCCCCAAGTCAGGCGCGACCTGGCAGCGAAGCTTCCACACGCGCTGTTCTGTACTCGCGCCCACCCTCCGGCACCCCATGGTTCGGTCCAGTCCCTCCAAAGGAAAGCTGGCGTGCTGGGCGCTTCCATTGCGGGCGACGGGGGGGGGGAGAAGGGGAGAAAGCAGTCCGGGAGAGGATGACCACCCCCGTAGCCCTGCATAGAGAGCTTGGTGGAATCGAGGGTAGTGTGGCTGCTATGCAGGTTCCGGGGTTCCCCCGGCGGTGGCAGACTATGCAGAGTCCCGCGTTCGGCGTGGAGAGGCTTCGGGCCCGGGTTCTCGCCGGAGGGGCGGGGCCAGCCGGAGGGGAGGGGGCGGAGCGTGTTCTTGTTTGCGTGTGGCCTTTGGTAAAGCGCACGCAGGGCCGCCTTATGCCTGAATTCAGGGCGCGGGGTCCACGGGCTGTTATGAGGTGTCCAGGCTGCGGGGCTCTCAGTGGGTCAAGCCGAGGGCGGGAAGGGTTGGGGAAGCCAACCCTCCCCCCTCCCCCTCGTTACTGTTGGTTGGGGAAAGCAAGTTAAAAACAAAAACCACCACAAACACGTTTAATTTAAATCTTACGAAAAATAAAATGTGTGTTTTTTAAACTTGCTTTTTAAGACATACAAAAAGTTTAAGACGCGCAAAGCACATTAAAGTCACTTCAGCCATTTCTAAGCACCTGAGTGGGATTGCCGAAACGGGGACGCCGAAAATAGCACAGCGGAAGCGGCCGCCGAGTATCAAGGGGCAGGGCGTTCCGAAGTTGTGGGAACCACCGCGCTATAAAGAATTGTGTCCTTTATAGGTGTGTCCTTCACAAGCGCACTTGCAAAGGTGCCCATTCCGCCAATGGAGTTGAGGCTACACCTGCATCCCTTAAAGCTGTTGCTCCGCCCCCTCCTTTTTTATGGGGTAGAACTTGTATTTGTGTATTTATTTATTTTAATTCAGAGATTTATTTAATTCAAAGATTGTTGCTGTTTTCATAGCATAAACATAGAGTGGTTAAAACCATTTCCATTTCCACCACTAAAATATTTCACCTCCTGGGGTAAAGTCAAACTACTAGGCCGGGAGCACAGAAGGGACTTCCCTGGGGTCAGTTTGTAGGGAGTTCCTGGGCTGCCCTCATCAATGTTGTCCAAAGGAAAGCAGAACAATATGTTTGGCACCATCTTATATTCAGGAGTTTCAGGAAGGAGGCATACATAGCATCATCCAACTCTTTGGGGGACTCCACTCTGGACCAGCCCCATCTGCCCCTCATTTCCCTCTACACTACAGCAGGGGCAGAAACCACCTTCTTAACCATTGGATCCACTATTGCTCTGATCTGCTCAATCCATGGGAGCCTGTCTTCGTATGCAGGGGAAGGATTTGAAACTTACTAATTACTTTCACCTGGTTTAGCTGGCCAGTCGCAGCCATTCCTGGGGTGTGGCTGCTGTTGCATGCTGAGAGCTTCTAGGAGCCACAGGTGAAAGCTGAGTGCAGCCCATACACACTCCAGTTAAGTGTTATTAACACTACTAATATTTATTAGTCGCTTTACTCATAGAAATAACCAAGAGCAACTTCTAACCGCTACAGGAATACTAACAAACACAGCAGGGCCACTTAATAGAAACATTTGATTGCTCTAATTTTTCATAATCACATAAAATAGATTGATTCTGCTTCCATCCAAATCGGTCAGATTTTATATATATGTCAAAATATTAAGGTTAAAAAAACGCTTTGAGGGTGTGTTTTTTTAAGCGGTGTATAAATTTTATGAAACAAGCAAACAAAATAAACAAATCCTGTTCTCACAGTGGCCAACCAGATACCTGTGAGAAGCCTGCAAGCTGGACCAGAGTGCTGCAGCCACTCTTCCCTGCACTCTTCCCCTGCACTTACTACCCGACAGTGCAGGTAGTAAGTATTGCATAAATATTTTTGTTTCATGCTCGGGTTCAAGTAACTTGCCCAAGATCGTCTGTTTCAGTTCCAGGCCTGGCTTAGTAGGAGCGTTGGAACCACGATTCTCATTTTAAGATCCAGTGCCTCTGCCTTGGATACATTTAATTTGATAAATAACAGAAGAAGGACATGCCAAACTGACCACTAGAGAAGGGCGTTTCGCTGCCAGTTTTAGATGGGGCTGCTGTTCCTTTGACTTTCTCATTGTGCCCTTTTTGGGAATAATTCACACAGCAGCACAGCACGCAGATCAGGTTTTGCCAGGCTTCGGCTTTGTAGATTTAAAGCATGCGTCTTCTCCCAAAGAATATTGGGAATGGTGGTTGGTTAAGAAAGTTGGGAGCTGTAGCTGTAGCTCCCAGCATGGGTTTTTTGGGGTGGGGGGGTGGGGAAGCCATGTGCTTTAGATGTATCTTGTGTATGCAGCTTAAGGAAGAACATGTTAAAAGTTGCTTGGCTCCTGAGCAGGAGTAGAGGAAAATGGCTGAAAAGGAACTTATCTCAAGGTGAAAGAAGATAATGCATCTTTTTATTAGTGGTCTTTACAGGGTTTTCAGCCACGAGGAGGTTTTGTGTGTGTGTTCTAAACATACTGGTACCCATTTATAGAACACTCAGAAACACTGAAGAAGATGCTACATCTGGGTGCCAAATCTTTCGAGAAAACTGTGCTTGCCAACTTCCTTGAGCGCGCCGTCTCAGTAGCTGTCATAGTCATAATTCTGAGCATCTCTGGAGATTAAAAAGCGCAGCTTCTAAATGTAGCACCAGGGACAGGAAGTTTAACATGCACAAAAGATTCCTTTCCCTCTGCCTTCCCCTTGAACTGGAGGCTAGGGTTGTAGTACAGTCATACCTCATGTTACGGACGCTTCAGGTTACGTGTTTTCGGGTTGTGGAGTGCAGGAAACCCGGAAGTACCGGAACGGGTTACTGCTGGGTTTCGCCGCATGCGCCGAAGCGCTAAATCGTGCTTTGTGCATGTGCAGAAGTGCCAAATCGCACCTGCACTGACGCAGCGCTTCAGGATGCAAACGCTGCTGGTTGCGGACGTGCCTCTGTCACAGATTACGTTCACAACCCAAGGTTCCACTGTACCTGATACTTTGCAATATAGAGCATGTCCGCTGAAGTTTGTGCAACTGTTTCAGTGATAAAAGTGGGAACGTACAGATAATTAGTGGCAGATTTAAAGGTATGTGCAATATGCACAGAATTGGGGCACCCAGTGGTTTAGGGCTCCCCATGTTATTAGTATACATAGTTAACAGAGGGAATACCTTTGAAACAAGATGGCAGACAACTGCTAATACTTTTTAGTATTTTAGTGTGTTGTGGTGTTTTCACTTTTCATTTATCCTGCTCCCCAAATAAGCCAGTGGGGTCCTGCTCTGTTAGGGCAGTGTTTGCCAGTAGATTAATCAGCTAAATCAGAGGTTTTCAATCTTTTTGAGTCCACGGCTCACTTGACCAACTACATTCTTTCTGCAGCTCCTCTGTGGGGAAACATGTTCCAAAATTCAGAAGCCCAGTTATTTCAACCCTTGCCTGCAGAGCTGGCAACTTCTCACCCTTTTTCAAACACCCTCCTTTGTGAAGTTCCCTCAGCCTCTTCTCCTTGGGAGTCCTGCGGGCAGTCACCATGACCACCGCTGGTCCCTGAGCCTCCACCCCAAAGAGAGGTGACTCCTCATGCCTCCTCACAGAGGCCTGGGAAGAGAATGCGCCCAGCGTTAGCGGCCAAACGGAGACTGACAGAAAGTGAATGCAAGGCCACCATCTTACTCACCTTGAGAGGTGGCAATGGTAGCTGCAGGCACCGCTGGGCCTGCGTGGCGGAAAAGCTCCCTTTTGGTGCCAGGCACTCAGCTCCCAGGCCTTGTACACAGCAAGCACAAGAAAGGCTAGCACAGCGCTTGCCTGCCTGGCCTCCCAGTTGTCTTCCATTCCCAACAGCAAGGGCTGGTGGACTGGCTGGCTAGGCTCCCTCATCCACTTGCTTGCTTAATCTAAGGCCGCTTCAGCTCCTGGCAACCAGCACCCCCTGGCCACCCCCAGAGGCACCACTCGCCTGTGGAGCATGTAGCCAGGGTTTCAGCAAACAGCCATGCAATCCTTTGGGAGGCAGAGACACAAGAGGGCATCAGAGCAGTGAGGTAAGGAAAGAAGGACAGAGGCCAGTGTTGCCCGCGGCACCCCTGACCATTATTCAAGGCACAGCAGGATGCCATGGCACACTGGTTGAAAATCCCTGAGCTAGATAGTCTGATAGTCTACATTTGAGAGGGGCAACTTCTAAAGAAATAAACCGCTTGCTTCCTTTGTTCCCTGTCCTCTCCATTCCATTGTTCTTTCGCTTTTGGATAGGGCGGGGCTTGCTCAGGTTCGTGTGGCAGCAGGCCTTTGGTTTTGATGATGCGTATTTGTGTTATAGTTGGCCTCATTGTAGAAAAGACATCCATTCCTGTGGGAGATACTGGGAAACTTGGTATTACCTACTCTGACTGTCAGTGGCTCTCTAGGGTTCAAGGTCTTCCCTGTTCTTTCACCTTATCCTTTAAGCTGGAAATCCCAGAAATTGAACCTCTCGTCTTCTGAATGCAAAAAAAGTGCTTTACCAATGAGCTTTGCTCCCATTCCTCATAACTAGTTAGTCAGGTAAAGGTTTTAACTCTTCAGAGATAACTGAGCTCATTGTGGCATAAAAGTCTTTTTTTCTTTTTTCTTTTTTAAAATTTTATTCCATATTACATCACAATGCAAATATACCATTGTAGCATAAAAGTTTCTTACACATTAAAAGTGTAATAAGATTCTGTTGAATGAGGTCAGATTCATCTAGTACTACATCCTGTTTTCACAGAGGCTAACTAGATACACCTGTGGAAAGCCTGAAATCAGGACCTGAGTGCAACAGCCATTTGTGGTTCCCAGCAACTGGGATTTAGAGACAAACTCCCTCTGGAGGTAGAATATGGCTAATTGCCATCGATAGCATCATCAACCATGAATTTGTCTAATCAACATTTAAAGCCATTTAAATAGGTCACCATTGCTACCTAGTGAAAGAGTGAATTCCATATCTTAACTTTGCCCTGTGTCTATAAATATTTCCTTAGCGTGGGGAATAGTTCACATGGAGTTCAGTGCTTGGGGAGGGGGACAGCCTAGCTGATCAGATAAGAGCTGAGTTTGTCCAAGGCCAAAAGCCTTAGCATGCAATGCTGAACCAATTCCTTTTATTTTCCCTTTCAGTTATGTCAGGTGGAGTGGTGCATCTCCAGGCCAATGAATGACGATTTGTGTTAAGGATGGAGGGGGGGAACAGAAAGTGGATTGAAATATAAAAGCAGCAGAAAAAGACCTGTCTTTTTCTGTGGATGTGAATAGCCAGCATGCAGCTTAAAGGGATGAAATTTGGAGTGGTGTGGCTAGACTAGGATTATAGTCAGGTAAGTGGCTTATTCTATGCTTTGCAGACGAATGCAGGAGAGGACAAAAACACAGGAATGCATTCCTTGCTTGTCCATACAGGAAAGGAAAGGGGTTTGGAGGGTCAATTGTTTTGAGTGATTGGCATGAAATCCCAGGGCTCACCAAATGGATGCAATTTAAATGAGGAGATCTCCATCAGATTTGGAGGAGGCCAGGAGAACATGACTGCTGAGCTCCTGACTCATTTTGGAATTGTTCTTTTTGGAGATGGATTGCATTTGCCTCTAGTCCAGATACTGCAGGCTGTATTTTAACTGGCATTTGCAAATCAAGGCTCAATACAGATTATTTTCTCCAGTTGTAGTTCTCAGATCTTTTGCTGTGATCTCTTGCTGGACCATCAGAGGAACAATGTACCTTTTTTATATAGCTTGGGATATGGAAACTGTGGCCCTCCAGCTCCCATCATGCTAGTCAGCATGGCCATTGGCTATAGCTGACTGGACTCATAGGTACAATAAATGTTGCTGCCTGAGGCAAAGGAGCAAATGGTCCCCCACAGTCAAGGTGCACAGTGTGATTATGAGTTTTAACCATCAGTCCTCTGGGAATGATAGCTCTGTGAGGGGAATAGTGGGTTTCCCAACAGCTCTCAGCATGCTTAACAAGCCACGCATACCAGGATTCTGTGCAGGGAGCCATGGCTGTGAAAAGCTTTGTGACAGTGTGGATGTGGCCAATTGGATTTACTTCTGAGTTGAAACGCGGGGTTGCCCTGAGCAATAATCAAGCTGGCTGGCTCTAAAAAAAACCCCCCAGTAATTTCGCTACCACTTACCTGAACTGTGGCTGATTGTGAGGGGGATTCCCACTTTCCCACATCCCCCTCCTTTTAACTTGACTTGTGATCTCTGATGGGGAAATGCTTGAACTCCTTGCTTTTTATTCCTTCCCAGTCTTTTAACTTGAGCCTGACCTGCTGTGAGGTAATTTATTGCTTTCTCACATTTTGACTTCATAAAGAATACCTGAGCCATTTCTCTTCTCTTGTCTCGGTTTAATGCTTTATGTACGAGGAAGCAGCTTTGGACACCCCACTGGATGACCTGCTGCTTCCCTTGAAAATGGGACCTGATTCGAAAAAGGACCTTCTCATCCCAAGACCAGACTTTGGTCACATTCACAGCATACTTTTGGAGCACTGTTTAATGTCACTTTTATGGCTTTCCCTAAAGAATCATGGGAACTGCAGTTTAAGGGTTCTGAGAGGCATTAGAAGACAATTCTCAGAGCTACAGTTCCCAGCAGCCTTAACGATCTACAGTTCCTGGGATTCTTTGGGAAGCGATGCTGGTAAAGACTGTTTTGGATGTGGGTTAAGAGACAGTGTAGCGGCAGGGCGACCAATCATACTTTACTTCTCCCTCTCCCTCTCTCCTTCGCCTACAAAAGTGGCAGCCTTCACATGCACCCAAAAGCTGATAAAAGGGGTCAGTGATAAGTGAGGGTGTAAAACCTCTAAAGGTTGCCTACACTGAGCCCTCAAGATGTTGTAGTGACATGTCCACACCATGCATTTGAAACAAATATAACCCCTGGTAAGAGCTGCTTGACAGTGATACACACTGTCTTGGAAGGTGGTAGATTCTCCTTCATTGGAGGTTTTTTAGCAGATGTTGTGTGGCCATCTGCCAGGAACTGTAAGCCTGGCCATCACATGGGTGGAATTGGTCCCTCCCCAGTATCCATTTCTGTGGTTGTATAACAGACCTAACTTCTCCTACACTCTTAAACCACTGTGTGTATCTCCATCGCCTTTCTTTGTTATCCCTTCAAATTTGTTATTTGGAAAGGGAAAAGGTGCTAAGCTGTTTCTATTTTCGCAGTTCCCTTGGAAAACCACAAAGGTGAGTTCAGTGGTTGAAGGTTGCAGTTCTGTGCATAGCTGCCTGAAAGTAATCCTCGCCGAAACAGTGGGATTTCTTCCTGAGTGAACATGCACGGGTTTGCGTTGCACAGGAAATGTTTATTAAGTTGGATAGTGCTGGTGTTCAATGTGAAGTGTATCAATGGGATGTGGGTCTGAAATTCCCAATGCAAAATCAAGTGGGTCATAGTGATTGGGAATTAATGGTGACAATTTAAAAATATCCGTAGTCATTGTCATTTCATTTGTCCTCCTAAACCTGTCAAGACTATTACTGCTATTGTTGTAATTTATTCAGTTTATTTCTCAAGAACACTTTATGCAAAGATACTTGGGCAAACAAAAGTTTTCTTTTACCTGTCTGCTTTCTTTGCAAAGTATTGCAGTTATGAAGTGGCAACTATTAGTGCGACTAATCTTTATTAGACAAACAAACAAACAAACAAACAAACACCACCAGTGATTTCTAGCCCTACTTTTAAGGTGGTTGGGGGAGAATTTGCTTGCATTGGCATTATAAAATGAACGTGGGTTTTAATGTTCCAATTCATTTCCTCTGTGTCTAGGCCTGCAAGTGGTGATGGCCATTGTCACGCAATCACGTATTATCGACTGCTCATTTAGGCCAGTGTCTTTGAAAAAGGAAATCCATAGGAACCAATTTCCAACTTTCAAGGAGGGAAGCTTGTTCCTAGATGGGGATTAATGGGCCAGCTCATCTTCTTATTGATGTCCTGACTTCTGACAGGTTACAATCAGGGGTGGAGCCGGATCTCTTGGGGCCCCTGGCATGACATTGCTGATGAGTGCTGCAACCTCTCCCCGTTTCCCATATAGAGCAGAAATTTCCAAACTGTGTGTCATGACAGGTTTAGTGTGTCAGCTGCAGTGTGTACGTGTGTCATGCAAGCTCTTCCTGTGCTCTTCCTGGGGCTTAAAAGGGGTTACTTTAACCTCCAGTTTGCTAGTAAAGATGAATTGCTGTGTCACAAAGTGATGCATGTCTAAAACGTGTGTCACCAACATGAAAAGTTTGGAAAGCTCTGCTACAGAGCTATGAAATCAATAAATTTCATAGATCTATTGGCCAGGGCATTACATTTGAGGTAATGTAAAATGGTGAATGCACACTATAAATGGGAACTAAGCTTGGCTCTTGTTCAAAAGTGACACTGCTGGACTGCAGCACAAGAGTTTATACGATTTCTGCAAGTGAAGTTTTTAGTATTGTGATGGAAAGCTTGGAGGACCCACCTGTCAGGAAACCAAATCAGAACTTTATTGTGTCTCTCAACAAAAACAGGAAATTCAAATACTGACTATACCCAGATCTGATGTATAGTGTTGTATAGTGATTAACCCTGTTTTTTCAGCGTAACTCACCTTAACTCAGTTCCGGCACCTCTCACGTGGGCACCATTGCCATTATAAGAGAACAAGGGTGAGTTCATGGTGAGTTCTGGCACCTCATTTTCTAGAAAAGTAGCACTGCCTATTATGTTACTAGCCACACAAATTAGAATAAGGTAAAATATTGTGGGTTATATGCAATGCTAGTGCTACTCAGTATTTGTTGTTGTTTAGTCGTGTCTGACTCTTCGTGACCCCATGGACCAGAGCATGCCAGGCACTCCTGTCTTCCACCGCCTCCCGCAGTTTGGTCAGACTCATGCTGGTAACTTCGAGAACACTATCCAACCATCTTGTCCTCTGTCGTCCCCTTCTCCTTGTGCCCTCCATCTTTCCCAACATCAGGGTATTTTCCAGGGAGTCTTCTCTTCTCATGAGGTGGCCAAAGTATTGGAGTCTCAGCTTCACGATCTGTCCTTCCAGTGAGCACTCAGGGGTAATTTCCTTAAGAATGGATGTGTTTTATCTTCTTGCAGTCCATGGGACTCTCAAGAGTCTCCTCCAGCACCATAATTCAAACTTCACCTTGATGTTCCTTAGCACAGTATAGGCCCATTGAAATTAAGGAAGCTATTGAATCCAGCATATAAATGTCTTCCAGACTTCATCACCTTTCCCCCCAAAGCATAGATGAGTCAGGTTTTTAGAGATCTTTAATTTAATATATATGGGTCTTCTTAAAAGATAATCAGTTCTGCAGTTACCTTTTAAAGAGCAAAGAGAAACCAATATAGATTAGAATAAAAGAACAGAGAAGGAAAAATCCCATTGGCCCAGGGACTGGGAGGGGAAAAAACCCCAGTTCCTTTTCCCAGAGTTTGCAGTGTGTCATACTGGGCTCATAACGAGGTCCAGAAATAGGCGTCAAAGGGAGCAGCCCATCAATAGCTCAGTGGCAAAGCGTTTGCTTTGCATGCAGAAGGTTGCTGGTTCAATTCCCGGTACCTCCAGCTAGGGCTTTGAAAGTCTCCCTGCCTGAAACCCTGTAGAGCTTGATTGGTGTGACTTCAGTTTCAGATAGCTTCCTATGTTCATCAGTTTTTTAAAAATCCCCCAAAACAACAAAAACCTCACCTTTCTGTGTTTAGTGAAAAAGTCAAGGGCAGACAAAATAATCGCCAGTCTCCTAGAGAGAGAGAGAGAGAGAAAATACAGAATTATATCGAAAGACATACAGCTTTCATGAGACGGAAAGCACATCTGAGACTGAAGATTGTTTTTTCAGTCCTTGGGAAGTAAATAGCACATGGTGCTAAGGAACATCAAGGTGAACTTTGGAATTGTTTATGGGCTGATACGTGTTGTGTGAACTCTATTCTTGAAATGGCATTTCTTAATGTCCATGGCTGCAGTTCTCATTTCATGAAATGGATGCAATGTCTGAAAGGAGAGAGAAAGAAATCTTGCAGGAGCATGCACACTGGAAGACTAATCCTTCAGAGGGAGTTGGCAAGTTAAGCCACTGTGTTTCTCTGCAGTTGGCTGCAGTAAACAACTGTTCAAAAGACATGGGGGGGTGGGGTGGAAATGGATGGAGGGACAGATTGACATACACTGTGCATATCTCCCTGTGTTTGCTTTTGATGTGGAGAGCTTCAGAAATGCCTTTTTATTTAAAGAAGAAAGCCATTAAAACATGGGTAGGCAAACTAAGGCCCGGGGGCTGGATTCGGCCCAATCCCCTTCTCAATCCAGCCTGCAGACGGTCCGGGAGTCAGCATGTTTTTACATGAGTATAATGTGTCCTTTTATTTAAAATGCATCTCTGGGTTATTTGTGGGGCATGGGAATTATTTCATTCCTCCCCTCACCCCCAAAAAATATAGTGTGACCCCCCACAAGGTCTGAGGGACAGTGGACCGGCCTCCTGCTGAAAAAGTTTGCTGACCCCTGCATTAAAAGATCAGTGCAGTATTCTCTTGGGTGACCTTCACAATGTATTTGTCTCTGTTTTTAGGCCAATCTAATCCTATTTTATAGGACGGCCATGCTAACACTCTGGAAGTAGCAGGCAATGCAGTGTCAGACTACAGCTGCAGTCTTAATCATTTCAACAGTGCAAACCTAACCGTGTCTACTTAGAAGTAAGTCCTTAAATGAGGCTTGGTCCCATTTATGTGGGTTTAGGATTTCAGGCTATGGTAGGAAGGAAGCCCCATGGAATGCATGGGGACTTTGTATCTGAATACATTTGCATAAGATTGTGCTGTGCAGGGCATTTCTAGGTACAGTGTGGTACCTTGGTTTTCAAACGTTTCCGTTGATGAACGTTTCGGTTTTCGAACTCTGTAAACCCGGAAGTAAATGGTTCAGTTTTCGAACACGCCTCGGAAGTGGAACATGCCACGTGGCTTCTGCTGAGTACAAGATCCTGAGTGCAATAGCTGTCGGCTAATGAGTTTTCGAACATTTAAGAACTTGGAACAGTTTTCCAGAATGGATTACGTTCGAAAACGGAGGTGCCACTGTAATGCCTATCAGACAATGTTCTGTAGTGGTGGCGGCGCACCTGTAGCACTTGTTAAAGGTAAAGGTAAAGGGACCCCTGACCATTAGGTCCAGTCGTGACCAACTCTGGGGTTGTGGCACTCATCTCACTTTATTGGCCGAGGGGGCCGGTGTGCAGCTTCTGGGTCATGTGGCCAGCGCGACTAAGCCACTTCTGGCGAACCAGAGCAGCGCACGGAAACGGCGTATACCTTCCCGCCGGAGCAGAACCTATTTATCTACTTGCACTTTGACGTGCTTTCGAACTGCTAGGTTGGCAGGAGCAGGGACCGAGTAACGGGAACTCACCCCGACACAGGGATTCGAACCACTGACCTTCTGATCTGCAAGTCCTAGTCTCTGTGGTTTAACCCACAGCGCCACCAACATCCCTTTGTAGCACTTGTTACTACTTCCTTACAATTTTGTGTTTTTAAAAATAAATATATTCTCTTCAGGCGTTGCTGACAAATATGTAAAGAGATAGACATGGCTGTTTGGAAAGGAATTCAGTTTTTACTTATGCTTAAATAAATTCAAACTTACTACTTCAGTTGGGAACAGCCTATGGGAGTGCGTCAGTTCTCCTGTGTGCATACTTCACACGCCAAGGTTTATTTTCCTGGCCTGGTTGAATTGTGTCCTTAAACATGGATAATGCCTCTTTCTTGCCAGGACAAGAGTGTATGGTAGAAACTAGCCTACCATACACATGTAACATTTAGCTTTCTTGCTTCATCCAGTTTAGCCTCTGGCACTGACTGCCACTGGCATTTTGCCCTTGGAAGGTTTCCTAGAAAGAAAAGCAGCCCTCTGGCTGAAAAAGGCCCCCCACCAATGCTTCTAAGAAAAACAAATTGTCTTTCAAGTTTAAGGTGAACTTAATAAAAAATAAAATACATAGTTTGGTTCGTTCTTGTTCTTAATAGGGATAGAGAAAGCCATGAGGCAATCTACCGCTAATGAATCCTTCCGGGAGATGATGAAATTTGAGTGAGCTGATTGTCGACTGAAAATGCTGAGGGATTTGTAGGGAATGGGCATCGAGGGTTATAGTTTTAGCATAAACTAGTGGCCTGAGGTACCCACTGGGGCCTGTGGGGCTACGCATGGTGCAGAGGGCAGTTGTGCATCTAGTGGGTTGGCAGAGCCAGAGATCACATTAGGCATGCGACACACTTGACAAACCTGCAACTCTGATGGTGGGGTGGGGAATCAAGCAACTGAAATGGTGGCAGTTGGTCTTTCCCTTCTATGAGATCAGATCAGAAATAGGAAAGGGGAAAAAAAGGATTTGAAGTTTGATTATGGAAGGGAACTTTATCAAATTTGGGGGAGTAAGTGCTTTTGCCTCTAGGACTGAATCATGAGACTGGTTTGATGCCCAAATTTACAATAGCACACAAGGTAGATATTTGCTGGAGAAGCTGCAAAGCAAAGCAAAAAAGGAGCATAGGAAGCTGCTTTATGTTGGTCCGGCTAGTTTAGGATTATCTAAGCTGATAAGGGACATGGGTGGTGCTGTGGGTTAAACCACTGTGCCGCTTGGGCTTGCTGATCGGAAGGTCGGTGGTTCGAATCCCCGCAAAGGGGTGAGCTCCTATTGCTCAGTCCCAGCTTCTGCCAAGCTAGCAGTTTGAAAGCATGCCAGTGCAAGTAGATAAATAGGTACCGCTCTGGCGGGAAGGTAAACGACGTTTCCATGCGCTGCTCTGGTTTCGCCAGAAGCGGCTTAGTCATGCTGGCCACATGACCCAGAAAAACTGTCTGCGGAAGCGGACAAATGCCAGCTCCCTCGGCCTGTAAAGCAAGATGAGCACTGCAACCCCACAGTTGTTCGGGACTGGACTTAATAGTCAGGGGTCCCTTTATCTTTATCTTTAAGTTGATATAGCTGGATGTTGAGGGAAAAGAGCTTTTGGGATGGGGAGGTAGATATAGGGAGAAAAGTATATGATTTAAAACAGTGAGGAAGAAAGGCTGATTTAAATTGAAATAGTTTCCTATTTCTATTTCATATATTTCGTAAACAGTGTTGGAAATCTGACCACTCAAGCCATGTTAATTTGCAATGAAATAGCATATTATTTCATTCCCACGTTGTTGTTGTTTGTCTGACTGAACACAGGTTGCATAATTTCTTTTTTTAAAAAAAGCTATAGAGTGAATGTCTTAAAAATATTCTCCTACAGATGTTTCTCATGACCAGGTATCCGATCATTTGTGAAGTTAAATATGGGAATACAGGACCTGGGTTGTTGTTCTCCTGTTCCTCCTCCTAGTTTTTCTCCTTTCTCCTTTCAGCCACACCTTTCCAAAAAACAAAGTTGTGAACAAAACTGTAATGGCAATGAAATTAAATGCATGGATTGAGGGGGGACTTGTTTGACAGTATTATATGTGAAAAGAATCTTGGGATTGTACAGTGTGATGCAAAAAAGGCTAATGCAATTTTTAGCTGCATTAATATGAACCATAGTTTCTTAGGTCACAACAAGTAATAGATTATTATTATTATTATTATTATTATTATTATTATCATCATCATCATCATCATCATCACGGGCCTTTTCCCCTCCTCTGTTGGATTTTTAAAATTGCAGTACATTTTTGATAATATAAGTCACCTCAAGACATCAAGCAATTGAAATGAGTAATAGCAGCGATGATGATGAAATTCTGAAAAATTATGATGAAATCCATAGCAATAACAGCTCCACTTTATCCTGCAGTAGCTTAACCTCTCATTAAATACTGGGTCCAGTTCTGGGTGCTGCAGTTTGAGAAGGAAGTAGGCTGCTTGCACACCATACACAGTGGTACCTCGGGTTCCAGACGCTTCAGGTTACAGACTTCGCTAACCCAGAAATAGTACCTTGGGTTAAGAACTTTGCTTCAGGATGAGATCAGAAATCGTGCAGTGGCAGCGGGAGGCCCCATTAGCTAAAGTGGTACCTCAGGTGTTCAGAACAGTTTCAGGTTAAGAACGGACCTCCAGAATGAATTAAGTTCTTAACCCGAGGTACCACTGTATTTAAAGCATGTGACTTCCCCCCAAAATTCCGGGGAACTGAGTTTCCCTCTCACAGAACTATGATTTCCAGCATGCTTAGCAAACTACATTTCTCATGATTCCTTGGGGGAAGTCACATGCTTTAAATGTTTGGTGGCCTTATAGAAATTGGAATGGGTTCAGAACAGGGAAAACAAGGATGGTATGGAAAACAAGTCCTATTAGGAAAGGTTGAAATAATTGGATACACTCAGAAAGTGCGTCATTCCAGTTCTGTGACATTTCCTTACCTGGTAATTTTTGTGTGTTTTATGTGATCTTTCACATGACGTAAAATCCACTTATGGAAAGCTAGCGGAATCTAGCTTAGCAATCATTTCCCTGTTAATTGATTCCAGGAAAAATCCATTTGTAACCCCATTAGCCTGGGAAATTGCAGGAGTTTTAGGCTCCTGCAATTTCCCCATGGTTTTCAAAGGTCTTGACATGACAACATTTGGAGCACTATTTGAACATGCAGTTCTTTCCTGTTCTTTTTCTGGGTGAATCATAGGGGGGTACAGAAGTGTACATGCGCACAGAGGGTGGTGCCATGTCCAGCAATGCCTGCTTCTTGTGTCACTTCATGCCTTCTGGTGTGAATGAAAGGTGGTGGTGGCATGTTGATCAGAAAGCCATAACCCAAAAAGAAAGAAAGAAAGAGCCATAACCCAGCAGCTAATGCAGCATAAAATGGATATCTGAAACTGGGATATTGTAACCAGGAAAAAGAATGCAATAATCCCCTCATCTGCTTGCACCTTTATTCTCCAGAAAACAGAACTAGAGCTAATGTGTTCATGTTACAGGAGGGAGGAGAAGCTTGACTATGGGAACCAGTTGTCTAAAGGGGTGAGCTCTGTGAGGTCGTCTCCAGGTTGACTCTGGAGAATTGGAAAATCAATTGAGGATGCCTTTCCTCTGAGTTTCCTTCTTCAAGCAGAGAGATTTGGACTGTAAAATGACGTACAGGGTGGCCTTTTATTGGTGGCTCCCTGCTTGTGGGTTACCTCTCCATGGGATGTTTGACTGGTGCCATCATCCTTAAATAACTTTAGGTGCCAGGCAAAAACTTCTTTTTCACCAGGCCTTTGATTCTTAACTATCTGTGATGCCCTTAGTTGGGTGGAATGTTTTAACCCTGCCCTAAAAAGGTAAAGGTAAAGGGACCCCTGACCATTAGGTCCAGTCATGGCCGACTCTGGGGTTGCGGTGCTCATCTCGCTTTATTGGACGAGGGAGCTGGCGTACAGCTTCCGGGTCATGTGGCCAGCATGACTAAGCTGCTTCTGGCGAACCAGAGCAGAGCACGGAAACACTGTTTACCTTCCCACCGGAGCGGTACCTATTGATCTACTTGCACTTTGACGTGCTTTCGAACTGCTAGGTTGGCAGGAGCAGGGACCTAGGTTGGCAGGAGCAGGCTATCCATGTTTTAGAGTTTAACTCTAAAACTAGGATTTTAATGTACATGTTTGTTTAATATATATTGTAAGTCACTTTGAGTAACTTTGGTAGTGAAAGCGACCAATACACTTAAGTAATAGTAATAGCATTTTTCAGTCCCCCCCCTTGAGTTTTAATAATGACAGGTAGGTATTAATAGAAGAAATGAAAGAAAAATTCAGGTTAGTTTCTAAAAAAATAAAAAAGATTAGTTGTCACTATTGTCAATGAAGAAATATAGGACGCAGCTCTGTGACTTTATAAATAATATAACATTTGAAGGAAGAAGAGGAAAAAAGTGTTCTATCACAAAGTATTGTGATAGAACACTTTTTTCCTCTTCTTCCTTCAAATTTTTAACTAATAACTTAGTTTTGTTTAAATTAAATCCTGCCACTTCCCAAAATTCTTGAATATTTTCTATAACTCTAGGGAGAGAGTTTTTTGGATCGTCCACCATAATTACTAAATCATCAGCATAAGCTTTCAATTTCAATTTATTTTTTTCCAGTTTTTATTCCTGTGATCTTGTTATCTGCTCTTATATTTCTTGCAAGTACTTCCAGGACCAGAATAAACAACAGCGGTGATAACGGACATCCTTGTCTAGTTCCTTTTTGTATCTTACATTCATTTGTTATCACCTGATTTACAATTAGCTTAGCACCTTGTTTGCTTGTATTTCTTTAAAAAAATTAAATCCACAATTAATTTCTTCAACCAATATTTTCATAAAATCCCAAGAAACATTGTCGAAGGCTTTTTCAGCATCTATAAACATCATTTCTGCCCCCCCCCCCATTTTTTACCTCCAGGTATTCTATTACATTCAGAATATTCTCTTTCATTTGTCTACCTGAAGGAATCCTGCCTGATCTTGATGTATATACTCACTTAATATTTTTTTCATTCTGGTAGCTAAAATGTTTGCAAATTATAATCATTATTTAATAGAGAAATAGGCATATAATTTTTTATTTGCAACAAATCTGAATCTTGTTTTTGGAATTACTGTAATATAAGCTTTCCATGTTTCTGGGATTTCACCTGTTTTTAAAATCTCATTCACCACATCTTTCAATGGGTTTACCAATTGTTCACTTAATTTTTAATAATATTTTGCCGTTAGTCCATCTGGTCCTGGAGACTTGCCTCTTTGTCCAATTAATTGCCTCTAGTACTTCTTGAGCTGTTATTTGAGTATTTAAAATCACCATTTTTTCCTCTCTTATTTTTGGCAGGTTACTATTTTTTATACATTCCTCTATTTTACAATTTATTCCCTTTCTTATACAATTCTGAGAAATACTTTACAAATGCTGCTCTTATTTCCTTTGTCTTATATGTAATCTTTCCGTTTATATTAATTTTATTTATGGAGTTTTTTGTTCCCTTTTTTCCAGCTGCCACACTAGCAGTTTTCCTGATTTATTGGCATTTTCAAAAGATTTCTGTTTCATTCTTTTTATCTTCCAGCTAATTTCTTCATTAACTATCATAGAGTATTGGGTTTGTAATATTCTAATTGCCTGCTTGACTGACTCTTTATTAGCTTTTTTTGACAATTGTTTCTCCTTTTCCATAATTTCATCTAAGATCTCTTTTTTCTTTTTTTCTTTCAATTTCCTTTTGAATGAATTTTGTTGTACAGTAGTACCTTGGGTTAAGCACTTAATTCGTTCTGGAGGTCCGTTTTTAACCTGAAACTGTTCTTAACCTGAGATACCACCTTAGCTAATGGGGCCTCCAGCTGCTGCCGTGCTGCCGGAGCACGATTTCTGTTCTCATCCTGAAGCAAAGTTCTTAACCTGAGGTACTATTTCTGGGTTAGCGGAGTCTGTAACCTGAATCATATGTAACCTGAAGTGTATGTAACCCGAGGTACCACTGTATATAAGTGTTTTTACTTTCTACTCTGCCAAAGTATCAATCTGTCAAATTCTGTCCAGCTGGCAATTTGAACCCTACCTTTATCCAAGGACAACTTGACACAGTTGTAGCCAATATGTATCCAAGAGAAAGAGTCTCTCAAAAGTCCAAAGTCAAACTGTTACAAAGTCTCCATAGCTGCAAATACTATGCTCTGGCACCATTCACAAAAAGTCCCCTTGCAGAGCCTGTCCGCAGAAATCGGAAGCTGACTTCCTTTTTGGCTTCCGTTTCACCAAATCAATCAATTTAAACCTGGTTTCTTCTCTTATTCTTATTTGGTTATTACCTCTTAATTGAAAGATCCACTTCTTATGGTGGCAGTGTGTGGCTCCGGCTGTTGAGTTTGCTGGAGCCGTGAGTGGACTCAAGCCTCTTCCTTTCCCCCGTGCAAAAATGGCAGCCGGGGGATCAGGGCCGGCGGGTTTGTACACTCTGCTGGACCCCTAGAGTCCCCACTCTTTTGTGGGGAGTTTTTTTTGGGGGGGCACCTAGCCCTGGCGTGCACCCCCAAGGCTCTATCAGCCTGAACCGTGTCATCTTTTAGACAGACGACATGGAGCGCGCTGCCATTGCCTCCGCAGCGAACTGGAAGGTCAATTTACCAATCCATAGCACCTGTAGCACCCATATTGCTGAACTATATGTCACTTATCTTAAAGGAAGAATACAAGGAATATATATCCTTGTCAGTGGCTCAAAATTGGAATGTCGGTGGCTCAAAACTGGAAAGTTACATTACTCTTATTGGAAATAATGGCTTAATAAAGTTTGAGACTTGGTCATAATGGCAAAAATAGCTGAGCATTGCAGCTGACTATAGAAATTAATTCTGGGGAAACTGGTTACTCCATATACAATATTGTCAAGAGAACAATTACTTCCTGCAAAAGCAAATTCAAGTAGGGTTCTGTTTGTTTTGAATTTTGAAAGTTTATGTTAAGCCATATTTTTTGCAGAATATTATGATCTGAAGTATGAATATTATGATCTGAAGTAATTTTATCTGGGCCGAGTTTTTTGGTGGTGGTTAATCATTGTCAAATGATTAAATTTAAAAAGTTCAGAAATTAATGGATCTAAGTCAGTCAAGTGCATTATTTTCAGTGGGTCTACTCTGAGTAAGACTAGCATTGGCTGCAACCCACAGTTAGCCACCTGCAGGTTAAACATGGCTTACGTAGGTATGATAATTTCACCCTATGGTGAAATTACCCTATGGTAACAACCGGTTGAAGCAAGGTTTAAAAGCTAACTGGGCAGACTTCAGAATATGAGATGAAAATGATATTCAGGTAGAGTGCAAATATTCATACTCTTGTTTTTAATTGTTTTCCTAAGTCACTTGGAGTTTATGGACCGAATTCAAGGTGCTCATGTTAGTGTTTAAAGCCTTAAATGATTTAGGCCCCAAATATCTGAAAGACCGTCTCCTACACTAGCATGTTAAGATTGTCAGAGGGGGCCCTCTTGGTAGTTCCACCACCCTCAGAGATGGCGGTGGGGTGTGTGTTCCCCAGGAGAGGGCCTTCTCTGTGGTAGCCCCTAAATTGTGGAGCTCCCTTCCCATACAGGTTCATCTGGCACCTTCATTATACAGCTTCCGGTGAATTCTGAAGGGACACCACCTTAACATTGGTTTTTTAGGGACACGGGTGGCTCTGTGGGTTAAACCACAGAGCCTAGGACTTGCCAATCAGAAGGTCGGCGGTTCGAATCCCCGTGACGGGGTTAGCTCCTGTTGCTCGGTCCCTTCTCCTGCCAACCTAGCAGTTTGAAAGCACGTCAAAGTGCAAGTAGATAAATAGGTACCGCTCTGGCGGGAAGGTAAACAGCGTTTCCGTGCGTTGCTCTGGTTCGCCAGAAGTGGCTTAGTCATGCTGGCCACATGACCCGGAAGCTGTACGCCGGCTCCCTCGGCCAATAAAGCGAGATGAGCACCGCAACCCCAGAGACTGGACCTAATGGTCAGGGGTACCTTTACCTTTACCTATGTTTTTAGGACCCACCTTATCCTTGTGATGGGAAGTTGTTTTAAACTGGTTTTAGTTTTGTAACCAACACTAGGACATTCACACCGGCTTATTTATTCTGAATTTTTGCAAGTCATGCCAGTAAAGGTTTGATGAGGACAATGACTAGGACATTAAAGTGAAGGATGGGTTAATAGTAATAATAATAATAATAATAATAATAATAATAATAATAATAATAATAATAATATAATGTAACAAGATGATTGTGTCCATCAATTTCTGTTAGATTGCGCTGAGTAAGGCACATGTGAAAAATGGTGATGTTCCCTGATTCACTCAAGGTGAGTCTCCTGAATAGCCAGTCTTGCCAAGATTATCACCCTGAGCAAGACAGGATAATAGGGTGCTTAAAACACCTAAGGAGAAAGGGAAGTGGCAAATAGGCTAGGCGATGCCTTGTCTTCAGTCATTACTTGTCTAATAAGGACCATTGGAGGCTTGTGGCCTTTTCTGCAGTCCCTTAACTCCTTTAGCTGCTCATTATCCAGTTGATGACAATCTTAAATTCTTACGTTATAGCTCTGAGGACTGTAATTACGAGTGGTGATGAGTCCTCTTTATGCCAAGAGGGCTTTAAAAAAAATGTCTCGAAAACAGGAGCTGTAGTCATCTCCCTGGCAATTTTATCTCCCTCTTACACTCCCCACCCTTTTGCTTTATGTTCCAGGAGAAAAGGTCAGTCTATCTTGCTAGCATTCCCTAGTTCAGAGTGTTCCAACACAGAACCTTCCTCTTAAAGTACCTCTGGTTCTCTAACCTTGTTCAGTGCCATGGATGAATATTTAGGGGGGAAATGTTGCAAGGGAAAGAGCTGAAACTTTTGAAAGCTTTGCTTCTCTCTTGTTCCAGGGACACATTATCTGTATGCTCCTTGATGATTTTTACATGTTCCTTGATGACTTTACGTTGAAAACTGCCCTGAAATCTATAGATGAAGGGTGCTACAAAATTTTAATAATAATGATTTTCATCAGAAATATGTAAAAACAGGGAGATGTCTGCAACAGAAAGACATTTATGTGAGGAGGCATGCTTTTTGTTTGCCTGCTGAAGGGAGCTAAACAAGGATGCTAATAAATTCACATGTAACACATAATTATTCTGAATAAATCCAGTCTTTGGCTAGCAGCCTGCAGGAAAGTGACCCCAAATTCACACTTAAACAACTTTATTAAGGGATTATGATTCCTGCCGTGATTCCTACGTCATGGAGAGTGGGCTTAGTTCACTGCTGGAGCTCATGCTAAAGGCCTCGGGCTCAGTGCCTACCACTTTCGGGTGCTCCTGGGAAAAACTTCTGTCTGCAGCCCTGGAGCACCACTGCAAGGCAGCATGGGAAGTCCTGAGCATGAGGGACCTCATGGCCTGACTCAGTCTAAGGCAACCTCCTCAGTTTCCATTTAGATACAGCGCTTTATTTGCCACCAAGACGACTGAACTTGTATTTTTAGGTCAAGGACAACAGTTCTGTGGTAGAACATGTCTATTGACATGCAGGAGGACCCAGGCAGTGTTTCTCAAACTTGGGTCCCCAGCTGTTGGACTACAACTCCCATCGTCCCTGACCACTGATCCTGCTAGCTAGGGATGATGGGAGTTATTGTTCCAAAACAGGTTTGAGAAACACTGACCTAGGGTCACTCCTTGGCATCTCCTAGGTAGGGCTGGGAAAGACTCCTGTCTAGAACCCCAGAGAAGCACTCCTGATCACTGTAGACTTGTGCTTCTCAAGATCCACCCCCATGGTCCGCTTGAAAATTGCTAATGGTATTGCTGGACCATATAGTGATTTTTCTGCCTGTTGGAGCAATTGTAATACACTGTGCTAGATGCTGTATGAATTTTAATTTGTATTGCTTTATTTCATTACAATTAGCCTTCCACAGAATTCAAATTGTAATACACTCCAGAACAAATTAAGTTCTTAACCTGAGGTACCACTTTACAATACAAGAAATGCAAGAAACAATAGAAAATAATTAAAACAGATATTAATATTTTAATGCAAACATACAGTGGATCCCAGGTGGTCTACAGACCATGGTTTGGAACCCTCTGGACTGAACAATACTGAAGTAGATAAGCCAGTGGTCTGACTAGGTATAAGGTAGCTTCCAAAATGGAAAAGCTGTCTGTTACAGTACACAAGGAAACTCCTTGGTAGCCCCGTAATGTGTTATTACAATAAAACACTGCCCATTTTTATCTAGCTGCTAGCCTATGCACGTGTGCTTTAAGCACATAAGAGCTTGTTGGATCAAGCTGGATCTATGAGGTCCAGCATCCTGTTCTCTCAGTGACATTCAGATACTTCTGGGAAGCCTGAAAGCAGGACTCAAGAGCAATAGCACTCTCCCCAGTTACAATTCTCAGCAACTGTCATTCATTACATCCTCTGACAGTGGAGTGAGGAAATCTTCTCATTGGACTTTACTCAGGCTACCTTCATGCAGTGTTAGAAACTGGGAGATGAAACTAGGTGCCATGTTGCTCCTGGGACCCGGGGCTTGGCAATGAGTTGCAAAAAGGACTCACTGATGAATGTGTTGTGGTGCTGGGGAGCTCCACCCCCATGACTACTGTGTCCTAAAATCTCCTCCATGAAAACAAAAATGTTCTGCATATTGAAAACTCATCTAAGCTGATTAATTTGTTTACTCCTATGATCCTCTCATACACATGCCTTTTTTTCCTGAAACCCATTTGCCCTTCGGATGTTGATGCTTGCAAAATGCTGCCCTTGGTTGAAAAGATGGAAGCTGCACATTGAAAATGCGCTCTTGCTGTAAGCGATGATTTATATTTCAACAGAATTAAGCCTCGGTAGGGTCAAAGAGGACCCACTGATCTTTCCTTTATAATCCATCTACAGATGAAGACGGGATGGGTGGAAGGGGTTGAGCCTGTTGTGAAAGTGATATGCCTTCTCAAGTTGGAATTTGCACAAAGCAGTGACAGACTAAATCCCTAAAACTACACAGTGCCAAATCTAGACATAAAAGAGATAATGTTCTTGGGACCATCCCAGATGCTTGAGGTGAAGGACAAGATGGTGTCCACAGTTCCATGTATAGAAGCCAGCTAGCCTAGGTCCCATCTGCGCCATATTTTTAAAGCCATTGTAAACAGTCATGACTTCCCCCAAAGTATCATGCGTACTGTAGCTTGTTGATAGTGGTGTGAGTTGTTAAAAAAGGTAAAAGTAAAGGGACCCCTGACAATTGAGTCCAGTTGCAGACGACTCTGGGGTTGTGGCGCTCATCTCGCTTTACTGGCTGAGGGAGCTGGCGTTTGTCCGCAGACAGCTTCCAGGTCATGTGGCCAGCATGACTAAGCCGCTTCTGGCGAACCAGATCAGCGCACGGAAACGCTGTTTACCTTCCTGCCAGAGTGGTACCTATTTATCTACTTGCACTTTGACATGCTTTCAAACGGCTAGGTTGGCAGGAGCAGGGACCGAGCAATGGGAGCTCTCACCCCCTCGCGGGGATTGACCTTCTGATTGGCAAGCCCAAGAGGCTCAGTGGTTTAGACCACAGCGCCACCCTGGTGTGAGTTGTTAGGAGACTCCTATTCCCCTTATGGAGCTATACTTCCCTAGGAAGAGGGATTGATTCCTAAACTTGTTTGTTTACTTTTGCAAAAAGTGTAAGTCCAAGGGAACAGCATCTTGCAAAATAAAACCATGCTGGATGTTGGAAATAGCTTCCCCAGACAATATTTTTCTAGTCTACTTTGAACCAGGTGCTATCTGTAAAGTGACATAAGATCATAGCTTTGTTCAGAGATATGCTGTTGAAAAGTGGCAAACACCTGAAAGTGACCTCAAGACTCTAAGCAAGCTGAATTGCATGCTCTTGGGTTTTGTTTTGTTTTTAATACTGTTTCCCTCTCCCTCCCTCTTAAAGAATTACAAATCCATGTTGTCATAGAAACTACAGAGTTTGATTGAAACACCTGAATTTAGAAGCTTTTTTTAGGGGGGGGGTGTGGGACCATAAAGAAAGACCCACCGTCTTAAGTCACAGAGAAAGCTGGCTTGATTTATATGACTGATGCTCTTATTTTTACACAGGAAGAACATTTATTGGCATTTTGTTGGGGAAGTTGACTTTGACCTCAAATGTCTGAGCTTTTCCGTTTTCATTTGAGGCTCCAGAAATAACCTTGATTTGGTTCAGGGATAAAGAGCATGGTGGAATTAATTTGTTTTAGCCTTCCTCACTCAGGGAAGAATGCATATTGTGTAATTAACTTGAATGGGTTTTGTTTCTTGACAAGCTTTGTCTTTGTGTGTAATTATAAGTGTGCATCACAATTTGGCCGCCTACTTTTTTTAAAGATGCATTTTAGGGTCTGTGGGGGTATGAGAACCAAATACTCTATAATGTGTATAAAACTACCCCTCCCAACTCTTTGCAAGGAATACTGTCTCCTGTTCCTTCAATTTCCTTCCTCCTTTTTTTCCTCTCTGACTGGTAATGCAATCATTGGGCCTCTGGGGGCATTGTGAGATTGCACTACAGAGCATGCTCCTGAGCACCTACTGTGGCTTTGGTTGGAACGCGTGGAGGGAGTAGATTAGGCCTCTGAAACGCCTTGACAAGAATCCCAGAGGCCTGCACAGACAGACTTGAGGTATGAGCACTTCCAAGTTATATTTTAAAGGGCTGGTTTCTCCCTCTCTGTCTCCCCCACCCTTGTCCTTGGGAGGGTATTTCGGAAGGAAATGCCTCTGTACTGGAATAACTCTAGCAGCAAAGCAGTGCCTTTCTGTTATCAGATCCTTTTATCTACTCTGCTGGAAGGGGGTCCTTGTAGCCTGGAACCTTTTCCATTTGCACTGAATGGCAGAGCTGGCTCTGAATTATGAGGCATGCTTCTGTTTTACTTGAAGGCAAGCTGCTCTTGCAAACGTTTATGGAGTCATGCCTCAAAGCAGGCAAAACCATGCTCAAAGCAGCAAGTTGGTTGTTGCTGCTGCTGCTGTTCTGTCTGCCCAGCTTTTCTCATTCTTTGCTATAACCTTTTCCTTGTCCATTGCAAATTACATTGTTCTCAACCTTTTGTGTAAGGGGCAGCAAGAATGTATTTTGAGAGCTCCAAAGAGTAAATAGCACAAGATAACTAAAACCAACCAGCCAGACAAACAAACTAGGGCTCTAGGGGATTTTGTGGCTACTTTATTAGACATGTTGCTTTTTAATGCAGGATTTCGAAATAATTGCCTTAACTGGACCTTATCCCTTCAAAATGGCTTCTGTGTATTAATTTTAAAAGTATAAATGGTCTTCTGTTTTACTCAAACAACAATTCCAAATATGCCCAGTATTGGAGATGGAGCAGCAAGCTCTTATGGTGCCAAACATTTTTATTTGAAGTTGGTTTATTATCCTGGATGAGGTTTGCAAGACTACTTTCTTTTGTATGGTAAATAGTTTTCCTCGCATAAAGGTAAATAAAAGGTAAATTGTGTGTACAATGACTTTTAATGGGCCTGTCTTGGCTTTGATTTCCTGATTGTATTGATAGAAGTGTGGTTCACTTGGAAGTTAGAATCTGTTATGTTTAGAAAACAATTCTAAATGTACCTGGCTTTGAAGTCGAAGAGGACCTAGTTTAGAGCTGAGCAATGTTGCCACCAAGTCATCTGTGCCTTTTATAGTGTTCACAGTTGATTGTATTTCCGTCACACTTAAAATTGAGGCTATTTTAGGCTGGCAGGCCCAGGTGAAACTGACACTTTTAAAAACCCATGTGCTCCTCTGGATCATCTGGGTTAATGGTTTTCTGCAGGGTTTCTGTGCAACACGGCTGGGAAAGCACAAAATAAGAAGGGAAATTCACTAGAACTGGCCAGGCACTTGTGACTGGCTGTCCATTCACAAATCCAGCCTTTGAAGTGTTTGGTTTCAGCCTTTTGTTTTACTTTCATGAGTCTCCCAGGTGCCTGCCACCATAATCAGGTCAATCACCTTTGGATAACATACTGTGGTTACAATAAGGTGAAATAGAAGTAACTGTGCTTTCATTTTGTTCCTTGTTGAAACAGGCCTCAGCCTCTGGCATCCATCTTGGAAAAACAGCCTGAGTGCTGGAGCTTGTTCTGTTTTAACTTCCTAGACAAAATTATTCACCTCTTCGCCTGCTGTGTTGCATTCTTCACCCTTTAGCTTATAACAGGTATACATGCATGAATTAGAGGAGCCTGGGGGGAGTGGAGAAGAAGAGACAAAATGAATAGAGTATAAATGAACTCAGTATATGCTGCTGTACGTGCAAAATCCATTAAAAAAAATGCCTGCCTTATATAACAGAAAACTATTGTGTTTATAAATCCATTCCTTCTCTAGGTTTGGGTTTGGAATAGTGTAGTACAGGCTTTGCCAACCCAGTGCCCTCCTGATGTTTCAGACTACAACTCCCTTCAACTCATGCAAGCAGCAGTCTTCTGCAAAATAACACAAAACCCTCTTCCTCATAGCACATACGCACTGGAGTACAATGCTGTCAGATATTTATTCTTATTCAGAAGACCTATAAACCTCTTGATCAAAAAAGCTCCCTAAACAGTGTGCAAATAAGATTGGAGATAAACCGCAGCTGAAATCCATAGTCTTGATTGAAAGCGTATAGACATAATACCATCATCATTAAAAACAAACATATATTAAAACCTCTCATTTGATAACTTGTTAGCCACAAAAGTGGTCTTGACTATTGTTATAGGACCTGACATCTGGAGAGGACCATGGTCAGAATTGAGAACATTAACGATCTCAACAACAATAACAATTCTATGCTGATTTTTGGCACAAAAGCCCATACAGCAGTGAATAGCACATGAATGCAAAAATTATTGATTGATTCCATTCTCTCAAAGGAGCCTAGGCTAGCAAAACACATAAATGATACACATTTAAAAGATCTAAAAACAATTTCAATATAGCCCGGGAAATATTTATTCTTAAAAGGCTTGATAAAGGTCTTCAGTAGGTGCTGAAAGGGCAACTGAGATGGCACCTGTCTTAATATTTAATGGGGGGAATTTCAAAGGGTGGTGCCGATAACAATAAAAGCCCAATACAAAGGGTAAACCTATCTTTCATGAATCCTGGTCCCACGCTCTCTGGGACCTTATATACCCAAACTAAACCACCCAAATCAGCACCTTGAACTTATAATAATAGTACAACCCCTTCGGCCCTCCATTTGTTGCTGAACTCCCATCATCCTTAGCCATTGAACTATCATGCTTCCTAATACTCTGAACTTTGAAATTGTAACCACATACAGCAGAATGAGGCAGAAGAGTCTTTAAGGGGCAAAACTGAAGGTTACAATACAGACATTTGCATGCAGAGCAGATGCTATACCACTGAGCTACATACAACACTTATTTCAGAGGGAGCAAACTATTAGAGAAAATGAAAAGGAGATAAAAGCAGCAAAATGCAACAGACTTCAGGGAATATGGAATTCTAGTAAGTCACAAGGCTCAGGATGCTTAGCGAAAATCAAAGTAGAGATGGTGGTGATTGGGTATTTGAGGGAATAAGGGGAATTTGAACATGTATAAAGAGAGAGAAGAGAGGAGACATTTTTGCAATAATGCTGAATTTTGTGTTGGTATTCAGGATCTCTAGCAATGCACATAAAGAAAGATGGCCATGGAGGTTCTTGTTTGCTTATTACATTGAGATCCATCTTTACTCCAAGGAATTCAAGGTGTTATATGTAGCTCTCATCCTCCCCATTTTACCCTCCCCACAACCCTGTAAGGTAGGTTGACTAGCCCTCAAGTAAATTTTCCTCAATTCTAAAATTGAAAATAGACTGAACTGAAAGCTGCTTGTGACCTGGAAGTCCATCTTTTGAGCTTCTTCTCTGCTAATTAGCACAGTGTCACAGTCTGCTTTTATCTCTCTCAAGAGGTGCTCCGGTGTTTCCATTAGTAACTGCCATTGCGACACACAGCAGTAGGAGATCTGGATTTGTGGAGAGTTTTGTGGCGCGATGATTTTTGCAGTAGTTGGACAACGGGTTTGCGTTCATCTTTTCCGAATGATTTGGAGTACCAGAGCAGAGCAGCACTGGATGTGCTGGACTGTTGTCTTGCCTTGGTAATGATCTGGATGAGAGCCAACAAACAGAAGCTCAATCCAGATAAGTCTGAGGCACTATTCGTGAGTGGTTCCCTAGGTCACATTGCCTAGGTGAGGTTGCCTCATCTTGATGTGATTACACTCCCTCTGAAGGAGCAGGTGAATAGTTGAGGGGTACTCCTGGAGCCTTTGCTGCCACTTGAGGCTCAGGTGGCTTCAGTGGCGCAGAGTGCTTTCCATCATCTTTGGCTGGTGATGCAGCTGCGTCCCTATCTAGACAAGGGATAGTTTTAACTACTGTTATACATGCGTTATACATGGGTCTGTCCTTGAATACAGTTTGGAAACATCAGCTGGTGCAGAATTCATTGGCTAGGTTGCTCACCAGTTTGAGCATATTACACTGATCTCAGCCCAACTGCATTGGCTGCCAGTTAGTGTCTGGTCCCAGTTCAAAGTGTTATAAAGCCTTAAATGGCCCAGGACCACAATACATCAAGGACCGCTTCTCCCCATAGGAACCAACCCGGATCCTGTGATCACCATCTGAGGCCCTTCTTTGTGTGTACCTTCCATGAGAGGTCTGGAAGGTGGCAAAATGATAACAAGCCTTTTCTGTGGTGGAATTCTCTCCCCAAGGTGGCTTGCCTGGTGCCTTTGTTACATATCTTTAGGCACCAGGCAAAAACGTTCCTCTATAACTAGACCTTTGGCTGATTAAGCATTCTATGGCCTTTAAAGCTAGAGGAGGAAGACTATTGCTTTTGTTCGTTTTTGGTTTTTATTTGTTTGTAGTCCTCATCGGGAGACTGACTTTTTCCTGCATATTTGTCAGATCAGTAGAAAGGAAATGGCATTAATAGGCTGCAGATATGCTACAAATGTAATGTATTTTTCGCTCTATTAGATGCACCGGACGATAGGACGTACCTAGTTTTTAGAGGGGGAATGCAAGAAAAAAAGTATTCCTTAAAGGGAGCGCTGAGCAGAGCCTGTATGCATCCCAGACTCTGCTCAGCGCTCCCTTTCACGAGCCGTGTGGAGCGTGTGTGCGGGGCTTGCAGGCTTTTCCCTGGCTCTTGGGGGCTTTTCTGGGAGGTGCAAAAGCCAACCGGAAAAGCCTGCGGAGGCTGTGCGCGGCTAAGCCATAAGCCAAGACAGCCAGCGGGCTCGCAGTGCAGCTTAGCCACGCAGCCTCTCCCGGGCAAGGGGAGCCTTCATCCCCTGCTTGGGAGAGGCTGTGCGCGGCTAAGGCTCCCCCAAGAGCTGCGCTCCCTTTAAAGAGCGCACAGAGTGTGTGTGCGGCTCTTGGGGGCTTTTCCCCAAGGAGGGAGAAGGACTGCCCAAGAGCCGCACACACACTCCACGGCTCTTTATAGGGAGCGCTGAGCAGATCCTCCCACCTGCATTCGCACCATAAGACACACACACTTTCCCCCTTACTTTTTAGGAGGGGGAAAGTGCGTCTTATAGAGCGAAAAATCCTAGATGGGTTGAATCACTATGCTTTGGGGGATTTAGCCAAAGCTCTTTTTCTTTACAGATTAGTGCATGCAAATTCTGCACATGAATAAGATTTGTGTTGTTATTTATTATTTCTATAGCACCATCTGTGCATGGTACTTCATAAAGAATAGTTTCAATAACAGACACTTTGTGATCAGTTTCACATTACCAAATATAGAATGCAAACTAGTTTGGAATGGGATGGGTATAATTAGATAACTTCCATGATTTGACGAACTTCACAGTTCTTTGTTTTCTTGAGCATTGACGAAAAGTACCAAAACTTTGCCTCCTTTTAGTTTTTCCTGTTAAATCAGCCTTTCAAAGGGATAAAAATAGAAAAAAGGTTGAGCACAAGGTTTATTGACCTGTAATTTTTTCTCCTCCTTGGTTTTATACCAGCGTCCAAGGGGATGTCAGAATCTTTTCCCACTGTAATTATGTGAGCTGGTAAAGTTGTCAGCTTTTTGCACTCAAGTTGAGGCTTCCTTATTTTTATCTCAAGTTGAGAAAATCTCACACTACTTTCCTTTGACAGAAAGACCTGCTGCGTGATTGCATTTTTGCAAAGTCAACCTCTCTGCAAGGCTGCACAAGTGTATACCATATTTTAGTTTGCGTCCGCCACGAGAAATGCATTGCAGAAATGCATGCAACTTTTAAAAGGTTTTTTGCTGATAAGAGTGTTGGGGTTCCTTTGAGTAGCTTGATTCTATGGGCACTTTGCAATAAGGTTATGTCATGCTCAACTTGATCAAAAGTATGAGTCACCTCTGTGTTTCATACATAGCTTAAGGCTGCAATAAGCCCCACCCAAGGTCATAAGAGTGACCTTATTGGTGCTATTTGGTGACAGTCATCAGAAACAAAAAAAGAAGCATGTTGGCCATCCTTGGTAGAGTATTGGTTCTTGGCATACTGATAGATCTCCGGTGATTTGAAGTAGATTGGCAAAGATGCCAGAATCCTGATACAGTGAAGGCAATAACAAATTGATCTGGAGGTATTCTACTTGTGCAACCTCACCCTGCAGAATATACAGTGGTACCTCGGGTTACAGATGCTCCAGGTTACTTACTCTTCAGGTCAGAGACTCTGCTAACCCAGAAATAGTGCTTCAGGTTAAGAACTTTGCTTCAGGATAAGAACAGAAGCCAGGCTCCGGCGGCTTGGCGGCAGCAGGAGGCCCCATTAGCTAAAGTGGTGCTTCAGGTTAAGAACAGTTTCAGCTTAAGAACGGACCTCCGGAACGAATTAAGTACTTAACCCGAGGTGCCACTGTAATAGGTTGTTGGCTCCCAAAAGGATACAGTCTGCATTTGTCCCTGTACTGTGGAATGTCCTTCTCTCTGTCACACGTGAAGCAGTGACCACCAGTTGCTTCAGATGTCTTGCAAAGATCTTGCCTGTTTGCCCAGGCTTTCCCTGGCTCCAGTGGCGTAGCGTGGGGGGTGCAGGGGGGGGGGCCGGCCGCACCGGGTGCAACATCTGGGGGTTAGGGTTAGGGGGCGCAAATCCACGGGTTAGGGGCGCAAATTACTTGCCTTGCCCCGGGTGCTGACAACCTACGCTACACCACTGCCTGGCTCTTAAAACAGGACCCAGTTTGTGTGTATGAATCCCCTGAACTCTGTTTCATTTGCTTTTATATCTTTTCATACTGTTGCATTGGTTTTAGGTTGCATTTTTGTTTTAATGGATGTTGCTTTTTCATTGCTTGCAGTGCACACCTGTTTAGATACTGGTTGTTTTTTGAAAAACACTAAATGTTTTAGAAATGCTTTTAAATATAAACTAAAATGATACTGACCCCACATTATATTACTGAAGTGAAGAGTGGGGGATAACCAGGAGTGGATTTGTGTGGGGGAGAAGTGCTGGCTCAATTCAAAAACAAAGTCCTGGCTTCAAAAGGATTTAGTTCTAAGTATGCCTTTTGCAGCTTTCTTCACTTGGTGGCTCTTGAGTGTCCAGTTAAAAAACCCGAAGTAGACCCCACAAGCCTGACACCTGCCTGCTCCGACTTTAAAGCAGCTTCTTTGGGCGAATAGCACGTAGGCTCAGAACAATTCTGCAGGCCTTTGAAGGAGTTCAGCATTCTAGTTTCTTCAAATCAAATAGTTCAGCCACAAAACAAGAAGAGTGTAAAAACAATTTAAAACAGTTCCACATTAAAAAAAAAACTAGTTCCAGAGCCAGAACCAGATGGGGATAAAAGAACTCTGCTCATTAGGCTGGTTGGAAGAGGAAGGTTTTTTCCAACAGATGCTGAAAAGATAACAGAGATAACACTTATTATGTAGTATAAGAGCAGGTGCTGGCCACTCTAAAGGTCTAATTCCTACATCACCTGGAATTGACCTCCTTATACGATGGTACCTGCAGGAAGTCCTCTCCTGCAGAGCACAGGGATTGGCTGGGTCTGTAAAGGGTGAGACAGTCTTTCTGGGTCTAAGCTTATAGGGCTTTATAAACAAGTACCTGCACCTTGGTATTATCTGGGTCAGTATGGTGTGTGGAACTTCAGTGAACATGCTGCAGCTGTGTTCCAACTCTGTATGCTTCTTCACTTCCATATTTGTCTGTTCTGTGTTGCCAACTGTAGGAACTAAGTTATTTTGATTATTAGTATACCTTTTGGTTAAAGCCTTTGCTTATTTAAATGAATATCTGCACGTGGGGTGTGTGAGAGCAGCCTTTGCCTGCTTGCTAAATCTAATCTTCTGAAGACAACAGAATAAATGTATAAAAAGCCTGGAGGCTGAAATTGAACAAATCAACTGAATGCACAGCAGTCTCATGAAGGACTGGTTCTGCTTTTGTGGAAAGCTAACTAGCATATTATTATTATTATTATTATTATTATTATTATTATTATTATTAATTGAATTTATATAACTGAACTCAGGGGGACCTTGCAATGAAGGTTGCGCAATAGCTGAAGAAGAGCATCATTTGGCTTTGACTGAAACGTGAAATTGCTTAACTCTGAACAAAAACACACATCTTATCCCTAAGATCAGCCTCTGCAACAGAGGACTGGAAAGTAGCTAATGTAATTTTTAGAAAGAAATCAGAGAAATTTATATGCTGGTTAGCTTGAAATGGTAGAAAACACAATTTTTTTTAAATCAAGTGTATAGAAGAACAAGTCTTGCTGAAGAAGAATCAGCATGACTTCTGCGAAGGTAAGTTCCAACTCGCTATTTTGTGAGTGCTAATAGGCATATGGATGAGGTGTGTTCAGGTAGACATAATGTATTTGGACTTTTGAAGAACTATTTGCAAAGCCTCTCACCAGAGGCTCATGAGTAAAGACAGCTGTCATGGGAGAAGAGGACCAGCCCTCTTATTGAAAACTGGCTAAAGAATTGGAAGCAGAAAGTATAATGGACAGTTCTCCCAGTCAAGAGATAGAAGAAATGGGGTTCCTCAAGGTTCTGTAATGCCTTCTTTGCTTGTTCATTTATGACTCAGTTGGGGCAAGCAGTAAGGTAACCGGGTTTGTGGGCAGTGTTAGAAACTGAGCTATAAAAACTATTTGCCATATGGCCCCATAAAGCCGAAAATAATTTGCGTGTATTGCCAGCTCCAGCTAAGATCTGACCCGTGCCATAGCATGGCAGCAAAAAAAATGTTTCTGTGCACCAGCCAGCCAGATGGTGGAGGTGTCAGGTGCCATCCTGGCGCCCATGCTCCTTCACTTGGTCACAAGTGGTCAATAGTCAGGTGCAAAATGCGCCTGCTGCCTGGCTAATTTTGAACACTGTTTGCAGGTGGTTAAAAACAAAAGGTGGCGCTGTGGGTTAAAGCCTCAGCGCCTAGGACTTGCCGATCGAAAGGTCGGCGGTTCGAATCCCTGCGGCGGGGTGCGCTCCCGCTGCTCGGTCCCAGCGCCTGCCAACCTAGCAGTTCGAAAGCACCTCCGGGTACAAGTAGATAAATAGGGACCGCTTACCAGCGGGAAGGTAAACGGCGTTTCCGTGTGCGGCTCTGGCTCGCCAGATGCAGCTTTGTCACGCTGGCCACGTGACCCGGAAGTGTCTCCGGACAGCGCTGGCCCCTGGCCTCTTAAGTGAGATGGGCGCACAACCCCAGAGTGTGGCAAGACTGGCCCGTACGGGCAGGGGTACCTTTACCTTTACCTTTACCTAAAAACAAAAGGAATTGTGTTGAATCTCCAAAGGGCTCTCTTCAAATTGAATGGATGGGCAAAAAGGAGCACTAATGGGTTCTGAATGTCAGTGACTAACCAGGAAAACTTTTTTCTACCTCTGGATTGTGGATAGTTAAATGAAGACATTGACCCCAACGGCTATGAAAAGGCAAATTGCGTGCTAAGGATCATTGTGAAAGGAATGGAAAATAAAACTGCTAATAACATAGTGCCTTTATAGCAGCAATCAATGCCGTGACCACGCTTTGAATACTGTGTGCATTCCTGATCACTCAAAAAGAATATTGCAGATCTGGAAAAGGTGCAGAGAGTTTGCTGGAGAAATTCCCCCACGAGAGCACAGTGTTTTGCATGCTTTAACTTAGGAAAAAAATGTGAGAAAGGGATGCTTATAAAATAATGTACGCTGTGGAGAAAGTGGACAAAGAGATGCTTTTCACCTCGCTTTATAATACGAGAATCTGAGCTCATCCATTAAAGCTGAATATTAGAAGTTTCAAAAAAGAAGAAGAAAAGGAAATGAGTTCTTCGCTCAGTGCCTAGTTAAACTATGGAACTGACTTCCACAAGGCGGGAAGATGCCACCAACCTGAATGGCTTTAAGAGAATATTAGAAAATTCACAGAGGAGAAGGCTACCAGTGGCCGTGGACATAATAGCTATGTTCTCCCTTCACAGAATGCCTCTTGAGTAACAACAGCTGTGTATCACAAATGGAGGGAGGATTGTTTCACTCTGGTCCTATTTGCAAGATGTGGTGACTGCCAAATTAGACAAATTAGTGGATGATAAGGCCATCTGTAGCTACTAGCCAGCTACCTCCAGGTTCAGAGGCACATGCCTTTAAACACCAGGTGCTGATAATTGCAAGAAGGGATATTATTTTTGTTTTGTTTAGGTCCTTTGGCTTTGTCATAAAAGGGTTTGGACACATTCCCAATGAGGAAAGGCTGAAGTATTTGGGAGCTTATGGGAGAGGCTAATAAAATTATACATGGTAGGAAGAAAGTGACTAGAGATACGATGTTTTCCTTTTCGTAGGGCTCACACTTGTAGCAGGGTTGGTCACTGAATAGAGGAGGGTGGCTGGATGTTCAGAACAGACCAGAACATGCACTGTGCTTCTGTGCAATGCAAAAATAATTTATGGGATTTGCTGCCCCAGAGTGTGATGATGGTCACTGCTTCAGATGGCTTTAAAGGGTAGCCCCACATAGAGCACATTGCAGTAGTCGACTCTTGAGATTATCAAGTTCCTGCAGAGGCAGCCTTAAACTCTGGAACCTGACCTTTTAGCAAAACCCACCTGGGAAACGGGAAAAATGCTCTTTTTGCTCTTGATGCATCCTTTCTTCACTCTGCAGTTCAGGCAAATCTGTTTTTCAAAAAACAGTGTGCTAATGTGTAACCTTTGATGTTTACATGGTTTTCTACTTAAATTGTTCATCCACTGGAAGCAGAGTTCCTGCTCTGTTATAAGCAACAGAACCTTGACTTGCATGCTTTCCGCCTCATCCCCAAATACCACAGAAGAAAATGCTTTTGGGCACACATCTTCAGAAAGAGGTAGCCCTAAACAGCTGGCTGGCTGCTTTAATCGATATACAGTGGTACCTTGGGTTGCAGACTCTTCAGGTTACAGACGCTTCAGTTTACAGACTCCTCTAACCCAGAAATGGTACCTCAGGTTAAGAACTTTGCTTCAGGATGAGAAGAGAAATCGCACAGCGGCAGCAGGAAGCCCCATTAGCTAAAGTGGTGCTTCAGGTTAAGAACAGTTTCAGGTTAAGAACGGACCTCCAGAACGAATTAAGTTCTTAACCTGAGGTACCATTGTATTTTAATAATAATTCTGTTGGTACCTAGCTGGTTTTCCAAAAAGGCTCATCCCCCCCCCCCCGGCCGCCCTGTACTGACAAGAGTTGAAGGCTTATTTTCATTATGTAACCATTAAAAAAGAAGCCCTTCTTGCAAGATTTGCAAGAGCCCCCCTCCTTGGTTTCCAAGGAAACAAGCTGGAAATGCTTGAGCTAGGTGTAGATATAATCATCAGATGTGCCAGTTTCTTATGGGATCCAAATATATTTAATATGATATTTTAGGGTTGAAAAAGGAGAGTGCTAGTTTTGTGGTGGTCCTTGTCAGCAGGACCTATAAGGTGTAACATAAGAGGGGCTGTACTGGATTAGACCAAAGGCCCATCAAGCCCACATGTCACAGTGAACCACAACAGGACCTGAGTGTAACATCTCTGACCCCAATTGCTATTCCCAGCACACTTAGTGCTTCTGACAGCGGAGGCAGAACATTAGCCATCTTGTCTAGTAGACTTGTCCTCCATGAATTTGTCTAACCCTCCCTTAAAGTCACCCAGTTCAGTGACCATCACTATATCAAGTGGGAAGATTTAGGCAGGCAGACTATGTGTTTTGCCCAAGAGAAAGCATATGTCCAGATCCTGAATTTGGAAGTAGATGAACCTTCCGAGGAGAGGTGGCTTCATAAGACCCAAATGCCTGCCCCAAGGCCTTTGCATTACGAACAGGATAAACAAGCTTCTTTCGGAGAAAAAAGAGGCCCCACAAATTGCACATTTTTAATACCGTTATGGTTGACCTTCCAGCAAAGTACAAGATCTGAAGATACCTGGTAAAGGTTTATAGCCTTGGCCTTGACATTTTCCTCTGATCAGGAGTGTGCTGTGAGATGAACGGCTTTCAGAAAGAGGAGCCAGCTTTAGTGTAGGATACTTGGAGTCACTTGGGGGATGCAGAGTAGCTGCCTCTGGCCAGGACTGAATTTTGCTCTTTTGGTTAGTTTTGCCTTTAGAAAACGAAATGAAAATTGAGCAATGGTTGCCCTGGCTTGAAATCACGAGGAAGCAGGGCCCAAGGTGCTTAGCCCAGTCTTGACACGTGCTTCAATTTTAAGCATCTAGTTCAGGGGTCAGCAAGCTTTTTCAGCAGGGGGCTGGTCCACTGTCCGTCAGACCTTGTGGGGGGCCGGACTATATTTTGAAAAAGAAGAACGAATTCCTATGCCCCACAAATAACCCAGAGATGCATTTTAAATAAAAGGACACATTCTACTCATGTAAAAACACGCTGATTCCCAGACCGTCCGCGGGCCGGATTGAGAAGGCAATTGGGCCAGATTTGGCCCCCGGGCCTTAGTTTGCCTACCCATGATTTAGATTGAGTACAGAAATATTCTCATAGTGTTACTAACTCCCTGCTTGTGTGCATCTGGCATGAGCATCACCATCAATGTGCACTGTTTTTGGCCCTGGAAGGGGGTGGGATGGTGTTTATGTGCACTCTGCTGAATGCAGGCTTCCTCAACCTTGGTCCTCCAGATGTTTGTGGCCTACAACTCCCATGATCCCTAGCTAGTAGGACCAGTGGTCAGGGATGATGGGAATTGTAGTCCCAAAACATCTGGAGGGACGAGGTTGAAGAAGCCTGCCCTAGTGTGTCTTTGCATTGCATACTGATGATCTTCCCCACCAGCACCTGAAATGTTTTGTTACCTAATAGGAGAAACGAGTAGTAGACAGAAAGGAGCAGAACTTAAACAAGTATTGGATGGATATTTCTGATTGCCCAGTAGAACTTGGAAGAGGCAAAGGGAGGAATGGGGCAAGTTGCATTTTAGAGAATTGATCACAGTAAAATGCTTTGATTCTTAATTCTCCTGTGGTTTCCTTCTTTGCTCATGTGAGTAGCGCCATTGATTCTAAACAGCTACTCATGTAAACTGGAAAGATGTCTAGCATTTTACTGTGGGAATTGTTTTGTGTGTGCTCGCATGTGCATTATCATTTGACACTCGGGTTCCTTGATTTGCTTTTTGGCATTCTGAGAAGGCATGTGGAATACGAATTAGAAATGAAGGAGAAATCGTATTGTGAAATCCCCTCCTCGGTTATAAAGATGGTTGCTAGCAATAGCTCAATTAACAAATCATAGGCTGGGTCTTTATTTAGTAGTTCTTTTTGTGCTTCTGTACATTGCACGTGTGTCTCCCTCTAAATATGAACATGAATTGGCTTGGGATGGGTTTCTAGGCATCGTGTGAAAGATTCCATGTTTAGGGTTAACACGGGAACCTCTCTCACTATCTGCATTTTGAAATGTTTGTATCATTTGGAACATTCTTTAATGGCATCTGATGAAACTTGTGGCCTAGGGTTTCAAACGTTTTCTTCTAATGGATGTGCATTGTTTTGAACACAAGTTCTTGCACTCATTCTGCTGGAGATGCATGGCTGCTTTTTGTTGCCTTCTGCCTGTCACAAGTAGGGAGCTGAATCCTGCATTTTTATATGCCTGAACAACTCACCTTGATAGGGGCTGTGGATGTAACAAGGCGAGGTTGGCTGAATCCCTGAGTCTTTCTGAGCTTAATGGCACTTCCTTCTGCTTGCGTTTCATTAAAGCTCTGAAATGGCTGAAGATCAGCTTCTACTGAGCATGCTCTGTTGTGGAAACTGCACCCATAGAGGGAGATGGAATTGTGAACGAAGGAATTAGAGGCCTGGAAGGAGATTTCGCAGCTTTCTCCAGACAGAACCAGAGGTAGGGGTTATCTGGCAGCTTCATTCTCTTGCCAAGGGGGCTTCAGCTGACTATGGGGCTCTAATTGCTTCTTTTGAAGAAGCTGGAATCGGTTTTGAAAGCAGCACAGCCAAGCAGTTGACACGAGATGGCTTCAGACTGCTTCCTGCTGATATATGTGTGTCTGGAGGACTTGAACACAAATATATGTAGTTTGGCTGGCCTGTTCAACCAGCGCAGAGCAAGGACCTGCTTTTCCAGTGTTTTGGAGCGTGGGCTGGTAAACTAGGAGAGGGAAAGAACTGGCAGAGATGGCTTATGATGTGTTTCTGAGCTGGGCCTCTACATCTCACATGGGAAGCCTTCGTGGTCAAAGGCACGAAAGCAATTTAAGTTTCACACCAAAATCTGCTGACTGTTGTGAAGCTACGGAATGCCATTGCAATAATCTTCTTTTCTTCTGCAGATGATCCATACGATTTACGGACTTATTTATTTATTTTAGCATTTGTTTTGCTTTTCATGATCTGGTCAATAACATTATACCATGGCAAAGCAAGCAGGCAGGTGAACAAAAGGAGGCTTTCTACCATTGCAGAGACATGGGATGGTATATTTGTGTGTGGTGCATGTGGCCATGGTTTGATGCATTGTTTTGCTCTGATTGGCATGTCAGTTCAAGGGGAAAGAACAGCTTTGTCACTCCAAGGCTTTGCCAAAAGGTGGTTTCTGTCATGGCTGGGTTTCTGCTGTTGCACTAGACTGGAAAGGGAGGTGGTATCCTAAAAAGAGAGGTCCATAACTCTAGGCTTGTTGCTCCACAGTTGTTCTTTTGGATTATTTTGATTTTAGCGTAGGGTTTTGGATTAGCAAAGATTGACACAGGTCCTGTGTGGCTTCCCAAGCAATCAACCTTCCAGGCAAACAAAAACCCTCTTCACCGGAAAAAAAGGGCCTTAACTGGGGTTAGTGGTTTATATGCTGTTTTGTGTTTGATTCCCAAGATTGCGCCTGCTGCTTGGAAATCCTGCTTGTGTGTAGGTCAGCAAAGCTTGCCAATTTGCCGTGCATTCGCAAATGCAAGCGCAGCAGGGGATTTGAAAAGGACAAGACATGAAAATCTTTCAGTTTCTAGACAGCGCCTACCTAACCTAAGTCAGACGCCATGGTTCAAAGAGGTCTGTCTTGAAATAAAGCCTGTTTCTGGCAGAGCTACTGCAACTTTCACAGGCAAAAGGTTCACCAGCTGAATCTGGAATGGAAGAGCAGTTTTGCAGACTTGGCTGGGAAGAGTTTGGGATATAATTGACCTAATTTACTCTCTCTTATATAAATGGTAAAAGAGTCGCAAGAGCTGTCTGGAAAAGTTGGCAGCCCTAGGCCATCCCTAGGTCTCAGACCATCCTTCGCCATTGTGGTGCCCTGCAGGTGTCTGTGGACAACACCTGTCATCAGCCCCAGCCAGCATGACACAACTGCCTTGTGTGGTTAAGTCTTTCATGTTAGGCCAATCAGTAGTGTTACCTGGATTAATCTATGTGGGGCAGTGATATAGATTTAAAGTCTCAAAGTCTCTAGCTATGTACGAGGTGACACTCCCTTACACTGATAATTGTTGTAAGTCAGGAAACAGCACAGTCATTCATAAATGTATTTTGAGGTGTGAAAATAAGGCTAAGCACGAGGGTCTGTGAACAGAAACTAGATCTGAAGTCAATGCAGGAGGCGAGACTTCGCTTGTGTACAAAGATCTATTCTTTACTCAGGTCATTGGCTTTTTATTACTTTGCCTTCAAAATAGTTTCCGCCCACGTTTTCCTGTACATTTGCCTTCACGGAGAGAGGACTTTACAAGATGCTCGATGTTAAAATCTTATGAAACCATTTTTGCTGTTGCTTTCGCATGAAAAAAAAGTGAACTAGACTTTCACTGGTTCACACTACCTCCTTGCAATTACTTCATCACTTTTATTTTTGGAAATTGCAAGGGTGAGTTGCAGTCCCCACCCATGGGTGTTTTTCTGCTCATTATATGTGGAGTAGAGGCCTCACCTTTTGCCTGGCAGAATCCATTGCTTAGTTGACTAACAGAATCAACGCCACTCAAGCCAACTGCAGGCATTACAAGTGTCAGCAGACAATTGAGAACTTTTTTTTTTAAAGAAGGCAGATTGCTAGGACAGAACCAAAAAATCAGGGTTTTCTGCAAAGAGCACAAGAGTGTACAAAATTTAAGCGGTTGAGATAGGAAGGGAAGTGATGTGGGGCGGAGGAGACACCTTAGAGCCCAAGAGAATTGGAAGCAGAGCTGTTGCTTGTGTTATCTGCAGTGTTTTTTGTAAAAAGCAGCATGGAGGAAGCCATTTTGTCTGCCTCTTTCACAGTCAGAGTTAAGATCACATCCAACATGGCTATGCCTTTATCTCACGGTACAACACCTCTGATTATTTCCATCTGTCTCCTCCTCCTTAGGTAGTAGAGAAATGAATTCCCTTGGCTGAATGCAGTCCCATTGATTTAAAGCAGTATTCTTGAAGCACATTCTTGGAAGTTAACAAAGAGTGTGTGTGATTCAGATATTCCTTTTCACTCAAGCAATTTCTGGTTTATGCATCTGCTGCTGCTACAACATGCAGTGGGGCTTAATGAAGACAAGAGATGACCATTATAAAGTACTGTATTTAATGTGTTGTTGGTTGCTGAAGTTCACAGGTTTTGCACGTTGAGCCTTGCCTATAGTTTGTTTTTCAGATATAGTATAGCAGTTATATAGTGACCTGACTAGGTTTCATTGAGTTGACGATTCTCAACTTGCATTGTCAGATCAGAACAAGAGCATTGTACACCAGCAGATATTTATTATGAATGTTTTAAGAGTGCAATCCATTGTATTGTGTGCACACCATTCATTTAAAGCACATTACTTCTTCCCAAAGAATCCTGTGAACTGTAGTTTGTTAAGGATGCTGGGAATTGTAGCTCTGGGGCAGGGGTAAACAACAGCAATTCCCAATATTCTTTCGAGGAAGCCATGTGCTTTAAATGTACTTTTAAATGCATGGCGTGTACAGAGCAAAGCGTTGCTTAAAACTGCTGAAATGAATAGGGCATAGGTTTTCTTAGCAGTGACCCTGATAACTTCCCCATCTTCCTTTGCCCTCCCAACATTTACATTTCTGGTGGATTGAAGAATTAATCAATGCAGGTCTTGCCAAGCTTTGACTTCACCTGTAAAAATGGGTGGCCTTAGAATGGGAAAGAGGTTTGGTTCCTCAGTCTCAGATGCTGAATAGGAATGTAGGAAAGCTGTCTTAAACTGAGTCAGACCACTGGCCCATCTACAGTAGCTCAGTATTGTCCACAATTACTGGCATTGGCTCTAGGGTTTCAGACAGGAGACCCCACATCTCTAGGGTTTCAGGCAGCTATGACACTTACCTTTCAAAACCGTTTGTGGAGCCTTGTAGGTTTAGAATACCAATCTCCTCCTGAGAGTTATTTCAATGGTAGTAAACAATGGCATGCAGTTGTTGTTTTTTTTGCAGGGATTGTCATCTACACGCCCGCTCCCCCGGAGTATACAGAGGAAAATGAGGTTTCTGTGGCACGGGCTGAGTAGCTTTAATTTAATGGGAAAAATAAAAGATGCAGGAAAAATATTTTTTCTCCCCTTGGGAGTCCTTTGTTTGTTGCAGTCTCTTTATGCATGTTGTGCTGCATTATAATTTCAGTTAAGACTTTCAAAAGTGACACCAGGTCTTGGAAGAGATAAGGTCAAGAGGGAACTGGGAGGTTTGTGCAGAGTGTGTGCAGAAGGCTGGATTTGGGACCTTTCCCCTTTTATACCTGCCGGGAAGGAATCTCTGAAAATTACGTATTATTATGATGTAATTAACCAAAAGCCTGTAAGGAAGAATGTGTCCTTTTTGGAAAGGAATGTTCTTGTTTTTTCCTTTCTTTCTGAAAATGGGAGATCCTGAAAGGAAGAAAGAGAAAGTAAAAGAAAGAAAGAAAGAATTTCATGCATCACTTTTCAGATTCTAAGGAGCTTGATACCTGTATGGCCGCTCGCAGAACACATTGTGAAAAGAAGCTGTACAGTGGTACCTCGGGTTAAGAACTTACCGTATTTTTTGCTCTATAAGACTCACTTTTTCCCTCCTAAAAAGTAAGGGGAAATGTGTGTGCATCTTACGGAGTGAATGCAGGCTGCGCAGCTATCAAAGAAGCCAGAACAGCAAGAGGGATTGCTGCTTTCACTGCGCAGCGATCCCTCTTGCTGTTCTGGCTTCTGAGATTCAGATTTTTTTTCTTTCTTGTTTTCCTCCTCCAAAAACTAGATGCGTCTTGTGGTCTGGTGCGTCTTATAGAGCGAAAAATACGGTAATTTGTTCTGGAGGTCCATTCTTAACCTGAAACTGTTCTTAACTTGAAGCACCACTTTAGCTAATGGGGCCTCCTGCTGCCACCGTGCTTTTGGAGCACAATTTCTGTTCTCATCTTGAAGCAAAGTTCTTAACCCGAGGTACTATTTCTGGGTTAGCAGAGTCGCTAACCTGAAGTGTCTGTAACCCGAGGTATAACTGCTTTTCTTGAACTGAAACTGTCCCTTGATAGTAGTAACTTCCAGGAAGGTTGCCCTGTTTTTCTTTGGTTGCAGCAAAAGCAACTTAGGTTGCATATACACCCGTATATTTAAATCACACGGCCCCAAAGAATCCTGGAAACTTGTTGTCACCCCTCACAGAGCTACATTCCTCAGGAATCTAGCAAATCACTCTTCCCAGTGTTGTTTGGTGGGTGGGATGGGGAGATGAGCTTTAAATTTTTGGTGTGTGTGTAGCCAAAGAATCTTGTGGCACTTCAAAGACTAATAAAATTGTCACGCATTTGAGGCTCCATTAGGCCCCATTCTTACCTGGAAGCCTGTTTTGGAGGTGTTGAGGTTCTAGAACAGAGCTTTCCAAACTGTGTGTTGCAACACATTAGAGTGTTGGCTGCAGTGTGTAGGTATGTCACTTGAACGCTCCCTGTGCTCCTCCCAGGGCTGGAAAGGGGTTAGTTTAACCTCTGGTTTAAAAAATGCATGTCTAAAAATGCATGTCTAAAAAGTGTGTCACCAACTTGAAAGGTTTGGGAAGCTCTGCTCTAGAGGCTTCTAAAATAGGCTGTCTTCAAGTCAGAACAAAACCTAGGGCAGGCATAGGCAAACTCGGCCCTCCAGATGTTTTGGGACTACAACTCCCATCACCCCTAGCTAACAGGACCAGTGGTCAGGGATGATGGGAGTTGTAGTCCAAAAACATCTGGAGGGCCGAGTTTGCCTATGCCTGACCTAGGGGATATCTTAGTGACTAGTTTCTAAGGCCAACTTGCTTAACATTGTTTAGCCAGTCTATCCAAACTAATTTCATCCCTCTTGAAGGGGAAGAGTTGTTTTTCTCTCTCTGGGAGGAGGAGGGCAAGAATGTATCCACAAAGTCACAAAGCAGATTGAATAGTTAAAACCTACTCAGTCTTTTTTCCTAAAATGCCAGTAGTCTCCCACCACCCTACCACCTCCTTGTGTGTGAGAGGTCGTGGTGACCTTTGTTTTAAGAGCATAGTTTGTGCCTATGAAATGGCTGCTGTTTCAAGCAGCAAGGAACGTTGGAAGGGAAATGGATCTTCTTCCTGGGCAGGCTCACTGTGGTTCAAAAGGCCTGTAGAGGGAGCCCTGCCCTGTGTGGCCTTAGCTATCTCTGTTTGCTCATGTATTCCTCTTCTGCTACAAACAGCCTTTGTCCTGGGCATCGGACAACGAACGCAGGAACATTTGGGCCATGTTCAGGAAGACACAGCTAGAGCTGAATGTAAAGACTGGTGATGAGCTTCACTTCTGGGTATTGCAACAGATCATTGTAGTAAGTCATGCTTGCAGTGCTCCACTAAACGAGGGTTGGTGGTGTTGTTTTTTTTAACCCCTCTCCTGTCAACAGTGCACATTAAAGCTTTGGGTTTAGGGCAGTAGCCACTGAATGGCAGGGCCTGGAGCTAGCAACACGTCTTAATCTTTCCAGGGCTGCTCTGGAGCAAAAGCTCTGCATTTCGACTTTGTGAATTGGATCATGCTTTCAACACCCAAAGCAGGGAATCATACACCTGGCAAAGTGGGCTCTAGTTCACCAAAGCTGGTGGCGAAATAAAAAAGTGTTGGGTCTTTAAGGTGCTATGGGACTCTTTCAGAAAGGAAGGGAGACCTGTTGAATTGCTTGCAACTTGCATCTTGCTTAGAATGGGGCTATTATAACATAGACCAAGATATGACGGGCCTGAGCAGGGAATCAGTAAGAGGTTAAAAAGGGCTTAGGGTGGGAAAAAAGTTCAGTGTGGAAAAATTAATTAGTGAGTCTCAGACATAAAGGGCATAAGCATGTACAGAGTGCACCTTCTTTGCCAATGAGGAATTCCTCTATTTAAAAAGATTACTCCATAATACAGCAGTATTTCTTTATTTTTAACATTTTTTGATTCTTAGTAATGGTGACTGATGAGGATGATCGGTTATTTATAAAAATAATAAGTATTATTGTTTACTAGCTCAGTATTGTCCTTCCTGAGGTCTCATTTGCACTGTACAGTGGTACCTCGGGTTACATACGCTTCAGGTTACAGACTCCGCTAACCCAGAATTAGTACCTCAGGTTAAGAACTTTGCTTCAGGATGAGAACAGAAATTGTGCTCCGGCGGCGTGGCAGCAGTGGGAGGCCCCATTGGCTAAAGTGGTGCTTCAGGTTAAGAACAGTTTCAGGTTAAGTACAGACCTCCGGAACGAATTAAGTACCTAACCTGAGGTACCACTGTACATTTAAAGAGGTAACACGACTGTCACTGGGTTCCCCCAAAGAATCCTAGGGACTGTAGTTTGTTCAGGATGCTGAGAGTTATTAGATGACACCCCCTAACCACCACCCCCACATACAATGCCCAAAGTTCTCTGCGAAGAGGGATTGATTGATTAACTGTAGTTCCAGTTCCACAGATTGATGCGGTTGATATGGTTGGGCATATCTGTGGTAAGGCCATTGCTCAGGTAAACTGGTCACAAGGTATTAAGGGCTTCTTGATAAAGAATAGTTGTGCACCTTTCTATTGCCAAGAGAGCACCAAAATTGATAGATTCCGCCTGTTCCATTTTTTTTTAAAAAAATAAAATCATAGCCCCACAGCATATCTCAGCTTTGTCCTTCCCATCTTCTCTTTCTGGTATTTGGAGAAGAGCTAAATCTTTATCACCACTGCAAATGCATGTTGACCTTTCTTTTTTCATTTGTGCTCGTCCTTAGCCTTAGTGGAGCTTTTTCTTTGGTAGGGTGTGTGTATTTTTATGTATATATGTATATATGCTTTGACTGTCATGAAGGATTGAAATGATACGAGCCTTAACAGTGAAAAAGGTGGGAGAACTGCTTGCGATTTAGAAGCTGTATTTATTTCGAATTTCCATCTAGTTTGTTTGGTTGAATTGTGCGAGTTGCTGAAGCATTCATTCTGTAGCTGTTTACATTTATGTCGAGTTCTGCTCGTGTGTCCTCATTAACCCCCCTTTAAAAAAAAGTATATGTTTTTTGAACCTGTTGGTGATTGAAACAAAAAAAAAAAAATCAAACTGAGAACAACTGCAGCCATACAACTTGATGCAGCTAAAATACACTTCAAGCTGGAGTTTGCAAACACCTTTTTTGCATTTATACTCAAGTTGGGAATCTTAAATTCCAAGCTCCTCCACCATTTTGCCTGTTGCAGTTGAGCCACTGGCATAAAGACCTTCTCCATAAAACCTTTTCACTGTACTTTCCTTCTAGGCGAGTGTAATCTGCCTCGAGTTTGGCATAGTGTTAGAACGTGTGCCGATTATCTTGGTTAACCGCATATCGTATCTAGAGAGAAGGGCAGTGTCCTTGTATCTGTGCTGCCTGAAATACCAGCAGCTACCGAGAAGCCTGCAAGTTTCTCTTTGAAATGGCTGGAGCTTTGAAGGGTGAAATAGTTCTCCACCGAGCATGCTCACTTTAGAGGGAGCTTTAATCACATGAGCAGCAACTGAATGAGGATCTGGTTGAGTCTTCCTCAAAATAAGAAGACATTTGCTGTGTTGACAGGTACAGTATCTTGTCACTTCAACCCTTTCCTTATGCCTTCAGTAGTAGATTCCTTCCTCTGGCAGGAATACTGCCAGCTGCTAAAAGGAGGGAATCTTGGACGCAAGATTTAAAAGATGATCATGGCTGGATTTAGTTACTGTATTTTTGTACTGTCCGTTCCCCTACTCAAGAAGTGAAACAGCAGAGCAGAATGCTGCCTCTTCCAAATCGGTGCAGGATATTTTAATGGTGTCTGGGGCTTGGGTTTTGGGGTTAAAGAGGATGGAGTGTCTGGAGAGTATCGTCGTAAAATTACCTGCTGGACTTTGGTTGTTGTTGCTGCTGCTCAGTAGAATGGTATTTATGGTTGAGTGAAAAAGTACCAGTTTTAGAACGGTTGTGCTGAAATTTTGTAAATGATTGCGATTTTACGTTTTCCTGCCTCATTTAATGTACATTTTTGGGGGGAGTGTGGGAAAGGGCTGGGAAGGGGTTGGTTAACAGGAAGTTATAAACTATTACTTAAGCATGTTGTTTCTCACTGGGATGGCCAGTTTTGCCCTCAAACCCTTTAATACACACACATACACACGGATAATAGGAGGTTTGAGTCTCTTGGAGGACTGGGGAGGGGAAAATGGGCAGTAGTTTGATTTTCACTTGCCTGATGTGAAGTGTTTAAAAAACCCCAAAACATTTCTTTGTGTCAGGAATACCCATAGTTGTGTGTTCGGAGCAGTGTGATGTAGATGGTGTCTTTGCTTTGAGAAAGAGCAAGCCCAGGTATCAGTGGGGCTTGCCTTCTCTGGGGCAGGTGGCATAATATCTCTATTCAAGGTGAAAGGCCCAAGCATAGAGAGCTATGTACAAGGTGTGACCGGAAAGTTCAGTGAATGGTCAGAGAAATCGGACAGCGAGAAATATTTGAACATACATTTGGCATCAGAAACCCACGAAACACTCACAATTGTGTATGGAGACAAAGCTGTAACTTGAAAGACAGTGTATGAGTGGTTTAAGTGTTTCTGTGAAGGGCGGCAAACCATCGAAGATGACCCTCAGTCTGCCAGACAGTTGATGAGCAGAACGGTGGCAAATGTCAACAGAGTTTGTTAGTTATTGATGTGGGATTGGCATTTGTCCATCCAAATGGTGGTGGAAGAATTGCGTATTCCACGTGAAATTGTTACTGAGGTTGCTGAGTTGTCCCACCCTCCATATTCTCCTGACCCGGCCCCACCGGATTTCTTTTTCCAAAACTGAAATATGCACTGAAAGGGTCTGGTGCGTCTTATAGATCGAAAAATACGGTACTTTAGTGGAAGAATTGTGGAGTTGGAATGGTGGTGGAAGAATTGTATATTCCGCGTGAAATTGTTACTGAGGTTGCTGAGTTGTCCCACCCTCCATATTCTCCTGATCTCGCCCCACCGGATTTCCCCACCGACTTGGGGAGTCGGAAGAGACCCTCAGTGTCATTAGTCCAATCCCCTGCAATGCAGGAATCTCAGCTATATCATGCATGACATTTGGCCATCAAGCCTCTGCTTAAAAACCTCCAAGGAAGGAGAGTTCACCACCTCTTGTGGGAGTCTCTTCCACTGTTAAACAACTCTTACTGTCAGAAAGCTCTTCCTGGTGTTTAGTTGAAATTTACTTTCTTGTAACTTGACTAGGGCTGGGCAATATCTTGATTTATAGTCCAAAACCGGTTTGAACTCTATATTATGATGTCAGTTTCGTAATTTTTGACCTGGCAATATATCATGAAATGTGTGTGTGTGTGTTTGCATGCATTGCGAAAACCACAATGCAGGAAAAACTGAAGCCAGCCAATACCTCTACATAGCTCCATCTTTATTTCAGACATCATGAGGTACTTCTGTTGATGTAGCCTAGAATAGCATTTCTTTTTGCTGCTGCATCACATTGCTGACTGATGTTATGTTTGTGGTTTACTAAGACCCTGGATCATTTTAACATTAGGCACAGGTATGCTTCCTAAGTCTAGAACCTGAGATTTGTCCCTGTTGAATTACATTCTGTAGCCAGTAAACCAATCTATGCTTTTGAGGGAAACATTTCCACACACACTTCATTTATATTCTTGCCTTGTTTAATGGTTTCATGATCTGTCCATATGATCCACAAGTCTATCTTTATAATCTTTTATAAATAATTTTTTATTAAATTTTACAATTTTATCATCATCACAATCATTATTTCAAAAACAAAATACTTTATAAATCCTCTGCCCCCCCCCCGTGACTTCCTTCAACTTCCTTTTCTGGTTTTTTTGGCATATTATCTCACCCTGCTGATTGGTTAATTCTTACTCTTCTTCACCTATCATTTTAACATCTTATTTCTATTTCTGCATTTTGTAAATTGCAAGTGTTTAATCAAACCCTGCAAGTGAGTCCATTTCTTCCCATTGATTCTGTATATAAAAGATAAATTGTTCCCATTCCTTCTTAAAATCTCTATTGTCTTTATCTCGAAGTCTTTCCGTTAGTTTAGCCATTTCAGCATATTCCATCAGTTTTCCTTGCCATTCTTTAGTTGGTATTTCATTGCTTTCCCATCTTTGTGCTAGCAATATCTTAGCTGCAGTTGTAGCATACATGAACAGTTACTTTCTTCTCTTTCGGCAAATCTTGACCTGAAATAAAGCTTCTGGATTTTTCACAAAAGTTATCGTCAATTCATCGTAAATCATTTCCCAATATTTTTAAATTCATTTACAATTCCACCACATATGAAAGAATGTACCCTCTTTTCCCTTACATTTCCAACACTTTTTGGAACCTGTTTTAAACATTTTTTTGCCATCTTTGCAGATGTAATATACCATCTATACATCATTTTCATTTAATTCTCTTTTAGCAGTATACAGTCAGTAAATTTTAAGTTCACTTTCCATAACTTTTCCCAGTCTTACATTTGTATATTGTGTCCAATATCTTGTGCCCACTTAATCATTACACTTTTCACCTCCTCATCTTTGTTTTCCCATTCTAATAAGAAATTATACATTTCCTTTAGAAGTTTGGTATTCTCATCTATAATTTATCTTTGGAATCTAGATATGGTGTAACTAAACCCTTTCTTATTGTCTTCTTTAAAAACCTCGTTTATTTTACGATATTGCAACCAGTCATAAACATAATCTTTTATATCACTAAACTCCTTAAGCTTTTATTTCCCTTCTCTCTCTTCTAGTAGATCCCTGTATGTGGGCCATTCTCTTTCCATATTTATTTTTTGAATTGAGATTACTTCTAATAGAGACACCCACCATGTAGTCTTTTGTTCTAATAGGTCTTTGTATTTTCCCCATACCTTTAAAAGTGACTTCCTAATTATAGGATTGTAAAACGCTTTATGAACCTTCCCTTTATTATACCATAAATACACATGGCATCCAAATCTGTTATCATGTCCTTCCAGATCTAACAAATCTGTATTCTCTAATTTCATCCAATCCCGGATCCAAGTAATACAGGACGCTTCATAATAACATTTAAAATCTGGAAGGGAGAATTCTCTTCTATCTTTATTGTCTGTAAGTATTTTGTATTTTATCCTTAGTTTCTTCCCTTTCCAGATGAATTTTAGGATAGCTTTTTGCCATTTTTGAAAGCATATTGTACAACTTAGAAACGGTATTGTCTGGAATAAAAACATTGTTGGCAATACGTTCATCTTTATTGCCGTAATTCTACCTATCTTTATAATTTTGAGCCTCTTGTCATCCAGCAAGGGAGACATGTGGTTTTTTTAAAATTGTCAACCAGAAGAATTTAAAAGAGCTATGTTAAATACCCTTTGGAATGGAAAATAACTTTAGCATAAGTAAACTGTCCTTGAATATGATTTTTTTTTTTCTTAGCTGGTTGCTGGTCCTGGCCTAGGACTGTACCTTCAGATGCATTTGATGTTTGTAATGCTTTTCATGAAATGAGCTTTATTACTGATGACTGTTGTAGAAAATTTGATTTGGTCATATTTAAAAGTCCATTCTCAATGCCTTCCAACAGACAAATTATTTCTTTTTGCAGAACTGAATGGAGAGTGTTGAATAACCACAATTAGAAATAATGCATTTACTGTTAATTGCACAGTTAAAAGGTGTAACTGGTTATCTTTATGCTACTTTCCATTGGTTTTGCCAGCATTGTGTGAGCTGCACAAGTATAGAAGAAAAGATACATTTCAGCGTATAACAAATAATGCTCGTAACTTTTTTAAAAAAGTTTCTAATCTAGTTTCTTAGCTGCTTATGTGGGGCTTGTGAACACATGCACACACACACACAGTGGTACCTCGGGTTACATACGCTTCAGGTTACATACGCTTCAGGTTACAGACTGCCCTAACCCAGAAATAGTGCTTCAGGTTAAGAATTTTGCTTCAGGATGAGAACAGAAATCGTGCTCCAGTGGCGCGGCAGCAGCAGGAGGCCCCATTAGTTAAAGTGGTGCTTCAGGTTAAGAACAGTTTCAGGTTAAGAACGGACCTTCAGAATGAATTAAGTTCTTATATATATATATATATATATAGAGGTAATGGATTGTGAAACCTCTAAAGAAAGCAGGAGGGCACTTAGTAGAAATTGTAGTGAGCACGATCACACGGTTCTGTGTAATGCCTTGCTCCTGCCTATGACTACCAAGCAGTTTCAAATTCACCTTTTCTTGGCAAAGAGCATGGATCACTGCCACAGAAGTGTAAACATGGCCATTGGTATTTAATTATCAATAAAATCTTGTGTAGGCCACCTTTTGAGGCATAGCTTGCTCATGGTTGATTGTTGTTTAGTTGTTCAGTTGTGACTGACTTTTCGTGACCCCGTGGACCAGAGCACGCCAGGCCCTCCTGTCTTTCACAGCCTCCTGCAGTTTGGTCAAACTCATGTTAGTAGCTTCAAGAACACTGTTCAACCATCTCATCCTCTGTCGTCCCCTTCGCCTTGTGCCCTCAATCCTTCCCAACATCAGGGTCTTTCCCAGGGAGTCTTCTCTTCTCATGAGGTGGGCAAAGTATTGGAGCCTCAGCTTCAGGATCTGTCCTTCCAGGGAGCACTCAGGGCTGATTTCCTTCAGAATGGAGAGGTTTGATCTTCTTGCAGTCCATGGGACTCTCAAGAGTCTCTTCCAGCACCATAATTCAAAAGCATCAATTCTTCGGCGATCAGCCTTCTTTATGGTCCAACTCTCACTTCTATATATCACTACTGGGAAAACCATAGCTTTCAACAATATATCTTGGAAATTTATGAAAAAAACCATAAAGTTAATGGGATTAGGAGAAACTTTTAGCAGAAGCGTAGAAGCATTTTTCAAAATCAGAAAGAAAAACTGATCATAAACAACGAAATATCTGACAGCTTCAATATAAAGAAAGGAACTAGACACGGCTGTCCATTATCCCCATTGCTATTTATTGTAGTCCTGGAAATATTGGCAATGATAATTAGAGAAGATAAGAAATTAGAGAAGATTAGAGATAATTTTGGGGGAGAATTTACACAATTAAACTGAATGTGCTGCCCAAAATGTTGTTCCTATTTCAGGTGATTCCATTGATAGGCAGGGCAGGATGCTTCAAAGAATGGAAGACACTTTTCAAATTACATCTGGCAGGGCAAAAAGCCCAGAATAAAGCATAAGTTACTTATAGACATTAAAGAAAGAGGAGCCTTTGTCCTACCAGATTTGAAGATCTATTACGAGGCATCATGTCTATGCTGGTTAAAAGAATGGTTTTTTAAAAACTATTTAATAAGGAAAACACTATACACAGTATGGGATAAATACAAAGGCCCATTGGAACAGAAAACTCCCTGGTGGCTTTCACCGTTAGAAGTCATTTCGGTAAAGAAAAAAGCATTAAAAAAAAGGGCAACCTACAAAGAATTATTGAAAGAGGAGGCAAATCAATTGACGTTAAAGAAATTTGAAGAAATTAGGCATTATATGATAGACTGGTTGCAATATCATCAATTGAATGAAACCTTTAAATTAGATAAGAAAAATTCAACAGAAAATTCAAAGCTAGAAAAAGAATTAATTTAATACAAAATAAAAGCAAAGTGTTATCCAAAATGTATAGATTATTATTTGATTTGGAAGTAAAGGATGAAGAGGTAAAATAAGTCATGATTAAATGGACAAAAGACTTTGGGCATACGATACAGATGGATGCATGGGGAAAATTGTGGACCAGAGATTTAAAATTTACGGCGTGCTACACACTAAAAGAAAATGTTATGAAGATGTTTTACAGGTGGAATTTAACACCTCGTAAACTAGCAAAGTTGTACAAAACAAACTCAAATAAATGTTGGAGGTGTAAGTAGGTAGAAGGAACACTTACATATGTGGTGGGGATGTAAGAAAATTAGAAACTTTTGGGATAGTATTTATGAAGAATTGAAAAAAATGTTCAGACGAACCTTTGTCAAAAAGCCCGAAGCATTTCTCTTGGGTTTATTACAGTATCATCAGATATCCCAAGCGATAAAAGGAGGATATTTTTATATGCCACTACAGCGGCAAGAATGCTTATTGCCAGAAAATGGAAAGGCGAAGAGATTCCAACAAAGGAAGAGTGGCAAATAAAGCTATTTGAATGCATTGAGCTGGCCAAAATGACAGAAATAATTAGGAACCGAACAACCCAAAAGTTCAGTAAAGAATGGGAGTGTTATAAAAATTACCTAGAAAAAAATTGTTCTCAAACAAAACCCTTACTTTGCTTTGATTAACGTTTGCAAAAGACAAAACAGTTATAATTGAATAACCTATAATTAATTGAATAACTTAATACCAAGAAATGAAAAACATCTAAAGAAGGCAGTTAAGGAAAGAAAAGAATAACTCAAATTGAGGTGGTGGACGGAAGTCAACACAAAGAACTAGAGTGGTTAGGTTTGATAATTCAGAATAGTAATCATGGGTTATTGATGGTGGGAAAGATATTTAGTTGTTACGTATTTTTATGTATTTGTTTATTCTTAGTTTTAGTTTGAATTTTGGATGGCATTTTTCTGCGTATGTATGTAAAGCAAAATTCAGTAAAAAATATTAAAAGAAAGAAAGAAATGTAAAGTAGCTACAAATCCAAAGAAACCGTTTGGCATTATTTTTAACCTCCCTTGCAAGCCTGAGCTGATTCTGAGCTTTGACCAACCTGGTTTTCTCCATGTAGCTGTGTATGCTGGAACTGGAAGTATATAGCAGACACTCACAGTAAGGTTACTGTTATTTCTCTATCCTACAGTTTTTACCCATATACAGTGGTACCTCGGGTTACAGTCGCTTCAGGTTACAGACACTTCAGGTTCCAGACTCCACTAACCCAGAAATAGTACCTCGAGTTAAGAACTTTACCTCAGGATGAGAACAGAAATCACGCGGCAGCAGTGGGAGGCCCCATTAGCTAAAGTGGTTCCTCAGGTTAAGAACAGTTTCAGGTTAAGAACGGAGCTCAAGAACGAATTAAGTTCTTAACCCGAGGTACCACTGTACTCTCAATCTGCCTTCCACACTCCAAGTGTGGATTTCTCCACAAGTGTACACATTATTTACATATAATTCTTCTACTTCTCCCTTCCTACTTGACCTATTCCTTTTAAGCAGATTGTACCCCTCAGTTTCTACATTCTAGTCATGAGTTTCAGTAATGCTTATTTGGTCATTTTTTCCACCATGTATTAAGAGGTCACGTTTTTGCTTGCTTATTTATTATATTCTGTGCATTTGTGTAGAAGAGGCAACTGAAATGCACACTGCTGCCTCTGTCCCCCTCCATCACCACTTGATGCAGCAACACTTGAGGGTGAGGAAACTGGACTCAGAATTGGGAGTCACTGCACACATGATGGGAATTGTTAACACCAACTTGGTGCAGCCATTTTATCTATCTTCAACTCAGTTGTTGTTGTTTAGTCGTGTCTGACTCTTCGTGACCCCATGGACCAGAGCACGCCAGGCATTCCTGTCTTCCACTGCCTCCCGCAGTTTGGTCAAACTCATGATGGTAGCTTCAAGAACACTATCCAACAATCTCGTCCTCTGCCGTCCCCTTCTCCTTGTGCCCTCCATCTTTCCCAACATCAGGGTCTTTTCCAGGGAGTCTTCTCTTCTCATGAGGTGGCCAAAGTATTGTAGCCTCAGCTTCAGGATCTGTTCTTCCAGTGAGCACTCAGGGCTGATTTTCAACTCTGATCTTCAACTCTTTTAATGTGATTACTGATCTGCCTTTCCTCATTTATCCTTATAATGGTGCCCTCTGAGATGTGAATAGTACTGTACTGGAGAACGAAAGAGATCTTGCAGAGAGTTCTTTTTTTTTCTTGCAGAAGATACCTTGTTCCTTCTGCCTGAAATGTGGATGTTCTGCTACTGAGCTGTGGCTTTCCTCAGTGGTCAGGGTCAGGGAGTTGCAGCCCAACAGCATATTTGGAACCCAAGGTTGCAGAACTCTTGTGTTAGGGCAAGGGATATAACTCAGTGGTGGATTCCATGTTTTGTTAGCAAAAAGTTCCAGGTTTGGTCCCTGACATCTTCAGTTATAAGGATTGGGCAACAGATGATGTAAAAGACTTCTGTTTGCCTAAGACCATGCAGTGGTCCAGTGACCATTCAGTGAGGTTATGTAAATATTAGCACCTGGAAATGCTGTGAAATTTATTCCCCCCCCCATGTTTCAAGTTGTTTTTCTTTACTTTGCTGCACATGTCAGAGAGGTGGCAAGGTTGTCTTCACCCAATGCATGTTACCCTATTCATTTCCTTGAGAGCCAGTGTGGTGTAGTGGTTAAGAGCGGTAGTCTCGTAATCTGGAGAACCGGGTTCGAGTCTCCGCTCCTCCACATGCAGCTGCTGGGTGACCTTGGGCCAGTCACACTTCTTTGAAGTCTCTCAGCCCCACTCACCTCACAGAGTGTTTGTTGTGGGGGAGGAAGGGAAAGGAGATTGCTAGCCGCTTTGAGACTCCTTAAAGGGAGTGAAAGGCGGGATATCAAATCCAAACTCTTCTTCTTCAAATCCAAACTTCTATTTGCTGAAGCTGGCACCTGTGCAGGTATACTGGCTGCCTGAAATCTACTTACCTCAGCTGCACTGCAGCTTCCATTTTCTAAGTGTATGGATATTGATTTGAGGGAGAGTGCATGAAAGAGGAATCCTGAAGAAGCTTATGGGAGACAGGTAGATAACGGCTAACATCATGCTTAAAACAGCCTAAAACACCAAAGGTTGGGAGGTAGCACAAATGGTAACACAACTTCTAAGGAGATGATTGTGGGCTAGACAGACCAATAGTCTGACCTGTTGTAAAGGCAAACAGCTCTGTGACTAGACTTAGTGCTTTTCAAACCTGGGTCCTCAGCTGTCGGACTACATCACCCATCTTCCCTAGCTAGCAGGACCAGTGGTCAGGGATGATGATGGAAATTGTAGCCCAACAACCGCTGGGGACCCAGGTTTGAGAAACCCTGGTCTAGATCATAGAATCACAGTGGATCATTTCCTCATGGTTGTCTTGTGCAGCACACAGCACACCCTGTAAATTAAACCAGCCGGGTAGGTGTCTCCATGTTACCTGCTTCCTGGTCCGTTTGAGCACATTCTGTTAAAAAGCCAAGAGCCTCCAGGAGTCCTATAGAGGATGAGGGTTTTAGGACCTGCTGCTATGGAAAATTTCCTTTTTACTCCAAGCTCTTACTGTCTGTCCATCCTTCTTGTGTCCAACAAGGGCCCTTGTGCATGACCTCTTGGGTGTTCTGCTGATGCCAGTTCTGTTTGGTTTTTTAAAAAAGCAAAAGCTGGTTCCTTGGTGTGACAAGCTTTTGAATTTAATGTCTTGTGGAAGAGCAGGGCTGGCCAGGTGTGGTGTTGACTGTCTACCTGGGGATGCAAGAAGCTACCTTACACAGAGTCAGACCGTGGTTCCAGCAAGCAAATTACATGGGTAGGCACTCTCCAGGGTTTCAAACAGGGAATCTTTCCCAGTCCTACCTGGAAAGGCCAGTGACTGAATCTGGGACCTTCTACATTCAAAGTATTTGCTCTGCCAGTGAGCTATGGTCCTTAACACAAAAGAGCTAGGAGCATAGTGTTATAGCTCTGTATAGTCAGCACTGACTCGCAGTGACTCTTCTTCGGGGTTTCAAAGAGGGAAACGCCAGGGAATTTAATCTTTGCATGCCAAGCAGATGCTCTACCCTTGAACTGTTCCTCTTCCTGTACAGCTACTCCCCTCTCTTTCTTAGTGTGTGCTTCTTTGAACACAGCTCTTGGGTTCTGTGATGGAAGAAAGGCAAGATATAAAAGTAAAAAAACCAAGCTGATAAAACAAGCATTTGCCTGTTTCTAGAAATCAACCCCCAAAAACATTTGAAGTAGGGTTTTTTTTGGGGGGAGGAATATATCCCGGAGTCTTCAAAGATGCGGTGTTAAGTAAGTTCGAGAATTCCTTCCCTTTTTAAGAGTCACCTGGGGGCTTTAGCAAGCTTTTGTTTTTTAACCCTGTATTGAAGAGCTTATGTGTGTGTGTGTGACACACGCTAGCAATTTTGAAATTTCATTTGTACAGATTTGGTTGCCGCTAATCACTGTGTTGGAATTGCTTTAAGAGGGTGGCAGATTCACTGTGCCTAACAGTCTCCAGAACATACGATAATCTGGTAAATCCCTCTGATCTAACTGCACAGTATATGCCTGCACGAATGTGCTTTTAAAAAAAGAAAAAGAAATCGTTTGCACAAACTATACATGCCCTGGAAATTTGCTGCTTTGGGGTGTCCTCAACCTTCTCCTATTGCAGACAGTACTGCTGATGTCCAAATTATTAATGCCCAGAAAGAGGAACCAGAGTGGTGCTAAGAGGGAATTAAATGGGAAAACCACCCCCCTAAAATGCACATTCCTGTATCTTTTTTCATTTTTGAGAGGATCTGTGCTTTCCTCCCTTCCTTTTGGTTTGGGGCTTTAGTTTAAGGTAATACTTGGTAGGCAGGTGGGTTACCTGAGCCCAGAGGAGATGGCTCTTGGCTACCTTGTGGGGCTTTTTTTGCACCATTCATATTGGGGATGCCTTCTTTTGTTTGCTTGTGCCTCTTGCAGACATGTGTGTGGGCTTGCATTTGAAGATGGAAGTAGCTGTTTTGCTGGAATTTAGCAACTCCATTTGTTGAAGGGAAATAACACATAGGCAACCCTTTCTTCCTCTCTCTACTCCCCCCTACGCCCCAAAAGAAACCCCCCACTGGAAGGCATCAGAGAGGATTGGCATTCAGTCACAAAGGAAAATGCCACCTGGAAATCTTGCTTCCCATTTCAAGGGCAGCTCCTGCAGGACATGTTTTCTACTGGGCTGGATTCTTGCATTCCTTTTCTTCCTTTTTTAAGAGCCCAAATAGCTTTAGAGACCTGAAAACGTGGAACCCGCCCTGTTGTTTCTTAGCTGGCTTTTTTATTTTTATAAAAAACAAAGAAACCAGCAACTCAGACCAGGATCTTCTCTACTTTTTCAGAGAGAGGTCCCTTTCTAAACTGGGCCGGGGGTGTTGAACAGAGAGAGAGAGAGAGAGGCTCTCCACACGTTGCAAACACTAGCTGCTTCTTCTGGCAAAGAAAGAAAGAGAAGGGGGAAAAATGGCAGGTCGTCGTATGTCTGTAAACAATGCAGTTATGAAATGGCAGTCCTCAGCTGAGCCGGAGCATGCTCACAAAGCAGCCTGTAGGGGGAGGTGATCTGAGAGGAGATGATCTAATTCAGAGCAATTTTGGGGATTGAAGGGAAAGGCCCGGCTCCATCCCCCATGACAGAGCAGAAACGAGACTTCTGGGAGTAGGGCCTTGTAGGCTGTGTCTGGGAGCTTGTAAATGGGTCTGCTGCTCTTCCTGGGGTCTTGGCTACTGGGTGGTGAAGATGCCTTGTTTTCTGCTTGGGTTTTGTTTGCTTGTTTTTAAATGCTTTTCCAAAAGGGACCAAGTCTTAGCTGATGACTTTATCTGGGCTTAGTGGGGATATAGACCTTTGGGTGTAGTTCCTTCCTCTTAGTCCTCCCCCTCCTCACAGCTTCTCTCTCTCTGTTCCTCATGCTGAAACCCTCCCCATCCCCCCTTTAGCTAGAGTGCCTGGTTTACTTTGGCCTTTTCCTCCTACTGGCTGAGTCTCATTTTGTACATTTTTTTGCACTCCTTGGTGGGGAGGCCTTGCATACTCCATTTCACAAGCACATGTTTGGGGGCAATGGGGATGGGCACCCATGATTGTGTTTTATTTCATACCTGTCTGAATTCTCTCCATCTAATCTTCTGAAATTTAGAATCAGCCGGGTACAGGGGAAGGAAAGGAGAAGGGCAGTTCTGATTATTTGGGGGTGAAGAGGGGCAACCTTTATTCAAAATGGTAACTTCTGGGAAGTGAATACTCTGTGTGTGTGTGTTCTCTATCTGACATCTATCTCTCTATCTTGCTATATATTCTCATATTCATTATTTGTGTTTCTATGGGCCAACAATCCTAGTTGGGTTTGCATTGCCTCTTCTCTCCCTTTATAACGCTTTGTTCTTGTTACTCTTGTAGGTCTTCTAGTGGCCTGAGGCTTTCGAAATGGACTGTTTCCTGCCATCAAGAAGGGACTAGTTTGCGAGACAGATCCTAAGCATGTTTACCCTTAAGTAAGTCCCATTTTATATCCTTGAGACTTACTTTCAGGTAAGTGTGCTTAGGATAGCACCTTAAATGCTCTTCTTTCATCTCCCTCCTTCCTTCCTGATGTGTCTTTCGCCTACACTTAGGGTTATGAGACCAGAGGTTCAGGATAATACTGCAGTATTTTTTTGCGGGGGAGGGTAGCAGTGACAGCCTGAGCAAAGAGACAGTCTCCCTACTGTGTGTTTGGGCATGGAGTTCTGCATTGACCCTTGCAATTAATGCTTAATAGCTCAAAGGGCCTCTGTGATTCCTTTCCTTTTATGTGTGTGAATGTGGGAGGGGGGGTTTAATAGCTGTGCTAGACAAGAGGTATTGTCTTGGTGAGCTGGACTTATGAAATGGTTTTGAATATTAAAAGGCACACCTGAGAACAATAGGGAGGGAGATTTCTTTGTTTGATTTCTGTGGGCCCCATGCTGCAAAGGGCCTCAACCTGCAAAGAGGCAGTGGGGGAAAATGATGATGCACACCAACGACCTTCCTTTTTTTTTTTTTGCATCCTCCATTTTTTGGGGTCTTATTCAGGAATGTGCAGCATCATTTATGGGCATCTTCGGTGTGCTTGGGCTATCAAAAATCACGCCTATAAAATGCTTTTCTCTGGAATTGCACCTGCATTTTAATTATTTTAAAAAATAAATCAGTAAAATTAATACTGGTTAATAATTGGCAGCGAAAACACTTTGCTTCCTTGTTTCCTTTCCTGCCCTGCCAGTGTTAAGGAGGCCAGTTAAATAATAATCACCAAGGTATAAAGGATGCTGCATGGTTTTAATCTCTAGTTGTTGGGAGTTGCATTATTTTATTTATTATTAAGGGCTTTCGGCTATCAGTTTTGCCTCCTATACATATTGCATGCTTAGGCTGTTTTTCCACAGTACGTGAATAGTTTCTTTGGCGAAACAAAATCCTGGAGTACGTGATTAGAATGCGGTGGGTTTTTGTGTTGGTGTGGGGTTTCTTTTTACTAGAGATGGAGGTGTGACGTCGTGACTCTAGAAAGCATTAGACCCTTGTGTTGGGTGGGATGTGGGGCTGTGTTGCAAGAGATGGGAAGGGCAGCCCAGCTCTTCAGAATCATTTTGCTCCATGCATCTGTGTGTGCTTTATAGGCCTTTCAGAACATTCCTTCTGCTTGTTTTTTGGGGGGTGGGGGTCCAATTTCCTGCATGCAGATTTTGCTCTGGCTGGGTACAGTATTTTTATACTAGCATGGCTAGATGTTAGCCTCCCCTTGATTTGTTTCCTGCATGTCTTCTGTGGGTTGACCTATTTCAGTTGAAATAAGAAGGCGTTGCTTCTGGGTTTCCCTTTTGTGTGTGTGTGTGTGTGTGTGTGTGTGCGCGCGCGCTTCCAAATGATAATTTCAAAGCAACTTCATCAACAAAACCACAGACCAAGAGAAGCCCAGTTAAGGATGGCACCTTAGCATATTGAGCACCTCCTCTGTGTGAGGAAGGGTGTGGGGAAGTGTAGGAGGAGTGAAGGCCGAAGAAAGCTGTGCTTTGCTGTTGAAATGCATGTGTAGTGGTTCCTTTTAGTACGTTCTCATTAGATAGATGCATGTTGCTCCAGGGTAGGGTTCTGAGATTTTGCTCTTCATGGATCTGGTTCAGTGTTTGGGAAAGATGCTCATCCTTGGGGTCTTCAAGAGCATTCCTTGCATGCACCATCTGTCATTCCAAGGTAGCAGCAGAGAACAGGACTCAGAAATGGAATGGAAAACCATTCCTAGCTTGAGCTTTTTGGATTGCCATATCCCCCACCCCCTTTCTTTAAAAAAAAAAGCTTCTACAAAGGGGCCTCACCAGCTCTAGGCTTTGAGATGCAATGATTTTTTCCACTGTGTTTCTGTGTGTGCATGTCATATAAATGCATATCTATGCCTAACCTTTGTGATGAATCTCCAGCAGCCGAAGATTAATAATCACTCTGTTGTGGGCAGGGAGAATGGAGGAAGACAGCTGTAGGAAAAGGGAGGGAGGAGAGTGATTAGGAGACTCTTATTCTGAAGCAGTCTTTGCTTGGCCGTTGGCTTTTGTTTGGGAGTGCTGTTAGAGCAGACATTTCTCTGCATGGGAGGGTTGGGTATAAGATTTCTCTGCCAATCAGGAGCCGACAGATTGGGGCATGGTGGAGTGTGAGCAGAAGGGAAGTTTGCTTTGCATTTAAGTGGGTGTGGGAGGAGAAATGGAGGTACTGTCACAGTTGTTGGGGGAAACATGTTGGGGTGGGCTTTGGTGGGTGTTTGGAAGGAGCTGGTTGGGCATTGCAGTCTGTGGCTGATTTGTGGGGAGCAGTGTGTGGCTCGAGTCTCGTCTTTGGGGCAGGGTGTAGGGTTCTCCATGGCTCTGTTTTGTGAGAAATACCATTCAGGCTTGCAAACGCTGATTGCAGTTCATATTTATGATTTGATCAAGGTGGTGGGAGTTTGCATCCTTGGCATTTTCATGGAGTTGAAGCAAGTGCCTCCTTTGGTTATAATACACTTCAAAACCCCACTTCCCTTCTCCCTACAAGACAAAGAGATAAAATAGTCCTCATTTAAACACCACTGTTGGATTTGGGATGTTGTCTTTTGGTGGAGTGAAACTTAATAAGGAGCTTTTGGAAGAATGGCTGCAAATGGTGCTCAGTGCATACAAGGCTGGCATCTAATGGGATAGCTGATTTTGCATTCCTGGAGGTAGGGATCGTGAGCACATTGTGCATTGTCTTTGAAAAGCATTGTTGCATGAACTTTGTGGAAGTGTTCAAACTGTTGGTTACGGCTTGCTCTGTCTTCATAGCCTACTCTGTTGACTACCTGCAAAAGCCTTTGCCAACTGTGTTGGTTGGGGCTGATGGGAATTATAGTCCACAATATCTGGAGAGCACTAGGTTGGTGAAGGCTGCTCTACAGTATCTTCTGGTTTCCCAGGTACTTCAGAGAATTTTGAATTTCCTCTCTGTCCCTAAACAATACCTACCTTGTTTGATAGGGGTGTCTGCTTCAAAGATCCTCAAGTATAGCAATCAAACCAGCCACCTCAAACCCTGTGGCGTTTTGCTGGAATTGAAGCACACAAATGAAAAGCCTGCTGCCAATTTTTATTATGGGGCTGGGATAGTGAGAGAAATTGCTTTTGGTGAGCATGGATGCAAAAGAGCCATAGCCTTGTGTTAGAGTTCTTGCCATATGCATGCTCATTGTCCCAGGTTCAATCCCTGGGATATCCATTTGGAGCTGAACATGTTCCCTGCCTGAAACCCCGGGGAGCCTCTGCCAGTCAGTGTCTACAATACTGAGCTGGATGGACCAATGGGTCTGACACAGTATAAGGCAGCTCCCCATGTTCCCTTTCTTTATGCTAACATGGAGTGCCCTGGTTTTTCTTTTTCGTGGCTTGCACTTTGTTCGCAGCCATGAAACACACCTCTTAACAGATGAAACATTGGATTAGTTTCTAGGATTCTGAGTCTCCCTTGAAAGGGAGCTGCTTCGGTATATGCTGCACACCTGATTCATGTTTGCTCACCCTCCGATGCTGCGCCTGTTCAGTGTGTCCCAGACTGACACTGGGACTGGAAAAAGGGGGGCCTCTTGGAAAGCAAATTCATGGAGGACAAGGCTAGCAGTGACTACTGGACACATTGACTGTGTTCTTCTTCCGCTGTCAGAGGTGTTTTGCCTCTGAGTGTCAGTTACTGGGAGTTGCAAGTGAGAAGAGAGTGCTGTTGTGCTCTGAGGTGCTGCTTGCAGGCTTCCTATTGGCACATCTGGTGAGAGGGAAAAGCAAAATGCTCACTGTAGCAGGAAGGATCTGGGGGGCAAAAGGACACATACCTTCTTGTCTGCAAGAATTCATTTAACACAGTGCACTTGCTTCTGAGCACAGCCAAGTTTTTTCGGGTTGTGGACTGCCAAAACCCAGAAGTACCAGAACGGGTTACTTCCAGGTTTCGGCAGTCGTGCATGCGCAGAAGTGCTAAATCGCGCTTTGCGCATGCACAGAAGCACCGAATTACAACCCGTGTGTGCGCAGACGCGCCACTGCGGGTTGCGGACGCTGCAGGTTGTGTACATGCATCCCACACGGATCATGTTCGCAACCCGAGTGCCCACTGTACTCTTACCAGGAGCATAAGAAGCTGTCTTTTGCCAGGTGGAACCATTGGCCCACCTAGCTCAGTCCTTGCCCAGCCCTACTTGTGGCTGCCGGGGATTGAACCTGGACCTTTCTGCAGGCAAAGCAAATGCTCCAGAACTGAGCTGTGGGCCTTTCCAGGAACCTATGAACCAGCGTTATACAGAGTCAGACCATTTGTCAGTCTTAGCCCAGTATTGTCAACTCGGACTGGCAGCAGCTCTTTGAGGTCTTGAGTGGAGACAGGTTCATTTCCCACATTTTGCTACTTCATCCTATTATTATTTTTCTTCTGTATAAACACAAAAAAACCTGGTGATGCCAGGGATGGAACTGGGGTTTTTCTGCAGGCAAAGCATATAATATTCACCACCACTGGGTTATAGCCATTCCCCCAGATCTCTGGGAGATAGGGAGGATTACTTATATTGTTTATTTCTTCGAAAGGTCCCTTTGCCATAAGATCCCAAGGTGGTTTGCAGCAATAGAATACAGTGGACGCTCGGGTTGCGAACATGATCTGTGCAGGAGCGGCACGTCCGCGCATGCGCACAGCGTGATTTAGTGCTTCTGCGCATGTGCAACTGCCGAAACCTGGAAGTAATCTGTTACGGTAGTTCCGGGTTTCGGTGGTCTGTAACCCGAAAAAAACGCAACCTGAAGCATCTGTAACCCGAGGTATGACTATATACAATTATAAAAGCAAATGAAACCATTGCAGTTATAAAACACACAATTGGAATGCAACAATACAAATTCAAGCAGAAGAGGGAGTTCTGCAAAACAAAACACTTTAGCTTTTGAATTTAGTTAATAGTTGTATTTTGTTTTTCCAGTGACAATCTTCATCTCAAAGCGGCTCACAATAATAGCAGTGACATTAAAATTAGCCAGCATTACAATAGCCACAACCACGTCATAAACACAATAGGATATAAATACGGCAGAAAGTGAATGAAGTAAACAGTCCAATTCAATACAAACTTAATAAAAGAAATGGCTGCTGAGCGCCGGCCTTGTGCCAGGCGACATACTGGCTTTTGCTGCACTGAACGCAGAAGCAGCGCAAAAACCTTTCATGGTTGTTCGTCTAGACTTCTTTTTCACCTTCGAAGAAAGGAATCCGTTGCTTCTGTGTTGTTTTTGGAGGAGTGGAGCAACAGGTTCCGAAGAGGAACCAGATTGTCTTCCTGTCCATCAAAAACGATAAAGGGCATGGAGCAGTTCACCTCGGCTGAAGTGCCTGGGACTTTGTAGCTTAGAGGAAAGGCAAGTCAGAAGTGACATGGTAGAAGTTTATGAAACTTTGCAAGGCATGGAGAAGTGGATAGGGAAAAGCTTTTGCCTCTCTCTCATAACACTGGAACTAGCGGACATCCAGTGAAGTTGGACGTTGGAAGGTTCAGGACAGACAGAAGAAAATACTATTTTTTTACACCGCACGTGGAACCCTCTCTTACAGGAGGCAGTGATGGCCACTAACTTGGGCTGCACAGATTAATGGAGAATAAGGTTGATCAGCGACTGCTAGCCATGATGGAGGCTGTGTTCTACCTCTGTGGTTGGAAGTAGGGATGCTTCTGAATGCAAGTTGCTGGAAAGCACAGGAAAGGGCAGGTGGGCTCTTGTGCTCAGGTCCTACTTTAAGGGTTCACACAGGCATTTGGTTGGCATCTTTGAGAACGTGATGCTCTACTAGATATGCCATCGACTGATTGAGCATGGCTCTTCTTAACGTTAATTACTTGGAGGTTTTGAGTTGGATGCGTTATCTAGATCGCCAGGGTTTGTTTCAAACACTTAACTCTGCTGCACTATAGGACTTAAGTGATTATTTTTACTGTTAGCTTAGCCTTGCTTTTTTTGGAAATATTTTTTGCCGTCGTCGTCATCCCCACCCCCTCCGGATACTTCATTTCATTTTTATGTTCCTATATTCGGCCTATTATTGCCTGTATTCCTAAGTACGTACATAGACCGGAGAAAAAGTTATATGGAAATGTGAAGCTGCTTTATTTGTTTATTTCTGGGTTAGATAATTGGTCTTCATAGCCCAAAACTATCTGCTCTGAGTGCGAGCAGCTTTTGAAGATCCGAGACTTCTTAGCAGAGACTCTTTTTACATCAGGGATGTGAAACCTCAGACCTAGAGGCCAAATGTGGCTCTCTAGGACCCTGCCTCGCCCTTGGGAGCCTCCTCAGACCAGACTTTCTGAGCCGTGGGTCCCCGTATTTTATTGGACTACAACTCCCATCATCCCTAGCTAGCAGGACCAGTGGTCAGGGATGATGGGTGTTGTAGTCCAACAAACATACAGGGACCCAAGGTTCAGAAAGGCCGCCTTAGGCAATGCACTCCCCTCAACCACATATCCTCCTTGAGACTTTTTGCCTGGCTGGCAAGCATCTTGCTTTCATGGCTGGAGGATAGACATATAAGGAACACCAGGTTAGGGTGAGAGTTCTGGCTTGAATTAGACCCATGTAGTGAAGATTATATGGGAATGTCAGAGACTGCCTTAAACCCTTATATAACCAGTGGTCTGCAGGTGAGTTTCTCCTGCAAGTTCCAAAGATCTCAGGAGCCCCACTCTGCAGTAACTTAGAGCAGAGCTTTGGAAGTGGCTGCCCCCATTGTGTAGATTAGCATTCCTATTGAGATACCCACTATCTTCACTTTCCAAAAACAGTTTGCTTCTTTCTGTTTCCCCAGCTGGATAAATGGATCTTTGCCACGTGTACCTAGTTTATATTGGTTTTGCTTTGTTTTAAATGTGTTGGCTGCTTTTTTGTACTTTTAACTGTTTGTTTGTTTTGCAGCTTTTATTGTGCATCATCACCTTCAGACAATTTTATAGAAGGCAATTAATAAATTAATGGTGATGATAACAGTAATAATAATATTCTACTCCAGACTTAGCTCTTTTAACCCAGCAGTGGGAAACCACCAACTCACTTTCCTAATTAGTCCCACCAAGCCTCTCCATGTGGCCAAGCCATGTTTATATATGATGTCAGGGTTGATGGGAGTTGTGGGTCTTGCACAGTTGGCATTTGTCAATGTCAACAATCAGCTGATCGTTGTTGCTTCTACCCATTCTCCAATGATCATCTGGTCAGGATATAACCACTACACTTGCTTGTAACTTTCTGGCAGTTTCTTGTTGCAGCTACTTGGGAGTAATTCTTTTTCTCTTTTTGCCTATGGGACTCAGCTCTGGTTTGGGGAAGAAAGCATGTCCTACTCAGCAGTGCCTCTTGCTAATTTATAAGCATATAAGAATCTGAATTTCCTCTCCTCCCTTTTTCTTTTAGCAAGCTCTAATGAATAAAGGAGAAGCCAGAAAAGAGATTTGTATGAAGACAGAGCTGCTGAAAGATATCACCAACAGCAAGGAAGAAGGTAAGCAATGCATTCTGCTTGGGGCTGACCTTATGGGCATCCTTTTCAGGCCAGAACGCTTGCACTTCTGGTCCCTCTTGTAAACCTTAGGGTGCCTGGTGTTAAGGGAGGAAAACCTTGCATTAAAGCAAGAATGCAGGCAAACAACCATGGTATTTGACCAGGTGAATTCGTTATCGGCATATATTCAGGCTGTGCAGAAGACACCCCAAATAAATGTAACACAATCCTACGTGGGTCAACCCAGAAGCAAGTTCTATTGAGTTCAGTGATGCTTATTCCCAAGCAAGTAGAATGGCGATCTAGGTCTTGGAGCTATGCAATGGGTTTAAAACACACATTTTATTTCCTTTCTGAATCACTTTGGTAAAAAAAAAAATGTTTTGGATCTGCACTGGTCAAGTCCCTAAGAGAGGACAAAGTGAATGTAGATCTTACATTTTTAATTGTAGCAAACATTTCTTTAGCAGGGGTGTTCAACCTCTGTGTCTTACAATGCTCCCCGTCAAGGGAAAACCATTTAAAAAATGAATATAAACCACCACAGGTATACACACAACTTGAAATGTTTATAGTGTTATTTAACAGCTGCAATACTCTTGCAGTTCAGTGACACAGATAGAGTTCCTCAGTGAAATGTGAATTTGAAGAAACCACCAGAATGTTTGTTTTCTGTTGAGAATGTCCACCTTGTTTGTCTACGTACAGTTGCATACTATCTTAAATTTGAGACAGCATGTGTGGAATTAGCTCATTTTATATCCTCATGACCCTGTTGTGGGAGGGTAGACTTGCCTGAGATTGATCTTGAGGGACAATTTGAGAAATGTCCTTTCTTATAAGCATAAGAACTCCCGTGCTGTAAGGTGGACCAAGAGTGTTGGCTTTGAATGTGGGAGATTTTGGTTGAGCTAGTTTGTGGTCATCTGCAGAAATGGTGTCTGTAGAAAAGGTGTGAAATTGTTGAGAATATTTGTGCTCATCCTTGTACTTCATTGATCCTCCCACCCCACAAATATACACACAATGAAGACCAAGATAGTTATGAGCAGCACCTGGTGATAAAACAGGCTAACAAGGCCCTGGAGTACGGGCCATAATTTTCGTAATACTGCACTGGCTTTTGATGAAAATGAGGATTCTAGTGCACAAGGATCCGTGTGTGTGTGTGTGTGTGTGTGTGTGTGTGTACCCACACCCACACCTGTATACATAAACACACACACACACACACACACAGAGAGGGGGGGGGGAGGGAGAGAGAGGAGGAGAGTATTCCGGAAGGGCATTCATTGCAGTAGAAAAGTAATACTATGGTTATTAAAATAATGAGTTGCTTTATGAACTTTGCTTTGTAGAACAAATAAAATAAAGTAAGTTGATCAAAACCATATCTGCAGATACTGTATACAATAAGTAATCCATATTGTGGAAAGCCGTTCTTGAATAAAAATATCTTCAGTGGGTGCCTAGACAAGTTTCCCCCTATATTGGTCTAGTTATCAAAGGAGCCAACTAGTTTGTGGGTTAAAAGAATAAGCAATAATAGAATCATTTTAATAAACTGTTAAATACAATAGCACTGCCTTTACAAATTCTAAGAATAATAAAATAAATTCTTCAGGTGTATATCTGAATTGATGCATAAATGACTGGGGCACACTTTGGAGAGGTGTGTATTTAAAATATTTCCAATATAGATCCAGACTGGAATATAAATATCACTTATAAAAGGCTGAGTGAAAGAGGAAGGTCTTTGGTAGGCACTGATAAGATGACAGAGACAGCACCTGTCTGACCTGAAATGGAAGGGAGTTCCAACGAGCAGAAGCTCTCTCTTCCAGTATGCTGTTGAAAACCAGTAGCTGGGAGTCAAAAGTGGGGAAATACTGTTGCACCAGGTGCTGCTTTCGGGCTTCCCAGAGTCATATTACTTTGAGAATTGGATGGTGGACTAGATGTGCTTTTGGCCTCAAATAGCCAAGGTTTCCTTATGCTTGGAAGAACATAGGAAGTTGCTGTATATTGAGTCAGACCAGTGGTCCACCTAGCTCAGTATTTTATACACTGGCCGAGGGGATTGTACCTGGAGTTGCTGGGGTTTGAATCTGAAACTTTATATGCATAGAAAGCAGGTATGTTCCTTTCAGCCTTCACTCCATCTATCCCCCTCTTTTTCTGCCTCCAGGATTTAATGCTATGGCAGCAGATGAAAATGCCATAGAGAAGCAAATTGGAGAGCCAAAGATGGCCCCTGGAGGTGAAACCAATGGCTCCTATGAAAGCAACGAAGCCAAGAGCCACACAAATGCAGCTAAGAATCCTCAGGACAGTGTAAAAGTGAGCCAAGGGGACTCCACTGCGAAGCTGAGCAGAGTAGCAGAGAACGGCATTTCTGAGAGAGACAGTGACACTGGGAAGCAGAACCACATAAAAGCAAACGATTTCATGCATACTTCGGTCACGGGGAGCAATGGCTACATTTTGCCGAAGCAGATGGCTCATGGGCCGCCCAAACGGACTTCTAGTGGGGCTTTTGCCACGAAGACACTTCCCGCAGGAGGAGGCAAAGCAAAGGCGATGAGCACCTTCTCCCAGGCACAGGCTGCTCTGCCGGCTAAGTCTGGGGAGGGTGGGAATGAAATGGAGGCTAAGAAATCAGCAGCGGCACCTGCCAGCGTCAAGATCCACAGAGCTCGAAAGACTATGCCCAAGCCCACCTCTAGCCTGGTAAAGTATACATAAAGTATGGTGGCACTGTGGGTAAAACCTCAGCGCCTAGGACTTGCCGATTGTCAGGTCGGCGGTTTGAATCCCCGCGGCGGGGTGCGCTCCCATTGCTCGGTCCCAGCGCCTGCCAACCTAGCAGTTCGAAAGCACCCCCGGGTGCAATAGGGACCGCTTACTAGCGGGAAGGTAAACGGCGTTTCCGTGTGCTGTGCTGGCTCGCCAGATGCAGCTTGTCACGCTGGCCACGTGACCCGGAAGTGTCTCCGGACAGCGCTGGCCCCTGGCCTCTTAAGTGAGATGGGCGCACAACCCTAGAGTCTGACACGACTGGCCCGTACGGGCAGGGGTACCTTTACCTTTAATAAATTGTGGGGCGAGGTGTGTGTGGGTGTGTAGAAGTTGGGTGTGTGTGAGTGTGGGCCAGTGTAAGCTTGAGGCTGTTGTGCAACATTTATTCTCTCCCCAGGTGTCTGTCAAACTTGAATGTCTCTGTAGAATTCTGGGGGTTCCCAGCTCCTGAGAAGAATGACTTCTGGGGCAAACTCAGGCTAGAGTTACTTTATCTGTAACTTTGATTTAGAAAAAGATTTTGTGATCTTCTAGGAGTTGCCAATGTGGTGCCAGTGAACACAACAGCAGCCTTCAGGTCCTGCCCTGGTTCCCATTCTCTGAACACACACATACACTGTCCCCTTGGTCATGACGAGGTCAGGCGGTTACTTCTTTTCTCGCTTGAAAAGTGCATAGAGCTGAAGGAGGAAGTTGGAAGAGGGGCACTCTTTCCCACTTCCTCTTCAAGCTCTATGTGCTTTTCCAGGCTCAGGTTAATGGCTCCAGCTTTCAAACAGATCCCTTGGAAAAGGAAGTGAACGTGTGCACCTTTTCTTTCTGCCTACTGTTTGAGGAGCGGCTGCTGATTCAGGGTCAGTGAGAGAGACTTGATCAGAAGAGTAATATCTGTAGTACTCCCTCAAAAAATCCAAAGGTGCCCACAGATGTTGCAAAGGTTGAGAACACCTGTTGTAGGAGCACCATGACCAGCAAGTGTCCTTTGAAGTGGTTTTTTTTGCATTCACCCATTCATTTCCTTCATTAAATTGTATAGCTGGAACATTCTGTGCTCATCCTGTAACAAGAGCAGTTGATATATCTCTCCCTTCTTCGGTAGGGGATGATACCTCTGTTTCTCCCATCTCTTGCAGACAGTGCACAAGGAACTGGCTTGATGGTTTCATGCCTTTAAGATCTGCCCTGGTGTAATTGTATCTCTATTTGTATTTTTTATATACAAATATCTATCATCTATCTATCTATCTATCTATCTATCTATCTATCTATCTATCTAATCTATCTCTATCTATCTATCTATCTATCTATCATCTATCTATCTATCTATCTATCTATCTATCTATCTATCATCTATCTATCTATCTATCTATCTATCTATCTATCTATCTATCTATCATCTATCTCTATCATCTATCTATCTATCTATCATCTATCTATCATCTATCTATCTATCATCTATCTATCTATCATCTATCTATCTATCTATCTATCTATCTATCTATCTATCTATCATCATCTATCATCTATCTATCTATCATCTATCTATCTATCTATCTATCTATCTATCATCTATCTATCTATCTATCTATCTATCATCTATCTATCTATCTATCATCTATCATCTATCTATCTATATCTATCTATCTATCATCTATCTATCTATCTATCTATCTATCATCTATCTATCTATCTATCTATCTATCTATCTATCTATCTATCATCTATCTCTATCATCTATCTATCTATCTATCATCTATCTATCTATCATCTATCTATCTATCATCTATCTATCATCTATCTATCTATCATCTATCTATCTATCATCTATCTATCTATCTATCTATCTATCTATCTATCTATCTATCATCTATCTATCTATCTATCTATCTATCTATCTATCTATCATCTATCTATCTATCTATCTATCATCTATCTATCTATCTATCTATCATCTATCTCTAGAAGATCATGTGGCTGAGCTTTATACAGCCAGGCACCCAAGACATTGATCGATAAACATTTACACAACTTACACATGTGTGATTCTTGCATGAAGCTCAGGTCTTCTTTAAGCTTGCCAGTAGATTCTTGGTTCTTGGATTTATTGGCTCATCAGCAATCCTTCCACATTTTCCAGAGCAGCTGCCCTGGGGCAGGCTGTAGACAACTGGGATTGTGTTCAGGGAGGCTTTGCTCAGAGTGCATAAACAGCTCTATAATTCTTCCACCTGGCATTGATTTTTAAAGGCTCCTGCACTTGTGTGTTGTTAACAGGGACCTAGGATTGTGGTAGTGGTGGTTCACCTTTCAGAAATGTGTTTCCAACAGCCTATTCTCACCTGATGCCTGGCAAGTGTATTTAAGGTGCAGGAAGGAATTGCTTGAATTTGTATAGTCAGAGCACGTCAAAGTGCAAGTAGATAAATAGGTACCGCTCCAGCGGGAAGGTAAATGGCGTTTCCGTGTGCTGCTCTGGTTCGCCAGAAGCAGGTTATATTTGCTGGCCACATGACCCAGAAGCTGTACGCTGGCTCCCTCGGCCAATAAAGCAAGATGAGCGCCGCAACCCCAGAGTCGGCCACGACTGGACCTAATGGTCAGGGGTCCCTTTACCTTTACCTCATGTTATGTTTGTTTCAGGTTGCACGTTTTCAGGTTGCGTCCTGCGGCGACCCGGAAGTACCAGAAAGGGTTACTTCCGGGTTTCGCCGCTTATGCGTGCACTGACGTGCAAAATGATGTCACGCGCATACACAGAAGAGGTGAATCGTGATCTGTGTGTGCACAGACGTGGGTTGCGTTCTTTTCAGGTTACGAACGGGCTTCCGGAATGGATCCCATTCGCAACCACAGGTACCACTGTATATATAAGTTATTCAGGTAAAAGGCTGCTGAAGATGCCTTGATTCTTCCAGCAAATCATGAGGGTAAGCAGAGAAACTCACCAGCATTGAGCCAAGGTTTAGAATGGAGAAAGGCTATGTATTGTAGATGTTTATGCAGAGGTAGGGAACCTCAGGGCTGGAGGCCAAATGCGCCCCTTGAAGCCTCTCTTTCTGGCCCTCGGAACTCTCCCCAGGCCACTGATCCTCTCTGATACTACTTCCACCTCCAGTGTTTTTGTTTATCTGGAATGTCTCCTTGAACTCTCATCATGTCTCCTGCTTGCCGAATGGAGGGTAGAGAGGGATGTGTGTAGAAATTAGCTTACTGTACGGAGGAACAAATTTACATTCATGCCTTGCCCACCACTGGCATGTGGACCTCTTAGCTGAAAAAGGGAACTCCAGGACGGAATGCGGTACTTGGACAGCTGCCAAAATCTCCCCACTGCCTTGTTAGCTGAAAATAGTGGCAGCTAGGGATTTGTGATTTTTCTCTTCCCTGGAACAGTTATGGACAGCCCCCCCCCCCCAATTTATGCACATTCAATAAGCGCATGACCATGTATATGTGAATCTCACTGAACCTGGAAGTCACCTGGAAACATCATGAACACATCACTGAAACATCATTTGGTGCAAAGCTTATTATATATCTGAGTTTCTGGCTATACCCCCTTCACCAGCAACTTCTGAGTCTGCAGCCTGTTTGAGTTACATATCTCTGCATTGACCTGTGTAGAAAGCCTGTTGGTTTTCATAAGAATCACCCATTCAGGGTTTTCTTAGGCTGCCCTTTGAAGCAAAGGCACTGTCAAAATGTTCATTTGCTTCAGATTAGACCTACTGAAATAAATGTGCTTTTAGAAGTAACTGACCCAGCTATGGACCTTATAGAAGAACAGGGATAATGTGCTTTCTGCAGCGAAAGCTTCTGTTTGGCCACTGTCATCACTGGAGGTTAACGCTGAACCTGAGAAGAGTGTCACATTTATATTTTCAGCCACAGATTTCTGATGGTAAAGAGGGAAGGGAGGAAAAACCCTGACTGCAACCCCGGAGAGCTACTGACAGTCAGTGTAGACCGGCAGTTAGATGATTTCATTTTGCTATTAAACACTTTATTCTCTTCCTAGAATGAACTGTACTGCTTCAGTTTCACAGGTGTGGATCAGATTTTTAAAGTTCTCACTATGTTAAAAACACATCTCCAGTAGGTAGAAATAAACAGAGCAAGGGATTTATCTGATTATCAAGAAGTTTTCTGGTTCTTCATCCTGCGGGTTTAATACTTGAACTGTGAATTAGGCTGGAAACAAATGAGGCATCAGATTGCCTGGTTATGGCAAAAATATTATGCGTGATCTTTTTCTTCCATTTGATTTCTGAGCCAAATTAGCTGATAATAATAATTTCATTATTTATACGCCACCAATCTGGCAGGGTTGCTACTTAATTTTTGGTGCCTGAAAAAAAGCTAGGGTAGTTAATTCATTATTTTCACCCCTTACTTTTCTCTTTTCGACAACTTTCCTCTATTATCCTGAAGGGTTTCCTTCGATGTTTATTTTACCGGGAAGCAAATTGCCTTAAAACACAGGTGGGGAAATTCAGGCCTGGGGGCCAAATCCATCTCCCTGAACCCCTCTATCTGGCCCTTGGAATTTCCTCTAGGCCACACCACTTACTGACTCTGCTCATGCCCTGAGTGTGTTTTGCTTACCTGGAATGTACCCTTGAACATGTCTGGATGAGGTTTAGGAGAGCAGAGTGTGTAGGAGATACTCAACTACAGTGGTACCTCTCGTTGCGAATGGGATCCGTTACGGAGCCCCTTTCGCAACATGAGCAGAACGCAACCCGCGTCTGTGTGTGCTGCAATTCGCTGCTTCTGCGCATGCGCATGATGTCATTTTGAATGTCTGCGCATGCGCGAGTGGCAAAACCTGGAAGTAACCCTTTCCAGTACTTCCGGGTCAACCGCCGGACGCAACCTGAAAAGATTTAACCTGAAGCAAACATAAGAGCTATGAAAGTAAAATTGCTCCAGCCACTTTTGTCTCTGGCCCTACCTACCTACCCCTGGCATGCAGCCCTTGGAAAGTTGCCAGGAAAGAATATGGTCATGGAATTGTAGTGTTGGAAAAGGGACCCTTAGGGTAATCTAGTCAAATCCTTCAGTACATGAATCTTTTGGCCATTGTGGGGCTTGAATCCATAACACTTAGATTAAGAGCCTCATGCTCTACTGACTGAGTCTTCTCAGTTCCTCGGGCAAAAATTAAGTTCCTTACCCCTGGCCTTAAAGAAAGGGAAGATTTTGGGAGAAATGTCCATCTGTTTGGTTTTTTCCCTTTTCCCCTGCAGCATTTTAGGACTTAAAAATAAAGGTGTACGTATGTAAATGTCTGTGTGTTACAACTGAGCTTTCCATAGAATCATATGAGTTGGAAGGGACTCCAGGGGTCATCTATTCCAACCCTGTGCAATGCAGGAATCTCAACTAAAGCATCCATGACAGGTGGCCATGATCTTGCAGGTTTACTTCCTTTCTGTTATATAAGGACTATCTTCTTGTTTTTGTTTTCGATCTGGGATTTTTTAGTCTCTTTGGCATCTGTTGCATTTTTTTCTTCCTCCGAAATGTAAGTCTCCTTGCATTGGAATTGCTGTTGTCACTGTTTTGGCTCTGAATCGGCAGCCAATTTGAAACTCTTAGTTGAGAGCAAGACTCCAGGAAAACACTCCAGGGACTTTCCTTTAATCATTTCATATAAGAGACTGACATGTGTAAGTGACCCGGTCTTGTCCCAGGCTATTGCAATGCTGGTGGAAGACAGCTCTGTTGTTGATTTTGCTATATTATATTATATTATATTATATTATATTATATTATATTATATTATATTATATTACAACTTGCTGGTCACTTGTTATGCAAAAAGGTCTCTGTTAGGGTTGCCATATTTAAAAGAGCAAAAAAGAGGAAACATTTGATAATAAAAATAAAAAATAAAAATGGGGGGAGGGGTGGTATTTAAGAGATACCAATGAAAGTAGAGTAAGAGCAAAAAGAAGATATAGTTAAAAGAAAAGTGTTGCCCCCCAAGGGAAAGAATTAAAAATAGAAATAATAAGAGGGAATTATTGTTTTTAATAATATTGAAAATAACAACAGCAACAACAACGATGATGATGATGATAATAATAATGATAATAATAATAATAATAAACCAATATATATGTGTATATATGTGGAGAATAAAGAAAAAGAAAAAAGCGGGTAGAGGGAAGGGTGTGTGTTTGTATATAAAAATAATATATATCTGAATGAAATCGAACTGTAGGGTCCAATCGATGTCAAAAATAGAAAGTTAAAGAAAATTGAAAACAGAGAATTATAAGGTCAAATTAATGTTAAAGATCAAAGGAAAATAATAAAAAATAGACATAAAATTCAAACCCAAGGATGGTCCAAACTGCAGAAGCAACAACAGCAGGCTTGTGGGGCTCAGCCATGTGTGAGAGAGTTTGGGGGTGGTGGCAATATTGGGGAGTGGGGTTGGGTTAGACTTCTCCCCTCTGCCCCCACACGGGAGGGCTCTGCCCCACGGTCCCGGGGTGGGGGCCCTGATCCCCCGCAAGCAGCTGGCATGAAGCGGGAAAAGGAGGGAAGGCCTCTCCGGCCCCCTCTAAATGTTGCTCAGAGGCTGCAACTGTGTGGGGGCCTCCTTTCAACGCTGCCCTATTCCCCAATGCTTGCCCCCGGTCGTGAGGGCCGCTGAGATCCTGCTCGCGAGTAGTGCCCAGGAGCACTGCTTGCCTTCTGGTGTAGAAGCAGGCCCTTGCCGGGCAGCTGCTCTGTCTCAATGGCCTGGCAAGCTGGTCTTACCATACCTGGAGGGTGGGCCGAGGGTACCCCACAAGCCTGTCTCCTGCTTCCTACCTCCCAGTTGGGTGAAGGTGGTAGTGCCCAGCAGAATAATAATAATAATAATAATAATAATAATAATAATAATAATATCAATAATAATAATAATATTTTTTTATTTATATCCCGCCCTCCCCAGCCGAAGCCAGGCTCAGAGCGGCTAACAACAATAAAAGTAACACAGCATTCTAAAATCAATTCATTTTAAAATCAATTCAAAATCAAATTAATGGCAACTATTGGGCTAGAGTTCTGTGAGGATTACCAAAGGAGGGGGGTCAGACTGTGCCTTGGCCAAAGGCCTGCTGAACAGCTCTGTCTTGCAGGCCCTGTGGAAAGATGTCAAGTCCCACAGGGCCCTAGTCTCTTGTGACAGAGCGTTCCACCAGATCGGGGCCACAGCCGAAAAAGCCTTGGCTCTGGTTGAGGCCAGCCTAACCTCTCTGTGGCCTGGGACCTCCAAGATGTTTTTGTTTGAAGACCGTAAGGTCCTCCTCCTTGGGACATACCAGGAGAGGCGGTCCCGTAAGTATGAGGGTCCTAGGTCGTATAGGGCTTTAAAGGTTAAAACCAGCACCTTAAACCTGATCCTGTACTCCACCGGGAGCAACAGCAGCAGAAAACGTCAGTTGCACAACAACACCAGAGTCCTATAAGATGCCTAGGAGTTGTATTCCACTTTAGTTCTACTCAGAGTAGTCCCACTGAAATTAACAGACATGACTGAGGTCTGTTAATTTCAATACTCTTAACTTGATTGAATTAATACAATGGGTTTTTATCACTCTCTCTTTATTGGTTTACCTATGATCCACTATCATTCTTTCATGTGAACGGCTGCTCTTAATAAGATACTTATCACTGCCTGTACTTTTCTGGTTTCATTTCCTGGTCTCACAATTGATGATTCTGACTGCACGCCCCTCCCCAGGCACCCCAATATGTGTACATCCTTGAAACTCAGGACACTTAGTTGATCTGATGAAGTGTACTCTATAAAACCTTATGCCATAATAAATTAATGTGAGACTTTTTTGAGACTCATGTGAGACCTAGTTTGCTTGCCTTTTGGGGGCTAGCCGAGGAGAGACACAGAGCTTGCCTTTCCATACTAGAGGTGGAGAAGAAGGCTGCTTCTCTGTTTGATTGTCATCACAGGTGCAGTGAAGGATAATCTCTCTTCTGTCTGCCCACTGACCTGCCCTCATGGAATTCCATACACTCTGTCCGCATGCATTTAGTGTTCTAGTGTGGCAACCAGGCTACCCCTTATATACCATGGGTTGTATCCAGTACTCAGAATAGGACCCATTTAAATAGATGGACATGACTAACTTAGGTGCATTAACTTCAGTTGGTGTACTCTGAAGTTTGATGCAACCCAAAGCACCTGGTTGGCAACTCTTAGAACCCAGTGTTGGACTCGATGGATTGCATTGGTCCAGCAGACTCCTCTTCTGTTCTTAAGATTGCTTAAATAGTGCGTTCATCTCCCAGAAGCCATTAACTATAGTTTTCTGGCTTGGATGTAATAGGAAACTGTTCTTAGCTGAAGGCTTCCTATTATGTTTACTTTCTTATGCAAAGCGTAGGGGAGCAGAGCAACTCTGTTCAAGACCATTAGTTCCGTTCATATCTTATTAACCTGAAAAATGATCATCCAAACATAGCCCCTGCCTGCCAGGTTCATAGACTGGCATTGGCCATTCCCTCTTCTTGAGGCCTTAGGACAGGAGTAGCCAACATAGTGCATGCCACATGTTGCTGGGCTGCAGTTTCCACCATCCCTTTATCATTGGCCTTGTTGGCTGGGGGCTGATGGAACTACAGTGGCACCTCTGGATACGAACTTAATTCATTCCAGAGGTCTGTTCTTATCCTGAAACTGTTCTTAACATGAGGTGCCATTAGTAAAAGCATGCTTGCTGCTGCGTGCACACAATTTCTGCTCACATCCAAGGGCAAAGCTCACAACCAGGAGCAACTGCTTCTGGGTTAGCACAGCTCATAACCTGACGCATGCTGAACCAGAAGCGATCGTGTCCAGAGGTACCACTGTAGTTTCCAGCAACATTCGGGAGAGTACCACATTGGCTGCTCCTGTCTTACCACATTCTGCTCCAGTGCAAGCCACGAGTAGCTGCTTGATCCATCAGTCCAGAGGCCCATCTATTCCAGCATCCTGTTCTTAACAGTGGCCAACCACATACCCTGACGGAAAGACTGCAAGCAGGACATCCATTCTCTTGTGCTGGCAGTGGAAATTCTGCCTGATGACCTGCGCCCTTCAATATCAAAACACAATGCGGGGTCATAACCGCTATTCATATGGTGCAGTAAGAAAGGTTTGTCCCAGTATTCACTGCCTTGGACTATTTTCTAATGGAGGGGTGTTTTAAGTAAAAGAAGTCTGAAGTGTGTCTGTTCCTAGCCCCAGTACATGTGTGTTCCATTAAGCAGATGTACTGAGTACCTAAACCTCTGCCAATAGAACCATCAACAGGCACTTTTCATTATTGATGGCTGCTTTAGATGAGTGCCTCTTAACTGCCTCCTGTAATTTCACTTTGATCCTTCATGCATTTTTTTTATTTAAAAAAAATGAAAACAAAAAGAAAGAAGGGCACCTTATGTGGCTGAAAGAAAGGTTGTGGGCTTTAGGTGTATTTACTCATCGGTTGTGCTCAAGTTCTTTTGCTTCGGATTTGGGGATTCCATCTCTCTTTGTGCAAGAGAAAGGTTTGGGAGCCAGGTTTACATATTTACATGAATATTTGCCCTTTTAATGAGGATTAAACTTCCTTCCTTCCTTCCTTCCTTCCTTCCTTCCTTCCTTCCTTCCTTCCTTCCTTCCTTCCTTCCTTCCTCCCTTCCTCCCTTCCTCCCTTCCTCCCTTCCTCCCTTCCTCCCTTTTTAAAGTAATGTTTTCTCAAGGTAGTTGAAAAATATAAAGGGTTCTTTTTTATTTCTGTTCCCAGCACACAAGTAGAGACCCCAAAGAAACACCCAAGGAAGATGGAAGAAGGGAACTTTTGGAATTTGGGAAGCCCCCCTCTTTGCCCCCCGTTCCTGGCCTTCATTCATCTCTACCTCAGAACCAGAGCTATGTGGCAGCATCAAAATCACAGACAGGTAAAGAATTAACAGAGCATTACCCCCCTTTCTATTTTATTTTTGTGGGGAAGCAAAAGCTCAAGTTGGGAGTCTGCTGGCCTTTTCTGTAACCCAGGGTTTACCAGATTGTGGTCTGCAGGCTACCAATGGCCCATGAGCTTCACCAGGTGGTCCACAGGGTGTCCATAAATTTAAAATTATACCACATCTAGCACAGAGCATTATAATTGCTAAATGGGGGGGGGGATGTAAGTGGTCTGTCAAGACCCTCAGCAATTTTCAAGTGGGGTGGGGGAACCACTGTTGTGGCCACTTCCACTACTGCCATCTGCCCCCTTTGATTGGATTATCAGCCCTTGCAATTTAAGCAGAAAATTGCTGGAACATTGTGGAGGTGGAGCTGAAGTTCCATGCACCTAAAGCTTAAATGAGGGACAAATTTGGCTTAACACACCAATAAACAGAAGGTCAGGGGTTTGTCTGCTGTTGTTTTTTAAATGTAACAGTGTTTGTGTCTTGTGTATTTTCAAATGAACCATAGCATGCAAGAAGGGGAAGCTTAAACCCTTCCGTCCCCAGCCAAGATCCTGACAAATAAGAACTGCCATAAGAAAAGAAGCAGAGACCTGCTGGATGAAGCCCTTTAGTCCAGCATCCTCTTCAAACAGTGGCCAGCCAAATACATTTGGGAACCTTGCAAGCAGAACTGAGCGCAACAATGCTCTCTTCACACTTGCAGTTCTCAGCAGCTGGCATTGGAGGAGGGGTGAAAAACAAGGCACATCTAATCCTGTTACCTAATGCTTGTTTCTTTTTACTCCTCCACCAACTCTTACATGTGTGTTTCCCCAGGAGACAGTCAGTTTTCCCTTTCCTCTATGCAAGGAGCAGAGGTGCCCCAGTAATTCTCAGAACACTTAACAAACTACAGCTCCCAGGATTCTTAGGGGGAAGCCATTACTGTTTGAGTTGTACATTAGTGCTTTAAAAGTATGATGCAGATACAGCCTTGGATTTTAAGGGCCCATACATACCTCACATTAATGTGGAGTGTGAACCTTTTGTGTCTCCTTTAATTGCCTCTTGTAAATGGGGCATTCTCCTCTAACTTCCTGGAAGGAATTCAGTGGTACTGTGGTCTATAAACCACTGAGCCTCTTGGGCTTGCTGATTGTAAGGTCAGCAGTTCGAATCCGTGTGACAGGGTGAGCTCCCATTGCTTTGTCCCAACTTCTGCCAACTTAGCAGTTTGAAAGCATACCAGCAGGAGCAGATAAATAGGTACCGCTGCGGTGAGAAGGTAAACGGCATTTCTGTGTGCTCTGGCTTCCGTCATGGCCTCCTGTTGCACCAGAAGCGGTTTAGTCATGCTGGCCACATGATCTGGAAAGCTGTCTGTGGACAAACACCGGTTTCTTCAGTCTGAAAGCAGAGATAAGTTCCACACCCCATAGTCAAATTCTACTAGACAACTGTCCAAGGGTCCTTTATCTTTAAAGGTAAAGGGACTCCCTGACCATTAGGTCCAGTTGCGGACGACTCTGGGGTTCCAGCGCTCATCTCGCTTTACTGGCCGAGGGAGCCGGCGTTTGTCCGCAGACAGCTTCCGGGTCATGTGGTCAGCATGACTAAACCGCTTCTGGTGAACCAGAGCAGCGCACGGAAACGCCGTTTACCTTCCCGCCTGAGCGGTACCTATTTAACTACTCGGACTTCGTGCTTTCAAACTGCTAGGTTGGCAGGAGCAGGGACCGAGCAATGGGAGCTCACCCCGTTGCGGGGATTTGAACCGCGACCTTCTAATCGGCAAGACCAAGGCTCAGTGGTTTAACCCACAGCGCCACCCATGTCAAAATTCTACTAGACAACCGTCCAAGGGTCCTTTACCTTTACCTACTGTTAACTCCAACTTCTGCTGTCCCACTCTTTCTCCTCCCTAAATCCAGAGATTCCCTATGCCAGTGTTTCTCAGACTAGCCAGCAGGACCAGCGGTCAGGAGTGATGAGAGTTGTTGTCCAACAACAGCTGGTGATCCAAGTTTGAGAAACACCATCTATGCTTTGAAAATCTCGAGAGGAGAGCTGCATCAGGGAATCTCTGGATTTGGGGAGGCAGGAAATTCTTTGCATCACAGCCTAATTGCTATTCTGCATTGGGGAAACTTTTTGGTGGTGTGGGAGGAGTGAAACTGCCATTGGACACAGCCTGCATCTTTATCATGAAGAGGCTTGACCTCACCCCTAAATGTGCACTCCTCCATTGTCTCACAAGACATATGGATGCCAACTGTATGATGCAGATTTGCATTAGTTGGATGTTGCCTTTTAATAGCTTTTAATCAGTTGCTTTGCTTGTCCTCAAGGCCGTATTTAAGAGTGTATTTAAAGCACTGTGAGATCACTTTAAGCAGCCATTACTTCCCCCACAGAATTCTGGGAACTGTAGTTTCTTAAAGGAGCTGAGAGTTGTTGTATCTCACAGAGCTACAATTCCTGGAGTGGTTAAACAGACTTTTCCTCTTCCCAGGGGATTCTGAGAATTGTAGAGGGGGAATGGCAAGATCAGTATAATGCAAAGAAACAATGCAGGGCTGCTGACCTCCCCACTTGCCCCCCAATCTCCTGGTAAGCAGCTGCAGTGCAACCAGACAGAGGCCAGGTGAGCAGTGCAGCTCCACCAAGCGCTCTTCTACTCCTTATAACTAAAACAGGGGGAGTGAAAATGGGACTTGGTGTTTGATTGTGTGTTCCTTTGTACTTACCGTATTTTTTGCTTTATAATACTCACTTTTTCCCTCCTGAAAAGTAAGGAGAAATGTGTGTGCGTCTTATGGAGCGAATGCAGGCTGTGGAGCTATCCCAGAAGCCAGAACAGTGAGAGGGGTTGCTGCTTTCACTGCACAGTGATCCCTCTTGCTGTTGTGGCTCCTCCAGAAACTAGGTGCGTCTTATGGTCTGGTGCGTCTTATAGAACGAAAAATATGTTAGTTGGCTACTGCATCTGATCCACCCACCCTCATGAAGGCTCATATACCTTCTTGTGTTTCTGCACCCTACTTTCTGCCTCCTGATTATTTTCTCTTTTGTCCATCCTGTCCAGCTGCTTCAGTATCTAGGAAGAAGAAGCGAAGAATGGGAACGTACAGCCTGGTTCCCAAGAAAAAGACCAAAGTTTTGAAACAGAGGACTATGATTGAGATGTTCAGGAGCCTTGCCCATTCTACTTCAGGTGGCAAGGTGAGGGCTGTGGAAGAGAGCGAGGTGCTTGGTGGATGAATGGAAGGTGGTGTCCGCCACTCTCGCAGCTGGAGATGGCGGTACAGATCAGCAAGGAACTTCTCTTTGTGCAGTGTAGCTGTATAATCCAGGGAATTGTTTCTTTTAGAAGAAATGTGACTTTTATCACAAGAGGCGACAGACTGGTTTTGGGTCTTCTTCTTTCTTAAGAATCCAGTGGTTCTGCTGGATTGGACCAAAGGCCCAGCTAGGCCAGCATCCCTCCATCTCACAGTGATGCCCCAAATGGGAAACCTGCATGTGGTTTGTGAGGGTTAACAGCCCCTGCAAGTATTTGTGGAGAAAAGGAAGACGGGAGCACCCATGGTCAACCCATAAAATGATTATATATATTCAGTAAGCCTAGTTATAGACCTCTTCATTTTTAATTACTTTGCTATTGCATTTTAAGCTTACCCTTTCTCCAGTTTGATCAGGGCAGTGTGCACAGGCCCCGTCCCAACTTTATTTGTTCAGTACAGACAGGGTAGGGTTACATCTGTGGCCCTCTGCTTGTCATTAGGCTCCAACTCACCACCAGCATCTGTTAGTATGGGTAATGGTGAGGTGTGATGGGGGCCCACTGACATTCCCTGCCCCTGGTTTACAGGACTGCAGCCTGAAATAAGCAAACAAGGAGTGGGAAACCTTTAGTCCTCCAGGTGTGGTTGGACTCCAGTTCCTATCATGCCTTGCTGGATCCTTGTTTGATGGGAATTGGAGCCAAACAACATCTGGAGGACTACAGGCTCCTTGTCCCTGGTTTAATGCAAAGTGGAACCTGTATATATTTGTAGCAGGGGAGGGAAACCTTGACCCTGGTGGCCAAATTGAGCCCTCCTGACTTTCTGCATGGGATTCAGGGCTCTCTGCAAGACACAGTCCTCACCAGCTCTGCTCCATGCCTTCAAGTACTTTTGCCTGGCTGGAATGTGTGATTGAACTGTGGTAAGACCTCTTGCTTCCTCATGGAGAGGTTTGTGCAAGGGTGTGGCATTCTCTTTTGCTGGTTGAAGCCACTTCGTCTTCACCGTGGCCCTCAGAAGGTTCCCACCAGTGAATGTGGCCTGAAAAATATGTTCACTTCCCTTTTGATTTAACTGTTTGTCCACATGGGTGCATTCAGGTTGAAAAGGGTGATTCTAGCCCTCATGTGAACGGGGAGAGCTTGGATGCGGATTCTGAAGATGAGGACTCAGATGAATTGGAAGAAGACAATGAACGTGGAACTGAGCAGCAGGCTGCCTTCCCTGCAGAGGAGAACAGGATGGCTAAGGAGGGAGTTGTTGATGGCAGCCGTGCCAGAAAGGTGATTTGAATGCTTGTTTGAGATGCTTGAGGACAGCTTTTAACTTTGATCAATATAGGTGGGAGTACGCGGGTGGCGCCGTGGGTTAAACCACAGAGCCTAGGACTTGCTGATCAGAAGGTCGGCGGTTCGAATCCCCACGACGGGGTGAGCTCCCGTTGTTCGGTCCCTTCTCCTGCCAACCTAGCAGTTCCAAAGCACGTCAGAGTGCAAGTAGATAAATAGGTACCACTACGGCGGGAAGGTAAACAGTGTTTCTGTGTGCTGCTCTGGTTCGCCAGAAGTTGCTTAGTCATGCTTGCCACATGACCCGGAAGCTTATGCCGGCTCCCTTGCCAATAAAGCGAGATGAGCACCGCAACCCCAGAGTCGGTCACGACTGGACCTAATGGTCAGGGGTCCCTTTACCTTTAAAGGAAGTGACAAGGTGAAGCAAGAGTTTGTGGTGTAGCACGAAGGTGCTATCCACCACCACACTCAAGGACTCGGGTGCCTGAGTGTTCTCCAGATGTTGTTATATCCAGATGTTTCAAGGAGGAAATGGGAGCTGCAATATTATGTCAGTTAATTGAGTTGATGGGTCAGTTAAAATATTTTGTTCATTCTTTTTTAAAATCCTGGATAAATTGGAGCACAGGCTCGTTATTTTTAAATACTTGTTTTAATAGCCACATTAAAAAAAAAGTTTTATTAAAGAGTTACAATAGCTTTGCAAGCTGCATTTCTCACCCTCTTCCATGTCATCACTTACTCTTCTGCATAGTCACCAGTCTGATTAGCTTAAAGTCCTAGAGATTTACGGGGGCATAAACCACAAAAACCAATCTAATAGCCCTTAAACGTTTCCAAAACAAATGCACATTTGTCAATCATCATTGTGGATGGCAGCTGTCCATCTTCACATTGCTTCATTTTCAAAATGTATTCTGTCCCTCAATGAGAAAGCAAAAGTTTTCCTTGGGTGGCTTTAAAGAAATTTAAATATAATGCCAGAAATCTGCTTCCACCTTAAAAAAGAAGCCCTTATACAGGAGGCAGCGATTCTTCTTGGAGCGGTCCCACTGCAATATGTGGGGGCATTATCTTAAAAATAAATAAATAGAAGCTTGATTCCACTCCCCACCTTTCAGAATTTCCAATTTGCATGCAAACATATGCAGATTTAATCAGCGAAAACCTGTACAATAAATTGACAAAAGGCTTCTTTTAACCAGGAGGTAAAAAGTTTATGGCAGATTTGATCTCTCTTTTTCTCTCCTCCTCCCCTAGCCACCTTCAGTTGGATCTTTTTAAAATTTGAAGCATAAAGCAGTAAAGAGAGATGTATTGGTGATTATTGGTTCAGTTGGACCCAAATTTATTTACTCCTTTGAATGCATTTATGTCCCACCTTTCCACTCCAAGGAGCTAAACATGGTGTACATTGTTCTCACCCTCCTTGTTTTTTATCCCCACAACATCCCTTTGAGGTAGCTTAGGCTGAGTGAGCTTCACACCTGAGTAGGGATTTCAATCCTGGCCAACCCAGATCAAATTCCAGCACTCTAGCCAATACAGCATCCCTAAGGAACACCCATTCTTAACCACTGCAACACCCAAAATGATCATTCATTCCATGCACCACAACATTTGCAATGGAGGTGAAAGGGGCAGAAGGCTCAGTGCTGTTTCCCTCCCCTGGTTTTGTGAGGGCGTGGGGTGGGAAAATGACACCTGTATACTCACATACAATACCAAAACAGAGCTCATAAACATTACAAGTCTGTTACTGTAGTTAACCTACTTTTAACCTAATATAGTGTTTATAAAAATGAGTTCCAAATATCGTTAAATTTGCCCATGTGTGACAGATGTGCCCAGTAAGGAGCACAACTCGCTACCTGGTCCGTGGCGTTCTGCAGCAGCTCTGGCCTCTGGGCTATTCTGGCTTCACTATCTAATCTCTGAAGACCAACGTACAATGCAAAAACACAACTGCCCGCAAAATGCAACAAAGGCTTATTTTGCTGATGGGAATTAAGCATCAAGACCACATCAATACTGACCTGTTGCCTAGATATAAGCTTGTGCCAGCGGGAGTGAGCCTTGAGGCTTGGTACTTCTGTGTAGGAGTTGCTCTGGCTTCTTCCCTGGAATGGAATCTCTGCCTTGGGAGTATCTGCGGTTTGGTTTCTGGTGTAAACTACAGATAAAGGGAGGAAAAGAGTTCCTCAATTAGAACTGCAGTGTAGATGATTCATGGCTGCCACATGAGCCTGAAAGTGCATTCCAAGCTATGTGCTGCTATTATTATTTAATAATTTTATTACTTATGCCCCACTTATCTGGCTGGGTTGCCCCAGCCACTCTGGGCGACATACTGCACATATATAATAAAACATCAAACGTTTAAAACTTCGCGATACAGGATTGTCTTCTAAAAATTCTTTATAGAGTATAGTTAATTTATCTCCTTGATATCTGATGGGAGGGCATTCCACAGGGAGGGTGAACAAAACGAATAAAACAAAAACCTAGGAACCAGAACCAGGGACCATGAAACCTGCTTTGTGTGTACAAATTTAAGGAGAACACCCAATTTAGGGTTGTAGCCAACTAAGGTCTACGAAGACCCAGTGGAACTTAGTGGATCTATGTTAGTCATATGCATGAATTTCAGTGAGTCTTCTCTGAGCAGGACTAAAGCACAAACCTCTATTGCATTAGTCCTTCAACCAAAGCAGAACAAAGCAAAGTTACAAAATCTAAACCAGGTAACAGAATTTACATAAACTTAAAAAACAACAACTCTATTCACTATTTAAAAGTAGAGATTAATAAAAGTAATAATCAAGACTAATAAAATGATGACATATTCCTATTGAAACGTACTAAAACACATTTTAAGAAATAAAACATTTCACTTAGCATAAAAGATAAATCTATATTAAGGTGTGTTTTTCATAATACTGGATGCAGCTGTTGGTTTGCTGCACCCAGCAAGTTGCTTCTGAGTCAAAAGTGGACAATTCTGTGCTAGGTAAAAACAAATAATCTGACCTAGCATAAGCCAGCAGCCTTGGTTCTTTAAGTGGGCGACAGCTTTTCTCATCCGATTTACTTCCTTGCTCACTTTCCTTTGGCCACCACAGATTGTCCATGGTGAGTCCGATGATGAGCAAGAGTCTGCAGACTCCGGGGAAGATGAGGAAGACGGTGACGAGTCTGACTTGGTGAGCTGTTCCTCCTGTATGCCTTCCCACCTCAGTTTATGTGTGCAGCAAGAATGATGGTGAGGAACACCCATGCAAGGCTCAGCATTCTTCCTGATAATAACATTTAAAAACAAAACAAACATTTATTTATTTTTTTGACCCAGTTGCTTTGCCTGCTTTTATGGGTTTCAAACCATGTTTTCACCTTCTAAACAGTTCTGTGTTACAATAAAAGTTTATTGATTTCTTGTTAGGCCTCAGCAGGGGTCTGCCCTTGCTTGCCAGATGCCAAGACAAGGGAGTGTTCCAGACAGGCATGGTCGAGGCTGGAGCAAGCAGGACAGAAGCAGGGGCTTGGTCCAAACAGGGACTATCCAGGGCCATCTTTCACGGGAGGCAAGGCAAGGCACCAGGAGTCTGCTGCTGCTGTTGTTGTTGTTGCTGCTGCTGTTGCTGTTGCTGCTGCTGCTGCTGCTGCTCATAGGGACCCAAATTGCACAGACTGACGAGGGAAACCCTGTGGCAATGGCTTTTATCAGCCTCAGAGAGCCAGGATTGGCCTGTAGATGATCAGCTGATGCTTACTGCAGCCTAGAGGGTAGTTCCCTTGTACTGTGGCACTTAGACAGGTTTGTAGGAGAGCACTAGATGGCATAGCACCAGGGATGCAGGAGGTAAGGCTCTGGTTCCTGATGGCTGGGTGCTTCAATTGAAGACACAAATCCGCAGCATCACAGGCACTGCACTATACTGCACCACACCCCATTATATGCACAATTTCCCCATGTGCTTTTCTTTCTTGTGTTTCAAATTCTGCTTTGGCCTTTGATTCAGCCGTTTCCCCTTTCTTCGCCTTCTTTGCTGATTTCAAGCAATGGGGGCTGCACTGGAATCCCGAAGCATAAAGACCTTTGTTGGGTTTGCATACAGGGGGTCCCAGGTTTGATTGCTTGCTCTGACACAGAGCTTGTTTGGCTTGCATTGGGCAAGTTGCTGTACCTTGATAAAATCAGTGGTAAGGCATATTGGTAGATTGATTTGCAAAGATGAATATTGTCCTGCTTGCCTCAAGCCATGGTTTGCAGCTATATCTGAACCAGTCAACTGTGGTTTGGGTATGGATGTACGTCCCCAACAAAATACTGAGAATGCACTTCTGGATAAGATTTCCACAGTGCAACCTTATGCGTGCTCCCTCAGAAGTAAATTCCATTGTATTCATTGGGGCTTACTCTTAGGAAAGTGTGCACAAGCTTGCAGCCTTGTTTTTCCAGTTAAGTTCTTCGTTTGATGTAGTGTTAATACAGGCACAAAATGCATTTGCTACTCAATGTTTGTAACAGATCTAAGATCTGTCAACTGATTAAAGAATTATTAGTGTATCAGAAGGCTGATTTTAACAATTATTAATTAGTGACCTTCTAAAAATTTGCACAAATTAATATATTACCGAAACTGTTCATGGAAGGTGATAAATACTTTAGTTTTGCAGGAGAATATTAAAAATGAAACAGCATTTGTTTCCATTAGTTGTACACAAGTTGAACTGTTAAAATGTTCTCTTGTTGAACTGGTATTATGTTACCAGAATCTAATCCACTAGATACATATAGGCTTAACATTTCCAGTTCCGTGGTTTGGAGGATCAGACCTGAGACCAATCTTGGCTTACTGAACGGTTTAAACAAGCCCTCCAAACCAAGATGGCAAACCACAGTTTGTTCCTGGTTTAGAGGACTCACGGAAAGCAGACTTTACGGGTTCTGGTGTAACTGTAAACTATGGTTTGATTAAATCCTTAAATTATTAATTAAGCTGAGTAAGTGATGGGAGGAGACAGCACACAAACACAGGGCTTGTTTCTTGTCCTCCTAACCACAGCTGAATGATCTCCAGGAATTTTGTTTGATCCCCCCCCCCCCTTTTGTGTTGAATGTGCTGATTAATTGAGTGGTGGGGTGGATTTTCATCTGGTACTAAAAGTCTTGTTGATTTTAATCAGTGAACTCCTTCAGCCTTCCCGGCTTAGTGAAATGCACAAGTATGAGGGCTCCCAGAATGCAGTTTTCATCCACTTTGCTCCTCTTTGGACCCTTTTATTGTTGCACTTTGCTGAGCTAATCCAAGGTTTGGCTTAACTTGTCTCCTGAACCTGGGACTTGTGGTTAAGCGCTCGCCTCTCAAGATAAAAACTTGGCTGCAGCTCTGCAGCAAGCCAGAGACCTTAGCCAAACCATGGCTTGGCTCAACATGACATGGGAACCTGAAAGAATCGGAGAGGAGCAGAGGGGTGTGGTTGAAAAGGAGATATGCCTGGGGAAGAGTCTCAGGGGCCAGAGGAAGAGGCTTGGAGGGCCACACATTCAGACCCCAGGCCTAAGATTTGCCACCCTTCATTTAAGCGTCAAAAGAGGTTGTAATCATCCCATCCCGAAATATTTCGGCTTCAGTCCTGCACAGACCTGGGCTTTCTTTAAAAAAAATCTATTCAGTGGGACTTAAGTGCATATAATTGTGCAACAGGATAACACCTTGTTCCCAGGAGTTAGCTGACAGACAGTTAAGGATTTTCTTTTTTACTCCTTTGGTTTAGCCTTGTTTTAAACGGCTATAAATGCAGACAGGATACCTCTAGGTACCATATTGCCTTACATTCAATGTAACCAAAAGACTTTATAATCTGAACAAAAAAAAGAGAGACATTGCTCATTCTTTCATAATTCATGAAAATATTTAATAAAAATTATTATTAAAAAATAAATAAATGTAGATATGAGATAAAGGTCCTATTTGCAAATTTTTGTTCCAATGGAGCAGAGTCCTTTGTCCTTGTTAAAACACCTCAAGCTTGAATTTCTCCGGAAGGGCGAGTTTTGCCTATTAGTAAGTTGAGTCAGACTGTCCAGTATTGAATCCCTGCTGTACTGATGATCAGGCTGCAGCTGTAGTCTTCCCTTTCAGTGCAAAGCCCAGTCTGTGCTCATAAATATGGGCAGGGATAAGCAGAGCCTAGATTAGGATCTGCTGGAAAATAGCTGGGTGATCTGCAGTACAATAACAACAAGAGTTTCTCCTCTTACATTTTAAGACATTGTTATTTCAGTGTTCTTTTTTCCTGGGTAGTAACCATCTGGCCTGTTCCTGACATGATGATCCTGGCTTCTTAAACTGTGGTTGGAAATTAATAGGTGCCTATGCACTCCTCTTTTGCTTACTGGCTTTAGTGCTGGGATCCTTGCTCAAACTTCATTTCCTCATTGCATTAAAACCAGGGATCTGTGGTTTAATGTGGTTTACCAGGATAAAAGATCCCTTTAGGTGAATCAACATTAAACCACAGTTTTGGGTATCAAGACTTAATCGAGAAGAGCAGTTAAAAGAGACATGGATCTAAACGCTGAAGGTGATAAGAGGTAAGTGAATGACCTTCATAGAACATAGTGCAACCCAGTATGGCCTGGTTGACACATGATGCTAAACCAATAGCTTTGTGTGTATGCGCTATGCACAGGCACAAATGAGCCGCAGTGACTCCTGGGATTATTCTCCTTTCCCCTCTCCTCCCACACACATACAAGGGGAGCAGTTCAGAATCTTTCTTTTCTGCTTTTGGTTAACTGCAGTTTGTTGTGTTGTTTTGTTTGACAAATTGTGGTTAACATTAACTGTGGCTAGTTTAAAACAAGCCAGTTTCAAACCATGGTTTCTGAAGCAAGCTTTTGAAAATTAACCAATCTAATGTTAATCACAGTTCTGGTTCCCATTGTCACGGCAAGCTGGATTTCACCAAAAGTATGTGCATCTGAATTTTCTGAAGGCCCGCTGTGACTTATTCCCGCTCATGCACATTTTGCTAAATAATGAATACATGAAGACACATTGTCTGGATTTGTTGCTCTTTGGTTTTGCTCCTTTCTTGTGCTTTGCTGATCAGCATTTTATTTGTAATGATTATATCTATCATCTCTCTGTGATTACTTTTGATTATTGGGTGCTTTATAAAGTTCTTTTTCAGCAGAAGAGTGGGGCAAAAATATTTTTGAAGAAACAAATATGCGGCTAGAAACCAGAAGTAAAATGCTTTTATACTATGCGCCTGCCCTGAATAGTAAAGATTACATCATATAATAAAGTGCAAAATAAGTGAGGTTGGGCAAAGTTGCCTACATCACATCATATGGATCAGGCCAGTGGCCCAGCTAGTCCAGCATCCTGTTCTCAAAGTGACCAGCCAGATGCCTCTGGTAAGCCCGCGCGAGCCTTACTTCTCCGGATCCATCACCATCCACTTCTCAGCCCAGGTAGATATTCTCCCAAACCACCTTGCAGTTAAAAATCTGAACAATCATAAAGTTCCAAGAGAGAGTCTTCAGGTCCCTGACAGGTGGAGCTGATCTTCTCATCAAGAAGTCCCTGATAAGATTCCGAAGGACCTCAAGATGCCACAGAAAGCAGTTTTAGAACTTAAGAAAAGCCCTGCTAAATCAGGCCAACCAGACTTTCCCCTCCTGTGGTTTCTGGCAGCTGATGAGAAGAGGCATATTCCCTCTGACAGTGTAGGTAGAACATAGATGTCATGGCAAGTAGCCATTGGTAGCATTAGGTTTCTCTTGGCAGAGAAGTTGGATTGGCTGGATACACACAAGTTTGGCTACAAAGGAAGCAGAATACAGGAATGAGTCTGAGACTATAGTGATTTCTTTCCAAGCTTGCAGATCTCTTTGTACTACCTTGGCATGTGGTGGCAGTTCTGTGGTATTTTCATGGAAGGAGCTATATTACGCAACACAAGATGTGCCAGTCTCTGTGGCTGACCTGAAAATGGTGAAGGGAGAGGCAAGTTTAATAATAATAATAATAATAATAATTCAGTATGAATATTGAATATAGTCAGGCCAAGGACCAGCTGAATGAAGCTCCAAGACCACCATGTGGTCCATGGGCCACAGCTTAGGAACCCCTGATCTAGGCAAGACTCAAGAGGCTCAAGCTTTCATATTGCCCCTGGTGGGTAGCGGGGAGAGTAGAGGATTGTATTTCTGAAATACATTGGGCTTTTTAAAAACTCAGGTGCTTCTGAGAGCATTGCCTCTCTCCTGTTGCCTACTAATCACAAAGAAAGGTGAAGGGCATAGCTTAGGATCAGTCAGGCCACTGCTTTCCTGAAGCAGATGCCTCCTGTGGTTTTTGCAGAGTTCGGAATCCAGCCTCAAGAAGAAGGTGATGAAGAAGAAAGGCAAGATGGAGAGTCCCTGGCTGAAACCCACCCGGAAGAGGAGGCGGAGGAGTAAAAAGAAACAAGCTGGTGCATTGGGTAACAGGATCAAATGTGTCTTATTTTCTATCCCTTCACCCCAGTAGTTTTTGTTCAGTGGAGACTGAGGCCCCAGTCATACTATACATTTAAAGTAGCATCATGCTACTTTAAACAGCCACGGGCTTCTCCCCCAAAATATTCCTTTGAACTGCAGTTTATTAAGGGCACTGGGAGTTGTTAGGAGACTCCCTATTCCCACCGAAGAGCAGTTTTAAGAATCCATTCCTTTTCCCAGGTAGCTAGGAATTGTAGCTCTGTGATGGGAACAACTCTCTGCCCCCTTAACAAACTACAACTCCCAGGATTCTTTGTGGGAAGCCATGACTGTTTAAAGTGATGTGATGTGGCTATAAGTGCATAGCACAGATGGGGGCTGAGCAAGTTCTTTCCTCCTTCATTTCCTTTGCAATGGGAGCACAGGCAGATTGGCTTAGGATAGGGGATCCAAAACTGAGACCACAGAGCCATCATGAGGAATACCACCTGACTCCTCAGTTTCCAGCCAAGATGCAAGAGTAGTAATGTTCAGAAGGAGATGAGATAAGACTCAGCCCTTCCCATTTGCCATTTCTCACGTCCCCAAAACTTCAAAGGTGGCTTTCTAAGCAAAGTAGTTGCTGCTCTGGGACTTGCGCTTAGGAGCCAGGGGGTCTACTCTTTCATTCTTTTTAAGGAACATAGGAAGCTGCCTTGTACTGAATCAGACCAATGGTCCACCAACCTTGGTATTCTTGCCTGCATAGACTGGCAGGGGCTGTACAGAATTTGATGCAGGGAGTGTTTCCCAGTCCTAACTAGACACGCCAGGGATTGAACCTGGAACCTTCTGTTTGCAAAGCAGAAGCTGTTCCACTGAGCTAAGGCTTTTGCTTCCCAAATCGTGTTGCTTTGACTTTCCTCTCCTGGGCTGAGAAGGGCAACTGGTGTGTCCGGCAAACCTTTGCTTATAGAGAAATGATTGGAAGAGGTAGTATCCTCCATGGGTGAGGGCAATACTCTTCTCCCAAGAGGCTCAAGATCTTACAGGGCTTAAGGGAAAAGTTCTGCAGGCCCTCCCCAGTCTGTCTCTTATCCTTTCACCAATGCTTGGTAAAAAACGCTTTGGTCGTTCAGTATCTGATCGGTGACCCTCAAGTCGCTCTGAGCATTTATTCCCTCCTCATACTGGCTCTTGGACAGTGACACAATTTTAGGAGAAAGAAGAGGCTTTTTAAAAACCATGCAGGGTTAATGTCTGGCTCTAGATCTCCTGACAGACTAGGCTGGCATTGTGCTTTGTTGGAGGGAGGAGGGCAAAATATTTTGGGGTGAGGAGGGGAGTGTGTGTGTGTGTGTGTGCGCACTTGTCTCTTGGAATAGGAAAAAGAGGCATGAACTAAATCCCTGCTAGAGGTTCTCACATTCGTTTTCATTAGCAAACCCTGCTTTGCTCATTGAGAAGCTGTACAATTGGCTCTGAACACTCCTTTTTTTTTTTTTTTGCCTTGAGCCAGATGTTTCCTGTCCCCTTCATCTTGTTTTCTACACCATTGGGTCTCTTTTTAAGCATTGCTGAGATCTAAAGTCCTTTTGCATCAGGGTGTGTAGGGTGAGTCAAGGCAAGCCCAGGTCCTTCTCCCTTCCTCTTTCTCATCCACGTTTCTGCTGCTAATGCAGTGCAGCAGCAGACAGATGTGTCTGAAAGGGAGGACCTCTCCTCCTGGTAGCTGGCACCTTTTTTTTTCCTCTCCCAAAAAACAGTGCAAGGGTGGGGTGAAATCTGCCTTATTCAGGCAGAGAGAGTAGGAAGGAGGGCTGAAAAGATCAATTGGCCCAGTTGTTGCATTTTAATTATTCTATTAGCATCTGTATTTGCTAGAGATCCATCAGCCTGTAGCCTGCATACAGTCTGCTAGAGATGAATGTGGCCTTTAAGAGAGAGAGGGAGAGAGACACACACATACATGCATAGTTCTTTTCTTTGCTATATAAATATGTGTATATTTTAAACCCAGGTTCGGAAGCCTACAAGTCTTCCTTAGACAGTGGAGAAGGAACTGGGGTGGAGAATAACATGGAGTACATGGAAGTCTCTCTGGATTCCTTGGATCTCCGAGTGAAGGGAATTCTATCTTCGCAATCAGAAGGTGAGTGTCAGCGTTCTAAATATGGCCATGTACCATTTTGGTTCTTTGTTTCCTTGGATTTCATTTCTCTGTATTAAGATGATGCCCCCTGGTGGCTGCCAATATTGAGAATGAGAAGAGGCCAAAAAGGCATATCAATGGATCAAATGGAGAGTGAGACTAGAGCAAAGGAGAGCAGCTAGTAGATCACCTTTGACCCAGCAGTGTGTGTGTGTGTATTTGTGTGGATACTGCAGGAAATAACACTGATGGGAATATCCTGGGGAGCGTTACGGCTTTAGAACACTTCTGGGTGCAGTTGTGATCTAAGACAATTTGACTAATCCTTGTGGCTTTGTCCCCTTGGTCGTGTCTTCGGGTTTTTTGCTTTTTATTGCCAAGAAAAGAAAAAGTTGTTCTCCCCTTCCGGTTTCCTCCAGTGCTGCTCCTTGTTCTCAGGCAAGAGGCATGTGACAAAATTCCAGAAGGGCTCCTTCAGAGAAGTAGAAGGTGGCACACAGCTGACGCATGCCAGAGGACCGCTTTGTAGAGCAGATGGGAGATTCCTGGCAGTCTGGCTGGGGCGTCACTGAGCCACTGCTCAAGGCAGTCTGGCAATCCAGCCTTTTCATCTGGGCAGGAGCTGTGCCATTCCCGCATAGTATTGGCTGGGTGCCACCTTTTTGCATTTAAGAAGGTCCGTGGCTCTGTGATGCAGCACCTGCTTCTGGACCAGTGGGCTGGCTCTGTAGGAAGCAGTTTCCTATGCTCCAGAGGGCAGGACCTGGGTCAACAGGCTCAAATTACAAGTTCACAGCTCCAGTAGATAGGAATGCACTTGCTTGTGTCTCACAAAAAGGCCGCAGTGCCGCAGTAGAGCACCTGTTTTGCATGCCAAAGGTCCTGGATTCAGTTCCCGGCAGGGCTAGGAAGCAGCCCATCTGAATTCCTGGTGAGCTGCTATCAGTCAGTGTAGACAAAAACAAGATGGACAAAAGGTCAATCTTGCAGGGTTTGTTTGGAGAAGTACAATGACAGTGAGTAGAATATTTGCAGACCATGCAAGAGGGTTCCCAGTTCAATCCCCAGTACCTCCAGGTTGGGCAGGAAGAGAACACTGTCTGAAATCCTGGAGAGCTGCTGCCAGTCAGTGTAAACAAGAGGTGGACCCAGGAGTCTTGACTTGTTTATAAGGCAGCTTCCTGTGTTCATAAGAACGTATGGATGGGTGCAGAATTCCATTTGGACCTTCACCCTTATGTTTCCCATGTTCTTTTGTTGATGATGGTGCTTGTTTGTAACCTGTTCAGCCAGTTAGGCTGCAGTAGGCTGAGCAGACTCTTAATGATGCATGCTCCACAATGCTTTTATGCTTAAGAAAAGCGATTCAGAAAAATCTGCCCTCTCCTCTCCTCCCTCCTCCTTCTTCCTGCGGTTGTTACCTCTGGAGAGGAGCTTGATGAGACAAATAACGTTGATTTCAAGAGGGGTGCTTGCACCAACACTGCGACCAGTACATTGATTTCAAGTGGCAGCTGTTGAAAACCTGATCCAGGAAATGATGGACCGGTTTAACAATTCATTTTTTAATGGTCTCTGTATCATCCAATTGCAAACATAAAGAGTCCTCAAAAACAAATCTAGTTTTGAGCATTGTTCGGGTTAGAAAAAAACAAAATAAAATAAAAGGGAAAAGAAAGGCTGTATAAGAAGGTCAGAAATAGTCTTGCTGGAGCGGGCCAAAGGGCCAGCATCCTGTTGTCTCACTGGCCAACCTGATGTCTCTGGGAAACCCATAAGCAGGACCTGAGTTATCTCATGCTGGCACTGGAAACTCCACATGGCTCTAGGCTTTCTGCAGATCATGAGACTGAGTCACCAGGCCTATTTTTGTAGTGTAGGTGTGTTTCCTGCAGGGAAGGCTGTAGCTCAGTGAATCATAGCTCATCTGCTTTGCATGCAAGAAGACCCAGGTCGAATCCCCAGCATCCTCAGCACTGGGAACATTGGTTGTCTGAAACCCTGGAGATCTGCTGTCAATCAGTATAGACTGAGCTATATGCACCAATGGTTCTGTCATGTTATAAGGCCACTGCATAATATAAGGCAACTTCTAATGTTCTTCGTGAGCCAGCAAGCAGGACCTGGTTTTTGCTCCCTTGCAGGGGCATACTGCCTATGATAATGAGTGTAGTATGCAGGTATCATGATAGTCAATGCCCTTGACAAGCCTTATGCTTCATGTGTTTTTCCAACTTCCCTTTCAAGCCGTCGAAGCGGGTGGCCATCACTGCGTCTTGCAGGAAATTCAGTTCAATGGTGAATAGTAAAGGAGAATAGCTTTTCCCCCTGGGTTGCTTCAGGTATCCCGACTTTGATTGAAATAGGCTAGAGCTTGGCAGACTGTAGAGACTTAAGTGGAACCATAGAATTGTGGTATTGGAGGGGATCCCAAGGGCCATCTAGTCCAGCCCCCTGCAGTGCCAGAATATCAACTAATGCATACATGACAGATGGCCACCTAATCTCTGCTTAAAAGCCTCAATCAAAGGAAGGAGAGTCCACCACTTTCTGAGGGAATCCAGTCTCTTGCCACCAGAAAGTTCTTCCTGATCTTTAGTCACAATACCCTTTCTGTAGCATGGTGCCATTTGTTTGGGTCCTACCCAAACTTGATCTCCCCCCCCTTAGGGAACTTATAACCTAATCCAAAAGAAGTGAGTATGAATCCACACTGAGGGAGGCAGGATTATATACACCCATACATCTGTGTAGGTCAGAGCTGCTGTGCTAGGCTCTTCACAGGTGGGCCACTGTTGCTTATCACAAGAGAGAGACGGCAAGAAGTTTGGTGCTGTGCTGGTTCACCAACAGAAGCTCCAGATTGTCTCTGCCTGGTGCATTTGCACTGCACTGTCCCCTCCTCTTCCTTCACTTAGTTTTAGATATCCTTTCCATCCTGTAGGTCTGGGAAGGACTGCCAGCCTGCCTATGTGAAGATGCAGGCTGGAAGAATCACAAAGTGTTTGGGGTGTCTTGTCTATATGGGGCCTTCAGAATGTCAGACATTCTCACACAGCCTTGACCAGGCTTCCTCAACCTCAGCCCTCCAGATGTTTTGGGACTACAACTCCCTTGATCCCTAGCTAGCAGGACCCAGTGATCAGGGATGATGGGAATTGTAGTCCCAAAACATCTGGAGGGCCGAATTTGAGGAAGCCTGGCTTTGACCAAAAATATATATATATATAAAAATGAAGTTGCCAGCTAGTGACTGTTTACAGCCTGTGTTACCATTGTGCTGTGGTTTCCCTCCCTTCTCAGTCTCCTTATGTGGGTTGCAGGAGAGCTGGGTGGTTTACTTACTCTTTGTGTGTGTTGCTTTTTCCTGCAGGTCTTTCCAATGGCCCTGAAGCAATGGAATCAGACAGCCTTCAGGAAGCGCCTCTCTGTAGCTGTCGAATGGAAACTCCCAAAAGCCGGGAGATCACCACACTAGCCAATAACCAGTGCATGGCAACCGAGAGTGTGGACAAGGAGGTGGCGTCACCCTTCTCTTTTTTCTGTTGATCATTGTAGTTGGCACTTGGCACCCTTCATTGGAGCGTCATCTCTGCTTGGCAAAGGACCTGGTTGGCATGTCCTATAAAGGCACATGCTAATCTCCTCCCCTTCCTCAAAATAACTGGTGCTTGCTAAACACAGACTTGAACACAGTCCACACATGGGGCTTCTTCCTTGCTCAGGTTCTGAAGTGTGCAGCTCATCTGCAAGGACCAGGGTGGGTGGGATCCCAGGCAGAGAGGGCACTGAAGTCTGGTTCCAGTGAGTGGGGTTTGGCATAGGATGTGGAAGAGAGGTAACTATTATTGGGGATGGAAGCAGTCCATAATATCCGAAGAAAAGCCCTGCCAGAGCTGGCCAAAGTGCCTTCTAGTCCAGCATCCTGTTCTGGCCAACCAGATGTCCCAGATGGAAAGCCTTGCAAGCAAGACCTGAGTGCAACAGCACTCTCCCTATCTGCAGTCCCCAGTAAACTATTCAGAGGCACCTCCAGCAGTGCAGGTATTACACAGGGACAGAGAAATATGCCTTATCTGATCAGATCATTGATCCATTTAGCTGAGTATTGTCTGCACCAGGCATAGGCAAACTCTGCCCTCCAGATATTCTGGGACTACAACTCCCATCATACCGGACCATTGGTCCTGTTAGCTAGGGATGATGGGAGTTGTAGTCCCAAAACATCTGGAGGGCCGAGTTTGCCTCTGCCTGGTCTACACTGATTACCAGCGGCTTTCCAGGATTCAGGCAGGGAATCATTCCCAGGCCTACCTGGAGATGTCAGATTGAACCCAGGACCTTTTGCATACAAAGCATTGGTCTTCCACTGACCTCCCACGAGTCATTGACCTTTCTAGCGTGTTGAGAACAGAAACTTCCTGCACAGAGGTAACTAATGCTTTAGCTCACTCTTAAGAGCATGAGACATGCCTCTTTGCTGGAATTTGCTGTTTTGTTTTGCCAAATAATAATTGGCATGTTTTGTGCATGGGTGCATAATCTAGGCACAACAAATTAAGTTGAGGTGGAATGTAGATGCCTTGGTTTCTTCTGAATTGTGCAACCCATGAAGTACGTCAGTATCTTTCACTTTTCACAAACTTCCGGGTGGAATAATTGTGGTTTGCACAGGGATTGCCTCCCCAACTCCCAGATCTTGCATATGTCCTGTGCATGTGTTTCCTACCTGCCCTCCCCACTCTTTCCCTTTCTAGTGCTGTCTCTGATGAGCTCTCTCCATTTAGTCCGCTGCCACTGGCTGTTCTGTAGCCCAGTAAAGTTCTCTGATGCTGTTGCAGACTGCATGCCAGCAGCTGCCACCCCGTAGTTTCTCAATTAGCCACCACTGGGGGAGCCAAGATCTAATGAGTGCCTGTGGTCAGGAGATAACAGGCAGATTCTTCTCCTGCTACTACGGCTTGGATGGCATCTCCTCAGGACTGATAAACAGGGCCAAAGAGTCAGGCTGGGAGCTTTCTCAGATTGGTGGCATCCGTGTTTGGGAAGAAGGGTGGCTGTGTTCTACCTCTACTGCTAGAGAGAGGATGCCTCTGAATGTCAACTGCTAGGGATCGCAAGTGTAGAGAGTGTTGTTGTTCTCAGGTCCTTTTGGGGGGGCTTCCTATAGGCATCCAGTTTTCCATTGTTAAAACAGGACACTGGGCTACATGGCTCTTTCTCTTCTTAACAGCCTTAAGGAGTTCCAGTTCTAATCCCTGATGGATGAAGTCCAGATTCTAATGGCTTTTGTATACTTAGGAGGAGTGAAGAATACAGGATTGTTACGTTCTTAGGAATGCAAGTTACAACTCCCCCCCCCCCAATATTTTATTAGCCATAACTTCCCACCTTAAAATAGGGTGTTTCCAGGGGGCACGATACGTTCAAACAGAGTGGACAGGAAAACACAGAGGGTTTTTGGAAGCCCAAGTGCAGGTGCCCTTCTTGTACAATTTCAGGCATATTAATGTTCAGGAAGGGAGTGCTAGGGCTGGTTCATGCGTGCACAGTCATCACTTGATGACTGCAACAGGTACAAGAGAAAACTGCTCTTAAGGGAAGGGCTGCGGTTCAGTGGTAGAGCATCTGCTTTGCCTACAGGGTCTGATCCCAGGTATGGGATCCCAGGTATGAGACCCCTGCCTAGATCCCAGGTATCGGATCCCAGGTATGAGACCCCTGCCTAGAACCCTGAAGAGCTGCTGTAGGCAGTAGATGAGTGAATGCTCTGGCTCTGTATGAGGAAACATCCTATGTTCCAGAGGGTAGGACCAGGCATCTCCAGGTAGGACTATGAGAGATTCCTGTCTGAAACCCTGGAGAGCAGTTACTGGCCAGCATAGTCTTGAGTCTACGTAAGCTTCCTGTGTTCCTGACATCAAGTGATGACTTGCATGAGCGATTAGGCTATAACAGACTGTTTTGAATTTGAGCTCACCTGTTCAGGTGCCAGACATCAAATGTAGAGAAATGAAGTGATATGCAGTGTACAGTCCTGATCGCCTCAACTCAAAAGAAGATACTGTAGAGTTGGGAAATGTTCAGGAAAGGGCAACTAAAGTGATCAAGGGAATGGAGTGAAAAGGGACTTTTAAATTTTTATTAAAGGCGAGTAAGAGGTGACATGATGGAAGGTGAGTAAAGATTAAAGATGGATTAAAGGCGAGTAAGAGGTGACATGATGGAAGCCATCGCACCCCACCCGAAATCCACCCTCATCAATTAGGAAAAAGGCAGCTACATCCATCACCACTGCACTCACTCACAGAGAGAAGCTCTTTGCTCCTTTCCCTTGTTTAGAATGGGAGGGAGGATGTGTCCCCAGACTTGGCCCCCAGTGAAATGTGGGCGTGTTTAACAGGATGTTCAGTTCAGGAAAGGCAGGGCCAATGCAAACAGGAACTGAATAGAAAGAGCAAATGGGGGAGATAAACGTTGAGGCCTTTTGCAGGTGCCATAAGGAGGTACTGGCAGACACACTTGTTCCTGCAGGTGCTGCTTTGGTAAGTCTTGGTGCAATGCACCTCTTCTTTAAGCTGGACTGAGCAAGAAGTAGAAGACGTTGCTCCCATGTGGCTTGCCTTTGGTGATTCTGGAACTGTGTTTAGTCCTCGTCCTATAGCCATGTGCCAAAGAGAGTAAAGTGGAACATTTCTCGTGCTGATATGAAGTATTAAGCTGCTTGGTGTGCATGTCTTTGAAATGGGGGCTTTCAGTTCAGTGTGTGAACTCTCAATGCACAGCACAGCATAGCAGAGAAGAAGAGTTTGTCCCCCCCCCTCTCTGGTGCACTCTCCAATAATGACGTCTTTTCCTCCTCCAGCTGAGCCGTTGCACAAGCCAGGTGCTGAAATATGAGCTGATGCGCCCTTCTAACAAAGTCCAGTTCTTGGTACTTTGTGAGGACCACAGAGGGAGGATGGTGAAACATCAGTGCTGCCCAGGTTGTGGCTTCTTTTGCACTGCGGTAAGTTCCTCTTTTGGGCCGGAGGGTGGGCCAGGGGTGTTTGTGCTGGGCTGGCAGGAGAATGACAGCGGCCTTTGTAGGAAAGGGCATTTTCTACTTTGCTCCCCACTTTTGTTGCATTCTTTAAAGAGGACAAAAAGAATTATTGAAATGCAGGCAAGGTAAAAAGCTATGTGGCAGTTGTGGGGAGCCTGTGACCCTCCAGGTTCTGCTGGATTACCACTTCCACCAGCCCCAGCCAGCATGGCCAGTGGTCAGGCATGATGGGAGCTGAAGTCCAATGGTGTGTGGAGGGTCACAGGCTCCCCATCCCATCTCTGTGGTATGGATTTGCAAACTCTATTGTAGGAATGTAGGACTCAGTCAAACCAAGAGTTAGTCTAGCTTAGTATTGCCTACAGCAGGGACAGCCATTATGGTGCATCCCAGAAACTGTTGGACTACAACTCCAATTGTCACTCAGCATTGCCTGTGCTGACTGGGACTGATGGGAGTTGTAGTTTAGCAACATCTGGAGGTTACTACATGCTGCTTCTGATCTGGCAGTGACTTTCCAGGATTTCATATGATGTATGAGCAAGTTTTCTTAAAACACAGGTTCAAAACCTCCCCTAGTTATAGGAGATATTTGTGCTCTGAGGTTGCAGCATTCTTTAATGTGGTGGTGGGGTTGGGGTGGCAGGAGGGGCACACACTAATGCAGGTTTGGAGAACCTGTTGCTGGACTGCAGCTCTCACCATCCCTGACCATTGACCATGCTGGCTGGGAGTCCAGTAGCATCTCGAAGTCTAGACCTTACCTATCCTTGACCTTTGAGTGATGAAGGGCTGTCCCTCACCTCACTGTAGAACTACAAGCAGAGCATGAGAAGCCACCTGTTTGGGGATGGTCTAAATCTTTGGATTTCCTGCATCCACAGGGAGATTTGACTAGAAGCCCTGCCTCTGTTGTATCCTATGACTCTTTTCTAGCTTTCAGTCTGGCAATCCTACAGCCCACACAATATTTCTTTCTGGCTCAGGGTGAATTTTTCATCATTGCCGTAAGAGATGCAGGAAGCTGTGGGCCAACCATTCTCATCATCCCTGATAATTGGCCATGCTGGCTGGGGATGGTTGGAGTTCGCTGGAATCCAGCAATGCCTGGAGGACATTTCCTGCCCTGTTGAAATCAAAGGGTGGCGTCCAGTGATACATGTCAATTCATCGAAAATAATGAGCCTGTGTTACTCACGCCAATAAATGTCAGTGTATCAGCTCTGAGTAGGACTTGCCATTGGATGAAAACCAAAACTTTTGTGTAGGATAGAGGCTTTGATTTGCAGCACTGACCACTTCATCACAAGGAATAGGGCATCTAGTTGTCTCTGTTGCTGGGATAGGAAACTTGTGTCCCTCCGTATAATGTTAAGAGACTCCGGCTCCCACCATCCCTGACTATTGGCCAAGCTGACTATGGCCCATGGATATTGGAGTCCAGCGACACCTGGAGGGCACCAGGTTCCCCATTCCTGCTCTCATGAGGCAGCTCCCTCTTTCAGAAGGGAATAACTCAGTGCTAAGTAGACCTGTTGGCCACTGTGGGAACAGAACTTGATGGGTGTTTGGCCTGACCCAGCTGGGCCCTTCTTACATTCTACCTCCACTATTGGAGGCACTATGGCTCGGGAGGCCAAGTAAGGAGTGCTGTTGCACTTGGGTCTTGCTTGCAGAGAACAGGATGCTGGACCCAGGTGAGCCTTTGGTTTGATCCAGCAGGGCTCTTCTTAAGGTCTTCTGTAAAAACTGCAATCAAAGGACGATACTCTCCAGCAGGTAGAGGTTGAAAAACCTCAGCCAAAGGCGAAGCACCACTTGGAGATGTGTAACTCACGGAGATCCCTTCTTTTCATTGTGTCTCTTTCCTTTAACCAGGGCACTTTCATGGAGTGCCAGCCAGAAAGCAGCGTCTCCCACCGGTTCCACAGGGATTGTGCCTCCCAGGTCAAAGGCACGAGCTACTGCCCACACTGTGGGGAAGAGGCCTCGAAGGCTAAAGAAGTGACTATAGCAAAGGCGGACACAACCTCCACGCTTCCGCTGAGCTACGAGCTGAAGAAACCTGGGACTTCTGAGGGGAGGGCAGACACGACAACCGGAAGGTGAGTCCAGAGGGTGGCGGTGCTGAGCATGTGTTGGGGCCCACTGCCCACCTCCCCAGCCATGCTCAGCATTGTTGTTCCTTTCTATTCATTTTCACTCTTTGAAGAATGAGAGGGGTAGGGGGGGTCTCAGGTCCAGGGCAAAATGTTCCCTGGTACCTGCTGCACAACACACGTCCTCACCAGACCTATTGTACACCCTTCCTTGAGTGTTTCTTCCCTTGCTGGAATGTGTGCTTGAGCTCTGTCCGAATGGGAGACAGAGAGGAGTGTTTTTTGTGTGTGTGTTTTTTATGGTGAGGATGCATAGAAGCAAGCCGACTGTGTGAAGCTAACAATGTGCACTTTTTGCCCAGACCAATTTTGCCTCTGGCACATGGCCCCTGGAAGGTTGCCCAGGTAGGAATGTGGCCCTTTGGGGTGGAGAAGGTTCCTCACTCCAGGTCTGCTTTGTGAAGTGCTACCCTGTTTGGTATGCCTTGCCTTGCTGCTCACAGCCAAGGCTGCAACAGCTGGCAGCTGTCCACAGAATCCACTTGCAAAGCTGTGACCTCAAATGCCATCCTCTCTCTGGCCATTAAGTCTCCCGTAGGATGCGCTATGCACTTGGCTCTCTTGGAATGCAACACTTCATCCTGTAGGAAAGCGGGTTGCATGTTTTGTCCCTACATTATAAACTCAAGCTTGGCAAGTCACAGGGAGAAGACCTATGTGCTTCTGCCTCACATGTTAACTTTCTGCTGTGAGAGTTATTATTTTTTAATAGTGAGGGACGGATCTAGGTAAGCTGCTTCTCCTACCTGCAGCCTGAAGGGAAGCAATCCAGTGAGGGTTGTACTGTCCGTGTTCTCTGCCTTTCTGCTAAAAAGAGATGGACCACACAGTAAATGGAGAGAAGGATTTTAGGTGGAGTGGTTACAAAATAATGGTGTGATGCTACTGAGTATTTGCAAACTATTTGCCTTTAAACCCTACATCTTTTTCCTTGCTTGATGCAAAATGCGAGAGTGTTATTAATGGTTTGTGAAGTGTGCATTTAACAGAGAAAGCATCCTCATACTGAGTCATCACTGGTCCATCCAGCTCAGGGTTGCCCACACTGACTGGCAGCAGCCTTCCTGGTTTCTAGGGATGGAACCAGGGACTGAGCGGGGGACCTTCTGAATGCAAAGCAGATGCTTGTCTTGCCCCTTATATTTACTGAATTGATTCCTGCTGTCTTCAGGTTAGATTCCTCTGCAGATACGATATTATCAGAAAGTCTATTCCACACAATGCAGGAAGGCGGCCTTTTGTGCTCCCTTAAAATACACAAGGAGCTGCCTTATTCTAAGTCAAACCATTGGTGCACATAGCTCAGTGTACTGACTGGCAGAGGCTCTCTAGGGCAGCCTTTCTCAACCTATGGGTCCACAGATGTTGTTGAACTACAACTCCCATCACCCCTAGCTAGCCAGGCCAGAGATCAGGGATGATGGGAGTTGTAGTCCAACAACATCTGGGGACCCACAGGTTGAGAACCGCTGCTCTAGGGTTTTTGGACAGGGAGTGTTTCCCAGCCCCATGTGGAGCTGCCTGGGATTGACCCTGAGACCTTTTGCATTCATTCATGCATTCATTTCATAAAATTTATACACCACTTGGCTCTGAAAAATCTCAAAGTGGTTTTTAAAAGACAAGACAGTAAAACCAAGAAAAACACACAACCATGCTTTAGAACATGCAAAGTTTAAAGTATTGAAACAGATAAAATCACCTGAGCTTTCTAAGCCACCTGGGTAGGCTTGTATTAATAGTTATGTTTTTAGCAGGTGCCAGAAAGAGAACAGTGAAGGCACCTGCTTGATCTCAACAGGCAGGGAGTTCCAAAGTGTAGGGCTGCCATACTAAGCAATCAAGGGCTTACAAATGTGGAACAGGTGTTATGCGGCACCTGTAGCTGTGCCCGTTCCACCAACCGAAGCAGTCAGGTGGGCACATGTGGGCTACCCACATCATGCAAAGCAAATGCTACGGCCCTCCCTTAACCCTTCCTCTTCTTTTGGTCACAGTGGGACTGGAGCACAGCTGTCTGAAGAAGTCCGGTCTGAGACTTCATCTGCTGAGGGATTTGACTTAGCCGGGACATCTGCCTTTCCCAAACCTGCCCCAGCCTGTCTCTCCCAGGGACCAGTGAAAGAAACCTTGGAAAGCGCTTTGATCGCTCTAGATTCCGAAAAGTAAGAATCGTCTGGCTGTCGGCCCATGGGAATTGTCTTTGTAGTTTTTGTGGATGTTACCTGGGTGTGGGCCGAGTCAGTCTCTTGGAAGCCAGGACATATCCAGCAGTAACTCAGACAAAGGCTATTGGTGTGGCTTCTCCCGCTCTTTTCTTTTAAAAATAATTTTTATTAAAGATTTTCACAAAGTACAAAAGATAGCACAATCTCTCTTTTTTATTCAGATTATAACAAATTATAATATAACCTTATACAGTGGTGCCTCGCAAGACGAAATTAATCCATTCCGTGAGGCTCTTCGTATAGCGGTTTTTTCGTCTTGCGAAGCAAGCCCATTGACAGCTTAGTGGATTAGCGCTATTAGCGGTTTAGCAGCTTTTAGCGATCAGCTGTTAAGCAGCTTAACAGCGGATCAGCTGATAAGCGGCTTAGCGGTTTAGGAAAAGGGGGGGAAAGGGGAAAAAACCCCGCAGGAACTCGCAAGACATTTTCGTCTTGCGAAGCAAGCCCATAGGGAAATTCGTTTTGTGAAGCGCCTCCAAAACGGAAAACCCTTTCGTCTAGCGGGTTTTCCGTCTTGCGAGGCGTTCATCTTGCGGGGCACCACTGTAACAGATTATATGATTACATTCAGTATAAGACTATGGTATCCGGGAGTGGGGGAGAGAGAGGATAGAGGTTCTGTGGCAAATCATTCCTGTTCAGATACGACAGGTGCCTGCTACCTGCACTTACCAGAAGGAACTGAAGACATTTGTGTTCCAGTAGGCTTTTCTAGCTGAATAAATCAGGTCTTTGCCAGAAGCACCTGCTTGTTAGTGTTTTAGTCTTGTCTTTGAATGCATTTTTGTGTGTGCTTTTAACTGTTTTTAATTGTGTGTGTGTGTGTGTGTGTATGTGTGTAAACCTCCTTGAGACAATAGTTTAGAAGGTGATTAATAAATCAGCGTTGTTAATAAATAATAATAACCAGCCTTTTGTATGTAGGACCATACAGGCCTAAATTCTTGTCACCAAATTTTGTTAATTTATCAGGCAATTAAGAAACCCAGTAACTGAGCTTCGCTTAAAAAAACAACAACTAGCAGAGAGTTATTTGCTCTTTTAACAAGAAATAAGCAAACAGAAATAGCCTTGGTTGACTTGTTGATGTTACATGGGTGTGGAACTGATCAGTCTATTTAGAAACAGGATAATGAGCATAATGAACAAAGAGTTAAAAGAAGCAGGAAAAAAAAGTTGACCATGCAAGTAGACCTCAGCCAACTGGGTGACTATGGTCACCTGTCAGTAGGGCAATACACCAGTCCTATACATTGGATTCATGACAGTGTGGTGTAATAATAATAATAATAATTTGTGTGGACAATAACATGGGGGAGCTGAGTTCAAATCTCCACTCGGCCACCACTGAGCTCACTGGGTTACTTGGGGCCGCTCACTGTCTCCTCAGCATCCCTTGCTCATAGAGTTGTTGTGAGGATTTTTTAAAAAGCTGGGGCGGGGGGCGGGAGGAGATGTTAAAAACTCTTCAGTCATACTAGTAACGACTGTTTCCTTTTGACAGACCCAAGAAATTACGGTTTCACTCAAAGCAGCTGTACTTCTCTGCCAGGCAAGGGGAGCTGCAAAAGGTTCTTCTCATGCTGGGTAAGTGATTCCCCCCATGTTTTTCTTAACTGACGGATAACTCCCATCACATGGCAGAGGCGAGTTTTGCTCCTGCTGAGAATGTAGCCTTGATTGATGCTACAGCCTTGGAAGAGGAAGGGACTGCACTTTCGAAGAGAGTATTTGCGCTAAGACTTCACCAGAAGGCTCATAGAACAAAACCTCAGTTGAACCCCCTCCCAAAGTATTCAGTTATGTCAGGGCAATTATATCAGGGCTAAATACGCGGATATATTGTTCTGCCTTGTGGTGGAGCAAGGCTCAACCAGGGTGTAGAATAAAAGTGGGGTTCAGGTAGGCCAGGCCGGTGTTCTGGTTGTGCTCTGGGGAACCCCAAGCTCTGTAGTTGCACCAGCAGCAAAAAGGCTGAACTGAAACCTTTCATAGCCGTAGCTTGTTTGCATTTCACCTGAACTGGGAAACCTGTAGTTAACAGTGTTGGAAGAAGCCAGGATGTTTAGCCAGCTTCAAGGTACAGGCTAGTCTTCTTGCAAACCTTAGCTTATCAAATTTGGACAGCATGGGTAACCATAGAAAGCATAGTGGTGTAGTGGTTAGAGTTTTGGACTTGGTACCTGGGAGATGAGGGTTCATCTCCCCACTCAGCCATGAAACTTCTTGGACCAGTCGTCTAACCTACTTCCCAGGGTCCTTATGAAGATAAAACAGGGATGGGGGGAAAGTTTTTGTGCCACCTTGAGCTCCTTGGAGGACAGGTGGTCTAGAAATGTAATAACAAGTAAATAAAACATAGCCAGTAGAAGGCTTCCAGGTTGATCGGTCAATTTACTTGCCTGTGTGGCCAAAAGAGTAATTCATATCTCTGCTTATTAAGCTGAGGTGTGATGATCCCAGGTGCGCTCTGTTCCTTTAGTGGGATGCTGCCTCACAACCGTGGCAGAATCCCGAACGAGAAAAAGTCTTTGCTGTCATCAGGACCGTCTCCTGTAGGTCATGAGACTATTTGGTATCCCAGTTGTGTAATGGGGCAATTCTGTTGGCCTATGGAGGCTTCCTGATAATCACCTCCAGATACAATCTTGCTCCAGGTGCCCCATCAGAAACAGCCCTACTATGACTCCGTTCCCCTTGACTTTACACTGTGGGCCTGTGTTTGTTTTGTAGTGGACGGGATCGATCCGAACTTCAAGATGGAACACCAGAACAAGAGAACTCCTCTCCATGCAGCAGCGGAGTCAGGGCACATGGACGTTTGCCACATGCTGATCCAGGTTTACCCCAGTTTTTTTTGGGGGGGGTGGGGGGTGTCAAGAGGGTGGGTGTGTTTCCTTGTCACTGCTCCTGCCAGTGCATCCCTCTGCCAACTCCCACCGCAGAAGCCCCGTCCCTGTCCAATCAACCAGTGGTTTCAGGTTTTCTATTCTTCCACTTAAAACAGATGCTGAGCCTGTTCTAGTTTAGAAGGAACCTATTGCGAAATCCTGCTAGGGATGAGTCATGCTGATCTGGGACTTTAGTTAAGTGTGAATTGATAGGATGTTAAGGACCCCTCTGAGGTTTTCACAGGGTGTTTTGGCTGCCCTTTTAAAAGAGAGAATTAATTAAACTTTCAGCCTGTGTGGTGTAGGTTAGAGTGCCAGACTAGGACCTGAGACACCCAGGTTTGAATCCTCATCCGGCCATAAGACCGTGTGTGTGTGTGTGTGTGTGTTTTATACAACACCCTTCACCCAAATATTATAGTGCAGTTTACAGTATAAAAACACAAAAAAGCATAACATAACAACAACAAATGCACCCACTCCCTGACAAATATAGAAAGTCAAAGATTGCTGAATCAGCCCAAGGTAAAGAGGAATGTTTTTGCCTGGTGCCTGATAATAGGTAACGAAGGCTCCAGGCGAGTCTCCCGAGGCAGAGAATCCCACAAATAGCAAATATGGAAGGCCACAGGTTAGCCTCCCCAGTGCACTAGATGAATGACAATGTGACTTGCTCCATTTTGCGTTGATGAACTTATCTGGTTTCAGGTCGCAGTGGCCCAAATCATAGGCTCAGGGGAACAGGAAGCTGCATATTTATTAGTGACACAGGATAAGTTGTTAATCAGCCATGAGCCCAGCTGTGTGACTCTCTGCAGTAACTGTTACCATGTGTATCTGTCTTGGCACAGGCTGGCGCTAATATAGACACCTGCTCTCAGGACCAGAGGACCCCCCTTATGGAAGCAGCAGAGAATAACCACCTGGAGACTGTGAAATACCTCATCAAGGCTGGAGCATTAGTGGATCCCAGGGTACTGATGGCGTCTGGATTTTTTATATCTAAGGTGGCAATGGTCTCATTGGCATGTCAGATTATGACTCAGTGCAAATGCACAGGAGAGAGCAGATACTTTGCTGCTCTGGCTGAGCTAAGCAGTGACTTTGCTATGTCTTCATCAAAACCTGGGTTCATGGTTTAGTTTTCCCCAGATTAACCACGACCCATAACCAAGGTTTGTCATATGCTTTGCAGCTTGTGGTCTGTCTGGAAGAGCTAAAGCACAATCCTTGGCTCCGATGACGTGCTAAACTGAACCTTATCTTTTGTCAGCAGAGTGACTGGGAGGAGGAAAGCAGATGCAATCTCCTTTCTGAGAGTCCACACACTCTTGTGTTTGTGCTGAGACACTAATTGGCTTAGTGTGACGTGCAAACCAGGACATGGTTCTGCCCTCATTTGCAATGAGCTACTTGTCGCAAGATTGCAGGTTGTTTGCAATCATTTTTTTTAAAAAAATAATGTCCTAGGACAGAGAATTTTAAAGCAGTTCCAGGGGCTGTATTTGCTGATTGATTGATTGCTCGATTCAATTTCTATGCCGCCCTTCATCTAAGGATCACAGGGTGGTTTACAGTATAAAAACACAAAAATTAATAACATAATAGCAAAGAAAACAATATGCTCTCCCCCCCCAAGGTTTGAAAGGCCATAGGTTGTTTAATTAGCCAAAGGCCAGGGAGAGAGAGGAATAATGTTTTCGCCTGGTGCCTAAAGATATGTAAAGAAGGTGCCAGGCAAGCTTCCCAGGGGAGAACATTCCACAGATGGGGAGCCACCACAGAGAAGGTCCATTCTTGTATTGTTACCCTTCAGTCCTTGCATAGAGGGAGCATACTAAGAAAGGTCCGAATCAGTTCATTTGGGGAGGGTTTTGCCTTGCGGTTTTGCAGTCCTGAACCATTTCAGGCTTTATAGGTCAAAACCAGCACTTTGAATTGGGCCCAGAAACCAGTTGGCAGCCAGTGCAGCTGGGCCAGAGTTGGCTTTATATGCTGAAACCATCTTGCCCTGGTGAGTAGCTCGGCCGCTGAATTCTGCACCAGGTGAAGTTTCCAAACCATCATCAGAGGCAGCCCCACGTATAACGCATTGCAGTAATCTAACCTAGAGGTCCCAGAGCATGGACAAAGTATCAAACACCCCCCTCATTTTCCCCTTTGCTGTTTCTTCCTTTTCGCTTGTGGCAAACTGTAGCATGGATGACGACAGGCCAGTTTGTGCTCACAGGTGGTCAACTAGCCCACTCCCTCCAGGCTCAAGATTTTGGTAAATGCTAAGGACAGAGACCTGCACATTCCACCATGTTACTCTGCTGCTGCAAGAGTTGCACTGGCTGTCAATTAGCTACTGAAGGATAGCCTGATCTCACCCTCCACCACCTCAGCCTGAGCAGAAAGGTCTGCCTTGGCAGGACATGGAAATGGATACAGAAATGAGGCCAGACACACATCGGATGGGAGGGCATTTTGCACCATAGGGGCCACTAAAGAAAATGTCCCGCATGCAATGCTGCCCCACAAACTTCACAGGGCATCAGCCCTGCTAGCCGGACCTCCCTCTTCCTCTGAGTGGAAAACATCTAGCCATTACTAAACCATGAGCCCATTAACCCTGACCATTGGCTATGCTAGTTGTGACTGGTGGAAGCTGTGGTTTGGGAGCACTGGCTGCCAATTAGCCACCAGGCTAAATTCAAGATGCTGCTCTCGCCCCTTATATACTCAGCCAGTCAGTGTGCTCTGCAGGGGAGAGCCTCTCACAGACACCAGGCTTTCTTGCTCACCCATATGATAACAAGGAAAGTGTGGGGAAATCAGCATCTGTTAACCTCACCGCTTTTACTTCTGGCCCTGCCCACCTCTTGCATGTGGCCCCTAGAAAGTTGCCTAGAGAGGAGCACGGCCATCTGGCTGGCAAATCTTCCCACCCCTGCTATATAACAAAACCTGAATCTAGAGTGGTTTATTCATGTACAATCCCTGTAGCCTATTAATCATTCTTGAATGGTGACCTGATATCTCTCTCTCTCTCTCTCTCTCTCTCTCTCTCTCACACACACACACACACACCCTGCAAAAAAGCAGCCCATTTAACTTCAATTGCTAATGAGCAGGAGTTAGTAGGAGAGCCAGAGATAATAGATTTCAGACAGGGGCAGCATGCCATGCCCTTCAGATGGAGGTGAGCCTCTGAGGGATAGGGCTTAGGTTCCGTGGCGATCAGTGCTGTGTGCATGGCTGCCAGAATGAGGTGGGCATGAGGGGCTGTGCTACTGATGTGGTAGAATAGTCTTGTGTCGCTTCAGGCTAAGAAGTGGGGGAAATCACATTTTTAGATGTGCCTTCTTAGGCTTATAGATTTGGAAAGTGACCTTAGAGGTCCTCCACTCCAATCCTCTTCTCAACGCGAGATGCATCTACAGCATTCCCAACAGATGACCATCCAGCCTCTGCTTAAATAACCTTCACCACCCTACCCTTAAACCAGTGCAGCAAGGAGAGGCCTGGAACCTTTCTCCTTGGAAACCAGTGCAGCAAGGGGAGACTGACCTAGAACCTTTCTCCTTTATATACTGTACTACTTTTGTAGTAGAAAAAAGGAAAAGAAACTAAAAGACTGGTGCACAGTAGCACTTCTTGCCATCCTAGCTTTCTACCTGCTCATTCTCTTGCCTGTGTTTCTTCTCCTTTCCTGCAGGATGTCCCGCAATACTTCTTTAGCAAAGGGATTATCAAGGCATTACACTCAACAGCCCCACCTCCTTGCTGTTTCCAGCCCAACAAGTATTTATATTTGCTCTGACAAAAAATCAAGCGTGACCAGTGGTGGAGCATCCTCTTTGCATTCAGGAATAGGGCGCGTCAAATTCTTAAGCTTTCAGATTCCCCAAATGAGGGATGTTAAAAGGTTGTAACATGACCCCGGAGTTCAAAATGTTAGTTAAATTAATATAGTTTAGTTGAGTTTCTTTCTATGTAAAACATGTGTAAAGTTGCATAGGAATCATTTAAAATGATTGCCAAGTATCTGCAGTTGTTGTTGTTGTTGTTGTTGTTGTTGTTGTTGTTGTTGTTAGCATTAGGATTACTTGATATTCCCAGAAGATAACATTAAAATTCTTCGGTTTTCTGAAAGCAGTTTGTGTTCCTCCATCAAACGTAGACTTACCAAGCTAAATGTTGTCCAGTCACCAAAATAAAAGATTAAAATTCCTCACACCCCAAAACATATTTTTAAGACCCCCCTCCCTGAATAAATTTGCAAAAAAAATGTTTTGCCCCTGATTGTAAGAGGGTTTCAATCATCAGTAGAGAAATCGGAGTCTGAAATCCTGGAGGTTCTGCTGCCAGTCAGTGTTGACAATACTGAGCTTGATGCACCAGGGGCCTGGGACTGTATTGGGCAGCTTCCTATGTTCTCTTTGGGATAGGTCTCTAGCTCAGTGGTAGAGCATCTGCTTTGCCTCCAGACGGTCCCAGATATAATCCCTGGCATCTCCACGTAGGTCTGGGGCTGCTCCTTGCCTGAAATCCTAGAGAGCTTCTGCTAGTCAGTGTAGACAATACAGAAATAGATGGACCAGTGGCTTGACTTAGTACAGAACTCTGTGGTTTCTACTGCAAACGTATTGGGTCTCCAGCGTGCTTTCTTCCAGAAATCCACACTGAAAACATACCAGTGACTTGAAGTGATACATATGCCTGCTTTTGTGTATCCTTGTTCAGGATGCGGAAGGTTCCACCTGTTTGCACCTGGCAGCCAAGAAGGGCCATTACGACGTGGTGCAGTACCTCCTGTGCAACGAGCAGGTGGATGTCAACTGCCAGGTAAGTTGCCGCCCATGCAGTCCTTACAAAGCATCAGGACAATGAGCCGTGTGTGGCAGACACTTGCACACTCAGAAAAACGCCCCCTCCCTAGACTCCCATATACTGGGATGGCGGACCCTTTCAACTTTAGGGCCACACTCCCTTCTGGGCAACCTTCCAAGGGCCATGTGCCACTGGTGGGCAGAGCCAGAGGCAAAAGTGAGTGGAGCTACTAATGTTGGTTTTACCTTAGCACAGTAGACTAGTTTCTACACAAACAACCTCTCTGTCCTCCAAGCAGGTGAGCAAGAGGCGCTATTAGAATTCAAGAACGTGTTCCAGCCAGGCTAAAACACTCAAGGAGGTTGCAAGGCAGGGCTGGTGAAGGGTGTAGCCTGGGGGAGAGTCCCAAGGGGCAGGACCTGAGGTTCCCCTTCCCTGCTCTGGGGTCTGGAGCTACGCAAGATAGGTATGGTAATACCACATTCTGCTGCTGATGGAAGTGCAACATATCTGCAGACTGCAGCCCATTAGTAGTAATAGAACCTGGAGATGTTCTGCATAGCCAACATTCTCCACTCCTGGACTGTCTTAATGCAGTACGGGAGCACACTTGTTTGGAGTGATTAGTGCAACAGCCTGAAGTTTGCAGGCCTGAGGTTCCCCATACCTGGGCTGCCACCAGATGGAGCTTGGGGTCTGATCGAGCTGGGTTCTTCCTACATTCCCAGGATGATGGAGGCTGGACACCAATGATATGGGCCACTGAGTACAAACACGTTGAGCTGGTGAAGCTGCTGCTGGCCAAAGGGTCAGACATCAACATCCGGGACAATGTAAGTCTTGGGCTCTGCTCTGCTTAGTATTTGGTAGCAGTTTAAATTGTCAGGCCTGATCAGACTGCAGTTTCCATCGTTGCTGGGGATGGTGGGGGTTGGAGTCTAGCAACATTTGGAGGGCGCCAGGTTCCCCATCCATACTCTTTAAGAGCCCCCTGCCCCGCCCTCAGAAGGAAATGCATTTTCTAAATAGGGACATTCTCCATTCCTTGTATGCAGTATAGAATGCTGCTCCTTAGACCCAGGGTGGGAAACCTGTGATCCTCTAGGTCAGTGCTCTTCAACTTTGGGTTGGGTCCCCAGATGTTGCGTTTATCACTCCCTCAATCTCCACCCAGTTTAGCTAATGATGAGGGATTATGGAAGTTGCAGTGCAACTCCTGGGGCCCCAGAATTCATGAATACTGCTCTGCGTGTTGCTGGACTATAGTTCTCGTCATCACTGGCTGCTGGGAGTTATAGGCTGGGAAACCCTTCCCAATGAACACTCTTCCTTGTATTGAGAACCAGGATTGGCCCAGGGATTGTGGTTCAGGGAAGAGGGGAACATTTTTCAGCTCAAGAGCAGTGTTGGGCATTATAACAAGAGCAACTCAGAGCCTGTTTACTCAGGAGTAACTTTTGCCATGTTTGGCGAGGCTTGCTCCCCAGCAAGGGCTATAGGTTTGCACAAATCTTTCAGGTGGAACAGTGAGTGGATTGGCATCTGCCTCTGATTCAAGGGTGGGGATTTTTTTATCTCGGCCAGAGGTCCACATTCCTTCTGGGCAGCTATACACAAGTGGTGAGTGGGGCCAGATGCAAAAGTAGGTGGAGGAACAAATGCACATTTTCCCTTTGCACAAGAGGCTAGATTCCACACAACTCATAAACTCCTCCTCTGTCTTCCATGCAGACAAGAGGCATGATCAGAGTCCAACAAGGCCCTGGATTTTAAGTTCCTCACCCATAGCTTATACACATGCATTTGTCTGTGCATAGGTCTCTCTTTAGACCAATGCCAAACAGACAGGTAGTAAGGTGGCGGTGACACAGGTGTATCAGGAGTCCTGGTTAGCGCCAAGGTCCTACTTCTCCCATGTCCACAAGAACATTTGTCTGGAAAGCCTGTATTTCAGTATCAACAAGGTTACGCCTTGAGCGCCAGGCTGGCAGAGGAAGCACAGAGCAGACACAGCCACTTCTGTTGCCATTGCACACCTCTGCAGGATGAGGCTCATTTGCTGAGTCTCACTGAGATGGGGGAGCAGAGCCTTCAAGGAAAACACCCTCTCGCTCCAGGGCAGCTGCTAACAGCTTTGGCCTGTGATGTGAATAGGGAAGACGAGATTTGGTCTTGTTTCTGTTTCTCCACTCCCACCCTGTGAAAGATTTGTCCTAGTAGAGCCCTTAATAATAGCCCAGGAGGGGCTCCAGGCTGCTCTACAGAGCTGAGCAACAGTAGAAAAATCCACAGGCTCAATTGATAAAAAAAGCCCTTTTCTGCAGCAGGCCAATCAGTATTAAAATCTTTCCAGATCTGGAGGGAAACTCTACAGCCAGGAGCAATCAAGGGTTGCCCAGAGGCAGCCTCTGACTGAGGATGGTGGAGGCACTGCTGCCTCCCTCCATCCCTCTACAAATTTGCCAGCTGCTGGCCCCCCCTTGGGGGACTTGTCTTTTCGAGACTTCCACGGGTGTCCTACATGTCTGGGTCACACAGTTCCTCTGCTAATACCTTCGTGTCTGTGGCAGCGTCTCCCCATGGATTCACCCAGATCATGCTGCGACCTGCAGACAAATGACTCATCTGTCCTTATAAGGCAAGGAGGGCAGCCCTCGCTTCAAGCTTCCCCCTCCCCCACCATCCTCAGTGAACTCGGAGGCGGCTGTTGCTGGGAGCTCCCTGCCTCACATGCCTGAAAGCACAGCTTGAGCAGCCTAGAAAAGGCAGCCCACGTACTGCAGGGAACAAGAGCTTAAGGACAGGGTAGTCCCCCGCCCTTCCCTGGTGCCAAGGATGAGCACACTAAACTTTCTGTTCTCCCCCCTCCCCCCTGCCAAATTTCCAGGAGGAGAACATTTGTTTACACTGGGCTGCTTTTTCGGGGTGCGTCGACATTGCAGAGATTTTGCTGGCTGCTAAGTGTGACCTGCACGCAGTGAATATCCACGGAGATTCCCCACTGCACATCGCGGCCCGAGAGAACCGCTACGAGTGTGTGGTGTAAGTACGCCCCACCCCCCAGGAGTCCCCCCCCTCTCCCTTCATTCCCCTCCTCATGGGCGGGGGGGAGGCTTCCGGGATGGATGGGCAAGGGGAAAGGTGATGCCTTGTGGTACCTTCCCATTTCTTCCACTCAGCCTCTGCTGAACATGATAAAGGTAAAGGGACCCCTGACCATTAGGTCCAGTCGTGGCCGACTCTGGGGTTGTGGCGCTCATCTCGCTTTATTGGCCGAAGGAGCCGGCGTACAGCTTCTGGGTCACGTGGCCAGCATGACTAAGCCGCTTCTGGCGAACCAGAGCAGCGCATGGAAACGCCGTTTACCTTCCCGCCGGAGTGGTACCTATTTATCTACTTGCACTTTGACGTGCTTTCAAACTGCTAGGTTGGCAGGAGCAGCTGAACATGATAGAGGTGTATAAAAACTTTCCCCAAATGCACAATTTTGTACACTAAAAAGTTTTTCTTAGTCTCACAACCCCGGAAAAGCTGAGCATTGAAGAAACAGCTTTTATCGTGCCATGCCTACTGTACTTCTCTATTTCTTTCACGGCCAAACCAAAAGTCCTTTAAATTTCTTGCTTATTGTTGCTTTAGAAAGGGTTGGGGGATGACACAGCACGTAACTGGAATTCGCTTCCACAATAGGTAGTGATTACCACCAGTTTGGATGGCTTTGAAAGAGGGTTAGACAAATCCATTGAGGAGGAGCATGTCAGTGGCTGCCAGCCACAATGGCCACGTTCTCCCCTCCACCGTCAGAGGCAGTGTACCCGAGAATTGCAAGTTGAGAAACCACTGTTGCGCTCAGGTCCTGCTTGTGGGCTTGTTGTCAATCTTTTTTATTAAATGATTGCACATAGGGCAGACGTTCAGACATTAGATCTCAGTCTGAGAATTGTGCATTCAAAGGCCAAGTGCATGGCCTCAGGAAAGCTACTTGAATCTGAGCATGAAACGAGGGTATTTATGTAATATATACTGCTTTCACCGTCAGGTGCAAAATGCCCATGAATACCAGTTGCTGGGAATCGCAAGTGGGGAGAGTTCTGTTGCACCCAGGTCCTGCTTGCAGGCTTCCCATTGAGGCATCTGTTTGGCCACTGTGAGACCAAGAGGCAGGACCAGAAGGATCTCTTGACTGATCTGGCAGGGGTCTTCTTACGTTCTTAAAAATGCCAAAAGTCAGGAAGAGAGCAGTGCTTTGCTATTTCCTTTTGTTAAAAAAAACTGGCATTGGACCAGTACATTTGACTGCCATTCTGCAAACAGTTGCAACCAATGGTGCTGCGATTTCTGCCACTGGAGGGCAAAGCAGCCTTAGGTTGCCCCCTAAGTGTTTATCAAGCAGGCAGACCTCCAGATGCCAGCGTTATTGCTCATGTATCAGGTCAGACTATCTGGGCCTTTAGGGATGGGGAGCCTATGCTCCCTCTGTCCCCAATTGCTGTTGGACTACAGCTGTCACCATCCTAACCATAGAGCAGTGGTTGTCAACCAGTGCTCCTCAGCACCCTGGTGTGCCTTGAATGATAGGTGTCCTGCAGGCAGCACCAGCCTCCATCTCTCCTTCCTTCCCTCCCTCTTCTGATGCCCCCTTGTGTCTCTGCCTCCCAGAAGCTCGCACAGCTGTTCATTGCAGTGGCCCTGGCTTCAAGCTCCACAAATGAATGGTGCCATTGCTGCCTCCTGAGATGAGTGAGTTGCTGGCCTCACATTTGACCAGGGGCATCCACTTCCCAGGTCCCTGTGAGGTGGCGTGAGGAAGTGCCTCTCTTTGGGGTGCCTAAGGGGGTGCCTTAGAGATCAGGGGCTGCTGGTGTAGTGGCAGCAACCACCACCACTGCTGCAAGTACTCCCAGGAAGGGGAGAGGAGAAGAGAAGAGGCAAAGCTGAAGGAACCCTCCACAAGGGAAAGAGGCAGGAGGCTGCCAGCTCTGCAGGCAAGGGGCAACATAAGTGTATTTCTTCACGGGAGCAACAGAAAGAATGTAGTTGGTCAAAGGAGCCATGGACTCAAAAGGGTTGAGAACCTCTGCCCATAGGCCATGCTGACTGTGGTTCATGGGAGTCAGGCGTCCAATAACATTCAGAGAGCCTCCCCTGTGATAGAGCAGTTGGCCACCTACAACATGGAAAGGGCTTCCTCTTAAACAGGTCCACTTCAGCTGTGTGAAGGGAAATGGCTGGAGCACAGTGGTGGAACACATGCTTGGAATGCAGAAGAAGGTCCCCCAGGTTCAAGGGCTTAGTGCAGCCTCCCCCAGTCTGGTGTCTTCCAGATGTTGGAATGCAACCCCTCTCCCATCATTCCTGGCTACTGGCTCTGATGGGAGCTGCAGTCGAGCAGCACTTAAGAGAGCACCAGGTTGGGGAAAGGTGGTGCACGTTTTGAAGTCCAGTGCCTCTTGATGAGAGTTAGGCAGGCAGCTGTATTGATCCATTAGATACATTGATAGGCTTCATTGTGTATAATATACAGCAATTCTGCACAATCCTGTGAAGAGTTATCTGGGTATATGCTCCATTGAATTCAGTGGTGATTCCTTCTGACTGCACAATTCAGAGTAGAGGGACCTCACTCCAGGCCTCTCTGTCTGACCGCTGGAACGCTTTCTGCGTCATTCCATTTTTAAGCTGCCTTATACTGAGTCAGACCATTGATTCATCTAGCTTGGCATTAACTAAGCTGACAGCTCTCCAGGCTTTCAGACAGGGAGACCACCCCAGCCCTGGAGAGGCCAGAGATTGAAACTGGGTCTGCAAAGTAGATGCTCTAACCAGTGAGCTATAGTGGTGGTGGTGGTGGTGGTGGTGTTAATTTTATTTGTACCCCATTCATCTGACTGGGTTGCCCCAGCCACTCTGGGCGGCTTCCAACAAAGTAAAAAAACACAGTAAGATATCAAACATTAAAACTTCCCTATACAGGGCTATCTTGAGATGTCTTCTAAAAGTCATGTATAAAGATAGCTGCTAGATGCCTTAGGGCTACATTAGTTTCACATCTTTTTGGCTCCCACCCTCTTTCCCCCCCATCTTGCAGCCTCTTTCTTTCACGTGGTTCGGACGTTGCCCTGAAAAACAAAGAAGGCGAAACTCCCCTGCAGTGTTCGAGCTACAACTCTCAAGTCTGGGTTGCGCTGCAAATGAACAAGACCCTCAAGGATTCGATACCTGACAAACCCATCCAGGTGGAGAAGATACTGAGCAGGTGTGAGAGGTTTGCCTGCCTCACCCATAGGCCACTGCCCTCTGCCGATGCAACTGGAGCGCCCTGGTGACAAGCTTAATGTTGGGCAACCAAATGTGTAATTAAAAAAAACCAGGGACCTCTGGTGGCCAAGGGTCTTGGCTACAGATTTTCGAGTTTGGAAACACCAAGATGAAATGTCAGTATGCTCTGCCTCCCCAGTCAGAGACAGCGATGCTTCTGAATATCAGTTGCTGGAAACCACAGTAGTGGGAGAGTGCTCTTGTGCTCTGGTCCTCCATGCAGGTTTCCCACAGGAGTCCAGGAGGCCACTATGAGAAGAAGATGCTGGACAAGATGGGCCATTGTCCTGGTCCAGCAGGGCTATTCTTCAGTAATTAAAAGCAATGTCATACTGGTTCATGTTGCTTTAGGACAGTCATAAGCAAACTCGGCCCTCCAGATGTTTTTTGGCCTACAACTCCCATGATCCCTAGCTAGCAGGACCAGTGGTCAGGGAAGATGGGAATTGTAGTCCCCAAACATCTGGAGGGCTGAGTTTGCCTATGCCTGCTTTAGGATGACTCTGTGTTGTACCCAGCTAATTTCTGTTAGAGTAGACCCATTGGAATGAATGGATCTGTGTTAGTTGCATCCATTAGTTTCAGTGGGTCTACTCTAAGCAGCACTAGTACTGGAGACAATACACAGGGAAGTGCTCTCGCTTTGTGTATCTTTTATTATTGTAGTTTAAAAGTGATGATTTTCTTCTCCCTGCTGCGACAGAGACATTGCCCGGGGTTATGAACGGATCCCGATTCCTTGCGTCAATTCTGTCGACGTCGAGCCCTGTCCTACCGACTACAAATACGTTTCGCAGAATTGTGTGACGTCCCCCATGCACATTGATAGGAACATCACTCATTTGCAGGTTAGACAGGCTGCTTGCAGCTACCTTTTTGATCTTCCCTTTTTCTTTTCTCTCTCCTGCTGTTTATATGATAGCCCACTTTGCACACGTTTCTTGGGGTGGCTTATGAAGAAAAGAAAGGAAGGCATACAATATCCAGAATGAATGAATGAATCTTTAATTACATCAGCCATCAGCCATAGCAATAAAACAACGCGATATACAGTACAATGTCCAGAGTTTAAAACATAGATTGAAAACCCCAAAGCAGCATCCGTGGTGCAAAAGCCCTCCTGAAATAAAAACTGTTTGGACTTGAAATTTCTCCCCTTTCTCCTTGTCGTGAAAGAGGGTGCTCTCTGCTCAGTTCACACCTGAGCAGGCTGCTCAGTCTCCCCCTCTTCTTTCTTGTCTACTCCTTTTACTCCTTTGCAATTTGTGTGTGAACTGATGCACTCAGTTTTTCTTCCTCTGTCATCTCCTTTTGGAACTTAGGAGCTCATCATGGAATGTGAATATAAAATAGCCAGTTCCACCTACCCTACTCCCAATGTCTGTTATGGCTGAAGCTGTGGAGCAGCTTAAGAATGGGACTGGAGCAAAACGGGGCTTGTAGACAGTCAGAGGATTGGCGGCAGCTGCATAACCCTGCGCACTGCACTTTGGAAATGCAGGCAATCAGCTGATCATTGGGAATTGTGGAGTGCTGTGCTCTTGCAGCCCTACATAGTCTGGTGAACAGGCAAAGATGAGTCCTCTTATGCCATTGCAATGTCAGGTGATTGGCAGGCAGTTTTACACCACCTGCCTTTCAGACTTGGGCTGCAGTGGGTGAAGGAGCTCAGGATCCACTACCACTTGGAATCCAGCTCCTCAGCCCTGATCTAGAATAAGATTGCAGAATACAGATGTCCATCCTGACAAATGTCCATTGCCTTCCTAAAACCCTCACCCCACCAAAGGGGCCCCAGATATTTGGTATTTCCCCCTCTGACAGAGAGCCTGAGCTCCAGAACCTTCGCTGGCTTTCACAGCAGGATCCCTCCTCCTTTTTAATATCCTTTTATCCAGCACTACACACTAGTGACATGCAAAGCCTACATGGTGCTTCTTCGTAGATCAACTAGCTGGGCCCCACAAGCCCTATGGTGGGTCAGCACACACACACACATGTGACTTGCTGCTTCTTGCTGTTTTGCTTGCAGTACTGTGTGTGCATAGACGACTGCTCCTCCAGCAACTGCTTGTGTGGACAGCTGAGTATGCGCTGCTGGTATGACAAGGTGAGGACGTTTGCCTGCTTTCTCAGCTTTGTGGACTTGGAGGATGTGGGTGGTGGGACTGGGAGGGATCACTACTGCTTAGGCCTAGGGGGGAGCTCCTCTTCCCTGTTAAGAGAAGGGGAATGGGTTATCTCTCCCACTTGCAAATTAAGTTGTTCTTACCCTGCCTAGCACAATGTGCAGGGTCAGCTGAAAGACATAATCCTTTCCCCTTGAAATGCACAGTTTGATTTCCTAGGGGAGTCACAGGGGGTTTGAGGCTTGATTGGACTCATTGCTTCTGCAGAAGAATCCATGAAAATGCTTTTGGGCAGTATTGAGGGGGAAAGGAGGGAGACATACAGGTGAGATGTTGGGGAGCAGCAGCACTGTAGCTCTTTGGGGGAAGGGGAGCAGAAGCTTTTTCAGAGGCAGGGCTGTATCTCAGTGTCTGTGCTTCTGCTTTGCCTGAGGAAGGCGCCAGGTTCAGTCCCCAGCAGCAGCTCCAGGTTAGGCTAGAAAAGTACCCCACCTCTGAAGGCTTGTAGAACGACTACCAGTCAGGGTGGGCACTACTGAGCTAGATGGACTAATGACCTGAGTCAGCATAAGACAGCATTATGTGCTCCTATGTCTGTACGTATGCTATGACTTGAGGGAAGGGATGTAGATCAGTGGTAGGACATCTGTTTTGCAAAAAGAAAAAGAGGAGTTTGGACTTTATCACTCCCACTTTATCACTCCCCTTAAAAGGTAAAGGTAAAGGGACCCCTGACCCTTAGGTCCAGTCATTGTCGACTCTGGGATTGCGACGCGCTCATCTTGTTTTATTGGCCGAGGGAGCCGGCATACAGCGACTAGGTCATGTGGCCAGCATGACTAAGCTGCTTCTGGCGAACCAGAGCAGCGCACGGAAACGCCGTTTACCTTCCTGCCAGAGCGGTACCTATTTATCTTCTTGCACTTTGACGTGCTTTCAAACTGCTAGGTTGGCAGGGGAGCTCACCCTGTCGCAGGGATTCGAACCGCCGACCTTCTGATCGGCTCCTAGGCTCTGTGGTTTAACCCACAGTTCCACCCGCATCCCATATCACACCCCTTAAGGAGTCTCAAAGCGGCTAACAATCTCTTTTCCCTTCCTCCCCCACAACAAACACTCTGTGAGGTGAGTGGGGCTGAGAGACTTCAGAGAAGTGTGACTAGCCCAAGGTCACCCAGCAGCTGCATGTGGAGGAGCGGGGAAGCGAACCTGGTTCACCAGGTTACCAGTCCACCGCTCTTAACCACTACACCACGCTGGCTCAAGGCCACAGGTTCAATGCACTGCATCTCAAGGTAGAGCTCGGAGTGACTCTAGTCAAATGCTGCAGAGTTGTTGCCAGTCAGTGTACACTTCTGAGCTAGGTGGACTAGTGGTCTGACTCAATATAAGATTAATTCCTCTGCTTACTTGAGGAGCAGGCCGGATGCCCTGGACCAGGATAGACCAGATCTGTGGCATAAGTCGTCATTCCTCATTAAAGATTGCAATTCTTCCTGTGCACAGATGTGCACCTAATGCAACCCTTGTCCACTTGCCCTCTCTGCAGGATGGCCGGCTCCTGCCGGAATTCAGCACTACCGAGCCGCCTTTGATCTTTGAGTGCAACCATGCCTGCTCGTGTTGGAGGAATTGCCGGAATCGTGTGGTGCAAAATGGACTCCGGTAAGACAGTTAACACTGGTTTTTTTGGGGGGGGGCTGTTCTGTGACTGAGAGGCAGTAGGGTATAGTGGTAAGAGCAGGAGAGCCTGCAGCCCTCCAGATATCATTGGACTCCACCTCCTTTCAGCCCCAGGCAGTGTGACCTGGGAATGATAGGAGCTGTAGTCCAGCAAATATTGGTGACTGCTGGTATGCAGTGCTGGACTAGGACCAGGGAGACCCAAGCTCAAATGGTGCGCTAGGGATAGTAGACACATTGAAACAGATGGACCTCACTCACTTGAATGCTTCAATATCAATGGGTCTACTCTGAGTAGAAATTGAATGGGCACATCTCTCAGCCTTGGGATTTAGAGAAAATTGCTTATCATGAGGGGAGAATCACATGCACCATCCCGAGTTCCTTGAAGGATACAGTTACCTAAAACCCAAGGAGAGTTTTTGAAATGGAACGGAAGTGGGGACCAGGAAGCCCAAATGCCTTGGATCACTGTTGTGAACCAAAGCAAATTCCGAAGGTTGGCTAGGATGAGGAAATGAGCAGATTGTTAGAGCTGCTGGGATATTCTTCTCATGCCTTATCCTGACCCCACTTAGCCATTTCCTCTGACAGGGCCTTATCAATTAATAACAATAATTCCAATAATGGTACTTTAATGGGACAGTGGTACCTCGGGTTACATACGCTTCAGGTTACAGACTCCGCTAACCCAGAAATAATACCTCGGGTTAAGAACTTTGCTTCAGGTTGAGAACAGAAATCATGCTCCAGCAGCGCGGCAGCAGCGGGAGGCCCCGTTAGCTAAAGTGGTGCTTCAGGTTAAGAACAATTTCAGGTTAAGTACGGACATCCGGAACGAATTAAGTACTTAACCCGAGGTACCACTGTATATTTGAAAGATGCACTTTCATTCCATCTGTGGTGGAATTTGTAACCTTTTGCTCACTGTTCTTTTGATACTTGCCTCTGCCAGCCCTCAGTGTTACTATATGTAATTGGATCATTACTGTATTTTGATCACCCTGTTGAATGTGTGCTTTATCACCTCCTGATATATATGATTTCCCTTGCCTTTTTTTTTTAAAAAGGGGGGGGGGAATCCCGGGTGCTTTAAAATGGAACTGTTCTATCACGGGTATTTTAATTATTTGTTTAATTATTATCTCTCCCAAAAATCATCCACTAAGCTTTGTAACTGGGTTGAGATCAGAAGCTGTTGCAAGTCCAGCACCTCCAGCCTCTACTAGTTGCTTATCTCATCCTAACCTTCGTTGCCAGGTTTTGAAGCCCTTTGTGTGAGGCTTTAATAATAATAATAATAATAATAATATAATAAATTTTTATTTGTATCCCGCTCTCCCCAGCCAAAGCCAGGCTCAGAGCGGCTAACATCATCTAAATAAGACAATATGCATAATACAACATACAATATGCAAATAAAATAATGTTCAACATTCATTAAAACAATATAGAATAATATTAAATATCAGCATTTCAGAATTAAACAGAAATCTACTCAACAGTTACAACAAGTAATTTCTAAACTCCAATCAATAAAACAACAGCAAACCACAGTGCAAACCACATAATATAATACAAAATGAGAAGCAGAGACTGGAAGCAAAGCTGTACTTTTGTCATCTTCATTTCCTGTGTTGATTCGAGAAATGCCCTGGGCCTTCCTTTTAATGTATTTTGAAGGCGTTTTCAGGGCTTTGGTGTAGGAATGCTTGAATTGAGGTGCCGGCGGCGGAGGAGGGGGGACTTCCAGTTAGGCTGATGCTGCAGGTGTATTCTATGGTCTTCTTGGGATTTCTACAAATCCAGCGGAATAGCTTAAAATGCATTAACATTTCCCCTTCATCCCTCTGCTCTTTTCTCCAGTTATAAAAATGTAGCTTTGAAGCAGGTCATTCCACAGCATTCTGTTCAAGTTCCGGCCACCTTCTTGATAGTGTGGTTTGTTTTAAGCCAGCACACTAGACTGCTAGGGACTGGTGGTTTGACACCCTTCTCAAAACAATCATCTTCATAGAATCATAAGAGTTGGAATGGGTCCCATGGGTCATCTAGTGCAATGCAGGAATCTCAACTAATGCATCCATGACAGATGGCCGTCCAACCTTTGCTTAAAAACCTCCAAGGAAATAGTCCACAGCCTCCTAAGGAAATCCGTTCCTTTTCTTCCTAATGTTTAGTCAGAATCCCCTTTCTTGTAACTTGAAGTCCTTGATTCGAGTCCTACCCTCCAGAGCAGGAGAAAAGAAGCTTGCTGCATCTTCCTTGAGACATTGGAAGATAGCTATTGTATCTCCTCTTACCTCTTTTCCAGGCTAAATATACCCAGCTCTTTCAACAGTTCTTCATAAGGCTTGGTTTCCAGACCAAGAACTGGTTGCAGGACTCCGAGACTCCAAGACTGCTGATACTGTCTAGAATAGCATTAGCTCCCCCCCTTTTTATTTTTGCTGCTGTATCACATGTTGACCCATGTTAAGCTTTGTGGTCTACAAAGACCTCTAGATACTTTTCACACGTACCAGGTTTCCCCCTTCCTGCATTTGTGCTTCTGGTTATTCCTGCTTTTAATTCTTACTCTTCCCTTTTATCGGATTGTAAATATGGCCTGTTTACTTGGAAGTGAGTCCCACTGAGTTTATTGCATAGGATTGTGGCCTTGATGTACAAGGGAACCTACAACAAAACGTTACAGTGTAAGGTTGCCAGCCAGCCTGTTCTTCCAGCATTCTCTATTCCAACCCCACCCACTCCTGCTCAATTTTGCATTTCCACTTAAAACATGCAACATTTGGTGGCCGCTGAGCAAACTCAGCCCACATTGGACTCAGGCGCTCTCTCTCTCTCTCTCTCTCTCTCTCTCTCTCTCTCTCTCTCTCTCTCTCTCTCTGTGTGTGTGTGTGTGTGTGTGTTTCTGTTTCATTAGGTATTCCCCTCCCCATATTCTTTCTGCTTCTGTTAACATGGGGGTCTCTCCACATGCTGGCAAACTGGGAATATCACTCAGTCGCGCAGTTTAGGACATACCACACCTTTCCTCAGCAGTTTCTTTCTCTTTGAGAAAAATAAGTCACTCATGTAAGCTTTAGTGATAAAGAAAACTACAACAAAATAACATGATGAGAGAAGCCAAATAAAACATGAGGCAAGTTTGAGGCAAGAAACAAGAAGAGGCAGTTGGTCCCTCATAACTGACACTCTTAACTGAACACACCCTAAAGAGAGGGGCTGATTCTGGAGCAAAGCACGCAAGCCCCGCCCACCAGATACCAGGCACTCTACTATTCAAATTAGGCCCAAGTGTTTTTCTTACAGGGACACACCATAATAATAATAATTAAAATTTTTTATTTATACCCCGCCCTCCCCAGCCAAGGCCGGGCTCAGAGCGGCCACCATAGAAGTGGATTCTGGAAGTGCTGATGCTTGGGAAGCCATATCGGCTTCCTGCAATGATCTGCAAATATTTGAAGAATTTCAAGTTGGGGAGGGGGGAATAGATAAAACCAAGAGAAAGATTGTGTAGGTGGCACATCAAGAATTATTCCTTGAAGGCAGCCTACATGACTCACCTGAATTCTGATCGGTAGCAGAGACTGGATTCGGTTTTGAGTGTTTGGCTGGGAGAGTAAACTAGTCTGAAATGAGTCCTGTGGGCTGCAGGCTGACAAACAGCTTCAAGACACGTTGAAGAAGAAGTTGATTCCAACTGAGTTCAGCTCAGAGTAGACCCACTAAAATGAATGATCTAAGCAACTCATGTTCATTATTTTCAGTGGGCCTTCTCTGAGTAGGACTAGCATCGGATGCAGTCCAAAATAAAATGAAAATTATTGGTTTCTGCATCAAACATTCAAGTTACTTTCAGCTGGAAACACAAGTCCATAGAAATTAATCTGGCTGTTTCTGTGACACACATCGCCTCTGTTCCATGTAAAGCTGACATTATGCTACAATTTTAGCTCGTGGGATAGTTTTTAAAACAGTTGTGATTTTTCTGATATTACAGTTTTTAAACATGTTGACTTTTATTTTACAATTTTTCATATAAATTTTACATTCTTTAGGTTTCATCCAATGCTCGGCCTTTTCAGAATAGGCCTGTTGAAAATAATGGGCACAACTAACTTACATCCATTAATTTCAGGGCATCTGCTCTTTAAGTAGAACTTAGTTGGACACAACTTTGAATCCTCAGAGGTTTTGTTTGCAGCTAAGCAGGGAACTAATTCTGTTAAATCTACAAATGCATTTAAAAAAAAAATTGAGTGCAAGTTCTCACAGGGTTGATCTTTGCCTTCCAGGATTCGATTACAGCTTTATCGGACGCAGAAGATGAGCTGGGGCGTGCGGACAATGCAGGACATTCCACTGGGGACCTTTGTTTGCGAGTGAGTGCCTTGCCTTTAGAAAAAAACTGTTGGAAGTGTGAGCCAGTGTGGTGTGAGAGCCAGTGTGATCTAGTGGTTAAGAGCAGTGGACTTGTAATCTGGTGAACCGGGTTCGATTCCCCGCTCCTCCTCATGCAGCTGCTGGGTGGCCTTGAGCTAGTCACACTTCTCTGAAGTCTCTCAGCCCCACTCACCTCACAGAGTGTTTGTTGGGGGGGAGGAAGGGAAAGGAGAATGTTAGCCGCTCTGAGACTCCTTAGGGTGGTGATAAAGCAGGCTATCAAATCCAAACTCTTCTCTTCTTTCAACATAGTAGGAAGAGAGAACTCTCCTTAAAGCTTGTGTCACAAGGGCTTAACCTTGCAGCACCCCCCCCTTCCTTAGTCTCTGACCCTTCCGTATGTGAACCCTTGAGTTTTAGCTCATGTGCCATTATGCTCATATCTTGGAAGAGGCCATGGAATGTGGGTTCAACGCCTCATATTCACCTTGGGCTCAGGTTGTATCCAGTTGAGATTGTGGACTTGGACTTGGAAATATCCCAGGCAAAAATTCATTCCCCATAAGAACTGTTTTGTGTGGCTGTTCTCTCCCCTCCGTTAACGATCAGGCAATCAATAGGAATGCTGTTGAAATAAATAAATAAATTCTGCAAGGTTGCCAAGTGCCATTCACCAGCAGCTTACGTGATCTGTTGCACTACCTAGTATGTGACAGTGACAAACACCTTGTGTGGTGGGTAGTGATGCACGTGCAACTCACTCACTCACTCACACACACCCCAGTTCACTGCAACTAGTTGCCCATGGGCTTAAAACAGGGGTAGGCAACATGCTGAACCACCCCTGCCCTGGTCCACTGCTAACCATGCTCCTCATTGTCCTTGTTGCTTTCTATTCAGCTGCTCTCTGAAAGTAGGGCGAGTGCTTGTGGGGCACCTTAGGCCTGGGGGCCAAATGCAGCCCATCACACTTCTCTATCTGGCCTTTGAGACTCTCTCCAGGCTACACCCCTTCTGGCCATGCCCTATGGACTGTGATAATACCTCTTCTTTCCCTGCACGGAGAGAAGTATGAGAATGGAAACCTTTAATTTCTGCACGGCTTTGAATGTGGCCTGATTCATAAAGGCATTCCACCACTGGTTTGTGGCCCTCGAGAAGACTACCCATGAGGGGATGTGGCCCCCAGGCTGAAAAACATTCCCTAACCCTGTCTTCATTCAGCCTTGCTTCCAGAACCTCCTTCCCCACATTAAAAAGAAATATCAAGTGCCCCATGTGAAACCTGGTTCTTCAGCACAGCCTTAGGAAGGTTTGCTGCATTAGAAATTGGCCATGTTTTTACCCTGGGAGTTTCAGAAAGCTCTTCCAGGCCATCATTTGTTTCCCTTGGACTATCTTAAGTGGAGAGGAGATTAATCACATTGATGTCTGGAGCCTGCCTGCTCTGGTGATTAATGAGCCTTCCTGGTTCTGCCCTTCACATCAGTGCAGGGCGCCTTTGGTTTTAGCGGCTAATCGCTCTCCCGCATTTGATGTCATAATCCTCTGTATGACATCACATCTATTTCTGTGGAAAAGAAAAGGAAGCACAGTGCCTATGGTGGAAGTGTGGGCCTTCAATAACAGAAGGGGACAACTGGCTGTGAACTCATACATGTGGACTTCATTCATACAATACTTTGTGGAGTTAAGGGAGACCGTTTGCTTCCTTCTGTCCTGTTTTATGAATAAGAACATAACAAGAGCCCTGGTGGATCCACATCTGCTCCAGCATCCTGTTTTCACAGTGGCCAAGCAGATACCCCAATGCAAAGCCTGCAAAGCAGGACCTGAGAACAGCAGCAGTACTCTCCCGACAATTGGCAGTCAGATGCAGTAGAGGTAGAGCATACCCACAGCAGCTAGTAGCAGTTGACAGCCATGAATTTGTTTTACTCCTTTTAAACCCACCCAACTTGGTGGCAGTGGATTCTATTAGCTTCCAACATTCAGCTTCATTGGGTGGTCCCAGATTCTGGTATTTTGGGAGAGGGAGAAATGTTCATATTCTGCTTTCTCCACACCATGCATGGTGCCATACACTTCCGTCTTTGCCTCCCCCCCACCCTAAATCGGGGGGGACGGGGACCTATGGCTCTCCAGATGTTGCTGGACTCCCATCTCCTGCCATGCTCTAGCCAGCATGGCCAATGGTCAGGGATGGTGATAGTTTTCAGTCCATTAGCAGCTGGAGGAGCACAGGTTCCCCATCCCTTTTCTAAACTAAAACGAAGAGCACATAAGGTGTCTCCTCAAAGGGTTAGTTTCTGTAGCCCCTCAATCATTTTAGTTGCCCTTTTCCTGTACCCTTTTCAGATGTGCAGTCAAGCTCTCACTTGGATCCAAGAGAGATAAAATGCAGAGAAGTCACAAGAGCTACAGAGAAAGCCTGCCTGAAAAAGCATTCCTTAAAACAAAACATAAATGGCCACCTAAACATCCCTAATTGATTCCAGAGGGCTGGAAGTGCAACACTAAAAGCCTGTTTACTAGTACATAACTAAATGAACCTCTGGGGTATGTGGCACTCTCAGCATTACCCCGTCAGAGGAGCACAGTTGCCAGGCAAGAGTGTCCCTTAGGTCTCGTATATTTCTTAATAACCTTTGAACAGCCCAAGGCAGTTTGAACCTCCAGAGCAAGCCTGATGGATGCGACTTTTCTTCAGCAGCCCAGGTGATTTTTTTTACAGCCTCTGCAATGCTACAGAACCGCTTGATGAGATGCAAAGTCAGAGGCTAAAAAGACCTGAGAAAGGAGGTATGCAGCGTAAAGGCAGCCTAGCTAGCAACCTTTAAAGTGTGTGTCTGTTGATTTCATATACTTACTGAATCTATATCCAGTCCTTCCTCCGCAGAGGAGCCCAGAGTGGCAAACAGATACACAATTTAAAAACAGAAACATTCTAAAACAGATTAACACATTCTAAAAACAATTACAGCTAAAAGAGATCTAAAAGCAATTACAGTTAAAAATGTTCTTAAAGTAATTACAATTAGAAATGTTATTCCTAGCACATCTTGTTAGAGTTGCTCTGAACCAGATTATTACTTTCTAATTAACCTGGAATGACACATTAGCATTGTTTAGGAGAAGTTGGGTGGAAACAATTTCACCCTTAAATGTGCCCATATGTTTAGGAGGCCCACCTTTTAACCACACTCACCAATGAATCTGGAAGAGATAGCAAATGGTCAAGGATGATGGGAGTTGTAGTCCAGCAGCACCTTGAGGACCACAGGACCCCCACCCTAGCTTTAAAGGATGCTAGGAGGCAACTCTGCGAAGTGGTCTCGCTGTGTCTTGGAAAAGCTGCAGATAGAAGAGGTGGAACCTTCAGGGTGACCAGATACCTGTGCAGCCAGAGCAGGAGTGGGAAGACCCTCTGGTCTCTCCCTAGGCCACACCCCTCACTGGTCCGGCTTCACATTATTGAGTGACTTTGTCAGACTGAAAATGCTTTGGGAGCATCTCTAACCGAGTTGTTGGTATAGAGCAGGCACCCCCAAACTCAGCCCTCCAGATGTTTTGGGACTACAGTTCCTATCATCCCTGACCACTGGTCCTGTTAGCTAGGGCTGATGGGAGTTGTAGTCCCAAAACATCTGGAGGGCTGAGTTTGGGAGTGCCTGGTATAGAGTAATGGAGGCTGCTCTGCTGGGAAAATGGAGCCCAGGCTAAGCAACACTAGTCTGCCCTCAGCCAGCCATCACATGCCTGTCATCCTACTTACAACCAGCCCAGGATGTGCTGGTCTTGCCTTTAAGCTTCCTCTTGTTTAGTCTCAGTGTTGTTCCCATGTAGAACTCAGCAGGGCAGAGCAGGACAACATGTTGGCATCACTTATCATTGCCTCTGGCCCCCCTACTGTTGGTCTCCCTGCCATCTGCCCTACCAGTCCCAATAGGCGCCGGCAACTGCCGTCAGCCTTTTCAGACCCAGGACCCTATTTTAACCCAAATATGCATTTGGGGATCTCTTACCATGTATTCTAGCTCCTCCTACAGTTCATTAAAGGCCACTGCTGTGGAGTAACATGCCAGGCTGTGGCTTTTTGCTTCTGGGAACAAGAGTGCAAGCTGACCCCTTGAGGGGAGCAGTCATTCAGGTCACCCAAAACTTGTCAAAACGGAGAGGACCGGGTTTTGGGATGTTAAGGAAGAGGCTGTCTTGGAAGGAGGTTCTTTTGAATGCATCAACTACCACATGTCCAAATCTGTTGCAAAAAAAAAAAAGGTCATTAGTCTCCAATTCTGGTTTCTCGTTTCTCCCGCAGGTATGTTGGAGAGCTAATTTCTGATTCAGAGGCAAATGTACGGGAAGAAGACACCTACCTTTTTGAACTTGGCGACCAGGTAGTAAATTTGAAGGGCTCGCAGGACAAGCAGAAAGTGCTAAAACAAATTCTGCCTCTTCCCCCACCCCCCACCCCCATTTCATCATCTGTAAGTTGGTGTGACAGGAAGCTCTTCTCGCCTTTTAGGAAAAGCAAAACATCCTGTAGAATTGGGAAGGGGAAAGGGCTGAGAGACTCAGGGGACAGATGATGGGGGAAACTGGGACATCTTCTTCTGGGCCACCAGCTCATAAACAGCCTCTGCTGAGCACGACTCTTTGCCCAAAGGTGATTTGGGCAGCGGGGGGGGGCATACACACACACACACACACACACACACACACACAAAGATTAGTTACCAAGGATTAGTCCTGCTCAAAGTAGACTCACTGAAGAATAACAGACACTATTTAACTTGGATCCAGTAATCTCAGTGGGCCTACTCTGAGTAGAACTTAGTTGGGTACAACCCTGAAAGGCAAAATGCCTCATGCAGACCCACTTCCACCATGGGGCATTAGTTGGAAGCTGCCTCTCAATAACTTTTAATTTAGCTGTTTTGCTTATTCTTAAGGCCATATCTACACTATGCATTTAAAGCAGCGGGACACCACTTTTAAATAGTCATGGCTTCCACCAAAGAATCCTGCGAACTGAAGGTGTTAAGGATGCTGAGAGCTGCTAGGGACACCTACTGCCACTCACAGCGCTACAATTCCCAAAGTGTTTTAACAGTCAATCCTTCTTCCCAAGGAATTCCGGGAATAGTAGAGGAGGAAGGGTCAGCAATAGTGCAAATGCATCCCCTCCGCTCTCAGGGTACTCTGGGGATTGTACCTCTGTGATGGGAATAGGGAGGTCTCCTAGCAGTACTCTGCACCCTTAACAAACTATAGTTCCCAGGATTCTTTGAGCAAAGTGGTATAAAGATGCTTTTATTGTATACTGCAAATGGGACCTTGATCTCTATTGAATGAAAAGTATTCGGGGGAGGGGGATGGAAAATGAGACATATTTGAACCTGTTTCCCAACTCTAGGAACTGTAGCTCTGTGAGGAAGAATGTGGGGGGTAGGAGGGTTTCTTCTAGCAGTACTCTGCACCCTTAACAAGCAACAGTTCCCATAATTCTTCAGTGGAAACCATGACTTTCAAAGTGGTATAAGAATTGCTTTAAGTACATGGCGCATACGGGGCCTAGGTGAGTGGCTAAAATACCTGCGCAGGATAACTCTTCAAATAATTTCCACCAGCTCCAGCAGAGACTGATTTTACATGGAACCAAAACTCAGGTCTAATCAGAGGTTCTCTCTGTCCCCCTCCTCAACTTCCTCAGAACAAAGACGTGTACTGCATAGATGCCCGCTTTTACGGCAACATCAGCCGCTTCATCAACCATTTCTGTGAGCCCAACCTGACCGCCGTACGAGTGTTCATGTCCCACCAGGACCTGCGCTTCCCCAGAATTGCATTCTTCAGTACCAAGAATATCCAAGCGGGAGAAGAGATTGGGTATGTGTAAGAGGAAGAGAAGGAAATGGCAGGAATGGGAAGCAGGAGGAGGAGGGAGGAAGAAGAGTTGCTTAAGCTCAGGGATGGAGGCAGCCCTTGGTCTGTCAGGGGCAGCCATTCCTTCAGGGATAATATTTATGTGGTGGGGGATCAGATTGTGGGCATCTGTGGGTATAGTGCCTGTACATCATGTCTAATCTCCAAGTGCTAGAAACTCACTCTTTGGGGGAAGGGAGTGGATAAGTGCTGGGAATTGGGATTATGGTTCATCAGTTCATGGGGAGGGGAATTGCTCCCCCTTGACCTCCTGCCCCATCTCCATGGGTCACATGCTAGCAGTGGGGAGGTCTGAAACCAGCAGAGGTCTGGGTCAGAACCTACCCATTTCCATCTCCCTGTTCTGCAGGCTCCTTCTCTTTGGGTTGCATTCAACAAAACAAGGTCACACTCGGACCATACATTCAATGTGCATTTCCTTGAATTGTGGAACTGCGGAGTTGGAAAGAACCACAAGGGTCATTAGTTCAAACCCCCTTGAACCCACAACCCCAAGATTAGAGTGTCTCATGCTCTATTGACTGAGCTATATCAAAGCTCATGGCTTTTCTGGATCTGCTTTCAAGCGTTCCTCCAGCTCTGTGCATGTGTTGGCCTTCTTCAGATCTGCGCATGTGTGTTCACGCCCTCACCCCTTGCCCCAGCTTACTCGCACAGAAGCCATGAAACAGATGTTGAGAAGTAACACTAAAAAGCAAATCAATCTACATAAGGAGGCGTCTGTAACTTCCTGCTCATCGAAACCCATTGCACCACAGTAACAGACTATCGGCTATGCATTCTGAAGGTCACAGGCAGCGTTCGAAATTAGCTGCACTTTGTGACCAGCAACCGGCCTTTTGAGACTGTCTGGATGCCACCCTTGGCCCCTAGCATCCCCACCTCCCTGGCTGCAACAAAAAGATCCACGTCTTTTGCTCCTGGACTATCCCACAGAACACCTGATTCACCTGGCAGCACAGCAGCAAAAGACGTGTTTTCTTTTTTTTTTACTGCCAAGCGAATCAGGTGTTCTGCACTCATCTTTTGCTGCTGCCCTGCCCTGCAGAACACCTGATTTGCCCAGCAGCAAAAAATAAAAAATATTTTGCCATCACCGCACTGCCAGGCGAATCATCTGGTCTGGTAATGCAGAAGAAGGAAGAAAAAAGTGCCTAGACATTTTGTTTTGGTGTCCACAACCTAGTTTCCACATGGCTCCTAGCTTTCCAGTTTCTAACACTGGTCAGAGGTTCAAAGCCCTGGTATCTCCAGGTAGGACTGGGAGAGACTCCCAATCTGAAACCTTAAGGAGATGCTGCCAGTCAGTGTAGACAATACTGAGGTTGATGGGCCAATGTTCACATTATAAGGGGCCATGACTCAGTAAATGCAGGTAGTTGCTTGTTCAACTATTTTTTGTGGTTGGGGTATGGGCTTGGTGTGGGGGAAATGAATTTTGAAGGTGTGGGGGTCATTAATAAGCTTGAACTGAGCTTGATTAAGCTTTCCTAGCTTTCTGCTGGCTCTTAAGATTCTGTTTCATTTTTAAAATGTATTTTGCACTTCCCTTTTAAAAAATCACTGTATTCCTTGTTTATATTGGAACCCAACTTGGAAAGTTTTTTCTTTTAAAAGTCAATATTATAGGAACAGACAAATCTGCCTAATTACTGATTCAGACCATTGGTCCACCCAGCTGATTACTGTCTACACTAGGCATGGCCAAACTTGGCCCTCCTGCTGTTTTGGGACTACAACTCCCATCATCCCTAGCTAACAGGACCAGTAGTCAGAGATGATGGGAATTGTAGTCCCAAAACAGCTGGAGGGCCAAGTTTGGCCTTGCCTCGTCTACACTGGCTGGTGTAGTCTTCAAGCTGTGCATATTCCATCAGCTTAAGTTGCCATTCTTCTTTAACTGGATTCTCGCTCATTTTCCATTTTTGGACTAACAAAACACGGGCCACAGTAGTGGCATACATTTTTTGACACCTGAGAAATTCTGTCTGAATTATCCCCAACAAAAAGGACTCTGGTTTTTGAGCGAAGGTCCTTTTAAACTTGTTTTTCAATTCATTATGGATCATTTCCAGTACCCTTTTACAAGTCCATCACAAATGGAAAAAATGTTCCCTCGACCTCCTTTCATCCCCAGCACTTATCTGATTCAGTCTTATACATCTTAACAAGTCTACTCGGAGCTAAATACCATCTGTAAATCATTTTCATGTAGCTCTCCTTCAAAGAATTAACATGCCGTGAACTTCAAATAACTTTTCCAAAGTTTCCCCCCCGAGGTTAAAGTCTATACCAAGGTCTAGTGCAGGCTTCCTCAACCTCGGCCCTCCAGGTGTTTTTGGCCTACAGCTCCCATGATACCTAGCTGGCAGGACCAGTGGTCAGGGATGATGGGAATTGTAGTCTCAAAACATCTAGAGGGCCGAGGTTGAGGAAGCCTTGTCTAGTGTTTCCATCCAAGCTGATCCTTATAAGAACTACTAAACCCTTCTTCAGGCAGTCATCCCCACTTTGGCTTTTGGCCCCACCCACTTCATACATGAGTGGGACGCGGGTGGCGCTGTGGGTTAAACCACAGAGCCTAGGACTTGCTGACCAGAAGGTCAGTGGTTCGAATCCCCATGCCGGGGTGAGCTCCCGTTGCTTGGTCCCTGCTCCAGCCCACCTAGCAGTTCAAAAGCATGTCAGAGTCCAAGTAGATAAATAGGTACCACTCCGGCGGGAAGGTAAATGGTGTTTCCGTGCACTGCTCTGGTTCGCCAGAAGCAGCTTAGTCATGGTGGCCACATGACCTGGAAGCTGTATGCCGGCTCCCTCAGCCAATAAAGTGAGATGAGCTCCGCAACCCCAGAGTCGGTCATGACTGGACCTAATGGTCAGGGGTCCCTTTACCTTTACCTTTACTTCATACATGTAGCCCTTGGGAGACTGCTTCAAAGGGAGTGGGGGCCTCAGTCGGTTGGTGGGGGAGCCCATTCCCCTGTGCTGTTTTTGGTGGTGGTTGTGGTGGTAGTGGAATCAACTGTGTGGCTTCCTCCTGTGTATATTTGCCCAGAAGTACAACTCTCTAACACACTCTCTCTCTCTCTCTCTCTCTCTCTCTCTCTCTCTCTCTCTCTCTCTCTCTCAGGTTTGACTATGGCGATAGGTTCTGGGAAGTCAAGGGCAATTACTTCAGTTGCCTGTGCGGCTCTCCCAAGTGCAGGTACACCAGCGCCATCTTGGCTCAGAGGCAGGCCAGCACTTCCTCGTCCCAGGAGGTGTTGGAGAGCAGGCTCCCTGACACGAGCTCTACAACAGCAGTGGCAACAACCTCCTTTTGAGGGCTTTCTGCACACATAGAAAGAAAAACAAAACACCACCACAGATTGTAAGATATTTCTTTTTTATATATTTTCGAGAAAGGAGACTCCCCGCTCCCGTTAAAAAAAAACCCCAACACAGAATACCACCCCACATCCCTGCAGCAGTCCAGCGTTGAGGCGCTGCTATTGAGTGTTACTGGAGAAAGGAACCAGGCACCTTGTGCTTCGTCACAGATGACGCAGGTCCGCCCTGCTTTCTTCTTGCACCCACAGCAGACCAGGAAGTAGCTGGCTTGTGAACGCAGGGGCAGCTGCTCTCATCCTTCCATGCTGAGAGGCCCTTTAGAGGCCTCTCTTAATGTGATCCCTGTTCTCCGAGCCAAGGAAGAGGTCTTCCGCCCACCCACTTGATTCCCCCACCTGAAAGGACAAGATTTGAATGGACTGCTGATGTTGCATCTCTCCAGTTGTAGTAGAACTCTGAATACTTGATGAAATGTGATGATGATTATGGTGATGACGATTTCTTGAAGCCAAACTCACCTCCTTGGCACAAGCACCGAGGCCAGCTTAACCTTTGCAGGCACACCTTCCTTTCTCGCTCATCGTCCGAGGATTGAAACGGAACTCCTTTCGAACAAGGTGCCTGCCTTAGCCAGCGTATTTGCTGTTTTCCGTCACAACCTCTTAATTATTTGTCCAAGCCTCCCAGAGGTTCTCCCAAGTCCAGATAGGGGCTTCTCCATTACAGAGAGTTTTCGTTTTTTCCAGTGTTTCGGCGCATACACCCCTATCGTGCAATGGGAGGCTTGGAAGGATTCCTTATGTCTTACATAACACTAACTCTGGAAAAGGAATCAAGGATTTTTTTTGTTTGTTTTCCCATACGGATAAACTGGCACTTACAGAGAGGCCCTCTTCCAGGCATTTCCTGAAGCAAAAGCTCAGCCTGGGCACCCCTGAGAACATGGTGGCAAATGTGGTCTATCTGTGCCATCGCCGTTTTTCCGATTTCTTTCATTTCCTCCCCATGTAAAGCTACATATTGTGAGGTTGACGGTTGGATTGAACTGATTTCTCTTGTACCATACTGGGGGGAGCTGAACAGAAAAGCAACTCACCCGAGCAACTCAACGGTGCTGATTTTAGTGTGATTTTTTTCTCACTACTACGTAAAATGAAATTTTCAATTGTATAATAAAAAGAAGAAAAAAAAAGAAAAGAACAAAGTGATCTTAGTATAAAATGCAGGGACGACAAAACCCACAAGACCTTTTGTTAGTATTGTAGTGGGAATAAAATCTGTCATCACCTTTTGTGCGGTGGTAAAGCAGATCATCTTTTTCCCCATTTATCTCTTAAATACTGTAATTAGTGCAGTACCAGGTTTGGGGACTTTTTTGTTTTGTTTTTTGTGGGGTTAATTTTTCTTTTTTTGGAGGGGGAGGGGTGCATCTCTTCTAAACCGTTCATATTGCTGGGTGGTCTTTTCCCCCCTTTTCCTTTCTGTTAAATGTTTTCTTTTTTTCCCTTTTTTTTTGAGTTTCAAAGGTTCCCACCTTTGGGCTCCTGTCATTTCCTTGTTCTGTTTTCAATGAAATCAATAAAAAGTGCATTAAACATTTTGCCCCCTTTGGCCTCTTTAATCTTTACTAGATTAAATTTTTGCAATACTTCCCCTTGCGCTCCCTACTATGCACAGTTTTATTCTAGTTTAATTAATCCAGGAACAATACCATCCTCAGAGCAGGGTTCACTGTGCAGCTATATCACATGCTTATAAGCAGCTCAAAAATCAGGCAATAACAATGGCATTTGAACATTTCTGTAACTTTTTTTTTAGGTGCTCATAGTACTTTGTGTTATGTTTTTGTATTGTGTTCCCAACAAAACCCCTGAAAGGCAAGTCACTCATGGCTGTCCTCTAAATCTGAGGCTGAGTGGCTTGTCAGACACCACCTCCTGCAAGTGGGATTCCAATTCTAAATTAGAAAGTGAAGAGAGTTGCAGGTGGGTGTGCACACATATGCGACTTTATAAGAGAGACAGGCAAAGCCCCAGACCTTAACGAAATGATTACTTTTTCTGTGCCTCTGAAAAGGGCATAAAGCTTTTCTTGACTGTTATTTACCTTCTCCATTCATTGCCTTCTCCAAACCATAACTCAATGCATCACAATCTACAAGTAACAACCGCTCAGTGGTGCGGCATCTACTTTTCATGCAGAAAGTACCAGGTCCAGTCCCTGGTATCTGCAAGTAGAACTGGGAGAGACCCGTGCCTGAAACCCTGCTGCCAGTCGACATAGACAGTATTAAACTAGACGAATCAACAGTTTTGCTAAATATGAGGCATATTTCTATGTTCCCAACTGCTGCACCTGATGCACATTTTCCCAGGCAGTTTGCCTTCCTTCTGTTTACCCAAACCTTCCTATTACCCATATAGGATTCTCTATTTCTGCCATTTGTATAATTCTTGTCCTGGCTATAAAGTGTGGATCATATGGGATTTTTTTTTTTTTAAAGTAGCCCCACTAAAGACTACTCATCCACATGCACCTTGGCCAGCTGGAATGAGCTGCTTACGTTTCAGTGGGGGTATTGGTGCTACTTAAGTGGAAGAAACTGAATTTAGGGAGATTTTATACTCTGCCACTGATGCGGTTGCAGGCAAGGGAGAATCCCTGTAATCGGAAGCTTTGCAGTAGGGGTGGGTAAACTCTAGGCCTGAAGGCTGAATGTGGCCCTCCAGACCTTTCTGGCCCTCTGAGCAATCACCACCATATCAGCCACACCCATTCCCAGGCCACACCCACAACCAACCCTACTTGAGTGTCCTTTGCATGCCTGGAATCTGTCCTTGAACTCTTGCCTCTTGCTTCCCTGGGTGAAGGAGAGGGAGGGTTGTGTATAGAAACTAGCCTGCTGTAAAAAAAAAAGAGAGTAACATTTGTGGCCCCAAGAAGGCTGCCCAGAAAGGGGATGTGGCCATCAGGCTGAATGCTTCTCTATCCTGGCATGTGAATAATACTGAGCTAAACTGGACCCTGTGGTCTGCCTCTGTCATGATGCTTTGCAGACGAAATAGTACAGGTTCTAGTTTGCCAATGGGTGGTTCCTATCTGCTGGTTTTCTTACCGCCATTTCCCAAAACTTAAATATATCAGAGTGAATCTGAGGCTGCTGGGAGACCAGACCGCTGCTCTGCAAATGTCACTGGCAAAAAGCATTTTCACACACCAAATGGTGATGCTCTGGGGTGACAGTGGAGGCGGAGGCCCCGCCAGTCTGTGATGGCTTCCCCTAGGAGTAGCAGCCTCTTCCCGTTGGCAAAGCTCAGGTTTGAGGAGGCCGCAGGCAATTCACAGCTGACTGCCCTCCTGCGCAGCCTCAGTCCGTGCTTGTTTACCTTAAGATAGAAGAAAGTCCATTTGAATTGCAGTGAGTGGGATTCTTGCACTGCTTTTCTGCAACTGCTCTCAGTGTGGGGTTAAGGCACAAAGCAATAAATATTCTACAACTCAACTAAAAAAATCCCCTTTGTTGTCTATAAGCAAAACAGCAGCAAGATCTGCCTGAAGGATCAGCCTTTTGTTGCCGTTCTCCCTTTGCTACTGGTGCCAACTTGGGGTGGAGAATCGTTTCCCACCCGAGGGCCCTGTTTCCTCTGGGCCGTCTTCCAGGGGCCATACACTGGTGGTGGGTGAGGCCAGATGCAAGGGGAAATGGATGCAAAAGCAACTGGAGTTGTTATCCTTGTGCAGTAGGCTAGTTTCTATACATATGCACACCTCTAAGATGCAAGCAAGCAAAAGTCATTATTACAGTTCAAAGTCCACGTTCCAGGCTTGCAAGAACATTCAAGGAAGAAGAAGGCTGGTGATGTAAGTGGTCTGGGGAAAGAATGTGGCCAAGGAAGGGGTGTGGTGGGGGGAGAGTTCCAAGGGCCAGATAAGAGAGGCCTGGAGGGCCACATTGAGCCCCTGGGCCTGAGGTTGCCAAACCCTGATCTAAAGACTGGAATGCAGGCTTCCTCATCCACTAGGAGGCTGGTCCCATTTTATGGAATAACAACAGCAAGGCCAAATAAACTGCTCATACGAAGCCCATTGCAGATCTCTGATAATTTGTCGTTCTGAATTCAACATCACCATAATTAAGTTTAAAAGGAAATTTAGGATTGCATATAACTCCGAGTCAGCCCACTGACATGAATGGACCTAGGCTAGTCATGTTCATTAATTTCATGGGGCTACTTTTGAATAGGATTGGCTTTGCTTCAACCCTTTGGTTGTAGGGGGAGGAGGACACTTATTGAGAGACCCAAACCCACAGATGTTGACAATGATTCCCCCCTCCAAATAACCTGGGAATTGTAGCTCTGTGAGAGGAAAACTAGAGTTCCCACTGTTCTTGGGGATAAGGACACCATGTGCTTTAAATGAATGGTGTAGATTTGCCTACAGTTTTCCTCTTCTACCTCCCACCCCATACATATGTAAGTCTACATTGACTGGAGGCATGAACCAAAGGGTGAGAGCAAAAGGACTCTTGGCTGAAGGCAGAAAAGAGCACAAAGGGGTTTTTGGCCTGAGGCTCTCAGCTATGGGCCAGAGGCTGCTGTGAAAGCTATGAACCAATTGGAAGAATGGAGAGGGAAACGGTTGCATGCCAGTTAGAGAACCTTCCTTCCTTCCTTCCTTCCTTCCTTCCTTCCTTCCTTCCTTCCTTCCTTCCTTCCTTCCTTCCTTCCTTCCTTCCTTCCTTCCTTCCCCTCCTTTTCTTTCCTTTGCAGGCATCATAGTAGATGAGATGGAATTGATAAATGCACTCTGGAAATGATACTTGAATTATAAGCAATACATGCTGAGGCAGGATCCCCCTGTACCTGCAATTAACAGCAACTCTTCCCCCCCCCCATTGTTTTCAGTACAAGATGGTTCTCTCTTAAAATTGTGGTTTTCATCCTCACAATAACTCTGTTAGGTAAAGTTAAGAATATGCTCAAGGCCACAGCATGATCCTCGGGGATTTGATCCTGGCTCTCCTGCAAGACAGGCTTGAGACTGGATTTTGACAAGCCGTGTTTGTGAAATTGTTCCCGGCCCAACCCCACCTGATGACATTTCTGGCAGCTGACTGCCATGGAGTTGAATTAAACTGGTTCAATTAACAGTTAATGGCAGCAGTTCATTGTTGGTAATAAGGCTGTCAGGCTCCTGTCCCAAAACATGACAGAGACTTTTACTTCTTAAGTGATAAATCTTCACTGCTAATAGTATAGATTCAAGGGACGCGGGTGGCGCTGTGGGTTAAACCACAGAGCCTAGGACTTGCCGATCAGAAGGTCGGCGGTTGGAATCCCCGCGATGGAGGGAGCTCCCATTGCTCGGTCCCTGCTCCTGCCCACCTAGCAGTTCGAAAGCACGTCAAAGTGCAAGTAGATAAATAGGTCCCACTCCGGCGGGAAGGTAAACAGTGTTTCTGTGTGCTGCTGTGGTTTGCCAGAAGCAGCTTAGTCATGCTGACCACATGACCCGGAAGCTGTACGCCAGCTCCCTCGGCCAATAAAGCGAGATGAGTGCCGCAACCCCAGAGTCGGCCATGACTGGACCTAATGGTCAGGGGTCCCTTTACCCTTTACCTTTTAATAGTATAGATTCAGTCCTGAGCAAAAGGCCAGAAGCGAAGATCCCAAGGTATGAGCAAGGCAAGATGTTCATAACCAAATGGAAGTGATGAAGTTGTCCCAACAGTTGGCATACCCTTCCTACCAAGCTTTTAAAGACAAGATGTGGTGAGCTCACTTGCTGGACTCTCGCCCTACAAGTCTGTTGTGCATGCACACTGGTGCTCTGGGTAGATGCAGCTAATTTCACCACTACAAAGGCAGTGCCTGATCCCTGGCAACCAAACTTATGTCTGCCTCTCTGCCTCCAGCTCCACCACTTCCTCCTGTTCAGCCCTTTCCCCCCGGCTGGTCCAGATCCTACCTGGTGGTAGCTCTGTCCTGAACCCTGGTGTACTTATTGACCAGTGCCATTGGTGTATACAGTCCCAAAGGCAAATGCTAGCAAGTAGTCTGGAACTCCAGCAGTCAGGAAAGACAGTCAAGGTTCAATATAGCAAACCCAAATCAAAAGTCCCAACAGTCAGGTCAGGTCCTGCCTCTGCAGCCAGAACCTGGAGTTCTGAAAAGCATGGTCCTGTGGAGCTCTTGGTCACCCAGGCCATGGTCTATTAACATGGGAAGTTGAGCAGACACAGTACCTCATCTCTGCTTCAAGCATCTGGGCTTGATGAGATGTGACCCTCACTTGTTCTGAGGCTACTTCAGCTGAAGAATCACACACCACCACCCTGAGCTAATGAGCCCCACCTGGCCAGCTAGGGAGTTGGGCTGTGGCCCCTTGCCTGCCTCAGCCACCTAGAGCATACCTCCCGCTGCTCCATACGCATCAGAGCCCACTGTTCATGCAGGCAGGGGTCCCTCTGGTTCCCCATCCCCTCTGTTGCCCCATAGGTACTTTCTATGCCCCCAACTTCTTCATCCCCACCATGCCATGGTGTGAACCAGTCGCAGCTACAGCTCTCCCCAGAATGCTCTTCCTCCTCCCCCTTGTCTTGCCAGTTCATGTCACTCTGCTTCTCCCTCTCTGACATCTAGAGCAGCAGGGGGGACATCTCCATCCATGAGTGCTAGCCTTTCATCCCCATGTCTGCTTCTTCTTCCTCTTCCTCGTCTGTCTGGGACTGCCAAGGGACCCATGGCACCAACACACAACTGCTATTTACTCCAGGTTTGGATTGCTGCCCCACCACAAGAGCTGAATTAGCATTGTGGCAGCCAACAGGCATCAACTAGGGTTGCCATGTGCCCGGGAAATCACAGGCGTGCTCTCTTTCGGGGGGCCAACATGCCCATCTGGGGGATTTTTAAATTTTAAAGGAAATGTCTGGGTTTGGGGGAGATTACTATTATTATTTTTACTATTACTAAGTGACGCGGGTGACTCTGTGGGTTAAACCACAGAGCCTAGGACTTGCCTATCAGAAAGTCGGTGGTTCGAATCCCCGCAACGGGGTGAGCTCCATAAGGAAGTATAGCTCCATAAGGGGAATAGGAGTCTCCTAACAACTCACACCAGGGTGGCGCTGTGGTCTAAACCACTGAGCCTCTTGGGCTTGCCAATGAGAAGGTCAATCCCCGCGACGGGGTGAGAGCTCCCATTGCTCGGTCCCTGCTCCTGCCAACCTAGCCGTTTGAAAGCATGTCAAAGTGCAAGTAGATAAATAGGTACCACTCGGTGGGAAGGTAAACGGCATTTCTGTGTGCTGCTCTGGTTCACCAGAAGTGGCTTAGTCATGCTGGCCACATGACCCGGAAGCTGTATGCTGGCTCCCTCAGCCAATAAAGCGAGATGAGCGCCGCAATTCCAGAGTCATCAGCAACTGGACCTAATGGTCAGGGGTCCCTTTACCTTTACTACTGTAACTACTACTACTACTATTATTATTATTATTATTATTATTATTATTATTATTAGCTTGGGCGCAGGCTGCTCTGCATGCCATGGCCGCTGCCAGCGCAACATGGGGTAAAGGCGTTTGGGTGCAGTGCCACCTCACACCTGCACCCATGTTCCTCTTTCCCTGCTCGGGCTGACAGCGGTTTGGACTGTCCTCTTTTTTGCTCTTCAAGATACGGCAACCCTACATCAACAGAGTTCAATGACATATTCCCGACAGAAAGCACTTGGAAATGGTGCAAAGCAGGGCTGGCGAGGAGTGTGTAGTTTGGGAGAGTTCCAAGGTCCCAACAGAGGGGCCTGGAGGGGCTGCAATCAGTCTCTGGGCATGAGGCTCCCCACTGTCATGTTCTGTTTTTCCCATGGAAAAAAACTGCAACACTGGAGGCAAGGCTGGTCAAAGGCTGCTGATGAACCACAGACATCTTGAAGTGAGCAACTTGCTCTGGGTAAGGCTGGGAGCAGACGGAGGCCTTCTGTCTCCAGACTTCCTCCTCCAGGCTGCACCCCCTTAAGAGAACTTCAGAGCCTTATAGGTCCAACCTTGTGGCCTAAAGACGGACACTTCTCTATTCTTATTGCGCTCCCTGCACTGCCAGACCAGTGATGTGCACTGGGAGGCAGCTGGTTCCCATGAGGGTCCAGAGCTTTAGTCCCACAGACCTTGGTGGTGTGGAAGGTTCTCCAGCTTTCTAGTAGCCTTTGGCACAATTTTCTCCCTATCTTCAGCAGCTGGGTCTGAGCCATGGACCTGACCCATCTGCTACCTCTGCATCTTTGGACTGTGTCCAGATCACTACTAGATTCGGGTCATGACACTTAACCCTGCTGTCAAGCATACTCAGATATGACTCCAGCAATGCCCACCATCAGCTGTGGCTTCATCCACTGGTCAGTGGTCCTTTCATGGGGAGGAAGGTTCTCCCACCATGGACATAGCCGGGGGGGGGGCAGCTGCCCTCATCAATAAAAATAAAAAAGACACAGCAAACTGAGATTCTGCCCCCCCCCAACAAAAATCCTGGATACACCCATGCTCCCCACTGCTTTAATTGCATGAAAAACGAGAATTCTATAGCAGGAAGCTTCCCCCTGACAGATTGATGCCCAAAAGCTGGTTGACCACTGTTGGCTGACTTCGAACTGAGGTTGTTGTTTTTTGCCTGGCCATGGCAATAGGAAAAATGAAATGAACACATCTTCCTGCCACTTCTCCTCTTTCTTCTCTTGCTGGTGTTGATCAAGCTTCAAGCTAGACTCTCCCCTTGGGAAGGCTGCGACCCAACACTTGGCTGTAAGCTTCTTGAACTGGTGTCTTGTTCATTGATTTCCTAATAGCCTGGTTTAGAGTAAAGTCTACCCTGGCCTTTTTGTCTCCTTAATTATCCTCTTCGGCACTTTGGGGAGTTAGCAGAAAGGAGGTTTGGTGAACTCTGCAAAGCTGCCCTCCTTTGGGGAGAAAGGTTGGGTTGGCAAGATCAGCTTTTCACCTTGAGGAGCAGGGAGGAGGAAGCGTAGCCTGCATGGGGGTAAGCTAAGTCTTTGGGTAAACTGAAGATGGGTGGGAGACAAGCTACTCCTCTGTACTTCCCTGGGGAGGGAAGACCACTTGTGAGCTCTGCCAGCAGATGAGCATTTCTATTGCCCTCTCCAAGTTTATGCTGCTCTTTAAACAGTGGGCTTTGAGGAACAGGTGACTGCCTAGGCTCATAAACTTCCAGGTGTCCCTGCCCTGTGAGGGGTGCATTACAACAGTCATGGCCAGAGCACTCTGGGACTGGTAGGGAGGCAAGGAGTCCAGCAGTAGGTGGCACCAATGACAGGCAAAGGCAGCTCCTAGTTTTGCCCCCATTCTTCCTGCCAAGTTCTACAAGGAACTAATAATAATAATAATAATAATAATAATAATAATAATAATAATAATAATTTATACCCCACCCTCCCCAGCCAAGGCCAGACTCAGGGCGGCTAACGAGCAATAATAAAAACAAGTTGAATGAATACAACTTAAAAACAAAAATAAAATACAACATTGAAACATTAAAACGATTAAAATGCAGCCTCATCACAGGAGGAGAAGGAAAAAGAAAGAGGGGGAGGGAATCAAACTGACTCCAAGCCAAAGGCCAGGCGGAACAACTCTGTCTTACAGGCCCTGCAGAAAGAAATCAGATCCTGCAGGGCCCTGGTCTCATGAGACAGAGCGTTCCACCAGGCCAGAGCCAGAGTTGAAAAGGCCCTGGCTCTGGTTGAAGCCAATCTAACTTCCTTAGGGCCCGGGACCACTAGGGTGTTGCTATTTATGGACCTTGAGGCTCTCTGTGGGGCATACCGGGAGAGGCGGTCCCGTAGGTACGAGGGTCCTAGGCCGTGAAGGGCTTTAAAGGTCAAAACCAGCACCTTAAATCTGACCCTGTACTCCACCGGGAGCCAGTGCAGCTGGAAAAGCACTGGGTGAATATACTCCCATGCAGAAACTAAGGAGAGGATGTTGACAGTCATGATTATCCCCTGCACTGGGAAAGGTGGGGATGGCGACCCATTTGCCCTCATGGACCAATCTTCACTATGTAAGAGAGGGATTTAGATCTCAAGGAGGCATTGGGAATGGTGACCATGGAAGACATTTGCAAGAAATTACTGAAAGAGAATGACTCCAGCAGAGACTATAAAGTCACCAGACAAAAAGGCTTCTTGTAGCCAACCAATCACAGGCAGAGCCCACTAACTCCACCTATGTCCCCACCCTCCTCCCTATTGAGTTCTACAATGGCAACTCTGAGGCTATTTGCACACTAACCCTTTCATAAGACGAATTGTGTTTCTCAATCCAGAATCATCCATGCTCAGCCTCAACATACTGCTTTCAATCTAGATTGGTTTTAGATCCAGCTGTCCACAAGGTTGAGCGGTGGTTGGTTAAGACACATTTGGTAAAGCCGCCCTTGATTAGGTGCCTTTTCCTACCTGCGAGTTCCCCCAGGGGGATGAAGAGGAAAGAAATGATAATTGCAGTCTCAGTTTACACTCACCCACAATGTCATGGGCAGGTGTGGATACAACACCCTCCCTCCTCCATTGCCAGGACCACATATATCTGTTTTCTAATAGACACACTGTGGGGTAATGCAGAAATGATTTGCAACAAGATAGATAGATTTAGATGGTGGGTGTACCACATAGGAAAAAAACAAGCTCTCTATCGCCTTTTACTCCAGAATAAAATGCTGTGGGTGTGCAGCCTGAGACTAAGGAAGAAGGAACTGACAGCCCCCCCCCCCTTGGACTGCTTATAAATAATAAGACAGGCAAGTGGCAGGGCTGTGTGTGTATGTGCATGTGCGCATGCTCTCCTTACATGCATACTCTGTGGACAGAAAAGTGGGAGGTGTGGGTACAGCTCACAATGGGATGCTCCAGATGTTGGTGCTCCAAATATCCCTGAACCATGACTCACATCTTCCCTGACTATCCTGGCTGGGGTTGATGGAAGCTGCTGTTCACCTGCGTCCAGAGGGCCACAGGTACCCCATCCCTGCTTCACAGTAACAGCCCCCCCCCAAAGCTTTATGGGACTAGAGTGAGCAACATACAGTGGTACCTCAGGTTACATACGCTTCAGGTTACATACGCTTCAGGTTACAGACTCTAACCCAGAAATAGTGCTTCAGGTTAAGAACTTTGCTTCAGGATGAGAACAGAAATCATGTTCCAGCAGTACGGCAGCAGCAGGAGGCCCCATTAGTTAAAGTGGTGCTTCAGGTTAAGAACAGTTTCAGGTTAAGTACGGACCTCCGGAATGAATTAAGTACCGGTACTTAACCTGAGGTACCACTGTACATTGGAGCAGGCTTTTAAGTTTCATGCATGACCATACCCTTGTCTTATTTAGAAGTGAAAGGATTTTTATATTGTTATTCCAGAGATGGGGAAGTTGCATCCTTGCTTACATATGATGTTGGACGCCAAGCATTGTTGACCATGGCGCTCATTGGGATGGGTGGGAATTATTATTTTCTACACTGACTGTGTGTGGCTACCATCCTTCCCCATAAATATAGGAATCTGCCCTACACTGAGTCAGGCCACTGGTCTATCTAACTCAGTACTGTTGACACTGACTGGCAGCAGCTCTGCAGGGTTTCAGATAGGGGACAGTCCAAGGCCTACCTGGCAATGCCAGGGGCTGAACTTGGAATCTTCTATATCAGGCATGTCCAACCGATTGATCACGATAGAACATCCCTGACCGATCCTGGCCAATTGCGTGATCCTGATTGATTGCCCAAAACAACAACAACTTTGGGTCTTCCTCTCCCCCCCAAAAGCTCTACAACTTTGGTGAAGGCTCTTCAAAGAAAGCTCAACAACTTTGATCAATCCAATGGGTAGTTTTTGTTTTATTGTGGGAGTAGATCGCAGTCTCTTGGGAGTTGGACGTGCCTGTTCTATATGCAAAGCAGATGCCTGTTCTATATGCAAAGCAGATGCTTTACCCTTCTTTTCTGCAGCCCTCTCCTTAAGGCATAGGAAGCTGCCTTGTACTCGGACCATTGGCCTGTCTAGCTCAGTATTGCCAACACTGACCAGGCGCAGCTCCCCAGCGTTTCGGACAGTGTCTCTCCTAGCCCCTCCTGGAGATGCTAGTGCTTGAACCTGCAACCTTCTGAATGCGAAGCAAATGCTCTAACCAGAGCTACAGTCATTGCTCCAAGGCTCTGGAGGTTCGAAGGTCCACCGTTCTTGTGTCCTTGAAATGTATTCCACCCCCCCACCCCATCCTTTCCCTCTCCCAGTCACAAAGTAGAGGACTACTTTGATACCTCTGTTCATTTTGCATGTAGACAGAGGCTTCAAAGAGTTTATTGGAAATTAAAAGCAGTTGCTTTAGAGGTGTGTGTGTCCATACACGCGCTTGCGTGTGTGCAAGCAATGCCTGTGAAAATGTCTTTGAGCCCAGGCCGCCTTATGCTGATTTCAAGCACATATCCAAGCGGAAGTGTTGCTGGAGGATCCTTATCTCTCTCAGGCTGACATATTATGAGAAAGCTGATGGGGAGGGGGCGATAGGACAGCTGCCTGCGCAATTGGCAGGTGAGGATGGTTCTGCCTATACAAATGTGAGCCATCTCCTCACACAAGAGGCTTTGCAGGGCTCCTTGAGAAATATTAGCTCATCCTCCCCCCACCCTCCGCATAGTAGCTCATATTCCATCTCCACCCCTCACCCCCGAAAGAGAGGCTGGCTATCAACTTTTTAATTTCCTTTCGTGACAGTGCGTGCACATTGTCTCGGCTGGGTAAGTAAAACTGAGGGGATCGTTATCTTTTATCAGAAAATGAAGGCCCCGCTCTGGAGGCATCCGTAGCCTCCCTTGCCATGCAGTCATCTGCTCTGAAAATGGTTGTGATCCTTGGTTTGAAGATGGTTTGCCGAGCGCCGGGTGAAATTCAAGCAAGGCAGCTCCCTTCCTAGAATTTTCGTAGGTCAGGGCTTGGCTGAAGGCAGCAATCTGACGTGAGTCTGGAGCTATAGAAAAGCTAGCAAGCAGTGTGGTGTAGTGGTTAGAATGGACTAGGACCTTGGAGACTAGGGTTTAGACTCCCCCCCCCCCCACTTAGCCATGACGCTCTGGCTTCTTCTCAGATTGTATAAATATTTCGCCTTTTCAGCCCAAGACATTTTGGCACCTGAGGTCAAAGCTCAAAATGGCACCCCACCAGGGAAGAACAGGTAGGTAAAGAACTACATTGGGAACCAGAGGTGGAGGGGGGTGGGAATCAAATCAAACTTCCCTGATGGTTGAATTCAAATGCCAGGGGGAGGGGGCAGGGAAAAGGGCCTGCTCTGAATTATGCCAGGCAAGTATAGACCCCAGAGGGCAGCCCCAGCCATTTCCTAGGGGTGGGAGGAGACCAGCAGGGGGCTGCTGAGGAGGCAGCATATCTGGCCCCCAAGGAGTGTTGCAATGTATTCCTCTGTTGCCCCCATGGAACCTGCTGCCTGAGGTGGTCACCTCACCTTGCCTGGCACCTATGATTCAGACCACACGTTTTAAATGCAACAATACCACTTTAAACAGTCATGGCTTCCTGAAAGAATTCTGGGAGTTGTAGTTTAAGGGTTCTGAAAGTTGTTAGGAGACCCCTTATTTCCCTCCTTCGGGACGCGGGTGGCGCTGTGGGTTAAACCACAGAGCCTAGGACTTGCTGATCAGAAGGTTGGCGGTTCGAATCCCCGCGACGGGGTGAGCTCCCGTCACTCTGTCCCAGCTTCTGCCAATCTAGCAGTTCGAAAGCACGTCATGTGCAAGTAAGCTGTCAGCCGCCTGACAAACAACACTTCCCATGATTCTTTGGTTCCCATGATTCTTTGATTCTGTTTAAAGTCAGTCATGCTGCTTTAAATGTATGGTGTGGATCTGGCCTAACCGATGCAGCCAGATCCTACCAGTGATCACTTGAAAGCTAATCCAATTGTATTCAGTGGTGCTTCCTCTCAGGTGTGTGTGTATAGGATTGTGCTCTTAAAAGTTTGATTAAACTGCTTTAAAAAACCAGGTTCCTGCTGCTCTTCTTCTTATGTACAGTATTTCTTTTATTTACATGTGAGCTGCCTTTAAGTGTGATCATTTGGGTAGAAAGGATTTGGGTTACATCTTTGTTTTTACCATCTTTTTTCTTTGTAAAAACCAGACTTTCCACCCTTAGAGGACAGCACTGAGGACAACTGCTACCATTTTGTGAGTTCTCAGTCTGGAACATTATTGCAAACATAAATTTCTTGCAAAACTTTGTGTACTGTGATAGTTTATTACCACCACTGCTGTTAAGCATGGAAGCATTCTTTGTAGGCAAAAAAATACCTGGAGGGTTGAAAGGAAAGGAAGACTCATGGCCGGTGTGTTCGTGTGTTTCTTATATCAAGTAACTTATAACTAAGGAAGATGGGGTATTAAGAAGGAAAAGAGATTCAACATGGGCAGAAAATGCAAAGGGGTCAGAAACCTCTGGCACATGGGCCAAATTTAACCTATGATGCTGCTTTCTAAAACCTGCATTCACCCGCTCCACACTCATTGTCATATGAGGCAACAGATGTGGGACAGGTAAAGGTGTGGTTGATGAGCTGGGGGTTCCCATCTTCCTTTGTCAATATCTCCCTTACATCTCTGTGGGTCACCTGCTACCTACCTGCCAAACGGGGCCAGAAAGGTAAAAGAAGATAAACATCTGGCTCTTAGTAAAGGTAAAGGGACCCCTGACCATTAGGTCCAGTCGTGACTGACTCTTGGGTTGCAGCGCTCATCTCGCTTTATTGGCCGAGGGAGCCGGCGTACAGCTTCCGGGTCATGTGGCCAGCATGACTAAGCCGCTTCTGGCGAACCAGAGCAGCACACGGAAACGCCGTTTATCTTCCTGCCGGAGCGGTACCTATTTATCTACTTGCACTTTGACGTGCTTTTGAACTGCTAGGTTGGCAGGAGCAGGGACCAAGCAATGGGAGCTCACCCCGTCGCAGGGATTCGAACCGCCAACCTTCTGATAGGCAAGTCCTAGGCTCTGTGGTTTAACCCACAGAGTTTAATTAATAATTAAAGTAGGGTGGTACAATGAACAAGCCTTATTCTGCAACAATATATTTTAAGGAAACTATGTTAGCTTCAGTCTTAGCTTCTGTATGAAACAGAATTTTCTCACCACCATCCCCTTGCCTGTAAAAATCTGATTATTGTAGGGAGGCCATCTGGAACAGAATAGCATTGGGGTCTGGGGGCTGCAGCAAGTGAAGGGATCTCTGAAATGGAGATCTCCCTTCCATAAAGACATGCCTTCCATTTTTCCAATATATTAACCATTGGATCCAAACTATAACTGGAATGATTTCCATCAGTGAAGTGGAAGTAAGTCTAGCTTTTCTTGTCTGCATTTTCTTGAGTGAGCCAGAATCCCAAATTATAATTTAATATGCTCACTCACAAGATTCTTTTCATCTAATTCTGCCTCTCTGCAGAGCATGTCAGCTGCTAGCTCCGTGTCTTCATCCAAAATTATGATGGAAGCAGTAGTTTCTGGTCTGGTTCTTTGATGGCCCAGTTTGGCAGACATAGTCTCTAATTGTTGTACATTGCTCATTTGCTATTGAGGTTGACCTCATAGATTCATATTCCAAATGTATTTGCCACTTTTATGACAGCAGTCTATTTTAACAGACCCATAAAGTAACTGTAAAACAAAAACCAAACTGTTAAACACAGTAACCAAAAAGTTTATATGAAACTTATAAATCAGGAGGAAATATTTCACATAGAAGCTCAGCAGTTTCACAGGTTAGTTTTATAAGCACTCATTGGTGGATACTTTCTGGCATCTTGATTAAATTTACAGTATAACCCAATCCCAATGCATGCATACTCAAAAAACTTTAGTGAAGTTTTTCCCAAGTAAGTGCACATAGGAAAGCAGCCTCAAAAGTATTAATGTCCTAGTTTTGTATCAGGATATGTGTGTCACAGCTGTTCGATGAAAGATGAAAACGTCAACCCCAAATGCGGGACCATGCCAGAATGAGAGCAGACACAGGATACCTGCTTCTAGTATATGAAAACTAGACGTAAGGTCAACAGACAAGGACAAAGAATGAGAAGGCCTAGTCCACTTTTCTCACGGAGATGGAATGTTGCACAAGTGCAGAAATGCACCTTGGATCTAAGTGTGTTCAGAGGCGCCAATTTGTGAGGGTGATAATATTGTGCATGCGACGTCACAACATGCGTATGATGTCAAGATCTCGGGAAGAACCAGGGGCAGAGCCGAACACGGTGACTGTGCAACTCAACTTCAATGGCCAGCAGCTGCTCCTCTACCTCCTATTAGTGCTGCCACCAATGGGAGGCTGCTTCAACTCTTTCCCTTCTGCAGCGGGAGGAGGGGCCGGCCACTGGAGCCATGCAGTAGTTGGCGCCACACATTGCCTCCATGCTTTTTGAACATTGGGGACCCCAGCCCCCACCCTAAAAATATATTGGGGCCTAGAAATTGATGCCCCTGTTGTTTTACATGTCTATACAGGTCACTCACAGCTTTAACGTGTGCACATTCAGATTTTTGTGTTCAGGAAGGAAGGAAGGAAGGAAGGAAGGAAGGAAGGAGGGGGGGTGAGTTTCTGGTGAAAATAATCTTGGCAATCCCACCTGACATTGAACCCAATGTATATATGATTTTGGCTTTACACACGATCCCCGGAACATAACCCCCACATAAGTTGAGAGTCAGTTGTATAGAGGAATTATTATTGTAGATTGCCTCAAACATCTTCATGCTAAACATTCTACAGTCAATCATTCCAAAACAGAGAAAATTCATCTGAGTTCTTCAATTTTTTCATTTTTTACTCTTGAAAAAGCTGGGAAAAGAGTATGCAGGGAGGAACAGGTTTGCACCAAATTTTGGATGAGTTTGGATGAGTGGGGATTGGCACTATCCCTGTTACAGTGCCAAGTAAACGGTTACATTTACTTAATTTTTATCACACTTTGTGATAAAACAATTGTTGTCCCCAAGCTGCTCACCTCAGTTGAAAGGAAGGAAGGAAGGAAGGAAGGAAGGAAGGAAGGAAGGAAAGAAGGAAGGAAGGAAGGAAGCTCTAGTCCAGGGGTCAGCAAACTTTTTCAGCAGGGCGCTGGTCCACTGTCCCTCAGACCTTGTGGCGGACCTGGACTATGTTTTGAAAAAAAAAGAAATGAACGAGTTCCTGTCCCCACAAATAACCCAGAGATGCCTTTTAAATAAAAGCACACATTCTACTCATGTGAAAACACCAGGCAGGCCCCACAAAGAACCCAGAGATGCATTTTAAATAAAAGGACACATTCTACTCATGTAAAAACACGCTGATTCCCGGGCCTTTCCGTGGACCGGATTTAGAAGGCAATTGGGCCGGATCTGGCCCCCGGGCCTTAGGTTGCCTACACATGCTCTAGGAGATGGGAGGAAATAGATTTGTCCTTTTGGTCAGCATAAGCATGTATTTACATCCAGTTTGGGCCTAGTTGATCTTCACTTGCTGGTACTGTATTCTTGCTTGAATAGGTTCAGAATGTCACTTTGCCTTCCTTCTGAAGGGGATAACTGGACCCTGGAACAGGGTGTTCTTTCTGTCAGGGAGGGGAATTATGCATTATTTTGCAGATTACAATTTTAAGAGAAAGAAAGAAGCTAAAATATGTTTGAAAATGGCTTGTTAGAAAGCAGCCTTTAAATCCTGTCTTCAGCTTTATTTTAAGGGACAAACAACAAAGTAGGCATTTATGCATGAATTTTGGGAGTACTTCACATAGCCACTGCAAAAGAAATGGGAGAGCGCGTTATTGTGTCAAGCTTGCTCAGCTTTTGGTGTGGCATTGTTAGCAAGGTCAATGAATCTTTAAAGAAGCCAACATTAAGGTGTGAACTGTATTGTTATAAAGGGGCACAAAGAGGATCATACAATCATATCATGTAATCATCAGTCACAATATCATACAATTATAATATAATATGCAATCATGATATAATAAAATATAATGGTTTTCCACGGATCTGAGGGCAATGAAACAATCGTTGAGACGGCTAGAGCGCCGGTGGCGGATGACCCATTCTGAAGCTGACCGGACACAGGTTAGAGCTCAATGTCGAGCCTACCAAGTGGCAGTAGCAACGGCGAAGAAGACTTTCTTCACCGCCTCTATTGCATCTGCAGAAAACAGCAGCAGGAGACTTTTTCAGGTGGTCCGCAATTTAGCGGAACCACCTGCAACATCGGGGCCCAGTACGGGCCACATGATCTCCTGCAATGATTTTGCAAAGTTTTTTTGCAGATAAAGACACTCAGATTCGGAAGAGGTAGACCTCACCGTGGGAGCAGGGCCAGGGCGAGAGAGTGCTAGAGTCCTGTCTAGTCAAATTGCGTGGGATCAATTCCAATCTGTTACCTCCGAGGATGTGGACAGGCTGCTTGGACGAGTGAAACCAACCACCTGTCTCCTTGATATTTGCCCATCCTGGCTTATAAAAGCTAGCCGGGAAGGGCTGGGCGATGGGCTTCGTGGGGTGGTGAATGCTTCCCTCTGTGAGGGAGCCTTCCCAGACCCGCTGAAAGAGGCGGTTATTAAACCGCTTCTTAAAAAACCATCTTTAGATGCGGCCACGATGGCCAACTATCGCCCAGTCTCAAATCTTCCATTCTTGGGCAAGGTGATTGAGCGAGTGGTTGCTGAACAACTCCAGGCACGCCTGGAAGAAGCGGACCATTTGGATCCCTTCCAGTCGGGATTCAGGCCTCATCACGGGACTGAAACTGCCTTGGTTGCACTGGTTGATGGCGGGCTAGGGACAAAGGTGAGAGCTGTTTCCTAGTTCTGCTGGATCTCTCAGCGGTGTTTGATACCATCGACCATAACATCCTTCTGGACCGTCTAGAGGGGCTGGGAGCTGGGGGCACTGTCATACAGTGGTTCCGCTCCTTTCTCCTGGGCCGTGTTCAGAAAGTGGTGGGGGGGATGAGTGTTCAGACCCCTGGGCTCTCACTTGTGGCGTGCCTCAGGGTTCTGTCCTCTCCCCCATGCTTTTCAACATCTACATGCAGCCGCTGGGAGAGATCATCAGGGGGTTTGGGCTGGGTGTTCATCAGTATGCGGATGATACCCAGCTCTACATCTCTTTCAAATCAGAACCAGTGAAGGCAGTGACGGTCCTGTGTGAGTGTCTGGAGGCGGTTGGAGGATGGATGGCGGCTAACAGATTGAGATTGAATCCTGACAAGACAGAAGTACTGTTTCTGGGGGACAGGAGGTGGGCAGGTATGAAGGATTCCCTGGTCCTGAATGGGGTAACTGTGCCCCTGAAGGACCAGGTGCGCAGCCTGGGAGTCATTTTGAACTCACAGCTGTCCATGGAGGCACAGGTTAAATCCGTGTCCAGGGCAGCTGTGTACCAGCTCCATCTGGTACACAGGCTGAGACCCTATCTGCCTGCAGACTGCCTCGCCAGAGTGGTGCATGCTCTGGTTATCTCCTGCTTGGACTACTGCAATGCGCTCTACGTGGGGCTACCTTTGAAGGTGACCCGGAAACTACAACTAATCCAGAATGCGGCAGCTAGACTGGTGACTGGGAGCGGCCCCCGAGACCATATAACACCGGTCTTGAAAGACTTACATTGGCTCCCAGTACGTTTCCGAGCACAATTCAAAGTGTTGGTGCTGACCTTTAAAGCCCTAAACGACCTCAGCCCAGTATACCTGAAGGAGTGTCTCCACCCCCATCGTTCTACCCGGACACTGAGGTCCAGCACTGAGGGCCTTCTGGCAGTTCCCTCACTGCGAGAAGCCAAGTTACAGGGAACCAGGCAGAGGGCCTTCTCGGTAGTGGCACCCTCCCTGTGGAACGCCCTCCCACCAGATGTCAAAGAGAACAACAACTACCAGACTTTGAGAAGACATCTGAAGGCAGCCCTGTTTAGGGATGCTTTTAATGTTTGATGTATCACAGTATTTTAATATTCTTTTGGAAGCCGCCCAGAGTGGCTGGGGAGGCCCAGCCAGATGGGCGGGGTATAAATAATAAATTATTATTATTATTATTATTATTATTATTATTATTATTATTATCATGATATGTGAAATTGTGCTGTCATATCATATGGTCATTATGTTATAATATTGTACAATCCTGACCACATGCAATAATGCAATCCTGAAATACAGTTATATCATACAATCATACAATACAATCATGCAGTACAATGCAATCATGGCATTGGCTACCCCTCCTATTCTGAATTCTGTAGCACTCCACTGTCACTTTTTTCCAGGATGACGAGGAACCATTGGCGACTTCATTAGTAATATCACAATATTGTACAATCATATCACAATATAGAATCATAATATCATACAATCATAAAATATAACACCCTACAATTACACAATTACATCACAATATCACACAACCATAACATCATATAATCATTATATCCTATCACACAATCATATATTATCAACACCAAATATCATAGCCCTGAAGGTCATGCCACACACAACCTACACACCCAGGCTGTTCAATGCAAAGTTAGTTTCAAGGAGAGGGAAAGGAAGCCTCTCCCATTTTATTCTAGTCATCAGCAACATTTGTTGGGGTTGCTGGATAGAGGAAGGAGTAATTTTATTCCTTAACATCTATGTAATAAGTGATTGACATGATATGATTATGAATGTATGTTATTATTGTCTGATATTAAATGACCGTATGCTACATTATGTTTAGATGATTGTATGATATTATCGTGTGGTGTGGTATTTTGATACTGTGGTATGATTGTATGACTGTGCTTGTGTGATATTAATTGTATGATTGTGTGATCCTATGATATTATGATTTGGTGATATGATGATATGAATCATTGTATCATGGTATCATATTATGTTATGACTGTATAACATATAAGATTGTGATTATATGGTATTACATTGTGAGTTTATGAATGATCATATATTATAGTATGATTGTATGGTTTGATATAATTGTATAATATGATATTCTGATTATATTATAACATGGTTGTACAATATTGCATGATGACTTGGGGCGGGGAAAGTGGCAATTGGAGTGCAACAGAATTCTGTCCTTGGTCCATTTGTTTTGTTCAACATCTTTATAAATAACTTGAATGAAGGAATTGAGGGGATGTTCATCAAATTTGCAGATGACACCAAACTGGGAAGGGTAGCCAATGCCACAGAAGACAGAATCAGGATTCAAGATGAACTGGGTCCAAAGTAACAAAATGAATTTCAATAGGGAAGAAAGAAGCAGCTGCACAAATATGAGATGGGAGGCACCTGGCTTGCCAGTAATACAAGCAAAAAGGATCTAGGGGTTTTAAAAAGGTAAAGGGACCCCTGACCACTAGGTCCAGTCGTAGCCGACTCTGAGGTTGCTGCGCTCATCTCGCTTTATTGGCCGAGGGAGCCAGCGTACAGCTTCCGGGACATGTGGCCAGCATGACTAAGCCACTTCTGGCGAACCAGAGCAGCGCACAGAAACGTTGTTTACCTTCCCACCGCAGTGGTACCTATTTATCTACTTGCACTTTGACGTGCTTTGGAACTGCTAGGTTGGCAGGAGCTGGGATCGAGCGACGGGAGCGCACCCCGTCACGGGGATTCAAACCGCCGACGTCCCATACACGTCCCACCCACGTCCCATACATACATACATGCATACATATTGTTATGAGTTTGTGGAGTGCCTTGAACCCACTTCTAATTTTTGGGTGCCAGGTACTGGATTTAGCATGTTGAAATCACTCAGGGAATGGGTTAGTTAGGCTGAAGACCTGGCCTCCCTTTTAATTCCAGTATCCAGCACAGATTCAATTTCTGGAAAAGCTAGGCCAGCCTGGTAATGGCCGTCTAAAGGTGAGTCACTAGGGTGACAAAGAGATTGGCTCTGGCCAGCCGGCAAATGGGAGGGACCCTTCCCTCAACTCAGAATTAGTTAGAATGGCAAAAGCCGTTGAAGTAGCGTTTTAGAGTTTTTGCTATGATGTGAGCTAGAAAGAAAAAAGTTGCAGTTGGTTAAAGTCAGCAAGCTGCAGAGATTGTCAGAGGCATGTTTTGGAGCATGTTTGATTTTCTGTTTGAATCCTAGGCTGTGGCTGGAAACCCCTCCATTCTATGGTCAGGTTGTATATATTTGTAAATAAACAATATATCACAAAGTCACCACAGTTTCCTTTGTGTCTTATTTTCTTTTTCTTTTTTTAAAGATTTTATTTTACTTTACAATACAATAAAAAATATAAACTAATCTAAACAAAAACAAAAAGAGGAGATGAGAAAGAAAAAAGAGAAAGAAGAATACAAAGCCTTCTATTAGAGGTAGATCTTAACCCTTGTTTCACACTGAAGAGGGTGGAGCCTCTCACCTCTCACCTGGGAGCTTCCCTTTCTTCTCCCAGTCTCTCGTCCCGGGAGATCTTCCCTGCCCTGCCCCTCACTCAGGGTCCTTCACCAACCATCCATCACCTTCATCTATGTACAATCCCTTCATTGATCCAGAATAGAGGACGTAAAAAAGAAGAAAACCCCAGATACAAGAGCAAAGGAAAGAAGGGAAGGAAAAGTAACAGAAATATAGAAATAAAAAGAAATGAAAGAATGAAAGAGAAATAAGCAATATGGACTTCCAGTTCTCTGTCTGTCAGTTGTATATAAAAAAAATGATTCAAAATATTCAAAGCATTTACTCCAGGGTGGTATCCAGCTGTTACTCCTGCTAGACAGCGTTTTCCCAGTCATCAGATCCAGAGATCTCAAATTCATTCGCTTTCTCCTTCCACACAAAAAGCCTAAGAGGCTCCCCAATTACTATTATCAATAAATGTTAACAATAGTCTCCCTCAAGCCCAACATAACAACTTTACCTCCAATATTGAGAAACAACAAATCCTTGATCATTATTTCCACAGGAATCTTTTCACTGTGGTCATATATTAAAAGAGTATTCCATAGATATTTACTTCTTGTATAGTCATTAATTCACACCCAGGTCCATATCTTCCTTTCCCATTTCCATTTCCTCTTCTTCCAAGAGTGTTGGAATATGTGAGTGAGGACATAAGTACCAGCCTCCACCTGCAGTTGCCAATCCATGCACATAAATGCATCAATATGATGCAGTTGGCGCTGTGGGTTAAATCACAGAGCCTAGGACTTGCCGATCAGAAGGTCGGCAGTTCGGATCCCCGTGACGGGGTGAGCTCCAGTTGCTCGGTCCCTGCTCCTGCCAACCTAGCAGTTGGAAAGTAGATAAATAGGTACAGCTCCAGCGGGAAGGTAAACGGTGTTTCTGTGCACTGCTGTGGTTTGCCAGAAGCAGCTTAGTCATGCTAGCCAGATGACCTGGAAGCTGAACGCCAGCTCCCTTGGCCAGTAAAGCGAGATGAGTGCGTAACCCCAGAGTCGACCACAACTGGACCTAATGGTCAGGGGTCCCTTTACCTTTACTATGTCTCCTCAAAGCACTATATTCCATTCTCACACCCTGAAAGAACCCTGAAAAACCCAAGCCATTTCCATAAGGACTCGTGCCCACAAGGTATTTAAAGTTTAAAGGGACAAACTGTCCACACCTCTGCTGTCAAATGTAAGTTGTGCCACAGCTCCTCTAGCAGCCACTTTTGGGTAGTAGCAGGCAAGACCACTGATTTCATGAATGAAACCTCCCACAGCAAGCAACAAAGAGAGAGGCTGATGCTTCCAATATAAATTATTATTGTTTGTTATTTTGGTATATTTTTGTGTTTTTATATTGTAAACCACCCTTTGATTTTTGGATGAAAGGTAGCATAGTAATAATAATAATAATAATAATAATAATAATAATAATAATAATAATAAATCATATTGCCCCTTTGAGCATCCTAATGGCTGAATTTTGCACTAGCTGAAGTTTCCAAACCATCTTCAAAGGTAGCTCCATGTATAGATTACATTGCAGTAATCTAACCTAGAAGGTTACGCATGCTTTCAAAGGGCCATTTGCCCACTTTTGGGCATATGATATTGGATGAGTGATAGGTGGTGTGGTTGATTGAGGACGGCTGTGTGGAACAAATGATCCAGTCTGAGCCATGCAGTTCAGATTGTCTAATGCTTGGGCTGGCCTTGTTTAGGGGAATAAGTCATTAGATGGACTGGCAGGGGGTTAAAAGAGCTGTCTGTATTTTTGTTCGAGACACTGATAATCACAAGTGGGGAAGCTTAGGGAAGGGAAGGCCTCTTGTTTGATTAAACATCAGCTCCCCACTTCTCTCTCTCTCTCTCTCTCTCTCTCTCTCTCTCTCTCTCTCTCTCTCTCTCTCTCTCTCTCTCTCTCTCTGGCTCGGGAGCATGCGAAGCAATAAACATCAGCTGAAATGGATTTGGTGCCCAGGGGAAGTTCCTCATTTTCTGCAACTCTCCTCCCAGATGAATTGTGGCTTCTGCCGTCTGTGTGATCTCATTGTCTGCCACTGGACCATGAATTCAGCCCCCAGAAGCAAAATTGTCTTATCGCACAGACAGGCGGGTTTTGCTTGCAGCGATTTTCCCAGAAGAAGAATGGGGGTGGCAGCAGGTAGCCTCATTAAAGGCTACTCCATCCGTAAGCACCTTTGCCAGCTGGGATGAGCTGTTTAGGTTTCAATGGGGCATTGGTGCTGCTTAAGTGGAAGGAATTCAATTTAGGGACGTTTTATACCCTGGCACAGATGTGGTTGCTGGCAAGGGAAAATAAATCCTGATGTCACGGGAAGCTTTGCAGCCGAGTTGGGGGAACTCAGGTCTGAGAGCTGAATGTATCCCTCCAGGCCTCTCTGTCTGGCCCTCAGAACTCTCCTCAGGTTATGCCATATTCTTAGCCACACCAACTCTTCCCAGCCCACACTCCCTACCAGTCCTGGTTCAAACCCTCCTCTTGCTTGCCCAGATGGAGGGTTGAGAGGGGTGTGTGTGAGAGAGTATGTAGGAGAAATGAGCCTGCTGCACAAAAGTAGTGTTTACATTTGTTTTTCCTCCCACTTTTTTCTCTGGTCTCACCTACCATTGGCATGTGGCCCCAGAAAATTGCCCAGAAGGGAAAGAGGGGTGTATGTGTGTGTGTGTCTGTTTACATGGCAATTCAGTGGGATTAACTTCCAGGTAAATATACAAAGGTGGAAGCCATGCAATAATTAATAATAATAATAATAATAATAATAATAATAATAATTTATTTGTACCCGGTCCATCTGGTTGGGTTTCGCCAAAGATGGGTGGCTTCCAACAAAGATTTAAAATACCTTAAAATGTCACACATTAAAAACTTCCCTGAACAGGGCTGCCTTCAGATGTCTTCTAAATGTCAGGTAGTTGTTGTTCTCTTTGACATCTGGTGGGAGGGCGTTCCACAGGGCAGGTGCCACTACCGAGAAGGCCCTCTGCCTGGTTCCCTGTAGCTTTGCTTCTCACAATGAGGGAACTGCCAGAAGGCCCTTGGCGCTGGACCTCAGTGTCCGGGCAGAACGATGGGGGTGCAGATAATTTATTATTATTTTAGATAGCCTCGGTGGATATTCCCACCCCCACTGATGGATGGACACATTCCCTTCTAAGCAGCCTTTTGGGAGCCACAAGCAGGCCTTAAGTGGGGCCAGAAGGCAAAGTGGAGGTGAATGCCTGAAGAGGGCTTTAGTAGTTCTTATAAGGATCAGCCTTGGGTAGGGGCCCCCTCTTCAGGCCAAAGGCCACATTCCCTTCTAGGTAGCCTACACCCATTTACAGTGTCCCTCAAGATCTCTTATCTGTTTCAATGTAATAATAAGGAGTCAGTCTTAATTTATGCAATCTCTTGGCTGCAGGGACGAGGATGAAAAGGATGACCTGCTGGACTCAACAATTTTGGTCAACCTCCCCCAAAAAAGCTCAACAACTGTGGCTCCCCCCAATAAAGTTCAACAACCCTGGTCAATCCAAAGGGTAGATCACTGCCAGTTTATTTATAGTGGGAGTAGATCACAGTCTCTTGGATGTTGGACACCCCTGGTCTAGACTATCGGTTCCCTTCTCCTGGCTGCAAGCATCAACACCTCCCACAGGTTAAAGGGGGCATCCTAAGCTGTCAACGAAGATGCAGAGAAAAAAGTTCTGCACTAGGAAGAACTATAGTGCTCTGGGTATTTCTCTTGGTTGTCCTTTACCTGAACTTTAACAGTATTTGGTGGACGCAGGTGGTGCTGTGGGTTAAACCACAGAACCTAGGACTTGCCGATTAGAAGGTCAGCGGTTCAAATCCCCGTGATGGGGTGAGCTCCCGTTGCTCGGTCCTGCTCCTGCCAACCTAGCAGTTTGAAAGCACGTCAAGTGCAAGTAGATAAATAGGTACCGCTCTGGCGGGAAGGTAAATGGTGTTTCCGTGCACTGCTCTGGTTTGCCAGAAGCGGCTTAGTCATGCTGGCCACATGACCCAGAAGCTGTGTGCCAGCTCCCTCAGCCAATAAAATGAGATGAGCGCCGCAACCCCAGAGTCAGCCATGACTGGACCTAATTGTCAGGGGTCCCTTTACCTTTAACTATTTGGTAATAAGTTTTGTCCTCTCTCATAATACTAGAACTGAGGGCCATTCATTGAAGTTGAATGCTGGGAAATCCAGCACAGGCATAAGGAGGCACTTTTTCCCCAAAGTATAATGATGTCTCTGCAAGAGGAGTAATGGACACCCACTGAGATGGTTTAAAAAGAACATTAGATAAATTCATGGAAGATGAGGCTAATAATAATTACTAATCATAGTGGCGATGTTCTGCCTCTGTCAGAGACAGTATTCCTCTGAATACCAGCTGCTGGGAACTGCAAGTGGGAAGTGTGTTTTTGCATTCAAGTCCTGCCTTTCAGCTTCCCACAGGCATCTGGTTGGTCACTGCGAGAACAGAATGCTGGACTAGAGGGGTCTTGGCCTCATCCAGAAGGCTCTTCTGATATTCTTAAAAAATGCCTCCCAAGAACTTTGATCAAGCTTGTTTTCTGCTGCTCCAGAGGGTTGGACTTGAATTAATGGATTCAAATTATAAGAAAGGAGATTCTGACTGAACATTAGTAAAGACCTTTTTACAATAAGAGCTGTTCAACAGTGGAATGGACCACCTCCGAAGGTGGGTGACTTTCCTTCACAGGACATTTTCAAACAGAGGTTAGATAGCCATCTACAAGGGATTCTTTAGCTGTGACTCCTGCATTGTAGGGGGTTGGTCTGAATGACCTTTGGGCATCCCGTCCAACTCTATAATTCTTTGCTTATAAGTCAAGGGCCTTAAATATGCAACTGGTTAATACAGGTATGAGATAAACGACACTTGTTTTGCACATCGCTTCAATGGTGAGAGAACAAGATCCATTGATTTTCGCTTTTCTTTCCCCAGCCAGCCCAGAACTGTGCCTCCCGCAGGAGCCTCGCCTGTGACTGGGTCTCGTCTGCTCCTCATTAAGCCATTGAAAGCCCTCATCTCCTTTCTGCTCCATGGCTGCTCTTCCGGAGTAGGGGAAAGGAGGGGGAAGAACAAGCAGCTGCCTGCTTTGTGAGCTGAGCCAGCGTCTGAATGGAGGGAAAAGGGGAAGAACATGTTGATGCTCTTCGCGCTGACATAGAGGGCACTAGAGGACAATGAAATTGTCGCGGCAGCTGCAAGGTGAGGGGGCTGAGGGCTGTGAAATGCGCTGCTACGGCTCTGCCTCCGAAACTTTACCTCCTGGGTTTGTATTTAGATTCTGGACTTGTGGAGACAGGCACTTCAGAGGCAGGAAAGGAGAAGAGGGAGGGACTTTTTGGCCACCAGCTTATAGAATAGGAAATCACGTTTGTTTGTTTGTTTGTTTGTTTGTTTGTTTGTTTAGCTATTAAATTTATGTCCTGTCATTCCTCCCAAAGGAGCTCATGGCAGAAAACAACAAGTTACAAAAGAAGAAAAGTATTACTGTTATTATTATACCAATCTTCATTAAGGCATCATGCATATGAATAGCTTAAGAGACTGGACAAAAGCATGGAGGACAAATGCATGACAAAGGCATCTCAATAGCTCCTGGCCTCTATGGCTATGCTCTGTCTCCAAGGCCCTCTGAGACAGTAATGCTTCTGAATACCAGTTGCTGGACATCACAGATGGGGAGAGGGCTTTTGTGCTCAGGTCCTGCTTCCAGGCTTCCCACTGGGACATCTGGGTGACCACTGTGAGAATAGGGTGCTGGAGTGGATGAGCCATTGGCCTGATTCACAAAGGCTCTGAGAGCCGGCGTGGTGTAATGGTTAAGAGCGGTAGACTCATAATCTGGTGAACCGGGTTCGCTTCCCAGCTCCTCCCCATGCAGCTGCTGGGTGACCTTCGGCCAGTCACACTTCTCTGAAGTCTCTCAGGCCCACTCACCTCACAGAGTGTTTGTTGTGGGGGAGGAAGGGAAAAGAGAATGTTAGCTGCTTTAGTGATAAAGTGGGATATCAAATCCAAACTCCTCCTCCCCTCCTCCTCCTCTTCTGATGTTCTTAGATAGCCAGAAACAAAAAGGATAGCTGCGTATATTGTAATAATTCTTCCAATAAACCTAAAAACATGTAAGGCTTGCTCCACTACTCCATAAACAAATGTTTTTTTCTCCTATCATATCTAACCCCTTTTGATAATTTAAGCATATATATCCCAAAGTTTCACAATCTATTCCTCCATCACTGAGGTTCTTCCAGTCTGCTATCATTAACAAGAGCAGTTGTTAAAAGATGTAGTTGTATATCTACTGGCAGCACCAAGTCTTTTTCAAAGGCAAAGGGTATAATTAGGGGATCTAGTGGTAGTCTGTAACCTGTTATCATTTCAATCTCATTTTCCAGCTCCTTCCAAAATGTCTTCATCTTGGGACAGAACCAAAATAATGTGGGTCTTATCTGCTTTTGCTAACTTACACCTCCAGTGTGTTATTATTATTTGCATAAATATGGTGTCATATATATATATATATAGGAATTGCTTTAAATATTATTTTAACACACACAATTCCAGTACAAATCCAGACTGTGAAAGATTTCAACTTAAAAGTCTTGTTGGAAATGAAGGTCTTCAGTAAGTGCCCAAAACACAAAAGATAGAGTGTTTGTCTAATATTTAATGGAAGGGAATTCCAAACAGCGGATGCCACAACATTAAATGTCCAATTTCTATTTTGTGCAGGATTGACCTCCTGATAAGATGACATCTGCAGGAGGCCTCACCCACAGTGATCAATTGGGCATCTAAGGGGTGAGGTGATCTCCCTTGTGAGTTGGGAACCCTGAGATGCTGCAACTCCCATCATCCCACACCACTGGCCCTGCTGGCTGGGGCTGATGGCAGTTGGAGTCTAGCAACATCTAGAGGGTCATAATTCCCCCTCATTGCCATATAAGTACATATCTCCATCCAGGCAAGCAAGAGACATTGTCATGGTTCAAGGAAACATTCCAGCCAAACAGAAACATGGGTGGAGGACGTGAAGCAGGATCAGTGGATTGTGTGACCTGGGGAGAGGAAATGGCCAACTGATTGAATGTCCCTCTTTCCTGGTTCATTGAGTCTGATACCCAACAGGCTTTGGGATCATTTAGTTTTATTTTGGCAGTGCCAATGCTGTACAATAGGGATGAGGAACCTATAGTCTTCCAGGTGTTCCTGGACTACAACTCACATCATTTCTGAGTTTTGGCCACGCTGGCTGGGGTCGATGGGAGTTGGAGTCCAAAAGTATCTGGAAGGAACCAGGTTCCCCACCCCCCTTCTAAGAAGCATCTCCCCTCTCTCCAGAGGGAATTAATCTTCTAGACATTCCTTCATCTCTTCCATACAATAGGGAGTTCACCTTCTTAGAGCAGGGGTGAGGAGGCTGTGGCCCTCCAGGTGTTGCTGGATGGCTACTCCCAGAATCCCTAATCATTGGACATGTTGCATGCTGCTGTGATGGGAGCTTGAGTTCAACAACATCTGGAGGGACACAGGTTTCCCATTCCTGATCTAAAGGGAAGAACTGGAACCCGGACTGCATCACCAACTGCCTGGCACCAGAAAGCCTCCATACTCACCTATGTACATATACCCACTCACCTCACAGAGTGTTTGTTGTGGGGGAGGAAGGTCTATCTTGGCAGCAAAGTAAGGTGTACAAAAATGTGGTATATCTAGAGTTCCAGATGACAGTAGCTCCTGAATCACTGCTGAATTTGGAATGGGGAAACCTGGGTGACCTGAGGCAGGTCACTCTCCTCAACCTAGCTTAAGTAAAATAAGAACTCCATGAACTTATTGGATACAGAAGTGGAATAGAAATGGAACCAATTATCACTAGCCCAAAGCATTCAGAGACCTCTGTATGCTCTGATCCTTTGTTGAAATCAGGCGCATTGCAGACATAGTTCCCTTGCTGCTTAGGGCTTTCCCCCTATTTATTTTGTGTAGTTCTCTGAACACTGGTATCCCCCAAAATCTGCTGATGCTATGTTTTGGGGGCTGCCCAGTTGGTTCTCACCCATTTATTTATTGCATAAGATTTTTATACAGCTTGATTAAAAAAAGAACAACCCTTTTTTGCTGTTTACAAAAAAGATGTGCGGTGCCATTTCTACAAAATCACTGGTACTCAAAACCTGAACATTGGAAATAGAAGGGATGGCAGGCACCTGAGTCAAACCACAAAATGGTGCAAACACCCCTCACCAGTGAAGAAGAGGGGAGTGATGATGTACACCAGAAACATGGGGGGGGGGGAAATAAATAAATAAAGATAAACATGTGGGAACGGGGTGGGAGGAGACCAGCATTGCCTCCTATCCACCAAGAGGTCACTGTAGAGGTGATATTGGGAGCAGGGGCTGCCAAGGAGGCAGCAGATCTGGCCCTCAAGGAATGTGTTGCAGCTGTCACTGGCACCATGGCAGCAGCAGCAGCAGCGGGCAATTTGGCATTCATTGGAGGCTGGATCTGCCACCTCTGTGGATTCTACTGCTTAAGGTGGCCACCTCACCTTGTCTCATGGGTGGGCTGGCCCTGAGGGATAGGGATGGTGATGTGTAGTATTAGTATGAGCAACTGAGTTCATTATGTTGTTGTTTAGTCGTTTAGTCATGTCCAACTCTTCGTGACCCCATGGACCAGAGCACGCCAGGCACTTCTGTCCTCCACTGCCTCCCACAGGGCACCAAGAGTTCATTATACTGGCCTTAATGAATCAAGAGTGGGGAAGCTTTTTCATTTCAAGGGCCACATTCACTTCTGAGCAACCTTCTAGGGGGCCACAAACAGTGGGGGGCATGGCTAGGGGCGAAAGTATATGGGACAATTAATACTTATTTTGCCTTTGTAGAATAGACTAGTTCTACACACACCTCTCTATCATTCCTGCAGGCAAGCAAGAGTTGTCATCAGAGTTCAAAGGTGTATTCCAGCCAGGCAAAAACACTTGTGAAGCCAGGCAAAAATCTGTGAAGTATGGCTGAAGAAGGGTGTAGTCTAGGGAGAAACCTGAGTGCCAGGTAAAGGGGCCTGGAGGGCCACGTTTGGGTGAGCTTCCTCACTCTCGCTATAAATTAATGAGTGGCTTAATCTTTAGTTTTGTAGCTTGGTGGGATAATTTGGGAATTAAGGAACAATAGATCAACACCTTACTTTCTATTTTGTTCTAGCTGCTGTTATGTGGCATTTTGGGCTCCAGAGTTTGAGCCAGATCATTCTGAGCTACTGAAGCACACTGTGAATCAGCTTGTTAGGTGACAAATGGCTGCCCCAGGGTTAGATGCTGGCTTAATGAATGTATTTAGCCTGCTAGCAATCAGCCTTCTCACAGGAGGAAAATAATAAAAAATATAGATGTACATGAAAGACAATAGTCTATGCTGAAAAGCTATACTCCTTGCTCAAAGGTTAATGACTAATCACAAAAACATGAACCAGCAGCAAACACAATGGATTGAGAACAAACAAATCTTCAAACACAGAGAAATTGAAATCATTAAAATCGGGGGGAGGGCGGGGGAGAAAGCCAAAAACATAATTACCTAGTATCGAAGAATTAGATGAAAATATCTCTTTTGGAAGGATAAAATTCAATTCAATTGTTCTGACTTTTGCCTTTGCCTATGGCAGTTCTGGGAACCCCTTTTACCCCGAGGGCCATATTCTCTTCTAGACAACATTCCAAGGGCCACACATCACTGGTGGGTGGGGGCAGAGGCAAAAGTAGGTTGAGCAATGAAGGCAAATTTTCATACAGTTTTCATACTGTTTTCATACAGTAAGCTATCTGCCCTCCATCCATCCAAGCAAGAAGCAAGCAAGAGCAAGAGAATGTGAAGCACAACAGGTCAGATGAGGCCTGGGAAGGGGATGTGTTTTGGAGGGGAGAGACCTAAGGGCCAGAGGAGGAGACTTGGAGGGCCACATTTGGTCCTCAACCCGAGGCTTCCCATGAGGGGTGCCAACTTGAATAAAATATTGTGGGGGCCCAGGTAAGCCCTGCCTGACATAATCCATCTCATGACACAGTGCACATGCACAATCTGAATGGGAATACCTATCAACTTTGTGGAGGCCTGGCCAACTCAAATATTTTATTATGGGGACCAAAGCCCCACAGCCCCTAGGAGTTGGTTCCTACGTTTCCCATACCTAGCATTGGACTTGAACCAGTAGCAACAATCTGTGAAACAAAAGGGCGCCGCCAATTTTTGATGTGAGCATTCTACAAACATAGATCTAAAAATGAGGGAGTGCAATCAGTATGTTTCAGTAGTGCCATATGGAATATCACCATAAGCTTAAAAAAGTTATTTTTCAAAAAACTGCAGAGTCATGCACATATCACTGCTTACTGCATTGTTCTTTCTGCGAATGTGGCTCTTCTAATTTCCCTTTCCTACTGAATTTATTTTAATATATTTTAATTTGTAATCTGTTTGAACTCCCATTTTATTAAGGCTGGCACCTGATTATCAAAACCTCAAGCTGCAAGTCTATGCATGTCAACTCAGAAGGAAGTCCTGTCGAATTCGGTGGGGCCTGCTCCCAGGTAAGTGAGGATTGCAGCCATAAATCAATGAATCATATACAATCAACAGTGCAAGCTGATCCGTGAATACTCAGAAGCCTCACCAAGTTAAACGGGACATACTGTACTCTCACTCGAGTGCACAAAGGATTGCGACATGAAAGCACAGTCCTATACATATCTACTTAAAAGTAAATTCCACAGAGTTCAATGGGGCTCACTCAGATGTATAGGATTGAAATCTTGGGGCCCGTCTGCACTATGATAGCACTGTAAGCAGTCATTGCTTCCCCCACAGAACCCTGGGAAGTGTAGTTTGTCAAAGATGCTGGAAGTTGCCAGGAGACCCCTGTTGCCCTCTCTCACACAGGTATAATTTTCTGAGTTTCTTGGGAATTGCAGCTTTTTGAAGGGAATCTCACCTGAATCCTGCAAATACACTTGCAGTTATATAGTTGCTATTAATTTAAAAACTCATCATTCAAGAATTCTAAAATAACTAACTAACTAACTTGGGGTGTATCTTATCTCTTTGCCCTATGCACAATTCTGAAGGTGGTCCAAGCAGGAGGAAAGGAAATTTATTCCAGCAGCTTGAAACAGAAGGGCATTGTTCTTTTTGCATGTGTGGGTCTCTTGTTGCACGCCAGGCAACCCCTTGGCCCAAAGGTAGCCCACTCAGTGCCTTCCAATTGTCATCATGGGCAGTGGTCAGGGATGATGGGAGTTGGAGTCCAACAATATCTGGCTGTTATTGTGTTGTCTCCAACACTAGTCATACTCAGAATAGATCCACTGAGTATGACTAACTTATGGCAATTAATTAAAGCAGGTCTCCTCTGTGCAGGACAAACGTTGCCTGCAGACTTTTAAGCTGAGAGTCTCAGGTGGGTCACTGAATTAGCTCCAGAGCTTACCTAGGCAGGACGAGCTAGGGAGGGTGGCTGTGCTTATCGGGAATGTTGGGTGTGCAGTCAGGGAGGCCAACAGAAGGTGGAGCGGGAGCCAATGAGAGGCAGAGCCAGTCCATGATGGTTGTAATAAGGCAAGCAGGTGAGGACAGGCTGAGATTGGTCAGGCAGTGCCCCATTCTCTCTCAAGCTCAGACTCCACTGGGAAGGCGGCCCTCATCTTGAGAGACTCTGGGGAGTAGTTGCTAATCGAAATCGCAGATAGCACTGACCCAAACTGAGTCGCTATCCCACTCTTGTCTAATGTAGCTACCCTGCAGAGCTGGCTTGCGCCTCCAACATTGATTTCAGCACCTGGACAGCTCCTAGCGCAAGAAGAACGCGGCCGCCTCGCTGCCTGTCTTTCTTTTCTCGCACAATGAACTTCGCCGCCACCGACGTTGGCGGGACGCCTCCCTGGCGCCCGGTCTAACAAGCAAGCCAGAAACCCGATACGCTCGCAGCCCCCCCCCCCCGCCGCCGCTCGCTCGCCCCACACTTTCTCCTCTCCTACGATCAATAGAGCTCATCAACCACCTTCTTTGCTTAGGCTGAAAATGCCTAGATGCCTGGCGCTCTGCTCGTAAGCGTTAGCAACCCGCTCCCGCCAGCCAGCCCAATCCGCCCCTTTTCTGGACACCAAGCCCTTGGGAAGGGGCGTCTCCCCTCCTCTCCCCCTCCCTGCTGATTGATACGGGGCTTGGCTGGGAATCCTTGTAGCGCTGGGTGGAGTAGGCGCCGGTGATTGGCTACCCGGCAGTCAGCTGCCTGGGCTTTTTGTGCGCTCGCGTGTGCGAGTGTGTGTGAGTGTGGAGGGGCGAGGTTCACAAACCGGTTGCTCTTGACGCTTCCATTTCATTTTCTCCAAGGCTGGAGATCTTGGACGGAGGAAGCCCTGGAGGAGGAAGAGGAGCGGGGCAGCCGCAGCTGCTGCCCCGTCTCTGCCTCATCCCCGTTTTCTTTATCCAGCAAAAAAGGGAAGAAGCTCCAGAAGCACAAGATTTTCTCCTCCTTCACCCTGCCGGTGCAAAAAAGAAAGAAACAGAGAATGAATAACCCCAGGGCGCCGGCGGATCAGGCAGGCTGAGCCTCGGGAGGGGAAGCCCTTCCTGCCTCCTACGAACAGCCACGGGCGAGACCTGAAAAGGGCCGTTGCGGGAAGTTGAGCCCTTCCTCCAAGGACTGAGCCTCGCCCTCACCTCCATCGCTTGACGGCTCCCTCCCTTTTCCTTCTTCTCCTCCTCCTCTCCTTCTCACCGAGCCTCGCCCCTGCGTGGCGGCGGCGGCGGCAGCAGCTGCTTAACCGCCTCCTCCTCCTTTTGCTGCCTTCAAGCTCCAGCCGCAGCCAGCCAACCTTCGCCAGGATCGCAGCAGCAGCAGCAGCGGCGGCGGCGGCAACCCAGTGAGCCTCGCTCCCTCCCTCCTCCTCTGGCGCTGGGATGCGTCTTCCTCCTCGCGGCTCGGCTGCCAGCTTGGAGTGCTGCGACGCGCTTGGAGCACTATGGCTCGCTTCGGAGACGACCTACCCAGCCGCTATGGAGGTGGTGGCGGGGGTGGCGGCGGCGGCAGCGGCGGCGGGCCGGTGGTGGGCGGCGGAGGCCGCGGCAGTAGCCGCCAAGGACCCCCGGGCCAGCCCGGCCAGCGACCCCAGGTGTACAAACAATCTAAGGCCCAGCGGGCCCGGACCATGGCAATTTACAACCCCATCCCGGTCAAGCAGAACTGCTTCACTGTCAACCGCTCCCTCTTCATCTTCAGCGAGGACAACGTGATCCGCAAGTATGCCAAGAGGATCACGGAGTGGCCATATCCTTTGCTTGGCGGACGGTGGGGGAGAGTTTGGAGGGAGGCGGTTGGGGTCCGAGGCTCCAGTAACGCGTGGGGACTGTCCTCTTCCTCCTCCCGCCCCGTGGCCTGAGCACAGGGTAGGCTGAGGGTGCCTCTGATGAATCTGGACCGCTCACGTGTCGAGGAAATGGGGTTCAGGGACAGTTGCAGGTGTTCTTTCAGGCGTGGTTGTATTGGGGTGGCCGAGGGTCGCATTTCATGTTGTGGTTGGGCGTGCCTGGTCCTCTGGGTGAGCCAAGGCCGGACTCCTCTCCCCCATCCCCCAACTTTACATCAAACTCTTCTTAGACTAGATAAATGATTTTAAAAAAAAGTGGGAAGGGGCTTCTCGCTGCAAGCCCCCCCCCCCTGTATAGATTCTGTATAGATTCCCTGAGACACCTGAGGAAACATGAATGGGGTCTTCCTATCCCCTGGGAGCACTAAGAGGTTCGTGGCACAGTGTGCTCTCCTCTCAGTCTCTGGAGTATTTTCTGTCACCTGAAGCGACAGGTTAACCTCCCTAAACGTTGTCACACCTGACTTGATTCACTTTACTTCTTCATCCATCTCTCCAGCCGTTTGTGTGGGTGTGAGTGGGTGGGTGGCAGAAATCTCAGGGTGGGGTGCTGGTTTATTGTTGTCTCCTTTTGGATCAAGAAGGCTGATGAAACTTCCCTCTCTCCCCTTCATTTCAAAGCCTTAAGTTGTTACCACCCAAAATAAGTCAGTTCTTTATACCATACATTTATTAGGATTTAAAGAAGTTGGTTCATGTCTCTTAATAAGCCACTGTTTCGAGCAAACTGTGTGTCACACAATATCTGCATTTGGGACAATGCAGTTCAAGCCTTTCTTGAAAAGACTGGTGTAGCTGTTGATTTTGCTGTGGAGTGCGTGTGTGTTTTTATGTTATGTGGTGTGGCTCTACTTCAGTTTTGCACATTTCACTGTGGCATTGTAGAACAGTGTTTCCCAACCTTGTGCCTCCAGATGTTTTTGGCCTACAACTCCCATCATCCCTAGCTAGCAAGACCAGTGGTCAGGGATGATGGGAATTGTAGTTCAAAAACAGCTGGAGGCACAAGGTTGGGAAACACTGTTGTAGAAGCAGTACCTCTCTTCAGAATTCCTGCATTCTCTTGTTAGTTTTAGCTTCTTCTTTTCATTTGTGTTCTATGTCAGGATAATCTCACCAGTGCTGGCAAAGTACTTAGATTCTTGTCCTGATAGTTGGGCTGTGGAAGACTTTCAGGGTGATCACCTCTCTAGCTAAGAATATCACCACAGATTTCTTTTAAAACCAGTCCTGGTATTTGGATTAGATCCATCTTCTTCTTTTTTTAAGAATTGGGCATGTTTCAGTATATTGTCGTGAGTTGTAAATTGTTGACATGTTATTGATATCTGAAGGGGATGCATTTTGGCAAAACTTACATCAAGCCAAAATCCCTAACTGAAGAAAGCTACACAAGTGTGCCTGCCTTCTACTATGTAAATGTGTGTGTACACAATTGTTTATGGACAGAGCAAAAGCTTCTGTACACACACATTGTGCCACAGCCAATTAAATTTTACTAAGAGCAGACCCCCTGAAAATAATGGACCTAAATTAGTTATGTCCATTAATTTCAATGGATCTGCTCTGAGTATGTTGAAACACTGGATGCAACCTGATGTGTGCTATGTCAGCACATATGGCAAGCAAAATATCTCAGTTTTTACACCATCTGAACCTCCTGCACAAGTAAATAGCCCTATTTGCTATTTCAGAAGCCCGCTCAATTTTGTATATCAGGCGTGCCCATGTCTGACTTCTATGGAGCTGAAAGGACCACAGTCTGTGCACATTTCCTCTGTCTCTCCACTTGACCTGACTCCAGAGGAGTCCCATCCTAGGAACAAGTCAGACTGTCAGTTCATCTGGCTCATTAAACATGGTTGAACATGGGACCTTCTGCATGTGAAGCAGATGCTGTACCCATTGAGCCAAATGGCCCTTTCCTGTCCCTTTCTTCCTTTCATGCTGTAAGCAATTGTGGCCATGGTAGTGGAACTGTCTGTAGCAGAATGAGCAAAAAGGAGGTTCTTCCACCCTGAGCTTAGGGTTAGGTTGCTAAGTAATCCTTCCCTCCCTCCCTCTGTGTGTGTCCAAATATGTATTGGCAGATCTGTACTAGTGTCAGGAGTGTGCTTTCATGGCAGCATTCCCAGGGGGGTCTCCTGTTGTTTTCTTTTTATCTGAAATCATATAGCTAATAATGCTCGCAGAACAGCAACCAGACCTGCCCTTAGCAACATGGCAAGCTGTTCCCCTTCCCAGTTGAAACTGTGTGCATGCAGGGGAAGTATTGACAGGGCAAACAGAATCCACCAGATTGCTGGAAGAGGCAAATTGGAAGGCATCTGTGCTGCAGCCAAGCTTGGGATAAATGTACCTCAAAGAAAAGCCTTGTGGCAATTCAAGTGTTGCATTTCTGCAAGGCTAGATTCTTTCATTGCATGGGGGTGGGGGGGGTGGGGTGCAGAAGCTTATTGGGAACTTCAGAAGCTCTCTAGTAATGCATGATGACTGTAAGGCAAGCTTCATTTAGAGTGTTTTGGTTGGGGGTGTGTAGGTCTGTTCCAGCACAAGCATCTAGGAGGGCTGGGTGTGTGCTAGTGTGCTGGTGTGCCTACGGCGGTGACTGGTGCAAGGTTTAAATCAAGCCGACTCTGGTACCCAGGGGAGCTCGCTGTGCTGCTGAAACACTTCCCTGCCATCTGGGCCTTGGCCTAGAATTGGGCATGGATCCAGTGATACACACGCTGCAGAGAAGGGAGCTCGCTCGCTATAAAGGCACAAGGCTACTCTGACATAAATCCTTGCTTGGAAATGAATTAAGATCCATTCTATATGGTCCCCCCCTTTTCTTTTAGTCAAGCCCTTCTGCTAAAAGGCAGCACAGATTTTGCTTTCTATACTGGCTTGGCAAGGCTGTTGTTGTGTAGTGATTCAAAACATGATCTGATATGTGCTGGTTCACATTTCAGCAAAACGCAGAACTTGTTGTGTGGCCTTTTTGGACAAGCTGTCTGCTCTTAACTTCAGCTCTTTCCCAGAGAGGATAAGAATAATGCCAGGCTACTTTACACAGTTTGTGCCAGGATTTGGCCAATGAGCTACTTTTAAAGCTGTTTGTCAGCAGAATGGACTCCCTTGGGAGGTGGTGGACTTTCCTTCCTTGGGGGTTTTTAAGCAGAGGTTGGATGGCCACCTGTCATGAATGCTTTAGTTGAGATTCCTGCATTTGCATGGGGTTGGACTAGATGACCCTTGGGGTCCCTTCCAATTCTACAACTCTATGAAAATGGCATTTGAAAGAATTGGATACACATACACATGAGTCCAGTTTATTGCTGATTTTCTCTTGCATACTTCTGTTGATCAGTTTTTTTCTTTAACTCTTGCTTCCACTCCTTTTGAATATATGATCTTGGCTACAATCATTGCTAATTGCATCGTCTTGGCCTTGGAGCAACACTTACCAGTTGACGACAAGACGCCCATGTCAGAGAGGCTGGTGAGTACCATTTATTTTGTGGGGGAGGGCAATGTTGTCATTCTTACCCTCTTACTTAATTGTATTTATCTGATTCCACTTATGAAGCACTTCCTGTAAAATCTGTGTCTGTTGTTGGCATCTGTCTGTCAGTAAAGGCTTCAGCCATAAGAAATATTATTATTATTATTTATCTACATAGCAAGAACAATCCCATATATAAAAAGGTTTAAAGCAATAAAAAGGAATAATTTCCCAGTCCTGTATACATGCAGACTAAGATAAAAATCTCCACTTAAATGGCTCATTGGGGAAAAAAAAAGGTCTTCAAAAGGCGCCATGCCTGATGTGTAATGGGAGGTAGTTCCAAAAGATCGGCACCTACTACACTCAAAGTCCAGCATCATGTAGAATCAGGAGTGCCAATTTAGCCCCACGACTGTGGGTGTCCAGTCCAAAATTTGTGAGTGCCTTGCACCATCATGGGATTTTTTTGGGTGTTTGGGCACCCAGGGCCCCAGGGAATCGGCACCAATGTGCAGAAAGGACCTCCTGATGAGATGGTGTTGTGGTTCACAGGGGATACTGTTATCTAATGGCTATGTTCTATGTATCAGATCGAATGTCCATTGGATGCAGTATGCCTCTGAAAGCCAATTGCTGTGAATCACAAGTGGGGAGCATGGTGTTTTGCTCAGGTCCTGCTTATGGGCTTTCCAGAGAAATCTGGTTGGCCCCGTGACAACAGAATGCTGGACTAGATGGACCCCCTTTGGTCTGATCCAACAGAGCTCTTCTTATTTCTTAACCAGGTCCATGTTAAAAGCCTTATCCAATGGATAGCCTTATGTAATGGAGGATAAGGCTATGTTCTATCTCTACACCCACTGCATGATTCTGAATGATTCTGAATACTAGTTGCTGTGATCTGCAGTTGGGAGAGCACTGTTGACCTGTTTGCTCGTTTCCCAATGGGACATCTGGGAAAACAGGATACTGGACTAGATGGCCCTTTTGACTGATCCAGCAGAGCTCTTCTTATGTTCTAACTCTTTATTAGCCTACAGAGAGTAAGCAAAGCACAGTGGGAGAATGAGCAACTAACTGGTGATGAAGCCATCAGAGTAAGCATCTGGGGAGAAACAGTCCTAAGATGGAATGCCGGAGGAGTCAGTTTTTGGGTAAACATTGGTTGGGGAGCTGCACTGTGAAGTTCAGAGACATGTGAATTTCAAAGGATGTCAGTGTTTTGGTTCCTGGACTGTTTTGGAAAGTGCGAATTTGATTGGTTCACACTCAGATGTGAACGGAATGTCATTCTTCCTCATCCCTGTACCAAGGCCACTGGCTGGCTGAGGCTGATGCAAGTGGTGTGGTCCAGGGCAGTGGCGGAGGAAGCCGCTCGGGCGCCTGGGGTGATGCACCCAGGGGCAGGGCGAGTCACCCATAGGGGCGAGGTGCACTATAGGGCCTCTGGAGTTTGCCTGCATCCTCTCACTCAGCCGCCCTACAGCTGGGGGAGAGGCAGCGGGTGGACCGTTTGGTCAGCAGGGAGCCTGTGTACACCTAAGCCACCGTGTCTCTCTCAGGAGAGATGTGTGGCTCAGGCGCACTGCAGGCACTGCCGTGAGTGCCGCCTGGCATTTTGTCACTCCCCTCTGTGGTGACACCTGGGGTAGCCTGCACCCACCGCACCCTCTTCCTCTGCCTCTGGTCCAGGGAGGGGTGGGTCTGTGGTTGAAGGAAGCACCAATTCTGTTTTCTCAAACAGGGTCACATAGAGGCATTTGATAGTTTTGAACTGTTCATGTGAAGGAGAGAAGAAGGGAGGAGGGGGGGGTCTTCTTCTGAAGATGAAATTTGATGGATTTACCATATTCCCTTTAAGAGAAAACAACACTGGGAGCAGCCCACTCACAAAGAAAATAACTTACCAGCAGGCTTTATGGTAATGAGGCAATTATAATATTTCAAATGCAAAGCAGAATGATTTTTGGGATAATCTCTTCATTCTTTATCAGCTGGCAGGGAGGGGGTGGAGGAGAGAAGCAGGCAGCCAGGGGTAGACATTTTCCTTCTTTTTTTTAAGGCTGCTTTGGAATGTTTCCGAAGCTCAACCTGAGTGGGTATGGCTGCTCCTAGCACAGGGAAATGAAACCTTGAAACCTCCCTCCTTTGAAACATCTTAAACCTAAAAAAAACAACATTGGGGAATGAAGTAAAAAGCTGAGGGTTTTAGACAATTCCTTTTGCCTGTTTTTAGATGGTTCATTCCATATTCCACAAGTCCATTAATATAACAGTTCCTGGATTTCATCTACTATTGTAAATGGGAGGAAGCACTCCTAATGTGAGAGTGTAGCCAGACTGCCATGGGTGAGGACCCACTCTTCCCATGGGTAAAAGGTAAAGGACTTTTGGATGGTTACGTCCTGTCAAAGGCAACAATGGGGTTGCAGTACTCATCTTGCTTCAGGCCGAGAGAGCCAGCGTTTGACCACAGACAGCTTTCCTGGTCATGTGGCCAGCTGGACTAAACTGCTTCTGGCACTCGTAGGACTGTGACGAGTGCCAGAGTGCATGGAAACGCTTTTTACCTTCCCGCCACAGTGGTACTTATTTATCTATTTGCACTTTACATTACCTTTTTTCCCATGGCTAGACCAGGTCTGTGGACCAGTTACACCTGGATGGACAGTTACAAAAGGCCTTATTGGAGCCCTGGTCTACAGCCCATTGGTCACAATGGGTAGACCAGGGTAGACCAGGTGGCCAAAATTCCCAATGTGTTTCAATTGAGAAAGGGCCTTAGCTCATGGTTAGAGCATCTGCTTTGAATGCAGAAGGCCCCAGTATCAATCTCTGGCATCTCCGGGTAGGACTGGGAAATAAGTCCTGCCTGGAACCCTGGGGAGTTACTGTCAACCAGTATAGACAATACTGAGCTAGATGGACCAATCGTCTAATTCAAAATGAGGTAATTTCCTACATTGCTGTGTTCTGTGGCCCATACAAGGGCTCCTTCACATATATATATACTGATCTGGAGGTCTGCACATGGATCACTTCTTTAAAAGTAAACTGATTCACTTGCCTAGCATGAAATTTAAAACCATGTGGTTCCATAAGTTTATCTCTTGGAAGAATGCATTAAAGGTGAAATCTAGGGCTTTAAAAAAAATATCCAAAACCCTTAACTGAGTATATGAGTTACCATCAGTTAGTTGATTATAGTTGTATAAATGTGCATATCATTAGAACAATGTTTTGAAGTGGAATATCATACTTTTAGATGGTGGGCATTAAGATATGTTGTAGCAGGTAACATCTCAGAAGAAGCATCTCCTACCTGTGATCTTAGAAAAGGCATTCTTCCTTGTATGTGAGAGTTAAGAAAATATGCCTTTTCCAGGTACAGGTGTGTGTGTGTATGTGTATGTGTATGTATATGTATATATGGGTTGTATTCAAAGTTAATCTTACTCAAAGTAGAGCCATTAAAATATTGGACACGACTAACTTAGGTGAATTAATTTCATTGGGTCTACTCTTGGTAAAACATAGTTGGATGCAACTCTATACATTTTTTGAAGTGTTGCCAAATTAATTGAGGATGTATGTTTAGCCAGTCATCTGTCTTCTTTATTAATTTATTAATTTTATATAAAGATGTCTTTCTCACCCATCTGCTGCCACTTAGGGAAGTTACTAACAATTTAAAATCACAGTGCAATAAAAAAAGTTAAAAAGGGGAAAAAATGAAATAAATTACCTAGCATTTAAAATACACAATCATACAAAATATAGAGGCAAGAAATATAGAAATCTACAAGCGTCTTAAAATGTGACCGCTAGATTGGTTATTTTTTGGTTTGAGACATATTGCTATGGTTGCCTTAACTTAGTTCCCTGAATTATGGTGAAAATTTTCTTATGATTAATAATCATTAGAAAGAAGGATGTTGTTATTAAAACAATTATTAGTTTTTAATAGTAAACTGATAACTATATAAGCCCTCCTCTACAAGCTTTTTTTGTTATTTGTAAAAAATCCTACCCTGCCAACAATAAGAAAAAAAATATATCATGGTGGTTAATGTGAAATCAACATTAAAATTATTATTAGTATTGTTATTTATAAAATTTGTATAATGCCCTTCATCTGAATATCTCAGGGTGTTTCACAGCATAATTAGAGTGGCTTGTGAATAACATTCATGAAAGAAATCCCAAATATGTCACAAATCAGTAGGTCAGATTAATAGAGCAACATGGCTGGATTACGCATCAGAAAAAGCATGGAAGAACTGTTGCATATGTATTGGATACAGAATATTGTCAATTTTACAATATTTTGGATGAGAAAAACCATACTGAAAGCCTTGATTTGCCATCTTATTTGCCTGTCTGAAGTAATGAGAATATAAAATCATGATTATGATGATAATTAAATACGTATCTCAATCACCTTTCATCAGAAGGTTCCAGGGCAGTATATGAAAGTGTGAAAATAATTCAAACATATAAATATGATACATTTGGAACAAATGCACATAACAAGCAACAAAACAAAGAGCAGATGAAAACTTATAACAAAAGGAACAAAAGTAATTCTATCCAACATGTCATTATTTTGTGAGATGGATTCAAGAGCATCATTGAAGCTCCTAATTTGCACCATTAAAGTGAAGCACTCTGCCTGCACTAGAACAAAAAAGGGGGGAAACTCTAAGAAAAAAGGATCTGCAATGAAAATCTTGGGATGAAGGCATTTTAAACACTGCCTGAGCAAATAGGGATGAATGCTTGTTGTCACATAATGACCCTGATAACAAATCAGAATGAGTGTTCAATAAAGGCCAGATATAATCTAACCTGCGTGTGAGCTTTGTGCAACAGATCAGGATGAATGCTCAACAAGTACCGTATTTTTCGCTCTATAAGACGCACCAGACCATGAGACGCACCTAGTTTTTGGAGGAGGAAAACAAGAAAAAAATATTCTGAATCTCAGAAGCCAGAACAGCAAGAGGGGTCGCTGCGCAGTGAAAGCAGCAGTCCCTCTTGCTGTTCTGGCTTCTGTGATAGCTGCGCAGCCTGCATTCGCTCCATAAGACGCGCACACATTTCCCCTTACTTTTTAGGAGGGAAAAAGTGAGTCTTATAGAGCAAAAAACACGGTAAGTCATCTGGGAGAGCCCTGAAGGTTCCAGCCCTTCTTAAATCCAGTTGATCCACTATTTGGCACAGAAAGTGAGTAGGAAATGACTTCAATTAGCATATAAAAAGAATCACAAAAGGAGGCTAGAGAGCTTTGGAGATGGAGATGGTTGCCAATGCATTTCAGTAAAACTATTTCACAAAAGAAGGCAGTGGTGGCCACCAATTTGGACAACTTTACAAGGTTAAGTCCAGTCGCGGATGACAATGGGGTTGCGGCGCTCATCTCACTTTACTGGCCAAGGGAGCAGACATTTGTCCGCAGACAGCTTCTGGGTCATGTGGCCAGCATGACTAAGCCGCTTCTGGCGAACCAGAGCAGCGCACGGAAACGCTGTTTACCTTCCTGCCGGAGCGGTACCTATTTATCTACTTGCACTTTGACATGCTTTCGAACTCCTAGGTTGGCAGGAGCTGGGACCGAACAATGGGAGCTCACCCTGTTGCGGGGATTTGAACTGCCAACCTTCTGATCGGCAAGCCCTAGGTTCTGTGGTTTAGATCACAGCGCCACCTGCATCCCTTTGCAAGAGCATGAGACAAATTCATGGGGGGGGGGAAGGTTATCAGGGGCTTCTTGTCATGATGGCTATATTCTGGCTTCACAGAGGCAATATACCTCTGACTCTCAGTTGCTGGAAACCACAGGCGGGGAGAGTGTGCTTATTCCTGTTCCTTCTTGTCGGATTCGTACAGGCATCATCGCTTTGGCCATTGTGAAAGGATTCTGGACTAGATGGGCCATCGGCCTGATCCAGCACACTCTTCTTATGTTCTTAAAATAAACTTGCTTTAAAAAACAAATCCAATAACCAACCATCAATATAATACTTAGAAATAAACACAACATTATTTAACCATAATATACACAGCTTACAGTTCACTCTTCCGTGTTTATTCAAAAGTAAGCCCCACTGTAGGCAATGCTAGTCCTACTTGGAGTAGAGCTGTAGAAATTGATGCACAAGACTAAGTTAGGTGCCTTGGATTGTATTCAGCTAAATTCTACTCTGAGAAGGGTAGACACTGAAATCGATGGGTCTAAGCTATTTATTCCCTTTAATTTCACTGAATATACTCTGAGTAGAACTAACATTGGGTACTACCCATTAACTTCAAAGGGTAAACTCTGAATTGACCTTAGTTGGGTACCACCTGTTGAGGTTAATGGTGTTTACACTAGAGTAAGCAAATACAGTGTTATGGCCTTAGATCAGGCATGGCCAAACTTGGCCTTCCAGCTGTTTTGCGACTACAACTCCCATCATCCCCAGCTAACAGGACCAGTTGTTAGGAATGATGGGAATTGTAGTCCCAAAACAGCTGGAAGGCCAAGTTTGGCCATGCCTGCCTTAGATGCTCAATGTTTAAACAATTCAGTGACTGCTGAATTGTTTAAATGCTGAGTGTTTCAGCTATGTGCACTGTGCATTACGGTTAGATACCTGTTGATATTTTTTCTTATTTTAATAATGGCCAGCTGCTCTGAGACTAGTTTTCCACAAATAAGGAGCTTTAAATTCCCCCCTTTTGTCATATTATGTGTGCTATTTTCTCTTCCACCTTAAGCTTGGAGGAAATAATATCTCAGGAAGCCTGTGTCAATATATCTTGATTGAATAGCTTAGTCAGGTCATTAGTGAGTATACCAGGATTTGAAAGTGCCAATTTGTACCCAGGTGAGACCAGCAGTGTAGCAACCGCCTGCAGCACCCCACACACTAAACAACTACTGTGATCCCTCAAGCTCCCCTGCCACCCAGAATCCAAACCCCCAATGCACAGAATCCAAACCCTCAATGTGTGGCAGTACAGACCCCCCCATGGCACCCTATGACCTGCCCCCCCACTGGCCTGGTGTGGACCTCTCCTGGCTAGCTACACTACTGGGTGAGACCAAAACAGTTGTTCAGTAGCAACTTCTGCAAAACCTTTATTGATAAAGGTTTAAAGATGGGAGTTTTGTGAGGAAATTACATTTTTCTTATGCCTTTTGTTTTGATGTAAGACCAAATCTGCTTCTTGAACCAATGATACAAGCATAGCATATTTTCAGGTGTGCTTAAGAATTCTGCGTCTGGTATATGGTGCCATTAGGGATAGAAGGAGCTGTCGTTTTTTGTCTCTTTGCCTCTCCTTCCAAACCTTAAGTTCACTTCTCCACATTCTCACAGCAATTTTGAAAAGTCCTTATTTGTCAGCATTTTAGTTCAAATTTCTCCTAATGAGCACACTGTTGTGTGCAGTTTTGACTAATATCCATGTTTTACACGCAATTTTCTGCAGTATGGATGCATTTTTGTATGGTATTCAAATTCCATACAAATTTGAAAAGTAATTTTCAATTTGGGTTTTCCTCTTCTGTCAGCAAAATGTCTTTGGTCCAGTTCTGATGCTGCCCTGTTGATTGATGGTTCCATTCACCCTTGTCCTGCAGTAACTCTTCTCTCCCAGGAAGAGAATGGATTAATCTGCCCAAGTTGTTTTCTCATCCCCACTCCCAATCTTGAAATCCAGTTCCTCACACTTCTGTAGGTCTTGCACTTGTTGGGTGGGGGCAGGGGCAGCAGGGCCGGTGGGGATCTTAATGAAAACTTACAAGCCTTTTAGAGTCAATTTCTTCCTAATTTTCACCTGTGGTTTTGACTAATATACACATTTTTTTTTTTTTGCAAAATAGTTTCCCCTAAAATGATATGCATGCTTCCTCTTAATTTTAGCCCATGTTCTCTGCTTGGAAGATATGCACAACCAAAACCACAACACTGTAGATTTCAAAGGGTAGCTATACTTTGCTTTGTGTATTGGTTCACAATGTGGGAATTGATTCCTTCCTCTTTAAAATGCAAACAGTATGGAAATTTCTCCCCCATCCCTACTCCCAGTGGCATCCTGCTTGCTTGCGCATGCTGCCCATCCCCTCTAGACCAGAGAAAAGATTGGAGCACATGGTCCTCATTGTAACTAATCCATGCAGAAGGCTTCTCATTTACCCAGGATGTGCTGCTTGTTGGTTCTGACATGGAGGCAGGGCATAGCAGCTTTCTCCCTTATTTAACATGACAGCCTTTTCACTCGGCTAATGGGCCTTGTTCTGTATCCTAACCACAGGCTCTTTAAAAGCAGCGAGGCATGAGCCAGTCGTATTAACCTCTGTTGAAAAGAGGAAGTCTTTTCTTTCGCATGGCACACCTAAGCCTTTTGGGATGGTCTTTTTAGGGGCCCGGGTAGCCAGATCTGGGATTAGGTTGTGAGGGATGCTAATGAGATTTATTCTGGGCTGCATTGCTTTGCTGAAAAGAACACCTCCAATGAGACTTTTGTTTTTGTTGGGCGGGGGGGGGGGGCTAACCGTGTTTGTGTCTTGTAGCAAAAGAAGTGGCACCATAAAGACTGACAAATATATTATGACATCAGCTTTTGTGGACTACTGGAAAGCTTATGCCATAATAAATCTGTTAGTCTTTAAGGCTCTGGAAGACCCTCTGTAGGACTCTAAACTTTGAGTTGTTCATCCTTAAGCGAGATGGGCAGGCATTGCTCTTTTGTCATATAATTTTGGATTAGCACTTTAGGTCTTCTTTGTTTGCTGTTCTTACATGGAGTAGACCTACTCAAGTTTATGAGCTTAGCCATGGCCATTAATAAATGGGTAGAAAAAATACTAAATATAACCCAGTATTTCTTATTGCCCTTCTTCAGAGAATCACAGGGCAGTTTACAATATAAAAACAGAAAATACATAGCATAATAAACAAAACAACAGTACCCAACACTTGTTTTTATCCTGGACAATAGTATGATATATTACAATTGTATGATATTATGATGTCACAGTTATGTGATATTATGATTTTATATTATGATTGTATGGTATTGTATCATGATTGTATGGTATTATGATTCTGTAAGATTGATTGCAGCCTCCGGGAGCTCATAATCAGGACTTGTAAACAGGGGCATTTGTGAGGGTGGTTTGAGGGGAAGGTCCCAAGTGCTGCCTCACGGGGTACCCAGGACCAAGAGATGTGGGTGGTGAGGGAACTGCTGCAGTGACCAGCAACACCTGTGCCATGTTCGTCTTCTTGTGCAAGAAGGTGCAAAACTATCCTCGGTTGCCTTGATGAACGAGAAGGCACAGCAACTTAAGCTCACTTAGCCACACTCTGAGCTACTGGCCAAGAGGAGGAATTCCTTGATAGAGCAGAGTGGACTGTCCTGGAGCAGTGATTCACCTAGGGAGGTGGAAGATCTCCCCATGCAGGAGACGAACCTCTGGAGGAACATGCCACGCAGATGCAAGACTGCCAGGATCCATGTATTGCTGGAGCTGCAAGGTTGATTCCATGCCCTCACCTTGGACTGCCTACGGGCCTCCACAGGGTTTAATCTGGAACTGCAGACATGCATTCTGGACCTTAAGAAGGCTGATTTCAAAAACCTTAAGGAACTACTGGGTGAGATCACATGGTCAGAAATACTTCAAAGATTAATGGGAGTTTCTTAAAGGTGAAAGATGGAAGACACAGATGCAGACAATTCCAACAAGAAAGAAATTGGGAGGCATCTAAAGAAACCAGGGTAGCTGCATAAGGAGCTTACAGATGAGCTTAGATTTAACAAGGCTATGAATAAGAAATGAAAGAAAGGAGAAATCACGAAAGAAGAGTATACATGAGTAACCAACAGTCTCTAAGAGTAGGTCAGGCAGGCCAATGCTCAGAATGAGTTCAGGCTTACAAGATACATTAATAATGATAATAAAAGGTTTCTTTGGCTGTGTTAGAAACAGGAGGAAGAATGAAGAATAATAATAATAATAATACTAATAATAATAATAATAATAATAATTTTTAATTATACCCCGCCCTCCCCGGCCAGAGCCAGGCTCAGGGCGGCTAACACCAGTAAAATTACAGTAAAAAAGATAATAGGAAAAACAAACAAACAAAAACAACCACTTTAAAATACAGGTTAAAATGCAATTTAAAATGCAGCCTCATTTTAAAAGTAGCCCATAGATCAAAACCATAAGGGAAGGGAAACATAAGGGTCAGACTGAGTCCAAACCAAAGCCAGGCGGAACAGCTCTGTCTTGCAGGCCCTGCGGAAAGATGTCAAATCCCGCAGGGCCCTAGTCTCTTTTGACAGAGCGTTCCACCAAGTCGGGGCCAGTACTGAAAAGGCCCTGGCCCTAGTTGAGACCAATCTATCCACCCTGCGACCTGGGACCTCCAAAATGTTGTCCTTTGTGGACCTTAAGGTCCTCCATGGGGCATACCAGGAGAGGCGGTCCCGTAGGTAAATGGGCCCTATGCTGCATAGGGCTTTAAAGGTCAAAACCAGCACCTTAAACCTGACCCTGTACTCCACCAGGAGCCAGTGCAGCTGGTAAAGCACTGGATGAATGTGATCCCATGGCAAGGACCCTGTAAGGAGCCTCGCCACGGCATTCTGCACCCGCTGGAGTTTCTGGGTCAGCTTCAAGGGCAGCCCCACTTAGAGCGAGTTACAATAATCAAGCCTGGAGGTGACTGTTGCATGGATCTCTGTGGCCAGATCAGGGTGAGAAAGGTAAGGGACCAACTGCTTAATATAGCGGAGATGGAAAAATGCCACCTTTGGTGTGGCTGCAACCTGCGCCTCCATGGAAAGCAAAGTTCTCTGATTGGAAAAGACGGAGAAATGCTATTAGTTGGTAGAGAGAAGGCAGAAATGATCGATACCTACTTTGCCTCTGTCTTCATCCAAAGGAAAGTGGTGCCCAAGCTGGTGATAACGGAATAAACAAAGCAAGGAGGAAGCTGCAGCCCCAGAAAGGAAAAGAGGGGGTAAGGGAACATCTAGCTACTGTAGATGAATTTAGATCTTCAGGGTCTGATGAGCTGCATCCAAGGGTACTAAAGGAGCTTGCATAAGTAATCTCAGAGTCTATAAACTTTGAGAATTCCTGGAAACAGGTGAGCTCCCTACAGTCTGGAGGTGGGCAAAAGTTGTATCCAACTTCTCAAAAAAGAGTAAAAAGAAGAACCAGGTAACTACTAACGGGTCAGCTTGAAACTGATACCAAGAAAGATCCCCGAACAAACAATTTAATGGTTGGTCTGTGAGCACTTAGAAAAGGATGTTGTGATTACTAAGACCTGGCATGGTTTCTCAAAAACAAGTAATGCCAAATGAGTCTCATTACTTTTTTTGATGGCGTTGCAAGCAGTGGTGGACTTTAAGCTCTTCAGCCAGGCCTCTACCATTGCGCGCGCGCGCACACACACACACACACACACTTGCGCAAACAACCTTCCAAGTTGTCCTAGCCAGTTGCCTGAATCTAAGAAAATGAGGGAGAGGGGCACATCTAGGGAGACAGGTGCTGTTGTTCTTTGCACCTTCACAGGTGGTGAACATGGCTGTTGTCAAACAGGTATCTGTTCAGAGCTGCTCCGAGTTGCCCTGCAACTTTCTGCAACAACTTCATTGTGAGTTTTGGCACCTATTTTTCTTGGGGGGGGAATACTGATGACAACTCCCAATATTTCTGAGTTCTGTCCATGCTGGCCAGGGCTGATGGGAGTTGGAGTCCAACAATACCTAGAGCGAACAAAGTTTTCCACCCCTACTCTAAGAAGCAACTCCCTTTAGGAGGGAATCCTTTCATGTCGTGGGGAATTCTGCTTCTTTGAACAGGGGTGAGGAGGCTGTGGCACTCCAGATGTTGCAACTCCCAGCATCCCTGACCATTGGCTGTGTTGCCTTCTGCTCTGATGGAAGCTGCAGTGCAGCAAGATCCACCTGCTTTATTCCTGTCAAGCTGCTAACAATACTTCCTCTTTGCTTCTTAGCTGACCTCAATTCTGGCTCAAAACGGAGAGAGTGATTGTGTAGATTCACTCTGCAAAGGGGGCAGAATCAATGAGGAAAGTAGGAAATCAGGAAGGATTTCAGGAAATGGGACACGAGGTAATGATTCCAGTTTCAACTCATAAAAAGGCCTCAGATTATATGCAGAAGACATTGGATGACTGTACGATAACATAGGTTTGGAGGATAACACACTCTCCTCCTTTCTTTTCAATCTTCATTTGCTTCACTATTTCATAAGTTTGAACCTAAAACACAAACATGAGTTTGAGGTGACTCACAGGAGAGGAAATGCAGGGTAGGATGGCTGAGGGTGAAGTTTACAGTCTGTACAGTGTAGAAAAACCAAACAAAACAGTGAACTCTTGATAGCAAGAAATAAAACGTGAATTGCCTATCCCAGCACCTGTAGAATTGTAGCTCTTTGCCTGACATTGCTGCTCTTCCCCTTCCCTCCTCTTCTTTTTAGGATGACACTGAGCCATATTTTATTGGAATATTTTGCTTTGAAGCTGGCATTAAGATCATCGCGCTGGGTTTTGCTTTCCACAAAGGCTCTTATCTCCGAAACGGCTGGAACGTGATGGATTTTGTTGTCGTCCTTACAGGGTAAGTGATCTCCCCCTCTCCCCGCTCTCTCTCGCCCGTCTCCACAATTCGCAGAAATTATGCTGAGAGTGAGTTGCTTTGATGCTTATTATTATCATCAGCAAGGTGAAGAAGAGAGTATGATGTTATTAAGATTCTATAGTGAAGCTACATTTGAAGACTTACAGTGGAGCTGTTGTGGAGGTGAATTTGGGCAAGCCTTTGTCTAGCCCAAGTTTATGAAAACACTTAAAAAATAATAGATGGTTTGCAGATCTTAACTCTGAAGGCAATCCTTTTCATTTCTTTCTTCTTTTTAATGTCAAATCATCTTCTGAAAAGTACAGAACAGTTTTAAAAGCAGGAAATGTTTTAGAGGTGGATTAGATCGGACAATATGTGAACAAAAGGAGGTTCACTTTGCCTTAGAGACCAAGAAGAATGCGAAGGGGTAGGAGTCACGAAGCAGCAGAATACTGAATAAAAATGATCAATATGCTGGATATTTTGGAAAGATGATGATTTGCTCTTCAGTTATAAAACATCTAGTTGTGCCCTATTTTGAGCTTCTGGATATGGTATAATAAGGAGTGGGTGTCCATTTTCCTCCTTGTACCTTTACAGTTATTGACTGGTATAAACTGAGAAGTACCTCAGGCGTGTTGCTGAGCTGAAATACCCAACTGGCATCTTTGGATCATTTGGGGGATTGGGTAAAGGAGGGTGAGGGCTTGGCAAGGGGAATGGGCTTGTCCTAAGTAAGGTTGGCAAGCAACATAAGCAGGGTCTGCATCCCCAAATATTTATATAGATGGCAGACTGGTTTAGAGCTATTCTTCCTTTACTCATGGACAGGCCTCTGTGTTTGTCTGCTGTAACATGTGCCATTGTACTGAAACTAAATAAAGTGTACACCTGGCTCTTCATAATAATTGTTTTATTCACATGTGACTTGATTCAAAGTGGCTAATCAGTTAAACGCGTATGTTCAGACGGTTTAGTCTTAAGCATGCTTGTTCCAAAATAAGATTAGCATTCATGTTCAGTTAAGGAAGCTATTGTATCTAGCTAAGTTCTACTCAGACCATTACAATCATACCTCGGGTTACAGATGCTTCAGGTTGCATTTTTTGGGGGGTTACAAACCGCCAAAACCCGGAAGTACTGGAACAGGTTACTTCTGGGTTTCTGCGCTTTGCGCATGCGCAAAAGTACTAAATTGTGCTTTGCGCATGCACAGAAGTGCCGAATCGCAACCCGCGCATGTGCAGATGTTGCGGACATGCATCCCACGTGGAACACGTTCGCAACCCGAGCGTCCACTGTACACAAATGAGTCATGTCCATCCTTTTCAGTGTGTCTGCTCTGAGATGGGATGAATAATGGTTACAAACCTTAATTCTTAATGTAGTTAAAATAAGCACACTAAACCAGAAATACCTAATAATAGCCTACTTGGATCAGGGGAGTGCTGTGAACATAATGTATCTTGATGTCAGTAGGTTTTTGACTAAGTCCCCCATGATATTCTTGCGGAGATATGTGGGCTGGACAAGATATGTGGGCGGATTTGTTGGTTGACTGACCAAACCCAGAGTGCTCACCCACAGTTCCTAATCATCCTGCAAAAAAGTGACGGTTGGGGTGCCACAGGGTTCTGTCCTGGACCTGTTGTTCAACAACTTTATAAGTGACTTGGATGAATATATGGAGGGGATGCTCATCAGATTTGCAGATGACTGGAAGGGGATGCCAGTGATGCAGAAGACAGGGTCAGGATTAAAATGATCTTAACAGGTTGGAGAACTAGGAGAAAACTGACAAAATGAATTTCGATAGGGACAAATGTCAGGTTCTACACTTAGGTAGGAAGAACCAGCTGCCCAAATCTAAGATGGGGGGCACCTGGCTTGCCAGTAGTATATGTGAGAAGGATCTAGGAAACTTAATAGATCACAAGCTTAACATGAGTCTGCAGTGTGGTGCAGCAGGAAAAAAAGCTAATGCTATTCTAGGCTGCATCAATAGACATATATTGTCATGATCAAGGTAAGTAATATTACCACTCTATTCCCCCTTAGTCAGACCACACCTGGAGTACTGTATCCAGCTCTGGGCACCACAAGTTATGAAAGATATCGATAAGCTAGAACATGTGCAGAGGAGGACAACCAAGTTGATCAGGGGTCTGGAAATCAAGCCTTATGAGGAATGGTTGAGGGAGTTGGGTATGTTTAGCCTGGTAAAAAGGAGACTAAGAGGAGACAGGATTGCATTCTTCAAATATCTAAAGGGTTGTCACATGGAAGAGGGAACAAGCTCTGGAGGCTAGGACCTTAGTTTACAAGAAAGGAGATTCTGACTAAATACAAGGAATAACTTTCAGACAACTATTAGCGGAACAGCCTCTCTTGGAAGTTAGTGAACTCTCCTTCCTTGGAGGTTTCTAAGCAGAGGTTGGATGGCCATCTCTCATGGATGATTTAGTTGAGATTCCTGCATTGCACGGGGTTGGGCTGGATGCTCCTTGGGGGTCCCTTCCAACTCTACAGTTCTGTGGTTCTAAAAATGTCAATAATAACCTCATCATGTTAATATGAAAACATCTAAGAGTGGAAAACATATTAACCCAAACAGGTCTTTCTCAATGGTAATATATTTCCATTTACAGCTGAGTGGAGGAAACTGGTGACCCTTCAAATGTTGCTGAACTTCAGTTTCTGTTGTTGCCAACAATTATGCAGGTGGTAGTCCTACAAAATCTGGAGAGCTGCATCCCTTTATTTAAGACATTTCTATGCTGCTTAATTGGGATGTGGGTGACGCTGTGGGTTAAACCACAGAGCCTAGGACTTGCCGATCAATAGGTTGGTGATTCAAATCCCTGCGATGGGGTGAGCTTCCGTTGCTCGGTCTCTGCTCCTGCCAACCTAGCAGTTTGAAAAGCACATCAAAGTGCAAGTACATAAATAGGTACTGCTCCGGTGGGAAGGTAACTGGCATTTCCGTGCGCTGCTCTGGTTCGCCATAAGTGGCTTAGTCATGCTGGTCACATGACCTGGAAGCTGCACGCCAGCTGCATCGGCCCATAAAGCAAGATGAGCGCTGCAACCCCAGAGTCGTCCGCGACTGGACCTAATGGTCAGGGGTCCCTTTACCTTTACCTTTATACTGCTTAATTATTCACATTTCTAAGCAGCGTACATGAATACAATCCACAGAAATGGGGACAATTACATAATCAAAAATTATAGGAAAACCAAACACTTCCTTAAAATGCTGCTGGAACAAGAAAGTCTTTGCCATGTGCCTGAAGTTCACCAGGGTGTGTGTGTGCCTGTTTAATCTCAGTTGGGAGGGAGTTTCAAATGCACCTTTTCTAGTAGTTACAAGCCAGCCATCTGAGCCATGGTAGACCACCAACAGAGATTCCTCTAAAAATCATAGTGATCAGGCATGGAAATAAGGGATCGGGTGGTCCCAAAGATTTCCTAGACTCACAGTGCAAGGGGCATTGTAAATTACTACAAGAATCTTTACTACAATAATTTTCCCCTAAACCGTATGTAGTTCTTGGTGCTCTTATTTGAGGATATTCCCTTTTGCAAGACTCATTGAGTTTGAGTGGACTTACTTCCAAGGAAGTTCAGTTAGGGTTGCCATTTTAAGGTTTATTTTCTTTGGATTACAGCCCAGACTTAACTCAGAGTAGAGCTTTCTCAGAGTTAACTGAAGCTAGTAAATTTCAACTGAATGTTCAGTGGCTCAAACTCAAGACTGCTTAATGCCAATAAGTTTCTCTTCAGTGCTCCAAGCCAGTATATCATGTTCATAATCAAGGTGGTTCCCCTCCCCATTTTTTCAAATATATACCTATAGGTAAAATGGGATTCTGATCTGTGTCTATGACAATGATAACAGCTTGGTTATGTTTGAGTTGTTCCAGATTGATTTTCTGTTCTGAACTATGCCTTCATGTATGTGGCATAAAACTTAAAATACTGTATTTTTCCATGTATAAGACTAGGTTTTCCCCCTAAAAAATGATGTCAAAAATTGGGGGGCGTCTTATACACGGGGCCATCTCCCCCCATTTACTTAAATCTGAGTCCCCCCAAATAGGGGGCGTCTTATAGACAGAAAAATACGGCAGTTGCTCTACCTTGTGGAAAAATCATGAGTAATGTGATCTTTTGGGAAACCGTCCTAAATATTATAGTAGGTTGTGTGTCTTCATAGCTTAGGGTTTCATTCAAAGTTTGACCTGCAGCAGTAGACTCATTAAAATTGATGGGCATGACTAACTTGGGAAGGACACTTGCTCTATGGTTAGAGCATCTGCTTTGCATGCAGAAGATCTCAGGTTCAATCTCTGCCATCTCCAAGTAGGGCTTTTGAAGCACCATCAGGGAGTTCTTCCTATTTAGTCTAAATCTCTCCCCTCTTGCGATTTGAACCCATTAGTTAGGATCCTACCTTGGGGGAGGGGCCATAGCTCAGAGCTAGAGCAGCTGCTTTGTGTGCAGAAGGCCCCAGCTTCAATCCCAGGTATCCCCAAGTAGGGCTGGGAATGTCTCAGCCTGAAACTCCAGAGTTGTTGCTAGTCAGTGTTGACAGTACAGTGGAAGCTTGGGTTGAGAACGTGATCCGTGCGGGAAGCATGTTCGCAACCCGCAGCATTTGCAACTTGCAGTGCCGTGTGTGTGCATGCGTGGGTTGCGATTTGGCACTTCTGCAAATGCGCAAAGCGCGATTTAGTGCTTCTGCACATGCGCAGCCGCCAAAACCTGGAAGCAACCTGTTCTGGTACTTCCGGGTTTCGGCGTGTCAGTAACCCGAAAAAACGCAACCTGAAGCATCTGTAACCCAAGGTATCACTGGTCTGATTTGGGTTAATATTAATAGGTCTGCTCTGAGTAAAATTTAGTTGGATACAACACCATTATTGCATAGGGGACTCTTAAGAGAAAGGAGCCTGGTGACGTGTGGGGCAAGGGTATTTTCTGCTCCATTGCTTGAAAGAAGTTAATTATTTTCAGGGGTGCTGCTGATGGATGCTGTCTTAATCATAGGATCATAAACAAAGATGTGATGCTACATATGCACACACGATGTAAGCGATTCGTTTTAGAAAAAAAATGCCAGCCTTTTTTTGTGGTATCATTATTGCAAGTAGTTTTAAGTGCTGTTTGATCTTTGAATATAATTGCACAATAGCAAGTTTGATTAGACAGCTGTAATAAGAAGCCTTGTTGCTCTCATCAAACACATGCATTCTTTTGAAGTGCAAGTGTGTTAATGTCAAGGCTTCTGGCTTCTCCTGCTGATCCTAGCTGGGATGTATTGAAAGTGTCTTGTACATGGGGCTTCCTACCAGGCGGGCAGCAGGGAGAGGACTTTGTATAGATAGTTGGTGACATTTCTTCGCAGAGAGGCTCTCTGCGGGGAAGAGGTTGCTACATTAACTGTAATGCCTGCCATTTCAACTTGCAAGACCAAGAGCAAAAACCAAACAAACACCCCTCCACAGCTTTATTTCAACGCCACCACATATTGCTGAAACATCTAGAAATTTATAACTGGTTCACTGAATGATCATTACCTAAATACAGTGGATACTCAGGTTGTGAACGTGATCCGTGGGGGATGCATGTTTGCAACCCACAGCATTTGCAACCCAAGTGGGTTGCGATGCGGTGCTTCTGCGCATGCACAAAGCGCAATTTAGCGCTTCTGTGCATGTGTAACCACCAAAACCCAGAAGAAATCCGTTCTGGCACTTCCGGGTTTCGGCGGTCCACAACCTGAAAAAACGCACCCCGAAGCGTCTGTAACCCGAGGTATGACTGTAGTGGGCAAGGGTCATTATATTCAGATATCTAAAGGGCTGCCACATGGAAGATGGAGGAAGCTTGTTTTCTGCTGCTCCAGACTAGAGGGTAAGACCCAAGCCAATAGTTTCAAACAACAATAAAGTAGATTCTGACTAAACATTAGGAAGAACCTTCTGACAGTAAGAGCTGTTTGACAGTGGAATGGACTCCTGTCAGGAAACTGACTGTCAGGACGCTGACGAGTGTGCACCAGGGGAAGGGAGGCTGGAGTCTGACTTGGGAGATTGGGCCTGTACCAGGTAGGAGGCAAGAGGCAGAGGCAGGAGAAGCTCTATAGCTGGAGGGTGGAGCACAGGATGGGTTGGGAAAAGAGGAGGAATAGGCAGGCCAGGCAAGTGAAGGGCTAGGTGTTCCTCAACCCTTTCTTGCACCACTGTCTCCCAGAACCAGGAGAGGATTGAAGTGGGAAGAGCAGAGGCAGCTTCCATGCAGGCAAAGCCTCCAGCTGTGTGTTTTAGCCCGGGGGGGGGGGAAGGTAAATAAATGAGTGGAGGGAGAGTGCCCCCCAATTGTTGCAACTGCTCCATAGAGCACAGACTGGGGATTAGCTACCTATACACTAGACAGGTGTGTCATAGAAATGATTGTAAGGGTCAGCTTGGCAATAAACTTTCTGTCCTGTTCATTCCTTTGGCGGCGGGGGGGGGGGGTGCATTTCATAATTCCCTAGAAAGGCAGACCCTCCAAGTGTCCCTATTTTCCAGGGACATCTCTGATTTAGAGAAGCCATCCCGGTTTCTGATTTGACACCGGAATGTCCCACTTTTCCTTAGGATGTCCCTGTTTTCATTTGAGAAATGTTGGAGGCTATAGAGTTATCTGACCCCTGAACTGTCCGACGGCAATCCTGTATAGGGAAGTTTTTTAAAAAAATATTTAATGTTTTATTATGTTTGTATATACGTTGGAAGCTGCCCCGAGTGGCTGGGACAACCCAGTAAGTTGTGTGGGGTATAAATAGTAAAATTATCCATATGGAATGGGACATTCCTATTATCGAAGAAATGTTGGAGGGTATGGGAAGGTGGTGGAATCTCCTTCATTGGAGGTTTTCATACAGAGGTTCGGTGGCCATCCGTCAGAGTTTATTTAGCTGTGATTCTTGCATTACAGGGGGTTGAACTCTCCAAGTCTATGATTCTATGATCATCAAAGGTTGCTACTAGATGGTCAACATTTTCCAGGAGGGATTCAAGACCATAGCAGAATTTGCACTATTAAAGCGTTTTAAAGTGCTTGCCATGGTGCAACAACTCCGCTTAAAATGCAATTGATGGCAGGTATGGCCTGTAGCTCTACAATTGTAGGATCCTTGTTTCTATCAGCCCCAGCAAGTTTGGCTAATGACTAGGAATGATCATTGCTGAGCAGATGCATAAACACCCAATGAAGAGATTAGGATGAATGCTCACTGTAAATAAATTGGAATGAATGCTCAGTGAAGAAGTCCAACGGTAACCTCTGCATAAGCTTTGTCCAAGCACATCTGGATGAAGGCTCAATAAATAGTGTTTGATGGAGCCCAAAATATCATGATAAGCCAGGTTTTCTGGTTTACCATGGCTTATTATGTGTAAGCAGCAAGCAATTACCCTATTTTTTGCTCTATAAAACTCACTTTTCCCCTCCTAAAAAGTAAGGGGAAATGTGTGTGCGTCTTATGGAGTGAATTCAGGCTGCGCAGCTATCCCAGAAGCCAGAACAGCAAGTGGGATTGCTGCTTTCACTGCGCAGTGGTCCCTCTTGCTGTTCTGGCTTCTGGGATTCAGAATATTTTTTTCTTCTTTTCCTTTTCCAAAAACTAGGTGCATCTTGTGGTCTGGTGCATCTTATAGAGTGAAAAATACGGTACATTCTGCCTGATTGCTCTTCCTTGGTCATGAGAAAGAGAAACTAACAGGAATCCACAATGAAACTTAGCTTCCCATTACAGCTAAGCCTAGAATGGCAGCTTCCTTCTCCCAAGCCAGTTGGAATCACAAACCAGACTTCAATAAACCATCGTGGTGTTTTTAGCTTAGGAATTCTGGCTTTTAAGGAGAAACAAGCCACTATCTCAGAGCCATATATAATGGAAACCCAAGCAGTAGCGAGGAAGTAAGTGCTGGCGCATGAGAAACCATGATAAGCTGGGAACTCAGGTGTGTAAATAAAGTGCATTGTCTTGGAACAGACATAGTTCTGACATGATGAACCTGCAATTGCTTCTTTGCATGACTATAGAACACAGGAAGCTAACTTATTTTGAGTAAGGTAAAAGGTCCATATAGTTTGGTGTTCTCTATAAGAAGGGTGGAAAGCCTCAAGCTTGAGGGCCAAATATGACACACACACTCTGACCCTTGAGACGCTTTCTAGGTTACACCCCTTTCCTCAGGCTAAACCTCTCACTAAAAACTCCTTCCCTACAGTCCACCAGCCCTACTTTGCATTCTCCTTGAGTTTTATTGTCTGGATGAAATATGTCATTGAATTCTGGTAGTGCTTTTGGATGGAGGACAGAGAGGAGAGTGAGTGAGAAACTAGCTGAATGTAAAAGTAAAATTTACCCTGTTGCTCCATCCCTTTTGCAGCTGGCCCATCCAACCACTAGCATGTGCCCCCCAAAAGGCTGCCCAAAAGGGAATGTGACACTTGGTGTGACCTCTGTAGCAGCTGCTCTCCATGGTTTCATGCAAAAGTCTACCCCAGGTCTACCTGTAAAATCCTGGCTATTGAAACTGGGGGCCTTTCATTAAAGAGAGAAACCATGAAAGGAATCAAGTCCAACCAAAAAAGCTTTCTTCTTTTTTGCAGAAAACTCTGAACAAAGAGGACTGGATTAGAAAGGGATGAGCATGGAAATATTTGGCGCTGGCTACTTTTGAATAGAGCCTTTGAGAAAATAGCTTTGTTTGCTGGTGTGATGGATTCCATTTTGATTTCTTTTCTAAGGCAAGGTGTCATTAAGCCAATTTCTTTTCAGCATCTCCAGCTGTGTGAGAGAAAACAGCAAAATAATCTACAGTAGTGAGGTTACTGTGGATACAGTATTTAATGTATGGAACCAGTGGCGTAGCGTGGGGGGTGCAGGGGGGGCGGCTGCACCGGGCGCAACATCTGGGGGTTAGGGTTAGGGGGCGCAAATTACTTGCCTTGCCCCGGGTGCTGACAACCCACGCTACGCCACTGTATGGAACTTTGATGACTTGGTTATTCCCAACCCTGACTTCCAACTTTGAATTGCATTGAGTACAGATTTGTAGTGGTGCATATCAGGGATGCTGACTTGCCCCCCCCCCCATTGAGGGGCCCCGGTGTCACATGACACGTCCAGCCCCCACCCAACATGCCAGCACTCTCCCAGTGGCAGTGGGGGATGGGGAACACGGAGAGTGATCTTCACCCTCCATGTATCCTGCCCCTGCCCAGTGCACTAGTGCTTGCCCAGTGGCAGCAGGGAATGGCACCCCCATCAATATTGGGCAGGAGCTCAGCCCCTGTCCACAGATATTGAGGTAGCCGCAACCCCTTCCGCCCCTTGTAATTTGCACTCCTGGTGCATATACGTAGAAGCCATGTTTTTAATGCATTGTTATTGTAGCAGATTAGAGACTAAGCTATGACTCAGGAAATCCTTGTTTTGAATTTGCCTCTACCATATGCTTGGGAGCTGGTCTTGCAAAAGGGTTTCAGCGACCTCCCAAAAAGCAATTAAAGTGGCCACATTGCATCATTAAAAAAGAGGATACAAATTTACAAAGGCTGATCTGTGTTCAGATGCAGTTTTATAAATTCCTATGATTTAAGTAGAAATGCAATAGATCCTTTCATCATAGTGGGGGATGACTGTAACCAGTATCCCTGCTCAGTCTGCTGACCAGATGCCACTCTTGTTGGGCTGCTTCAAGGCCCCTTCCTGTTCTCCATTCTAATGGTTCTTTATTTTTAAACCAGACTTAGGCTGGACTGCCCTTCTAACAGAGAACATCTTCAACGAGAAGAGTGTAAAGCAGAGCACATGGCCATCTATTCTAACTGAAAGCATTTTATGCCCAGGGTTGGTTACAGACTGAGCATTAAAATATATATATATTTGACATATGCTTTGGTCTAAGTGTTGTCTTCAACATTTCATTTGAATGGATTTTATGTTTTAATGCAGGATTGGGGAACCTCTTATCTCTAGTCTAGGCCAAACTTGGCCTGCTGGGCTTCCCCATGCCGAACCATGACCACCCACCCTACACATGGTGTTATACAGGTAAGGGTGGAGCTTGGCCAAACTTGTTCGAGTGGCCAGAGGCATACAAAGTGGGGGGGGGGGCAGGCCACCCTGTGTACCACTCTGGGTGTGTGTGTTACAAGATGCCCCCTGCCTCCCCCCAGCTGTAGAGTGGCTGAGGGTGCACACAGTCCATATGGGCGCCGCTCACGCTGTGACCATACGGGCTGCCACTCTTATGCGCCGTCCATATGGGCTGGTGCTCTCTCACTCTGTCCATATGGGCTGCCGCGTGTACACACTCCGTATGGGCTGCCTCTCTCACAGCCGTCATACGGGCTGCCTCTCGCATGGCGACCGTATGGACGGTGCATGCGAGCAGCAGCCCGTACGGACTGCGCATGTGCGGTATCCTGTACAGAGTGTGCATGCACAGGATGCTGCACATGCACACTCCATACAGGCTGTCCTGCTCTGGGTCCCAGAGAGGGTTCCTCCTCTGCTGTGAGTGGCTTCTCAAGTACCTGGTTTGCTAAAAGCTTTTGAAGTGCTTGGCAAAGCAGGAACCCAATGGTAAGCAAGATCACCCCTCCTCTTGTATTGGCAGCTGTGAAGGAAGGGTGATTCTGCTTGCTCTGGGTGTCCCCCTTTCCTTTGTCTCAACAGCTGTTGAAATGAGGGGGGGGGGGAGGAAAAACCTTGTTTTTAGCAGCCCTCAGCAGCAAGTCGCTTGATTGGACCTGGGACCTTCTGCATGCAAAACGAATTCTCTATCACTGAGCTAAGGCTCTTTTCCAAAATAGTGTAGGGAGCTGCTTTATACACAATCTGCCTGTCTTTTTTTTGTTGTTTAGTCGTTTAGTCGTGTCCGACTCTTCGTGACCCCATGGACCAGAGAACACCAGGCATTCCTGTCTTCCACTGCCTCCCACAGTTTGGTCAAACTCATGCTGGTAGCTTCAAGAACACTGTCCAACCATCTCGTCCTCTGTCGTCCCCTTCTCCTTGTGCCCTCCATCTTTCCCAACATCAGGGTCTTTTCCAGGGAGTCTTCTCTTCCCATGGCCAGAGTACTGGAGCTTCAGCTTCAGGATCTATTCTTCCAGTGAGCACTCAGGGCTGATTTCCTTCAGAATGGAGAGGTTTGTTCTTCTTGCAATCCATGGGACTCTCTTGAGTCTCCTCCAGCCTGCTTTATACCTGCTTTATACCTGCTTTGGGATGCAGGTGGTGCTGTGGGTTAAACCACAGAGCCTAGGATCTTGCTGATCAGAAGGTCGGCGGTTCAAATCCCCACGACGGGGTGAGCTCCCGTTGCTCGGTCCCTGTTCCTGCTCACCTAGCAGTTCGAAAGCACGTTAAAGTGCAAGTAGACAAATAGGTACCGCTCCGGCGGGAAGGTAAACAGCGTTTCTATGTGCTGCTCTGGTTCGCTAGAAGCGGCTTAGTCATGCTGGCCACATGACCCGGAAGCTGTACCCCGGCTCCCTCGGCCTATAGAGTGAGATGAACGCCGCAACCCCAGAGTCGGCCACGACTGGACCTAATGGTCAAGGGTCCCTTTACTTTTATACCTGCTTTATTTAGCTGCTTTCTACCACAGTCTATACATTGGTCTACCTAGCTCTATCTTGCCTACACTGGCAGCATCTCTCTGGGATTTCATACAGAAAATTCCTCCTGCTATACATGGAGACACCAGGGACTGAACCTGTGATACTGGGGCTTTGTCTCCTACCAACTTAAATAATGGTTGGTGTGACTATCAATGCCACTCATTTCCCTTTATCTTGCAACTAAGCATATTTGTATAAAACACCAGTTACTGCATCACTGATCCTGGTGTGTTGAGAATCTGCTTTGTCACAATGGAAAATTCTTTATGCTCTAAGCAGTCAGTCCCCTGCCTAGTCCAGGTTGTTGAAAACCAAAGAGTAAATCCTGTGGAAGGAATACTCATTTGGTGAGAATGCAAATTGTGTGTTAAAACATGGATACTAGTCAAAACTGCACACAAAAGTGTGCTCATTAGGAGACGTTTGTAATAAATAAAATAAACCCTCCCATGCTTCTCCACAAAATTAGTTTGGAATACGCCAAGCTATTTCCCCTTTTATTGTTTGTGGGGGTGGGGGTGGGGAGCCATAGGAGGAAGTAAGCTGGTTTTATTTGGGCTCCTCTCTCTCCTCATCAATGCATCGCACTTGATTCCAAAACTGCTCCCCTCCCAATTGCCCCCTATCTCTCTTCATCTTCCCTGAACCCCCAGTTTGAATCTTAAAACATTTGCTTTGGCCATTGCAACATAATGACCACGGGTTTTATTTTAATTGTTTTGGTCTGTCAATCTCAGACATTGGAACTTGTTAATTAGAAAAATAAATCAAGAGTTCTAGTGTCTTCTGCCAGGATCAATATAGCATCAAGCTGAACAGAAGCCTAATACATTGCAGCTGAAAGCAGCTTGTTCCAGAAAGCATTTGCTTGGTGTCTTAGAGCAAAAGGCTTTTGGTGCTGCTATCTTCTCCACTTCCCGGGAAACCTGGTCATTTGCTGTTAATAACAGAATGAGGGACATAGGCTTCTCTCCTCTTGACAGAGTATCTTTCCATCAAATGTGCCTTTTAAAATTCCTTTGGGGCAGCTGTGCACCAAGGCAATGGCTCACCCTGGTGAAGCCAACTTCCAGGTGGAGGAGAATAGGAGGGGGCTATTAATTTAGTGCCTGTTCAATTCACATGTAAACTGCTTAGAGGTTTTTGAGTTGTCATTTTTCTTTCTCTCTCTCTTTTGTTTTACAATCAAGTGGCACATAAATTTTACGAGACAAGTAAATGATAAACACATATATTTCTACATCTTGGGATTTGGGTGGACCAACTCATAGGAACATAGGGTCCTGAGTCAGAACTCTGGCCCACCTAGCTCAGTATGGTCTGCAAAGTCTGACAGTGGTTCTCTAGGGTTTCATATGGGGGTTGTCTCCCAACCCCACCTGGATTGGGGTGCTTGGGATTGACCCCAGGGCCTTCTGCATGTAAAGCAGGTTCTCCACCCTTTGCCTTTGTGTACCCTGAAAATTCAAGTATGCAACAGGGTGTCAGAAAGGTGGTGGTGGGGCTTGTTGAACTTGTGGGGAGAAATAAAATTGGGGAGAAATAAAATTGGAGTCTGAATTTTTTCTCTCTAACCCTGCTGTGGGACATCAGCAAGCTTTATGCTGGGCAAAATACAATAGTTGAATTGCTATTGGCCATGGTAGGGGCAGGTTGTTGGGTTCAGCTGTAATGCCAGTGTGAACAGGAAGCCAGGATGATGAACTCAGCTCTTTTGTTTCCATACTTACAATTCATCCAATCTTGGTTCCATCCAAACCTCTCAGATTATTATTTGTGTTTGTCTGCAAATAGGGTAGTTGGGCATTGCCAAAACAAAAAGTACAAAAATAGAACACAGAGATTAGCATAAAATGTGCATGTGCATGGATTCAAAGCTTATAAAATATCTGCCATGTAAATAAAAGCACAAAGGAGGGTATTGAATGTTAGTCGTACTCAGAGCAGACTCATTGAAATTGATGGAGAAGGCTAACTTAGATCCATTAATTCAAATGGTTCTTTTTTTAGTAGAACTTAGTTGGATGCAGCCCAGTATGTCTCAGGATAGTGAGGGAGACTGTTGATCTTTGTAGTGGATCCCAGTGCTAACCACCAATTAATACGTAGTGGATTTACCCTGCTAACTGCCCCAATCAAATATAGCGGACCCACCTAATGGTATAACAATTAAATGAATGTCTACAATTTACTACAAGCTTGCTGACTGTGTGTGTGTGTGTGTGGGGTCTTGTGTGAGTGAAACTGTGATTCAGGGAGTCTTGAGCAGGAGTTAATCAAACAAGGGAAGTTTTATTTACAAGAAAGAAAGAAATTGGTGAAACAAAGTTGGGTCAGGAGATTAACTTATTACTAAAGTAATTACTTAAACTAAATATAAGGATGTCACAGGCTTAAACACAGTATTGCAAGCACATCTGCTCACAAATTCCCTTTACTCAAAATCACTTGTTTCACTTCAGTTTCTGTTACTCCTTTCTAGTCCTTTATGCTTTGTTCGGGCAGATATTTCAGGTCAATGCTTTTAACACAGTTTATTATTTTGGTTCACAAGCAAAGGGTCACTTTTTGTCAGTTACCCACTCTCTTAGCAATCCTACTCCTGAGGTATTCCATTTAGTATAACAGACCCAGGGGATCCCCTCACCCCTTGTTACTGGCCTGGGAGTCTTCTTTACCTAGAAGATCTCTCCCCTCCTGGCTAGAATGAGACTCAAAGAGTCTGTATTCACACAGCTATACCTCTCCTGGCTCAGACTGAGCCTTCCAAGTAACTCCTGTTTGTATAACTTCCCAGACCCTCAACATGGTCTTAATACCCAAGCCATGAGACTCCTTCCTCTAGCTATCGATATTCTCCTCAGTGTGGATGTTCAACTCAAATCAGAACCAGTTTTCCCTCAGTCAAATCGTATCTCCCATTCAGTGCTATTTTTCTAGAAAAAGAGGAGCTGGAACTCACAATGAACACCTCCCTTGTTCTCTTAGAATGGCAATGGCACCCACCTGAGAGGTGCCGGAACTGAGTTCTGGTAAGTTCCAGCTGAAAAAAGCCCATCTCGCATCTCAAATCAAGCCCTCTCTCTGTCCCTATCTAACTTGCTCTCTCAGAAACTGCTCCTTTTATTCTCCCTCCCAAAGTGCTGCTCCACTAGGATTGCCACCTTTGGTCAGGCAAAGTAAGGGACAGCTTGGGCAAAGTATGGGACAAGTGGGTGTTGGGGGGTTGGGGGACTAAACATTACTTTACCTGGTGCAGAAATGGCTTCAAAACAATCCATTACAATGAGTTGTTTCCAGTGCTGGTCATACTAATAGAGTAGACCCAATGGAATTTATGGATCTAAGTTAGCAATGCACATTAATTTCAATGACTCACATCCTCCCCACCTGCTGGATTTCTGCTTGTCAGTAAATGTTGAAACCCAGCCAGAGAAAGAAAGGTGGAGATAGCAATAAATTCTGTTTCCTAACAGAGTTTTGCCTCCAACATCCTGTTCCATATAACTGCTAATGCCAATTCATTCACATACACATGCATCATATTCAGACAAGTTCTTCCAACCACTAGGGTTACATCTTCTCCTGTCACATATTTGAGGCAACCAAAATGGTCAAAGGCCTGGAAACGATGCCTTATGAGGAACGGCTAAGGGAGCTGGGCATGTTTAGCCTGGAGAAGAGGAGGTTAAGGGGTGATATGATAGCCATGTTCAAATATATAAAAGGATGTCACATAGAGGAGGGAGAAAGGTTGTTTTCTGTTGCTCCAGAGAAGCGGACACGGAGTAATGGATTCAAACTACAAGAAAGAAGATTCCACCTAAACATTAGGAAGAACTTCCTGACAGTAAGAGCTGTTTGACTGTGGAATTTGCTGCCAAGGAGTGTGGTGGAGTCTCCTTCTTTGGAGGTCTTTAAGCAGAGGCTTGACAACCATATGTCAGGAGTGCTCTGATGGTGTTTCCTGCTTGGCAGGGGGTTGGACTCGATGGCCCTTGTGGTCTCTTCCAACTCTATGATTCTATGAAAAAAGAATTCATCTGTTATCCATAGGCTTTCATAGTAGCATTGAATTGTAGAGTTGGAAGGGACCCTGAGGTTCATTCTAGTACAACCTCCTGCAATTCAGGAATCTTAAGCATCATTTAAAGCACGCTTATACCACTTTAACCCCAAAGAATCCTTGTTTACTTGGGGACCCCCTATTCCATTTCCAGAGATATAGTTCCTAGAGTCCTCTGGGATAGATTGCTATACCACTGTTCTTTCTCAGGTAGAAAAATGTCTCGGGCCAGCCCTATCCTGCCTATTTAAACAGACAGGAATGACTTCCTTGAGCAGGTCACCATGTGGAGTTTCAGCATTTGTCTAGGCAGCCTTTCTCAACTTGTGGTTACCCAGATGTTGTTGAACTACAACTCCCATCACCCCTAGCTAGCAAGGCCAGAGCTCAGGGATGATGGGAGTTGTAGTCCATCTGGGGACCCGCAGGTTGAGAACCGCTGGTCTAGAGGAATGTCACCAGACTCTGGCCAGGCTCTGCTCTCCATCGCAGTCTTCATCTGAGACTTTCCTCCAGGCGCTTCCTCTTGGGAAGGCTTGGATGGTGGTGATAAGGAAGAGGGTATTTTCGGTGGTGGCTCTCACTTGTGGAATGCTTTCCCCACTGAAGGCTGTTTTTGGCACCTGTTAAAAGCTTCCCTTAGGCACCTAATGGATTATGATGCTGTCACTGTTATTGGTTGTATGTTTTCGTGGCTGTTTCATTGGGTTTTAAAAAATGGTTTCTGGTATGGTTTACATTGTAATTTGCTCTCCTTTGTGCTCTAATTCTTTTGCAAGCCACTTCCAGCACCAGCCAAAACTCACCTCCCCCCCCAGCCCTCCTTCACCTATTGTTTTATATCCTAGGATGATGTGGCATCCGGCCAGGCGAATTGGAAAAGGCCTATCTATTTGTCTCTATGGCAACGGCAACCTCTTTGGACATATAAATGGAAGTGCTTAAGGGTCAGCTAAGTCTATTATCTTGCAAAAAGACTGGTCTGACTGGTTCAACATTTTCTTCTACTAGATTCTAAACCTCACTGGTTACAGAATCACAGGCTTGGAAGGGGCTTGCAGATATCCCAGGTGACCCCCCCTCCAAAGAATATAACAATGATATTGTGAGTTTGGAGGCGGGAGTTCCCTGGATCCTGGAGGCATTAAAATCTAATGGAAAATTCAATTGTTGAATTAGCCAGGCCAACTTCTAGTTAATGGGCCCTAGGTATGGGCCATTAGTATAAGAAAAGAAGTTGCTCTGTGCCAGAGGGCAAATGAGTTGAGCCCTCTCTCTCACCAGGCTGGAGGTTAGAAGGACAAAATCCCCCCCCCTCTCTCTCTCTCTGTGTGTGTGTCTGTGTGTTTGTGTGAGAGAGATCTGGGCTAGAAGTAGGCTGCCGGCAGAATTCTGAGAGTGAGAGCCATGCTTGGTTTCTGCTTGAATCCAAGGCTGTGGCTATGGGAGAAGCAAGACCTTCTGGGGTGTTAATGCTATGAGTATATCCATCACAGGCTCAGGTTGTATATATGTGCAAATAAACCATGTATCACAAAGACACCACAGTTTCTACTGTTCTTCCAAGGAAACTGAACCCTGGGTAAATGCCTGGAATCCCTGGAACCTCGCGGTTGGAGTAGTGTGCAACACTAATAATGCATCTCCCACCATAGTGGACAGTGGATAGATGATTCATGTGCCTGCTCAGTCTGCTGTCAAGGTTCTCACTGTTGGCAGGCAGCTTCAAGACCCCTCTTCTGCTCTCCCTTCCTTAAACCAGACTTGGACAGGACAACTTTTCACATAAGAGGACTGTCCTCTCTAAGGTAGGGAAAACAGCCAGGCTCCTTGCAAAGCAGACTGCAAGATGAAGTTGAAATAAATGAATGACCATTAGGGATAGGGGAGAAATTTGGTTCAGTTTGCATGTAAAGGAAAACCTATCCAATTTCTGCTTCTCAAAATAGGAGACAGATCAAAAGGCAGACCTCTTTCAAAAAGTGTATTTCTCCTTATTTTGGAATGCAGTTCTTGACAAGTAATATATACCCCCTCCAAAAAAATACAAATACTAGTGTAAAAAGTGTGTAAGAATGAATATATTAGTGAAAATAACACATAGTAATGCATTTTTTGTAGGTAAATTTAATTGTTATTTGCTTTTCTCCACTCTTCGGCCAAAAAGGCTCCCATAGCAGGTTACATACAATCAATTAAACTAAGACAGTCCCTGATTGTCATCTTATAATATAAAATCAGAACGCACAAGGGAAAAGGGACAGGAGGGAAAAAATCAAACTCAGGCATGAGTTGTTCTTACAATGACCAGCTTGACTAATTTAGGGGTAGGATGTGACTGATGAAGCTGGTCTGTCACAGCAAAGCTGATGGAGTGAGTGCTGCTTCCCATTTCTTCCACCGGTGGGATGAAATTGGTTGCCAAAAATGTGTTTTAGTCAAAGCTGCCTACAAAAAGAAAAGAAAAAGTATACATTAGGATAAATTTGCATGAAAATGCTGACAGATTTTCATGGCACCTTAAAAAAATCACAATCCCAAACTGATGTGGAAACATGCAGGTGATTTTATGAATGAGGAATGTTTGACGGGAATGTGAAACTGAAATGGGAAGCTTGGCACATCCTTAATGAAAACTCAATTCTTCCTATGTGCAAAGAGCCTCTGTATGTAATTCTATACTGAGCAAAAAACACAGGAGAGGGAAGTGAGCAATTTTATTCCCTCTCCTTTACCATTTATTTCATTCCTGCCTCCCTGCCTGCTGTGATCTAGCAACAAGAAATGCATATTGAGCTTGAACAGCAAAGTGTCTGCAGCACTCAGCATGTTCTCATCATTCGTGTTGTGTTTTCCATTTTATTACCAGAGGTTTAAAGATGTTGTGTCGCTCTAAGTGGGGAGAGGATAAATAAATGGTCATTATTCAGCGAAGGACGAAGGGAGAGCTGCTTCCCCAGCAAGGGGAGAGGAACCTGATGCAATCATTCCCCCGTTGGGTTCCCTGGTTTTATTTTCTGTGGGGTTTTTTTTTACTGCATTTATTTATTTGCTTTGCACAAAGGTGGGGAATAAATCTTGATTCCTGAACAGCAATGAAACATAGGAAAGTTATGCTGTAAGAGTGTTCGTCAACAAATCACTGTAGATCCCAGACTTCCAATCCGGGCAGGACCCACACAGAGATTGCGTGAAATGGAAGACCTCCTTTTCTGGTTTGTTTGGCTCCTCTTGGCACCTTCTGGACCACCTTCCAGTTGTTGGTGTTTCTCTGGTGATATTATTGGAGAGTGTTTGTAAACAGTGGCGGAGCTTCATCCTTTGGCACCAGGAGGTAGAGAGCAGGTGGGGGCCATAGCTGTCAATTTTTCCCTTTTAAGAGAAATTCCCTTATTCCGAATAGGATTCCTTGCAAGAAAAGGGGAAAGTTGACAGCTATGGCGGGGTCATGGCTGGCACATGTCCCAGGAGCCTGGCTCTCATCCTGGGGAAGTGGCATGCCACCCTGGGGGCATGGCACACTGCCCACAGGAGCATGGTGCCCAGCGTGGGTGGGGGGAACAGCCGCAATGGCACCCCACTGGGATTGCGCTGCCGGGGGCGGTGCGCTCCCCCCATTCCCCTCTTCTTCCGCCAGTGTTTGTAAACTCTGCCTGGAAAAAAGGAGAGAGAGAATTAGATGGGAAACCAGCTTCCTCTTAGTGGCAGGCTTCTTCCACAAAGCTGGTAACCCAGAACAGGCTCATTAGTCAAGGCATTGGTCTTGCATGATTTGGCGCTATTTAAAGTGGATGCTAGGGATGCGGGTGGCGCTATGGGTTAAACCACAGAGCCTAGGACTTGCTGATCAGAAGGTTGGCAGTTCAAATCGCCACGACAGGGTGAGCTCCCTTTGCTCGGCCCCTGCTCCTGCCAACCTAGCAGAACGAAAGCACGTCAAAGTGCAAGTAGATAAATAGGTACCACTCCAGCGGGAAGGTAAACGGTGTTTCTGTGCTCTGCGCTGGTTCACCAGAAGCGGCTTAGTCCTGCTGGCCACATGACCCGGAAGCTGTACGCTGGCTCCCTCGGCCAATAAAACGGGATGAGTGCCACAACCCCAGAGTCGGCCACGACTGGACCTAACGGTCAGGAGTCCCTTTACCTTTACCTAAAGTGGAGGCTGGGGGAAGGGAATTAGCAGCCATTCTGGGCTACTGAGTCCACAGAAGTGACTGCTCATTTTTATTTTGCAGTGGTTGCAGGGAGCTGGGGCCAGTGGCGGAGCTTCATACTCTGGCACTGGTGGCGTAGAGCAAGCGGGGGCGTGGCTGCTGCACGTCCTGGGGGTATGCAGTGCCGTCTGCGGGAGCATGGCACCCAGCGTGTGTGTGTGGGGGGGTGTAGCCATGATGGCACCCCACCAAGATCATGGTGCCAGGGCGGTGCGCTTCCCCTGCCCCCATCTTCTTCCGCCAATGCTTTGGGCATCCCACCATGCTCATTATGCCTATTGTCTATTTTCTTGCCCCTACCTCTTTTTTGAATCAAATTCACAACACTGTCCAAGCTGGGGGCAGGAGATCTGCGGCTTTCCAGCTTTTGGTGGAAGATGGCAATGCTAATTTAGGAGTTTCTTCCTGGGAATTGTCTCAACTTCACAATACAATAAATAAATGTGTATCATAAAGTCATTTGTAAAGACAGCTAAAACAATTTCATATAAATGATTCAAACGGTGACTGAGCATATGCTGTCTAGGTTGGGGGCACATGGGTGCATCCCTGAGGGATGGTGGGGCAGGGAGGGAGTCTGCTGCAAAGCGGCGCAGGGAGTGCGCTTGTGTGTCACAGTCCGGGGTGTTTGTGTGGCAGCGTTAGCGCCCGCTCTCCTCTCTCTATCAGAGAGGGCCTGTTGTGAAGAAGCAACAGCTTCTTTGTGTGCCACAGCCTCTCTCTGTCACTGGTTCTGGCTTGTCGCAGGGATGGAACTGCTGCTGGAGGCATTGGGCTGCCACAAGGAAGCTGTCTTTGCAAATGCCAGGATCCAATGAGAGAGCCTTTTGTCATTGTGCCTGGTCATGCTCTCTCAAAAAAATGTGCCCAGGGCCATGCCCCCAGTACCTCCCCCAATGCTACACCACTGGATTCAAATCTAATACAGTCATACCTCAGGTTACAGCCACTTCAGGTTGCGTTTTTTCGGGTTACATACTACCAAAACCCGGAAGTACCGGAACGGGTTACTTCTGGGTTTTGGAAGTTGAGCATGCTCAGAAGCACTAAATCGCACTTTGTGCATGCACAGAAGCACCTAATCGCAACCCGCACATGTGCAGATGCGGGTTGCGAATGTGCATCCCGCACAAATCATGTTCACATGGGATAAAAAACACTCAGAAGACTTATTGAAAGAGAAAGGCTTCAGTAGGCACCAAAAAGACAAGCAGCCTCACCTGTCTGATATGCAATGGGAGGGAGTTCCAAAGGGTTGGGGCTACCTCATTAAATACATTATTCCTATATCTTACTGATAAGATGGTATCTGTATGAGGCCCTCTCCTGCAGGTCACAGAGATTGTCTGTGTATATACGGGATGATATGATCTTTTAGCTATTCTGAAACTAGACAGAGCTTTGTACACTAGTACCAGCACTTTGGATTTAGCCGGGTAGCTAACTGGCAGTCAGTGCTCCCAGACTACCGTTCCCACCAGCCCCAGGCCAATGGTCAGGGTTAGTGGGACTTGTAGTTCAGTAACACTAGAGGGCCTGAGGTTCTCCATCCCTTGGCCCAGAGGAAGATGTAAGAAGTGAAGATATTCAGAGGAGACCCTCCTGGCAGGGCTGTTGCCCTCTGCAGACCATGGGGCAGCGTTTCATGAGCGGGGCTTGCATAGTGGTGGCCCCAAGTTGTAGGATACCCTTCCATCTGGTGCATCTGGCCTCATCATGGTATCCATTTTGATCATCTGTCAGGATGTACCTTTTTGCTCAGGATTTAAGGGTGAAGGATGAGATCAAATTATCCCTCCCATTGAATGTTTATGCATGGCATGGTTCAATGGCACTGAGTTGTGTGAAACTTCCCCTCTGACTAATTGGTGAAGGGTGGGCTATAAATAAGGAAAATGAGAGTCCTGCTGTGTGCAGAATCCTTTTTCAGCCTGATGGCAGCATTCCCTCTGCCACCAGAGGGAATGTAAATGTACATTTACCTGTGTACAATATGCTAGTTTCTACACACTCAAATCTGAACCTTCCATCCAGGGACACAAGAGGCATAATTAGAGTTCAAGAACACATTCCAGCCAAGCAAAAATCACTCAAGGAGGATGTGAGGCAGGACTGGTGAGGGGTGTGTCCTGGGACAAGTTCTGGGGGCCAGATAGAGAGGCCCAGAGGACCACATTGGACCCCAGGCCTGATGTTCTCCAGCCCTAGTCTCTCTGATCCAGCTTCCTGTTTCCCACAACAGCTAGCCAGATGCCTCTGTAGGAAGCCCGCAAGCTGGCCATGGGGACAATAAGTTCTCTCCCACAACTGGTATGCTGCCTTTGATCCTGGAGAAAACTCACTGGATGCTTTATCTCCACAAATTTCTCTAATCACCTTCTGAAGCTCTTCAAATAAGTGTCCATCACTATATATTGTGGGATGGAGTTTCACAGAGCAACTGTGCAAGATGTGAAGAAATGCAGCTTGCATTACTTTGCACTAGTTTCTTAGGGTGGCCTTCTGTTGGATCAGACCAAAGGTCCATCTAATTTCTGACTCCAACCCACCCACCTTGGAGCAGCCAAGCAGATGTTTCCGGGAAGTCCACAATCTGATGTGTGTGCATGTATTGTTGTTGCTATATATGTTAAAAACACACTTGGTTTTATCAAGCTTAGCTCCTGGTCAATAGACCTGGGAGCCAGTGTGGTGTAGTGGTTAGGAGCGGTAGACTCGTAATCTGGGGAACCGGGTTCGCGTCTCCGCTCCTCCACATGCAGCTGCTGGGTGACCTTGGGCCAGTCACACTTCTCTGAAGTCTCTCAGCCCCACTCACCTCACAGAGTGTTTGTTGTGGGGGAGGAAGGGAAAGGCGATTGTTAGCTGCTATGAGACCCCTTTGGGTAGTGATAAAGCGGGATATCAAATCCAAACTCCTCCACCTTTTTAAAAAATGGCCAGTAAAGTTGCTTAAGAAATTTAGACTGCCTATGTGCCATACATTTAAAGCACACCACAGTCACAGGAGTTGTAGTTTACCCCTATCTAAACTATGATTCCCGGCACCTTTAGTTGACCACCGTTTCCAGGATTCTTTCTGGAGGGGGGAAATGTGTATGTAGACAGAAAAAATCTAGAGAGTGAAGTTGACTAGACTACAAGGCCAAGATCAGCTCTGCAACTAGGAAGGAGCGCCTTGTTAATCTCAGATTAGGATGAAATGGCAGTTCTGGTGCAAGGTTAATAAAGGAGTGATCCCTTGCTCTGCAGCTGTTGTATAAAGCTCCTGTCTCAGTGGAGCGCCAAGGAAGGCAGCAGGGTGAGGCTTCATTTCAGAGATCCCTGTTAAAACATTAACATCATCACTTTGAAGACACCGTTAAAAGTCAATTACATTAATGGGGCTCGGTTGGAATTGTGCTAAGTGTGGCTCTGGTCAGAAGCAAGCAACTTTGCAAAATTAGCCCCTTGATACTGCAGCACATTCACCCTTTTCCTCATGTTTTCTCTCATTCTTCCCTTGATTTTGGCATCTTAGTCATACTAGCTCATTTTTTCACTCAACCAAGGTTATAATTATTACTGTTGTCGTTGCTATTACTGCTACTACACTGGAGGGACATAAGATTCAAATTGCATTCCCAGGGCAGGATGGAATTTCCCCCCTTCTCCATAGTAGCAGTTGTAATAATAATATTACACCATAATCCATTACGTCTTACATATATATATATATGGATACAGCAGTGAGCCCTTTTGCTGGTTCCAAGATTCTGCACAGGCACACAAAATCTGCAGAATTTTGTTTTGAGTACAGAATATTCCTGGGAATTTTAGTTTAAAAAAAGAACAGAGCAAAAAACCCAAGTTTCTAGACCACATGGCTTCCATCATAGGCTTGAAACTCTGTGGGTAATTCCTAGTGAAATCTGAAGGCAGTGGAGAGTTTGATTTAGCCTCATATTTGTAGGGGTCATTGCCTTGCATAGCACATTATAGTTCCTCAGAACTACATGAAGTAGATCACATTATACATCAACACAAGTGGGGTCTACAACAAAATGTTGCAGTGTGGAGTCAGTTGATGGGTGGTGTGTGTGTGCTTTGTTCCAGCAAAGGAATGACCGGGAGATTGGATCTGGCAACTCTGAAGTCCTGTCTTTACTTGCCCCATACATGACATCATGTATGATTTATGGATGATGTACAGTATGTATTATGTCAAATGTAGGGTGTAGCTTACCAGGAATGGCCTTGCGGGACAGGCAGACAGGTAGTCCTGGTGGGCCAAGACTGGCCTGCAGCTCAGAGGTTTTCCACTCCTGATTTGTTTAGACCCCAAATTTGTTGTTGCTGAAGAAGAGCAGCCCATGTTCACTTGCAAAAGAGCAATAAAGCAGTTGGTACTGTGATGACTTAGAGCAGGTCTGTGGGTTCTTTTTCAGCCAAGCGCTGCATTCCTTCCTGAGCAATCTTCCAAGGGCCATATGCCAGTGATGGGTGAGGCCACGAGCAAAAGTAGGCGGAGCAACAGATGCAAATTTTACCTTTCTGCAGTAGGCTTGTTTCCACACATACATCTCTCTCTCCTCCTTCTGGGCAAACAAGTGGTCTTGTCATTCCAGCCAGGCAAAGGACAGAGCTCTGAGGGCCAGAATGTGAGGCCTGGGGTAAGGCAGGTATTAGTGAGACCCCAGGCTGCTGTGCTACATTTCCTCTTCACAGGGGGCCTCCAGTAAATATTTGCTAAACAGAGATCCCATTGACACTCTGATTGGTTTCAAACCAGGACAGTTGTCACTGTTCTCAGCTCTTACAGGACCTTGCCCTTTGAAGAAACCCTGCTTTTTCTAACCACGAATTTTCAATTATTGCTGTGCTGAATCTTAAATTGGTGAGGTGCAGTTAGCGCTGTGCTGAAACTTGTCCTCCAACTGGCCAATTCTTCACTCATAAAAGGTTTCTGTTCTGGGTTGCCCTAGGATTTTGCTATGTTTCTGGGGTTTGAGACTGAGCTTGCTTTTATTATTGTGAGATAGCTGCATGTCATGAAGGGCACATTTCTGCTCTTTCTCCATTTTTTTTAATAATACAACTGTATTGGACAATTCTTTATATTCAATACAATAAACTTTTTTTCTTTAAAAAAGTTAAAATATATAGACTGTAAATATTTCAATCTACATCAACCAGATGTATACTTTTACTGTTTCAACTTGAATATATTACTAATCATGAGCCCTCTAGCCTGCATCTGTATTTGAATTTTTCAAAAAATAGATATTTTAATTGTTTAATTGTTTTTGTATTTGGGCTTCTTTAGGAGAACTGGTGGGATTTAAAGTTGTTAAGGATAACAGCAGCTTTATTTTTACTTTTAAAAATTCATACAGCCTGGTCTGTACTCCCCATTGTTAGTTACGGTAATTAAACAACATTAAACATACCCCGGCAAAGAGTACAGATTGGCCATGTCCTGCACTTAATTGTTCGAACACAAAATAAATAAGCTCAGTTCCTTGATGAAGTTGTATCTTCTCTCACTCTAATTTTTTTTAGTTTCATCATAAAGTGATGGCAAATGCTAGGGGGAAAGAGCACATAAGGGGTTGTTGCTGTTAATTACATGTCCTTCACCCTAAAGTCCCAAGTGCTAGTCCTACTCAGAGTAGAGCCATTAAAATGAATTGACATGATTAACTTAGGTCTATTAATCTCAATGTGTCTACTCTGAATAAAGCCTAGATGGTTGCTACTCAAATTTTAAGCACAGCATTATTTCCAATATGAGAAGCAAACAACCATTAGTTATTGTGGAAATGACACCCCTTCACTGCTTATCTTTTATTGTTAAAATTATATATTGAATAAAATTATGTACTGAAATTGTTGATATCGGGGGGATATGGTGGGTGTAATAATATTTATCGTTTGTTTGTTTATCTATCTATCACTTCTCTATCCCACCTTTCAAGGAGTTCAAGGTGATGTGCATAGTTGTTCCCTCCCTGTTTCATTCTCACAATAACCCTGGGAGATGGGTTAATCCATGGGTAGGCAAAGTAAGGCCCGGGGGCCGGATCCGGCCCAATTCCCTTCTAAATCTGGCTCGTGGACAGTCCAGGAATCAGTGTGTTTTTACATGAGTAGAATGTGTCCTTTTATTTAAAATGCATCTCTGGGTTATTTGTGGGGCCTGCCTGGTGTTTTTACATGAGTAGAATGCGTGCTTTTATTTAAAATGCATCTCTGGGTTCTTTGTGGGGCATAGGAATTCGTTCATCCCCCCCCCCCCCAAATATAGTCTCCCACAAGGTCTGAGGGACAGTGGACTGGCCCCCTGCTGAAAAAGTTTGCTGTCCCCTGGTTGGTCCATGACTGACTAGTCCATGATTTCTAAGTGAATGGGGATCTGAACCCTGGTTTCCCACCACCTTGACTATCCTCTTTGTCTTTTTTGTGAACATGGTGCCTTCCTATGCATTTCTGTTCAGAAGTGTGTCTCACAGCATTCTATGTGTCCAGTGTTTGTTGAGTTGCAGTCTTATTTGTTTGACTTCCAAGAATGCTTCTGAGATGTCAACAAAAGGTGAAACATTCCGCCACCAGATATTATATTCTCATTAGATGTCCTTTTTACAGTTCTGGCCATCTTAATATGATTACGCTGGCAACTATTATGGGTTTGTCAAGCCAAAGTCTAAAAAAGAGAACAGAGAAAAAAATTCCTTTGGGTAGCATTAAGGACACAGTTGCTGCTAAAATGGTCTGCATGCCAGATGGTTTTCAAAGCCAGGAACCAATATAGGAACTGCCTTTAGACTGAGGCAGACTATTGGTGCATCTAGCTCAGTATTGTCTGCACAGATTGGCAGCAGCTCTCTGGGATTTCATACAGGAGTCTTTCCCTAGGGAAGCTGGATGAAGCGTTGCCACTGTCCAGGGATGATGGGAGTTGGAGCCCAACAGAATCTGAAAGGCCACAGATTTTCCACTGCTGATTTGAATGATTTTTAACTTGCTGCATATGACATGCTCCCTGCATGAGGAGAAGTGGGGTGAGCAGAACTGTTTTGAGAGTTTCACTTCAGCAAGTTCAGTTTTGCACAAAAATTAATTATGGCTTTTTTAAAAAAGCTGCCCAGTTGCTGGGTGGGGAGTGGGGTGTGTGCGAGCATCTTCTGGTTTTCAGCAAGAAAGCCCTGAACTCACTGGTGAATGACTTCTGATTATCCAAATCCGAAGCTAAAGAAATGGAGACTTCAGTGTTGGGCGGGAAAGGAATCTATTTTAGCTTTACAGTCATTCCACATTCAGACAGGATGAGCTGCCTCCTGGCTGTGGAAACACACAGGGCTGATACTTCCTTTTATGATTTTAAAAGCAGCCCTGGCATGTGTTTTATTCAGAAAATAGTGGCCAAGGGAAGTGTAATTTTTATGCTGAAGATGCAACAGCAGCACAAGATGGGCCTATCTCTTGCCTGTGGAATGCCTTGATTCTTTTCAATTCAGGGGCCTATCTGTTCCGAACTTAAAAATGGAAAGCGTAATGCTGGTGGTCAACAAAAGAGGTTTAAAGACTGTCTCAAGGCAAATCTTAAAAAATGTAGTATAAACACTGACAACTGGGAAACACTGGCCTGCGAGTGCTCCAGTTGGAGAACAGCCTTTACCAAAGGTGTCATGGGCTTTGAAGATACTCAAACTCAGGACGCAAGGGAGAAACATGCTAAGAGGAAGGCATGCCTGGCAAATCCACACCACGGTCAACTCCCGCCCGGAAACCTATGTCCCCAGTGTGGAAGGACATGTGTATTCAGAATTGACCTCCATAGTCACTTACGGACTCGGTTATGAGTGATCGCTGAAGATGATGATGAAGAAGAAGATGCTTACTTTGAAATCTTCCATTCCATTTCACCACTGATCCCAGTTGAGATGAGAGAGGTATCCTCTTACAAGGCTGAAAGATGTTGGAACTGATAGGTGTGTCATAAAAGCTCTTTGGCAGGTGATTCTACTGAGCTTTACTCAAAGTAGAATCATTGAAATTGATGGACCTGGGTTAGTCATGTCCGTCAATTTCAGTGGGTCTACTCTGAGTGGAATTAACAGTGGAGACAACCTACTGTCTGTCTTTTATTTCCCCCAAGAAGCTCAGGGCAGCACCTATTGTTCTATCCCTTCCCCCACTTCATTCTCACCATGACCCTGTGAGGTAGATTAGGTGGAGAGGGGACCACTTGGTTCAAAGGTTGTCCAGTGAGCTTCATGGCTGAGTGAGATTTCAAACTCTGGTCTCCTAAGTCCTACTTCAAAACCCTAACCACCATGATTCTATAGTGCTTTAACCCAATGCTGAGTAGCTGGTTAGCTTTCTTTAGTGCACCACAGTGGTGTGGGACAAGGATAGAAAGCTTTGCACAAACATTTTATAATTTCACATACTGTATATAACATATCGCAGGATGGGTCTGTAACAGCAATTCTAAAAAGTAGCATCAGGATATAGACCAGGTACAGTCTGGGCTGCTTACCAAGGTTTCTGGCAGGTGTTCGTCGAAGCTCCTTATGGTGTTTCTGAAAAATTCTCTGCACTCCCTTGCCTGTGGATTCAATAGCATCTCCAGGTACAGGAGGGAGAGACTCCTGCCTGAAGCCCTCTGCCAATCGGAATAGGCTTACCTGGATGGAGATGTCTGTGTGTTTGTGTAAAGGTAAAGGACCCCTGGATGGTTAAGTCCAGTCAAAGGTGACTTTGGGGTGCTGTGCTCATCTCGCTTTCAGGCCGAGGGAGCTGGCCTTTGTCCACAGACAGCTTTCTGGGACATGTGGCCAGCATGACTATACTATTTCTGGTGGAAGCCAGAGAGCACAGAAACACCATTTACCTTCCCACCACAGTGATACCTGTTTATCTCCTTGCACTGGTGTGCTTTTGAACTGCTAGGTTGGCAGAAGCTGGGACTGAGCAACGGGAGCTCACCCCACCACAGGGATTCGAACCGCCAACCTTCCAATTGGCAAGCCCAAGAGGCTCAGTGGTTTAGACCACAGTGCCACCCACATCCCGCGTGTGTTTGTGTAGAAGCTTCTGATTTCTGTGTGACTGGAATGTAACCAGTGCTTGTGGTTTTCTCCTGCCATGTTGCAGAACTAGTTTTCATCTAATAGTAACACTGAGACAACACTATGTCTACTGCTTTGTGAATTGCCATTCTAGGGTTAATAATGTGTGTTATTAGCACCTTTAAGTGTAAATCAAAAGTGAAAATGTGAGAGTGGGCCCTATGTTGCAGCTAGGGAGTCAGAGGTGGCTCTCAGATCTGGATTGGTTGAAAAACAATAACAATATCCCTTTTTTAAAAAATCACACACCCATGTGCAGCAACAGACAGTTTCCAAAGGCTGCAACAAAATACGACCACTGCTTACTAACACAGTGAAACACCAAAGTACTGGCACCAAAAGGAAATGATGTTATATATTTTAAACTGCCAACAATAAAATTAGTCGAAAGACTACAGGTAATCCATTGAAGGAGAAGCGTCCTCAGTGGAAACAGAGCCAGCGTGGTATAGTGGTTAAGAGCGGTGGACTTGTAATCTGGTGAACTGGGTTCGATTCCCTGCTCCTCCACATGCAGCTGCTGGGTGACCTTGGGCCAGTCACACTTCTCTGAAGTCTCTCAGCCTCACTCACTTCACAGAGTGTTTGTTGTGGGGGAGGAAGGCAAAGTAGATTGTTGGCCACTTTGAGACTCCTAAGGGGAGTGAAAGGCGGGGTATCAAGTCCAAACTCCTCCTCAATACACTTTCCCCATTGCACCCTCATTCTGCCTCCTAAGGCCACCTTCACACCCTACATTTAATGCGCCATGGTACCACTTTGAACAGCCACAGCTTCTCCTAAAGATTTATGGGAGCTGTAGTTTGTACATGGGTACATGAGAGTTGTTAGGAGACCCCTTATTCAGAGCTATCATTCTCAGAGTTTCCTGGGAAGAGGGATTGACTGTTAAACCACTTTTGGGGATTGTAGTTCTGTGAAGGGAATAAGGGGTTTCCTAGCCACTCTCAGCACTCGTAACAAATTACAACTCCCAGAATTGTTTAGTGGGGAGCCATGGCTATTTAAAATGGCACCATTCTGCTTTAAATGTATAGTTTGAATGTGCACAAAATCTGCTCTGGATCATCCCCTGTGTGGCTGCAAGGAAAAAGAAAAGAATAACCAAAAACTGTAAGCTAAGTGTCACCCTTCATCTGCTCTGGGCCTTTTAAGTGTGTCAACAGTTTTGATTTGGAGAGGTGTGAAGTAGGAGATGTTGGAGAGGGTGGTTAATGCTAACAGGCCTTAGCTCCTCCCGCTTCACCGAAGAGGCTGACAAACCATAGCAGAGTGATGTCTCTCTCCTCATTTCTCCTCAACCCTGACTGCTTGGATCATTTTCCTTTTGTTGCTGAAAGGAAAGCACAGTATCAAGGGAAAACAAGTGTGATTCTCCTGAAGGACAGGAGAGGACACCCTCCAAACAAAAGGGATGCTGCCTCAAGGACTCTTCTCTGTTTCATTTGCAAAGCCACTTTTGAAAGGAAGGTAGAGGGGACGAGACTCTCTAGAAATAGAGCACACAGTGGTGTTTCTGCATCAGAAGCAGGGAATTTCAGGCCCTGAGGAGGGGTGGAATGAGGCTTTCCAGAACTCACTGTCCAGTCCTCTGAACTCTCCCAAAGCCACACACGCCACTCCTCAGGCTCCACTGCTCTCTGACCCTGTTTCATTCCCAGAGAATTTTTGCCCGGCTGTCACATTGCATGCACGCATGCTTCTTGGCCTCTGCTGCCTCTGCTCTGCCCTCTACCTTACCTCCACTGGCTCTACGTCACTGTGGCAGCAACTTGGCTGGGGCCTCTGCCTCTGCTGTGGGGCCTCTGTTGGGGCCCACTGCAGCAGCCAAGGTGCTTCTAGGGCGTGTCTGCAGCAGTGCCCTTCCCAGTGGTGGTGGTGATAGCTAAAGCTTTGCCTTCTGGTCCGGCATGCAGTCAGGTGGTACCAACCTTGAGCTTCTCCCACCCTGCTCCAGCAACTGGCAGTGCTGGCAGGAGCCAACCCTTTTTGCTCCAACCCACCCTCCAAGGTACATTTGCTGCTTGTCCACGGGTATATTCCTTTTGCTAGAGGGAATGATAAGAAATGCCTGGAGGGAAAGCAGGGCTCCCACGCTGATCCCTGGTGGTAATGATGCGACTGATAAGCCTGGGGGTCAGAAGGAAACACAGTTTTTGTAAGAGAGGATGAGTTTGTGCTCTGTTAGCATCTTATCTCACTTCCAGACTGTCAGTCTTTTGTGGGGATTCACGTATGCAGGTCAGATATCCAGGTTTCATGTAATCATTGTGGCACTGTGCTTAGAGTGTTGGGCTAAGACCTGGAAGACCAGAGCTCTAATCCTCCTGCTCAACTATGAACCTCAGTGGGCGACCTTGGGCCAGGGACTGCCTCTCAGCCTAACCTACCCCACGGGGTTGTTGTGGGGATTAAATGAAGAGGTGTATAACCATGTGTGCCACCTTGAGTTCCTGGTAGGAAAAGAGGTTGGATGGCAATCTGTCATGGATGCTTTAGCAACCCAGCCAGATGGGTGGATGATGATGATGATGATGATGATTAGAGATTCCTGCATTGCATGGGGTTGGGCTAGATGGCCCTCAGGACTCCTTCCAACTCTACAATTCTAGGATTCTATGAATTATTATTTTTTAATCAAAATATTTAAAAACTTAATGCGTCCTCTTTTAACAAAAACAACATACATTTTTGCAGTTTAGAAAGAGACAGGGAAAGGCATTGAGAAGCATGGGGTGAACAAATGAGGGGAAGGTACATGAACACCCCAAATTTAACAGGCCTATTTTAAAATCATTGCAATAACATTTGAGGGCAATATTCCACTGCGTCCTTGCTTTTTATGTTAAGCTTTTGTATCTGAAGCTGTATCCCCCCCCCATGTTATTCCAAATATTCTTCCTTAACATCCCACCCATTGTCTAGATATCTAAAGCAACAGCACCTGTAAATCCACCAGGCTAAACTAAACAAAATGATTGTGTATTTGTTTACATTTGTATGAAAGGAGTGTTCTGAGGTTTGCAGTGCTTGTGTTGTGGCAGTTTAGGAACACCCCACAAGCCGATGCCCATTGTCTGATAGCCACACTGTTAAATCAGAATGAATGCTGAATGAATGTAATCTATTTATTCAATTACATTTATATTCTCCAAGGAGCTCAAGGTGGTGTGTTGTTCTCCCTCCCCCCATTTTATTCCCACAACCACCCTGTGAGTTGGGTGAGGCTGAGAGGCAGCAACTGGTCACCAGTGAGCTGCATGGTTGAGTGGGTGCCAAAACCCCACCTCCCAGGTTGTACTCTATCCACTTTTTAAAAAATAAAAATAAAAATACATACACCACTTCGATTTTTTTAAATTAAAAAACCCCACAAGGTGGTTTGCAAACAGATAAAACAATAAAATCAAGAAAAATCTACAAACCTACTTTTAAAAATGCAAAAGTTAAAATACTAAAACAGATTAAAATTACTCCAAATTTCTAAGCCATACTGCAGTGGCTTTCTAAATATGGGACATAGTCTCATCGCTGTGTGCATAAGCAAATTGGAATGAATGCTCAATATATGGGTCCCCTGGAGAAGGACTTGGGGTGCTGCTTCCATAGAGAGAGCAAATGGGGGAGCTGCAGACCTTGGCTGCCCTTTGGGGTGCTTTAAGCTGCCTTTCTCCACCTCTGCTCAATCTGTATATTTATAAACAGAAGCCAATAATGTAATAGGGTTTGGAATGCAGAGCACACTAGCGATCCATTGTCAGGAGAAGCCGCGTTGTAGAGGAAGCCTACTGGTGCCTACAGAAAGAAGCCACCTACAGACAGAAGCACATTCAAATATTTTGTGCATTCAAAATAATTTGAGATCTGGTTCTCCCAACTCTGGGACTTAATAGAAAAATTGACAACCCATGCCCAAGAGATTCGAATAGACAAGAAAACTACAAGTTTTTGACCAACCAGGCATAGTATTATTACACCAATAAAATATAGTTAAGGACAGTGCTTTTTTTCTGGGGGGACGCAGGGGTACGCATACTCCTAAACATTTTGTGAATCTTTGTACTTTGGTCCATTTACTGTATTTATTTTTCCTGATTTGAACTATAAAATGGTGATTTTCTTGAGTCAAAATGAAAGCACCCCTAAACATTTTTTTTGGTTACAGGCATCCGATATCCAATATCTTTGTTTAAAACTTAAATGATGTAAGAGTTAAATGCAATTAAATAGACATTTGCTGCCTCTGCTAGGGGTGGGTGGGAATGTTCACTGTTGGTCGCTTCTCCTATAAAGAAGTGAAAACAATTTTTTTTGGGGGGGAGAATCTTTTGTGAAAATGAAAATTCAGCCTTCTGGGTTTCCTTCATCTCTTGGAGGCTCCCAGATGTCTTGGAATGCCCCCACCCTATTGAATCATCCTTTCTTCTTTGCTTTTGCTGGAAGAGGAACATCACCCTTGTCTAGTTTCTATGGTGATCTTCCACTTAGCTTGGGAGTTTGCAGCACGGATGCTTCCATGTGGTATGCTTTCTATCTGTTCTCTTTCCTGCACTATCTTTTCATTTCTGTGCATAGCTGTCAACTTTTCCCTTTCCTTGCAAGGAATCCTATTCAGAATAAGGGAATTTCCCTTAAAAAAAGGGAAACGTTGACAGCTATGTTTCTGTGTATCTACTCAAGTATGGGCCCTCCAAACAACCACGTCCTACAGAGGGTGCATTTCACAAGAACTTGGCAATTACCTTCATTTCATCTCGCAGAATAATATTTTTGACTGTTGCAATGTGACTGGGTGATGTTTGTATGCTGGAAGACTGGTCTTGCCAATGGCTTTGGGAAGGATGCATGAGTGACAGCACCTCGTGTGTGTGTGTGTGTGGAGGGTGTGTGTGCAGAAGATAGTGATAGGAAATGGAGAATGGGGTGCAATTTCAATAGGCAATATGTGATGTGCCAATCCTGGGCTGCAACCCCAAAGGAAAACAAGGAACTTGGGAAGCTGCCTGTTCCATGTAGCTAAGTATCTCTGTCAATAATGACTGGCAGAAGCTCTCTGGGATTTCAGGCAGGAGAGGCATCCAGCCCTACCTGAAGATGCCCAGGACTGAACCTGGGATTTTTCTCATGCAAAGCTGGTCTTCTGTCATTCTGCTACAGCTCTGAAATTGTGAGTAAGATCAATGTTTGTGAAATGCGTTCAGCAGGTGTGATGGCGCACCCTGTAGTTCAGGAGTTGTGCCCACAGAATTTTGGCTCTAGGTTTGGGAGCACTCTGAGCAGCCTCTCCCTTGCCTGCACTTGCCCCCATGTAGTGCTGGGACTGAGAAGTTCAGGCCCAGGGGCCAAATGCATCCCACCAGGCTTCCAGGCCACACTTGCCAGAGTGGTGCATGCTCTAGTTATTTCTTGCTTGAACTACTGCAATGCGCTCTACGTGGGGCTACCTTTGAAGGTGAACCGGAAACTACAACTAATCCAGAATGCGGCAGCTAGACTGGTGACTGGGAGCGGCCACCAAGACCATATAACACCGTTCCTGAAAGACCTAAATTGGCTCCCAGTGCATTTCTGAGCACAATTCAAAGTGTTGGTGCTGCCCTTTAAAGCCCTAAACAGCCTCAGCTCTATAAACCCGAAGGAGCGTCTCCACCCCATCATTCAGCCCAGACACTGTCTAACGCTGAGAGCCTTCTGGCGGTTCCCTCACTGCGAGAAGTGAGGTTACAGGGAACCAGGCAGAGGGCCTTCTCAGTAGTGGCACCTGCCCTGTGGAACTTAAGCATGTCTGGCCTCTCCCATGAAAATAATTTCAAATAGTAAGTTGGGAAAAGAATGCCTGGCAGAAGCTGCCAGTCAGAGGAGATGGTGATGGTGGACTAGAAAAAGGGGTGGGTCTCACACTCTCCTCATGCCCTCCCCTGGCACACCCCCTCTCGCTAGTCCTGCTTTATTTTATTTACTTCACAAAATTTACGCACCACTTGATTGTGAAAAATCTTGAAGTGGTTTACAAAAGATAAAACAGTAAAATCAAGGTGGGGGGGGGAGGGACCACAACCCTACTTTAAAACATACAAAAGTTAAAATACTGTGGGATATAGGTATTGATGACAAATGCATACAAAAGTGCTATATGGGGAATATGCAGGAGAAATGATTTTGAGGAGATATGGAAGGTATTTGTAGAATTTGTACTGTTAAAACAGAAAGGGGTCAAAGCATTACAAGAGGTGCTGAAATTTTGGGAGGCTGCATAATTACAATGGAATGGTCCCGAGGGTGGGGTGCACTTTATTTATTTATTCATTCATACATACATACATACATACATACATACATACATACCTTGTCAGAAGAAGAAGAAGAGGAAGAAGAAGTTAAAATACTAAAACAGATTAATAGTAATGTTTCTAGCAGACATTAAAAAGACTACGGTGAAGGTTTGCACCTTGCTTGCATGTTTTGCCTGGCTAATGATGCTGCCTGGTTGCCTAGGTGGAGGATAGAGGGGTGTGTGTGTGTGTGTGTGTGTGTAAAGACTAATTCACTGACAAAGGTGAAATTTACACCATTGCTCCACTCACTTTCAGCTCTGGCCCTGGCATGTGGCCTCTACAAGCTTATTCAGAAAGGAATGTGGCTCTTGGGTTGAAACAGGTTCCCATCTCCCGGGGTGAGATGGACCAATGATCTGATTCACTAGAAAGTGACACCACTAAAATATATGCTGAGTGCCCTCAAATTTGATTTATTTTTTTCGTAGCCCTGGCAACATATTTGTGTCCCAGAAATATATTTTCTTTGCTGCCTTCCTGACAAATTGCCCATAGTAGCATGCAAAACAAAACACAATCATTTACAGTGAGAGCAAAAGCAAATAAGAGTATAGTCAAGATTAAAGAGCAGACAAAAATCATACGAATGGCAAGAGCAGCAGAGAGATCAATTAAGCAGCCCTAGCAAACAGGAAAGCCTTTACTGAAAGGCAACAGAAGAGTGTCTGGCTTTGATTCCCCCCCACCCCCGGGACTCAGAGGAACACATGGATATGAATGTGGCACCTCTCAGGGAGTCATCATCCCCTGCACCCTCCTGATCCATAGCTGTGTTGCCCATCATCAAGGGAAAACAATGGCTCAAGCCAGGATAGAGATCAGTGGGCGCAGAACAACTGGAAAGCTAAGGCAAAGCAAGATCAGGACCTTGGACAAGGAATGGGGTGCTGGTTCAGGACCATGCCCAGCAGCCTTGCAGCTGAGGCAGAAAAATCAGCTTGCATCAGCAGCATCTTTGGAGTGCCTAGCAGAGGGACTCCAATTGATTTGTGCCCACAGAATTGATGCTTTTGAACAATGGTGCTGGAGAAGACTCTTGAGAGTCCCATGGACTGCAAGAAGATCAAATGTATCCTTAAGGAAATCAGCCCTGAGTGCTCACTGGAAGGACAGATCATGAAGCTGAGGCTCCAATACTTTTGCCACCTCATGAGAAGAGAAGACTCCCTGGAAAAGCCCCTGATGTTGGGAAAGATGGAGGGCACAAGGAGAAGGGGACAACAGAGGACGAGATGGTTGGGCAGTGTTCTCGAAGCTACAAACATGAGTCTGATCAAACTGCGGGAGGCAGTGGAAGACAGGAGTGCCTGGCGTGCTCTGGTCCATGGGGTCACGAAGAGTCGGACACGACCAAACGATTAGACAACAACAAGCAGAGGGAGTCTTACGAAAGGTGTTGCATGTGGCTGGGAAAAGAGACATGTTCCTTTCCTCCCTGCATCTGTAAGCTTCTTCTAGGCTTGGGGTGGGGGACTAAATATCCTAACCTCCTCTATTTATAAAGGGTCAGTTTGACAGGTGGGTTCAAACCTGAAGGGAACCCTGTTGTTGTTGTTGTTGTTGTTGTTGCTGCTGCTGCTGCTTCTATCTTCCCTGCCCATCACCATTGATGTCCCTGGATGGGTCACAACAACTTAAAGTTGCCATATGAGATTACGCATGGTGTAGAGAAATTGGATCTAGAAAGGATTTTCTCTGTTTCACATAATATTAAGACTTGGGGCCATCCAATGAAGCTAAATGCTGGGTGGTTCAGGACAGAATTTTATTTTTTTTAAATAAAAAAGTTATACTATTGACTTTGCTCCCACAAGAGGTAAAGGTAAAGGGACCCCTGACCATTAGGTACAGTCATGGCCAACTTTGGGGTTGCGGCGCTCATCTCGCTTTACTGGCTGAGGGAGCCGGCATACAGCTTCCGGGTCATATGGCCAGCATGACTAAGCCGCTTCTAGCAACCCAGAGCAGCACACGGAAACACCGTTTACCTTCCCGGCGGAGCGATACCTATTTATCTACTTGCACTTTGACGTGCTTTCGAACTGCTAGGTTGGCAGGAGCAGGGACCGAGCAACGCGAGCTCACCCCGTTGCGGGGATTCGAACCGCCGACCTTCTGATCGGCAAGTCCTAGGCTCTGTGGTTTAACCCCCAGCGCCACCCGCGTCCCACCCCAGAGGTAGTTATGGCCATTAACTTAGATGGTTTTAAAAGAGGATTAGAGAAATTCATGGATGAAAAGGGTCTCAGTGGCTACTGGCTGCAATGAGTATGTTCTGCCTAAGTATGCCTCTGAATACCAGTTGCTGGGAATCACAAGTGGGGAGGGTTGCTGCTGCACTCAGGTCTTGCTTTTGGGCTTCTCATTGGAGCATCTGGTTGGCCACTGTGAGAACAGGATTCTGAGCTAGATGGGTCCTTGGTCTGATCCAGCAGCCAGGCTCATCTTCTGCAGCAGCAGAAAGATTTCATAGTAGATTCTGACAGCCTTGACTTGAATCCCTTGTTATTTATTTATTTTTAAGGGATTCTTCTTCTTCTTCTTCTTCTTCTTCTTCTTCTTCTTCTTCTTCTTCTTCTTCTTCTTCTTCTTCTTCTTCTTCTTTTAGGCTTGGCAAATAGACAGCCCATGAGCCATAATCAAATCTCATGCTCCAGGGCATAAGATAATTACCTGCAAGGACTAGGAAGGAAACATAGTGTATTCTCTAACAGCCCCTTCTCCCAGTTTACTTTAAGGAGGAAAGTCCTGGACTGAGGTTTTTTTTTTAATTGACATAACTATTGGCCCAGGAAGCTTGTGTATGCTCCAACTCTCCTTAATTATTTATTTGTTTTTATTTATTTAAAGTATTTATAAAAATATTTTGGGGCACAGCTCTCCCCGAACAGATAAAGCACTGAGATGAGATGTATTAATGTCTCTCATACATTTCTGATGACCTGTTTATTGAGCATTAAACCTCTTTTTTTACACAAAGTTTTCAGGAAGGTTAGATGGGTTGAGCATTCATTTTTATTTATTTACAGTGAGGTTAGACAGAGTTACATCAAGCAATGCTACCCCTCCCCCATTTTGCAGTATATATGAATGTGTGTGTGTGTGCGTGCGTGCAAAGGTAAAAGGTAAAGGGACTCCTGACTATTAGATCCAGTTATGACCAACTCAGGGGTTGCGGTGCTCATCTTGCTTTATTGGCCGAGGGAGCTGGTGTACAGCTTCCGGGTCATGTGACCAGCATGACTAAGCCGCTTCTGGCGAACCAGAGCAGCGCATGGAAATGCCGTTTACCTTCCCGCCGGAGCAGTACCTCTTTATCTACTTGCACTTTGATGTGCTTTCAAAGTGCTAGGTAGGCAGGAGCAGGGACCGTCGCGGGGATTCGAACTGCCAACCTTCTGATCAGCAAGTCCTAGGCTCTGTGGTTTAACCCACAGCGCCACCCATGTCCTGTGTGTGTGTGTGTGTATGTATATGTATATGTATGTATGTATGTGATTGAATCCATCCTGAAATTAGCAATTGTCTCAAAGTGCCCTAGATACACCTGGCACATCAAAATTCATTAGAATACAATATTGTAAAGAAGCACAGAGTCTCAAGAATCAGGAGCAAAAACACTGTGTAATCTTGAATAGATGCACATTACAGGCATAAAATCTGCACTGTGGGGGAAATTAGTAGTTCAGGTGGAAGGAAGCTACCATGATCAAACCATGCCAGATCCTGACAGAGTGGAGGGGCCCGTGACATATCCACAAGGGCCCTTTCTTCAACCGAAATTGTGGGCTATGCACCCACTTAAAAAACAAATCAATGTAGCCACACAGGCAGATGGGATCAGCATATTCTTTGATTCCTGCCCTGCAGTCCTTTGCAAGAAACAGAGACTCTTATAGCTTCCAGCTGCCTTCTTCTGTATGAGCTATAAATGTGTATTAATGAGAGAATATTGCCTCAAGCACTTCCTGTGGGAACTCACATCAGCAGAAGAGTTACTGTGAAGGTGTCAGCGAAAGGTAGTTGAAGGAGGGGGGGTGCCACCAGTGTCTTGGCAAAAAAAGAGGGCACAGATTCATATGAAATGTGCACGTGCAAATTTGTACCTGTAGATGCAAATGCAGAAGCTACTACTACAATTTTTATCGGAAATACATCTCACTGAAGATGCACTAGGGGCGACCTGTGTGCCTGATCTGTCTGCTGTCCAGGAGGTGTTAAGTGTTTAGGGGAAATTTCCTGCTTCTTAGGGTTCTTTAAACAGGACCTTAGGTATGTAAGAAACTTTCAGACAGAGAAACCTCTGACCCAGGGGTCAATTGTGGCTCTCCAAGCCTCTCTCTATCCTCATAACTTTTCTCAGGGCCACATAGTTCCCAGGCCCTACTTTGCACCCGGGCAGCTGGAATGCATCATAGAACTCTGATAATGCTTGTCTGAATGAAGGGTAGAGAGGGTGATTTCAAAGGTAACATGCACGTTTGCTCCTCGGCCCCCTTTTGCCTCTGGCCCCACCCACTGCCAGACATGTGCCCTCTGGCAAGTTGCCTAAAAGTTCATGTGGCCCTTGGGCTGGAAAAAAGGTCCCTCTATCCTTGACATAGAGGGCTGCCTTTTTGAAGCATAGACACCATATTAGTTTTGGGGGAAAGGGCCAAACAGATGTAGCTGTTGGGGTTACTGCTTAGAAACAACTAGATTTCTGTCCAATGAGAAGCTATCCTTATTACTAACTGTATTTTAAAATGGCTTACCACTCCTTCCTTCAGACAAGGTACTTAAGGGACCAACAGAGCTCTTTAAAATGTGCTGGTAAAAACATAGCTTTGCAAAATGCATGATATGGCACTGAAGAGAAGCCTCACAGAAGCAGCCTAATTAAGCATGGTGAGTGTGTGCATATACAGTATACTAGGAGAATGGCAAAGGTTTCTTTCTATCTTGCTGCTCTGCCTCTTGCTCCTGGTCATACATTTGAGTTCAGATGGAAATGTAGGAAGCTGCCTTCTATTGAATCAGTCCCTTGGCCAACCTAGCTCAGCATTGCTTACACTGACTGGCAGCAGCTCTCTAGGGCTTCAGGTTCAGACTTTCTCCCAGCCCTACTTGGAGATGCCGGGGTTGGACCTTCTCCATGCAAAGCAGGTGCTCTATACCTGAGTTACAGCTCTTTGCTTGGGTCCATGTGTAGAAATTCAATAACAAATGTTGATTCCTGACTTGGCAGTGCTCATCAAAAAGTCCTACTGCTTTTCTTGCTTATCAGGAAGTGTCTTCCATATGAAATAGGACCTGGGCCTTTAGTGTGGTGGCACCTAGCCTTTGGAATCTCTGCCCATTACATATCAGACAGGTGCCATCACTTTTTTCCTACTGGTGCCTACAGAATACCTTCCTCTTTCATTCAGCCTTTCAAATGAAGGTCTTTACCCCAGTCTGCACCTGTAATGGAACTATTTTAAAACTGTTTTCATATGTGGAAACAATCCATTAGACTTGCTCCCACATATGCTCAAGTCTCTTTCAGGACTTCAACTACAACAAAATACAACTGTGTCTAAGATATGTTTATTTTGAAGCTGTGCAGAAGAGAAGGTGGCTATCACTTATCATAGTTCTAGTCCATTGGATCAACCGGTGAAAGTGACAGTTGGTAGATCCAGGAGAGACATAACAAAGGACTGCTTCATGCAGTGCAAAGTTTGCCTGTGAGATTGGAGCATGGACACTGATTTAAGATGAAATTGAATGTAGACTGGTCCACTGGGGCTAATGGGGCACTATACCACAACCTTCAGCAGGGGCAAAACTAGCCCTTATTTTACCTGAGTCAAAGACCCTGTTTGGCACTCTTCCACACACATTTGCATACACATACACAAGCTGGGAGCCTCAATGGTGCCCCTCTGGAGGCCTCGCCCAGGGCAAAAAACTTGGCTGCCCCCTCCCCCCACATAGTTATGGCTCTGCCTTCAGTCAGCCCTCAACCAGCCCCCACCTGCTTGCGTTCCTGCAGTCAGTCCAGGTGGTGGTGGGACTGGTTATCAGCTTCTTCCACCTTGGTCTCAGTGTTTCCCCATATAGAACTCAGGAGTGGGGACAAAGCTAGAATGAGTTGGCTCCACTAGTCATAGGCTCTGATGTCGCCTCCCTGCTTTTTGTCCTACCAGCCCCAATGGACCTCAACTACCACTGGAACATTATGGAAATTCATGGAGAGTAGGGTGCCTCACTCCATGTTCAAATGTCAGTTGCTTAGGGGCAAATAGGACTATTGCCTTCATATGTTGCTTGTGAGCTTCCGTATTATTGTTCTGTTACATTTTCCTTTGCAAGGTTGCGTCTTTTTTTGAAACTCATAATATTCCTTTTCTAAATGAAGTTGATATAGTCACATCATATGTAGGGACTTGGTTCCAAGTTGCAAAAATTGCATGTAGTCAAATTTGGTCAGAAAGTCCCATGGGGAGGTGGAAGGGAGAGGGAGGCAGGCAGCAAGCACAGAGAGACTCAGGCAGAAGAAAAGGATTAGTGTGGATCTGTGTGATTGAAACCACATATACTAAATGTGTGTAAGACGCAACTCGGTTCTAATATCAAAATGAAGCATTGTTCACTGATGTATGATTTTTTTAAGCTACACATGGAAAAAAAAATATTTTAAATCCAAGGTCCACGTTACCTTATTGGCAACCTTCCAGTGACCACTTGCCATTTGTGGGGAGTGATAAAAAACAGAAAATCTGGGCTCTCTATCCTCCATCCAGATAAGCAAAAGGCCTTATTGGAGTCCAAGACTAGGGCCCTGCGGGACTTGACATCTTTCCCCAGGGCCTGCAAGACAGAGCTGTTCCACCTGGCCTTTGGTTTGGACTCAGTCTGACCCTTATGTTGCCCTCCCCTTATGGTCTTGATCTATCGGCTACTTTTAAAATGAGGCTGCATTTTAAATTGCATTTTAACCTGTATTTTAAATTGGTTAGTCCCCCCCCCCCCGCCATTATGTTTTTACTGTGATTTTATTGGTGTTAGCTGCCCTGAGCCCAGCTCTGGCCGGGGAGGGCAGGGTATAAATTATTATTATTATTATTATTATTATTATTATTATTATTATTATTATTGACACTCTGCAGGCAGGCGAAGAGAATGAAGCAGGGCCAGTGAGCGGTGTCGCCTGAAGAGAGCCTTGAGGGCCAGATAGAGAGGCTTGGAGGGCCACATTCAGCCCTCAGACCTTAGGGCTCCAACATAGAGTTATAGCCTATGGTTCTTATCATTAGTTAGGGTTTAGCGGCCCAGTAGGTCAATGTGCAGATTTTATCCTTGATTCAGACACTCAGTTAACAGGTGGGGCTTCCTTCATGCCTGGGATTTTGCTAACACTGTACAGAGGGAGGCAAGTGTTAAGCTCCAATATATTTCAGCATCTTTCTGCCTCTCCACTCTCTCTTAATTGCTGGGTTTTGAGAAAAGAAGTAAGTGATGTTTCATTTTGAGGGAGAACTTATCTGGAAGGACATAGAAGACTGCCTTCTCCCAGTTTATCTAAAGCTTCCTATTTTTAACATGGGACACTGACTGGGATAACAAGATTAGCAATTTGATCATTTATGTTAATTTTCTCAGTGCCAAAATATCTTTCATTGGAACTGTCATTCAGGAGGGATGTTAAATTGCCCATTCAGTATTAATCCCATGCTTTGACTGTGGATGTGGTGTCATTTCAGTAAATGGGTTCTGAGCCCATTTCCCTCCCACATCCAAAACGGTAGAGATAGCACTTTAAATTATGTCCCCAAAATTTATCTTTCTGAGCACACCTGGTTTATACATCAGGGTTTTGTTTTTGTTTTATTAAAAAAAAAGCCACAGAAAATTAATAACTGAATTTGGGGGAAATAATAAATTTGCGACTTTTGATACGGAATTTGCAGGTTGAAAGAAGCTTAAGTTTCAGCTTGATTAAGTCATATACTACTTTTTATGACCCCCCCCAGCAGTGTACAATAAAATAAAAACAATCAATATAAATACCAATTAAAACTTAATGTTTCTTGATGAGTACGGCTATGTGTGGCACCCTCGATCTGGAGCCTAATCAGGACAATTTGGATTGACCCGGGATTCAGCCGCATCAAATTGAGGCAGCCCCAGGTTATCTGTCCTACTGTTCTACATCTGCTCTACAGACCCCCATACCAGATCAGGGAAGCTCATATATAGCCCTACTATAAGCACACAAAATTAGTCCACCAGCCCAGCATAAATTCAGCATATAATCTAATAAATGAAAATGCAACTCTGCAGCCTAATCTAACTCAAAATTGCAGTGAAAAGACAATACGGGTCTGTGGTTGAAAAGGGTTCCTCGCTCCTGCTTTCAGGTTCCTGGTAAAAACAGCAACAGCTCAAAGTAGATCTCGCAATTCTGAAGTCTGGATGATCCCACTGTACTTCTGAGGAAGGTTGGAAGTTTCCTTAGAATTAGCAGCACACTCCAGTGTATCTGAGGTACCCACTGTGGTGTCCTTCAGAAGTTGTTGGAGTCCAACAACTTCTGGGGAGCACCACATTGGATACACATAAATATTGGATAATGCAGTAATTTCCAAACCTGCTTAGAAGCAGCATGAGATCATCCAGTAGGGTGCTCCACTACAATTCTCATTGTCCATCACTGACCATGCTTGCTGGGGCTAATGGGAATTGGAGTCTAGCAATATATGAGAGAGTCACTATGTTGGCTACTATTGCTGTAGATTCTGTGGTGGGGTGGGAATTTCAGGCTTGAAGGCTAAATGCAGCCTTCCAGTCCTCTCTTTCTGGCCCCATGGACTCTCCCCAGGCCACACCCCTTCCTAGACCTGCTCTGTGCCCTCATCAAGTGTGCCCACCTGGGCCCTCTGTTATTTATAAACGAGTTGGAGGGAGGAATTGAGGGAATGCTCATCGAATTTGCAGATGACACCAAACTAGGAGGGGTAGCTAACACCATAGAAGACAGATTTGGGATTCAAGATGACTTTAGCAGATTGGAAAACTGGACTCAAACTAACAAAATGAATTTCAATAAGTACAAATGTCAGGTTCTACAATTAGGCAGGAAGACTCAGCTGCACAAATATTACTTGCCAGTAGTACATGTGAAAAGGATTTAGGGGTCTTAATAATCTACAAGTTAACATAAGTCAACAGTGTGATTCAGTAGGGAAAAAAAAGCTAATGATATTCTAGGCTTCATCAAGAGAAGTATAGTGTTCAGATCAAGTGAAGTAATAATCCAGCTCTATTCTGCCTTTAATCCAGCTCAATTCTACCTTTAATCCAGCTCAATTCTACCTTGGTGTCCAATTCTGGGCGCCACAGTTTAAGAAGGATATTGACAAACTGGAATGTGTGCAAAGGGGGCAATCAAGATGATCAATGGTCTGGAAACCAAACCTTTTGAGGAACAGTTGAAGGAACTGGGTATGTTTAGCCTGGAAAAGAAGAGAATGAGAGGATATATGAGAGCCATTTTCATATATCTAAAGGGCTGTCACATGGAGCAAGCTTGTTTTCTCCTGCTCCAGATGGTAAGACCATCTCCACAAGAAAGGAGATTCTGACCAAAAATTAGGAAGAACTTTCTGACAATGAGAACTGTTTGACAGTGGAACAGACTCCCTTGGGAAGTTGTGGACTCTCCTTTCTTTGAGGTTTTTAAGCAGACTTTGGATGGCCATCTGTCAGGGATTTGAGATTCCTGCATTGCAGGAGATTGGACCAGATGACTTTCAGGGTTCCTTCCAACTCTGCAATTCTGTGATTCTATGATAAGTGCTTTTGCCTGGCTGGCCTGCATCCTTGAACTGTGGTAATGCTTCTTGCTTGCCTGGATGGGGAGTTGTACAGGTGACGGTGATGGTGCAGGAACCCCTGGATTTTGCATGGCTGCATCTACTGTACAAAGAGAAGAATTGAATCTGTTGCTCTGCCCACCTCTTGCTTCTGGCATGTGGCCCCTGACAGGCTACTCATGAGGCATTGTGGCCCTCTGGCTGAAAAATCTTCCCATTTTGCCCTGTTTCTGTAAGACAGCAGTGTAATTCTGAGGCTTTCGAACCTGCTGAAAAGCATAATGGGGTCACCCATGGTTATTGCATGACTCCCTCTAGGCAAATACGAAGGTAGCCTTGCAGAGAACTTGCTGCCCCTCTCCCAAGAATTATTTCCCTTTTATGCACATGTAGCATTATCCACAGGCTCCTTTGATGTTCAGTGACTGAAGGGGGTTGGAAGCCATATAAAAGCTGTCTATGTGCCACATTGATGTGGGGGCATTCAATATTTTATGTCTCTTACAGAGCTGCCTCTCTCGCTTAGGCTCAGCCCCTTGATTGTATATATTGAGAATGGTTTCCGCCCTTCCATTTTTCCCCCAGTGGCTGGGCCAGTATTCTTCGGGTCTCAGGCCACATATTACCAGAGAGGGCTTCTTTCTAGCTTGCCTGAATGATGGGAAAACAGCTCTTGAACAAGAGGTCCAGGTTTTGTTTTGCTTTTTACCTTTTTAAGCTGGATCTTTCTTCTTCTGTTCCTCACTCTCTCTATCCTTTTTCTTTTCGTTCATTCAGCAGCCTTAGCACAAAATAAATAATTCAGAACTAAAAATGTAAAAGGGAGAGCAGTGTTCATGCATGATGGAGGATGGGAAGAGACAAATGCTGGTAGTGGCAGAGCAGTGAGGCAATAAAAGGAATCTGAAGATGGAAGACATTCCCTTGCCTAAGGAGACAGCAAAGGCCAGGGTGTCTCCTGGCTAGGGGGTAGTACAGTGTCTCTCTCTGCATTTCCAGGAAAACTTGACTGCCTTCCAGAATTTCCATTAGTATAGCAAACCTGGTTTTTCCTGCATGAGTAAGAATACAAGAGCAGCCCTTCTGGATCAGGCCAAGGGTCCATCCTGTTCTCACAAGAGCTGACCAGATGCCCAGCAAACAGAAGCTGAGTACAACAGCTCTGCCTGTCTGTGAGTCCCAGCAGCTGATATTCAGAGGCATATTGCCTCCAACAGTGGAAAGAAAAAATAGCCATTGTGGTTAATAGCTAGGTAAAGGTAAAGGTATTGGGACGCGGGTGGCGCTGTGGGTTAAACCACAGAGCATAGGACTTGCCGATTAGAAGGTTGGTGGTTCGAATCCCCGTGTGGGGTGAGCTCCTGTTGCTCGGTCCCTGCTCCTGCCAACCTAGTAAGTGCAAGTAGATTAATAGGTACTGCTCTGGTAGGAAGGTAAATGGTGTTTCCATGCACTGCTCTGGATCGCCAGAAGCGGCTTAGTCATGCTGGCCACATGATCCAGAAGCTGTCTGCGGACAAACGCCGGCTCCATCGGCCAGTAAAGCGAGATGAGTGCGCAACCCCAGAGTCACCCGTGACTGGACCTAATAGTCAGGGCTCCCTTTACCTTTAAAGGTAAAAGGGACCCCTGACCATTAGGCCCAGTCATGACCGACTCTGGGGTTGCAGTGCTCATCTCGCTTTACTGGCCGATGGAGCCAGCGTTTGTCTGCAGACAGCTTCCGAGTCATGTGGCTAGCATGACTATTGATAGCTTTATTACCCATTGATTTCAATTTAAATTGGAATTTTCAGCCTAGAACCCAAAATGCAGCCCTCAGGATCTTTCTGTTTGGCCCTCAGGACTCAGTCCAGGCCACACCCTCTCACTCTAGGGGCCATGCCCCTCACCAGACCTGCTTCACACCCAGTGCCAGATTACCAATAGGCAGAAAAACGCATTACAGTGGTACCTCAAGTTACAAACGCTTCAGGTTACAAATGCTTCAGGTTACGAACTCCACTAACCTGGAAGAGTTACCTTGAGTTGAGAACTTTGCCCCAGGATGAGAACAGAAATTGTGTGCCGGCGGCACAGCGGCAACAAGAGGCCTCATTAGTGAAAGCACACCTCTAGTTAAGAACAGTTTCAGGTTAAGAACGGACCTCCAGAACGAATTAAGTTCATAACTAGAGGTACCACTGTAGGAGATAATTTGCAGGAGGGAGGCAAGATTTTGACTGCCTAGGGGCCTCCACAGGGTTTAATCTGGTACTGTCCATACCCCAAATATTTTTGCATGGCTGGAAAGGAATCATTCACCTCAGATAACAGCTCACACAGAAACAGGGTTCCCAAATGAGTATTCCATCCAGGCACTGACCATAGCTGCTTAGCTTCACCTAGAATGCTGCTTCATGTTCCTTGAGACACTGTAGGCTTAGACAAGGGGTGGGAAACCTTAGGCCAGAGGGCCCAATGCGCCCCTCCAAACCTCTGTAAATGCCCCCCCAGGGCCCTTCCCAGCCTCACCCTCTACTGCCCCTGATTTGTACCTTCCTTGAGTGTTTATAAAGGTAAAGGTAAAGGTAAAGGGACCCCTGACCATTAGGTCCAGTCGTGGCCGACTCTGGGGTTGCGGTGCTCATCTCGCTTTATTGGCCGAGGGAGCCGCCGTACAGCTTCTGGGTCATGTGGCCAGCATGACTAAGCCGCTTCTGGCAAACCAGAGCAGCGCATGGAAACGCCGTTTATCTTCCTGCCAGAATGGTACCTATTTATCTACTTGCACTTCCTGCTTTCGGACTGCTAGGTTGGCAGGAGCAGGGACTGAGCAATGGGAGCTCACCCCGTCACGGCGATTCGAACCACCAACCTTCTGATCGGCAAGTCCTAGGCTCTGTGGTTTAAACCACAGCGCCACCCGCATCCCTTGAGTGTTTATACTTGGCTACAATGTATCCTTGAATTCTGATAATGCCTCTTGCTTGTCTGGATTGAGGCTAGAGGAGGGTTGGATGAGTTTCTGTAGGAGCTGGCCTACTGTGCAGAGTTAAATTGGCATTCATTGCTCCACCCAGTTTTGCCTCTGGTTCCACCCACCACTGACATGTGGCCCCTAGAAGGTTGCCCAGAAGGGATGCAGCCCTTTGACTGAAGGAGGTTCGCTGCCTGTGGCTTTAGGGACCGCCCATAGATGTAACATGAGGAACCTTAGACTGTTCCATCCCAGTTGTCAATATGGCTGCTTCATCTTTCCTTCCGCATCTCCACACTCTCTCTGCTTCAAATTAAGATGTCCTGAGATCCTTTGTTAGCAATTCTATCCTTGGCATTGTAATTAGTTGTATAGCTTTGACTGCTTCTCAAGCACAATGAAATTCTGATTCAAAGTGAGCAGTGAAGGGGAGCTCCCTGGGTGCTCGCTCACCTCTGTTGTGCTTCGCTGAGTGCTTGACTGAAGCACTGTTGCCATGTGGACTTTGCTGTTGGGATTTCAGTGTTTTACCAAAGACCCATGTTTAAAACTTCGTTCCTTTTCTGGGTGGGAAGGAACATACCTGTCTACCCCGGTTTTTTACATTTGAGATGCATATTTCCAGGACCCACTTTTCTTGTTGTTATAATCTTAAGCTGTTTATACTGTTATTTCAAGGGATGCGGGTGGCGCTGTGAGTTAAACCACAGAGCCTAGGACTTGCCGATCAGAAGGTCGGCGGTTCGAATCCCCGCGACGGGGTGAGCTTCCGTTGCTCAGTCCCTGCTCCTGCCAACCTAGCAGTTCAAAAGCATGTCAAAGTGCAAGTAGATAAATAGGTAAGGTAAGCGGCGTTTCTGTGCGCTGCTCTGGTTCGCCAGAAGTGGCTTAGTCATCCTGGCCACATGACCCGGAAGCTGTACGCCGGTTCCCTCGGCCAATAAAGCGAGATGAGTGCCATAACCCCAGAGTTGGTCACGACTGGACCTAATGGTCAAGGGTCGCTTTATCTTTACTTTACTGTTATTTAACACTCTGTTTTAATATTCATAGTGCTTTTATTTTATTTTTTTGCTAACCTGCCCTGCAGGTGTTGTGGTGCCCAAAGTGAAACGCAATTTTGTGTGCCTCTGTGTGAGGCTCTGCAAGGACTTCCGCTTAAAGAAATCCCTTTGCAAAGCCTTGCCACACCACTGGCAAGGCTTTGCAAGGGGATTTCTTCCAGGGGAAGTCCTTCAGGAAGGCTTCTCCTTAAAGAGAAGCTCTTGCTTAGTCTCCCTCCAGTTTGGCAGCAACCTTTCCCACTCCCGAGGGAAGCAGGGCACTGGAATGTCCCACTCTTGCCGAAACTCAAGGCGCCACCCCTTACGCTTCTGCTGTCTGAAGCAGCTGATTCACCACTCCTCATCTGTGGGCCAGCTTTGCTGTCCTGGAACCTAAGGGTGAAGGACAGGTAATAAATTATAAATATTCATTATAATGCACTTCTTCTCTATACAGCCAAGCAAGAGGCATTTATTGAGGTTCAAGGATACAGTCTAGCCAGGAAAACACTCAAGGATGATGCCAACCAGGGTCAGGAAACGGTGCAGCTCAGGATAGTGTTATGGCCTGGGGAGAGTCTCAGAGGCTGGACAGAGAAGGTTGGAGGGGTCCTTTTGCTGCCCTCCCTCTGGCCTGAGGTTCCCCACAGCAGCTGTGCTTTAATGCCTTGTCATCACTTGCTATGCCCCAGTATCTACTACCTGAGGCATCTCCTTTTGCCAACTGGCAGGGCTGGCCCTGATGCCAGTGGATGAAGGAAGCAACATGCTGAGAGAGGAAGCCAGGAAGGAGCAGCGTTCTAAGCATGTTCCTGGTTTCCACGGAATTAAAATAACGTTAAGCAATATTAAAACTGGAACCAGAGTTTTGTCTGACAGCCTCCATGCAATCCAAAGGCAGCACCACCTAACATTCTTCAAGTTGGTGGGGTGGGGCAGCCAATTAAAATTCTCCAGTGGTTGAGGGAGGAGCTGAAACAAGAAAATGTTTAAGATTGTTTCTCCTGCGAATTTCATCTCAGCTCTATTTTTGTGCCCTGCCAGGGCCTGGCTGTCTTCCAAGGCTGCTTAGCTCTGTTTAGCTGCAGACCTGGTTGCCCTCAGGGTATGATTAGCCAATGAGATTTTTGGCTAATGATGCAAAACTTTCATGGGGGCATCCCCCCCCCCCGATTTGTGAAGGGAAGGAGTAGAGAAAGAGAGGGAAGCACAGTACAAGCAGAGATAGAAACATTACAATTTCCCCTGTTATTTGCCCTTGTTTTGTTAGATTTTTAAATTTTATTTTTAAAGGCAAGCTTTACTGGGGGCAGTAGTTTTCAAATCCCGTGGGGTAGGAATGCTGAAGTGATTATAGGATGGCTGTGGACCCTGCTTTATGGACAACAGTCATCTTTTCGAAGGCGTCCTCTGTTTCAGGGGTGGGGAATGCATTTATCTCAGGGGCTGCATTCCCTTTTTGACATTATTCTGGAAAATCCAGACACAAAAGTTGTTGAGCTTTGCAAAATCTCCAAAACAATTAAGTTTTAAAGCTGTTTTTAAGGAAATTTGGCAAAAAAATCAATACTTCCGACATGGGTTGCCATACACCCAGGTTTTTGCCTGGACGTTATTCCCATTGGACAAATCCCAACAATGTCTAGGAAATCTCAGACACATGGCAGCCCTAATTCCGGGGGCCATGTGCCAATGAAGGGAAAGGGCAGGGAAAATACTATAATTTGCAACCATTGCACCATCCACTTTTGCTTTTGGTCCCCAGGTGGTTGCTTGGAAAGGGAATGTGTCGCTTTGGTTGACAAAGGGCCCTCATCCTTGCCTTGTGGTAACCTGGCCACAGGTTGCTTTGGGCTTTCAAAGGCTATTGCCAGCACTTTAAATTAGCCCAGAAACAAATTTGATAACTGGCACAGTTGATGTAGGATTAGTTCAATGCGCTCTGATTATGCTATGAACCCAGAGCCTAGTAGCATCATGGTACAGCTCAGAAGGTGGTAAAGTCCTTTCTTAAGGAGCTGGACCAAGTTCAGGGCTCTTAGGGTGACAGACAGGAGGAGCCCACAGAAGGACCTGTCATAGCACCAGGGCCCATAGAGCCAGACTAAGAACCCCCCAAGGAAGCAGAGGACCTCACTAGTCCAGGGAGCATGCTGAGTGTGAGGCCATGGGGTATAGGAGTGTAGGAGGTGGTCTGCCCTAGATCAGAAGGTTGGTCCTTTAAGAACCTCTACAAGAAGGCAGATCAGGGATGATGATCTGAGGCTTAGGAGCCAGTTGTGGCCTCCTGGCTTCTTGGTCTGGCCTTTGGAACTGTTCACAGGCCACACCTCCTCATCCCAGGCCATGCCCCCCACAGGCCCCACTACACACCCCAAGTGTTTTTGGGTGGTATGTGGATATTCTGATAACCGTCTGTTGTTCAGTCTGCATGGAGGAGAGAGAGGGGCATGTGTGAGTTTATTTAGCAACTCGTGTACCTTACAAAATGTGACATTTACATCTGTAGCCCCACCCGCTCTTGGTTCTCTTTGTGTTTAAGCATTGTTGGAGGAAGCTTCTCACTTTCAGGGCACTCTGTGGCTCTGCACACCTCCCCCTGTCTTTCCACAAGGGCTTCGATACAAGGACAGAACAGAGTGGTTGGTGGCTTTTAACAAACACAAACGGATCTGGAGATACTGGGGAACTGTACCTGGGACGTTCTGCATGGAAAGCGGGCACTCTGCCACTGAACTGTGACCCTTCCCCTAAAAATAAACTAGGATGCCTGCCCTCATGGTTCTGAATGAAGGACCGGTTTAAATAGGAAAACACAGGAAGCTGCTCTATGCTGAGTCAGACCATTGGTCCATCTTGCTCAGTATTTTCTAGGCAGGAGTCTCTCCCAGCCCTTCTTGGAGATGCCAGAGATTGACCCTGGGTCCTTCTGCATGGAAAGCAGGTGCTCTGCATTTGCAGTAAGTACCTCTTCTTCGTTTATTCCGAAAAGGCCTGTCCCATGAGATTTTTCCTCAGAGGCAGATCTGCCCCAGGCAGTGAATCATCTCTTGCCAGGATACACTGCACTTTATGGTTCAGGTGCAAGGGGGAGTCAGAGATTCATATGGCTAATCTGGTTTGCATTTGTGTCTGAGCCACTCAAAATTCCTAGACATTTTGCAGCAGGAGGTGGAGATTAATTTCTGTCTTCATGGGTTAGGGGAGGTTTTCTGGATGAGTCTAATTATCTTCCACCCAGAAGGAGACCCCCTGAAATTAATGTACCTAACTGTATTGTGCCCATTAATTTCCGTAGGGCTCCTCTCAGTACGACTAACATTGGTTTTAATTTGGAGTTGACTTTCTTGGAATTTCTTGAGAAAAGACTCAAGTTTTATAAGGAATCTGACTGTTTTCTCTAGCAGTGAGTTAAGTCTCAGAATCTGCGGATGAGCAGCTGCTTTCTACATCTTTAGTTTTTAAACTAAATAGCACAGCCCTCCTTTTATATGGGACGTAGTTTAGAATTATAGAATTATCTTATCATTTAAAAATATTTATATACTGCTTAATTAGATAAAGCTCTACACACATTAAAAAAATTAATGGAACATAAAAAGCTGTTTTATACTGAGTTGGGCTGACTGTCCATCTAGTTCAATATTGTCTACACTAACTATCAGCAGCTCTCCAGGATTAGGAAATTAACCAGGAAAATTAACTGGTTTTTTCCTGGTTTCATATGTAGATTTTTAAATACATTTTTTCATACATAATTGTTTTTAATCATTTTGAATATGGAAATGTTTCTAAATCAGGGGTGTCAAACTCAAATTCATCGGGGCCTTGTAGGCTGCCGCGTATGCGCTGAAGAGGTGGCTTTCTTGTGTCAAAAAAAGAAGAAGCGAGAATAAAAGGTGAAGGCTGGCGGCCGGCGGCGGCTACACAGGCCACATGACGAGGTCTGGCGGGCCGGATTCGACCCGCGGACCTTGTGTTTGACACCTGTGTTCTAAATGTTCTTACATTTTTCTTTGTGAGTTCAGTGACTGGATTTGTTTTATGAATGTACTCTCTATTGTCATAACCCACCCTGGGACCTTCTGGTTAAGGGCAGGTCAGAAATCTAATAAAATAAATTCTGAAATTCTTTCTATTTTGCTGTAACAAAAATTAAACAAAAATAAAACAAGGTTCTCTTAGGTGGCTTCTTTGAAACAAATTTGTAACCTCAGGTAATAATTTTCTCAGTGATAAGCCAGATAAATGATATGATTAATACAAACTGGTTTATCTGTAGTAGTTAACATTACTAAAAACATTGTCAGGCTACTTTTAACAGAAGAGCATTGGCCATATTGTTTATCATATGTTTCGTAGAGGTCGCCCTTGCAATTTTAAAAAAAGAAATCTTACATATTGGAATAGCATGTCAGAAGGGGGGGAAATATGGTGTTACATCTTTTTCATCTATTATTTTAGGGGCATAGCTTTGTTATGGTTTACCATGACATTGCTAGAACTTTAATGACCCCATCTTCTTTGCACATTCTCCCTTGCTCCATTGCTAGCATCTGTTGCTTCTCATGTTATCAGTCCTGCAATTCAAACAGTACTTACCTGGGAGTAAGCCCCCAGTGGAACATCTCAGTAGGCATGATTTGGATTGCAGCCTTAACAGGTTGCCTGGATGGCTGGGTGCTGCTTCCCACAGTCCTTCTCATAATATATTTTCAAAGGAGCAGCTTGACTTCATGAAAGCTGAGCAGTAATGTAGGGAGGGTGTTTGATCTACAAAGCTGGTTCTTTGCTGAGAATGAAAAATGCAAGTCCATTTTCTTTAAGTTGGGTTCTGATGTGTGTTCTTAGGGGCTGTTCCCTCCCTTCCCTCCATGCACCTTTGATGTTTTGTTGCTGTTGCCCTTTCTGAATTGCCTAGATTGACACTCTCTGGTTCCTGCTCTTCTTCTGGGGTTCTTAGGGAATGTTTTGCTGCATATCTGAATACCAGTTGCCTGAAGCCACCAGGACAGGGGTTGCTCTTGTGTTTAGGTCCTGCCTGAATGTTTCCTACAGGCATCTGGTTGGACCACGTGAGAACAGGATGCTGGGCTAGACAGGGCTCTTTTATGATTATTAGTTCTACTTCCCCAATGTTACTGAATCATTGCTATTTGGAGGGGTGCATTTGTAGTGTGCCACAGTGAAAATGGGCCAAGAGCCTCCAGCTTGGACAATTCATGGTATGAAATATTGCATTTTGCATGATATATATGGGGTGAGGGTACATTTCATGCTGTGCATGTGGGGTGGGGTGGGAATGAGGGGTTTTATCTAAGTTCTACCCAGAGTAGAATCATTTAAATTAATGGACCTAATATAGTCATGCTCATCTATTTCAATGGATCTACTCTGAGGGCTCATCTACATCGCTGTCCACCCTTCTGCTTTCCCCTGAGAAAACCTGTGGTTTACCACTGAATCAGACCAAATAGCAGTCAGGTTTTGCACAGATTGTCATTTGTTCCCATTAAGCTGTAAAGAGTGTGCTTTTCCAGGGGAAAGCTGTGGGTCAAATGCAAAACTGCTTGAACCTGGGCCTAGAGAGCATGGGATAAGTGGAAAACCACACAGATCCATGCTTTCTGGGCGTGGGAGAAGTGTGGACAAGCCCTGAGTAGGACTAACATTGGTTACAACCCATGATCTATATTATTATATCTGTGAACTAGATTCATTTAAGTTGTTGTGTTAGAGGAATCCAGCATGATTTGAATGAATGAATGAATCTTTATTGCTAAAAGCTATAAGCCGTCACAATGCGTAGGATACAAATAATTGATTTAAAACCAAACAAACAACAGCAGCAAAGCAAACATACAAAAATGCAAAAATCACTCTTGCATAGGTTAAGCACCCCACGTTCTCACACTCCCCCTTATGATACTTGTCTTGGTGCCTAGCTCTCAACTTGCTTGCAGCCAAGGCAAATTTTGCAACCCGTGCAGTAATAAATACGTTATTGCCAGCCAGAAAAATGGAGATTTGCTTGAGGTGGAGTTCGGTTGGAGCCTGCTTGCCGTTAAATTTCGGCATAACCCCTATCTACCGCGCTCCGTCCTACTTAACATCGCTTATGGCCGCGTCTCACCGATATGCCTTCATTAGAGCTAGGTTCAATGTCTTTCCAACAAACGTGTTGAGACATAGATTCACTAAGGGCCAAGTCCCTGTGTGCTTGTGAAATGAAAACATCTGAATCTCTACATCATGTTATGTTTATCTGCCCTTTGTACAGTTCAGCCCGTGCTAGTATACTAAACTCCATAATCCAGCCTATGGCTGACAAACCAGTAGACCTACAGCTTGCCTGGGTTCTTCAAGATGTGGAGCCTTATATTACCCTACAGGTTGCTAAATTCCTATCAGCCGTCCTCTCGTACAAGAGATGGAATGGAATGTTAGCTGATTATTGATAGTTATAAGAATTTTCTATAATGACATCAGATATTGATTTTAGTGTAGTGCCAATTTTTTTTAATCTTAATCTTAAACTTTTCTTATGAATGGCTAATATCTGTCCTTGTGAGTTGTGAACTGTGTTATACTACTTGTGGTTTGTACGAGTCCGCTGTTTTATTTGATTTGTTTTGTTGTGTTGTGTTTCATGATGGGCGTAAAGCCGAATAAACATTTTGATGATGATGATGATGATGATGGTTGGAAAGAGAGCAAAGGATGTAATCGAGGGTTTTTTGTCTAGGGGATGTATGTAAAAAGGGCATCGTAAGAAATAGTGTTGGGTGTCTTCCATGTCTCCCGACTCACAGATGCAGAGTCTTTGGTGCACAGGGGCGTTCTTGAATCTTCCCAATAGATATGTGGAGGGCATACACTGAAGACGCAAAGCTGTAAATGCTTTTCCAAGTGGTGCCATCGTGAAATTAATAAAGTACTGCTCCAGCCCAAAAGATGTTTTATATATTGGGTACCAGGATGAGTATGCCGTCTGGGAAAGTGAGTCCAAATAATTTAGAGTCCAAATAATTTTTTTCTTTGATGAGTTGTTTAACATTGTTAGAGGCAAAATTTGATAGGGAGTCCACATTAATCCCATAATAATGGAGAGTTTGCCCAAGAGCTTTGGGGCATAAACTGCAATTGCTGTAGGAAGCATTTCTTTTAGGGAGACTAGTATTACTCATGCTAGCCAGCTTCAACCAGTATAGGGCTAGCACTACATGTACACTGGTTTGTAAGGAGATTAGCCCCATTTTAGCTCTTAAAAAGGGGGCAGGTGTACCTTTGGGGACAATCAACAGTGATTTCAGGAAGGAGTTCTGCACCACTTCTAACAGGAGGACATTACTATATCCCCCAGATCTCTGCACCGCACAATAATTGTGGCACAATCTTCTTTTGAAATACCTCAACTATGGGGGCAACTAAACTCCCCTCCCCCACAGACTCTGGAATACTGTAAGAAAGAGTAGATAGAGTGAGAGGATTTCAATTTAGCTGCAAGCTTCCAGGACAGTTTTGAATTAAAACCCAAGCCCAGGGACCTATTATTGTTCAATAGGTTTATTGTCCAAACTCCATCTGTGAGGTTTTCCCCTTCTTCATCCAGCATGATTAGTTCTGCTAGTTCAACTTTCCACCATGTACTTCCTCAATCTGTTGGGGTTTGCAGGGGGTGGGGTGAAATCAGGGAGACAATTCTATCTGGAAAGCAGAAATGCTTGCACTGATGGAAAGATCTTCTTAGTGAAACACTGGACTCCACTCTATAGGTTATATATAACATGCAATATGCGCACACCAGTGGGGGACAAATGATAGTAATTCTGGTCTGCATCACTTTTACATAACTCTGTTCCATCCTGTTTTGCAGTTTTGTTTTTGTTTTAAATTCACATAAAATTTGCATTTAGATATGTATTATTGAAACTGCACATTTTAAGCTTATTTTAGATAAAATATTTTTAGCAAAGAATTGCACTATATCAGTGTGAAAATTGATAGATTCCAATCCACAAAGTCATCCAGTAGATGTGGATCAAGATGGTTCATAATGGAATTTGTAAGGACCAAATTTCCCCAAGTATCATTAAAACAAACACAAATTCACAGTCTCAAATCAGGAAGAACCAGCTCTCTTCAATAACATCATTAGAGGCCTTTTAGCGTGGAGAAAAAGTGAGTAACAGGCAACAAGAGGTGTATAAGATTATGCATGGTGTGGAAGAGGTGGATAGGCAGAAGATGTTTCTCCCTCTCTCATAATACTAGAATTTTGGGTTTCGCAGTAATAATAATAATAATAATAATAATAATAATAATAATAATTATTATTATTATTATTATTATTTATACCCCGCCCTCCCCAGCCAAGGCTGGGCTCAGGGCGGCTCACAAGCAGTAATAAAAACAAGTTGAATGAATACAACTTAAAAACAAAATTAAAATACAACATTAAAATATTGAAACATTAAAATACTTAAATGTAGCCTCATCGCAGGAGGAGAAAGGAAAAGGAAAAGGAAAGAGGGGGAGGGAATCAAATTAGCTCCAAGCCAAAGGCCAGGTGGAACAACTCTGTCTTACAGGCCCTGCGGAAAGAAATCAGATCCTGCAGGGCCCTGGTCTCATGAGGCAGAGCGTTCCACCAGACCAGAGCCAGAGATGAAAAGGCCCTGGCTCTGGTTGAGGCTAATCTAACTTCCTTAGGGCCAGGGACCACTAGGGTGTTGCTATTTATGGACCTTAAGGTCCTCCGTGGGGCATACCAGTAGAGGCAGTCCCATAGGTACAAGGGTCCTAGGCCGTGAAGGGCTTTAAAGGTCAAAACCAGCACCTTAAATCTGACCCTGTACTCCACCGGGAGCCAGTGCAGCTGGAAAAGCACTGGGTGAATATGCTCCCATGGCAGAGACCCCGTGAGGAGCCTCGCTGCAGCATTTTGTATCTGCTGGAGTTTCTGGACAGCTTCAAGGGCAGCCCCGTGTAGAGCGAATTACAGTAGTCAAGCCTGGAGGCGACTGTCACATGGATCACTGTGGCCAGTATGCCTCTGAATGCCAGTTGTTGGAAACTGCAGGGGAGTGGAGTGCTTTTGTGCTCAGGTCATGCATTTAGGCTTCCTGTAGGCATCTGGTTGGCCATCGTGAGAGCACAATACTGGATTAAATGGACCTTTCTTCTGAACCAGTAGGCAAGATGTGTTCTTATCTGCAGTCTCCTTGAAAGCAACCCAAAGTAGCCCTTGAGAGAAGGTTGACATAGTCTCAAGATTATTTTCATTTTGGCCAGAATTCTTTTCCTTTTGTTCGCCACCATATTTGATATTTAAGATCTCATATTTGATATTCAAGCTGCCTGATTGAATGAGCATTCAACAGTCTTTCTAAGGGGGTTGGTGGATGCTGAGGGTGCTTTGAACTTCCACCGGACCTGCAGCACTGTCCCTATTTCTTTCTTCATTCTCTCTCTCTCTCTTTTTAAATTTATGGCGTGGATATTTTTAGGCCAGGGATGACAAATATAGTTAATGCATTCGGGTGCTGACGTCAAAGCTGGAGCGAGTGAGTAGGTGGAATGGCAAATGTTTGATCTATCATCTTCATACGGATACTTCCCCTCTGTTCTTCCTCCCTCTCTCCCTCTGCTTTTCAGCCACAAAGTAAAGTTCTAGAGCTTCTGTGGTAGTCTGGAGTTTTCTAGACGTAGATGTGATGCAATTTCATATTGTGGTTTAAGTGATTTAAGTGTCAATGCCTCTTTGTAGGGAGCACTGAGAAGTGTAGCTCTGGGAGTGAAATGGGTGGGGAGTCTCCTAACAAAGCCACTTCCGCCTTACAGAGGAGGTGGAGTTGTGGGCTTCATGCCCCCTCCATGTGCACGGTGGGTGGAGGCCAGCCCCTGCATGATTTGGATTCCTGGCCATGTCACGTGTGGAGGGGCCGTGAAGCCCGCAACCCCACCTCCTCTGTAGGGCGGAAGTGGCTTTGGAAGCCATGACTGTTCAAAGTGGTACAACAGCACTTTAAATGTGTGGTGTGAGTATGGCCAAAGGCTCTGTTTGAGTTCTCTCTTGGAATATGTTGGCTATTTGCAGTTTAGCAGCGCTGCAGAGAGCTTGCTGGGGAGAGCATGCATAACAAGGAACTCAAAAATAACTTTAGCAAGGTTTTAATAACAGAAACAAAAACTCCTTTTACACTAAAGATAAAAACAACAAACATGACCCACCCATCCCTCAGGGTAATGAGAGAGCTAGGTGCTGCTCCTTATATACTATGCCCAAATGCTGACACAGCTTAATTAACATAACCTAGCAGCACCTGCTATGTTTCACAGCTGCAAGACTGTGTCTCGTTATTTGTCCTGGCCCTTAAAGACATACACAACTTGTGAAACAATAATGAACCTTCACAATTTACAGTGGCCATTCAACAGATCAGTCCAAAAGCCCATCTAGTCCGGAATGGTGTTCCCACAGTGGCCAACCAGATGCCCAGAAGAGCATCCACACATCTGGCAAGAAGGGCTTCCCAAAATATAATGCCTGGTGTATATTAGGCTACTGTACTGGGCAGAAATGGAAGTGGAGGCAAGGAACATAGGAAGCTACTTTATAGTGTCAGACCATTGGTCAATCTAGCTCAGTATGACACTGACTGGCAGGTTTTCAAATTGGAGAACCCTCCAGCGCTACCTTGAGATGCTGGATATTGCACCTGGAACTTTCTACATGCAAAGCAGATACACTGCCATAGAGCTATGGCCCTTCCACTGAAGGATGCCCCCATACATTCTGCAGGTGGCGAGAGAATAACACCACACAGCAAAATGCTGCAGTGTGGAAGGTTTCCTATTCAGAATTCCAGCCACTCTACTCAGTTCCATTCCTCCTCTCCAGGTTTCCCACTCTCCCCACTCAGCTGTCACTCAGCCTTCTTTTACCACTGAGCATGCTCACTCTGCCTTGGGCTGTTTGGGGACTGGTTCCCCCACCCTCAGGGTTGTGTATCCAACTAAGGTATACATTGAAGTTAATGAACCTAAGTCAGCCATGCCCATTCATCCCCCCCCAAGCCTGCTGGTTGTTTGTGTGTGTGTGTGTGTGTGTGTGTGTGTGTGTGTGTGTCAGAGAGAGAAAGAGAGATTGAGGAGTGCTATTTTAGCTAGATAAGCAATATAACTCACATCCCAAGTACTGGAAATGGGGGGATAATGGACAATCAATTACTACAGTTGTTAAGCTGCCTCCGGCTATTGATGGCCAAGTGGTGCATTACATGTTAATAGATTATTTCTTGAGAGAAATATTCTGGATATTTGTGAGTGCTGTGAAACAAATTCTTCATTGCGAGAAGATTCTAGAATTGACTCCATTGACAAAGTAGTGATACCCTTCTGTGTTCTTCTCCCCCACCTGCTTTAAGGCAGCTCATACCAAGAACTAACTTAGTTGGTCTTTAAGGTGCTACTGGAAGGAATTTTGTTTTGTTTTGACTATGGCAGACCAACACGGCTACCTATCTGTAACTATTATTATTATTATTATTATTATTATTATTATTATTATTATTATTATTATTATTTACATACCCTCCAACATTTCTCCAATGGAAATAGGGCTGCCCTATTTAACAGCAGCAGCAGCAATAATTTTATTATTTATACCCTACCCATCTGACTGGGTTGATCGAAACATTCTAGATGGCTTTCAACATATATCAAAACAGAATAAAACAATAAACATTAAAAAAAACCTTCCCTATAGAGGGCTGCCTAAAGGTTGTATAGTTACTTATCTCCTTGGTTTGGAGTGTGTGTGTGTGTGTGTGTGTGTGACATAACTGCATAGCCTCCAACTATTAAAAGATTCTATACACAATAACTATAAAAAGCCTGAAAGCAGTTAAAAACATTCACAGTCAGGAAGCAAAGTTCGAGAGCTTCTGTGAAAGTCTAGACTTTTCTAGACGTAGATGTGATTCACTCTTTCAAATCACACACTGTTAAGCAGTGCTGTTTGTGAGGAGGTGTAGCCAATAGGAATTATGTAAGGAGTGTGGGCTTCCATTGTGCTTTGCTAAGTGAAACAGTTAATAATGTGTATTTTCCTTTGTTAACAGATGCAGGATTCCCCCCCACCTCCCCGGTAGTGTGGCTAAAAGCTGCTGACATCTCCTGTGCCTCTGCAGACACCCCTTGCGGATAATATTTTTATAGCATGCACTTGTGGGTGGTGGAATTTGTCCCCCCTGTTTTACCCCCCCTCCTTTTTTTAGAAAATACTTTCATTCATGCAGGAGAGTGCTACGCATCGCACTCATGAGTAATGATGTCAGTCCTGGGAATAAAACTGTGATGCATAGAGCTAAATGACCCCCCCCCCCACGTGTCTGAGCCAGTGACTGAAATAGGGTGGGGAGTGATGATGGAGGGAAGTGAAATGGTTTTGTTAAAAAGGCTTTGATAAACTTCTTAATATGCTGTCTTTAAAAAAAATAAAAATCTATAAGTGGTTTGCAACATTTTTTAAGAAACATAGACAATCAGTTACTTCCATTGTTAGGACAGTGGTACCTCGGGTTAAGAACTTAATTCGTTCTGGAGGTATGTTCTTAACTTGAAACTGTTCTTAACCTGAGGTACCACTTTAGCTAATGGGGCCTCCCGCTGCCGCCGCAAGATTTCTGTTCTCATCCTGAAGCAAAGTTCTTAACCCAAGGTACTATTTCTGGGTTAGCGGAGTCTGTAACCTGAAGCGTATGGAACCTGAAGTGTCTGGAACCTGAGGTACCACTGTACTACTCAGAGTTATTATTCTAGAAAAAGTGGTGCCAGAGTTCACCATGAACACCTCCTTTAGAATGGCAATGGCATCCACCTGAGAGGCACTGGAACTCAGTTCTCGTGAGTTCTGTCTGGGGAAAAAATGCCCTGGTTCTACTCAGAGTAAACACACAGAGATTCATGGGCATTACTACCATTGGTTCATTGGGTGGGACTCAACAAATGAACCCTGTCAACAGAAGCTCATGCAGGGACTTCAGCTTATGCAATGGGGCTCCCCCCCTCTTTCTGTGCTCCCCCTGCAATTGGTTCAGGTGTGTGTGTCAGGAGAACCCCCAAAACAGTGCATGGGGGTGGGGAGAGGAGGGGGGGCAATTATTCTCTGTGGCAAGCTGAATGCTTGCTCTGACTGAACCACTAACACAGCACAGTGTAGAATTCCTCCTGTTAATTTCCATGGGTTTACTTTGAGTTGAACTTAGTTGGAGACAACCTGCTCTCATTCGAACAGAAATAATAAAAAATCAGCAAAACAGTAATATAAAAGTATACAAAAGCATGGATTCAGTAATTGACTACACTCACCCTGTTTCCATCTTAAAACCTTGACCAGACTGGAGGTGTTTATGGAGCTAGGCAAGGCAGCAGAAGACAAAGCACTGCAGAGGCACTTGGGATAAAAGAGCTCAGGAGGAGAGCACAACCCTTTAATGTAAAAGACCCCAGGTTCTGTTAGTTTCCAGTTGGTGTTTCTTATACTTCTGCATTCCATTTTGTTTACCTCTTGATTTGTGATTTAAACCTAAGCTAAAATCCAAAACCACATATTTTTTATGAGGTCTTAGTGCTAGCGATGACAAACCTAGACAGTGTCTTAAAAAGCAGAGACATCACCTTGCCCACAAAAATCTGTATAGTTAAAGCTATGGTTTTCCCAGTAGTGATGTATGGAAGTGAGAGCTGGACCATAAAGAAGGCTGATCACCGAAGAATTGATGCTTTTGAATTATGGTGCTGGAGGAGACTCTTGAGAGTCCCATGGACTGCAAGAATATCAAACCTATCCATTCTGAATGAAATCAGCCCTGAGTGCTCACTGGAAGGACAGATCGTGAAGCTGAGGCTCCAACACTTTGGCCACCTCATGAGAAGAGAAGACTCCCTGGAAAAGACCCTGATGTTGGGAAAGATGGAGAACACAAGAAGGGGACAACAGAGGACGAGATGGTGGGACAGTGTTCTCAAAACTACAAACATGAATTTGATGAAAATGCGGGAGGCAGTGGAAGACAGAAGTGCCTGGCAGACTTTGGTCCATGGGGTCATGAAGAGTCGGGCACAACTAAACAACTAAACAACAACAACAAGGGCTAGCACTTCACACATCAGCATTGCTGACCACATGCTTGAGGTGGTGGATGATGTTGTCTACCTGGACTCTGCCATAACTAGCAACCTTTCCATCAACATTGAGCTGGATAAGCATCTTAGCAAGGCAGCTACGGCAATGGGCCACCTCTCCAAAAGGATATGGGAGAATGTCCAATACCGAGATGAAGGTCTATCAGGCTTGGGTGCAGAGCATGCTGTTTTATGGAAGTGAGATACAAGCAACTTACACCTGCCAGGAGCGACACCTCAATGCCTTCCACACGTGTTGCGTCAGGAAGACTTTGGGCATTACATGCAAGGACAGAGTCTCATACAAAAATGTGGCTCCCAAGCCCACAATCCCAACATGTTCACACTTCTGCCTCAGTGACGTCTAAGCTGGCTCGGTCTGCCCACAGAGTGGAAGATGGCAGATTCCCAAGGACGTGCACCAGGCCTGTTGGCAGACCAACTCCGTGTTACAAAGACGTCTGCAAATGTGAGAGGAAGTCTGGCAACATCAACCTTGCTGTGTGGGAATTCCTTGCAGATGACTGCAGTGCCTGGATCTACCCACCTTGGAAGATCTACCCACCTTGGAAGACACAAAATCTACCCACCTTGGAAGAATGACAGATGAAAGTGATAGACTATATGGAACTAGCGGAAATGACTGGCAGAATCCGAGACCAGGGAGAAGAGTTGGTGAAAGAAGATTGGAAGAAATTCAAAGAATATTTGCAGAAACATTATAAAATTAACGAATGTTAAAATGATGTAGGATTGAAATGAGATGGCTTTAGCAACAAAGTTAAAAGAATATGTAAAAATGGATTGATAATTAGATGACAATATGAAGCTTAATATGTTAAGATACAAAATTAAGATAAAAACAAAGAGGGTAAGGATTTGCTGAATTAACCATGTGAATTGGAATACAAAAAAGGGAGGCCTGAGGAAGTCAGGAAAATAAGTAAATGATACATAATATATGAAAAGATTGATTTGTTTTTAATGTTTTATTATTTTTCATCTATATTCTTTTCTATGTATTTTGTATTTGTTAATCTGTATTTTTGTATTTTTTTCTTTTTATTCTTATTTTTTCTCTTTTTTATTCTGTAACCTTTTCGGTCTATAAAATCTTAATAAATATTTTTTTTTTAAAAAAAGTCATGGATTCCTAGCAGTGACCAGAGAAGGAATGACGGCTGGGAAGAGCGCAGAGAGAAGAAACGCCATGGTGCGTCTGCAGCAGCACAACCAGACACCTTCCTCTGCCCCAGCTGCAATAAAACCTCTCTCTCCAGCATCAGTCTTTATAGCCGCAGCAGGTGCTGCAACTTGACCTCATCCCCAAAGGTGCACTCCTACTGGAGTGGCAGGGTCAGAGGCAAAACTGGATCATATAATTGAAGAATTGTAGAGTTGGAAGGGGCACCAAGGGCCATCTAGTCTAACTCCCTGCAATACAGAGGTCACAACTAAAGAATCCCTGACAAATGGCCATAGAATCTCTGTTTAAAAAAAATGAATGAGAGTCCACCAACTTCTGAGGTAATGCTAAAAAAGCTCTTACCACCAGAAAGTTCTTCCTAATATTTAGTTGCAATCTTAAAGCTGTTATGGGGGCGGGGGCGGGGTTTGCATGTGTGTGTGTGTACAAGAATTGTAAGTGTGTGAGAATGTTATATGATGTTTTAATGGTATAATGCATCTGTATTTTTAATCGAAGTTGCTTGGAGACCTTGGTAGCAAGTGACTAATACTTCTAAGAAGTAATGACAATTAAAGATGCATAATGTGTGTCTGCTTTTTCACCTGACATCCTTATGGCTATTGCTTTAGCCATAGGATTAGCACCAAGGCTTGTCTGCTGTTACCCTCCCTCCCCCAGGAGGACACTTTTTGCAGAATTACTGTTTTGTTTGTTTTTCTTTTTCTTTTTTTAAAAAAACAAAACCCTAAAGAGTAATGTCGTCCTCAAAAAAAGAAGATGAAGAAAGCAGAATGAGAACAAGACATGCTGAGTAGCTAGGAAGTGTTGAGTATCAGTTGGGGGTGATAGGAAAAGGAGGAGTGGAATGGAGTCTCCTGTAGGGGGTCATTGCTGACCGGCTGGTAGAAACCCCAGGCAAGAATCCTCCTGCTACAAGATGAGATTAGATCACAGCATTTTGTTCTGGGCCGTGTGTGTGTGTGTGTGTGTGTGTGTGTGAGAGAGAGAGAGAGAGAGAGAGATCATCCTAATCACTAATGTTTTGTTTTTCTTTTTTCTTTTAAAAAAAACCCCTAAAGAGTAATGTCGTCCTCAAAAAAAGAAGATGAAGAAAGCAGAATGAGAACAAGACATGCTGAGTAGCTAGGAAGTGTTGAGTATCAGTTGGGGGCGATAGGAAAAGGAGGAGTGGAATGGAGTCTCCTGCAGGGGGTCATTGCTGACCGGCTGGTAGAAACCCCAGGCAAGAATCCTCCTGCTACAAGATGAGATTAGATCACAGCATTTTGTTCTGGGCCGTGTGTGTGTGTGTGTGTGTGTGTGTGTGTGAGAGAGAGAGAGAGAGAGAGAGAGAGAGATCATCCTAATCACTAATGCAGGTGTGGGGAACATTTGGCCCTTCAGATGTTCCTGAACTAGAACTCCCATTATCCCTGGTCACTGCCCATGCTTTCTGGTGCTGATGGGAGTTGTAGTCCAGCAGCATCTGGAGGACCAAAGCTTCCCCGTAGCTGCTGTGTTACAACTAAGCCAAATGATGTCCATTGCAGGAAATTGCGTCATCTCGCCCTGCCTACCTGTGCTATCATTTCTCCCCTTCTGTTGCCTCCCTGTGCCTAGCTCAGTACTGTCTGCCCTGGTAGGTCTCTCCAGGGTTTCAGACAGGGAGTCTCTCCCAGCCCTTACCTGCAGAGGCTGGGAATTGAAGCATGCAAAGCAGATGCTCTACCAAATCTACCAAATCCCACTGAGCTGCAGCCCTTGGGAGTAAGCCCTTTGGGGGGGGGGTAAGGACCTTTCTTCACAAAGTGTCATGCACGTAGATAGTGCTCTATAAATAATAGATAGAGATTTGCCTTTGCCTCTGTTGCAGCTGACCCACTTCACCTACAAAGCTAACACTTCTTGAAAAACAGGGTGCTTTACTGCAACTCGTGCAATCGGCTTCTAGGCATAAGAACAGTAAAATTAACAACCATGGAGTTTTTATTTTATTTTATTTTGAGGGGAGGGTGTGTTCCTTGGCTATTTATTTTCATCTGGGTGCTCCTCCAGTTTGTTGCCTATTCTACAGCACTTCTTCTTTTCCACCACCCACTTCCTAGCGTGGATTGGGCCTCTCCTGTTTGGAGTGTGGTATTGTAAACAGTCAGTCCCTGTCACTTTGCATCACTTGGGGCTTGATTGCTTGGGCGGACACGCCGTTTGCCGTGTTGGTGGTGTTCTATGAACCAACACAGTGAATCCGTTAAGTGCTTAAAAAAAAAATAAAATCTAAGCAGCACTTCCCTCCTCTGCTTCTCCATATAGCAGACTTCTGAGTGCAGCTTTGCTTTTTTTTAAAAAAAAAGTTACCTTGCCTTTTAGCTTTGAGAGCATTGCTGATTAAGGGCCCTTGGTTTGTGTGAGCCCTGGAAAGTGAGCATCTATTGATACTTTTCCACATCGGCTGGAGTTGACAAGCTAGCTCTAGTTATTGTAGGATTAGCTGGTAACTCTGAACAGATTCATAATTGGAATTCCCCTGGAGGAGGCAAAATGTGCAGAATTCCAACTCTGAACCATAGGAGGTAGAGGCAGCATTCCTCATGAGAACGGAAGCCTTAGGAGCATATACAACCTTATCTGTCTGCTAGTGCAAGGGATCTTGTGTAAGTGGAAAGGTGAATTTTAATTTTAATCTAGTGCAACAGTTGCACAACAGAGTGTGCAATCTGTTTCCCAGAAAATTCACCAGCTACCTGCTTGAGCATTATCTTAACAATGTTTCTCTGGCGTAAAACATTTCACCAGTGAAACAAATATGCAGCTACATTGCAACAACCCATGGTGTGTGTGTGTGTGTGTGTCCCAAGAGATGGGTACAGGTGGTACAACTGTACCTGATTCCATGCTAGGAAGAGCACTAGCTGCTGCCTGCCTGAGTTACTTGTGAGTAGATCAAAGGGAGCTGGAAATGGGTAGATTCTGAGCTACAATTCACAGAGTGGTTTAACAATCAGTCCATTGGAACTGTAGCTCTGTGAGGGGAATAGGGTGTCTCCTAACATGTCTCAAGCTACAGCTCCCTGAATTCCTTGCTGGGAAGTCATGTCTGTTTAAAAGGGCTATGATACTGCTTTAAATGTATAGTGCAGATGGGGCCTAAATCTGTTTGATCCATGACATGGATTTCAAGCCAGAGCCATGCACTGTTTTTCCTCCTCGTCCTAATTGCTGGTGTTCCTAGGGCAGGCTGGGAAGCTAATTGGAAATTCTGACAGCAGGCAGCTAGACTGACTCCACAGGGCAGGCAGCAAGCTGGAGATGAGTTCAGAGGTACATCAATTTTTAGCTGCAAGCCTGACCCATTTAGTGGAAGTTTTGGGGCTCTTCCACCCACTTCTCACTTGTAAAGAGCCATGGTGGAAGATGCTAAACTTGTTCAAGTACAGATTTTGTCTAGAGAGATGACTCCCAACCCACTCTCCCCTGCCCAATCTGAAAGTTTATCTCCTAATACTTAGATTGCTGAAAGGTCTTTGGAAATCTCATACCAGTTGCAACTGCAGCTTGTCTGACATGCTTGTTATTTCTTGTCTTCTTTAAAGCCAAATCCATTGCGTTACTACTTGTATAATATTACAGTACAATAATAATACATCATCATCATCATCATCAACAACAACAACAACAGCAAAGAAAGCTGCCTTAAACAGAGTCAGACCATTGGGCCACTTAGCTCAGAACTGTTTATGCTGACTGGTGGAGGCTCACTTCAAGGGTGGAGATTTGCCCACTGTCTTGAACAAGGTGGTGATTTGGCCCTCCTCCTCCTCCTCCTCCTCCTCCTCCTCCTTTTGAAGAAGAGGTCTTTCCTGGATCTATATGTTTTTGAAAACTGCTACCCAGTTTCTAAGATTCCTTTCACCAGCAAGGTGATTACAAAAAAGTTCTTCCACTGAAACAGATTTAAAAGGCCCTCATTTCAAAACACTTGTGGTTAGAGTCTCTCTCTCTCTCTCTCTCTCTCTCTCTCTCTCTCTCTCTCTCTCTCTCTCTCTTCCCTTTTGTTTAAAGGAGTTTTCCTCCTCCTTCTCTTTTCATCAGCCTGAGGAAAGCCCACTCTGGCTCCTCGCCCACTTTGGTTAGAAGAAAATGGAGACATCAGAGATCTTCAAAGCAAGAAGGGTGAAAATGGCTGGTGGGTGTGTTGATGATGGAATTTTGACAGGAGGGAAGGCAGACTTGCCTTGGAAAAGGCAGCTTGCCATTGGAACATAGGAACCTACTGCATACTGAGTCAGACCATTAATCCATCTAGCTCAGTATTGCTTACACAGACTGGAAGCTCTCCAGGGTTCCAGGCAGAAAGCCTCTCCCAGCCCTACCTGGTGATGTTAGAGTTTAGATCTGGAATCTTATGCATGCAAAGCAACTGCTGTATTATTTAATCTATATATTTGTTTACAATAAAATACATTTAGAGCTAGCAGTGGAATACCAGTTGGCCTTGATCACAGCTCTGTGATCAGCATCATCTGCACATTAGTTTTCAAAGGCCTGTCTAAATATGAAGGTCTTGGCCTACTGGCAGAAGGCTAACAAAGAGGGATCCAATCTAACATCTCTTGAGAGGGGATTCCACAATCTTGGAGCAGCCACAGAAAATGCTCTCTCTCATGCACCACCCATGCTTCTGGTGTTAATCGGACTGAGATGGGGCGCTCATCCAAGGAAATTAGGACTTCAGCAGGTTCATAAAGGAAGATAACCTGGGCCCAAGCCATATTGCACTGTGAGAGCTCATGAGGGAAGAAGGAGCCTGTGTGTCTGTTCAGATGGGTGAAATTAGTGCTTTCCTATAGCTTGAATTGGTTGTGATGGATGAGCTGAGGAAACAGGTTCAATCTGTCTCCCTTCCCTCCAGCATTCTTGGTGCTTGGCTTAATCTCCTGGGCCTGATGGATGGGATTGGAGTATCATTTTTCTGTCTTCTGCTCTGGAGGGGGGAGGGGCTGCATCCCATTCTCCAACTGAGGAAGAGCTCCTTTGTTCTGACAACATAAATTGACTGGGGGGAGTGGGCACTTTGGGGGGGGGAGGGCAGTGAGTGTTTGCTTTCTTCTTACAAGGCAACCCTATGACAAAGTGTTAGACCTGTTCACCATGTGTCTGCATTGCAGTGAAATATGGGTGTGTAGCAGCCACTGTTCATTAAAGCTCCATTAATAAGACACACTGGGATGTCAGTGGAAGAATCTCACTGTTGTGTTGCATGATTAAAAAGTGAAGTAACTGGGAGGCAGAGGTTCAGGACGTGTAAGAGCACTGCATAGGACACCCTGATGCAATTAGAGGTGGAAAAATAATCAAAGAGGAATGAGAGAGAAAGAGAGAGGGAGAGGTCTAAATCCCTAAACCTCAACATTTTTTTCCAGAGAGATGTTTTCTTTCTAATCTGAAAGTTTGACTTACCTATTAATACTTGGATTGCTGAAAACTCTGTCAATTTCAAACCCTTAGAGATTGCTGTGCTTGTTACACGTTGTTCTCCCATAGCCAAATCTTTTGTAATAACTATTATTAGGCATTGTACCACTCCGGTGAGACAGTCTGCAGGCAGCTAGGGTCTCAGCCAGTGTACCAGAAGGAGCTGGTAGACAACTGCCCTGGACACAGAATTGACCTGTGTCTCCATGGGCAGCTGGGAATCCAAAATGACTCCCAGGTTGCGCACCTGGTCCTTCAGGGGCACAGTTACCCCACTCAGGACCAGGGAGTCCCCCACACCTGCCCACCCACTGTCTCCCAGAAACAGTACTGTCCTGTCAGGATTCAATCTATTTGCCACCATCCACTCCCCAATTACCTCCATACACTCACACAGGACATTCACCACCTTCACTGGTTCTGATTTAAAAGAGAGGTAGAGCTGGGTATCATCTGCATACTGGTGAACAGCCAGCCCAAACCTCCTGATGATCCCTCCTATCAGTTTCATATAGATGCTGAAAAGCATGGGGGAGAGGACGCAACCCTGAGGCACCCCACAAGTGAGCGTCCAGGGGTCCAAAAACTCACCCACCACCACTACTTTCTGGACATGGCCCAGGAGAAAGGAGTGGAACCACTGCAAAACAGTTCTTCCAACTCCCAGCCCTCCTAGATGGTTCAGGAGGATGCTGTGGTCAACAGTATCAAAAGCTGCTGAGAGATTCACCAGGACCAAGAAACAGCTTTCACCTCTGTCCCTTGCTTGCTGGAGATCATCAACCAGTGCTACCAAGGCAGTTTCAATCCCATGTTGGGACCTGAATCCCTATTGGAAGGGGTCCAAATAGTCTGCATCCTCCAGGCATGTCTGGAGTTGTCCAAATATGGTTTTTAAAGAAGTGGTGTGATGATAGCTTCTATAAGGGGGTCCATCACAGACGGAAGCATTCACCAACCCACAGAGCCCATTGCCCAGCCCTGCCTGGCTCACTTTTATGAGCCAGGATGAGCAAGGATCAAGGAGATAGGAGGTCGGTTTCACTCGTCCAAGCAGCCTGTCCACAACCTTGGTAGTAACAGGTTGAAATTGATCCCACACAACTTGACTAGACAGAGCTCTGGCACTCTCCCATCCTGGCCCTGCTACCATGGTGGAGTCTACCTCCTTCCAATTCTGATCTGCAAAAAAATCACACCTTTGCATAACTGTTACAGGAGTCCTTATCGGACCTTTATGGTTTTAAATTTTAAACCACCTGAAAGAGTCTCCTGGAACTGTTTTCTGCAGAAGCAGACGCAATAGAGGCGGTGAAGAAGGTCCCCTTTGCTGTTGCTATTGCCACATGGTAGGTTCAATGTTGAGCTCTAACCCGTGTCCTGATTCAGAGTGAGTTTTTTGCTACCAGCACTCTAACTGTCTCAGCGATTGTTAGCTATGGGGAAAACCATGGGGCCATCCGGGCTCCATGCAATTGAAGAGGACAATTAGAGCCGGACAATCAGTAGCCCTGGTTAGCTCTAAATTCCAGCAGGCCACCAGGGAATTAGCTGAGGCCATCAACATGGGGTAATACATCCCATCCCCACTCTCTGGAAGCCGTTTGGATCCATTAAATGGCAGGGGTGGACCATTCAAATTTATCTCACCTCCCTGCGGAGGGGAAAAGTCATGGAGAAGTCTAGTTGCACCAGGAAGTGATCTGACCATGGCACTTCTTTTGTTCTACTGGAACTTAGTGTCAGACCACCCATGTGCACAGAGGTAAATACAGTGGACACTCGGGTTGTGAACGTGATCTGTGCGGGAAGCACATTCACAACCTGCAGCATTCACAACCCACAGCGCTGCATCTGCACATGCACGGGTTGCGATCCGGCATTTCTGTGCATGCGCAAAGTGCGATTTAGCGCTTCTGCGCATGCGCAAGTGGTGAAACCCAGAAGTAACCCGTTCCGGTACTTCTGGATTCAGTGTGCAACCTGAAATCGCGCAACCCGAAGCGTCTGTAACCTGGGGTATGAGTGTACCAGGTTTAAAGCAAGCATACAGTTCTGCTGTGGGGAATTTTCAGCTGTACCAGACGGGTGGCATGAAAGAAGCACTCTCCCTGAGCATGGAGCTTTTTTCATGGTGTTTTTTCCGGGGGGGGGGGGGTGTATTCTCACCCTAGGGGAAAGAGGCCCAGCCCTCCATAATAATTATCTATAGAGCTGCAGGTGGCAAATTGCAGTACATGGGCATGTCTAGGAAGAACAGAGGGTTAGAGGAGAGGCTGGATCAAATAAGCACTCTGAAGATCACACAGCTAGTTACTTGGAGGTAGAAGATGGCAATTAAGCTACACATTCCGAAAATGAACATAATTAGTACAATTAACTGCCTCCAATGATAATTAATTGCCTTGTACAATAGTCACAGGGGATGTGGAAGGATTTGTTAAACAATCAATGCAACATCTGTAAATCTGCATTTCCTTATCTTGATTGGGACAGCCTGTCCTATCTTGAAATGGAATTTGCACCATTGGTCCTAGATAAATGGTTCATGATTATGTTGCTCTCCTCTCCCTGTTTTGGGGACCCAGAGGGGATTAAATGGGCCACCCATTTTCAGCATGCTACCTAAGGATGCTTCCAAAATTCAGCTCTTCTGAACTTCTCCCCAGATTTCAAAGTTGCAATTTAACTGGCCTTGTTTCCAAAGTGAAAGCTTTGTGCTAGGAATATTCTGATGTTCTGAGGTCCTTTTCCCCAGAGGAATGCAGCACCAAAAGAGGGCATAGTTTTCCATACAATGCACATATAATAATTTATACACAACCCTCTTTTACAGTTATTCATAAATACCACAGGAAGCGCCCTTCTTGACTCCACCATTATCCTTTGCTCATGATGTGTTTTTGCCTCACTGCTTCTGGTTCCTGGGTCCTCTCATATTGCAGTCCAGTCATTGTGCATGCAAAGCCTTTCCCTACTTTGAATCACTTTACTGGGTCCACCACACTGTCCTATGACAGAAAAAGGTTATGTTGTTTAGGGGTGAGGATGCCTTTTCAGCCTGAGTGCTTCATTTCCTTCAGTGCAGGCTTCGGAGAGCCACATGGCAGGAGTGGGTGGAGACAGAGATGGAAGTGGATGGAGCAATGAATGTAAAATTTGCTTTTGCACAGAAAACTAGCTTCTATGCCCACTTGCACACCCCTCTCTATCCTTCACCCAGGCAAGCAAAAGGCCTGATCAGAGTTAAGGACACATTCCAGCCAGGCAAAAGCTCTCTGGGTGTGAACCAGAGCCTGTGAGTGGAATGGTCTGGCAAAAGTTCTGAGTGTGAGATAGAGACGCCTAGAGAGCTGCATTTGGCCCCTGGGCCTTCAATGCCTCACCCCTGTTCTGCTCTGTTGCTTATGTGAGAAGAAGCCGAAAGACTTTCAACTAATATGGGTATGGGGAACTTTTGGCCCTCCAGATGTTGCTGGACTGCAACTCCCTGACTATTGCCCACACTGGGTGGGTCTGATGGGAGTTGGAGTCTTAACAATTAGAAGATTTCTTTCTTCTTTTAAGTTCCATATTGAATTTACCTTAAATTCATATCTGTTGTTTGCTTGTGTGCACATCCACTCGTTTTGTGCGAGAGGCTCCTTCATTGCTGGAGACTGTCATCTGGAAACTTTAGTCTGCAGAGAGAAGAGCGCAAAAGTCTGGGGAAAGAGCATATAATTACCTTTCTAATATAATTACAGACAGGTCAGCGATCCTTTTATTTCCGAATGCATGTATTTCTGGTGCTAATCCAATAACAGACCAGATTTTAAATTTGCGAGGTTATCAGTTGCCTGGAGCAACCAACCCTCTTCTCCGTGGTTGAGAGAGATCCGTCATAGGAAACAACCTGCAAAAACATTATGGAAGATGATACCTCATTGGTGACTTTCTTCAAGCCACAATGGTGGGAAGCCAATTAAATAAATTGGCTTGCAATTGTTGAGGCTGCCAGAATAACAAAACTGGATGGATGGAATCTAGGCTTGCTTCCGAATTTGACATCTAGGACTCCACTTCCTTTGGAGGAGGCCATGGCAGGAGAACATCTGCTTTGCATGTAAGAGGTCCCAGCTTCAGTCCCCAGCATCTCTAGGTAAAGGTAAAGGCAAAGGGACCCCTGACCATTAGGTCCAGTTGCGGATGACTCTGGGGTTGCGGCACTCATGGAAACGCCGTTTACCTTCCCGCCAGAGTGGTACCTATTTATCTACTTGGACTTCGTGCTTTCAAACTGCTAGGTTGGCAGGAGCTGGGGCCAAGCAACGGGAGCTCACCCCATCACGGGGATTCGAACTGCCGACCTTCTGATCGGCAAGCCCTAGGCTCTGTGATTTAACCCACAGTGCCACCTGCTGTGAAATTGTCTCAGTCTGGAGAGCCAGTGCCAGTCAGTTTCAACACTACTATGCTAATTCCCCCAGTAAAGCTGCCTGAGCAGGATGAGATTTCTCCAGTTGCTTATCACTTAGGCATGGTAGAATAGGCATGCCTCTCTAAGGCCCTGGGCATCAGAGCTGTCTTGGCTCTATAAAATGATGCAGGGACATCTTGGCAGTGGGGCTGGTGCCCATTGGGGCAAGGCTGGTCAGACGTTGCAGGACCACAGAAAGCTCCCAGTAAGCACTTCCTCAGTCAACACGTGGGAGCAAACTGAAGCCCTTCCAGCCTCTGTCTCTAGACTACGTTTTCTAGGTTCCAGCTGCTGGTGGAGAACTTCAGGGCTTGAAGAGCCAGCCCTCTGGCCTGAAGACAGGCACTCCTCCTCAATTCTATTGCCTCCCTACTGTTGTGCTTCCTGCTCTGCTGGACCGGTGGGATACAGTGGGAGGCATCTGGTTCCTCAGGGAAAGGTAGCCACAAGTGTTTGGCCTCTGGCCCTACAGACTGGTGGTCTGGGATGTTCTTCAGGGGACTTCTGTCTGGCAGCCTCAAGTGTAGTGACCCTCTGACCTCCAGCAGCTGGCTCAGAGCCCTGAACTTGATCCAACTCTTTTGCTGGTGCCTCTTGCAGCCTCTGATTTTGTGTCCAGATTGCTGCTGGATTCAGGGGTAATGGCAGGTGCTGCCTCTACTGCAGAAGGTAATATATCATCATTATGGCTAGTTGGCATTGATAGCCTTATTCTCCATTAATTTGTCTGGTCTTTGAACTCAGTAGTCATCACCACATCTTGTGGTAGTGAGTTCCATAGTTTAACTATGTGCTGTGTATGAAGAAGTATTTCCTTTGGTCTGTCCAGAATTTCTGCACAATACATTGAGGGCTGCTGTGTTGTTGCTGTTGGTTAATGTATTTATAGGCCGCCCAAGTTGTGATTCAAGGTGGCTTACAACATTTAAAAACATCAATTATAAAATATAGAAAAACAAACTAGAGGAAAACAGTGATTAAAGTGTATCTGAACACATTTGGAACCAGCAATTAAAAGACATCTTGCCCAGATAGCAGCCCAGTTAGTGCTCAGCATCAACTGCACCTTAGCTGTCAAAAGCCTGTCTGCAGAGGAAGGTGGGAAACTGCCTGTGGAAGGATAGCAAAGAAGGAGCCAGTCTAACCTATTGTGGGAGGGAATTCAACAATCTGGGAGCAGCCACAGAAAAAGACTCTCTCTTGTGTCACCATCAACTAAGCTCCTGATGTTGATGGAACCTAGAGTGGGTGCTAAGCCATGGATCTCAGCACCCAAGGAGGTAGCCTGGGCCCAAGCCATATAGATATATATTAGCCATTTCTACCAAGGTCTCTAAGTGACTTCTGCTTAAGCATAAATACATTTTCACCTGCTTTGTCCATGACATTTCAACCAAAGGAGCAGTTTTCTCCAGAACACCCCAACTGAGATCACAGTGGAGCCAAAATGGAACAGCACCACCAGGCCACACTGTTCAGGCCGTGTCCTCCGTGTGTGAGCATGTTGGAGAGAGATGGTTTCTTCCTCCTTTTCAGCTGTTTCCAAGGGTTACCAGAAGGGAGAAATCTCTGTGATAATGAAAAATGAGAGGAAAGCAAAATGACAAAGCAAATGTCAGAATTGCTTGCTGTGGAAATGAGATGTTCCTCCACCTTGCTCCAGGCGTACACTTCATGCTGTTAGGAATGTACCATTTCCAAAAGCCATGCTCTGTTCTGCAGGGATCTCCAGTTAGCCTTGGATCATGCTTGAAAGTCTCTGTTTTTGGTGAGGGTTGGGATGAAGTTCCCCAATGATCTCTTCCCCTTTAAGGGGATCAGGATGAAGGTCCATCTAGTCCAGCATTCTCTTCTCACATTGTCCAACCAGATGGCCAATAAAGGGAGATGAGCGCCACAACCCCAGAGTCATCCGCGACTGGACCTAATGGCCAGGGGTCCCTTTACCTTATGTTTATAGAGGCATACATTGAGATAAAATATGCATAGGAATGAATGGCTGGCAGATGATTGCTCAAATAGTTTTTGATGGCTGATAGCTCGTGAATACACCACACACATATCAGGATGTCTGTAGGTGCAGTGGTACCCTTAAGATATTCATATGGCGTTGGATGGGCCTCTGAACTATCTCCATCCACTGCCTCCTTTGGTCATGCAGTGATGAGTACACAGAACTGAAGGAGGAAGTGGGAAGAGTGATGCTCTTTCCTCAAACACTTTTCAGCTTTATATACATTTCAAGACTCATGATTAATTTTACCTAATTTAACTTTTGGCACTTCAAAAAGTGAAGTGTGTGAGTGGACACTTTATCTTTATCTTTCTGTGCCTGTGGGAGGCTAACTTGGGGGTGGAGGGAGAAAGGCCCCCAAGGCCTTAAATGTTTGAAAACCCTTGCTCCACATGCTTGAGCACTTTTGCGTGTGGACTCTAGAAATTGTTTTCTACCAGAATTTGCTTATGTTAAATTTACATAGCAATTGGACTGTGCATGTTCTTTATTAAGCATTTGTTCTGATTTGTTTGTGTGTGGAGCTTACATGGCAGAAAGCTGAATTAACCCAGTTTGCTTGCATGGTGGTTCTGTGTCTTCCCATTAGTCATTTTATTCACCCCACACTTTTCAGTGCGTTTCCCCATCAATTTCCTCACCACAAATACATCAGTTTCTTTTTAAAAGTGGGTTTGTTGCACTAGGGCAACAGAGCATTTTAATTCACATTAATTGCACAAAACTATGTTTCCAGTACCGTATATGACTGAATTCGGCCTGCAAACAATGGAGGCACCCTGTGTCTCTAAAATAACAACAACCCCCGTCTTTATACTTCTGCAGAGTTTCTTTATGCTGAAGGAAACGTGTTGGGTGGAAGACTTCCGCCCCCCCCATTCCACCACATCAGAGTGAGATGAATGGTTGTTGTACGTTTTTGATCTCTGATCTTGGGGGAACAGAATACAAAATACTGTAGCAAACATGTGGGCTTGCCTGCTTCAGTGATTCTGTTGGTCATCACAGTTTTGCTGCAGAACAAATGCCATCCTCTGAGAGCAGGTTCAGCAGTTGTGTGTTAAAATCTACAGAATGGGCAGATCTCTTCACAGGCAAATCTGAATGCAAATTTGAATGTCTGCTTTTTGCTTTCCTGGGGTGCACAAACAGCAGGTATTTAACTGTAACATAGCCATGGCTTGCTAGCTTGCTTTTTAAAGTGGTGTGTACATGGAAAGGTGCATGCAGATGGCATACAGTGGTACCTCAGGTTAAGTACTTAATTCGTTCCGGAGGTCCGTACTTAACCTGAAACTGTACTTAACCTGAAGCACCACTTTAGCTAATGGGGCCTCCTGCTGCTGCCGCCCCTCCAGAGCACGATTTCTGTTCTCATCCTGAAGCAAAGTACTTAACCTGAAGCATTATTTCTGGGTTAGCAGAGTCTGTAACCTGAAGTGTATGTAACCTGAAGTGTATGTAGCCTGAGGTACCACTGTACTTCATCTGGAAAGATTGGTAGGTGGAGCTGGGAAGCAACTGATGTTCGTGATTAGGGGTGGGTGAATCTGCCAATCTCAGTTTATCTCCATTTCTCATTATTCTAATCTCAAATGCTCCACATTTCCACATCAGTTTGCATTTTTTTTTTATTCTTCATGACAATGAATCATTAATGAACTGAAGACGTTGTTAAACAAATTCATAGGCCACCTCACCTCACATCATAGAGGCAATGAAGCAGCGTACATGATAAAAACAGAGATAAAGAAAAGAAAGGGAAGCTCTAAGAACAATAAAATGAATTCAACACACTCTAGAACAAGAGATCACCTTACACCCTGTATGCCCACTCGACTTCCTTCTCTCTGTGGAACTCGCACTGCTACAAGTGCCACACGTTCTGCATTGCTAAGAGCTTGTTCTTTTATTGTGGAACTGTCAGCCTCTCAACAACAGGCAAACACCTTCATTGCGCTCTTTTTGGAGTCTGCTAAAGTTTTGCCAAGCCTCTCTAGACATGCAGAATGTTGACGTGTGTTTTAATCTGCTTTTTAGCTTATCATTGATTAAGATTTTTTTTTTAAAAAAATTAACGTTGTTGTTTATAACTGATTTCTTTTTTAAACTGATGGTTTTATTCTATTTTGCAAACTGCTTGGAGATTTTATTATAACCAAGCAATTTATAAATCTCTAAAAAAAACAACCTGTCTATGAAAGCTCTAAAGAGGGTGAAATGATTTAATCAGATATCAAATTAATTTCCCATAAATGATTAGGTATTACCTCAGAGAAAGCCTTCCTAAACAACAAAAGTCTTCAATGGGCATATGAACATGCTAGGCAGTGGGTTAGCCTTGTCCATTGATTTCAGTGTGTCTACTCTGAGCTCTGAGTAGAATTAACACAGAATACCACCCTAAGTGAAAATTACAAAACATATAATTGAGATAAAATCAGTTAAAATTAACCATAAATCAGAAAATTTACTTAAAATGCCAGAAATGATGATGGTGGTGGTGGTGGTCTTCACCAAGTCTTTATATCTCAACAGCGAGGGGGCCTGTTTGATCTCAGCCAGGAAGGAGTACCACAGAATCAGGCCTACAATACTGAATGCACAGCTCCTGGTGGATATAAGCTGTGCATCCAAGCCATGGGGACCCTCCAGTGACAAAGATCGATCCAAGAACATCCAAGAACAGGATGGGTCCAAGATATTTTGGCACCTGAGATAAACCACAATATGGCACTTACCCCTGGCCTGGGGCGAGGCAAGATTTACACCAGGAACAAGTGGGGAATAACAATCTACATCAGGAACAAGGGTGGGAGGAGACCAGCAGTGCCTTTTGTTTGCAAAAAGGCCACTTTAGAGGCAGCAATGGGACCATCAGAAGTCAACATAGTAGCAGCAGAGGACAGTGCATTCCTTGGAGGCCAGTTTGCTTGGAGTTATATACCACATATATAACATCTTCAAGAAATTTTCCTTTAGTGTATAACAGGCCATAAATTTCCATTCTTTATTCCATAATTTTTCCCATGCTGACAACTGGATATTCTTACCCACTTAATCATTACTTCCTTCGTCTCTTCATCTTTCACCTCCCACTCTAAAAGAAGCTTGTACATTCTAGATATTACTCTTATTTTGTATTAATTCTTTATCTAATTTTGATTCTTCTGCTGCAAAACTTTTTTTCCTGTCTGTCTTAAAAACCTCATTTAATTGGTAACATTGTAGCTAGTCTGTTAGGTTATGTCTGATTTCTTCGAATTTTTTCACTTTCAATTGATTATCTTCTTCTTCTAATAGGTCTTTGTACGTGGCCTAGTTTGTTTCCATATTTTTTCTTTTCACTGCAATGGCAGAAGGGATAGCCACCAGGTTTTTTTGTTTTTGTTTTGTTCCAATAAATCTTTATACTTCTCATATATCTTATATAGTGGCTTCCTTATATGATTCAGGAAGCCTCTATGAATTTTAACTTTTTCACATCCCAGGTAGGCACGCCACCCAAAGCCTTCCAAATCTAGTAAATGTGAGTTCTGCAATGTCATCCATTCTTCTAACCAACATAAGCAAGCCAATTCGTAATAAAGTTTCAGGTCTGGCAGTGCAAATCCCCTTCTGTCCTTACTGGCTATTGTGTTTAATTCTAGGTTTTGCATTGCCAGATAAACCTCGATAAGTCTTTCTGCCATGTCTTGAAGCATCCCACCCCCCCTATCACCGGGATCATGTGAAACATGAACATCATCTTTGGGGGCACATTCATTTTTACTGTGGATACTCTCCCCCAAAGTAACAGGTTCAGCCTGTTCCATATTTCTAAATCCTTTTTCGTTTCCTTCCATGTCTTTGTATCATTATCGCTGAATAAATTACTGTTTTTAATTGTGAGCCAGATTCCCAAGTATTTGACCTTGTTAACTATTGTCAGACCCGAAATTATTTGCAATTCTTCTTTCTCTTGTGCTTCCATATTTTTTGCCAACAGTTTGGTTTTATTTATATTTATTTTAAATCCCTCCACCTTCCCAAATTCATAAATTTTTGGTAAACTTTCTGCTGAGTTTTCGGTAGTTATAAGATCATCCACGAAGGCCTTTATTTTGTAAGATTTGCTACCTAGTACTATTCCTTTTATTTCTGGGTCTTTCTTATTGCGATTGCCAGTGATTCTACCACCATAATAAACAATAGAGTTGACGGTGGGCAACCTTGCCTAGTTCCTTTCATTATTTTAAAACCTTCTGTTATTTCATTATTTATAATCAATTTCGCTCTCTGATTTTGACATAGTGTCTCTATGCCAGTACAGTGGTACCTCGGGTTACAGACGCTTCAGGTTACAGACTCTGCTAACCCAGAAATAGTACCGCGGGTTGAGAACTTTGCTTCAGAATGAGAACAGAAATCGCGCTGCATTGGCGCGGCGGCCGCATTAGCTAAAGTGGAACCTCAGGTTAAGGACAGTTTCAGGTTAGGAACGGACCTCTGAAACAAATTAAGTTCTTAACCCGAGGTACAACTGTACTGAAAGTCTTCCCCAAACCTGTAATTTCTATGGTTTTTTCATATGGCTCTAGGATACATTATCGAAAGCTTTTTCAGCGTCCACGAACATCAAAATCACTTTTTTGTCTGTTCTCATCTTTAGCTATTTTCCAGAGTGTTTTTTACTGAGCTGGAATGTGTCCTCAAACTCTGATAGTGCTTCTTGGGTGGATGATAGAGGTGGCCATATAGTAGAATGTAGTCCAGTGTACAAAGTTAAAAGGTGTCTTAATTACTCCACTCACTTTTGCCCCTGGCTCTGCCCACCATTTGGTTCCACAACCTTGGATGAATGCTTGTACTTTGGATCTTTGAAAAGGCTATGCAAATGTTAAATCCTACTATTGATATTGTGTTGCATTGTGACAGAAGACTTTGTGGGTGAAGAAAACCCTGTGGGTAAATGCAGACAACCAGACTGAAAGAGTCTTTGGGCAAATGAAGCTGAATAGAGTTAGGGCAGAGAAGAAATAAGGAAAATGACATTGTGAAGAACAGTGCTGAACGTGCAAGAATACAAATAAGTTTGCCACAAGTGTAGAAAATTGGTGGTGCTTTTCAATGTGGAAATGAACACAGAATGAGGTAGAGTTTTTTCAGCACAGCTCTCTGTGGAGCCCATTCAGGATGGCTACAATACATTTGCTGAAGTAGCTTTGCTGCAAATTGGTATTCATCTTCCTATGTCAATTTGCACAAACCAAAGCAACTGGTAAATTAGAATGCAGAATGTCTCTAAAACCTTCAGTTACCCACCAAGAGGTAATTTTGCCTGACTGAAGCAATTTTTGGAAATAAGAAACTGAATCTGAGAGTGTAAAGGGCTTTTACTGTAGCTCAGTCAACTGAGGTATTGGCCTGTTTAAGTTTTGAAACAAAAAAAATTCCTTCCAGTAGCACCTTAAAGACCAACTAAGTTAGTTCTTGGTATGAGCTTTCGTGTGCATGCACACTTCTTCAGATACACACATTTTGAAAACACTCTAGGCCACAAAACCAAACCCAAAGAGAATCTTTGTTCATTGAGAGTCTACAACCAAGGGAAGTGATGAGTCTGGAAGTGATTAGAACACAGATGTTGAAATTAACAAACACTTTTTAAAAGTTGATATTTAGTTAGCCAAATATATAATAAAGCTAATATTTAGTTTGGCTCTTTAGATGTTGTTGGACTATAATTCCCAATCGCCAGGAATGATAGGAGTTGCTATTGTTGTTGTTAATTCAGTTGTATACCACCCTTCATCTGTAGATCATAGGGCAGTTCACAACATAAAAATACAAAATGAAAACACAAAATACATTATAAAACAAGAACAAGTTTGAACCAATAAACCCTTCACACAAACACAGTTAAAAGGCCATGGATTGTTTAATCAGCCCAACACCTAATTATAGAGGAATGTTTTTACCTGGCACCTAAAGATATGTAATGAAGTCACCAGCCAAGGCTTCCCAGGGGAGAACATTCCACAAATGGGGAGATGCCACAGAAAATACCTGTTCTTGTGTTGTCACCCTCCAGACCTCTCATGGAGGGAGTGCATGAAGAAGGGCCTCAGACGATGATCACAGGGTCTGGGTGAGTTCATCTGGGGGCAGATTGTAGCTTAGCAACATCTGGAGGGCCAAAGGCTTCCCACTCCTGCAATAAAGTCAGCATCTGAAAGTGCATGGGCAGTGAATGCTGAAATCATAGAATTGTAGAGTTGGAAGGCACCCTGAGGATCCTCTAGTCCAACCCCCTGCGATGCAGGAATATACACCTGTCCCAAGCGGGAATTAAACATGCAGCCTAGGTGTTAGCAGCACCACACTCTAACCAACTGAGCTATCCAGGCAGCTTAATTATCAGAAACCAAAATAATTCAACAAGATGATGCAGAATAGTAAAGCACAAGATACTGCTGGGTACTGTCCAGGGTCCCATCCAGCCTGGAAAAAGGGGGACATAGTAGATATTTATAGAATTATGCAGGCTGTAGAGTACTGAGAAAGGGTTTTCTCCCTTTCTAGAGTACTAGAACCTAAGAGTTAAATGGTGGGAAATCAGGAGAGATATACAGTGGCATTGTTAATTTTTGGAATTTGGTCTTACATCAGGCAGGGATGGCTGCCAGCTTGGGTGGCATTTCAAGGGAAACCAGACAAATTCATGAAGGAGAAGGCTATCAGGGGCTACTAGCCATGATGACTATGTTCTACCTCTATGGTTGGAGGCAGTAGAATCATAGACTTGTAGAGTTGGAAGGGACCCAAGGGTCATCTAGTCCAACCCCCTGCAATGCAGGAATCTCAGCTAAAGCATCCATCCAACCTCTGCTTAAAAGCTTCCAAGGAAGGAGAGTCCACCACCTCCTAAGGGAGACCATTCCACTGTCAAACAGCTCTTACTGTCAGAAAGTTCTTCCTGATCTTTAGCTGGAATCCCCTTTCTTGAAGTCATTGGTTCAGGTCTACCCTCCAGAGCAGTAGAAAACAAGCTTTCTCCATATTTCATGTGATAACCCTTGAGATATTTGAAGATGGCTATCATATCTCCTCTCAGTGTCTTCTTTTCTAGGCTAAATATACCCTGCTCCTTCAACTGTTCCTCATAAGGCTTGGTTTCCAGACCCTTGATCATCTTGGTTGCCCTCCTCTGCACATGTTTCAGCTTGTCAACATCCTTCTTAAACTGCTGTGCCCAGAATTGGACACAGTTATTACAGGTGTGGTCTGACCATGGCAGAATAGAGCAGTACTATTACTTTCCTTGATCTGGACACTATACTTCTGTTGATGCATGATTCTGTACAGTGGTGCCCCGCAAGACGAACGCCTCGCAAGACGGAAAACCTGCTAGACGAAAGGGTTTTCCGTTTTGGAGGCGCTTCGCAAAACGAATTTCCCTATGGGCTTGCTTCGCAAGACGAAAATGTCTTGCGAGTTCCTGTGGGTTTTTTTCCCTCCCCCCTTTCCCTAAGCCGCTAAGCTGCTTATCAGCTGATCTGCTGATAAGCCGCTTAACAGCTGATCGCTAAAAGCCGCTAAACCGCTAATAGCGCTAATCCGCTAAGCTGTCAATGGGCTTGCTTCGCAAGACGAAAAAACCGCTATACAAAGAGCCTCACGGAACGGATTAATTTCGTCTTGCGAGGCACCACTGCACATGGCCCTGATTAATCAGCAGCATATGTAGAGGTGGGGTGATTTCCCCTGTGATGTCAGAGACTGGTCCACAGAGACAGCTCCAGCCTTGAGAGGGCACTGGAAAAAGAGCCCCTCTGGTGCACTCCTTGGAAATAGTCTGTTCCACTGCCGAGCCTCTTACTGACAGAAAATTCTTCCTAATGTTTAGTGGGAATCTCCCCCCCCCCATTTGAATCCATTCGTTCAGGTCCTACTCTCTTGAGCAGCTCCATTTTGCTCCTTCTTCCATGTGACAGCAGACCTTAAGATATTTGAAGATAGCTGTCATATGAAGTCTTCTCTTGCCCAGGCTAAACATATCCAACTCCTTCAGCTGTTCCTTGTAAGGCTTGATTCGCAGACCCAAATGCAATAAAGATAAATAAAATGAAGTGGCAGCTTGATCCAAGTGCTCAGCAGGCTATGTATCTTGGCTTTTACTGCACGAAGGAATCAACTCAGGTTGCAGAACTGAATATCTAAATCTTTATTCCTCAGATTGGTGCGTCATAAAAATAGGCCATGGATAGAGGACACCACAGGTGGCAGGCAAGGCTGGGCAAGCTAAAACGTTGATCCAACAAGCTGCATTCCCCCCTGTTGCCTAGCAAATGGGATTGTGTTTTGGAACGGGCAAGCGAGTGGAAACCCTTCTGGGAAGCCTGAACCTGACCTGTCTGCTTTGTCTGTGGGCAAGCTCTTCCCCTGCTTCACCTGGAACCAATGATGTCTCCTCAGGGCCCTAGATATATTCTTTTCTTTAAGCCAGGTAGGAGTTTGATTCAGCAGTGGGCCCTGCTATGGCATTGGGGCCATGGCACTATCCAGGTATTCCAGATGCTGGCACAGGCTTTGGATTCCCATCCTTTCCATTCCCTAGTTGTCTTCTTGTTTAATCCTCAGTGGCTTCTTAGTGGTTAGTTCTTTCTTACATTTGCTCCCCTCCAAGCATTCTTGTCATTTGGCTCCTTTGATCTCTTCCATGCTTCTTCATTTGGGGTGTGTGTGTGTGTGTGTGTATGTTCTCTAGCTATGTTCGCTTCTTGAAAGAGAGGCTCCAATGGGATCACTGGGGGTGGGTAGGGGAGAAGGAAGCATGCTCCAATGAAAGGCAGCGCTTGAATGTGAATTTTACCGAGTTAGCAGAAGCCCTTTTGGTTAATTACTGCTCCCTTCTCCCTTGGGGACTGGCATTATTTTTCCCGTGAAGGAGTTCAGAGCGGCATCCCAGTGAGAGCTAGCTGTGAAGGAGCTGCCTCTTGTTATGCAGTCTGGCAGGAGTAATGGCATTAGCTCCCGGTAATAATCTGCAAAATGTTTTCCAAAAAAAGAGAGAAGTGCTTACTCTCATTTCATTTAAAGGTAGGGTGGGTGAGGCTAATGGCAGATCAGCCAATTCCTGTTCCTTGTCAGTGATTGCATGCATTCTTGTTTGGGAAGGGCTTAGAGGTAGAGCATTTGCTTTGTAGGCAGAGGTGCCTAATTGAGCCCCCAGGTTGTCCAGGCAGGGCTGGGAATTTCCCCAATCTGAAATCCAGATCAGCTGCAGGCAGCACTGAGATAGATGGTCCAAAGATCTGATTTAGTTTAAGGCAAGTTCCTGCTTTGCACTATTCTTTTTCTGCAGGGGGAGGGGGGGTGAAGGTTACTGGCAGAGCATTTTCTTTGCATGCAGAAGATCCCAGATTCAATCTACAGCATCTCTGGGCTGGGAATGTCCCCTTTCTGAAACCCCAGAGATCAACTTCCAGTCAGTGTAGGCAATATTGATTTCAATATACCAGTGGTAGGACTTGGTATAAGGCAGCTCCCTATGTTTGTCGATCCATTCCACACTTTTTAAAAAAGCACCAAAATTGCATTTAAGTTGTGTTCTCTTTACCATAAAGTATGGCTAGATTGTCCTCTCATTGTTGTTTCTATCAGTTTCTCATTTTTCCAATCAGTGGCTGGGCACTTTCTTTGCATACAGGAGATCCTGGCTTCCATCTCCAACATCCCCAGAAAGAACTGCCCCAGTCTGAAACTCTGGAGTGTTTCTACCAGTCAGTGTGGACAGTAGAGAGCTCCTGTTTCCAATGAGCTAATGCACACATGATCTGAGCATGAAGAACAGAGTATCTCTCATGGATTGTGAACTTTGAAGGGAATATTTACTGAGACATTCCACAGGTGACTTAGGAGGCACTGGTATGAACACTGGCCAATATTATTCAGGGCTGACTTCATCATTTTCTGGTGTACTGAGTAGCTCCCCACTTCAAGCTGCAAGGAAGCCAATATTCTGCTCCAGGTGATGGTTCTAATGGAGTGTTCTGGTCAAGACAGGGTGTAGCTTTCAGGATGGACAGCTCCATGTTGAGACACTTTAGAACGGTGCTTCAGCAACAGATAACCCCAGGATGAGCAACAGAGCATTAAATAAGGCTCCCCAGGGGGAGAGGGGGCATTGCCTGATTCAGCAGCCATAGGCTTCCACCATATGGGGGAAAACAGTTGTTCCATTGGAGCTTCTCATCTGAAGTCCTCAGAAGATGGCAATGAGACCTCTTCAGACTAGAGAGGTGTTGACAGAATGGCCCCCTCCTGGATTAGGGCTGCTAAGGCAATGCGGACCATAATGACCATATTTTCTCATGCTGTCTGATACTTCCACCAAGTCCACAGCCTTGTAGTCTGAAGATGGAAAGTTGGACTCTGTGGCTGTGACATCTGGCTGCAAACATGTTTCCAGGAACATAAGAATCTGCCTTAAACTGAGTCAGACCCATTGGCTCCTCTTGCTCAGCATTGTCTGCATTGTCCATATTGATTGGCAGCTGTTTTCCAGGGTTTCAGAAAGTATACCCTCCCAGCCCTACCTGAAGACACCAGGGACCTTCTGCATGCAAGGCACATGCTCTACCATTAGCTATGGTCCCTCAAACATAGTAAGATGCTTCATACTGTATCAAACCATTGGTCTATCCAGCTCAATATTGCTCACATTTAATAGCAACAGTTTCACGGGTTTTCAGACAAGTCTTTCTCCTGGCCCCTGAGACTTTCTGCATGCCAAGCAGATGCTCTCCTACTGAACTATGGCCGTTCCCCATTTGGCTCTTGCGTCTCTGTAGTTGTGTCTGTTAAATCTAAACTTTGAGAGCTGATCAGCCTCCTTCACTGGCTCCTAAGTTTGGGTCCCTGGCAGAGAACAGCACAACTTCATCTCAAAAGCCACCAGAGACCAATTCTGTCATTGGTGAGAATATCTGATGATTAACTTTTCCAGTGAAGTGTTTGCTTCTGCCAGGCAACCGATGTTTTATAAATGAGCAATTAAAAGCAGGGAGGAAAGTGAGCAAGTGAGCTGGCGTGAGAATCTCAGAATGAGATGTCTGTCAGAGTGTGATCGTTACTGGTTCAAATGACTTTCAGTGGCTTGGGCTCGTGTTTTGGCAGCTCACGCTTTCCTATTCATTCTCTCCAGGTTCCTCCCTACCCCGGCTAAATATAATTGCTTCCATTTATGGTGTACATTTGATCCCAGTGGAAAACTAAACACTGAGCATCTCAGCTGGGGATGGGTGTCACGCTCCAAGGGGCTTGGCTGCTCACACCTACCTCTTCTATTCAAGTTCAAAAGTAGGGGTTAGGAACTTCAGGCCTGTGGGCCAAATGTGGCCCTCAGAATTTCCCCCAGACACACTGATTCCCAGCTTTACCAGCCCTGCTTCACATCATCCATGTGTGTTTTTGCCTGGCGGGATGTGTCCTTGAACTCTGATAAAGTTTCTTTCTTGCTTGGATGGTGGGTAGAGTGGGGTGTGTATGTGCGTAGAAATCTTATAGTGCAAAGATAACATTTACATCTATTGACCTGCCCATTTTTATTCTGGCCCTGCACACAATTGGCCCCTCCTTTTTTCCTAGGAGCATCGCTGGAAGACTTCATGGGTGCCACTGTGTCCTTGGGCATTGGGTTGGTGACCCTGGTCTATATTTACCAGGCATTTTCCCTATTTTCTGGCACCTACCTGCTGGGTACATCACGGTTTCCCCTCTCACCACTTTCTGCCTTTTTTGTTAAAAAGTTCTGGAATTTTCATTCTGTGGAGTTCAACTCTCCTCTTTTGGCCTCTACAAGTCAGATATTTGAGAAACACACACACACTGAAACATGCATGAACATGGGGAGGAATATTGGCGTCTTATTATACTGCTGCTGAAATACTTGCGCTGGTTTCTAGTTAGCTACTGATGTTGGTGAGCAAGGTGTTGATGCTGGTGAGCAAAGCCCTATATAGCTTGGGACCAGGACACCTAAGGTAAGGTTACCAGATTTTTTTCAATGAACCTGGGGACACTTTTCAACTTCAATGGATTTTGTATGGGGACTGATTTGTAAATCTGGGGACTGTCCCTGGGAAACAGGGACATCTGGTAACCTTAACCTAAGAGATTGCTCACCACTTACATACCCAACCAATCACTGTGTTCTTCTGGAGAGCAGATATCATCCTATCAGTAGGTCCATTCTGCATAATGCTGGAATCAGGCCTTTAGTGGTGGGCAACCAGTTTTCCTACCCCTGAAGTAGCGTTTTCAGTAATGCAGAACAATTATTAGTTGAGGACTGAGTAGCAGTCTTTGGCCTCACCAAAGTGATACCAGGCTGCCTCTGAAATGACGGATGAGCAAAGGTTCCAAAACTGGGGCCTGGCTTAAGGTGTTTATATATATATATATAAGGAATATTGCATTAGTTTTCCTGATTACAGTATAATGCTAGTGCTTTTGTCCTTTTTTCTAACTCTCCTTTCACACAGTTACAGATAGGTAGCCGTGTTGGTCTGCCATAGTCAAAACAAAAAAAATTCCTTCCAGTAGCACCTTAGTAGCACCTTAGTGGAAGGAATTTTTTTTTGTTTTCTCCTTTCACACTGCAGTGTCTGTTGCATTATGGAATTTTGACTGAAATAGTGGAATGTTGCATTCAATTTCATTCACATGTTTGGGGGGGGCGGGGATTTGTGATGCAACTTTTTGTCTGAAATAGTGGAATGTTGCATTCAATTTCATTCACATGTGGGGAGGGGGATTTGTGATGCAACAACCAATGTCATTGGGAAATGTTGCTATTCCCTCACCCTTCTGTTCCCCCATGATTCCCCCATGAAAACAGCGGGAAAGAACTGTATGCCACCCCACCATCCCAAATTTTCATAGAATCATAGCCTCCCCAACACCTGCTCTCAAGAGTTTGATCGGTCCAGACTTCTCCCAAACCCTTGTTTCCCCACCTACACATGAGCTGAATTAAAATTTGAGCCAGCTCTTTCTGTCGGAAAGTATTTCCTGATGTTTAGTTGGAATCTCCTTTCTTGTAATTGAAGCCATTGGTTTGAGTCCTAACCTCCAGAGCAGGAGAAAACACACATGCTCCGCCTTCCATGTGAAAGTCCTTGAGACATTGGAAGACAGCTATCCCATCTCCTCTCAGTCTCCTCGTTTCCAGGCTAAACATACCCGGCTCCTTCAACCACACCTCATAAAGCTTGGATTCCAGCTTTATTTTGTCACTTTATTCCCATAATCTTTTGGGGTTTATGGAGTTGCCAGTGGATTTTTTTCCTGGAAACAATTCACATGGAAATGAGTGCTGAACTTCCATTATATTCCACTAGAGTTCGGAAGGTGGCTTTTGCATTGTGTGGAAGCAGAAATTAAGCAGTTAGGGAAACATCAGGAAGACAGAATAAACTGCTTTGTGCATGCAGCTTTAGTGAGCCAGTCGGCTCCAGTGGTTTAGGGCTTTTATTCAGAGCCCTGAAAACTCTCATCTTAACACAATTTCTTTCATTCTCTCTCCTTCTCCCATTAGGATTCTGGCTACTGCTGGGGCTCAGTTTGACTTGCGGACGTTGAGAGCTGTCCGAGTACTGAGGCCGCTGAAGCTTGTATCAGGAATCCCAAGTGAGTACAATATGACTTCCATGTCCAACTTTTGCCTCTGGCTCCCCACCAGGGTGTGTCCCACTCAAGGTTGCTCAGAAGGGGGTGCAGCCCTTGAGCCAAAAAAGGGTTTCTCAGCCCTGACTTTTGCCAAGAGCTTGGGAATCTTTAATCCTCCAGATTCTGCTGAACTACAACTCCCATCATCCCAAGCCATCAACTTTGCTTACTGGGGCTTATGTCTGGCCCTCCAGACATTGCTGAACTGCAACTTCCATCAATATGATACCAAATAATTATGGGAGCAGTAGCTTGTTGAGAGTTGTTGGAGACTCCTATCCTCCACACAGAGCTACAATTCCCACAGTAGCTTAACAGTTGATCCCTCTTCACAGAGAACTCTGGGAATTGTAGCTCTGTGAGGGGAATGGGCGTGCGTGTTCCTAATTCTTAGCACCCTTAACAACTTACACCTCCCAGCATGCTTTGGGGGAGCTGTGGTTGTTTAAAGTGGTATCACAGTGCTTTAAATGTATGATGGCTTAAGTCAAGTTGAAAAGAGTTTGCTCAGTGCTAAATTGTTCCTATGGATTTCAAGCCTGTGCCTGGAGTTTTTATAGCCTGAGCGTCTCATCAATGTTTCCTGGCACGCGAATGGGGTCCTTGCAGCCAAGGAGCTCCTATCCGCTGGCTGTGAAGGCAGCTTTGTTTCATTCTGCAATGTCTGCATAAAATTATCTGACTCTGCCGTCTCCTTGGCTTCATCTCTTATCTCCTGTGCTTTAATTTAAAGTGTCTTTTTTGTTTGGTGAAGGGCATGGGAGTTGAGTGACAGCTCCGCAGGTTTGTGTCTCCCCTTTGTGTGTCTAGGGATGGTTCTGTGCAAGTGATAAGCTAGCAAAAGGAATCAATGAAATGGGGAGGAGCAAACATAACTTATTGCAGGGGTCAGGGACCTCAGTCCTGGAACCCAATATGGCCTCCAGACCCGTCTCTCTCTAGCCCTCAGAACTCCCCTGGGCCACACCCTCTTTTCTAAAGCCAGAACCCTCACCACCCTTGCTTTGCTTCCTCCTTTATTTTAATTTTTTGGCTTGACTGAGACGTATCCTTGGGCTCTATTAATGACTCTATCTTGAATGTGTGGAATTTATCTTTGCTCCACCTACTTTTGCCTTTGACTCCACCTACTACTGTCATGTGACAACCCTCCCCCAGAAGGCTGCCTAAAAGGGAATGTGGCCTTTGGGCTGAAAAAGGGACCTCTGACCCCCTCTTAAATGGCTGATAATCATATAATTGTTGATTAGTGGGGAAATGGGGATTGTGGTCTGCAGAACTAGTTTCGTGCTCAGAGGATGGGAAGGGAGCCTCGATTTCTTTTGTCCCTGTGGCAGCTTTATGCTTCACATCAGCTGTATTTGCCTTGAGCCGTTCCCTGGCTCCTGGTCTATTTTGAAGCCTTGCCCTGTTTTTACGGGGTAGGATGTCATTCAGTACTAGAGAAGATGCTTTTCCATTGAGGAGAAGGCTGTTCTACCTTCACTGATGGAGGCAGGATGCCTCTGAATACCAGTTGTTGGAAATCACCAGTAGACAGAGTTCTGTTCTGCTCAGGTTCTTTTTGTGGGCTTCCCAGTGGGGCATCTGCTTGACTACTGTGAGAAGAGGATGCTGGACTAGTTGGGCCTTTCGCCTGGTCCAGCAAGGGCATTTATGCAAAAGGACCTAGGTTAAAACAGACCCCTGCCTGAATCCACAAAAAGCCACTACTTGTCAGTTTAGGTAACACCTGCTCTCAAGGGTGTGATGGATCCAGCCTCCTCCCAAACCCTTGTCTCCCCGCCTATGCATGAGCTGAATTAAAATCTGAGCCAGAGATTCAGTGGGTCCTATTGTAATGTGATGTTCTTTGAATTAAAACCACAGCAACTTAATGATGCTTAAGTCTGAGTCCCTGTATTCTTTCCTAGCTACAAATCAGGGGTGATTATGGAATTTGATTCTGTGAATTCTGAATCAGATGTACCAGATTCTGGACTTGTGTGTGGATTATGGAGCACACACCATTATATAGCACATACACCCCTCAGAATTTGCACTTCTTTCAATTATGTGATACAGTTTTCAGCTGAAAAAAGTATACCAAGGTTGTGTTTAAACTGCATATTTTAGGATAAAATGCATTTTAAAAATTGTCTATTTGTAATAAGATACATCTTTAAATGCTAAAGGAGTGCAACAGATCTATATGATATCTGAGGCATTTGGTTGAAACAAGACACCTCAGGTGTTTCATTTTTTTTGGTTTTTTACTTGCCCAACTCAGATTGGAATGTTAACAAAGCCTCCTCTGAGTTGGTGTCACAATCCCTATGAAGCCCCTTGTTGCTCTGTCGACTTGTTCACCAAGTAAAATTTCTGTAGACATTTTTGTTGTTGCTGCAGTTAAAAGCAAAACCAAGTTCCTGTAGTGGAAATGCTCTGGTGTAGCTCAAGTGGGGAGTTAAGGGGTGGGGGTAGTTTGTTTTGATGGACACATATAGCTTTTAATCAAGAGGGGAATATTTTACCAGGGATCTCCAATCATAGCACTTCAGCAGCAGATGAAAGTAGTTTCACTTGCTGGCTCATAGCTCTTTTCCAAGCTCTGCCACTCCAAAGCAGGAAAGTTTGAAGAGTGGTGGTCTGTTTGGGCTCCATGTCAGCCTTTCCAATTGCTTTCCATTGACAGCAACCCCTTGTGCTCCAATATCTACATTACCGTAATCGTTATGGGTTACACCAGATGTTATCCCTGCTGAGAGTAGACTTACTGAAATTGATGGACGTAATTAACTGTGGCCCATTCATTTTAACGGGTCTGTTCTTAGTAGAACTTCATATCTTGTTTTCAGCTCCAGTTTGCATTTACTTGTGCAGCCTTTTTCAACTTTGGGCCCAGATGTTGCTGGACTACAGCTCCCACCATTCCTAGCCAGAATGGCTAGTGGTCAGGGATGATGGGAACTGGAGATCAAGATAATCTGGGGACCAAAAGTTGTGGAAGACTGGTTTAGAGCATAGTGTTATCCCCAATCCTTTAGTTTAGGGCTGGTGGGTGATAATTCCATTTCACTTTGTGAAAAAAATATTATGTCTTCCTTCACTCAAACCAGTTTTCAAGACTTCCAGCACAAAAAACTGTGATTGGACATATTTGGCTGCAGTTTGACAGGTTTGCTTCCCGGGGGCAACCTAGCTCACATGTCAGCATTTTTCAGACTGATTGCCCCCAGACACTAGGAGAGGTTAAGTGATTCCTGTTGTCCCCATCCCAAAATTTTACAGGCTGTCTTTGGGAGACAACCACTGCAATTTGCCCTTCTGAGGATTGGTGGGATTCATGCGACCATGGCTGCAAATTCATCAAATTTCCCCCATATTTTTTTTTTTAAATTAAATAATTAAAAATCCACCTGACCCCAGCCCTCAAATCTCTGGATGTGTATGCCTGTAGTTTGGCCTTCTGGAAGGGTTGTTACACCTGAAAATTTCACCTACTTCTGTCAAAATCTTCACAAATCAGCTTATTTTATTCTCATAATAATGAATGGTGGAAATATAGCTTGAATTGGACAGACTACAGAGTGACTTGGATGATCAGGCTGCCCTCTGAAGTGACAGATATGAACCGGATCTTGTGGCTAGTCCACAGTGCTATTAATTACATATTTAAAACACATTTTCATGTTGTCATTATTTTAAAAAATGTAGATTAATGTGGAAAGAGTGTGGATGAAATTTAAGAGCGGAAATATTTAAAAATGTCACTGCCTGTAAATAGATCAACTCCCCTAGTTCCAATCTCTCTTCTCCTTCTGAATATCCTCAAATAGCTAACATTGCTTTCTGCTTCTTGTTCAGGTTTGCAGGTTGTTCTCAAGTCCATCATGAAGGCAATGGTACCTCTCCTGCAGATCGGGCTCCTACTCTTCTTTGCCATTGTGATGTTTGCTATCATTGGGCTGGAGTTCTACATGGGGAAGTTTCACAAAACCTGCTTCAACAATGAAACAGGTGAGATTAATTAATACCCACTAGGGGTGTGGTGGAGATGGGACTCAGAAGGCTATTTCTAAAATAAAAAAGGCAATGGCTTTTGGGGAACGGATTGGAGCAGGAAGCAGAATTAAAACAAGTCTGTTAACCAGTCATTTTGTGGGTAAAGGAGCTTCAGTACCATGGATAGCTCTGTGCCCCTTGCCTTGCCTATCAGCAGCAGAATCTTAGTTTATTTTGCAGAGTTTCACATCCATCTTTGTGTTGTGTTGTTATCAAGCTGTTCATGTTTCTCTGCATCATGGGCCAGTTCTCCACTCCATAACACATACTGGCAATATGCACATATTGAACACTTCATTTTTCAAATCTAATGAAATGTTTTTATTTTTCATTACAGGGCTGAGTTTTCCAACAGCCACCCACAATTGTTTTATTCTCATCTTTATTTATGTTGTTTGGTCCCCCCCCCCTTACCCAGTATGATTTTATGTCTTAAAAAGATGTATTCTTCAACTTGCTAGGTTTCTTTACCTTCTATATAATTGTCTTCATTAAACATTACTTTAGTCTAAGCTCGATTCATCTTCAGTCCTACATTTTTTAATTCTTCCAGCATTTCTTGCAGTTTTTGTTGACTCTTAGCTATTATAACTGTATCATCTGCATATCATAGATTATTTTGATATCTTTTGTCAACATTGATTCCTTTTTCTGACCATTCCAGCTTTTTGAGGCTTAGGTGATAAGCTATCTCTTTTTCTTACGCTTCTTTTCACAGGTATTGGGTTGGTCTTTATATTGAAATTATATGTTGCTGTCGCTTTCTTTGCTATTTCTTTGCAGTTTTGTCTGCTATCAACTCTGCAGTTACATCATGCATGTTGTATAATCCAGGTTTCAATAATATTGATGGCCTTTTCATAACCAGTGAATGCAATGTATACGTATGGGGATGCATATGGGAACATTTTTCTATCAATATTTTCATAGCAGATGATCTGCTGTAGAATATCATTTTCTAAACACCACAATAGATTTTGCAAAAACAAGAGAAACCATGCAAATTTGCATAATGCACACAGGCTGCAGACCAGCTTTAACCTTCGCAAGACTTGAGTTAAATGGTTGTAGCCTCCCCACACCCTGCTTTGTATAACTCTGATTAGTGATGCAGTTAGGTAAATTCAGACTCTGGGCTTGCTCCCTTCTCCTCCAAAATATATTCTGTTACTTAATTAAAAATGTGGTGAGCCAGCTTTGCTGCATTTGGGGGCCCTCCTGTTTATTCTTCAGAGTGGGGCATACAAATACAGGAACATAGGGAATTGCTTTAAACTCAGACCATTGATGCATATAGTTGAGTTCTCCATACACTTACTGGCAGTGGTTCTGCAGGATTCAGGCAAGAGTCTCACTGTGTCTTACAAGGAGATGCTGGGGATTCTATCTTGGACCTTCTGTGTGCAAAGCAGATGTTCTACCATTGAGGCATGGCTCTTCCTCTAAAACATAGGAACCTTGAAAGCTGCCTTTTAATGAGTCAAACTGAGCTCAGTCTAACTCAGTATTGTCCACACTGGTCAGCAGGGACTCTCCAGGGTTTCATGCAGGTGCCTTTCTTAGCTCTAACTGTGCTTCATTCATTCCTTAAACCTCCCTGCACTGCCTCTGTTCTGACAATCTATTGGGACTGTTGGGCACTGCCCCACCAACCTCAGTCTGCCCACCTGCCTGCCTTCTTACTTACAACTGAATGTCAGCTTCCCCCTCCTCCTTAGTGTCAGTGTTGTCCTCTTATTTAGTTACTTATATAAAATATTTGTGTACCACTGTACCATAAAGATATAGCACAGTGATTTATAACAATATAAAACCATACAGTAAAATCACAAAAAGTTAAAAGAAAAATAATTAAAAATGAACATCAATAGACCCCCCCAGGGGGGGGGAATGTACTCTTAATTGTCTGCAGAGGCCTGGAGGAATGGAAAAGTTTTCAGCAGGTGTTTAAAAGGCTCCTACTGAATCTCTATTGGTAGGAGGTTCCACAGGACTGAGCCAATGACACTAAAGGCTTGCTCTCTCCTTGTTGTCAAATGAGCCTTGCCATCTCTGGGAGCAGCTAGAGATGCTCCTGCAGATGACAGAAGGCTTCAGGCGATCTCTGAAGTATCCCACACCCAAGATGCTCAGGGGGTTGTAAATCAACACAAGAACCTGGAACTTGGCTTGGTAGAAGATGCAGCTGCTCTAACAATGGTGTCACATGTTCTTGACCAGCAATCTGACTGCAGCATTCTGCACCAGCTGGAGCTTCCGAGCCAGATCCAAGGGCAGCCCCACATACAGTAATCTAGCCTCAAGGTTTTCAGTGCATGGACTGCAGTGGGCAGGCTATTCCTGTCCAGGAATGGACATAGAACTCAGCAGGAATACTTAGGTGGCTCTGCCTGTCCTTAGCTCGGGTGCCACCTATTGTTGGCCTCCACGCCTTCTGCCCTGCTAGCTGCTACCTTCTCCCTACCAATGAGAAGCACAGTAATGATATTCTTTAAAAGGCCACTGGTCCACTGGAGTTTCCTGAAGCTGTAGTCCCTTGTGCAACTGGGGAGGCATATGAACCCAACCCGCTCTCATTTGCTCAAGGCAACGGGAGCTGTCCTTGTGGAGAAGCAGTATTCCAAGCAGGTGAATAATTCACTCCTGCTTGGTGTTGGACCAGAAAAGTGTGGCCTCCTGGTTTTGTAGGGATCCCTACAATGAAAGAGGTGCATCTGTTTTACACATAGAAGGTTCCAGGTTCAATTCCCAGTGTCTTCCAGAACCATGGACAGCTGCTGCCAGTCAGTGTAGGCAATACAAAGCTAGTGGTATAACAGTATTCTGAAGGGCAATATCCTGGCAGAATGGTAAAGTTTTCAGCAGGCGTTTAAAAGTTGACATAGAAGGCACCCCACATTGGGTAGATCTTGTTCTCCCATCACCACCCCATTGTCCAAAGTTTGCTCCTTGGACTTGATGTGCTCTCCAACTCTGCTCTAGATTACTTCTGTTCACCCACCACCCTTCTTTCCCCTTCCTTCTTCAAAGGGGAGAGGCTGGGAGATTTCCCCTGTGGAGAGGAGAGGCCTGCAAGGCAATGTGAAGAAGGAGAAATTTGCAAGCAATACTGGGAGGGCCCCAACTTTGGAATCACCAACTTCGACAACATCCTCTTTGCTGTGCTCACTGTCTTCCAGTGTATCACGATGGAGGGTTGGACTGACATTCTCTACAATGTAAGTATCACCAGCCATGTTGGTAAAGCTTGTTGTTGCTATTGTAGGGATTCCATCACTCTGTTGCACTGCAGAACAGTCTTCCCTGGCCTGGTGACCAACCCAGGCTTTGGGTTGTATCAAATGTAGACCCATTGATGCATGTGACTGACCTAGATGGATACAACCCTAGTAGACACAATTAACTTAAATCCATTGATTTGACTCTGAATAAAACTTAGTTACATTCAGTGCTTTATTTCTTCATTGAGAATGGTTTATAGACCAGTTAATCATAAAACATTCTAATATCCACAAAACTGTTTACCATTTAACCTCCCTCCCTCCCTCCCTCCCTCCCTCCCTCCCAGTATACCTAAGATAATTATCAAGACAATGCAGATGATATAAGGAGAGTTTTACTGGATCAGGCCAGTGAAGCAACTTTGTTTTCTGCTGCTCGAGAGCGTAGGGTCTGAACCAATGGATTCAAACAACAAGAAAGCAGAGGCCAACTAAACATTAGGAAGAACTTTCTGACAACAAGAGCTGTTTGGCAGTGGAATGGATTTTTTTTTGGAAGGTGGTGGATTCTCCTTCATTGGAGATTTTAAACAGAGGCTGGGTAACCATCTTTCAAGGACTCTTTAGCTATGATTGCAGAGGGTTGAAGTAGATGACCATTGGTGTCCCTTCTAACTCTACAATTATATGAAACTATGAATTTAGAAACCAGGGTTCAAATCTTCACTCAGCCAGGAAGGTTGGTGGGTTACCTTGTGGCAGTCACTATCTCTCAGCCTGAAAAAATTGAAGCTGAAGAAAGCTTTCTAGCAAGACTTTAGAGACGTGATTTATGCTGCAGGCAGGGAGATTGAAGCATTGATGAGGCAAAAGGGCTTTCAGAAGAAACCTTGGAGTGGAGAGCTCCATTCTTGAAATGGTGATGTGATGAGCGGTATTTTGTGTGTGTGTGTTGGGGGGAGAGGAATAAACATTCCTGCAATAACTTCTGTGCTTGCAGCCAGAGCGTGACATAGGTTTTTAGAGAGATGCATTCTGGAATGGGTCTTGAAGGGTCCAGTCCACTTACTGCAGTACACGATCACCCCCCATCCACTCTCTTGCAGCAGCATCAACATACAAAAAGGCAAATAAGAACATAGGAAGAGCCCTGCTGGATCAGGCCAAGGGCCCATCTAGCCCAGTATCCTGCTCTCATAGTGGCCAACCAGATGTCTGTAGGAAACTGACCAAACAGGATTTGAGCACAAGAACCTTCTCCCCTCCTGTGTGTGGCTCGTTGTTGTTGTTTTGGCAGCTGTTTTTCAGAAGCCTTCTGCCTCTGTGGAAGCAGAGCATAGCCATGATGGCTAGTAGGCACTGATAGCTATATCCACCATGAATTTGTATAATCCTCTTTTAAAGCCACTCCTGTGGTAGTGAGTTCCATAGTTTAACTTTGTGCCTTGTGAAGAATATTCCAACATTCAGCTTCATTAGATGTTCACAAGTTCTAATGTTATGAGCGAGGGAGAAAGAAAAACCTTTTCTCTATCCACTTTCTCCATGACAGGTATGTTAATTCCACTGGGTCTATTGCGGATAGAACTTTTTAAAATACAACCCTGGAGCTTTAACTTTCTGACATTCTAGGGGATGGAAGAGAATCTCGACTTGGTTCTTACTTTATTGCAAAACTACCTAATTCTCATTTTCTGAAACTATATGTGCACCAGAACACAGCTATCCTTTGACGTTTGCACTTTGGGGTGCAGTTTTCCAACCACAACATGTGTGCAAAAATGCAAAGTGGATACCCTGTCCCAGAGTTATGGCCTTTGCAGTGGCTGGTGCAAAATAGCAAGACTTGGTGTGCAGCATTGGACAATCTTTCCTTTCCTCTCTGAACTTATTTAGCATTGTGCTCCCAAAAAAACTACCATAAAGGGCTATTGGAAATCAGTCCATAATATGCTTTGGCACCTTAGTTGTTGTTGTGTTTTTTTAAAAAATGCAGTTACATTTGTCAGTGACACCAACATATTGTCAACAAGCTAGAAGGGGGTCTTTTTAAAAATCACAGACTCACAAAGATATTGGCTATAAGCATCCTGCTGCTATTTGTTTTGTCCCTAAGTGTATGGTTTAGAAGAAATGGCCAATTTAGTAGTTATTCTGGAAATGAAGTTGCTGGAAGTTGTTTTGTATGCCAAGAAATAATTTTGGGGCATATGACAGATCTGGCTGTTCCCAAGATGTGCAAATGCTGTCAAATTGTGAGTGAATTTCTTCAGCTCTACCTTCTGTTTCTTGGCAAGCTTTTGTTGGGTTAAGTAGCAGCACTTAATTGTGGATTAGCTTTTTAAAAAGAAGTTTCTTTGAATTGATTTGCTCCAAAGGCCACTGTCGTGACGCAAGTGTTGAGCTCAGGTGAGTTAACATCTGGTACAAAGCAAGGCTCATGCTGGATGCAGGGCAGGGCAGGGCAGGGCAGGACCAGGCATAAGCTGGGCATTAGGCAGTGGCTTAGGAGAACAGTTCTCTGCTGTTGTTACAGCAACCACCATGCTGAGACCGAGCCCTATAAAGTAGCAGCAGCTGGAAATGTAAGAAGGCATCACTTTTCTTTTCACCCTGTCTTCATCACATGCAGCACTGCTTCTGTTATGCTGCAGTTCTTCTTATTTCAGATACATATTTATTAAATCTCAGGCCCAACTGTACAACTTTCATAATTTATGTAACTAATTATGCAAGTTGTGTTGTCACTGTGCTATTCCACCCCGTTTTGTTCAGTGCGAAGGAAACAGTGTGTATGGGAAGATAAATGTGGTTAATCATGTGTCATTTGTGGACTGATCATACTCGCTGGATTGATTTCTGTTTTGCACACAGGACGAATAACACTTTCTTCTTTTTTGGCCAAAACCTCCTCCCCTTCACTTCATTTTTAGGCAGGTCATGCTTCGTCCTTGTAAATGCCCTTAAAGGACTCCTGTTCATTACTGAACTAAGGCAGATTGATAGAATCATAGAACTGTAGAGATGGAATGGACCCCAATGGTCATCTAGTCCAACCCCCTGCATTGCAGGAGTTTCAGCTAAAGAATCCCTGACAGTTGGCCATCCAACCTCTGTTTAAAAACCTCCAGTGAAGGAGAGTCCACCACCTTTACAGGGAGCCTCTTCCACTGTTTAGCAGCTTTTATCATCACAAATGAATTGTTGATGTTGAGTAGGTAAGAACTACCGATACCTATGGAGACTCGGCCAAGGATACAGGGTGTAAACAATGAGATGCTTTCTATTTGGTTGGTTTGTTGTTGGGAATTGTTGTTGTTGGGAAATCTGCTAACCCCTCTCCCACTCCACCCACCAAACATCTGGTTCTATACTTTCAATAAGTAACACTGTTTAGAATTGCACAACATGGAAAGCATGGAAAAACTAAATGAAGTTGCTACTCATTGGACACACTGATATTTTTGGACAGGTTCTCCACTGTTCTAAAGTTTCAGCATAAAACAAAACCATCACCACCCTTTCCCCCCTCATACCATTAATTAGTCTCTGTCAGTGATGAGTAATCAAGAACAAATCACATATCTCTACTAATAAGCAGATATTCTCATCTAAATATGTGGTTGAATACAACTAGATTTTGCATTTTCCAAGAACTCTATTAATGGTCACTAAATTTGTGAGATAATGTTTTCTTTGCAGTCCAAATTTTGGAGCTTATCCACCATGAGAGTGCCCAAAACTTTTTTTAAACCCACCAATAAATTTCCAAACCCATGTCAAAGTGCTGATTTTAACTTCTGAAGCCCTAAATCATTTGGGACCAGGTTAAATGATGGATAACTTTCTCCTATCTATATGAGGCCAGGTATGAACAGAGCCCTGCTGGATCATGGCAAAAAGCTCATCTTGTCCAGCACTTCATCTAGTCTAGTTCTCACAGTGGCCAACCAGATGCCCCAATGGAAAATCCACATGTATGGGGAGGAACTGAATACAAGAGCACACCCCTCACTTGTAATTCCTAGCAACTACCTCTGACAGTGGAGGTAAAACATAACCACCATAGAATTTAGATTTCAAAAGAACAGCATGTATTAAAAACGTAAGAAAAGCCCTGCTAGATCATACCAGAGACCAGTGTGAGTAGGATTTGCCACTTCCTAGGCTTCCCAATTCAATAAACTGGGATGGGAGGCTTAGGAAATTACACAACCCATGTATGCTGACAGATGGACATGCTCAGGAGCATCTATAATTTAAGAAGAACCCTGCTAGATCAAGTCAAAGACCCACCTAGTCCAACATCCTGTTCTCACAGAGGCCAACCTATGGGAAGCAAGTAAGTAGGACTTGATCTTGAGATGCCCTTCTCTAGGTTCCTGCACCTAATGTAGAGTTACTAAGGAGACAGCCTTAGTAGTGGTGCCCAGTTTCTGGAAAGCCACTTCCGCCCTTCAGAGGAGGTGGAGTTGTGGGCTTCATGGCCCCACCACATGCACGGAGGCTGGAACCCAGACCCTGTGCGATTGGGGGGGGGGGGTTCCCGGCCGTGTCACCTCCTGGCCAGGCAATCGGCTGGCTCTGGGGGTGTGGCCTGCCTATTTAAAGCAGGACGTGGCTGGGGATCTCCCTCTTTGCCACTTACCAGCTGTTCCTGCTTTTCCCACCCTCCGGTCCTATAAGGTTTTCGTTCTTTGACCTTGCTATGGACCTTGGTTGGTCGCCGTTAAGGGGCCTGGTAGGAATTTTTCCACTTGGCAAATTGGCACTAGCCACTTGGTTTTTGCCTACCTCATAGCAAATCGTCACAACTTTCTTGGTATTGGCGATTAGGCATTGGTATTTCTCTGTAGATGGAAGAAGGGAGGTTACGCCATCACCTGCCCCACACATTGAAGGGTAGTCTGATAAAGGATTCTGGGGGGCGTGGCCCTGTCCAAAGCCTGGGGAGGTGAGGGCCAAAGGCACACCTCCTAGTGGTGACTCTGGGGGCGTTCCTAGTTGATGTGCATCAGCAGCACTCCCCCTCCTGGTGGTTAACCCTTCCTGGACTTCTAGCAGATGGGCTGAAGTCGGATATAGTTGGTTAGGACCAATGCCTAAGCCAATACCGCTCATCACCTGTAACCAATAAAAGTTGTGGCCTTATTTAGCCCATTAACCTTAATAATTGTGTCATGTGTCATTATTTCCACTGGGGGTGGGGTGGGAACTTGCCACGCAATGCTCTGCCTAGGGAGGTTCACCTGGTGTCCATGCCATAGTCTTTTAGGTGCTTTGAGAAGACCTTCTTGTTCTCCCAGACCTTTTTACCACAATCCATCTAGTGTTGCAGCATGTTTGTATAAAATTCCCTTTTGCTGGGTTGTAGGATGGTTTTGGGGACGCGGATGGTGCTGTGGGTAAAACCTCAGTGGCTAGGACCTGCCGATCGTATGGTCAGCGGCTTGAATCCCCGCGGCGGGGTGAGCTCCCGCCGTTCGGTCCCAGCTCCTGCCCACCTAGCAGTTCGAAAGCAACCCCAAGTGCAAGTAGATAAATAGGAAACACTCCAGCGGGAAGGTAAATGGCGTTTCTGTGCACTGCGCTGGCTCGGAAGTGTCTTCAGACAGCGCTGACTCCCGGCCTCTTAAGCAAGATGAGCACGCAACCCCAGAGTCGGTCACGACTGGCCCGTACGGGCAGGGGTACCTTTACCTTTACCTTTTAGGATGGTTTTAAATGGTTTAAATTAGGATAATAGGAAGTGGTGTTAAACTGCGTCAGACCCATCTAGCTCAGCATTGACTACACTGGCTGGCAGCAGCTCTCCAAGATTTCAGATGGAGATACTTCCCAGTCCTACCTGGAAATGCCAGGGGTTGAAACTGGGACCTTCTGCAAGAAAAGCAAGTGCACTCCTACTGAGCTATGGTCTCAGTTTAAGGCAGCTTCCTAAGAGCCAGAAAACCCTTGGATCACTTGTGTAGTACAACTCCATAAGTAGGAGCAGACCATGTTCGGAAAGGTCTATAGACATTCAATTTAACTTGCATGTTTACATTGCAGTCTGTCGGATATGCTACTGCATTTCAAATAAACTAAAGTTAAGATTTTGGTCCTCGTGGTCCTGAATAAAAGGCTGGATGAAACAGAAATTGGGTGGTCTTTTTTGCATTTTAGTTAAAGAATAAAATAGGCATAGGGATATAAAAAAAGAATTCCCTGGATGTCTAGATCTAGGTCCCTTTGGCGAGGGAGCCCCAGCAGAGATTTGAAATCACAATACATACAGCAAAGTAAAGCACAGAAATACAGTACAGGCTGTTAGACCTTTAAAATATCCCCTTCTAAATTGCTTCCAAAGATCCCCAGTTTTCTAGACATAGAAAGTGGCTACACATCTGGTAAGCTCAAAATTGTTTACTTACAAACCCTTCAAAGGTCAGATTGATGTTCTTTTCTACACAGCAGCAAGAAAAGATGGGCAGTGTAACTGAGGTTCTAAAATGGTAAATTTGTATAGAAACACAGAGATAGATTGCTTATGCCACATGGTCTAAGCTTGGAGCATATACCTTTCTGGTAGTGTTCCTGTGGGAGTCATTCCATATCAAGTGATCCAAACTTTTTTACCTCAGTCATCTAAATTTCTTAATATTTTCTACACTTTCTACACTTGTTGAGTGATCAAAACTAAGTTTAAATCTAAAATGTTAATTTTTTATCTCATTCCATTTTTGAGGGTGCGAATTATTATTATTTTTTAAAATTGACTTTTAGATCACTTGATATGGAATGACCCATGGTGGGATGTGAGATAACAAAGTAAGCCTTCCTTCCAAGGTGAAGGGGAGTGACCTATCTAAGCCTGGCAAGGCAGGCATGTGATCTCTATGGTCTTAACCCCTTCATTCATTAGAGTTAAGCATGCTGGTTATATGAGGCTGGATATCTCACAACAGAAACACAGGAAGTCACCTAATACTGGGTCAGGCCACTGGTCAATCAGCTCCATGGTTTCTGCATTAACTCAGATTGCCTCTCTGGAGTTGTAGAGATGAGTCTTTGCCTTGAGATGCTGAGGGCCTTCCGCATGTAAAGCAGAGACTTTACCACTGAGCTGTGGACCTCCCCTGCTTTTTATGCCACCCTCCTCCAGCAGCAACTGATGTTTGCTTTGATAGTAATTTATTCTTAATTAACATGTTAGGCGGTTAAAAAAAAGGCAGTGGGAGGAGAGGGAGAAAGATAAAGGAAACAGTTCTTAGCCAGCCTATAATTCCTGGTGGTGAATTAAAGCTTAATAGTGGCAGGGAGGCAGTCTCATGAATACAGCAGCTTAGTAGGTCTGCAGGAGCACCAAGGTGAATGAATTTTGTATCATTCATCCTTGTTAGTGCCTGGGTGTGTTAATGTATTGACACCTCCTAATGGGTGTAGTTTTCACTCTGGAAGGGTTTTCAGATGCCCCTTTTATTGTGCATTCATGATAATTTGTGAACTGTAGTTTTATGTGATCCTGCATTGAGTACTGTTTGCACGTGTAGAATTGTTGCAGTACTCTCCACTATTTTTTGATTAAACCACTAACTTTTGTTGTTTAGTCGTGTCCGACTCTCCGTGACCTCAAGGACCAGAGCATGCCAGGCACTCCTGTCTTCCACTGCCTTCCACAGTTTGGTCAAATTCATTCTGGTAGCTTCGAGAACACTATCCAACCATTTCGTCCTCTGTCGTCCCCTTCTCTTTGTGCCCTCCATCTTTCCCAACATCAGGGTCTTTTCCAGGGAGTCTTCTCTTCTCACGAGGTGGCCAAAGTCTTGGAGCCGCAGCTTCAGGATCTGTCCTTCCAGTGAGCACTCAGGGCTGGTTTCCTTAAGAATGGAGAGGTTTGATCTTCTTGCAGTCCATGGGACTCTCAAGAGTCTCCTCCAGCACCATAATTCAAAAGCATTAATTCTTCGGCAATCAGCCTTCTTTATGGTCCAGCTCTCACTTCCATTAACCTTAGTTGGCTTTAAAAGAGGATTGGGCAAAATCATGGAGGATACGGCTATCGATGGCTAGTAGCTGTGATGGCTGTGTTCTCCTGCCAGTGTTACAAGCAGCATGCCTATCAGTATCAGTTGATGGGACTCCCAAATGAGGAGACATGCTGCTGTACTCAAATGTTGCTTGTGGATTTCTGATGGGCATCTGCATGGCTGTTGTGAGAAGAGGATACTGCACTGGATGGGCCATTTAACACAATCCAGGAGCCAGGCTCTCCTTATGTACTTAAAATGCCAGCTCTGCAATGGAAAAGGGGTTATGCGAGGAGCCAGTGTAATTATTTCCATCTGCCTGGCGGGAGCAAAAGCACTTCATTTGCTGGCTGGGTCATGTTGGGAAATAGAGCCTCTCTCTACAGGAAAAAAATGTAAGAAATGTTAAATAAAACTGGCTAACAATAACAACAACAATTTATTTATTTTTAAATTATACCCCATCCATCTGGCTGAGTTGCCTCAACCACTATGGGCAGCTTCCAACATATATAAAAACATAATAAAACATTAAACACAAAACTTTTCCCACTACAAGGTTGTCTTCAGAAGTCTTCTAAAAGTTGTGTAGTCTTGATCTCCTTAACATCTGATGGGAGGGTATTCTGCAGGGAGAGTGCCAGTGTCAAGAAGACCCTCTGCCTGGTTCCCTGTAGCTTCACTTCTCACAGTGAGGGAACCAGCAGAAGACCCTTGGAGGTGGACCTCAGTGTCTGGGCTGAATGATAGGGGTGGAGACGCTCCTTCAGGTATGCTGTTTAGGGCTTTAAAGGTCAGCACCAACACTTTGTCTATTAGCCACAAAGACTATGCACTACCTCCATGGTCAGAACCAGTAATGCTTCTGAATAGGAGTTGCCAGAAACCACAGGAGTTGAGAGTGCTCTTGTGCTTGGGTCCTTCTTGCAGGATTGGTTTGAGAACACAATGTTGGTCTAGATAGGCCATTGGCCTGATTTAGCAGGCTCTTCATATGTTCTTTTTGTTTGTTCCGGCTGAAGGCAGATTCTGAGGAGTAAAAATGTAGGAATAACTTCTGATGGAAGGACACAAATGGCCTCAACCCATTTTAGAAGAAGTGGTTCCGTCTTAGTGTATTTAGTAAAGAAGCAGGAGGTGTTGAGGAATCCATGTAGGATTAATATGGTGGGAGAACGAGACCCTAAAACCAGCCTATGCATCTTACATCTGGGCATCCAGGTTTCTTCTGTCTCAGCCTTGAGACTCTCCTCAGGCCACACCCCTCACCAGCCTTGTTTTGCAACTCACTGAGTATTTTTGCCTGGAAGGAAGGAAAGAAGGAACTCTAAGCATGCTTTTTTGCTTGTTTGGATTGAAGACAGGTGTGTGTATGTGTGTTTGTGTTTGTGTAAAAACCTTACTGTACAAATATAAAATTAAATTCTACCCACTTATGCTTCTGAACCGTCCCACCCCTAGTCTGCTTCCCCCATAAAAATTGTTAGAAGGGGATGTGGCCCTTGGGTACAAAGGTTTTCCCACCCCTTCTGCATTTTCATTGGGCACTCCCTTTGTTGTTCCTCTTCTCAAGACTCCTTCCTTTTTCTCCCTGCAGCTGGCATGCTGGCAAAACTTAAATCACATTAGCTGGGATGGATTCAGGACAGACAGTGTCAACCTCATGCCCCAATTTAGTATTTATAGTTGTGGGTTGTTTTCTTTTTCTTTAATACCTGATTTAATACTTGTGTTTGTCTGGAAATTTATAGAGCTTGTCTTTGCCCATTAGCCATGTTTACAAGATGATAAATTCTGACAGCACTATTAGCAAATTCATCTCCAGCTACTTGCATGGATGGCAGATGGGACTTCCATCGTGCTGCTTTGGGAGTTTGGAATAACCTCTGCTGTGCTGCAGATGAAGGACTTATCTCTCTTTCTTGTGTGCCCTACATTCCTGATTGAGCAAAACCTTGCTTTATCCATTGGGCTGGTCCAGTTAGAATTCAGGAGCTTGACAGTTTTTGTGTGTGTGTGTGTGTGGGGGGGGGTATTCTAGCTTTCTTCACTAACCCTGATGCTGCTCATATCATGCTTAGCCCAGTTGCTTAACTGTCTTAGAATTGAGGCATCAGTAGTTATGGGGAGAGGGGGACAGACCCAGGATGTGGACAAAGAGGAGTTGAGTCAAAGATTAGAACTGGGAGGTCAAAGCTAGAGAACATGCTAAAAGCCAGGACAGACTGTTATTGGCCTGACAAATTATTGACCTAAACAGAAAGCTTTTACAGCCTTTTCCCATTAAGGAGAACCAACAGTGGAGGCTGATCTGTTAGGACATGTGAAATGCTATCCCACTAACATCAGTCTGCTCTCAGCCAGCACCTGCCTGTCTGCTTCCTTATTTGCAAATCTGTCTAAGGGTCTGGCCCTGGCTGTCAGCCTCTTCCTCCTTAGACTCAGGGTTGCCCCTACAGTACTCAGCAGGGAAGGATGGGGGCAAAACTAGAATTAGCTGGATCTACCTTTCATTGGCTCTTGCTGAGCCTATCTTTGGTTCTGGCACCAGCTACTGTTGGTGTCCCTGCCTTCCACCCTACAAGCTCCAATAGGCACCAACCACCAATGTGAACCATAGAACTGTAGTGTTGGAAGGAACTGCAAGGGCCATCTAGTCCAACCTCCAGCAATGCAGGAATCTTTTGCCCAACATGGGGCTCAAACCCAGAACCCTGAGAGCCTCATGCTCTACTGATTGAACTAAAAACTTGCTTGGTTAGATGGTGCCACTCCAGTCCCCGAGACCACCACTGTCACCCTGCATAGTGGGAGGAAGGCAAGAAAGCGCCTGAGGGGGGAAGCCCCCCCCTCAGTGTACACCTATACCCCAGCTGCCCAGTCAACCAGCAGGGTGCAACATTTGCCCCACCCAGGGTGCCGGTAACCCATACTTCACCTATGTATTTGCATCCTGCCAGTTCCTCCAGGCTTCCTTGTTTGTGAGCCAGAATTCTGATCTTGCTAACAGTCCAGACTGACAATGATCTCCCTCTAATAGTAAAATCCTTCAGGGACTAACACCAGCGGTGGATTTGTTTGTTTTTAGTATTGCTGCCCACAAAATAGAGTTCAGCACAGCTTCAGTGGTTGGCAGTTTAAATTTTCCATTTATTTAAATAAATAAAAACATGGAAGGAACATGCAATTAGTTCAGCCACCTTGCAGGCTGACTGGCAATTGCTCACCTGCCCCAGGGGACCTGTTCTATTCCAGCACCCTTTCTGAATGTGATTTGTTGCAGTCCTCTTTGGTTAAGCCCCTTTTGCTGCTGAGCACGGTTACTGGACACCGGGTGCCTGATGTTCTTGCTTCTTCTGTAGATGTGAAAGGGGGGGGGACCTGCCCTCTCAAGACTCGGCTCTCTCTCTGTAGGCCATGCTTTTCCTTGTACCCCCCTCTTTCCAAAGAACATGGCTAGAAGGAAGCATGAATAGAGAAAATGACAGGCAAAGCATTTGCTTAGATTGGAAATGGTATCAGGGACTGGAGTGGTTCCATCTACCCAAGCAAGCTATTGGTGGCTTGTGCCAATTGGAACTGGTTGGGTGGAAGACAGGGAGAACAACAATAGGTTGCACTAGCACAAAAGACAGGTTCAGCCAAAGCCAATAACAGGTGGAGCCAACTAATTCTAATTTTGTCACCATCCTTCTCCCTATTGAGTTCTCTAAGAGGCAACAGTGAAACTTAGGGGGAGGAGTATCATTGGTATTTAACTCTTGAGAAACTATTTGGAATGTATAAATATGTTTTAAATGTTTGCTGGAAATGACAAGGGGGGGGGAAGAATATGAAGGGACATTTTATCATGCCTGATGGACATGTGTATACAAATTTATCAATAGCAGCAGCAAATGGCTAAAAAATTGGATGCAAATACGTACATTGATACAGCAAATTTTAAAGGTTAATATCCAGTTGCAGTCAGAACTATTTCTTTTAGGGCTTATAGACATACAATTAGAAAAGGATTATGGAAGATTACTCCAATATATGATTACTGTGGCGAGACTGCTCTATGCACAAAGATGGAAAGATACAGCCTTATCCACTATAGAAGAATGGCTGAGAAAATTACTGACCTTAGCTGAGAGGGCTAAGCTCACATATTTAATTAATCGCTAACATTTGTTAAGGATTGGAAATTTCTTGTGGATTTTTTTGCGTGAAAGAGAAAATGAACTTGTAATATCTGGATGTGAAGAAAAAATACTGGCTTAGAATGGTTGAATTCTAAAGAATGAATATCATATGTAGGTGCAGACTGCCAGAAGTCCTTTTATTCTACTCTAGCTTTCTTTATTTTTTTCCTTTCTTATCCTTCTCTCTTGCTGTCCCCTCCTTTAGATTTCTCATTTTCTTCTATTTTCTTCCTTCTGACTTTGCTCTTTTTTAGATTAAGTTATCTGTTTTATATCAGTTTATTATAAAAAGATACTTTGTAATGGGTATGTATTTCTGTATATCTGTGCATAAATATCAACATTTTTTAAAAGAGACTTAGTGGGAGGAGGAAGATGACAGTGAGTACAGCTGCTGGTTGTAAATGAGGCAGGTAAGTGGGTGCTGGCTGAGGGCAGATGCACATTGATGGGACAATGACCCATTTGTCCTCATGCACCAGCCTCCACTAGCCTTCTCCTCTGAGAGCACACCTTGGTGGGTGGGTGTGTTTTGTTTGTTTGCAGAGTGCTACTGGTAGGAATGGCTGGGGCTCACACTGGCCACCTTTGGGCTACTGTATGGTCATCCTTTTCAGTGAGCTGCTGAACCCAGTACTCCCAGACCCTAAACCAAGGGTCACCAACCAGTGTTAGAAACTCAGATATGTAAGCTTGGTTCTAAATGGCTCCTTAAACCAAGCTTACAGTTGCCAAAACAGAATGTCTAGTTGCCATTTTGGGGCAAGGCAGCTCTAAAGTCTTATTTTTCAAAGGATGGACTGACTGGGATTGATTATCAGTTAAACATCCAGCTGGTTCAGATGACAGCCTTGACCTAGGTCAAACTTAGCTCAGTGCAGATTCTGGAAGCTCATGAACAGAGTTCGCAAACAGGGGCATTTGTGAAGGCATCTAGCGGGGGAAGCTCAGAGTTCTGTCTCCCAGTGTGCATAGGACCAGGAGACATGGAGGGTGAGGGAGCTGCTGTAGTGACCTGCAACACCTGTGCCATCTTTTTCTTTCTGTTGGAGAACAAGCAACAGTACACATTGTAGCAAGTGCAAGCTGGTTGTGTTGCTGGAGGAGAAGGTCCAGCAACTTCAGGCCCACCTACCCATGCATTGAGCAACAGGAAAACATGCAGAGTTTCTTGACAGAGCTGAGCAGCAAGACAGATGCAGTGCCCCCAGGAAGGAGGAAGATCACCCGTTGCAAGAGATGAACCCTTGAAGGAATGTGACACAAAGAAGTAGGGCAGCCACAAACCACACTTTGGCATTGGAGTTGCAAAATAACTTCTATGGACACCGATTCTGGGCCAGAAGAGCTAGGGCAGCAGCTGCTGACCTCAGAATACACCAGGGTGACTGTGAAAGGTACAGTGCACAGAATGATTCCTACCACCCCCCAGAGAAGAAAGAAACAGGAGGTGGACTTGGAGGAGTCTTTCTCCATTCTTGATCTAATCCCTTTGGATCCAAGGCTCCTGATTGTAGATGAGTATGCTGATAATCTCCTTCTACTTTCCATGGAGATTATATTGAAGAAAGGGAATTACAGTCTAGAGAGGACAAGGCAAGAGGAAGTATTCAAACCATAAGGTTCCTGCCATTGTAACTTATCCCAACAATATCAATATAAGCTCCAACGGACAAGTAGGAAAGATTCAAGAACAGCAGGTGCAGATGTTAGAAAACCCCAAGCTTCAGATATCTTAAGGGCTGTCACATGGAAGAGGGATCTTCCTTGTTTTCTCCTGCCCTTGAGGATAGGATTCGAGGTAATGGCTTCAAGCTCCAATATAGGAGATTCTGACTAAACTTTCAGAAAAAACTTTCTGATAGTAAGAGCTGTTCAGCAGTGGAACAGATTCTCACAAGAGGTGGTGAACTCTGCTTCCTTGGAGGTTGGGTGGCCATCTGTCATGGATGCCTTAGCTGAGATTCCTGCATTGCAGGGGGTTGGACTAGATGAAGAAGAAGAAGAAGAAGAAGAAGAAGAAGAAGAAGAAGAAGAAGAAGAAGAAGAAGAAGAAGAAGAGGAGGAGGAGGAGTTTGGATTTGATATCCCGCCTTTCACTCCCCTTCAGGAGTCTCAAAGCGGCTAACATTCTCCTTTCCCTTCCTCCCCCACAACAAACACTCTGTGAGGTAAGTGGGGCTGAGAGACTTCAAAGAAGTGTGACTAGCCCAAGGTCACCCAGCAGCTGCATGTGGAGGAGCGGAGACTCGAACCTGGTTCCCCAGATTACAAGACTACCGCTCTTAACCACTACACCACACTGGCTCTCTACACCACAATGACTCTTGGGTCCCTTCCAACTCTAAGATTCTATGAAAAGTCACTTGATCCAGGGACCATCCACATATATATTGGCCTATTCCTACCTCCTTTTCTTAATGGTGACATGGACCATTCATAACAAGGATATTTTTCACAGCTGTGAGCAGGCCAGTGGGGTGGGATAAGAGAAGACAAGTTACCTCAATTAACTATTATGTTGTTCACTGCTCCTGCCCAGGCTGCACAGAAAAAGCATTTGGTTCCTGAAATTCATTCCAGTTGTGCAGAATTCTATAGAATTGTGATAGAATTCTATAGGATGTGATATTAGTGTATGTAAACAGTTCAGATCCAATGACCCCCAAGCATGCTTTTCCAGATGGTGATGTAAGTGGGGAAGACAGTCGGATACACTTGCCCTGGGCTTTGGAGGGTTAAACTGGTCAGGAACCCCTGTCAGGGGCCTGCTGGCCTTATGTTGCCATGTCAAGAATGCCCTGTGCTACTTAATGGACAAAGTGGCCCTGGGTAAAATGTCCATGCCTGTCTGTAGGTACTGCAAGGTTTCAATAGTAAAATCTGGACCAGTGTTACTGTGTACTAGTGTGTAGCATCAGATCAGATTAGGTGGTGCCACTGGAGCATGTCATGAACAAGACTCCTGACCTGGGCCTCAGACCGGGGTGCAAACTCAATGGGGCCAAGGTGTTTTGGACCCCAATATCTGTTGTGAGGGGGCTAAGCCCCCTTAATGTTGAGGTGGTGGAGGAGACCAAGCATGCTTTACCTTAATGTGTGCATTTTTATGTATGTTACTCGGCAGGAGAACTGCATTTCAACAGCGGGAGAGGTATAAATTTTGAAAGATGGCTGTGTCTCAGTTTTTGTGTTGTTTCAGACAGCATACTTTAGTCAGGTTCACCCTTAATTGGATTTCTCCCCTGTAACTAGAAATAGCCCTACAAATGCTCATCGTAACTTACCAGTGAAACTTAAAAATTTTTGAGCAGAGCATTTGTGCTGAGAAAGTCCGTGGCCTACAAAATGCTTCTGATCTTGACTCTAGATAAATCTTTTGCAGCTTTATTGGTAAGGGAAAAAATCAGGGCAGCAAAGAGAAAACTTGGCTCTTTCTCTGAACACTGAAGTTGCCAAAGTTTTAAGCGGAGGATGCCAGAAATTATCCTCTAGTAAAAAATGTCACTGTGGACCTAGCTATTGGGAGTCCTATTAAAAAACAAGCAATGGGGAAGAAACACTCAGATTATTGCTCAGGCCAATTTTAGGGAACAAAGACAGCAAGGAGCAAATCCTGTAATGAAAGGCTTTGTACACAGACCTGCCTCTGTGCCAAAAGGGAAACAATTCCCCAGGAAGAATGCTAAACATAAGGAACAACCCAGAAGCCTATAATAACTACCGGGTCAGGGACCTGCCCTGCACCTGCACTCATCCTACTTCAAGTACAACATCTCATGCTAGGGGGAACTAATTTAAAAGATTTTACCACCACAGCATAAGAAGCTGTTTTATAAGTCAAAGTCTTGGTTCCATCCAGCTCAGTAGTAGCAACAGCTTTTCAGGATTTCAGACAGGAGTCCTATTCTCAGCACTGTGTAAAGATTTCAGGGGTTGATCCTGGGCCCTTTTGTGTGCAAGGCAATTGCTCTACCACTGAGCTATGGCCCTTTCTACAATAAATATGTGGCAATAACTGCTAGCTTAAATGCATTTTGGAGGGGATTAGACCACTGTCCCCCAATCTGCATCACTCTGAATGTTTTTATTCATTCATTTATTGTGCTTGCAGAGTCTTTTATCCCAATGCACCCAAGGCAATTTACAGTTTTAAAGTTTGGAAACAGACAAGTGACTTCAGATGTGGAGTAACAAGAGCCCTCTCCAGTTGACTGGAAAGTGATGGCAGAAGTTCTGTGGCCTGGGCCTTCCTGCTCCTGTGTTCTCTCAGGGCAGACAGGTCTTAAGCAGCTGCAGGGGAGTTGCAGATGGGGCTGCCCCAACACATCTCTCAGGCCCTTGACATCTCTTCAGGAGTAGATGGTTAGGCACTCAGTTTCATCTGCCTTCCCTCAGATCACATGGCTAAGATCATAAGAGCTTTGCCAGGTCAGATCAAAGGCCCACCAAGTCCAACATCTTATACTCACAGTACCCAACCAGATGCCTATGGAAAGCCTGCAAGTAGGATCTGAGTTCAACAGTACACTCTTCCCACTTATGACTCTTGGTAACTGGTATTCAGAGATATATTGCCACTGACAGTAGAGGCAGAATATAGCCTCCATGAATTTGTCTAACCTACCTCTAGACCATTGAAGCTGGTGGCCATCACTACCTCAGCTGAGAGTGAACTCCATAGTTTGACTACCTATCTTAAGATCTTTCTTAAGCAGACCCAGAACAGGTTTGGCTGCAGCACCCTGCATTTCTGACCATTGGCTGTGGTGGCCAGGGCTGGCAAAGACAGGAGTCTACCTGGAAGGCTAGAGCCCAGAGAAGCCTAGGCTAGACATATTCATGGTTATGCACAATGATAGCCACGTGGAATTATCCAGGTTCAAAGGTGGCGTGCTGCTTACTGGCTACCAGTTTCTGGGCGCAACAGCAAGAGAGAGTATTTGCCTCCATGTCATATCCTTTGGCTTCATGGATACCTCTGGTTAGCCACTGTATCAGGAGAACTTTTTGCAGCCTGATTGGCCACATTCCCTTCTGGGCAACCTTCTAGGACCCACATGCCCATGTTGGGTGGGGACACAGGCTAAAAGTGGGCAGGGCAACGCATGTAAATTGTACCTTTCTACAATAGGCTGTTTCTACACTCATTGACATCTCCCTTTCTGCCCTCCATGTAGGGAAGCATGTAGCAGGATCAGAGGTCCAAGGGCACATTATTCCAGCTGGGCAAAAGCTCTGAGGGGGTTTGCAAAGCAGGGCAGATGAGAGGTCTGGCTGGGAAGAGTATGTGGCCTGGGCAGAGTCCTGAGGGCTAGAAAGAGAGGGCTACAGGGCCACACCCAGTTCTTGGGCCTGAGGTGCCCTACCCCCAGAAAAAAATGTAAGGATCTTTTAGTTCTACCCTGCAGGCAACTTCTTATGTATTTACGTTCTAAAGTACAAAGAAGGGTGTTGATTCCTCACCTCAGATGGAGTAACAGCTGCTTGTTATTTGCACTTAAAAATAAATAAAAAATTAACACCTGGGAAGTTCCCAGCATGCATGGTGATTTCTGGATTTACTTCTGTGTGGAGTTCAACTGGGATGTTACTTCTTTGTATATGCCAGGTCTGTGTGTGTGTACCCCAGAGCTATGTGTGGGAATAAGCTGAAATAAATAATGTGTAAATAGCTTTGCTAATTAGCAGAAGTGGCAAACAAGCCTGCAAAAGCTCTGAAGCTCACAAGCGGGACAGAGCTCTTCCTACTTTTGATTCCCAGCACCTGGTATTCACAGGCATACACCAATTGTTGCAAGCATATAAGGGATACCTGTTGCCCACTCAAAATGTGTCCAAGAATCGACAGACACAGCAGTGGAGAAAAAGAAGGCAAAGTTTATTGCTGAGCAATAAAGACCCAGTGGAATGTTTTCCAAAGCCTGGGCCCTGAAGCCCTTGTGCATCGGGTTTTTATACCTGAGTACAATCAGCATAAAACATGACATATTCATATATTGCAGCAAAATCAAACCAATGAACGGGCACAAGCTCTTCCTCTGCCCATGTAAAGAATACTTCTGCTTTTCTCAGATGGTGCGTCAATTTGCCCTTTACCCTAATTTTCAGCAATAAAGAGGAAAAGAAACCTATTTGACTGTTAAAACCTGAATAACCCGCACCATCTGCTATCTGCTTAGAACATTGCATTCTGGCTGACTGCTTTTTCCTGTTCCCCAACTCACCCCCCTCTCGTGAGCCCAAGAAGCCGCCTGGAGTAGGTTTCCTATAGAAAAATGCCAACACATCATATTTATTGTTTCCTTCAAGCACAATAGCAGGGCAGAGAGAGAAATAGGGCAGAGGGCAACTTTTGGATTTTTAAGATTTAAGCACTTTTGCACTGCTGAAGCTTTAGTGATTCAAACATCATTAGGATACATGGATAAAAAAAAAATCACCTTTAGGATATATGCTTATATATGGATATATGATTATATAGAAATCATAAAGGTAAAATTCTTCCAGGTGGTCTTGCCACACAATCTTTGGGGATAAGAGTGGGGATAAGAGTGCGTTTTCAGTATATCTGAAGGAGCGTCTCCTCCCCCATCGTTCTGCCCGGACACTGAGGTCCAGCTCCGAGGGCCTTCTGGCAGTTCCCTCACTGCGAGAGGCCAAGTTACAGGGAACCAGGCAGAGGGCCTTCTCAGTAGTGGCGCCCGCCCTGTGGAACGCCCTCCCACCAGATGTCAAAGCGATAAACATCTACCTGACATTCAGAAGACATCTGAAGGCAGCCCTGTTCAGGGAAGTTTTTAATATGTGACATTTTAGTGTATCTTTTATCTTTGTTGGAAGCCGCCCAGAGTGGCTGGGGAAACCCAGCCAGATGGTCGGGGTACAAATAATAAATTATTATAATATTATTATTATTTTCACTTTCCCTCCAATGCATCTGATGTGACTAGTGGTGCTGATCAAGGTCACAGGTTCGATCCCCTTACAGTCCTCCATTGCAAGGGGTTGGACTAGATGATCCTTGGGGTTCCTTCCAACTCTACAATTCTATGATTCTATGAAGTGAATTGTCTGTTCACTGGAAAGCTGAACAACCTCAGAGAACCTTGTCTAGCTCTCTCTAAGTCAGAGGCTATCTTAAAAACAGCAAAAAAATTACCATTGGGTCAAGTAGATTATTTGATATAACAGTGACCGTTGAACAGAGAACCTTTGTCTTTTGGTGCTCTCTGGATGTTCTGGGGTGGAGCACATTTCTGTTATTGGGCAGGATCTCCTCCATCAGTCACAGAGCTAGAAGGAAATGATGTTGTGGAGGGCACGGTTTGCCTCATACTGGCGTTGTATGGCTGTGCTGCTCTCTGAGGTGGTGAACATCGCATGTGAGTGTCTGAAGGCAGTTGAAAGATGGATGGTAATTAACAGATTGAGGTTGACTCCCAACAAGACAGAAGTACTGTTTTTGGGAGGCAGAGGGTGGACAGTTGTGGGGGACATCCTGGCCCTGAATGAGGTAACTGTGCCTCTAAAGGACCAGGTGAGACCCTACCTTCCCATGCACTGTCTTGCCAGAGTGGTACGTGCTCTGGCAATCTTCCACTTAGATTCCACTGTATGTGGGGCTACCTTTGAAGGTGACTTGGAAACTCCAACTAATCCAGAATGCAGCTGCCAAACTGGTGACAGTGAGCGGCTGCCAGAGCCATGTAACACCAGTCTTAAAGGATCTACACTGGCTCACGGTATGTTTCTGAGCACAATTCAAAGTGTTGGTGCTGACCTGTAAAGCCCTAAACAGCCTCGGCCCAGTATACCTAAAGGAGCATCTCCACCCCCATCGTTCTGGCTCGACACTGAGGTCCAGCTCCAAGGGCCTTCTGGCAGTTCCCTCACTGCAAGAAGTGAGGTTACAAGGAACCAGGCAGAGGGCCTTCTCGGTAGTGGCACCCGCCCTGTGGAACACCCTCCCACCAGATGTCAAAGAGAACAACAACTATCAGACTTTTAGAAGACATCTGAAGGCAGCCCTGTATTGACAAAAATTTTATGCGTCTGTGAATAAGTTCTTCCTTTTCTCCATCCTGAATCTTCCAATATCTTTTTTTTTTTTTATAATAATATTTTTATTTGCTTTTTTCCAAGGTCAGATACATCGTCAGTTATTCAACAAAGGCAGTTTTACAGAAAGAAAAAGAAAAAGATTATAAGCAAAAAAGAGATCTTACTTTACAAAACAATTTTTCATGATCTACTGGACTTCCCCACATCTTCCACCCCCTGCATCTTTTTCAATAAAATAAAGTTACAGCAAATTAATACCTTGTTTCCTGTGTTTTGTACTTTCCTCAATTGTATATTAGGTTTAGGGGAAATATTGTTAGTTCACAATTCCAACAGTCCTCAATATAGAAACTTTACCCTAGACTTTAGTCATTTCATCATCAGAACTTAAATTCAGCAATATCAAAAATTTGAAATCTGAAGCTTGTTGTCTAAAAACTTAACAAATTCTCAACATTCACATAACTTATAATGTTTTTGTAAATAGTCCTTAAATTTTTTCCAGTCCTCTTCCACTGCCTCTTCTCCCAGGTCTCGGATTCTGCCAGTCATTTCGGCCAGTTCCATATAGTCCATCAGCTGCGTATGCCACTCTTCCAGCGTGGGTAGCTCCTGTACCTTCCAATATTTAGCCAATAGAATTCTTGCTGCTGTAGTTGCATATAAAAAGAAAGTTCTATCCTTCTTTGTCACTCTCTGGCCCACAATGCCCAGGAGAAAGGCCTCTGGTTTCTTAGTAAAGGTATACTTAAATACCTTTTTCAACTCATTATAAACCATTTCCCAGAATGCCTTCACCTTCGGGCATGTCCACCAGAGGTGAAAGAACGTTCCTTCAGCTTCCTTACACTTCCAACACCTTTTATCAGACAAATGGTAAATCTTTGCAAGTTTGACTGGGGTCATGTACCACCTATATATCATTTTCATAATGTTTTCTTTCAAGGCACTACATGCCGTGAATTTCATATCGGTGTTCCATAACCTTTCCCAGTCTTCAAACATGATGTTGTAACCAATGTCTTGAGCCCATTTAATCATAGCTGATTTAACTAACTCATCTTGTGTATTCCATTTAAGCAGCAAGTTATACATTCTTGAGAGCACTTTCGTCTTAGGTTCAAGTAGTTCTGTCTCTAATTTTGATTTTTCCACCTGGAAACCAATCTTTTTATCTTTTTTAAACATCTCTTGAATTTGGGCATAGAGAAACCAGTCTCGCACCTTGTCCTTTATTTTTTCTAAACTCTGCAGCTTCCAATTATCTCCAACTTTTTCTATTATCTCACAATATTTAGCCCAACCACTCTCCATGTTAAGTACTTTGGTGGTCTTCGCCTCCGTTGGTGACAACCACCTCGGTGTCTTATTTTCAAATAAGTCCTTGTATCTAGTCCAGACATTAAACAAAGCTTTCCTGACAATATGGCTCTTGAACAATTTATGTACCTTTACCTTGTCGTACCACAAATATGCATGCCATCCAAAAGCATTGTTAAACCCTTCCAGATCTAGGACATCAGTGTTTTCTAGTAGAAACCAATCCTTCAGCCAGCAGAAGGATGCTGCCTCATAGTATAACCTTAAGTCCGGCAGGGCAAACCCCCCTCTTTCTTTAGCATCTGTTAGTATTTTAAGTTTTATCCGGGGCCTTTTGCCCTGCCAGACAAATTTCGTAATGTCCTTCTGCCACTTTCCAAAACACTCCACTCTATCCACGATCTGCAGGGTTTGAAACAAGAATAACATCTTTGGCAATACATTCATCTTTACAGCTGCAATTCTTCCCGACAAGGTAAGTTTTAGTCTTGACCAGATTTCTAAATCCTTTTTAATTTCAATCCAGCATTTTTCATAATTATCTTTGAATAAATTCAAATTTTTCCCAGTCAAATTCACCCCCAGGTATTTCACTTTTTTAGCCACATTTAACTCCGTTTCTTTCTGAAACTCATCTATTTCTAAAGAAGTCAGATTTTTCGCCAAAACCTTTGTTTTTTGTTTGTTCAACTTGAATCCTGCCACCTGACCAAACTCATAAATTAATTCTAAAGCTCTTTTAGTACTAGATTCTGGCTCCTGTAGTGTTAAAACCAAATCATCTGCAAAGGCCTTCAACTTGTATTGTTTACCTCCGACCTGTATTCCTTGTACCTCCCGATCCTTCCTAATCAAGTTCAGCAATACCTCCAGGACCGAAATAAATAGCAGGGGTGATAGGGGGCACCCCTGTCGTGTTCCTTTTTCAATTCTGAACTCTTCTGTCACCACATTATTCACTATCAATTTAGCTTTTTGCTCTGAATAGATTGCTTCTATACCATTTTGAAACGCCCCTCCCACTCCCATCCCTTCCAAATTTCTCTTCATAAATTTCCAAGATATATTGTCAAAGGCCTTCTCTGCATCTATAAAAATTAATACAGCTCTTGTGTTCAAATTTGTCTGTAGTAGCTCCAGAACATCTATAATGTTCCTAGTGTTGTCAGACAGATGTCTACCAGGGAGAAAGCCTGCTTGGTCTTTATGAATTACTTCATTCAGAACTTTTTTAAATCTACTTGCCAGAATGTCAGCAAAAATTTTATAATCCACATTCAGGAGTGAAATAGGACGATAATTCTTGAGTTGAGTCTTTTCAGATTCCAATTTTGGTATCAAAGTGATGAATGCTTCTTTCCACGATTCCGGAGCCCCCTTCCCCTCCATAATTTGGTTACACACCTCCACTAATGGTTGAATCAAATAATCTTTTAAAACCTTGTAATATTTGGAGGTGAGTCCATCTGGGCCTGGGGATTTCCCCAATTGCATGTTCTGAATGGCACTTTCTATTTCCTGCTGTGTTATTCTGTAATTCAGGGTTGTTTGTTTATCTTGGGATAATTTTTTCAATCCGTTACTTTTTAAAAATTGAATAATCTCCTCCTCCGCCTGTGGACCTTGAGTAAACAGTTTTTTGAAATATCTCTGGAAACACTTTCTAATTTCTTCTGGTTTCTGAATACTTTCTCCATCAACCTCCAAGTTGGTAATAGAATTCAATTTGTGTCTCTTTTTCAGCTGCCATGCTAATAATTTTCCACATTTGTTTGCTGATTCAAAAGATCTTTGTTTCATTTGTTTAATTTTCCATTCTACTTCTTGGTTTATCAATTTGGCATATTGTGCTTGATGGAACTTAATTTCTCTTAACACTTCTTTTGACTTTGGGTTAAGTCTAAGTCTTTTTTCACCCTCTCGTATCTTCTCTAAAATCTTATCTCTTTTCCCATTCCAGAGTTTTTTCTTAATAGAATTTTGTTGAATCAGAAACCCCCTCATTACAGCTTTGCTTGCGTCCCAGATTGTTCTCTTGTCCACCGGGGTATTCATATTGATTTCAAAATAATCCTTCAACGTTTTTTGGGCCTTCTTCACAATCTCCTGATCTCTGAACAAAGTGTCATTCATTCTCCATCTGAAGGATCCAGCTGGCACAAGTCTCAGATCCATTTTCAATGCGTTATGGTCGGAGCAGGTTTTAGGGCAGATCTCTATTTTTTTTGTCTTAGGGGCCAGCCCTCTAGTTATCCAAATTTGGTCAATTCTTGTCCATGATAGGTGAGCCTCAGAAAAGAAAGTCCCTTCTTTACCTAGTGGGTTTTTGGTCCTCCAAATGTCGATCAAGTCCATATTGTCTGTCAGTTCAAAAAAAGATTTAGGTAGTCTGCCATCTTTAGTCAAATTTTGGTTTTGTGACTTATCCATATGTGTAGAGACGACTCCATTCATATCTCCCATCAAAATGATGTTAGTGTAGTCTATATGATCCAACATTATCTCATGCAGCTTTTTGTAAAATTCCGCTTTCCCCTCATTTGGTGCATATACTCCTACTATCAAAAATTTTTCTCCTTGTGTTTGGATTTCAATCGCCAAAATTCTTCCTTGTTCATCTTTAAATATCAACTTTGGTGCTAGGTTCTCTTTTGCATAAATCACTACTCCTCTTTTCTTAACTTTGTCTGAGGAAACAAATTCTTGGCCTAATTTTTTGTTAATTAAAACTCTCCTATGGAGCCTAGTCACATGTGTTTCTTGTAGGCATATGATGTCCAATTGTTCCTTTCTCAATATGTGAAAAATCTTTTTCCTTTTCTCAGGGGAATTTGCACCATGAATGTTCCAACTAAATAGCTGCAGAGACATCTTGAATCAAATTGTTAGCCAGTAGGAGTGTCTTTCTTGCTGTCAAGATCTGGAGGTAATGCACCAGGCGGAGGTGGTGGCCAGGCACCTGCTACTCCTTTCCGAAGGTCCTCCCCGTAGTCGTTCAAAAATTTTTCTTGGTCTTCTGCTGATCTAATTCTCACTTTTTTCCCTTTAATGCTGAAGGATAGTCCTTGAGGGAATTCCCACCTATAAGGGATTGTGTTGTTTCTCAGTAGGCTTGCGAGGTCTTTATATGCAATTCTTAAATCCAACAGCTGTTTCGGAATGTCTCTGAAGATTTCTGCAGTTCTTCCCTGAATCACCAATGTATTTTTAAAATGAAGGCCGAGTATGTTATCTTTTTCTTGCTTAGATCTCAAAATGACCAAGCAATCTCTTGGTTTGTCCTTCTTTGCTACTCTTCCCAGCCTGAAGGCGGTGACAATTTTAAAGTCCTTGTCTTCTGCGATACCCCAGAACTTTGATATTTCTGCCGTCAGGTAGCTGATCAAATCTTCTTTCTCAAGTTCTGGTATATTCCTAATCCTAAGGTTGCTTTCCCGGTTTTTCAATTCTGCCATGGACAGGTAGGCTTGCTGTTCATTAAGCTGTCTGCTCAGTGGTCTTACTTCTCCTCTTACTTCCTCTATCCTCTTTTTATTTTGGTCTGCCTTTAAATTTGCTTCTTCGGCTAATTTACGATTTTCTGCTGTTGTTGCCTGCAAATTTCCAATGGCCTCTAAATTTTTAGAAACTTGGTCAGTCAATTTGTTGATTGTGGCTGTCACCTGATCAAACTTAGAGGCCTGCTCATCTGCCTTTTTATTTAACGCTGCCAGCTGTTCCAAAATTTCCTTAGATACAGGATCTAGTCCTCCTGCAGCCATGTCCCGAAAAGCTGGCTGTTTAATTTCTCCTTCTTGCAGACCTGTAACTATTGGAACTGATGATCTGCGAGGCTGCACCGGCAAGGTTGTTTGTATTAGCTCAGATTGTTTTGCTTTTTTGGCAGCTCTTGTTTTTGCGGCTCCACTCATTCCACAGCTGTCCATGTAGCAAGGTCAAATTGTAAATCCCATGGGAAAGACAAACCGAAAGGTAAACATCCAGGCAGAAGCTTTACAAAAAACCCTGCAGTTCCCAGAGACTATATATTCCACAATCCAGTAGGGGGAGCTTCCCAAAAGTTAAGAGAAAACAAAAGTGAAAAGTTTCCACCATTAAATTCCCCTCTTTAAAAGTTCCAAAAAGTTCCAAAAGTTAAAGAAAAACCGAAAACCAAGGGGTAGAACCTTCAAAAGTTCATTTAAACTAGCAGAGAGTACGTGTTCTTTACAGTGGTGCATGCACAGTTCCTTATTTGTAACCACAAAAGTAGCCCCAAAGTAACTTTAAAGTCTTATATACAGTTACCGCAGTCTGATGATTTTTGTATCCAGACAGCCCGAGAGCTGTTTTGAAACTTTGTAATCCACACAAAAGAGAAAGGAAGAGGTTGCTGCCTATATCCTCTTGTAAAAAAGAAATTCTCAACTTTTCTTAACTTTCCATGCACTTTAATTCGAATTTGCAAGGTGTACTCCAACTTCTTAAAAGTCCCTCTCAGCGCTTCAGATTTATAGCTCTTTGCTTGGTGTTTAAACAGAGCCGGAAGACGGACTTCCTTTTTAACGTCTCCCGCTTTCAGCCAAATTTCAGAAATTTAGAGTCCCAAATCTCAAAAACCTTACTCACGAGTAAGTTGATTCCAATCGAATGTTCAAGGAAGAAAGGTCAGCGCTCATCAGCAGCAGCCGCGCGGCTTCACTCCCGCGGAAAGAGCGATGAACTCACAGCACCGCTACCCCCTCCACGTTCCGGAGCCCCTTACGGGGTCCCTTCTTCGTTTCCGAGGTCGCTCTTGGTGCCCGCCGAGTCCCACGACCACAGGCTCACTCTACCTGTGGTTTTTCTTAACGGGTCTCCGCTTTGCCGTAGCGGACGACCCTTTTCCGCGGAGCCCCTCTTCACAGCGCGAAGAGGACCGCCATTGCTGTTTCGCGCCGCCTCCGGAAGTCTCCCCTTACAGTCCTCCATTGCAAGGGGTTGGACTAGATGATCCTTGGGGTTCCTTCCAACTCTACAATTCTATGATTCTATGAAGTGAATTGTCTGTTCACTGGAAAGCTGAACAACCTCAGAGAACCTTGTCTAGCTCTCTCTAAGTCAGAGGCTATCTTAAAAACAGCAAAAAAATTACCATTGGGTCAAGTAGATTATTTGATATAACAGTGACCGTTGAACAGAGAACCTTTGTCTTTTGGTGCTCTCTGGATGTTCTGGGGTGGAGCACATTTCTGTTATTGGGCAGGATCTCCTCCATCAGTCACAGAGCTAGAAGGAAATGATGTTGTGGAGGGCACGGTTTGCCTCATACTGGCGTTGTATGGCTGTGCTGCTCTCTGAGGTGGTGAACATCGCATGTGAGTGTCTGAAGGCAGTTGAAAGATGGATGGTAATTAACAGATTGAGGTTGACTCCCAACAAGACAGAAGTACTGTTTTTGGGAGGCAGAGGGTGGACAGTTGTGGGGGACATCCTGGCCCTGAATGAGGTAACTGTGCCTCTAAAGGACCAGGTGAGACCCTACCTTCCCATGCACTGTCTTGCCAGAGTGGTACGTGCTCTGGCAATCTTCCACTTAGATTCCACTGTATGTGGGGCTACCTTTGAAGGTGACTTGGAAACTCCAACTAATCCAGAATGCAGCTGCCAAACTGGTGACAGTGAGCGGCTGCCAGAGCCATGTAACACCAGTCTTAAAGGATCTACACTGGCTCACGGTATGTTTCTGAGCACAATTCAAAGTGTTGGTGCTGACCTGTAAAGCCCTAAACAGCCTCGGCCCAGTATACCTAAAGGAGCATCTCCACCCCCATCGTTCTGGCTCGACACTGAGGTCCAGCTCCAAGGGCCTTCTGGCAGTTCCCTCACTGCAAGAAGTGAGGTTACAAGGAACCAGGCAGAGGGCCTTCTCGGTAGTGGCACCCGCCCTGTGGAACACCCTCCCACCAGATGTCAAAGAGAACAACAACTATCAGACTTTTAGAAGACATCTGAAGGCAGCCCTGTATTGACAAAAATTTTATGCGTCTGTGAATAAGTTCTTCCTTTTCTCCATCCTGAATCTTCCAATATCTGTTTCAGTGGATGGCCTTGCATTCTAGTATTATGGCAGAGTGACAAAAAGCACATATCTCTTAACCTTCACCATGCCATTCATACTTTTACAGACCCCTGCCATGTCACCTATTACTCACATTTCTCTCCTCATGGGAGAGTTGCTCCATCCCTGATTTTACCTTGGAGCACCAGCTCCTCATAGTGGAATCAGCTTTTGGCCATCACAGGACTGTGTTTGACTGGTGGTAGTGTGTGGATCATGGCAAGAAATTAGATGGCCAGCATTGAGTGAGCTCCAGTACAGCAATTATTTTTCTTAATAGAATGTTTGTTCTTAAGCAGCAAGGTGATATGCAAAATCAATGGGATGTATGTAACTCTTAAATGCATGATGTAATCCCCCCCCCCCATGCAATGCAGATGTCCGGAGCCTCCCAAGTGTTTTACAATGTGAAACACCATCAGAGCATTGAAAGTATTTCCATTTTCCATCTCCATTGTATCTGATTAGTTCTGTGGTTGGGTTGGGAGTTGAGTGACATAAACAAGTCACCCAAGCATTAAACCATTAAAGTATTTTAAGGGAAGGCATAAAAATTGATTTTGCTTCATGGCTCCCAGCCCTTAGTGAATGAGACAGGAGTCAGCACAAGATCCCTTATCCATCACCCTCTAATGGGGTGAGGATGGAAGCTGGTCCTTAGAACCATAAGGTTGCCGCCAACTATGTGCTGCTCACGGTTGACCTACTGAAATGTCCCTCGGTGAGTCATGGCCATCAATTCCAGTGGGTCTACTCTGAGCAGGAGTAATATTGACTACTGCTCACAGAGATTGAGAGGGACCTTGGAAATAATCTGATCCAGCTAGGAGGCAGATAGAGAAGTCTGGAGGGCTGTTATTCAGCCATCAAGCCTGAGGTTGTTCACCCATGGTGTGGGCACCCATCTTTCTCAAGAGACAAAAGAGTGTACCTCCAGGCGTGAGGTCTAAATGCTGCATTAGAAGCACTGAAGCAATTTCTGTGGGAGGCAAGCCTTGGCAGTGTGTATGTATGGAGGTCCTGAGCTGCCCAGACAACAAGACGCCCCTCTCAACTTCACTGATGTGGTCCCAAGGAGATCAGAGCAATATGTTTGGCACCAGCTTAACTGCAGGAGTTGCTGGAAGGGAGTGAACAAGGCCTTAGGATTCCACGCTGAATTTGTGTAGGGTTTACTCCTTAGCTTTTTCTTCTCCCGAATATGTCCCACAAGGCGGTGGAGGTTTAGAGTTAGAGTTTTCCTTCTCCTAGATGGGCTACCGTCCCATGTTCATGAGCCCCATCTGCCTCTCACTTCCCTCTATAGCACGTACAAAAACTGCCTTCTTGACCACTGGACCGACTATTGCTCCCGTCCTCTCAATCTGGGGGAGCCTGGGAAGTCCCCTGATGTAACAAGTAGTGAAGTGCAGGGCTTTTTTTCAGCTGGAACTCACCAGAACTGAGTTCCAGCACCTCTTTGGTGCATTCCAGCACCTATTTGTTGTGTACCAGCAGCTGTATAGTGGCAAGGTGCCCAGAGCTGCGTGTCGGAGTCTTTGGGCTGCATGCCGCTCATGGCTTTGTGTTGGAGGCTGTGGGGCGGCATGTTGGAGTCGACATTGAAATGTGGCTGCAGTGATGCTGGCAGTGGGGTGATTGAGCGGAGAAGCGTTCCTGCCCCCAAAGCGTTGTTTCCCCCCCCCTAAAGCTCAACACCTTTGGCTCTGTCAAAAAAACCTGAGCGTTCCTGTACCTCATTTTCTCGGGGGGGGGGGGGAAGCACTGCTGTAGTGTAGTATTAAAAAAAAACAGTACAAAAGAAATCATTGGTTCATTGTATGCTGGACATGTGGGTTTGGATTAAAGTCTCTTTCTCCTCTTCCTCTTTTCTCTGTCTTTCTCCAGACTAACGATGCCGCAGGGAATATGTGGAACTGGCTTTACTTCATCCCGCTCATCATCATCGGCTCTTTCTTCATGCTCAACTTGGTCCTTGGTGTCCTATCAGGGTAAGGACCCAGTTTCTTTCCCACTAACGATAAGAGGGAGAAGGTAGGGAGCTGTCTTATATCGAGTCAGACCACCAGGTCCACTTATCACAGTATTGCCAGCACAGGCTGGCAGTGGCTCTCCAGGGTCTCTTGCAGCCTGACTTGGATATGCCAGCGATTGAACCTGGAAGCTTCTCCATGCAAGGCAAAAGCTTTACCTCTGTGCTCACACACAGGAAGCTATATTATACTGTAATACCATCGGTCCATTTTTATTTATTTATTTGCTTATTGGTAATCCACACTTTCCTTAAAAAAACAACACCACACACATCAGGGTGGTGTGCAACTTTTTTTTTTTTATTGCCTGAAGAAAATTATACAGAAAGCAAAACGAAGAAGCCTAAATGAACATTGCCTTCTACTGATAAGAAATAATAATAACTATTACAATAATGAAAATACACTTACTTCCCCTTTTGAACTTCTGTTCTGGTTACAATATATTACTATTCTATAAGAATCTATTATATTCCTTGCTGTCCCATATATTATTTTATTTCCCAAATTCAACCTAACCCTCCCCTCCTCTCCACTGCTTCCCTTCACCTGTGCGAGATCTTCCCATCATCATATTTTTTTCCTAGTTGCTTTAACAAAATAGAATAACATGCAAGCTGTTAAATTATAATTACTTCTTTTGTCCTTACACGCTTAACAACTGCCTATTAAGAGTTCTGCTGTGCAGCTTACAAAAATAAAATCAGCATAAAAACATCAATAAAAATTGATTGGTTAAAAAAGAGAAATAAAGAAAATAGATTGCAAAGGCCTGTCTAAAGAATATATTTTCAAAGGGCATCTGAAAAAAAAGGAGGGGTGGCTTGCAGCTCTTTCTGGTTGCAGGTGAACAGGAAGGTTGAAGTGCCGCCAAAGAGGAGAAGGTCTAAAGGGCTCTTTTAAGTGAGCCCACAGCCTTAGGATGTGCTCTATCAAGCCAGTACCTGGAACCAACTCAGTTATGCAGGATTCCATTTCCGCTACAGCTCTTTCCAGTTGCATAGTAAATATTTGGAATCAGGTGAAGTCTATGGAGGAGAAGGCTCTCAAGTACCCAGTTGGCCTGGGGGTGGAGAAGGAAAAAGATATAAGGCTGGAAAAATCAAGAGTGGGATTCAGATCCCCCCCCCTTTTTAATGCATGTCGGACAAGTAAATAATGCTCAGTTGATTAATCCATTGAGCGTTCGTTGACAATGAATTGGATCTGTATGTGCCTGCATTTGCGAAAAGGAACCAGAGGATGATCCAAGTGAACTGTGTGTGTGTGGGGGGGGGGAGGGAGGCCACTGGTGTTGTTCTGTAATTCAAGAGTTCACGCCGTGCTCTAGTAGCCAGGGTCTGTGGCAGATAGGAATGAATGAATCTGCCTGTTTCCCTTTCTCTCAGTCTCTTGATTTTCCAGACTTTTAGTTTGGTTCACTGCATTTCTTCCTCATTTTGCAATTAAATGAAAAGGTCTTAAGTTTCACCAGCATTTTGGTGCAAATTTCTCTTGTTATACAGAATTTTGCATCCAGTTTTGGGTTTTGTCTAATATGGTGCATTTCTGATCTGTCATTCACTAATGCAGTGGTGGGGAAGCCTTTTCACCCTCTGGGTGCTGCTGGACTGCATCTCCCATCAGCTTTGGCTATTGGCTGTGACGGCTGGGGCTGATGGGAGTTGGAGTTCAATCACAAACTAAACAACTCAGTATGTGGTTTACGAAAATTCATTTAAAATATTGTATGACATTTCAATACCTCCTTTTACACGAAATCTTTAATAATATATACAAGTGCCAAAATAATCATGACATGCACAACTCAGTATCTCAAAGCCAAACGGTCCAAATATTCCTGAAATAAGTCTAGGAGAACAACTCTCTATGTGTATACTTGTGCTGGTTGCGATCCCAATGGAACTCCGGCACATACACATGGGAGATGTTCAGCAGCATCTGGAGGGCCAAAGGTTCCTCCACCCCAGGTTAATGTGTGTATCTTTAGTCATGCATTCCCCTAGTATGTATATTTTTGCATGCATTATTTGGTTGGGGAACATCATCACAAAGTTTGGAGATTTCATGATAGCCATCTTCAAATAGCTAAAGGGCTGTCCCACGGAAGATGGAGCAAGCTTGTTTTCTCCTGCTCTGGAGGGTAGAACCTGAAACAATGGATTCAAGTTACAGGAAAGGAGACTCAGATTAAGCATTAGGAAAAACTTTCTGACAGTAAGAGCTGTTTGACAGTGGAACAGGCTCCCTTGGGAGCTGGTGGACTCTCCTTTCTTGGAGGTTTTTAAGCAGAAGTTGGGTGGTCATTTGTCATGGATAGTGCAACTGATATTCCTGCATCGCAGGGGGTTGGACTAGATGACCATTGCGGTCCCTTCTAACTCTACAATACTATGATTCATCTGTCCTAGCCATTTTACACAGTATGATACCATTTTGAACAGTCATGGTTGCTCCCCAAAATCCTGGGCAACTGTAGTTTGCTAAGGGTGTTGAGGGTTGTTAGGAAACCCCCTATTTCCTCCCACAGAGACCTACGATTCCCAGCATTTCCTGGGAATGGGGATTGATTGCTAAACCATTCTGGGAATTGTAGCTATGGGTGAACACTTTTAAACAAACTACAGCTCCCAGGTTTCTTTGGGGGAAGCCATGGCTGCTTAAAGTAGAATGATGCTGCTTTAAATATATAGTGGCAGAGGGGCCTTAGATAGGTTCACATTAAAATCCTAATCGAATCAAATTCATCTTCTATCTCTAGTGGTGACGGTGGCAGAATCTCTAAGTGCCTGATTGATTGAGCCAGGGCCTGGTCCTTCCTGAGATAAGTGCCAGCTATTAGTGAGTTCTAGCATCCAGGCTAGCAGGGTCTCTTTTTTCTAGATGCAACCAGGAAGCTGAACTAACCTCTCTTCTTTTCTCAACATGGGTTCGGATATTGTGCATGGATAACCAGCATGGTGCCCTCCAGGTTTTGGGCCACAGATCCCATATTCCCTGACAGTTGGCTACACTCCCTGGGGATGATCGTAGCTTTAGTTCAACAATGGCTGGCCACAGGTTCCCCACCCCTGGGGAAGCTGCCCCAAAGACACAGATGTGGTATGGTTGCATCCAGTCTCAGCTTTTCAGTGCACATTCTTGTACACAGCTATTTTTCATGAAGTGATAAAACTGTCATGATATCTCAACTTCACACCCTCCTGCAGTCTTTCTACTCACTGAGATGTGTCTAATAATAATAATAATAATAATAATAATAATAATAATAATAATAATTTATACCCCACCCATCTGGCTGAGTTTCCCCAGCCACTCTGGGCAGCTCCCAATCAAGTGTTAAAAACAATACAGCTTTAAATATTAAAAACTTCCCTAAACAGGGCTGCCTTCAGATCTCTTTTAAAGATAGGATAGCTGCTTATTTCCTTCACATCTGAAGGGAGGGTGTTCCACAGGGCGGGCGCCACTACGAAGAAGGTCCTCTGTCTGGTTCCCTGTAACCTCACTTCTCGCAATGAGGGCACCGCCAGAAGGCCCTCGGTGCTGGATCTCAGCGTTGAACTCTGATAATGCCTCTTGCTTGCCTAGATGGAGGATAGAGGGGTGGCAAGAGAATGTATGTAGAAACTAGCCTAATGTACAATGCTGAAGTTTACATTCATTGCTCCATTCACTTTTACTTCTGGCCCTGTCCTACCACTGGCATGTTCCTCCCCCCCAACGATTATCCTGAAAGGAATGCAGCCCTTGAGCTGAATAATGTTCCCCACTCTTACTGTGCATTATTTTCGCAAATAGACCACTCTACATTATTTTCTGAGCTTCAGAAATGAGTAATGACCTAAGGTAATGTTTGCATCCTGCACTTAGGTCTATAGTGTTCCTAAAACAGATTTATAATTAACCTCCCTCATCTCTATTCATTTCAACATCATAAACAAGACCTATGTTTCTCCCTCTGTTTCCTGGAACATAATTACTAACTAACAAGCATCATCCAGTGACCCATCCCGTCTGAGGCGCTGTTCTTTGTTTTCATCGTACTGAGATACAGGGCACTTTGACCTTGTTATGCTGATGGTGGGTGGTGGAAGTGGTAAGAGCGGGATGGAAAGTAGCAAAAAGCAGAAGTAAAGTTGGGCGAGGGGAAATGTGGCTCAAATGAGAGACAAAAGGTGACCTTAACCTATGTTTTTAAGTATCTGTGACGCAGGTATCCCCAAATATTTTCAGTCTGAACATACAGTTCCTACTGCTTTATTTAATAAACGTCCCCCATCTAACTCATTAGGCAGAGAACTTGACTTGCCAACTAATTTACTGCTTCTGCTTCTCTGCCTTTAGCAGCAGTTTGTCATGAAAATAAAATATGCATCATGGAAAAGTTTTCCTAACAGCAGTATAGAGAATGCAGACAAAGTGTCCCCTATCAAATGCCTATGTGTCAAGATGCTGTTAAAGGCACTGGAACACAGCTAGTAAAAACAAGCAGGCAACCATATAAACTGGGGTTGTGCACACCCCCCCATACTCTGATCTGATAGAGGACCCAATCTGGCAGTTTGGATTGGTCTCAATTTGACATTGGCTGATCCAACCTAGAACTGGTCCCCAAACTGATTCAGGGGTCAGTCCTAATGCTCAATTAGTGTCTTAAACCCTATTGATAAACATGTGGCCAGGAGGGGTGGGAGAAGAAGGAGAGGCTGTTTCTCCTTCCCCTTCTCCTGACTGCAATACAGAGAGCAGGACTGAACCTAAGTTGGGGATTCAGTCCTCAGTTTTGCTACGCATGCATGTTGCCTACCTGGAAATAGGCATATGCAACCAAAATGAAGTGCAGGGCTGTTTGAAAGCCCTTTTGCACACTGTTTCATGGTACTCTTTGCAGAGGCTGTCACCTGCCTCATCTCCCACACCCCTGTTGCCTGTATGCCAGCCCTGAATCACTCTGGGAAGGCCAACCCAATTTGGGGTGATCCCAAGCTGTCTCAGCCTGATCTGGCCAAACTGCAAACCAATTCAAATCAGCCCAGATCTGATGCATAGCCCAAACATATACTATCCCCAGGACCTCTCTCAGTGTCCTATCCCGTCCAACATTTCCCAACCCAAATAGGGGGCACACACCCCAGGCCACCTCCATCCTAGACCACCTCCATCCCCACTGCCACCCACAGGTGTGCCCAGGCCACACCACTATGACACCACCTGCAAGTTCGCTGCCTGCCTACCACGTTACCTTCACTGGCTCTCCTCTGCTGCCTCCACCATGACAAGACCGAGGCCCACTGCAGCTGCTTCCATATTTCCAGAAGTGTGGCCCGGCTTCTTTGAGTATGTTTGTGGCTGCAGCAGGCCTCAATGGAGGTCTCACAGCAGCAGCGGCAGAATAGTTGGGACATCTGAGATTTGAAACAGAATCTGAGACGTCCTGCTCAAAGTGGGACAGATGGCAAGTATGTGTCTAGGAGGGGAAACGTTTGTGTGTTCTTGGTGACTTCCTACAATACTCTGTTTTCTTTACCTCCAAAGGAGATTGTCCTAGTGGCTAGGGAATGCTCTCTTGGGATGTGGGGGGATAATTTGTTGGAAAAATGTGTTGAAAAATATTGACTTTGAGGAGTGGTTTGTCAACTTTTGGCTTGCTGGGGAACAGCATCACCAGATTTAGAGAAAGTTGAATTGCAAAGAATAGTTGGGGCTTGGTTTGCATATTGCATATGAAACCTCAAGCTTGGGGGCCAAATGCATCTCTGTCTGGCCCCTGGGACTCTCCCCAGGATAGACCTCTTTTCCAGACCACATCTCTCACCATCCCTGAATGTTTTTGCCTGGCTGGCTTGTGTCCTGGAACTATGCCGATGCCTCTTCCTTGCCTGGATGGAGGATAGAGAAGGATGTGTGAATAAATTTATATTTGTGGTTCCACCTCCTGTTGCTTCTGGACCCACACACCACTGGCATGTGCCTCCCCTCCAGATGACTACCTAGTAGGAAATACAGCCCTCAGGCTGAAAAAGATTCCCCACTCCTCATGTATTTGTTCAGGAAGCATAAATTAGGTAGCTTCTCATGTAAACACAAACCAAATTAATCCCCCCATATCCCTAATTACTCCCACATCAAGTCTCCAGGGAGACAGTCTTTCTCTGTGTATCGTTCTCTGTACAGACCTCCAAATTGCAGCTGCTCTTCACATAAAAACAACTGGATTACATCATTCTTAGCTGGGATTGGACGAGAGGTATTTCCTAGCCTTTCATGCAGTGGAGGCTAGTTTTGTTTGGGGAAATGGGGCAGTGCTTCACCAACCTCAGTCTGTCCTCAACCAGCCCTCACTTGCCTTCCTTCTTGCTTACAACCTGTCCATCGAGTTGCCTTCTTCCTTCATATCTTGGCGCTGTCCCTTGGAGAACCCAGCAGGAAGGAGAATAGGGGGAAAAGTAGAATTAACTGGCTCCACCTGCCATTGGCAGGCATTGAACTTTCATTCATTGGCAGTTTTCAAATTGTGGTGGGATGGCCACCTGTCAGGGATTCTTTAGCTGTGATTGCATTGCAGAGAGTTGGAGTAGATGGCCCTTGATGTTCCTTCCAACCCTACAGTTCTTTGGTTCTGTGAATCTCAAACTGTTTCATATTAATTCTGGTCAACCCATGGTGTGGTGAGAGCAGGTTGAGATGGCCTAAGGTTGCACTTGGAGCAATCCACGCTTGTCAAAATGGTGGCTAGTGGGTGGCCAGGGGCATGGAGAAGAAGATGCACACAGATAGTATGTGTGCATCTCCTACTTTTCTCTGGACGTGTGTGTGTGTGTGTGTGTGTGTGTAAGGAATGTAAGATGGCACTTTAAAAGAACTCTGTTTGCAAACAGTATGTGTCTATTTGAAATGGCAATATGAAGCACTGGCACTGAGAACTTCATTCCCAGCTTCGGCCTATTCAAACTTCTGATTTCTCACCTTCACCATTATCATTTTTGCCAGCCAAGTGTTCTCCTGGCACACCTATCCCTTCTCAGCAGCTGCTTTTGTGTTGGAGAAGAAAGGCATTTCCCTTCTCCTTGTCTCCAGTATGAATAATTCAGCAGCTGTAGAGTAGCCCTTTGTTCTCCCAGCAGGACTTTCATGTGAGATGCCCAAAGGCTGATGTACGTAAGATGGCAGGGCCAAGGCTGTCCTGCTGAGCCCTGTGAAGGCAGGCCCAGGCAGCAGTCCCTCATGGCAATTGACATGACCTGATGCTTTAGCTTCCCTCACCTCAAAAGGGGACCCTCAGGTGGGGTGGCCAAAGCATGTGTGTTTCTTTCACCATCCAGCCTTGTTGAGAGAGAGAGAGAGAGAACTCCAAGGGGACTAGGACCTTGCATTTGGTTTTCAAGTGATGCTTTCACAAATCCACCAGTCAAAAGCCAAATGGACTTGAAATTAAAGGTTAGGCACTGTCTTGGGAGGGTATTTCAAACTGGGTTTCCACCCATTAGGTTTATGTGTGTGACCTCTTCCAATGCATAAAAATATGAGACGGACTTGACCCTTCTTACCCCAGTATCCTGCTCTCACAGTGGCCAACCAGATGCCTGTGGAAAACCCATAAGCTGTACATGAGCACAACAGCACTCTGCCCACATGTGATTCCCAGAAACTTGTGTTCAGAGGCATAATTTCTCTGAGGCAGAGCACAGCCATCATGGCTAGTAGCTGTTTATAGCCTCCTTCTCCATGATTTTGTCCCATTCTCTTTTTAAGCCTTCCAGAGCGGTGGCCATTACTGTTTCTGGTGGGAGGGAGTTCCACAGTTTAACTATGTGATGCATGAAGAAATACTCTTTAAATGTTCTGAATCTTCCAGTATTCAGCATCAATGGATACCCATGAGTTCTACTGTTATGAGAGAGAAGGAAAAAAACAAAACACTTTTCTCTATTAATTTTTTTCATGCCATGCATAATTTTATATATTTCTGTCATGCCACCACTTACTCACATTTTCTCTAAAGTAAAAAGTCCCAAATACTGCAGCCTTTCCTCATAGGGGAGTTGCTCCAGCCCCTTGATCAATTTTGGCTACCCTTTTCTGAACCCACAGTAGCAAGAACCAAACCCTCCTCAGGCCACACCTCTCATCAGCCCTGTTCCACACTCTTCTCAAGTGCTTTTACTTTGCCAAAATGCATCCCTGACAAGCAATGATGCCTCTTCCTTGCCTGGATAGAGAGTCATGTGTGTAGAAACCTTTGTCTTTTGTGTGGCTGGATTGTAGCCTTCTGTGCAGAGGTCAGTGTCACACCTGTTTCTCCACCCATTTTTTTGCCTCTATACCTGACCACCTCTGGCATGCAGAAATTTTCCTATGAGGTGATGTGGGCCTTGAGCTGAAAACATTTGCTCACCATTGATCTATGCAGATTGATGCAACTGGAATAAGCTCTTCCTCTCCTCCCATACCCTCCAAATCTTGCCCTGGGTTTTCCCAAGCAAAGAGAGCACAGGTGCATTGGGCGGAAGTTAAAGCTCAGATTTCCTTTTAGTTGCATCAAAACAGCTGGAATTGCAAAGCATCTGCTCATCGCTGGAGTCCCAGGAGGAATTGCACAATACAAAGGATGGGCTATGGTAGGGGAAGATGAAATGTATAGCTCCGAAACCTGAGAATGAATACTCCACCCGCTTCCTGCCCAGACGGAGGATTATATTTTCATGAATGTGACAAACTGTTAATGCTTGAGCTGAAGCAAAGCAAGAGGAGCATTAACTCAGGCCAATTCTGGGTGTGTGTGTGTTGTACCATCAGGGGCATTTAAAAAAATCATATTGATCTACATTTGTCGGGTGCCAGAATGGCTTAGCAATCCAGTGTGTGCCATAGAATGCCAAGCATCTTCCAACAGTCGCCTGCAGCAAATGCCAGTCAGTGTTGTGTTAGAAAGAATGGGGATGGCATTATTAAACTCTGGAATTGGCTCTCACAAGGAACAGTGAAGGCCACCAAATTGGACAGCTTTAAAATAGGATCAGGGAGGATAAGGCTATCGGTGGCTATTGAGACTGATAGCCAGTGCTATTTTTCTAGAAAACGAGGTGCCGGAACTCACCATGAACACCTCTCTTGTTCTCTTAGAATGGCAATGGTACCCAACTGAGAGGTTCCAGAACTGAGTTCCAGTGAGGTGAGTTCCGGCTGAAAAAAAAAAGCCATGCTGATAGCTATGCTCTATTTCCACTGTTAGAGATGGCAATGCTTCTGAATAGCAGATGCTGGAAACTGCAGGAAGGTAGAGGGTGGTTGTGTTCAGGTCCTGCTTATGGGTTCCCCTTGACCATCTGGTTGGGCCCTCTGAAAACAGAATTTTGGAATAGATGGACCACTGCCCTGCCGGGCTCTTCTTATGCTCCTATGATTATAACTTGGTGTTCGAACACATGCATACCTGGCGTCTCCAGTTAAAAGGTAGCAGGGTAAAGCAGGGGGCAGAGAAGACATTCAATGTGGTTTGCATTTTAGTGATAAACTACCCAATTCATACTTCTCGAACCAAGACACAAAACCAAAATAGTTATCCTTTGAAATTAACACTCCTCTGGATTTTATGATGTAGTCCACTAACCAAACAATGTGTACAAAAATGCATATATTTGGGGAAAATGTGTACCCAATTGCACATTAGTGTGTGGTTCCCAGATTTTTTTCAATGAATCCAGGGACACTTTTTTTTTTAAGCTGAGTAGCAACAGGGAGTCAGTAGTGGGGATGGTGAGGCAAAAGACCCTGGGCCCAAGCACACATGCATATTGTATAAAGGTGCAAAGCCCTTCTTTCACACCCTGTGAAACATAAATGCAGAGTTTTTTAAAAAACTGGGCAACGGCCGCCCGCCCACAACTCCCGAGCCTCCCGCGATCAATCAAAACAAAGGGGGAAAGGGCAGGAGATCACATAAGACACATCATATGCGCACAAGACACATCATATGGGGACTTCTGGTGAGGACAAATGGCGGGCGCCACCGCAGCGAGCAGCTCCTGAAGCCAGCCAGAGACAACCGCGCCACCAGGCTGGCTCTGGGCTACTGAGACTGCCGCTACCACGTTTCCTGGGGAGAGATTTGCAAATCTGGGGACATTCCAGGGATGGAATTTGTCCGGGGACAGATTTGCAAATCTGGGGACTGTCCCCAGAAGCTGGGGATGTCTGGTAACCCTCCATTAGTGAAAATAACACAACAATTCATTTTGCTAGGGAAAACTGATTGAGACAGAGAGAGAGAGAGAATATAACTCAAACCTCATATGAAAGGGGTGTATTTTTGGACAAATCTGTACTAAAATGGTCATGAATGGATTCAAGCTGATTTTTTTTGTTTTTTGTTTTTGTTAAATGTACCAATTGCTCATGAAATGTGCAGCACTGCAGCTGAGCCTGGAAAAATGAGAAATTGAGGGAAACAGAAATGGACAGGTACACACATTCCTAGCTCAGGTTGTCTGACTATAGTCTCCATTTCCCCCAATGCTTCTCTCTTCCTATTGAAACAGCTGGCTCTTAGGGATGGGGAGATGTGTCAGGGCTCATCTACATTTCTACTTGTCCCACCACTTTCCTAGGGAAACCCTCTCTTTACTTCCGAATCAGAGCAAATGTCAATCGGGTTTTCTGCAGATTGAGGTTTGCTCCAATTCAGTGGTAAATAGTGGGTTTTCCCAAGGAAAACAGTGGGTCAAGCAAAACACCAGGCAGAAAGCCTTCTTGGTAGTGGTGCTCTCCTTGTGGAGCACCCTCCTTTCAGATGTCAAGGAAATAAAGAACTCCATAACTTTTAGAAGACATCTGAAGGCAACTCTGTATTGGGAAGTTTTGAATGCTTAATATTTTACTTTGTTCTATATATGCTGTAAGCCGCTCAGAGTGGGTGGGGTATAAATAATAATAATAATAATAATAATAATAATAATAATAAACACTTCTTGGACCCATGCTTTCTAGGTGGGACAGAGGAATGCTGATTGATTTGGAATGATTGGAAGGGTGCATGTATGGGGGGGTGGAATGTATAGCACTCGATTTCTTGCATGGGCTTAACAGTCTTTTGTTTTGGTAAGTGATGTATACATTTTGTTAAATGAGATCAGAAAAACTTTTTAAAAGAATATGGGTGACTAAAAGATTATCTTTGGGTAGGCTTGCTGAAATAAAATAGAGTGCTACATCGGGTTACAGATGCTTCAGGTTACAGACTCCGCTAACCCAGAATAGTACCTCAGGTTAAGAACTTTGCTTCAGGATGAGAACAGAAATCGTGTGGCGGCAGCAGCGGGAGGCCCCATTAGCTAAAGTGGTACCTCAGATTAAGAACAGTTTCAGGTTAAGAACAGACCTCTGGAACGAATTAAGTTCTTAACCTGAGGTACCACTGAATACCTCTGATTTAAAATGTAGGCTGGTCCATTAGGGCATATGTGGCACATCACCTACCAAGCCCAGCCTGCCCTCAGTCTGGCTCCACAAGCCTAACTTCTTCCTTATGACCAGTTCAAAGGTGTGTGCATAGAATGTCAGGTCCCTCCTCCTTTGCAGGGCAGTAAGGAGGAGGATGGAAATAAAAGGCTCTGCCTGCCATTGGCTCTGACTCTACGTACTATTGGCCTCCACTGCCTTCCACCCTATTAGTCCCAATGAGCACCAGCCTGTGCTGCCAATACATGCTTTATTCGGAGGCATAGTTGGAGATTGGTGAAACTGGACCCTGCCAAGGATTCCAGAGGTGTGCGCGCAAAAAGTCACCATTGGAGATTGACAGGGAGAGGAGGTGACACTAGACCCCTTTTGGATGTTGCAGGAACCCTTTTGACCTGGCGGGAGGACTTTCAAAATACAAGTCTGTGCCTGCTAGGAAACTGGAAGTGCCACTGCTCTGCCCCTCCCCTGTCCCTGTCCCTGCCACCTTTCAATCAAAGCTAGTGAGTTGGCAAAGGTCAGCAATCATGGGTCAGGAAAGGCTGCTAGCAACAATGAGCCCAAACAACAAATGCTTCCTCTGTCCCCACAAGCATCTCAGGAGGAGGTGGGAGGGCAGAGGCTAGGCAGGAGCGTCCCCTGCTCCTACTGACCAGGATCGTGGCTGACTCTGGGTGGGGTGCCCTCTCTCAAAGCCCACCCCACTCACAGGATACTGGTGCTCTTAGCACAAGAAATGCAGGGCCAGGTAGAAAGAGAGCAAGCACCCGCCGAAGCCTGCTGAGGGTTTTCCTCTGTCCTGGATCTGGCGCCATCTAGGCCAGGGGAACCCTGAGCCTGATTAAGCCTGGCAGTGGGCTACCAAGGTACATTGCTGCCCACAGTGCTCCTTTCCAAACCAGGAGGAATAGGAGGAGGAGTGGATCTTGCTGTTCTTTCCTGCCAGGGGTGCCTCAACTGGAAGTGGACATATTCCATTTGCTGCCCTTGCCTGAGCTCATGAAAGGGCTCATGTCTTCACATGTCCTGCCAGTTCCTCACTCTCCCCCCTCCACACTTGTTACATGGCCATTTAAATCACTAATTACGGCAACCATTTACTGTTAAATATCATTTCATAGGCAAGTGTAACCCTGTGCACAATGCAACCAGGACTTCCTAAATATTATTATTATTATTATTATTATTATTATTATTATTATTATTATTATTATTTAATACCCCGCCAATCTGGCTGGGCTTCCCCAGCCACTCTGGGCGGCTTCCAAAAATATATATTAAAATACTCTAATACATCAAACACTAAAAGCTTCCCTGAACAGGGCTGCCTTCAGATGTCTTCTAAAAGTCTGGTAGTTGTTGTTCTCTTTGACATCTGGTGGGAGGGCGTTCCACAGGGAGGGCGCCACTACCAAGAAGACCCTCTGCCTGGTTCCCCGTAACTTGGCTTCTCGCAGTGAGGGAACAGCCAGAAGGCCCTCGGAGCTGGACCTCAGTGTCCGGGCAGAACGATGGAGGTGGAAGTGGAGACGCTCCTTCAGGTATACTGGACCAAGGCCGTTTAGGGCTTTAAAGGTCAGCCCCAACACTTTGAATTGTGCTCGGAAACATGACATACTGGCTCTGACGGACTGGCAGAGGGCAGGGCAGCCTTGGTCAGGAAGAAAGGGGAAGTGGAGTGGAGCACAAAGAAGTCTTGGTTGTTTTTATATTTTAAAAATGCTTTGTGCATCCATGTTTAATCTTGCCCCTTTCTAGAATTTATTTATTGCTCTGTGTTTTTCTTTTTGTAAATCTCCCAAAGAATAAAACAAAACAAAACTGGGATTAAGGGGTTTCTCAGGACGATGAAGCGCCTGTGTGTGTGTGCTGTGTCCCGTTGGTGTAGTAGTGGTGACAATCACCCTTCTTCAGATAGAACACACGCAAACATGGTAGGCTGAGGAGGGTCAGTTGTGGGGAGAGTGAGAAATGCCCCTATTTCATCTGAGGAATGTTAGGGGGGTTGGGAATTTCCTCCACCACCGGCTCTGCACCCCCATTTGGGGCTCTAAGCCCTTTTTTTTATCTAGTGCCCCTGCCTTATTTCACCCCCCCTTTCGCCCTGCCATGCTTGTCTCTGTGCCATTGGGAGATGTTGTGCCATTAACATATATCAGCAGAGTAGAACTATGTCTCTCTCCTTGGACACCGTTCTACAGGCAGCAACAATAGGTTCCAAATTTAGCATTTTGCAAAACTCATCCATCTCTTTTGGCCTGCTTTAATGTCCCCACCTGGAGAATTTATTTCAGCTCAACACCTGCTTCATTTGCCAGTTCTGAATGAGCAAGGGGCGGGTGTGTGTGTGTGTGTGTGGTGTGTGTGTGCGAGATCTGGCAAATGAGTCTTGCTGGATTTGTGCTACTGGCAGGGACACCTTGTACTCTTCTCCCTTTGGGGCCAATTCACAGGTCAAGTAACAGTTTGGCAAGGAAAGATGCCAGCGGAGGCTGCTCCATTAGGGCAAAAGGGGCACTTCTCTATCAGTCCCTGGGTGCCTTCAGCCACTCTCCACCTGTCTGCCTTCTCATTTACAACCAGTCCAGAGTGTAACTCTGCCTGTCAGCTTCTTCCTCTTTAGTCTCAGCATTGCCCCTTTGGAACTCATCAGGGAGGAGGATGGAGGACAAAACTGGAATTTGTTGCCTCTGTCTGTCACTGGCTCTGGTGTTGCCTAATCTGGGCTCCTTGCCCTACCAGTCCAGTGGGCAGCAGCCACCACGGAAAGACCCACAAGTGAGTTCTGTTACAAAATATAGCACTCTCCCCAACACCTGACAGGGTTCTAGTCACCCATTCCCTCTTCTTGGATACTCCATTCCATACAGCCACGCTTTCCCATTTTTCTTTTCCAACTGATACTCAACATTTCACAACATTTTCTCCTTCTTATGTTTTTTTATTGGAGGGTTATTTTATAAGGTTTCCTTTCAAGCTTTCATCCCCTATAGTGATTATTTTAAAATTGTGCTTCTGCCTCCCTGGCATTTAGGGAATGGTTGCAGCTCAGCAGCAGAGCATCTGCTCTGCATGCAGAAGCCCCCAGTTTCTGTCCCTGGCATCTCCACATAGGACTGGAATCGCCCCCTGCCTGAATCACTGGAGAGTCACTGCAGTCAGTGTTGACAATACAGTAATGCCTCCATGAACGTCTGCCTTGTCTAGCGCCCATTCCGGCAAACGTCCGCGGCAAACCTGGAAGTACCGGAACGGGTTACTTCCAGGTTTGCCACATGTGCAGAAGTGCTACATTGTGCTTCACGCATGCACAGAAGCACAAACCGCTTTGCGTGTGTGCGCAGACGCAGCACTTTGCCCTGTGTCCTTTTCGGCTAGCGGCTAGGGCTCTGGAACAGATCTCAGCTGCAAAATGAGGTACGACTACTGAATCAGAAGGACCCAATGGTCTAGTTCAGAATAAGGCACTTTCTTATGTTATTCTGTGTGTGGTGGTACCTCTCTCACAGTGGCCCAACTTGGCCACTCACTGCCTGAGTTTGCTGTTAGAGGGCAGGTCATGACGACTTAGTCTTCTGTTTTCTCCCACAAAACATACTTCAAGTTTGACCCATTGGATCAAACCTGGGGCCTGTCTAGCTGCCTGACGACCTGCCTTTCTGTCTGGGTCTACTTCTCTGTTCCCCACTATTTGCCCTTTGGAATATTTGCTTGGCAATAGGCCGCAAAGTATTTACTTGGCAACACTTTCTGGCTTGGAATCTATGGGCATGCTCAGGAATGATGTGGCCTACTCTGAAAATGAGGGACATTTGGACGCCACACTCTACAAGCCTGCCTTCCAGAATCCATTTTATATTGGGCCCAAGTCCCTCCAGAGTCTAGGCCAAGCTGAAATGGATTTGTTTTGGCCTGTGCTTCCCTTGAGCTCCGAAGCTTGCTGCTTATTAAAAGTTTAAATTTTCAAAAGGAACCCAAGGCATCTAACAAATCCAAATGTCACACAATACAGTGGTACCTCTGGTTGCGAACGGGATCCGTTCTGGAGCCCCGTTCGCAACATGAGCAGAACGCAACCCATGTCTGCGTGTGCACGGGTCACGATTTGCTGCTTCTGTGCATACGTATGACATCATTTTGAGTTTCTGCACATGCACGAGCAGCGAAACCCGGAAGTTACCCTTTCCGGTACTTCTGGGTCGCCGCAGGACACAACCTGAAAATATTTAACCTGAAGCAAACCTAACAAGAGGTATGACTGTATTAAAATATATTGCGGTCCACCTCTCTAGCCCCAGTTGGAAGATCTGAAAATGGACATTAAAGAAAATAACCACCTGCCTCAGAAATCAGTGGAAAAAAGAAAGTCAGCCAAAGTATTTTTTTTTAATAATATTTATTAAAGTTTCAAAAAAAGTTACAAAAATGAAAAAACAAAACAAAAAAACAAAAAAACAAAAACAAAAAATGAGCAGGAAATACAAAATACAGAAAAATAAAAACAATTAAAAACATTTCCTTTTTTCCATGTCTTGTTTTTCATTTACTTGTTTCCCTGACCTCCTCACACCTCCCTTTTTTGTATTCTAGTTCAATTAAATATTTCAGCAAATCCTTTTCAGCTTAGTTTTATCCTAATAATTTATCTTAGGTAAAAGGTAAAGGTACCCCTGCCCGTACGGGCCAGTCTTGACAGACTCTGGGGTTGTGCGCCCATCTCACTTAAGAGGCCAGGGGCCAGCGCTGTCCGGAGACACTTCCGGGTCACATGGCCAGTGTGACATCGCTGCTCTGGAGAGCCAGAGCCGCACACGGAAACGCCGTTTACCTTCCCGCTGGTAAGCGGTCCCTATTTATCTACTTGCACCCGGAGGTGCTTTCGAACTGCTAGGTTGGCAGGTGCTGGGACCGAGCAGCGGGAGCGCACCCCGCAGCAGGGATTCGAACCGCCGACCTTTAGATCGGCAAGTCCTAGGCGCTGAGGCTTTAACCCACAGCGCCACCTGTGTCCCTATAATTTATCTTAATGTACTATAATTTTACATTCTCATTTCACCAATTAAAAAATCAATTTTTACCTAATCTTTTATATCGTTTCTGCTAAAACCACATTACTTCATTCCAACATCCTTCTAACATTCCTGGATCTTACAATGTTTCTGTAAATAAATTTTAATTTTTTTCCAATCTTCTTCCACCAACACTTCACCTTGGTCTCGGATTCTGCCAGTCATCTCCGCCAGTTCCATATAGTCCATCACTTTCATCTGCCATTCTTCCCGGGTGGCTCAAAGTTTTTTTTTTTTTAAGCCACCTAACAATGTAGTGACGGGCCTTAGAGACACCTCCCTTGGCCAGGCATTTTGCAGGATGCAGCCACCACAAAAAAAGCCCTGGCCCCAGTTACCACCAGCCATGTTTCACAGAGGGATCCTGGCTTTTAATGATAGCCCTCTCCTACATGCATTTGTTTAACCCTCTTTTAAAGCCGCCCCAGTTTGTGGCCATCACTGCTTCCCGTGGGAGTGGATTTCGTAGGTTAACTATGCTCTGTGTGAAGAAGGACAATCTTTGATCTCTCCCGAATCTTCCAACTTTCAACTTCATCGGGTGTCCACAAGTTCTAGCGTTAATGAGAGGGGAAAAAAACTTTTTCGCTGTGCAATTTCTCCATGTCATGCATAAGTTTGTACATTGTATCCAGTGCTCCCTCCACCCCAGAAAAATAGGTGCTGTTTCTCACCATGAAGTTATTACAGTAAGTGACACACTTTTTAACAGCAACAAAAAGAGATGCTGGTACTGTGCACTCTTGAGTATCCCCTGGAAAAATAAAATCACTGCTTGTATCATGTTACATCTTAATCACCTTTTCTGTAAACCTCATAGTGCAGCCACACTGTCCCCTTGATGCTGCCCTTTTCTGAACCTTTCCCAGCTGCACAATATCCTTTTTGATGCGAGGTGACCAGAACTCTACACAGTATTCCAAATGTGGTTGCACCATAGATTTGTATAATGGCATTATGATAGCGGCAGTTTTATTTTCAATTTATTTCCTAATGAGTCATAGAATCATAGAACTGTAGAGTTGGAAGGAACCCCAAATGTCATCTAGTCCAGCCCCATTCTGTGCAGGAATCACAGCTAAAGGATCTCTGACAGATGACCATCCAACCTTAGGGGAAACAATTTTTTTGGGGGGGGTAACAGAGGCAGGGTTCCACTCTTGAAACACATCTTAAGTGCTTTTAAACATGTGTTTCTGCATTTCCATTAACAAACTTTCCTGGAAATGGGACAGGACTGAATTACTCCCACCCACTCTGAAAACAGTACTGTTTTTGAAAACCAGTTTAAGCCATTTTTATGGTAAGTTTGTATATTGCTTTGAGATATATGTAAAAGGTAAAGGTAAAGGGACCCCTAACCATTAGGTCCAGTTGTGGACAACTCTGGGGTTGTGGCGCTCATCTCGCTTTATTGGCCGAGGGAGCCGGCGTACAGCTTCCAGGTCATGTGGCCAGCATGACTAAGCCACTTCTGGCAAGCCAGAGCAGCACAAGGAAACGCCGTTTACCTTCCCACTGGAGTGGTACCTATTTATCTACTTGCACTTTGACATGCTTTCGAACTGCTGGGTGGGCAGGAGCTGGGACTGAGCAACGGGAGCTCACCCCGTCGTGGGGATTCGAACCGCCAACCTTCTGATCAGCAAGTCCTAAAAGGTTATAAATGAATGAATCTGGCATACTGGTTAGAATGCTGGACTAGGACCTGGGAGGCTTGGGTTCAAATCCACCCCTCCTCCCAGTATGAAGATCACTAGGTGACCTTGGGCCAATTACTCTCGGCCTAACCTACCTCACAAGGTTGTTGTGAGGATAAAATGGGGAGGAAGTAGAGTTGCATGCACCCCCTTGAGCTCTTTAGAGGAAAGTTTGGATAGAAATGTAATAATAAATACTTATAATGTGATTTTAGTGGGTCCATCCATTCCTTTGGAGAGGTGTAGATGCATCTATTGACCTTTCCCTGTCTACCTGCCACAGTCCTGTCCCCATCACCTGATTTATAGCAGGTAATGCAGGTCACTGGCACAAGAAAGACATCTCCCTCTTAACCAGGCAAACTCAGTATGCAGGCATTTGCTCCTTCCTAGCTGTCAGATCCCTTTCCTCTTCTCAACGGAAAATCAAAGCTGAGTGATGGAGCCACCATCTGAAGCACTGAACCAGAAGGGAGGGCATTCATTTTAAGAGAGTGAGAATGAGAGAAAGAAATGCTTGCTGAATGCCAAGTTGGGTGTTTAATGCTCAAGAGGCAATGCTGCCTTGTACCCTGAGCCGAGGGCCAGGGGTTAAAGGAAAGGGGAGGTGGGAGAAAGGTAAACACGGGGCCAGGAAGTGCTGGTTGCCATTAACAGAGTGCCGTGGGGTCGCTTGGAACACTTTGGAGCTGCTTCGGTGCAAACCCTCCAGGCTAAATGGAAGTGACAGTTTTGACAGGAACAAGGAAGACCATGATTAACACCCCTCCTACCTGCACACATACAATGGATGCATGTATATGTGTTTGGATCATAGGCTTAGGACAGGAGCCGCAAGAATGACAGTTGAGAGTAGTTGTCAACTGGCCTCTGCAAAATAGGGGCTAATGATTTTAGGGTGGGTATTTGGAAAGCAGTTTCCTCCAGAATGTGTGGTGTAGCAATTGCAGTGCCCTGTGAGTGGGATCTGGCCACACTGGATGCAACGTGGGAAATATGTGAGCAGGGATCCTTCTGCCTCTTCTGCATTGCAGCCTCCAGCTAAAAATATAAGTAGACCCTGCTGAATCAGGCCAAAGGCCTATCTACTCCAACATCTTGTTCTTGCAGTGGCCAGCCAGCTGCCTCTGGGAAACTCTTAAGCAGAACCTGAGTGCAACAGCGCCCTCCCCACTTGCAATTCCCACAATTGGCAATCAGAGGCATACCGCCTTTGAGAGAACCATAGAACCATGCTGGCTCCGTTTGCACAGAGTTAGACCCATGAGACTAAGTGCATGGCAGCTGGTACATGCCAGCCATGTGTCTGAGCCCAGGGGGCGGGGCAGTGATGGAGGCTTTCCATGCATCCTCTGTGTTTGGGCAGGGATATCAAGCAGTCCTTGAAGTATCCTAGACTCAAGTCATTGTGGACTTTATAAATTTATGCAAGAACCTTGAACTTTGCCCAGTAATATATGGGCATCTAATGCAAGCTTTTAAGCCCTTGGCTGATGTGCTGCTGATAGCCTCTCCCCATCCAGAGCCTAGCTGTTGGAATAGTTCCCTGGAAATCTGCTGGGAAACTCAAAGATGGGCAAGAGTTGTATTGTTTTGTCCATTTCCTTCCCTGCAGTGAGTTTGCCAAAGAACGAGAGAGAGTTGAGAACAGGAGGGCCTTCCTGAAGCTCCGGAGACAGCAGCAGATTGAAAGAGAACTCAATGGCTATTTGGAGTGGATCTTTAAGGCAGGTAAGGAATCAAGGGTCTCTGGCTGTTTTGTGTTGGGAGGCGGGAAAATAAATAAGAGCAACCCTCCCCATCTATGCTGTGGGTCCTTTCCCTTAAAAATCCCCTGAAGTGCAGCTTATAAAGGAAACCAACAAACCACATCATAAAATGAACAAAGTCACATTTATCAGTGAATTAGATGATGTGCACTAATTCAGAACTCAATCTGACCCACCAAGCCCAAATGAATACAAATTTAAAAGTTGACTTCAGCTCCCCCATTGATGTCCCCTCTATTTTCCTCCCTCCTTTGTTGCTCCCAATAAAACAACTTTTCCAGCTTTCATCCCTTCTCCCTATTAATAAATAAACATAATCCATATCTCTTCTTCTCTGTCTGAAAGTCTCAGAAGCCATCAATATGTTCCACGCTGTGGTCCATCCTGTCCCTTTCACTGTTCTTATTTCCAGCTTCACGCTTCAAAGGGGGGTAGGGTGATGTAATCTCAACAAAATCTATATCTCCTCTCCATTCTCCCCCCTAAACTAATAAATCTCCCTGCAGTCCATCCTGCCGATGCTCAGTTCCATTACCTCCAACTCCCCAGTTTACTCTCTTCAGAGTGTGTAACAGACAGTCCATCCAGTTGTTACATATCTTTTTTACCTTTACTATTTTTATTTCACAATACGAAGTTCCAGGGGTGGTCAAAATCCCACAAAAGTCCCTCAAGGTTGTTACTGTCTGTCACCTTTTAGGCAGAGTCCTTAGTTATAAAATAAATCCATCGCAAAGATGTATCTTTAAAGTCCACTCTTCCTGAAGACTTTACATTCCATTGCTTTAGGGGAGGGTAGATAACACAGATCCCAAGAAAAAAACATGACTTAAAATATTGCCTACCCCTTGCCTTTCACCGTTCAAGCAAAGCAGAAATTAGTGTCTTTCATTCTTTCCAAACAGATGATTTTCTCCTGCAACATAAATCAGGATCTTTTTTGTGGGGGGGGGGTGCCTCTTTCCACTGCGGTAGCTTGCTGAGGCTGTCCTTGGATGGAGCCATTGAGTCCAGCACCCTCACCTTCTTGCCTGGGAGACAGGGCTTTCCACCCCTTGCTGGTTTTCCAGCTGCCTCCTGACTATCGTGGAAATCTTAATTTATTTCTGGTGTCATGCAGCCGCTGGGTTGGGTAATATCTCTTGTCACATGATGAGGCAGGAGCAGAGATTTCTGGGAAGTGGGTCGCCATATCTCCAGTTTTTTCTCCTCCCTTGTTGAGAGCAGTCAGCCTTTTGTTTGCTCCACACAACTCACAGCAACTCTTCCCAGTTGATCTTGCCCCAATGAGGCAGTTGTGAGAACTGAAGGTCCACACCTCCCACTCTCTAAGGACCACTGCCCCGGTTCCTTCCCCAGCAGCCTAAGACTCTGTCATGTTGTCTCTTGTTCTTCCACCCTCTTCATTTCTCTACGAGTTCTGGGAGACCAGGGGGGAGGGGAGATGGTCACAGCAGGAGGGGGAGACTCCCTGGATTCTTCAGCAGCCTGCCTCATCTCTGTTTCCTGGTCCCTCTCCTCCCTGCCTATGAGTCTGGACCGCTCTCTGCCTCATCCTCTTTCTGCTCACTAAACCTTGTTGCTTCTTCAGCTTCTGACACCTCCCAGTCTGCTCCTCTTCTCCCTCTGACCACACATTGCCGTCCCACCACCAATTCCCTGGGTTCCCTTGGGGGTTCACCAGCTGCTGCCTCCTTCCACTCCGCTGCATCCAGCCCATCCATGACACCACACTTGCGTGAAGCCAACATCTCCTCCACCCTTTCCATGTCTCTTCTGGTTCTGGGTGACAAAGGTTCTGGGTGGCTTGTCACCACAGGAGGGGGAAGACACCAGTCTGATTCATCTCTGCCTCTTGGTCCCCCTCATCCCATCCTCCTGCTTCTGATTCTGGACTCTCTGCCACAGACTCTCCCACCTCACTAAGCCCTGTTACCTCTTAAGCTTCTGATACCTCCTCCAAGTCTTCTCCTTCTTCTCCCTCTGACCATTCATCTTTCCCCACTACCACTCCCTTAGCTCTGAGCCTTCTTCCCTTGGGGGTTCTTCAACTGGTTCCTCCCACCATTCCCCTGTTTCCAACCAGTCCATGACATCCACCCTCCTTCTCCCCAGGACATGCCTCTCACCACCCTTACTTTACCACCTCCTTGAGTGTTTCTGTCTAGCTAGAACATGGCCTTGGACACTGATAATACCTCTTGCCTGTCTGGAGAAAGAGGTAAATTAACATTTGTTACTCCACCCCCCTTTTGCTTCTAGCTCCACCCAATACAACTACGTGGCTCCTAGTAGGCTTCCCATAACAGAACAAGGCCCACAGGCTGAATAAGATCACCCAACCCTGCTGTACAGCCCAATTAGTTCTGCCCTTTCTTTCCATTGTTGTGTCCATATATTTGTATATAAGGGACTGTCTAGCTCCATTCAGATCAAAAGCAGGTGGAGGGGTGCATATGGAATGGTTGGGCTATTGGAGCAAATGTCAGTTTATATCTTAAGTGGTCCTTGGAAATGGGCAGCTTAGGACAGCCTTCCTGATTGCTGTTGCTCAATGAGAACTGCTTATAATTAGCAAACCTCAGTTTATCTCTGCACAACAACTCTACAGTTTCCCGGCATTCAGGAAAAAGAGCCATTCATTTTATATTCACCATTCATAAAATGTACCTTTGGTTTGTTGATAGCTCTGGCTCTGTTTCCAGCTCAGAGTAATAGCCACTACCGCAAGTGCTTTATAATTTATATGGCAGTGTTTGAGTTGTTTCTGTTTGGGATGTGTAGTTTTTTTTTGTATTTTTTATTGCAATGTAATTTTTAGTCTTGGTTGGGTTGGGTTTGTCCTTAGATCAGCCAGGCTGCAAGGTGGGTTGCCGGTAGCCCTCTTTTGAAGATGAGGGTGTGAGACTGAAATAAAGTAAGATGGGGTCATGAGATGAGCTCTGCTGGATCTGGCCAAATGCCCATCAAGTCCACCATGCTGTTTTCGCAGTGGCCAGGCAGGTGCCCTAGTGGGAAGCCTGCAAGTGTAACCTGAGTTCAACAGCACTCTCCCCACTTCCGATTCCCAACAACTGGCAGTTAGAGGCATACTGCCTCTGACAGTGAAAGCAGAACATATACACCGTGGCTAAGATGCACACACTAGTCTCAACTAGGGCCAGGGCCTTTTCAGTACTGGCCCTGACTTGGTGGAACACTCTGTCACAAGAGACTAGGGCCCTGCGGGGCTTGACATTTTTCCGCAGGGCCTGCAAGACAGAGCTGTTCCGCCTGGCCTTTGGTTTGGACTCAGTCTGACCCTTATGTTTCCCTCCTCTTATGGTTTTGATCTATGGACTACTATTAAAATGGGGATGCATTTTAAATTGTATTTTAACCTGTATTTTAAATTGGTTCCCCCCCCCCATTATGTTTTTATTGTAATTTTACTGGTGTTAGCTGCCCTGAGCCCAGGGTATAAATAAAAATTTATTTATTATTTATTTATTATTTATTATTACAGCTTGCCTTGCTAGGTCAGTCAGGAAATTTTATTGTATTTTACTGGGTGGTGGAGGATTGACCTGAAGCCCATCTAAAGAGGGAGCCACATCAGTGTTAACAGTGAGGGGAACTGCTAATACTGACACTGTGCACAGTGAAAAAGAAAATGGGGTCAGCTCCCTATGGCATCATCAACATTTTACCCACACAACATTTTACCCACCCATTTACCCACTGGGGCCTTCCCTGCTGCAAACGTGCCACCTCCCTGCTTGAAAGTAGACTTGCCATATTTCTCGCTCTATAAGACGCAACAAACTATAAGACGCACCCAGTTTTTGGAGGAGGAAAACAAGAAAAAAAATATTCTGAATCCCAGAAGCCAGAACAGCAAGTGGGATCACTGCACAGCAAAAGCAGCGATCCCTCTCACTGTTCTGGCTTCTGGGATAGCTGCGCAGCCTGCATGCGCTCCATAACACACACACATTTCCCCTTACTTTTTAGGAGGGAAAAAGTGAGTCTTATAGAGCAAAAAATATGGTAATAAGAAGCATTCCTTTGTAGCCAGCGAAACTTCTTGAGGTCATTATATGGTGCTCATAGTTTGCAGAAATGTTCACATGCCCGAAAGAGTTGGTGACTCCGGTCCTGGAGTCTTGTATCCTGAAGTTAAATAGTTGACTCCAGTTAGTATGATGCAGTGATTCAAGTGCTAGACTAGGTACCTGGGACACCAGGGTCCAAATCCCCACTTGGTCATGAAGCTCACTGGGTGACCTTGGGCCAGTCACTGCTTCTCAGCCTAATCTACCTCTCAGGATTGTTGTAAGAATAAGATGGAGAGGGAGGAGTTCCAACATGTTCCACCTTGAGTGCCTTAAAGGAAAGGTGGGATATAAATACAACAGCAACAACGGAACTATTATTATTAGTATTAGTATTAGTATCAGTATCAGTATTAAATAAATAACAATAATGATAATAGAAGTAAATGACTATGCTGCTGACAGTTCTATGAGCACAACAGAACCTCCTTCTCCCCTCTCCTTCCCCCATCCCAAATTTGCTCTGGAGGGTTGGTGGGTATGTGTGGAATCCTGACTAAATTTGGGAGGAGTGCACCAGTGGAGGGGGGGAGGAAACATTCTGTTGCACCCATGGAACTCTGATTCCTCATTGTCAATATCTGTATCTTCTTCTTAGCTGTTTCACATCTGGCTCATCTTCCCAGATACTCTCCATCAACAAGCCCTTCTGAATGAGTCTCCAGTCCTGCATCCATACAGGGGCAGTCCAGGGAGCCATGGGACGGTTCCTTGCTGTCCTTCACACAGACCCAATAGTTTTTGAAGTGTGGCTTCCATTAAATTGGACTTAGAGTGGGCCAAACACTTCTCCTGATCCTGATAGTGGCTTTCCTTTTTATATGGAAAAATAATAATATTAAGGGCCTTTGGGTTTGGGAGTTTGTTGTAGAAGTGGCACTCTGACAAGTACTGCCTAATGTTGATTCTGCACCTGTACAAGGTCAGTCCTTCGGGTCCTACACTTTGGAACTCCCCAACCATTGATATGACACAGGCATTATCACCAGCTGCTGCTTTCTCTCTTCCTAATCATCTCTGCCCCTTGCTTGCCAGGGAAAGAGACAATGAGCAAGCAGGCAGTGGCATCTAGTGTCAGAGCATTCCTTGCTGGCACCCAGGGCAGGTGCACTTGTGCCAGAGTGTGTGCAGGGTGCACTGTGGGGGCAGGGCATGACACTGGAGTACACCCCCCCCCCCGCTCACTGGAGTTAAGCGGGGTCTTGATGCACTGCCTTCTCAGTGGGAAGCCCAGCTGGCCAAGTTGGCCAACATCACGCTGTTTTGAGGGTCACATCCATGGCACCCTGTACACCCAGCACGGCTTTTAAGAAGGGGATCCTGAAATCGCCACTGCGGGGGGGGGGGTGAGCTACCACTTCACACACACACCCCATATAGGGAAGAAAAGACTAAAGGATTCCACCCAAGGCCATAACCGCCAAAGTTGTGACAAATTGCTACGAGGAACACAAAACCTGCCAATACAGGAAAATTTCTTCCTGGTCCTTCAACAGCAACCAGTCAAAGATCATAGCAGTGCCCGCTAAACAGGAAGAAAAGGTTAACCTGCAAACAAGAAACATTAAACAGAGGGAGGGTAGGAAGGGTGAATCTCCAGAGCCGACTGCCTGGCTATTGTCGACTCTACCCCTTTTTAATAAATGGGGCTGGCCCCACCTCCCAGCAAGAAACTTGATTACTGAGGCTGGGCGTGAACCTCCAAAAATTAACATGGAGAGGCAAGCCAGCCGCTGTTTGCCAGTAAGCTCCCTGGGAACTGTAGCACCGTGCGCGATCCCGCAAAGGGCACCCCCAATGTAAAGTGTGAATGCTCATTAATATAAATATCAGAATACAACATAAATCACCATAATGCTGACGTACGTGACTGTGTGACCTGGGTGCCTGCTCCGGCTACTATGCAGGTGCTCAGAGCTGATGGGCAACTTCCAAGCCCATGAACAGAAAAACATCAAAAGAGCCCAGCTGCACCAGGCCAAAGGCCCATATAGCATTCTCTTCTCAAAGTGGCTACCTAGGTGCCCTGATGGGAAGCCCATCAAGCAGAACCTGAGTACAATGGAACTCTGCCCACCTGTGACTCCCAGCAACTGGTTTTCCCAATATATCTTCTCTGGCAGGGGGATGTGGTGTGACACAGCAACGAACATAATCAGACATAGGCACTACTCCACCTCTTTCTGCACATGCATGCTTCTGTTGCCCCATGATTTCCCCATGAAAACAGCAGGAAAGTTCCGTATGCCAGTATACCACCCCAAATTTCATCACTTGACGTGATTTTCCAGATTAAGGAGGCTCTAAATGGATTTTTATTCTGGAATCGGATGACACAGAAATGAGTGCTCAACAGACACTATATTGCATTAATTTTCCAGAAGTGGCTTTTATGTCATCTGAGAGCTCAAATATAATGTGGATATTAACAGCTAGGGAAATGTCGGGGAAATGGAATAAGCTTCTGTGTGAATGCAGCCCTGGTCTTCAGTCTTAGGGTTCTTTATCTTTAAACTGCACTTGGACATTCAAACAGAGGACTCTTTCAAACAGAAGACTGGCCTGTATCAACCCTTCTCTTCAAAGAGAGGCTTCTGCTCTGTAAGGCAGGACAGTCTGTGCTCCGTTACACCCCCCCCACCGCCAGATTTACTATGGATTTAGAAAATAATAATCATTGGCTATATTTTAGCTTTTTCGTTTGACACATATGCCCCCCGCTTTTTTAATGACACTGCTGTTGTTTTGTCTGGAGAGAAATCCACTAGTCCAATCTTTCCCCAGGCATTCAGTGTCCTTTGTTCCCAACATTTAATCTAAAATGTTGCTGCTGAGTCAATCTCTAAGAATTTAAAGATGCAAACAAATGAGATGAAATCTCTATATCCTTCCTTCCTAGAAAAAGGACACAAGCCTTAGAAATACAGAATAAGCATAGTTATGACCTGAGAGAAACCCATAATCTTGCATTAATCAGAGCTCAGGGCAAAAGGGGGTGATGTTCAGAAGTCATTGTGTACATCTAGCAGTAGCACTTGACGATGTGGGTAGGCAACACCAACTGGGTGGCTTTAAAACCGGACTGAACAAATTGATAGAGGGTTACACTATCAATAGCTAGTAGGCATGATGGCTATTCAGAGTCGGCGACACTATGCACCTGGTGACCAGGTTCTAGGAATCACGGGTGGGGAGAGGCAGCGGTGTAGTGTGGGTTGCCAGCACCTGGGGCCACATGGAGGGGCTAGGTGGGAGGGAAGGAAATGAACAGAGTACGCACATGCATTCAACTGCCTAACAGCATCTGCGTCACCCATGAGATCACAGACACAGAAATAATTAAAAAAGAGTTGTTCCATTGTCTGGAGAGGTCACTTACTGGTTCTCATGGAGATGCCATTTTCAATGGAGCCCAGTAACGCAAGTGCGCAGCTGTAATGAGGCAGCACCAGGTGTTGAAATTTTACGCCTCTAGTAATTTTGCATCTGGGGCAACCACCTGTCTGTCTTAATTTACATTTCTTACTTCACTATTACTTTTAAATATCATAACTAATGTCTCTCTTCTTTATCTTCTTTGCAATATTTCATATATTCCTCCTTACAAAACTTCTTGCAGTCCTACTAGCGTAATTTGTTGATTACAATTGCTCTTCAAATAGTTCACATATTTATTCCAATCTTCTGTGAATCTCTGGTCCCGCAGGTTTCAAATCCTTCCTGTCGTCTTGTCCAATTCTGTGTTAGTCCATTAACTTTGATTTGATTCAGTGTTAAATGGATTGGGAATCAAATATCTCCCTCCTCTCCTATCCCTGGCCATTGGCCATGCTGACTGGGGCTGATGGGAGTTGGAGTCCAACAACACCGGGAGGACCACAGCTTCCACATCCCTTCCATTGGGGAAGAGTGATAGTTGTTGAGCTGACTTTTGATATTCCTGACTAAGCAGGGTATATATTTTTTGAAAGTGTGTGCACTTTTGTTTTTACTGTTCTTTCTCTGTTTCCAGAGGAGGTGATGCTAGCAGAAGAAGACAAGAACGCTGAAGAGAAGTCACCCCTTGATGGTAGGTTGCTTTGTGGTGCTTTTGCCTTCTTTTGCATAAGGTTTGTATGCTCTGTGTGTGTCTCAGTGGCTTTTCATGAAACAAAAAAGGGGTGGATGCTGTGTTTGTTGCCTGGAAGTGCAATAAAATAGTCCATTTCAGCTTCTCTCTGTTTCTCATTCAGCAACCCCCCCATCACAGATTCAATTCACCACATTTTCGCAGCAATTTGTGTGGGTTTTTTTTTATAAAGAAAGACTTATAATACCCCCCCCCCAGCATTTTAGTGTGAGTTTCTCAAAACGAACAAATTTTCACAAGCCATTTCCCCAGATATAATGCGCTTTTTGTAGGCTGTTTTCACAAATGTGTGCATTCTTACGCACACTATGCATTTAGTGTATGTTATTTTCAAGAAAACATACACCCTTAGGCACACTTTACCCTAAGATAATGCATTTGTGTTCACTTTGTTTGGTAAGAGAACTGCATTGCAAAATTTAGAGAAAGGGCAGATTTTGAAGGACAGCTGTGTTTCAGTTCACTTAATGGTTCGTGAAGTGCAAATTAGGCACTTTCTCATTAAAATGAAAACAAACTCAGATTTCTCCTCGCATCCCAAGCTGGATGTCCCAAGAGGCATTTGATGCAGCAGCAGTCAGGCTTGCTATGCTGGTGTTCCCAGCTGCCAACCCTGAAAACTTGAAGGATGGATAACAATATTTGAATATAATGTGGACCTGTCAGTGACACAGAATCTGTAGTCCATCTCAGGATTCCTTGACATATGTATTCAGGCACTGAGAAGCAGACACCTGTGCATTGTGCATTTGCTGTGGGGAATTCTGGTCTAGCTGTAGGAGAGGCATAGGTCACACCCACAGCACAGAAGCATAGAATTGTAGAGTTAGAAGGAACCCCAAGGGTCATCTAGTCCAACCCCCTGAAAGGCATTTAGAGCACTCACTATACATTTAGAGTTATACCTATACAGTCCCAGGCAGCCATATTTACTTTTACCATTTCCCCAAGATAGAGAATTGCAAAGCTTTAGTGCTGTGGATGTAGTCCAGCAACATCTGTGTGCTTCTGTTGCTTCTGATGCCCCTCCAAGATAACTGGGAACTTCTGTCTCCTTGCTGCTCTTGGCATCTGGCTCATAAGATGTTAGAATTCACTAAAGTTCCATTAAAAGACTTTTCCCTCTTCCTTTTCTGACTGTCTTTCCTCCTCTCGTGTCTCCTCTTCCTCCTCCCTGCTGTCTCCCTTTCCTCTGTTGCTGTTCCCTTCTCCCCTTTTCTCCTCCTGTTCACTGTCAGGGAGGGCCACTTCTGAAGGCCCAATCCTGCGAGGCATGGCAGTGGTGGAGATTAGCGGCGGAGGCACCTATAACAGTGAGTTGACGGCAACTTGTCAGGGTTCTAGAGGGCATCAGTTGTGGCTTTAAGCTCCTGAGCACTATAGGTCATTCACACCTAGTTAGTAACATCATTGGTCTGGCTGATCAGTGACGACTCAGCAAAGAGTTCATCTTGAATGAGGATGACTGTGGGCCAGATTACACGAGACTTGGATAGCGCAGTTTTGTCCTTCAATGCAGGGTTATGGTTCACAAATTTCCAGTGTGGAGTGATCAGGGTCCTGGGATGGGTAATAGTCCTTTAATGTTCCATTTTCCCCACTGTGGTCCTGATCTAGATTGGGATCACCTGCAATTACATTGCCCCCCAAACTCCCATTGAAACCAATGAGTGGGACCGATCAAGATTAGTACTTCAGTGTAAGGCAAGAATGGGGGACCTGCGGCCCTCCAGATATTTATTTCTTTATTCATAAAAATATTTATATACTATGATTAATAGATAAACAATAAAACAATAAAATTGTTTTATTGTTTATCTATTAATAAAATATATATAAAATATATATACTATTAATCATAGTATATATTGTTTTATTTAAACAATAAAATTTTTAAAATCAGAAATCAGCTAAATACAATGGGAAGATGTATTCTTAATGGCCTGCGTAAGCCTCTGACAAAATAAAAACATTTTCATTGGGCACATTAAAGTTGATGCAAAACACTACTAAACCTTAGGTTACGTAAATACAATCCTGGTAACAACACACAATGTAACAGGCTTCTTTTTGACTATGCAACTTCTATTTCAAACACAATTCAACATGTAATATCTCACAAAATGTAATTCCTTAGATCAACACATGATGCAAACAGAACATATCAAGAGAAATTAAAGTCCAATAGATGGTCAGGAGATAAAGTCCATTCAGTTCCTAAATTGGCATATTGGCAATAACCACAATATGGTATGCTTATCTTATGATGTTCCACGTATCACTGCTTTGAGGATTCTTACGTTCCTTGTATGTAGATATGGGTAATTTTGTTCCATCAGTTGAATTTATTTTGTTCCATGTTTCTGTTGTACAAGAATATGAGTTTGCATGGCTGACGAAGCACAGTTGGGCGAAACAAGGTATTATCTCGGAATCTTTGTCGTGCCATACCTTCAGGTTTTCCATCTGATTCTCTTGATATGTTCTGTTTGCATCATGTGTTTGTCTATGGAATTACACTTTGTAAGATATTACATGTTGAACTGTGTTTGAAATTTAAGTTACATAGTCAAAAACATCCTGTTACATCGTGTGTGTTGTTACCATGTTAAAGTTGAAACAAAAGGTGCCTGCTAAATCTTAGTACTGAGCCAATGACACTAAAGACTCAGTTTCTTGTTATCAAATGAGCCTCACCAACTCAGGGAACAACCAGTGATGCTTCAGCAGTTTATCTCAATGATTGAGGTTGGATATGAGGGTTCAGGAGGTCACTGAGATACACTGGACCTATGTTATTCAGGACTTTGTAGATTACTACAAAGACCCTGAACCTGGCTCAGAAGTAGATGGGTAAATGTGCAGATGTTTTAATAATGGTGTTACCTGTTGTTGGCCAGGTGGCATCTGGACCAGCTGGAGCTTCCAAGCCAGGCCCAGGGGGTGCCCCACATAGAGTGCATTGCAGCTATCCTGCCTCAGGGTTACCAAAAGAAGGACTACAGTGGTCAGGCGATTCCTGTCCAAGAATGGCTGTAGCTGCTGAACCAGAGTTAGTAAAAGGCACTCCTAGCCTCTAGTGACAAAGATGTATCCAGTAGTACAGATTTTGCTGGACTGCAAATCCCATCAGCATGGCCAGAGTTCAGCAATAAGGGAAGCTGTATTCCAGCAACATTGGAAGACCAAAGGTTCTCCATCCCTGTCCTACACTAAAGTACCTACCAGTCTGGATTGGGCCTCTCATGCTGGCAGTTGTGTGTGTGTGTAAGTTTGATGAGCAAGTCTGACCCATGTGGCCTTTTGGGGCAAGGTTGCTGGTATCTCAAAGGGGTCTGAATCAGAGAGTGAATCTCAGAAGCCTTGGTTTTTTTAAAAAAATCTCTGTCTCTAACCTGGAGCTGGATGTCAACCTGACCTTCCACGGAATGAAGACTTGGAGGAGCAGGGAGAGTCCTCCTTCACCAGGGCTGCCTCAAGAGGATACTCTTGAGGAGACCTTGAGGTGGGTCCCAACAGAAGAGCCCCCCTCAGAGGATCACGCCCCTGGATCATGTTTGGATTGGATTCATATCAGTTTTCAATGTTTGATGTTTCTTTGGCTTGGCTTCTATGGCTTCTTCTACTGTTGCTTGGTAATATTGGGTGTGAGGCCTTAACCACAGTGGCCTCCACAGCTGGGCTGCCAACCCTGTGTCCCTCCATATGATGCTGGACTACAACTTCCACCATCTCCTGCCCATTGGCCTTCCTAGCAGGGGCTGATGGGAGTCGAAGTCCAATCACTTCTGGAGGGTCAGGCAAGGAGAAAATTCAGGCACTCCACATGTTACTGGACTGTAGCCCCAGAGAGCATGGTCAATGGTTTGGGAGGATTGGAGTTGGAGCCCAGAACCATCTGGAGGACCACATGCTCCCCATCCCTACTGTAGGTGAAACTAGAAATGGGCTTGACTAGGAACATAAAAAGAGCTCTGTAGGATGAAACCTAAGGTACTTCTCATCCAGTATCCTGTTTCCAAGAGTGGCCAGCTACATGCTTCTGGCAGTCCTACAAATAGGACATGCATGCAATATCACTTCTGTATGGTTGCCTCCCAGTAGCAGGCTTCTGATATACTGCCTGACCATGGAGGGTCTTTAGAGTCATCATGGCAAAGAGCCATTGACAGACTTCTCTTCCTTCATAAAGTTGTCAAGCCTCCCCATTGAGCAACTTGAGAGCAAAGATAAAAGCCACTTGAAAGCAATGGGCCACTTCTATATTTTGCAACAGCAAATTCCATAAATCTGTTTTGCGTTGTGAAGGAGTTCATTTGATTCACTTTGTTTTGCCTTGAAATTACTGCCAGTCATATTCACTGGGGAAAGCTTATGGGGAGACACAGGAGAGAACTCCCTTTAGATGTCATGTAGGAGATGAGCCTGTTGTCTTTGTCCATGGAGTTTTCTTGGCAGGGATACTGGAGTGGCTTGCCGGTTCCTGCTCCAGGTGGATCACGTTTGGTTAAAACTCTCCACTATGACCTGTCCATCTTGGGTGGCCCTGCACGGCATAGTTCATAGCTTCTCTGAGTTATTCAAGCCCCTTCGCCACGGCAAGGCAGTGATCCATGAAGACAGGAGTGCCTGGTGTGCTCTGGTCCATGGGGTCGCAAAGAGTCGGACACGACTAAACGACTAAACAACAACAAGGAGATGAGCAGGCTTATTCTCTGATGTTCTGGGGAGCAAGACTTTTGGATGAAAATTGTAGGGAAGTAGACCATGGCCAAAAAGTAGGGGAGAAATGTTTTAATGGGATGAGCTGTTTGACAGGAGGTCTACCTCAGGAGGTGGTGGGCTCACATTTGCTTGCAGCATTTTAAGCAAGGGCTGCACAATCATCAGGCAGCGATGCAGTAGTTGCACCCTGCATTGCAGATCCTGAATTGAATGGAAGGGCTGAACTTGAAGACGTCTCTTCCAATTCAGTAGTTCTGTGATGCACTATGAGTTGCAGTGCTATGACAGAGGTAGAAGTACTGTACATATCTTTCTCTATTTTCTTCTCACCAAGCATACCCTGCATAGCCATCATCTACATAAACAAAAAAATACTTCTGCCTTTTATAAGAACATTAGATGTTTAAATCACCTGTTCAGGTTTCTACACAATCATCATTACTGAATATGTGGACAGATAACATGAAAGCCTGTCACTCTAAATAACTTTTGATATGGATGCAAGTTGCAGATAGGATTTCAATAGTCTACTTTGCAAAATCTTTGTGGTATAAGAACTTATGGATTTGTGCTGTTGCAGAAGCAGTAACAAATATATTTTGGTCCCTAGAGGAATGAAGGACTCAGGATGCTTCTGTGTCATCTGGTGAAATTTTATTTCTTATGCTTCACATTTAGATGCCCAACATTCACCATCCACACCAGCTAGGGAAGTATGAATATCTTGATTCTTCTTCTTCTCCTCCTCCTCCTCTTCCTCCTCCTTCTTCTTTTCTTTTCTTTTCTCTCTCTTGCTACTGCACTCTTGGATTTTCAGTTATAGTCGCTATTTGTTATTACAATTTTCAATACAAATAAATATATTTTTCCTAACAGATATGAAGTGAACCTACTTCATGGCTTAGTAATACAAATTTATAAAGTGTTGCATCCTTCTCTCTCTCTCTCTTAAACATTTTTTTTAAAATTAAATTTCAAGGGAAAAGAAACATTTCCACATATACTCCTCAATACATTTTTTAAATACTTTCCATCTTGTTTTCCAGGGTGATTTTATTTTCTTTCCCTTTGATGCACTCTAGCTCTTATAACAATATCAAAGTAAGTTCTAATTCTTTCTGTTGCTCATGCCTCAAATCCTCCTCGTGAATTCATCATGCTATAATATTTCTTTAAATAGTCCAAAAAAGGCTTCCATTCTTCCACAAAGCTGTCATCATTAGGTTCCCTTAATTCAGCTGTTATCTTTGCCATTTCTGCATAGTCCATCTTCTTATAAGTTCTGCTTATCCATTCTTCTTTTGTAGGAGCTTTTTGTAGGAGCATATAGAATCCTTGCTGCTGTCATAGTGTACATAAATAATTATCTTTTTTGGGACTTGTGTTTTTCTAATCCCACCCAAAAGAAAGCTTCAGGGTTTTTTTTGGGGGGGGGGGTATAATCACTTTAAACATCTTTTTATTTTATTTTTTTCTTCATGATTTTTATTGTTTTTAAACCATAACAAACAAAAAATAAAACAGTTTACATCTTATTATCACGGATTCCTTTCTTTGAGACTTCCCTCAACTTCCCCTCACTTTAAACATCTTTTTAATCTCATTATATATCATCTTCCAAAATACCCTTTCTTTCCTACAATTCCACCACATATGAAAAAAGGATCCTTCAGCCTTTTTGCATTTCCAACAGTTATTAGAAACCTTCTTATATGTTTTAGCCCAATTACTAGTTGTTAAATACCATCTATATATCATTTTAATATAATTCTCTTCTATAGCATATCATAAATTTTTAATTTGTTTTTCACAATTTTCCCCACACATTTATTTCTATGTTATGTCCTAAATTCCTGGCCCATTGTATCATTACTGGTGTATTGCATCCTTCTAACTCATTTAGTTTTCTGGTGAGATTTTAATTTTAAAATTTCATAATGCGGTAAAATAAAGACTATCAAAAATACAAATAGAATAAATGGAATATGGCGTCTTCTCTTATTATTTCATAGCCTTTGCCACCCACAGAGGACAGTAACTCCTCTCAGCTTACCTGGGATCTTTCCTTGCTTCAACCAGGGTGACCATTATTTCCCTGTCTCTCACCTAGGGTCCTCCATCAGCCATCTACAATCCCTGGACCTTGATAAACGCCCCATATATAGGACCCCAAAGAAAGAAGAGAAACAAAGAAGAGAGACAGAGAAAGAAAGTAAAGAACAATGAGAAGAGAGAGAGAGAAATACAATAGGAAAAGAAACATTACAAAAAGAAAACTTCAGATTTTCCATAAAAGAAATAAAAAAAGGATTATTTAAGATATTCAGTTCATGCTAGTGTCCATCTTCCCCCTTTCTGCTAAACAATATTTGTTTTAAGTCAAGGTGTCTGAGGTTCATTTCTTTTCCCCATGAAAAGTCCAAGATGAGTTCCTGAATTGTTATTACTATTGGTAAATGTCAACCATATTTTGATTTACCTCTTGTCTAATTTTAATTGTAGACTCAGTTTATCAGAAAGAGGTTTATAATAGGGGCAATAGCAGACAAAACACCATGCATGTCTTTGCTCTCTGTTTCACCATTTCCCCCACGTTAGCTGTCCCCGGAGTTTGCCCCATTTCCACATCAATTTCCAGCTTGTTATTTTTTGTTTTTGTTAAAAAGAAGCCCGCCGAGAATAATACAGTGCATTTGTGTGTGAATGCACTTTTGACTCATGCACACTTTTTGTGTGATTTTTTTTGGGGGGGGGATAGAAGACACTGGAAAATTTGGAGGAGCAGAGGTAGATAGAACTCATTCGTAATGACCAGTACTCATAGGCAGCCTGATCTCACAAGTTCACTTTCCTTGTTGCATAGAAAGTCCCTAAGGAATGATGGATTTTTCTATGTTTTGAGTGGTTCTTGTTTTACCTGTAAGCTGCCTTGAATTCAGTCAAAGGAAAAGGCAGGATATATGTTAACAACAACAACTCTTTCAAAGGCATCCAACATCTTGTGGGAGCAAACTCCATAGGTTAAGCTGGCATTTCACTGATCCTGTATGTCTGGTAAAGGAAGAAGTAATGTGTGATGCATCTGCAAGGCTGCCCACCCTCTCTTTTCATTTTAAGATGTTCATGGGCAGATGGAGAAGGCTGAGCATAGCTGAAAGGCTACCTAAATTATGACCCCTGGCACAAGAATCTGTGAGGGACGCTGTTGGCTGATTGATTTCTAATGGCTTAGTGGTGTGTGGCTGTTCTGGCCTCCAGGTGAAGAGGCAATTTGGGTCTCTAAGCTTATGTGAGTTGGGAGGGTTTATCTGTTGCTGGATGCTAACCACCTTTTCTTGTCTTTTTCCCTCCCTACCCCTTTTGCATTAGTGCTGAAAAGAGCTACAATCAAGAAGAGCAAAAATGACCTAATCCATGCTGAAGAAGGGGAGGACCACTTCACAGATGTTTGTTCTGTTGGTAAGTTTATGGTTTAATATACCACGGTGTTGTTGTTGTTGTTGTTGTTGCTGTTGTTATATAGATTGTCTCATGAAACAACAAAGCCAGGTAACCTCATGAGAATGTGATGAAGCCTAAAGAGAACCCAAGGAAGTAGATTGAACCTGCAATCTTAGTCTCATAAGTGAGCAGAGTTTGCTACTGAATTGACCAATGGCATTCCACCTTATTAATGGGAGATGGGTGTTGTGTAGGCTTCTTTTGAGTTCCACCATAAAATGTAACCATCTTAGAGCAGGGATGTAGAATCTCCAGCCCATGGGTCAATCTTGGCCTGTCCAGGGATCAAATTTTCCCCAAACCACGCACATTTGCCTATCAGCTGACATTACTGTAAGGGTGCAATCCTAACTATGCCAATAGCCTGGTAGTAGAGCATCTGATTTCATGCAGAAGGTTGCAAGTTCAATCTCTGGCATCTCCAGACACGGCTGGGAGAGACCATCTTTCTAAAACCCCTGGAAAGCCACTGGCCAGTTAGTGTAGGGTTGCCATATTTTGAAGATAAAAACCAGACAAAACATATGCCTATGGATCTAGGGCATGCTGTGACTTTAAACAATTCAGAGGAAATCTGGTGGGTTTCCTCCTTGCCCTGCTTGCACAAACGTCCCCTCCCAGCTCCTCACTCATTCCCCACCCCATCCTGCTTTATTCTTCCCCCTCTCCTTTTTCAGCTGTTTTCTCCCCTCTCCAACCCCCTCCCTTGCGCTCTGGTGTCAAAGTGGAGGCTGCGAAGGTCTCCCTTTAAGAGGGAGCTGGCAATGACAAATTGTTGAAATTTACATCCCAACTTTACCAGTGCCTCCCGGCTGCTGCAAGAGCCACGTCTCTCTCCCTCTTGAGCCTTTGTTTTCCACCATCCTGTCCAGTTTGCACCCTGATCTGCCCAATTTCCCCCCAAGATCACCAACCTTGCAATCAATTAGGTGGTTGCTGCAGAGCCCACCACACTGCTGCCGATGCTGCAGCTGCAGCTTGCAAGCTTGCAAGCTGCTGCCTCAGCTGCTGGAGCTTCCCTTGCAACTTCAGCACCTGCCTATGATAAAGCTGCACAGCTCTCTAAAGCAGCAGCAGTGCTGGTGCCAGGTGCCGGGTGCCCCCCCCTTCATCTGAAGCAGCCACCGCTGCCACCGTGCATGGAACAGACATAATCAGTCAGCAACAACAACATAAATAAAACTGGACATTTTGCATAATTTTACGAATCCACCCAGACTGAAATTGTGAACTTTAAAAAGAAGACAAATCTGGGGGAAACCAGACATATGGCAAGCCTAAGTTAGAGTAAACAATACTGAGCAATATGGAGGTGTGGTCTGGCTTGGAATAAGGCACCTGCTAATGTTCCTATGTCTGCTCAGAAATAAGTTACATTTAATTCAATGGGATTTATTCTAAGGCAAGTGTGTTAAGATTGCAGATGTAGTGGGTTGGTTATTTTTTAAAGGTGCCACTGTACATACCATTTCTTTCACTCATGTTACCAACTTTTTAAAAAAGAGTCAATTATAATGCTTTGAAAAAGTGATTGTGAGGTCCCCGCAGACAATTTTCAGGGAATTACAGTGATACCTCAGGTTACAGATGCTTCAGGTTACAGACTCCGCTAACCCAGAAATAGTACCTCGGGTTAAGAACTTTGCTTCAGGATGAGAACAGAAATCGTGCTCCGGCGGCGCGGCAGCAGCAGGAGGCCCCATTAGCTAAAGTGGCGCTTGAGGTTAAGAACAGTTTCAGGTTAAGAACGGACCTCCAGAATGAATCAAGTTCTTAACCCGAGGTACCACTGTACTGAGCAACCTGTCTGGTTAACAACCAGCAAAAGGCTTACACCCCTGCTGGTCAGCATATTTTCATGGAAACTTGTAATTATATAAAAGTTTTCTATGAAGCCTTGTAACCAGCTCATTAAAATTATCAATGTAAAAATGCTATGGAAGTCATTTCAGTGCAGTGTTCCAGAGAAGCATGGCTGGGCACATTTCAGGTGCCTGAATATCCAGATAGTTGAGCAGGTTCCTATGTATCTGGGTTGGGGTAGTGCAGCCTTGGTGGCCTGAAGAAAGGTCTCTCAGCTCTGCTCTAAGCTTTGTATCTTTCCAATGTTCACAGGTTCACCATTTGCCCGGGCCAGCCTGAAGAGCGGCAAGAATGAGAGTTCCTCCTACTTCCGTAGGAAAGAGAAGATGTTCCGGTTCTTCATCCGGCGCATGGTGAAAGCGCAGAGCTTCTACTGGATGGTCCTCTGTGTTGTGGCTCTCAACACCCTGTGCGTCGCCATTGTGCATTATGACCAGCCAGAGGGTCTCACTACTGCTCTGTGTAAGTAAAACTCTGGGATTACTCTGGCCCTGAATCTTGACATCATCTCAGATTGGGGCTAACCCAGGGGAACCATGAACAAATAGCTTCTTGGATTTTTCAAAAAGAATATTCAGACTCACTGATACAATAATCATATGGTGCCCTGCCATTCCCCCCACCCCATTGGGGGGGGGGAGGAATGAACAAAATCCTATGCCCCACAAATAACCCAGAGATGCATTTTAAATAAAAGCACACATTATACTCATGTAAAAACATGCTGATTCCCAGATTGGCCGCGGGTCAGATTGAGAAGGCGATTGGACTGGATCTGGCCCCCTGGCCTTAGGTTGCCTACCCATGCCATTGGAGACACACACACACACACACACACACACACACACACACAAAGTGATACCTTTTCAGGTTACATACACTTCAGGTTACAGACTCTGCTAACTCAGAAATAGTACCTTGGGTTAAGAACTTTGTTTCAGGATAAGAACAGAAATCGTGCTCCGGTGGCGCAGCAGCAGCGGGAGGCCCCATTAGCTAAAGTGGTGCTTCAGGTTAAGAACAGTTTCAGGTTAAGAACAGACCTCCGGTACGAATTAAGTACGTAACCAGAGGTACCACTGTATATATATATATATAGGCCAACCAGATGCCTGCAGGAAACCCAAAAGCACAAGAGCACTCTCCCCCATTGCAGATTCCAGCAACTGGCATTCAGAAGCATTATTACCTACATCTGTAGAGTTTACAGAAGGGCAGGGAAAAGATGAGGGCAGGAACCAAGTGCTCAGTGAGTGTCCCCAAATACCAACCTGTGCATGTGGGGCAAATTGAAATCACATCTATATGGTGCCAGAGACATTGAAGTCAAAGCAAGGCACATGTGTGAAGCAAAACAAACAAACAAACAAACAAACAAACAAACAAAACAAAGCAAAAACAAACAAAAAACTTACCTCTTTTGTAAGGCTCAAACTAGAGAAGAGAATAACCCCACCCACAAAAGAAGGGGAACCATTAGATTGCTTGTAGAGAAATGCTTTCAGTCTAGCTTTTTAAAAAAAAATAAAAAAAATAACTTTTATGTGCTGATATTCATCTCCCAGCTGGTGCCAGAAAGAATGTTCTTGTTAATTACAAATTGAGTGAAAAATTAGACGGGCTGACATACGGGGCGGGAGGGGGGAGAAGGGCCATTTTTATTGCAAAGCGGATAAAAGACAAAAAGGAATTCAGCAGCTAGATGTGGCTGAAAGTAGATATTGCTAAAGGAGAAGAGCTAATGTGGGAAGCTTGTCGGTTCTTTGATCAGTATAGTGAGGAGGAAGCTAATACGGATTTTAGCTCATAACTCATCAATAGAACATCTGTTCTTCATGCAGAAGTTCCCAGGATCAATCCCTGGCACCTCCAGGTAGCACTGGAAGATAACCCTCCGATAATCCTTGGAGAGTCACTTGCAATCACTGTAGACATGAACCAATGGTTTAACTTGGCAGCTTTCTATGTCCCTGTGAAGTGCATTTGTTGAAGAAGCCCAAAGAATAGCAACAGCCAAAAAACAGACTTCCCAACTACAGTCGAACGTTTTGGCTCTTGAACGCCGCAAACCTGGTAGTGAGTGTACCAGTTTGCGAACATTCTTTGGAACCCAAATGTCCGATGCAGGTTCCGTGCATTCTGGTTGGCTGCAGGAGCTTCCTGCAGGCAATCGGAAGCAGCACTTTGATTTCTGAACTTTTTGGAAGTCGAACGGACTTCCGGAATGGATTCCGTTTGACTTCTGAGGTACGACTGTACAAGTTTAGAAGGAACATCTGGGTGGTGTCTGTCCATCAACAGGTTAGCCCTGTTGGTGTTCCTCAGCAGCAAGAACAGCTGAAGGATGGTTTGCCCACCAATTGGCATGGTAGAGAAATTTGAATTCAGTTTAAGTGGGCAAACTTACCTAATCCACACTTTCTAAAACAATATGTGAACTGAAATTTGCTTTGCTTCAGATTATACCCATGCAGTTCTTGAACCAAGTAATTTGTATGAAAAATGCATCCAATTGGGGTATATGAAAATGCATATATTAGTAAAAATCAATGAATACTTGTTTTATTAGGGGAAATTGCATTGCAAAAATGTGTATATTAGGCAAAATTCCATACCGCTGAATGCATTAGGAGAAATTTGCACTAGAATGATTATGAATTTCCACGAGGACCTACAAAATCATTCCCACCCCCCAAGAACAGATGTGGAAATGTGGTGAGCTGAATTTAAGACTGGGATACTTAGAGAAACCTAAATTGACAGTCGCCCATCTATCTACAGTACCAGTCACCTGCTCTCCAGGTGGATTCTATAACATAGCTTACTTTTCCTTGTATGACAAGTTTGGTTTTTTTAACTTTAAAGTAATGTTGAGAAATGGGGGTTGTCTTATACACGGATAGTGCATAGTGGGGATGGGTGATTGGTTGGAGCTGTGAGCTGTCGCTTGTCAGCCGTGATATGGTGGATGATTGGTGGCTGCAGCAAGCGCTGCTTTGGATTGGCTGCTGCTGTGGTAATTGGGTGGGTGATTGGTTGCTGTGGCAAGGGTTGCTGTGGATAATAATAATAATAATAATAATAATAATAATAATAATAATAATAATTTATTATTTATACCCCGCCCATCTGGCTGGGTTTCCACAGCTACTCTGGGGTATGCTGTTGCTGCAGCAAATGGGCATGCAATTGCGAGAGCCAGTGTGGTGTAGTGGTTAAGAGCGATAGACTCGTAATCTGGTGAACTGGGTTCACGTCTCCGCTCCTCCACATGCAGCTGCTGGGTGACCTTGGGCCAGTCACACTTCTCTGAAGTCTCTCACCCCCACTCAGCTCACAAAGTGTTTGTTGTGGGGGAGGAAGGGAAAGGAGGAAGAAAAAAAGGGCATGCAATTGCTGGCTGCTGTTGGCGAGCGGGCAGACGCTTGTTGTCTTCAGCGACGCAAGTGATTGTCAGCGTTTTATAGTCGGGTTAGTGATTTTCTGCATCCCCCTGCAGAAAGCTCCACAACTCTGAGCAATCTCCCCACAAAAGCTCATCAACCCCAAAACTAGGGGTCGTCTTATACATGGGGGGTGTTATACATGGAAAAATATGGTAAATGGAAAGGATTTAAAGTTTTAGCACACTTTGGTTGAAAAGCTTCCTGATTTGGTTAGATAAGTTCAGGATTGACACAGCTGATGTGACTTCCTTGCCCCCAAAGCCCATGAGGATCCTTTAGCTGTGTTTTGTAGAGCCTTCAAAACCAGTCTTTGGGGATCTCTTACACAGATTGAACTTTAGGTAGTTGCTGGAAGCCACAAGAGAGGGAGAGTGTTCTTCCGCTCTGTTTCTCTTTGTGAGTTTCATACAAGCATCTAATTGGCCACTGTGAGAACAGGATGTTGGAATAGATGGGCCATTGGCCTGATCTACTAGAGGTCTTCTTATTTTTATGTTCAGTTGAGCCCAAAGCAGAGGGACACCCTTTCATTTGTGCTATTTGCCCTGCTCTTTAGTGAAATATTTTCATTTTCTCAACACAAATCCTTTGACAGGAAAATCAAAATTCATTAAAATAGGTCTCAGCTCTGTTTATCTAACCTCCAAGTACTTCTGTAGGTTCTTTCTTTCTTTCTTTTATATATATTTGAACAAAACCAAAAGGTTTATCCAGGTCTCTCTAATGTCTACAGCATGGAGAAAATTAGTTGGAGTGAGGATGGTTCTTAATTACCTAGGTTCTAAGAGCCTCTATTGGAAGTGCCCTTTCTTTGTTTAAACACATGGCTTATAACTGGCAGTTTCATTTACACACCTATATGGACTTCCTTTTATTAATATATATGCTTAAATCAGGTTTGATGGAATATATTATTATTATTATTAATACTACTACTACTACTACTACTACTACTACTAATGTTTAATTCCCTTCTACACACTTGTTTCAATGTGATGTAGAAAATATAATAGAGAAACCCAGCTAAAAACAGTCACAAAATAGCAGGGGGCAAATAACTGCAGATTTGTTTATTTTTTAATGGCAAGGAGTAGACATCCATAGCAAAAATGTATACAACCAGCTGGGGGAGATTGGTAGGGGGAAATGTCTTCCATTGTTTCTGGAAAGTACAGATAGTGGGTACCTTTCATATCTTGACAGGAATGATGTTTCACAGCATTGCTTATTGTTAATGTCAACTGGCAATGGTTGTTGTTATTTAATTGTTCTTAGTATTTTTATTATTTTTGTTCTTTGTTTCTGTTTGCAAATAAAAAGAATGGTGAGGGTAGGGAGTGGGGAGAAATGGCTCTTTAGAGACTTAGCAGTGAATGCAAAAATAAAAAATAAAAATGTGCTAGCTTTGACAGTGTTAAAGACATGTGTTTTCCCAGGACAATTTTTGCTTAGGCACAGTTTCAGAGTGATGTGAGCAGATTTGCCATAGTGTGATTCAGACTATGGCAAATTCAACCCATAGTCTGCTTCAGCAGGATATTCTTATCTTCTAATGGATTAAGTCTGATAAAATATTAGGAGCCAGGAAGGGGAGAACATTTTTGCACAAGTAGCTTTACCATCAGTGCCCCATAATGCTTCTCACTGGCAGCACATGGGAAGAGCAGGGGTGCCTCCTAATTAGACAGATTTCTAGAAAGTGATCGTAATTGGACTTTGGACAAGATGTGTGAACTTCAGCCAGGAAGGGAGCAGAGTTTGCTCTGTGAGGATTGGTAACACCGTAAGCGTGATTTGGGCACCTCTAATTCAATCATGTCTCTCCCTCTAGGGAGAATTTAATTACGTTACAAATCAACTTCAATGCTGCTGAGAGCCTGTGGGTCTGCAGCGATTCCTCAGAACTCCCCGTCTCTGCCTCCTTTCTACTTTCTGCTTGTTGAAATGCTCTGATTAACTTTCTCAGCTTGACATTTCCAAGCATTTTGAAAAAGGAACTGAAAAGGTGCTTAGCAAAAAAAAAGGGGGAAAGGGAGAAAGGAAAAATATGGGATGTGTCTCTTTCATCTCTGTATAGCCAGCATGCTATAGACTCCGCTGAAGAGAATCTGGTTTGCAAATTTGGATTGTGTGGATTTCCACAATAGCAGAACACTGATTCCACTGGTGTTTATAAGCATGCTTCATTGAAGAAGAGACTTTAGTGTCTTGCTTATGAAGGAAGGCTAACAATTTTCAGAAAGAGTATTTAACAATCACCTTACCCTACATATGCCCACCTGGCTGCTTCAGTCTATGGAACTGGTACTTTTACAGATGCCACATAATACCCATTCTACACTGATAAGAAAGTGACATTTTAGTGTGGCATCACCTACACTTCGGAACTCCTTGCCAATTGACATTAGGCAGAAGCCTTCAATGTACTCTTTTACGCACCTGCCAAAACCCTTTTACCTTTAGGCATGTCTACCCAACTACACTGAATGCTGATGGGTGTTTTAATCCATTTTTATCTCATCATTGGTTTTAATTATTTTTTGAACTACAGTGGTACCTCGGGTTACAGACGCTGCAGGTTACAGACTCCGCTAACCAAAGAAATAGTACCTCAGGTTTAGAACTTTACTTTAGGATGAGAACAGAACTCGCGCGGTGGCGGCAGTGGGAGGCCCCATTAGCTAAAGTGGTACCTCAGGTTAAGAACAGTTTCAGGTTAAGAACAGAGCTCCAGAACGAATTAAGTTCTTAACCCGAGGTACCACTGTATTTAAATGGTTTTCCACTGTGTTTTTTTTATACTGATAATCTCATTGTTTTATTCTTTGTGCAAACCCCATTGAGGTATATAAATTTTGTAAAATGAAGATTGGGATGAATAATGTGGCATACCTAGTACCATCCAGGGAAATCAATTAGCTGGAGATTCTGGACGGATGAAGGAAAGGTGCCCTTCACACAAATCATGGTGAATAGTGTGGCCCAAATGATGGCATTGGACTCCAGCTCCCACCAACCCTAGCCAACATGGCCCAAGGTCAGGCATGATGGAAGCTGTAGTCCAGCAACCACTGGAGGACCATGGGTTACCCCCTAGAAACCTTATGACCAAAACCCATCCCATTCAGCTGTGCACTCTATGCAGAGCCTACATTAATGCAATTAGTTTCTTGATGATTTTGTGTTTGCCTTTGATGTCTCAGCCTGGTTCCCTGTGGATATCAGTATGCAGAGCACAGGGAAGCTTCAGAAACAAGCATGCTTATTTATGTCTGCTGAATATTTTAGGTGTCATTTCAAGAAGTGGGTCAGCCAAAAACTGGATGGATCTCCTTCTCTGCACAAGTGTTCACAGTCTTTGTAGGACAGGAAAGACCTGTAGTACCATCTCTTGTGCCTGATCCTAATGACCTTAGACTAAGTGACAGCATGAAAATAGAATTAGTCTGTCGCTGATTGACACACACACACACAAGATGCTAATTACCTAATTCAAATATATTGGGTAGGAAAGTAACCAGCATGGCCTTTGCCAGGAGCACAGGTTTCTAAATTAAGTTAAACTGTTTATCACAAACTCTCTCCCCTGCCTTCTGCCATGCACTCCCTTTTCCTCATCCCATGGTTTTATGAAATGCTTCTGTTTAAGGTAGCTTAAATTAAATCTAGAGTAAGACCAGCAACCAAGAATTGCATTTTTCAATCAAATGGGCCAGGGCCATGTCAAAACAAATCCTCATCCTGACCCGTCAACTGAAGGAGAGGGTAGAAATAGGAGGAATTGGCAGGAGTAATGGATGGATGATCACTGGAACCAATCTTTGCTCCCTTGATTTAAAATAATCTGCTTCATAAAGGTTGGCCAATGCCAGGGCTCATAACAAGTAGTGGTGCCAGGGATGCAGGTTGATCATGCAGACCAAAATTTCCCTAGAAAATTTTGAGATTTTTCTCTTTCTGAATGACTATGTTCTGCTTCCACTGATGGAGGCTGCATGTCCCTGAAGTACAAGTGCAGAGTAAGCTGTTACACTCAGGTCCTACTTGTGGGTTTCCCATTAGCATCTGGTTGGCCACTGTGAGAACAGGATGATGGACCACTTGCCTGATCCAGCAGGTTGTTCTTATGTTCTCAGTCCCCTGGAGAAAGAATACTAATCTGCAGAATTTTAAGGATTTAAGAAGAATCCTGCTTGATCTAGTCATCTAGTCTAGCATACAATTCTTTCCATGACCAACCTTGGCAAGTCTGAAAACAGCATGTGAATGTCACAGACTCCCCCAATCTGGTGCTCCTCAAATGTTATTGGACCTCACCTCCCACTAGTCCCAGCCAGCATGGCCAATGGTCAGGGATGTTGCAGGCTGGGGAAGGGAAGGGAATATTCAGATAATATAGTATGTCTCTGATTGTTCTCCAGTGTATCTGTGAAGGAGCTGGACCTTACTTGTATGGGATGTTGTGTTTTAGGTGGGATTCATGTTAGCAGCTCTTTATTCATTGGACGTTGTAGGGCTGACTAGCTTCCAGATATCAAGGCATTGAAATGACCAGTGTGGATGGAAGGAAAGTCACATCCTGGCCTGGGGTTTCATGTCTTTCTGTAGTCTACTGCGAGGAGCTTATGGTTGACAAAGGGAGTCTATATCTTGGGATAGGCAACTAGGGAGGCGCAAAATTCAAGGTGGAATGCAGCATGACAGATAACATTGGTGTGCCTGGAAGAGGCAAAAAAAGGAGGAAAGGCTGTTGCTTGAGAGTAAGAGCATTCTGAAAACCTGATGAGTTTAGGGGTAGTTTAGTCCAGAGAAAGCGGCTGACATTTTAAACTGTCCCCCCCTTTTGCTCCGTAGGGAATATTCTGGGTTGCAATGACATTTGCATTGTGTATCTTTTCCTTAAACTTCACATCTGTCCCCCCACACCCACCCTAAGTGAAATCTGTACTGGTGTGTTCTCACTTTAACGCTATCACACCTGGAGGCCAGTAACCTACCCTAATTGTGGTGGCTTCAGAGGGAACCCAGGGAAATTTGGAGGCTAATTGATAAGGCCAGCTTTGTAGAAACTATTGCCCTCTAGTCTGGTGGCTGCTGTCCATCAGAGGGGGAGACTGAGCAGAGGGGTACACTGTGTTAGCCAGGAACACCCTCCCCTCAGTTGGCATGGAACTCAGTGCGGCTTGCGTATGGTTGTAGAGCCACACAGCAATGCTAAACACTGAATAGATTCGAATCTTTGACCAGAAACAGCAACATCCTTTTCTAATGGAAGACAGTACCGGGTAATTTGAACATCCCTGATAATTTGGATGGCTGGTGGACATCTCTGGTCAGCTCTCCATCTATGCTCAGTCCATCCCCATTATAAGTTGGACAGAATGGGTTCTTGGAGACTCAGCACATCCAAATTTGGGAGCTCTAAAAATATTTCACCATTATGTACTAATTATCTGCTTTCCCATGCAGCAGAAAGTTATTTTCTGCTGGCAGGATCTGCTCCACATCTAGGAGAGGTATCATCCTAATATCAGGAAATAATTTTGTGGATATTTATCATTGATTTGACCTTCTGCTGTTTCTTCCAGATTTTGCAGAGTTTGTCTTCCTCGGCCTGTTCCTCACAGAGATGTCTCTGAAGATGTATGGCCTGGGGCCAAGGAATTATTTCCATTCCTCATTCAACTGCTTTGACTTTGGGGTAAGAAGTCTTGGATGAGAATAGATGGGTTGAAGTCAACCCTTTGCAGTCCTGATCTTCTGCATACTCCCTGGGTCACTCCTGATTCTCAGCATAGGAAGTTGTGTTATACTGAGCCAGACCACTGGTCCATCTAGTTCAGATTTGTCTACCATCATCAGAAGCTGCTGCAGGATTTCAGGCAGGGGACACTCAGTCCTGGAGATGCCTCAGATTGATCCTGGGCCCTTTCCCACTGAGCTATGTCCACAGAGGAAGCACTTGGATGGATACGCCATTGAGGGACTTTCTTGTTCTGTCATGTCATGGGGAGGCATCTGAGCATGTGATCTCCTGCTCCATTTAGCACCCAAAGTCAGGGACAGGCAACATATGGCCTGCAAATGTTGTGAATTACCACTTGCATTAGCCTCAGTCAGCACCATCCAACCAAACAGAGGCAGACTATGGTAATATGGCGCCCCATGCAAAACCAAAATCCACCCCCTGCTGCAAGTGTTGGCCAACCAGTTGCACTCGCATAGTGGGAGGCTGGTGCGATCTTGCTCTTGCTCTCGTTCTCCCTCCCCTCCCCTCCTTTCCTCTCCCTTCTCCCCCTCCTTTTTTTCTACCCTGATTTTCCCTCCCAGGCAAACAAACAAAACAAAACAAACAAACAAACAACAACACTTACAGTTGTCAGAAAGGTCTATCTGAATTCCCTCCCCACTTTCCCTCATTCCTGCTCCCTTCCTTTACATCTTTCTTGGACAGAAAAAAAAATTCAAGGCTTTAGAAATACCCCCCTTTTTTTCTTCCTTGTTTTCCCCAAAAAGTCAAAGGAAAAGGCCATTGACTTTTAAAAAAAAATCCCTTTGATTTCTGGTCTCCAAACCTGCCTTACTACTTTCGTGCAAAAGGAAGGAGGAAAGTATGGGGGGGGGGAGGGAGAGGCACCCTACTCATAGCCTGAAAGGACAAACCTTTTGGATTTCCTGGACCTTCTCCCTGCCTCTTCCATTTTAAAACATATCTTACTGTGAACTGAAAGGTGGAGGATTGGGGGGAGTCTCTCAAATACAGCTTGCTGCTTTCCTCTCCTCTGCTCAGTTCAGTGCCCTGTGTGTGGGAGCCTCCATCACTGCTCTAAATCTGGCTCTGCACTAATCTCAGTCTGCCCTTCGGATATTTCACAAGGTTTCCCCTGTGCACTTTCAAGCCTATTTTCACAGTTAGCAATGAGGTCTGGAAGCTTGCTGTTCTGCTTATTTTTATTTTATTTCCCCCCACAAAGCTGCACTTCTGGATTTTGTAATGCAAACAACCCTGGCCTCTTGGTACCTCTTCTTTCTTCTTCAATTTTTTCTTTTCTTTTTGCAGCTGACTTGCACGACGAGTGTCCACAGGAGGCAAACTATTGCAGTTGCCTATTTGTGAGCTGTTGCACTCTGTCATTCTCACATTTCACAGTCATCTCTTGTATGCAAGGCTCGCAAAATAGCCTCTGGCAGGTGCCCATTTGTGCCAGCACAACTGACATTAATTAGCTGCTTCTTTGCAGCCTTCAAAGGAGAAGGCTGCAACGCTATCAGGTCCCCCAATGTTGGGCTGGCCCTGTTGTCAGCACAGATGGCCTGCACAAAATGGGAAGATACCATTCTAGCTGGCCAGAGTTAACAAGGGTCAAGTGTTTTGCTCTTGTCTGAGCCTCTGAATCTCACTTGTTAGGAATCACAAGTGGGGAGAGAGCTGTTGCACTTGGATTCTGTTTGTGGGCTTCCCATTGAGGCATTTCATTGGCCAGTGAGAGAACCGGATGCTGGTCTAGATGGGCCTTTGCCCTGATTCAGCAGGGTTCTCCTGATGTTCTTATGTTCTTTACAGCCTAGGGCTGCCACTTACCTTAATGGGCCTTACTCCAAGATAAACAGGAATGGTACTGCTACATAGTTTCTTTCCAGGGTTGTTTGTGGGGATTGCCTGTGTAGTGCTTTGAACACCAGAATGCACTTGGAGTCATGTGGTCAAGTTGTGACTGTAGCACACTCAGCATGCGAAGAGCTCAATTGTTTGACCTTATGACAGCCCCACAAAGTAGGCCTTTAGTCTTCCAGTTTTACTGATGGAAAATGCAGTGCTGAGAGAGGGGGGAGAGAATGTGTAGTGAACTAATTTGTGGTGGAAGCATCAGCTTCAGTTGGGAGCTAATGGGTGTATAGGGAGAAACAGGAAGTTTGCATTCACATTACATGTATATTTTGCATCTTGTAGAAATCCTTAATGCAGGGGTAGGGAACCTCTTGCCCTCTACATGTTGCTAGACTACATCTTCCATCAGATGCAGGTGGTGCTGTGGGTTAAACCACAGAGCCTAGGGCTTGCCGATCAGAAGGTTGGCGGTTCGAATCCCCACGACAGGGTGAGCTCCTGTTGCTCGGTCTCAGCTTCTGCCAACCTAGCAGTTCGAAAGCACATCAAAGTGCAAGTAGATAAACAGGTACCACTCCGGCGGGAAGGTAAACGGCATTTCCATGCACTGCTCTGGTTCACCAGAAGTGGCTTAGTCATGCTGGCCACATGACCCGGAAGCTGTACACCGGCTCCCTTGGCCAGTAAAGCGAGATGAATGCCGCAACCCCAGAGTCAGCCACAACTGGACCTAATGGTCAGGGGTCCCTTTACCTTACAGCTTCCATCACCCTTGACCATTGATCAGGTTGGCTGAGGCTGATGGGAGTTGTAGTCCAACAACATGTGGAGGGCCACAGGTTTGTCATCCCTAATTAAAAACCTTTCTTTGTTCTTTATGAACAACAGCATCTATTTACCATAGCACCTTGGAAGATACATCCTCCTCCTCTCACACAGGGTGGGATGCCTCTCCTAAGCAGATGCCCACTGAGAATGGTGCGCTGGACCAGGGATGAGGAACCCGTGCATACCCTCCAACACATCAAGGCAAAAACCCAGGATGCACGTCTTACAGGGGTGTGCTCCCGCGTGAGTCACACAACCTTCACAAGATCATGGCCCCCAAGAATTATGATGGGGGGGCTGTTCAGCCACACGAAAGCACAGCACCAAAAACACATGTTTTGGGGTGCCGCGTGAGACAGCAGCCCCGGAAAAGTGCTTATTTGGGGTGAAATCATGGTACCCAAAATGAGCACTGTGCTCTTGTGTGGGAAAAAAATGGGATGTCCCAGTTTTACCAGGACAATTGAGGGGTATGCCTGCAGAGATCCCAGAAGTCACCTGACTATATCTCCTACCACCCTTACTCATCAGCCATGCTGACTGGGGCTGATGGAAGTTGGAGTCTGGTAGCATCTGGGAGGCCACAGGTCCCCCAGCACTGCCTTAATTAATTGAAATGCCAAGGGGGAGGGGAGAGAAAGAGATGGGGGAGGACCTCCAGTCAATAGAGTTTTTAAAATTCTAGTATTTAGAGCTCCTGAGTTGCTCCTCTGGGTGCATCTGTTTCTGTCTTGCTCCACTGCATGCAGAGCTGGTAATTAACTCTCCAATGTGGGCTTCCTATCGGGTAGGGAAGAGACATTTTATCACTTGCTAATTCATCATCATTTGTTGATCCCACTGGAATCAAGCACTATCTCCCTCTGTGATTCCCATTGCTCATATTATGTTTCCCCAGTTCTATTCATCCCCCAGTTGTATACGTTCCCATTTGTTGCTTTCTTGTAGCCTCTTGAGGGCTGGCAGTATTTTGTAGTTTGATTCAGTTTGACAAAGCAACATGATGGAAAATGTATAAGAGCACCCAGTGTGATCTGAAGCAACAAGGCATTCCAAGGTGTAAATGCAAGAACATGGATATGCTCCTCCTAAGAGGTGATCTTCTTCTTCTTCTTCTTCTTCTTCTTCTTCTTCTTCTTCTTCTTCTTCTTCTTCTTCTTCTTCTTCTTCTTCTTCTTTAATTTGTATTCCACTTTCCCACAAAATTTTACCCAAAGTCGCTCACAAGATGAATAAATAAATATACAAAAAATTAGTCCATGCAAGTTTGCATAAAAGAATACAAATAAACAGCCTAATTTATCACCATAAAAGTTACTAGAAGAGAATTTCTCAAAACACCAATACAGGTAAAAGGTAGTTTCAAAGCATCCACATACTCCAGACGGATCTGTTTCCACTGGTTTGGAACCAAGACTCAACCTTCACACATTCAGGTGCTCTACCCTATTTCTCACCTGGGGTACTGCAGGCAGTCCCACTCTGGCTCTCAAAGTGAACCATTCACAGTGGGATCAGGCATTAAACGGGGATGTATTATCATCCCAACTATTTCTTATTTTCATCGCCATGATCCTACACATTCAAAGGGAAACTCCCCACTGGGGTAAAAATCATATATATATTGAACAGATGGAAAGCTCTTCAATTTGAGTAGGCTGAAAACAAAGAGTTAGGTTACCATAACCTCCATCATAGAGCTTCAATATGCTGATGACGTAGTGTGTGCACGCTCAGAGGACAACCTCTAAACCACCCTAAATATCTTTGCAGAAGCTTACAGAAAGCTTGGTCTATTGCTCAATATCCAAAAAACCAAAGTGCTGCATCAATAAGCACAAAACAACCCGTCCACTGTACCACAGATCCATCTTAATAGTGTAACATTGGGAAGTGTCAATTGCTTTTCCTACCTGGATAGTTATCTTTCCATAAGGGCCAACATTGATGCAGAAATCTAGCATCAACTGAGCTCTGTGAGCACAGCTTTCTCCCAATTGAAGCACAGAATGTTTGAGGACCAAGACATTCACAGGGAAACCAAAATGCTTGTTTAGAAAGATATTGTACTTCCAACTTTACTGTACGCTTGTGAAACATGGACCCCTTATAAATGCCATTTCCAGCTCCTCAAAAGATTCCATCAGTGGTGTCTCCAAAATTTTTTACATATCACTTGAGAAGACAGGCAAACTAATGTTAGCGTATTGGAAGAAGCAAAGATCACCAGTGTCAAAGCAATGATTCTTCAACCTCAACTTAGTTGGGCAGGTCATGTTGTATGGATGCCTGATTGTCATCTTCCAAAGCAGCTACAAAGCAGCTTCTCCCTGGAGAAGACCCTGATGTTGGGAAAGATGGAGGGCACAAGGAGAAGGGGACGGCAGAGGACGAGATGGTTGGATAGTGTTTTCGAGGTTACCAGCATGAGTTTGACCAAACTGCGGGAGGCAGTGGAGGACAGAGGTGCCTGGCGTTCTCTGGTCCATGGGGTCACGAAGAGTCGGACACGACTAAATGACTAAACAACAACAACAACAAAGCAGCTACTCTATTCCCAACTTAAGAATGGAAAGACAATCTTACTCAGCTATGAGTGATTGCCAGAGAAGAAGAAGAAGACTTTTAGCCTTATGGAAGGACATAGGAACATAGGAAGTTGTCTTCTACAGAGTCAGACCATTGGCCCACCTAGCTCAGGATTGTCTACACTGGGAGGGATATCCCCAGTCTTACCTGGAAATGCTGGGGATTGAACCTGGTACCTTCTGCATGCAAAGCAGATACTCTGCCACAGAGCCACAGCACTTATCCCCACTTCAAAAGGCTAAGCAAAGGATGGTGCACCCTGCACTTGTATTACCTGCCCTGTTCCTTTGACTTTAAGACAATGGGAGTTCTAATCCACATTAGTGGTTGCAAGTTTTTTCTGAGAGGCTTTATTGAGATTTCCCTCCCCTCTCACATACCTGGCCCTTCAGAAAGCAGACCGTTTTGCAGGGTTTTTGATGGTGGTGACCACCTACCCAACCCTTGTCACAATACCCCTGGATGGTGCTAGGCCTGGGCATGATTGTGGAGGATGCAAAATAGTGCCTGGTTGCCAACATAGTTGCTACTGCTGCTGTCATTTATAGCAGCAAAGAAGGGAGGGGGCTGGAGGGAGGGGAGAAAGAAACAGCGTGGCTATTGATGAGCCTCTTGTCTGCCTCCTAAAAAAGTAATCATAATAATGTTGGCAATTTCTCCTCTCCTTGAAGGAATTCAGTGGAACGAAGTGCTTCTTACCCACCCCAATCCTTTGCTCCCAGATCGGATATATAATTTACAGAAGGTCTTTCAAACCTGTCTTTATAATCTTAAGGAGCTAGAAACTTTAATTGTCACCATTTTTAAAGCTGAAATTTTTCTGGACACCAATAACCGTAGCAGGAAATAAACACCAAATCATGGACTAGATAGATACAGATAAGCATGTATGTACGCTTATTTATATTATTTATTTATATTATATATTTATATATTAGTTACATTGCTGCATCACCCTACCTCCCAAGGGAGACTAGGGTGATGCGTGATAAGATATAAAAAGGCAAAATGCAATTTGTAAATAAAGCATCACAGTTAGCAGTGGAACTATGAAATATCATTAGAACCATTAGTAAACTGCCCCCCCCCCAAAAAGAAACCCTCTTCAGCTGTTTGGTATTAAAACAACTTTACCTCAGTTTGTGAAAGCCTCTCTCTTGTATAGAAAGATTGAATATACAGTCCTTGCCTGAGGCAGACACTGAAGAAGCTTACAGAATTAGGCTATTGGGTTGGTGCCAATATTATTCCTGTTCAGAAGAGACCCATTGAAATCAATGCACATCACTGGGGTTCATTAATTTCAGTGGGTCTACTTTGAGTAGGACTAACCTTAGTTCCAACCCCTTCTTTTTGGAAATTGCTCATTGGCCATGATCAGACCTTCTTTTCCCCCCACATCAGCCCATCACTCCTTTGTTTCTTGCAGGTGATTGTGGGGAGCATCTTCGAAGTCATCTGGGCTGCAGTGAAGCCCGGGACCTCCTTTGGCATCAGTGTGTTGAGGGCTCTCAGGCTGCTGAGGATTTTCAAAGTTACCAAGTATGTTTTAAGTTTCTTCTTCCTTTTTCTTTCTTTCTTTTTAGTGTGGGGATGTGTGAAGGGGAATTTATGCACTTGGAAAACCCACTTTTAGAAATCCGGATGCATTCATTAACTGGCTTGGTTTGGTTTGGAATCCCAGGTACTGGAACTCCTTGAGGAACCTGGTGGTCTCCTTGCTGAATTCAATGAAGTCCATCATCAGCTTGCTGTTCCTCCTCTTCCTCTTCATTGTTGTGTTTGCTTTGCTGGGAATGCAGCTTTTTGGAGGACAGTAAGTTCAATTCACTAAATTAATCTCAATAAACTTTTGACGGGCGTCTGGCTGCAAGGAACGGTACTCTCCCCGCTTGTGATTCCTAGCAACTGGTATTCATAGGCATGCTGCCTACTGGACTTGCGATAGTTTTGGCTCCAGTTTCAGATTTTTGCACTCAATGTTTTGCTAATCTCTCACAGCAGGTTGCAGACGGACTTAGTTTCTCCCGATTCCAAGCTGGACAGAACCAGCTGGTTCACCACTTTTAAATAGCTCTGTGGGGTTGTTTCATGTCCTGCATTTCAGATTTCTGTAGGCATCTGGTTGACCATTATGAGAGCAGTATGATGGACTAGATGGGCCTTCAGCCTGAACCAGTAGGGCTCTTATGTTCTTATCTGTGAGTACTCTTTGATTCAAATCTCTCACTGGAAGCTCGTGTCTTCAATGACAAGGAATATTTATGCCCAGCTCTAGCTGGTTCACAAGTTATGGCCACTGCTAGACGAAGGCTACTTGGCCTCAATAATCCATGCTGGAGATCACTAACGTCCAGTTTGGACTGCTTTGATGCACTATATATTGGGCTACCCTTAAAAAATGTTTTTTTGATATAAGAAGGGGATTCCAAGATTTGAAGAAGTAACCCAGAATGGACAGTTATTAACAAGGCAGAATATTACTAGTAGAATGAAAATATGTGCATATACACATACAGCATATACATATACTGTAAAGCATTACATACAGATTGTTAAAATAAAAACATCAGAGCATCAGCTCTTCCCTTAAAAGTAAGCGGTCCTCATTGAGAAGAACGGGCTGATTGTGGCAAGCTGCTGATTCTCTAGGTTCATTCTAGCTGTACTGAAAAACAGTCATGAAATCAGGAAGAATAAAATTATAAGATAGTAAAATAATAATCATAATAATTATACAAAGCTTAAAAAGAACGAATGACTTAAAATATATTCATTAGTGGAACAGAATCCCATAACGGCTCAGGACCGCAATGCTTCAAGGACTGCCCCTCGCCATATGAATCAACCTGGACCATGCATTCACTCTGTGAGGCCCTTCTTCATGTGTCTCCTTCATGAGAGATTCAGAGGGCGGCAACACAAGAACAGGCCTTTTCTGTGGTGGCCTCCTGTCTGTGGAATGCTCTCCCCAGGGAGGTTCACCTGGCACCTTCATTACATATCTTTAGGCACCTGGCAAAAATGTTTCTCTTCAACCAGGCATTTGGCTGTTTAACATTCTGTGGCTTTTAAAATGTGTCTGTGGGGAGGTGGTTATTGATTCGGTTTTGTTTTATTATGTAGTTTTTATTCTCATTTTGTATTTTTCTGTTGTTAACTGCCCTGAGATCTTCGGATGAAGAGCAGTCTACAAATTTAATAAGTAATAATAATAGTAATAATAGTAATAATAACAACACAAGATTCATACTTGCAGCAAACATCCCAAATATTCATGAATGTTGCCAATTAAGCTCATATTTAGTTGGAATGTGCCAACCATGAAGATTGTTTAGTCATATAAATCACCATCAGCCCCCAAGCAGAAGCAAAGTTGGATGGGTCCACATCACCCCAGTGACATGTATTTTATGACAGTTTTTCAGAAATGGCAAGAAACACAACTTCTTTAAGCCTTATATCCATAGAGTAACAAGCTGCACCCTTCCATCCACCATAGGTCATTAAATGAGTGGCTATCCTCGAAGACTGTCTGGAAACTGCAGTTGGTGCAAAATGTGGCTTACCAAACTTTTGAGCAGAGCAATAAGGTGGGACCATGTGCCACCACTCCTGAAAACAAGGCACTTGCTTTTTTTGCCCAATGGACCAGATTCTTATCTTCCCCTCCACTCCACAGGCCACCTTTGACAGTTAGGAGGACCACCCACCTGCCAAACATCTGGTGTCATAATGGTGTCAAGTGGTGTTCTTGGAGGGAGCAGGATCCCCCACCCCACCCCCAAAAACAGACTATTGAAGACTGAGCATGCTCAGACAGAAGACTGGTGGAAGGGAGAATGTTATGGAGCATCCTGGAAAAAGGGCATAGCTGTCTGGCTTGAACCCTGAACAGGCACACTCCCTGCTGCAACATTTTATTGCAAGTCCCAGTTGTACCTCTGAATACCAGTCACTTGGGGGGAGGCACAAATCATGGGGTTGTCGTTTGCCTTCATGCCCTCCTTGAAGGCTTCCCAAAGGCATATAGGTGCCCACTGTAAGAGCCCGGATGCTGGAGTAAAGGGACCTTTGGTCTGATCCAGCAAGGCAGCTCTTAAAAGATTAATAGCATTCTACCCTGCCATTAATATTCATTTTCTGCCTCTTTCTAGGTTTCATTTTAGTGACGAAACACCAACCACAAACTTTGATACTTTCCCCACTGCTATTCTAACTGTGTTTCAGGTAAGGGCACTCTTGACTTGGTGCAAAAGAGCTAAAGGGTCCTCAGAGAGCATATAGTCCTCCCCACTGCTGATGCAGGAAATCTGCTGCTTCTGCATGTCTGATAGGGGGCCATCCAGCCTCTGCTTGAAAGCTGCTAATCAAGGATAAGCCCACTGCTTTCTGAGGCAGCCTGTCCCACTGTCAAACAGCTTGTGGCATCAGGAAGTTTTTCCTAATACTTAGTCATATTCCCTTGTAATCTGAACACAGTGACTCAAGCAACTGAAAACACATGTCTGCCATTGTCTATGGAACAACCCCTTCAATATATTTGAAGATGGCTATGAGACTGTCTCTTAATCACACTTCTCCTCCTCTAGGCTAAAAATATCCAACTTATTTAACCTCAGCTCATCATTCAACCTTAGCTCCAGGCCTCTCAGCCACAGCCTTGTCAAATAGGCCATATTGCAATTAGAGACTGAAGCCAAGAGATAAGCAAAAGGTGAGGAACTGGATCTGGCCAGGCGGCCAGATGGTTAAGTCCCCCACCTCTCGTTGGCCAAGTCTGAGAGGTGGGAAGAGCCAGGCAACTGTCAGTCATCTGATGCCACAGACTGGTTTGTCAATGCCGGCCCCTGTTGCTAGGAAATCTATCTGCTCCATGGAAGGTGCAGGGCAGGGAGCCAGCAGGAGTGCCTCTCCTCCCCTGTACTCTACAGGCTGCCCACCCCTGAGGTCATCCTTCTCACCTTCCTCCTCACCTTTCTTATTTGGCAGCAAGTGCCAATCCAGTCATGATCCAGTTGAGCTCATGGGGATCATGACAAATGCTATATTGCGCAGCACTTTGAAAGGGGCCTTTCGTATGTGATGTGCAAACAACGCTAGTGGGGTTTAAAGAAGCACTGTGAAAGTTGAGATATATTGTTAAAAAGAAATAGATAGTGGGAGGGAAGACTAATGGCAATATAAAAGAGAAGAAATGCGTAATTGAGAGGTTAATACAGATGATTGTCAGAGAAGCTGAAGGAAGTCCAAAAAGAGTTAAATTTGTGAAAATTTGGATAAGATTTTATATTTGTGTTGAAAATTAATAAAAATTATTTAAAAGAAAAGAAAAGAAGGGGGCCTTTTGTGACTTACCTAGCCTCACAAAGTCTCTTTTGAAGTGTGATCTTGTGGCCAGCTTTGCATAGGACTTTGCAGCAGATCAGCAGGTCCTAAAGCCCCTCTTATCAGCTGAGCCAGGTTTATGCCTGCCCCATACCTCGTACCATATATGACATCTGTTACAATAGGGCAGGTGTATGTGCTTAGGTTGAAATGGCCTCTAGGGCTGAACAAGGTATCTGGCAGGCTTAGCTGGGACAGGAAGTAACTCACCCCTGAGACAGGCTTCTGGCAGAGGAGAGATTTGAATTGGGGTTTTAATCTCATATTCCTATTGACTTGGGGTTTCTTACAGGAGTCACTGGGTAGTCAAGCAGTGGAACTGGATATGTAAATAAATGTGCAATGATGGTGTCTTTGCCATTATCCCCTACTTAGTTGGGTGGAGAATTCAAAAGACAGAACTCTCAGAAAACAAATGTCCAATAGGTGTGGATGAATTTGTTCAGTTTCAGTTTCTTGTTTTTCCATTCTTAAACTCAGTTTGCCATATTTCCACACCAGTTTACTTTTTAAAAAACAAAACGCTCCAGAAAAGTCATTGCCATTTCAGTATGCATTTCCCCAAAAAACTACCTTTTCGCAAGTAATTTCCCCTAATATAACACGTTTTTGGTATGTCATTTTCCTCAAATATATGAGACCTGGATTTTCTTTCCCCATCCGTAACCTCCAGCCGATATCATTTGTAACTAGGCAAGAGTGTGGTGATTTCTGTCAGCACACAGAACCATGGCCCTTGGCTTTTCTGTCATGTCACCAGAATCCATCTCTGTGGCCCTTGTCTGCCGTGGCACAGTCTTGGTTAGCTGATGATGTGACCTGCTTTTCTGTCTTCACAATCAGCTCCCTAAATTAACAAGGACAATAGCCTGAGAGACGGATCTGAGTTCGTAGGAAATAATGAAAAGAGTGGAATGCGGGACCCGTTGCATTTGACATTCTGGTTTCTGTAGAGCATTATAATTGGGGACAGGAATGCTAATCAGGCAGGAAGCAAATGAAAAAGGCAAACCCTTACTCAGCGAGGTAAGAGGAAATGAGAGACTTTCTATGCTCTGGAAGCTCAAGGGATGGGCAGCCTTTGCACCTGGGAGGAGGGCTTCCTGTCAAAGCCATACAGAAATCGAGGCCAACAAGGGAGAGGTGCTTCCTCTCCAATCCCAGACTTACCCTCTCTGGCCTCTGAATACCAGTTGCTGGGAATTTTGAGTGGGGAGACTTGCTGTTGCACTCGGGTCCTGCTTGCAGGCTTCCCTTAATGAACATCTAGCTGGCCACAGTGAGAACAGGATTCTGGACTAGGTGGGCCACCAACTGTACTTCTGATGCTGATGGAATGGAAAGAAGATACGATAGTCCAAATAAATCCATATTAGCCCCTTTTCAGCTACTCACAACACCTCTTACATGTGTGCATAACCTTACAAAGCACTGTGTCATCATCATCATTGCTTATCTGTGTGCTGCCTTTCCAGACTAAACCAGGCTCAAGTCTTCTGACAACATCAAAATGCTTTACATAATTCATTTGCTGTTGCAAGACCTCAGCTAATGAAAAACACATTCTATTAACAAATGTGCAGTAAAATGAAACAGTCCAGTGATTGTTCAAAATAAGGCCTGACAATTAACTCCCCCCCCCCAACAATTTAATCCAGATTAAGATTATGGACTGATTCTTACTATGCGCTGATCTACATATTTAGGTAAACAAGATGGTTGACTCCTTGGACTTTACTGCTTCCAGCTGCAGGTGGAAGAAATTGCATGCTGGTGGTGGGAACAGGGTGAGGCCATTCCTTTCTCTACAGGCAACATGGAAACACACAGTTCTATAGACACAACACAACAGTAGCAGCAGCAACAACAACAACAGAAGAATAAAAAGCAGGATAATGTTTTTATTAAGCCAATCTCTTCAAAGTCTTTACAGGTTAAAAATATATTCACCAGCTCCCAAAAGATGACATCAGAACTAGCTGGGAGAGCCTTCACCACCACCTCCTCCTCCTCCTCCTCCTCCTCCTCCTCCTCCTTATTCTTCCTTGAATAATTTTTATTGGGTTTTTCCACAATTAATTTCCACAATTAACTACAAAAAACAAATCCCCCCCATCCCTACTAACAAAAACATTTCAAAACCTTATCTTTGAGGTTCTTCATGACTTCCCTTCATTCCCTCTTCTGGATTCTTATATTAACAAAAACTTCTGCATTTCCTTACACATACTTCATTGCTGATTGCAAGTGTGAAGTCTGAGCCTGTCAATATATCAATTTATTTACATTATTTTGCATATATACAATAAGTGCTTCCCATTCTTTTTCCTAACTTTGTCATATTTAAATTTCACTGGAAGGCAACTATCAGTTAAGTCAGATTCAAAATCCTGCTCACCTTCCTCACAGTCTCCTCTTAGTCTCAGAGGCTGTAATTTCTGCCTCATTTCTGCCACCAAGGCATTCCCAAATATTTCCTGCCTACCCCCCATGCCATTCATATCAGCCCCGAGTGTCTCCGGGTATTTCTTCATATCAATCACAGTTTCCATTTTTCTATAAATTTCCTCCAGCCCTTGCATCAAGACCTCCACCACTTCTGTTTTCTTTGTCACTGGTTCTATTTTAATAATTAGTTCTGTCACCATTTCAGTATTTTGGTCCATTTGGGCTATAAGTTTATCTGCTGTCTTATCCAAATTTTTCTTTATCTCCTTAATCAACTCATTTCTCAGTTCATAGAAGAATTCCACCCATTCACAATAAGGCTTATCCCCTGTGACCTGTACAGAAGTCCTTCTATCCAAACTTGGGGTTGGTTGCTTTTTAATTGCCATGTTCAATAAGTTATTATTAAAACAATCAAAAATGGTCCGAACAGAGTGAAAATATCCAATACTCCTTCTACTCGATTCACTCTGCCCTTGCCAAGTTTCTCTTTCCCTTGTTCTCAAGACAACCAATTTTCCAGCCGTACCTTGCCAGTTTTGTCAAGGCCACCAAGTGACACTTTCCCAAGGAACACGGTCTTTTGTACTTTCCCACTCCCTCCAGCCCGATTGCCTGTTACATGTATACAATTTGAAATAAAATCCAGATTTTAAATTAACATTCAAATTAAACAGATATCTACTTTAAAAAGAAAACAAAAGCAATTTGTCCACACAAAATCATAACTTAATAATCCAGAGGAGCGTAAAAGATTTTCACTGATCTAGTTCTCTAAAAATGTCTTGAAGTAAGATAAAGAGTTACAGACAGTTGAAGATCATTATAATGCCTCTTTTCTGGTAGAGTCCAAACGCCCTTCCTTCCCACAACCAGAGAGAGATTTACCAGGCTTCCAGCTCTAGAAAGGTGGCATAGGGGTTCTCAGATGTTGTCCAATATCTGGCACTGTTGATATTCAGCCTCTATAGCCAGTTCCAAACTTTAAAGTTCCAATTTATCTTTACACACACACACACACACACACACACACACACACACACACACACTAGGAGCAAGCTCAGTCTTCTTTAAACCACTCCAACCAAAATGTGCCTTGCAAAGCCCATATATGCTTCCATAGCCTCACCCCACAGAGTATGTCATTAGTCTTGTTTCAAGCTTTCTCTGCTGGGCTCGGATTCACCTATGGCTTTAGTCATGCAAGGTCCTCTCCCCAATTCTCCATTATAAATCCAATAAAAGGTAGTAAAGAATGGGTTTCAGTTGCTTTTAATCCATCTTTCCCATCGGTAGACATATATCTAATAGAGTCACATAAAATTAATACCATTCTGACTTGCAAGTTGTTTCCATGCAGTGATAATTACTCAGAAGATGGGGATGGACTTCCTTTTTACTCCTCCGTCTAGCACCGAATTCAGCCTAATTAGAGCCAATAATTAATCTTCTTTACATTTCCATCAGCCAAAATGTAGTTCTTGGAAGATCTCTGCTGCAGGTAGGAGTTTGAGGCTCCACTCCCGTGGAGTTGTGATATTGCCATGTCCGCAGGCTCAATCACAGTCTTTTTAGGGGGCTCACCTCACCTTGGCACTTCCGCCTGTGTCTCTGCGGGGCTTGAGTCTGTCAGTCGATCAGACTGGCACTCATTTTCGCCATTCGCAGAAACCTGAAGTCCGCTGGGAGAGGCACCACCACAGGGGTGGGAAATGACCTTAGTCATTTACTCTAGATCATTTTCATCCCAAGGACAGCATTCGCTCATGGGCAGACTTTTGGGGCCACATGCTAGGGGTGGGCAGGGTCAGGGGCAGTGGATGGAGTAATGGAAATGGCCGAAGGCCACATTGTAGCAATGCTAAAGTCAGAAATAGATGGACACACAGACCTATGTGCACACACCTCCCCACCCAGGCAAACTAGAGGCATTGGTCACATCCACACCATGCATTTAAAACATATTTATACCACTTTGGCAGTTACAGCTTCCAGCAAAGAATCTTGGAAATGGTAGCTTGCCCCTCTCAGAGCAACAGTTCCCAGCACCCTTAGCATGCTGCAGCTGCCAGGGTTCTCTGCAGGAAGCCATGTGCTTTAAACGTCTGGTGTGGATGTGGCTATAGTTACAACTGAGCACTTAAGGAGAGAGTGGAGTAAGACCAGTGAAAGGTGTGGCCTGGGGACAGGCCCAAAGACATGACAGAGGGAGCCAGAGGGCTGAGGTTCCCCAGAACTACTCTAAACAAACCAAGCTATCTGGAGAAAGGTTTATATTATCTTTCCCACCCTCCCCTCACACTTTCTTATTTTTTACTCTAATTAACTTTACAGATTCTGACTGGAGAAGACTGGAATGCTGTGATGTACCAGGGGATAGAATCTCAAGGGGGCGTCCACTCAGGAATGTTCTCATCCATCTACTTCATTGTCTTGACACTGTTCGGTAACTGTATCCTTGCCCTGCCAAAATCTGATTTGCTAATGGCATTTTGTGCTGCTCCATTGCTAAAAAATGCATATTCAACCTTAGCAGCCACGTGCTAATGGGCAGCTGGTGGAAACCCATTAGCAGAAATATTGATTTATTATGAAATGTAGTAGTATTTGTGAAGTATGTTTCTTTGGGGGGGGGGAAGCATCCAGCTGGTGAAATCCTAAACTTTGGTAGTCCCATTTATGCAGTGCAGGTTTCCTGTGAGGCAGTGTGGTATAGTGGTTAAGAGCGGTACACTTGTAATCTGGTGAACCAGGTTCATGTCTCCGCTCCTCCACATGCAGCTGCTGGGTGACCTTGGGCTAGTCACACTTCTCTGAAGTCTCTCAGCCCCACTCACCTCACAGTGTGTTTGTTGTGGGGGAGGAAGGGAAAGGAGAATGTTAGCCGCTGTGAGACTCCTTTGGGTAGTGATAAAGTGAGATATCAAATCCAAACTCCTCCTGTTGTTGTTATTCTTCCTCCTGCCTGAAAAAAGGAATACACATACATTGTTTTTTTCAACCTGCATACACACATAACACTAAGTCATGTGTTGTTGGTTTTTAAATGCTGGTTTGTTCATCTCACAGATGAGCAAATAAGCCTAGATATATTTTTCCAGATTGGTACTTCTATGGCATGGATAGGCAACCAATCGCCTTCTCAATCTGGCCTGCAGACGGTCTGGGAATTCATCTCCCCCCAAAAAAATAGTCCAGCCCCCCACAAAGTCTGAGGGACAGTAGAGCAGCCCCCTGCTGAAAAAGTTTGCTGACCCCTGTTCTATGGTTTGGGGGGCATCTTGGGTGAGGCAGTAGCCAAAAGACCATAGCTGAGCAAGGCTATTTGGTTCAGACATAATGCCAAACCATAGCAATAGTTTGTAAAGCAACAACAAGCCACTTTTCACGTTATGGTTTGTTGACAAAAAGCAAACCTTGGTTATTCTGCTGGGCTGGGATTGGATACTCCAACAAATCACACTTGGACTAAACAAACCATGACTTAGCAGAGAGGGGAGAAATCTTTTTTTAGCCACACTCTCTTCTGGGAAATCTTTGGCATATGTCAGTAGTGGGCATCCATCAGATAAGCAAGAGGCATTATCAGAGCTCAAGGGCACATTCTCACCTGCGTGGGGGATAATCTCAGGGAGGGTGCAAAGCAGGACCAATGATGGATGTGATGTCTGGCTTGTGGAGATTCCCAAGGGCTAGACAGAGAGGTATGGAGGGTCTCATTTGCTTCCTGGGCCTGGGCCTGAGTTTCCTCACCTGGCTTAGTGTTACATGTGAGCCAGACCATACAGAAGCCACCCCTTCCTTTAAAATGGCAAGAACATTCTGTTGCAATCTTTCACTGTCCGGAGTGACTGTGTGTGACTCCAAGTGCTGTGCTAAGTGCATACTGAATGTTGTGCTTTGTACAACATAGAGGCACCTACAAAGGCATTGCCTTTGGCAACCCTGCCCTTATATACCTGGTAAAAGCAAGATAGGTAAATTCCATAGTTGAGTGGCAGCAGCAGTCAGTAGAGCCCCCCCCCCCAACATTCATCCAGGCTTGTCATTTATTTTCTTGAGCAGATGAATTCTAATAGTCAGAACTGGAAAATCTATATAGATGATGGTGCTCAGATCACAAGTGGCTCTGCACAAAGATCTACTCTTCACATTTAGCTTTTAAATCAGCTTCTCCCCAACCTTCATATTCCAGATGCTGTCAGACTCCAACCCCCAACCCTTCCCAGCCAACAGAGGGTGGGAATTGTAGGCCAACAGCATCCAGGGACAAAGGCTCTCTATATACAGGCTCCCCATGATGGACCATTTGTTGCCCTAAATGTGCTTGTTGCCCCCCTTTTCTTTTCTTTTAAAAAAGAAAAATCAAACTCTGACCAACTCTCTCTTTGCAGCCTTTTTGTAGAAGTCGCCTTTGTGCTGAATTGCTTTTTGCCCTAAATTCCAGCTACCTGCCTCAATTTGAATACAGCTGCTAGTGCTCAAGACACACTGCTGTCTTTCTCATCGCTTCCCAGCCTTATTAGCTGCCAAATGAAAAGTTAATAGAAGCATCTAAAAAGATATGTAAAAGTTAGCTGGCTGAGATAGGTGTGTGTGTGGGGGGGGGGGGACTTCAGCCTATCTGTTCAAAACAGACTTGACTTGAAATAATTAGGCCGCATCAAGCAAGGTGAAACATCCGTGCAGTACAGTCAGAGCAGGTAGCTGGAGGTGAAAATATGCAAAAGCGCAATGGTGGCAATTTTCTGACTTGATAAATTTCATGCGCAGCTCAAATACTGACTACAAAGCATTTAGAGGACTATTCACAGTGCAGAATTTAGGAATAGTCAAGGGATTTGATCATGGTCTGTTTTAGGGAAAAGGAACCTCAGGCCCAAATGCTAAATCTGCCCTATATGCCTCTCTATCTGACTCCTAGATTCCCCAGCCCTGAATTATGTGATGTTTTGAATTATTTGAATTATTGTAGCCAATACAAACCCAGCACTAGTTTTATGCCACTTGTTGTTCCATAGTCTACTGATAACATTAGATGGTATCCAGTGCCAAACTAGGCCCACTGAAATTAATAAACATACGTAACTTAGGTTCATTAATGTCAGTGTGTCCACTCTGAGTTAAACGTTTCTTGAATACAACCAATTATACTTAAAAGCAAAGGAAGAGCATGCAATGTATCATCTTCATATTTACAATTGATAGTCTTCCTACCCAGGGGACCTTTACTTATAACAATCTATCAAGGGCCATTTAAATATACTTTTATCATTTATTATGATTATAATTAACCAGGTTTTGCACTGATCAATTATCCAAGCTCTGAAACAACAGATTGAAGTCTCCCACCATGTAATTGGACATGCTTTAAATAATGTTTTCCAATATTCTTTATGTTATATAACGCAACTGTTCTGATTTATTCAGGTTGATCATATAACCAGATCTGGCTTCAAAATCATTTAATAATTGTCACTTTTTAAAATGTTTTTCAGTGATCACACATTATCAGAATTATGTCACGCACATAGGTCACCTCATGATGGCCTGTTTATTGATCATTCATCCTGATTTGCTTGCAGGGAAGTTAGACAACTCAGACTGTTAATTGAGTATTCATCCTGCTTTGATTGTGGAGAAGTTAGACAATGTCAGACTGTTTATTGATCATTCATCCTGATTTGTGGGGAGATCAGGGTTTTCTTTAAAAAGGTCCTTAGCAGCTTAACCAGACACGCTCCTGAACGTCTTCTTGGCCATTGCTGTGGACAACCTTGCCAATGCACAGGAGTTGACCAAGGTGAGTGTAAGAATGCACCAAGGCTCTCAGCAGCTGTTGGAACCACTGGTCCTTTGGTGGAAGAAGCTGGTAGTTTGTCCTTTTTTTCTCTTAAATTGCTGCCTATTACCCCAAATACGATTGAGCTTTGGGCTCCACAGAGCTTCTTTCAGCTTCTTGTACAGATGGGGAAGTTGTGGTCTTCCAAGCATTGCTGAATTCCCATCATCCCTGATGGGATGCTGGTCATGCTGGTCACAAGTCCCACATCCTTGTGTACACCCTCTACTGGTTTAAATATAAGAACAGCCCGCTAAATCAGACCAAAGGCCCATCTAGCCCAGCATTTCCCCCCCTCACAGTGGCCAATCAGATGCCTATGGGAATCCTGAAAGGAGGATCTGAGGGGCAACAGTGCTTGAGATTCCTACAGATGTGTTTTCAGAGGCATACTACCTCCAGCCGCGGAGGGAAAACATACACATTATTGCTAGTAGTCACTGATAGAGCTTTATCTGCTATGAATTCATCTAATCTTCTAAAGCCATCTCAGGGGAGAAAATTCCATCATTAGTCTACATCCTGTGTGAAGAAGTATTTCCTTTCGCTTTCATTAGCATAAGAAGAGGCTGCTGGATCAAGTCCGATGGCCCATCTAGCCTAGCATTCTTTTCTTACGGCAGCCAACATAGGTGCCAGCTCCCTGGGACCCTGGGTGCCCGAGCACCCACAAAATTCCCCATGAAGGGGCCGGGCACTCACATATTTTGGTGCCAGGGCCATGCATGCCACATGTCACTCCAGGCACCCACGGTTGTGAGGCCAAGCTGGCAATACTGGTAGCTAACCAGATGCATGTGGAAAACTCACAAGCATGATTTAAGCACAAGAGCACTTTCCCCACCTCTGTGGAATCCAACAACTGGAATTCAGAAGCATTTCTGCCTCCAACAGCGGAGGCAGAACATTGCCATCACAACTAGTACCATTCCTATGACAGTTTATTCCATTTTACTTAAGTGATTCTCTCCATGTTATATTTGAGCTTGATGGACTCTTCCAGAAATCTAGAGGAATCTAGTGCATGTTTAGGGCTCAATTCCAGTTAACCCAGAAAATTGCAGGAGCAAAGTGACAAAATTTGGAGTGTCATACTGATGTATCATTCTTTCCTGCTGTTTTTAATGTGTAAGTCATGTGAGAACAGAAGCACACATGTGTGGAAGGGCTGGAGGAATAGTGGTGCTGTACAGTGGAATTATTTGTTGTGTCACCCCATGCCCATTCATATGTGGGGCTGGGCGATGTCAGGTTTTCAACATTGCAATGTATCACCAGCTGAGCGATATGTGAGGCATTGAGGCATGCTCAGCTGGGGTGGGGGGTGGGAACAGTTTAAAGAAGCCGAGGGAGGAACAAGCTGTATTGGCCTGGTACTACATCTTGCTTTTCCTTCTGCTGTTCCCTGGCTTGTTTCAACTGCTCACAGTGTAACAGGATATGCTTCATATAGTTGACACCCTGAGAGCTTAAGAAGAGCCTATTCTGATAGGGTATACCAGACAGCCTGCCATTTAGTACTTCTGATGGAAATACATTTAGTCTAGCTTTGGTGAATAATCAGCAATAGTTAGGTACAGACAGATTCATGAACTATGATGGTAACTGAAAATCATGACAATAGTGGATTCCAGATGCAAACCGACCACAGGTTACATAGGATCTAGAGTGAAGATCGCTGTGTGAAATGTCCCATAACATCTGCCTCAGGGATTTAAGGGCAATATTCTAGCCCAGATGGTGTAAAAAGGATGGTGAAAGACCAGTCAAGGAGGCTTTTGGGGCCATAGATTTCGACCATGAGCTGATAGACTCCCCATTGGATAGATGTAAAAGTAATCCCTTCCCCAGGGGAATACTGAGATCTTTAGCCTGTATTTCAAGGCAACCCACCACACTTTGGTGGAGAGTGGGCATTCACCTGTTTCCAACAACAAAATTGATTTTGGGACACTCTGGGACCTGAAGTAGGGACCGAAGGAATTTAGCTTGGAACCCATCTAACTTAGAAAATAGACCATTGTACCAGACTTTTGAAGCATAAAGGAACTGGGAAACAGATTTCGCATTAAAGACCCTTATGGCTGATGGAAGATAGTGACCTCCCTTTGTGAAAATGAAATGGAGTATAGCAAGTTTGCTCATCTCTGCCTCCTGACAGATAAAACAAAAAAAAAAATTCCTTCCAGTAGCACCTTAAAGACCAACTATGTTACTTCTTGGTATGAAGAAGTGTGCATGCACACGAAAGCTCATACCAAGAACTAACATAGTTGGTCTTTAAGGTGCTACTGGAAGGAATTTTTTTTGTTTTGACTATGGCAGACCAACACGGCTACCTATCTGTTCCTGACAGATAGTCTGCCAGTGGCAATTCCAGGACTTTGTGTGGTGAAACAGCAGCCCTAGGTACTGGAAGCCTTTAGTCTGCTCTAGAAGATGGCCACCTAATACCCATTTACAAGGGGAATATTTTTTCTCAAAGACCAAAATTTTGGATTTCTCATAGCTGATGGGTAACCCATTTACAGAACAGTAATCTGAGAACTTCCTTAGTTGGTTATTTCAAACCAGGTCTGGAACGAGAGACAATGGCTGCATTGTCCGCATATAGCAAAAGAGGGGTCTTTCCAGTGATTACCATCTGGATCCATTAGACTTTCCTCTAAACCATTTAGGGAAAGGCTAAACAATGTGGGGGCCCAATTAAAGCCCCATCTCACTCCCTTAGCCATCTCAATACAGTCTGAAAGCTGGTCCTGCAATCCACATCTAACCTGCAATTTGCCGTCACTGTGCAGAACTTTAATAAGAAGAGTCATTTATCCTGCGGTAATGGCTGTTATTTGGTCCATGGTTTCGATCTGGGAATAGATTCGGAAGGAGATTTAAAGTCCATAAAGGCCACAATTAGTTCTCCCTGCAGAGGGCTGGTGTATTTCTCTGCTAAGTGGGGCAGCACGACACAGTGATCTGATGTTGAAAGGTTCTCAAGAAAGCTGGCCTGGGCTTCAGATATTATATTAATATAATTTTAAAAAGAGTCAGTTTAATAGAGAGGAATCAAGTGCAGAGCTTTCCCATTATAGAAAGAAGCATGTACTGCTAGTAAGCCAGGTGTCCCCCATTCTATATTTCTGCATCTGGTTCTTCCTGCCTAAGTGCAGAAACTTACATTTGTCCCTATTGAAATTCATCTTGCACCCAGCTCTCCAATCTGTTAAGGTCATTTTGAATTCCAATTCTGTCTTCTGCGGCATTAGCTACCCCTTCCAGTTTGGTGTCATCTGCAGATTTGATGAGCATTCCCTCAATTCCTTCATCCAAGTCATTGATAAAGACGTTGAACGACAATGGGACCAGGACAGAACCCTGTGCCACCTCACTTGTCACTTTTTTCCAGGATTATGAGGAACCATTAATGAGTACTCTTTGGGTTCAGTCAGTCAACCAGCTACAAATCTACCTAATGATTACCGTATTTTTCGCCCTATAGGACGCACTTTTTCCCCTCCAAAAATGAAGGCAAGCCTGGAGAGCAAGAGGCATCGGTGCGCACCGACCCTTCTCACTCTCCAGGCTTCAGGAAGCTATCTGCAAGCCTTGCAAGCCCAGCGGGAGGTCCTGTGGGCTAGCAAGGCTTGCGGGCAGCAGCCTTCAGCCCACAAGCTTGGGGGACAGCGGGGAGGTGCAGCACCACCACCCCGCTATTCCCCGACCTGGTCTGGAGGCTGGCGGGGGGGAGCAAGCTTGCTTCTCCCCCCCCCCCCCGCCAGCCCCACAAGCTTGGGGGATAGTGGAGAGGCGGAGTGCCACCACCCTGCTATTCTGCGACCTGGTTTGGAGGCGGGCGGTGGGGAGAAGCAAGCTTGCTTCTCCCCATCACCAGCCCCACAAGCTCGGGGGACAGCGGGGCAAGCTGCTGCCCCACGGAGGCTAGAGAGGCTGTCCCTGAAGGCAGAAGAGGGAGACAGAGCGCTCCGTCTCCCACTTCTAGCTTGGGGATGGCTGCGCAAACCTGGGGGGGAAATAAGAAATTTTTCCTTGATTTCCCCCCAAAAAAACTAGGTGCGTCCTATGGGCCGGTGCGTCCTATAGGGCGAAAAATACGGTACCTCATTCAACTCACATTTTACCAGTTTCCTCACATGGAAAAGCCATTTTCAGTGGAGACCAGTTACAGAAGCATGCAGCTATAGTAAAGCAGCACTGAATGCTGGATTTTTGCACCCCTTAACAATTTTGTACCTAGGGCAACCGTCTCTGTGCCACCCCCACATGCTACGTCACTGATGCCCAGCATAATGTTTGGTGTTTTATCATGTTTTTAATATTCTGTTGTGGCTGGGAAAACCCAGCCAGATGGGAGGGGTAAATAAATAAACATTATCATCATCATCATCTCCAGGTAGGGCTGGGAGAGATCCCACTGTCCCAAACCTTGGAAAGCTGTTACCAGTTAGTACAGTAGACAAAACCAAGCTAGATTGACCTGACTCTATATGTCAGCTTGTTCCTTGAATTTGCTCTTTGTTCATAACCATGAGCACTGGGTTCTTACTTTATATTTTAGATGAAAGGACCATAGGTCAGCGGCTGAGCATCCACGATCAACCCCAAGCATCTTCAAGTAGGGCTGGTTATGTTCCCTGACTGAAATTCTGGCCACTGTCAGTCAGTGTAGACAACACTGAACAAGATTAACCCACTGGCCTGACTCAGAATGACAGCTACCTATACTGCTATGCAGAGAGGCCAATAGCCACCCACAGGCAGAATCTTGAACTATGAGCCTCTGCTGTGTCCTTCTGCCCCTCTTAGCAAACCTTCTTGTATAGAACGATTTTATACTGTCTGAAATTAAGCTCCCTTTCCTGCTTTTTATAAAAACTGATGAGATTTTTTTTCCTCTTGGGGATTTGTTATTGTCTATTCAAGGAGCCCCAAAAGATTTGTAGGAACACTTTGGCTTGGGGCAAAGAGAGGCTCCTTAAGGCATTGAAAAAAGGAGTTCAGACCACTTCCTTTTCAAATTTCCCCTTTGAATTGTTCTGAATCCAACGGCTTGTCCAGAAAGCTGCCTTTTGTTAGTGTTATGGTGGAGAGCAATTAAATATTGATGGCATCAAAAGCACTGATAAATTGCATAGCTTCCTTTGAAATGCTCTCAGTTTAAATCAGACCATGGATCTGGAAATCACTAGGGCTTTTCAAAAGAGGGAAGAGGTGGAGAGGGAAGACGCGCATCAAAGAGCTTCAATTATGTGGCGTACTTAGGTGAATGCAAGGGGTTTTATAGCTGAGTAAATATGATTACATGTAACACATGCAAATTAAGAACGTTAGAAGAGGCTGCTGGTTCAGGCCAATGGCCCATCTAGTCCAGCACCCATTTCTTGCAGTGGTCAACCAGATTTCGCTTGTGCGAAACCTGCAGGTAGAACCTGAGCACGACATCATTCTTCCCTCTCCCAGGTTCCAGCACCTGGTATTCAAAAGCATGGCTGCTTCTGACAGTGGAGGCAGAGCATAGCCATCATCCCTAATAGCCACCAACAGCCCTCTTCTCCATGAATTTGCACAATCTTCTTTTAAAGCCAAAACGGCAATGTAACCTGGCCTCTGCAAAACTCTTTGTTAACTGCCCCCTCCATCATCTTCCATTCATGTCTTCCATTCATGCATTGACAAGCCTCTGGTCACCCAGTAGGAATGAACAGATCTGTCAATTTCATTTTCGGTCAGTTTCTTAATTTTTGCAGCCTTAAGGATGGTTTGCCCCATATCCTCATTAGTTTGCATTAAAAAAGAGAGAGAAAGAAGTCCTCATAAAAATTCATCAGCATTTTAATGCATGTTTCCCTTAATATGCACAACATTGCACGCAACTTCCCCGAATGGAATACAATGCATGTTAATATTTGTATTGATATATACTTTTTCGTGCACGCTTTCATGTATCTTTTATAAAAATTCTGAGTATGTGGAGAACTGCACCATAACATTCAGAGAAGTGTGCCTCTTGAAAGATGGCTACCTTTCAGTTTGCTTATTAGGTAAAAGTGCATTAAATTCAAATCCCCCATCCCTACCCTCCAGGTGTTGCCAAACTATAGCTCCCATCATCCTTGGCCATGCTGGCTGGGGCTGATGGGAGTTGGAGTCCAGTAATGAGAGCAGTAATGAGTCCATCCAGCTCAGTACTGTTGACACTGACTGGCAGCAGCTATCCAGGGTTTCAGACAAGGGATATTCTCAGCCCTACCTGGAGTTGCCAGGGATTGAACACAGGACCTGCTGAATGCAGTGGATGCTTTACCAGTGAACTATAGCCCTTCCCCAAGACATCAAGGGTACTTTATGACAGTCCATTTTGAATATCTGCACCAGACCATTGCCAAGCAAGTCACTGATATACCGTATTTTTCCGTGTATAAGACGACCCTGCATATAAGATGACCCCTATTTTTTTTTTTGAGCCCCAAATTAAGAAATCAACATTTTAAACATCAAACAGAACAACTTTGATAGTTTATTGAATAAATTTTGAAGAGGTAGCTCAGGAGGTACAGTGGCTCCAGCACTTCTGGCACCTTCTTCAAGGCAGCCATGGGCAGGTAAGTAGTGTTTTGTTTTGTTTTTTTGCCCCTGGGCATTCACCATCCATGTATAAGACAACCCCCAATTTTTGACCCCCCAAAAAGTTAGCAAAAAACATCTTATACACGGAAGAATATGGTATGTACTGAAAGTTGTGAAACAATTGACTGTGTGCAATAATTTAATGGTCTATCTTTCACTTAGTCTGGCTTGAATTACTTCCTTACCAACCACAGCAAGGGATCAGCTCGTTATGTGCCCACTAGCCCATTCGTGAAAGGGAATAGCCGTGTTTGATAGTCTAAAGGCAAAGCAGCCCTTCCACTGCTCTGATCTGGGTGTTTTCCTCTCTGAAAAGGGAAGAGCTGAACTTAGTGTTGATGTGATTGACAATGCCAAATATATCAGCAGATCACTGAAGAAAGCTGCCTCATACTGAGTCATAGGATCATAGAGTTGGAAGGCACCCCAAGGGTCATCTAGTCCAACCCCCTGCAATGCAGGAATCTCAGCTAAAGCACCTATGACAGGTGACCAATCCAAACACAGCTTAAAAACCTCCAAGGAAGGAGAGTTTCCAACCTCCAGAGGGAAATTGTTCTTCTGTTGAACAGCTCTTACTGTTAGGAAGTTCTTCCTGATGCTTAGCCAGAATTTTCTTTCTTGTAGCAACAACAACAACAATTTATTTATACCCCACCCATCTGGCTGGGTTTCCCCAGCCACTCTGGGTGGCTTCCAATAAAGTATTAAAATACAGTAGTCTGTTAAACATTAAAAGCTTCCCTAAAGATGTCTTCTACAAGTCTGGTAGTTGTTCTTCTCTTTAACATCTGAAGGGAGGGTGTTCCACAGGGCGGGTGCCACTACCGAGAAGGCCCTCCGCCTGGTTCCCCATAACCTCACTTCTCACAGTGAGGGAACCGCCAGAAGGCCCTCGGTGCTAGACCTCAGTGTCCAGGCAGAATGATGGGGGTGGAGACTTAAATCCACAGGTCTAGGTCAGTACTATCTGCACTGACTGGCAGTGGCTCTCCAGAATTTCAAGTGGGAGTCTTTCCCTGCCCTCCCAGAAGATGCCAAGGATTGAACCTAGGACTTTTTACATGCAAAGCAGATGCACTACCACTGTGTTACAACCCATCCCCCAAAGGACACAGGAAGCTGCCTTGTACTGAGCCAGACCACTGGTTCATCTAGTGCAAGATTACCAACACAGACTGGCAGCAGCTCAACTGTGTTCCAGGCAAAAGGGCTCCCCAAACCTACCTGGAGATGCTAGGAATTGAACCGGGGACCTTTTGCATTCAAAGCAGCACAGAGCCATGGCCCTTCCCCAAAAGGACACAGAAAGCTCCCTTATACTGAGTCAGACAATTGGTCCAATTAGTTCAGTATTCTCTTCATTGACTGAGAGCAGACTCTTAGGTGGGAGTCCCTCTCTCCCTCCCTGCCCCCTGCCCTACCAGGAGATGCTGGAGATTGAATCTGCAGGCTTTGCATGCATAGGAGATGATCTACCACTGAATGGCAGTCCTTCCTCAGAAGTATTTTATCATCGTTATTTTTAGTTAGATTCCTCTTTTCCATAAACTTTGGTTTCATTGCATCTATAGTCATCTCAAAAGACAGGAGGTGAATTTATGGGTGCATATATTTACATTGATTTCTGCAACAGGGTTGTGAGATATGTCACTTAATTCCATGTATAGATTGGGGAGGGAGATGGGATAGTCCTAGACACATCCACTCAGAAACATGTCCTGTCAAGAGTAATGCATTCCTGCCTGTGCCATTGTCTTCCAAAACAGGACGAAGAGGAGATGGAAGAGGCCACCAATCAGAAACTTGCCCTGCAGAAGGCCAAGGAAGTAGCTGATGTTAGTCCCCTGTCAGCCGCTAACATTTCCATTGCAGCGTAAGGGATTCTTTTTCTTATTATTTTGGAAATGTCATGCCCATTTTATTTCTTCTTTGTGTCCCCTGGTTGCCATTCATGTCTTATTTGTTCTGGTCCAGAAAGAGTCCATGCCCACCCCCTTCCACAAACAGGCCCCCCTCTAGCATCTTGTGGACGAACCATATAAGCCCTAGAACAATGAAGGACCAGTTTTCTTTTTTTCAGCCTGAGAGTTGCATTTCCTTCTTGGCACATGCTAGTCGTAGGTGTGGGCGGAAGCAAAAGCAGACAGAGCAACAAATGTGAATGTTACCTTCAGACAGGAGGCTAGTTTCTACACACAGAGGCACCATCTGGGGAGGTGAACTTGCCCAAATGTTAAGGAGGGGCTGGTCCCCTCAAAATTCTGCTCCAGCCTTTTGCTTTTCTTGTAACTTGAAACCATTGGTTTGAGTCCTACCCTCTGGAGCAAGAAAACACAAGCTTGCTCCATCTTCCATATGGCAGCCCCTGAGATATTGGAAGATGGCTACCCTATCTCCTCTCAGTCTCCTCTTTTCCAGGCTAACCATACCCAGCTCCTTCACCGTTCCTCATATGGCTTGGTTTCCAGACCCTTGATCATCGTGGTAACCCTCTACACATATTCCAGTTTGTCAATATCAACTGATGTCAGGGATTAAAATCCTTGCAGAAGCACTGTTTGAAGCAGCTCACATGGTTCCTTTAAGTGGACAAGTGGATGGGTGGTGGCAACAGGGAAAAATGGGGGGAGAGGATTCTCCCACACCCAGCCTACTGCTGCTGCTGCTTCTATTGCCATCCAGTTGCTTGCTTAAAGGAGAAGTGTGAGTTGCTTCAAATAGTGCTGTTGCAAAGTTCTTTAAAGCAGCCCCAGCACTCCTGCTTCAGCCGCTGGAGAAAGGTGAGCTGCTTCAAAGTGCACTTTTGCAAAAGGCTTTAACACTTTGCCAGTCTCCTTTTAAACCTCTAAGAGCAGGGGATTAAAGGGGGATTGAGAAGAGAGTTGCAAATCCATGGGAGGGATTTTGACCAACCTGTCAACGATATGTTGTTGTACTCCTGATGAGGATCTGCCCCATCAAGTAAAAAAAGTTTTCCCACCTCTGCATTATCAGATGCTGAGGAAACATTCCACACCCAGGCAAAAACACTCAAGACGGGTGCAAAGTAGGGCCAGTGAAGCATGTGGCCTGAGACATGAGTGTAGCTTGGGAGAGTTTTGAGGGCCAGATAGAGAGGCTTGGAGGGCCACATTTGCCCTATGGGCCTAAGGCTCCCCACCCTGCCCTAGAATAAACAAAACCTCTGAAAATAATACTGGTGACACTTAGAGATTTATATCACAGGGAACCACCCATTGACTTCTTGTGCATTTGAAATGTCTTTCCTGTCCATGTTGTTTTTATTTTATTTTATTTTGTTTTATTGCAACTTTTTTTTTTTGCTATCTTTCATCCATAACAAGATGGTTTAGAAAAACAAACTACAGTGAAAGGATCCAGAATAAAACTGTAGTCAGGGATGGAAAACCTGTAGCACTCCAGATGTTGTTAGACTACAACTCCCATCATCATCAACAAGCATTGTCAATTGTGAGGGATAATGAGGGTTGACACCAGGAGGGCTGACAACCAATGGCACCTAGAGGGCTGCTGGTTGCCCATGCTTGCGCTACTGGCAAATAGTTACAAGAATTCAACTGTTGTTAACTGCTAGCAAATGATACAAGCATAGAAGTATTTCCAGTTCAGTGCTGAAAATCCATTAATGTGGGTACTTGGTTCAGTTCAGATGTTCCAAAGGAAAGGTGCATCCCTTTAGTCAGCACTAATTTAACCTCACTGCATATTACAGCATGATTGGGAGGGCTTCACCCAACAATTTTATTGCTGGGCAAGTTGACATGAAGAAAGATGTTCCTCCTGGCTAAGTGGTCCCAAGTTACTTGGGGTTTTAAAGGGGAAAACCAAAACCTTAATCCTGGCTTGGTGGTATATTGGCAACCAGTGCACCTGCTTTTGGGAGTGGTGTAACATGAGGACAGTAGGACTCAGTGCTCTGGCTTGACTGGTGGAGCCCCTGGACCACCCTTAAAAGCAGTCCCACAGAGAGTGCATTGCAGTAGTCCAGCCTTGAGGTTACCGATGCATGAATCACAGCAGCAAGGCTGTCCCAGTCCAGGAATTATCCATATTTAGCATACCAGCTAAGGCTGAAAAATGGCGCCCCCTAGTCACTACTGCCATCTGTGTCTTCAGGGACAGAGATGACTCCAGGATCACCCACAGGCTATGCAGCTGCTCCTTTGAGGGGGAGGGTGACCCTGTCCAGAGTAAGCAAACATCTAAATTCTCAGGCCCAACAACCACCCACTTGCAGGATTTCCATCTTGTTAGGATTCAGCTTGCTTATCTATCTATCATCTATCTATCTATCTATCTATCTATCTATCTATCTATCTATCTATCATCTATCTATCATCTATCTATCTATCATCTATCTATCTAATCTATCTATCTATCTATCTATCATCTATCTATCTATCATCATCATCATCATCATCATCTATCTATCTATCATCTATCATCTATCATCTATCTATCATCTATCTATCTATATCTATCTATCTATCTATCTATCTATCTATCTATCTATCTATCTATATCTATCTATATCTATCTATCATCTATCTATCATCTGTCTGTCTGTCTGTCTGTCTGTCTATTTAATGTATAAATAAAGGTAAAGGGACCCCTGACCATTAGGCCCAGTCATGACCAACTCTGGGGTTGCGGCGCTCATCTCGCTTTATTGGCCGAGGAAGCCGGCATACAGCTTCCGGGTCATGTGGCCAGCATGACTAAGCCGCTTCTGGTGAACCAGAGCAGCGCAAGGAAACACCGTTTACCTTCCTGCCAGAGTGGTACCTATTTATCTACTCGCACTTTGACATGCTTTCAAACTGCTAGGTTGGCAGGAGCAGGGACTGAGCAACGGGACCTCACCCCATCGCAGGGATTCGAACCCCGACCTTCTGATCAGCAAGTCCTAGGCTCTGTGGTTTAACCCACAGCGCCACCCGCATATATATATATCCCACTTTTCCTCCAAGCCACAAAAAGACTCTCTCTCATGCACCACCAGCCATGCTTTGGGTGTTGATGGGACTGAGAGAAGGTGTTCACCTGAGGTGTTTAGCTAGCACCCAGGTAGGTTTGTAAAAGTAGATACAATCAGGTAGCTTCTTCTGACTGGCCCTTATCCAGGCCAGCTCTGCATCCAGGATTTGCACAGCAGCACCTGACTCAGATATAATAGACAAATGGAGCTGAAGTTTGCCAGTAATTGGGAAGGGCGCAGAGCCTCCTAGCAGGTGGGGCATGGTTGCTAACTGGGAGGGAGAGAGCTAAGTGGTAGAGGAGGTGTTGCAGTGCAAACATACTGGTGGTTCTGGCAGTCCTGCTGGTGTGTTTGCACTGTTCCAGCCTCCCTGTTGCCTCATCATTTAAAATGAAATTACATGCCCAATGCATGAAATGGATATTTTTCCAAGGTCACTGTGTATAGCCAAATGTTTCGACTACTTGGCCTTCTTCAGTGGCAGTACAATGTACAATTGCAGAGAAAGAATACAGATCAACAGCTGTTGTTGTGTATTCTATATCTGCAGTTGTACATTGCACATGTTGAAATTGCATTCACACATGTTGTTGCATTGTAATTTATTTATATATCCAGTTTGTCACTATCACTGCGTATGGTGAAAGGGCCACTCGGCTATGATACTGTTTTGTTTTGGAAAAAAAAAAGTATAGTTTTGTGTATATAATATATGTATATTTAATTCATAGGATTGTAACCAATTAATTCTACTCAAAGTGGTTTAAGAATCAATCCCTCTTCTCAGGGAATTCTGGAAACGGTAGCTCCATGAAGGGATTGGGGTCCCCTAACAACTTGCAGCATCCATAAAACACTACAATTCCCAGGATTCTTTGGGGGGAAGCCATGGCTATTTAAAGTGGTGTGATACTGCTTTAAATGTATTGTGCAGGTGGGTCCTAGGACTCAGGTAGACCCATGAGCAGAGCCCTACTCTGGTTTGCTAGTTGACCTTGGACCAGTCACCGCCACTCAATCTAACCCACCCCACAGGGTTCTTAATAGGACAAAGATGTGAAGGAGAAACTTGTAAGTGAGCCAGGACTGGCAAACGAGCTGAGATCAGAAGAACCTAAGACAAGCCCTGCTGGATCTGACCAAAAGCCTATGTAGTCCAGTATCCTATTTCTCAGTCTCTAACCAAAAGCTTTTGGAAACTCAGAAGCAGGACATTATGGCAATAGTTCTGCTTTTCCCCCTCAGCAACTGGCATTCTGATCCTGAAGGTACCTAGCAAAAGCCCTGCTGGATCAAGCTGCTGGTCCAGCTAGTTCCAGCATCCTGTGCTCACAGCGGCTAGCTAGATGGGTATGGAAATCCCACAAGCAGGGTCTATGTTCAACAGCGCTTTCCTCACTTGTGATCCTCAGTACCTGTTATTTAGCCATTCATAGCCATATTATAGTGATGTAAAAGTAGCATACAGACATAGTGACCAGCATCCACTGACAACCTCATCCTCCATTAATTTGCCTGATCTTATTATTTTAAAAGCATCTAAGCTGGTAGCCATAAGCAAATGTAACGAATGAAATGAGCAAGAGAACTTCTCCAGCCATTTAATCCCTTATTATTATTATTATTTTAAATAACTTAAATGTTTATTAACCACACTTTCATAGAAGGTGTAACAAGAAAACCAAATGCAGCTACAAAAGCAGGTTTTTAAAAGATAATCAAAACTGGTTTCGAATGGTGGGAAATCATTTTCCAAAGGCCTTCTGGACAATACAGTTCCGACATCTGTATTTGATCTGTATCAGAACACATCTGAAAGAAAGCAGAGGTTACCAGGCAAGCTTCTATTGGCAAAGAGTTCCAAAGACAAATATTGATCTCTGGTAAAGGCTTGATCTCTGTTAAAGTCTGACTAGACCTCAGAGGCATGGGAGGTACCTGTGCCAGTGCACAGTCTATCCATTAGGCATCAAAATAACTCCTCCTTTGGATATATATTTTTAATCACTTTTTTTTAATTTACAACAGCAGCACCACCAACACCACAAAAGTCCAAACCACCAGCTGTAAGCAAAAAATAAAAATAAAATTATTTATTCCTGAAATCCCAACTCCCATCAGCACCAGCCAACAGGGCTAATGGTCAAGGTTGATGGCCCTTTAAGTGCAACAACATCTGGAGGGTGTCAAAGTGCCTGCCCCTTTCAGTACAGCCTGGGGAGGTCCTTTGGGCTCCTACTTCTAGCCCACCTTCTAAAGTGTGTCTCTTGATTTTCACCCATACAGTAACTGTGGCCTAGGACAGGGGTTGCTAACATGGCACCCTCCAGATGTTATCAAACCACAAACTAGAACCTCATTGCCCATGCTAGCTAGGGCTGTTGGGAATTGTAGCCCATCAACATATGGAGGGAACTATGTGGGCACTCCCTGCTTGACAATTCCTAGAATATATACTTCAGTTGCACCCACAAAGATCTGTGATGGTGATGTGGTTTATTGGAAATAGCCTTAAATGTCCACAAGTGCAATCTACACTATTTTTAAAATATCTCTTGGTTGGCTTCTGGGTCCACCTTTGTATGGCTTCCATTGTTATTTTGATTTGATGTTTTTTGCATTGGTTTAGTTTCTCTCTCCTCCCCTCTCCTCTTTCAACACAGAGAGGGTGTCTCTGTGAATTTCACTTTCCCCCAGAGCTTGCCTGGGCTCTGTTTTGTTTTGTTTCTTAAGATGCACGTTCCAGCTTGCAACCTGATGAGAGACCTGGGGAGCCTATCCAAGCCTCCCTCTTGATACAGCTGTTTTAATGTTCCTAAATTCTCTTGGGAATTGTTCCCTTCCCCCCCTCTCACCTTTTTGTTCTTCTGTTTCTTGCATGTGCAGTTTTGTAAAGCAAACACGAGGTACTGTATCACGCAGCTCGTCGGTCTCCAGCGTTAATTCACCGTGAGTTGCTCTCTGTATACAATGTTCCATAAATGGATTTGATGAATGATGATTATATACATACAAGTAGACTTCTCCCCCTCCCCTTCCCTTTGCTTAAGTCATTCACTTCATTGTGGAAAATCTGCTGGAGGAAAAGGTGGACAGCATCACCTCACCATGCTTGTGAGTTGCTTTGGAGCAATTCCGTCATGTGGTGTTGTTCTCTCTGTTTCGTTTCTTCGTGTGGTTGCATGCATATGATGGGCACTTCCATTAGTCTTCCTCTTCCCATTTGACCCTTGTGTTGTGGCCTGTCTTGATTCCAAGTTATTTGTCTTGCTCCCTCGCCTCCCCACTTCCTCTGTCTAATGCACTTCTTACTTTGGTTTTTCCACCAGGTGATGGGATCAGAGCTGAGTTGTAGGGAAGCCATTCAACAAGTGATGACCAATGGTGGCTCCAGGTTTCTGGAAGGGGCCTTTGGGGAAGATCCATGGGGTTCTAGCCATGACGGCTACATTCTGCCTCCATGGTCAGAAGCAGCGATGCTTCTAAATACAAGTTGTTGAAAACCACAGGAGGGGAGAGTGCTTGGAATCCTGCCTGTAGGTTTGCCACAGGCATCTGGGTGGCCATTGTGAAAATAGGACTACATCAGCCATTGATCTGAACCAGGAGGCCCCTTCCAATGTTCTCATGCTAAGGGGTTGAAGCAACTTCTTTACGAGGAAACATTGGAACATCTGGGGTCTTTTTACTTTAGGAAAAGAAGGCAAGTAAGAGGGAACATGATGCAGGTGGATAAAATTAAGCACATTGAGGAGAAAATGGATAGGGAATTGCATTTCATAGAGGATTAGGTTATCCTCAATATCAAAGGTACTGCTTTGGGCTTCCCAGAGGCATCTGGTTGTAAGAACAGGTTGCTCAACAAGATGAGCTTTGCTTGTGTTCTTAAGGAGATGCTTTTCTCCCTCTTTCATAGTACTAGAACTTGTGAACGTCCAATGAAGGTGAATGTTCAAACATTCAGGACAGACAGAAGAAAGTACTGAAGTTCAGCCTTGAGAAAATGGGGGGGGGGAATAGAAGATAAAACAGCTAAAGCAGTGAAAACGGATCAGGAGCAGATGTTAAAAATTAAAAAACCACAGCAGCAGAGCAAAAGATAGAAGCTGCTTATCACACTGTCATATTGTTGAACAATCCCTGCATTTAAAGTACTTTGATGTCACGTTAAACAGTCACAGCTTCCCCCAAAGGATCCTGGGAGCTGTAGTTTGTTAAGGGTGTTGAGGCAGGAAGGGGGGTGCAGTCCGCCCCTGGTATCATCACTGAGGGGGTGTGTGACAAAATGAGTTTTAAAAAATAATTATATCGGGCTCATGAAACTTTTTAGGAGTGAGGTGGTGGCTTAGACGTCTTGCAGGTTCCATGCTGCCTGAAATGGCAGCGTGGGACTTGTGTCTGCCTACTGCCTCTCCCTCAGCTGCCCTACAGCTGAGGGGGAGGCAGCTGAGAGGCTCCAAGTGTTGGAGAAGCTCACCACATCCCCATGGGCAGCTCACCCTGCCCCCAGATGCAGGACATGCCCCCGCATGTCCTGAGCGGCTAGCTACACTGCTACATTGAGGGTCATTAAAGGTAAAGGTAAAGGGTCCCCTGATCATTAGGTCTAGTCGTAGCCGACTCTGGGGTTGCTTTTCTTGTTTTAATGGCCAAGGGAGCCAGCATACAGCTTCCGGGTCATGTAGCCAGCATGTCTAAGCTACTTCTGGTGAACCAGAGCAGCGCACGGAAACGCCGTTTACCTTCCCGCCATAGTGGGAAGGTACTTGCACTTTGATGTGCTTTCAAACTGCTAGGTTGGCAGGAGCTGGGACTGTGCAACAGGAGCTCACCCCGTCGTGGGGATTCGAACCGCGACCTTCTGATCGGCAAGCCCTAGGCTCTGTTTAACCCACAGAGCCACCCGCATCATTAGGTGACAGCTATTCCCCTCAAAGAGCTGTGAAGAGGAATCCTGGGAACTGGCTCTTCAAGCAGCAAACTCAAAAGTGTGAATCAGATAGAGGTGGGAGAAACTAGAGGATTCAAGTGGGCAGGTCCTCCCTCAGTGCTGCTGGTGTGGGTGGAATACTGTCCTATAATGGGGGGTAAAAAGAGAGATAAAATCATGGAGTCTCTTGCCTCACAGTCCTTGAAGAGGTTGCAAAGAACATTCAGCAGGCCTCTTAATATCTGAGTGATTACGCCTCCTGTAAATTTCTTACTGCATTCTTAGGGGGAGTTAAGTTCCATTTGTAGAGTAGCTGCTATGTGTTCTTTAATAGGAATGAAAACCAACTTGGAACAGGTGCTGTTGGTTAAGACAAGGCTTTTTTCTGTGCAGTATTATTTCCAGCTCGGTAGGTATGATGTTAGAGTCCATATATATGCAAACTTTAAAGGCAGTTAGCACAAAAACCCTGAAGCTACCTGTCTGCAATTTGGCATGGCTAACCCCCTCTTTAAGGGTTGCCATGTGTCCAAATGTAATGCCCCTGTGTGAGAAAAAATAAACATGGCTGTTTTGAGCCTTTTAAATATATTGTTGAAGTGCAATCTGAATTGGCTGGATTAAGAGGTTTTAATCAGCTGGTGGAGCCGGTGTTATTTTTTATATGGTCTCTCTGTGCCTTCTAGGGCTCCTTCCCCTTTTCTTTTTGTTGGAGTTGTATTTTGTTCGAGCTGCTTTTATCAATCTTTAATGACTCTCTTAATTGTTCTTTTTAGAATGCATACTTTAGTTTTCAGCAGTGACATCCTTCTGGAATTTGGGATAAACTGAATCATTAATAGGGCAAACCCCAAATGGGAAACAGGAGAGGGGACATTGTGAAGTCGTTTGCAGGGGACATGTTTGTAAATGGAATTCCTGCAGGCAAAGGCAGGGGAAGCTGCACACATATAAAGTCCCTTCACATACTGGCTGAGTAAAAGTTTGGAATCATCTGAATTTCACTAACGTATCCTGATGTAGCATCATTTTGTGGAGGTTCTGGGGAACCTAAAATTCAGAATTTTTGAGGCCAAGCAACAATCCCCTACTTTCTGGTACTACTCTTTTGTAATGATGCTGCAGGTAGAAGCAGAAACATCCATAATCAGTGCTCCAGAACTCTTAATCTCCTGAGTTGTTTCAGAAGTAAATCATGGTCAGTGGTATTGAAAGCTGCTGAAGTAGAACCAATAAGAGTCACACTCCTCCTATCACTATCCCAATAAAAGTAATCAGTGGCTGTTTCAGTGCTAAAAAGTGGTCATTGGAACCAGACCGTAATGGATCTAGGTAATGTGCTAGCTCTGGGTTTAGACCAGAAGTAAGCTGGCCCTCTCATTCACTCTGCCCAGGAGGAGCATATTAAAGACTGGGCAACTGGGCCAGGGCCTTCTCAGTGATGGCTCCGAACTGGTGGAATGCTGTGTCCCATGAGACCAGGGCCCTGCAGGATTTAACTTCCTTCTGCAGGGCCTGTAAAACAGAGCTATTCTTTAATTTGAACTTAGCCTAATCTTTTATTCCCCTTCCTTCACTCCCCCTCCCCTTTTTATGAAGATTACCCGCTCCAGATCCCACATCTAATTATTCCTGGTCTCCTCGCTGGCCCAAATAGGACTAATTTAGCCAGCTAGCCCTGGTGATCATCTAATGTTTATTGGATGGATTTCCCCCCTAAATCGATTTTTGATTTTTGAATTCTGAATTTATTGTTATTCACGTTTTATACTGTATTTTATGCTGTTTTCGTTGCATCAATTAAGTGTTTTAAATTTCTTGTTATCCGCCCTGAGCCCAGTTTTCTGAACCAGGAAGGGTGGGGTGTAAATAATAATAATAATAATAATAATAATAATAATAATAATAATAATAATAATAATTTATTTATACCCCGCCCATCCGGCTTCTGGATCCAAGGAGGGCCACTATCACCTCAGGGGAAAAGCAGTGGTCCAACAACTTCCATGTGTGAACTTCCAGCTCAGCCCCAGACTTATTGGTACCTGCCCAACTCAATCAACAATTGAGAAATAAATAATCTGTCAGTCATAATGTCTTCTCATTCTTGGAGAGTTACAGAAAGAAGGTTGCTTTTACCTTTAAACCTGTAGACTTCCAGCCTTCCTTCCGTTCAAGTATTTTTACTCCCATCTGAAGTGAAGGCCCAAGACAGGTGTTGATCATGATGTGAGCTGCACACAGGTGGGCTGAAGTGAGCGAGCTACTGCCATTCCTGTGGAGCCTCCTTTTATTGAGACAAATATGCAAGCTAGGCAGATACATTTTGGGGTGTGACCTTTACACATCTTCCGTCCCGAGATCGTGGGGTGGTACAAAGCTATTTTGGCACCTGTTCCACAGCATCATTTTCCCCTTGCACAGTGTATGACGAATGGAGACAAAATGTCTCAGGGACAAAAGGTTACTGACAGGACACCGCAGACTGCTGAGACCGCAAAAGGTCAGACCCAGGGAACGATGTACCAGACAGCTATGACTTGTCTGGGGGGGGGCGTTTTCCCTGCACCCCAAGGTCACACGTGCAGGCAGACTGTGGCTGCCTGCTGGTGGAAAGTGTGCTCCCTCCGGACCCCACTGTCCACTCGGCGATATCCCAACATCATCTTCAGCCATTGGGGCTGGAAGGGTGGAAGGCAGGGAGGCCAATAGTATGTGAAGCTAAAGCCAACAATAGGCAGCTAATTTATTCTAGTAGTAGTAGTCAGTCCTTTTTTTGAGAAGGTACTCAGCAGTACACCATATTGCCACCTCCCCCACCCCACCCCTGGCCACCATCTTGCCAATGCTGCTTGCCCACTCACCCGCTTGCACCTTTTCCACTTCTGCTGCTGCCACTACTTCCTGTGGCTGCAGACACCTCCTGGAAGGCACTTAGGTTGTGCCAAAGCACTTCCGGGAGGCTGTGCCTGCAGCCATGGGAAGTAGCGGCAAAGGTAGCGGCAAAGATAGGAGGGGGGAGCAAGTGAGCACGGGGTGGGTGGACATGCGGTGGTGGCAGTGTGGTGCATACCAGCACCTATTTTTCTTGGGGGGGGGATACCGGTAGTACTACTGGTAGTAATACTACTACTCATAGTAGAGGTAAAGGTAAAGGGACCCCTGACCATTAGGTCCAGTTGTGGCCGACTTTGGGGTTGCGACGCTCATCTCGCTTTCTTGGCCGAAGGAGCTGGTGTACAGCTTCCAGGTCATGTGGCCAGCATGACTAAGCCGCTTCTGGCAAACCAGAGCAGCACACGGAAACGCCGTTTACCTTCCCGCCAGAGTGGTCCCTATTTATCTACTCGCACTTTGTGCTTTCAAACTGCTAGGTTGGCAGGAGATGGGACCAAACAACAGGAGCTCACCCCGTTGCGGGGATTCGAACCGCCGACCTTCTTATCAGCAAGCCCTAGGCTCTGTGGTTTAACCCACAGCGCCACCCACGTCCCTACTACTGCTACTACTACTAGTAAAACATGTGGTGGTAGTGGTAGTAGCAGCGGCAATTTATTATTGTACCCTGCCTATCTGACTAGGTTGCTCCAGTCACTCTGAGTGGCTCCCAACAGAATATACAAAAACAATAGAACACCACACTTTAAAAGCTTCCCTCTACAGGGCTGCCTTCAGATGTCTCCTAAAAGTCATATAGTTGTTTAATTGTTTTACATCTTAGGGGAGGGCATTTCACAGAGTGGGCCTGACTACCAAGATGGCCCTCTGTTATGTTCCCTGTAACCTTTCTTCCTGCAATGAGGGAATTACCAGAAGGCCCTTGGAGCTGGATCTTATCGTCCAGGCTGAACAAAATGGGCAGAGGCGCTCCTTCAGGTGTACAGGGTCAAAACTGTTTAGGTCTTTAAATGTCAACAGCAATATTTGAATTGTGCTCAGTATTATATGGTCCCAGTGGCTGCTCCAAGTCACCAGTCTATCAACTGCATTCTGGGTTAATTGTAGTTTCTGAGTCACCTTCGAAGGTAGCCCCACATAGAGTACTTTGCAGTAGTCCAAGCAGGAGATAACCAGAGTATATACCTCTCTGGTGAGACAGTGGACAGGCATGTAGGGTCTCTGCTGGCGTACCAAATGGAGCTGGTAGACAGCTGCCCTGGACACAGAGTTGACCTGTGCCTCCATGGACATCTCTGAGTCCAAATGACCCCAAGGTTGCACATCTGGTTCTTCAGGAGCACAGTTACCCCATTCAGGACCAGGGAGTCCCCCACACCTGCCCACGCCCTGTCCCCAAGAAACAATACTTCTGTCTTGTCTGGATTCAACATCAATCTATTGATCACCATCCCTCCTCCAACCACCTCCAGAAACTCACACAGGATGTTCACTACCTTCGTTCGTTCCAATTTAAATGAGAGGTAGAACTGGGTATCATCTACGTATTGGTGGATACTCAGCCCAAACCCCCTGGTGATCTCTCCCAGCAGTTCCATATACATGTTAAAAAGCATGGGGGAGATGATGAAGTCCTGAGTCAGCCCACAAGTGAGTGCCCAGGGGTCCAAACACTCATATCCTAACATCACTTTCTGGCCATGGCCCAGGAGAAAGGAGCAAAACCAATGTATAACCATGCCCCCAACTTCCAACCCTCCTAGATGGTCCAGAAGGATACTGTGGTCAATGGTATCAAAAGCCACTAAGAGATCTATCAGAACCAGGAAACAGCTTTCACCTCTGTTCCTAGCCTACCGAAGGTCATTGACCAGTGTGACCAAGGTGGTTTGAGTCCCATGGTGGGACCTGAACCCTGATTTGGAAGGGGTCCAAATGGTTTGCATCCTCCAGACATGACTGGAGTTGTTCAGCAAACACTTGCTTAATCAGACTGGGCAATAATTGGCCAGGATGGCCAGGTCCAAATATTTTTTTTTTGCAAAGCAGTTTTATAACTACTTCTTTAAGGGGGACTGGGATGACTCTCTCAAAGAGGGAAGCATCCCCCTTCCCAGCTCATTGTCCAGTCCTTCCTGGCTTGCTTTTATAAGCCAGGATGGACAACAGTCAATGAGACAGGTGGTTTCACTTGTCCAAACAGCTTGTCCACATCCTTGGAGGTAACAAGTTGAAATTGATCCCACACAACTTGACATATTGCTGGTAGTCTCACAACCCAGTCCTGTTACCATGATGGAGTTTAACGTTTCACGAATTTGAGCAATTTTATCTGCAAAATCAGGAGATCTTGGAGTCCCTACCAGACCAGAATGGCAAAGGTGGTTCTGTTAGACTACAAACCACCTGAAAGAGTCTCCTGGAATTGTTTTCCATGGATGCAATAGAGGCAGCGAAGAAGATCTTCTTCACCTTCACTGTCTCCACTTGGTAGGCTCAGTGTCGAGCTCTAAGTCATGCTCAGTCCAATTCAGAGTGTGTTTTTCGCCACTGGTACTCTTGCCATCTCATAGTCAGATTGTCAATAGCCCTGGTTAACTCCTCACTCCAGCAGGCCACCAGGATATCAGCTGAGAGGCCATCAAAAGGGATAATACATCCACTACCATTCTCTGGAAGTCATTTGGATCCATTAAGTGGCGAGCATGGACCATTTATAGAATCTTAGAGCTGGGAGGTACCCAAGGGTCATCTAGTGCAACTCCTGCAATGCAAGAATCTCAGCTAAGGCATCCATGACAGATGGCCATCATACCTCTGATAAAAAACCTCCAAGGAAGGAGAGTCCACCACCTCTCGTGGGGGTCTGTTCCACTGCTGAACAGCTCTTACTGACAGAAAGTTTTTTTCTGAATGTTTAGTTGGAATCACCTTTCTTGCAACTTGAAGGCATTGGTTTGCGTCCTACCCTCCAGAGCAGGAGAAAAAAGCTTGTTGCATCTTCCATGTGAAAGCCCATAAGATAGTTGGAAATGGCTATTATTACTCCTCTCAGTCTCCTCTTTCCCAGGCTAAACACACCCAGCTGCTTCAAACATTCCTCATAAGACTTAGTTTCTAGATCCTTGATCATCTTGGTTGCCCTTCTCAGCAAACATTCCAGCTTGTCAACATCCTTCTTAAATTGTGGTGCCCAGAAATGGACACAGTGTTCCAGGTGTGGTTTGACCAAAGCAGAATAGAGTGCAACTATTACTTCCCTTGATCTGGACAATATACTTCTGTTCATTCAGCTTAGAATAGCACTGGCTTTTTTGCTGCTGCATCAGCCTGTTGACTCATGTTAAACTTGTGGTCCATCAAGACCCCTAGATCCTTTTCACATATACTGCTAGTAAGCAGGTGTCCCCCATCCTATATTTCTGCATCTGGTTCTTCCTGCCTAAATGCAGAGCCCTGCATTTGTCCCTATTGAAATTCATTTTGTTAGCTTGTGCCCAGTTCTCCAATCTGTTGAGGTCATTTGAATTCTGATTCTGTCTTCTGCGGCATTAGCTACTGCTCCCAGTTTGGTGTCATCTGCAAATTTGATAAGCATTCCCTCAATTCCTTCATCCAAGTCATTTATAAAGATGTTAAACAACAACGGGCCCAGGACAGAACCCTGCAGCACCCCACTTGTCACTTTTCCCCAGGATGATGAGGAACTATTAATGATTACTCTTTGGGTTCAGTGCTCTTTGGGTTCGGTGAGTCAACTAGCTACAAATCCACCTAACAGTTACCTCATTCAACCCACATTGTACCAGCTTCCTCTCAAGAATATCATAGGGGACTTTGTCAAAAGTCTTACTGAAATCAAGATATACTATGCCCACACCATTTGTCTGATTCCATCAAAAAAAGAAATGAGATTGGTCTGGCATGACTTATTTTTTAGGAAACCCATGCTGGGTCTTAGTAATCACAGCATCCTTTTCTAAATGCTCACAGACTGACTGTTGAATGATCTGTTCTAAGACCTTCCCTGGTATCAATGCTAAGCTCACCTGGATCTTCCTTCCTTCCCCTTTTGAAGATGGGGAGATTTGCCCACTTCCAGTCTGTAGGGACCTCACCTATTCTCCAAGAACTCTCACAGTTCATAGATAAAGGCTCTGAGATTACATCCACAAGCTCCTTTAGTACCCTTGGATGCCGCTCATCTGGCTCTGGAGATTTGAATTCATTTAAAGTAGCTAGGTGTTCCCTTACAACCTTTTTTCCTATCTTGGGCTTCAGCTCCCTCCTTACATAATTTATTGTGTTATCTCCAGGCTGGGCATCACTTTCCTTTTGGGTGAAGACAGAGGCAAAGTAGGTGTTTAGTAATTCCGCCTTCTCTCTGTCACCAATAGCATTTCTCTGTCTTCTCCACACAGAGGACCTACCACTTACTTGTTTTTCCTCTTACTTTGGACATAGCCAAAGAAACCTTTTTTATTATTTTTAAACTCTCTTGCAAGCCTGAGCTCATTCCAAGCTTTAGCCAGTCTGACTTTTTCCCTGCAACTGTTGTCTACTCCTTTGTGATTTCCCCTTTCTTCCATTTCTTATACATGCCCTTCTTAACTCTCAGATCATCAGTAGCTCCTTATGCAGCCTCCCCTTTTTCTTTCTTGTAGGTGTAGCCTGCAATAGAAATCTAGTAGCCTCAGAAAATAATCTGACCATGGCACTTCTTTTATTCCATTTGATAAATAGAATCACCCATGTCCACAGAGGTAAACAGAGGTAAATCCATGGCTATGAAAAGGGCCAGATTTATGCAGGGACAGCCCCATGGAGGCCATGTATTCCACAAAGTCCCGAGCGGTTCCTTGTAAGGTTGCGTTGGACCACCAGACTAGTAGGAAGCCAGGCCAGGGTTGACAGGGCAGTGGCTTCACTGTCTGTACTGCATCTTCAGCCAGAAAGGTTGCCTGAGTGACTTATGTAAGATCAGGAGCAAACAGTAGCAAAGAGGACATCTACAGTTTTCTGGAAGATTCTACCCTTTCTTATGTATTCTACCAGCCATCTTGTCATTACCCCCATGTTCATTTTTCCTTCACCTTGTAGTCCCAGATCTTGCTGTTGTAGTGCTATGGATAAGATGGTAACCACCTTTCCCCCCTGCTTCCCTTCCTTCTTCTCCATCTTACCCTTCCCTCAATTGCTCCTTTCTTTCTGCCTCTCTCTCTCTCTTCTATAGCAAGCAGCAGAATGCCTCCAAGTCCAAATCCGTGTGGGAGCAGAGAACCAGCCAGATCCGAATGCACAACTTCCGGACGAGCTGCGAAGCCCTGTACAACGAGCTGGACCCAGAAGATCGAGTTCGTTATGCTACCAACCTTCACATCCGCCCAGATATGAAAACTCACTTGGACCGCCCCCTAGTGGTTGAGCCAAGGAGTGACAGCCGCAACAACAACATCAACAAGCTGAGTCCCGTTGATGTGCAAGAGGTCACGGAGGAAGTGAAGCCCCCACCAGCTGTGAGCACTGAGGGGCAGCGGAAGCATCACCGACATCGAGATAAGGACAAGGGGGGAGAACAGGAGAAGAGCAATGTGCCGAAGGATGAGAATGGAGAATCTGGCCCAAACCATAAAGAGGAGCGTCATCGAACACACAGGAGCCGCAGTAAAGAGGGCGAGAGGAGTGGGAAGGAAGGGAAAAGCGAGCGCAGCAGGGGCCAGGAAGGAGGTAGGAGGCATCACCGCCGTGGGTCAGTGGAGGAAGGAGCCGAGAGAGAGCACAGACGCCATCGGGGTCACCGGCACTCAGCCGAGCGGCAAGCAAAAGAAGGCAATGGAACAATCAATGGAGCCAAGACGGAGCGTCGTTCACGTCACCGGGGAGGGTCCAGGCCTGGGAACCGGGAAGGTGACCCTGGCTCGAAAGGGGAAGGAGGGGAAGAACCCCACAGACGGCACAAGATGCGGCACAAGGCCCTGTCCACATATGATTCAGTGGACAAGCCGAACGGGGAAAAGGAGGGAGAGGCAGGAGAGAAGGAGCTGAGGAATCACCAGCCAAGGTGAGTCAGGTTCTGTCCCAATGAGGTGCTTGGTCTGTGAAGGACGAAGGTCGTCTCAAGGGCTGGGTCCATTCTTGGGGCTCAGGAAACATGCTGAGTCCCACAGTTCAGTGTACTGGTTAGAGTGTCAGACTAGGACCTGAGAAATTGTGGGAATGTTCAGGGAGGCAGGAGAGGACATATTGTTTAATAATACCCTCCCCAACTTGTGTTAGCAAGTTCTATAATCTAGCAGAGTAACATTCCCCTTTTAAACTTACACAGCGGATAACTTGTTGCCAGGCTTGCATAAGCTTCTAAAATAGGTTTCCTGGTAATTCCCATTTATTCCCTCCTAAAAAGAATAGACAGGACACAGTCTTGTATAAAAAGTATAAAATAGTTTACTCACACATTCTGTTCACAGATGGATCCCAGAAGGCAGACCTAGGTTATAAAATGCCTGTATACACACTTGGAATCATAAGGAGATAGTTCTTTTGTCCTCTCTTGGCTGGAGGCCAAGAAAGCATCTCAGGCTAAGGAGATGTTGCTTCTTCAAGGAATGGAGTCAGAGAGAGAAATGGCTGCCTGCCCTGTGCTATTTTGTTACCTGCACAGGTAAGGTCATGCCCACCTCTGGTCACATGTAGAGGAAGTTTGTCCCAGCCCAGGATGAAACAGGAAGTTTATCTACTGGCTGGACAAACATCCCTCTCTAGGAATGTTGTATTTGACTGCTCTGTGTTTCACATCCCACAGAAAGTATATTTCAAATCCCCACTTGGTCATGAAGCTCAATGGGTGAACTTAGGCCTGTCAGCTGCTTTCAACCTATCTGACCTCACAGGGTTGCTGTGAGGATGAAATGAGGAGAGGGGAGGAAATTCTTGAGTTCCTTAAAGAAAATGTGGGATGTTAAACAAACAAACAAACAAACAAACAAACAAACAAACAAACAAATGGTACTCCTTGCCAACTCTTGCAAGCAGGATAGAGGCAAGAGTGTAAACAGGGTGGCAGTTCCCAGTCCCAAAGATGTAGACATTGGAAATAATGGATTTGACTAACTTAGGTCTATTAACTTCAGTGGGTCTGCTATGAATAGAACATACTGGATAAAGCCTTCCTGTTCCATGTTGCTTACATTTTTATTTAAGTATTTAACAACATTCTTAGTCGGCTCCAATGATGGCAGGTTGCCTCTGTGGCCAAAAGGTAACCATTAGAGGCTAACTATTAGAGAGGTAAATAAGTCTGCTATATTCCTTGTTTCCTTTCCTACATTGTCTTTATACATCCAAATTAACAGACTAAACAATAACCTTTGTAATCCTTCATATAATTGCAACCAAACAATAAGGCTAAAAGTCAGAACCTGTTTCTACCTAAGAGCCAGTGGGAGTTGGTCAGTTTGGGGACAAAGGCTGTAGCACACCACACTTGGTCTGCCCTCAGCCAATCCTCACATGACTGCTTTCTTAATTACAATCAATCAGTGGGAGGCCCTGCAGTTCTTCAGCTTTGACTCTTACTCTTGGTCTCCCTGCCAGACCCAGCCACCACCAATTGTAGGCAATTGCTTTTCCCCAGAGGTGGGGCTATCCTCCATCCACTACCACAGTTCAAGCATGCACTACAGCCAGACCAGTGCTTTGAGAAGAGAAGAGGGAAGAGCTGATGGACAGGGGCAAGTCTCAGAGGAAAGAGAAAGAGAGAGACAGAGGGTGGAGGCCACGTTTGGACCACTGGGAAGAGGTTTTCCAGCCCTGCACATTCATTCATTGCATTTTCATCCCACTTTTTTGACTCCAATGATCTCAATGTGTTGTACATGGTTCAAATCCCCACTCAGCTATGAAGATATCTGGGTGAGGTCTTCTGCCAGACACTACCTCTCAGCCTAACACAGGTTGTTGTAGAGGTTTACTGAGGAGGGGGGAAAGCTATGTTAACCTCTTTGGAGAAAAATGGTGGGATATAAATGCAATAAATGAATAAAGTGGCTCCAATCAGAGGCTTAATGATCGCTGCAGATCTCCCAGCACACACTTCTGATTTCCCCAGCATTTATGATAACTTGGGAGAATTGCTTCATGGCCAAGGTGCCAGCTCAGCTTTGGAGGAAAAGCTTAGCTCTGGAGGAAAGGGGTTGGAACGCATGCAGGGACTGCAATGTAATGATATTGCTGCAAGGTACAAACTCTGATTAGGAATAAATGGCTCCCCCAGGGTTGCTGTTAGCTGCTTGCATAGGGACGAGCAGGGCTGGTATAGATTTTGGCTGCTGGAGTCTCCTTGCGGGGTCTTGTTTTTAAAGATTTTTGGATTTTTGGAACAGTTCCTGAGCTATAATAATACACTTGAGAGCAATTTACATGCCACAGCCAATTAATCAGCAGGACTTGAGAAAGCCTTTTCTGCACTTTGCCAGACGATGACTGTGTGGTTGCCCTGATGTCCCTGGGGCCAGTTTTGGCACCCCTTCGCTTGGCATTCTGGGGCTGTGAACTTAGACTTCCTTAGCAAAAGCCTATTCCTAGTGAATATTTTCTATGTCTCTGGATCAGTGGCGACTGGTTCATTTGAGCACTAGCGCACTGCTCCACCAAGCTGAGTTTGCCCTCAGCCAGCCCCCACTTGCCTGCTTTCTTACTTACAGCCAATATAGGGAGTGGCACTGCCCGTCAGCTCCCTCCTCCTTTGACTCAGATTTGCTCAGGAAGAACTCAACAGTGAAGAGGAGATGGGGGAAAACCAGAATTAGTTGACTTCTCCTGTCATTAGGTCTGGTGCCACCTACTGCTGCCCTCCCCAGCTTCAACCCTCCCAGTCCCAGTGGGCACAAGGCCAGTATTGACTTTCTGGGGTTTCTGATGGTTTCTGAACCATCACCAACCCAATATTCCACGCTAGGGGAAGGGATAATAGCTGCAGTTGTAAACTTAGCAAAGTCTTATAAAAACACCAGCACCACAAAAACTCTAAATAGCAAAATGTAATCCCCACTGCAAAGAAACAGCCCCCTTCACTGCTGTGGCTTTACCTTTATGGTGTCAAATGAATGACAGGTAGACAAAGTAGCCCCCAAATCTGCTAGGCAGGCAAACTCAGGTTAGTCTGCTTTGGAATCTGAGTAGGGCAGGTTCCTCCTCCGTCCTTATCTGCTGCCCTTACATGCAGATGAGGATGCTACCCCATTACCTGAAGCCAGGCTTGCCTGTCTGTCCAATAGGATTCTATCTGGAGAATGTGTGCAGGTGTGGAGGGATCCATCATGCCAAGAGATGGGGAACATCAGCCCTCTGGGCCTCTGTATCTGGACCTGGTGACCCAGGTCCAGGTCACATGTCCTTCCTCACTCATCCTACTCCATACCTTCATTGGGTGTTTCTCCCCCTGGCTGGAATATGCCCCTTCTCAGAGTTTAAGAATGACTCTTGCTTGCCTGGATGGAGGATAGACGAGAGGTTTCTGAGTATGTTGTAGAAACCACCTACTTTTGTCTATGACCCTGATGGTTGTCCAGAAAGGAACATAGCCTCCAGGATGAAAAAACATTCTCTGCCCTTCACTTCGGGAAGGGGAAAAAAATGTTTCAGGCCAGTCCAGGTCATGCCTGGAAACAACGTAGGAAACAGCAAAGCAGATTGAATAAGCTCATGACAGCCAGCCTCTGTCAACAATCTGGCAGCTCTGTTCTTCATACTGTTTGAAGCTGTCCAAAGGCACGTAAATGCATAACGTGAATCAAGCCTGGGAATCTTGCACGACAACAAACCCTCTGCTTAACATGACTTGAGAAATCAGAAGTCTCTGCTATCATTGATTCACAGTTCACAATATAGTGAGAAAGGGGTATGGTGGCGATGGTGTTTCTCTGTGTGCTCTCAAGCTGGGTTCTTCAATCAAATAACTTCTTCTCAGGAGCCTGTTACACCTAAAGCAGCCACAGAAAGACTCTTCGGTTGCAGGATTTAATTTTCCTTTCATTCTATGTTTTGCAGAACAAATGAGTTCTGGTACCAATCACCACAATTTGTTGTTTATTAAACCACCTCTTCCCTCCAAAAGATCTCAAGCTTTGTTCATGATTCTCCCCCTCCTCATTTAATCCCCACAGGAACTGGCTCAAGGTAATCAAATGGGAATTTGAACCGTGGCCTTCCACATCCTTCTTGTTGTTTAGTCGTTTAGTCGTGTCTGACTCTTCGTGACCCCATGGACCAGAGCACGCCAGGCACTTCTGTCTTCCACTGTCTCTCACAGTTTTGTCAAACTCATGCTGGTAGCTTTGAGAACACTATCCAACCATCTCGTCCTCTGTCGCCCCCTTCTCCTTATGCCCTCCATCTTTTCCAACATCAGAGTCTTTCCCAGGGAGTCTTCTCTTCTCATGAGGTGACCAAAGTATTGGAGCCTCAGCTTCAGGATCTGTCCTTCCAGTGAGCACTCAGGGCTGATTTCCTTAAGAATGGATAGGTTTGATCTTCTTGCAGTCCATGGGACTCTCAAGAGTTTCCTCCAGCACCATAATTCAAAAGCATCAATTCTTCGGCGATCAGCCTTCTTTATGGTCCAGCTCTCACTTCCATACATCACTACTGGGAAAACCATAGCTTGTACTATACAGACCTTTGTTGGCAAGGTGATGTCTCTGCTTTTTAAGATGCTGTCTAGGTTTGCCATTGCCTTTCTCCCAAGGAGCAGGCGTCTTTTGATTTCGTGGCTGCTGTCACCATCTGCAGTGATCATGGAGCCCAAGAAAGTAAAATCTCTCACTGCCTCCATTTCTTCCCCTTCTATTTGCTAGCAGGTGATGGGACATCCTAGTCCAACACATCCTAGTCTACATCTTAGTCCAACACTAATCATTACACCACACTGGGTTACCATCATTATATTCACACTGGATCATCATTGTCATGTGTTTGTATGCCACCTTTCCATAGTTAAACCATATTCAAGGTGGCTTACAACATGGACAGATTTACACAATAAAAAAAAAATCCACAAGCAGTCATAAGCAATAAATAAAAACAGCTGAAGTAAGTACACAATTAAGCAATCCCCTCATAGGTTATAAGAAGATCTCACAATTAACATCCAAAAAAATCAATACTGATAACAGCAAAGCTAAGTTTCTCCATAATTAAATCTTGACTCTAAAAATCCCCCTAAAATATACCCCAAGAGCCTCTAGGCATCCTGAGCAGCAGGTCCTGCAGAACGGTACAGCCAGATACAAAATAGGGTGGGGAGGGACACGGATCCAGATGCAGAATGACAGCTTAGGGGGAAAGACAGCTTAGAGGGAAAGTTACCTACTTACCTCCCTGGGTAGTAGAACTACATCTCCACATACAGTTCAGGGTAGGATTTTTATAAGCTTTTTGTTGATGCAAAGAAGTATAAGGAGTTTTCTGACCTCCTGCAAATCATCCAGGAAGTCAACTGGTAGATCCTGGCCTGAAGAAGCGATGGAAGGGCTTCAGCCCCAAAGACCTGACTCACAGTGATGTTTTTGTTGTTGTCTCTGTTCTTGTAATCTCAGGGAAGGTCAGTGTGACACAGAGGCAAGTGGGAGTGTGACTGTTGCCCCTCTGCACACCTTGCCTAGCACTTGTCTGCAGAGAGTGCTTGAACAGCCAGAAGATGCTGACAATCAGAAGAACGTCACTCGCATGGGTCAGCCATCTCTGGACAAATCTGCAACTGTGAACATTCCTGTCACTGTCACGGCACCTCCTGGGGAAGCCGCCATCATACCAAGTGAGTTACTCCAACAGACTATTATTCCATCCATTGTTCATGCTTTGATGACCTCCCTGGACTATGGTCTGGACATACCTGACTATGGTAATGTGCTGTATGTGGGGCTTCCCCTGAAGATGATGCAGATGCTGCAGCTAATGCAGAATGCAGCAGCTGGGCTGGTAAGTGGGGTAGCCAGATGGGTGGTGTGTCACTGTTTCTGAAAGTGTTTCACTGGCTGCCAGTGAGCTGATCGGTCCAGTTCAAGGTTAAGTATTAGCATTCAAAGTTCAGAATGGCCTGGGACCCAAGTACCTAAAATTCTATAATCAGCAGGCAAGGCTTTGATGGTCCTGCCACCAGCAGCGTTGCACCCTTTGCAGGACCAGGGGATAGGTACAGAGGGTAAATTTTGGGAGGATTTAAAAAACATGCCTGTTTACTGAGGCATTTGATGGCTGAAATATACTGTTTCTGCCAACATTCTGCCAACCACTGGTTGGAGAATGTTTTAATATACACACACACTGCTGTTTTTTTCACCCTGGGCTCCTTCAGGGAGAAGGGCAGAATATAAAATGAAATAAATGTTCAGCTCAGTTTTATCTACTCAAACTGGCAGTGGTTTTCTAAGATCTCGGACACTGGTCTTTTCCTCCATTGCATTGGCCATTGACTGATGGAGTTGTAGTTCAGCAACATCTGGAGTCCTAAATGTTCCCTGCATCCTTGCTACTATAGATGCTCTAGTACTGAACTATGTTCCATATGGTTCTTTCTGAGATGGGTTAGGACTCTGAGTTCTGGGGGCAGAGGGACACCACTCAGGTTCTGAACCAGCTGTCTCCAATGAAGCTGTCACCACCTCCAGATTGTCAGTATTCTGTAGGAGGGATTCTGAGTAGACCTGGTTAGGATTTCTCTACAACCAATTAACTGGCTAAAATCAGAGAGTTAACTAGCCACATCATTACAACATCCTTTCCCAGCTTGGTGTGTTCCAGGTGTTGATGGATTCCTACTTTCCTCAGTTCCAGCCAGCATGGCCAATGGTCAGGAGTGACAGTAGATGTAGTACAGCCAGATCTGGAAGGCCACTGGTTCCCCATCTGTGCTCACCAGCTGGAAGGGCCCTAAGTTGGGAAAGGCTGCTTTACTGTCATGTTCTAGTCCAGTGTCAGATCCCTTAGAGAAACCAGAGGCAAGGCTGGTCAAGAGTTGCAAGACCATGTACAGCTCTGAGTGAGCAACTTGCTCCCACAAAGCTTGGGAGCAGACTGAGGCCTTTTAAGTCTGTGTCTCCAGACTACCTCTTTTGTATTTTTTGTCTTTGTGGAAGCCGCACAGAGTGGCTGGGGTACAAATAAATTATTATTACTACTACTACTACTACTACTACTACTACTACTATTTTGGCCCCAGTCCTTAGGAAGAGAACTTCAGAAGGACCTACCTTCTGGCATGAAGATGGCCACTCCTCCTTTGTTTCACAACCTCCCTCTTGATGGTCAAAGGCCTGGAAACGATGCCTTATGAGGAACGGCTAAGGGAGCTGGGCATGTTTAGTCTAGAGAAGAGGAGGTTAAGGGGTGATATGATAGCCATGTTCAAATATATAAAAGGATGTCACATAGAGGAGGGAGAAAGGTTGTTTTCTGCTGCTCCAGAGAAGCGGACACGGAGCAATGGATTCAAACTACAAGAAAGAAGATTCCACCTAAACATTAGGAAGAACTTCCTGACAGTAAGAGCTGTTCGACAGTGGAATTTGCTGCCAAGGAGTGTGGTGGAGTCTCCTTCTCTGGAGGTCTTTAAGCAGAGGCTTGACAACCATATGTCAGGAGTGCTCTGATGGTGTTTCCTGCTTGGCAGGGGGTTGGACTCGATGGCCCTTGTGGTCTCTTCCAACTCTATGATTCTATGATTCTATGTGCCACCACACCAGACTGGTGGTGTGTGTGGTTCCTCAGGGAAACTTTTCTGTGAGGGTCCTGGCTCTGGACCTACAGGTTCTGGTGCTCTGATATGTTCCTCTTGTGGTTCCTTTCTAAGAGCTTCAGGCACAGTGGTCTCCCTATCTTTAGCTCCCTGTCTGATGTCCTGCAGCTTCTGACTCAGTGTCCAGATAGCTTCTAGTTTCAGTAATTAGGAAGCCCCCATTTTGATGCTTTGTTGTCAATGTGTTTGTCAACTGCAGTGAACAACATTGAATTTGAAACTAAAACAGAAGAGAAGAAAGACATGGATGTGGATGATGACTTTACAGAGAAGGGACCAAAACCTATCCTGCCATATAGCTCCATGTTCATCTTAAGTCCTACAAACCCGTAAGTCCTCACAGCTGCTTTTCTGCATTGTATGTCTAAACTGTTTTTAAAGGGTTGCAGTCAATGTTAGTCCTACTCAAAGTAGACCCATTGAAAGCAATACACGTGAAGAACTTAGAGCTATTGAGCCCAATGGATCTACTCTGTGTAAAACAGAGGGCTTATCCAGACTTTCTTCTGTGCTGCGTTTCTAGGCACAGGACTGGGCTCTAAAGCTCTGTGTCCAAGCAGGTTTGTTTGTTTTTTATCTTGGCACTTTCCTTGGGAAAACCCACATTTTACAAATGGCAACCAGGTTTTCAGCAGATTGCCATTTGCTCCAATTCAGTGGCAAAACCTGCGTTTTCCCAGGGAAAACACAGGAGTGAAAAAGGGTTTGGACACAGAGCTTTAAAGCACAAACCTGTGCTTGGAAAATGCAGCACAAAAGAAAGTTTGGATGAGCCCTTAGTTGTATACAGCCCAATAAGCCAGTGACAGATTTATGGTCATCATGGCATTGTACCCAGCCATTGGGTGAGGGTTCTCTATTTTTTTTCACCAGGTAAACTGGACTGTGTCAAAATCATGGATTGCCTCTTTTGGGCTGCCGCCCCTTTTGACTCTGACCTTTGGCTCCTTGGATATCTACTATATATTTTGGATAGACACTCAGTATGCATTAGGACACACTATGTTTGGCTGCAGTTGAGTGCCATTCTGAATCAATATGGCAGACTGAACCATTGAAAACTGCACAGATTTCCACCGATTAATTTCAAAACTGCATAGATATTTTGGTTCCTTGAAATTCCTGAGCAATGCCAAGCACAAGCCTGCTTACACAGAGATATGAATATTTAGGTTCCATCCTATTCTTTTGACTGTGATTTGTTTTAATTGATTTTAGCATTGTGTTTCTATTTAAAACAATAATTGTAGCCCACATGGGGACTTTATGTTGAAGGGCAGGTAAGAAATCAAATAAGTAAATGAAAATGAAAATAAATATAGATGTCACATGTGGCAAAACCAGTTCTTTGTTGTGCTCTTAAAATACGTATACATAAATGGTCTGGCCCTTACAGAATCCGGCGCCTGTGCCATTACATTGTGAACATGCGTTACTTTGAAATGGTCATCCTCATCGTCATAGCCCTCAGCAGTATTGCCCTGGCAGCGGAAGACCCCGTCCAAGCTGAGTCACCAAGGAACGAGGTAAGGAATAGCATCTTATGAAATTTCCGCAAGGTTGCTGCTAAACTTGCCATTCCGAGTAGGTGGGGTGGATGTTTATAGGAAATAACCTTACAATCTCCCACATATTTTCTGCATATTTCCACAGGCACCATGCCCCTGCAACTCCCATCAGCCATGGCTATTGGCCATGTTGCTGGAGGTTGATGGGAATTATGGTTCAGCAATATCTGCAGCACCAAAGTTTTCCCATCCCTGGTGTAGGGACATCCTCCAGCCTGGCTCACCACCTGGGGCACATGTGCAGAGAGCTCAGGATTTCTAGTTCTAGCCTAGGCAAATCCTATCACTCTCTGAGTACTCTAGGAGGAAGTGGGGGAACCCTTTAAAGCCTTGGAATCCTAGTAATAAAATGTTCTACCTCTTTAGAAGCATGACATGTTCTCATCTAATAACATTTTCACTGCCTCCTTCTTTTAACATCAAACTTCCCATTCTGATTTTAGGCTCTCAAGTACCTGGATTACATATTTACAGGTGTCTTTACATTTGAGATGGTGATAAAGGTAAGAATATCTCTCCAGTACTCTTATGATCTGTCTGCACAGAGGAACAGGAAGCCAGCTGGGCCTTTGCGGGAGGGGAGCTGCATGGCTAATGCAGCAGTCAAGAAGACTGCTGATTCTGTATTTAGACCACCCTCATGCTCTTTTTGGAATGGCATGGCACCCCTTTTTTGTGCTCCTCACTATAAGCCTTCACCAGAAGTCATTTTCAGCAAAATTTCTCTGGGGTTTAAGCAGCTGTCAGACCCACCAATGCTTTTGGTGGTACTTTGGGGGTGCTCCTTTGCTGATGAAAGGGTCACTTGAGGGTCGATTTGGACTTGAAGGAGGTGAAACTGCTGCAGTGCTTGGAAGCTGGTGCAGAAATGCAACAGCTTAGATGCTCTCTATGTTACTCTGGCCTTAGTTCAACTGCACTGGCTTCTGGCTCGTTTCTAGGCCCTATGCAAGGTGCTGGTTGCTTTCCTACACATCCCTAAATTGTTTGAGCTCTGGAATATCTGAAAAACAGCTTCCCTTCATATGAAACTGCCCTTAAGTTATGATAATCTTCCCAGGAACCTCAGGCTGTGGGGCCAGGTGCAGCCCTCCAAATCTTTCCATTTGATCCTCAGCCACACTTATCACTGGCCCTGCTATGCATAGTGCTGAAGTGGTTTTGCCTGGATGAAATGTGCCCTTGAACTGATGGTACCACTTGCTTGTCCTTACAGAGCACAGAGAAGGGTGTGTGAGTGTGTGTAGAAACTAACCTGCTGCACCATGGTAAAATTAACACGTGTTGCACAGCCCACTTTTGCTTCTGGCCCCACCCAGAAAGGGAATGGCACCCTAGGCTGAAAAAAAGTTCCCCACTCCTCATATATGCTAATACTCCTAACAGATTTGTATTGTTTGTAAGTAATAGCCTTTGTACAAAATAAATGGCCAGTGGTCTCTGGACATGGACTTGATTGTCTGGGGGGGCGGGCGGAGACTGAAATGCAATGTGGGATAATGCAACAATGACTGCTAGCCATGATGGCCACTTTCTCCCACGTTCAGTGTGTCTAAATACCAGTTGCAGAGAATCACAGGTGGGCAGAGAGCTGTTGCTCTCATGTCTTGCTTGTGAGCACCTAGTTGTTGGTCACTGTGAGCAAATGATGCTGGATAAGATGGGCTCTTGGCCTGATCCAGCTGCAGGGCTCTTTTTATGTTTTTATGAGAATGAGCAGTCCGCTCATTTTATTGCACCTCTTGCTTGTGACTCTCTAGTCCAGGGATGGAGAACTTGTGGCCCTCTAGACTCCAATTCCCATCAGCCAACAGCCCTCATGGATAGTGGTCAAGGATTATGGAAGTTGTAGTCCAGCAAGATCTGGAAGGCCATCCCCCATATCTGCCAGTGTCTATTTTCTATCCGTCTCTGCATGCCACACGCAATCTGTTGTACCCTTGAATATCTCATGCTCTGCTCTGCTCTGCTTTGGTTTCTTCTCTGAAGATGATTGACTTGGGCCTGATACTTCATCCTGGTGCCTATTTTCGTGACCTCTGGAACATCCTGGATTTTATTGTGGTCAGTGGGGCTCTGGTGGCTTTCGCCTTTTCGTAAGTAGTTTTCGCTTATGGACTTTGTGGGTTTACTGGATCAAGAAGCAGGGTGACACTGAATTCAAAATGCCAATGGGCGTGACAGCTTATTTTTTGGGGTGGTTAAGTTAAGCAATTCCCATTTCAGTTTGGTGACCCCAAACATGTGCAGACTCTGGAGTCATGGATTGCCTCCAATTAAGTTTTACTCAGGGAAGTAAAACAGCTCTTAGCCCCCTTAACAAGCTACAGTTCCCAGGATTCTTTGGGGGAAGCCATGGCTGTTTAAAGTGGTATGATACTGCTTTTAATATATAGTGCAGATGGGGCCTTAGTTATGCTCATTAATTTCAATGAACCTACTCTGAGTGGGACTATAGTCTCAATGTATTTATTTATTTTATTAGATTTCTTGCCCACCATAAATTTCCAGGGTGGGCTACAACAATATAATATATAATTATAAAAAGTGATAAACCCATTACAATTATAAGACATATAAAGCCATTGCAAATGGAACGGAACACCAAATTCAACTAAAGAGGTGGGTCCTACAATGCAAAATACTTTACCTGTCAAAGTGTGGGGTGGGGTGGGTTAAAGAAGTGCAACTTAAGCATCACCTGTACAGTGAAGATGCTAGATGCACCTCTGTGGAGGGGGAGTTCCATAATTTAGGGACCCTGCCCTGGACCTCCATTCCTTGCACTCTGAGGGTGATAGAACTACCAAGAAGCTCTACTCTGCATATCCTAGCACCTGAGGAGGTCATCAGGAATGGAGATGGTCTTTCAGATATATTTCCCCCCCTCCTTTGCATAGTTTTATGGGTTCGCATAGGATGGGGTGGATTTTGTGGCCACTTCATGCATGGCCAAAAAGGGGGCAGGAAAGACAGTGGATCTGCATAATATCTGCATATGTATATTTAAAGGCTGTTAGGTGGCACAGTTTACAGTCAGAGCGATTGCTATTACAGCATTGGATTGTCTTAAAACTTAAGACTTTCATAAGCAGTCTTGGCAAATGTACCTGAAAATATTCTAAACATCAAATATGAAATAGGCCACTGAAAACAGTGCCATATAGCCATGGAGGTGGGTGGGATGTATGTTAAAATTATTCCATGCTACCAAGGCCATCCTTAGCATATGCATCACCAGGGTGCAAAGATCCTCCCAGAGCCCCCAAATTTAGTTCAGCCCCCACATTAACTTTAGCAATTGTCGTAAAGTGAAGAAAAAAATGCAGCTCGTGGAATTCATAGTGTGTGTGCTCTGGGCATGTTTTTGCAGAAATGGAAAACTAAAATCGCATGCTGAAATGCATGTGTAGTAGAGCCCTAAGCACTAAGTAGTTAGTCAAAGAAAAAAGAAAATGCCGACAAGTAGCGAAAATAAACATTATTTTTTAAAACAATTTCTCTAAATGAATTTGAACTGTAAGTGATGAAATTAAAATGCAATTTGCAATGTTTCACTCGGGGTCAGCGGCTCCTTTGACATGACTGATCACGCATGGCTTGCATGCAGCCAGGAGGCAGCTCAATACAATACGTAACATATTTTGTAAGAGTTAATTTTGTGTGCACGGAGCCGTTGAGAATGACAAGTGCTGTTGTTGACTCGTCTGACAAGCGCCGCCGTTGTGAATGACAAGCACGTCTTTGGTAAATGAGTGGACAAAGCTGAAAGTCCTTTAGTGAAACAGTTCACCCTTGTGCACATTAATTGAAACAAACAATGAATTAGTAGTTTATTGTACAAAACTCACATATACGTAAATTAGTAACAGATATGACCGCTATTTTTAAGCAGCATTTGAACACAGTTTGGCATGGAATCTATTAGTTTCGAACAGTCACTGTTGATTTTCAGATCCCTGTAGCACACTTGAATCAGTGCCAGAATGAGCTTCTGCATAGTCATACAATCTACAGCACAGAGACGACTTTTGCATATAGCCCACAAATTCTCATTTACGTCTAGGGAATTCCCTGGCTAATCAAGTACCTGTATTTGCTGCTCTGTCATGAATTTATTTTGATGTGTGACAGGGGGCTAGGTCCTGCTGCAATATCCCAGTCCCGTCAGGATACCTCTTTTCCAGCTCTGGAATAACTCTCTTTCGTAGAACCTCAATATATTGTGGCGAACACACCATTCCTTCTATTGGCTCCAGGCTTCCGACACTATAATGATCAACTGACTTTTCATGTTTGTTCTGAGAACAGGATTATGAGTAAGATAGAAAACGTGCTTTGTTTCAATTTATTTGCACAAGGGTGTAGGTATACATTTCGGTGATACCTAGGTATATATGTATTTTGTTTTTCTAGCTTGATCAAAATTATTTATTATTTAATAACAGGTAGATAGTTAAGAGCTTAGGTGGCTTCAGCAGTGGGCGCCTGGCACCCCCCAGAATTCAGCGCCCGGGTGCCCTGCACGCCTTGCATCCCCGGGTAAAGATGGTGCTGCGTGCTACCCTTACAAACTGGGAATGTTGTGATATAAGTTGGGGCCCTTCCTGGTGTCTTTTTTATTGTGCATTCAGGATGATATGGAGCATTTGATTGGGGGTCCCGCTTTCAATACTCTTTGTCCCCACAAAGGTTTGTGGACAAATATACTGCTTTGTTTCCAAACGGTGCATAGCCTGTCACATCCTGCTAAAACTTTTAATATCAGAAATGTTCCAAGGGGTCAGGTGGGGGGGGCATTATCCTGCTTTCATTGTGCAATAGTGCAAGTGTCCCTCCAGACGTCAGTAGTGTGGTGACGTTGGGTTAGCACTGGCAAGGCTGATCCTGTTCCTCGATCACTCACAACCTACTTTTCTCAGCAAGGCACTTCAATTGCTTTGCATAGTAGGGGTGCCATATTTCATAAAGCGAAAACCAGGACACCCCAAAATTGTTGGGCTTTTTGGAAGTTCCCCCCAGACACCAATTCTGCCTTTGATGGGAGGGGAGGGGAGGAGGTCCGAATGTTCAAAAGAACCTTTTTATTTTTATCTTTAGAAATGGTTAAAGTTTATAATGTATAAGTTTATGTAAAACTAATTTAAAAATTATTATTGTTGTTTTAAAAATTGCCGGTAATGTCCGGACATATGGCAGCCCTAGCATATAGGCACTACCACTGAATAGCTGCTCATAACTACAGGGGAGGAACGTGGATCCCTTCTAATTCTCTCCCCCTCAAAAATATATATGAATAAATCAAATTTAAAGGGGCCCAACACACACACAAAACAAGACCCTGGAGCTGTTCATCTGCAATTCGGTGGGTTTCTTACCCAAGCATACGTGTCTCCTGCCTGCTATTTTCATATCAGTTGCCCACAAAACACCAGTGAAGAAGGTAATAATTCCTTGACCTCTCTTACTCTGTAAATGCTGCCCTTTGGTGTGTGTGTGGGGGGGGGGATGTGGCTATCCTTCTGAATTTCAACTTCTGTTAGCCTCATCCAGCATGGGGTGGGATTTATGTATATCTGTATTTATTTATTAAAATATTTATATCCCACTTTTCTTCCAAGGAACTCAAGGTGCCCTGCATGTTTCTCCCTGTCCCTATTTTATCCTCACACTAACCCTGCGAGGTAGATTACATTGAGAGATTATGCCTGGCCTTAGGTGAGTTTCATGTGTGAAGGAGGATTTGAACCTTGGTTTCCCAAGTCTTAGTCTGACACTCAGATCACTTCACTATACTGGCTCTGAATGATAACGCGAGTTGTAATCAGACATGTTGGGTGCTCCAGTCTTAGTGCAACATGCTCTCGATGTATATATACCTTCCTCTCTTCTCCTCCTACAACGCTGAGAGGAGGACTTCAGAAGCTTCCAGTTTTAGTTAACCACAGTCTCTCATTTCCATCAAACCAGAGATCATGGTTCATGCTAACCATGGTTCATTTAAACAAGCCAGTGTTTGGGCAAAATGGAATGCTGTGGTTCAGTAAAATAAAAAGGAAAGATTCCAAAGTTGTCCTCTCTGCCATGCAGGAGGAAGAGAGGGGAGGTACGTGGCAGCTTGTAAATTTAATTATTTACAATAGGCCAAATAACGAATGTTTTGTTCTTGCAAAGTGTTACACAACTCCTGCTTCCTACCTCATATCAAGATAGCTGGAACGGCAGCTGAAGAATCGAGGCATATTGACCTGACTCAAGTGGAGGCTGCTTGAATCAGGGCAAAAGCCAGCCTCAGTCTGCTTTCTTATTTATAAGTGGTCGAGGGGGTGGTAGTGCTTGTCTGTTTCTCCCTCCTCCTCCTTAGTCTCACTCTTGCCTTTGTCAGAATCAAGAGCAGTCAAGGATGCTCGCCTCTATCTTTCCCCATCCCACTCCATTCTGTGTTTGTGTCTTAATAGATCAATGACAGATACTTGCTGTTCAAGTGCCCTGCATTCTGTTTTCTCCAGTCTGGGCCACAATAAAACACTTTTGTGGTATTTGTGATTATACTGCTACTAGTAATATTGTAGCAATGTTCTCCTGTCTAGTAATATACTTTCGACGCTGTAGAGCTTTCAGAGTAAAGATTTTCCAAATGCTGATCAATATTTCATATGCAATGATGAAAATGGAGGAGAAGGTTATCTTGACATTCTGTTAACAGCATCAAATTGAGCAACCTTGCCAAACAAATCAATGCCTTTTGCTAGGAAGAAAGCCCAATGATGTTCAGTGGTGCTTACCATTAAATCTGCAGGTGTTGGGGACCCATTCTGGATGGGAACCTCATCATGGAGAGTTTGGGCCTTTGTCTCCTGCTGTGGTCCTGATCTGTATTGGGATGGAGGAGGGCATGCCTGTTGTTTACATTGGGTTAAAGTTCCCACTGGAAGGAATAGATTTTATCTCCCAGAAATGCAAATAGGTATAGAGCCCCCAGTAGGGATTGGGACCCCAACACAGAGGGGACTTTTGTCCTTCCTGCTACCATTTACCAGATCCCTGATTCATATCAGGTTCTTATGATGGCAGTTTCCATTTTGAAAGCTGCTCATGCAATAGCTTAACTGCATACATGACATAACGTCTAGGTTGGTCCCAAGACTCCAGGTCTGCCTGTTTGCATTTATAATTGTATTATGGTAAGGAAATTACTTCTCAATTTTCAAGTGTCTGTATCCCAGAAATCATGCTTTCTTCTCTGGTGGCTTTTTACACACAGGTCCAACTTACCAAATGCAATGCAATTCTTGGAAACTGTTCCTTAGGCGAGTGTTCACATAACAAATTCCTGATTTCAGTTGATTCCTATGGGAACTTAATCTGATCCAGGATTTGTCTGATCTCTCCACCCCGTCTCTCCAGGGTTTCTTCCTGAAATGGCTGGAGCCAACCAGCAAAAGAGAGACAAAGGAAAAACTGATTTGTCCCCTCTCTCCTGCTCTCTAATTTTTCCCAACTTGCTTTCTCCCTCCCTCCCTGCATGGTTTTTGCCCCAAAATGGCTACCACTGACCAGAAAAGTGCAAAAAAGTAAGGAAATGGGCAAATCCTAGCTGTTCAGATATCGGAATCTATGGAGCATAGTGAGCTTTGGGCATAATTACCTACCTTCACATAAGTTCATTGCAAGCAGGCAGCTAGTGGAACCTGTGTGAAGGTGGGTGGAGCTGATTTCCTAACTAGGGGTGGAAGAGATATTCAGTGCAGTTCACAATTCAAGATGAGCCTACCTAATTCAGACTTCTCATATGAATCAAAACACAGCCACTCTTCAAAATGCACACTTCTCTGAATTTAGTGTTTGAAAATGCTCATGCCAGGGTAAAGTTTGCGTAGCAATGTATTAGTGGAAAATGCATGATAATAGGGTCACATGGGGAACCCTTGACCTGCTTTATGTTGCCGAACTACACCCTCCCATTATCCCTGGCCAGTGGTTGTGCTTGCTAGGGCTGATGGGAATTGTAGTCCTGCAACATCTGGAGGGTTGAAGGTTCTGCACCCTTGTAATAGGGGCAATTGCTTGTAGAACTGCGTATACCGGTATCTTAAAAAGCCACTTGCAAAAAAGTATCCTTCAAAAGAAATGCATACTAAAATGGTGGTGAATTTTCATGAGGACTTAAAAAAGAAATGTGAACTTATGTGGAACTAAAATTATGTTTAGAAGAATAAGAAACTTGACAGAAATTGATGTTAACAGTGAAAACCAAAACTGCCTCACTCTCATATAATTTATCCTTTGCCTGCTGTTCCGTGGCTTGAACCAGAAATGATGAGCAGCATTGGATGGATGAGGAAATGAGAGGAGAGGCTAACTCCAGTGGGATACCTGCTCACATAAAACCTACAATCAGTGTATAGAATTATTATTGCTGACATTTTATTTAACCCAACTTTCCTCAAAGGTGCTCAAGCTAGTGTATGTGGTTGGGGAAATCTCCCCTTTAGCTGCAAAGCAACCTTGTGAGGTAAGTTAGGCTGTGAAAAACCGATTGGCTCAAAATCAACTGATAAATTTCACAGCCTGAAGAGACATTTGCATCTGGGGCTCCCCAGCCTGAGTACAACCTGGGGCCTGTCAGTTCTTGTTGGACACAAACTCCCATCCACCCCAGTCAGTATGGCCCATGGTCAGAGCGGATGGGAGGTCAGGAGTAATGGGAGCTGGATGATCTGGAAGGCCACTTTGACTGAAAAGGACTTTCCATCCATGCCACTAAACTGAAAATATGTCTTTGGCCAGCTATGCAAGCACATGGTTGTTTCACTTTCCCGTTTGCTTTGTGAAAAGGAGAGGGTGGAGGTCCGATTTCCTTGGTGTTACTTTCTGTGTCATTGCTTTGGAGTTGTTGCATAGATGTGTGTTTCTTCCCCACCACTGACACTCTGCTCTTTCTTTCTCTTCTTCTTGCTGGGATCTTCTCTGTAGGAGTTTCATGGGGTAATGCATTACTGTTGTCCCTTGCCAGCTTGTTGATTGCCTGCACATTCACACAGCCACACCCTCCCGGCAATCTGTGTCATGCTGATTCCATCACTGCCTGTCATTTTTCTCAGTATCTGGTGACATTGCCTTTCCTCGGCTAATGGGCTCATGTTTTGCCCATGTTAGCTTTTAGCTGGGTTTATGCTATTGCAGCCATGCCCTCTGTTCTGCCCCGGAGCTTAGCTGTTCTGGGAGCCATCCATGTCAATGAGTGCAGTGCCTTTAAAATCAAGCCTAGAATTGCAGCAGGAACAAAATTGGATTGTTAATTGGGCCTGGACATTATGCGAGTTGTATTATGCAAATGCTATACTTGCCACAATGGCTCCCAGGATCTTTCCCAGTGCTAGCTTTAACCTACAAACCAACCTAAAGAGTTGGCTTTAATCTTTGGAGTCATAAAAACTTATCTGAAAGATGACTCCCCCCCCCCCAAGGCCCTCTTTAGAGGCTGTGATGTAGGTGTCTCTGCTAAGTGAAGTGAGGTACATGGTCGCCAAGCCTAGATCTTTTCAGATCATGGCTCCTCTGCTGTTGTTATTAACAGTACTGTTATTTAATTTGTACACCACTTAATGTCAAAAATAGGCTTCTAAGCAGTTCACAGGTAGACTCAAGCATTAAAATCCATTTAAATACAAACATTCATAAAACATACAATACAGCATAATGCAATATGGAAGTCAAAAGAGGAGACTCAGGTGAAGAGAGGGAGGGTACATCCTCCCCAGAGAGCCTCACCTGCCACCTGATTTGTGCAGTTTATTTTTTAGCATAAGGTAGAGACCTTCCTATTCACCAAGGTTTTTTTAACTATGATTTTAATGTGGGTCATTTTATCTTGCCTCCCTCCATTGAAACAAAAGAGGCTTTGTATGTGAGGTTTTGTATAGGTATGTGTATTATAAGTTGCTACAGATAAGTCTGTTTTCTATTTAACTCCTGGGTATGGCTATCCCTAGACAAGGTGTGGGGGACCTTTGGCCCTCCAGACGTTGCTCAACTGTGACACCTATCAGCCCCAGAAATGGCCAAGTATGGTGGGAGTTGGGGTTCAGGAACATCTGAAGAACCAGAGATGTCCCACACCTGCCCTGGATGAAATTGCCTCCTTTTAAGAGGCCAAACTACCCGGTCTCCTCTGTCTGCCTGGAGAATGAATTGACTGTACGTCATCAAAAAATGACAACGAGCAAACTGGCTATTTGCCAGTTAAGAAATTCACTCTAGCCATAGTAAGACTTAGCTGCAGCTGAAGACTACCTTCAGACTGGAGATTCTAGTGGGAGAGATTCTATTCAGTTTGCATTTAAACCCCAAACTACCTAATTCACAATTTACAGAACGATACACAAAATGAAACAGCCAGCCTTCAAAATTAGAACTTTGCAGAACTTTGCAGTGCAAATCTCCAGATAGGTAATGTGTGCAAAAATGCACTATATCAGGAGAAACTACTTCGTAAAAACATGCATATTAGGAAGAATTGCATACAGAAGTGTATATATTTAGATAAATGCTCACTAAAATACTGATCAATTTTCTGAATGACTTAAAAAAAAATTGCATACATGTTGAAACGTGGAGAACTGACCTAGATTTGAAAAATGTGAAACTGAGAGAAACCAAACTTGACAGAGCCTCCCATTCTTACCTCCACTGCTTCTTAACAAAGAGCCCTTCTGAATGGCTTCATTTACTTTTCCCAAGCAGATTGACCTGTCTCACTACTTTAATATAGGAGTGGGGGGCCTTTCCCCTCCCATTCCAGATGCTGATATGGAGGCAAAGAGTACCTTTGCCTTAAAAATGAACTTTGCACGTGTGAGAAGAAAGAAATGCCACCAACCTCTGCTGGCTATAACTCCACCATTACCACCACCACCACCACCTCTCAAACCCCACACATGTGCATGAACAGTTCAGAGGTTACCACCGCTTATCACTACAGGCATGTAATATGTGTGCATATATTACATGGCTTGGCATGGTTTGAGTGGCATGCCGTCTTAAGAGGAAACTAGGCAGGGCCCATGAGATGGAAAAGCAAGCAAACCAATGGAGTCTTTCAGACTGAGGGACATGTGTCTTCTTTGGTTCACCATCATGATCTCCTTTCTCTCTCTGTTTGCCTAGAGCAGGGATGAGACACTTATGAGCCTTCAAGTGTTGTTGGACCAACTCTTGTTAGTCTTAACCAGCATGGTCAATAGGAATAATGGAGTCCCAGAACATCTAGGTGGCCACAGGCTCCCTAGTCTAGGGAGGCATTTCGTTGTGATGCACCCTTCAGGGTAGCTGTACATCACCAAAAGGTTTCCCCTGTGTGGGGTAATATATTTATAGCAGTGGGTGAGGAACCTCTAGCCTGTGAGCTGGATTTGGCCTGCAAGGCTGTTTTCCAAAGACCATGTCCATCTGTCCTACACCTGCCATGTAGAAGCATGGCTGGACTGGGTGCTTACAATGCAGATCCCTGGAGAAAGCAAGACTGAACCCCTGATATATCAGATGATGCATGTGGGGTTCAGTCCTGCTTGGTCACAATCTCCCCACAATCTCTCCTCATTGGCAGGTAGGCAAGACCACCGCCTGGGAATCACCTGCCATCATTATGCCAGTTGACTGACAGGTGGGTTGTCCTTGCCCACCTACCCAAGTTGTCCCAGGGGGTGGGGGAGATGAGGATCTGGCACACTGGGCCAAAAATATTCCCCACCCCAATTGATTCCACCACCACCCTCCTTCCATTAAGAATCGTAGGCAGTGGTGCAGATGGGTAATTTTAGACTTAGGGTTTAATGGTCCTACACCTCCACCACTCTACAGATGGTAATGTATGTAACTTAACAATGCAAACTGCTGAGTTCATGCACCTTCCAGCTCATTCTGCTGATGGTGGCCATGGGCGTCTGCCCTGAAGTCCTGCTCTGATGGTGACATGGATAACAACTTTGCTGACTCCTTCCCTTTGAAAATAGATTTTCCTCCTCCCCTACATTTTGTGAAAGGCTCTTCATCAAATGCATGGGCATGGTTGACAAACGTAGGCTGTTACACATTTTAATAGCCTGGAGTGTGAGAGAGTGGGCATAAATAGGGGCATTTTAAATCTATATGAAACAGCAAACATCTCAATATAAGAGGTATGCTGCTTAAATAAGTTATTTGATTCATTGGATTAATTTTAATAAAATAAAATTTAATCTCAAATTATTTTTAGGTACTTATTGCCTAAGTACTTGTCAATCATCCCAGTGCCTTTGCATTCATTGGCTGAAATATTAGGAGGTGGGAGCAACTGGGTGGAACGTCTGGTTGCATGTATTTCCTTGGAGTTTCTGTATAGTGGGGGCTTTCTGGGTGGGGGTAATGAAAAAAACTGAAAATTCAAATATAAGGCTGGAATATATTGGGGGCAGTTGGGGCAGAAGTCCCCAGCAGGAGCTCCCATAAGCATATCCTCATATGTTGTACCTTCTGTTTCTTGTTCAGCCTTGCAGGAAAGAAAATTTACTTGCATTTTGCTATGTTGTTATGCCACACCAAAAGAGATTGAGCCAAGTTCGGGGGGAGGGGAGGGCTTAGTCTGCAATCTAACCCCACTTGCCTGCAGGTAAGTCCCATTGGATTCAACAGGATTTATGCCTGAGTAGACACAGTTAGGATTGCACTGTTGGACTTCAAACCCCACTTACACAAATAAGCCGCATTGAATACAGTAGGACTCACTTCTGAGTGGACCTGGTTAGGTTTGCAGCAGTGTCCAGCCTGGGGTGAGGATTTTCCAGGCTTTTGCCTGAATCTTGAAAGAATCAAAGGTCTTCATTTGTCCCTTGTGTGCTCTTGCCTTGCAGAGGGAACAAAGGCAAAGATATAAACACCATCAAGTCCCTGAGAGTTCTGAGAGTCCTTCGGCCTCTGAAGACCATCAAACGTTTGCCAAAGCTGAAGGTATGATGTGATCCTCAACCCATCTGCCCTGGCAGATGAGGTAGTGCATAATCTCATTTCTGAGTATGCATGTGGGGGGTGAGATTTGATTTGGTTCACATTTCAATGCAAACTGACCTAATTTGCCATTTTCCAAAACAATACAAGGACCAAAACACACTCTTCAAAATTGGTCAAATTTTGTGGTGCAGTTCTTCAGCTAAATCATGCAGACAAAAATTAGGGGAAATAATGTGGACAAAATATTAGTGGAAAGTATGCATGAAAATGCACATATTAGTGAAGGGACATTCAAAAGTGAACATGTTATGGGAAAATGTAAATACTGGGCAAACTGGTATACAAAAATGTGCCTACTGAGAAAAAAATACCACACTAAAATGCTGATGAATTTTCATGAAGACTTTTTTTTTGAAAGCTGATGAGGAGCTGCTCTTAAAATAGGTAAAGTGAGAAATGAAGAGAAATGAAAACTGATAGATTTGCCTTATCTCTGTTCTTCATATCCATCCATGATTACCTTGGCCTCTCCAGTTGCTGGTGCTCCCTTCCTCTCTACTGATTTGTTACCCTTGACCCGTGCTGCCAGTCCCTTCTTCCACTTTCTCCCTTGCTATTCCTTATCCCTGCACCTGCCTCTGCAATCACCTGTGCCATATATCTTCATTTCCACCTAATCCCACTTCACACACAGAAGGAGCTTTTCCCATTGCAGAGGGCAGGATCCAAGCCAATGTGGCTTTATAAGAATACTCTGCCGACTTCTCCGCCAACTTTTAAACACCTGATGAAAACTTTTCTATTCCACCAGTCCTATGCAGGCAATTAAGAATACATCTTTCCAAAATGGCTAATTGCTGTCCGTTTTGAATGATTTTTATTGTATGGTTTTATGTTTTTATTGCTGTAAATTGCTTTGATTTATACTTCATCATGGATTCTGTTTCTGAATCCCCCCCCTCTTATATGCAGGCAGTCTTTGACTGCGTGGTGAATTCTCTGAAGAATGTCCTCAACATCCTCATTGTCTACATGCTCTTCATGTTCATCTTTGCAGTCATAGCGGTGCAGCTTTTCAAAGGGCGATTCTTCTACTGCACGGACGAGTCCAAGGAGCTGGAAAAAGACTGCAGGTGCCCAGATCAAACAAATAAATATGTTTTGATGCACAATATGACCTGATTGATAAGACCTGAGCTAAGCTGGGGCTGGAGGCATGGGGCATCTCCTTTACTGTGTCCTTCATTGTGACTAGTGTGTGAGAAGCTCAGGGACCTGGTCACTAGAAGGTGGTCAAGTGCTTTTTCATAGAATCTTGTAACTGTAGCGTTGGAAGGGTCCTAAGGGTAATCTAGTCCTGTTACAAGTTCTAGTGTTTCTCCCTTGCAATGCAAGAATTTAGAGCTTGAGAGCAGCTCCAGTGTGAAGGGTTGGGATGGTTGGGCTCCTGCTGAGGTCCTGTACCCCTGCAAGAGCAGTGAACTCAGGTAGCATAGGTAGCTTGTACAGTCAGACAACTGGGTCTATCTAGCTCAGTTTCTCTGCACTGACTGGCAGAAACTTTCCAGGATTTGGGGCAGAGGGTCTCAGGCAGAGATGCCAGGACTTGAACTTGGGACCATATGCATGCAAAGCCTATGCTCAATCACTGATTTATGGCTCTTACCCCAGAGCTTGAAGTGAACTAGTTCAGATTAATGAAGTTCAGTGAACTAATGCCCAAAACTCTGAACTACAGTCGAAAGTTCTCATAACTGCTGGGTGAACTGAACGTGAATTAACTTTTGGAGAACTTTGAATGATTTCTAGTTCATCTTCATGTTTGTTCTCTTACATGTGCTTTTCTACTCCTTATAGAACGCCTTTAAACATAAAAATAATAATGGTTGGGGAAATAAACAATTTATGTTCCGTTCTGTATGTGTGTTTTGATGTTTTCTTAAAGGTAAAGGTAAAGGTACCCCTGCCCGTACGGGCCAGTCTTGCCAGACTCTGGGGTTGTGCGCCCATCTCACTTAAGAGGCGGGGGGCCAGCGCTGTCCGAAGACACTTCCGGGACACGTGGCCAGTGTGACATCGCTGCTCTGGCGAGACAGAGCTACACACGGAAACGCTGTTTACCTTCCCGCTAGAAAGCGGTCCCTATTTATCTACTTGCACCCGGAGGTGCTTTCGAACTGCTAGGTTGGCAGGCGCTGGGACCGAGCAACGGGAGCGCACCCCACCGCGGGGATTCGAACCGCCGACCTTTCGATCGGCAAGCCCTAGGCGCTGAGGCTTTTACCCACAGCGCCACCCGCGTCCCTTTGATGTTTTCTTACTTCTCCTTTTATACTTCAGCACAGCAGTTTGTAATATTCTAAACGCTGGAGGGGGGGGGAGGAGGTTCACTAATGACCATTTGGTTGAACTATGAACTGAGCATGAAGTGGTTTGTTTTGTAAACGGACAAATATGAACTGGAATTAGATCCTTGGGAGAGAAGTTGAACTTTAACTAGTTCTTCCAAGAGGTGCACTGACAAGGGCCTCCTGGATCTCCTGCATCTCTTTGCTATTTGCAGACCGCCGGCCTCTCCCTCATACCCAGAGGGAGTGAACAAGCAGATAACAACAACTGTAGTGGTGAGCAGGAAGAGGAGAAGGAGCTGCCATTGCCTACTTGCTCATTGGTTCCATGAGTGGCAAGCAGGCAATGATTCAGAAGCATACCACCCACCAACTGTGGAGATAGAATGTAGCCTTCAGGGTCAATGGCTATTAACCCTGATGCCTATATTCTATCCCCACTATCAGAAGCGGTATGCTGCTGGTGACCAGTTGATGGAAACCTCAGGAGGAGAGAGGGCTTTTTTTGCTCAGGTCCTACTTGAATGATGGAAGATTTAGGACAAACAAAAGAAGATACTTCTTCATGCAATGCAGAGTTAGACTATGGAACTCGCTCCGACATATTTTAGTGATGGCCATCACCTTGGATGGCTTTAAAGGACAAATTCATGGAGGATCTTTATTAATGGCTACTACCTGTGTTCTGCCTCCACAGTCAGTATCCTGAAGAAGAGTTGCTGGAGCAGAGAGCACTGCTTACAGGCTTTCCATAGGCTTCTGGTTGGCCATTGTGAGAACAGGATATTGGGCTAGATGGGCCACTGGCCTGATCCAGCAGGCTCATCTTCTTCTATTCCTAACACAAACACCCCATTCAGAAGTTATCACCCACATGTTGACCAATGCATGAATGAGACCATGTGGCTGCCTCCAGCCTTGATCACATGGGGTGATGAGCTTGGCATCCACACATATATAGCATGAGCATCTGCAAGAATAGAGCCCTTGTTTATGCAAAAAATTCCACACAATCTGGAGCAATCAGGTTTCCGGATCATACTGAAGCCTTTGAATATGCAGTTGCAAACAGGATTCTGCCATATACAGAGTCAACCTTTGATGCTATATAGCTTAGCATTTGTCCACACTGACAATGCTAAACTTACATTCTGAGGAAGAAAAAGAGCAGTAAATAATTACAATAGTGGTTAATGGAGGCAGAATATTTGAGGGATGGTAACCCATGGAGGGTGTCAGCACCGATCATAAGTGAGGCCCAGCTCCACATTCTCCTGTTTTGATTCTGTGTCCCATCTTCCTTCCAGGGGCCAGTATCTCGATTATGCAAAAGATGATGTGCAAGCTCAGCCCAGGCAATGGAAGAAGTACGAATTCCACTATGACAATGTCCTCTGGGCTCTGTTGACACTCTTCACTGTCTCCACAGGAGAGGGATGGCCAACGTAAGTTTGTATGGCACGTTAGTGCCTTGTGGTGGGGTGGGGGGTGGGGTTCAGACAAGAGTATTTCCCAAGCCCTGAGTCCTTCTGCATGCAAAGTTGATGCAGAGTTACAGCCATTCATCCAAATCTCTGCCTGCTCCTTCTCTGCCTCCTTCTCACAGTGTTTTAAAGCATTCTGTTGATGCAACGTATGAGAACCAAGGCCCAAGCCCTGGGTACCGGATGGAGATGTCCATCTTCTATGTGGTGTATTTTGTCGTCTTCCCCTTTTTCTTCGTGAACATCTTTGTGGCTTTGATCATCATCACCTTCCAGGAGCAGGGTGACAAAGTGATGTCTGAATGCAGCCTTGAGAAAAATGAGGTACTCTCTCAGGATACCAGATGGAGAAAGGCTCTTTTTTCATATTTGCAGGGTTAGCTAAGCATCCAGCCCTGAGGGATTTTTGCCTCCCTGACAAAATTAGATATCTCGACATCAATTTGCAAATCAAAGTATTTCCATTATATGCTAGGACATCTGCAGTTTAACCCATCCCATTGTGCTAACATTACAGAGTCAGACCATTGGTCCACCTTGCTTGGCACTGTCCACACTGGCTGGCAAGGTTTTAGGCAGGGAGTCTCTCCCAGCCCTGCTGGGAGCATGCAAAGCAGATGCTCTTACCCCTGAACTATGACCCTTCCCCTAATAAGAAGCTGTTTTATACGGAGTCAGACACTTTAAACAGGTAGCCCAGTACAGTCTGCCTTGACAGGCGCATGACTCTCTAGAATTTCAGGCAGAGTTTTCTCTCAGCCCTACCTGGAAATGCCAGGGATTGAAACTAGGACCTTCTGCATGCAAAGCATATGCTCTACCACTGAGCTATGGCCCTTCCTCATAGCTTACTCCATAGCCAGGGCTAGGCATGTAAAGGAGCCAACTGTGGATCTGGAAGCTTTTCCTTAACTCTGGATGCAGGTGAAAACTGTGAGCAGATCTTTTTCTCTATTGATTTCCCCCACTCTCTTCCTTTTTTTGTAGAGGGCCTGTATAGACTTTGCCATAAGTGCCAAACCCCTGACCCGCTACATGCCTCAAAACAAGCAGTCGTTCCAGTACAAGATGTGGAAGTTTGTGGTGTCTCCTCCTTTCGAGTATTTCATCATGGTCATGATCGCACTCAACACCATCGTGCTGATGATGAAGGTTGCTGATTTCCTTGCCTTTTTTAAAAAAAAGCAGGGGGCAGGGGAGCTAGCAGTTCTCGTGAGAGTTGCAGTGACAAACCATGGTGTGATAATTCAATGAGTACTTAGTGAAATGGGTTATCAACTGCTACTGTCCTTGATGGTCATGTTCTCCCTCCACCATTGGAGGCCAAAAGCTTCCGAATACCAACTCCTGCAACCTGCAGGAGGCAAGAGTGATGTTGTACTCAGGTCCTGCTTTCAAACTTCTGATAAGCATCTGGTTGGCCACTGTAAGAACAGGATGCTGGACGTAGATTGGACACTAGCCTGATCCAACAGACTCGTCATATGTTCTTAATGCATGGGCAGGGAACCTCTGACCAGCCAAGTGTTGTTTGACTAACTCTCATCAACCCCTGCCTCCATGGCCAATGATTAAGGGTGATGGAAGTTGTAGTTCCACAACATCTGGAGGGCCACATTTTTCCACATCCCTGCTATGATGCAAACAAAGGCAATACATCTCCTGGCTCCTGCATGAACATTAACAAACTTCAACAATAAAGAATAAGTAGGAGGGTGTTTCTTGCTGCTGTGAGTAAGTGACTTATGAGTTCCTTGTCATGTGCATGTACGTTGTTATCCTGGAAGATTTTTAATAAGGCTAATTCTGGAGTTACTTCTACTACCTGTTTTGTTACTTTGGAGATTTTTCTGCAGCACTGATATCCAAAAGGATTGCACTTTGGGGCATTTCCAGCACAAGTGGAGGTATGTGCCTATGGAGGTGCAGCCTCTCCAGCATTTAGATGAGGTTTCTGGGTATATTAGTGAAAACTTCCTTGGTGTTAGGTAGCATCATAGATAAGTTTCATAGTGTTCTCTCTTTTTTGACTGAGATGAATTTAAATGGTGGTTTAAATCACGTTTTTGACCATTGGGTAGAGTTTATTTCGTATCCTATGATGTGTTCTCATTGATTTTTAATTGTGGTGTCTTGGAGTAATATTTTATATATTGTAGATACCAGTGTTCACTCCTGATAGGTCTTTCCAGTGTCTGGAAACTGCCCTACTAGAAAAGTTAGCCAGAAAACTTAAATTAGCACAAGGACAAGGGGAAAAAAGGATGCCTTTACCCCAGTGTGGTTCCCCTTTATCATATACACAGCACAACAGGTCAATGACCTATCCCCGCCGCAACAGCATACAAATCAATGTATATACAAAGGACCTATCCACGTGATTCTGACACAAACCCCTACATTAACACTAGGCAGTAGAACGAAAGAACAACCCCCATCACTCTTCCCTCTTTACCCCCAGTTGTACTCCACTTATTTGTCTATTTTGTAACACAACAAAATCATTAATAACAACTATTTTTTTAAAAAAAAGAATAATGAGGATGAAACTAAACTTTTAAAAACCCTTTAAGAGTTTAAGAATAATAGGATTGTATGGTTGGGGCCGTAAAGGACATCTAGTCCAACACCCTGCAATGCATGAGTGATTGCAACCCATGTTTTCCAGTAACCTGTTTTCTTTCTCTTTGATTTAGTTCTATGGTGCCCCACAGCCATATGAAGATATGCTGAAATGCCTCAACATTGTGTTTACATCCATGTTTTCTCTGGAGTGTGTGCTGAAGATCATTGCCTTTGGCGCCCTGGTATGAGCTGGCTATTTTCATTGTCCTCTCTCATCCAGCACCAGAAATGCTCCTGAAATTCCACTTCTTCATATTTCTCCCTGGGTTTTTGCTGTTCCCAATGAATTTGAAACAAAAAAATCCTTCCAGTAGCACCTTAAAGACCAACTAAGTTAGTTGGTGCTGGAGGAGACTCTTGAGAGTCCCATGGACTGCAAGAAGATCAAACCTCTCCATACTGAAGGAAATCAACCCTGAGTGCTCACTGGAAGGACAGATTGTGAAGCTGAGGCTCCAGTACTTTGGCCACCTCATGAGAAGAGAAGACTCCCTGGAGAAGACCCTGATGTTGGGAAAGATGGAGGGCACAAGGAGAAGGGGACGGCAGAGGACGAGATGGTTGGATAGTGTTTTCGAGGTTACCAGCATGAGTTTGACCAAACTGCGGGAGGCAGTGGAGGACAGAGGTGCCTGGCGTTCTCTGGTCCATGGGGTCACGAAGAGTCGGACACGACTAAACGACTAAACAACAACAACAACAAGTTAGTTGGTCTTTAAGATGCTACTGGAAGGAATTTTTTTGTTTTGACTATGGCAGACCAACACGGCTACCTATCTGTAACTGCCAATGAATTTGGTTTTGTTTCAAAAGTGTACCATTCTGTTTTGTTTTATTGCTGAATTTTGTCAAGCAGGAGTGGGGGAAATCTGTGGCCTTTCCAAAGTCATTGCCTCACAATGGCTATGTTCTGCCTCCCCTATTGGAAGCGTGGAGGCTGCTCCATTACGTCTCTTGATCAGTGGAGGCTGCTGCGTTAGGGTGAATGGGACACTGCCCCACCAACCTCATTCTGTTCCCAACCAGTCTCCATCTGCTTGGCTTCTTACTTAAAACCAGTGCAAGAGGAGCACTGCCTGTTAGCAATGAGGATGGCGATAGGGAGGAAACTAAAATTAGTTGGCCTCTGAATACAAGTTGACAGGAATCACAAGTGCTCAGTTCCTCCTTGAGGGTTTCCCATTGGAGCACCTGGTTGAGAAGACGATGCTAGTCTGGGTGGGCTTTTTTTGTGTGTTCTGCTCCTTCCCTAGTCAGGACCATAGATCAAACTAAGAAGGATGCCTCCCCTTCTCTGCAACCAGCATCAAAAGTTAGGTTCCAACCTCTTAGCAGATGGCGTAAAATATTTTGTAGACTTGTAGCATTTGTGGCTTTATGAGGCTGCTGCAATTCTGCAATTCGTTTTAGAGATCCTCCTAGCTAAATTGCAATTCAGGGGTGGTGTAACATAGGAAACTCACTCTTCCCATTAAACTACATGGTGCACACAACAAATTATTGAGGTCTGTAGTTTCCAGAGAAATGACTTAGATCAGCCATCACTAACCTGGTGCTTTCCAGATGTCGTTCAACTTCTACTTAATCTGTCCCAGCCAGCATAGCTGATGGTCAGGGATTATGGGAGTTGTAGTCCACCAACATCTGAAAGGCATCAGATTGGAGAGAACTGATTTAGGATGCAAGCCTACCCATGTCTACTCAGATGTAACTCCCATTGAATTAAATGGGGTTTATTGTCAGATAAGTGGGGGTGAGGATTGCAGCCTAGCATGCAGTTTAAACTTCTGAGTAATGCTGCTTGTTGTTGCTTTTGATCTTACAGAATTATTTTCGTGATGCCTGGAACATCTTTGATTTTGTCACAGTCTTGGGAAGTATTACTGATATTTTAGTAACAGAGATTGCGGTGAGTACAGACTGTGCAAACTTGCTTTCTTTAGCCAACAAAATGGTGTTGGGGGGGGATGCAGGCCAAATGATCTTCTCCCCAGTCTGTTGGCGGGTCATTATGAAATGATGTCTGTCAGAAGACTGGGAGAAATGATAGAAGGAACCTGAGCTGCAAAGCCAACATTCAACAATTGCAATGTAAATTTAGGATAAATATTAAGAGCTTTTGAATAAACTACCTAAGGGGGGATTTATTTACTCCTGGTGTAAATGGTATATAATGTTAGATGGCTACTAGAGTAAGTAAACAGGAGCAGCTTATGGAATCACATGCCCTCTTCCCCTTCCTCTCAGCCTCTCTCCTCTCACATGCAGGGGATTTTCCCATGCTTCTTAACCATGGCTAGATGTTATGTCCCATAATTAGTATTGGCTTTGTATATTAACCATGGTTAAAGTCAACTTCTCCTCTCTCCTATACAAAGGCCTCCAGAGAATGAGATTCCCCTTTGCAGGATCACCTAATTCCCAGGACCATGAGGATTCCACCAGAGTGACCACTGTGTCTTGTCTCAAACTGCCTGGTTCCCTCCTCCAACCATAGTAAAGGGGATTAGTTCAGGAATTTGTCTGCAAAGGGGGGGTCTGCAGTAAAGGAGAGTCTGGGGCACGGGGTCTGTGTGTAATTTCCCAACCTGGTCTCAGTCCCTTAGTGCTAATTTGAGGGTCTGTGTTACATAATTACACCTGCACTGACCTTCATATTGCTCTTCTGTCACTTAGCAGAGTGATTTAGATGGAAAGAGGACTGGGTCTATTCTGTGATTCCACACAAAAGTAAGCCCAAATACGGAATTTGGTATTTGGGTGTATAGTTCAATACTGTGGGTTGTATCCAATGTAGTCTTACACAGAAAATTGATGGTCATGACTAACTTAAGTACGTTCACTTCAGTAGGTCTACACTGAGTAGAACTTAATTGGATACAATGCACTGGGAATTGCACCGTTTTGTTTTCTTTGCTCCCCCCCCAAATGTTTCTTGTCCTCAAGAAAATGAAAATAAGTTTGAACAATATTTCAGGAAACTAGGAGGAGTGCTGTGCTTGTAGAGTTCCTATGGTCAGGGTATAGAGTTAGTTGCTGTCAAAGCACTTTCCCAATCCCTCTGATGGGCCAGGAACCCAATTTCAAATGCATTTAATTTGCATAATTTATGCTGGAAGGTGCCTTAGCTGCATTAAATAGTCCCCAGCATCTTCTTTGAAGTCAATGATATTTTGTAAGCCCTTCCCAAATAGTTCAGGTCATCCTTTCCAAAACCTGTTGCCCATCCAGAAGTTGGCCATGCAGGTTGGGCTAGATGGGAGTTGGAGGCCTCTTGGAGGCCTGTGGTTGGTAAAGTCTCAGCTGTCGCTGGGCTCCATCTCCCACCATCCCTGACTGTTGGATGGCTGATGGGAGATGGAATCCAACAACAGATGGAGGGACAGAGTTTCCTCACTCCTCATATTTGCTTCCTTCTTGACCATGTCCTTCTGCTTTGTTAGGAACAATTGGTTTTGTGCGCGTCTTTGATATATGTATGTTTTTATTTCAATTGCTCTTTCTTAACCTCTTTCTCCTGTCTATGGCAGTTCATTTTTGGTCATTCCCCAGCAGGTCCTGCAATCCCAGATCCTTCTCCTAAATTGCACACAGAATCTGAGGGCCTGACAATAACAATGTGATGAGCAATCTTGTCACTTTTTTTTAAATAAATAAATAAAATTCCAGATGCAGAGGAGAATAATCATCAGCACCACAGCACATGAAGAGAGAAGATTTTAGCATTCCTTTCCCAGCTGAGTTCTTGGTGAACACACACACCCTAGTAATTAGCACCGGTGGCACCAATAGGAGGGGTTTCCCCCCCTCTTTCCATACTAATTACTACATAGCAAATTATCTTTTTACCAATCAGTATTCACTGAGATTTTTATTGATGTTTCATTGCTCCTCCAAATTTTGTGTAGTGTAAAAAAGTCTTGTTACATTTTTACGAAAGGCATTTTTATAAGCATTTAAATGGACGACAGATTCTTTACTGAGACATTGGCTGGGAAGAGGCTTAAAACTCTTCTTTGAAAAGAAACAGTAATAACAAAGAAAAAGAATAAAGGGTGGTTACTGTAACACAGGCTGGTTAGACCCTGGGAGAATGGATGGGATGGGTAACAAAGAGATATTGGCTGAATTGTAGACAGTGCTGGCTTTAGGACTGGCAGCAGTTATGGGGACTCCAGCAGAGCACTTTCAATGTGCTCCCTTAATTTGCAAGAGGAAGTTGACTGTTGCAAACTGAAGCATCCTCAGCCTTCTTAGGCATCCCTTGCACTGTGGTAGAGCCAGAAGCAGCTCACTGTATAGGGAAGTGCCACTCTATGCAGCTTCCCAGCAGATGGATCACTGTTGCTTACTGGTGAGTGAGAGGGGCAAGACAGCAGGAAGATTCATACAGGGAAAATCCACCAGCAGCAGTGCCAGATTGACTTCGCCAGTGCATTTGCACCATGCTGACCTGCCTGCCACCTCGCTCCTCTCCCTACCAGTAACAAATGGTGACTCACCTGCCAGGAAGCTAGCCTTGCAGCTCTGACCCACCCAGCCGAGAAACCACTTTGGAGAGCTATGTACCCTCTGCTAGTCTTGGAAGCCATATCCTTTTCCCCCTCTGGAGCTGGCCACCCAGCCAAGAAATCATTGCTTGTATAGATGTATAGGATTGAAATGATACTTTTGTAAACCCTCCAACAGCATTATCCCAGGCAGTACTGTGTATATTTTGAATTGGTTTGGTCACTGGTACAATGATGTATTTTTCAACCATCTCTGGTTTGAATTTATTGTATTTTACTGTCAACATGCCAGTAATTTATATTCTTTTACTGTCAACATGTCTTTTATGAAACTATGTCTCTGAACAGTGAAGGAAGGTAGGAGGTACTTGTGTATGCAGCCATTCCCACCTCCTCTGCTCTCTCCCAGTTGCTCTGTCCAAGCTCAGCAATTTTGGAATGTTCGGACCCCATTTTTATGATGTCTCCATTCAGGAATTTTACTCAGAGCTGAGCTAAAATTTCTCAGTAAACAGAATTGCTGAAATTTACTATCTCTTTTGCACACATCCCCCTCATGCGTAGAAAATGTGGTCCACTTTGCAGGATTTCTCTGAATATTCTCCACTGTTTTTGTGTGGCCACCACACACGTACCACACAATATCTTGCAGCAACAGAAGATTTTGGGCAGCACAAAGGATTCAAAATGGCAGCCAACATAAAATAGCCACTTGCCAAGACATTAGGAAAAAATAAGGAAGTTGTTCTATTTTCACTGACAATAGTAAACCCCACCCCAGAAAAAAAAACTGTTGGTGAAATTCAGTGAAATGAAATTAAAATGGAACAGGGCTTTTTGGAGGAAGAAGAGGAATTCGGTCTGAGACCCTAGAAAGCCACTACCATTCAAAGTAGACAAAAATTGAGATAGTTGAAAAACATGATTTGCCCTAGAAGAAGGCAGTTTCCTATGGTCAAAGCAAGACAAATGGAAGATCAATACCTCAGTGTTAGAGCATAGGAGTGGTCCCTTTCTGAAATCCTGGAGAGCTGTGACCAGTAAACCTAGACAAAACTGAGCTTGATGGACCTATGGGTTGCAGCCAACTAAGTTTTGCTCAGCGTGGGTCTGTTACTGTACTTGAGTTAGCCATTCCTAAAAATGTCAGTGGGTCATCTCTAAGAGTTAACACTGGATATGTGTTCTCACAAATAGGAAGGGGAATCTTGGAAAATAATCTAGGCATGACTTCAGTTTGACCACACAGCTCACTGCTATGTAGACAGGGCCACTTCTGAGAAGAATAGCAAGCTTCAGGGAGCTCAGCTTGTATTCCAGGGCAGCTATCCAAGAGCTAGTACCTTCGTCCAAGAATGCCAGCTCACCTGGTCATCCACTGCCCTTTTTTCCCTAGGAGTGGCTCAGCAACCAGCAGAAGTGCCAAGGCATAAAGATAAAAGGAGAGAAAAATGTGTTGATAAATTTGTTTTTCTTTTAGCATCATTATTGTGTCATTTGTAATTTCCTCTGTGAGTGCTTTGAATTATGTTTCTTTCTTTCTTTCTTTCTTCTGTCTATATCTATCTATCTATATCTATCTATCTATCTATCTCTGCAGGCAAATAAAAGAGAGGTATGTCAGTTTCCATGCCAGCACTCACTTCAAACTGATTTACAGGGAAGACTTTTAAATTTAACTTTGATTACTGCAAAGGATCAAATTGATTTACACCACTAACTGCTTTTGGGGCAGGATTCAATTGCATTTCATAGGGCAAATTTTAATGTAGAAGGTGTTGGACTCCAACTCCCATCAGCACCAGCCAGCATAGCAAATAGTGAGGGATGGTGTAATCCCAACAACATTTGGAGGAACCGTGCTGAGACAGGCTAATGTAGGCTCTGGTGTGTGACTCCAATGAGAGTAAAAGAACATATTCATGACAAGTGTTTCCTCTAACAATTAGTCGTAGCTATGTTTGATTAGCGTGTAAGCATGCATGTTTAGCATGGGGAAAGAGAAGACTAAGAGGTCATCTTTAAATACCTGAAGGGCTGTCACATAGAGGATGGAACAAGCTGCTCCAGAATACTACTCAAACCAGGAGATTCTGATTGTTAGGAAGAAGTTTCTGAGAGTAAGAGCTGTTTGGCAGTAGAACAGACTACCTCTTAAGGTGGTGGACTCTTCACTACTGGAGGTTTTTAAAAAGTGGTTGGATAGTCTTCTGTCAGTGTTTCTTTAGCTGTGATTTCTGCATTGCAGAGGATTGTACTAGATGACATTTGGAGATCCCTTCCAGCTGTACAATTCCATGTTTGTCTCAGAGTTTCTTCCAGTGTCCTCAGATAGCTACCAATAGAATAAAAAAGAACAATCAATAAACAATGGGGAAAACCCTGCAATTGTTGATGGTCCTCCTGTTTCTGACTCTCTTTGCCTCTTAGCTCAAGCAAGCACCATATAAGAAGGGCATTTGAGAGACTGCAGGGTCTCAGGGCACAGTGATTGGTGCCCATGGTGTGCCCCTGCAACTTAATCAAACTATCCTGTAGGATGGCATTGTGTTGGCTGCATATGCCACTGGCTTTCCCACCACATGTGTAAGTGTAAATGGGCACACACCAGGTGCTGCCAGCTACCAGTTCATTGAGTATTCCTCCTGATTTGTTTGCAGCAAGATTACACCATGTTAGCTTTTTAAAATGAATGTCAAATCTGATTTGTTTGTGGAGAGATTATATGATGTTGCATTGGAGCCGGGGTTGGCAACGTGCGGCCCATGGGACAGATTAAGCCCACAAATACTGTTTTACCGACCCACAAGCCACCTGCTCAGCCAGTCCCCCATGCACTGCGCTAAAGCAGCACAGCGCAGGGACTCACAGAATGGCGCTGGAAATCGCGTATGCACATGCGCAGATACCGGAAATTGCATCTGTGCATGACCAGACGCCGAAGATTGCTTCTGCACGGGTGCAATTTTTGGCATCTGGGCATGCGCAGAAGTGATTTCCGGTGCTGTGGACATGCGCAGACATGATTTCCGGTGTCACACTGCACCAGTCCAGCCTACAGATGATCTCCGTGGGAGTGATCTGGTCCATGGCCGGTAAACCTTGCCGACCCCTGCATTAGAGCAAGCATTATACTTTCAAGTGCATTTTCCTGTCACTTTCCTTATCATGAAAGGTTCATGGGGGTGGGGATCAGGCTTGTTGTGCAAGAACTCCTAATAAGCTAGAACTGAGCAACATGAATCTGACATGTGATTGGATCCTGTTCCAAAATAGTGACAGCCGGGAAGCGTCCACCGTGGTGTGAACTGGCCTTTAGCCACATAAGGAAACTGTGGAAACATTTGTGACAGGATCTCTCTGAATGCAAATTATGAAACTGGCATCTCTCTCTTTGCCTGGGAATAATAACAATATTAAAAAGACACACCAAAAAGGTGTTTGTTAAGTGTGTGTTAATTTGCATTATGGTACAAAATGCAAATGGTTTGATTGCACTGTGTTTCCTTGCAGGCCTTTATTGTTCTTAGAAAAGTAACTTTTTAAAAATAAGCACCTTCACTCCCCTTTCCTGTACAAAGTTTATGCTTTTGTTCCCAATGACTCATTTTCTCTTTTTGTTTTTCTGTTTCTGTTTTATTTCTCCCTTCCCTTCCTGCTGAATCACGCCATCAAATCAACAACATACAATGCGAAAAACCCATGTCTCCGTCTGTATGTTGACTGCCCTGCCGCTCAAAACCCAAAAAACCAAAAAAATATTATCTAAATTCAAAAACTTGTAAATAATCTTGCAAAATATTCATCCATGAAAACGTCAAATATAGGACACGGTTGGTTGCATTGAATTTCTTCTAAAACAAAATATTTAAATTTCTTGCTTTTTTATTTTTCCTTAATATTTGTTTCGCTTTCACTTTCCTTGTTTGTGAGATTTCTGATCGCACTGGTGATGGGGAAATAAAGCTTCCCTGTCTGTCTAGCTACATTGTGGGTCGTGACTGGGCTTTGCTTTGTACCATCATCTTTCTATTGGCTACTTGGTAATTGGATAGAATCTGCCATTTTACCAGTAGCCATAATACTGTTTCTTCATTCCTTGTCTTCCTATAACTGATGAGAGGGGGAACTCGCATCTGCATTGTAAATTAACAACATTATTATGCTTTGCTTGCTGCATTCACTGCCTTGTCTTTTCCGAGGTCCGGTTTTAAAAGGCTAGTTCTGGTGTTAAACGTTTTAGATTTGAATAACATTAATTGTTTCTTTCTAGGGCTGTGTGCAGAATGCACACATAGAAATCACTGGGCTTCAGATAGCCATGGTTAACGCGGATCCATTGGTTTCAATGGATCTGTTCTGATTTATTAAAACTGACAACATGGAAATTGCTGGGTACTTATAAGACTCAGAACACAGGCCCACAACACATTTCCATAACATATGCATATGCTAATGTATATGCATAGATGCAAATATTGGCTGGAAAACCCCCCCAACTATGACTGAGTTATGGTGTGCCAACAAGATTTTCTGGGCCCTTTACCCCAACTGCTATCCATTTGCAAGAAATGTTAATAGTCTACATATGAAAACTTAAAAGTTTATTTGCCTACATTTAAATTATAAATTGGGATGTGGGTGGCACTATGGGTTAAACCACAGAGCCTAGGACTTGCCTATCAGAAGCTCGGTGGTTCGAATCCCTGTGACAGGGTGAGCTCCCGTTGCTTGGTCCCTGCTCCTGCCAACCTAGCAGTTTGAAAGCATGTGAAAGTGCAAGTAGATAAATAGGTACCGCTCCAGTGGGAAGGTAAACGCCATTTCCGTGCGCTGCTCTGGTTTGCCAAAGCAGCTTAGTCATGCTGGCCACATGACCTGGAAGCTGTACGCTGGCTCCCTCGGCCAATAAAGCGAGATGAGCACTGCAACCCCAGAGTCGGTCACGACTGGACCTAATGGTCAGGGGTCCCTTTACCTTTACCTAAATTATAAATTTAAATTATAAGAGTCAGTGGCCAGGGGTGAGCAAACATGTCATGCCACCCGGGGCGGGGCATTGCCCGGGTAGGGCACATGTGTGGCATCGCTACGTATGATGCATGTGCTGTACATAGCGACGCTGCACATGCACTGTACATAGCGGTTTGCCGCCAGTGCCGGGATCCTCTTCTTGTGGTTGCAGCCACGAATGGATACTCCACATGCGATTGCAGTGGTGTGATGGCTGCTCATGTTGCCGCGAGCCCCGTGGGGTGCCTTCTTGTCACCTCCCCAGACATGGCACCCGGGGTGCAACCCCCCCTTGCGATGCCACTGCCTGGGGTTTGACTGCACTTTACAGATTTTTGAGCAAGTGCCTTGAACACCCTCTCTAGTCACTTTTCTCTCCTCTCCAGCACATGCTCACCCACTTCACTATTCCAAGGCTTTTACTCAGATCCAGATCCAACAGATCTGGTATCATTCTAAGTATCATTCTTCCCACTTCCTCCTTCACATCTGTGCATTTCAGGGGAGGAAAAAGGTAACCATCCTTGCCATGTCATGACCAAGAGGACTCTGGAGGGGCTCAGACACTTCATGGGTGCCATGGGAAGACCCCAAGAGCAAATTTTCACTCACAGGAATCACGCTGACAATCTCTGCTGTAATCAAAGCTTTTTTTTTTTTTAAAAAAAAAGTTTTTAAAAAGGTAGTGAAGGAATAGGCAATCCGAGACCAGGGTCTTGAGCCACTCTTGACTGACATTATACTCAATTTTGTTGGAAACTAGAAATACAGATGTATTGAGTTACCTCTCTCTGTGCATGCTGACTGCCTAGACTTATTGGACAGGAGTTGGTTCTGCTGGCTGTTTCTGTTGCTCGAGCTACTGAGTTCTCTGCAAACTGATGCTGAGAATGGTCCTGTGAGAGCTTTGTAAATGCTGATAAACTCTAATTTTCCAGGGCTGCTACTTATCCCCAGTTTTTTATGTAGTCTTCAACAGCAGGCAACAGTTTATGGAAAGGAGCTGAATATGCGGAACAAACAGCAGGTTTGGGAGTGCAGCTGCCACAAATCCCCAAGTCCAACAGAACCCCAAGTAGAGAAATTATCTTCCACTGGCTGCCCTAACAATGTAACACGATGTGGACATTTCACCCGCTTCACATACACTTACTTAACAGTCTAACATCCTGGCCACACATTGGTCTTTAATTTGATAGCTGAGAATTTAAGTTTGCTGATTGACTTGTCACAAAGAAGATATTCTTCCTCTAGCTCACTTTTAGTATCAGAAGCTGTAGCTCACATTTAAAGAAAGTAGTTAGGGGAGTGTCTTTGAAAAAAAAATATGAATTGGGTGTGTCATATTGAAGAATGCTCTATTAAAACTATTTTGGAGCAGCTCCAAATTTTTACTTGCACTCTGATGTTACGCCAATGGGATGCCAGGGCAACAGCCACTGATAATGGTCACAATTTTAAGTTACATGATTAGTAAATTCATCAAAACTGAGTTTACAAGGACAGAATTACAATTGGAATTCAACCCTGGATATATATTCATTTTCTTTCCTAATTGTACTCTTCAAATGCAGATTAGAAGCTGATATTACTATTACTACTATACAGCTATTTAAAAAGAAAATAAAGGCAATTTGAATTCATATTTTTGCTAAAAAGTACAATTTTTATGTTGTTTTGATGCTGTCAGAAACCTTGAACCTCTATCAGGAAAGAAAGGCAGGTATATTGACTTGAGGGCAGGGGCGGGTGGGACACAAATGAACAGCTTAAAAATAACACAACTGAAACTAAGATTTCTTAGCTTTTCCATTTGTCCACCTTGAGCAGCCCAGGAGAATTCTTGCCTGCTTGCTTCGCTTTGCTGTGAGCTTGCTCAGTGTTGTCTACTCATTCGGTGGGCATCTCTTCTTTCTTTCTTTTTTGCTTTTCTCTTTTCTCTTTATTTGAGGATTGAGTCCCATGTATGGTGTAGACACCCTACTCTGAGCTGCTTACCTCTTTAAAAAGAAACAAACAGAAAACTGCCGGCCAAGCTAAATGCATGCTTAGCGGCTGTTTCCCTTGAATCTTGACAGAGCTGGTGGAATGTAGCACTGCTGGTGCAACCATCAGCTGACTGGCATATGAATAAATAGCCGGATAAACCTGTGAGTCTCGTGAGCTTAAATTAGCAAGGTGTGTGGGGTGGGGTTGGGGAGGCAGCTTTCATCCTGGAAGGCATCTAATAGTACAGGGGTGGGGAACCTTTGTCTGCCCAAGGGCCACATCTTCTTTTCAGCAATCTTCCAAGGGTCACCTATCAGTGGTGGGCAGGGCCAGAGGCAAAAGTGGGTGTATCAATGGGTGTAAAATTTGACCTTTGAATAGTAGTTAAGTTCTCGGTCCTCCATCCAGTCAAGCAAAATAAATGATCAGAGCTGAAGGACATGTTTTAGCCAGTCAAAAGCGGTCAGGGTGCAGAACAGTGCCATTGTGAGCCAAATAGAAAGACCTGAGGGGCCCTGGGCTTGAGGTTCCCCACCCCTACAAATGGTAAAAGATGAAGGGTGGTGGGGAAAAAACAAGTCTTTAACCTGCTTAGCTTTCCTTCAAGGCCCCTGTCTGACTGTGGTACCTCTCCCTGCTCTGTTCTTGAGGAAACCCAAAGTGGGCTTTTATATGCATAGAAAGGAAACAAACTGAAACGAGGCTGCTAAAATTTCCCATTCTGATTTAATTGGCTTCACACCAAACCCAGAGACTATTTGACCAATAGATGGGAAGTCCCCTGCTCTCATACACCAACATCATTTTTGTTGGATTGGATAGTTAGAGGACTTATTTGTGGTTAATCAGAGAATAAGGCAGAATCAAACAAGAACACCACTGGGGCAGTGGAGAGATTTTACACAAAATCCAAGCTCAACTGCTAACATGGTTTTGAACTACCTCAATGTAAGTTGCCCTCTCCCTTCATATAGCATGGAGGAGGCTCACACCTGACCTTTCATGACATTGTTTTTTAGGCATAGGTAGGTTCATTTCATATGAGCCTTCCCTGGCTTGGTGCCTTCTAGATGTTGTTTTGGAATCCGACTCCCATCAGCCCCGAACCAGCATGGCCCAATGGTCAGGTTGGGTGGGTGTAGTAGTCCAGTCACATATGAGGGGTCCCTGGTTGACACAGGCTGCTTTAGACATCTCCTAGTCACAGCCTACACAATCACAGCTGATAATACTTCCCCATTACTTTCCCTTAACGTGTAGGGTGGGAGGGTTGAAAGCCCAGGAATCCATAAGAGGGATCTCTCCCCTCTGTCTTTCTCTTCCTTTTTTTTGGCTACCTTCTCCATAGCCAAGGGAGGGACTCTTGTGGAGAGGAGTTTTCTCAAACATGCTGCATGTGGAGTGACCTGCACTGACAAATGTTTCTTTTGGAAGGTTTTCTGGTGGCCGATTTGCTGCTTAGAACGCGAAGCTGGTAATTTTCTTTTCTTTTTTGCGGGCTGTGGCTTCCGATCCCATCTGTGTCTGAAGGACACAAAACCCTTTCCTCTCCGCAGGACAATTTCATCAACCTCAGCTTCCTCCGCCTATTTCGGGCCGCCAGGCTCATCAAGCTTCTTCGCCAGGGCTACACCATCCGGATCCTCCTCTGGACCTTTGTCCAGTCTTTCAAGGTGAGGTAGAGGACACCTTCTCAGCAATCTTCCCAAGAGCCAAATGCCATGGGTGGTGGGCAGGACCAGAGGGAAGAGTGGGTGGAGCAACAGATGTAAATTTGACCTCTGTATAGCAGGCTGGTTTGTACCACACTCACACAGCCCTATCTATCCTCCCATCCAGGCAAATGGGAGGCATTATCAGAGTCCAAAAACACATCCCAGCCAGGCATAAATCACTCAAGGAGGGGACAAAGCAAAGTGGCCTGGGAAAAGCTCAGGGGCTAGATAGAGTGGCCTGGAAGGCGACATTTGGCTGAGGTTCCCCACCTATGGTTTTAACAGAGTGTAGGTAGCCATCTATCTAACATGTTGTAGTCAGGGATTTGGGATAAATTTGAATACCTAAGTTGACTTTTTAATGGTGAATCCAACCTAATGCATACTTCTCAAAACAATAAGTTAACCGAATCACAGTTATGCTTTGAAATTCATTCTTCTGTGGAAGAATAGAAGCCTTTTTCAGACTATTTAAAGAAATTTGATGAATAAGTGATCAGGATTTGAACTATGAGCAACAGAAGAACTTAAAAGATCATAGTACTGTTAAGATACAAGAGACAGAAGACAAGGTGCTGTAGAGGGAGAGAAATAAGCCACCATGGATAAGGAGGTGGGAAGTCAACAACATCAACAAAATTAGTAAAAATAACATATGAGGTATTATACTAGACAAAATTGCTTTGCAAACATTTTGAATAACAGGCTGTATTGCATACAATAATATGTATGTGAGGCAAAATTTACACCAAGACCCATATGAATTTTTGTTAGGAAGCAGTCATGAGTTTTGTGAGGAAACTTGAAACAGTCAGGGCTTCCCTCAAAGAATCCTGAAAACTGCAACTTGTGTAGGGTGATGAGAATGGTTTCTATTTTCCTCACAGAGCTGTAGTTACCAGAGCTCCCTGGAAAAGGGATTGGCTGTCAAACCATTTTGGGAATTCTAGCTCAGCAAGGGAGAAGATAGGGGACTCATAACAACTCTCAACACCCTTAACAAATTACAGTTCCCATGATTTTTTTGTAGAAGCCATGAGTGTTTAACATGCTATGATGTTGCTACTTTAAATGTATAATGCAAAATTGAACTTTAGCCTGGATCCAAACCATTAGGATTTTTTTTATTCTTCTGGGGTATCAATAAACCTATACTTCTATGTGAAACCTTGTCCAGGTGTGGTCACATACTAAACATTCTTGTTCTTAGATGTATCATTGCAGGTGTTGATGCTTTCCCCTTTTTTTTTCACTCACAGGCATTGCCTTATGTGTGTCTTCTCATTGCCATGCTCTTCTTCATCTATGCCATTATTGGCATGCAGGTAAATTGCAACAGTAGTCATACCAAATGCACCAGGCTGGAGTAGGGATGGGGGAGAAATTCCACATCTTTGCATTTTAATGTGCTGCTGCCTGATTTTCCAAACCAATCTGTGAACTGAAACACGGGTAACCTCCATGATTCACATTGTTATGTGATTAACTTGGTGATGCAGCACTGCAGTCAATGTGCTATCCAGTTATCCAGTTGCTGTTGTTTTCAAAAAAATGCATATATTAGGGGAAAGTATGCATAAAAATGCATAACTTACTGTTTTATTTAACAAAATTTAATATGCCACTCAATTGATTGTTGCAAATGATAGATGGATGATAGATAGATGATAGATGATAGATTATGATAGATAGATGATAGATATAGATGATAGATAGATAGATAGATAGATAGATAGATAGATAGATAGATGATAGATAGATAGATGATAGATTAGATAGATGGATAGATGATAGATGATAGAGATAGATAGATAGATGATAGATAGATAGATAGATAGATAGATAGATAGATAGATAGATGATAGATAGATAGTATTTTTCCGTCTATAAGATGCCACCATGTATAAGACGCCCCCTGTTTGGGGGGACTCAGATTTAAGAAAATGGGGGGAGATGGCCCCGTGTATAAGACGGCCCCTAATTTTTGACATTATTTTTTAGGGAAAAAACCTGGTCTTATACACAGAAAAATACTTTGTGTGTGTGTGTGTGTGTGTGTGTAAAAGAGTTTAAAACATTGCAACACCAACACATCTGGAGAGGCTTGCAGAAACAAATTGTTTTTTAAGCAGGTCTTGAAAGGAGAACAGCAAAGGTGCCTGCCTGATGTCAACATCTTAGAGGAAATAAATAACATACATATATTATATGAAGGAAAATTGCTTCCAGAAATGTGTACCTGAGTCAAAACTACGTATACATATTTGGAGAAATTTGCACAAAACTGCTGGCAAATTTTTCATGAGGGCTAAAAGCAACATGCAAACTGCTGTGAAAACATGGACAGCTGGATTAAAGATTAAAGGGGAAAACAGAGAAAAACCAAAATTGACAGATTTCTTCACTCTGATCTTGAAGTTCATTTTGAAGCTAGTAGTTTGTATCCAGTAAAACTCTGATCATGGCTGCATACAACTCAAGTCTAAGAATGCTTGAGGAATTTTATATCTGTGCATTCCAAACTGACCTGATTATTACCTACTTTGGGATCTACTACTGAATTTTGCATTTCTCTAAATTCTTTGATATTGTTCTCATTTCAAGGCAGAAACAGGAAAAGCTGCAGAGTTCCTGTTTTATAATGTGCTATTTCATAATGCAGGTTGGGGATCTGTTCACAGAAAAACCTTAGTACCTTCACCAAGCTAAAGAAACCACAATGATTAAATTGGAATAAAACAGATTTAATACACTGCTGGTTTAGATCCTCAATTCCACAATGATGGTGGAAAGGAAGATATATCCCTCCCACCCAATATATTGGGGGGAAAGTGCATGAAAAAGCATACAAATTTTCATGCAGATTTTAAAAGGGGGGGGGAATACAACAGGCAAAATGAAGATGGCAGGTAGTAAATTAAGAGAAACTGAATTTGAAATATTTTCCCATCCCTAAGCAAAATGCTTGCTGTTCAGAACCACAGTCAGTGCTGCTTGCTTCTCTGATGACTTTGCCTCCAATTGGATTTCCATTTAATCTGCTTTTTGACCACTTCTTCTCCCCCACCCCCAGGTCTTTGGAAACATTGCACTGAATGACGACTCTGCCATCAATCGACACAACAATTTCCAAACGTTTTTGCAAGCCCTGATGCTGCTTTTCCGGTAAACAATAAACCATCTTTCTGTAATCAAATTCATTGACCCTTCTGGCAGTGGTGGAGCTTCATGCTCTGGCACCGGAGGGTGGAGAGCAGGCAGGGGCGTGGCTGCCGCGTGACCTGGGGGCATGGCGTGCCGCCTGCGAGGTCTGACGCCCAGCGCTGATGGGGGGCAGCTGCGATAGCACCCCACTGGGATCTCACTACCGGGGGCAGTGCGCTCCCCCTGACCCCTCTTCCTCTGCCAGTGCCTTCTGGGGTGGGTGTCAATGGGAGGAGATGAGGCCCTTCGTAAGTAAACTATCATCATGTGTGTGTTCACTTAAAATGAAACAACTCCCAGGAATGGGCCAGTCAGGACCAGCATAGTTGGACCAATTCACACCAACAATTTGACAGTAACGATGACACACCAAAGTTCCCACCAGTGCCTGCTTGTTTTGTGTGGTGGTCTTTCCTGAAGTTGATTGTGCAAGGTCCCACCTCATCTGTCAGTGCATAGGAACATCAGAACAGTGGGAGCAAGCTCTCTTACATCCAGTGCTCACTTGATGGGCCCTCATGTTATTATTGATCCCATACAAAATAGTAGTTATTCATGGAGGGCATAGTTAAACCATGGATCTCACTCCCACAGGAGTCAGTGGTGGTCACCAACTTGGATGGCTTTCAGAGAGGTTCATGGAGGAGAGAACTATTCATGGCTACTATCCATGATGGCTGTGTGCTGCCTCCATAACCAGAGGCAGTAATGCTTCTGAATACCAGTTGCTGGAAACCCCAGGAGGGGAGAATGTTCTTGTGCTCAGTTCCTTCTTGTGGGTTTCCCACTGGGGCATCTGGTTGTCCACTGTGAAAACAGGATGCTAGATGGGCCATTGACCTGATCCAGCAGGTTCTTCTGGTGTATTTATGTCTGTCTGTATGCTTTATTTCCTCCCCTGGCCTTCCTTCAGCATAGGTTCTCTACCTTGTGGAATACCTTCTCAACTCCCTGGAACTCACTGGCTTGCCCTCTGTTCACATCTTCAGTTCCCTGCTTTCCTTCCTCCCAGTCTCTTTTTCTCATAGTATCTCCATCCTCCACCTTTCTGGCTTCCTCATCCTCAGAGGTAGGACCTCTGCCTGCTTCCATTTGCTCTTAGGGCTTATCCACATTTTGCAGGCACAGGTCCATACGTTAAAGCTCCATCTCCAAGCACCTTTTCTTTTTCTTTTCTCTTTTTGCCCTGGAGCTTTCCCTGAAAAAACACCTTGTTCTTCACCACTGAATTGGAGCACATGTCAATTTGGGTTTTCTGTGGATTGCTGTTTGCAGCAATTCAGTTTAAAGAGTAGGTTTTCATGGGTTCAGACAGAGATTTAAATTGTGGACCATGCCTGGGAAGCACGGAGGAAAGGGAAGTGATAAGCCCTCAGTTAGGGACTCTCTGGGGAAATGCAGACAGCTCCTTCTCTATTTTTCAGCTGCATGCTTTCCTCAGTACTGCTAGAAGGTGGATGTTTCTTTCCAATTGGCTGAACAATCTCACTGGCAGCTGCAGAGCTGGCTCCTGACCATATGTTTATGTAAATACTTACATCTTACCTCTCAGCCTCTTGCTGGGACTCCAGCACTCCTGACAAACATCCATTAAAAATGATTACCAACCAACTGAAAGATTCAAATTGGCCAGATATTAAAGCCACAGAAGCTGGAGGGGAGGGGTAAGCACAGGGAAACCAAAAGATTTGGAAGCATGCAAAAATGTGGGTAAAGAAGGCCCTGCCCACAATTAGCATGTGCCCCCTGAAAGGTTTCCCATAAGGGAATGTGGCCCACAGACAGACTAAATTTCCCTGTCTCTGGTTTGATATTTTAATGATTGTAAAAATGTCACACATGGCATGAAATCGTCCTTAAATGATTATGTATGCAAATATCCAATTGTTTAGCTGGGAGGGTGATGGGTGTAAGCATAATCTGTTCTCATGCTCAGTTTATGTTGATAAAAGCTGCAGTGGGCCTTGCCTCTACCTGGCCCCTGCATCTTTCAATTCCTCCCAAGCAGAAGTTAATGCAAACTTAATTGTTTACATCAGGCAGCTTGTGTTCATTAATACTTCAGCATTACCTGGCATTAATCCTGTGGTATTCAAACTGTTAATGAACACAAATCCTTTATGTGCACAAATCCTAACTTAATTTAATTGGGTCTTTTATTTTCCATAAAGAGATTAGGTGCTTTGCTTCTAAGCTTGTGAGATCTAATTTCTCTCCCCCACTCCCTGATATGACAGAAAATACAGGTCTCTTTGACAGAAAAGTCCAGTTCAAGCAACCTGTCTCTATGTTCGTTCTATCTATCTATCTATCTATCTATCTATCTATCTATCATCTATCTATCTATCATCTATCTATCATCATCTATCTATATCTATCTATTTCCCAGCCTCCAACAGAAAGTCCCAGGGCAAGTCACAGCATTGAAAACAACATTAGAGGGTAAAGGTCTAACAAAGGGAGCACCCTGTACCCATGACACTCCCCTGGGTGATTTAGAACCCAATTATGCAGGCTTCTAAACTGTGGAAGTGGGGGAGGGCTCTACCACTTCAAGAACTCCTTACTTCTGCCCCAGTTGGTGGACAACTGGGGCACAGCAGAACCTAACACACACACCTTTGCTCTCTCTGCTTGTGTGTATGTTTTAACACATGAGCAAAACACCTGTACGGGCCAAAGTTAGGGAAAAAGCCTATAGTAGATCAGGTCTGGGGAAGCTCACTTGTGTGGTCCTTATCTCATGACTTATGTGACTCTCCATGTCTTGCTGATAGGACCTCAAGTCTCTTTCTAGGCCATACTATACCCTTCGCCAGCTCTCCTTCACAGCTGGAATGTGTTTTTGAACTATGATAATGCTTTTTGCTTCCTGGATGGAGGATGGAGGGGTGGATGAATCTCTCTCTCTCTCTCTCTCTCTCTCTCTCTCTCTCTCTCTCTCTCTGTGTGTGTGTGTGTTGGGGAACCTCTAACTTCTATGTGGGTAAAACATAGCCTTCTGTAAAAAGCTAAGAATCGCATTGATAGTTCCACCCACTTTTGCCTCTTGTCCCACCTACCACTTACATGCATTTCCAGGAAGTTCCCCTTCCCCAAAGAAGTACCACCCTTGGGCTGAAAAAGGCTCCCAACCCTTTTGATATACTATAAAGTGAGGGAGCTGTTGTAGATGTGACTGTTGCTTTCTCTAGTGCTACTGAGATTGCTCCCTCTTGCACATTTTTTACCACCCACTAAAGAATGTTAAGGTACACCACAGGCTTACTCGTGCAATACATGTACAAGGCCAATAAGCAACCATAAGAGATCTGCTGGATCAGGCCAGTGGCCCATCTAGTCCAGCATCCTGTTCTCACAGTGTCCTACCATATGCCTATGTGCTGTCCGAAAGCAGAACGGAGCTCAACAGCATCCTCCCATTTTGTCGTTGCCATCAATTGGCATTCAAAAGCATTATTACTGTCATCAGTGAAGATAGAACATAGCCATTGAGTTTCATGGCCACTTACACTCCATGAAGCTGCCTAATCCTCTGTTAAAGCCATCCAGGTTGGTGACCACCACTGCCTCCTGCAGGAACAAGTTCCATACTCTAACTCTGCATCCTTTTGCCTGTCCTGAATCTCCAAACACTCAGCTTCATCGGGCGTCCATGAGTTCTAGTGCTTTGCAAGAAAAGGAGGAAATGTTTCCTCTTATTCCCTTCTTCACCCTATGCATAATTTTGTACTCTTCTTTTTAGTTCAATAAGACAAGTTCTTTTTTCTGATTCCAGGAGCGCCACTGGGGAAGCTTGGCATGAAATCATGCTTGCATGTCTCAGCAACCAAGCCTGCGATAAGCTCTCCAACCTTGGCAAAAATGAGTGCGGCAGTGACTTTGCCTACTTTTACTTTGTCTCCTTCATCTTCCTCTGCTCCTTTCTGGTGAGTTGGCCATTCCGCTTGTCTTGCTTGCCCATCCCTGTGCTGCAACTACCCTCCACGTTCAAGGTCCTCGGCCCCTCAGAGATATGCATCTTAAGTATCAAAAGCCAGGGTAAATAAGTATTTATGGTTGTAAGTAGTGGTTTTTTTCTGGGGGATAGTCTATGGTACCCAGTACCCACATCTCTTTTTCTTGTTTTTTAAAAGTGTGGCACTTACATTAACAACTTCATGGTGAGTGCTGGCACCTATTTTTCTAGAAGAAAAGCACTGGCTGCATCACAGCATCCTTTAATCAGTGACACTCTGCCATACTGGTGAAACAGCACATCACAAAGAAATGATCTAGTTTCTTTCTGTGTGATGTTTCACCAATGTGCAGGTAGTGTCACTGATTAAAGAATGTTTCAATGCAGCCAGACAGACATGCTATCATATCAAAACAGTGTCCTATCAACATGAAAGCTGCAGCACTCTGCACATGCTCCAATTCTGATTTTTTTTTTTAAAAAAAATGCAATTCTCCTAGTTAAACTGAAATTTGAGAGGAGTTATATTGTAGCCAGCCCTACCGTTAGGCAGAGTGTGGTGAAAGTTGCATAAGGTGCCAACATGTTGGGAGGCAGTTACCAGTGGTGAATTGCTAGAGAACAGCGTTGTGTGTATCATTCAAACAGCTCCCTGCCACTTAAACTAGCCTACTGTCCTTAGGCTGAGTGGAGGAGGATGACCCATTGGCAGTATTGAAGTAACATTCAATGACCAGTCTGGCTGGTTTTTGTTCATGGAGTGGAAGGTGGCGGTTATTTCATCAGGCAGTAAAATGTTCCCAGTGTGGCTCTGGGCAGGATGTAGAGCAGAATTCAGCAAAGCCATAGAACAATACGGACAAGGAAATGGAGAAACCCCCTTTTCACTGTAGCTCAGAAAAGGGACAACCTTTATCAGCCGGAGTGCTGCTTTGCAGGGGTCGCAAGCTAGTGGCGGGGAGGGTCAGAGGCAAGAAGTTGGTGCATCAATGGACAGGACAACCTTTCCACCCACCAATAGGTTGTATTCCAGCCGCACAAACTCAGTGGTTTCTATGTATGCACACCTCCTATATCTCTCTCCATCCAGGCAAGCAAGGGGGCTTAGCAATATTCAAGGATGTGTTCAAGGGTGATTCCCAGGTGGGCAAAAGCGTGAGAAAGGCATGGAAAGGAGACACGGGACACATTCACACCATACATTTAAAACACTATGGAACCACTTTTAAAAGTCATGGCTCCCCCAAAGAATACTGGGAATTGTAGTTTGTTAAGGGTGTTAGGACGTCCCTATTCCCTACAATTTCAGCCCCCCTTTCCCCGGTGAACTCTGTGAATTGTAGCTCTGTGAGGGGAATTGGGGCCTCCTTAGAACTCTCAGTACTGCTAGCAAACTACAGCCCCCGCCCCAAATTGGGATGAGCCATGACTGTTTAAAGTGATATAGCATTTTCAGTGTATGAGCGAATGTGTCCACAGATTTCTGCATTTGACACTTCAGACTCCGCCTTTTTCTCTTCAACAACAACAATAGTTTATACTCCGCTTCTTTTTTTTGAGTTATCCTTTTGTTTTTGCATTGATTCCTTAATAAGAGAAGCTAATATCTTTCCTCCTTCCCACCCCCAATTTCATCTCCCTCACCTTCCCCTTTGCAGATGTTGAACCTGTTTGTGGCTGTAATTATGGACAACTTTGAGTACTTGACACGAGACTCTTCCATCCTAGGACCCCACCATCTTGATGAGTTTATCCGCGTCTGGGCTGAGTACGACCCTGCAGCCTGGTACGTATGCTCTTGCAAGCGCACCTTAAAATAATAGAATAGTAGAGTTGGAAGTGACCTATGGTCATTTAGTCCAATCCCCAGGAATACAGGAATCTCACCTAAGGCATCCATGACATATGACCATCCAACCTCCGCTTAAAAACCTCCAAGGAAGAAGAGTCCACAACTTCCTGACGGAGACTGTTCCACTTTCAAACTGCTCTTACTGTCAGAAAGTTTTTCTGAATGTTTAGTCAGAATCTCCTTTCTTGTAACTTGAAGCCATTGGTTTGAGTCCTGTCCTCCAGAGCAAGAGAAATTTTGTTCCCTCTCCCATGTGACAGCCCTTAAGAAATTTTGAAGATGGCTATCATATCTCCTCCCAGTCTCCTCTTTTCCAAGCTAAACATACCCAGCTCCTTCTACCGTTCTTCATAAGGTTAGACTTCTAGACCCTTGATCATCTTAGTTGCCCTCCTCTGCACACATTCCAGCTTGTCCACATCCTTCCTAAATTGTGGTGCCGAAAACTGGACACAGTATTCCACACAGTGTCGTCTGACCAAGGTGGAACAAAGTCGTACTATTACTTCCCTTGATCTGGACACCATGCTTCTGTTGGTGCAGCCTGGAATAGCATTAGCTTTCTTTGCTGCTGCATCACACTGTTGACTCATGTTAAGCTTGTGGTCCACCAAGACCCCTAGATCCTTTTCACTAGTAAGCTAGATGTCCCCTATTGAATATTTGTGCTTCTGGTTCTTCCTGCCTAAGTGCAGAACCTCATCTTTGTCTGTACTGAAATTCATTTTGTTAGCTTGCACCCAGTTCTCTAATCCATTAAGATCTGATTTTGCCTTCTGTGGCATTAACTACTGCTCCCAGTTTGGTGTCATCTGCAAAATTGATGAGCATCTCCTTAATTTCTTCATCTTACCAGCTTCCTTTCAAGAATATCATGAGGGACTTTGTCAAATGTCTTACTGAAATCAAGATACACTATGTCCACAGCATTCCCTTGATCCACCAAGCTTGTAATTTCCTCAAAAAAAGAAATGAGATTGGTCAGGCATGACTTATTTTTGAGAAACCCATGCTGAGTCTTAATAATCACAGCAGCATTTTGATAAATATATCTATTCTCACACATCAGGGTAATCTGTGCATTTCGAGTTCACCCATTAATCATCTCACCCCCTCAGTCCTCTCGCCACTGACATTTTCAGAGATTAAAAGAAGCGCTCAAATTATGGGGGAGGATGAGCAGAAGACTCTTTTAATGCTTCTGAACGCCATATGCCGATAGGAGGAGCACTGTTGCACTCGGGTGCTGCTGGTGGGCTTCCCATTGGGGCAGCTGGTTGGTCACTGTGAGAACAGAATGATGGACTGGATGCGCTGCTGGTCTGTTCCATTAGGGCTCTTCCTATGTTCCTTTTTTTAAAGGCTGCCTTAACTAACCATCTTAGAGGGCATGCAGTGGGCAGGACTGAAAATGAAGGAACCAACAGATTAGTTTGCAGATTTCATTAAGGGCATCTCTATCTCCCTACCCCAATAATTTGAGTACTGATGATAACTTGACCTATGTCAATGTGAGTATTGATGCAATTAAATATTTAAAATGCAACAAACTCGTTGCCTGCTAATTTAGTCTTGTAAATCAGGCCCCAGAAGTTACAATTCAGCATATTTATCCAAATCTAATAATAGGGCTGGGGGAAGGAATTCAATTTAATTTGTATCTTCATAAGAAACTACCAAATTTGCAGCTCTTGAAGCAACATGTGGACCAAAACAGCTCTTCTTCCAAAAATTGCAGTTCTCTGAATTTTGCAATGCAGTCTCCCAACCAAACAATGTGTCACAAAAACGTACATATTACAGGAAAGTGTGCATGAAAATGCATATATTGGTGAATAAAACATACAATATGCATTATGTTAGGGAACATTACTTGCAAAAATGCATGTAATAGCTGAAACTGCAGACAAAAATAAGTTTAGTAAGAAAATTAGCACTATAATGCTGATGAATTTCCAGAGGATTTAAAAATAAAATAGAACTAAATAATTGATAGATGCTGTGGAAATGCAAAACAAATTTAAATTAGAAAAATGAGAGGGAAACTTAAATTGACCGATAAGTTCATCCCTATCTAAGAGGCTCATAGGCTTCATTGCCACCACCCAGAAGTCCCCTCCCTGGTAGCCAGGATGTGTCTTCTACAAAGTAGACTGATGGAGGAAAGGAAGATTGTACATTTCTGTGCTCAATGTGGGAGTGTGCTAACCACTTCCTCTGGGTCCAGCACAGCAGCCAATAAGATTGGCAAGCAGGGGTCAAGGCAGTCTCTCCTTCCTCCACCAGCCTGCTCACTCCCTCTGGATAGAATTCCAGGTAATCTCCCAGGTGAGTTGTTAATTGCAAGGGTGCACTACTTGCAATGATCACATGAATAATATGGTTGTCTGACTCCAGTCACAGGTGGAAATCAATGGAGAGGTAAGTAGACATTGGAAGTCAATTTTATGGGACCTGGGAGAATAACAGCAATGTATAGATCTACAAACTTCCTTTCTGCTGATGTGGAAAGAAACTTAAGAAATAAAACAAAGAGAAATCAAGCTAATGATGTTTAGGACAGATGCTTATGATTTCTAGAAATGTGATGAAATGCCTTTTTGCCTCTACTTTAAATGTTTTCTTTGTGAGGTGGGTTGATCTAATGACATTTTGATCTTTTAATAATGCCATCTTCCAATTGTCAGTTTCTGGACTTAAAAAAACTGTATTTGAACTTGTTCTGTTCTGAGAAGAATATTAGGCTATTACTTGGGTTCTCTCCCTCCCTCCCTCCTTGTCTCTCTCCCCCTCCCCCTCCCCCTCCCCCCATGCTTCTCCCCCTCCCCCCCTTTCAGAATATTACTGGGCCCCTTCCAGATATTCTGAATGATGACTTTCATCATCTCCAACTGCCAGTCATGCTGACTGTGGCCGATGGGAATTGTAGTCCAAAACCTCTGGAGGGCATCAGGTTGGAGATGTCTAGTATTAAAGGATATACCCCCCCTTTTCTTTTAAAAAAGAAAAGAAATGCATGCTGGTTATCTTCTCTTTTTTTTTTTTTTTCTTTTTTCCACAAAACTCCCCTCCCCCAAGTTTATTTTTTTTTTTTATAAAAATTTTTATTAAGATTTTTTACAGATTAACAAACAGAATAGGTTTCATAACATCCTTTCATTCTATTGCGGACTCCCTCACGTCTCCCGCTTCCACTTTCATCATTAAAAACGAATTTTTCCAAGCAAATTATCATCTTGTTTATGCTCTTAATTACAATATTTAGGTTAAACTCAAATAAAAAATTATAATTTAATGGTAGACAGTTATTTCTGCTCTGGCTTCCTTGTTAGGATTCAACCAAATTACAGTACTTTTGTAAATAAATCTTAAATTTCTTCCAGTCTTCTTCAACCCTCTCCTCTCCCAGGTCGCGGATTCTGCCAGTCATCTCAGCCAGTTGCATATAGTCCATCAGCTGCATCTGCCATTCTTCCAGTGTTGGTAGATCTTGGGTTTTCCAGCTCTTAGCAATAAGTATCCTTGCCGCCGTTGTAGCGTACATAAAAAATGTTCTGTCCTTCTTTAACACGTTCTGGCCGACCATGCCCAGAAGGAAGGCCTCTGGTTTCTTGGTGAAGGTATACTTAAATACCTTTTTTAACTCATTGTATATCATTTCCCAAAAGGCCTTCACTTTAGGGCAGGTCCACCAGAGGTGAAAGAATGTTCCTTCATTTTCCTTACATTTCCAACATTTGTTATCAGACGAATGGTATATTTTAGCCAATTTCACTGGGGTCATGTACCATCTATATATCATTTTCATTACATTTTCCTTCAGAGCATTACATGCTGTGAAGTTCAGCCCGGTGGTCCATAACCTTTCCCAGTCCTCAAACATAATGTTGTGCCCAATATCCTGGGCCCACTTTATCATAGCCGATTTAACCAATTCGTCTTGTGTGTTCCATTTCAGCAGCAAGTTATACATTTTTGAAAGTACCTTGGTCTTAGGTTCTAGCAGTTCTGTCTCCAGTTTCGATTTCTCCACCTGGAATCCTAACTTTTTATCAATCTTAAACACTTCCTTAAGCTGAGCATAGTGTAACCAGTCTCGCACTTTATCTTTCATTTTCTCTAAACTCTGCAGTTTCCAATTGTCTCCATCCCTTTCTAATATTTCCCAATATTTTGGCCAATTGGCCTCCATATTGGGTCTTTTTCGGGCCTTAGCCTCCAAAGGTGACAGCCACCTCGGTGTTTTGTTTTCTAATAAGTCTTTGTATCTTGTCCAGACATTAAATATTGCTTTTCTGACAATATGGTTCTTAAAAACCTTGTTGATCTTAACCTTGTCGTACCATAAATATGCATGCCATCCAAATGCATTGTTAAAACCTTCCAAATCCAGCACATCCGTGTCCTCCAGAAGTAGCCAGTCTTTTAGCCAGCAGAAAGCTGCGGCTTCATAATACAACTTTAAGTCTGGCAGGGCAAAGCCCCCTCTTTCTTTTGCGTCCGTTAATATCTTAAACTTAATTCTGGGCTTTTTGCCCTGCCAGACAAATTTGGAGATATCTTTCTGCCACTTCCGGAAGCACTCCGTTTTATCTACAATCTGCAATGTCTGAAACAAAAATAACATTTTTGGCAATACATTCATCTTAATAGCAGCTATTCGACCTAACAATGAAAGTTTCAATTTTGACCAGCTATCCAAGTCTCTCTTAATTTCAGACCAACATTTTTCATAATTATCTTTAAACAGACTCAAATTCTTTGCTGTTATGTTTACCCCTAGGTATTTAACTTTCTTAACCACAGTTAACTCTGTCTCTCTCTGAAACCGTTCCGACTCAATATCTGTCAAGTTTTTTCCCAACACCTTGGTTTTTTGCTTATTTAGTTTAAATCCCGCCACCCGACCAAAATCTTGGATTAGTTGTAGTACTCTTTTCGTACTAGATTCTGGCTCCTGTAATGTCAGAACTAAGTCATCTGCAAACGCTTTAAGTTTGTATTGTTTCGCTCCGACCTGTATCCCTTCCACCAACCTGTCCCCTCTAATCGTGTTCAAGAGCACCTCCAGGACCGAGATAAATAACAACGGGGAAATCGGACAGCCTTGTCGTGTTCCTTTTTCAATTTTAAACTCTTCTGTAACCACATTGTTAACTATCAGTTTAGCCTTTTGTTCTGAGTATATTGCATCAATCCCATTCTCAAACCCCCGGCCCACTCCCATTTCTTTTAAATTCCCTTTCATAAACTTCCAGGATATGTTATCAAAGGCCTTCTCCGCGTCTATAAAAATTAAAACAGCTTTAGTATTTATGTCTGTTTGTAAAAGCTCCAATATATCTATAATGTTCCTTGTATTGGCAGACATATGTCTACCTGGGAGAAAGCCTGCCTGGTCTTTATGGATTACTTTGTTTAAAACCCTCTTGAATCTACTTGCCAAAACGTCTGCAAATATTTTGTAATCCACATTTAAAAGGGAGATGGGACGGTAGTTCTTAAGCTGTGTCTTTTCAGTTTCCGATTTTGGTATCAATGTGATGAAAGCTTCTTTCCACGATTCTGGCGCCTTCTTCCCCTCTAAAATTTCATTGCTGACCTCCATCAGTGGTTGTATCAAATAGTCTTTCAATGTCTTATAGTACTTGGAGGTCAGCCCATCTGGTCCTGGTGATTTGCCCTGTTTCATGTTTTGGATGGCCTGCTCAATCTCTTGTCGTGTTATTTTGCCATTCAGAATTGATCTATTTTCTTCTGACAACTTTGCCAGTCCATTTGTCTTTAAAAATTGTTTAATCGCTGCTTCATCTTGTGGCCCTTGAGTGTATAATTTTTTGAAATATCTCTGGAAACACTTTCTAATCTCTCCGGGGTTCTGGATACATCTTCCTTCAATCTCTAAGTTTGTCACTGTGTTTAACTTTTGTCTCCTCTTCAACTGCCAAGCTAGCAGTTTTCCACATTTATTAGCCGACTCAAAAGTTTTTTGTTTCATTAGTTTGATTTTCCATTCTATTTCCTGATTTATCAGTTTACAATATTGTGCTTGGTAAAGTTTGATTTCTCTCAGAATCGGCTGGGACTTCGGATTAAGTCTTAACTTCTTCTCCAACTCCTTGATTTTTTCCAAAATTTTATCTTTCCTTTCGTTTTGTTTCCTTTTCTTTACTGTGTTCTGTTGTATCAGGAACCCCCTCATCACGGCCTTACTTGCGTCCCAGATAGTTCTTTTTTCCACTGTGGTGTTCATATTGATCTCAAAATAATCCTTTAGGGCTTTTTGGGCCTTCTTAGTAATCTCCTGATCTCTAAACAGGCCATCATTCATCTTCCATCTGAAGGAACCGGTTGGAATCAATGTCATGTCCATTCTCAGTGCGTTATGGTCGGAGCATGTCTTTGGGCAGATTTCCACCTTTCTGATCTTAGGTGCCAGACCTCTAGTTATCCATATCTGGTCGATTCTTGTCCAAGTCAGTTGGGCTTCAGAGAAAAATGTTCCTTCCCTTCCCAAGGGGTTTCTCACTCTCCAAATGTCAATCCAGTCCATATTGTCTGTCATTTCAAAGAAGGTCTTTGGTAGTCTCCCATCTTTAGAAATTTTTTGGCTCTGTGACTTATCCATGTTGGTTGATACAACTCCATTCATATCTCCCATCATAATGATGTTGTTGTAGTCCAGATAGTCCAGCATAGTCTCATGCAACTTCTTATAGAATTCCGATTTTCCTTCATTTGGAGCATAAATTCCTAATATCAGTATTTTTTCCCCTTGATGTTGTATTTCTATCGCCAAAATTCTTCCATGCTCATCTTTAAACAGAAATTTAGGTGAAAGGCTCTCTTTTGCATAAATTACCACACCTCTCTTTTTAACTGTATCCGAAGATATAAATTCCTGACCAAGTCTTTTATTTGTTAACACTTTTCTGTGGAGCCTGGTCACATGTGTTTCCTGTAAGCAAATAATGTCCAAATGTTCCTTTTTTAAAATGTGAAAGATTTTTCTCCTTTTTCCTGGAATGTTACAGCCATTTATGTTCCAGCTCAAAAGTTGCAGAGACATCCTGAATATATCTGGTTATTCTTGCTGTGGGGGTACCTTATTCTCAGATTTTTGGGGGTCCGAGGGTGCAGGAACCCCCGGAGGTTCAGGCCCTGGGGGTAATCCAAGTCCCTTATGGAGATCTTCTCCGTGTGCCACCAAAAACTTGTCTCTATCCTCCGGCGTTCTAATTTTGATCTTCCTCCCTCTGAAAGTAAACGATAAACCTTGGGGAAACTCCCACCTGAAGATGATTGAGTTGCTCCTTAGCAATTTTACTAATTCCGAGTAGTCTGCTCGAAGATCCAACAGCTGTTTAGGAATATCCTTATAAATTTCAATTCTTTTGTCCAAAATATCCAGTGACTTTCCGTAGTGCAGGCCTAGAATCTTGTCCCTTTCCTCCTTTGATCTCAATATTATCAAACAGTCTCTGGGCTTCTCCTTCTTTATAAGTCTTCCAAGCCTAAAAGCAGATAGTATTTTAAAGTCTTTTTCTTCTAAGTTCCAAAACTTGGAAAATTCTTTGGTAAGGAACTCAGTTAAGTTACCTTCTTCCACTTCTGGAATTGAGCGTATCCTTAAATTGGCCTCCCTGTTCCGAAGTTCTGTCATGGAAAAATAGATCTGGTGTTCTCCTACTTGTTTGCTGAGTGGTCTTACTTCTTTTTCAAGCTGTCCCAATCTTTGGCTAGTGTCTTCCGCCAGTTTCCGATTTTCACCTACAGCCTCCTTCAATTCTCCAATAGATTGAACATTCTGTGCAACTTGTCCAGTTAGTCTATTTAAACTTTCTGTGTTTAAGTCAATTTTAGCTGATTGCTGGTCAGCCTTTCTGTCCAGAGCCTCCAATTTTTCAAAAATTTTCTCCAAAATAGTGCCACTTGCTCCTGAGGCCATATCTTCCAGTTGTAATTCCTCAGTTTCTCCCTCCCCTGATTGTAGCAGGGAGGCCGCTTCTGCCTCAGGAGGCAAAGTAGTAGGCAAAGCAGGCACAGATGATCTACGCTGTGAGACTGTCGGTAAAGTTAACGTTGTTTGTCTGGTTCTTCCCCTTTTTCTTGTTCCACTCATTCCAAAGTTATCTAAAGACCAAGGTCAAACTGAATTGTTCCCATGAGAAAGTAAGAGCCCAGATGGTAACACTCAAACAGGAGGCCGGGAAAGAGAAAGTAAAACAAAGTCACTGCTGTAAATCCAAAAATCCTCTAGGTGGAGCTTAGAATGTCTTTGGGGAGGAAGTCCAATCCAATTAAAATTAGTAAGTCTGAATTGATCTCCAAAGATCTTCACAAAGATAAATTTTAGCAGAGTTAAAACTTAAAGCCAAACATTGTTTCCAAAAGTGCTTAGACCACAAGTGTTTCAAAGTAACAAATTCAAACTCAGTATGTTCCAAAGTTCAGATTCAAAGTATCCAAAGCCTGCAGGCTGACTGCTCAGTTGCTCAGGCAGCTCCAGTACCTGGGTTTCTTACTTTTATTTGTAATCCAATAGATCAACAGAAGACAGGTACCCTTGTCTCAATGAAGGTCCAAAAATCAGCCACTTAAAGTCTTTACATCAGCCAGAAACAACAGTTTAAATAGATGCCAGATCAGTCAATGCAAAACGTTACTCTTTGTCTCCACTCCTCCTGCTCTTTACTTTCAAGTTCAGTGTCAGCGGAAGACGGACTTCCTGTTTTTCGTCACTCCGCTTTCAGCCAAATTCACAATTTTTAGAGGCTTTAGAAGTATATTGTCCAGATTACTCACGGGTTGTTGTTTTCCAAAGTTAGCAGTTTCAAGAAGAAAGGTCAGCGCTCACCGGCAACAGCGACGCGGCTTCGCTCCGTTGATCGCGCAACGACCCACAGCGCCGCTACCCCCTCCGCGGTCCGGAGCCCCTTACGGGGTCCCTTCTTCGTTTTAGGGGCTGCTTTTGGCGCCCGCCGGGTCTCAGGACCACAGGCTTCTGCTGCCTGTGGTTTTTCTGGATGGGTCCCCGCTTCGCCGTAGCGGGCGACCCGTTTCAACGGAGCTACCCTCTCCCGTTCAGGAGCTGGCAGCCATTGCCGTTCGCGCCGCCTCCGGACATGCTGGTTATCTTCTCAGCTGCCAGGTGAATTGGGCTGGTTATTAAGCTGGCATGGGAAGTTGCCCATCTCACAGGTGATAACCCAATCCACAGATGGAATGATTATGAGCTGTAGCCAATGTTAATTGTACTCAACAGACCCATTGAAATTAGTGGGCAAGGGCCACCTAGGTTCATTTATTTCACTGGGTCTACTCTGAGTCTGACTAGCATTGTATAAAATCCACTAGGTTGTATCCAACGACTTTGAGTAGATCCATTGAAATTAATAGACCTAAGCTAGTCAAGTTTATTAATGTCAGTGGGTTTACTCTGAGTAGGGCTAGCATTCGATGCTCCCGTTATTGGGTGTTTTGCAGTTCATTTCCATGCAGACAGTATCATATGAGGACTTTTGACCATAATTATAAACAGATTTCAAACTACACTGCCTCCCCCAAACAACCCTTGGAATCATAAGAGTTCTGTGCTTGGATTATACCATTTCAAATTGGAGGTAGAGGCTCACCTGACTGCATGGGCGTGCATGCATGTGCGCATGCGTGCGTGCGTGCACACACACACACACACCATATCCTTCCACGTAGAAAACTATAGATACCAGGATGACGGATTATAGCATAACCATTACCCTGATATGCACACCGCCATATGAACTCCCACCTGTACAATGCCGTGGTACAGTCCAGAGACGCCACATTATTCCTTTTATTTCCAGTGCCACTGTTATATAACCAAACAGCAACAGACATACCAAAATAGTCCCATGCATGAGATGGAGGTTCAGCAGAGGCTGGATGGGCATCTGTTAGGGTTAATGCAGCTTCACCCTGCATTGCAGATCCTGCATTATTGAGCAGGGAACGTGAACTAGATGACCCCCAAAGACCCCACCCAAATCCACGCTGCTGTGATTCCAAGAGTTGCTCTTGCTTATGACAGTTACTCAAGAATGTAATATGAGCCCTGGTGGATGCCACCTTCTGAATGTTAGTCTTCACTACAATTTCTTGCTGTAGAGATGGGGAACCCACATATGCTGCCAAATTTCAACTCCTACCATCTCAGATTATTACCCATGCTGGCTGAGGTTGATGCGAATTGTAGTCCAATTTTTTTGGGAGGGTCAGAGGTTCCCCACCTCTATCCTAGCAAGCCAGTTTTTGACAACTCATGGACCCCCTTTTTTTTTTTGCACTTCCCTAACATTCACATCACTCCATTTTCCTGTTTTGTTAACTGGATTAAGCCATAAGAACACCAGATTAGCCTGGTTGATGGATCAGGCCAATGGCCCATCTTGTCCATCATTGTGTTCTCACAGAGACCCACCAGATGCCCAAATAATAAGCCCCAAGTAGAACATGAGTGCAACAGCACCCTTTTGATTCCCAACAGCAGGCATTCAGAAGCAAACTGCCCCTGACAGTGGAGGCAGAACACGGCCACCATGGAAGTGAACTGCAAAACTTGCAGGCATGGAAAACAAAGCTACAGTCCCTGATTTACCTGTCGTGATTTACTCCTTCCTGTGCCTCAGGCAGTTTGAAGGGCCATTGCTCAGTAGTAGTGCATTTGCTTTGCTTGCAGAAGAAGCTGGGTTCCATCCCTGACATCTCCAGGTAGGGCTGGGAGAGATCCCTATCTGCAGTCCTGGAGAGCCGCTGCCAGCCAGAGTAGGCAACACTCAGCAAGATGGACCAGTGGCCTGACTCAGTACAAGGCAGCTTGCTCCGTTCCAGCGTGCCTTTTTTTGTATTCATTTTTTAAAAAACAACCTTTTCCCCTTATTGTTTTAATAATTAATTTACAACTGAGGATGTTTTTAAAATTCTTCTAGGGATTGGGTGGGTTTAATAGGGCTGCTTCTGAGTGGATGGCATCATGCAGTCCTATGTCTATCTTCCACTGCTGCTGAAATATTTCCCTCCACAGCTTGTTGTAAAGGAAATCTGGAGACTCTGAAATTGAACACGACTCTCCCATTCTTTCTTCTATTTTTTTTGGGGGGGGTGACTTCAGGAGGCTCTGGAATGGAGCCATCTCTCTTCCATATATTTCTTTTTCCCCCCTTTTGGTCATAACTCATGATTTTTTTTCCTTTCCAGTTGCCGGATACATTATAAGGAGATGTACAGTTTGTTGCGAGCTATTGCTCCACCTCTGGGCTTAGGAAGGAAATGCCCTCACAGGGTGGCATACAAGGTTTGGCATTTCAGCGGGGGGAAACCCTTCCAGTATATTTCTCCTCTATTTGTTTGCCTTGAATTTGAACCTTTAATTTGATAAAAACAAACAAACCTGAATTGCAAAGGCAAAGAAAAAGAAGAATAAACTGGACTGAACTAACCCCTTTGCCTGAACAAGAATGATTGACAAGCCCCCACCCCCACCCTTTGATCTTACCCTTTCCCATCTAGCATCTCTCCTGACACACAATGATGCACACTTGCCTGGACATGGGCAGCTTTATGAGACAGTCAGCTTTGAAAAGGTTCCCTTCTCCAGAACAGGGGTGGGAGGAGTTGGGGGCAGGCTACCCCATTCCAAAAGTTTTGAGTTAATTGATTGAGGAGGTGCTCATCCAATTTCCAGATGGTGCCAGGCTGGGCTAGCAAATAGAATGTGGATTCAAGATAACTTTGACAGATTCAAGGGTCAAAAGTAAGAAAATGAATTTCAATAGGGACCAAGGTATGGGTCTATACTTAGGCAGGAATAAGCAGATGCACAAATATAGGATGGGGGACACCTGGCTTACTAGAAGTACATGTGAAAAGAATCTAGGGTCATAGTGGACCATAAGTTTAATATGAGTCAACATTGTGATGCAGCAGCAAAAAAAGCTAATGCTATTCTAGGCTGCATTAAGAGAAGTATAGGGTCCAGATCAAGGGAAGCCATAGTACCACCCTATTCTGCCGTGGTCTGACCACAGCTGCTAACATCAAGGTACAAGACTTGGTGCCAGGGGTCAGCTAGGTCAGGCACCGACTGAGGGTCCCTCGGCTGGGTCCCTCACCAGCTCAACGCAACCATTCACCACCCTCCCAGCTAGGGCCCTAAATGGTTTTCAGTGATGGATGACAGAGTTGTTTTTGAACAAAAAGGCAATCTGAGTTCTCCTCCAAGCAGGCTGCTTGCCCATTTAGGTAAAGGTAAAGGGACCCTTGACCGTTAAGTCCAGTCGCTGATGACTCTGGGGTTGCGGTGCTCATCTCGCTCTACAGGCCGAGGGAGCTGGCATTTGTCTGCAGACAGCTTCCGGGTCATGTGGCCAGCATGACTAAGCCACTTCTGGTGAAACCAGAGCAGTGCACGGAAACACCATTTATCTTCCCACCAGAGTGGTACCTATTTATTTACTTGCACGTGCTTTTAAACTGCTAGGTTGGCAGGAGCTGGGACAGAACAACGGGAGCTCACCCCTTCGCAGGGATTTGAACCACCGACCTTCTGATCGGCAAACCCTAGGCTCTGTGGTTTAGACCACAGTGCCACCCGCATCCCTGCTTGTCCATTTATGTGTCCCCAAATGTAATGTGCTAGCCTATCAATCTCTGAAATCTGTTTTTTGGCTCTATAGACAGGGCTGAAAAAAGTCTGGGGATCCAGTGGAAGGTGAGGAGTGCAGTTGTTCTCCAAGGCTGAGAAACCATGTGGCATCCACCATCACAAGTAGTGCTGGTCCCTGCCTTGGTTGGCAGGGACATTGGGAGGTGGGGGCATTGTTGTCACTATGCCAGGGTCCCTCTGAAGTCTGATGCCAGCCTTGTGTTATTGAAAGTGGAGATCTTCCTTATTTTTGCCTCCATTTTACCCATTATTAGCCTTGCTTCCAATCTAAGCAAAAAAGCCTGCCCAGGAAAGGAGAACCATTTTATTAAAGCCATGTCTGACTGTCCCATAATGCTTTGTATCGCTTCTCCTCGGCATGATGAGTACAGCCCCTTGACACCTGCACAACCACCTGTTTGAGAATATATGGGAATGCTCCCCTCCCACCCATGGTTTCAAACCTCTTTCCTTCCCACCTGCTTTTGTCCACACTCAATCATTCTGTACTGCTACCGCAGGGATTTGAACCTCTTTTTTTTAAAGAAAAAAGAAAAGACGATGAGCACATGGAAAGAGAGATGCTCAGTGACAGGGATAGCCAAGGTGGTGCTCTCCAGCTGATGCTGGACTCCAACTCCCATTGTTCCTACCCACTGGCCATGCTGGCTGCTGTTGTCTGACAATGGCTAGAGGGCACCAGGTTGGCTACCCCAGCTCAAAGAGATGAAATTGGAAAAGAAACCATCTGATTTAACCCTCCTCTTTGTTATTAACCTCCCTTTGTTTTGTTTCTACTCCCTGAAAACAATCTAATTAATCAGATCTCTCTCCTTCTCTCTTGCTCTCTTGTCTGCTTTCCACTTCATCCCTGGTCCCCCTCCCCTCTGTTTGACACTTGGCTCTAACTTGGTTCTTCCCCCACCTGTGATTCCCTCCCCATCTTCTGGCTTCTGCTTCTTTCTCTCTCTCTCCCTCTCTTTCTATCTCTCTGGTTCCAAGTGGGCGTATCAGTTACACGGACATGTATGAGATGCTGAGACACATGTCCCCACCACTTGGACTGGGAAAGAAATGCCCAGCTCGCGTTGCCTATAAGGTTAGACCAGACAACCAGTGTCATCTGTTCTGTTGTTGCTAAGGCTGAACTGCCTCCATTTCCTGTAGTATTTGTGGTGTCTTCTAAGCTATTTCAGATGCTTCATAATCTCCCTAGTTCAGGGGTGTCCAACACATGGCCCAGCCCATAGCAGCTGTACAACAAGGAGGCTACTGGGACAGGAAACACACTGGCAGCAGAGGCTGGTGCTAATTGGGACTGGTAGGGTGGAAGGCAGTGAGATCAGTGGCAGGTGCCGTCAGAGAAGATGGCTGGTTGAGCCAAAGTCAATAACAGGCATAGCCAACTAATTGTGGCCTCCCCCGCCCATCCTCCTCTTTGCTGAATTCTGCAAGGGCAAAACTGAGGAGGTAGATGCTGGCAGTAATAGCCACCCCTTGGGGTGATTGTAATTAAGAAGGCAGGTAGGTGGAGGCCATCTGAGGGCAGATTGAGTTTAGTGGTGGCACTGCCTCACTCACCTTAATTGGGCATCCACAGCCATCACATGGCTTTCAGAAATGTGGAGCTGTGTCCATAGGGTCCTATAACTGGAACTCCTACTTGGTCCTTTGGCTTCAAGCAGCAGGCAGATTCTAAGTGCCCCCATAGGCATGCAGAGTTCAGGTAGGGGCTTTGGAGAGTTTGTGTACCCAAATCCAAGCACTCAAAGGCTGAACATTTAAAAGGGGTTCATGCCCCACCAAAGAGTTACTGATGGAGGTGCCATAGCTTATTGGTAGGATATCTCTCTTCAATACAGAACATCCCAGGTTCACTTCCTGGCACCTCCAGGTAGGTCTGAGACAGACTCCCCTCTGAAATTCTGTAGACTCATTGCCAATCAGGATAGAAAATTCTGAGCTAGATGGACCAATGTTAGTGCATTTGTCTTGCATGCAGAAAGCCCCATGTTCAATCCACTGTGTCTCCAGGTAGGGCTGGGAGAGACGCCAAGCTTGAAACTCTAGAGAGTAGCTGCCAGTTCAGTGTAGACAATAATGAGTTATCTGAACCAGTGGTCTCACCGAGTACAAGGCAGACTCCTATGTTCCCATAGTTTGACTCAGTGTTCTCCTATCAATCTCTCACCTTCCCTTTAAGAGACCTGGAAGTCCACCTCTATTGGTGCCTCTTATGCAAGATGGCAAGGAGGGAGAGAGAATGTAAATTTAATATTTTATGCGAAGGGGAGTTTATGGGTGAGTCTCCGGGCTCCTGTGGGTTAAGAAATGAAGCCATTTAAATCCATTTGAGTTTGACACCCCTGTTCTAGTTTGAAACATTCTGCATCTCTGACTAAGTCATTACAGCTGTGGTGCCCATTACACCTTTCTAGCTAGCTGAGTTTCTACCTGTCCATAAATATATTTATATCCTGGTTCATTTTTCGGATTCTACCTTTCCCCTTCCTTTTCTGTCTGCATCAAGTAAGAGACCAATTATTCCCAATCAAGGCTGTCTTCATGGCAACATGTGCTTAGACTTAACAAATCCTTAGGGTGCATTGCCTCCAGCTCTGTGTTCACTGAAAGCCAACATGTTTCTTCAAAAAAAGCATGTGATACAGTTCTCCTAGGACTGTACCACTTCAGAATGCAAGGGAAAGCACTGCATCTGGAATGCAGAGATAGACAAGCTGTGTCCTCCAGGTGTGTTGGGCTACCATTTCCATCAGCCCAAGACAGCATAGTCTCTGGAGTTGTAGTCCAAAACATATGGAGATTACTTGATCATCTACCCCTGCTATGTAGATTGAGAACTGATTTTCCATGGCACTACTTTCTGTATTAATATGTTCAAGTCAAAGCAGTAGATGTGTTCAACCCTGGTACACCGATTCTACATTGTACCTGCCTGAGGATGTGGTTCACTCATCTGGGAGTGACATCCCTGCAGCTTCTTCAGCTCCTCAAACACACAGGTGCATGGAACTGAAGATTCAGCTACAAATCCTTTAAGGATTGTAGATAGTTCTTGCAGGCGATCAAGCCACTAGAAAGAAAACCTTCTTAAACCTTCAGGTGTCTGGCTCTTTGCTGGGACAACATATTCTACAGCTCATCTAGGAAGACCTATTGGGAGCTGCCCGGGGTCCTGAATTGACTGGCATAAACTCTGCTAATTGCTACCGCTTCCCCTGCAGGACTTAAGTCCAAACAGAAGGGGATCTTTGTCTTAAATGAACATGATCCTCTTTGTAGAAGGGAAATTATTTCCTGCAGAGAAAATTTGTTCCTAGAGAGCATGGATGTAAAACAATCCTCCAGTAACTACAGAAACAGTGATTCACCTTTGTTCCAGTGAAAGCAGAGTAAGAGATTCCCATGTTAACAAAACAGCTGCAAGCTTTTGCATTGCCTTTCTGCAACAGTCTATTCAGATCAGACCAGGTTTGTTTATTTGTATTTAGTCATCAGACCATCACAAAACAAAAGGTTAACATTATGGAAGTAACACAAGGTAACACAAATAGAACTCAAGTCCAAATACAACTATATGCAACAAAACAAACTTAAAATGCGAAGTCCATCTTTGACCAATCCTCTGTCTGATTGACATCCAATGCCATTTTAAAATGTGTTGGGCATGGGGCATTACTGGGTTGTTATTTTTATTTTTATTATGTATTTTGTGTTTTTATGTTGTGAACCACCCTGATACCTGTGGGTATAGGGCAGTATACAATTTTAAAATAATAATAATAAATTACAATTGCCCCTCTTTTAATAAATATTAATATAAAATAAATTTATGCAAATCTGAATGAAATTATATAATCAACCAAAATGAATAGAAGCTTTAAAAATATATGACACAGTATTCTGTTTTAAGAGACTGACCTATATTTTACATTTCTGGATAAGGATCAGTGTAGAGTTTAAACTTATTTAACTCGTTGCTAATTAGAAGAGGTGGTTCTGAAGGAGAGAGTAAATTAAACTTAGGTGACACCTTAAAAGCTTCCTTAAATACACTCTTAAGAAATAAGTGCTATAGAATCATTGGCTCACTTGAGCTCAGTGAACTCACTAATGTATTTTAATTTGCTCCAGACAAGGATTTAATCAATCAGAAAGTGGATTCTGCTCAGTTGTATGACAGTTTCTTGCCTCTCAATTTTGCAGTCAAGAACGCAGTGAGAAGGCAAGCAAGACACTGATGAATTTACATTGATGAACCCAGAATATGCAAGATTCAGTTGCCTGGGATTCCAGTTGCATTCATTCAGTAACTCCTTCTTACTATGGCCACTATCTAAGTACATCATACCATTGAGAGGCTCATAAAACCTGTACCCTGTTCAGGGCTTTAGGTTCACAGGAGAAGCAGGTGCAGTGAAAGCTGGATTTCTTCTGGGAGACATACTCAGGTCAAGTCATGCAAAATCTTGGTGAATTTTTAACAGAAGTCAGTGAATTCAGGACCATGGACAGCTCCCAGTGGGCCCCACTGGCTGTATTGTAGCAATAGCAGGACGTTGTCTCAGCAGAGAGCTAAAGCTTATGTTGGCTGTCAATTGCAGTTTGTCCTGCTTCCCTAGGGGAAGCCGACTTTTCTTTTTTAATCATCCCTTGCACAATTTTGCATCCATTGACTTCTGAGAGATTGGGAAGATGGAGATGCTGCAGGAAGGTGATGGCAGAAAACAGCACCTACATAGAGCAGCCTAGACTTCACCTTCTTCTGAGTATTGTTAGACCCTGGGGCCACAACACTAAGGAGCAGAGTAATGTAAATGGCCTTGAAAGCTCAGAGCCCTTTAAGGCTTGTGGCTGTGCATTGACCCTCATGTCACTGTCAGCAGGTGGAGTTTGGGGGAAATGATTTCATGGGCCAGATTTGAAACCCTGCTGAATCATCTGAATGAGCAAGGTCCCAATAGAACATGTGCAGCGGATACTTGCAGAAAGTAGAGTTCAGCTGTCCTGCTCATCAGCTGATTGGTAGTAATATTGAAGCCTCGGGCCCTTTAAAGCACTACACAGTGTTCATTCAAAGTGCCTGATCAACTAACATCATTGTGACATCAGATGACTGACAGGTGGGCAGCCATACCCTCCTGTCAATTTTGTGCTACAAGATAATTTGGATAAAGATCTGGCCTGTGGAGTAAAAAAAGATACAACTGTGCTCAAAAGTGGTTCACTAAAACAAAAAAAAAAACAAAAAAACCTGTCAAAATACAGTAGTATGAACATAATTTTTAAAAGTATAGCACTGCAAAATAATACACAAAATCAATGCATTTAGCCTGCATTAAAATGTAAGTGAGCATAAAGCAAGGATAAATCTCATCAAAAGTTCAAGTAGAAATACCCAAGACTTTGGATCCAAAAGTACGTCCAAAGCTAATAACAGTAGCACCTACCAGTAAACCCCACCCATCCTATATGCCTTGGCCCAGATTTCTGTCTTATAAAGGCTGTTGGGGTTGGAGGATGAAGTGAGGCAGGTGCAAATAGCCATCCCTTGATAGCAAGCACAGAAGTTTATAGTCAGCGTTAGCCTTACTCAGAGTAGACCAATTGAAATGAACAAGCATGGCTAATTTAGGCCCATAACTTTCAATGGGTCTGTGCTGAGTAAAACCTAGTATGCTGCAATCCAGAGTTTTGTCTCCCCCATCCTGGTTCCTACCTATCTTTTTCTGTAGCAACCACATTCCTATGCCTAGGTGGTCTTTTCTCTTCTAGGACCTTCTTAAGAGCTACAATCTCCCCCTTTATACCTCCTTCTGTTGCCCCATCCCTCTCTGTGCTTGTATATTCTCGCTACATCTGGCAAGAGCCAATCCCTGCAGAGTCGTCATGCATGACACTTTATCTTGCTTGCCTTGGTGTGCATGCGGTAATATCTTTACAGCTTTGTTCTATGGTGTAACAGGAGAGCTGCATCCCAGAGATGTGCTGGGGCTTCCCAAAGGGGGTGCTCTTTCTCACTGCAGCATGGTTCCGTTTTTAATATTAGAATCTGTACTGACTGCATTAAGAAGGGGGTAGGCTTATGCCACACACTCCACTCAACATCCACGTGTACAGGAAAAGGCATGAAAGGGGTTCTGGGGTAGGGATGTTGGAGAATCCCATTGGAAACAGGAGCAAGATTTCTGCAATTTACATGTTCGTCAGAGCTAAAATGGGGTCACTGAGGAACAATGGTGGAGGTATCAGCATGCTTGAGGAACCCTAAGGCTTTCAGAGGTAAAGGAAAAATAAAGGAAAACATCCTAAGATGACACATCTGCAAACACCACCACCAAGCACAAGCCCAATGATGACTGAAATTCCTCAGTAGTCATGGAATGTGGAGTGACAGGAAACATAAAATGGAAAATGGGGGAGCTAGACTGTCCTTCATTTACATGGAACCTTGAATTGATGTGAGAAGTTTATTAGTGATCCATTGGGTAGACTGTTGCCTGCACACTTCTCCTTATATCTTCAGTAAGAGGGCTGGTAACTTACTTCTATTTTAATAAAAGGTGAACAGACAGATAAAGGGGTGGAATATTTCACACCAGACCTTGTGGCTTACCTGATTTTATGGCAGAGATGGTCACTCAGTTCTCATTAGCCCCAGCTAGCATGGCCAGTGCTTAGGAATGATGGGAGTTGGAGCCCAATGAAACATTTGGAGAGCTACAGGTTTTGAGCCACAAGATGCTTGCAGGTGTAACCAGATTTCTTGTCTTGTGTGGTTTGAGAGAACAGACCTGGATGTTTCCCCACCCCTTTCAAGTAGTTTATGCACATTTAATAGTAAGTTCCCTTAGCAGAGAAACTCAGTCTGACCCTTGCTCACAACATTAACTGGAACAAAGTTTTCTCTCTCGTGTGCGGTTTGGTTGCACTCTGAATGATTTCCTTCCTCTGTCATAAAGGATGGATGAGAAAACGCCAGGGAGGAAACATGTACAGTGAGCACTTAAGAAGCTTCCCTTCTGAGAACCAGTCTTTTCTCTTTTTTTGAATTGTAGAAATATGAATGGGCACACATTTGACTTGACTCTGTCCTGCTTGCCTTCTAAAGCCCAACATGTAAGCAAAGCAGCTTCTACTTCAGCTATAGGTTTAGGGCTCCTTTGACTGCCATCTGAACCATCTCAGAAAATGCTCTGATCACACACAGAGAGAAAGCTGTTGCAGTAGATTCCCTAGATCACATCTTTCATTCCTTTTTGTGAGTTACCATAAGAAACAAAATCTGGCAGTGGGGTGAAACATGCAGCAGTTCCTCATTCTTGCAGGGCTTATCCACACTTACCTTTCCTCTGTACTTTCCAGGCATGGTTCCCACTTTTAAGCTCCATGTCCAAGCAACAATCTGCAGAAAACCCTAAATCCTGTTTGTTGCACTTCAGCTTTAAAGACTGGGTTTTTGTGAGGAAACTCTGGGGCAAATAAAATGAGTGCTTGGACCCAGAACTTTAAAGCACAACCTGTGCCTGGAAAGGTAAAGGTAAAGGGACCCCTGACCATTAGGTCCAGTTGTAGCTGACTCTGGGGTTGTGGCGCTCATCTCGCTTTACTGGCTGAGGGAGCCAGCATACAGCTTCCAGGTCATGTGGCCAGCATGACTAAGCCACTTCTGGCGAACCAGAGCAGCGCATGGAAATGCCGTTTACCTTCCCGCCGGAGCGGTACCTATTTATCTACTTGCACTTTAATGTGCTTTCGAACTGCTAGGTTGGCAGGAGCAGGGACCGAGCAACGGGAGCTCACCCCGTCACGGGGATTTGAACCGCCGACCTTCTGATCGGCAAGTCCTAGGCTCTGTGGTTTAACCCAGAGCGCCAGAGGAGGGCAAAAAGTAAGTGCAGATAAATTCACAGGCAGGAGTTGCATGGATCTGAATAACAACCTCAGATTACTAACAGCACAAAAACCAGGTCTTCTGAGGGTTTTTTGGGGGGGGGGTATAGGCTTCCTTCTGGCTAATTGATGCTCATTTCCAAGCCCCCCCACCTGGATTAGGATACAGCTCTCCTGAGAGAAATACACACACACACACACACACACACACACACACACACTGGCTTTTCTTTCACTTCCAAGCATCTTTTCCCCTTTCTTTTTCCCTGTCACTCACTGCAATGGATACAGTGGGACTGTCTGAGTAAGTTTGGACCATGGGGCTGCATTGAAGAAGGTAGGATTCTGCTGCTAACATTTTCTGTGCTGACGACAGCAAAAAGTGGGTGGCAAATTAGATCTGTGTTGGGGGGAGCTTAATTGGAATTTAACGGGTGGTATCTGATGCCCTCATGCCATTAATGCAATGGAACTTTCTCTTCTTTTCCCAGACCCACCCTATGCACTCTCTAAATGTGCTCCGGGGGGTAAGGGAAATCCCAATTCAGGTTGAGAACACAGGGGAACTTCTGTTGTATAAATGTAAATACTAGCACTACAAGAGATTTAGCACTACTTTGCATTCAAGCCAGCGTGTTTTGAATTGCTTTGGCACCTAGGTGTGTTTCTCATGGACTAAGGAGGTGGCTGCTATTCCTGAAGCACTATCACTCATTTCATGCCTTATTTCTTCTTTGTCAGCAATTATTCCTCAAGAGCTCACTGTCAGTTCGCTAGTTTCCAGATAGCACCTTTGAGGACATGCTTCATACAGGCAATAGTTTATCAATGGTTTCATGTAGAGGTTTTCAACCTTTGTGAGTCCACCGCTCATTGACCAACTACATTCTTTCTGTAGGGCTCAGGAGCCCACTTATGTCACCCCTTGCCTGAAGAATTGGCAGCCCCTCACCTCCCTTATGGATTGTTCTCTCAGCCTCCTCTCTTCTCCCCTCTCCTTGGGAGTCCTCTGGGCAGGTGGAGCTGCCACCCCTGGTCTCTGAGCTGCCCCTCCAAAAGAGAGGTGCCTCCTCCCACTGCTCCACCCCCTGGCTAGCCTCAAAGGCATCCTTCACCTGGGGAGCTTGTAGCCAGGGCTGCTGAAACAAACAGCTGTGCAAGCCTTTGGGAGGCAGAGATGTGAGAGGGCATTAGAGATGGGAGGGAAGGAAAGAGGCAGGCATTTGGGGGCTGGTTGAGGGCAGACTGAAGCTAGCAGGGCAGTTCACCACCCACCCCAATGCAATAGTCTCCTCTGTTTAATAGTTATTCCGTATCCCCAGAAAGCCCTGGGCAATGCACAATTCCCAGGATTCGAGTTGGGGGGTATTGACTATAAAAGCTTGCATAAAAGCACCCTGTGATGGCTGCTAACCATGATACCATCTCCAATAGTAGCTGTAGAAAATAGGTATGTCTTTTGATACCAGTTGATGGAAACCACAAGCAGGAAAGAGTCCTGTTCATGATCTTCCCAGAGGAATCTAGCTGGCCACTGTGAAAGCAGAAAGCTGGTCTAAGATGGGTCTTTGGCTTGATCCTGCAGGACTCTTCGTATGTTATTAGGCCAAAGATTATTATTTTTTAAATGCTGCCATACTGCCATTTTTTAAGTACTAAAACACAGAAAGAAGAGCTGGTCACTCTGTCCATGTAGGGAAATGCAGGGTGAGATGGTATTAAGGTATAGAAAGACAGGTTTAGGTTATAGCTGAGAGTTTCCAATACATAAGTGAAGCTCAGCATTCATTCATACATTCATTTTATTTGTATGCTGCTTTTGCCCACAAAAAAAGAAATCATGCTCCAAGCAGCTTACAATAAACAGGGATGCATTTCAAACAAACACTACAAAAACAACTTCATAATAACATAGCAAAACAAAAACATAATATGCAAAAGCATATTTCAATACTATAAATATAACAAAATTACTTAACCAGCATGCTGCATCCCATAGCAAAAATAACAAGGGAGCTTCAAAGTTTCACCTTAGTCCTAGAAACACCCCTCCCATGATGTTGGAATATTGGAAGGTATTGAGATTGTGGATATCTGGGGCTTGTTACCTACGTCAGCATATGAAAAGTTAGCATTGTGGAATGTCAGCTCTTGGTAATCAAGCTTACTCTGAGGAGGAACGAAACTGAGTACTAGAAAGTGGGGTGGGCGAGTATGAGGTTTGGGGAGGGGAAATAAGTTGATCAGCATTGATAGAAGCCTGTCTGTCTCTCAGCGCTTGGTAAGGATGAATATGCCAATCTCAAATGATGACTTGAGTGTCCACTTCACATCTACGCTGATGGCCTTGATCCGCACTGCCCTGGAAATCAAACTTGCATCAGGTGAGACAACAGCAGCTGGCTTAAAAGATCATAATTGTGTGAATAGGAATGAATGGGGAATGGGGATGGGGACTTTGGCCCATACATTTTCAAAATTGATGTATGGAAATGGGCAAATTTCAGATTTTAAAGCAAGATATCTGAGCAAATTTCCACTTTACTAGACCAGGACCCCCAGATGTTGTTGGACTATATTTCCCAGAATCCCTGACCATGCTGGCCTAGGGTCACTGGAACTCTGAGTCAAGAAAACATCTGGAGGATCACAGGTTCCATAGCCCTGCATTAGCTTCATCAAGCTCAGTGGTAGCACATCTGCTTTGTATGTAGAAGGTCCTTGGTTCAATACTCCATGTCTCCAGGGACAGACCTCCTATCTGAAACCTGTAGAACTGCTACCAATCAGTGCAGACTGAGCTAAATCAACCAGTGATCTGATTCAGTACTTTGGTGCATTCTGGAAGAGCTTCTCTCTTCAGAGATGTAAGAAGTAAGAGCGTTGACATTGCCACAGTCTTCTTCCCCTCCATGGAAGAGGAGCTATTCTCTACCGTGCTCTCTTTTTCCCTTTTCAAGCTTCCTGCAGAGTAAGAATAATACCCTTCCTCATAATAATACCCTCCCCAAAGGGTAGGAATAATGCCTTTCCTTGGGGCCATCCAAGAAAGCTGAGTGCTTGCAGATTCAGGGCAGGCAAAAGAAAGTACTTCACATAATAGTTAAGCTATAGGATTTGTTCTCCCACAATCTCATGATGGCCATCAACTTAGAAGGCTTTAAAAGAAGTTTATGCAAATTCATGGAGGATATGTTTTATCAATGGCTGCTAGTCATAGCGGCTGGCTATATTACCTCCAGTATCAGAGGCATATCTGAATGTTAGATATTGGGAATCATGTGGTCCTTCCTGTGGGCTTCCCATTGGGACATCTGGTTGATCACTTCGAGAAAAGACGTACTTTGCTTTATAAGCCTTTGCTCTGGTCCAGCATGGAGCCTGGTCTGTGAGTGAAACATTTTCTTCCTTTGTATCACCTGGCCCATGGCATGGCAGGGGTCCTGCAGCTTCAGTGTGACATCGAGCTGAGGAAGGAGATCTCGCTAGTTTGGCCCAATCTTTCACCAAAGACCTTGGATCTGCTAGTACCACCTCATAAACGTAAGTCCCATATTTCCCTTTGTACCACATTGATGGCATAAGCATTAACATTTACACTGAGAAGTGTTTTAGCAGGGATAGGCAAGCTATGGGGACGCTTCAGCAAAACAAGGGAAAAGGACATCTTCCCAAATTCCTCTTCTTGATGTGCTGTACAGTGCTTTAAGGGCTTAGGCCCAGGCCTGGCTGTCAGTACTTTATTGCTATATACTAGATGGGAAGATATGGAAAGTAGGAAATAGGTCACTGCGCGAGGGCCTCCACTCTGATCCAGGTGTCAATCTGTTACTTTGCAGTGCCGCTGAATTGACTCGGGGAGATCCAGTTGCTGAATGTGTTCGGGAGTCCTACACAATCATGTGCTTGAGGGGCAGGAGTGAGATGGGGACCTGCTTCTCCTTCTCCCAACCCCCCAGACTTTATTTATTATTACATCTCTATCCCACCTTTCCTCCAAGGAGTTCAAGATAGCATCCATGGTTCTCCTGTTCCCCACCTTATCCTTACAATAACCCTGTGAGGCAAGCTAGTCTAACACCCTAACCACTACACCATATTGTCTCTCCTACACCCCTCTTAATTTTGCAATGCAGTTTCCCAGCCAATGGGTACAAAAATTCATATGTTGGGGGAAGGCATGCTTGAAAAGTACTACATTAGTATGCATTATACTGGGGGAAATTGCTTGCAAAAATCTGTATATTTGGATAAATTTTACACTGAAATGCAGATTGCTACAGAAATGTGGAGAACTAAATTTAAGATTGGAAGTGGGAGGAATAATTTTTTGGTGGCCTCATTTTGATTTTAAACAATAGGTACCAGGCCATCTGAGTTTGGTCTAAGAAATAATTAGGATAGCTCCCCACCCAACTTATGAGAATCTATGATTTCCATTCATACTGACTCCCCCTCCCACTGCCTTCACCTTTTGCTATTCATCAATTCTGTTCACCCCATCTTTCCCCCCCCCTCTTATTTTGTTTTTCATTTTTTGTTTCTTTGTCCAGCTGAGGCCATGACAGTGGGGAAAGTCTATGCAGCCTTGATGATATTTGACTTCTACAAACAGAACAAGAACACTCGAGATCCTGCCCATCCAGCACCTGGAGGTCTTTGCCAGGTAAATAGTCTTTTGCACCCTTCACTGCCACTATGGAGATCAACAATGAGCCAAACTTCACTGACCTGTAGGGGCAGTACAATCAGCTAATAGAATCTTGTTTAGTTTTACCATGGCCTGTTGGTTATTGGCTTGTAGTAACATATAACAAATCACATCTAACCTAGAGGTTACCAGAGCATAGACACCAGAAAATTGCAGTAGTTGTTCCTGCTTTTGCCTCTGGCCTTATCCTCCACTGGCGCTCAGGGTGAAAAATGTATCCCACCCTTACACTAAGCTACAGCTCCCTACTAAGGAACAGATAAGATTTGTACAGCTTTATTGCTGAGGGATTTGCCAGGCAGGGATAAGGAGGAACCCCTGTCCAGAACAACTGCCAACCTCTACCTCTGTGGCAGCACTGTATGAATTGTTACCAGAGCAGATAATCCTTCCTTCCTTCCTTCCTTCCTTCCTTCCTTCCTTCCTTCCTTCCTTCCTTCCTTCCTTCCTTCCTTCCTTCCGCCTTGCAGACTGGAACCGTGTCCCTTTTCCACCCGTTGAAAGCAGCGCTTGAACAAAGCCAGCCTTCAGTATTCCCCAATGCTTTCCTGCGCCAAAAGAGCTCCGCTTCTCTCAACAATGGAGGTGCCTTGTGAGTACCCAGAAAGTTCTCATTATTTTTGGCTAAATTCTCACTGAAGTGGCCAAGCTGGAACTGTGCCTATTCAGAGTGCAGGTGGGGTGAAGGAGCTCACCTGATGGAATTTGTCTCTGCACACCAAAATTCCTTGCATTTAGAGAACTAGCATCACAATTTTTTTAGCCCAATGGTGGGTAAGCTGTGGTCAATGATCAAGAATGATGGGAATTAAGAGTCCTACATACTGAGGGCTACAGCTTTCCCCATTTCTTTTTCTGTCTAACTTGCTCCCTGATATGCTGGTTTTCTAAGTGAGGAGACTGATTTCATTTTTTAAGATAGAGCAGTTCCATCATGTCTGTCCCCACCTGCAGTCTGAAGTTGCATGGCTTGAGCACAGGTTTGCCACCTGAGTGATAACTAGGTCCTTCTTAACCTGCAGCTCCTAACTACCTGACTTTGTGGTTTGTTTGTTGCCTGCAAGGAAGGGTTTCCCCAGCCTGCTTTATCTACAGTGTTGCATTATGTAGATATATGTGTTTTATTATGTATAACATGAAACAATATAAACAGCAAATAATGGGTATCAGTCACCAGGTATGAAGCAAAATACAGCATGAGTATAAAGCAGAAAATAATAGTATCAAATCCCAGAACTGTAGAGTTGGAAGAAACCCTCAGAGTCATCTGCTCCAATCCCCTGCAATACTGGAATCACAGCTAAAGAATCCCTCACAAAAATAAATATAAACCAGTCATAATCAAAGTATATTTTGGTATGTCTGTCTGTACATCACTCTACTGCATTGTGTAAGCTTATCAGTCAAAGCCATACCCTATCATACCAGCACCATTTATCAAGGACAAGAGTTGCTGGAACTCACCATGAACATGTCCCTCATTCTCTTAGAATGACAATGGCGCCCACCTGAGAGGTGCCAGAACTAAGTTCCAGGGAGTTCTGGCCAAGAAAAGCCCTCTGCATCTTTCCAATGTTACCCTAGCTCCATGCATGCTGCCAGAAGGAGGTGGTTTATATGCTTCTTACAAGACAGATCATTGTTGCAACCTTATGAGTTAGGAGAGCAAAGCTAATCCTGGGTCCATTTCTGTGCTTTTGGACAAGTCCCACCAGAGATGGGGCAATGTACCAAGATTTTGGTATACAGTACAGTGATACCTCGGGTTACAGATGCTTCAGGTTACAGACTCCTCTAACCCAGAAATGGTACCTCAGGTTAAGAACTTTGCTTCAGAATGAGAACAGAAATCGTGCAGTGGCAGCAGGAGGCCCCATTAGCTAAAGTGGTGCTTCAGGTTAAGAACAGTTACAGGTTAAGAACGGACCTCTGGAACGAATTAAGTACTTATCCTGAGGTACCACTGTATTGCATTCTTTGCAAGTTCTCTCTCTCTCTCTCCCTCCCTTTCTTCCTCCCTTTCATGACAGACCAACGCCAGAGGGAGGAGGAATCAAGGAGTCTGTTTCATGGGGTACTCAACGGACTCAGGATGTGTTTTACGAAACGAGGACACCAGCATTTGAGCGTGGCCATTCAGAAGAAATTCCCACTGAGCAGACAAGCAAACAGGTGAAGGTTAAATGTACTGTTTTGGTACAGGAGGAGGCTTCACTGGGCTAATCCCAAAAGCTCTGCTACACCAATGAAATGTACTTTCCAGTCTGCTGGCAGCTGGCAGAACAGAACAGCAGGCCTGGTCCAAGAAATGTTGCTCCCTAAGACAAAGGACAAGACCTCTCCCCCTTCCCATATTCTGTGTACTGAAGCTAGTGCTTGAAAAGGCAATTTTAAAAATGCAAACAATTTCTGACCAAAGGGAAGATATTCCAACACATGCCCACAGCATGTGCCTTGATGCTTTATCCTGATGCTTTATCACCAGCCCCTAGCCAAACTGGCCAGTTCCTCCTTATAAAGAAGCTGTGGAATCCAGTGTGCCTGAAACTTCCATTTTTTTGTTGAATCAATCTCAGTTTGAAATCTAAAGAAACATTGCATATGGATGCTAAAACAACTTTCCATTGATTACACTGCATGGAACACCCCATTGCAATTTAATTTATTATGCAATATTGCTTTATACAAGTGAAAGGTGCCCCAAAGTGATTTACAGGAAAATTGAACTGCCAAATTACATAATACAATATCATTGCGTAAGAAGATTAAAAATTGACTGGCAGAGGGGCTGGAGCACTCCCATGCCACTGTAATGGAGTTGGTATCATTATCCTTGGGACTACATTACTGAATCAGTGGCATAGCCTAACCTGGGAGCAGAGAGAGGACAGTTGGTGGTAACACTGCCACCCACTTCCTAGGCTGTGGCAGCTTTCTTGCACCTGGCCATAGCTGCTCCACTTCCAGGGCAAACCTGACCCGGGGGTGGACCCAGGGACGGAGAGAGAAGAGTCAGCAGCAATGCTGCAGCCCTCTCTTCTGGTTTGCAGTGCACAAGGAAGCAGCTCCACTCTCAGGTCAGGTCTGAATGTACCCCACATGCATGACCTGGGTGGCTTTAGCATATGTTCCACCACTGTGTTAAATTGTCATGTATATAAATTGAATTGATTTGGGTATAAAAAAGAAGTCACGTGGGTGGTGCTGTGGTCTAAACCACAGAGCCTGGGGCTTGCCGATTGGAAGGTCAGCAGTTCAAATCCCTTCAACAGGGTGAGCTCCTGTTGTTTGGTCCCAGCTTCTGCCCACCTAGTTCGAAAGCACATCAAGTGCAAGTAGATAAATAGGTAACGCTCTGGTGGGAAGGTAAACAGTGTTTCTGTGCACTGCTTGGTTTGCCGGAAGTGGCTTAGTTATGCTGGCACATGACCCGGAGGCTGTATGCCGGCTCCCTCGGCCAATAAAGCGAGATGAGCGCCGCAACCCCAGAGTCATCCATGACTGGACCTAACGGTCAGTGGGTACCTTTACCTTTACCTTTAAAGAGCCAAACACCACTGAGCTCAGCTAAGCATGCAGAGGGGCCCTTTATATCTTACCTCTCCCTCTGAGGATCCAGCAAGTCATTTACCATGATTACTGAGAACTTCTTTTTTTTGCCAGCTCCCTGCTTACTTCTGTACTTCTGCCCCTATTTCTCTCTCAGGTAGTAGAAATGCGAGAGATCAGTCCAACAATGGCCAATGGTGAGCACCAGCCTGGCCTGGAGAGCCAGGGGCGAGCTGCCTCCATGCCCCGCCTGGCAGCAGAAACTCAGGTGAGCGCAGGAGGCTTAACTGGCAATGGAAGACTTACAGTAAGTCAGCGATTTAACACCTTCTTTCTGTCTGTTTGTCTTGTCACCTGGAAGACCTTTGGGAGGTTTAACAATGTGAGTGCTGCAGTGGGCAATTTGATTATGCATTTACCAATCACATAAATAATTGAGGTGTGATCTGGAGCAAGCATTCCCCATTACAGACAGCTTCTCTGAGATCCATCCGCAGTCAACAGAAAAGCAACAGGCTCCAGATCCTACTTGCTAGGCAACTTTGTTTGCTGGTTTTGTGTATGTAAGTATGCATCTAATCATAGGGATCCATAACGTTTCATATATCTTTCACCAAAAAGCCTGGCATTCTACAGACTCGGCTTTCTTCAGTAGAAACAGAATTGTACCACATTTTCCCTGAGCCTGCATGCCTACAGAGCACTCCTCTTTTGCTAAGTTTCTCTTTTTCCAGAGTTAAGATACAGCTACACTTACAAACCTAAACCAGTTTCCAAACCTGTTTAGCCACCCCACCAATGAGTTCCAGGAAGGGGCTGGGACATTCTTCCAACATGAATTCTCAGTAACCTCCTGGAACTACAAGTTCTCATGGTTTTTGTAGAAGAAGATTCAGTGGCTGAAGGCAGCCTCCAACTGTTTTTTAATTTGCAATGCAGACATGCTCCCAGATATGCTTCCAAACCCAATAGAAAATTATATATGTGGAATTCACATGAATCCTGTGGCATAATTAGGTTCAATAAGTAAGGTAGAGTTTTCTAGCTAGCTAGAAGTGGTGGGTACATAGTCCACTGCATGTTGGATCCCCTTACAGTAATTCAGGGCTCATCCACACCTTCATCTGTGCCACATTATCTAAGTCCGTGACTAAGCAGGACTTTTTTTGTCCCGCCACTTTCTCCAGGAAAATACTCAGTTTACTGCTGAATCATAACAAACATCAATTCATGTAAACACAGTTGCCTTATTTTCCACTTCAGCAATGGGACAAAAAACAAAACCCTCCTGCTCAAACCCGGACCTAGAAATCACAGGCCTGTGCCTAGAAAGCATGGCTCAGACTGAAGTATGGATGAGCTCTCAGTATTGGTTCAAAGGTAATGTGAGGCATGACACAAGTACCCTAGACAGCTCTGAACAGCGCTTGGGCTGAATAATGCATAAAAGCACAGCTCAGAAGTTGCTTCATCAGCAGTTATTGCCAGACTGAGCCATATATAAGATCTGTAACTCAGTACCACCTGACCTCACAGGACGAGAGGATCATGGGGTGCTGTGGCAAACTCACAGTTAGAATAAGGAATAATTCACCAACTGATTCTATTGATGGTGGTCATTGATTTAATTCTAGGCGTGAAACTCTCCTGATTTCAGTTGCATTTCCCAAACTGAATTACTTACTAAGGATCTTCTGCCTTAATAAGAGAACCAGAAACATTTCATCTGCAGGAGATATATTTTTAAATCCTCCTCTTGTGCTTAGATAATGCAGCCTCAATCATCACCTGCGTGACTGAGCATTGTCTAGTCTTTCATTTCACACACCATTCCATCATTGACACATGGCTGGTGATCATTCTCCAACTGCTCTTGGACCACTTCAATTCCCAACCCAGACAACAGGATGTCACTGACCTGGGTTCCTTCAGCTAGAATTAGAGATGTCATTGAAACTTGCATTTCTTCACTTAAAAATGAGGAAAGCTCATCATTCTGACCTCATATGCATGTATTCCTCAAAGGAACAACACAACATCATGCTGTCTCTCAAACCTCTCATTCCCTTTCTTCAACACAGTCCACCACACCCCTGAGATCCACTTGCTTACCTCCTTGCTTTTCAGTGTGACAAGCAGGAGGTTTTGCCATCTTTCGCCCTCCATCACTGGTTGGCTGCATCACAGCCTACCATGAGCAATTGGGCTTGGGAAATATAGTTTCCCAAGGACCACAAACACCCACAGCAAGGGTGGACTCTCTCATTTGCTGCCACTGGAGCAACAGAAAGGTTGGAAGTGGGTGGGAAGGGTGGCTAGAGCATCATAGGTGAGTTGAAATCTATAACAGAACAGAGCTGACATTTCTCAGAATACGTTTTTTCCTGAGACACTTTCTGAGATTTTTTTCTCACACACACTTTGAAAAAGGCCAAATATTCTCCAACTCTTTTCTTGTGGCAGCTGCCATACCCACCCACCCCTGCCTCATCCCTTAGGGGGAAAATAAATTCTGCTCCGGCAATTGCTAATGGTGAACTCTGTCCCCAAGATTTCTTTCTGCACCTAGAGGAATTTAGCTGAATCCTCACTCCCTGGGTTGTGTGTCCATGCATAGGGTAGAAATTTTAAGAGGTCTCCATCTCATGCTCAAAGCCATGATTTCCTTATTCTTGTTCTCCCTTCCTACATCATGGTAGATGAGGAACTTATAGTCTGCCCCATGTTGGTGGACTCCAGCTCTCATCAACCCCAGCAAGAAGGACCAGTTGTAGCCCTGTAAGGTTTGGAGGGCTGTATGTATAATGGGAGAGAGTGAGCAGCTGCTGGTACTCCACCTCCTTCTCAACACCACCCCCAGATTGAGCCAAATAGGAAACCAGTGATGGGAAGGAGCAGGGAGAGCTTCTGCAACTGAGCATTTTCCAGGGACTTTACTAAGCAGTGCCTCCCAGTGCATTGCGGTGCACCTTAGCAAGTGATCAACAGTGCTGTCCCCTGGCCCTAAGGCCTGAGTTTCAGAAACTTTTCCATCTGTTAATATTCTGCATGAGTTGGGTGTAAGGCCTCCCTCTGGAGCAGGGATGGGAATCTCTGGCTCTCCAGACATTGCTGGACTCTGACCCCCATCAGCCCCAGCCAACATGCTTCACAAGGTAGGGTGATGGGAAATATAGCACTCCAACATCTAGAAGGGCCACCCTGTTGGATGTCCCATGCTTGTTGAGTTGGAGTGTGTAAATTGTAGTTCCAGCAACACTTAGAAGGGCCATGGGTATCCACAACCCTGCTGCAGAGAAGTCTGAGGAGATCTAACCTCACTTTCTTCCATTGGAAGTTCCATTTAGATAGATAGATAGATAGATAGATAGATAGATAGATAGATAGATAGATAGATTCTTTATTGTCATTACACAAGTGCAACATTGCACAAGTGCAACGAAATTGGATGCCATCCCTTAAAAACAACAAAAGCAAAACAACAACAACAACCAAACAAACCACAATCCAACCACACCCACACCCACACCCATCAAACTCCCAGGTCACCCTATCGAGTTACAGCATTCAAAAAGGCCACAGCTCTTGGATAGAAACTATTTTTCAGTCTATTTGTCCTTGACTTGATGTTTCTATATCTCCTGCCAGAAGGCAGTAGTGCAAACAGACTGTATCCCGGGTGAGATGAATCCCGCAGGATGTTGTTTGCTTTCCTAAGTCATCAGCAAACTTGATGATTTTGTTGCTGGAATAGATGGCTGTACAGTCATACGTATAGGGAGTATATGTATCAATCACGTACCAATCACCAGTCTTGACTCCTCACCAAGTTCCATGGATAACGTTTGACTAACACCCATTTCTGTCTCTTGTCTCTTATTCATCCCCCCCTTCCCTTTACCTGTTTGTCTCCCCTCTCTGGTTGCCCCTTCGTCCCCACCCTTTCTCCCACACCTCTCCATCATCTCGTCTGCCGCGCACACCTGCTGTGATGTCTGACAATTGCTGTGCTGGTGGGGGCTGCTTCCAATATATTTTCTGTCCGAATTTCTTGCAGAGAGGCAAAGTGCGGTCACCGGGGCGTTACCTGGCAGTATGTAGCTTGCTTGAACTTAAAAGTCGTATCCTCTCTAAAGTCTGTTCAATGAAGGGTGGGGAAGGTTTTTTCCTTTGGGGCAGCCTCCCAGGGGCCACATGCAAGTGGTGTGTGGGACCAGAGGCAAAATTTGGGGCAAGCGATAAATGGGAATTCTTCCTTTATACAATAGGTGAGTTTTTACAAACAGCTCTTTCCATCCTCTGTCCCCAGGCAAGCAAACAGTGTTGTTGGAGTTAAAAGACACATTCCAGCCAGGCAAACACACTCAAGGAGAGTATGAAGCAGGAGGAGTGAGGGGTGTGGCCTGGGGGGGCATCACAGGGGCCAGATAGAAAGGCTTAGAAGGCTGCATTTGCACCTCAGGCTGTCAACCCTTTTAGCTCCCCTTTCCCCGCCTGGGGTGGCAATCTTCCATTATAATGAAGCGTGTTCTGTGTTCAGATGCAGAGCCAGCTCCAGATTTAAATGGGCCCTGATTGTTCTGGTAGTGCTCCAAGCCCACTAGCAGCCCTAAATAGCCCTAGCTGCTATTTAAATTTCCCACAATTCCCCAGAGCGATGGTAGGTAAAGGCCTTGCAGGAAAGTTGAATGGTGACCATGTACAGCCATCCTAAGGACGTGTGGAATGCTGCTGTTCAGGATTCTAGCAACTCCATTCCATTTCCTGCTTTTCTGGGTCCCGTCCCCCCATGCCAGCCAGCGTGGTCACTGTGCATGCTCAGCCTCATTGGGCTGCTATTTGGCCCTCTTCCTCTCACGATAGAACTTTCCAACGCCCCTCTCTATATCTATCTTTGTACTTCTGCTGACTCTCAAGGTTTATTTATTTATTTCAAATATATTTCTGTGCCACTTAACCGTCTTGAAGGGGCTGAGATTTTCTCTAAGCTAGTTGGCTACCTCATTCTTGTCCATGGGTGGTGCCATTTTGGCTTCAAGAAAAGCAACACATGTTGACCTTTGGGAACAGGGGGAGAGGGATAAACAAAATCTCTAAGTGGTTTAAATGATGTCCCAGCCGCACTGAAGTGACGGATGGATAAGTGACTGGGGTGAACATCCTTTTTGGGAGTTGTGTGTTTATAACTTTTAATTCAGAATTTCACAAACTGGGAAAATGTCTGACATGTACCACAGGCTGCCTAGTTGGAAGTAAGTCACTCTTGGGGCTTCAGTTACTCCTGGGCTACAACCCCGGCACAACTTCAAAATCTAAGATCATTCCTGGAATATATCAGATAAATCAGGCTTCCTCAACCTCAGCCCTCCAGATGTTTGTGGCCTTACAACTCCCATGATCCCTAGCTAGCAGGACCAGTGGTCAGGGATGATGGGAATTGTAGTCTCAAAACATCTGAAGGGCTGAGGTTGAGGAAGCCTGACATAAATAAACGCCCTTCCAGACATAGGTGCCATTTGCACTGTACCTTTAGAGCAGTATCATACCAGTTTGAACAGTCATAGCTTCCCTCAAAGGATCCTGGGAACTCTAATGTGTTAAGGTTGCTAAGAGTTGTTAGGAGAAACCCATATTCCTCTCACAGAGCTACAATTCCCAGAGTTCCCTGGGAAGAGGGTTTGATTGCTTAACAACTCTGAGAATTTCAGAAAACAGGGGTCTTCTAACAATTCAAAGCACCCTTAACACTCCATAGTGCCCAGTATTCTTTGTGGGAAGCCACAACTGTTTAAAGTGGCATGGTACATCTTTAAGTATATGGTCAGATGGGACCTGACTACAGTGCTATGGCTGCTATTCATTCCAATGTGGGAGCTTTGGAGCAGACCTTCCACATGACAGGTCACAGATCTCTGTTTTTTGGAAGCTGATGGTGCTTTTTCCTGCCCTCACAATGACAGGATGTGTATGGCTTCAGAAAAGGTCTGTGGCTGTAGTCACACCCCTTCTATGCCCCCTTTCTTCCAACCTGCAAGCATCAGAGTTACGAGGAGGCAGGCGTATTTTGAATCTAACTCCTGGCATTCCAGATTTCTTTTTGAGATTAGACAAGCAGAAATTTATTAAGTTCCCTGTTTTCGTTCTGAGCTAGGAATACCCTCCTGTCAAAAAGAAAAGTGGGTTGTTGTTTTTTAAAAAATTACAGAAGCATTCCAGTTCTTTCACAAAATATTGCATTCATTCATTCATTATTTTTATGATAGAAGAAAAAGTGGTTTGATCACTGCAATATTCTGGAATAGCAAAGGAATTACCATGATGGCATGTGGAAGAGTGCGGGGAAAAACAGAAAGGAAAAAACAACAACAGAGTTCTAGTTTCATAAAGAGTACACCTGGAAAGGCCATAGGAGCAGATTGAGTTGCCCCTGAGAAGTAGAGTGCATTTTCTGTCCCCCTAAATAACTGCAGAGAAAACCCCCATATGTCAGGAATAAGGGAGCATGGCCTTCTCAGCATCCCTTCCCCCCCACCCCTTTGTCATTAAGAACTGGATGTGATGGGTTTCCTTTGCAAGTAAAAATACATTAGATTGCAACTTGGTGCTCTTGTCTTGGCTTGCGCAGATCCTCCTTACACACAAGTGTAAGGCTTTGAAGTGCTGACTTTGAAAAAGGATGGTGAACACCTGTAGCCTTCCATATGTTGGGCTCCAACTCCAATCAGACCAAATTATTTGTAATTCATGTAGTCCAGCAACGTATGGTGGGGGGCACTGGTCTCCTCCTCACTGTGATACAGAAAAAAAAAAATCTCTCCATCCTTGCCTAGAAAGAGCAAGTAGATTAGAAGGAAAGCCTCTCTCGATCAGGTCAGTGGTCATTTAGTCCAGCATTCTGTTCTTTCAGCAGCCAACCAGATGCCCATTATGGGAAGCCCACAAGTGGGGCCTAAGTGCAACAGAGCTTTCTTCCCACATGTGATTTTCAGCAACTGATATTCAGAGGCATACTGACTCCAACAGTGGAGGTCGAGCATAGCCTTCTTGTCCTCCATGAATCTGCCCAGTACTTTTGCAAAGACATTTAAGCTGGTGGCAGTTGCCGTATCTTGTGAAAAGTAAATTTGATAGGTTGACGATGCCCACCCCCCTGTTGTTACCTTTAAGGGATGGAAAGAGGGTGCTGCACTAGGGAGGAGAGAGGCTACACACTGAACCAACAACTACCTTGCGCTCTCTTCTTTCCCCTTCCTCACCCCAACCTCACCCTGCCTTTGTCCACAGCCCATCCCAGATACAAGCCCCATGAAGCGTTCCATCTCCACACTGAACCCACAGCGTCCCCATGCCACACACCTCTACGAGCATTCCCGGCCAGTGGAGCACACCCACCACCACCACCATCACCGCTGCCACAGGCGGAAAGAGAGGAAACAGAAGTCTGTTGACAAACCACCCAGCCACCTGGCTGATGGTGATGCTGCAGGTGAGGGTACCTTGAAAAACGGGTTGGGTGGTGTGCTTACATTTCACTACAAACAAGACAGACTGAATGCATAGCCTTCATTACCTATCTTTAGGCACCAGGGAAGAATGTTTCTCTTCAACCAGGTGTTTGTGTGATTAACATTCTATGGCTTTTTAAATGTGTTTGTGGGAGGATGGTTAATGGTTTGTTTGTTTTTTATTATGTATCTTGTATTCTCATTTCATATTTTTCTGTTGTGAGGTCTTCAGAGGAAGGCACTATAAAAATAACAACAACAACAACAACAATGGCTACAAGTACAACAACAGCAACCATATTTTATAAAGGAGGGATATTAAAAGAAAATGGACTGGGAGGGTGGAGGAAATAAGACAACTCAGGTACAGGTTTATAGGTTGCAATAGTGGAGCTTCATGCTCCGGCACCGGTAAGGGGGTGGAGAGCAGGTGGGTGCACGTCCTGGGGGCATAGCGTGGGGGCATGGCAACCAGCGCAGGCAGGGGAGCAGCCGCGATGGCACCCACCGGGATTGCACTGCCAGGGGCGGTGCACTTGCCCCCGCATTCCTCTTCCTCCGCCAGTGATAGGTTGCAAGTTCTTCTAATGGCCAGTTGGTATGAAAGAGTTCAAGGGGAGAAGGATTGAAAAGTTGCTGGTGTTGTATCCAATGTTTGTCCTCCTCAGCATAGATCCATTGAAATTAGTACACCTAAGTTAGTCAATTGCATTATTTTCAGTGGGTCTCATCTGAGTAGAACTAACATTGGATGCAATTCCTGATCTCTCAGCTGAGCCAATGGAGTAGCTTTGCTTCCCTTCCCTTCTCTACCTCCCTCTGCTATACTCTGATAGGATTTCTGCTGTCAGGTGATGTTCTTATGGTTATTGTCGGGGCTAGTACACTGTCACACCTACAAGAGCCCAGATTCTGTACCTCCTCCACCTCCTGCAAAATTATGTACGTAAGGGATATATCATACACACTGGGCATCCTGGGTATTTCTGTGTCATCTCAATTTAGTTCGGGTCATGGCCAGGGCTTTCTTGGTGGTGGTGCCCAATTTATGGAATTCCCTTAAGAAAGCTGCCTGACAGCCACTTTTTATTTAGGGAAAGCTCAATGTTAGGACATCTGCTTTGCAGAAGGTACAAACCATGGCATCTCCAGGCAGGGTTTACAGAGACCCCACTGTAAAACCCTGGAGAACTGCTGCCAGTTCTCATTTAAGGCATGTTCCCATGTTTCTATGGGAAGCAAGATGCTATCAGATGGGCCTCTGACACCACTGGGATTCCTTTTTGTTTGATGAGTAGGTGAAGCAACATCCAAAACCAAAAAGCAGGAGAGGGGCCGGTCCCAGGAGCGGAAACTTCACTCCTCCTCATCCTCTGAAAAGCAGCGCTTTTACTCCTGCGACCGATATGGGAGCAGAGACCACTCACAGCCCAAGTTATCAGAGCGCAGTCGGCCAACGTCACCCAATGGAGGGCAAGAGCATGGAACACAGAAACAGGTGAGGAGCCAGAAGGAGGGTGGGAAGAGGGTGGTGGGTACCTTCTACTGATGACTGAGCAACAGATGCTTTGGCCTTTGTCAGAGCTTCAGAAGCTCATGTACAAATTCTTGGCATTTGTCTTAACTTCATGTGGTTGGAGACATCCTGAAGGGAGAGAAGAAGGCTGGTTGGGCAGCAGGTAATGGTTGGATCACTGTTGCTCTTGTGTTTGCTTGTACATTTGTGATTCAGTTTAAGCAACTCCTTTGTGGTGGAAGAAAGAGGGTTGTAATTTACTCCCTCCCTGTAATAAAATAAAATATGTGGGGGAAGGCAAAAATGATGGAGCAATAAAAGGGTTAAGGCCCTTGCAAGTGAGCAATTAATATCTCTAGCAAGAGCAATCTGCCCCCCACCAGCAGCCCACTGGACAGAGAGAAAGAGGGAGAAAGGGTGGTATAAAGAAACTGTGAGAGAGAAGGGGTAGCAGAAAGAAAGCTGGCTCTGCCAATTTAAAGCTATGGCTCTGCCCATCAGTGGTTCAGTCCTGCTGATTGCAGGAAGGTGTTTTTGTTTTGACAAGTTTTTTCCAGCTGGATTGTGGAGAGGCATAGAAATGCATCTCTGTCTACTCTTGAGTGTTTACTTGTATTGAGTTTTAAACCCATTTTTAGCATTTAAACCCATTTTTAGTATATGGTTGTGAATCACATTGAAATTTATCTGAAAGGTGGTTCATAAGTTAAACTTGAGAAGGCTGAGCAAACAAGTCCCATAATGTTCAGTAATGCTTCTGGTCATGAAGCAAATCTATTTTGGGCTTTTGAGGCATGTGGGAGGATTTTGTTGGTCAACTTGCATTCCCATTTGCCCCAGAACTGTCTGCTCTCCTACGTTGTCACCCTAACCCACTGGATGTTCCCCCCCCCCATTTGGAATCCTTTCCTTCTCCAGCCCTTTTGATTTCCTGGGTCTATACCTCTGTTCCAGATTGCTCCTTAACACAGTCGTTCCCCGACTGCACGTCTAAACTCTCTCTTTCCATTTTCTTTCATCTTGTAACATATTCACCCCACCCTTCTTTTCATGTCACTTGATCTTCTGTTGCTTGGTTCCCCACTATCACCTTCCCTGCCATACACCTCTGTGTTTGTCTGGTGTTCCCCCTCCCCTTCGTTGTTCTTTTTTCCTTTTTTTGTTCATTTGCTTTGTTCCAATTTTCATGTAGGGCAGTGGTTCAGTTAATGAGAGCCCCTTGCTGTCAACTTCGGGTGCAAGCACCCCGTCCCGTGGCCGGAGGCAACTGCCGCAGACCCCACTGACCCCACGCCCCAGCATCACGTACAAGACTGCCAACTCGTCGCCTGTGCACTTCTCCAGTTTCCAGACTGGCCTGCCAACTTTCTCCCCGGGACGCTTGAGCCGGGGTCTCTCTGAGCACAACGCTTTGCTGCATGGTGACTCCCAGGGCCCTTCGCAGCCCCTGATGGCCCGGATTGGCTCAGACCCTTACCTGGGGCACCGGGAAGACAGTGACAGTCCGTACCATGCTGTGCCTGAGGACACACTCACTTTTGAGGAGGCTGTGGCCACCAATTCAGGACGGTCATCCCGGACTTCTTACGTCTCCTCCCTGACGTCCCAGTCCCACCAAATCCGTAGAGTCCCCAATGGATACCATTATACATTGGGCCTCAGTGCCGGCCCTGGGACCAGCACCAGAGCACGTAGCTATTACCATGAACGAGATGAAGATGACTGGTGCTAGCAGGGAAAAAAGCCGGAGTTCTTGCACACGAAACTGATGAATATTATACATAAAACTCTGTGTTTATGTGTGCACACATACGTTCAGCCCCACAGCTTCAGGGCTGGAGGGATAAAGAGGAGGGAAGAAGTGCCTCCTCATGGAAACACCCCCCCCCCCAATGAAGAAGACTTGTCTCTGTGCATGCGCACAATGCTGTCAAGAGACGACGCCTCTCTCTCATACTGAAACCTGTCTGTCCTTTAGTGCTAGAAGGCCCTGGATCAGTAGGAATTGCTGTTCTTTGGAAGGACAGGGCAAGGGAGATCTTGCTCGTCTCTTGCTGCATTGCAGTTAACATCACCCTCTCCTTTCTCAACAATAAAACTGTAAGATAAGCAAAAGGCCCGGAGAGAAAACCAAAAAACAAACAAACTGTTGAACTTTCTGGGACTGGAGCATCATGCAGTTTTGGATAGAAAGAGGGGAAGGAAGGGACAGTCACAGTCACAAACAGAACCTATCATTTCTCTTGTCCACACTTTAAGAGGCAAAAATCACCCATGACGGCATTGGACTCGACATTTGGCAAGACGAAACCTTTTCAAGGGAGCCAGTTATGGGGCCTTTCAGCTGACAGAAGCCGCCATGCTGCCGTCTGTGACTACTTTGATTGGTTTGACTTCCCATTGACTTTTTGGAAAGCATCCCCTTCACTTGGGAGAGGAGAGCTGTTTGGCAGGCAAGGATGGCTCCCAGCCTGCTGCTGCTCCTACTGCTGACAACTTAAAAATCAGTTCCTCTGTTTTGGATGTGATATGCCCCCTTTCATAATTTTGTCTTGTTTACAATCAAAGCACGAGAGTGAGAGTGAGAGTGAGAGTGAGAGAGTGAGAGTGAGTGAGAGAGAGAGAGAGAGAGAGAGAGAGAGAGAGAGAGAGAGAGAGAAGGGTGGGGTCTGGCAAAAGAAAATGTGTCATTTGGTTTTATATTGAGCTGTTAGATAAACTAACTTTTCATTGTGTGCATTTTTTTTTTGTAAATTGTACAGTAAAAGAAGAAGAAACAAACAAACAAACAAACAAAACCAAGAGTCCTTCACTGTAGAGAACTAGTCCTATTGTCATTCCAGCTCCACTGTTGTTTCATACTGAAGGCGCCAATTCTTCACTACTAAGTGCCTGATCTTAGGAATCTCTCATGGTGAAGACATAATCTCTTGTTCCCGATTCATCAGGAAGATGCGTGAGATGGAGTGGGGTGACCCACAAGGAGGGTTTGGAAGGCTTCAAGTATTGACCAGTGCTGAGTCAATAATTCCACATAGATTGGAAGGCGGACAAGTACAAAATTCTGTGTGTGCTTTTTTCAGATCTTGTTGTGTGTGGTGGGGGGGGGTGCGGGGATATTAGAGAGATTTCAACAAGCATCTAGCAACAGGGGCAAATGTTCTTCTGCCAAAAGCAGGACCCTACTGCTCTACACATCTAAGTCTTAACTTGGTTACAGAAGCTCTGGTTGCTCTTCATGGCACATTATTGGGTGTTGAAGACAATTGAAGAGACTTGTGATTATTGTCCTTTTTTGTGGTGGTTTGAGGGGGGGGGGGATAAAACAAGAAAGCCCCGAGGGAAAACCCTAATTCTGATTCTCAGGGATGAGATTTCTGCTTTTTTTTGTCTGTGTGTGTGTTTCTGTGCATCAGGTGCTTGTTTCCGTGTGTGTGCGTGTGTGCGTGTGCTTGAGCACTTTCATGAAAAGCTAAAACATTGTTATTCAAAAAGCAAACAAAAATAAAACACCTGCACATAACAAAGCTGAAAGACCCAGCCCAACCTGAGGAGGGCAACATTCTATGTTTTGAGAGTGAGCAGAGGAGAGAGGCAGTGATAAGGAAAGAGACTTGCAGGGGAAAGTGACCCCATCACAAGCAAGACAAGAAGCTGTCATATACGTGTACATTTAGATTAGTCATGTGACATCGACTAGCAGCAGTTCTCTGGTGTTCCAGGTGGGAGGGAAGTGTCTCTCCCCGTCTTACCTGGAGATGACAGGGATTGAACCAGGAGGCACAGTCTCTTTCCGCACCTTAAAACTATCATGTGCTTCATTGCATCATACAGGCACAATTGTGCGGCTGACATTGTCTGTGGCTCCTTGCCAGGGTTTAACACTTTGGGAGCAAATACAGGTTTGTCCCCCTTAATGTCTGAAATAACACTGAGAGAGGAAAGTGGGGCAAAATCCTCTCAGGGCTGAACTACATAGGACATTAAAATGTGCCTTTGTTTAACCCTTGCCTCCGTATTGGGAGGAGATTCCCCCTGCCCTGCCATTTAGCACCTTTGGAGAAGAGGTTATCAGCAGGACCACAGCAGGAGTGGAATTTCTTTCTGCTGTGATCCTGGCGATTTTCAAACCACACCTTGACATTATTTGCATTTTTTTAAAAAAAAAATCACTTGCAGGAGTTAAATGTTAAATGCAAATGCACATTTAAATACATATGCTAAGCTGCACATTACATGTTATTGATTGTAAGGGGTGGTAGTCAACACGATGGCCTAGACATGTTGCAAACTCCCATCAGCCACAGCCAGCATGGCCAGTGGTCAGGACTGACGGGAGTTGTTTTCCTTTAAGATGCGATGGCTGCCCCATTGACATTGTTGATTAAGGAGCAAAGCCACTTTTGCAGGGTGGGCAGGCTGTATTTCAAGCAGAGAAGCAGCTGGAGAGAGTGTATATTTAACTCTTTCTCTGTGTTCTCTGAAATGCTACAGCTCTAAGGAAAGGGGAGTTTGAACAGGGTCCCTTCCCGTTTCTCCCATCTTACCACATCTCTGCTCTAAATCTCCCCGCTCCTTAAAAACTGTTGCCAGGGCTTTCTGATCCAGCTTTCTCAGATTGGGCTAAAAAGTGCTTTCCCCAAGGGAAAGCAGCAGGACAAACGAAGTGTGGCTAAGCCCTGGGTTTACACAAATGACATTTCCAAGTAGGGTGAATGTCAGTTTCCTCTCACTGTCCTAGGGTATATGATCAGTCATGTGACAAACAGATAGACAACCTGTGGATAAAACTTGTTACTGCAATTTTCATGATCTTGGGCAGCTCCAGGAAAGTGAGCCCTGTGGTCGTGAAAGCTGTAGAGGTATCCGTGCATCTTTGCTTCATTCAGTATCATGGACTAAAATAAAAGTAGGCCAATATGTCTACTGATGTTGAATTCCAAATGCCCATCACCCAAGGGCATTGCTCGTTCTGGCTGGGACGGTGAACTCCAACTAAGCTCTACTCAGTGTAAGCCCATTGAAGTTAATGAGCCTAAGCTGTGTCCATCCATTTCTGTGGGTCTACTCGTGAGTAGGACCAGCATTCAACAATGCCTGGAGGGCACCCAGGAGTCCACCCTTGGACTGAAATGTCACTGTGGACTCTACATGGGACGCATTTCCCTATGATTTCTGTACCTTGAGGTAGCTGAGGAGGCTGGTTTGGGGGAGGAAGTTGAAAAGAAATGTGGGAAGAGGCTGCCCTCCTCCCTCATGTGGGTTTGTTTCCTTCATCTGTAACCAATGTCTGTTTCTGAAGCAAATGCGTTCAGATCCACATGGTTGCAAATGAGTCTTTCCACAGTTTTGCCTCTTCCCTGGGAAATTCCTTAGGAGCCTACCTTGTGTGGTTGCTCAGTTCTCCCCTCTACTTCCTGATTTGCGTTATAAATAATGAACTGGATCAAAAGGGTCCCATTTGTTAATGGAAATGAATCTTCCTCTCATACAAGCAGCCCCTACATTTGAAGGATCTCACAGAGGGGAATCTTTGGATCTTAACCACAGTGCCTCTTATTCCACTGTGCTTGAGAGGTTTTTCTTGTCAGAAAGAGTAAGTAAAATATGAGCTGTTTTTGAAGGCATTCCCTTTTTAATCTCTACGAACTAATGCATTATATTGTCACTAGGTGCTGCTACAAGTGCAGTTAAGTGCAGTTATTCAGAAGCAGGAGAACTGCAAGAGAAAACAGATGAAAATACCAAATTTTGCTAGAGAAAGCTGGTTTTGTTTTGTTTTTAAATTGCCCCAACCTTATTTGAGCATCCTGCTGTTATCTACTCATGCCTGCATGCTAAGAAACCCATTTGACTCAATTTATAATCAGATTTTTAATATCACACTCAAGTATTGAGCACCGCTAATGCCATAGCCTTTCGGGGGAAATCTAGTTATAAATTGAGTCAAATGGGTTTCTTAACATGCAGGCATGAGTGAGGACAATGCTATTTACAACATTATTCTCCTTAAAAAGAGCATCTTCCAAGTTCAAAGCTATTCTCAACTATTCATAAAAGAGGAAGCCGCCACCATTTAAATAGGAGGCAGTTATCCCAAACCATTACTGGAACAGTGTTTCGACCACTACATTTTTATTTAAAGAAAAATAAATGCTGATAAACCAATTGGCCAAGGAAATATAAATACTTCGCTGTACCTTTGAAAGTGTCCTATTTTTTTCGTAATGATAATTTGTTCTCTCAAGACACTTGGGATAACTTTCTGTAGCGTTGTTAGAGGTTTTCCTCATGTATCAATATTTCTTCAAATTTCACCAAAGTGACATCTAGTGACAGATCAAAAGTATAGCAAACATTATGATGCAGTATTTTTTAAAACACCAGCCAAAATAGGAGGTGAGACTACTGAGAAAACGAGTCAGCATCATATCCCAGTATATTCCAAACACAAAAAGAGCTAACTGCAGATTTTGATAGTTTAATTTCACCTTAAGGTCGCACTCCGTGCAGAACGAGCAACAGCCTTGGCAAGTCAGGGTTTGGATAGGGTTGCTTATTTGACAGGCTGTTTTATTTTAAGAAAGGGATTGATTCTGTAAGACAGCTTGCTTAATGTGCTTGGATTGTTAAACAAAACATGGCATCCTACTGATGATGACAAAGAGGGCCTAAAGGGGGAAATGGAGGAATAGTGAAATGACCAGAGGCAGGTCAACATGGCGCGCACACACGCACACACACGCCCCAATACCACCTCAAGGCTTTACTTCTAGAGTATTCTGCCCTTTGTTTTGTTTTCTGATTTTTGACCAATCTCATCCCTGGACTATATTCCAGCACACTCTTCTCTCTCAATTTCTCTCTCTCAATTTCTCTCTCTCTCTCTCTCTCTCTCTCTCTCTCTCTCTCTCTCTCTCTCTCTTATTAATCCACATGTAATTATGCATACAGAAACTTCATTAACCAAAAGAAAAGAACAGAAAGGTATGGTTAATAGATCATAGATGTGATTTTTTTTAAAGCAAACAAACAAAAACACTGTAGGGCTATGCAACAAGATGACACTTTTCACAAATCAAATCAAAAATGGAAAAAGAGGTGAGCAAACTTTTTAAAAACATAATTTTAAAAAACATAATCCATTCCACAGCTTTTATATGTTGAGTTCCACAACCCCCACCCCACACACTTTTCCTCGTCTCAAGCTACAGCATGACCGTGACCAAACATTTTTCTACATTTTACATATAGAAAAGGCACAAAACTTTCTTGGAAATTTTAAAAAAAGGGGCAGGGGGAATACTCCAATAAATAAAATGGGAGGAGAATAGCCCTCTCTGAGCATGCATGCAAAATATTGAGAGCTGAAGATAAATGGCTTTAACTTTTATTTTGGTTTATCCTTCCTCCTCTATTCTTTCTTTCTTTCTCTCCCACGCACCCACGCACCCCCACACCAACCCCATATGAATCAATTGGATGTGAGAGCCCCACACAAGTCAAATGGAGGCGCTTCACAGTTGCAATTTACATGTGAAATGTGAATAATTAAATTCTTGCATTAGAAGAAGATTAAGGCTGGGAATCCTTGGGGGAAGGAAGTGTGGGTGGGTGGGTGGGTATTGGGAGAAAGGAGCATGGTGGGTTTTGAATATATTGTTGCCACTGCAAATACCTATCTCAGTGGTTGACATATCCAACCTTCAATTTGCAAACAGCCCTAGATGCTGTCTTGCTTTCAATGCACATGAAGGTTCCAATACAGTTGAAGTTAGCCATGGCTAAGTCTCATCTAAACAAAGGAGGTGCCATTGGAATTTGGGAGCAGAGGTCTAGATTCCTCAGCAGAATGCTCAGGGCTGAGAATACCACATTTTGAAGGAAGACACATCACTGTCTAGGAGGAGAGGGTCCCATTCAAGTCCAGAAAGTACCCAATTCCCCCATTGCTTTAAAAAAAGAAATCAGCAATGAGACCCAAGTTAGCCGCAAGAGATTTATTCTGTCGGTTTCAATGGGACGTAGCCAGAGCTAACTTTTGCTAGAGCAGAGGTCAGGGATTTCCCAGAACCCCCTTTGTGCATTGCCAAAACTTGAAATGCAACAACCCATTTTCTGCATCCAGAATAAGTCTAGTGGTGGCTGTACTTTGAATAAGTAACATTTGCATGTAAAATATATACATATTATATAAATATATACATACATATATATAAATCTATATATATATAAAGTATGTGCATGGTAAAAATGTTTATCTTCGTACTTTTTGATACGATGTATTCATCAGTTGTTAATTTTTAATTATATTTGATATGAATTGGGGGGTTTGTTGCAAAATTTATATTTTAAAAAAACAGTGTTTAAAAAAAAACCTGAAGGGAAGTTCCAAACATGCAACACAACTGGAACTTTGCTTGGGGATTTGATGGGGAGGGCTGGGAATTCTGTGATTGAATAGTTTGCTGCCTGAGTAATATTTATCAGCCAAACTTTGGATTCTGCAGTTGTTTCTACAATTACATTTTGTATGAAGCAAAGTCCTTGAATTAAAATAATAAAACCTTAGGAAAAGAGTGCTAACTGAATGTGGTGTGTGCCAAATGACAAAGAGATCATTCTGTGCTGTTTTGTGCTCATCCCTCTCCCCCACCCAGGAATCCAGAAATCACATTTATATAAAGTAGGAGGAGGGGGTTACAAGTAAAATAAAAACAGCCATAGGAGTGAGAAACATATGATAGCCGAAATGATTTTTGGATGAGAAAAGTCTAAAGGAGGTAGCCACTTAGAACTAGTGATGTTGACGAAGTTCTTGTGTGACTGGCAGGGAGTTTGAATTTGTTTGGCCCACAATGCCCAGCACCACTGCAGATAAAAAGTTATCTGGCTTGGATTGGTGACTAGCAGTGCTATTTTTCTAGAAAAAGAGGTGCTGGAACCCACCATGAACACCTCCCATGTTCTCTTATACAGTGGTACCTCAGGTTAAGTACTTAATTCATTCCGGAGGTCTGTACTTAACCTGAAACTGTTCTTAACCTGAAGCATCACTTTAGCTAATGGGGCCTCCCGCTGCTGCCAAGCGGCTTCTGTTCTCATCCTGAAGCAAAGTTCTTAACCTGAAGCACTATTTCTGGGTTAGCGGAGTCTGTAACCTGAAGCGTATGTAACTCGAGGTACCACAGTAGTGGCAATGGCACCCACCTAAGAGGTGGGTTCTTGCTGGAAAAACAAAAACAAAGCCCTGATGATTAGGTACTTGAAGAACTTACCTCCCTGGCAACTTGTACACTGTCATGACTATATTACAAAATACCTAGCAAGCTAAACGGGGACGATTTTTATTTTTATTTTTTGATCAACCCAAGGTAAGTATGGGTATGCCAAGTTCACAATCCCATCGCTTTGACCCACCACATCTAGAAGAGAGAGCGTAACCATTAGCAATGTCACTTAAAGAATGCCGATGGAATTCAGGGTGGAAAGTCCTGATAGCATTTTACCGAGAAAACTGTTTAGCCATAGGACATCATTGTGACCAGTTATTTATCAACACTGAACTACAGGAAACACGAAGGAGTAATCTAATGCCCTGCTGTGATTCAACCTAAACCAAAGCAGTGAGCAGTCCCAGCCAAAAGAACAGTCTAGTATTAAAAGTATGCAATATTGTAGTTAAGGTGAAGCCTTATACTGTAGGAGATTGCTTCTCAATGTTCTGGGCCAAACAACATCTGAAACTGCTGCTGGCCAAATTATTGGACAATATAGATCTAAAATTAGTTAAGAGAATCTCAGATAATTGACACAGTAAACAATTCTTAGATTTCTTAAGTCTACAAGAGGCTTGGCAAGCTATGGTTGCCACTTTCTTTTAAGGGAGGGACGGCAACTGGTAACTTAGTGTGTTATATTTCAACAAATCTTTCCATTTTGGTTTATCTCATTTTTCCAATCCAAATTGAGTTCCCCACATTTACAAATCAGTACAATTTAAAAAGAAAAAAAGTTCCTCGTGAAAATTCATCAGCATTTTAGTGCAAATTTCTCCCAATACAAATTTTTGTTTACAGTTTTGCCCAGTTCACACATTTCTGCAAATCATTTCCCCTTAATACATTTTGTATGATATTTCCACTAATATATGCATTTTTGTGCACACTTTACTGTAGTAACATGCACTTTTGAATATGTTTCTTGGCTGGAGAACTGTGCTGTACAATCTGGAGGAGTGTCACTGTAATTTTCCCAGGGTGCATGAGCTCTTAGTGTGTTTCACAGGGGGCCCTGCCTGCTCAACACCATTCCAACTGCATCAGCAATTTGGGGTTCAAATTTATGTATTTGGGCATATTAAAAGGAAAATGCTATTTTTTACGGGGCTAGAAATTGCTTGTTTTTTTAAAGCCCAATAATACTAAATACCAAAATGAGATGGCAGAGTTATGTGGCAGCAGAGACTTGAGAGTTAGAATGAAGGATGAAATCTGAAGGCTCCTCAGAGGTAAGTCACACTAAATTCAATTGATATAGGGCTAAAAGGTAAAGGGACCCCTGACCATTAGGTCCAGTCGTGGCTGACTCTGGGGTTGCAGTGCTCATCTCGCTTTACTGGCCAAGGGAGCTGGCGTACAGCTTCCGGGTCATGTGGCCAGCATGACTAAGCTGCTTCTGGCGAACCAGAGCAGCACACGGAAATGCCGTTTACCTTCCCGCCGGAGCGGTACCTATTTATCTACTTGCACTTTGATGTGCTTTCAAACTGCTAGGTGGGCAGGAGCTGGGACTGAGCCAATGGGAGCTCATCCCGTCGCAGGGATTCAAACCGCCGACCTTTTAATCGGCAAGTCCTAGGCTCTGTGGTTTAACCCACGGTGCCACCCGCGTCCTGATATAGGGCTACACACCAACATATTTACTATAGCCTAAGATTTTGTGCACTATATCTCATCAGATGAGAGACAGAGACAGAGGGTGAGATGGACCAGGAACCATGCAGCAAACCAGTCACATAACCACCAGCATCCTGCTAATAAAAATCAGGATGCGTAGTGTTTTGGTTTCGAGCTGTTGCAGAAGCCAGCTGATTCAAGCAAGAGTGCTGGACCAAAAAACCAGGGACATTCTGGGATCCAATCAAAAACCAGCAAAAACCAGGATGTCCTACTCAAATCAGGATGGTTGAGGGGTATGCAGCCATCAGGCTGAAGGATTAAAGTCATAACCAAAGAATAAACCAGGAAGGAGCATTGAAGAGTATGAAGTAGGCACAAAGGACAACTAAATATAGGAACATATCAGAGATCTGGAAGATCAAGTCACTAAAGCAAAGCTCAGCAGGTACAGGAAGCCCCGTTATATTCCTTCCTGCCTCTGACCTTTTCCCCTAAGAAGGTATCGTCTTCAATTCAGTGGTTTGCTACTTGGGGCCGTCACCCACACACACAGATTCCAGCACCTCCTCATCCTCTCTACATGGACTGTATCGGGAGTGGGGAGCAGGCCTGTGCAGCAGGTGGCGAGGGGGAAGCAGCCAGGTACATTTGCCCCAGGCCCTCAGAGGACTAAGCCAACCAGGGACCACTGCTTTTTTGTTTGAATTTATAATTTTATTCTAACATGACTCCCGCCTCCGTGCCTCAAACATGCTGTGCCCAGGCCTGATAGGGAGCATCAGGTCTAGGGGCCAAATGTGCCCTGCAGGCCTCTTTATCCGGCCCTTGGGATTCTCCCTAGGCCGTGTCCCTCATACATTCTTTGAACTCTTTGGCTCAGATGTGTCCTTGAACTTGGATGATGCCTCTTGCATGCCTGGAGAGGGGTGCATTTGTGTGTGTGTGTATCAGCATCTGATTTATACTACACAAAGGTAAAAGTCGCATCCATTGCTGCACCTACTTCTGGCCTCATCCACAAATGGCATGTGGCCCCTGGAAGATTCCCCACAAAGGAATGCAGCCTGAGGCTGAAAAGGCCCCTCACTCCTAGTGTATACACATTTATGGATATGGTAGACTAAATAAAAATGTAAGGGTAGCAAAATTGCTGTGAAATATAAGAGACAGTTTGTTAATGATTCAGTGTAAAGCTTAAATATTTACAAGGTTAGAATCATCGAATTGTAGAGTTGGAAGGAACCCCAAGGGGCTGAACAGCTCTTACTATCAGGAAGTTCTTCCTTGTCTTTAGTCAGAATCTCCTTTCTTGTAGCTTGAAGCCATTGGCTCAGGTCCTCCAGAGCAGGAGAAAACAAGCTTGCTCCATCTTTCATGAGGCAGCCCTTCAGTTAATTGAAGGTGGCTATTATATCTCCTCTCAGTCTCTTTTCCAGGCTAAACATACCCAGCTCCTTCAACCACTCCTCACAAGACTTGGTTTCCAGACTCTTGATCAGTCTTGGTCACCCTCCTCTGCACATGTTCCAGCTTGCCACTATCTTTAAGCTGTGGTGCCCAGAACTGGACACAGGACTCCAGGTATGGTTTGACTAAGACAGAATACACCTCCCCTGACCATTAGGTCCAGTCACAGACGACTCTGGGGTTGCGGCACTCATCTCGCTTTATTGGCCGAGGGAGCCGGTGCACAGCTTCCAGGTCATGTGGCCAGCATGACTAAGCCACTTCTAGTGAACCAGAGCAGCACACGGAAACGCCGTTTATCTTTCCACCGGAGCGGTACCTATTTATCTACTTTGACATTCTTTCGAACTGCTAGGTTGGCAGGAGCAGGGACTGAGCAATGGGAGCTCACCCCGTCACGGGGATTTGAACTGCCAACCTTCTGATTGGCAAGTCCTAGGCTCTGTGGTTTAACCCACAGCGCTACCTGAATTCAAGACAGAATAGAGCAGTACTATTACTTCTGTGTACTTCTGTTGATGCAGCCTAGACTAGTGTTAGCTTTTTTCTGCTGCTGCATCATGCTCTTGACTCATGTTAAGCTTGTGGCCCATTAAGACATCACATGAACTGCTACTAAGCCAGGTGTCCCCCATCTTATATTTGTGCACATGGTTATTCCTGCCTAAGTGCAGAACCTTAGCTAGTTTTCGAATCTACTAAGTTCATATTGAGTCCTGCTTCTGTCTTCAGCAGCATTAGCTACCCCTCCCAGTTTGGTGTCATCTGCAAATTTGATCAGCATCTTCTCAATACCTTCCTCCAAGTCATTTATAAAGATTCTGAACAACAATGGGTCCAGGGCAGAAGCCTATGACCATTCATAATACTGTATATGTTGATAACACACTCACCCTAGCTTTCCTGTGTTTATTGACACCCACAGTGAGAGGGGAAACCACCATCTCAAGGGAGACCTAAGCAAACACGTTTTTTAGGTTTTTCTCCTGATGCTTGCTGGGAGACTTAAGGGAGTCAGGAACCAAGAAAGCATACAAACATAGTGTTGTTCGATTGCAATCTGAAGTGGCATGCAAGGAGAGCCCTGCTGGATCAAGCCAAAAACCCATCGAGTCCAGCATCCTCTTCTCACAGTGGCCAACCATATTTCCTAATGGGAAGCTGGCAAAAATGACCTGAGTGCACCATCACCTCTTCCCACCTGTAATTCCAAGCTAAGCTGTATGCTTTCTTCAACAGTGAACCTAACCATTGCAGGTAGTAAATGAGGGGAATGTCAGCGGGCTTGGAAGAGTCACAGGGATTGCAGGGTTGTTGTTTTTTTAAGGGAGGGGGACCCAAATAGCATAATGAGAGGATGTAGCTGAAGAGAGGGTGTGAGGAGGGTCCTCAAGGCCAGAGTGACAAGCCCCATGCCTGAGGTTTCCCACTCTCATTTTAGATGATCAGGGACTGTACTGTGGGTGGCCCCACCAAAGAAAGATTGGACAAGAGGAGGGGCCTTTTCAGTAGCGGCTCCTTGCCTATGGAATGCTTTCCCCAGGACAGGTCTGTCTGGCACCAACCCTGAATGTATGCAGGTGCAAGGCAAAGTGTGTGTGTGTGTGTCTCCACCCACCCACCCACCCACCAGGCTTTTGAATGATGAATTGCTGCTGCATCTTGGTATGGGGAGAGTCTACTTTTCACATTTTTACAGCAAGCACCTCAAAGGTGATGGAATGGAGTGTGTGTGTGTGAATGGAAGTGTGTTTTACTGATATTTTGCCAGAATAAAATTGTTCTGTTGTGTTTTCAGGCGCTGCAATTTTATACATTTGCATTTCTGTTGTTGTTGTTGTTGCTGCTGCTGCTGCTGTTTTTAAATTCACCTAAAGTCATTGCTATGAGGCAATTGATATGCATAATAAATAATAATAAAACAATAAAGTCGTTGTTGAAGTTGAAGTTGCACACACACACTATTGTAGAAGAGCATAGTTAAGAAGTGGAACTCACCCCCAATAGGACGCCTTAAAAGAAAGAAAGAAGGTTAAGAGACATTAACAGGGGATAAGGCTATTATTGGTGGCTACTCACCATGAGGGCCATGCCCTGCCTCCACTGTCACAGGCAATAATGCTTCCGAATACCACTTGCTAGAAACCACAGGAGGGGAAAGTGCTCTTGCGCTCAAGTCAACCACTTAGAGAACAGGATACTGGGCTTGTCTAGGTAGCCTGATCCAGCAAGCTCTTCTTACATTCCTCACACCTGCTTTGCACGCAGAAGGTCCCAGGTTCAACCCCCGGCATTTCCAGGTAGGGTTTGGAATGTTCCTAATCAGAAACCCTAGGGAGCTGCTGCCAGTCAGTGCAGACAATACTAAGTTTGATGGACTGAATAGGAGACAGTTTCCTATGTTCCTGGCACTAAGCAGGTGTTTATTTTTTATTTTAAAAAAATTGACAGAACACGTGTATTACTGAATATTGAAAACCTCTGTGCAGTTTACATAAAGTTGATGGATTTCAGTGGGTCATCTCTGAGTAAATCTGACATTGCGTACAAATATACATTAAAATTATGAATATTCATGTATTGGATTATCCAGTAGCCAACTAAGCGCATGCAAAGCTCACCAGCCGAGAAGGGGCACCCCTCACAAGGGCATAGCCAAGAGGAGCAGGGAGGGGCAGCTGCCCCCCTCCCCAAATCAAGCAAATCCATAAAAACACTTAACTGAGGTTCTGCGCCCTTCCCCCGCAACATGAAGCCTCCCCCCGAACAGAAATCCTGGCTACGCCCATAACCCCTCACCCAATGCTAAAATTGTTTTTGAAATAATTCTGCAACCAGAAAATATGGAAGCATAAGCTCTTTTAATTTCAGCATACATTTAGGTTTCGCATACATTTCCAAAAAAAAAAAATTCTTCCAAGGTTTATTACTATTTTTATTTCGGGAGGGGGGGCACCCTAATCTTTTCACTGTTTTGGGCTTCTAAAGTTTTTAAATCCATTCTTTTATACAAGACACACATCTTGTATTTTTTATTATTATTTAAAAGTGTGAAAATTCACCTTGCTGTTTGAAACAGACACACCTCTTATCTACCTGTCTGTCTTTCTGCCTATTCCGAACGCCCTTGCAGTGTTCATTCCTATCCTATTCCAATGTAACAGAAGTTACTCTCAAGAAAGTTACTTTCACCTTAACAGCCACGCTCTCCCCTCCGCCCCCACCCCCACAGCGCGTATCTTAGCGGCTGTGGCTGCGCGGGGCGGCGCCATGCCCAGGGAGGGGAGCGGGGAAGTTTCCCTCAAGCCTTTCTGAGCCGGGTCCACGGGCTTGTCGGACACTCAGCCTCTCGCAAGCGTTTTCTGCCGCCCGGTGGGAAACGGTGCTCCTCGGGCTTTCCAGCAGCGCCCTTTGTTCGAGAGAAGCCGTCGGTGATGTTGCTCCTTCCGCTGCTTCTGTTCTGGCCCCGGAGTTTGGGATCTGCGACGGCCGGGCAAAGCCATCTAGAGCGGAATGGAGGAGACTCCGGAGCCGGCGGCGGCTCGGGGATGCCTGCAGGTGAGGGAGGCGCCCCTGGTCAGCGGAAGACGAGCAGGTGGCTCTTTGGGGAGCGGGAATTGACGCGGAGGCATTTGTGGGGGGTAGGGGTGGTCCTGACACTGCGATCTTCACAGTGTCTACTTCACTGTGTCTACTTAGAAGTAAGTCCAATTGAATTCACTGAGGCTGACTCGCAGGAAAGTGAGGTTAACGATTGTAGTGTTAAAGGTAAAGGTAAAGGGACCCCTGACCATTAGGTCCAGTCGTGAACCAGAGCAGCGCACGGAAATGCCGTTTACCTTCCTGCTGGAGTGGTACCTATTTATCTACTTGCACTTTGATGTGCTTTGGAACTGCTAGGTTGGCAGGAGCAGGGACCCAGCAAGGGGAGCTCACCCCATCGTGGGGATCGAACCGCTGACCTTCTGATCAGCAAGCCCTAGGTTCTGTAGTTTAACCCACAGCACCACCGCAGTAAGGTGGAAAATAATATTTGTTTTTGTTTACTTCCACTTTATTTATGTTTTGGGGAAAATTCTCCTACTTTTTCTAATTGCAAAGTCTTTGATCGGATTGTTAAATCTGATTTTAAGAGTCTCATGCTCAGCTAACATTCATTTTCTCTGTTGAAGTATATTAAAAATCCCATCAGAATAACCATGCTATCCCAGAGGATTGTTGCATGGTTGTCCTGTTCAGATTTTTAATGTACTTCAACAAAGAAAATGAATGCATAGCTGAGCAATATGTGACCATTAATGTTTAAAATCTGACAATGGAAAATAAGCATGTGCTTATTTTGTTTAATGGTTAATCCAGCCCTAGCTGCATCAGAAGCAGCGAAGTCTCCCCAGTAGCAGCCACAGTCCACACAGGTGGGTTAAATATTCCCCATCAAAGCATCCTTGCTGATCTGTTTAGATTCCAGGGGTCCATTTGCCCTGATTATCTTAACCCAGGGATGGGGAACCTCAGTCTCAGGGGCCACATGCAGCCCTACAGACCTCTCTGGTCCTTGGGACTCTCCCCAAATCAAATTTCTGTCTCTGCTTCGCACCCTCCTTGAGTGTTTGTGTCTGTCTGGGTTGCACCTTTGAACTCCAAATTTTTCTTCTTACTTGCCTGGATGGAGGCTAAAGAGGTGTGTGTGTAGAAACTGAAGGAGGATGAAATTTGCACCATTGTTCCACTTCCTTCTGCCCCTGCCCACTACTGGCATGTGGCCCCCAGCAGATTGCGCAGAAGGAAATGTGGCCCTTGGGCTAAAAATGACTCCCTGCCTCTGCTTTGCTTGCAATTTAACCAACCCTGCGTCTCTGGACCATCCTTCCTAAATTGCTGGCAGTGGATCCCAACCCTCATGGGTCCCGGTTGTGCCACACATTGCAACACCTGCCTTTATATGCAATTGGTTGGATGTCTGCAGCCTGGCCCTGAGGATCAGCTCTGAATCCAGAACATCAAAAAGAGATTACCATAAACAAGTCTTTCTTTTGTGAATGGGAAACCTGCAGGATAATTCTTTGTTTTCCTTCTTTCTTTTTTAAAAGAGCATCTGTCAAGCTAGGGTGCTTAATGAATGACAGACATCAGACAGCTAACCTTGTGTTGCAAATTGCTGGCTAAGCTATGTTATGGTATTTTGCGGGGGGAGGGGGGAGATGGGTCTGTGTTTCTTTTCTTTCTTTTTTTTGTGGGGTGGGCTTGACTTGCTGCCCAAAATGTCTTTGTTCAAGGAAAGATCCACATAACTTTTCCAATCTCATGGGTCTGTAAGGCCTGAGCTCTATGGTCTAAAGTGCTCCTGGACATTATTCAGTGCCATAGGCTATGCAGCTGTTGTCCTGGTCTAAAGTGGAGGTGGCAACTTGTGCTTTTGATACAGGACTATTCTGCATAGCAGTGTGCAAGATCTCCACCTTTTAGAACAGGGCAGAGGAAACCTTCCTTGGGATTGTCCCAAGGCCATGCCCCTCACTGAGCCCCACCCACCCATCCTTTGCAACCTCAGTGTTTTTGCCTGGCTAGAATGTGTCCATAGAACTCTGATGGTACCTCTTTGCTGCCTGGATGGAGGAAAAGGGGAGTGTGTAGAAAGTGGAATGCTGTACAAAGGTAAAATTGGCTGTGTTGCTCTCCCCACGTTTGCATGTTCCCCGACCCCTGGAATGTTGCCCAGAAGGTACATGGCTTTTGGGCTACAATAGGTTCCCCATCACACACATACAGTTCAAAAGCATGTGCAGTTGCAGCCAGGGACTGAGCTACTCAGTAACACAGCACTGCCTATCATCTGGCAGCAGGTTTCAAGGGTTTCAGACAAGGAACCTTGCTTTCCCTGACCATAGACAGCTGTGAAGAGTATTGTCATTCTAGCACATGTTAGTGACTGGGTACTGGCTTTGGCAGGCTAATAAGATTTAACATGGGTTTTATGTTCAATGTCTGTGGTCATACAAATAAGAGGTCACCACAGCTGGAAGGAGAGACAAGTCTCCCCCCCCCCCAGATGGGGGCTGTTAACGTCATTTTAAAACTCCAGATCTTGAAGACATTACTCACTGTGAGATCATATACTGCCACTTGGGAGGATAAACATTCACCTCCAGAAGCCAAGCTAGCTCAGATTGGGTGTTAAATGTCTCAGCTGAATCTACATAGAAAGCTTCCTTATACTGAGTCAAACAACTGGACCATCCAACTCAGCACTGTCTATGCTGACTGGCAGCAGCTCTCCAAGGTTTCAGGAGGCAGCGAGTATTCCCAGCTCTATCTGGAGAAGATGGGGGTTGAACCTGCGACAAAGCAGATGTTCTACTACTGTAATACCACCGTTTGCTATAATGGGTACATAGGAAGCTGCCTTATAGTGAGTTACACCATTGGTCTATTTCAATATTGCCAACACTGACTGGTGGCACCTCCCCAGGGGTGTGGGGAGGATTCTCTCACAGTCCTACCTGGAGATGTTAAGGATTAAACTTGGAATTGCCTGTATGATCTACCCACTGAGCTACACCCACTCCACATTCTGGTTCAGTGGAGCAACTCTGCTTTATATTCATAAAAGATTAGTTGGGCGATTCTTTTTAGCCATTTCAGGGCTAGCTGCTCTATACTCTCAAGGCATCTGTACTCTCATGACATCCTCTGACTGGGGCTACTTAAGACATTCCTGCAGCGTATTTACTCTGTGCATTAAATATATGTGCTCACTTGTTGCACAGATCTTGTGTGACTGAACAGACTAATGTGTTGCAGATAAAGCAAAAGGGCCACAGGTTTGAGCATATTGAAGTTTAATTTAGAGATAAAAACTTGCCGCTTACAATCAAGAATGTCTGCACTGGCTGGCAGAGGTTCTCCAGGATTTCTGACAGTGTCCATTTCAACATGGGGATTGAGCCTTTAACCTTCTGCATGCAGAGCAAATTCTCCAGCTGTGGCCCAGAGCATGGCTGGCCCAAGACATTTTGGCACCTGAGGAACAAAACAACACTCCCCTCCCGCCAGGGAAGAAGCAGAGAGTGAAGATCTACATTGGGAACAAGGGGAATAAAGATCTGCATTGGAATCTGTTGTCGCTATGGATCCTGCCGTTTGAGGCAGTTTCCTCACCTTGCCTAATGGATGGGCAGCCCAGGCCAAGAGGGATGTATGTTTTGTTAGATCCACTGAGAATTGTTGTAAAGGATAAGGTAGAACCTTTCTCATATTGTTTACAAGAAAAGTGATATGGGGTGAGATATTAGCCTATGATGGCTGTGGCATCATATGTATGTCATAATGAGATAATACATATACAGTATATGTAAAATTTAGGAAGTGCTGTGCGATCCAGCACCTGAAGCTTCTAGGGACCTGTTTTGCATTCTGCAGATAATTTTAATTACACACCTGTCACCATCCATACAGTCCCAGGGATGGACAAAACTGTCAATTTTGATTGTTTTCTAATGCTACCACCCTGTCATCACATACAGTACTAGTGGACTATTATTTTATTTATTGCTATTTGCAGAACTCACAAAGCTTGATAGGAGAAGGCTTGACTTTCCTGCAGTTGAGGTCAGGTGCTGGGCTCTTCTGCTGGTTTTGGCTGGCTCAGTGGAGGCCATTCCTAATACTGTCAGTCAGTTTGGATGGATTGGGCATAGTGCTGGGTGGTGTTGGGTCATGGTGTTTCCCTTCTTCTCTCAACCAGCTTGCATCAACTTTGGTTGATGGTCTAATGCTGGTGGATTTCCCACTTGCTGGTACAGCTGAATGACTGTAATCCTGAGCCAAATGATGTCATGTTGTTCCATTTTATGCTAAGGCATAGAAACTGATTTCTATATATAGGTGTGCCCTGTAGTCTCTCTTGGGACAAAGCTCATGGTACTGATGTCATCTGCACTAGGCCTCATGTGACAGATATGGATGGTGGGGAAATTAGACTTTTGTGTTTGAATGAGAAGCTATCTACTGTAATTTCCCTTCTTGAACCAACACATGGACTGAAACCACATGGACTGAAACCAATGGCTTCAAGTTACAGGAAAGGAGATTCCAACTAAACATATGGAAAAACTTTCTGACAGTAAGATCTGTTCAGCAGTGGAACGGACTCCCTTGGAAGGTGGCGGTCTCTCCTCAGGGCCGTCTTACCCATAAGCACTAGGGGTGCAGGACACTCGGGCAACAGGCTCTTAGGGGTGCCAGGCCGAGAGTCCGGGGCCCGAGAGTTGAGTCCAGGGAAGAGCCTGGGGGGGAAATCATTCGTTTAATGAAAAACTAGAAGTTAGTAAAAAATAGGAAATACACAGAGAATTTACACAAGAACAGCAACAATAGTGATTTGCACAGTGGGAGGGGAGGTGGAATATGAAGAAGCAGTAGTCAGAACCCAGGCCACTTTGCATGGCTTGTCAGTCAAACTCAAAACAGTATCTGTTTCAAACATGCAATTAATCTACAAACAAGTTTAGAATTTAGAATTATTTCACAACTTCATTGAATCAGTTCTTAATACAAAGAGATGCCCGTCCACCCAGCCACCCATTTTCCATGGGTTACTGAAACAAGTTATACATAGAGCAGCCAGTTACAGGCATACCTCGGGATAAATGTCAAGTTAAGTATTTTCGGGTTGCACTCCACAGCAACCTGGAAGTAACGGAGTGCATTACTTCCGGGTTTTACCGCGCACGCATGCACAGACGGTCAAAATGATGTCACATGCATGCGCAGAAGTGGCAAAACACGACACGCAGATGCGTGGACGCAGTTGTGTTCGCTTCAGGATGCGAATGGGGCTCCGGAACAGATCCTGTTCGCATCCCGAGGTACCACTGTAGTTTCTGGGCCCAATTCAAAGTGCTGGTTTTGACCTATAAAGCCTTAAACGGCTCAGGTCAGGTCTGTAATACCTCAAGGGCTGCCCCCTCCCCATAAGGTGGAAGAGAGGAACCCTTGATTTGATCCAGCACGTGGCCTAGGATGATGGGAGCTGGAGTCTAGCAGCATTTGGAGGATAGCAGGTTCCACACTGCTGTTTAATCCTGTAAATCAGGAATGGTGGACTTTGGGCCACCCAGATGTTGTTGGACTCCACCTCCCACCAGCTGGCCCACCTCTGCTGTGGTGCCTTCAGCAAGAGTTTGGGAAACACCCAGCAATTGGAAGCTGTAAGATTTATTTCTGCCTCTCTCCTCAGGACGATGTTAAGAGTTGCCTTTTCTCTCTTTGAAAGACCTTGATGATGGATGTAGGGTGGGTCAAAATACCCCTGGCATCTGCTTCATTTCCATTACCCATGGCTGAGGTCAATCCAAGATTTGCCTTTCATGTCTGGTATTTCATACACACACACACACACACACACATATATATATACACACACAAAAATCATACAGTAAAAATTTTTGTTACATGCTGAACCTTGACTCCCCTCCCCTTCTTTCTATGGTTCCTTAAATTTACTCTATTTCCCCCAGAATTTCCTAATTAAATTTATTTATACTTTTTCTCATCTATTTCATATAAATTGCATATTTTTACAATAATTCTGCTAATATCTTAATTTGTTTACAATTTGTTTGTATATATTTGATAACAGATTTCCATTTTCCGTTAAAGAGTATGTTGTCTTGGTTTCTTATTCTTCCAGTAAGTTTCACCATTTCTGCATAGTCCATTAGTTTCTGTAGTCATTCTTGTCTTGTCGGGATTTCTTCTTTCCATCATTGGGCAAATATCATTCTTGCAGCCGTGGTTGCATACATAAATAAATTTCTATACTGTATTGGTACCTTTGATCCCATAATCCCCAAAAGAAAAGCTTCTAGTTGTTGTTTTTTGGTGTGTGTTTTTTACAAATGTTATCTTAAACATCTTTTTCAATTCATTATATATCATTTCCCAGTAGGCTTTAGCTTTATTGCAAGACCACCACATGTGAAAAAGGTACCTTCTTTCTCTTTGCATTTCCAACACTCATTCGATTTCAGTTTATGCATTTTTGCCATCTGGTAGGTGTTAGATACCCTCTGTATAGCATTTTCATATAATTTTCTCTTAAACCATAACATGCTGTAAATTTTATATCTATATTCCACAATCGTTCCCATACCTCCATTTCTATATTGTGACCAATGTCTATTGCCCAGTGTATCACTGATGATTCCACTTGTTCATCTTTTGTCTCCCATTCTAGTAGTAACATAAATTTTTGACATCACTTTAACATTACAGTCTAACAGATCTCGCTTTCTAATTGAGATACTTGTTCCGCAAACTCCCATTTCTTATCCTTTATAAATACTTTGTTTAAATGATGATTGCATCCATGTTAACATTCTTGATAAGTCCTTAAACTCTTTTGATTTAAATTTTCCACCTTCCTCCTTTAACACATTCCTGTGTTTCCCAGTTTTCCGTCATATTCTTCTTCTTCATCCCCATAGCTTCTACTGGAGAAAGCCAAAGTGGTGTTTCTCTTTCCAATAAGTTTTTATATTTATCCCATACTCTATACAATTTTTTCCTAATTATATGGTTTATTTATGTACTTTATGTACATTTACTTTATGTAAATTCTTTATGTAATTTCAACTTTTCATAGCACAAATACGCATGCCAGCCAAGTATATAATCATGACCTTCTAGGTCTAAGATATGTAGATTCTTCAATGACAACCATTCCTTCAACCAGCACAGACAGGAAGCTTCGTAATATAATCTCGTATCCAGCAGGGGAAAACCTCCTCTCTCTTTAGCATCTATCAATATTTTATATTTTTCCTCGGTTTTTCCCCCTTGCCAGATATATTTAGAAATATATCCTCTCTGGTTTCTCTTCAGATCATATAAATCTTTCACCTTTTACTTTCATGTCTGGTCTTGTTTGATTCATGGCAGGGTAGGTCACAAAGGGTGAGGTGGGGCTGCTGGTGGCTTAGATTTATCATTGCCAAGGGTGCAGGGAGATCTGTGTTAGAAAGTGGGCATTGATGACTTGGAAAGAAATATTTCAGGGCAGCCAGCCTGTTCACCATAAATTTAGGAGCATTCTGGGAGCTGTTCTAGTGCCTTCCCAATAGATCTCTCTGTACAAGAGTTTCAGAGCCTGCAGAGACAGCTGTGTCCATGCTTAGCCATGTGCCAATCTTTCAGGTTCTTTTTGTCTCAAAAAGGAAATTTCTTTGGTGGTGGCATTTGCAGGATTGTAACGCTGGTTCCTCTGCCCCAAGAAAGAGTAGCTCAGGGGAGGGATGCATAGCTCATAGAGGATGGTAGACTGGAGATAAAAGTTCAACTATCCCCCCCCCCCCAATGAAACTCACTGGGTGATCATCAGCCAGCCAGCTTCCCTCAACCTAATTTACATGACAAAATTGTTGTGAGGATACCTCCAGTGGAGGCTGGTCCATTAGGGTGAATGGGGCCCAGGCCCACCAACCTCCATCTGCCTTCAGCCAGACCCCACCTTTCTGCCTTCCTACTTACAATCCAGAAGGTGACCCTGCCTGTCAGCTTTCTCCTCCTCCTTAGTCTCAGTGTTGCCCTTGAAGAATTCAGCAGGGAGGAGAAGGATGGGGACAAACCTTGTAACAGTTGGCTTATATCATTGGCTCTGACTGTTTCATTGGCTGTGGTGCCACCTATTGTTGGTCACCCTGCATTCCATGTCCCAATGGGTACCAACCACCACTGCCTCTCCAATTGTGTCTAATTCTGGGCGCCACAATTAAAGAAGGATGGTGACAAGCTGGAACATGTACTGAGAAGGGCAAGCAAGATGATCAAGGGTCTGGAAACCAAGCCTTATGAGGAACAGCTGAAGGAGCTAGGTATGTTTAGCCTGGAAAAGAGGATACTGAGAGGAGATATGATAGCCATCTTCAAATATCTCAAGGGCTGTCACATGGAAGAGGGAACAAGCGTGTTTTCTCCTGCTCTGGAGAGTAGAACTCGAACCAATGGCTTCAAGTTACAGTCATACTTCAGGTTACAGACACTTCAGGTTCTGTTTCCAGTTTGCGCACCGCGACGAACCCGGAAGTACCGGAATGGGTTACTTCCAGGTTTCGACACTCATACATGCGCAGAAACACTAAATCGTGCTTTGCGCATGTGCAGAAGCACCGAATCTCAACCCGTGGACGTGCAGATGCAGCGCTGTGGGTTGCGAATGCTGTGGGTTGCGAGCGTGCTTCCCACACGGATCATGTTTGCAACCTGAGTTTCCACTGTACAGGAAAGGAGATTCCAACTAAACATATGGAAAAACTTTCTGACAGCAAGAGCTGTTTGACAGTGGAATGGTCTCCCTTGGGTGGTTGTGGGCTCTCCTTCCTTCAAGGTTTTTAAGTAGAGGTTGGATGGCCATCTGTCATGGATTCTTTAGTTGAGATTCCTGCATTGCAGGGTGTGGACTAGATGACCCTTGAGTCCCTTCCAATTCTATTATTCAAGGAGGTCAAGGTGACATACATTAATTCCCCTCCACTCCATTTTATCCTTACAATAACCCTGTGAGGGGGTTATGCTGAAAGCGAGTTCATGGCAGAGTGGGGATTTGAACCCTGGTCTCCAAGGGTCCTGGTCCAGCACTCTAACCACTACACCACAACTGTTATGTTTGCCTGCTGCCACCAGCTGGGCATTCATGATAAATTGGTACTGAGGCCTCAGCCTTGTCTATGTCTCTTAGGTTCATGATGGAGAAGCCTAATTAGTTGAATTGAACTTTGGCTACATCTTTTTTAAATGCCTGCAGGCAGCTGAATTTCTGCAAAGCTAGAGGTCATGAAGTTCTTATGCCTAGGCAGCAGGGGTTAAGAGCCACTTCCCTGGAGGATATTTTAGCTGGCCATTTTCAAGTAGGATGAATAAATGAGCGGATAGGTGATTATATCTGGGTCAGAGCAGGGGCAGAAGCTGAAGCAAAATTCTCCTCTGCAGCTGTTAATTTGCCTTTTTGTATCTGTTGGTCTTTGTTCCTATGGTATCTCCTGAGGTTCTGCAGAGTCCTCAGAGCTTCACAGATAGGGTGGCCATCTGACCTACTTTACAGAGGACAGCCCCCTCTTTGAAGGTGCCCTCTTTTTGAAGGGCTCTCTAGTCTAAATCTTGTTTAAAGACAAGTCTAAGAAGTAGGAGCTGCCATGTCCCATGGGGGGGGGGGTGCTGCCGTGTTGTCCACCCACTCACACCTCCCTTACCTGGGTTGTGTGACATAGCCTGCAAAGAAGCAGAAGCAGCAGCTTCCAGCAAAATATTGCATGCGCCATGAGATCTTGTGAGATTTTGGTGCTGCCCCAGGTGCCCAAGCGGCTTCCTCCACCGCTGCGTTACCCTTCCTCAAGGCTGATCAGGGGGGCCCTTGAATCTGCCCATGCAGACTGGATAGCAGACTGAGGAGACCCACTGGGGCATCTGGTTGGCTGTTGCAGGAACAAGATGTTGGACTAGATGGGCCATTGGCCTGATTGAGCAGGCCCTTCATATTCTCTCAGGTCTGTCAGTGATCCATGCGACGGTCACCTCCAGGCTTGACTACTGTAATTCACTCTACAGGGGACTGCCCTTGAAACTGTCCCAGAAACTCCAGCAGGTACAGAATGCTGCAGCGAGGCTCCTCACGGGGTCTCTGCCATGGGATCACATTCACCTGGTGCTTTTCCAACTGCACTGGCTCCCGGTGGAGTACAGGGTCAGATTTAAGGTGCTGCTTTTGACCTTTAAAGCCCTTCACGGCCTAGGACCCTCGTACATATGGGACCGCCTCTCCCAGTATGCCCCACGGAGAGCCTCAAGGTCCATAAATAGCAACACCCTAGTGGTCCCGGGCCCTAAGGAAGTTAGGTTAGCCTCAACCAATGCCAGGGCCTTTTCAACACCGGCTCCAGCCTGGTGGAACGCTCTGTCTCATGAGACCAGGGCCCTGCAGGATCTGATTTCTTTCCGCAGGGCCTGTAAGACAGAGGCCACCTGGCCTTTGGCTTGGAGTCAGTTTGATTCCCTTCCCCTCTTTCTTTTTCCTTTCTCCTCCTGTGAAGAGGCTGCATTTTAATGTTTTAATGTTTCAATATTTTAATGTTGTATTTTAATCTTGTTTTTAAGTTGTATTCATTCAACTTGTTTTTATTATTGCTTGTTAGCCACCCTGAGCCCGGCCTTGGCTGGGGAGGGGGGGGTATAAATAAAAATTATTATTATTATTATTATTATTATTATTATTATTATTATTATTTGCATCTCCAGACAGAGGAGGAGGAGAAGGAGAGAAAATATATGTGTGTAGTGCTGGCACCTAGAGACAGAGGTTCTCCCCTTGTGACTCCAGAGGCTGGAAAGAGGAAAGCAGACCCATCAGCACTCTTCATCACCCCTTCTTTGGAACTCAGAGCCTCACTGGGGAGGTGGGGAGGACTTCAACCCCTCAGTGGCAGAGGCTAAGCAGGAGATGGTTGCTGCGGAGCTGGCATCATGGGGGCAGCTGCCCCAGTGGGAAACCTTTAAGCAGGATTTGAGCACAAGAGTCCTCTCCCCTCCTGCAATTTCCAACTACTGGTATTCAGAAGCATTGCTGCCTCCAACTGTGGAGGCAGGTCATAGGGTCATCATGGCTAGGAGCTACGGATAGCTCTCTTGTCCATGGATTTGTCTAAAGCCATTTAGGTTGGTGGCCACCAGTCGCTTGTGTGGGTTCCAGAGTTTAACTATGTGCTGCATGAGGGGCCCATAACATGGGAATAGTTTAAAGGACCTGAGAGAGAGGTCTTTAGGGCTTCTCCATTTCTTGTGTGGTCCAATAGCATCGTGAGGGCCATAATCTATGATATAAAGGCACTGCGGGAAATTAAAATGGCAGGTACATCTAGCCACCCACAGCACAGCTGTGCTTTTGATAGCTGTCACAAGCAGCGTTCACTAACTGAGGAGATGTCTCACTAGGGAATGCTTTCCCAATGCCCCCTCAAACCTGGTACCAGTCCTGAATGCAAATACAGTGGTACCTCGGTTTACGAACTTAATCTGTTCTGAAAGTCCATTCTTAAACCGAAACCGTTCTTAAACCAAGGTGTGCTTTCCCTAATGAGGCCTCAGGCCGCCGGTGCCCTTCCACCATTCGGATTCTGTCCTTAGACTGAGGTAAAGTTCTCAAGCCAAGACACTCTTTCCGGTTTTGCGGAGTTTGTAAACCAAATCGTTCTCAAACCAGACTGTTCTTAAACCAAGGTACCACTGTATATTAGTGAAGGCTTTTGAGGGTTCTGCCTCGCCACACTTTTTGGAGTTACATATTTCCATTGCTTTTTAAAACTTGTAAATGGTAGCATTCACTTGGACTATGCCAGGAATGCTGATCACCCCATACCTGAAATGACATGACATGTTTAATGGCCTTATTGAACAGATGTGTGTCATTATTATTTTTTGCCCTTACAGTAAATGTGCAGTGAGTAAAATTTATATGTTTGTGGGCACAGGTCAAATCAATTTAGCCCAGGGGAAGAGCTAGCCTATTTATTAAATTGAAGTCAAGTAGAGGTCAGGTTTGTCCTCTTTAATTTAGATATGCTCCCTCTATTCATCTTGTGACAAATTACTAGCTGCAGTATTGTAGCTCAAGAGTGGCATTTTGGGATCCTTTTCTCTTTCCCCCTAGAATCCTGAGGTTCATTAAGATTCAGGCACAAAATAGTGGTTCAGTACAATTTTGTGTTTTGTATCCAACTTATAAACCACTTTACAGTTTGAGGCTTTAAAATTCAAAGTTGCTTGCAACAAGATAAAAAAAAAGATAACATATACATAAAAATAGATTCTAAAACCATTCCTACAGGTGTTCAAAAATGCATTTATATTAGGGAAACTGCTTGCAAAAAAAAATCTCTGCAATTGGGGGAGATTGCATAGAAAAATGTATATGTCTGATGAATTTTAGTGAGGACTTTAATTTTTTAAGGTTGAAAAACTGAAAGAAGCCTAAATTGACAGTTTCTCCCAGCTTTACCCAGAACTCGTTGAATTACTGCAGAAACAGCATACTGATTTTTTTAGTTTTCATGAGAATTAGGTTAATGGTCAGTTTGAGTACTGTCCTTTTACCTTATGAAAGGACTCAGAGTGGGAAAAGAGCAGACACCTCACCCACAAGCAGAAAAACCTGTAAAGTCACAGAGATGAACCTGGAGGTCCTCAGAACTGCTGTAAATGAGGATCTGATTGCAAACAGATGAAGCTTGTGCTGTAATTGGTTTTACAGATGCAGTAAGCAGGGTCATGGGCTCTGTGCAGGGGAGTTTTAAAGGAGCAGCATTGGGTTCTTGACCTCTGGGACATTGTTAAGCCACTCCTTACTTTGACCTCTCTTGTGAACCTGTGTAATTGAGTCTAAGTGGCCTCAACTGGTCTCTAGATCAGTGAAACCACATTGCTTGGAGTGATTCTTCCTCCTCCTCCTCCTTCTATGGTGTGTGGGTGGAAAGGAGAGGGGAACAAAAGGGGGCTGAAGCATCTGACATCAATTAGAATGCCTCCTTTCTATTTAATCTATTCAGGATGGAAATACCAACGAAGCAGGTGAGTGGAATTCTTATGCATTACCCCAGAATGTCCAGTTCTGGTGGCCTGGGAATGATTTAGATGAAGGAACTCTAGATAGCAAAGACTGTGTTTAGTTAATACAAGAAGCTGATTTCCCTTTTGCGGTGGACCAAATTGTCTTCATTGCTAATAAAAATTCTACTGAGAAGTTCTGTGCTGATACCATTAAAAGCATAACTTTTTGTTTTTAATGGTTAAGCATTCAGATTTCTTTTCTGAGTTGAAGAGTATCAGAATACCTGCCTGCCATCAAACTCCCCCTCCAAATGCCATTTTTGGTGCTTTTTATGCTTTGGATAAAGCAGAAAATTAAACTACTTTTTAAAAAAAGTGTCGTGCCCTATCTACAGAAATGAAACTTTTTTTCTTTTTAATTGTGTGCCTATTTTAAATGTTAAACACTTTTCTCAAGTCCCTGCCTGCACCAGGTATTTTAATTTTATTTATTAAATTTCTATACCGCCCTACATCCAGGGATTTTGGGGCAGTCTGCAACTGCACATTATTGCCAAGCAAGAGGATTTGTGTTTTCATTTCATGTGCTGGAAGCCCTATGCGGCCTAGGACCCTCGTACCTATGGGACTGCCTCTCGTGGTATGTCACACGGAGGACCTTACGGTCTTCAAACAAAAACATCTTGGAGGTCCCAGGCCACAGACAGGTTAGGCTGGCCTCAACCAGAGCCAGGGCTTTTTCGGCTGTGGCCCCGATCTGGTGGAACGCTCTGTCACAAGAGACTAGGGCCCTGCGGGACTTGACATCTTTCCACAGGGCCTGCAAGACAGAGCTGTTCACCAGGCCTTTGGCCAAGGCACAGTCTGACCCCCTCCTTTGGTAATCCTCATAGAACTCTAGCCCAATGGTTGCCATTAATTTGATTCTGAATTGATTTTAGAAGGAACTGATTTTAGAATGCTGTGCTACTTTTATTGTTGTTAGCCGCTCTCAGCCCAGCTTCAGCTGGGGAGGGTGGGATATAATTTTTTTTAAAAAATATTATTATTATTATTAAGGCAGAAGCTGTATGATTCCAAGTGGGATGATGTTGCGAACAAAGCTCTTCAATGGATTGTTAGGCAACACAAAAGGAATTTGAATCTGAATCCCATGGTCTTTATTACTCAGAAACAAAAATATAATCAATCGCCAGCAAAAAATAAAGCAAGGGAGAGGCCAAACACATTTTGCATGGAAAGTTGCTCCATAATCTGGGTGCAACAGCCAAGAAGGCCTTTAGTCTCCTTTCCCATCTATCCATGTATCTATCTGTAGTTGGGGCATGGAGATGGGAGCAGACAAGGTGGTACAGAAGGAGATACACTATTCTTGGACCGAAACCATTTAGGGCCTTTAATATTAGTTGCAAAGTAGTAATGCAGCTGTAACAGAATTGATATAATATTGGCTCCTGGATGAGCAGTTAATCAGTTGATGTAAATGACTGATCAATTAGATCTATGGACACACACAAATTAAGAACCAATGTACCTAAGTTACGGTAACTATCTCTACCAATTTCAATGGATAGGCTCTGAGCAGGACTAACAATAGATCCAAAGTATTATTTCTTAAGCAAGAAGCAAATTTATTCTTCAAAGACATATGCAGTGATAATTGGTGCCCACCCCCAATGAGGGAAAACCACCATCTCAAGGGAGGCCTAAACAAGCAGAATCAAACTTCTGACGTTGGTCATTCTGAAAATTAAATAATCAACCAATACTGATCTAGATGGATCATTCAGGGAAAACAGAATGCTGACTGACTGGGCAGTAAGGGGAAAGCACATGGAAAGTTGGAACGGGAATGGGATGGAGCATGGGTAGGCAAACTAAGGCAGGTCAGATCGAGCCCAATCGCCTTCTAAATCTGACCCACGGACGGTCCAAGAATCAACGTGTTTTTACATGAGTAGAATGTGTCCTTTTATTTAAAATGTGTCTCTGGGTTATTTGTGGGGCATAGGAATTCGAACATTTTTTTCCTCCAAAATATAGTCTGGCCCCCCACAAGGTTTGACGGACAGTGGACCAGCCCCCTGTTGAAAAAGTTTGCTGACCCCTGGGATGGAGTATCCAGGAAATGGGCAAGGTGGTTGGCCTAGCTCCTGAAGAAGAGCTCCATCCTGCAACATTTTGTTGCAGGCTTCACTAGTTAGTGAAAGAGATAATGAAAGATCATCCTGCAAGCTTCATGGCTGAGTAAAGATTTGAACCCAGGTGTCCCCCACACCACGGGCAAGCTGGACTCTGCCATTGTCTCCCAGTCCTTCTCAGATTTATCTGAAGTGAAAGTTATCCTGTGCCAATTAGCTGGATTTGTCAAAACAAGAGGCCAGTCTGGAGTCCTTATTGTTTCGTCCCCCTTAGCAGACTAAGCTTTTAAGCTGCTAAAGTCACACTGAATGGGCATCTTTGGTGGGTCTTATTTTTAATAAGCAGATTACAGGCCCACCTTTGATAGGTCGCCTGTACAACCTTGTTAGCCTGTTGATATTTTCGTAGCCTTAATTCTGTAAATGAGCGGACACCAAGGCAATCTCATGATGCCATGTAATGGGCCCTGTCTTTCATCCCACAGCTTTGTCTTGCACTTGGCAGATATTGGTTTAACTTGGTTTTTTTCCACCAACCGTTAATGCCTCGACTTGTATCCAATGCAATATATATCTCATGAACAGAACACTTGGGAGTTGCACAAATGGGTGGCAATGTGTCTGTCTGTTTGCTTGGCTTAGAGGAGAAATTCAATTCACTTTTAAAGGTCAGCCTGCCTACTTCACACTTCCTGAAACAATAAGCAAACTGCAGAACAATCAGCTTTTGATATTCACACTTTTCTGAATTTTGCAGTGCAGTTCTTCAGCGATGTAACATGCACAGTAATTCATAAACGTGCGCAAAGTGTGTGTGCATATATTGGTGAAAATAACATGCAAAATGTCTTATATTAGAGTAAATTGCAATAAAAGTGTGTATTGAAGCAGTGCTTCTCAGGTATGGTGGACAGGCAATTCTCCCCCCCCCAATATGTCAGGGTACCATATTTGGTCCCTGAAGCATCCCAGCCCACCTGGCACTGTGGTGGAGTCACCACAAACTGGCAGCTGATGACTCACAGTAGCACTGTATTAAAAGAAATCCACACTAAAAAAAACCTGGTCAATGTTCAAAAGGTCTTTCAAAAATAGAATTCACAAGCTAGAACAGCAGAGAACTGAACTTCACACTAGAAAAATGAGAAGAGCGGAGAATACAAAATTGATAGGTTCACACCTTCATGTAATTATGATCGTGCAAGGACCATTGAAAACAATAATTGGCTGTAGAATTATTTTTAAAAATTGGGAAATGATATACAATGAACTGGAAAAAAAAAGTTTAAAATGACATTTGTAAAAAAGCCAGAAGCCTTTTTAATATGTATTTTAGGTCAAGAATTACCAAAGGGGAAATGCGAGTTATTTATGTATGTGACAACTGTGGCAAGAACATTAATAGCTCAAAACTTAAATCTGGAGGAACACCAACGAAAGAACAATGGCAAGAAAAACTGGTGGGCTATGCAGATGTAGCAAAGTTAACAGACAAACTACATGAAAAATATAACAGTGACTTTAAAAGGGAATGGGAACCATTTACAACTTACTTGCAGAAACAACAAAAAGAGATGGACTCACTGGCAGGATTTGAATAAACTTTCACAACTTTATTGAATTTAGACATAGAGGGAGACAATGTAACAACATTTAATAATTTATATACATGCAGAATACAACAAATAATGTAACAAAGCAAAAGGGGGAGTTGAGGGAACTCAGGTGGGTAGGGAGAATTGGAAAATGGTATGTGATATTTGTGATTACAAAATCTTAATTAAAATATTATTTTTTAAAAAGAAAACAATAATTGGCATTCATCGTTGTTGAGCATTAGTATCACTGAACATATGCATCACTCAGGTAGCATTTACAGTTGTCCTGTGAGGGCCTATATAGTCTCTGTGTAAGGGGAAACTGTGGTTCTCCAGCTGTTGGACTCCATCATCCCTGACCCAATGGCCATGCTTGTTGGGGCTGATGGGAGTTGGAGCCCAAAAACAGTACGTTTCCGAGCACAATTCAAAGTGTTGGTGCTGACCTTTAAAGCCCTAAATGGCCTTGGTCCAGTATATTTGAAGGAGCGTCTCCTCCCCCATCGTTCTGCCCGGACACTGAGGTCCAGCTCCGAGGGCCTTCTGGTGGTTCCCTCACTGCGAGAGGCCAAGTTACAGGGAACCAGGCAGAGGGCCTTCTCGGTAGTGGCGCCCGCCCTGTGGAATGCCCTCCTATCAGATGTCAAAGAGAAAAACAACTACTTGACATTCAGAAGACATCTGAAGGCAGCCCTGTTCAGGGAAGTTTTTAATATATGACATTTCAGTGTATCTTTTATCTTTGTTGGAAGCTGCCCAGAGTGGCTGGGGAAACCCAACCAGATGGGCGGGGTACAAATAATAAATTATTATTATTATATTATTATTATCTGAAAAAGGTGCTGGTCCTCACCGCTGAACTAGAAAGAGTGAGCACATAGAGCAGAATGTCTTGATAATCAATCCGTCGTCCTGGGGCACTCTGAGAATTATAGTCCTGTGAGGGCAGTAGCAGTCTCCTAATAAATCACAGCACCTTTAACAAACGATAGTTTCCCCAAAAATCTTTGGGGGAATCCATGACTGTTTAAAGTAGTATCATAGTGCTTTAAAGTGCCTGTGCCACAGTACTGCTGTATCCTATCCAGGCACATCCAACAGGTAGATCGTGATCTCCTGGCAGATCACTGGATGTCTGTGGTAGATCACTGGTTCTCCCCCAAAGAAGCTCAACAAGTATGGCTCCCCTAAAAAAACCTCAACATTTCTGCCCTTCACCCCAAAAAACATGGCTTTCCCCTTTCCTTTCTTTTCCTTTCCTTGACCTGGACCTCTAAAAACTTTGACCTTTACCCCAAAAGTGGGTAGATCACTGCCAGTTTTTAACTCTCTTGGGAGTTGGCCACCCCTGATAGACCACTTACTTTAAAGCAGCATTTTATGACTTTTTAAAAGAGGTTGTTCCCTTTGTTCCATGTTCGTGATTACTATGGGTTTCAACAAAACAAAACAAAAAACCTGCTGGAAATAGAAGTTATAATGCTGGTTGCTTTAATGCAATTGCAGACAACCTTGAATAAGGGACGTGCTTGCAAATTTTGTTTCATCTGCATTTGTATGCAAGCCAACCTTATTTCCATTTCCCAAACAAAGCTATCTTTTGGATTGTGCAGCTTTGGTGTGTGTGTGTGTGTGTTTGAATCTTTTAGAAGGAAATGTGTACAGTAATATTTAAAAGCAAATTTTCAAGTAGTTAAAAAGAACACAGCCACAGAAAGCAAGACAGACATGAAATAGTATGGAAGCAAAACTTAATAGACTGACCTCTCCATCCCTGCATTGAATCAATGTTTAGATAGGAGAAGTAATAATCAGCCTTATGGTAAATAAATAAAATAGTAGAAACAGCTGTATGGGAATGACTTAGAGTGGTTGAAATAATTATTGGCAATAAATCTGCTGGATCCTAAAGTCTTATGTGCTGACTTTAGGAGGGAAATGAAAAAGACCACAAGGGTCAAAGGTCAGCTTTCACTCTTCATCTCTCCCACCTCCCCCACTTCCCCTTAATTTTAAGTGCTGTCATTAGCACTTGACATCCCTTTAATCTTCTGTGACTTAGTCTAACGAAGTCCTATGCCTGAACTGATCATTTGCAGAGCCCCCAGTTCCATCAACCTCCCATCTCCCACTTGTCACTATCAAACTTGTAAATCATTTGTTCATCTTTCCAGCACATTGTTCAAAGCCTTTGCTAAGAATGAAGCTCCTTAAGTTGTTGAAGGCCAAATCTGCACCATATATTTAAAGCACTATAATATAATCATTGAATCCCATGATTCAGTTGTAGAGTTGGAAGAGACCACAAGGATCATGTAATCTGCAATGCAGGAATATTTTTAGCCTGTCATGGGTTCCCTCAAAGAATCCCAGGAAACATAGCATGTTATGGGTGCTGAAAGTTGCTAGGAGATCCCTGGAAGTGTAATTGATGGTTAAAACCACTGCAGAAATTGTTGCTCCATGAGGGGAATAAGGGTCTCCTAACCACTCTCAGCTATGCAGATGACACAACCTTGATGGCAGAAAATGAGGAGGAATTAAAGAACCTTTTAATGAGGGTGAAAGAGGAGAGCGCAAAATTTGGTCTGAAGCTCAACATCAAAAAAACAAAGATCATGGCCACTGGTCCCATCACCTCCTGGCAAATAGAAGGGGAAGAAATGGAGGCAGTGAGAGATTTTACTTTCTTGGGATCCATGATCACTGCAGATGGTGACAGCAGCCTCGAAATTAAAAGACGCCTGCTTCTTGGGAGAAGGGCAATGACAGGCCTAGACAGCATCTTGAGAAGTAGAGACATCACCTTGCCAACAAAGGTTCGTATAGTTAAAGCTATGGTTTTCCCAGTAGTAATGTATGGAAGTGAGAGCTGGACCATAAAGAAGGCTGGTCGCCGAAGAATTGATGCTTTTGAATTATGGTGCTGGAGGAGACTCTTGAGAGTCCCATGGACTGCAAGAAGATCAAACCTCTCCATTCTGAAGGAAATCAACCCTGAGTGCTCACTGGAAGGACAGATTGTGAAGCTGAGGATCCAGTACTTTGGCCACCTCATGAAAAGAGAAGACTCCCTGGAGAAGACCCTGATGTTGGGAAAGATGGAGGGCACAAGGAGAAGGGGGCGACAGAGGACGAGATGGTTGGATAGTGTTTTCGAGGTTACCAGCATGAGTTTGACCAAACTGCAGGAGGCAGTGGAGGACAGAGGTGCCTGGCATTCTCTGGTCCATGGGGTCACGAAGAGTCGGACACAACTAAACGACTAAACAACAACAACAACAAACCACTCTCAGCACCCTTAAGATACTGCAGTTTCCAGGTTTATCTGTGGGGGAGCCTGACTGTTCAAAGTGGTTTCATAGCCCTTTAAAATGGTATTGCAGAACTTTCAGCACCCTCAACAAATGGCAGTTTGTGGCCACTTCACTGCAGAAGTGGCACTGTCGTAGGTGCCACATAATACATACTCTGCAGTTGTAAGAAACCAATCATTTAGTATGGCAGCCCCCACATTTCAGAACTTCCTGCCTATTGACACCAGGAAGGCAACTTTAAAATAGTTTTTTCACCACCTGCTTAAAACATTTTTGTTTAGGCAAGCCTATGCAGAGACATAGATGTTGACATATTTTAATCTTTTTAAGACTGTTGATTTTTTTTTAAAGTGCAGCTTTTTTAATGTGGGGTATTGATCATTTTAATATATCCTGTGCCATGCTGGCTGAGCCTGGCGAGAGTTGGAATCTCAAATCTTCTGGAGGGCGGCAGGTTCTCAATCCCTTCTCTTCATACTTATACCAAACTCTGCCTCCCAGTTGGATCACTGTGCAGCTAAAATAGCCCTAACCACACACAAGGCCTTGCAGAGCCAGGCAGAGGCCCGGGCCAGGTAGATAATGTGACCCACCCCCCTTTTTCTTTACCCTGGAGATAACTGAAGTCTTATAAATAAGTAAGTATACAAATAACTTTCACAAAAGTTATGCTGACAAATAATTTTATTTCATGGCTTAAACCGTATCTGCATATAAAGTCAAAATGGAAAATATAGATATACAATAGTGCTTTTTAAAAATACATAGGGAAAAGGATTATTTTAAGTATTTACATTTAAAAATGCTTTTTTAGCATTGTGAATATGCTGACCGAGGCCCCCTTTGGAATCGGAGGCCCTGGCCATGTCTCCCCCCCCCCCCCCGTTGGGATTTGCAGGATACTGGATAAGCCTGCAGGCTTCAGGATGATGCAATACTCTGCTGGGTCAGAGTGACTCAGCAGGAGTGTAATTAGTATCACCTGCTTTAAAAGGAAAGCCTGTGTAACAGTGGGTGTGGTTGGTGTGGTGGTTGTCCTGTATGGTGGTTGTGCTGTAGAGCTGTGGTGGAGGAGAGTATTCGTTTGTAAGTACTCTGTATGGACTGTTTCTTTTGTATATGCCTGTGTAAATAGCTCACATTAAAAGAGACTGCACTGGAAAACCTGGAACTCTTAGCGTCTCTGCTGAAAGCTTCGCGTAGAATACGCAACAGGGTTATGGGCCCAGCACGCTTCCGCTGCGCAAGAGTACAGGTGGCAGGTATCTAGCCGTGGGTGCTGGAGGTGAGCTGCAGGGATGGAGCAGTCCAGAACTGGCGTGTTGCTGGAGAAGCTGACGGCCACTAACTACAGCATCTGGTCGGTCCGCATGCAACACTTCCTCAAGCGTGAGGGACTGTGGAAGGTGGTGGAAACTCCACCGTAGCCCCCTGAGGAAGATGAGGACGACGACAAAAAGCTGGCACTAGCAGAGGCCCAGCTAGAAAAGGATGAGAAAGCTTTGGCTACGATCATCCTTGGAGTGGACGACAGCCAGCTAGTCTACGTAGCTGATAAGGTGACGGCAAGTGAGGCGTGGAATGCGCTCAAGGCGGTCCATGTGCGAGAGACAGCTGGCTCACTGATAACACTGACCAGGAGACTGTACCGGTGTCGGAAGAAACCGGGGGACTCCCTGGTAAACCACCTAAAATTCCTAACAGGCTGTTTCCAGGAGCTAGCCTTAAGAGGGAGGCCTGTGGGGGAAGAGGACAAAGTCTTTATAGTCCTGAGTTCCCTTGATGACAGCTATGATATGCTGGTCAACTCCCTTGAGTCTGTAGAGACTGATAAGCTGACTCTGGAATACGTTACCGGACGGTTGTATGCAGAGGAGGACAGGCGTGCAGAGCGAAAGATGACCTCAGCCCAGCTGTTGGAGCATCCCAGAGGGAACAACAGCCGGGAAGAGCAGAGGTGTCGGGAGCCGGAGAAACAGCCAGGAGGAGCTACTGCAGACCAGCCGGTGGTCAACAGAGTAAAAAGGTGTTTTTGCTGCAAGTCCAGTGGACATCTGCTGTGGGACTGCCCGAGAAAACAACAAAAACAGCAGAAGCACAAGAGGCAGCAGAGAGAGTCTACCGCTTGGGTGTCTGCAGATGGTCAAGAAAAAGAAGAGCTGTGGGTTCTGGACAGTGGAGCTTCTCAAACCTTTTGTAAAAGAAAAGGACTGCTAACTGATGCTAGGGCTTCAAACAAAAAACATGTAAGTCTTGCTACGGGCCAGAAAGCTAATGTGGTTTGTGAGGGGGAGGTTGTGTTCCCACAACTGGGACACACATTCAGGAATGTGTTGTGTGTGCCTAGTTTGCAAAACAATCTCCTAAGCATTCCTGACTTGGCAAAAGCAGGCTTTGAAGTAAACTTTGTGGGAGACCAGTGCCAGATAAAGCAAAATGGGGCAGTGTTGGCAAATGCTAACCTTAGAGCTAATATGTATGTACTGCAGTGTGAGTCTAAGGTTGCTAATGTGCAAAATGTCCCAACCCATGATATGTGTATTCATCTCCTGCACAGGCGTCTGGCTCATGCTAGCTATAAGGTGCTAAACAAAACATTGGAGTTGTGGGGGGGGATGAAAAACATAAAAAGTTGTGATAATTACTTAGACTGTAATATCTGCAAGGAGGTTAAAAGCAGGGCTTGCCCAGTAGCAAGAGCAAGCCAGAGAGAAACCAAAAAACCACTGGAGTTGATTCATGCTGATGTAACTGGTCCTTTTCCACCAAGTGTCTCCCATAACAAGTACTGCTTGATCCTAGTGGATGACTATTCTAGATTTGGCTGGGTCTATCCATTGAAGCAAAAGTCTGACGTTGCCCAAACTTTGAAGTTCTGGGTAAGAAGGGTAGAACGGCAACTTGGCGAAAAGGTGTGCTCTATTCAGTCAGACAGGGGAGGAGAGTTTATGGCAAGCTCCCTAAGAAACTGGTTGCGTTCCCAAGGGATCAAACATAGGCTTACCAATGTGGCGACGCCTCAGGAGAACGGAGTAGCAGAACGTAGGGGAGGTGTCTTGCAGACACAAATGAAAGCATTGCTAGCAGATGCAAATCTCCCAATTAAGTACTGGGCTGAGAGTATTAAGACCGCAAATTATATTGGGAATCGCTTGTGGTCAAGGGTACTAGATGACATACCCTATAAAATTCTCTATAACAAAAGTCCCAGTTTGCAACATGCAAGAATCTTTGGGACAAAGGCATGGGTTGACATACCTGTAAAGAACCGAAGAAAAGGTGGGAAAAGGGCACAGCAGTTGCTATTTCTTGGGTATGAAAGTGGTACGAAAGCTTACAGGTTTGAAGATGATAAAAATCTTTTGAGTTATAGTCGATCAGCCAGCTTTAATGAGCAAAGAAATTGGCCCAAGATACATGCAAACCTGCTGCCAGGAAAAGTTTTACTGCCGAGCATACCTGATAAGGCAGTTGAAACAAAGCTGAGAATTGGCAACTCTCCCAGAGAAACTGAAAGGGAGGAGGTAAAGGTTGAGCATTTTCCTCCAGCTGCTAGTATGGAGCAGGGGAGAGAAGAAAGTGCAGCAGGGACAGGAGGAGGTAGATCTACAGAGTCAATCCACCCCAAAAGCAGTCCTGAAGGTAGCCCAAGGGATGAGATTAATGAACCAAGGAGGTCTGCAAGAAGTAATAAAGGTCAGCCTCCAGACCGTTATGGGTTCCCAGCCACCATAAACCAGGTTTGTGTAACTGAGCCAGAAAACTTTGAAGAAGTGCAAGAGTTACCTACTCTAGAGAAAGAGGCGTGGTTAAAGGCAATGCAGGCAGAGTATAACTCTCTGCTAAACAACAATGTGTTTGTCCCTATAGAATTGCCTGAAGGTAAAAAGCCCATAAGCTGTAAGTGGGTTTTTAAAGTGAAAAAGCTGGCTGATGGTAGTTGTCAGAGGAAAGCCAGGTTGGTGGCAAGGGGCTTTACACAAAGGAAAATGGTACATTATGATGAAGTGTTTGCCCCAACAGCAAAGGCTGAAACAGTAAAATCAGTTTTAGCAATGGCAAGTCTGAGAGGGTTAAAAGTTAATCATTTTGATGTTGCCTCAGCATATTTAAATGCTCCTATAGACGCCGAGGTGTATTTACAGCAAATACCAGGTTATGAGCTGGAAAAAGACAGCATGGTGTTAAAGCTGCAAAGGGCACTATACGGGTTGCACCAAAGTGCACGTCTATGGCATGAATGCATAGACACAACTTTGAAAAAGATGGGATTCAAACAAAGCCTGGCTGATTCCTGTTTATATTCAGCAGTGGTGCAAGGAAGTGTTTGTTATTTACTTTTGTATGTTGACGATATCTGTCTGATAACAACTGCACAAAAGCAAGTGTCTTGGTTTATGAACAGCCTAGGTAACAAATACAAACTGAAGTATTTGGGAGAGATTCAGAATTACTTAGGAGTAGAAGTTCAGAGAAATGAAAAGGGCATCTACTCTCTGAGTCAGAAGGAAAAAATCGAAAAATTACTAAAGACATATGGAATGGAGAGGGCAAATGAGGTTGATACTCCCATAACTACCCAGTACAAAAATGAACCAGAAGGGCAAAAATGTGAGAATGCAACAGCGTTTCATTCTCTGTTGGGTTCTCTGTTATATTTAAGTTGTTGGACAAGACCTGACATAACATTGGCAGTGCACATGTTAAGCCAAAGAAGTGCAGACCCGGCTCAGAGAGATTGGCTAGCACTTAAAAGAATCCTAAGGTATCTGAAAGGCACAAAAGATTACAAACTGGTGCTGGATACAGGATATGATCAGCAAGTGTATGCATACGCTGATGCCAGCTGGGGGGACAGAGAAAATGGAAAGTCTACCACTGGCTATGCCATATATATTGGAAATGCCCTGGTTCAGTGGAAATCCCAGAAACAAACATTTGTTGCCACAAGTACTTGTGAAGCAGAGTACTCAGCCATAAGTGAATGTGTATCACAAATAGAATGGTTTGCTTGCCTAACAAAAGAGCTTGGAATACCTTCTGAAATGCCAATCACTGTGCTAAGTGACAACATGGCTGCACAACAGCTTGCTAACCAACAGAACTTTAAAAGCAAGAGCAAACATATAGCTATAAGATACGGAAATGTGAAAAATGCTTTGGAAAGAAATGTGTTAAAGGTACAGCACTGTAACACAAAATGTAATGTGGCAGATTTGTATACAAAATGTTTGGATGCTCCTAAATTTCGAGACTTAAGAGAATTATTAGGTCTCAAGCCTTTGACTTAAGGAGGAGTGTTGGGATTTGCAGGATACTGGATAAGCCTGCAGGCTTCAGGATGATGCAATACTCTGCTGGGTCAGAGTGACTCAGCAGGAGTGTAATTAGTATCACCTGCTTTAAAAGGAAAGCCTGTGTAACAGTGGGTGTGGTTGGTGTGGTGGTTGTCCTGTATGGTGGTTGTGCTGTAGAGCTGTGGTGGAGGAGAGTATTCGTTTGTAAGTACTCTGTATGGACTGTTTCTTTTGTATATGCCTGTGTAAATAGCTCACATTAAAAGAGACTGCACTGGAAAACCTGGAACTCTTAGCGTCTCTGCTGAAAGCTTCGCGTAGAATACGCGACACCCCCCCCCCCCGTCTGGGCCTGACCACACACAAGATGAAGGCACTTGGCATGCCTGGGGGAGCCCAAAGGACTGCAGGAGTAGAAAAATAATTTTCCTAATTTAAACTAGAATTGGAGAGCAATGATCTTGGGGCAGGGTGAGCCAGAGGAACAGTAGGAGAGTAGAACTGGAGAAATCTGATCTTTTCTGCTGTCTTTCCAGTTAGATTCAATACTTAGAGCCATGGCCAATGCCAGGCTTAAGGGCATCCTGAGCAAAATGCGCCCTTTCGTGGTCTCTTTCTTCCACTGGTGGGACCTGGTGAGCTTTCTTGGCCAGAGAAAGTATAGTTGCCCCCCAGTGTTTACAAGAGGGCATCCATGTGATTTCTGTATGGTTCTAGGACAGGAATGGTCCTCTAGGTTTTGTTTTTTAACTCCAGGACCCAGCAGCCTTGACTTTAGCCCATGCTGATAGGGGATGATTGGCACTGGAATCCCACAGAGTCTGGAGGGCAACTGGATAGCCACCTCAGGAGGGCAGGAATAACCACAGCAGAGGGGGAACAAAATGCGCATGCAGACAAATCATGCATTCCACCCCCCATGTAAGACTGGCATCATGCAGTCCCCATTGGAGGATTTGTAGTGCTGCATCACAGTCCTGCATGATGTCAGGAGGGGAGCAAAAGAGAAGGACGCTTTCGAAAGGTGGTTTCAAACAACCACAAACATTTGAATAAAGTGGGGGGACACACACAGAGGATCTGTGAGGGGGCTGAAGGATATGTGAGGGAGTGGGGGGCTTGAAGGAGCAATGAGAGGAGCAGGGTTTGGGTAAGATGTAAAGGAAGAGGGGCTTGGCAGGTGTGGGTAGGCAGGGCTGGCAGGAACCATGAGTAGAGGCAGCAGCCCCTAGTTTAAAAAGGTAAAACAAAATCCAGGAACAACCAGAACATTATAGGCAAGCACTCATAACTCCTCTTCCCTGGGCTGTTGCTGGTGTCTGCAGTGAGGGAATTAGCTGTTTTCTTTAATCTTAGGTTTAGAGTCTGCCATTGAAACTGAAATGTAGACATATTCAGCTCAGTCCCCCAAATGTTGAGAAAGTACAGTACTGGGAAAGATAAATCAGGAGAGAGAAAGAGAGAGAGAGATTTAGCTTACCACCCCAAAGCCATAAAACATTCTTTGGGCCCCTTTGTAAAAACCTGATCTGTCTGTAGCAGTTCCATTCTCTGATAACTTACCAACTCCATATGCTTTAGAGATCAATTGTGTGGAGCTGGAGGGGGGCAGGGGGAAAGTCCTGCCTCTGAAGCAAATGGCTATAAGCAACCTCCTCCCCATTTCCTTCCGTCTCATGTAAGACCAGCTGCCTTGTATTGACTTGCATGCTTTAGGGATGGTTAATGTCTAGCAAAAGGGAACAGACACACACACACACATAACCTTGCCGCAGTTTGGGATAGATCATGATGCTTAACAGATTTTCCTGCAGGCTTTGGAACATTAGGCAATATAAACACTATAAAACTTTATATGCCTTCATTCACCCTCACCCCCCGCCCCAGCTTTCCCTCCCCTCTGAGGGTCTGAAGCCTGGGAAATTCTGCTGAATGATTTTTAACTTTGCAGAGCTGGAGGCAGGAAAGTAGGAACTGTTTACTCCCTGCCAAAACTGGTCTAGGGTGGCTTTGAAAGGGAGGTTGTGACTAGTGGGGGGAGACGGGAAATTGGACATGACTGTCAGGCCAAATGGTTAGCTTTCTGATCTCCCACTGGGCAATTTTGATGGGTAAGAAAGTCCACCAACCTGTCAATTACCTGATATCACGGTGACACCAGGTGGCCTGATTTTGTCTGTGTAGTTTGAGATCAAACTGTGTGGAGCACTTAGCAAGCTTTGACAATCTGCTGATGATCAGGGCTTGTGAAGACTAGTGCCCTGCAGCCTGTAAATGCTGATGATCAGCTGATTGCCAGAGCTTGTGAATTCAGGTGCACATTGGTTTTTTTTGAAGTTTGGGTACAGCTCAACTATGTACCTGAGAAGGGATTACATGGGGATAAAACAGATAGAGTAAGGGACCTCCAGATTCCCAGACTGTCCCTGTACCTTTGATCTCTTTGCTGACCTCCTGGTCTCTTTTAAGTTTAGACTGATATGTACAGTATTAGGTTGTAACCTTTTTACAGCTTCCTCCTCACATTTCTTTTTTGAACCTCAAGATGAGAGATCACTTTGGATCTATCCTCTGAGAACAAAGGAGCAGACATGGCAGCCTTCTCCAGATTAGTTAGGTAGCTTAGAACTAAAAGCCTTTTCTGTTCAAGTGACACACAACTGCTATACCAACATCTCTCTCTGAGTGATTGCAACAGCTGAATGCTACTCTCTAACCAGATTCACAGGCTGTATCCTGCACTTTCTGCATACCAAAGAGCTGTGATAGGGCTCAGTTCAATCATTTTGAACAGAGGTTTACAGGCGCCACCAATCAGCTGACTCTTTCCATGCCCCAAACATGATGTCACATATGGTGTCAGACTTCGGTGGGTTTGGCTTCATAGAATCTAATCTTAGAGTTGGAATTTTAGAGATGACTCTGTGGGCCATCCAGACCCACCCCTTGCAATGCTTTGCTGGAATGGCTTTGCAGTGGGACTAATTTGGATTTTTGGGATTCCATTATTACAAAGGGCTGCAGTGACCACCTTGACCAAAATCTTGGCTGCAGTACACACCACCTTTTAAACTTTGTTTTAGCACCTTCCATTCAGTTATTCATTCTTTGCTGTGTTCCATCCAGATTGGCGCATTGAGCACTGCTGTGGGCTCTTTTTCATGTTGTGTGTTCCAATTTCATACAGAGTTTCCCAAGGTTGGGTCTTCCTTTCCTGTAAGAGTTGTGCAGAAGGACTGAAGGGGCTACCTCCGTCTGTAGAGGTAGAGAATAGCCATCATGGTTTGTAGCTGTTGAAAAGCCCTCCATGAATTTGTCTAATCTTTTAAAGCCATCCAGATTGGTGGCCACCACTGACTCATGTGGGGGCGACTTCCATAGTTTGACTGCATGAAGAAGTAAAATATGAAGATGTAGCAAAGCAGCATCTTTGGTGCACAGGAAGATGGTGTCAGCTGACATTTATAGAATACCCCCTAAAAATATCAGCAGCAGGGGAAATCCTAATGCAGGTGTGGGGAACCTTTGGCCTTCCAGACACTGCTGCACTACAGTTCCCACCATTCCTGGCCACTGATTGTCCTTCCTGGAGTTGATGGGAGTTGCAGTTCAGCAGCATCTGGAGGGTGAAAGAGGAGGGGGTCTGTGTATGTTTAGTTGGCATGTGTAGGGATGGACGTGTTTGTCAATTTCATTTTTTTCTGTTTCTCATCCCCTCCGCCAAATTTCCTGTTCAGTTCTCCACATTTCCACATCCATGTGCTTTTTTTCTTTTAAGTCCTCATGAAAATTTGTCAGTATATTTTTCTTAATAGATACATTTGTGTTTACATTTTTTGCCACACACACACATTTTTTCAAAGCACGGTTCCCTAACATAATGCATTTTTGAATGTTATTTTCACAAATGCATGCATGTCAGTTTATGTACACATTACCTGAGAATCTGCATTTTTGTACACATCACCCAGCTGCAGAAGTCTATTGCAAAATTTGGAAATGGGCAAATTTTGAAGGATGGCCATGCTTTGGTCTGCGTATTGTTTCAGCCAGTGTGAATTAGGTGGGTTCTCCTTTAATTGGCAACTGAATTTAATTTCTTCCCTGTCCCAAGGCATGGGGTTCTGTTCAACCATTTCCCATCCAATTTATTTTGCTTTTACACCATAATATTTGCTCCTGGCAGCTGCATTTTGTATGGTGACAGAAAATGCACAGATGCCCTTTTCTAAACTCTGTTTTCAGTCAGCATCAAAACCAAAGCCAGTCTTCTGACTCCTTTGCTCCCAGGCTTGATTTAGTTTCAGCAACATTGGGAAGCCTCATGGCAGTGTGCAAGTGTCTCTTATTTAATGCTACTCAATTTCCACATTCACACCTCTGTGCATACTAGGACCACGTTTTTTCATCCAGAGGATGATCCGGAGTAATTGCAGATGGGAAATATCTGTTAAGTCATCCAATTCTGTAACGTTGCCAAGCCCAGTAATGGATCATTTCCTTCACCAGATGCTCTGGTGTGCAGCCCAAGCAGCAATGCTTCCAACCATCCTGGAAGACTGCAGTGACTTTTGCTTTTTTGTTCATCCCCTTCCTCCTCCCGCTCCTCCCTGCTCTCCGGCCAGTTGCTAATCTCCCTTTCCTGAGCAAGGTTCTGGAGCGAGTGGTTGCAGACCAAATCTAGGCACCTTTGGAAGAAACTCATCTTCTGGATCCATTCCAGACAGAGTTTCAGCCTGGTTTTGGCACAGAAACTGTTTTGGTTGCCCTGTATGATAACCTCTGTTGAGAGAGAGACAAGGGAAACATGTCCTTGTTAATTCTCCTTGATCTCTTAGCGGCTTTTAATACCACTGAACATGGTATCCTTCTGGAGCAACTCTCCAAGCTAGGGGTAGGTGGCACTGCAGGGTTCTGCAGGACTCAATCCTATCCCCCTATGTTGTTTAACATCTACATGAAACCACTGTGGGTGGAGTTATCTGGAGGTTTGGAGTACATTGTCAGCAGTATGCTGATGACACTCAGCTCTATTTCGCCTTTACATCTGCAGGTGAGGCAGTGGAAGTGCTGGACAGGTGTCTTGCCTTGGTAATGGACTGGATGAGAGCCAACAATCTGAAGCTCAATCCAGATAAGACTGAGGCACTGTTAGTGGGTGGTTCCCTAGACCAGTTGGGTGGGAGATTGCCTGCTCTTGATGGGGTTAGACTCCCTCTGAAGGAGCAGATTCATGGCTTGGAGGTACTCCTGGATCCTTTGCTGTTGCATGAGGCTCAGGTAACCTCAGTGGCCCAGAGTGCCTTCCATCAGCTTCGGCTGGTGGCCCAGCTATACCCCTACCTGGACAGGGATCGCCTAACTACTGTTGTCTATGCTCTGGTAACCTCAAGGTTGGATTACTCCAATGTGTTATACATAGGGCGTCCTCTGAAGATGGTTTGGAAACTTCAGCTAGTGCAGAATTCAGCAGCCAGGTTGCTCAATGGAGAAAGACGGTTTGAGCATATTACACCATTCCCTGTCGGACTGCACTGGCTACCATTTAGTTTCCAGATCCAATTCAAAGTGCTGGGTTTGACCTGTAATATAGATCTGTCTCAACTGATTGCACTGGCAAATTTCTGTGTCATTTGTAAATTTGGAAAGGTAGAACGAGGGAGACTTGGCAATAGGAAAATAATCAAAACATCAGGACTGTGGATGTCTATTTGGGCTGGTTCCAGAAGAATCAAAAATTTGAAAAGAGCATGTTTCTCAGATGGAATTTCTACTTTCTGGAAATAATTTATGGTCTGAAGGCCACATTCCCTTCTGGACAACGTGTCAATGGGCAGGTTCTAATGACAGATAGAGCCAGAGTGGGTGGAGCAGTGAATGGCAATTTTACATTTGTACAGTAGGCTAGGGAGCTTGAACTGAAGAGAGGGGAACTTCTGGAAGTCAGATCCAATTTCAATAGAGCAAACCGCTGCTCATTGTAGCTAGATGGAGTGAGTGGCTGCAGCCTGGCGATGTACTAGCTGTAGGGAGATGCAAGATGCCAGCCAGTTTCTACCTGGCCATATAAAGTGGGTGAGAACCTTTTTTTCTGCCTGGAGACTGCATCCCATTCTGGACAGGCTTCCGAAGTACACATCCCAATGGTGGTTGGGGGCAGAGGCAAACATGGGCAGAGCATTCAGTCAAGCAAGAGGCACAATCAGAGTTCAAGCTTGTATCCCAGCTGGACAAAAACACTCAAGGAAAGGAAGGGGCAGAAGCGGGTGTGGTTTGGGGAGAGTCCTGAGGGCTGGGTAGAGAGACTTGGGGGCCAAATTTGCCCCCCAGGCCCGAGGTTGCTAATGCTGCTTCAACATTAGGGAGTAGGAAGTTTACTGCTCTGTTGTACTGGGTGCAAAGTGACCCTGGAAAACAGTTTTTCAAGGGATACGGATATTAAGACTAGGGTTTTGTGGACTGGGTAGTATGTAGGAGAGTGGAATTCACTCCACTCAGAATAAAAACCACACTGGAGAAAATTGCTGGGGACACTATACTCTCCTCATCCTTGAGACAGTGGCGTAGCATGGGTTGTCAGCACCCGGGGCAAGGCAAGTAATTTGCGCCCCCTCTCTCCGCACCGCACCGCACGCCTGGCACCCCCCCTCCACAGTGGGCGGCGACCCGGCGGCTCAGATTGGATTCGCACAGCCAGCACTGCAGTGAGAGAGAGTGAGTGAGCCAGGTAGGGGCAGAGAGCTGCGAGTGCGAGCGATCTTGCGTCTGGTTCGGCCACCCCCCTGCACCCCCCACGCTACGCCACTGCCTTGAGATGAGCATTATGAGCTGTAAAAACCACATATTTCTCAGCTGGGGAAATGATCTTCCTTGTCAACAACTGTAGCTATACTCATGGTGCTGTATAAAGACCCCTGTGGCTCTAAGTAGTAGAAGCCGTGTCTCTGTCATGGATATCTTAACTGTCCAAGCAACTACTGCTTGCCTTGAAGGCCAAAGGCAGAACAGTTACTCTACCCTATGTGCATTGGATTAGAGCCACTTTCTGCTCAATTGACTCATTATCCGACTGAACGGCAAAACCCTGCCTGCTGTGCACTGATGCGTACTGACAGCTCCCAATGTGCTCTGGGGTTGTTCATCTGTCCTGAAACAACTTCCTTGTCTCATCTTTGGTGGGAGTTCAGAGAAGCAGGATCTGGACACTTCCCAAGTGATGGCAGATGGTGCTGGAGGCAAGCAAGGGTGTAAGAGTCTGTCCCCAGCACCACCTCCAACACTACCAACTGTGTGTTTGGCTCTGTACAATCCAGCACCTTCATGCTGACTTGGATGCAGCAGAGGAGCAGTGTGTGTGTTCATTATCACCCCAGTCCTCTGGCTAGAAGGGGGTATTTCCATATCACTGGGAGCATGTGGTCCTTGGCAGAGTTTATGGGGAGGGCAAGCAAAGGTCCTACCCGCTACTGGCTTGTGGCTCCCCAGAAGGTTGCCCAAAAGGGAATGTGACAGAGAATTTGTCTATCATCATGGGGTGGTTGGTTTCACCTGTGCTGCCTCACTTTCAGCCCAAGGAACCTTCAGAAAGGAGTTGCTGCCATGGTTTTGTCTTTTAATGAACTGAATGGAGTGGAAGATTATGAGTCATGGGAGTGTGGAGAGTGTGTGTATGCATTCAGCAGTGCTGAGATTATTTTTTGGTTGCTATCTTGTTAATGGTATTGTTTTATAGATGATGGATGCACTAGTACTTTGTGATTTCTATAATGTGACTTTTGTTCTAATTGCGCTGTTTGGCTTATTTTTTAGTTGTTTTGTTGATGGTGTTTTATGGATTTTTGTTGTTGTTTTCTTACTTGTTGTATATTGTTTGTACTGTATTTTGTTCTATTATGTTATTGTTATTTACTGTTTGTAAGCCACATTTGAATGAAAAGTGGCATAGAAACATAATAAATAAAAAAATCAGAGGTCTGAACTGATGGTTTGCAGAACAGCTGACAACCACATCAGATTGCATTGAGGGCCACATGCAGTCTGGGGGCCTGCTTCAACTGGAGATGCCAGGAACTGAACCTGATGCCGTCATGCACTGACCTTTCCTCCCCACCACCACCTTTCATATTGAGAGATGGCTTAGCTGCCCTCCCCCCCCACACATACACCCCCTTTAGAACAGGTGTGGTGAAGCTGGGACCCTCCAGGTGCTGCTGTACTACAACACCCATCATCCTGGCTTGCGGGAGATGATGGGAGATGTAGTTCATCAACATCTAGAGGGTCTCAGGCTTTGCTCTTCTGCTCTAGATTGTTGATTCCTTCCTTCTGACTTGTTCTGGGGTGGGTTTTTTCTAGTCAGTCAAAGAATATGTTAATGAATATCTCTTCTCTTTTCTCTCTCCCTCCCACCATCTCTCATTCAATACAGTTGAAGTGAATTTGCTGGACATACTGGCCTCCCACAACACAGACTTTGGCAATTTTTCACATGGCTATGATGATGCTAACTGCAGCATCTTGGAGGTTGGACAGTATGCAACGCTGAGCATCCCTTCTGTAGAAGCCTTTGGGGAGAAGTGAGTGTCAGGTGCCCAACATCTTCACCTTTATCTCTACCTCCACATGAATATTGAAGTCACCCAGGTCTATGGTCCTGCGGTCCTCCAACAATACTCCAGAAACCACCTCAGGCAACTCAGTCAGGAATGATGTTGGGCAACAGGGTGGTCAGTAAACCAGCAGTATCTCCAGTCCATCTCTGTGGCCCAGCACCAAGTGCAGGCACTCAAAGTCTGTCCAAAGATGAAGAGGTTTTCTGGTTAAGGAGATAATGCTTTTGTGGACAATAGCAACCCCTCGCCATTGACTCCCCAATCTAGCCTGGTGTTGTACCACATACCCTGGTGGGCACAGCTGGGTAAGGCTAGGCCCACCCAAATCACTCAGCCAAGTCTCAGTAATACACACCAGATCAGCCTTCTCATCCACAATCAAATCATGGATGAGCATGTTTTTCTTATGAACCAATCTCGCATTCAGTAACAGCACCACCAAATCAGAGGGATCAGTGGATAGACCACCAGTATCTTCTAGAGGAGTGAGAGGACTTGGATGAGGAACTGAGACCAAACATCTAGGCCTCTGCCCCATATGGTAGTCAGCCCCTCCATTCTAATTGCCCACAATTACTGGAATTGAGGTAGCATTTTCACATTCCCTGGTATATGCCCACCTAGGCATATTTGAACACCATCACCCATCACCACATACAACTGGGAGATTAGGGCCACAGGTAGTAAACTAAGACAAAATAGCATTCACATCCCAGCCCACCAAGAGGAAGATGGTTAAGTCCACAACTACTCTCCTCTCCCTGCCTCTCACTCAGGGGGAACCCCACCAAACTAAGCTTCTATTCAACCAGAATCTCACCATGACTGAGGTTCACAGGCCTGTCTCCCACAGCAGCTGGCCTACAATTCTGTATCTTGACTGACAGTAGTGGACACCCATGCCCTGTGGCTCCCCAACCCCTTTGGTGTCAACCCCTTTGCAGTGGACCCCACTGAACATGGCAGGGCCTATTGCTATAATAGTAAGACAGGCCATGGGCCACACCAACTGCCCAGCTTTATTCAGCAATCAAGCAAAGCCCCATACTATAATCACACCACTTTCTCTCTTACCTGCAGGCAGATATCTCACAGGACAAGCAGACTGACACAGACAAAAATGGCTCACACACTCTTGCTGGCTGGCAGAACAGACCTGGCAGAGGCTAGGACTGTGCAAACCACCCTCTTTCTAGTTGGCCTTCTGTAGGCCTACTCCCCAAACTGATATGGAAATCTAGTGAGCAGGACTTAGGACTGGAAAAATAAGAAACCAAATTGACAGATTCACTCATCCTTATTCCTATACCACTCTACTGCTGTACGTGGATATGGGCCACCCCACATTGTCCTCCCAACAACTCTGCAAGAAAGTCTAGGCTAAGAGAGACTCAGCTTTATGGCTGAATAAGGGATTCTATCTTCCTAGTCAAAATACAAAGCTCTAGCTACTATTCGACACTGCTATTCTGTTATTCATGCTCTGCTTCTCTCTTAGCTTTGCAGATGAGCTGAGTCTGTTGCTGATGCTCAGGTACTCTTTGAAGAAGAACACCAGTCTCTTGACTATCATCGGTCTTCGCAGCAACATCCTCTTTCAGATCAGGATTACCCCTCACACCTTGGTATTTGTTGCCAGAAGGGGGCACCATTATGAGTGAGCTCAGTGCCATATTTTTCTTCAATATTGCATCACATTGTTGCACAGACAGAAAGCCAAACCTATCTGTGCTAAACTTCGATCAGGGAGCAGAATCAGTAGGACAGTTCTCCTCCAGACAAACCCCTGGGCTATTAAAATTTTGCCTAGTGCTATTTTTCTAGAAAAGGATGTGCCAGAACTCACCACGAGCACTTTCTTTGTTCTCTTGTAATGGCAATGGCACCCACCTGAGAGGTACTGGAACTGAGTTCCAGTGCTTTCCAGCTGAAAAAAAAAGCCCCGATCCTTCCCTTTCCCCTCTCCTCCATGCAATTAATATTGACAGCACCACCACTATCCCCCACCCCATCCCTCCATAGAGATCCCCCCACTCCTACCCCCACCCCAATACCAACCCAGATGACACAAAATCACCCTCCCCACTTCCCAACCACCCCAACAACCCACAACCCACACTCTCAACCACTGCTCCAAGGACTCTACCCATAGCACAAAAAGAACCATACATACAAAAATAGATCCCTCGCCCCCATCTCTTCCTTCACCACAAAAGGAAACAAACAAAATAAGCTGGTAAAAGAAAAGAAAAACAAAGAAAGAAACCCATACCAACTAAAACAATACCCACAACCTCAATAAAACAATCAACAAACAGGCTAAAGTCAGACACACAACCAGCACAATTATGGCACCAGAGCGTGACAATACCCATATCTCCACCCCAACTAACCAATAATGTTGTTAATAACACTGGCAACATTGCTTATAAACCTTATATCCAACACAGGCATCACAAAAGGTGCTGAACACCATCTCGCTGACCATTCCCTGTCACAAATGACAGGGAAGATGTCCTGTTCTTAAACAAGGCCTTCCATGCCAGATGAGACCCAGTTATCCCAAATAAAAACCTATATAACTACATATAGGCTATTTTCTGTAATCTACCCTCCCCCCCCCGCTGCTTTTTAACCCAAATCTAATTCTAACCCCCCTCTTCCCCCACCCATCAGACTTTATGTCAGCACAACTTAATAGGTTTGATAGACAATATAAGGTGAAAGAGTCAGGACAACCCAGATGCGTTGGCAGGGAATCATCCTATAAAGTGGATAAGCAGAATGGCTAGCTTAAAAGCAATTACACTTAAATGTGAGGGGGGTTGGGAAACCCTATCAAAAGAAAATGCATCACCTCATATGTAAACACCATGACATTGCCTTCCTAGAAGAAATACACAGCCCACCCAAAGGAAGCAAAAGCCTAAGTGAATGGTATCAAATAGTATGGGAAACAGCCTTACTAGAAAAACTAACCAATAAACTGAAACTGACACGGTGACAATAGAAGAGGATGCCTTCACCCCACTATGGTTCCCCTTTATCACATTCACAGCCCAACAAGACAACAAGAATCTTCCAACAGCATACGAATCAATCTGGCTAACCTGATTCAAAAATACACACATGCACACACCAGACTCACACACAGAAACAAATCTCACTACCACCAAGCAAAGACAACCAACCACACCCTAAGCCACTCCCAGCATCTCTCACCACCAAGGAAATACAACAAGTGAATAGTAAGAGGACCCACACAAGTGACACTGACACAAAACGCCACACATACACTAAGTAGAAGAATAGAAGAATAACCACCTGACCCCACCCCACTCACCATTCCCCACTCCCCTCTTCCCCCTCTCTTCTTCCCAACCTAATACTGCATGCAACACTGTCAAACAGCAAATGAAACTGATCTGTAGAAAACACAACTTGAAAAAGAGACCATTCCTTTTATTAAAAAAACTAAGACAATAATAATAATAATAATAATAATAATAATAATAATAATAATAACAACAACAACAACAACTCTGATTTTGCCCTGGACCAGGCCCTGCTTCTTACCCTCCTTGTGTGCTTTTGCCTGGCTGGAATGTGCCCTTGATCTCTAACAATGCCGCTTGCTTGCTTGGAGGGAGGGAAGAAGGGAGGGAGGGAGGTTGGAGAGATATGTGTATGAGAAGCATGCTGCATGTCTAATTGGAAACCTCTGACTTTATGTGGTTGCAATATATCCTAGTCTACAGGGGTAAGAGTCATGTCCATTGCTCCACCCACTTTTGCCTCTGTCCCTCCTCACCACTGTCCCCCTGGCCCTTGGAAAATTGTTCACAAGGGAATGCATCCCATGAACTGAACAAGGTTCCCCAGCCCCTTCCTGGACCATTGGTAGAGATATCTGGAGATGTCAGTGAAAGTGGAGATATATTGGATTGCCAGCACCAATAGAGTTGGGGTGTCAGAGGTCCAGATTGGAAGGGAATGTGTCATGCGTGAACCTGAGGCTTGCACAGTCATGTTCTTGTAATGCACAATCAGAGTTAAGGAACCTCAGACTCAGAGGCAAGAACTTCCTATCTGACCTCAGGGGTCTGTCCAGTCCATGCCCCTCACCAGCCCTGCTTTGCACTCTCTATGAGTGTTCTTGCCTGTCCAGAATTTATCAATGAATTCTGGTGATGCCCCTTGGTTGCCTTGATGGAGGACAGAGAGGGTGCGTGTGAGGGCATGCTGAAACTTGCCTACTGTATGAAGGTAAACATTTACAATTGCTGCTCTGCCAACTTTTGCCTCTGGCCCCACCCACCACTGGCATGTGGCTCCTAGTAAGTTGCCCAGAACGGAATGTGGCCCCTGGTTCCTCAACCCTGTGCTTTGAGCTGGGGTAGCTGACATGGTGCCCACCAGGTAATCTTGGATTACAACTCCTATCAGCTCCAGCCAGCACTGCTAATAGTCAGGGATGGTCAAAACAAAAAAAAATTCTTTCCAGTAGCACCTTAAAGACCAACTAAGTTAGTTCTTGGTATGAGCTTTCGTGTGCATGCACACTTCTTCAGATGTGTATCTGAAGAAGTGTGCATGCACACGAAAGCTCATACCAAGAACTAACTTAGTTGGTCTTTAAGGTGCTACTGGAAAGAATTTTTTTTTGTTTTGACTATGGCAGACCAACACGGCTACCTATCTGTAGTCAGGGATGGTGGCAGCTTCAGTGGGGCACCATGTTGGCCACTAGTGGTTTAGCGTTAATGCCCAAATATAGTCACAATATGCAATGCTAAAAATGCATTGCCCGGTCTCAGAAACTCACAACGTACACTTGCATGGTAGAATTAAATGGTCATCCCCCAGTGCTGAAATTACATCAGAGTGGGTGCTGGGCATGGCCTCCCAGGGGTGAGTTTTCTACAGTGGTAGGGCCATAGCTCTCTGGCATGCAGAAAGTCCCAGTTTCAATCTCTAGCATATCTTAATAGTATAGTGACTTGGTATAAGGCATCCCTGTGCTCAGAGGCAGCTGGGTTTTGAAGGTAAGAGTGTTGAGGGCTGGCTCTAGCGTTAGGCAGAATAAGGCATGTTCCATCCATTGCCATCTGTCACACCTCTGCCAGCAGACTCCCTGTTGCTGTGTGTTGCCTAACTCATGTATTGCTCTTTCTGGCCCTGTCACTTGCAGGTTCCCAGTTTCCTCCCTGGCAGATGGACACTGGCACAGAGTGGCCCTTAGCATCTCCTTGAACAGGTTGGCTCTGTATGTGGACTGCTGCCTGCTGGAGAGCGTTGGCTGGTCTGGTTACTTTGGCATGGGGGTGGCCACGGAGGGCCTGGTGGTTATTGGAGGTCTCATCGAGCCCTTTGAGGTCCCTTTCGAGGTGAGGAGCAGCATGGGTTTGCAGCTGCATTATTATTTTCAGGACACTGCCTACTACAATGCATGGAAATCACAAGGAATAAGGCAGCTTTCTCTGTTCCCAAATAGAAAAGCTGTCTATCACAACGCACAAGGAAACTGTTCAGCAGCCACAGTTCCCATAATCAGAGCCATAGCTAGATGATCTGGCGCCCCTGGCAGAACCATCCAGATTGCACCCCCTAACCACAGACAAATTAATTATTCTTTCCGCCTCTCCTCTAGCCCCACCCATTCAATTCACCCTCTATTTAAAAACTTTTCTTATGAGGCAATAATATTTTTATTTATAGACATATTTATGGACATATTGTAGCTGATTTTGCACCCCCTCCCCCATCTGCACCCCTAGTGGGGGCCCACCTCACCACCCCCTAGCTACAGCCCTGCCCATAATGAGTTCTTCCTAACACATACTGTCCATTTTTATCCAGATACTGGTAAGAATGTATATCTGCTTTAAGGGCATAAGAAGAGCCCTGCTGGAATGGGCGCTTGTCTAGTCCAGCCTCCTGTTCTCAAAGTGGCCAACTAGATGCCCTAATGGGAGGCTTGCAAGCGGGACCTGAGTCCGTTCAACTTCCAAAACGTTCGACTTCCAAAGCGCAACTTCTGATTGGTTGCAGGAAGCTCCTGCATCCAATCAGAAGCTGTGGAAGCCCTGTCAGATGTTCAGTTTCCGAAGGAACATTCAAAAACCAGAACACTAAGTTCCGGTTTTTGATCGTCCAGGAGCCGGAACATTCAACTCCTAAGGCATTTGGGAGCCAAGGTACGACTGTATTTGTATACACCTCTATTATATCCATTCTTCCCTTATCTCTTAATCATTGGCAGAGGAAGAGTGGGGTGGGGGGAGCGTACCGCCCCTGGCAGCGTGTTCTGGGTGGGGTGCCGTTGTGGCTGCCCCCCACCAGCGCTGGGTGCCATGCCCCCGCAGGCAGCATGCCACACCCTTGCAGGTGGCCGCTATGCCCCCGGGACATGTGCCACACCCCTGGGATGTGCGCCAGCTCCGCCCCTGCTCTTAATTTAACATCTCTGAAATGTTGCAGCCAGTGCTTTTCTTCTAGAAAAAAGGTGCCAGAACTCACCACGAAGTTGTTACAGTCAGTGCCACACTTTTAACCAGTGCTTTTCTTCAAGGAAAAAAGGGTGCTGGTGCTGTGTACCCTTGAGTGCAGTGGTGGAACTTCATGCACCAGCACCGGGGGTGGAGAGCAGGCAGGGGCGGGGCTGGCACGCATCCCAGGGAGGGGGCGCATCACCCAAAGGGGTGGGGCACACGTCCTCGGGGCGGGGGCGCTGCCCACAGGGGCGTGGCTGCCTGCGGGGACGGGTCACCCTGTGGGGGGTAGCTGTGATGGAACCTCACCGGGATCACGCTGCTGGGGGCAGTGTGCTCTCCCCACCCCCTCTTCCTCCGCCAGTGCTTGAGTGTCCCCACATAAAAAGCACTGGTTGTGACCTTTCCTCATAGGAAAGTTGCTCCAACCTCTTGATCATTTTGGTTGTCTTCTTTGAATCTTTCCCGACTTTACAGTACTCTTCTTGAGATGAGTTTCCTCACACCCACCTTTCAGAAACCTAGAAGGGTGAAGAATAGGCAATGACTTAAGTTCGTGTGTCTTGGAACTTTACTCCCTACAATGTTGTTACTTTTTTATTATTCACTGTTTTATAACCCAAAACATGAGTACGTAATATAGTAATAAAACTTGCAATCCATAAACTTTTGGTGCTCATTATATTTTAACCCTTCCCAAACTCTCCCTTTCTTCCCAGGGTGCGCTGGGACAGCTGAGCTTCTGGATGGGAGATGCTGGAGTTGCAGATCGATCCTGTCAAGCCTCTTACAGCACCTGCGGCAGCCTCCTGGACAAAGGAGCTCACCATGACAGATCCCACTTCTGGGAGAAGTTTCCCCAAGCTTGGACTCAGGTAAAGGGTTGGAAAAGAAAGGTTGAAGTGGGAAGGTAGAAAGAGCAAAGCAAATGATGATTTGATTACTGCTTAAGAGCTCCCACCAAGTATGGTTGCAATTTAGCACCAAGTTGAAAAGTTTTATGTAACCGGAAGTTGCGTCAGAGGCCTGACGTCACTTCTAAGGCCATGTGGGGCCTTGGGGGGTCACATCTTGGGGGTCACATCCGAGGCCTCACAAGACCTCCAATGCAACTTCTGGTTTTCTGCTGGAAGTCATGTCAGAGGCTTCGTGGAGCCCCAGACATCAGGCCTCCCACACAACTTCTGGTAGAAACTGCAATTCGTATTGGAGCCGTTCAGTGTGGGCACTGAGCCTCCCCACACATACAAAATTTGGGGGCTCAGGCACCCAGGACAGCCTAGAGTTGGTGCCAATGTAATGCTCTGTCATGTCCCCTTAGATCCAAAGGCCATTCTGGGTGGGTGGAGTAAGTCCATGCCCTGAGCTTGTTAAATCACCCAGGCCACCATATGCTGCAGCCGCACACAAGCCCAAAAGCTTCTGATTTTGAGTTCTGGTAGTTTTAAAACCACTTTGTATTTATTTATTTATTTATTTATAGCATTTGTACCCACTTCTCAGCTGAAAAGGTAGCCGGGATGGCTAACATACCATCAAAATTTGACAGTCCCTACCTGCAGCCTAACAGGACACGGGCAGCGCTGTGGGTTAAACCACAGAGCCTAGGGCTTGCCGATCAGAAGGTTGGCGGTTCGAATCCCCGCGGCGGGGTGAGCTCCTGTTGCTCGGTCCCTGCTCCTGCCAACCTAGCAGTTTGAAAGCACGTCAGAGTTCAAGTAGATAAATAGGTACCACTCTGGCGGGAAGGTAAATGGTGTTTCCGTGTGCTGCTCTGGTTCACCAGAAGCGGCTTAGTCATGCTGGCCACATGACCTGGAAGCTGTACGCCGGCTCCCTCAGCCAATAAAGCGAGATGAGCGCCACAACCCCAGAGTCATCCACGACTGGACCTAATGGTCAGGTGTCCCTTTACCTTTACCTTACCTGCAGCCTTACCAGTTCAGAGGCAGGAGATTCCTGATGGTGATGGGCCTCCAGCAAAACTAGTGAAATGAGCTCAGCTTCCATATCTCTCCCTCTGAGGCAGTCTGTTGGAACGGCTGCCACCAAATGATAGCTGAAGGCTGAGGAGGCCTGATGGAGCTGGCCTGTTATAGTGGAACCAATGGCCCTTATGCTTGAGCCTCAGGTGAGGAAGAAAACAAATGGTGCCAACCAATGTTCACTGCTATAGGAGGAGAGTTAAACTGATTGTGGCAGCAGCAAAAAAAGTAAGGTGGGAATGTCGTTCCTCCCCCAAAAAAACCCTAGCATTCACAAAACCTCTGATTTAATGCCAAAAAACACCCTTTAACCAAAAAAGAGAGTTGTGTTGGAATGAGTTTAGAAAGGTGCTGTGGCTCAGTGTCAGGGCATCCGCTTGGCATGCAGAAGATCTCAGGTTCAGTTCCTAGCATCTCCAGGAAGGACTGGGAAACCCTGTAGTGTTACTGTCAGTCAGTGTAGACAGTACTGGGCTAGATAGAGCAATGGTCTGATACAGAAGAAGGCTCCTGATGCAGGGATATTCCATGAATCACAATGCAACAGAAAGCTATGCTTTGCATGCAGTTGATTGTAACCATGCCAAAACCATATATATTTCTGCTTAGTGATGCTCGATCAGCGGGTGACTGTGAAACATTTGCCAGCTAGGAAAATATTGACTTCTTTCTCATCTGGCTTCTGCTCTGTTTGCATTAGGTGCCAAACGTAACCAATGAGGTTCACCGATCCTACACAAAGGTACAACTTTTTCTAAACTGCACAGTGCCCAGACTCTACTCTTTGGTTTGCCTTATTAAAACAGGAGACCCAGAGACTGCAGCATTTCTTATCTGATAATGGATGAGGTCATTCTGGATGCTCTGGATAATGAGAATAAAAATAGCAACTTCAGAGAAGCGAGTACAGTTGCGGATGCTGTGAAGTGTGCTAGTGTATGCATGTGTTGTGAACAGCTGAATTTTGCAAGTGCATAATTTATGTGGCTTACTGTGTGTATTAAGTAAATTTGATAATTTCCATATATTTGCTTCTTTGCCCATTTCCCTCCCTTCCCCACCTTCTGCTAAAATAATAAAATCCTTAGACCCTTCAGCCCCTGAGATTATGAGGACTAGAAACTTTAATAGCATGGAATCAAGATTTGAAGGATGTTCAGCTGTGTGAAGTAATTGCAGAACACTTGCTGTTTGGGCTACAACTGTCCACCCCACAAATCCCATTTAACTTTTCCCCTTCCTTTCCTTTTTGTTGATTTTTTTTTTTTAATACTGAAGCCGTTTCTTTCTTTCTTTCTTTTTAAAGGGGAAATGTGTCCTTGTTCATTCTCCCTAACCTCTTCAGTGTCTTTCAATACCATCAACCATAGAATCCTTCTGGAACGACTGTTTTGGCACAGAAACTGCTTTGGTCACACTGTATGATCACCTCTGTCAGGATAAATCACCCCACCCCTCCACAACAGCCCTACCTAGAGATGCTGGGAACTGAACCTAGGATCTTCTGCATGCAAAGCAGTTGCTCTGCCACTGAGTTTTGGCTCTTCTGTGTTTGGATCCCTTCTGCAAAATACAGAGGAGATTGGGGGCCCCCTGAAAATATCCCAGTCTAATTTTGGACTCCCCTCTTCTTTTCCTTAAGCTGTTGTTTGTTTCCATTGCCTACCAATGTTGGCTGCTGCCAGCATTTCTGCCTCTGAGAGTTGATTTATGTTTCAGTTACATTTCTGCCATAGTAAGAGTGCTTGTGAGTTTCATGGGCCTGGAGAGAAATGTAATGAGACTCTGGAACTGGGACAAGTCACTCCCCACACCCTCCCTCCCTCCCTCCCAAGCTTCTAATCAGAAACAGAAAACTCCTGGGATGTTTTAGAGGTTCAGTTGGACTTGTAAAAATAGGGGGGAAGAATTCACTGCTTTGGAGTTATGGGTTAAGAAATAATGAGAAGCAGCTGAGGTACTCCCCTCCACCTTAACTTTTGCCTGCAGCTTAGCCTCCTTTTGCACCTAGAGAGGTAGATAAAGAACGGCTCCATGGTTGCTGTTTTTTGTGGTTACATTGCACAGTTGTACCTTCGAAGTCAAACGGAATCAGTTCCGGAAGTCTGTTCGACTTCTAAAACATTCAGAAACCAAAGCACAGCTTCTGATTGGCTGCAGGAAGCTCCTGTAGCCTATCGGAAGCTGCAGAAGTCCCGCCGGACGTTCAGCTTCCAAAAATAGTTCGCAAACCGGAACAGTCACATCTGGGTTTGCAGCGTTCGGGAACACAGTGCTCCTCCTACTTCCCCAATTATAGACCCAACTTGTCCAAGATCTCTGATACAGCAGCATTTATCTTTGCTATCTACATTTTCTTAGGCAGTTGAGATAATAAATAAAAAGTCTGATATTACTTACTTCCCTCCATTTATTCCAACAAAATGACCTCTCCCCAGTAGCATAGGCTCTCCCACCAATATGTTAATGGGAAGTGTTGGAGCACTGGCTATTTGATAAAGGCTAGGCTATTCTTGACAGCAGTCTCCATTTGCTAAGACTGTTTAAGACACCAGTGGTGGCTGAGTGGTTAAGAGTGGAAGACTCATAATCTGGTGAACTCGGTTCATGTCTCTGCTCCTCCACATGCAGCTGCTGGGTGACCTTGGGCTAGTCACGCTTCTTTGAAGTCTCTCAGCCCCACTCACCTCACAAAGTGTTTGTTGTGGGGAAGGAAGGGAAAGGAGAATGTTAGTCACTTTGTGACTCCTTAGGGTAGTGATAAAGTGGGATATCAAATCTAAACTCTTCTTTTTAAGACTGTACACAGTGAGAATTAGGGCTGTGCATGCCTCCCCCAAACCAGGGCCTGATCTGGCACTTCCAGAGTTGCCATACATCCGGAATGTCCTAGATGTAGCCAGAATACAGGCAGTCAGAAGCAGCGTCCAGGTGGAAATTGTTGAAATTTCTGGGGAAATCTGGGCATATGGCAACCCATATCGGAAGTCTAGATTTTGCCGAATTTCCTCAAAAATAGCTCAGAGAATTCATATTTTTTGTGGGTGGTTGTTTTTTTTTGGGGGGGGGAGAACTTGCAAGAAAAGCCCAACAACTTTGGGGGAAAAGAAAAAAGCTCAACAACTTTTCACTTTTTTAAATATGTCAGCCTCGATGCAGATATGGTCCTGATTCAATTCAGGGGCTGGCCCTAGTGGTCAGAGACAGCAATGCTTCTGAAAAGCAGTTGCTGGAAACCACATGAGGGGAGGAAGGTCTTGTATCCAGGTTCTGCTTGCAGGCTTCCCACAGGCATCTGGTTGGCTACTTTAAGAACAGGATGCTGGGCAAGATAGACCAGTTGCCTGTTCCAGCAGGGCTCTTCTTATGTTCTTCTGAGAGAGGGCTGACTAAGGGGAATTAGAAGTTGCTGGGGCAGAGCCAGTGTGGTGTAGTGGTTAAGAGCGGTGGACTCGTAATCTGGTGAACCGGGTTTGATTCCCCGCTTCTCCACATGCAGCTGCTGGGTGACCTTGGGCCAGTCACACTTCTCTGAAGTCTCTCAGAGTGTTTGTTGTGGGGGAGGAAGGGAAAAGAGAATGTTAGCCGCTTTGAGACTCCTTCGGGTAGTGATAAAGCGGGATATCAAATCTAAACTCTTCTTCTTCTTCTTAATGAACCGGTCTCCATTGCCAGACACTGACAACTTTTCACTAGATTATTGCAGAGCAAAGGGCACCTTAGGACTCTGGGAGGTTTTGGCTGGTGGTGATTGATAGAGGGGGAGGTACCTCTTTTCTCCCTGCATCATCCGTGGTCACTGATATGAAGAACAGATGCCATTTGAGCTATAAATCATGTAACGTTTCAAGCTGTTTGAATAGTGTAAGGCCTCCTACACAACTTTTGGTACAAAAACTGGAAGTCACACAAGAGCCCGCACAGTAGGTGCTGAGCACCTACCAAAAACATGTGGGTGCCTGGGCCCCCTATAGTTGGCGCCTATGCTAACCAGGCTGGGCCAATGCAGGCAAAACTGGAAATATGGTTACTGGATGAAGTGTGAGCAGCCGGGTCACAAGCTCTCTCTACCCAATCTTCCTCCACAAATACTCATTTCCCCACCCACACTTCTTTTCTTTCTTGTTGTCATGAGAGGCTTAGATGACACATCACTCAGAGAGTTAGACAATAAGTTTATTGTCTCCCTTTATTATTATTAATTTTTTTTGGGGGGGGGATAAAAGACCAGAGCAAGTGGGTTATGTTATGCCATTAAATCCCATACAAGTATGGCTTGGATATTTGAGAAAGGAGGTCCAACTCATATTCCTGTAGTTGGAAATTTATTTAAGAGCAGCCAGAAATGTTGCTTGCCATTAAAAAGTGTTCTGCTCAAATTCCCACTGGAAAGGAGCATGGTTTTAGCAAGGTGCTGCATGTTGCAAAGGTAGCAAAATGTATAGAATTTGTGATATTGTGGGGATGGCGTAGGGAGAGCAATTTGAAAAGACATGGGCTTCTTTGGTCAGTTATATGGTACAAAAGCATAATTTGGAAATACCGGACTCCTTTGTGAAATAATACTTTTTTAAAAAAAAATATATCAATTGCACCTGTCTAGATTTTGCAAAATGATTTAAATATTTATTTATTTAAAACATTTATATATTTAAAATTGGACAACACGTTTATGGCTGGGTTTTCAGATATGATGAATTGTATTATAAGTTGCATGTTTGGTCACGTATGTTGTTATCTGTAAATAAAAAAGTTTAAGAAAAAGGAACCGAAGAGAGGCAGAAGACTCCCCCCTGATTATCATGAAGTTAAGCACCACCTGGTGTCTGAACTGCAGAATGCCATAATCCACGCATCTCTCTATTTTCCTCAAAGAAACAAATCAGGGCATTTATTTGATTCCATGTATGAGTTGCTTCCCTTAAGATATCTCAACCTGATTTGAGGTAAGAACATCAACATTTTCTTTTTTTAAAAAAATCCACATGTAAAAACAATGAAAACATTTTATAAATAAAAGTCAGTCCATACAGTGGTACCTCAGGTTACAAACGCTTCGGGTTACAGACTCCGCTAACCTGGAAGTAGTACCTTGGGTTGCAAACTTTGCCCTAGGATGAGAACAGAAATCTCATGGCGGCATCACAGCGTCGGTGGGAGGCCCCATTAGTGAAAGCGCGCCTCACGTTAAGAACAGTTTCGTTTAAGAACAGACCTCCAGGACGAATTAAGTTTATAACCTGAGGTACCACTGTACTACCAATAATTTTAAATAGTTCAAGTATTCCAGGTGTGGGGAACCTTTGAACCTTTAGATGTTGCTGAACTGCAACTCCCATCGGTCCCAGTAAACACAACTGCTGGCCAGGGGTGTTGGGAGTTGTAGTTCAGCAATATCTGGGGGGCCTAAAGGTTCCCCACTCCTGAGGTATTCAGACAAACCTCAAAGAGAACAGTGCCATTTTATTTAGTCACATTCACACCATACATTTAAAGCACTATGGTGCCACTTTAAAATGTCATGGCTTCCCCCAAAGAATTCTGGGAGCTGTAGTTTAAGTGTTCTGAGAGTTGTTAGATGACCCCTATTCCCCTGAGGCAACCCCCCCCCCCGCAAACTCTAAACTCTGTGTGTGGGAACTCGCACCACCCTAAATCTGGCACTGCACCATTTATCCTATCCAAATTGTTGTGGAGCCTCTAGCAAGCCCTAGCCTATGCTGAAATTCCTGTGGCTGGGGACGGAGTGGGCATTTGTCCCTAGTCCACTCTGTGGCTACATGTGGCCTTCCACCACACATGCCAACTCCCCACTCAGCTTCCTCAAGATAGCCACCAATTAGGGTCGCTTTAAAAGAGGATTAGACAGATTCATAGAGGATAATGCCTGTTGATGGATACTAAGCTATGGTTTTCCCAGTAGTGATGTATGGGAGTGAGAGCGGTACCATAAAGAAGGCTGGTCGCTGAAGAATTGATGCTTTTGAATTATGATGCTGGAGGAGACTCTTGAGAGTCCCATGGACTGCAAGAAGATCAAACCTATCCATTCTGAAGGAAATCAGCCCTGAGTGCTCACTGGAAGAACAGATCCTGAAGCTGAGGGTCCAATACTTTGGCCACCTCATGAGAAGAGAAGACTCCCTGGAAAAGACCCTGATGTTGGGAAAGATGGAGGGCACAAGGAGAAGGGGATGGCAGAGGATGAAATGGTTGGACAGTGTTCTGGAAGCTACCAGCATGAGTTTGACCAAACTGCGGGAGGCAGTGGAAGACAGAAGTGCCTGGTGTGCTCTGGTCCAGGGGGTCACGAAGAGTCGGACACGACTATACAACAACAACAACTGCAATGACTGTTTTCTCCCTCCACTGAGCACTAGTTACTAGAAATCACAAGTGGGAAGAGCACTGTTGTGCTCAGCTCCTGCTTGGAGGCTTCCCAATCAAGCATCTGGTTGGCCACTGCAACAACAGGATGCTGGAATAGGCAGATCTTCGGCCTGATCCAGCAGGGTTCTTCTTAAGCCTCTGAATACCAGTCACCAGAAGTCACAAGTGGGAAATTTGCTGTTGTCCTCAGGTCCTGTTTGCAAGCTTCCCATTGGAACATCCAGCTGGCTATTGCAAGAACAGGAGGCTGGACTAGATGGACCCTTTGCCTGACCAACAGGACTCAGGCTCTAATGGGCAAACTTACACAGAGTTAGGAGTCAGGAAAATATGGAGAAATCTGTTTGCCGATGATGCTGTCTCACTATATGGCTGTGGAGTCTGTTCTTACACTTGTCTTCATCAACAGCAACAACAATAGCAACAAAAATGTTTCACAAGTTGCCTATCAAGACTTTGAGAACTGGCACAGATTTTACCCCTAGGTTCTTGTTAGTTTGGTTAGTGTATGGAATGTGTGAGTTGCTTCCCACAGCAGAGAGTCTGAAAATAAAGTACCAGCAGAAAATACACAAGCATATCAAAAGTATAACTGGGCCCAGTGAAGTTTCTGAATGGGGGAAAGTTCCAAGGACCAAATTCAGATACCTCGAGGGCCACATTTGACCCCTGGTCTGGAGATTCCCCATATTTTTTCTATTTTAAAAATTGTATTTTATTATGCTACTTGGAGTTTATGTTTAAATAGATTCTGAGCCATAGCTGCTTCTGCTTTCCATCTCCACAGCATTATATATGGACCTTCCCCCCAATATCGCCTTGCAGCTCTTAAACTACACATTCGTTCATTCTTCCTCCTTTTTATTTTTATTTTATTGGTGGTATTTTAAAATTATACTGTGGTTTTTTTTATGTTAGCAGTGGCAGTAAAAATAGCTCTTTCCAAATCAAAGGTTTTGTATTGGCCTGCAAGAATGAATAGCAAAATGAGTTGGGTTCCTAATGTGTTTGCGCACCAAATTTTCTCTATTTGCTCTTCTTCTGTCTTTTAGCTTTGCTTCTAAAGAAAAGGCTCCCAATTCTATTCTTGCACACCAATTGCAAAAATAGGTTTTATTCATGTTTGCCTTTCTGGTGCAGCTGCTTTTTTTTTTATCCTCCATGTGGCCTGGCACCTTCTTCTTTTTAAAAAATTGCTTAGACAGCTTATTTTGTTTTAGGCACTCTGACCGTGTCTACATTTCCTCCTCACACCTTAGGAGCAGTGAGACATGATGGGATAGACACATGGTCCTGTAGTCCTTGTTTTATGTGGGCATAGGTCTCCTTCATCTGTAGCATGGATGGGAAACATGTAAAAGTAAAGGTAAAGGGACCCCTGACCATTAGGTCCAGGCATGACCAACTCTGGGGTTGCGGCGCTCATCTCGCTTTATTGACCGAGGGAGATGGCGTACAGCTTCCGGGTCATGTGGCCAGCATGACTAAGCCACCTCTGGCAAGCCAGAGCAGCGCACAGAAATGCCGTTTACCTTCCCGCCGGAGTGGTACCTATTTATCTACTTGCACTTCAGTGTGCTTTCGAACTGCTAGGTTGGCAGGAGCAGGGTCCCAGCAACGGGGGCTCACCCCACCGCGGGGATTCGAACCGCTGACCTTCTGATTGGCAAGTCCTAGGCTCTGCAGTTTAACCCACAGTGCCGGTAATTGAATATGGACCTCCAGGCCTTTTCTGACTGGCCCTCAGGACTCTCCATAGGCCACACCTTCCATGAGTATTTCTGCCACACTAAAATGTGTTCTTTAATCATAAGAATGGCTCCTGGGTGGAGAATAGGGGAGTGCTGGAGTTAGGAGAAAATCATGAGGCCTGAGGAGACATTGTAGAGGCGCTGGTTAGAGCAGGACGGGAGGTGGGAGAAGTTGCAGGAGTTGTCCATTGACAACCCTGTACAATAACTGATTTTAGCATTAAAGATTTTGGCAGAAACTGCACTTCAAGCTTTTCTTTCTGTGGGAGCCAAGACACAAAGCTACAATTCTCACAGTGCCAGTTACAGATAGGTAGCCGTGTTGGTCTGCCATAGTCAAAACAAAAAAAATTCCTTCCAGTAGCACCTTAAAGACCAACTAAGTTAGTTCTTGGTATGAGCTTTCGTGTGTATGCACACTTCTGAAGAAGAAGTATCTGAAGAAGTGTGCATGCACACGAAAGCTCATACCAAGAACTAACTTAGTTGGTCTTTAAGGTGCTACTGGAAGGATTTTTTTTTTAATTCTCACAGTGGTTAATGATCAACCCCTCTTCCTAGGGAACTCTAGGAATTTTAGCTCTGTGAGGGTAGCAGCATTCCCTTAACAACTCTTAGCACCCTTTTAAAAAAACTACAGTTCCCCTGATTCTTTTGGCAGGGGAAGCCTTGCTCTTTAAAGTGTATCATCATACTTTAAACATATACAGTGGTACCTCGGGTTACATACACTTCAGGTTACATACGCTTCAGGTTACAGACTCTGCTAACCCAGAAATTGTGCTTCAGGTTAAGAACTTTGCTTCAGGATTAGAACAGAAATTGTGCTCCAGCGGCGCGGCAGCAGCAGGAGGCCCCATTAGCTAAAGTGTTGCTTGAGGTTAAGAACAGTTTCAGGTTAAGTACGGACCTCCGGAACGAATTAAGTACTTAACCCGAGGTACCACTGTAGTAGGTCTATGGTCTATGTATACCAACTAGTCCACTGTGCAAAGGTAGGGCTGCTATACGTCCAGACATTACCATGATTTTTGTAGGCGGTATTGACAGCTTTGTTCCTGATCTTAGGCAAGTTTATTGACAAAGTCAGTCAAAAACTTGAAGGGCCTCCTGGTTTTTACTTTTTGAAATATGGCAACCCTAGCAAAGGTAACTTGTACATTAATTGAAATGCCCTCTTTTCATCTGGCCCCAGCCATCACTGGTGTGAGATTGTAGCTCTCTGGCAAAAAATGGTTCCCCTACGCCTGTGTTATTTAACCTTATAGTCCTTTTAGTAGCCTTTTCAGAGTGGCTTTGGGTTTCCTGGTGGAGCATGATGCTTGATATGACTCAGGTGTTCTGAACCACCAGCAACAGACCCTCCAAGTGTCCCTATTTTCCAGAGACATCCCTGATTTAGAGAAGCCATCCCAATTTCTGATTTGATCCTGGAATGTCCAACTTTTCCTTAGGATGTCCCTATTTCCATTGGAGAAATGTTGGAGGGTATGAAGTTATTCAATCCCTGAGCTGTCTGAAGGCAACCCTGTATAGGGAAGTTTCCCCCCGCAATGTTTAATGTTTTATTATGTTTTTATATATGCTGGAAGCTGCCCAGAGTGGCTGGGCAACCCAGTAAGATGTGTGGGGTATAAATAGTAAAATTATCATTATGGAACGGGATGTTCCTATTTTCTATTATTTTTATTATTATTTTCAGTTTTACAATTACTGTACACAAGTTTCCACTCTTATACAAGAGTTCTTTTTACATCTTGTTTAGCTGCATATACATTAATTCCTTTACCTTATTTTCCACACTCTCTTATCTTTTATGTTGTCAGTTGTTGGTCGCAAAGTATCCCCTACCTGGAATTTATATTTGTGGTCATTTTTTTCTTAAATGTTTCCCTAGATACTCCCACTCACTCCTTGTCTGTTTGTCATCTTGATTTCTTATTTTAAATGTCATACTGGCAAGCTCTGCATATTCAATTAATTAATTTAGCCATTGTTCTTTCCCTGGGGTCTCTCTTTGTTTCCAGTACCTAGCATATACTATCATTGCAGCTGTTGTTGCATTCATTTGTCCCATTTTCATTGGATTAATGTTGGAGAGCATGCAGCAATTCATATGAAGTTTTTTCAGTGCAAGGTGTGTGTATGGAGCGGGGTGAGAAAAATAGCTTTAAAATAAATGAATAAATCCATTTTCCCTCTGTGGCATACAGACGCAGAAAGTAGGACACAGATGGCAGAGGGGCCTGTGGGAGCTTTGCAGGCCTTCCTTGCTGTGGTTTGGCTGTCCTGTTTACTCCTGATGGGTGGTTTTTGAAAAGAGTGGGGAGGAATGAGTCAGTGGCTGCTAATTATGGCACTTGGGACCCATCTCTCGGATGTGACATAGTTCTCCTCTACCGCTGCCACCAACATGCTGGCCGGTTACAAGCAGCTTTTTCTTCCCTCTTTCATAATGTTGGAAGATTGAGGACAGGCAGAAGACAGGGCTTCTTCACCCAGTGCATAGAGAAACTATGGAACTCTCTGCCACAAGTTGTGGTGACGGCTGGCAACACAGATGGCTTTAAAAGCAGATTCTTCTTTTTCTTCTTCTTCTACTCCTGTGTTTTTATATCCCACCTTCCTTCCAAGTTGGGATTCAAGGTGGCTTACAACCTTTTAAAGACATTATTATAACTACAAAGTAGTAAAAATACACCAAAGTAGTTAAAATACACCACAACACATTTAAAACGAGCATTAAAATCCAGTTTACTCTGACAGCAGCCCAGTGGTCAGCAGTGTCTGTACTTAGTTTTCAAAGGCCAAGAAAGACCTTGGCATGCTAGAGGAAGGATAACAAAGAGGAAGCCAGTCTAACCTCACTTGGGAAGGAATCCCACAAACTGGTCAGCCACAGAAAATGCTCTTGTGTCACCACCAGCTGAGCCTCTAACATTGAAGGGACTGAGGGAAGGTGCTCCCCCAAGGTTCTTAACACCTAGGCAGGTTCATAAAGGGAGACATGATCTTGCAGGTAGACTGGTCCAAGCCATACAGTGGTACCTCGGGTTACATATGCTTCAGGTTACAGACTCCGCTAACCCAGAAATATTACCTTGGGTTAAGAACTTTGCTTCAGGATGAGAACAGAAATTGTGTGGTGGTGGTGCGGTGGCAGCGCGAGGCCCCATTAGCTAAAGTGGTACCTCAGGTTAAGAACAGTTTCAGGTTAAGAACAGACCTCCAGAACGAATTAAGTTCTTAACCCAAGGTACCACCATATAAGGCTTGATGGATCATAACCAGCACTTTGAATTGTGCCCAGAAATCAGAAGCCAGCAAAGGTTAGATAAATTCAGGTGTGTGGTGGTGGTGCAGCGATCAGTGGTCACCAGTTCTGATGCACTTAGTGAAATTTCCTCTCCTGCAAGTCTGTTGCCTTGTTTTCTATTATACTTCTGGTAACCTTGCTTGCCCCATTTGGGGCCTGGAGTATTTTGGGGGTGGCTTTGGCTGCCAGCTCTTTATATAGAACCTCCCAGAAAATGGGCCAGCCTCAACTTTCCTTGCGGCTATTTATATGCCTCTGGGTGTTGCCTTGGCCAGTGGATCTTTGTCTGTGGTTCTGTAGAGAAGGCTCCTCTCTAATTACCTCACAAGGAGCTCTTGGGGAGAACAACACACTTGCTGCAGAATGGAAACATTTGTGCTGAGAGCTGTGAGATAAAGGGCACCCTCTGAGGTGGGTCACCGCAGTAAAGCTTGAGGAAATTCATTCCAGGGGTAGAGTGTGCTTGTTCAACACGTGTGTGCATGTCCACACACACCTCCCTTTGTTGGTAGCACAGATGTCACAGTAGTGACAGGTTTGGTGTCAAAACCTGGGGGGTAGAATCCAGTGTAAGACCTGCTTGGCCCATTAAATTGATGGAGATGACGTGAGTCAGTGTGGTGCAGTGGTTAAGAGTGTTGGACCATAACCTGGGAGATCAAGATCCGAGTCCCCACACAGCCATCAGGCTCACTGGGTGGCCTTGGGCCAATCACACACTCTTAGTCTAAACCACCTCACAGGATTGTTGTGAGGATAACATGGGGAGGAGACCTGTGTACAGCTCTTACAGCTCCTTGACGAAGGTGAGAAATAAATGTTAACAACAACAACAACAACAACAACAACATCATAAAGGTTAACTTCATCCATTTCATTGAGTAGAATTTAAGCCACAACTTCACCATACATTTAAAGCACTCTTATACCATGGCTCACCCTGAAGAATCCTGGGAAGTGGGGAAGGTCATGGCTCAGTGGCAGAGTATCTGCCTTGCATGCAAAAGGTCCCAGGTTCAATCCCCAGCATCTCCAGGTAGGACTTAGAAAGGCTCCCTGTCTGAAATCCTGGAGAGCTGCTGCCAGTCAGTGTAGACAATACTGAACTACATTGTCCAGCGGTCTGACTCAGTACAAACTATTTTTCTATATTCTTCTTATTCCTATAATTTGTAAAAGGGACTTGTTAGGAAACTCCTGTTCCCCACCCCTTTGCTTTAATGCAGCAGCCTTCTCTGATTCTGCCATGTATACACCTTTCTTCCCCATTGTCACTATATTTGTGTCTTCACCCAAAAGAAAAGCGATGCCCAACCTGGCGATACTGAATAAATGATGTAAGGAGGGAGCTGCAGCCCAAGATAGGAAAAGAGCTAGTAAGGGAACACCAAGCTACTTAAAATGAATTCAGATCTCCAGGATATGATGAGCTGCAGCAAAGGGTATTAAAGGATCTTGTGGATGTAATTTCAGAGCCTATGTCTATGATCTTTGAGAATTCTTGGAGAACAGGTGAGGTCCCTACAGACTGGAGACAGGCAAACGTCTGACCAGTGAGCTTGACATTGATACCAGGGAAGGTCCTAGAACAGATCATTCAACAGTCGGTCTGTGAGCATTTAGAAAAAGATGCTGTGATTACTAAGACCCAACATGGGTTTCCTAAAAAAATCATGCCAGACCAATCTCATTTCTTTTCTTGATGGAATTACAAACTTGGTGGAATACTGTGTCCCATTCTGGGCACCACAATTTAAGAAGGATGTTGACAAGCTGGAAAGTGTGCAGAGGAGGGAAACCAAGATGATCAAGGGTTTGGAAACAGCCTTATGAGGAGCGCTTGAAGGAGCTGAGTATGCTTAGCCTGGAAAAGAGGAGACTGAGAGGAGTTATGATAGCCATCTTCAAATATTGTAAGGGCTGTCACATGGAGGAGGGAGCATGCTTGTTTTCTCCTGCTCTGGATGATAGGACTCAAACCAATGGCTTCAAGTTGCAATAAAGGAGATTCCAACTAAACATTTGGGGAGAAATTCTGACAGTAAAAACTGTTTAGTAGTGGAACAGACCCCCAAGAGAGTTTGTAGACTCTCCTTTCTTGGAGGTTTTGAAGCAAAGGTTGGATGGTCATGGAACAGACTCCCACAAGAGCTGCATCACGAGAGGTGGTAGACTTGCTTTCCTTAGAGGTTTTTAAGCAGAGGTTGGATGGCCATCAGTCATGGATGCTTTAGCTGAGATTCCTGCATTGTGGGGGTTGGACTAGATGACCCATTTGTACCTTCCAGTTCTAAGATTCTATGATTCTATGAGTCTGTTTAAGAACTTTTCCTCCAGCAGCAACTTCTTTGGCCAAAGTTTTGGTGAGTGCCATGAATTCAGTAAAAATGGCATGCATACACATCCTGAGATTTTGGCTTCTGGAAACTCCTAACATAATCACTAAATTGCCAGGAAGAACAAAGTGATGCCAGAGAGTCCTGGTGTGAGGAGGAGGAGGAGGAGAAGAGGGGAAGGAAATATCCTTGCCATCCTCCCTTTTCCCTTGGAATGTTGATACAAATCAACAGTTGTGGCATCTTGGGACCTAGGCCATCCTTGTGGTTTCTTCTCCTGATGGTATGACAAAATCCCACAAGGGGAATGGACTCTAAGCTGTGGCCAAGTGGGCAGGGCCATCCATCACCCCAAACTCTGAATGCCCATGCTGAGCTAGTCCATTGCATTGAGCACCCTGTCCTTGATCAGAGCACCATGGACATCTTCTGCATGGGCTTTCTGTGGATGGGCTTGTGGGGTGTTGGACCAGCCTCCAGCACTTTCAAGGTAGGTGGGAATCTTAGTCTATCCCCTGAATTATTGTTGCTGTTGCTGTTTTTGTACTACTATTATGTTGTTCTTCATATTGCCCATAACTTTTTGTTTGTTAGTAGAGCCATTGTGATGTTGCCAACTAAGTTCCACTCGCAGTAGACCCATTGAAATCACCATTCATTTCAGTGGATCTGCTTTGAATAGTACTATCATTGGATTCAACCCACTGAAATGAATGGGCATGACTAATATTCCAGTGAGTCTACTCTGAGTAACACTTGTTAGAATGAGCCCTTTATTGTTAAACAGTGATCATCATATGCTCATTGTTACAAATAATGACAAATTTTGTTACTGAGAGGATAATTAACCCCTCTTTAACTTTTAAAAAAATGTGAGGGGTGTGTGTCTATTTGTGCTCTTTTAGTTGTACACATATTCATATTACTTAGAGAAAATCATCTTGTCATCCGTCTCCCTGTTCCAAACTTGATACGGTTAAGTCAGCTTGAGCAATCACCCATTCCAAATACTTTGTGAGATGGTTTCTAAAATTAGAAAAAGGCTTTTTGGGGATTTGGCTTGGTATGATATCTTTTCTCAGTAGCAGTTGAAAAGATTTGCAGCCCCATTCTGTGCATGTTTTACTCTGAAGTAAAACCCACTTAAAAACAATTGACTCCAAGGTAAGTGTGCACAGGATTGCAGCCTTTGAGTGTAATTCTTTACCCTAGAAATGCAAAGTGTGGATCAGTTGCTGCAGGAGATTTGTTATAGCTACAGGTGGGGGAGAAATTTGATTCAGGCCACATATAAAGGTGAAGCAACCTAATCTGTGCTTTATAAAACAATACATGAAACTAAACTCAGCTATCCTCTTTAGATTTGCACGTCTCCCCATTTAGCAGTGCGCTTTTCCAGCCAACTGATGTGTACAAAATGCATATATTAGGGTAACAGTGTGCATCAGAATGTATGTAGCCCTGAAAATATCATGCAGGAATGCTGTTTATATTAGGGGAAATTGCTTTACAAGAATGTGTGTATTAGTCTAAACTGCGAACAAAAAAATGTGTGTATTCGTGGGAAACTTGCTCAAAAATGCTGGTGATTGTCATTTAAAAAAAAAACAGAACAATCAATTTAGATCAACAGTGCAGTTTTTTTATAATAGCAGAATAAATGAAAGAAAAAAGTTTAGGTTCTGGCTGGTTCCTCAGAGGAGAGAGTAAGGGAGGGCAGAACCTATTATCGAAAGAGAAGACTGAGTCACTTTTGTTAACAAATTGAATAAAAGTACACCAAATCATCATAAATTTATCAGTTTTGATCTCCCCCAATGCCTTCCTCCTCTCCTATTTAGACCAATGTGGTATTGGTGCCTGTTGAAAAGTTAGGCAGGTTGCGGATCCAATTTCGCCATACTGTGCATAATTTTATAAACTTCTATCAAGCTGCCTCTTACTTACCTTTTCTCCAAACTAAAAAGTCCCAAATGCTGCAACCTTTCTTTATATGGGAGTCACTCTATTCCCTCAATCATTTTGGTGGCCCTTTTCTGAACCTTTTTCAAATCTGCAATATCTTTTTGGAGATGTGGCAACCAGCACTGTACGCAGTAGTCCAAATGCATATGCACCATAGATTTGTATAACGGTATTATGATATTGGCAGTTTTATTTTCAGTTCCTTTCCTAATAATCCCCAGCATAGAATTTGCTTTTTTTCACTGCCACTGCACACTTGATTGACATACTCATCGAGCTACCTACTTTGACCTCAAAATTTCGCTCCTGGTCCATCACCTCCAGTTCAGACCCAGACTTACAACTGCTCTACAGTGTTTAATACAAGAGGGGTTTTTTTACAGCCCTATCTGGGTAGACAAGCAAATGAGTCTCAGTCTATCTGCATACAAAGTACATGCTCTATTATTGAACTACGGCCAAGTGACAACACAAGCATGTCTGCACAAGCATGAATCACTAGAATGCCGTTTTCTCTCTTATTTATAGGGCTCAGAGCTTGCTGATTCAGATGTGGCTTTGAAGTCTCCTATGGTTGAACAAAGAGATCTTCAGAAGAACCCCAGTACATTCCCCAGTAGAAGCCTTACAGCTTCAGACATGGCTTCCAAAAGACCAAAGGAGGATGGAGAAGAGGAGGGGATTCTCACTTTCAGAGAAGAGCCCCCAAGCACCACTTACACGAAAATGACTAGATCTAGAATGCTTGGCTCAGAGAAGAAAGGAAATACTGATGGCTCCATTGCCAACAGTAACTCATGGCCCTCTTCTGAGCTCCAGGATCTTCATGTGATTAGTGACAATGGTATCCCTTTTCAAAGCCCTTCCAAAGAAAGTCAACTGGGTATCAAGAAAGTGGATATCACAAGAGCCCTGGATAAGAACACTAAAGGAAAGCCGAAGGGGGATAGTGGGTCTTGGGAGCAGTTCCCAACCACCATCATAGACCTTGACAGCCCTCTCACCCTCTTGAAAATCCCTGAGGATGGGAATGAATTGCCTGAAAACAAACCTAGAGCCTTTCTTCCTAACTCCAGTGTGAAGGGTGCAATCTTTGTGGATAGGGGAGTTGTACTTCACCCTTCTAGAGTTTCCATAGCACCCGCTGGTACCACAAAATCACTGAAGACTCCCTCTGGCATTGTCAAGGGACATGCCCATAGACAAAGGACTTTGACTCTGTTGAAAGGGGTTTCCACTCAGAACTTTGGTCCGACCCACTCTTTGCAATTGATGGAGCAGCAAAAAATACTCCTTAAACCAGGACCCCGTGGGCTACCTGGGCCGCCAGGTTTGCCGGTAAGTAGTAGCTACAGATTGGCCTCTATGTGGATATTGACACATGCAGTCATGTTCAGTTCTGGAACTCCTGGTATATCATGAAAAAATAACTAGTGTTGCTCTTCTTTCTAAGTCAAGTTGAGCTATCGGCTCCTTGTTTGGTGCCAAGTACAGTGCCTTGGGAGAAGTGAAGGAGGAATACTTGGTCAATGGGTCAGTCTGACCGTGGAGGAGTTTTATCAAAGTCTGAACATGTACATTGTGTTTTCTGTTTCCCTGACTCCTGAGTTGTTTCTCATTGAGTCTGATAAAATGGAAGGTGGGGAGCCCAACAGGAGGTAGAACCAGAATCAGTGACCAGCAGAGCCAACTAATTCTAGTTTTCCCCTCTCCCTGCTGAGTTCTGCAAGAGCAACCCTGAGAGGAAGCAAGTCAGGGACACTCCTTGAACAGGTAAGAAGGCAAGTAGGTGGCCTGGGGAGTGGAGACTGGTCAAGGGTGAGTTGACATCAGTGGGGCAGTGGGCTGTTTTCCCTAATGGATCAGCCTCCACTGCTGTGTTCCCTTCACCACTGAAGAAAGACCAGACATTTTTGGCATATTACTGGAGATTTCCCCTGCTGTTTACTGGAACTATATTTTTGCCTCTGCTTTGGAAAAGCATCTACCACTGAGTGGTCCCTTCCCACACCTTAGCTTAAGATGACCTGCGATGCACCCTCATTCAAGGCCATTGATGTGAATGGAGCTCCCCTGTTGTGCTTTGTGAATAAGAAGTAATCTAGAAGACATTTAAGACTGTAGATTGCCAACTCTCCTCATTTAATGTTGAATCCCAACATTAAACAACTTGGTGGTGTCTGTGTTGCTTTGCAGGGCTGTCCAGGGAGACGAGGAGCAATGGGACCAAAGGGAGAGAAGGTAAGATGACTGGGAAGTGCTTGAAAATAGGTGAACACTGTCAGTTTATAGATTAAAAAGATGAGTTATTTTAAATTCTCATTTACAACCATTGTTCTCTCTCCATTAAAGCTTTTGAGCTCATCAGCTGAGGCTGAAGACAAAGTCATTTTATAGAGAATTGGAAAATGCATAGTTTTCTATGTCATATACCAGGGATTTTTTTTCTTAATCCTGTTGAGAGCCACACTGTCTCTTGCCTTACTTTCTGCATCATAGTTGCAGTGCCCTCAAGGCTCTGTGCCCAGTGTCCCCAAACTGGTCATACCTCCAGAAATCCACCTCTGCTGGCAACCTCCCCTGAGGAAGATTGTTCAATCCAATGTCCTAATCTGAAACTTGGGCACAATAAGAACTTTTACCAATGGGCCACTTAATTAATTAAGCTATTGTCTTCCTCTTCCTCCATAATTGTCTGTCCTTCACCCTAAGGGTCCTGGGCAAGTTTTTAATACAGTGTTAAAATCAGTCCAAAACAACTGAGAACCCCAGAAATAAGATGGATACTAAAAGAAGAAAAATGGAACTCAAGTCAAAAGCTAGGGTAAAGAGCTGCATCTTCAACAAATTCATGGAGGGTAAGACTATCAATGGCTGCTAGCCATGGTGCTAATTTCTCCAGCTACTTTCAAAGCCAGTATAGTCATACCTTGGATCCTGAATGCCCTGGAACTTGGATTGTTCCGGTTTGTGAATGTTCTTTTGGAACCTGGATGTCTGACGGGGCTTTGGTTTTCGAACGTTTTGGAAGTCGAATTCCATTTGACTTCCAAGGTATGACTGTATGCCTCTGAATACTAGTTGTTGGGAATCACAAGTGGCAGAAGATTGCAGTTGTGTTTGAAGGCTTCCCATTGGGGCATCTGGTTGGCCACCATTAGAACAGGATGTAAGATTAGCTGGGCCTTTGATTTGAACCATCAGGGCTTTACTTTATTTATTTTTTCTTATAATGTTTCTCCCTTCTTCTAAGCCAGGCATCATTTTTATACCAGGCATGGAGAAGGAAAAGCTCCCTTATTGTTGTTTAACACAACTACAGTTTTAAGGCAAGGGTGCTCACCCTGTGGCTCAGTAACTCATTTTTGTGTGGGCCATGAAGAGTCAGTGGGACCCTTAGGGGCAGAGCACACCAGCATGGGAAGTGAGCTAGGTCTAAGCTTCTGCTCTAAGCTGTTTCTTAGCCACACCTGAAGAAGGCACAAGGCCTCCCCATGAAACAGCCCTCTTTAAAGAAAGAGAGAGAGAGAGAGAGAGAGAGAGAGAGAGAGAGAGAGAGAAAGAAAGAAAGAAAGAAAGAAAGAAAGAAAGAAAGAAAGAAAGAAAGAAAGAAAGAAAGAAAGAAAGAAAAGTTTGTGCGGTAACTGAAATTCCTCATGTTATGAAACTGTGTGGTCAAGGCTTGAAACGTCTTAAAGAGATTCCTCTTTGTTGATTTGGTACAATCTAATTGTTCATAGCAGCCCAGAGTGATGCTACATTGGGGACATTGCAAGAAATTGCTGCATGCTGCTCATAAACTCAAAACAAAAGACCTATGACAAATGTCACTGAACTCTGCCAAGCCCCCATTAACCCCCAATGCTGCTGACCTGATCCAGAGGCATCTCTGTTACCGCAAGGAAGTGACAGCACAAATGGGTTCCCTAAGCCAGCTTTGCAGTGGGATAAGGTCAGGACCCTGGATAGCACCAAGGGTGCTAGATCAGAGTTCAAAAGCAAGTTTTCAGGACCACAATGTCCTTTGAGGCAGCCATTGGCCCCTGAGCAATAATGTTTGGGGCTGCATACAATACTCGTTCTACTCAGAGCAGCCCTATTGAAATATATGGACATAGCTTAATTGGTTACAACCCTTAGTCTGCAGGTGCTCTTCAGGATTCAGGGAGTCAGAAGTCCCTTCCTCAGACTCCATAGCAAAGAAACATCATTGGGGTTTGGAGTGGGGAGCTAGGTATGGAATCTGATGCTGGATTCAGGATGGGCCAAGATGAGCTGTTACTACTCATAGAGTCTTATGGCTTTGGAACAAGAGCCCTGACAGATGCTGGATGCTAACATCATGCCGGATCCTTATCCACCCACAACACCTACTTACCTTTGACACCACTATGAATCTACATGGTAAACTATACACAAACAGTGCTATACTGTGCTACAACATTGTGTTGATGGGTGACTTGTAGCCATGATGGCTATGTTCTAACTCCATTATCGGAGGCAGTTTGCCTCTGAATACCAGTTGCTGGGGATCCCAGAAAGGGAGAGTGCCACTACTGTGCTCGGGTCCTATTTTGTGGGCATCCTGAGAACAAGATGTTGTACTAGATGGGCCTTTGGCCTGATCCAGCAGGGCTGCTCTTATGTTCACATGTGGCAGACGGAAACAAACAAAAACTCTGCTGTTCTACCAAAACCAAAATAAAGAAGGCACAATTTTCTTCTCTTTAGGGATACCCTGGTGGAATTGGACGAACAGGTCCTACTGGAGACCCAGGGCATCCCGGAGTCCCTGGGGTCCCAGCAGTTGTTCTCTGGAGGAATTCAAAAGAGGATTGGCTGTCATTTACTGTAAGTTAAGAATTAGTGACCCTTGGGGGGGGGGACTGCCAAGTATCAGCAATGGGCATAGCCAGAAGCATAAGTGTACACGATTAACTAGTCCTGGGCCCCAGCTGAACTATGCATTTAAAGCAGTATCATTCCACTTTAAACAAGTCATGGCTTCCCTCAAAGCACACCAGGAATTGTAGTTTGTTGAGGGAGCAGAGAGCTGTTGTGGTGGTTTAGTCGTTTAGTCGTGTCTGACTTTTCGTGACCCCATGGACCAGAGCACACCAGGCACTCCTGTCTCCCACAGAGAGCTGTTAGAAGACCCCTATTTTCCTCACAGAGCTACATTTCACAGTGTTCCATAGGAAGAGGCTGTCAGGGATTGGTTTTCAGGGGAGAGACAGGAATGTACAGAGAGCCTCCTCCTCTGTTGAGCAGCTGTACTTCGTCAGAGTTGGGGGAGGAGAGGCTGTCGGGAAACACGGAAGATGAGAGTGGGAGGAACCCAAAGGCTGCTACCAGAGAGAGAAAGGGGCAGTCTCCATTGCCTGGTTTTTCACGTAAGGAAAAGAAAGGGGGGGCTTCCGGGGTTTCTCTGCTGGAGGGGGAACAGGCATGGAGCACTTCCGGATTCTGTTAGCGATTGAGGCAGACATGCTTTTGAAACCTCTGCACTGTACTTAGTTTTGGCATTCAATAAATCCTGCAAAAGACAGGCCGGAGATCCGGGCTGTTATCTCCGCAAGCAGCCATTAACCATTCTGACAGAGGCACTGACTGTTAAAACCATTCTGGGTCACAGCTCTATGAGGGGAATAGAAGTCTCTTTCGCAGCACCCTCAACAAACTACAGCTCCCAAGATTTGGGGAGAGGGGATCCACGACTCTTTTAAAGCAGTATGATGCTGCTTTAAACTTGTAGTGCAAAGGGCCCAGAATTAAGAGATTGCCCTGTTTCATCTTTTATCATGGCTGCCTTGGATTATAACTCTGAGGCAGGAATGAGGAAGTGGGTGTAGTGTAGGTCTGAATGAAGACTCACCCAGAGAATGCCTGTGCTGCTGCTATAATTGCATTTAAAATTAGCTTTAAAAATATAGAAAGGGAGTGGCAGCAACAGCAATGGGCTGACGGACAGGAACAGTGACTGTCTAGCCAATCAGTCCTGGCTTGCACTTCAGGCAGCGGATGGCAAAGTGCAATCCACACCCTCCATCTACCACCTGGGCTACCTGGCTCATGATGGGATCAGCCCTGTAAACTATGGAATTCACCCCAAGAGGCAACAGGGGCCACTAATTTGGGTGGCTTGGAAAGGGGTTGGGCAAACACATGGAGAAGGCTCTCATTGACTACTCAACCTGATGTCTGTGTTCTACCCCAACTGATGGAGCCAGCAATGATTCTGGATATCAGCTGCTAGGATTCTCAGGTGGGAAGAAGTGCTATTGCATTCCGGTCTTGTTTGCAGATTTTCCTGGACTGGGCACTGTGAGAACAGAATGTTGGACAAGATGGGCCTGATCCAGTAGGGCTCTTTTTAAGTTCTAACATCCTTGCATTCTTTCCTGCTTAAAATGAAGAAAGCAATCTGCCACTCCCCTTGTTTTTCCATATTGTCTTTTGATGCAAAAATTCTGCTTTACAGTGAAGATCCCTCAGCCCTTGTCTCCTGCCTCTGTTGTTGTTGTTGTTGAAAATAGAATCTCAATGTTCAAGTGAAGGATAATGTTTCCTTTGCTGCCACCCCCATAGTTCTACCCTCATGGCTTTAGAATGAAACATTTCCCAGATCTATAGTTCCTCCTGATGTACATGAGTGTGTTTAGAGAGAGAAAAATATATTTAACTGGCCTGGGAGAAGAAGGCAGGGGAAGTGGGTAGGATATGGTTCACCAGTCTCTCAGCCCTCCTGACAGATTGTCAGGGTTTTTTAATTTTATTTTTTGCCGTTTCTGTTCACATTAATCAATTTGGGATCAACTTTAAAGGAGCCAAAGGGGTCTGCTGCTTCTTGATCCTGAGCTGAGTTTGCCCATCTGTCAACTGTCCAAGAGCGGCTCTGTGCGTTTTTTTTATTAGAAATATTTCCATATGTTGAAAGATCTTTGGTTATTTTCCTAGAACAGATTTCTGAGCTCAGTTTCCCTCAATTCTCTCCTCAGCCACTTCCCTCTTCCCCTATTTAGAATGATGTGCAATATCAAGTTTCTGATTTCTCTGATCTCAGAAATTCAGTAAAATAGCAAACATTTTTGCTCCTTTCCCTTTCAAAAGAAATCTGTCTTTTCTGGTTTAAACGTTCCAGAGGATGTTAACCTTGTAAAAATCTTATTAGCTTATTTTTCTTGGAGAACAAAATTAGCAGTGTGTTTCTGTTACCTTGTCCCTCACTCTCCCTTCTTTTCTTTTTTTTAAAAGCAAACCTCATTTTATCAGCTTCTTCGTGCGGGCTGGCCAGTAAGTATCCCCCCCCCCCAGTGGTTGTTATAAAGGGTTCTAGCTCACCTTTCAAGGCACGCTGCCCTCATAAGGCAGTTTGCAAAGATTTAAGATACACAGCGTGAAGACACAATACCCCACTAACCCCTCTAATGTTTTAGCAGCAGCAGATATCTACAAAGCAAATTAAAAGTCTGCAGACACTGGGCTGTATCCAATCTTCTTGGAGGAGACCAACTGAATTTGATGGACATTTGTTGTTGTTTAGTCCTTTAGTTGTGTCCGACTCTTCATGACCCCATGGACCAGAGCACACCAGGCACCCCTGTCTTCCACTGCCTCCCGCAGTTTGGTCAAACTCATGCTGGTAGCTTCAAGAACACTGTCCAACCATCTTGTCCTCTGCCATCCCCTTCTTCTTGTGCCCTCAATCCTTCCCAACATCAGGGTCTTTTCCAGGGAGCCTTCTCTTCTCATGAGGTGGCCAAAGTACTGCAGCTTCAGCTTCAGGATCTGTCCTTCCAGTGCGCACTCTGGGCTGATTTCCTTAAGAATGGATAGGTTTGAACTTCTTGCAGTTCATGGGACTCTCAAGAGTCTCCTCCAGCACCATAATTCATGATGGACATTACTTAGGTGCATTTGTTTCAGAGTATACTCTGAGGTGATACAGCTCACAGAATAGAACAAAAATGGCTTTAAGCTCCCCTTGGAGATCACCAATGACAGGCCATTGTATTTCCTTAGGAAGGGAGTTTCAAAGGTGTGACGCCAACATATACAAGATATTGTCCCTGGTAACCACCACAATATCACTGGTCCCACTCACTGGACCAGAAACTGGAACCTCCAGTGCAGATCTTAAAGTTTGGACTGACTCATCCATGTACAGGTAGTCCTTCAGATAACCTGGTCCCAAACTGTTCAAGAAGTGTCAGCTGCTGCTGTTAGGTCAGACGGGGTGATGCTCCACCAAGCTCAGTTAGCTCTCAGTCTGCCCCCACCTGCCTACCTACTTACTTAAAGCCAGTTTGGAGCTACAAAGATGACCTCCCTCATCAATGAGCTGCTCAGACTAAGGGAACCCAGCAGATCTAGGAGCTTTAAAGCATGGTGCTGATAACACTAAGGTCACAGGTTCGATCCCCATAAGGGGATATTCTGCATATTCCTGCATTGCAGGGCATTGGATTAGGTGATCCTCAAGACCCCTTCCAGGTTCCAACCCTACAATGCTATGATTCTATTACATGTTACAGCAGGCCATAGCACTGGATTGGCTCTCTGCCATCACCTGATTTGCAGGGTCAATAGCATGGGTCGGCAAACTATGGCCTGGGGTGCCAGATCTGGCCCAATTGCCTTCTGGATCCAGCCCATGGATGGTCCGGGAATCGCCACGTGGATCGGCGTGGGGATTCTGATCGTTCGGGCTGTGCCATTTCCCACACACACACACACCACAGCAGCGCCTCCTCCCTCCCTCCTCCTGGCTTTTCCCCGCCCTGCCTAGAGCTGGAAGGGGTCTGGGCTTTGTTGAGCCACGGTTGACTGAGTGCAATTTTAAGCAGCCCCTCTCTAGAGCCAGCTCTTTCGCGCCACTCACCGTCCCTCCACCACCACCAGCCCCTGTCACTTGCAAGGTACAGGAGCCATGGTTGGCTGAGCACCATTTAAAGCAGAACAGCCCCTCTCCGGAGTTTGCCCTTTCATGCGACTCATCGTCCCTCTGCCGCCGCTACCACCAGCCCCTGCCTCTCGCAAGGCACAGATAAGCAGGCACCGGGGCTTGTCAGGTGCTGTGGAGAAGGGAGGGGAGAGTTGGGGGTGTTTCAAAATATAGTTTGCCCCCCCCCACAGGGTCTGAGGAACTGTAGACCGGCCCCCTGTGGAAAAAGTTTGCTGACCCCTGGTCAATAGGATACTAGTAAGCTGGCCTGTAACTCCCTCTTCTTGCCACCAGGTGGCATGTGGAATTGGGTGTCACTACCTGACCCCCAGGGAAATGCCCTGAATCATCTGACCCTAGATCACAACATGCTTACTTGGGATTTTGTGTGTTTCTTGTTCACACGCTTGCCTGAAGTGGAGTTGTGGTGGGCGGGGGAAGAAGAGGAGAGAGAAAATAAATATCTGATTGTAGTGTGTGTGTGTGTGTGTGTGTGTGTGAGAATGCACCCCAAGTTTCACCAGGTTTATTCTTAGCAGTTTGGTGGGTAACTGTGTTGCTTTTTATTTATTGAATACCATCATCTAGAGCCAGCCTGGACCTCCTGGACTACCCGGTCACCCAGGAAAGCCAGGATTGCCTGTAAGTAGCAGTGGGAGAGAAATTATGTTTGGTTCATATTAAATTCACACATTTCAAAACTATATGTGAACTGAAATGCAACGGCACTTAGAAATTTGCATTTCTCCAACCTAACAATGTGTGTAAACATGTATATAGTAGGGCAAAGTGTCATAAAAATTCACTGGCAAAAACAATGTAAACCCCCCCCCCATGTACCAAAGAAAAGAAATTATTTAAAACTAAATGTCACAGCATATACCAAAAATATTGAGAACCGAAGCAGTGAATTCTAGAATAAAACCTTAATAAAAATTGAGCCAAGGATCTACCGAGTCTGTATGTGGGAGCCAGGACAGATACTGCTTCAGCAGCAATCAGCCGGAGACTTAGCCCTGTATGGGAGCAGCAAATGCATCCTAACTGCTAGCTCCTCCTTCATTGGAAAATATTTCTTCAAATAAAAAAGCCCAGTCCTGCTCCATAAGTCATTTACTCTGACGGAGCAGGGATTCTCTGGGGCTTCCCTGATGTAGTCCTCTGACTTAAAGGTCAGCAGTGCAACATTGTCAGGCAAGGCCATCTTAAGCATATGTGGCACTGGGGTGCAAAGATGTGCCCGGCAGCCCCCCCAGGTTGCCCAGAGTTGTTAGCCTTTTTTTAGGGTGGGCCGGCGAGGCGCGCACGGCAGAGCTGGCCTGGCCAGCCACCTCATCAGCAACCGAGGAGCCCGAGGCGGCAGCAGCAGCAGAACAAGGCCGGGACCAGGCACCTGGGAGGAGGGTGGGCAAGCAGAGCCCAGCACAACAACAGTCGAGCCCGAGGCAGTGGCAGCAGTGACTGAGTGAAGCTGGGCGCCTCTTGTGAGCAGCGTGCACTGAGCGGGCCTCTCGACGGCCTGTCAATCCCAGGCACGCAAGAAGGCGGAGCTGGCTGGCTGCCTCAGTGTCTCGCTCACCTGCAGCAGAAGAGCTGCAGCGCTCCAACGGGCTCTGTTCCACTCGGCAATGGCTGTCGGCTCTTCCCAATCCCCGGACTCCAAATATCAGCCCTGGACTCTCGGCCTGGTGCCCTTGAGAGCCCAGCACCCAGGTGTCCTGCACCCCTAGCGCTTATGGGTAAGACGGCCCTGTTGTCAGGTCAGAGAGGCACTGGCATTGGAGACTCCTCTTGCAGAAATGTGTCTGGGGCTGATCTTCTCTGCAGTTCCCTTCCTTACCCAACCTCATCCCCTGAAGAAGGGGATCTTGACACCAGGATCATGGCAGGTGGAATATCCAATATCTTTGGGATATATTCTTCCCCCAGTGCAGAATTGTGACCCTTGCTTTGGGGGGCGGTGGGTGAGGGGAGAGGGTTCTGCCTTTGCGATGACTGTATTTATGTTGAGCTTTTATCTGCAGGGACCTCCTGGACATCCAGGGGAGTCAGGTGTAAAAGGATGGATTGGATACCCGGTAAGACCCACACTGTTTCCCATCTCTTAGTATAGTGCAGGGCACCACCCCCTCTAGTCACTTACTCTCCTGCTTTCCCTGGATCGGTCCCCACAGAGAAACAGTGAAGATGCATGCACACCCACACACATGAACGTTGCTTTTTCAAGGAAAATTGTATTCAGTAGAGTTAACCTGAGTCTTTAAAAAGCACATAGAGCTGAAAGAGGAAGTGGGAAAGAGTGCAATTTTCCTAACTACCCTCCACACTGCATGGTCAAGGGTGCAGTGACTAGAGTAGCTCAGAGGCTTTGTGGGGCACTGGGGGAAGACAGCCACAGGGGGCACTGAACTAGGGGATGCAAAGTAGGACTTCATGGATATCTTCCTTCATTATGGTTTTAATAATAAGCTGCCTCTTTCTCAAGGGTGAACCAGGGCCACCAGGCCTTCCAGGTCATGCTGGGTTTCCTGGTTCAGATGGACTTCCCGGCACAGATCAAAAGCCCGGACAACCTGGCGTCCAAGGTGAACAGGTAGGAGCCCAGATTTAATAAAGCACTGTCAACTTTCCCCACCCCTGCACTAAAAAATGGCTTTGCTTAGTGCTGACACTGAAAGGAAGGTTGGAAATAAGTTAGTACCTTGTTTACCCTGCTGCTAACATACTAACATAAAATCTGCAAGTGGATCATTTTTCAGCAGCCAGGGCTGCCACCGGAGTTTGGTGTTACCTGAGAGTGAGATCTACCACCTTGCACTAGGGCTACTGACGATTCTCAAAGCCTCTACGTTCCTGGCTTGTAACCACTGCTTATTTACCTCCCCTCTCCAGTGTGCATGTAATGATCAGTGTGGAAATTTGACATTACATCCATCTCTTGTCTTCGACTCTCCTGCTGTGTGCACTTTACCCAGAAGAAGAGGTTAAATGAGCAAGCAGCAGCAGCAAGAAGGAGATGGGTGTACTGAGATCATCATGCTCAGGCACCCAGCAAAAAGAAACAAGAGCCAGCCCTGTCAATGGTACCTCCTGGAACCAAGCCTAGTTCCCCAACTTTCTGTGCTTAGTTATATGTGTCTGCCTTTCCCCTTTCCCTGCAGGGTCCACAAGGATTTAGGGGAGACTGGGGGCCTGCTGGAGACAGAGGAGATGAGGTGAGTTGGAACTATAGGCTTGTTGGAAGAACCCAATAATATCTCTTGTTTTACTACCAAAGTCACTTGCTATTAATTTGTTTGGGAGCTGCCAGTCCCATCAGCTGCATCTGGGCAACCAAATCATGATTTAAACTGTGGTACAAGAAAGGGTTTGGTAAACCCAGAACCACCCCACGTCCACAGAGTTAGCAGCTAACAGCAGTTCTACTTAGCGGCTTACAGACGCTGGGAGCTTGTGACCAGGGGTATTTGTGAGGGAGGGCTCTTAAGAGGGAGGCCCAAAGTTCTGCCTCACAATGTGTGCATACCCTCCAACATTTCTCCAATGAAAATAGGGACATCCTAAGGAAAAGCGGGACATTCTGGGATCAAATCAGAAACCGGGATGGCTTCTCTAAATCAGGGACTGCTCCTGGAAAATAGGGACACTAAGAGGGTCTATGTATATAGGACCAAGAGGCATGGATGGTGATGGACTCACCACCCAAATCCAAAAAGGCAGGACACACAATAAAAAGGGGAATGGGAGGGAGGAGGAAAAAAAGCAAGCTCAACTGCAGGTTCTTAAACTTACAGTTGATATCAGTGGTAGTTGCAGTTGATAAAGAACAACCCTCAACCCTCCCCTGAAGCATTCTTCCATCACAGAACAAATCACAAAGCAGAGCACTGGGCAGGGTCTAGCCCAGGAGGACAGGGTAGCTCCTGTCCCACAAATGTAACAGGAAGCTACATTTTGCTACAGCTTCCTGAGAGCCAGTGTGGTGTAGTGGTTAAGAGCAGTAGTCTCGTAATCTGGGGAACCGGGTTCGCGTCTCCGCTCCTCCACATGCAGCTGCTGGGTGACCTTGGGCCAGTCACACTTCTTTGAAGTCTCTCAGCCCCACTCACCTCACAGAGTGTTTGTTGTGGGGGAGGAAGGGAAAGGAGAATGTTAGCCGCTTTGAGACTCCTTAAAGGGAGTGAAAGGCGGGATATCAAATCCAAACTCTTCTTCTTCCTGGCTCATGCAAAGGGAGGACCAGAGAGGCTGCTAGCGGAGAACTGAAGCTGGTCACTATTTCAGTTCATTAAGCTGAGATTTCATCATTGGAGCATTCCTAATGTACTGAACTCCAGTTTGTTGTTTCTGCAAGCATCTGGGGGGGGGGGACTACTTGTTTCACTCTCCTGTTTACTGATTAGCTTATTAACCATGTGCAACAGCCATCTTGTGATCTAAATAAGATTCATATTTTTCAACACAGTGCTGCAAACACTTGTGGAGATCAGGTTCACCAGTGGCAGGCAGTTATGAACCATGGCAAGTGCAAGTCATCCAAGCAGCAGACAGGGCATCCAGATGATGTCCAGAGCAGTCAGGGCAACTGGCTCATAGACTGGTAATTTGTGTAGGGGATCATTCAAGAACAGAGTTTCCCAACCCTACTCACTTGTAGTCTAAAAACTTAAGAAGAACGCTGCTGCATCAGGCCAAAGGCCCATGTAGCCCATAACTCTCTTCTCACAGTGGCTGACCAGATGCATCAGTGGGAAGCCTGCTAGCAGGACCAGACTACAACAGCTCTCTTCCAATAATTTGGAATTCAAAGGCAGACTGCCTCAAACGCTAGAGGGGAAAAAAGAACCACCAAAAGCCTTGTCCTCCATGTGTCTGTATGTCTAATCCTCTTTTAAAGCCATCCAAGTTGGTGACCAACACTACCTCTTTTAGGCACAAATTCCATAGTTTTAACTTTGCACTGTGTCAAAAAGAATACTCTCTGTGTACAGTTCTGTCCACCTCATGTCCAAAAAGATATTGTAGAGCTGGAAAACGACCAAGGGGGTGAAGTAACTATGGGAATGTTTAGGGGTGCGGGGGGTATATATTGTCTAAGATATCCCATCCCAACTTGTCTTTACAAGTTCAACAAAATCAGCAGAGTTAACGTTCCCCCCCTTTTTTAAACACACGCACAGCAGGTAGCTTGCTCAGTCTCTGTAAATATGTCCTGGTATTTTCCCCGTTTAATCCTTCCTAAAATAAGACACTACGTAGTCTTCTGTAAAGTATAAAACGTTTACTCACAAGTAATCATCTGTTCACACAAAGGTTCCCAGAAGGCAGACTTAAAAGGTTAGAACATAGTTTAAATATGGTGGCTATCTCCTTATGGGAGAAAGCCCCCCTTTTCTTCTCTTGGCCTGGAGCCAAGGGTGCATCTTAGTAGTGCTGTTGTTAAGATGGCACCGATAGAGACAAGAGAGACAAGATGGTAGCCAGCCTGTGGCTCTTTCTACTTCTTGAGAGGCCACACCCATCTCAAGTTACACATAGGAAGTTTCGTCTCAGTCCTGAAAAGCAAGACGTTCCGGCTGGAGGACTGAGACAACCTTCATGTCTACTCAGCGAAGTTGTGTTTGACTGCACCTGATTCTTACATCCCACAGTAACTCCCCTTTGAAGAAAGGTTGCAGCAGCATTTGGGACTTTTTTTGTTTACAGAAAAGGTGTGTAAGATGATAGGTTTACAGAATTATGTATGGGAGAAAGTGGACAGAGAAGAGCTTTCGTCCCTCTCTCATAAGGCTAGAATTCATGAACACCCAATGAAACTGAATGTTAGAGGATTCAGGGCAGACAAAAAAAAGTCCTCCACACAGTGCATAGTTAAACCATGGAACTCATTTCCCCAGGAGGTCGTGATGGCCACCATCTTGGATGGCTTTAAAAGAGGGTTGGGCAAATTTCTGGAGGATAAGGTTATAAATGACTACTAGTCATGAAGACGATGCTCTTCCTTGATGGTGAGAGGAGTAATACTTCTGAATATCAGCTGCTGAGAACCACAGGATGGGATCCCAATATTACAAGAAGGCTGATTTCGTACAGCCACTTTAATCCCCACTGCCTCATCCTTCTGCATGTGTAGATCAGGCCTAACAGTTGAGGAACCGAAAAACGTGCATCCCATGTGTGTGAATGAACTCCGGCATCCAGTATCCAGAGAGATAATGGAGGGTGCCTCAATAGTTTTATCATTTTTGTATATGTGTCACTATGGGGCCTTTGAGGTTGGGCAGGACAAATAAAATCAGCTGTATGTGCCTCTTTCAGGGTTTTCTGGGAGATCCCGGCCCTCCTGGCAAAAAAGGAGAAAAGGGGGCAAAGGTGAGTGTAGCGGATGAGACCCCGTCCACAAGAAACACATATTTGATTGATTTATTTTTTAAAAAAATATTTTTATACTGGTGTTCACAAAATAAAATAAAAAATAAATCTCAGAGCAGTTTACACAGGTACCAGGCAAAAGCATTTCCTTTTCGGCAGGCCTTCGACTCTTATCTGTAACCTTGAGTGGGTGGGATCCTGCTACTTAAAAATACTTTTGGATTTTAGATTTGTTTGTTTGTTTCCCACCCTTTTATGTGTTTGTTTATATATTGTAAGACATATATTGTAATCATCAGCAGCATCATCAGCATCAACATCCGATCAGGTTGCCCCAGCCACTCTGGGCAACTCCCAACAAAATATTAAAAACACAGTAAGACCTCAAACATTAAAAATTTCCCTGCCCTCTTTTATAAACTGTGCATATATATTTCCACAGTCTCCACCTCCTCCTTAAGATAAAATTGAAGAGCAGGTTAGCAGCCTTCAGAAGAACTGTGGAGGAACAACAACAACAATTTTATTATTTATACCCTGCTCATCTTGCTGGATTTCTCCAGCCACTCTGGGCACCTCACAGCATATATCAGAACATACTAAAACATCAAAACATTTAAAACTTCCTGATACAGGGCTGCCATCAGATGTCTTCTAAAGATGGTTGTTTATTTCCTTGACATCTGCTGGAAGGGTGTTCCACAAGGAGGGTGCCACTAACAAGAAGGCCCTCTGCCTGGTTCCCTGTAACAGTAAGAGAACCAGCAGCAGACCCTCAGAGGAGGACCAGTTTAAGCCAGCCGTACTCAGCTTCTCTGAAGGAATAACCTTCTGCTTGTTTCTTTCACACAGAGAAGCTTCCAGAACCCTCTTGAATTACCATATTTTTTGCTCTATAAGACTCACTTTTTGCCTCCTAAAAAGTAAAGGGAAATGTGTGTGCGTCTTATGGAGCGAATGCAGGCTGCACAGCTATCCCAGAAGCCAGAACAGCACTGTGCAGCGATCCCTCTTGCTGTACTAGCTTCTGAGATTCAGAATAATTTTTTCTTGTTTTTCTCCTCCAAAAACTAGGTGCGTCTTGTGGTCTGGTGCATCTTATAGAGCGAAAAATAGGGTAATTAGAATATAAAAGATCTCTACACATCAGATCAATACTTTCTGTACCAAGAAATGCAAACTGACAGTTAGATGATCCCAATTGCCACTCTCAGTCACCAGTCTAGCTGCCGCATTCTGGCTTAGTTGTAGTAGGATGTTTGTATCCTTCATTGTATGTCATTTTTCATTTTATGTCATTTTTCAGGGGGTCAAAGGAGAATGCGGACCTTCTGGACCTGTTGGGCTCCAGGTAAGCAATTTGGCTATATCACTTTGGCTATTTAATCTATCTTCACAGCAGGGATGGGCAATTTCTCATGGTTCCTTAACTCTTTAGCAGAGCAAATGTATTTTGTCAAGACCCCTGAATCTGATAGTGATCTGGGCTTTTGTCCAGATGTTAGTGTGACTCTCGGGTTCAAAAAGGTTCCCTTCAGTGTCATTGTCATCAATAAATAACATCACCTCCAAATATTATTACATGACATTATAGAGGTTTGTCTTACAGGGTTTGATGGGCCCTAAAGGTCTTCATGGTTTTCAGGGTCTCCCTGGGCCAAAGGTGAGTGGTTCCTGCTCTGCTCCTTTAGTCCTCTGTTCTAAGCATGATACTTTTTTTGCAGCCCCTTTTAATTCTAAGCAATATGTTCTGATATCACTGTTGCCCATTTGCCTGGTTAATTTTTTTTATTTGATTTGATTTATATCCCACTTCAAAGAACTCAAGGTGGTATCCATGCTTTCCCTCTCTCTATTTTATTCTCACAACAACCCTGTGAGGTAGGTTAGACTAAGAGTTTGGGGCTGGCCCAAAGTCACCCATTGAGCTTTATGACTGAGTGGGGATTAGAACCATGCTTTCCCAGGTCCTAGTCCAGTGCTCTAACCACTACACAACCCTGGCTTTCTGTTGTGCAGGCCTTAGTGTTAGTGGTTTTCCATTGGCAAGAACATTGCTTAATTTTGCAGCAGTCTCCAGCCCTGACTGAGTTTCCTCTTGCAATGGCTTGATGAAGTTTGGATTTCTTTTGTTTTTAATTTGTTTTCAAGCTTTCTAACCTGCCTCTCTGGCAAGATACTTAATAGGGATAAAAGCTGTGTTTACTCTAAACATATTATATTATATTATATTAATATTATCTATGTATCCCTTCATAATTCAACAGAAATCTCTAGCTAGTTTTTGAATCCCACCAAAAGGCAACATAAGCAAACAATACAAACTTCCTATTCACAATCCAGTAACTACTAATCATCATCATTCCACATTTTAAGTAAGATAATGAGTAAATAAATATCTCTAAACAATGTGCATTAATATTTTTTAAGCTCATGAGAGAAACAAAACATACACAAAACATAAAAATGTATCAACCTGCATCAAAGTGCTACCTAATTTATAATGTATCAGAGAGGATCTATATTAAAGGAATCATAGAATCATAGAGTTGGAAGAGACCACAAGGGCCATCGAGTCCAACCCCCTGCCAAGCAGGAATCAAAACTATGCACTAGCAAAAAATGATTTGTGTGCATAGGCATAGTCAGTCTTGTTCTGCATGATGTGTTTTGCTTTTGCTAACTATAAAAATATCAGGCTAAGGGTCCATCCTCTACAGAATGCTGTGACCCTCCAGATGTTGCTGGACTATAACTCCCACTATTGGTTGTGCTGGCTCAAGCTACAGAGCGAAGGCCTGTAACCCAGTGGCATTGCACACAGAAGGTCCCAGGTTCAATCCCTGGCACCTCCAGGAAGGGCTGGGAAATATTCCCTGCTTGGAATCCTAGAGAGCCTCTGCCAGTCAGTGTAGACAATATTCAGCTAGATGAACCAATGTTCTGACTCTGTATAATGCAGCTTTCTAGATTCTTCATAAGACTGAAGAAGTTGTTGTTTAGGAAGGTAGTGTCCAATTTAAACATTTTATCCTGTTGTAGGGAGATGCCGGCTCCATGGGCTGTTCAGGACCTGCAGGGCCTGTGGTAATAATTTCACGTTTTCTTTAGTCACTTGTAAAATCCCTCTTGTGCTCATCCTGCCCCAGTATTTTTCATTAACCTGTAAAATGTCAAAATAAAGCAACAATGCTTTTAATAAGTTACCCAAACAAGCAGGGGTGATAGGTAGAACAGCAAGCTTTCCTCCCTCACTGATTCCTTCTTGACTAATTACTTGTTAGTTGTTTTTCTCTCAGGCTCTACTCCTTCCTCTTTCTTCTCCAGTTCAATTAGTGTTAGAGCTTCCTTTGTTAATCTCATGACTTCAGGATGGCCACATGTCAGTTTGTACTCATAATAGCCTTGTTTGCCATGAGTTTAAGCTTCTTCTGATTAAAATGATGGGGCTGTTGAGTCATGAGGAGGGTTGAAAAAATTATCTAGCCCAATTTCCAGACTCCTAGAATATCTACAATGCAGATTTAAGTACTGGTTGGATAATAAATTACTCTCTTTGAGGAATTATCGGAACTGTAACTTTGTGAATGATACAAATATTGTCTAGCAGTTTCCAGGATTCTTTGGGAGAAGCCATGATAGTAATCAGTCTGTAGTTCAGATCGTCCATTAGGACTTTCCTTGGCCATCAATATGGGGCAAGTGTGGGAAGAACTTAATAGCTTTGGACAGCTGTAAAATAAGCAAATCCCATGCTAGAGATCATTAGGAAAGGAATTGAAAATAAAACTGCTGTTATAATGCCTTTATACAAATCTATGGTGAGACTACACTGTGTATGGCCCTAGTCACCTCACTTCAAAAAGGACACTGTAGAATTGGAAAAGATCCATAAAAGGATGGCCTATATGATCAAGAGAAGATCCCTTATGAGGAAAGTTCCCACTGCACATCACCAATTTAGCACTTTTGAGAATCAGTGGAATTCAGGAGGAGTCTCTATTTAGGCCAGAGGGTTGTCCCTTGAAGGCTCTGAAGTTCTCTCAAGGGGGTGGAGCTTGGAGAAGGGAGTATGGAGTTGCTGACATCATTCTGTCACAAGAAACAATGGAGTGTGGCTCCAGGAGTGAAGTCAAATTGTTGGAGAATCACAGTGCATGCTGTGGCTGCAGAGACCAGTAACTCATAATTGCTGCCTTCTGCAGCACCAAACTGGCAAGCCTGGGCAGTGTGTATGGAGGTCCTGGGCTGCCCAGACGACAAGACCCCATCTTGGTCTCATTGATGTGGTCCAATGGAAAGCAGAGCAATACATTTGGCACCATCTTGGCTGCAGGAGGCAGACAAGGTGCCATCCAACCATCTTAAGAGCCAGGATGCTGTCAGCAAGTCCCAGCTGGTTGCCCAGGAAAGTATAAAGACAAGGAAAAGTTTCTGTCTTTGAGCTCTTTGCTCTCCTACTTTTAAGGCTCACTGGGTTCTGGAAGATGGAGGGTCTGGAATGCTTTCTAATGACAATGTGTCAGCTGGGTGTTGTTCCGGCTCTCCCAGGATTTCCCAACTTTTCTCCTCATCTGCCTCTGAGCTGCTACCTCCCTCAAACCCCTGTTGTAAAGCTACACTGTCTTCCTCTTTCTCCTCCCTGGAAGGGTCAGGATGGGGAGGCAATTTCTGTCCGTACACCTTTGAACCGGTGCCAGCGACTGGGCTCAATAACTAGTACTGCCCCGACTGGGCTAGGTGACTGGAGCACTTCCAAAGACCTTCCACTCATGAAAAACAGGTCTCAGTGCACTGGACTCACAACTGTGCATTGCGAACACCATACTCAGCAGAGTATAAACAACACGGAAGAAAGCTGGGAAGCATAACTTCTTTTATTTCTAATAGCTACTGCAACTAAAACTACTGGCTTGCATGAGTGTTACAGCTCTCACTCAGCCATCTAATCACTACATAGATAACACACAGACTCCACACAGAGTCAGGCAGGAGCAGAAGAAGCGAAGAGCAGTTTCCATCCCCTTTCTGAAAACATCATATCAGGAGGTTCTCGCAATGGGAGGGGTGAAAATATCAAGAGTTTCCACCATTTCTTCTCTGCCCAGTCCCTGACACTTAGGAACTGCACTTTGGATTTGCATAGGATTTACTCCTTAGACTTTTCTTCTCCCAAAGATGTCCCTCAAGGCAGCAGGTAGGAAATATGGAGACAGAGGCATAAAGGCTTCTGTTTCCTCCCAAACTTTGTTGGAGCAAATTGCTCACTCAGCTATCTCCAGTCCACTAACCTTTGCCCAGCCTTGCCTCAGGCCTTTCACTGCTTTCATCATGGGGTCCAGCATTGTTTCAGAACATGACAATAATGCTCCTCATAGCTGTATGTTAATGCTTTTTATTTTTATTTTTCATTTCATACGTGTAAAAAAATGCTCCCCAGAAAGTTTCCCTTTAGCAGAGTCCTCCAAATTTGCCTCAGGAGATATTTGCAGTCAAATAGCACCTATCAATAAATATTTTTTAATTGCACAACAACAAATTCAGTCACCTTATCTGTGTTGGTGTTTATAGGGTGAGCTGGGGGAACCAGGACTGACTGGAGTGCAAGGAGTTAATGGCTCCCGGGTAAGTGTTCTGGGAAAATTGAGGGGTGCAAATGCAAAATGCAAAATTCCATCCTCAGAGAAATTATTTGAACAGAAGTCAGGAGGGAGGTGGGGGAGGGGTAAGTGGATGTAAGATTAACAGAAGAACAACATGCTGGACCAGACCAATGGGTCATCTCGTCCAGCATCCTGTTCTCATATCCACAACCATATTCCTCAGTAGTAGACTTGTAAACAGGGCCTGAGCACAAGAGCACTCTCCCCTCCTGTGCTTTCCAGAAGCTGGTTTTCAGAAGCATTACTGCGCCCAATTAAAAATTCCACATTTTGACAAGTGAACCATTAAGGTTCTCCAATCCTGATCTGCAACCTAAGTTGCCTATGTTCGTCTGCCCTTTGGCACATTGCAAAAACATTCATAACTCCTCTCCCTCCCTCTCTCTGTCTCTCTGTACGTGTTGAATATCCACAACTAGATTTCTTTGTTAAAAGCAATGAAACCAGAACATAGTTTCAGCTCTGCTTACCAGTTCTTGGGTTCTAAAGTAGCAACCAGCACTCTGCAAATGTTGCAAACATCAACACAACTGGTGCTGTCCTCTGAAAAAGGGAATGGGCTGTGAAATATTTCCATGTAAGAAGAGGGGTGGGGTGCAGAAACTGTGGTCCCTTCAGTTGTGGTTGGACTCCCAACTCCCAGTAGTCCCAGTCAGCATGGCTGATGGCCAGGATGACTTGGTAGTCCACCAACAATAGGGGAGGGGGGCACAGGATACCCATCCCTAGTTTAAAAGGTTTAGATTATTTTTTTTAAGGATGAATACACCACTCCCACCAAGAGAAGGTTACTCAACCTAAAAGTATATGTATCTATGTATTATAATGTGACTGTGTGTGACAGAAAGTTGTTGTTGATATTTTTTTTTTGTCTGCTTCAGGGAGAAACAGGGCCTTCAGGCCTGCCAGGCCCACCAGGCCCTCGGGTACGTACTCATTTCTGGAATTGCTAAGGCAACAGAGCTGAGATGCCCAAGGGGTGTTGGTTTCCTGAGGCAGAAAAAGCAAAATACACCCTGCCCCCTTGTGTTCTGTTCTGTTTCTTCAGAAAGAAAATACTTAATCATGAACTAGATAATTGGGATAGAAGACACAAAGTTACAGGCAGCAGAAGAGTGGGTGGGTTTCCCATTGAAATCTGTGGGGAATTAAAATTAATAGGGATAAAGAAAATGAATGAACTGCTTCCAAATCATTTTTGAAAACAATAAAAAGTGCATGAATGGAGGAACTAAACAACCATTTCTCTCTCTTTCTTTTGCATACCCTTCATCTGGTCTTGTACCACATCTGGGACTTCCTTTCACTCTCTTTAGGGCCCACAAGGTTTGGAAGGGAGGCATGGGCCCAAAGGACTTAGGGGATTACAGGTGAGTGGTCCATACCTTCCTTAGAGACGTGGGACACAATCCTCCAGATGTCTTGCTGCCTGGTGATCCTTTGAAACAAACTCCCCCCCCCTTTAATGCAAATATAATGGAAATTTGAAAGCAGCATCAGCTCACATTAACAATGAGGATAATCCATCCGTCCTAATTTAATCATCTATATTAATATAAACAGTCCTTATATCCAAACAGAAGTGCAAACAAGATTGGTGATTATAAGCTACATGTTCAAGTGTAGAAAGCACAGTGAGACCTTCACTGGAAAGTGTATGGCCAGTGTTTATCTTTCTAGCCAGGTAGTATGTGGTTTTGTAACAGCTTGCAGGATCCACTTTTACTGTCCATCTGCTCATCCTCATGTCACGGTAATATAATCATTTTCCTTTTAGGGTCGCTTTGGGAGAGAAGGACCCCCTGGAGCCAAAGGACACCCAGTAAGCACAATATCCCCCCCCCTTGCCTTTTAAACAACCAAAGAGTTGCTCTTTCTCCCAATAACTGATTGGCACCTTTTTCCATCTTCACAAAAATCATCAGTGAGGAAAGAAAAAAAGAACCACTGATGGTTAATATAGTCCATCTCCACTGCCCTGAAGGTATGCCCTGTGGAGGACCTTAAGGACCACAAATAACAACACTTTGGAGGTCCCATGCCTCAAGGAAGTTAGATTGGTTTCAACTAGGGCCAGGGCCTTTTCAGCACTGGCCCCGATTTGGTGAACGCTCTGTCACAAGAGACTAGGGCCCTGTGGGACTTGACATATTTCCGCAGGGCCTGCAAGACAGAGCTGTTCTGCCTGGCCTTTGGTTTGGACTCAGTCTGACCCTTATGTTTCCCTCCCCTTATGGTTTTGATCTATGGGCTACTTTTAAAATGAGGCTGCATTTTAAATTGCATTTTAACCTGTATTTTAAATTGGGGTCCCCCCCCTATTATGTTTTTACTGTGATTTTATTGGTGTTAGCCGCCCTGAGCCCGGCTCTGGCTGGGAAGGGTGGGGTATAAATAAAATTTATGATGATGACAATGACGATGACGACGACAATGATGATGGTGATGAAGAAGCCCACATGCTGGATTTCAGTGTGACAGCAGGTTCCCCCCCCCTCCATGATTTCCAGCAACTGGTTTTGGGAGGCATATCATGTCAGACAGTGGAGGTACCACAATAGCTAGCATAACTAGTAGCCCTTTGATAGCCATATTATCCATGAATTTGTCTAATCCTCTTTTAAAGATGGTCCACATCAGTCACAGTCACTACACCTTGTGAGAGAAAATTACATAGCTTAATTAGCCCTTGAGGATTCAAAGAAGTGTATAAAACAAGTTTGGATGGTTGTGTTCTTAAAGCCAAGAACATGAGTCCAGCTAGATTTGGTCCAGTATCCACATCTCCTAGTGGCCTACCAAATGCCTGCCAGAAGCCTGCAAGGCAAGTGTAAATGCAAGAGCACACTCATGATTCCCTGAAACTGGTATCCAGGGGCATGTATCAGCAGTAGGGAACCTGTAGTCATCCAGATGTGGTTGGACTATAATTCCTACCAGCTCCTGCCAGGTATGGTGAGTGGTCAGGGATGGTGGGTGGTGAAGTCCAGCAACATCTGGAAGGCCACATATGCTCCACTCCTGGTATAAATAATTAAATCCCAGTGCCAAAGGAATGAGAAATAAAACAGATGTGCAGCTGATGCAAAGGGCTTTGCATGCAGGAGGTCTTGGGTTCCATCCCTGGCATCTCTGTGTAGGCATGGAAAAGACCAGGGGAACTTCCAGCGTTGACAAAACTGAACTATTTATGTCAGTGGTCTGACATCATAAGATAGCTTCTTGTGTGTCCTGTTTTCTCCATGCCTGCAATCCCTAACATTATGCTTCCTTTGTCATGTTTCAGGGAGAAAGTGGTCTTTCTGGCCTAAGAGGGGTGCATGGACGAGATGGCCTAATGGTATGTGTTGAAATCTGCACAGAGGGGAATGGTGTGCTCCAAGCGTACTCGCTGTTCTCCTTTTACTTACTTATAAAATTATTCACGTGCTGCTTTTTCATAAAAAGGAAATATCCAAAACTGTTCACAAGAGTAGCACATAAAACAGTAGAATAAAAACCATATCAAAGGTTAAAATTTGACATCAATTAGCTACAGTGGTACCTCAGGTTAAGTACTTAATTCGTTCCAGAGGTCTGTTCTTAACCTGAAACTGTTCTTAACCTGAAGTACCACTTTAGCTAATGGGGCCTCCTTCTGCTGCTGCCGCGCCACCAGAGCACAATTTCTGTTCTCATCCTGAAGCAAAGTTCTTAACCCAAGGTACTATTTCTGGGTTAGCGGAATCTGTAACCTGAAGCGTATGTAACCCAAGGTACCACTGTATTGTGAGAAAGGTATATTCTCAGTTGCCTGCATTGGCCCAGTAAAATAAAAAGTTTTCAGCAGGCGTTGTAAACGTTGAAACAGAAGGTGCTTGCTGAATCTCTGTTGGCAGAGTATTCTGTAGGACTGGGCTGATGACACTAAAGGCCTAGTTTCTTGTTCATGGAAGCAGACAGAGGCACAGGGTCTTCTGGATAACCTGTTTATTCAGTATTCATTCTGATTTAATTCTGCAAAGCTTATGCAGTGAGACTGGGTAGTGGTGGTTTGTGAGTATATCCTACAATATATCATTGATGCAGCAATAGTGCATTTATACTTGACTGTCAACACAACATTCTGCTTTATTAGTTGTTTCATAATGCTTCCCCAGTGTTGTTGCATTATTCCCATCTGGAAGGGCCCTCTTGCATTAAAGGTAAAGGTAAAGGTACCCCTGCCCGTACGGGCCAGTCTTGACAGACTCTGGGGTTGTGCGCCCATCTCACTTAAGAGGCCAGGGGCCAGCGCTGTCCGGAGACACTTCCGGGTCACGTGGCCAGCGTGACATCGCTGCTCTGGTGAGCCAGAGCTGCACACGGAAACACTGTTTACCTTCCCGCTGGTAAGCGGTCCCTATTTATCTACTTGCACCCGGAGGTGCTTTCGAACTGCTAGGTTGGCAGGCGCTGGGACCGAGCAGCGGGAGCGCACCCCGCCGCAGGGATTCGAACCGCCGACCTTTTGATCGGCAAGTCCTAGGCGCTGAGGCTTTAACCCACAGCGCCACCTGCGTCCCTCCCTCTTGCATTACAGAGCAACAAAAGCATTAAAAAGGAAGGAAGGAAGGAAGGAAGGAAGGAAGGAAGGAAGGAAGGAAGGAAGGAAGGAAGGAAGGAAGGAAGGATCCATCCTGTAAAATACTACAGGATTTCAGCAAGAAGCTATGCTTGGAAACAAAGATTTTAGCTCTTCTAGTACATAAAGGCAGGTTTGGCTCTGTGCCAGTCGCTGAAGCAGAATGGAATACTCCCTTTCATTCTACCTAATCAAAATAAGTGAGAGACAAACAATGTGGGGTTCTTATGTTGTTGTTGTTGTTTTTACTGAAAACTATTTGAGAAAGGATTTGATTCCCCCAGTATATACTTTCTGTTGCCCACCTTCTCTGCAACTGGTTGCCTCGGGTTAAACAAGTTTCTTAAACAATATAACAGGCATGCAAAATTCATTTGCAAAAAGCAAAAGTTACACTAAGTAGATACGGATGAGGGACTGGAGCTCAATGATAGAGGATATGCAAAAAGTTCCAGGTTCAGTCCTTGTCATCTCCAAAGACTTTTATCTGAAATCCTGGAGAGCTGCTGCCACTAAGTGTAGACAATAATGAGTATATTATATTTTTTTTTTTTATAAAATTTTTTATTCATTTTAAACAGTATAGAAAACAAAATAGACAATAAAATAGAAAAAGAAAAAGAAAAACATACAAACAAACATACATGACTTCCCCAAACCTTCCCATCACTGCACCCTTATTTTTTAAATTAGCTTTAAGCAATAATGAGTATATTATAAGGCAGTTTTCTGATGTTTCCTATTTAATCCACTCCTTCATTAAGAGCATAAGAACAGCCTGCTAGATCATGCCAATGACCTGGTGCCAGTGAGAAAACCCACAAGCACCAGAAGCACTCTCCCTTCCTGCAATTTCTAGCAACTGGCATTCAGAAGCTTTGATGCCTTTAAGAGTGGATACAGAGAGTGAGCACCCTGTGAAGAGGGACTGATAGTTAAACCACTCTGTTTAAAGTGGTATCATAGCTCTTTAAACACATGACCTGAATATGGCCTTAGTTATTTCCGTTAATTCCACTGAAAACACATAGACTCTCAGTTAACACGTGGTCGCATAATGACATTCTTCTTGCTCTCGTTTTCTCTCTCTATTCTCTGGTCACATCTGCACCAAACATTTAAAAGCACAGGCCGTCTCTCAAAGGACAGAGGCATAGGGTGGGTGGGTCCAGGGGAGTTCAGGGTCCAGGGTGCACTTTAGTGCTCATGCCTTCCCATGTCTCTGTGAGGAGAATCAGAGCTTATAGGGTTAAACAGCTCAGAGTGAGGGTCCTGCCCACTGGGGGTGATCTCCATCTGAGGATCTGTTCTTTGTTCTGTGTGAGACTGGTTTCGCTTTTAACCAATGAAGGGAGACAACATGCAGTCTCCGGAGTTTCTGATTTATTTCTGCTATACAGTGGTACCTCGGGATGCGAACGGGATCCGTTCTGGAGCCCTGTTTGCATCCTGAAGCAAACGCAACCTGCATCCACATGTCTGCGCATGATGTCATTTTGACCGTCTGTGCATGCGCGCACAGCAAAACCCAGAAGTAATGTGCTCCGTTACTTCCAGGTCACTGCAGAGCGCAACCCGAAAATACTTAACTTGAAGCACATTTATCCTGAGATATGACTGTACAAACAAAGCTTCTTAGAATTAGACCAAGAAGCAGCATAGACTCTCTTTTCTGCATGCCGGCACACAGAGCACAGGCTGTCTTTGTACTCTGCTATTGTCCGGCAAGCTGAGTGGCAATGGAAGCGCACCGGACAACCCCCCATCATCACAGTCTCTGCCTCTGGGTCAGCGCTGACCTGGAGGAGGAGAGCAGGAGAGTGGATAGCAATGATGCCACCCATCCTCCTTGGCTGTGGTGCACCTCGCACCCGGCCACAGCAGCTACACCTCTGGGTCAGGCCTGACCCAGAGGCAGATAGCGGCAGCTTCCCTACCCCTCTACCCCTGGACTGTGATGTCCAGGAAATGCAGCTCCACCACTGTGAAAGGATACTGAAAGCTGCAGCTTGCCTGTCACAGAGCTACAATTCCCTGTACCCTTAACAAACTACAGTTCCCAGGATTCTTTGGTGGAATCTATGTATGGTGTGGCTGCAACTTCTGTTAAGTGGCTGAGTACCATGTTCCATCGGGGATCTGTCACAACATGCTTTGCCTTCAGAGGATGCTAGGTTCAATCCCCTCCATCCCTAGGTACGTCTGAGAACCTGGAGAGCTGCTGCAGTCAATGCAGACAATACTGGGCCAGTGGTCTGACAGTGTGCTATGTTCCTGTGAGCAGTGCCAGATTTATGCACAGTGGACGCTCGGGTTGTGAATGTGATCCACGCAGGATGCACGTTCGCAACCCGCAGCATTTGCAACCCGCATTGCCGCGTCTGCGCACACGCAGGTCACAAATCGGCGCTTCTGCGCATGCGAGAGTGCTAAAACCCAGAAGTAACCCATTCCGGTACTTCCAGGTTCGGCGCAGTGCACAACCCGAAAACGCGCAACCTAAAGCGTCTGTAACCTGAGGTATGATTGTATAAGCCAAACAAGCTATAGCTTTAGGGCCCCACTCTTTTTGGGGGGAGCAAAAAAATTAAAGGGGAAAAAACTGGATATGCATTTCCAAAATATAAGATAAAACAACCAAATAAAATAAAACCTACATATAGCAACAGTGTTTTGTGTTGTGTGGGCTCTTTTGATGTAAGTAATGGGCCCTGCCTACTAGCCTGCTCCCTAAAATATCGCTGGTTTGCTCATTTTTATATAGAGGGTGCCTACATAAAATATGTATTTTATGATAAAATACATATTTTGTTATGTGCAAATGGCTTTAGATACCTATTAGTTCCATAAATTACCATATAGCATATATTCAACACAAAAAAACAGTGACAATTTGTTGTTGACAAAGGACAGCTGGACATATAAAGGGCCCCATTACCTTCAGTAGCTTAGGGCCTCATCAAACCTAAATCTGGCCCTGCCTGTGAGTGTGTATGCTACAAGCATATACTTTGAAAAAAACTTTTTTCTGCCTCCAGCTAGACTCCCTCCCCCGGGCTAGAAATGAGTTCCCTTAGGAGTTTTGCATCACCATCAGGAGACTTAAGTGTGATTGATTAGGTGTAGATTTTGGGTGTTATTCCTCACCCACCCTTCCTTCCAGCTTGGGTCTGATGATGTTCTAACTCAGATCAGGTTCCGCAGGAATGTTCCCTGTTTCTGCACCCTTTCTTCCTCTGTTTCTGCTTCTTCTCTTGTCGATCAGCTGATCAAAGCCCCAAGGTGACAGATGCTTGACATTGAGAAATGAGGCTGCCCCATCTCACTTGCACAAACTGGTGGCTTGAATGTGGTAACAATTTTCCTGGCCTTCTGGCGATTCATCTTCACATCCCCTCCAGGCATTTCCTCCTGCAGGGAAGGGGCCCCTGGAGCTCAGTGGTTCGGCAGCTCAGTGGTTTAGCATCTGCTCTGCATGCATAAGGCCGCAGGTTCAGTCCCCAGCATCTTCAAGTAGCACTGGGGATTATGTAGCAGGGAATGTCCAGAGAAGTGTAAATGCAATACTTAGGTACCTAAGCTGAACTAAAGCTGGACAATATATACTTGCACCCCTCAAATGGTTTGAGGCCAAATCCATTGCGCAGCTTGTATATGGTGCCCAGTTAGGCCCCTTTGCCAATTGCGCACCATTAGAACTGGTACAATCTAAACTGTTAAGATCAGCTGGACAAGTGCCCAACCACATCTCCAGTGCTACAATACGTCTCGAAACTGGATTCGTAAGAATTGAGGCTAGAGTATGGTTCGCCAGACTAAATTACTGGCTGAGACTATTCTTCCTCCCAAGTGGCCTTGCTCCCTTAACTATTAAGGACAGTTTCCAGATGACGTGGAAATGTGCAGTGATAAACATACAGTGGTACCTCGGGTTGCATCCTTAATGGAACGTAAGATGCGACGGCGCATCTGCACATGCACGGGTCGTGTCTTGCCACTTCTGCGCATGCGTGTGACGTCATTTTGAGCATCTGCGCATGCGTGAGCAGTGAAACCCGGAAGTAACGCGCTCCGTTACTTCCGGATTGCCGCGGAGAGCAACCCAAAAGTGCTCAACCTGAAGCACATTCAACCTGAGGTATGACTGTAATAACAACTCTAGGCCTCACCCCACAGATCCTACTCAACATGGGGTATTAACAAGCCAAAAAAGCCCCATCAAACAGCACGTGGAAGATACAGAACACCAAGCAAATTTAGCCAGGTCCCTGAAATTTTTAATCAGTGAAATCAGAAGACACTTCGCCTCCCAGAAGCCATATATAACCAAACTTGAAGTTCCAAAATAAAGTTTGGTGCTGATACAAATCAATACTAATCAGAGGTTCTGCCCACTCTAACAAAAGCCTGCACCCCTAGCAAAAATCCTGGCGATGCCCATGCCACGCCCCCCCACCAGTTTTCCCGCAGGTGGAGAGATGGTGATGATCTACCTGTTTTGTATGTGCTGATTTCTAGCGGTGAGCTGAAATGCTTCTCCAGATGAATATCTTAAGGGCTGTCACATGAAAGAGGGAGCATGCTTGTTTTCTCCTGCTCTGGTTGGTAGGACTAGAACCAATGGCTTCAAGTTGCAAGAAAGGAGATTCCAACTAAACATTTGGGGGGGGGATTCTGACAGTAAAAACTGTTTAGCAGTGGAACAGACCCCCAAGAGAGTTTGTAGACTCTCCTTCCTTGGAGGTTTTGAAGCAAAGGTTGGATGGTCATCTGTCAGGGATGCTTTAGCTGAGATTCCTGTCCTGCAGGGGGTTGGACTAGAAGACTCTTAGGGTCCCTTCTAACTCTAAGATTCTATTAATTTTCCTGTACCATTAGTGCAGTAGCTCTCAAACTTCTTTCCCTGGGCCACACTTTCAGAATAATAATTTACTCACGCCACACCAGTTTTTTTATTGATAAGAAATACATTGGAAAGCAAAAAGAAGCAACTCCTTTTTTAAAATAATTTTTTTATTAAAGTTTCAACAAATTTTTTATCAAAACAAAACAAAACAACACAATAACATACAAAACACAATATAAAACATAGAAAACAAAGAACACATATAAGTTCAATTCTTAATTTCTTGTAACTTACTTTCCTGACTTCCTCATGCCTCCCCTTTCTGTATTCCAATTTCTAATTTATTTTCAGCAAATCCTTCCCTTACTTTTGGCTTACTTTTAATATTGCTTATTTTCTTTAAATTAACCATTACCGCTACTAACCACTTAATTTCTAATCCAACGTCATTTTAACACTCATTAATTTTGCTATATTTCTTTAAGTAGTCCTTAAATTTTCTCCAATCTTCCTCCGCCGTTTCTCTTCCCTGATTCAAAAAGAAGCAACTCCTAGTAGTGCTTGGTTTTGAAAAGATATCTATGCATATTCTGCAAAAAAAATAAAAAAACTATGCTATGCTATACTGTACTGAAATGTTTAAATGTTTCTTTGATTGTCAATGAATCTTCCCACCACATTGCCATCCTCTCCTACCACAACAATATGGCACACCACACCTTTTGAGAACCAATGCATTAGCAGGTGGCAAAGTTCCTGAGGGTAATCATTTTTTTGTGGCCCTGCTAAACTATTCATAGGGAGGCAAGACTGTTCTCTCCACAGCTGACAGCTAATATTGGTCATTCTCAGGTGTCTTTGGGGAGGCGGAAGGGAAGCTGCCACCCCCAGAGAACACAGTGTCCAACAAAATATATGGTTACAGGATGAAGGGTATTCCCCAAATTTCAGAGCATTTAAATCTTCTTGGATAATATCCAGCTCAGTCTTATAGCTTTCATGTGTTTTATTGTGGAAAGGAGGGGGTGGAGGGAATGTGAGGGCAAGATTCCATGTGTCTTAAAGTTTCTTTGGCTTTTTTTTATTAAAAAAATACCTTTTGTCTCTATTTAAGGGGTTGACCGGGAGCCAGGGCCCTCAAGGACCCCCTGGGGACCATGTAAGTGGCTTTGCTTTCCCCACCTGAAATAAATGTTCAGTGAAATGAAAGTAATAGCAATGGACAGAGCACTCTGTTTCTGATTAATGTCAGTGTCACATGTGTTCAGTGCTAAATCCATCCTGTCCTGTTTCCACCTCAGTCTTCTTTTTTAAAACAAAAGACATGAAAATCGGCATCAACTTTTATCAACTTCCCTACCCATCACAAGATACTAATTTTTGTATACGTTATCCCTAAAATATGCATTTATACACACATAATTTTATCCTAAAATATGCATTTTATTGAAGCCAAGGAGCAATGATATCATTCTGATTCATCTGGGATAGGGAGGCAGGAATCTGTCAATTTCATTTTTTCTCAGATCCCCATTTTTCCAATCTTCAACTCAACTTCCTACATTTCAGCATCAGTATGCAATTTGGTGGTCCCCGCTGCCCCACTAAATTTTGTCAGTATTTGAAAAGTTCCATCTTAATCCCAAAGAAATGGCTTGGTTGAAAATTCAGCCCCACTTAGGAATAGACCAGGTATAGGCAAACTAGGCCCTCCAGATGTTTTGGGACTACAACTCCCATAATCCCCATCTAACAGGACCAGTGGTCAGGGATGATGGGAGTTGTAGTCCCAAGTTTGCCTATGCCTGGAATAAACAAAGAGGAGAGTGCAATTCAAAAGTTGGATTTGCCGAGGCATGAATGGGGCCTCTCAGCCTGGCCCTCAGCCCTCTCCCTATATTTCACACCCATCTCCTCATGAGATCTGCCCAACACCCTTCATGATGCTTCAGTCTGTCAGCTGGAATGCGTTCTTGAACCCTGGTGATGCCTCTTGCTTGCTTGCCTGGATGAAGCCTGGAGAGAGATGTATGCACACATGGATGCTACTGACATTTCTGTGACTGGAACGTACAAAAGTATGAGTTGCTATCCCACCCATTTTTTACTCTTGCCCCTTCCACCACTGGCCTGGAAGGTTTACCCCAAGGGGCTGGAGTCCTTGGGTTGAAAAAGGGCTCCCCACTCCTGCACTAAAGGCTGACCAGGTCATGCTACTGCCTGTTCTCAATGACCCTCTCATTTTAACCTTTACTCTTCCAGGGGAGCAAAGGACCAAAGGGAATAAAAGGGGATCCGGGACCCAAAGGTGACCAGGTATGGTAACATCTCGTGCCCAGGGATGTGTAGCAGTTATTCCAGTGCAAGGTTCCCTTTTTGATATTGTTGCATGCTCCCTGCTCCCCTGAGCAAGAAACAAATGCATTGTACGCTGAAAGTATCCGATTCCTGTCCTCAGCCAGCTGAAGAAAGACCTCTGCTTGGGTCCCTGGAGAACAGCTATAAGTCACAGTGATGGCTGATGCCCATTGGGACTGGTAGGATGCCAGGCAGGGAAACCAATAGTAGGTGGTGCCAGAGCCAATGATTGGCAGAACCACTGCTTCACTACTTGTAAGTGGCAGGCAGGTGAGAGCAGACTGAGGATGGTAGGGCTTTGCCAGACTCTACTGAAGAGTCCCCAATCCTGGGCTAGGTAGACAAAAATTATATGACCTGATGTAAGGCAGGCAGGGGCATACCTAGGAGTTGTGTAAGTTGCCCCCCCCCAATGGTGCAGGCACAGGGGGAAAGAAAAAATTATATCTCTCCTCCTTGTTCGGAGTGGCTAGCAGCCCACCCACCCATCTGTGTGCTCCCCAGGCTACACTTCTGTTGCTCTGGGTGGCCAGTCAAGGAACACAGAATCCCTGGGCACCTCAACAGAGGAATCTGGTCACTGCCATGGGCAGTTGCAACAGCAGGAGACCCTCCCCAGTTGGCCGGCAGTGCTATTAGAAGTGTAAGCGGAGCGCCCAGGAGGGCTCAGAGGGAAGAATGACTGAGAGATTGGCCGAGAGTTGCAGAAAGAGAAAAAAGGAAGGGGGGGGACAGGGAGGCAGAAGGGAAAGCAGCGAGTGGAGGGAGGGAGGGAGGGAGGGAGGGAGACAGGCAGACAGATCGACCAATAGAGGAGGAGGAAGTGGAGGATATGGAAGAGGAACACAGCAGACCCAACCCTGATGGTCACAGAGTAAGAAGAAGAAGAAGAAGTAGTAGTAGTAGTAGAAGAAGAAGAAGAAGAAGAAGAGGAGGAGGAGGAGGAGGAGGAGGAGGAGGAGGAGGAGGAGGAGTTTGGATTTGATATCCTGCTTTATTACTACCTGAAGGAGTCTCAAAGCGAGAGGAAGTCACTGGCGGAGTGAAAAAGGCAACAAAAGCTAACTTTTTGAGTTTCTGGTCTATGGTTTCTCCTGGCTTCACTGGTGCTGATACAGTTCCTTGCCAAGGGCGCAAGGAAGCCTAGGTATGCCTCCAAAGGCAGCATTATGATTACTGCTGCTGCTACCAATACAGCATGGATGTTTTGCACAACGAGCCGTACATTTAGGATGAAGCAAAGGAATGGTATAGTTCAGAGGCAGACTTTGGTAATATGGCACCGTGAGCAAGGACAGAATTGCCCCCCTCCCCTATTTCTTATTTTCACAATTCCTTTTGGTAACAGCTGCTATTATTTTGCGTCCCCTCAGCTCAGCACCCTGTGGGGAGGGGACTGCCTGCACTGCCCTAAATCTGGCACTGTATAGTTAGATGTTTGCTGCTCCTAAACCTTCACAAATGATTTAGGTCTCCCAATTTCCTCTTTTTCAGGGTACGTTTGGCCTCCAAGGGACCAGGGGACTTCCAGGGGTTCGAAGTGCTTCAGGGCTTCCCGGGTTTCCAGGGGCCAAAGGAGTAGCTGGACCTCAGGGACCTGAAGTAAGGAAGGGTTTTTTTTGTTTTGTTTTATTAAGTTTTTAACCCTCCCAGGGCAGCAAAAAACAACAAAGCAGCAAAATCATTTCATTTTTATTTTTTAAGAAAAGCATTTAAAAACCACTGAACATGCTTAAAAGCAATCTAATATATCTCCACAGCTAATCAAGATTGCAAGGAACACTATATTTCAGTAACAGCCAAAGCTATTTAAGAAGTTCTGGAAGGGGAGCCATACTCATCTGCTTGCAGCAAAAATATTGTGGAACCATTAAATATATATATATTTGCCCTGCCATTGGCCATGCTGATGGGCACTGATGGGAGTTGTAGTTCAGCAACATCTGGAGGAACATAGGTTCCTCCACACCTGCTTAAGATTCCCAGGGATTTATTTGCCACAGAAGCTTGTGTGGTCTAGAGACCATTTTGCCAGAGAGACTAGATCAGTGTTTATTAATGCAGACCTACATCTAGGGCTAGGGACGTGGGTGGCGCTGTGGGTTAAACCACAGAGCCTAGGGCTTGCCGATCAGAAGGTCAGCAGTTCGAATCCCCGTGACAGGGTGAGCTCCCGTTGCTTGGTCCCTGCTCCTGCCAACCTAGCAGTTCGAAAGCATGTCAAAGTCCAAGTAAATAAATAGGTACCGCTCCGACGGAGAGGTAAACAGCGTTTCCGTGCGCTGCTCTGGTTCACCAGAAGTGGCTTAGTCATGCTGGCCACATGACCCGGAAGCTGTATGCCGGCTCCCTCGGCCAATAAAGCGAGATGAGTGCCGCAACCCCAGAGTCGGCCATGACTGGACCTAATGGTCAGGAGTTCATTTACCTTTACATCTAGGGCTGAGGGGGAAACACAGAGAAGTAAAGTTAAGACTCGAAAAAAGTGAGCAAATGATAGGAACTGAAATTGAGAGATTTGCTCATCCCTACATTCCACACAATCCTAACTCAATCTTAACTCAAGGGTAAGTCCTAGTGGACTTAGGTGGGGCTTACTTCCAGGTAAGTGGAATCAGGATTCCAGCTTTAGTTGCTACCTGCTGCTCAATCCTCTGCATTCTCCCATGCATCTCCCATATATTCACAGAGAATAACAATGACATAAGAGGTCCCCCTACTGGTGACTTTCAGGAGATTGAAGAAATCAAGGTAGACACAGACACACATACACACAGCCTTACTGCTTCCACATGCCTGAGCTAAAGTGTTTGGTCCCCAATTTGCAAAATTAATATATTCACATATTCATAACTGGAAGAACAAGAGAGCCCTGCAACAAAATGTTGCAGTGTATTCTAACGCCCTGAAAGGGATGCTAATATTCAGGGTCCTGACCAATCTGCAAGCCAGCCATTTAAAGGCAAGCCTACCTAATTTTCACTTCCAAAACCAATGCACCAATCACACCCATGAAATTTGCACTTCTCTGAATTTTGCAGTTCGGTTCTCCAGCAAAGTAACATGTACCGACAAATGAATTTGCTAGTGTAAAGCACGCATTTAAATGTGTTCTAGTTAGTAAATGCGTCTATTAGGAAAAAATCATACAAAAATATGTTTGAGAGAAATTTTCCACTCAAAGGCTGGTGAATTTTCCTATGGACTTTTTTTTTTAGTGCAAATCAATATGTAGAGAACTGAACTTAAGATGGAGGCAGGGGGAGAGAAATTGGGAGAAATCAAAATGGGCAGGTTTGCCCATCCTTAGTCTGAGCTACTTTCCATCCAGTCCAAATAAGCTGTTCCAACGTGGTTTGCGGTGATGAGTGTTGACTGAATCTTTTTGCCATTCCAGGGAGAGGAAGGGCAACTTGGTCCCCCTGGTCAAAATGGCACAGAAGGTGCAAAGGTTAGTCTAAACCTCTGTTGTTATCTGTGCTCTTGCTTAATAGTTATAATAAATCCTTCCTTAGCAGGTTCCTGAGACTGCTTGCTGGAATTGGACCCTTGCCAGGGACTCAAGTGTGTGGTCTTGAGCAGGTTTGACCCTTGATCTGTTTTCCATTAGCAAAAGGAGGATAGCAGTGAACAGGGTTGCTGTGACGTCAGATGAGCTGCCCCAGGGAAAGCAATCCAGAAGCTCGGAGCCATGGCAAAAAAGGCCCATTCTTTTTTTTAAATAAAATTTTTATTAGGAATTACAACATAACATTTTATCAATAAAACATATCATCCTCATTCCCCCCCTCCATTTTTCCCTCCCCCTCCCCAAAATATAAAAACCCCACCCTTCTAGACACCCCTCCCCAGGCTTCCCTCAGTTCCTCTCTCTGGTTTTTCCATACTTCTAATTCTCTGCATGTTATAAAATCGTAAAAATCTGTCTATATGTTGTTAATAATAAATTTGTGAAAGTTTATTCAAAGCCTGCCAAGGAGTCCAGTTCATTTTGTTATTTCTTTAAATACTTTGTAAAAGGTTCCCATTCTTCTTTTGAATACTAATGATATATATCTTTTAAATCAAGATATCTGAGTGTTGATCTTCTGGCTCTAACCTGGGATTTAGTCCTGACTTAAAAGGGGGGCGGTGTCTGTAAGGAATTCAACTTTGCATGAAATAACAGAATTTTCTCTCTAATCCACAGGGCAATCGGGGTCCAGATGGTGCAAAAGGAAGGCCAGGACAGCGAGGAAAGAGGGTATGTCTCATGCCTGAAGGGACGCAGGTGGCGCTGTGGGTAAAACCTCAGTGCCTAGGACTTGCCGATCGCATGGTCGGCGGTTCGAATCCCCGTGGCGGGGTGAGCTCCCGTCTTTCAGTCCCAGCTCCTGCCCACCTAGCAGTTCGAAAGCACCCCCAAGTGCAAGTAGATAAATAGGTACCGCTTTATAGCGGGGAGTTAAACAGCGTTTCCGTGTGCTGTGCTAGTGCTGGCTCGCCAGAGCAACTTCGTCACGCTGGCCACGTGACCCGGAAGTGTCTCCGGACAGCGCTGGCCCCCGGCCTCTTAAGTGAGATGGGCGCACAACCCTAGAGTCGGACACGACTGGCCCGTACGGGCAGGGGTACCTTTACCTTTACCTCATGCCTGAAGTACCTAATTTTCCCTCAGGGCGAGGGAGGGTTTCACACAAAGGGTTAGTGGGAATGTTGAAAATATGTGAGGGATTTCAGGTATTGCTTTCACCCTGGTTTTACAAGTAATGTGCCCTACATAGCACAGAAGCTTTCTCCCACCAAATCAGCCTTGAGAATTTATGGCAGGGGCATAGCTGTCAACTTTTCCCTTTTCTTGCGAGGAATCCTATTCGGAATAAGGGAATTTCCCTTTAAAAAAGGGAAACGTTGACAGCTATGGGTAGGGGTGAGGGGACCAGAGGACCTGGTGTGGGCAGCGGGAGTGGGTTGACTGCAATCCTCCAGGCCTCTTTGTAGCTTTCAGGATTCTCCCTAGTTAACACCCCATACAGGCCCTACTTTGAACCCACCTTTAGTGTTTTTATTTCTGACTAGAATATGGCCTTGGACTCTGATCACCATCCTGGTTGTCCTCCTCTTGACATGCTCCCAATGGTCAATGTCCTTCTTTAAAATGTGGTGCCCTTGTCTCGACAAAGTACTCCAGATATGTGATGTTCCCACCAAAGAAAGAAACTGAGATAACAATCAAATACCAACACCAGCATTCTTGTGTTTGGTGGAACATTTTGTGTTGACTAATACCCAAACAGCAATACATTGGTGGCTCAAGAGCACATGGAATCAGAAGCCACCTGGGTATGTTGACTGATTAATGAGGGAAAAGACTTTCTTCAGACCACTTTTGGTTTCTCTCCAGGGCCGGATGGGCCAGCATGGGCTTGTTGGAATGCCAGGACCACCAGTAAGTACCGTATTTTTCGCACCATAGGGCGCACCGGACCATAGGGCGCACCCATTTTTTGGGGGGGAAATAAAGGGGAAAAAATTATTTTCCCCCCCCCAGGCGCGGGGCTGGGGCGGGGGAAGCTCGAGCTTCCCCCGACCCCAGCCCGCAAACAGGCAGCTCTCTGCAAGCCGTGGGAGCACTCCCGCTGCTTGTGGAGAGGTCCGCGAAGCCTGGGCGCGCTGAGCTCAGCACGCGCAGGCTTCGGCATGCTGGCAACTCTCCGCAAGGAGCCGGAGCACTCCGGCTCCTTGCGGAGAGGTCCGCGAAGCCTGGGCGCGCTGAGCTCAGCGCGCGCAGGCTTCGGCATGCTGGCGACTCTCCGCAAGGAGCCGGAGTGCTCCGGCTCCTTGCGGAGAGGTCCGCGAAGCCTGGGCGCGCTGAGCTCAGCGCGCGCAGGCTTCGGCATGCTGGCGACTCTCCGCAAGGAGCCGGAGCGCTCCGGCTCCTTGCGGAGAGGTCCGCGAAGCCTGGGCGCGCTGAGCTCAGCGCGCGCAGGCTTCGGCATGCTGGCGACTATCCGCAAGGAGCCGGAGCGCTCCCGCTCCTTGCGAAGAGGTTCGCGAAGCCTGGAGAGCCTGAGGGGTCGGTGCGCACCGACCCCTCTCACTCTCCAGGCTTCAGCGAAAGCCTGCATTCGCACCATAGGACGCACACACATTTCCCCTTCATTTTTGGAGGGGAAAAAGTGCGTCCTATGGTGCGAAAAATACGGTAATAGGATTCTTATTGTGACTAGCCTCAATCATGCCAACTTTGCTACTGAGGTTCAGAGAACAGTGAATGACAAGGGAGAAAACCTTTTCAGTGGTGGCTCCCCATCTGTGGAATGCTCTCCCCATAGAGGACTGCCTGGTGCTGTTGTTTGTCCTTCTTTTGGCACCAGGTGGCAAAATATCTGAATGTCATAATATCTCTTAGACTTGCAGTGTTTGTAAGTGTTGTGAAGGGTGGGGTGATATAAAAAATCAATCCTCCAGCCAGACTGGCAATATCCCCTCACTCACACAGTTTAGGATATTCCTGCATTCTTCAGCAGAGGTTCTTTTCATTCAGCAAAGTGAGTGGCTAATGTATATGTCAAACAAAGCTTTAAATTAAAGAAAACTGTAACACAATAGCATACTGTCTGAGAGAAACTAAAGCAGCATCATGAGGCAAAAATGAAGTTGATCTCTCTAACTGAACACCTGAAGGGAGGGGCCAATTCCAGAGCATAATACACAAGCCCCGCCCACCAGATGCCAGACGTTCTACTATTCAAATTAGGTCCCAGTGTTTTTCTAACAGTTAGCTCTTGTCACCTTTGTTAATCTAAGACAGTGATTATTTGTGTGTTTTTAGTACTTTTTTTAATTGTAAAATAATAAAAAAAAGGAACAGAACTGATTTGGTACCATAACACAGTACTTATAGTGACAGCATGTACAATAGGCAAGCTATCACAAAACACAGGTACACTTCAGGGTGGAGTAAAATTATAAACAGTTATCTTTAACTAGTATCTATATAACTCCTCCCCATCATTATATGACTTATATTGGAGGTTGTAGTAAATGTCTATCTTTGTTAACATATGATGTAAATGGCTACCATATTACATCAAGTTAACCTTTCTTTGCAATTCCTGTAGCTACTCAATTTGATATGTCTGTTGTGATATGTATGTTTGCGTGTCTGTGTGTTTTGTACTTCCCTTTAATGGTTGGCTGGCTGTAAATAAATATTTGATTGATTGATTGATTGATTGATTGGTTGATTTGCTTTATGCACTCTGCAAAACTTAAGTAATATTGTTATGCATTCTCTGCTCCCTTCCATACATTTCTTCCAGGGCTTACGAGGCGTTCCTGGGATTGATGGTCCAGAAGGAAAGCCTGGTACACAGGTTCCCATTCTATACTACCTACTTTGCTATCCTTTTGACTTGATCTGGCCCTTGCTGTGCTAGGCAGGATCTGGGGTTCATTTGCTTGAATAAGGGGGGATGGTCTGTATCCAGCCCAAGTCAATTCCATGCGTATTCATTCGTAAGTCCATTCTGTATCAATCTGCACTTTGAAACAAAGTAAAGAAAGTTACATTGGGGTTGTTTTTTTTCAAGCCAAGGTATACTCAAAGTAGTAAATCCATTTGAATAAATGCACCTAAGTTAGTCATGCCCATTAACTTCAGTGGGTCTTCTCTGACTATGACTAGTACCGAATGTAACCCATTTTTCAAGAAAGCATTTCCCCCACAAAATACACATTTTTGTATGGTAAGAGTAGCTCCACCCACTTTTTGCCTCTGGCCCTGTCTGCCACTAGCATATGACCCTTGGAAGGCTGTCCATCAGGGAATGCAGCCTTCAGGCTGAAAAAGATACCGTACCTCCTGCTCACACCTCTAGCAGCAGTGCATTTCCCCCAGTAATTTTGGAACTTGCATCTAGTTATAGTACGTTTTAAATTGCTTTGGGGTGCCGCATGAGAAACCATTAATAAATGAAATATAAAACACTGTTTCTGTTCTTAAGCATCCCTGCATAGCTTCTGCCCTTGGGTGGTAGGTCAGAATGTGGAATAGAAGTCTTCATGCCATCTTGGCAGCAGAGCATCTCTCTGTATGCAGAAAGTCCCAGGTTCCGTCCCTGACATCATATCTAGATAGGACTGGGAATGACCCCTGTCTGAAACCCTGGAGAGCAGATGTAGACAATATTGAGCTAGGTAGACTCATGGCATAATTCAGTCTAAGACAGCTTCCTATGTTCAGTGACAGACCTATGTCTTGCGGCCCTGAAGCTTGAACTGTTATAGGGGCCCCTTCGCAACCAGCAACAAGGTCTGGGTAACCATCATTATCTTCTTCAACGTGTTTGTTTACAACAGTCTTTACAACATCTGGGCTACTGACTTGTTGAAATATATGCACACATAAAAAAAACAATCAATTTTCAGTCATGCAACTCAAATAACCCACTAGACCAGGCTTCCTCAACCTCGGCCCTCCAGATGTTTTGAGACTACAGTTCCCATCATCCCTGACCACTAGTCCTGCCAGCTAGGGACCATGATGGGAGTTGTAGGCCAAAAACATCTGGAGGGCCGAGGTTGAGGAAGCCTGCACTAGACCCATTTTTTAAAAAAAAAACCAAGCCCTCTGAGATTGGGGACCCTGAAGCTAAAACTTCATTAGTTTCATAGTAAATCCGCCCCTACCTATGTTCCTATCCTTAATGTTGTTTTAACTTATCCTACAGGGTGTTGTTGGCGCCGTGGGGAGCTCTGATCAGCAGGGTCTGACTGTGAGTAGGGGTGTGTGTGTGTGTGTGTGTGTGTGTGTGTGTGTAGTGATTCCGAGCTTTTCCACCAACACCAAACAGAGTTATCTGGTCCTTCCAAGCTGAAACAGTCATAGTACATTGTTTGGCTACATACCATCAAAACTCCAGGTGTCATTTGCCCTGCAGTCTCCTTGGGGGCCAGTAATTGCCTTGCCAGATCAGAAATCGCTTGCCAAAGGCTGTTTTTTGTTGGTGCAGGCAGGCTTGCTACTGTCTGGTGGGAATGCTGAATGGATCAGCCATCCTGAGAGGGAGGGATGAAAAGACCGCCCCCGGGCACTGCTCCAGCTTTACTTTTCACCCCCCCCCAACCCTGCCCCAGTATGATCTACCATCAACGGCCCCATGACATTTTCATATGTTAACGTTGCTTATTCTGTTCTACTTCAGTTGTCGCAAGGGCAGGACATAGTGATCACTGCTTCATCCCCATCACCTAAATTGGTATTACATGCAATGAATCCACAGCTAGCTGCCAGCCATCCTATCTGCCCTGTGTCCATCTGTAACAAAACTTCTCTCCTGCTGCTAGTAATGCCTGCAGTGTTTTTATTTGTTCTCCTCCTATTTTCAGGGCTTTGTGGGCTTTCAAGGTGACAGGGGACACGATGGACCTCCTGGATCAATGGTAAATGGAGTCTCCTACTGTGTGTGGATACAGAAATGCGCTAACACTCTCTGAAGTTTGCCTGTGGGAAATGAAGCATTACGTTTATTATTATTATTATTATTATTATCATTATTATTATTATTATTATTATCATTATTATTATTATTATTATTATTATTATTATATACCACCTTTCCTCCAAGGAGCTCAAGGTGGTATACATGGTGCTTCTCCCCCCCCCCCTCAATTTTACCTTCACAAGAACCTGTAAGGTAGGTTAGGTTAAGAGACGGTGACTGGCCCAAGGTCAGCCATTGAGCTTCACAGCTGAACGGAGATTTGAATTCAGGTCTCCAGTGTCCTAACCCAACAGCCTAACCACTATGCCACACTGTAGCCAATAGAAGAGGTTGTGGTGTGTGCTTGGTTGCAGTTTTTGTATGGTGTCCCAATAGCTTTTCTGTTTTCAATGTGCCCATGATCTCTAAAAGTGTGATGAGCTTTGTACTGGAGGGGGGAACTGTGCAGAGTCAAAATCTGAGGGTTGTAGAGGGGACCTCTCCAACTTTGCTGGCTCTCTTCAGGGGATGGACCCTCTTCTCCACTCTTCGATGGTACCCCTAGAAGGTTTCCATCTCTACAAAAAGTAATAAAGCTGCTCCATTAGCTTTGTTGCCAGTACCACACCCAATTTAAGGTGTTAACACTGACCTGAAGAAACACATTTGGCCTCAAATGGCAGAAGGAGCACCTTCTCTCATCTTAAACTGCCCAGGTGTTAGGATCAGCAGAGTAGGTCCCATTTGTAGTTTTGCCACGCGCTTTGCTTCGAAGGATGGTGGCACACAAAAGGGCCTTATTTTCAGTGGCCCCCACATGGTGGTATGATCTCTCCTCTGTAGCGTATTCTGCACCATCACTTGCATGCTGTACAATGATTGGTCAGAAGATGGACCTCTTTACCCAGGCCTTTGTTTGAGTAGTCTTCTCTCCACCATTGTTACTGTGCAGAGTGGTGAATGTCTTGCCCAAGAATCCTGCAAAACTAGAGCTGGCACCAGTGACAGTTCATTGGTGCTCCCAGTGTTATGCATCACCAAAGTCAGCAGGTAGTTTTTCATTGCTTGGAAGGCCTGATTGTTTGGCTAAGCTCCAGATACGTTTTTCCCCTTTGGAGAAAAACTTCCATCTATTAATTATCCAGCCTAGCACTTGTTTTGATGACTTCTCTTTCTGAACAGGGCTGTCCCGGAAAAACAGGGGTCAACGGAGAACCAGGTTCACCAGGACTGAGGGTAAGAGCTGATAAAAATAGATTAAATCTATTCAGATTTTATTCTCTCTGTATTATTTTGTCACACCCTTCATCCCAAAGGACAGTGCAATTAGACCAGGTAAAAACAGTTAACAATAAATTTCTAAAAGCAGTTAAACACCAGCTGATAACTTCTAAAAGCAGTCACTTTCTATCAAATCTAATAATTTCAGGGCTGTCAAGAGCAGTACCTTTTATTTTTCAAAATGTCTGGACACATAGGAATGTTTTAAAATTCCTTCTATGAAAGTTATTAATGCAGAAACTAACAATGATTCAAGACAATGATTTGTGTTTCTGGGTTTATCTTTTCTTTCCCCCCCTCCCATTCCAGGGTCTTCCTGGCAAACCTGGTCTAGAGGGGCTGCAAGGGATTGTTGGCATCAACGTAAGTGTTGGCTCTTATCCAGAGAAGGTTTGAGAGACATTAAGTTCACTCCACATTTAAATGGGAGCTTACCTAAGATTGTTGAGTTGTAAGCAACCCTAAGCGCTATATTAGTCCAACCCTCTGCAATACAGGAATCACAGCTTCAGAACCCCTGACAGATGACCACCCAACCTGTTTAAAAACGTCTAATGAAGGGGAGTCCACCACCTTCTGAAGGCGTCTGTTCTACTGTTGAACAGCTCTTACCATTAGAAAGTTTTTCCTGATGTTTAGTCGGAATCTCTCTTTTTTTTTTTGTAAGTTGAATCCATTGGTTCGGGTCCCACCATTTGGAACAGCAGAAAACAAGCTTGCTACTTCTTCCATGTGATAGTCCTTCAGATATCTGAAGATGGCTGTCATGTCACCTCAACCATTCCTCACAAGGCTTGGTTTCCAGGCCCTTGATCATTTTCGTTGTCCTCCTCTGCACGTGTTCCAGTTTATCATCAGCCTTCTTAAATTGTGGTGCCCAGAATTGGACACAGGACTCCAGGTGGGGCCTGACCAAGGCAGAATGGAGCAGTAGTATCACCTCTCTTGGTCTGGACACTATACTTCTGTTGATGCAGCCTAGGGTTTCATTAGCTTTTTCTGCTGATGCATCACACTGTTGACTGTGTGTTAAGCTTGTGGTATACTAAGATCCCCAGATCCTTTTCACATGTAATGGAGGGCTTATTAACTTGACAAGTGTTGTTAAACCCTTACATTCCAGGGCTATCCAGGATCATTTGGCGACAGAGGAAAGCCTGGTCCCAGGGGCAAAAAGGTAGGGGCTGTCAGAACATTTGGCATCGGGAGATTAAATGTTTTCCAGGGCCAAGCAACATTACTATTTATTTATTTATTTTTGCAGATTTGTGAATTGTTCCATAGCCAGAAGCCATCCAAGCAGAGCAGAATAAAATCAAATGGTATATGATACAAAAGATGCAGACCCTAAAAATGAGATAAAATTTAAAAGACACAGATTCTTAATAACAATATGAAATACAAAGATACAAAGTGCCGTACTTTTCCGTGTATAAGACGCCCCCATGTATAAGATGCCCCATTAAGAAAATGGGGAGAGATGGCACAGAGTTGTTGAGCTTTTTTGTGGAAGATTGCTCAGAATTGTTTGGCTTTTTTTAGGGGGGAATGCCAAAAATCGCTCACCCGCACGCGTCACAAAATCCAGTTCTCGTCTGTCCCCTCACTGGCAGAAGCTGCCAATCGCCCGCCCAATTCTCACAACATCAAAACCACCCACTGACACAGCGACCAATAATACGCACAATAGCCACTGGCAGCCGTGGCAACAACCAAATAAACGTCCACCCTATGTACTACCTATGTATAAGACGACCCCCATTTTTAGCAGGATTTTTACAGAAAATAAACTAGTCTTATACACGGAAAAGTACGGTATCTACAAGCAATAAAACCATTTCTAAAAATTGTTCAATTAATATTCCGTAAATGATTGTGTGGTTTTAAACAAATACGTCGCCAGCTACTGCTTAGTGATTAAGATGCTAAGTACCTATCTTAATCTCAGCTGGTAGCTTATTCCAGAGGGCTAGAGCTGCAACACTAAATACCATTGTGCATACTATTTAAAAATGTGATTAGGACATATCGCCTCTCTTTCTTAACAATAAGCAGCTGTGGAGAGTGTGGAACACAGGGAGATTGTTCCCTACGTGTCGTATGCAAACACTGACCTCATTTGAGGCAAGCCTTGTGCAGGGCTCAGTCTGAATGATGATGAGGAGCAGTGCTCCAGTGTTGCTTCAGCAACAGCTAAGCGTAGACTGAGCCCAATATAGGAGCAAATAGTTCTGTCTCAGTCATAAGAGCTACCAATAATAAATTGGGCCTTTGCTCAGCCTTCTCCAACACTCTTTCACTCTAATGGAGTGGGGGAGGCTCTGGTTGTACTGGTACTTCTGTGATGGCATCCTCTGAGTCAGGGGGAATAGCAGTGTGATTTCCTTGGGCCTGAGGGGGCATTGGTACCGGGCCACCTCTTCTGGAAGTGTTTTTTTGTAGCATTGTATGTAATTCTTCTGAGCAAGTATCCACAATCTCATTTCCTAATGAAGGGGAATTAGATCCCAGGGCTGTGACACCATGGAAATTTCCTAACGAGCTATCCCTCTTCCCCAACATGCTATTTGCTCACAAAAAACCCTACTTACCATATTTTTCCATGTATAAGACTAGGGTTCTTTAAACCAAAAAATTAGGTTTAAAATTGGGGTTTGTCTTATACACAGGTAGTGCTGAGCACTGGCGGAGAAAGAGGAGTGGGGGGCAGCGCACCGCTCCAGGCAGGACCACCCCAGTGGGGTGCCATTGCGGCTGCCCCACTGCGCACACTGGGCACCACGCCCCTGCAGGCGGCTTGCCACGCCCCCAGGACATGTCCTGGCCCCTCCCCAGCCTGCTCTCTACCCCCCCCCCAGTGCCAGAGCATGAAGCTCCACCACAGGTGCTGAGGGGTGTTTTCTTAATTTGGAGTCCCCCAAAATATACATGGGGGCGTCTTATACACAGAAAAATATGGTACATCTATTGTCAGCAGGTATTAGTGAGATCTATGTGCATTTGTGCATGCACTAACCGTATGGGGGGCCCATACTACCACTGATGGTGCTGCTACTGTATGTAAGGAAGTGATCTCATAGTAAACCATGCCTTCCTGTCCTCTCTCCTCTCTACTCCCCCCACCTTTGGCCATCTTCGCAGGGACAGCCTGGAGTCCGAGGCCCCACTGGATTTCCAGGAAAATCTAGTTCCAAAGTGAGTGTCATTTTCTGCTGTGCTCCCTTTACTCCTAAATGGTTGGGGGCACCTTCTGTTGTGTGGGCAGGGTGGTCCCTCCCCTTACCTGGCCAATCCCCTGGTAACGCCTCCCCAGGCGGGATTGGGCGATTGGCTGAGGTGGAGATCTCCAGGTATCCAGCCTGGGGAGGGTGAAGCCAGCCCGAACTACCAGGAGCCACACTGGGATCCGGGGGGCTGTGTGTGACCACGCAAAAAGGCACCCCCCATTTGATGTGGGGAGAGGTCATTCTCCTGAAAACCAGTTTTGGGGAAGCCACACAAGGGGAGAGGGCTCTTGTGCTCGGGTTCTGCTTGTGGGTTTCCCCATAGGCATCTGGTTGGACAGTATGAGGTCAGGATGCTGATGGGCCATTGGCCTGATCCAGCAAGGTTCTACTTATGTTCTTAACTTCTCCAGTTCTATTGGGCTACATTGGGATTAACTGGGAGACAGAGTTTATTTGCAGGGTTAGAGAGTCCATTCCCTCCAACATTTTCCCAATGAAAATAGGGATGTCCCACTCCAGAATGATAATTTTACTATTTATACCCCACACATCTTACTGGGTTGCCCCAGCCACTCTGGGCAACTTCCAACATAATAAAAACATAATAAAACATTAAACATTAAGAAACCTCTATAAAGGATTGCCTTCAGATGGCTCGGTGGTCGGATAACTCCATACCCTCCAACATTTCTCCAATGAAAATAGGGACATCCTAAGGAAAAGTGGGACGTTCCGGGATCAAATCAGAAACCGGGATAGTTTCTCTAAATCAGGGGTCAGCAACCTAAGGCCCATGGACCAGAAGTGGCCCGCGGAGGTCATTTGACCGGCCTACAAACCGCCCCCGAACCAAGTTACCCACTTGCGCGCTGCGCTAAACCGGCACAGCGTGGCGGAGGACTCGCTTCCGCGTTGCCAGAAATCGCATTTGTGCAGATGCCGAAAATTGCGGGCGCACGCACTTGCGTGCAATCTGGCCCACAAAGGGATCTCTGTGGGACTGATCCAGCCCAGGCAAGATAAACCTTGCCGACCCCTGCTCTAAACCAGGGACATCCCTGGAAAATAGGGACACTTGGAGGGTCTGAGAGTCCTAAGTGGTCACTTGGCAGCAGAGGGTTTTTTTTACCTTGTTTGGCTTTTCTCCCTACATAGGGTCCACCAGGGCCATCTGGCATGAAAGGCCTTCCTGGCCCACAGGTATGTTCCCCTCCTCACAAAGTTTTCATCTCTTTTTTTAAAAAGTAGCATCTATTTTATTTTATTATTATTTTATTCCATTCCATCATACATAAGCTGACCTGCTCACCCTTACACTAATCCTGATCACCTGGGCCTGCATAATGTGTGCTTTTGTGTGAAATCATAGCTGTGGGTGAGAGCATGTCTCTACACTAAGGGTGGCTAAACTATGGCCTTCCAGGTGCAACTGAACTATGACTCCCATGTTCCCTGGCCATTGGCTGATGGCAATTGGAGTCCCAAAACATATGGAGAGCCAGCCCCCACAGTTGTAGTTTTAATAAAGGAGAATGAAATCCTTTTCTTCTTATTCTTTGTGACCAAAACAGACCTAACACGGCAGGTAAGTGATTGGATCTTTCAGCAGTGTGGGTGGGGTGGGCAGAGTCAGAGCTGTGGCACCTGCAGAAAAGTTCCCACTTTACTCTCACTGCAACTGTCCATATCAACATGCCAATTTCTACCGATTAGCCACATTATTATTATTAACAGTCGTTCATCACTTACTGCAGAAAATGCCTCAAAGCAACCTGCAATTATTTAAAAAAACCATACAAATGCAAATGCAATATTATAAAAACATACAACCTATTCCACCTTACTAAAAAATAAACACCACAACATTATCCTGCTAAAATTGCTCATCCTGCAGTACCCTACCCTAGTCAAAGATGAGCATGAAAACTAGAGGCTAGAGTATGGAAAGATGGTGTCCGCCCTCTGCAGGAATAACCTTCTCATTTCTTTCAGGGCAGAATAGGAGATGTGGGCCCCAGGGGATTTCCTGGAACCTTGGTAAGTATATGGTTACCTGAGTATGGGCAGGGGCTCACTTAGCCCTGATCCTGCCATGCCCCTTCCCACAGTCTTGGCAAGAAGGAAGGGGATTTCTGCCATCCTCATCTCTTTGTGAGCTTGCAAATGAAAATGTTCTTCTCTTCTTTTATGAAATGCACTTGTGCACCCTGATTTTCCCCACCTAGAAATATTTTTTTCCTACTCCATAGGGACTTCCTGGTCTACATGGACAAAATGGCATCCCAGGAAAGCCAGGACTAGCAGGAGAGGCAGGGTCCATTGGTCCAGTGGGAATGACTGGTCCACCAGGGTGCCCGGTATGTACACATATGTGTGCCTGGATGCTACATGTTTTGGAGCTTGGTGGCAGCTGCAGGTTCAGTGGGGGTAAGAGGGTCTTCTTAGCCAGGCAAGACTGAAGGGATATCAGCATCAAGGAGTGCCCAGATGGCTTGTGTAAACAAACAAACCCCTTTGTCCCATAGAGAAAATAATCACCGGTATCTCTGTGCTGTGAATGAAGGACAGTTTCACTGTTACATATGCCAAGGACGGAAAGCCCTGGCTTGGGGGCTAAAAGCAGTTCCCCAAGCCTCTTGAGATTCTCCCCAGACTGCACCCCTCACCAGCCCTGCTTCACATCCTACTTGAGTGTTTTTACCTGGCTAGAATGGCACCCTTGATAATGCCTGGATGGAAGACAGAGATGAGTGAGTGTATTACTAGAAAATAACCTTCTACACTAGTGCGTATGTGCATTGATTTAAGTGACTGCCTCAGGTTTTCCTGATTTAACTATTACCATTGATAACCTGTAAAGGGGGTTGGGGAGCATGAGAAGGAAGCACAATGAAAATAACAACAGGAAATTCATCTGCTATTTCCATGATTTAATTTTAGACATTTTCCCGAGTTTATCCTGGTAGGTAGGTGGAGCAGCAGATTATCATCATATGAAACAATCCTAATGTACAACAGGAGATGTCCACTTGTCCTTAATTGCAAACTGTGTACTGTCTTTACAGGGAAGAGATGGGCCAGCAGGTCTAGGGGGCCCCATTGGAGAGAAAGGAGAAAAGGTAAGTTAAAGGTGGAAGAGGATCTCACCCACACACTGGTCTTCCAAGGTTGCTACATGTCAAAGAGCTAAAGGCATTCTTTTGTTCTCATAAGAGCTGGAATACTGAAAGAGCATCTCATCCCCTGTGTACACAACTGATCCCTGTGTTCTGCAGGAGAGCATACTCTGCAAATGCTATCCTTTCAGGAGGTCCTTTCCACACAATGTTGGACTTCTGGTGTCATGTTAGAACTTAGAACTCCCTCCCATTGCATATCAGACAGGCACCTTCTCTGTTGCCCTTTTGGCACCTGCTAAATACATCCCGCTTTCTATATATACCTTCTGAAATATTTATACCAGTAGGTGTCAGTGTTGGATTTGAATTGCTTGCCTGGAAATGCCTGGGATTGAACCTGGAGTTTTCTGCCTGCCAACTAGATACTCTACCACTAAGCTGTGGGCTTCCCCAGTCTGAGCAGCACTGCTCTGTGTAAACCCATCTTTTGCAGCCTATATTGCTGAGTACCCTTTTTTCTTTAGGGTGCCTCCGGAGGCCCTGGTTCAGCTGGTGTCAGTGGGCTGGATGGAGAGCAGGTATGGAAATATAGTAGAATGCATCCTCTTCCCTCTCTTTTTTGGTTTCTTTAAATGCTGTCCTGCTTACAATGCTAGAAACTGGATGGAGATGTATTAAAAAATACCTAAAGAGAACTCTGGGAATTGGAACTCTGTGAAAGGAATTCTGGTGATGGTGGTGTCCTATCAACTCTCAGCACCCTTAAACTACAGTGGTGCAGATGGGGCCTTGTTATTCTATACACAAACATGCAAACACATTAACTTCAGTTCTCCCATTGCAAAAGAGTCTGCATGAAAATTTGTATCCATTTTCATGCAGCTTTCTCCTAATGTGAGTATTTTTTTTGTACATAGTTTTGGCTAGTATAAGCATTCTGACAAGCAATTTCCCTCTTTCAGAATGCAATTTCATATATGTGATTGCACTCTGATAGAGGGAACTTGCTTGTCAGAATGCTTATACTAGCCAAAAGTGTCTCACTTTTATATATTTGACACACACATTTTTGTACATATCTTCTAGTGGGAAATTCTGCGTTGCAAAATGCAGGAGTGTGGATTTCAAATGAGAACTGTGTCTTGTTTGCAACGTGCAAATCTGGGACTATCTGGGGAATAAATCTATCCCCTATCCTTAATCCATACCGAAACCTTGTGAAATCCACCAGCCTGTGATATTTGTGCTCTCCTTTTTCTATGTGCATGTACAGAGTGCAGGATTATTATTGTGTGTTTCTTTTCCCTCTAGGGTGTCCCAGGCATACCTGGAGTGGAAGGTCAACCTGGGTTAAAAGGGGAACAGGTGAGTGCTAACAAGTTTTCTCTTGAACCACCTGGGTTTTGAGAATCTTAAAATTCAGAGGATGTTGCTCTTGTTCTGTAGGAAGAAGCTTGATTAGCATTCTTCCACCTGTGGGACTCCCATTTGCCAAATTCATTCATCTGCTCAAAGGTTCTTGTGGCTACAGTTCAGAAAAGGTTGCAGCATTTGGGACTTTTTAGTTTAGAGAACTAATGACATGATAAAAGTTTATAGAATTGTGCATGGCATGGAGAAAGTGGACAGAGAAGCACATTCTTCCCTCTCTCATAGCACTATAATTTGTGGACATCCAATGAAGCTGAATATTGGAAGATTCAGGACAGATAAAACAAAGGACCTCTTCAGTGGTGAGCCAGTGTGGTGTAGTGGTTCAGAACGGTGGACTCGTAATCTGGTGTACCGGGTTTGATTCCCTGCTCCTCCACATGCAGCTGCTGGGTGACCTTGGGCTAGTCACACTTCTCTGAAGTCTCTCAACCCCACTCACCTCACAGAGTGTTTGTTGTGGGAGTGGAAGGGAAAGGAGATTGTTAGCCACTTTGAGACTCATTAGGTAAAGGGACCACTGACCGTTAGATCCAGTCGTGACTGACACTGGGGTTGCGGCGCTCATCTTGCTTTATTGGCCAAGGGAGCTGGCATACAGCTTCCGGGTCATGTGGCCAGCATGACTAAGCCACTTCTGGCGAACCAGAGCAGCACACGGAGACGCCATTTACCTTCCCACCGGAGCGGTACCTATTTATCTACTTGCACTTTGACGTGCTTTCGAACTGCTAGGTTGGCAGGAGAAGGGACCGAGCAACGGGAGCTCACCCCGTCACGGGGATTCAAACCGCCAACCTTCTGATCGGCAAGTCCTAGGCTCTGTGGTTTAACCCACAGTGCCACCCGTGTCCCTCTTGAGACTCATTAGGGTAGTGATAAAGCGGGATATCAAATCCAAACTCTTCTTGTTCTTCCTTTTCATACAGCTCGTAGTTAAACAATGGCAGTGTTGGCCACCAACTTGGATGACTCTAAAAGAGGACTGGAGAAATTAATGAAGGAGAAGGCTATCTATGGTAGTAGCCACAGTGGCTCTGCTCTGCCTCCACAGTCAGAGGCAGTAATGCTTCTGAATACCAGTTGCTGGAAGCCACAGGAAGGGAGAGTGCTGCTGCGCTTGGTTCCTGCTAGCAGTATTTTCATGGGCATCAGGTGGCCAATGCGAGAATAAGCTCCATAGATTAATCATGTGATGCATGAAGAAGTACTTTATTTAATCTGTCCTGATACACTGAGTCTGGAGGAAGAACCCTTTGTGGTTTGCAGCTGCGACCACCATCAGTATACTGTGAGTAAATTCAGACTCAAGTGCAGCTCGTTCCAATGTCATTCTTTCTATTATTATTGCTTTCCAGGGTAACAAAGGAGCCCCAGGGGCCGCAGGTGTTCAAGGTGATGTTGGAGAGACCGGAGAGAAGGGGCCAGAAGGGCAGCCTGGTGGATATGGAGAGCTGGGGAAAGAGGTAATCTGCACACAATTCCTCTGGAGTGGGTTTTTCAGACCAGGTTATCAACAGCAAGGGTGCATTCAGATGTGGGGGATGTTAAAAGGATTTTTTTTCTGATTGTAATGCTAGACTTTCTGCTCTGTTCTTCAGTACTTCTTTCACATTGCAGGGCCTGTCGCACTATGGAACTGTGGCTTTTGGACATGCCACACTAAATTTAATTCACATCAGTGGGCATGGTGTGACACAAAAAACACAGTGTCATTGGACTCAGTATCCAGGAAGCTTGATTCATGAATGGGGTTGCTGTGGGGAATTCTGAGCACAGGGTTTGATGTTATGGTGCAAATCCCCTTTCCTAAAGAGATGTGCTTTTCTTCTACAGGGTGACGATGGAGACCCTGGAAATCCGGGAGATCCAGGGCCAAAGGGGAAAAAGGTGTAGTAGATCTGTCCTGATTTTCCCCTGTCTATCTCCCTAATCTCTCAGAATGCTTGAGTGGCTTGAGGGTATATTCTCTCTTTCCTTAGACTATACCGTACTTTTCCATCTATAAGATGCCCCCATGGGGGACTCAGATTTAAGAAAATGGGAGAGATGGCTCCGTGTATAAAATGCCCCCTAATTTTTGACATTATTTTTTTAGGGGGAAAACCTAGTCTTATACATGGAAAAATATAGTACTTAAAACAATATCATGAAGCAGCTTGAGCAGAACTGGGTATCATGAAGAGCTGAGACAAAATTGAGAAGTGGGAGGCAGATTTATATCTATCTATCTATCTATCTATCTATCATCTATATATATATATATATATATAGAGAGAGAGAGAGAGAGAGAGAGAGAGAGAAAGCAGTCATTTAAAGCATAGAGTGTTCCATTTTGACCACATTTGCATGTTTATTGCATTTATATTCCACCTTTCCTTCAAGGAATTCAAGGTGGTATACATAGTTCTCTTCCCATTCTGTGTTATCCTTGTGAGGTAGGTTAGACTGAGAGAGTGTGAATTACCTAAGGTCACCCAGGGAGTGTAATGAACACTGGTTTGTTTGTTTGTTTGTTTGTTTGTTTGTTTGTTTGCTTGCTTGCTTGCTTGCTTGCTTGCTTTTTAAAAAGTCCAAACTTGGAAAACAATTTATTTATTATTATTAAATATTTTTTGCATTTATATCCCAACTTTTATTCCCAAAGAGCTCAATCTGGCCTACATGGTTCTCCCCTTCTTCATTTAACCCCCCACAACAGCTCTGTGAGGTAGGGTAAGGATGGACTGGTCCAAGGTCACCCATATCCCTTACTCTACCAAGTAGGGATTCAAACCCTGGGCTCTCAGGTCCTGGTCTGACACTTTGCACTATGTTCATTCCTAGAGTATTTCTGTGGTTGCAATTTGTTTTGTCTACATTTAATACTGATCTAAAATTTGTTGTAACACACCCTGGAATCTACTGGGAAAGGGCAGGTAATAAATATGACAGCAACACCATATACTGTATTGCAGAGCGTTGGACTAGATACCCCTTGGGGGTCCCTTCCAACTCAGCAATCCTAGGATTCTATTATTCTAACGTAAGGCAAAGATAGAGAACCTGTGGCCATCCAGAGGTTGGAATGCAACTCCCATTAGCTCCAGTCAGCACGACCGATTATCAGGGATGAAAAACGCAAGAAGATCCCTAAGTGAACCAGGCCAATGGCGCATCTGGTCCAGCTTCCTATTCTCACAGTGGCCAACAGCTAAAATAAAATAAAATGTTGCAGTGGCTTCAGACAGAGGAGAGTTCCATGGGTGAGGAAGCTCAGACCTAGTCCACATGATTCTCTCTCTCTGCATCCCTCATGACCATAGCTGTCAGCCTTCCCTTTGGGGGGGGGGGATTCCCTTATTCCAGCGCCGTTTCCCACTGCTTCCCGCTGCTATCTTGGATTGTTAGATATCCCATAGACTGTCCCCAGGACAGGTGAGGCTGCTGATCCCTTATTTTCAAATCTGAAAGTTGACAGCTATGCTCATGACTCTCTCCAATCACATGCCCTTGGCACCCTCCTTAACTGTTTTTGCCCGGCTTGAATTTATTCTCAAGCTCTGGTAATGCCACTCGCTTGCCTGGAGGTAGGATAGAGGTAGGGGTGTGTGTGTGTGTGTGTGTGTAGAAACTAGCCTACTGTACAGATGTCAAATTTATATTTATTGCTCCACCTATTTTTGCCTCTGGCGCTGCCCACCACTGGTATATGCCCACCAGAAAGTTGCCCAAAGTGGAACACAGCCCCTGAATCAGCAGGTGATCCTTAAGAGGTGACTAGCAGGTGACCCCCCCCCCCGCAAGACATAGCACACCAGTGGGTTAAAGACTAAGAACCAATGGAGTAATAATAATAATCTTTCTCCTTCTCCTTTTTCTTCTGGAACAGGGCAGCGCTGGCAGCAGAGGACCTTCAGGGCTGCCTGGGCCACGTGGCACTATGGGGCCAGTTGGTGGAAAGGGTCGCAGAGGAGAAAAGGGACAAGAAGGTTTCTTGGCAAGTACACTAACAGCATTCCAACTAATGGTGCAGGGATGGGGACTACAACCCCCATCAGCCCCAGTCATGGACAATAGGAGAGGGAGTTGAGACCCACAAGTCATCCCACCACTGTTCTCCTGGGATTTATCTAGTTGGTGAACCTGGACCTACAGAATTTATTTGTTTTCAGATTTCTAGGCCACTCTCCATCCTCATGAATTCCAGGGCACCATACAATATTTCTTTACCAAAAGAAACAGGAATAAAACATTCCAGTAATATAACAACATCCTTTGTAACAATAAAACGGAGAAGAGACAAAAATATCAAACTGATAAAGCAGGTGGATTTCCCTTCCCTTTGATGAGTGCTGTCACTCCAAAGCATTGTCTTATGTGCCTAAAAAGCATGCCTGCTCTTGTGATTTTTTTTTTTCTAGTGGGGAAGGAGCTAGGGCAGGTTCTGTCTTCAGAGTTTCCATCGGGAGAATCAATTGAATTCATCCTGTGCCTCATTTTCTCTCCTCTATTTTTCCATAAAGGGCCAAGCAGGCATAGCTGGAACTGCAGGACCTGAAGGAGCAAGAGGAGCACAGGTAGGTCCCATTTCATAGCTGTGGCCTCACAGAGGTCATGCTGGACCTGCAAGTGATGCCACCTTGGCAAGGTTTAGGCATTGGCCAAGGTCCTTGAGCTGTGTTCTGGTCCAATGCCAAAACCCATAGGGAAAGCAACAGAGCCTGGTAGTGAGGCACATCCAACTTGTACAGACAACAATTGGGGGCAGACGGAGGCCTTTTATGTTTCTGTCTCCAGACTATTTCTTCCAGGCTTCACCCCCTTGAGAGCCTTAAAGGGTCAACCCTCTGACCTGAAGATGGGCACTTTTCCTTTCCATAGTCTCCCACCTGGTGGGAGCCCAACCACCTTTGTCACAGTGGTCTCTCTATCTTCCACAGGCAGCTCTAAACCCAGCCCCAGACCTGGCTCCCCATCTGATGCCCCTGCTGCCTCTAACTCTGTGTCCAGATCATTGCAGGATACAGGAGGCATGACACCTTGAACTGCTGAGCTGGGCTTCTCAGCAGTACCCCGGATCCTAAAGAAGGAATAGGAGGGCCTGTGGCCCTCTAGATGTTATTGAACTACAACTCCAATCAACCCCCAGCCAGCATGGCAAGCTTTAGAGGTGGTGCTATTTGTGGCCCTGCAAAATAAACAGTGGTTTGATGTCAGCTTGCTGCTGCATGCTGGTGAAACTTCTTGTTGTGTTCTACTGCTGCTGTTGCACCTCCAGGAAACATGCCAGAACCAATGCCCCATCTTGAGTGGAGTCCAACATTCAAATGAATCAGAGCCTTTCTCAGGCCAGCACTGGGGCCCTCAAGCTGGGAACATGACACACATCAAATCCAGCCATAAGCCAGAGAGATGTGTCTTGTCAGTGACCTCTGCTCTTTTTTTGGCATTGCAGGGTGAAATTGGAGTCCAGGGGCTTCCAGGATTGGATGGTCCTGAAGGAATGAAGGTATCTCCATTTTTTGCCCATGACTTTGCTGGTAGAGTAAGGGATATGGGACAAAAATACAATTATGGGAGAAGTATATGTGTGTGCAGTGAGTCAGTATCGTCAGTTTAACTGAGGCAGCTCACCTGTTTCCCAGGTAGTAAAATGGTGCTTCCCATTTCACAATTCTTCCCACCCCTCCTTTTCTTCTTCCTCTCAGGGAAAGCCAGGACCTCATGGTGCGATTGGACCTAGTGGTGCTACAGGACTGGTGGTAAGGGCAAGGCACTTGGTACCCAAATCTCATTCTTCTTGAGCTATAAATAATATGTATAGGTGGCTCACACTCCCCTCATAATGATAGGTCTGGAATACCATCAGTAGATGTTTTGATACTGTAAACCGCCCTGTGATCTTCAGGCGAAGGGCGGTATAGAAGTTTAATAATAATAATAACACTCACAATTTAATAGGATGCTATCATATTTGCATTTACTGGAGTGCTATGCAAATCAAAACACAGCCATCCTTCAAAATTCACACTTCTCGAGTTTTTTTGCTACTAAAATAAATGTGTGCAAAACTAGACGTATTAGAGGAAAGCCTGCATGAAAAATGCAGATACTGGAAGAATAAGAAATCAAGATAACATACTTTCTATAAAAGAATGGAAATGGTTTATTGAATATTTACAGATATATTGTAAACACATAAAAACACTGTCAGGATTATAGTAATAACCTGCAGCTACATAAGAGTATATATTTAAAGAAGAGAAATAACTGAGTAAGTTTAGTTAATTTGGATATGCAGAAGATATTAAAAATAAATTTAAGGAACCGCAGAAAGAGGGGGAAGGAAGTCAAGTTTTAAAATGTCAAAATGATTGTAAAATCAGTGAAATGTATATATCTGATATGTATAAAGAAAATTTAAAGAAAAAATAAAAATGCATGTGCTGGGGAAATAGCATACAACAGTGCATTCTGTAAAACAATATTGCTTGCAAAAAGTTGTGTAAATCAGATGTATAGCTGGATCACATTGCCCTCATAAAGATCTGGGGCGCCAGGTGCTGTCTATTATTATTATTTATTAAATTTGTATATCGGCCTGTTTATCCATAGATCGCAGGGTGGTTTGCAACATAAAAACACAATGTAAGCATGGGCAAGAAATTTGCGCTAGAAATAGGAGAACATAAAAATGCTGTCAGACGTTCGAGAGGATTTTTGTTTGTTTGTTTGAAAACTACAAATTAATGGAGAAATGTGGAGAGCTGACCTTCAGAGGGGGAAAAGAAGAAATCAAGAGAAACACATTAGCAGATTTATCCATCCCTAGCAGCCAGTGTTACCACAACCCTCCAGGCAGAGACTCCAGCTAGTAAATGTAAAGGGATCCCTGACCATTAGGTCCAATTGTGACCGACTCTGGGGTTGCAGTGCTCCTCTCGCTTTATTGGCCGAGGGAGCCGGCGTACAGCTTCCGGGTCATGTGGCCAGCATGACTAAGCCGCTTCTGGCGAACGCCGTTTACCTTCCTGCTGGAGTGGTACATATTTATCTACTAGTACTTTGACGTGCTTTCGAACTGCTAGGTTGGCAGGAGCAGGGACCAAGCAACGGGAGCTCACGCCGTTGCGGGGATTCGAACCGCCAACCTTCTAATCGGCAAGTCCTAGGCTCTGTGGTTTAACCCACAGCGCCACCCGCGTCCCAGCTAGAGGCAGATGTTTTTCATAGAAATGTGGGAAATTGCCTCATCCAGACTAGACCACTGTTCCAGCTATTTCAGTATTGTCTGCACTGACTGGCAGTGGCTCTCCAGGATTTCAGGCAAGAGCCTACCTGGAGATACTGAGGACTGAACTGGAGGTCTTTTGCATAGAAAGCATGGGTTCTGTCACTCAGCTCTTTGTCTTTCATCAAAGAACAATGTATGTTCTAAGCCCTCTGGGCTCTGAATAAAGAGCTGAATAAAACAGTAACATATGGAGGCTGCCTGGCCCAAGTCAAACCATTGGTCCTGCCTAGCTCAGTAGATCCTGCACTGTCTAGCAATGGCACTCTGGTGCTACAAAGAGGTGTCTCTCCCAGCCCCACCTGAAGATGCCAGAGATTGAACCAGGGACCCTGTGCAAACAAAACAAATACCGTGCTATTGAGCTAAAGCCCTTCCCCATGCCCTTTCACCAGCCCACCATGTGTTTGGTGGTGGCAAGGAAGCAAAGTAGGTATAAAAGGAGAACTCCCTGGATGCCAAGATCCAGGTTTGAGGCAAGTACTTTTTGGTTAGAGAACACCAGCAGAGATTTAAAAACTCAAAATATTCAGCAAAGTAAAGTGTGGAAGTATATGCTGTTAGACCTTTAAAATATATATTTCCAAGTGAGTTCCAAAATAATCTCCTCTTCCCCCACTGTAGGAAAAGACCATACATTTATTAAGTTGCAATAGTTGACTTACAATTCTCCAAAGTTCAGCTTCTTGTGCCTCTCCATACATCAGTCAGAAAGGTTGCACAGGCAGTAAAACTTAGTTTAGTTTAGTTCCAAAGTGGTGCAAGTTCTTAAATTATTGATATAGTAACTGTCAGAGCTGCCCAAGGTCCCAGCTCACAAAGGACCAACGCCAGTTCGTTACTATTTACAAAGGTCTTTATTGCAGTTCAGTTTCGATTTCAAAGCCGCGGCGCGCAGCCCTACGTCTCAAACTCTAGACCGCTGAAGCTCCGTCTGAATCTCCTCCCCCCAGACACCAGTTTAAGACTCCAGCCTTGCTCCACCTCTTCCTTTGCTCTTTTCTCCTCTGGGTCTGCCTGTCCGCTGGGGTCTCTCCCCTTCTACACTCTTCTGACGCTGATTCCCCTGAGTCTTCCCCCTCTCTCCGGCGGGCTTTAGGACCTGGTTCCCAATCCGTGTTTCCTGCTGTGCCGCGCACCTGCACATTCAAACTTGGCGCGCGCGCCCAGCCGGCAACCTTCCTCCTGACCGTTACACTACTCCTGTCACTGCTTCCCCCTTCGGGGAGGCTAGCTGAACCTCCGTCCCCTCCGTTCCCTCACTCTGCGATGGAGGCGTGGCCAGTGTCTCTCCCTGCTGACTCATCTTCTCTCCCTGCTGGGGGAGACGCTGGCCCTGATCCATGGGACTCTTCCCCCCCACTACGCTCTGGTGGGGAAGCTGGTCCTGATCTCCAGCTGCTGCTTTGGGAGTCTGGTGCGTCCCCCCTGGGACCCCCCTTGCCCTGGCCATCGGCGCCCCCCTCTGGGAATCTTCTGATTCGCTGGAGAAGCTCATGGAATCTCTCGGGTCACTGTCATACTCCCCTACGCTTCCCTCAGATTCTTCCCCTTCGCTCTCCATTCCCTCTCTCCCCTGTGCCTCTGCTCCTGAGCCCCTGACAGTAACAAATGGCTCATGAGAGCCATGTGGTCTGAGCTTGGCACAATCAGCGCAGTCCTCCTCACACACTGAGCTTCTTAGGTAGACTGGGGGAGAACAATAGGCTTGAATACTGATTTCCTCCCAATGGAAGGTGTCAGGGAACTGCCATCAGTGCCGGAGGGAGAGAGCAAGCTCCAGAGGGATTCCAGAAAGCGTCCCGGGATTGGGAGAGGCAGCCCATCTTCTGGGGAAAAGAATCAGCGTAGCACCAGTGGAGAAGGCGGGCAGATGGGGGAAGCGGCAAGGTGGTCCCATGACTCCTTGCCGGGGACCAGCGGGGAGAGTAGGGGTCCTCCGCTGCCTACGCCCTCCTTGCGCAGAAGGCTTTCGCGCAGAGAGAGTAGGAGGAGACTAGGCGTCAAAGAGCTCCTTTGCTGGAAAAAGTTTAAGAAACACCCACTGACGGATTCTGCCAGCGATTGAGACAGCCACGGGTGAGTGGCTGTCCAGACAGAAAAGGTTCACTCAGGCAATACAGCCAGGTGTTTGCACCGGCTTATGCACGAGCAACCCCTAGAACCATCACAGAAGGGAAGTGGATGTAGCTAAACCTGATAGGACAGCTTACTCTATATTATTAACCCTGTCTTGCCTTAATTAGACTTAGGCATGTTTTGCGGGACGCGGGTGGCGCTGTGGGTTAAACAACAGAGCCTAGGACTCGCCGATCAGAAGGTCGGCGGTTCGAATCCCCGCGACAAGGTAAGCTCCCGTTGCTTGGTCCCAGCTCCTGCCAACCTAGCAGTTTGAAAGCACATCAAAGTGCAAGTAGATAAATAGGTACCGCTCTGGCGGGAAGATAAACGGCGTTCACCAGAAGCGGCTTAGTCATGCTGCCCACATGACCCAGAAGCTGTACGCTGGCTCCCTAGGCCAATAAAGCGAAATGAGCGCCACAATCCCAGAGTCGGCCACAACTGGACCTAACAGTCAGGGGTCCCTTTACCTTTTACCTTATGTTGTTTTTACTCAGCCACATAAACACACAAAATGTTAGCAAAATGTGGGTAAGAATCCTGACCTACTTTATATGGTTCTTCATAAGCATTTTAACAAAATAAAAGTCACTGAAACATTTTGAACGCACAAGCATTGTGTAAATAAAATATGACTGTGAATAAAAGTGTTGTTGTTATTTCTTTATTTCAGGGGTTCCCAGGAGATGATGGGAGGAAGGGAGATCAGGGCAAACCAGGTCCTTCTGTAAGTACTTGTCTATTATTATGGTTCAGGAAGGCAGAGCTCAGGAGCTGCTGCTTCAGCAGTGAAGCTGCTCAAATTAAGAGTTTATCTAGCAGGGTTGGGGAACCTGTGCTCCTCCCCCATGCATTAGATGTTGTTGGACTTCAGCTCCAGTGCGTGTGTGCATGTGTATGCACATTCACACAAACTCTAGATGTTCCACCAAAGCAACTGGCAGCAAGTGAGGATGAATAAAGCAGTTGCTTGATATTCTTGTTTTTGTCGGAGTGGAAATAAGAGAAAATAATGCTAGAAAAACTACATTTCCCACTATGCTGCTGGTATGGGGGGACATCTCTTCTTGCAGCTCTTTCTATGTACAGCATATTGGCCGTTTCAAAAAGAAATGTAAAAAATTGTGCCATCTCTCTCATTTGCAATCTCTAGGGTGCAGCAGGCCCTGTGGGTACCAAGGGTGTTCAAGGTCTCCAGGGTTTTGATGGTCGGGAAGGATCGAAAGGAGATATAGGTGGGAAAGGAGAGCCTGGCCCAAAGGTAAGACCTAGCTCTTAGCTGATGATGTTGTTGAGTCTTTCCATCTTGATTACAGTGTATGGACCTTTCACTTTGAGTGGGGAACTGGTAAATGCTTAGTTTCTTAAGCAAAAGAATTGTAATGTTCCTTGATATCAGAGAATCTCTCTCCAGCCTTTGAGAGATGACACTGCAGGTTGGATGTTTCCAGAAAAGTGCTTTAGGAAGAAGTTTGCCATTTGATTTTGGACTCTGAAATAGACGGGTAGAAGACTGCACTGTTTTTGGATGATATAACTAAAACGGAGGATGCATAGGGGAAGACAGCCACCCTCCGGGAATCCCAATGGCAGATTTACCTGCTGCAGGAAGAGCCTCTTTGATTCCACTTTGCTCTGCTTGTATAAATAAAACTGATGTTAAAACCTAGGTCTCTTATAATCTCTCATCTAAAAAATAAGACAGTGCATTAAATCCTTCAGCACTGCCTTTAATTTTCTCTGCTTTGGGAAGTTGCTATATGTAATATGTAGTAATGATCTCACTTTGAGCTCACAAACCCCTTTGAGCAATTCTTGGGGCTATATGTTGGCAGTAGCTCATGCATAAAAAGAGAAACATCAAGGTTCAGACCTGCCTGTGCGTCAGAAGATATGGGGAGCTTGATATACTGGTGGAGCTAGGTGCTCAGGTGCATTCAATTGCTTTTTAAGGGCTGAACCTTTTCCATGAAAGAAAACTGTATCTACTTTATCATATCATAGATCTGAAGAGCATAAGAACATAAGCACATAAAAAAGGCGCAGCTGGATCAAGCTAAAGACTCATCTAGTCCAGCATCTTGTTCTCACAATGGCCAACCAGATGTCCAAATGAAACCTGCAGGACTTAAGCACAAACAGCACCTTTCCCTACTTGCACTTCCCAGCAGCAGGACACAAGAGGCACACTACCTCTGACAGGGGAGGTAGAACATACCGTATTTTTTGCTCTATAAGACTCACTTTTTCCCTCCTAAAAAGTAAGGGGAAATGTGTGTGCGTCTTATGGAGCAAATGCAGGCTGCACAGCTATCTCAGAAGCCAGAACAGCAAGAGGGATTGCAGCTTTCACTGCGCAGCGATCCCTCTTGCTGTTCTGGCTTCTGAGATTCAGAATATTTTTGTTCTTGTTTTCCTCCTCCAAAAACTAGGTGCGTCTTGTGGTCTGGTGCGTCTTATAGAGCAAAAAATACAGTAGCTGATATAGATGGGGCTGTACATCTTTTAACAGGCAGAAGGCATGATACAGCCACATAGTAACCTCTGCTGGCACCTGAGCTGTTTTTAGGGCAGCCACCCAAATTCCGTAGCTGCCGATTTCAGGGACGGGAAGTGGCTCCACCCCCCTGCAGTGCCCAAAAAGCCCAACAACCGCCGCGCCACCCGGATTCCCTCCCCCCAATGCACAGCAGTCACAGTGTGCACTACAGACCCCCATGGTGCCCTATGCCTCCCTGCCCAGTGCAGACTCCCTACCTCCCACCCCCCTGCCCCTGGCCAGCTATGCTACTGGCAAGATATAATACTGTAGTTGCATACTCCACTTGTGATTTTACAACTGAACATGTTTGTTTTCTCTCCCTTGGATTTTTAGGGCGATTGTGGTCCCCCTGGTAAAACTGGAGCATCAGGGCTAGTTGGTCTTGATGTGAGTCAGTTCTCCTTGCTGTTTTTTCTATTCATTTAGGGGATCAGTGGGGAAGGATTTCATATAGGACAGGTATCTCTGAATACATGTGTGTATTCAAATAGAAGACTGGATTAATTAGAGATACATTCTGATCCACCAATGGGCATTCAGGATAAAGGGAAGGCTTTAGAGACCTTCATTGCCAACAGCTGGAAAAGACAATCTGAAATCCTGGAGAGCTGCTGCTAGCCAGTGTTAATAATCCTAAGCTACATGGACCAATTGATTTGACTCAGTATAAGGCAGCTTCCTATCTTCCTAACCTGTGACCCTCTAGAAGCAACATTTGAAGATGGGAACCTGTGGATCTCTGTTTTAGACAAGCTAAATGTTTTTAGTTGATTCACTGATTCATTGAATAAACTTTCAGCTCTTGTATTACTCTTTTTCTTTCTCTTTCTTTCTTCCCTTCTTTCTTTCAGGGGCCCCCAGGCAAGAAAGGAGATCTGGGACAGGAAGGGGCATCAGGCCAACAGGTGGAGTACCATGTATTAGAATCTAAGTCAACTTCTTCCATGGACCTCTCCCCTCCAGAATTCTGTTCACCCTAAGAAAATGGGTTACATGCTGCAAAAGAATCCCAATATATTTGCTGAAACTATATGCTTTGTGCAGAATCAGTCGGGATGCTTTCCTGTGGCTCTGTATCCCCCACCCTGCCTTGATATATCATGCTTATTACAGGTGTGCATACACTTTGCATGAACCCCCCAGTCAAACCAGGGTGCCTTTGGCTGTTTGGGGCAGTGAAGTCTGGCCCACTAGGGTTAGCTGGGCACTGCCCCTCCAAGCTCAGTCTGGCCTCCTCCAGCCCCTACCCACCTTCTCTACCTTTTTACTTAACAACCAGCCAAGGGGCAGGCTCGGCTGTCAGCTTCCTCCTCCTTCTCAGCATCAGTGCTGCCCTTGTAGAACTCATCAGGGAAGAAGAAGGGAATGGAACCAGGAATTAGCTGACTATGCCTTATATTGGCTCTGGCTCCACCTGTCATTTGCTCTGGTTCGCTGTTGGCCTGCCTATCAGTTCCTAGTGAGCACCAGCCTTGGGTGGTTTTTTACCTTATACAAGGTGAGGTGGAATCTCTGCAAACCCCACCTCCCCAGTTGAAGTGGGACCCCCCCCCCCAAAGCTTGATAGTGCTTGCCAACTTGGTGGCAAGAAAACCAAATGCTATAGGTGAACAAAAACACATGGTAAGAAGAAAGATCCACTCTTCCTTCCCATAGTTCTCAGTACCAACTGAGGCAGGGGAGAGAGAAATAAAGGGAAAAGTGATAAAGTTTTTTGCTATCCCAAGATTCTCTTTCTTTGTACATGTCAGCGAACTGCCATCGGAGAGAGAGGTGGGGGAAAGGCTCCAGGAGAATAGGAGAGACTCTACAGCAGAAGAAGGAACCAGCAGGGGGAGAGCAGGAGTTCCAGCGGAAGGGGAATCGGAGGGGAGGCTCTGGGATACTTCTAGTGAGAATAGTGCAGAGGTAACAAGACCCCCGTTAGCAACTCCCACCCTTCGCCGGAAACTGTCACGCAGAGAGTCACGAAGGCGCATGTCCGTCAAACAGCTTTTATGTTGGAGTAAATTCCATAGACGCCCACTGTCAGATTCTACCAGCGACTGGCGGAGTCATGCTTTGGGGGCTCCGTTAGTGCCTGGGTTTGGTTGACCAGCCAAACCCCAGAGGGATCAAGCTTTTACGCACAAGCAGCTCATTATCCCATCACAGCAATCTGATAGTCTTTGAAAGCAGCTTGTGCAAGCAGAGGGCATCATGAGCGAACCAGCCGGAACCGGAGGAGCAGGAGCTGGAGCTGGAGCAGGTCCAAGCCTGGAAGAAAGGTACAGGGCGTTGGAGGTCCAGCTCGCGCTGCAAACGGCGAGGCTCGAGGAGAGGAGGGCTCAAGATGCGGATAAGGGGAAAACCGCCCCACTTGCCAAAAAGGTGCCTGGATTGGTGCAGAAATTTTTGGGGGGGGATCCCAGGAACTATCAAGCCTTTAGAACGGAGATGCAATATGCTCTCAATCTACTGTTTGATGACTTCCCCGATGAGAACTCTAGAGTGGCGTACGTGATTAGCCATCTAGAGGGAGGGGCGAAGGACTGGGTTCGACCCCTGATGGCAGCCAATAATGAAATCTTAAAGGACACGAGGAAGTTTTTTCGCGCCATGGACCTGATGTTTTCCAGCGAGATTGAGCAGGGGGTGGTGCGCAGGCAGTTGATGGCGTGCAAACAGGGGAGCCGATCTGTACGTGAGTACTGGACTGAGTTCACTCTGCTGATTCATAGACTGGGGTGGGATCTGGCAAGTGAACCTATTCAAATGCTGTTTGAAGAAGGGCTCTCTCCAGCAATGAAAGATGAACTTTCCCGGGCGCCCAGGGCGGAGTCTATGGATCAGCTGACTAAATCTGCGCTGTCCATAGGAGTGCGCCAAGAAGCAAGAGCTTTGGAAAAGCGGGAAGGAAAAGGGGAACGTTGGAAGGACTTCCACATTCCAGAGATTCCGGAGCAGTCTTTCCCGCCAGCAGAGCCGATGGAACTTGGAACAGCGCGCGCGCGCGCAGTTTCAAACACCAGTGAAGGGCGGAAGAAGGAGGGAAAGAGTGCCAAGAGATGTTATCTCTGCCAACAGCCAGGGCACTTTGCCAGAGTCTGTCCGCAAAGGAAGGAATGGCAAGGGATGGCGGGAACTGTTGGGGGGAAGGAGGAAGGAGAAACCGAGGAGCAAGTAAAAGCCAACGCCTGGCTGCCAACATCAGGGCACAGCAGCCAGGCCAGGGAGTAGTGAATGTGCCCACGCCGGAACCTCCAAGACCAGCGCTTGTGATAGAGGTGTTGCTGGAACTGTCAAACGGACACCCACTAAAGATAAAAGCGCTATTGGATTCAGACAGCTCCTGTAATTTCATGAGTAAGGAGTTTGCAGCTGAACACCAGATACAGACTATCCCATTAAGTAAGCCTTTGCAGGTGACCACGATTGATGGGAGGGAACTGTTGGGAGGAGAAGTGAGCCAACAGACTGTACCAATGATTATGAGGGTGGCAAGACACACAGAACTGATAGCGTTTAACGTAGCCACCTTGGGAGGAGCTCCCATTATTTTGGGAATGAGCTGGCTGGCACTACACGATCCGCTAGTAGGCTGGCATCAGAGAGTGGTTTCCTTTGGATCAGCACATTGCCTAGAACACTGCAAGGAGGGAGAGGGTCAGGCAGGGGCCAGGGCCACTCTAGCAGGGATGGAAGTGACGGATAAGGGGAAGGTGCCACCACAATACGCTGATTTGATTGACGTCTTTAGCGAAAAGGAAGCAGATAAACTGCCCCCGCACAGACCCTTTGACTGTCAAATTACCTTACTCCCAGGAGCACAATTGCCAGTGGGCAAGCTGTATGCAATGTCAGACAGTGAGATGCAGGAGTTAAGGGAGTTCATTGACAAGAACCTCAAGCGAGGTTTCATCAGAGAGTCACGAGCGGTGGGGGGCAGCCCAGTGTTCTTTGTGGACAAAAAGAATACGGGTAAACCCAGGCTGGTGTGTGATTTCAGGGCCCTAAATGCTGTGTCAGAACCAGTGACTTTCCCTATGCCTAGAATTGATGATATTCTGACACGGGTGAGAAAAGGGAAAAATTTTACCAAGCTGGACCTTAGGGGGGCATATAACTTGATACGTGTGAGAAAGGGGGATGAGTGGAAGACCACTATGTTCACCCCCTTGGGGGCTTTTGAGTACTTAGTTATGCCTTTCGGATTACAAGCGGGTTCGGCCTGCTTTCAATCATTCATGAATCACGTCCTGGGGCCATTGCTCTACAAGAACTGCGTAGCGTTCTTAGATGACGTCCTGGTGTACTCAGAGAATGAGGAGCAGCATGTGCACGATGTTAGAGAAGTACTGAGCAAACTGCCAGAAAATCGGCTGTGGGTGAAACTGGAGAAGTGCCAGTTTCATACCAGGGAGGTGGAATTCCTGGGGTACCGGTTGTCTGACAAGGGGTTGGCCATGGATCCCAGCAAGGTTCAAGCGGTACTGGAATGGAAAACACCAAGGACCAAGAAGGACGTGCAAAGGTTCCTGAGCTTCGGAAACTTCTATAGGAAGTTCATCAAAAACTTTGCCCATTTAACAGCGCCCATCATGGATTGTCTTAGCAGCAAGAAAAAATTTGCTTGGACGGAAGAAGCGCAGCAGGCGTTCGAACGCTTAAAGGCGGCGTTTGCGTCGGAGGAGCAACTTTTGCACGTGGATCTACATCAACCAATGAGAGTGGAGACTGACGCGTCAGACCGAGCGGTGGGAGCCGTGCTTCTCCAGCCGGGAAAAGATACGTCTGAATGGAGACCGTGTGCATTCTTCTCGCGGAAGTTGAACAAATCCGAGAGGAACTACACAGTATACGACCGAGAACTGCTCGCCATTCATGAAGCATTCCGGAGATGGCGGCACTTGCTGATTGGGGCGCAGCACAAGGTTCAAGTCCGGACTGACCACAAAAATCTGGAGTACTGGAGAACAGCCCGAGTGCTGAACCAGAGACAAGTGAGATGGGCCCAGGAGTTCTCCAAATTCAACTTTGAGATTCGTTACGTGCCAGGCTCCAAGAACGTAAGGGCGGACGCTCTTTCCAGGAAACCTGAGTACTTAGAGGGGGAGGGCGCGCCTGAGGCAAGGCATGTAATCCCTGAAGACCGCTGGGTGTGTGGGGCGGCATTGGTGAGGCAGAGAGAACTGTTAGAGGGTACGGAGAACGACGAATACGCCCAAGAGAAACTCAGAGAACTCAGGAGGACAGAGGAGAACACAGGGGGGTTTGAAGAAAAGAACGGGGCGCTGTACTACAAAGGGGCACTGTACATACCCGATGGGGAACTGAGGGGCAGAGTACTCAAGCAGTTGCATGATAGCCCCACAGCGGGGCATTTTGGACAGCACAAAACCATGTGGTTGGTTACCAGGGAGTTTTGGTGGCCCAAGGTGAGGGAGGACGTACGGGAATATGTCAGGGGTTGCGACAGGTGCCAGCGAGCGAAAGGGGAGAGGGCGGCGCCAGCGGGGCTCTTACAACCCTTACCCACACCAGAAAGGCCATGGGAGGCAGTCTCCATAGATTTTATGACGGATCTGCCAAAATCCAAGGGCAAGACGGCGGTCATGGTGGTGGCAGATCTATTAACTAAGATGTGTCATTTTATAGCCTGTTCACATGCGGTCACAGCGGAGGAAACCGCCAAGTTGTTCGTAGAGCATATTTTCAGGTTGCATGGCGCCCCCTTGAGGGTGGTCAGCGACAGAGGGAAACAGTTTACTTCCAGGTTCTGGAGGAAGCTTATGAGCTTACTGCACATGGAAATCAATTTCTCCACTGCCCGGCACCCAGAAACAAATGGGCAAGCGGAAAGGGCAAACAGGATTTTACAACAATACCTGAGGTGTTATGTAAAGGACCGAGAAAATGATTGGGTAGATAAGTTACCTCTGGCAGAATTTGCCTACAACAACGCGGAGAACGTGTCCACAGGGATGAGTCCCTTTCTGGCAAATTATGGGTGTCATCCCAGGGCATTTCCAGGAGAAGGAGGGGAGAGGTGGAGCGTGCCAGCGGCGGAACATTTTGTTGAAGAGATGGAAGCGATCCACCGTCAGCTTCAACTTAACTTAGAGAGAGCCAAGGAAGAATATAAAAAACAAGCAGACAGAAATAGGAGGGAAGGTGAAACTATAAGGGTGGGAGACCGGGTGTGGCTATCCACCCAGGGACTACCGTTCAAGGGAGGGTGTAAGAAACTGAGACCCAAAAGATTGGGACCCTTTGAGGTCATACAGCAGGTCAACCCAGTAGCATTCAAACTCAGACTGCCCAGTCACATGAAATTGCACCCAGTATTTCACAGGTCATTACTGTCGCCGTACCGAGAGGGACGTGAGTGGGGGGAGCGTGAGAGAGAGGTCACCCAAACGCCCGTGATAGAAGAGAGAGAACGCGACATGAACGTGGCAGGAATCATTGATTCCAGGTGGAAGGGGAATCAGGTGGAATATCTGGTAGAATGGGAGGGGGAAGTAGAGTCGGAAAACACTTGGGTATCCGCGGAGGTAGTCAATGACGAGGTTTTAATAGAAACATTTCATCGGCGTTTCCCAAAAAAACCGCAACCCGTGGCACGATTTAGAAGGGAACACTTTGGGACCACCGATGAGGAAGGAGAGTTTGAAGGGTTCCCAGAGTCAGGGGTGGGTGAGGAAGCCGACTCCGACGAAGAAGAGGAAGACGGGGAGAGAGACGGTACGCCATGGCTAGAAGTGTTTGAATCCTCGGACGACGAGGAGAGTTCCTTCAGGGGCTTTCCGCCCTCACCGCCAGTGGGAGAGGAGGCGGGGGGTGAAGGGGGCCCTGGGGGGGAGGTGGATGTCAGGGAACTGCCATCGGAGAGAGAGGTGGGGGAAAGGCTCCAGGAGAACTGTTCTTAACCTGAAGCACCACTTTAGCTCATGGGGCCTCCTGCTGCTGCTGCGCTGCTGGAGCCTGATTTCTGTTCTCATCCTGAAGCAAAGTTCTTAACCTGAAGCACTATTTCTGGGTTAGCGGAGTCTGTAACCTGAAGCATGTGTAACCTGAAGCGTATGTAACCTGAGGTACCACTGTATGTGTATTTCAGGGGCCTCTAGGTCTACCAGGCCCGGCTGGTCAGAAAGGCCGTAAAGGAGAAAAGGTATTTTTTGTCTACCAATTTTTATTTTATTTGGTTGACTAACTGACTTGACAGACTGACTGATTTGTATACCACTACAATGTAAAACAATACAACTTCATAAAACTACATACAATATATATGGATCATCAAGTAGGTTAAGAATAAATAACAAAAGGTGAGCTTCTTGAGTGGGCAGGAATGTCTTTGACTAATGGGAACACATCACTGAAGGTATCCACTGAATCTCAAAGGGGAGACTGTTCCATAAGGACAGAGAACACCCTTTTTTCTGACTGATGCCAGATGAATCCATTGTAGGTGCTTTGTTTTCTATCGCAGTGTTTTTCATCATGGCTTTGATGGTGAACCCATCGCTGAGCTGCTTCCTAGTTATTTTTGCTTGTCTCAGGGCTTGTCTACACTTCCACTTCTCCCGTGCCCAAAAGCACAGGTCTAAGGGGTTTTTAACTGGTTTCACCTCAGATTGTATAAATCTTTTGCCTTTTACTTGTCTAGGCATGTGTCTGATAAGTTTTGCCTTTGCCCCGCTGCTTTCCCCTGGAAAATCCTCTATTTAGTGCTGAATCAGAGCAAACGTTAATCTGGAGAAAACCCGATTGGTGTTTGCTCTGATTCAGCGGTAAACAGTGAGTGTCCCCAGGGGGGAAGCACCAGGGCAAGTGTAGACAAGCCCGCAGTTATAGACAAGTGTAGACAAACTCCTGCAGTTGTATTGGGCCTGTCTTCGGTGGGGGCTTAAGCCCACATTCTCTGCCACCATCTTCTCAGGTTTAAAAAGTGTAATGTGTAATACTACTGGTGTTGGGGGTGGACATCCCCCCCAGCACCACTAAATTGTTGTTATGGTGTTTGTTGTTTATTTCATTTCTACACTGCTTTATATATTTAAGGGGGGAATCTAAAAGCAGTTTACAACACATTAAAACATCAAATAAAGCAATCCAGAATAACATATTACTAAAAATCAAAGAGTACATTCAACGCAATGTAATTACCGAAAACTAAAATATTATGACAGATATTTCAAAATAAAACTACAGAATTCAAAAGGTTGACTACAGAATTCATCTTTAATACAGTAGAGTTAACCAAAAGAATCTTAAACTTTTCAAAAGAAAACATTAATAAAAGATATCAAATATAAAATGCACATTTTAAACAGCATAATTATCAAGAGAATAAAATATCATAAGCATTGAATCAGTGCCATCTACCACTAACTTTTCTCCTGTCAGATTTTATTCCCCTCACCACACTTTTATCTGTATTGATCTGAAATTGTTTTTGCCAATTTGGTTTTAATTGTAGACATACATTCATTGCTTTATGTGTGTAATGCTTTTTTTTTTTGCCCAAAGCCCCACCAAAGCATTGTACAAATGATTACAAACACATTAAAATTACAGAAAGTGCAACAATGCAAAAGATAAGAAAAGATGTAAAATAATTGCTCTGGCGTGCTCTGGTCCATGGGGTCACGAAGAGTCGGACACAACTAAACAACTAAATAACAAAAACAAACAATTGAAACCAGGCACACTATGGAATTGCTTTTAACTTTTTACGGTTGATGCTTTTCCTGTGAAATTGGTTTGAAGTAATTTATGAGAAGCTGTTTTTGTTGTTGTTATCATTACTATTAATATGTATTACCTTCAGTTCACCTTAAGGTGCTAAGGGCAAGTTGCAGCAATTTTAAAATGCAACATTAAAGACAGTTTTTAAAACTTTCAATTAAAAAAAAAAATCAGTCACAAAAAATGGGGTGGGTCCTGAAAATACCTACACTGGGTGTCAAAGGCAAGGGGAGAATGGAATCAAATTATGGATCAACCACTCTTTTTTATGAGCTGCAGAACAGGTTTTTCCTTCCCAAAGCTTGGCACGGTGAAAGGGTGTGCACATGTTGAATTAAACCTGGTTTTAAAGTTGTGTCTGGAGTAGTCTGCCTTCACTTTTTGCCTCCATCTCTCTTTTCTCTCCATCTCTTCCCTTAGGGGCAGCGTGGATATGATGGACATCCCGGGTTCCCTGGCAATCCAGGCAGAAAGGTAAGAAATCACACTGTAGCTCCTCCTTTTGCATAAGAGGTTGGTAGGCCTATATAAACTGGGCAGCAGAAGCTGCCTTTATATGGAGTTAGGCTCCTGGTCCATCTGCCACATTACTGTTTACACCGACTGGCAGCCACTCTCCAGGATATTAGACAGGGAGTTTTACCCAACCCTACCTGGAGATGCTTGCCTGCCAACCTAGCAGTTCGAAAGCACCTCCGGGTGCAAGTAGATAAATAGGGACCGCTTACCAGCGGGAAGGTAAACGGCGTTTCCGTGTGCAGCTCTGGCTCGCCAGAGCAGCGATGTCACACTGGCCATGTGACCCGGAAGTGTCTCCGGACAGCGCTGGCCCCTGGCCTCTTAAGTGAGATGGGCGCACAACCCCAGAGTCTGGCAAGACTGGCCCGTATGGGCAGGGGTACCTTTACCTTTACCTTTACCTGGAGATGCTGGGACACGGGTGGTGCTGTGGGTTAAACCACAGAGCCTAGGACTTGCCGATCAGAAGGTCGGTGGTTCGAATCCCCGCAACGGGGTGAGCTCCCGTCACTCTGTCCCTGCTCCTGCCAACCTAGCAGTTCAAAAGCACATCAAAGTGCAAGTAGATAAATATGTACCGCTCCGGCGGGAAGGTAAACGGCGTTTCCGTGCGCTGCTCTGGTTCGCCAGAAGCAGCTTAGTCATGCTGGCCACATGACCCGGAAACTATATGCTGGCTCCCTCAGCCTATAGAGCGAGATGAGCACCACAACCCCAGAGTCAGCCACGACTGGACCTAATGGTCAGGGGTCCCTTCACCTTTACCTTTACCTGGAGATGCTGGGGTTTGAACCTGGAACATTCTGCATGCAAAGCAATGCTCTACCATGGATATACAGGGTGAGTCCATTAAAAGAGGCCTCATGGATACAGAGTACACATGTTCCAAGGGGCCTCTATTGCAGCCAATCAGTCACCAGATGTCTTACATTGTCATTTTTTCCCCAATTGATCTTCTGCTTCAAATAGCAACTCTTTATAAGTTGCCCACTCACTTTCTGCATTAAGTGTTTTCACAGATATTCAATGGGGAGAGCCACCAAGGTGTTTTCTGTTCCGATAAATTTTAATATTTCTCCCACACCAAGTAAATCGATTTTCTCACCAAGTGGTTTAGGAAACCTTTATGCACATTTGTCTTTTCATATTATAGATATGCATGCCAACCAAATCTATTACCGTGACCTTCCAAGTTCAGAATATCCACATTTTTTAAGTCAATCCACTCCTGCAGCCAGCAAAGACAGGACACCTCATAATATAACCTCAAATATGGCAGGGAGAAGCCACCTCTTTCCTTAGCATCTGTTAACAAATTATACTTTATCCTTGGTTTCTTCCCCTGCCAGATACTCTCTGGTCATACATTAAAAGCACATGGGGTTCCTCAAGGAAATTCAGTCTGTAGTGAATTTGAAATCATGCTTATTTGTGTTTTTGTTGCTGATGTTTTTATTGTTAAAACTGAAACCCTGAAACTCAGGGTTAGACCCTGAGCTCTGGCAACCCACCTCTTTTCTGTTTCCCTGTTTACACCACCACCATCAGGGCAAACGTGGTAAAGCTGGACCCAGACCTCCAAGAGGCTCCAAAGGCCCCAAGGTAGGCAAAACGCTTTGTACTCTTAATAATTATTGATTATGGCTGATGCTTGTTGCCTTTATTCTTCTGAGAGAGTCATTCACTTTTGCATCCTGTATTTACTTCAATGGTTGGATGGGTGATATGTATGAATATCTGTGGTGGCCGTGACACTGATGTGACCCACCTTAGGTCTAGCTGCAGTGCAGTTGTGGGTCCTCTTCCACATCCTCTGGTGCCTTAATGGCAGTCTTTCCCAACGTGGTGTTTTCTATATGTAATTCTGTTCACACCTGACCGTTGGCCCAAAATAACAAGAGGGTGCCAAGTTGGGAAAGGTTGGTGGAACAGCCAAAGAGGGGGCTGCTGCTGGGCTTAAGGAAATAGTTATAGCCATTTCCCCTTCCTTTCCCTGTTTTCTACCTTCCAGGGCTCTCAAGGTGAACATGGTCTCCGTGGTCCCCGGGGACCCCAAGGCCCTTATGTAAGTATTGATCACAAGGGTGGCTCGTTACAATTGAGTTATGCATAAGTTCAGAAGTCTAGAGGTAACAGAGAGGCACTAAGAGCCTTCCTGGATCACAGTGGCGTAGCGTGGGTTGTCAGCACCCGGGGCAAGGCAAGTAATTTGCGCCCCCTAACCAGTGGATTTGTGCCCCCTAACCCTAACCCCCAGATGTTGCGCCTGGTGCGGCTGGCCCCCCCTGCACCCCCCACGCTACGCCACTGCTGGGACACATTTGTCTTTGTAGCCCAGCTTTTTCTCCAAGGAACTCAAGGTGGTTTACATTGTTATCACTCTCATTCAGCCCCTACAACAACCCTGTGAGGCAGGTTAGGCTAAGAGGCAGTGACTGGCCCAAATAACCCAGTGAGCTTCATGGCCAAGTGGCGATTTGAACCCTGGTCTCCCAGGTCCTAGTCTGACACTCTAACCACTACGCCACACTGGCCTCTTACCAGATACCCACTGGCAAAAGATTAAAAAACTGCAATATTTGTAACATGTTGCAACAGTTGGGGTACTCCTGTTCAGGGATTCTGCATGCTGGCCATGCTTCCTTCCAAGATACCCCATTCCATTCCTCCTTCTCCTTGGCTTCTTTCATTCGCTCATGCACACACACAGCTACAGCTTTCCATGGTCAGTGAGCATGCTCAGCCCTCATTGGGTTGCCCCCTTAGAGCCGAGCCCATTGGGATTGGTACAGAGATCAGTGGCAGGTGTTGGCAGCACCAAGGACAGGTAGGTCCAGAGCCCAATGACAGCCCTCTCAACTGAGTTGTATAAAGCACAACAATGAGATTAATGAAGAAGTTGGCATTCAGTGACACTCTCTGCTCCAGTTGTAAGCAGAAACACAGGCAGGTGGAACCTGACTGAGGGAGGACTGTGGTTGGTGGGGCAATGTCCCATTAACCCTGATAAACCAGTTGCTGCCTTTAGAGGTTTTTTCCCATATATATAGAGAGAAAGAGTTTCTGCAAACTTCAGGTTTCCCCCTGGATACAGGCAACCCCTGACATGTGTGGGGGTTGCGTTCTGGGTCATTGCACACAACAGCAGAGCATGCATGTCTGCTCTGCCCCATTATGCCCCCACCCCCATTCCACAATATTCCATCCCCTTTTCCAACACTTCTGGGTTGCCAAGACCACATGCATCAACTAGTCATTGCCCGTGTGTGGGTACTTCCCTCTTGTTTCTTGGTAGCCTCCTTTGGGCTGCAAACATAGCTGTCAACCTTCCCTTTTTTTGTGGGAAATTCCCTTAATCCAGCGCCATTTCCCGCTGCTTCCTGCTGCTATCCCGGATTGTTAGATATCCCGTAGACTGTCCCCGGGACGGGTGAGGCTCCCGATCCCTTATTTTCAAATCTGAAAGTTGACAGCTATGGCTGCAAAGCGGTCATAGCACATGAGTTCCCTATTAGTGTAGATATTCAGCAGCATAACAAGTGCAAGGATAGACTGGTGTAATTTTTCCGTAATAAAGATGTGCCATCCAGCATGCTCTGCTTAGAAGACAGCTTGGCTTGAAACCTTGCTCTTAGTTTGGAAGTTTTTTCCTCTAACAACAAAAATAATAATTGCAGGTTCTTGTAACTTTTCCTCCCTGCTCTGCCAAAGTTATTTTTGCACCAACAATGCAATCCTAGGTATGCACTCAGAGGTAAGCTCTGTTGCATTCAGTGTATCTGGGTTGCAGCCTAAGAAACAGATTCCAAAGCAGGACCATGTTTGCTTGGCTCCTTCTCCATGTTTTTCATTGAGTTTGTTGAGTTTATGGTACAGTGTGACTGTGAAGGGGAGTTAATATTGGAGCTCTATCAATTTCTGATGCATTCATGCTGTAGCTTCCCAATCTTCAACAAGGGCATCGAGTTTTGAACTTACCAACGAATGGCCCAATTATGTTTTATTTTTATTTATCACAGGGCAGTTCACAATAGAAAAACACAAAAATGCATAGCATAATAATAAATAATGAAGCATGGTAATAGAGTTTAAAAAGCCATATATCATTTAATTCACCAAAGGCCTGGGAGAGAAGGCCTTCCTGGGGACAGCTTTCCACAAACAGGGAGCCACTGCAGAAAAGGCCCTGTTCTCATGTTGCCGCTCTCTGGACCTCTTATGGTCATGAGTGCCAGCTGGGCCACTTCATGGGGCCCCAGGAAGTTGGCACCTATGTGTGAGGTGTTATGCAGTTGTATGGTTGGCTTGGGGGAAAATCCCTCTGCCAGGTGTGGACACCCGGGGAGTAAGTAACTATGAAGCACTATAAATAATTGTGTTATTTGTCTTTTCCATTCACAGGGTGTTCCTGGGCTCAGGGGGGGCAAGGGAGCCAAGGGGCCCAAAGGAGAAAAAGTAGGTGCTGATTGCTACTGTCTCAGCTTGATACTACCAGCTTGCTAATATACCAGCTAAACTTGCATTCACAATTGACAGCATAAGACAAGAGTAGCCAAGATGGTTCCTTCTATACTGAACTGCAGCTCCTGTAACTATTGACCATTGTGGAGAAGGCATTGCATTGGAAGGCATTGCATTCGCTACCCTATTGTTTGAGTGGCTGTTGTAACACAGGTTACTGTAATTGACTGATTTTTTACGTTGTTGAGAATCACTAATCCTTTTCCATTTCTTGGGCATCTTTCTGTAGGGCATCAAAGGCATGATGGGCTACCTTGGTCCCCCGGGGGATAATGGTTTTAAGGTACGTATGAGAATCTGTTGCTGCTCATACCATGTTTGTGAAGGTTTCGAGATTGGCGAAAAGCAGTTTGAACATAAAAAGGGCCTAGTCCTCAGTGATTACTTTTTTTTCTCTTTCAGGGTAAGCGAGGTCCTGTGGGCGTTCCTGGGAGGCCAGGACCAAAAGGGGAGCAGGTAAAATACGCTTCAGGTTGAGTGCTTTCGTGTTGCGCTCCGCAGTGACCTGGAAGTAATGGTGCATGACGTCATGCACATGCATGGAAGCGGCGAAACGTGACCCACACACGTGCAGACGCGTTGTCGCATCTTGCGTTCCGTTCAGGATGTGAACAGAGCTCTGGAACACATCCCGTTCGCATCCCGAAGTACCACTGTATAAGAACAGAAACTCAGAGAACTGAAACAAAAAATTGGGGGGGGGACAGGACCCCATCTTCTGTGTCAGGGAAAGCCTGAGAAAAAAGTTGTACTGCTGCCAATTCCAGGGGTGCCTGCACACCCACAAAATTTCCAATGTGGGTGCCCAGCCACTGATGCCCGCTGCCTCACCTCCAACTCTCCAGCAGTGCTGCGGCAACTGGGCCTCTGTTGGGGCCCACTGTGGCCACAGATGTGCTTCTGGGCTGCGCCTGCGGCCACAGTGGGCCCCAACAGAGGCTCTGCAGCAGAGGTAGAGACAAGAGTAGCCCTGCCGCAGCACTGGAAGGTGGCAGCAGAGTACGGAGACCAAGCTGCGCATGTTACATCACCTCACATCATGATGTCATGTCATGCATGCTTCTGGGCACCCACAGTCTAGGGCCCAAGTCGGTGCAGATGTGTATAGTACTTCTTATCTTTCTTTGTCAACTGCTCTGGTATTAAGAGGTCTATAAATATATAAGATATTATAGATAAATAGATGCTTTCACACAGGCCCAAGTTGCCTTTGTAACACTCTCTCCTTCATTCTCAGGGTGTTGTTGGCCCACGTGGTACATGGGGATCTGCTGGACACCCTGGCACACCAGTAAGCTCCCCTCCTCCTTTTTCGAAATAAATTTGCTGGGCTTTGCTTCTTTGTTTCAGGGACTTAATGGGACATGTATTACTTACACATTAGGAAAACTAAATAAATTCAGAATTCTGCACATAGGCAATATCCCCCCCCCCCAATTGGGAACTATTATATTCTGCCACCTGTATAAAGCATGCAGAAGTTAAAAATCTGCACCATTCGCTGGTTTTGCTAGTTGTAGGGGAGGGTCCACAAGACCTTCCCCCTCACACACTTCAGTGAACCACTATAGCTCAGTGGCAGAACATGTGCTTTGCATGTCAGAGGTCTCAAACTCAATCCCTGGCATCCGGAACTTGAAAAACTCATTTTTAAAAGGAACTAGCTCTAATTCAACATGTCCAAAAAGGAGAGACTTAGTTCGCATTCATCACGTTCATCACCAAAATCAAAATGCAATAGCTAGTTGAGTTTATCTCCTGGGATTATTTTCCAACAACTGTTATTTTAGGGCTGGGGAGCCCTCTTTTGGACAAAAGTGTTGTTCCCCCACTAGTATTGTCTTTGTTCTTCCTCTTCCCAGGGCACATTTGGACAAAAAGTAAGTAATCCTACCCCCCCCCACGTCCCCGCTGCATACATGCACACTGCCCCACTGCCATTGATGTACCCAATTCTCTTTATATGCACACTTGCAGTCCTCAATGCCACCACCTTCCATGATTTCACAATTCGGCACATGAGCTGGTGCACTCCAACAATTTATGCAAAGCTTTTACTCATTTCTGGATTTGAGAGGGCCCCGAGGCAGTGAGAGCCCCACCACCTACATCAACAGACCCCAGTTGCCATTTTATGTTCCCCCGCAGAGGTACCTGAGGTAGTCTTGCAATGGGATATTGTGTGGCAACCACCCCACCCCCCAGCATATCATGGGCTCCAGGATGTTGTGAGAAATTTATCTATTTGTTTATTTATTCCTCCCATTTATATCCCACATCTATCACAAGGAGCAGAAGGCTGCATACATGGTTTAACCTCCCCTCCTACTTTATCCTCACAGCAACCCTGTGAGGTAGATCTGGCTGAAAGGGGGTGACTAGTACAAGGTCACCCATTGAGGTTTATGACCCAAGTGAAGATTTGAACCCTGGTCTCCCAGGTCATAATTGAACAGTAGCAACACCAAATGACTAAAGGCTCCTAGCCCCAACTGCCTGATGCAGGTAGGGGTAATGGGTGAGGGTTGCCAGACTGGGTTTAAGATGCTTGAGCCCTGGCAGCTGCCCAAGAATGACTGACATTGATGTGAATCTTGCCCGCCTATCCCTATAGACAGCTCAAGCCAGGGGCTCTTGACAGCAAATTTCTGGTTTCTTACTCCCTGCACCACAGTGGTAGCTTCAAAGGCAGGGATCTGCTGCAGGGGTCCTAGCTGTGCTGTTTGCTTTTCAACCTGTACACCAAGCTTTTGGCACCAGCCTTCTTGGGGACTTGGGGGGCAAATCCACCTCCTCCTCTGACAATCCCAGGAGGCTCTTCCTCACAAGGGGACCCTCTGCATTGGATTCAGGGGGCCCTTGCTTGCTCCCCCAGTTCTCAAACAGTAGAGTATCTGGTTCTTCCTCAGAGCACTCAATGTCTGGTCAGGGCTAGGCATGGCAGTATAGGGCTAGCAGCAGGGCTCACTTTCTGGTGCTTGCTGAAGCAACATCCAAGCTATGCTCTCCTATAGCGCAGGCTGAGCCTTCCCTGGTCTTCTGCCCTCACCTTCCCTGAAATCAACACCCACCTCAAAACACGCCCCCACCCTATTTCCAAAATCAATGGAGGGCACTGCAAAAGGTAAGGGACCCAGCCTCCCACCCTGCCTGCCCCACCTTGTGAGTCAAGAACCATCAAAATCTCAGTGGTTATTTAGTTGTCTCTTCTCTCTTGTTTTCACCAGGGCCTCAAAGGCTTGGAAGGTGACGCAGGACCAAAAGGTCTACCAGGCCTGCCTGTAAGTTAAGACTGCCCTTTCTGTATTTTTCTTTCAAACCAAGTACTTGCAAGATTTCCTCCATGCGTACTAAAAACAGGACCCTCGAAGGACCATGACATGTCTCCTACCAGAGCTACTACCCCTCTCTTAACACCCCATACGCTTCACATTTCCCCCTAATATATGTGTTTTTCTACATACTGTTTGGTTGAAGAACTGAACCGCAAAATTCAGAGAACTGCAAATAGTTTGTGTTTCAGTTTATGCCAGTGGTGTCCAAACTTTTTTCAAAGAGAGCCAGATTTGATGAAGTGAAGGGCCATGGATGGGGGCTGACCAAAGGCGCCGTCCAAAGTTGTTGGCTTTTTTTAGGATTGAAATTCTTGAGCTTTTTTTAACCCAAAGTTGTTGAGGTTTTTTAGGACTGAAGTTGCTAAGGTTTTTTTTAGAATTTTACCCCAGGAAATAAACTGCCACAGCGACTGGATTAAACCAACCGGCGGGCCAAATTAGGCCCCTGAAACAGACTCTGGACATGCCTGGATTATGCATTGGTATGAATTGGGTATTTGTGTATTGTGCTAGTTAGATAGTTCCTCATTCAGATGCAAGCAGGCATTTCTCTGGATGTGTTAAGTTTCAGGGCATGCATATTGAATGCAGAAGCATGTGTAATTCATGCCATTTGGGAACCTCTGTTTCCCAAACTCCAGGAGTACTAAAGCAGCTACCTGAGGTCCACAGCACTGAGCACCAGTTTTCCAAAACAGGATTGATGATACTCTTTCTTACTTATAGGGCATGCCTGGTGTTCCTGGACCCCCTGGTGCTTCACTGAACATCTCCAGGGAAGACTTGAAGGTAGTTATGCCCTGTCAGTTTCTTCCACTTTCTCATTTTCCCAGTTTCCCAGTTTTGTTTGCCATATTTTCGCACCACTTTCTGACATTATTTTTTAGAAGCTCTCAGGAAAGTTCATTAGCATTTTAATGTGAATACACACATTTTTACAAAACACTTTATTGCATTTTTTTATATTTTCACAAAGATATGCATGTTTATGCGTAGTTTCCCCTAATACTGTATATGTGTGCATTTTTTAGTTAGAGTTGTTCTGAACCACAAGCCCAAAGGAGCCCAAAGAAGGGCTCATGGGAGTGTTTTGGTGCAGGATACCATGTCGAAAACACAAGAGTGATCAGTTCTAGTGCTTTGTTCAAGAAAGGTCTAGACTTGCAGCAAATCAGCCTGCCAGGTCTCTCAGCATTTATAAATGCAGGACAGACACCGCAGCAAGAAGATGGCTGGTCTGCACCCAAGCAAACATGCATATATTCTTTATACACAAAGCAGCAGACGTCACTTTGGCCAGGCCTTCCCATCACTTCACCTGAACAGATGAGGGCATAGATGACACATACAGATAGTTCCCCTTTCTGGGCTCAGAGCCCAGCATCCCAAGCCCACAAATAAGGATAGCATCGAAACAATCCAATTAGCTTACATCGAAGCAAGTGAATATAAACATATATGAGCTTATTGTTAAAACAACTAACAATTAATTGTGGGGTTATCGTGACTACCAAGATGTTGTTTGCAGAGCTTCTGGAACAGTTTACCTTTGGTTCAGCATAGGACTGCACACCAAAATTCAAAGAACTGCAAATTTCACAAGGATAGGGCTATATGTCATGAAAGTCCTATTCAGAGCAGATCCATTGAAATTTATGGGCATGACATACATTAATTTCTGTGGGTCTGCTGTGAGTAGAACTTTGTTGGATATAACTCACGGCTTCTAATTTTTTTGGGAGGATTCAACTTGCACTCTGATGGAGAGCATGCACCTCCTCTATGCATGATCTGCAGTGGCACAAAGCTTATTGTGGGGCACCCACACACACCCATTCTTTATTATCTTCTACATGGTTTGATTGATATCGACATGGGACACCATACCTGACAGTGGCTTGACTTTGTATTCTGCTTCATTTCCTTTTATTTTTATTTTGCTAGCATCTAATTTATTCAGCAAGGAAGCTGAACTATGACTATGTGTGGAGCCTCATGGATAGCTTGGGACGAGAACTGAAGCTCCTGGTAGATCCTCCAAATGGGACCAGAGACTACCCAGCTGCCACTTGCAAAGAGCTTCTGCTGGCACAACCCCATCTCCCAGATGGTAGGAACATAAGAACTGAAGAAGAGCCCCACTGAATTGTAGTCAAAGGCCCATCTAGTCCAGAATCCTCACAGCGGCCAACCAGATGCCCCAACTGTTGACCTACAAGCAGGACCCAAGTACAACAGCACTCTTCCCACCTGCAATTCCCAGCCACTAGTATTCAGAGGCATACTGCCTTCAACCACGGAGGCAGAGCAAAGCCATCATGGCTAGTAGCCATTGGTAGCCCGATCCTCCATGATTCTGTGTAGGCCTGTTTTAAAGCCATCCAAGCTGAGGTCTATCACTGCCCCTTGTCGGAGCAAGTTCTATAGTTTAACTATGCACAGTATGAAGTACTTTCTTTCTGTCTGTCTGTCCTAAATCATTCAACAACAGTAAGAATTTGTGCTGGGCCCGGGGGTTAACCCAAGCCACGCAGTCCAAGTCCGGTCCCTAATCCAAGGATTCCGCGAGGAGTCAGTTGAACAGGGCCAAGGCAGGAAACTAGGCTAGGTCAGGCACAGGGTCTCAGGCAGGTTCTAGCAAACAGCAATGTTGCTCCCGCAACATGGGGCGGGGTCCGGCAGCCTCTTATCTCTGACGGGGTAACGGCCGGTCCTGATCCTCCGGTAACTCACCTCCCAGTATTGCCCCGAGGCGAGGACTCCTACTGCAAGTACTCAGGTCTCTCCTTCTCTCAGACCTGAGTCTCTGCAGCTCGGGAGATGTTGGTGGGTTACTAGACTCAGAGGCCGCCTCAGCCTCTCCTGACCCAACTGGTAGTGGAGCAGCTGTATGTGATTGCCCAGCAGAGGTCAACGAGGTAATCCCTGCATCTGGAGCCAGGGCAGGCTCAGACTTGGCCCAGCTGGTGCTTGTTGCAGGGGAACCTGTGCAGACTGGGGCTCTTCAGAATCAGGCCCCAGACTTGGATCAGATACCGCCTGAGGGAGCGGACTGAGACTCCTCCGGCTCTGGCTCCGAGCCCAAGTCCCAGGCCATCACAGAATTACATCCATCACTCAGCCCACTTGTTTATTTATTTATTACATTAATATACCACCTTTATCTTCCAAGGATCTCAAGGTGGTGTACATGGTTATCCTCCTCCCTATTTCATCCTCCCGACCCTGTGAGGTAGGTGAGGCTAAGAGACTGTGACTGGCCCAAGGTCACCCAGTGGGCTTCATAGCTGAGTGGAGATTCGAACCCTGCTCTCCCAAATCCTAGTCTTAACATTCTAACCATTGCACCACACTGGGTCTTAATTTAAGAAGGATATTGACAAGCTGGAACGCATGCAACCAAGATGATCAAAGGTCTGGAAACGGTTGAGAGTGTTGGTTGTGTTTAGAGGAGACTGAGAGGAGTTATGACAGCCATCTTCAAATATATAAACGATTGTCACATGGAGGATGGCGCAAGCTTGGAGGTGGTGGACTCTCCTTCCTTGGAGGTTTTTAAGTAGAGGTTGGATCTGTCACATATTATCTAGTTGAGATTTTTCATTGCAGGGAGTTGGACTTCCAGCTCTGTAATTTTATGGTTCTGTGAATCTAACCCACCTACACTGGCAAGAAACCCACCCGCAAAGCTTGTCCATGAGGAAGTTGTTATTTCCACCAGAATTGCCTGCAAATGGCTTGACATCCAGGGCATTTGGAGTGTGTGTGTGTGTGTGTGTGTGTGTGTGTGTGTGTGTGTGTGTGTAGAATGGCAACAGTATCCATTGAGAGCAACAAAATGTGACTAGTGGATAAGTTTGTATCCAGAAATCCCCACAAACATTTTCACTTGACTCTAGCTAGAGCAAGGGTCAGCAAACTACAGCCTGGGGGCTGGATGCGGCCCACCAGGCTCATAAATCCAGCCCGCGGACCCTGCCACCCGCTTGGTCAGTCCCTGATGCCTCGCTGCGGGGGGACTGACTTCCACGACGCCGGCACAGCTTCGGATTGGCTCCAGGAAGTTCCTGCAGCCAATCTGAAGCCTCGCCACCCGCGTGCTGATGTAAACCTGGCACGGCCATGGACAAAGAGGTGGGCGTGTCTGGGTCACGCTATGGGCTGCTGGTGGTGGCGGGCTCGGTGACCATGCTGGAGCAGCTGGGGGGCGAACTGTGTGCCGCCTGCCCAGCGCTCCACATGTGCAGCCTGCCCACTGACCTGGCCTTGGATGAAAGGCTGCAGTGCGTGGTGCACACCGCCTGGGAGCTCTGCAGGGATGGGCCGATGGAGCGGCTGCTGCTTGTCAACAATGCTGGTGAGCAGGTGGTGCCAAGTCACACTCCTGAGCGCATGCAGAGTGCTTTCCTCCTTCAGGTCTGGAGGCAGCTGCAGGACCAGCTTGTAGGGTATTTCTATTTTTCAAAATATAGTCCGGTGCCCCACAAGGTCTGAGGGACGGTGGACCAGCCCCCTAATGAAGATAAATGCTAGAGCTAAGAAGTCCTGATCTGGAAGCGCTTTAAAACTTGGGTTTTATTCTTTTTACAGTTGCTTTGCTTCGCTGTTTGGTTGTTTGCTCTTTAGAAAACAAATCAAATAAAAATAAAAATAAATAAATATTACCATTTCCTTGTAATGCAACTTTCCTAATAGCCTTGGATTACCAGAAATTCTATGCAGGCAAGTGTTCAGGCTCCTTTGCCAATCAGCATGGTTCTCAATGCTGACTCTGCTCTGTACCCTCCTCCACAGGCCTGTTTGGTAGGAGGCCCATTTGTTTTATCAGCCTGCTAAGATCCTTTCCACCTGCCTCTCTATGCTGGCTGGGGAGACGGGGGCTTGAACGCATGATGCTGCTTAGTCTCTTAGCAGGCTAGTTATAAAGGAAATTTGTTTCATTTCAGGGCATTACTACATAGACCCCAACCAAGGCAGCCCGCAAGACTCTTTGGTGGCATTTTGCAACTTCACGGCTGGGGGAGAGACTTGTATTTCTCCTGTTCAAAACCAGGTAAGAATTCGAAGGTTTCTGAGCAGGGCAAAAGCTCAGTCATGCACCCAGCACCACTGCTATTGTTACTATTATTATTATTATTAAATGTATGATTCAATGTATGATTCTCCTTTTACATGCATGCAATAAAAACAGCTAACATATTATCCTTTTGCTTATTATTATTTCAATTATTAACCCACCCTTCACTGTAACATCCCAGGGCAGGTTCAAGCCATTAAAAAATACAATATTGCAAGCAGTTGATAACAGGTTAAAGTCACTGATTACATCATCGTTATTACTAATAAACATATTGATCACCTTTTACATGCATCTCAAGGTGGTTTACAAACATACCATAAAACAGCTTAAAATTGTTGTTGTTGTTGTTATCATCATCATCTCAGTTGGTAAAAGGATAATGATGATAACGCCAGGGTTGCAGGTTGGACTAGATGATCATCAGGATCCCTTCCAATTCTAAAATGCTATGATCATATGTGCCATTGTAATTAATTGCAAAGTGCTTCTTAGTGTTGTGTGTGTGTTTAAAGAATAATATCAAAATACTCTTCCCTGCAGATCAGATGATCCTTAGGATCCCTTCCAACTCTACATTTCTGTGATTCTATTATTACAATTTCTTACCAAACCTTCACCATAAAGTCCTAGGGCAGGTTGCAGCAATTTAAAAATACAATATCAAAAGCAGTTTCAAACAAACTAGCATCACAAGAATAGGGTGCGTCCATACTTTGGCCACCTCATGAGAAGAGAAGACTCCCTGGAAAAGACCCTGATAATGGGAAAGATGGAGGGCACAAGGAGAAGGGGACTACAGAGGATGAGATGGTTGGACAGTGTTCTCGAAGCTACCAACATGAGTTTGACCAAACTGTGGGAGGCAGTGAAAGACAGGAGTGCCTGGCGTGCTATGGTCCATGGCAGACATGACTAAATGGCTAAACAACACACACACACAAATATAATGTCAAAGGCTAGGATAAAGAGATGCATGTTCAGCTCATTATGGAAACTGCATAATGAAGGTGCCTGGCATCACAATGAAAAGACCTTCAATTATTTCCAGATAATGCAAACAGTGGAGTGGGACTGCCTGTCGTATCTCAACAGGGATGCTGTTCCCACAAATCAGGGGCAGCCACCCTGAAAGCCTTGCTCTGAGTTACTACTCTGTGCCCAACAGCAGTTTCTAATCACTATAAAAATCTGTGATCTTTGATGAACTCTGTGTGTTTTTAAACCATTAGGTCCCCATCAAAGCCTGGTTGAGGGCATATGCTTTGGAAAACACCTTCCAATGGTTCCGTTCCCTGCCTGGTGGTTTCATGGTAAGCTTCTCTGTAAGCAACACTGAAGTTTCCGTCACAAAATTTTCCCTCCGGAAAGCTCATCAGCATTTTGGTACAAATGTCTCGTAACAGGCACATTTCTGGCTGCAGTTTTGGCTAATACACACTCCTATGCAATAAATTTTCCTCTGATTGTAAAACATTTTCATGCACACCGTTCTCTAATATGTGCATTTTTTTTCTACATGATGTTTGCTCAGAGAACTGCATTGCAAAATTCAGAGAAGCAAAAATTTCAAAGGATAGCTGTATTTTGGTTTGTGTATTCATTCTAGAACTGTGAATTAGGTACTGTAGTTCCAATGCAAACAAAACCAAGCGCCTTCTCCATCCCTAATTAGTCATCATAACTTGGTACCTAACTTGCCTATTAATACATGCAATCCTCTGCATCAGGTGTGGGAAACCTTTGGCCCTGCAGACAGTGCTGAAGTACAACTCCCATCAGCCTCAGCAGGAATGGGCAATGACCAGCAATTATGGGAGCTGTACTTCAACAAAGAGGGTGGGGTGGGGCTTGCCTAAGTGACCTGGTGAATTTGAACTTATTGAGCAGAAAGGAGTTTTAGCCTTTCCCCTGACATCCTAGTGTTCCAAATCCCTCTATCTGCATTTTAAAATGCAGTCCTAAATGGCAGGAGCACCAAAGCAGGTAGAAAGAAATGATGTGTTTGGTTGGAATCCTTCGCTCCTGACATTCTAGCTTTCTACATGAGGTGTGATGATATCCCCCCACCCCTCAACACACACATAGGCGCCGACTCCATGGGGCCTGAGGGGGCCCGAGCCCCCTCAAAAATTCGTTTGGGGGGGCTCTGCCCCCCCAATAATTTAAGAAAATTATTACTTCGTGTAAAGTCTGGCGGGCCAGCGCTGTGGCCGCGGCGACATCAAAAGGACTGGAGCTTGTCGGCCAGCTCATTGGTGGCCATCGCGAACGAGAGGCGAGCAGCAGACGAGCTGATCCGGCCCGAGCGCGCCTCCTCCCGCTCGCTCGCCCACCGCCGGCTCCGCCCCGACCCGCTGACTGAGCGCGCTGCGGCGCGGATGGGCGGCCACCGGACGATGCCGGCGCAGGAGACGCCCAGACAGGCTGGTACGGCAGCAGCAGCAGCAGGAGGAGGGGGTTTCTGCTAAGAGTCTCAGTGGGAGGAGGGGACGCCTGACTCGGAAGCAGGCCCCCCCCGCCCACGCGCATCTGCCGAATCCGAGCTGTCCCTACCCCGCGCCGCGCCTCCATGGCTCTCTGTACAAGGCTGGGAAGCCAGCCTCGCCGAGTCTCTCCCAGGAGAAGCGCGCAGACGACGGCAGCACCAAGAATTCCTGATCGCCGTGGGAGAGGGTGGGCGCGCGCACCTAGCAGCAAAGGGAGCAGACGCCAGTTCCTTTTGCAGCAGCTGCAGATCGACTTCCACGTGGGGTCTCAGCTTGCTCCTTTTCTTAACCCTCCGCCAGTCTCCTGACTCCACCGCTCCCGTCCCACTCTGAACCCCCTTTTTGCGTGCGGACCCCCCCAATTTCACGCGGAGACCCCCCCCATGGCCCCCCCAATATTTTTTATAAGTCGGCGCCCCTGAACACACACACAAGATAGTGTTCAGCCCTGCAAGCTTGACCAGCTTTGGCCAACTCTTAACCCTCTGTCCTCTCTTGGTTGCTGCAGCTGGAGTACCAGGATACGACCACTGTCCAGCTCCGTTTCCTGAAGCTTCATAGCAGCCTGGCCACCCAGAAGGTGTCGTATTCCTGCAGACCTCATCCAGATGGGGGCAAGCTGCAGCTGGAAAAAGAAATCAAGTTCCTTACCGACTCCCAAGAGCAGAGTTATATGGCTGTCCTTGAAGGATGCAAAGTAAGTGGAAGGAAATGCATGACTGACATAGGAAGCTGCCTGAGTCAAACCAATATTGTCTACACTGACTGGCAGCAGCTCTCCAGGGTTTCAATCAAGGAATCTCTCCCAGGCATGCCTTGAGATGCCAAGGGTTGAACCTGGGACCTTCTGCATGCAAGATAGTTGCCCTACCACTGAGCTACACCCAGTGTAGTGTAGTGGTTAAGAGCGGTAGTCTCATAATCTGGTGAACTGGGTTCGATTCCCCGCTCCTCCACATGCAGCTGCTGGGTGACCTTGGGCCAGTCACACTTCTTTGAAGTCTCTCAGCCCCACTCACCTCACAGAGTGTTTGTTGTGGGGGAGGAAGGGAAAGGAGAATGTTAGCCGCTTTGAGACTCCTTAAAGGGAGTGAAAGGCGGGATATCAAATCCAAACTCCTCCTCTTCTTCTTCTTCCCTACAATTTTAATGCAGTGGAACAAGGGTGAAAAACACCATCTATATGTCTACCCTAAAGTATGAGGAATTCCCCTCATGCATAAGGGGAAAGTCAATAAAGAGGGCACTAGGAGGGTCCTTTACTTGGTCAAACAGAAAAGCGGCTGCTTGAGAGAACCTACAGAAGTGGAGTCCACAGGCCTATAAATTAGATGGAGGCATCCCCTCTCCTTAGCTTTATGCATGCATAAAAATGAGGCCACCTTCTCAGAGGAAAAGCATGCCTGCATTATCTGAGCTGGGTGCCAGATTCATCAAGAAGAACAGGGTGCCTGCTCTCTATCAGACTCACTCAAGGCTGGGCTTGGCCTACATAAACATTCTTAACAAATTCCTAATATGATTGAGTAAGCTGGTTCTTCTAACAATATCCTTAATGCAGTCTGAGTAAGGGGAATTGGCTGATTCCCCTTACAGTGGCCATGCCCAGCTGTCAAAGTTATCTTGCAACAGGTAGGGCAGATACAGATCTGACCTGCCAGCATGATGGGGAATTATTCACACACATTTCTCAGCCTATCTTCAAAACAATATAGTCTAGCAAGTTGCATGTGTGAAGGTTTTGTGTTGCAAAATGAAAGATTTGGCTCTTGCCTAATAATTCTGCCTTGCATATTTCAGCTGGACAATGAATCTTCTATCATTGACACCATCTTCCATTTCTCCACGGAGGACCTTACCCTTTTGCCTGTGCGTGACCTAGCTGTGTTTCATAATGGGGACGTCTCTCATCAGTTCGGGTTCACGGTTGGGCCTGTTTGCTTCAGCTAAGATTGACTTTGAACAAATGAATGCATCTTTCCTCTTGTGGAAGTAAAACTTCAGAGAAAAGAGAGAAAATCTTGTACAGAACAATGTGGCCCTTAAAAGCTACTGTTCCTATTTATGAGTTCTTTGTCTAAAGTTGCATTCCTTCTGAAGGATATTGTTTTACAACTCATTTCTGTATGTAGAAAGGTGTTAATTTAAGTCCCAGTGGAGGTGTTACTGAGTTACCTTGAGCATAGCTGTCAACTTTTCCCTTTTCTTGCGAGGAATCCTATTCGGAATAAGGGAATTTCCCTTTAAAAAAGGGGAAAGTTGACAGCTATGACCTTGAGGGAGGCTGCGTACTCTTTTTTATGGTCTTTATATTTAACAATCACAGAATCCTGGTGCAATTTCTTTCCTCCAGTGTGCAGTGATGGGGAAAAATTGAACCTGTTGATTTTCAACCTGGTCTGTACCTATTAAAATTGTTGTGCCTTTAGAAACATATTAACCCTTAATTACATTTGTAAAATTCAGCCAGTAAATTAATGCAGCTTAGTGGAGCTAAATGCAATCAGCATTAGTCCTATTCTGAAGTGCTGAATTGCACAAATAACCTGTGGTCCCTTTCATGGGGTCAGTCCAAGGTGACTTTGCTGTTGTTTTGTATACCCTGTGTCCCTCTGTTCCCATGAATCTGCAGTGTTCTATTCTGAGAGGCATAACACTTAGCATGTTAAATTAGAGGGGAGGAACTTGATCCAACCCACGGGCCAGTTCCATATATCTCCCATAGCCTGAAGGCCAACTCTGATGGGAATGGGGTAGACCTTCACACCGGTCATTCACAGTAATGTCAGCTGACCTGTTTTCCTTTGCCCTCAGTGTTTGAATTCAGTACAGTAGGTTAGTTTCTACATGCACTCGCACACTCCTCTCTATCTCCCATCCAGACAAGCAAGAGGCATTATCAGAGTTCAAGGACACATTTCAGACAGGCAACAAAGACCCAATGAGGGTACCAAACAGAGCTGTGAGGGGCATGGCCTAGGGAGATGCCTGAGGGCCAGATAGAGAGGTCTAGAGGGCCACATTTGTCCCCTGTGCGTAAGGTTCCCTGGCCTAGGGAAAGGCCTGGTGGGCCGCATCAGACCATCTGGAGGTTTGCCTTTCTTTGTTTAAAACAACTTGAAAAGTGCAGGATTCCAGAACTTGGTTTGGGGTTTTATTTTATTTCAAGGACTGCAAAACCTGAAGCATGTTTTCCTCTCTGTGTGAAAAGACACAATTGCAAAAACTGGTCCACCACTGCCTCATTTTGTCCTTGTAAAGCAAAAGCATTCCAGTGTTTCTCCCCACTCATTTTGGACTATGTGCTACTGTGCATTATGAACATCAACAGGCAAATGCAGGAGATCAATCAATTAAGATGCACATCACAAAGGGGATGTATCCAGGGGCTTAGCTAGCTGCTCCAGCACCCAGAGCAGCAGGGGCAGGGCAAGCTGCCCAGGGGGGCGCTGTGGCAAGCTGCCCATGTAGTCCACCTAGCAGACACAAGCCGCACGCTGCTGTTTTGAGCAGTGCAGAGCGCCAAGCCACTGTGTCACTCCCAGGAGAGACGTGTGGCTCGGGCGCACTGCAGGCCAGGCCCTACGGTAAGTGCCACCCCCCGCGGTGTGCCATTTTGTCATCCCCCTCAAGGATGACACCCGGGGTGGGCTGCACCCCATGCACCCCCCTTCCTATACCACTGGATGCATCGCAAAACAAAACGAAGAGAATGAACTAAATTTGCACTTGCTGATATATGTGGATAGGTGCCAATTTAGGAATAATGACTATAATTTAAACAGAGATGCAATATATATTGATCAGTTTTATTACAATCGAGGGGCATTCAAATTTTGTTAAATAAACAGGTAGATTTGGGTTTTTGGAACAAGAGAATGCCTTCAAATAAAGAACTGTCTTCCATAAACAAGGAAGGTCCTTTTTTTCGGGTCCTATGCCCACCCTGTTTTAATACAAATTCCAGAGGAATCTGGAACACGAATGATGCAAAATGCCTCATGTTCCACAAGATACCAAAAAAGTTTGTTCATTTTGTCAGTAACTTAATTTGTAGCCACTAGAGAGCATCCCAGAGTCACTGAAGCTCCTTTTTAAGAAGAGGGAAATTATGTTTGAAGAGGAGAAGCTGCAGAGAAGGAGGAGTCATTCGGATTGGATTTGTACTGCTTCCTATCAAAATGCTTGTTTTCATGGGTTTTTAATAAACGGGTTTCTAGCTGGGGGGAAATAACATTTTCTCTCTCCCTCGTCCCCGATCCTCATAACAATGCTTCCAAATAGAAACTAAGTTGGAAATGTTTAATTTTTCTTGGGTAGAAATGGACAGTTGTTTTCTTTTATGTTCAAAAATAGCCTTGCTAGGAAAAGGGCTAAATTGCTAAATTTGATGAGCTTTCTAAGAGGAGCAATGACTCATGGCAGTCCTAAACCTCAGATAAGAGAGCCCTTTGAGATAAGAAGGAAGGCATTTATTGTCAGGGGAGGGGGGTTATGACTTTGGTCTTGAAGATACTAGCTGACAATGAGAGAGGGGAGGAAGAGAAGTAGAGAACCTTTGGTCTTACAGATGTTGCCATTGGCCATGTTTGCTAGGCTGGTGGGGAGTAGATTTGGTGCATTCTCTTCACTGCTGTGCTGAAAGCCTTTATCCCTTTGAAGAGTTGGTGTGATGTGCTAGTTATTTATGTGCCATCATTGTCTCTTGGCCTAACCTACTTCATAGCGTTGTTGTGACAACAAAGGGAAGGGATAAAGAAACCATATATGCCACTCTGATATCCTGGGAGGGAGGACGCAACATAAATCCAAGAGAAAGGCTTTGCAGAGGAAGTCTTGCAAGATGCTCTGGTTTGATCCTGCAGTTCTCACCCTGCAAACCACCCAAATGGTCCCAACCTTGCCTCTCACCTCTTGCAAAGGGCATCCCAGTCCTAGTTCATTTTGGGGGCAGAGTTGCTTTCCTCTCAAAACGGATTGGAAGATTTCAGTCTAGCAGCCAGGCTACACACCTTTTCACCAAAATCTTGCCTAGACTCCCCAAGGGGTGCTTCTTAATTGACTGTAGCCTCACACCACCACTTCTCCTAGCCCAGGACACAAAGAAAGAGCACAGCAACCCCTCCAGTAACAGTTACACAGATTATAACGTGTTTTTCAATCCAGAAGTGGCTGGGAAGCATGTTTCAACAGGAGGAGGACGCCTCCCAGCCAAGGGCTGGCAGAATCTCTGAGAATGTTTCCCTGTTGTGTTTGCCAAGGAAAGCAGTGGTAAAACAGAGGAAATGGGATACCTTGTGCATACTGCAGGCACACTGCAGGCTGCAGAATCTTGCTCTCTCTTACCTAGGCAGCTCAGGCAGGGGAAAACACTGCATTTACAAACTCTTGAAGATCATACCCAGGAATGGTTTTCGCAGTTTCTCTCCTCCTTGGCTCCTTGGCTACAATCTCAGTCCACATCAAAGGTGGGTGGTGTAAGGGAGGCAGACTGCTTTCTCTGCATGCCCCCCCCCATCTAGAACAGGGATGGGGAGCCTGTAGGCCTCCCTATGTTATCACAGAATTGTGAAGTTGGAAGTGACCCTGAGGGTCACCTAGTCCAACTCCCTGAACTCACAACTAGTCCAACCCCCTGAACTTAAGAGTCTCATGCTCTACCAACTGGACCTAGGCCATCCTGGCTCAGACTGATGGGAGTTGGAAGTCCAAGGACATCTGGAGAACCACAGCTTGGAGAGGAGGTGCAGGATTTCACCTTGCCCCCTCTCTCTCTCCTGTCACTTGGCAGTGGCACCTTCAGCTTGGTCAGTGAACTGGGACAGAAGAGAAGGTCTGGGAGCCTGGAAGGGAATGAGTGCAGGTGTAGGAATCTCCTCTGGCATAGATTGAAATATCAGGTGGGGGAAAGGGGAGGACGGTCTTAAGGATCACTTCTTATTTGAGGTGAGTATTACAGTCTCCTAAGATCCAAAAAGGGCACCTGCATATGGGTGTTTTTTTTCTGCAGGTATGTTCTACATGCCTCCGATGCAGTGATAGTGTGTTAGTAGTGGGCTGTCCCCACAGCATTCTGCTTTATTAGTTGTTCTGAGATGCTTCCACAAGGATGCTTGCCATGTTATTGCCAGCTGGGTGGTGTGCTCTTCCACTCTTCCAATAAATGAATCCAACAAAGCTGAATGTTGGAAAATTCAGGACAGATTAAAGAGAGTCCTTCACCCAGAATATAGCTGAACTATGGAACTCTGTCCCACAGAAGGTAGTGATGGCCACCAATTTAGATGGCTTTAAAAAGAGGATGAAATGGGACGCAGGTGGCGCTGTGGGTTAAAGCCTCAGCGCCTAGGACTTGCCGATTGAAAGGTCGGCGGTTCGAATCCCTGCGGCGGGGTGCGCTCCCGCTGCTCGGTCCCAGCGCCTGCCAACCTAGCAGTTCGAAAGCACCTCCGGGTGCAAGTAGATAAATAGGGACCGCTTACCAGCGGGAAGGTAAACGGCGTTTCCGTGTGCGGCTCTGGCTCGCCAGAGCAGCGATGTCACGCTGGCCACGTGACCCGGAAGTGTCTCCGGACAGCGCTGGCCCCTGGCCTCTTGAGTGAGATGGGCGCACAACCCCAGAGTCTGTCAAGACTGGCCCGTACGGGCAGGGGTACCTTTACCTTTACCTAAAAAGAGGATGAGACAAATCCATGGAGGACAGGACTATCAATGGCCACTGGCCGCAATGGCCATGTTCTCCCTCCACTGTCAGAGACGTTATGCCACTGAATACCAGCTTTTGGGAATCGCAAGTAAGGGGACTGCTGTTTCCTTCCTGCCCGGGCTTCCTATAGACATCTGGCTGACCACCGGAGGAAGAACAGGATGCTGGACTAGATGGGGCATTGGCCTAATCCAGCTGGCTCTTCTTATGTTCTTAAAAGTGGGACAAAATGCCCCAATGTAATGTGTGGTATGAAATGTGAAAGATTTCAACATGAAGCGACGGGACATACACAGACTGGAAACAATGCAGAATGCTCAACACTGAAATGTTTGCAGGTGCAAGCTGTTGAAAGTGGAATTGCCAGAACTGTCCTGAAGCCAGCATTGGCATAGTGTCCAGAGTATTGGACCAGGACCAGGACCTCGGAGACCAGGGTTTTAATCCGTACTCAGCCATGAAGTTCATGGGGTAACCAGGGGCCCACCACTCCCTCTCAGCACATCCTATCACGCATGGTTGTTGGAATTAAATGGGGAGGAGGAGAACCATGCATACTGCTTTGAGCTCCTTGGAGAAAAAGGTGAGATAGAACAAAAATAAACCAATAGAGATAGAACAACAAACCAATAAATCACAAGCACAAATAATCACAATTGCACAATAAAAAGGACATCTGGCAGAGTCCAGAGTCTAAGCAATGCTGCTGATTATTAGCACCAGATACACCTCCCTGACTGTTCTCTGCAAACCTTTATGGTTTGGGGAAAGAGAGAAATTCCAATCTTTAGGACGGGTGCTTGCCCAGGTTTACAGACCGGGCTGTGTGTCTACCAGAGAAGGGAGGAGAGTGTCCTGGTAGATTTGCTCAGGATTTCTGTTCAACTCATTTTCAGTTTTAAAGCCGGCCAGGAAGTCTCAAACTATGTACCTCTGTTTGCACAGGTCTGCTCAGCCTATGCTCTGGTGCCCAATTTAAATGGGAATCTTTAAGAAACGGCTTTGGGGTGGGAGGAAAGAAAGAAGCCAGCACACGAGAGCATTGCCCCCCCCCTCACTTTTTCCTGCAAAGCCAACACCTCGCTTCAGTTTTTCCACTTCTGCATTCATTTGGCACCTACCCACTAGGCCAACAGGAGGAGGGCTCAGACAGGAGACGCCTCAGCCATGTTCCTTTTGCAAAGTAGGTGCTGGAAGAGGTGTGTTTACGCAAAGAGAGGGAGGGAGGGAGGGAGAGCACAGGCCATGGGCCAATAACTCTCCACCTCCTGCCCCCCGCCCCCCAAGTCATTCCTCCCCACTTCTTCGCTTAGGTTGAAGTTCCCACACCTTCCCCTGTTTCTGGATCCTGTCGCTGCAGGACACACCTGGAGATTAGGGCAGGAGGAAGCCTGCACAACTGGGTTTATGAGAACGACTTGGGCAAGGGAACTCTTGCAATCGTGGCTGCGGCAAAGGCAGAAGTGCAGGGTGGGGAGATTTGGTTCCAAGAAGCAGCCGCTGCACACAGTGCTGGTGGTAGGAGAGGCAGGGGCCCTTTTCACCCAGAGGGCCACACTCCCTTCTGAGCAACATTCCAAGGTCCACATATCCATGGAAGGCGGGGAAAGTGGCAAAAGCGAGTGTAGCAATGAATGTGAAAGTCAATTCTTCTACAACAGGCAAGTTCCTACAAACACCTCTCTGTCTTCCATCCAGGCAAGCAAGAGGCACAATGTGAGTTCAAGGGTGCTTGCCAGTCTGGCAGAAACAAGGATAGTGTGAGGCCAGGCCAGTGATGCATGTGGCCTGGGGAGAAGGGGACTTTCTGCATGCTAAGCAGATGCTATACCCCTGAGCTACAGCCCTTCGCCTTGCCCATGAACTTGGAGCAAAGCTTGCTCCTGACACTCTCAGCAACAAGAAAATTGCAGCTGTAGGAGTTCTACACAGCCTGGGTGCCAGGAAGTAATGGGGAGGTGCTTTTTTTGGGGGGGGGAGGATATAGAATTGTTCCACTGGGGAGATTTTGCCATTTGTAAGATGGCCTTTACTTCTCAAATGCAAGAACATTTCCCGCCCACCTCAGACAAATGAGGATCTGTAAATAAATGCTGACTCCAAAAGACGGGATTTGATGGCATGTTGTTCCAGCCTCCTGGCTTCTACAAATGGGGAAAGGAATTGCTGGGGCACTGTGACACAGTCCTTTTCCTTGTGAGAAACGAAGCCTTTATAGTGCTTTGGAACACATTTTTTATTTATAAACTTACAAGTTGAGTGGTAAGGGAGGGATCAGGAAAGTATCCAGTCAGACAACAACACTAGTCGTTAAAGCAACATAGTACCTACCTCCCCTGCCAGTGACCCTGTACTTAAGTCACAAGGAAAGATATATGATAGAACTATATAGATGTAGAGATTTAAGGGACCCTAGTCCTCTCGCCTGCAATGCAGGAATCTCAGCTAAAGCATCCATGGTAGATGGCCACCCAAACTCAGCTTAAAAACCTCTAAAGAAGGAGAGTCCACAACTTCCTGAGGGAGACGGTTCCAATGTTGAATATCACTTAACGTCAGAAAGTTCTTCCTGATGTTTAGTCAGACTTGAAGCCATTCTCCAGAGCAGGAGAAAACAAGTTTACTCTATCTCCCACGTAACAGCCCTTTAGATATTGAAAGGTGGCTATCATCTCTTCTCTCAGTCTGCTGTTTTCCAGGCTAAACATACCCTTGATCATCTTGGTTGCCCTCCTCCGCATGCATTCCAGCCTGTCAATATATTTCATAAATTGAGGTGCACAGAACTGGGCATAATACTCCACATGTGGTCTGACCAAGGGGGAATAGGTAAAGGTAAAGGGACCCCTGACCATTAGGTCCAGTCACGGATGACTCTGGGATTGTGGCGCTCATCTCGCTCTATAGGCCAAGGGAGCTGGCGTTTGTCTGTAGACAGCTTCCGGGTCATGTGGCCAGCATGACTAAGCTGCTTCTGGAGAACCAGAGCAGTGCACGGAAACGCCGTTTACCTTCCCGTCGGAGTGGTACCTATTTATCTACTTGCACTTTGACGTGCTTTCAAACTGCTAGGTGGGCAGGAGCTGGGACCAAGCAATGGGAGCTCACCCCATCGCGGGGATTCGAACTGCTGACCTTCCGATCGGCAAGCCGTGGTTTATTACTTCCCTTGATCTGAACACTATACTTCTGTTGACGCATCCTAAAATAGCCTTAGCTGTTTGGGCTGCTGCATCACATTGCTGACTCATGCTGAGCATGTGATCTACTAAGACTCATAGATCCTTTTCACATGTACTACTGGCAATCCAGGTGTCCCCCGTCTTATCTCAGAACCTGACATTTATTCCTATTTAAATTCATTTTGTAATTTTGGGCCCAGTTCTCCAGTCTGTTAAAGACGTATTGATCCTGATTCTGTCTTCTGCAGTATTAGCTACTCCTCCCAGTTTGGTGTCCTCTGCAGATTTGATGAGCATCCCCTCAATACCTTCACCCAAGTCATTTATAAAAATGTTGAACAACTCCAGTCCCAAGACAGAACTCTATAGCACCACATTTGTAACATTTTTCCAGGATGACAAGGAATCATTAGTGAGCACCCTTTTGGTCAGTGAACCAGCTATAAACCCACCTAGGTTTTACCAGCCAAAATTTTATCAGCTTTTCTGCAAGAATATCATGGGGGCTTTGTCAAAAGTTTTATTGAAATCAAGACATACTACATCCACAGCATTCCCCTGATCCACTAAGCTTGTAACTCTAAAAGAAAGGGGAAAAAATAGAGATTTGTCTGGCATTACTTGTTTTTGAGAAATCTATGCTGGACCTCAGTAATCACAATATTCCCCCCCCCAAGTGCTCACAAATTGATTAATTGTCCCCATTGCTGACTACATTCCAGCCACCAATACTCAAGCATTTGGAGTGTGTCCAAAGCTAATAGCCACCAGCTGTCAAGGCTCACTTAAGCAAACAGAGGTATCGGGCAAAACAGACACCGCTGGAAGGTGGAGGACTCTCAGTCATTGAAGGTTTCTAAACAAATGTTGGATGGCCATCTGTCATTGATTCTTTAGCTGTGATTCCCGTGTTGCAGGTGGTTGTACTAGATGACTCTTAAGGTACCTTCCAACTCCCTATTTATATTATTCTAAGATTCTATGAAAACACTGTTGGTACAGAAGTACTGTAGCAAGGAGCAGCCTTTTAACCAGGCAATTTGAAGCAAGTTCCAGGTTCCAGCAAGATCTTGCCAGAAATTGCAGCTACTTCTTTATACTTCTTTGGCAATGCTGTAGGCACCCCACCACTGCCTGAGAAGCACAGAGAAGCAGCAATGGTGGCAGCTTCTGCTGAGATCTTACAAGAGCCCTGTGAGATCTTGCTAGAAGCCAGAAACCACCACACAACCCCAGTAAGTGAGGCTATGACAGAAGTGGGGCAGCATCTTCCCATTTCACCTCAGGCACTGAAATGGAATGGGCCACCCCTGCCCATCACTCAGTGGTAGAGCAAATGCCTGACATGCAGAAGATCCAAGGTTTGATCCCCAGCATCTTCAGGTGGGGCTGAAATCCTGCCTGAAACTCTGGAGAGCTGCTGCCAGTCAATGCAAGCAATACTGAGCTAGCTAGAACAATGGGTCTGACTCAGTATACGGCAGCTTCCTCTGTTCCTAATCACCCTGGAAACCCTGCTGAAGGAAGGAGGAGGAAAGGGTCATATCCTGCTGCTGTCAACAAGGTTTGTATTATCCCAATTTCTGTGACCTGTATACATTATACAAATCAAGTCGATGTGTATATATTATGTTATCATATTTACATAATTCTACCTTTGCTGGTCAAGGGGAAGGTTCAAGACTCTGAGATCCCTGCTTTTGCGTCCATTTCACCAAAGTTCATTTAGCTCTAACCTCCCATCTTCCTGAGTTTCTTGAATTCCCCATTGAAGCCTTAATAGACACAGAAACTGTAGGCAACTGTTCTCCATTAGAACAGCATGTTTGACTAGATGGGCTATTGGCCATTCTCCAGAGCTCTTCTTCTTCTGGTTGTTTGTGAAAACGCTTTGACTGATGGGACTCACGTCTGATGAAACGTACATAGGATTAATTTGCAGAAGCACAATCTTTTAATCAAGATGATTACATTTGCCATGGCTGTGAACACCCAGTAGGCCCGAACACCCAGTAGGTCCATCATTTCTCAATGCCATTCCCTCCCTCCTAGAATCCCAACATAGGGATATTTACAGAGGGCTTCCTGGGTGAAATTACTTACAGTGCGGGGGAAGCAACGAGTCTGGTGGTACTTGAAATACCATCAAATTACAAAGGGTAACCATTCTGTGCCCTACTTAGTGTTGTGTTGTCGAGATGATGGACAAGATGCACTTCGATTCCTTCCTAGGAGCACAGTCTACACACCACCAAGCAACGTATTGGCATTTGAGATGGGGGAGAAGTCTGATCAGTGGAAGACCTACATTTTGGGGGCCCTGAAGCTTGAACTGTTATGGGGCCCCCTTCACAATCAGCAGCAAGGGCTGGGGAGCCACTGTTATCTTCTTCAACAGGTTTGTTTGCAACAACCTTTTACATCTGTGATACTGACTTTCAAACTTTGGGATTGTTGAAATATACAGTGGTACCTCAGGTTACATACGCTTCAGGTTACAGACTCTGCTAACCCAAAAATAATGCTTCAGGTTAAGAACTTTGCTTCAGGATGAGAACAGAAATCGTGCTCCAGTGGCACAGCAGCAGGAGGCCCCATTAGCTAAAGTGGTGGTTCAGGTGAAGAACAGTTTCAGGTTAAGAACGGACCTCCGGAACGAAATAAGTACTTAACCCGAGGTACCACTGTATACAACAACAAAATCAAAGAATTTTAGTCATGCAACTCAAATTGGGTCTACTAGACCTAAAACGTTTAAGCAATGTGGTTCTGGGGCCCCTCTGGGATTAGGGGCCCGAGGCTTAAACTTTATTAGTTTCATAGTGGATCCACTTCTGCATCTGATTCAATGTACAATGAAAGGCGACCTTCCACAGTTCACGCTTTCCAATACAATATGCAGATCAAATGATGAATATGCTTCAGCGGTTGAACTTTTCTGAATTTTTGTAATACTGTTCTCCAGTCAAGCAATGTGTACAACCCGCTCTCCCCCCCTCCCATCCCAAATTTGTGTGAAGCCTATATAGAAGTGCATGTACTGTATTGGTGAAAAGGACATACAAAAATCTATCCTATAAGAGGAAATTGCTTTGCAAAAAAACATTAGGCAGAATTGCATACAAAAATGTGTGTATTAGAAAAAAAATCTTAAAATATTGATGAATTTGCAGGACTTAAAAAAAAACTTTTAAAAATGACAAACTAATGTGGAAATCTAGAGAACTAAACTGAAGCCTGCAATAATGAGAAGGAAGGAAGGAAACTGAAACTGTCACATTGCAGATCACATGCCACGTGTTGATATAGCTCCTTCTAATTTTTTTATTGACATGTCCAGATTGCTGTAAACCCAACAGAGAGGCTGTGGCATCTTAAAGACTGACAGATTTATTGTGGTATAAGCCAGCACATTGTCAAACAAGACTAATCTTAATTCTGTGGCAGCCTGATCCTCTGTATGCTTACTCGGAAGCAAGGCCCTCTTGTGCTCACTTCCTCCTACAGAAATGAGAATGGGATTTTACCTAAAAAGGCCTATCCTGCAAGTGACTGTTTAGATGTTATGTCCCATGGAATCCAATGGGACTCACTTCCAAGGAAATGTATGCAGGATCGCAACCCACCCCACCCCAATCTTTTGCCAGGTTACATAGCCGGATGTTTGCTGTAGAAAAACCACGTGTGATATCCAGCTAAGTTCTACTGAAATCAACAGACCCACCAATTTCATTGGGTCTACTCTGAGTAGGGCTAACATTGGCTACAGCCTTGAGGCTGCAATTCCAGGCATGCTTTCCAGAGTTAGTCACATTCAGCTAAGTGGGATGTGCTTCTGTTAAGCACAATCCTATGCGTGCTTACTTGGGAGGGAGTCCCATCAATCTCAGGGGGACATACTTGCAAGTAGACATGCCTAGGATCAGGTAGGCAAGCGTAAAGATAAAGGGATTAGGTCCAGTCGTGGCCGACTCTGGGGTTGCAACCCTCATCTTGCTTTACTGGCCGAGGGAGCCAGCGTACAGCTTCCGGGTCATGTGGCCCAGCGTGACTAAGCCACTTCTGGCAAACCAGAGCAGCGCACAGAAACACCGTTTACCTTCCCGCCGGAGTGGTACCTATTTATCTACTTGCACTTTGACGTGCTTTCAAACTGCTAGGTTGGCAGGAGCAGGGACCGAGCAATGGGAGCTCACCCTGTTGCGGGGATTCGAACTGCTGACCTTCTGATCAGCAAGTCCTAGGCTCTGTGGTTTAAACCACAGCGCCACCCTGGAAGTAAATGCTACTGCCCTCAAAGAGACTTTCTTCTGAGTGAACATGCACTTTTAAAGCTGTTCAAGTTGATGGCCATGGCGGCTTCTTGTGGAAGTGAGTTCCAAGGTTAATTAACCACTGTGTAAAGAAATGGTTTCCTTCATCTCTCCTCAATCTTCCAATGTTCAGTTTCACTGGACGTCCACAAGTTCTAGTGTTACACAGCAGAAAAACGTCTCCCTATCAACTAAAAAGCACCAAACACAATAACCTTTCCTTATAGGGAACATAGGAAGTTTGCCTTACTGGCCATAACTTTGGTCTATCCAGCTCAATACTGCCAACACTGATTGGCAACGGCTCTCCAGTCTTAAAAAGGGACCCCTGACTATTAGGTCCAGTCGTGGCCGACTCTGGGGTTGCGGCGCTCATCTCACTATTGGCCAAGGGAGCCGGCGTACAGCTTCCGGGTCATGTGGCCATCATGACTAAGCCACTTCTGGTGAACCAGAGCAGCACATGGAAATGCAGAGTGGTACCTATTATCTACTTGCACTGGCGTGCTTTTGAACTGCTAGGTTGGCAGGAGCAGGGACCGAGCAACGGGAGCTCACCCCGTTGCGGGGATTCAAACCGCCAACCTTCTGATCATCTTAATCAACCTCTAATAGTGTCAGGCAGTGAGTTGAACTAATTATATAACTAAAAATTAAATACAGTATTAATAATACTAAATAGTGGCAGAGTGCAGGTAGTTTTAAAATCAAATTTAATTGCTGATACAGTAAGCCTGCAGCCAACACACGTTTAACTTGTGCACATTCAGCTTTATGTGCTTGGCAAAAAAAGTTGTTAAAAAAATAAAACGGAAGGGGGGCAGAATGGGGGCTGACGTCTGGGGGGGGGGAAGTCTTTCGCAATCCCACTCGCCATTGCGCCCGATGTGCTTTGACTGTGCTGCCTGTATGCAATTTTGGCTTTGGGCACGATCCCCAGAATGTAACCCCATGTAAGTTGCAGTTCTTACTGTATTGATAGTGGCGCAGCGGAAATCGGTTCAAAATAAAATTTAAATAAGAATACCATTTAGTTTCATAAATTTGCATAGTGCCGTTCGTCCGATGGCCACATTGTGGTTTACGAATAGTGGCACAATTAAATAGTGGCTGTGGCACAGTGCAGAAAGTTTTTAAATAAAAGTTAAATAACAATAATAGGAGTGGCACACCGGAAACAGCTTTTAAATTTTATTTATTTTTAGTAAACAAAAAAAGATAAATCAAGACAACCACACCTCTTACACGCACGCACGTACAATTCTTTCTTCTCTCGCCGCCTGCCTGTCTGCAAAGGAGCGCAAGAAATAATAAGCAAGAGGCGGAGAAGAAAGGGGGCGGCGTTGAAGGCAAAAGGCGTGTCCCCGGGAAGGGAGAGCCTGGGAGTTGTAGGCGAGTTGGGCGCGAGGCAAGGCCAGCTGGGACCAAACCGCGTCCGCCTATTCCTCGCTTGCTCATGGAGTGGGTTTCCTGGCGGGGCACGTCTTCGTTTTCCTCTCCTCGTCGCCTTTAGCCGGGGCTTGGCTTTTCTCCAGCCGCTGCTTCTTCCTTATCCTCTTCGTCCTCTCCTTGCGTCTCGATCTCTCCTTCTCCGCCATGGGGGACGTGATCTCGGCACACCTGGACGACAGCAGGCGGCAGTTCATCGCAGGTGAGGCGTCTTGGTTCTCGGCGCGGGCCGGCCGAGCATGTTGTCGGCTGCAAAACAACAACCCCAGGAAGTCTGAATTGATTATTATTATTACTTTCTTGTCGCATCCAATGCTAGCCCTCCTCCGAGTAGACATATTGGCACGACTAAGGGAACCGTGACTCTCGTTTTCCACTGGATTCATTCAGAGTAAGGCTAGCGTTGGATACATCCGCCGTGTAGCTTGGCGATGGGGAGGGGGAATAAAACCCCCAAAACGAAGGATCTACTCCAGCCGAGTTCTCCTCAGAGTCATAGGAGCCAACTCCTAGGGGCCGAGGGGTCTTTGACTTCCCCAATAAAATATATGAGTCCCCCCTAAAGTTGATGGGCATTGCTATTCAAATTGTGTGTGTGTGCACCGCATCATGTGATCGATTATGCGGGGTTGAGCTTACCTGCCCCCCTCCATTTTATTCAAGTTGGCAGCCACCCCTGCTCAGAGTAGACCCCGCTGAAGTGAATGTGCCTGAATTAGTCGTGTCTTTATTTCAGCGGGTCTGTTCTGACCGCGACTAACCTTGGACGCAACACAGTTTGAGGTTTGATGTCACTGATGCTCCCCTTACTCGGAGTAGACCTCCTTGAAATTGGTGGGCATGGCTAACTTGGGTTCATTTATTTCACTATGTCTATTCCGTGGAGAACTTGGTTGGATACAACTTCGAGTCCCTCCCGCCCATGCATTTTTAGGCGTGGTGGGGTCTGATTTTGTTTTTTTTTGTGCTGGGGAGACTGCCTCCCCATGGAAATAATAGTAAGCTAGGTTAACTGAGTATTTTACATCATTCTGGCCTCTGCAAAGTATGATATAATGTGAATTTCACTTGAGATTTTTTAGGGGGAGGTGTTAACCGTCTAACTGAAAAAAAAGTTTTCGGCGGGGGAGGGGTTGCGGGGAACCAGTTGATCTTGGTATTATTTTAAATGTCTTTTTGCAGGGGGAGGGGCTACCTACCTATGCAAATGATTGTACTAGTATACTGAATATTGCACACTATTCTGGTTCGATATAAAGTGACATTATGAGAGATGTTTTTGGAGTGTGTGTGTGTTAGAAATCTGAGGGACGTAAGAAGTAGGGAAACTCCTGGCTGAATTTTTTCAGGCTTCGTACTATCGGAGTCTGATTCCCCCCCCCCCTCCAACACCCACCCCATTTCTTTTTCCCCCTTCTCCACGTTGCAAGTCCTTTGCTTCAATCTCTCCGTCTCCCTTCCCCGCTCTGCCTTTGGAGCGGGGTGAGAGGAGGTACCGCCTCTTTTTAAGAAGCAAGTCTGTGCAAAGGCATGTTTGGTTTACCTAATCTGATGAAGGGGAGAGTTTAAGGAGGATCGTTGGGGGGGCAGGGGAGTTGCCGAAGAAGCTATAGAGGGCGAATTGTCCTTCCTTTCCTCAGTCAAGGAAGAAACTGGCACTCAGTTCCTAAAGACCAACTTACTTCTTCCCTTGAGAATATTTATAAAGTGATGTTACAAGTATTTATACAGAGATTTTTGAGAAAACCAAATAGGTCTCTGTCCCATGGAGCCTACAGATCGTGGGGGAAAGTATGAATATTAAATTAGGATGGGAGTAGATGGGACGCGGGTGGCACTGTGGGTTAAACCACAGAGCCTAGGGTTTGCCGATCAGAAGGTCGACGGTTCGAATCCCCGCGATGGGGTGCGCTCCCGTCGTTCGGTCCCAGCTCCTGCCATCCTAGCAATTCGAAAGCACCTCAAAGTGCAAGTAGATAAATAGGTACCACTCCGGTGGGAGGGTAAACGGCGTTTTCATACGCTGCTCTGGTTTCGCCAGAAGGGGCTTAGTCATGCTGGCCACATGACCCGGAAGCTGTACGCTGGCTCCCTCGGCCAATAAAGCGAGATGAGAGCCGCAACCCCAGAGTCGGTCACGACTGGACCGAATGGTTAGGGGTCCCTTTACCTTTAAAAGGATGGTGGTGGTGATGATGATATCCTATTCTTTCCTCCAAGGAGTTCTTGGTAAAATATGTGCTGTGCGACTGCACACATTTATTAACCTCATGGAAGCCCTGAAATTTAGTTCAGACTGAGTGACCTAAGAGCTCCAACTTAAGATCCACTGCCAACTATGTCTCCCTTTCCCCCCAGGCAGGAATGTTATCACACATACTTTGCACTTTGGGAGTGAGGATTATGGGGATAATTGTTCTGAAAAAGGTGGTTTTTGAAGAGGGAACCTGAACAGGAAGGGAGAAAGGTGTCACTTAATGCGACACACTGACCCCCCCCAAAGTTTCTTAAGTAAGGGCTTTTTTGAGGGGTGAAGCAGGTCTAAGCTATTACAAATGGCGTAGCAGGCTGAAATTGAACCAGATGAGCTTTTCTCCCAGTGCATTGAAGGTCAAGTGATGGGCAAGGTGCCACCTGATGAATTTCTGCCTCTTAATCGTGCAAAGGGACACAATCTTGAAGTAAGAAGGGGATGCCTTTTGTTTTTAATGTGTTCTTGTGGGGGAATGGGGAGTAAAATGTGTGTTTTGGTGCTGCGATTGTAAAATTAGGGAGTGGCAGGACTGAGGAACGGTGCGCAGCAGAAGGGTGCGTCTTTGCTGCTTGTGTGCACATGGAGCATAGGGTGGCAATAAACTCGAGAAACTATGTGAATAAAGTGCTACAAACCCCTGAGACAGTTTGCTCGCAAGGTGCTTAGGATCACTGCTCGAAGCCCCCTATTTTAAATTTTATTTGAATCATTTCTTATCCACACTTCAACCAAAACCATGAAAGTTCCCAGAGTGGCTTCAAATATATTCTCCATGAAAAAATCTTGGGTACCAAAACTTTGCTGCTGGCACTTTAGTCTCTTTTACTTGCCTGCCCCTTGCAACCTACCTTCCTTAATGCTCAGGGGTTGGTGAAATAAATATGTAATAATCCTTTGAGGACTATATCATGCGTTCAGATAGGCTTAATCTTGGACTAGGATTAGTTGGGGGACCTCTCCTGAATTATTACGACTGAACTCTGGAGACAGATAACGTAATGAGTGATGCTTCCCTGAGCATCTTCAGAGGACCTTTCCCACTTGTCTTTACCCACCTGCCATTTCTTTTAAGGCAAAGGACTTCCATTTGAGGCATAAAGAATAGGCATGGCTCTCAGTGGACTCGGTCTGTAGGCGTGCTGGCAGGGGGTTTCTCTCCATCTGATGCATGTTGTTGTTGTTTAGTCGTTTAGTCATGTCCGACCCTTTGTGACCCCATGGACCAGAGCACGCCAGGCACTCCTGTCTTCCACTGCCTCCCGCAGTTTGGTCAAACTCATGTTGGTAGCTTCGAGAACACTGTCCAACCATCTCGTCCTCTGCCATCCCCTTCTCTTTCCCAACATCAGGGTCTTTTCCAGGGAGTCTTCTCTTCTCATGAGGTGGCCAAAGTATTGGAGCCTCAGCTTCACGATCTGTCCTTCCAGTGAGCACTCAGGGCTGATTTCGTTAAGAATCGATAGGTTTGATCTTCTTGCAGTCCATGGGACTCTCTGATGCATAGGGATCAGTAAGTAATGTTTTCTTTTCTGGAATTTACTGGTTTGGCTTCTTATCCCAAATCTCCCCCCAATAAACTGTGGAAGGCATACATGGAGTGTGGTCTCCCTCCCCACCCCAAAAATACCCTCCCAGCAACCCTGCAAGGTTGGTCAGATAGAGACTGGCCCGTTAAACATCGTGGAAGTCTTGGATTGTGCCTTCTCCGTCTAGAATGTCTTGGCACACAGCATTGCCAGTTTAAATTTACTTTTCGTAGTCTGGCCTGCAGGGCTGTTGGCAAAAGCACTCTCCCCTTCCTCCCCCTCCCTCCTCCCACAAGGCATAGGGTAACAGGATGTATGGCTCCTTGTTGGAAAGGCAATTTCCCGCCTGCTTTCCCTCCTGCTACTGCCTTTGGGAGCAGACTGTGTTGCAGTCAGACTTCGTGACAATTGCTCTTTTGCCCTTGGAAGCAAAGGGCCTGATTATAGTCTGGGAAAACTGGGTGGGAGGCTCTGCTAATTGCTGCCTACAGAGGCTTGGTGGTTCCCTAATAAAGGGTGAAGAGAGAGAGGTCAGGAATCAGTCGAGGCACACTCTCTCTCCTGACTTCCTAACCGCCCCCCCCCCCCGGTAACTGACAAGCCAGCAGCCCTCATCTCCCAACCCTACAAATTCTCCCTTTTGACCTCTTGCCTTTCCAGCTTTTAGAGTTGTGCATTAGGGGTGTTTGTGTGTGTGTGTGTATGTGTGATCATCAGGCCCAGTGGTGCTTGTATAACGACTGGTTGTGGGGGGTGTAGGGTGTCCTTAATGGAAACCCACAACAACATCTCCACACACAAACTGACTCCTTCCCTCAATTATAGCCAAATCACTCTTGCTATCTTTTCTATGTACCTGATCTAAGTCACAGTCTTATTATTATTATTAAAAACGTTTTTACTGGGGACATAGCAAAGCAGATAAGTGGAATATTTATAATTGCTCTACAATAAATAGTAGTAATCGAGGGAGGTGGGTGGCGCTGTGGGTTAAACCACAGAGCCTAGGACTTGCCGATCAGAAGGTTCGAATCCTCGCGACAGGGTGAGCTCCCATTGCTCTGTCCCTGCTCCTGCCAACCTAGCAGTTTGAAAGCACGTCAAAGTTCAAGTAGATAAATAGGTACCACTCCGGTGGGAAGGTAAACGCCGTTTCCATGCGCTGCTCTGGTTCGCCAGAAGTGGCTTAGTCATGCTGGCCACATGACCTGGAAGCTGTACGCAGGCTCCCTCGGCCAATAAAGTGAGATGAGCACTGCAACCCCAGTGTCGGCCATGACTGGACCTAAAGGTCAGGGGTCCCTTTGCCTTTAAATAGTAGTAATACTTTTGAGAGAAAAGAATCTTCTTGCATTTATTTATTTCAGGGCAATTATTTCTATCCCTGATGCAAACTGTGACACAAAGAGGGGATGGATTGAATCGCCATAGCTGCTATTTGCCTGCATGTCCTATCCCCCTGAATGCATCTCATTGCTAATTTTATGAGTAATGTCATAATCTAACTTTCTAAAAGAAGTGCAATTCATAAATACAGTCCAACCAGTCATGCTCTCCCCCCCCATAGTACTGTGAAAATTGTAGCTGAAAGATAAGGCAGCTAAGCTCCCTGTTTCCAGCCCCCCACCCATCCAGCTGTGTACACACCACACATTTAAAGCAGATGACTTCGCCAAAAGAATCCTGGGAACTGAAGTTAACCCCAAAGGCTACAATTCCCAGAACCCTCAACCACGCTACAGTTCCCAAGATTCTTTGAGGGAGGTCATATGCTTTAAATGCGATTTAAACCAATTGTGTGTAGGCAAGTGCACATTGTGATTTGAACACAGATCAGGCCCTTTAAGGCTCCTTGGTTCCCTACACCATCTTCCACACATGTTCGTGGCTATTTATTGTACTGATACTTCCAATAAATAATAATACCAGTTACTGGGAACAAAATGCTGCCCTACGTGAGTTGTTGGCCTGATCCAACAGGCTCTTCTTATGAATGACATAGAAGCTATAGAAGCTATAGATAATCAGCTATTGAAAAGCAAAAGGGCTGATACTATGGCAGGCTGGCGCTTGTGTAGCTTTTTCCATATCTGCCTTACATATTACTGTATATTTTGGAAAGTTCTTTGTTTGCTCTGCATTTGGACACCTCTTCAGATATCACCATCAAAATTTAGCCCAAATTTGAGGTCAAGGAACAGGTTTTCACCTGTGTTTGGATGACATTTTGAATCAAGATGGTGGACTGACTAGCAAATTTTACCCACTGATTTCAAAAGTGCACCGATTTTTGTTTGTTTGTTAGAATTCTCAAGTGGTGCCTTATGCAAAACTGCTACTATATTTTATTTTAGCGTATGCTTCGTTCTGTGGTGATGGGGGATTGTGCCAAAACAAATATCTGAAGCCACTATATTTGATGCTCTGTCATGTGTTTTTACTGTTGTACACCATCCTGGGATCTTTTGATAAAGAGCAGTACATAAATTGAAATAATAATAATAATAATAATAATAATAATAATAATAATAATGCTATGTTAATCATTTTTAGGGCACTATTTCCAATGTTGCAAAAGCGGGAGAAGAATCTTTATCATCTACTTTTAAAACGGGGATTGTGGTGAATGGTTTGTTATAAAATTCAAGTGAAGATGGTGTGTGTGTGTGTGTGTGTGTGTGTCTGTATCTGTCTTATAGGGAACTTAGCCTTATATCCTGTCAAATTCTGTGTCCATCAAACTAAGATGTGCTGCTGATGTGCTGTCTTCCAGAGTTTGTTGGACTACAATTCCAGCCAGCGCCAGCAGCATGGCCAATGGTCAGGGCTGATGGGAATCGCAAACAACAACCTCTGGAAAACTCCGTTTTAGTGACCCATGGTTTAACCTAGTACTGACGGTTCTGACTGGCAGGTGCTCTCCAGGGTATCAGAGGTTTTCTCCATCGTCTGCCACCTAATACTTTTTTAAGTGGGGATGCTAGGATTGAACTTGGGACCTTCTGCATACAAAGCAGGGGCTCTACCACTGAGCTACAGCCCTTCTCCAACATGGAAAGCTTCCCTATACCGAGTCAGACCATTGCTCCATCTATCTCAGTGTTGTCTATGCTCACTGGCTCTCCATGATTTCAGACAAGGGGTGCTCCTACCCCTACCTGGAGGTGTCAGCAATTGAACCTAAGACCTTCTCCTCTGCTGCTCAGTTGTGCACTTTCCGCAAATGACTCCAGAGTGCCTAGGAATTTCCGACCCCAATCTGCTTGTTTCCACTGCCCCTTGGACACTTCATGTTTCTGAAGTGCTGGTTGATATATCTCTGAGCATGTTTAAAGCAATTATCTGCATGGCACTGAAGTCCACCTGGGGCAGGAGCAGTCCTAAATCAATTATCTGCATGGCACTGAAGGCCACCTGTGGCAGGAGCAGTCCTTTTCATTAAGTATTTCACCTGCTGAGCACCTGATCTGCTGCAGCTGAGCCAAGTACCCAGAAGTTGCTCAATGATGACTCGAGCTCCTTTGTGACTGAATGGAATAGATGAGTAGGCCTTTTAGTGGGAAACGGCTGGCTATTCAGTCCTTCCCCCTTGCAGAATTGTGAATCACACTAGGCTTCACTTCTGTGGAAGCTAGATACCTCATAGGACTAACTTTGCTGGTGTTGGTGAACTTTGCATTGTGCATTCACAGCTATTTGTGCCTGTGATGGTATCAGGGGAGTTAGATGTAATCATGCTTTCAATACTGTTTGTACCTGCAAAAGCTTTGAGGTACCCACACTTATTCTTTTCTACTCTACAGCTTCCAGCTGAACTCCTGTAATTTCTCACACCACAAATGTTCCAGGCTGTTGTACTTTTGCCCCATGTTTGTTGCATTGTAGTGCAAGACAGCAATAATACAATGACATTGGGTAGCATCGCAGGACAACTAATAATTAAATTTAGATCCTGCCCTCCTTCTCCTTGCTTCATTTAAAGATTTTCAGAGACTTTGAGACTAAAGATTTTGTTTTGTACTTGTTATGGTTTGAAGGAATTCTATAAAGATTGTCTATCGCGTATGTACAAGGTCATTGTGTTGCCTAGACATTGCTGACTTACTCTTTGCAACACAGGGGTTTGTTTGGTTACTACTTACTTCTTCTCAAAGTGGTGGACATGAAAGTGATAACTTAATAAAAGCATCTTGAAAACAATTCCAATATAGAAGCAAGTGGGAAAGATTACTTCTTAAAAGACTTCAGTAAGCACCAAAAAGATAAGAGATGGCATAGAATAATAGAACTGCAGAGTTTGAAGGGATCTTGTGGGGTCATCTAGTCCAGCCCCGTGCAAGGCAGGAATCTCAGCTAAAGCATCCATGACAGATGACCATCCAACCTCCACTTAAAAACCTCTAAGGAAGGAGAGTCCACAACCTCCTGAGGGAGTCTGTTTCACTGCTGAACAGCTCTTACTGTCAGAAAGTTTTTCCAAAGGTTTAGTCGGACTCTCCTTTCTTGCAACTTGAAGCCGTTGGTTTCAGTCCTACCCTCAAAAGCAGGAGAAAACAAGCTTGCTCCCTCCTCCATGTGACAGCCCTTGAGATATTTGCAGATGGCTGTCATATATCCTCTAGTCTCATCTTTTCCATGCTAAACATACCCAACTCCCTCAACCATTCCTCATAAGACTTGGTGTTCAGACCCTTGATCATATTGACTGTCTTCCTCTGCACACCTTCCAGCTTGTCAACATCCTTCTTAAATTGTGGTGCCCATAACTGGACACACTATGCCAGGTGTAGTCTGACAAAGGCAGAATAGAGTGGGACTATTACTTCTCACAACACTTCTGTTCATGCAGCCTAGAATTACACCAGCTTTTTTTTTTTTTTTTTGCTTCTTCATCACACTGCTGACTCATGATAAGTAAGTGAGAATTTGATCCCTGGTCTCCCAGGCACTGGTCTGACACTCTAACCACTATGCCACACATAAAACGGGATGTGTGGGGGAGGTTAATTAAAAATCCATCATTAATGCATTAGTGTTGCATCAATTAAATATTGCAGAATGCACCTGCAAACCATTGTGCCCCCACCCCATTTGCAGGAACTATAAGACAGGAGTATGGGACACGGGTGGTGCTGTGGGTTAAACCACAGAGCCTAGGGCTTGCCAATCAGAATTTCGGCGGTTCGAATCCCCCCCCCCCGACTGGGTGAGTTCCCGTTACTTGGTCCCAGCTCCTCCCAACCTAGCAGTTCAAAAGCACATCAAAGTGGAAATAGATAAATAGGTACCCCTGGAGCGGGAAGGTAAACAGCGTTTCCATGTGCTGCTCTGGTTTTCCAGAAGCGGCTTAGTCATGCGGGCCACGTGACCCAGAAGCTATACGCCGGCTCCCTTGGCCTATAGAGCGAGAAGAGTGCTGCAACCCCAGAGTCGTCCTTGGCTGGACCTAATGGTGAGGGGTCCCTTTACCTTTAGCTATAAGACAGGAATGGCACACATTGGGCCCTCCAGATGTTGTTGAACTACAGCTTGCCATTCCTGACCGTTGCTTTCATCCTGATGCTAAATGTTGGTTCTAGGCACCTCTCTCTGGGCTAGCAAGGGAGGTGGCTGACATGCATAGGCGCCGACTCCATGGGGCCTGAGGGGGCCCGAGCCCCCTCAAAAATTCGTTTGGGGGGCTCTGCCCCCCCAATAATTTAAGAAAATAATTTAAGAATTTTAAGAAATTTAAGAAAATTATTAGTTATATTATGCTTTGTAAAATCACAAAATTATGTTGGTATTTTTTATTTTCCTTGTTTGACGATAGTTACCTTTTAAAATACATTCAGTAATGAGTTAAAACAAAGCCACTCCCGATCTAGAGAGGGGGTGGGGTTGCGGGCTCTCGACCCATCAACAATCTCGCGGGGCTAGCTCATTAATATTCACCGCCCACGGCGGGAGCCAATCGGCTGCCGCAAAGGGCAGGCCCTCACAGGTTCACTTAAGGTCGGGGCAGCCCGGGGCTCGCCCCTTTCGCTCCCCCAGCAGCAGCGGTTTGGAGGTCTTGGGCCCCCCCAATATTTTTTATAAGTCGGCGCCCCTGCTGACATGTCAACCTGTGGATGTTGCAGCTGCACATGCGCTATGCAAACCTCCCTGACCACACACACCCAGGCTTGGGAGAACTGAGTGCTGCATTCTGTGGTTTCTTTGTTGTTTTTTCATTAGGCCTCATTCCTATCTGATCTTCCTCCTTTGTGCCCAAACTGGCCTGTTTCTCTCCCCCCACTCCTTAGAGGGAAGGAAGGGAGGGAAAGAAAAATAGGTTGTAAATTCAGGAGAGGATTTGTGGTTCATCATGCTCCTCCCAAGAAGCATGATAAGCTGTCTCTTTGCACTTTAGTTTGTATTTATTTATTTTTTAAAAACCTATACACCACAATTTATATATTTCTTAAAAAATCAAAGTGGTTTGCGAACAATATGTATAAAATAAAATAAAAACATAAATATTAAAATTGCATATAGCTGGCTAACCGTAGCATATTTTTTCTGTCTTACTTGAATTGTCTGCATAAACTGGTTGCAAATAAAATAAAAATGGCAAATGTTTGTGCAATGCTAACGTGTGATTACTTGGCCACAATCTCGACTTTCCTGCAGGGGCACTTGTCATGTGGAATGGCCCTAGCTCAGGGTTTGCCATGACTCACTCTAGCAGTAATTACATTAAAGTAATTACTGATTTACTAATAATCATTTTTGAAATTGAAATATCGATAATGAGCAGTCTCATGTCCAGAGTTGCTCAGAAAGTGTAAGAAACCAAAAGATCTGGAACTAATTCTGTTCCACTTCCAAGGTACTACTGTACATAGAGAAGATGTGGCAGGATCCTGACAGTCCTCAGAGTTGACCCACTGAAATCAGTGGACTTAAAGCTAGTTATGTTTATTCATTTAAGTGTGCCTTCTCTAGGTCAGCCTAGCACATAGGCTGGATATAACCCTCTGTCTTTTTTTTTTTTTAATGAATCTTGGTGGGGTGTGTGTGTCTGATTTTGATTAGTGTCTGCTTTCTCAAATAAAGAGTGTTTTCCAGCAGAAGAATGAGAGACATTCCCTTTATCAAAAGCATAGCGTGACAAGCACCCCGCCCTGTTTTCACCAGAGGTCCCACCTTCTCATATAAGTGTTAGATAAAGAGCTTATAAAACCAGTGTGTGGAACTTAAAATTTTGCGTCTCTCTCTCTGGCAAAGCACAGCATTCTCTCATCTTCTCTCATCAGTTACTGCTGATGTAAAAAGTAGCAGTTCTGATAGTTGTTTATTTATTTTGCCCACTCTGTAAATAAACTATGGGCGCCTGGTCAGACCTTGCCTCATCTCCCCTTTAAAAGTCTCCAAATAATTCCTCTCTCAAAGCAACATATAAAGGGCAGTACATGGCAACGTGTTATAACTTATTCAGTGTGGGCTAAACCATGAAAAGTATCCCTTCAACAGTGGCGAGAAGAAACATGGGAGGTGGGGTGAAAGCCACAGTTCTGGGGTGGCATTCTGTTGGGGCGGAAATTGACCCTTTCCCAGTATTATCAGATTAATTATTTGATGAGGAGGGAGGAGACACAGCTCAGTGAAGGAAGGAGGTTGCGTGCCTGTGCGCAAGAGCGTGGGATAGCCACACCTGTTGCTGGCATGCCACCTCCAGAGGGTTAGCTGAGGGTTATCCTTAGGGCCAAAAAGGGTTAGTCACCCCTACTCTCGGCCAAACATACTCTGCTCTCGGCTAAACTCTTAATCCCAATGTGATTCTTGGGGGTATGAGAAATGATTACTCCCTCTGAACATATGCACAGTAGGTTTCTTTTCTAGAGAGCAGCCACAGCATATAGCTTAGGTTAAGTGGGAGAGGTTTCTCTGTTAAAATCAAAACAGTTGACTTGCAGGTAGATGTAATCCCCTGGTGCGGTTCTCTTCAGAAATCCCAGCAGGTCAGAGATGTTAACCTGTGGCAAGGAAACCAACCAAGTTCCTTCTGGCACCTGAAAGACTGACTGGTTTTAGATAGCTGGAAAGGCAAATAGACAGATAGGCGCCAGCTCCTAGGAGCCAATGGACTTTTGTCCCCCTCCCTCCTTTTATGAGGGGGCCTGGCCCCCTCATGATGTTGCACAATGCTCATGGCGTCAGAACATTGTGTTGGACCCCTCAATCATCTTGAGAAGATGGTGCCTCTGGATAGATAGAATTTTGTCACGAAGTGGATGAGTGATCTTCAGGTGTCAGGTGTAATTGGGAAAAGAGAGGAGGTGATAGTAAACAATGGGCCAAAAATCCATGCAAGACAATGCTAGAGGTATAGTTTGTGATGTTTCTGAACAAGATAGCATGGGGACATAATATACTGTCATATGTGATGTCATACTATTGGTCCACCAAGCTCAGTTTTATTAACATTGACTGGGAGTAGCTCTCCCAATTTCAGACATGGTCTCTCTCTTCCAACTGCCCCTGCAGATGCTCTGCCACTGAGCTATGCTTCCATCAGTAGCTGTGTCACTGCCAGCCTTCCCAACTTTGCTAGTTGTTCACTTCATCTGTAATGGAAGAGAGTTTGCTGACCTTCACTGAGCCGCAATTTTCTGCCAAACTAAAGTTAAGCAGTTTGTTTTCCTGTGTGGATATATATTGCCAGGTGAGAATGCTCCATGCATCTGGCAAAGTGGGCTCTGGTCCAAGAAACTTCTGGCCCAATGAGACAGAGTCTTTCAAATGCTTCTAAACTTCTTGCTGAATCACAGTGAGCATGGAACCCAGAGAAAGCTTGGCTACCCATCATCAGCATTGCTCAGCTAGTCACCATAGTAAGGATATTTAGACAGTCCTAAGTAATGTTATTCCTTACTGGGAGGGTCCTTAGTTCAGTGGCAGAGCACCTGTTCTGCGTGCAGAAGGTCCCAGGTTCAATCACTATATTCCTAGGTTGGGAATGTGGCGGGTTTGCAGTCTGTAATAACATGCCTTGTCTTGTCTTCAGGGACCATTGACTTAGTGCCTTTCTCAGAAGACTGCATTGCCAAAAGTAGGAGCTGCCCAAGTTGGGCAAAGCTGTGGCAACATCTGGAATACTGATCTCCATTGCATCAGAGTAGGGTGAACACAGATGCTGGCCAGTTTTTGAAACCAGTATGTGACCTGTCAGCACCTCTCTCCTCACCTCCCACCCCTGTGTCGTACAGCCGGCCTGTTTTGCAGACAGTGGATGGTTTTTCTTGCCCTGCTTCATCTGGGGATGCTGGTTTGAGACTGGAGGTGGCTGTGATGCAGGAGAGCAGGTTCACACAGTGCAGAGTTAGATGGTGAAACTTGCCCCAACGAGAGGAAGGAACGGCCACCAGGCTGGATGGCTTTGAAAGAGGATTAGATGAATTCAATTGAGGAAAAAGCTCTCAGTGGCTGCTAGTTGTGATGGCCATGTTCCACGACCACTGTTGGAGACAGTATGCTGAGTTGTTGGAGAACAGAGGAGGGAAGAGTGCTCCTGTGCTCCGGTCATTGCTAGGTTCCCAGAGGTACCTGGTTGGCCATTGAGAGAACAGGATGCTGGGGTGTGATGTGCAGCCTTGGGATTTGTGTGGCCCAAGTTGCTTCCTAGGGAATCTGCCTTGAGAAAGTGTCCATTTGTTTCTACTGACTGTCTTCATGTGTATTTTTTAAATCAAGTGTTTAAAAGGTGCCTCAAGTCTAGGAGGAGCCTCCTGTTGACAGGAAATGAAACCTGGTAGCCTTGCAAATGAACATTATGTGAGCCCTGCTGGATCAGTCCAGTGGCCCATCTAGACCAGCATCCTGCTGTCACAGGGATCTATGGAAAGCCCACAAGGAGCAGCTCCCGCACCTTCAGTTTCTAGCAGTTGCTATAGAAGCACTGCTGCCTCCCAATAGAGGCAGTGGCCGTAACCCTGGAATGTCTCTTTGCTTGACAATGGTTGTGCTGGTGGCTGCTTTATGCAACACCCCTAAAAGAGGGCAAAATAGGACATGGCCTTGCAGATGCAAGTTTTTTTATTCATAGATGCAAATTTAGAAGTAATATATATGTTACATATTTATGAACCACCTTCCATCTAGAACAAATTTAGAATTCAGAACAAGGCAATTTACATAAAACAACTAAAAATAGCTTTAAAAACTGTACCAAAACAACAACAAAACAAGCCGGCAACTAAATACAGGTTTAGAAAAGATATGGAATATCTCTTAGGTTCTGGCCAGGGCAAAACACCTGTCATGCATACTTAACCACCATAAGAATTCTGAGGATGCTGAATTCTGCACCCAGGACCTAGGCGCAGGACAGGACAGCAACTAAACAGTCTCATGTCTTTTTTGCTCTTCCCTTTTGAGATACAGAATTGTAGAGTTGGAAGGGATCCCATCATAAAAATAATCATATTTTTAAATGAGCCACCTTTTACATGCATCTCCATGTGATTTAAAAACATACCATAAAACCAGTGTCTAAAACAGTGCAAAAAAAGGTAAATAATAAAGAGAAGTGTAAAAACAATGTGTAATAAACACTAAAAGCTGAGAGACCTTCTCACAAAGCTGGAAAAGCTTATGGAAACAAAAAAATGTTCTAAAGAGTTTAGATAGTGGGGTGCCTGCTGTGTTTCAACAGCAATCCTGTTTCACAGAACAGTGGCCACCACACACAAAGCCCTGCTCTTAGTTGTTCCCTGGAAATCATTCATTAGGTGAGTGTTCACATAATGAGCCCACGATTTCCATTTATTCCTATGGGGAAATTTCTAATGTCTTCCTGACCATGGAATTTTGAGCCTGCAAAGTTGCGGGGTGGGTGGGGTGAAATGGAATGCTACTCCCTGATTTGTCCAGTCACTCACCCTCCCTTCTTCTGTTCCTCAGCCAGCCAGTAGAAGGTAGACAGGAAGTAAAAAATTCAGATATCTGAATTTTCGGTGTGTATAGCAAGGTTTTCATATATCGAACATTCATAAAGGGGGACCTGTGTGTGCATCTCGCCCCTATTGGGGAATACTGTAACGTGGTAGCCTGCTTGGGATAGGATTCCCAAGGCAAAAAAATGAACATGTGAAAAGGTTCTGAAGCGGCCCACAGAATGCCAGTGTGTTTGAAGCTGTGTGTTCCTTCGTAGTTGTCACTTTGAATCGGACAGGGAGAAGCAGCTTCTTTTCCTTTGTAATAGCTTCCTGGAGGTTTTTGCATACTTGTGGTCTGCTGGATGGCTCCAAGCTCTTGATGCTGCCTGAAGTGCTGCCATGCTGGTTCTAGCCTGGGCTTTGCCTGGAACATCCTGTTCTGTGTGGTTGCCTTTCCAAACTGCTTGTGATGTGAAAGAGCTGCTTTGTGCCAGCCCCTCCTTTTTTTCACTCTTTGTCCCCAAATCCCTAGTTGGTTGCCACTGCTGCAAACCCTGGATATCTGAGTGCATTGGCACCTCAGTGAAGAATTTGCTCACATGTGGCTTTGACCATAAACCCTTCCTAAGGCACATTTTTTATAAGTTGGTCTGCAAGACTAAACTAGAAAACTATTTAAATCCCGTAGTAGCTTTGTAAAAGCCTGAGACTGTGCAAGTCTGGATTCAGGCGTCTGATATTTGGTATCTATGACTTCTGTGCCCCCGTCATGAGTTATGGTACTTTGAAGCGGGGGGAACACCAGTCTGCTGTTGGTTTGATTAATCTGTATCATGGGTGGGGAACCTCAGGCCCAAATGCAGCCATCCATGTCTTTATATTTCTCCCTCAGAACTCTTCCCAGGCCACGCTCTACACCAGCCGTTTTTCACACCTTGAACATTTTTGCTTGGCTGGAATGTGTCCATTAACTCTGTTCGTGCCTCTTCCTTGCCTGGATGGAGGATAGAGAGTGGTGTGCAAGTGTGTGTAAAATCTAGCTTAGTGTATGGTAGTAAAATTTGCGTTCATAGCCCTACCCACTTTTGCCCCTGATCCCACCCACCACTTGCATGTAGCTCTGATATAGTTACCTAGAATTAAATGCAATTCTTGGGCTGAAAAGACTCCTCATCCCTAATCTGTATTAACTGGCAGTCCAAGGGCCTAGTCTGACATTTTGGAGGAGTGTGTGTGTTGTTGTTTTTTGACCCTCAGCAACGATGCTTATTCCAAGGGTTCCCATTTTTGCATGTCAAATGCTTTCTTCGTTTGAATCAATGGTCCCTATGTGTCCCCCCCCCCCATGCTAAGAATCTTCCAACAAATTCTGTGCCAAGCACAGCTCAGTTCTGTGACCAGTAAGAATTAAGCACAATGCTAAGAACAAACTCAGTTGCTTAGTGTTAACAAGATTTAAGCCAAAATGGGTCTATTGAGAAACAAGATGGGAGACATTGGCATGCTTGGTGGAGCACTATCATTTGGGAATATATATATTGTGACCCCATGAGTGTGAAACAGAATATGGGCTGGGAGGGAGATGACTGAATGATATATGTGTGTGATAAGAGAGTAAATGAGCAATTGTCATTGAATAGATGAAAATCTCAAAACCAAGTTAACTGAAAATATATATTCATATTGTGAAGTATTTTGAAAAGTATTCTTTTGTGTAGGAAGTATGCTAGACTGACATTTATGTATATAATAGGGTGCTGAAGAGTAGGGTTAGAAAAGATTAAATCTCTTCCCAGTTGGATGGGGACCATGAGTGAGCAACTCCTTGTGCTTCAGGATTTCTGTGGCTTGAGCACAGGCATTTCCAAGTTGTTAAAAATAATGGCCTCTAATCTGGATTCTGTTGCCTGCTTCTGGGCTGGAGGAGGTGCTGGGGGAGACAGCTGGGACCTCTTTCTGAGGCTGACAGGGAAGGCCACTCAGATCTGCCAGGAAGAGATCTGCTTGAAACTGTAGGCAACTCTGTAGGCTGAATTTCTTGGTTTAGGCAGTGGTGAAACCTGCATGTCCCCTCTCATCCCAAAAGACTCATCTACTGTATTGCAGAATTCACTGGAAAGCTTGGGTGATGCAGCCATAATCAAAGGGATGTTGTGGAGGTATACTACTAAGAGACTTGTAATATTAGGTGACTTAGACATGGTCATACATAAATAGGTGCCTATCTGCGATTTGATTTTGGTATTAAGCTTGACCAAAGTTCGGCCATGCAGGGAGTGAATTTCAGACCTCAATACCTCTGAAAATGCCATGTGCCACATGTGTGCAACTTCCTTTCCTATACACCTTTAAATTTTGGTTCTCCCAGGCACCTGGAGCCCAGAATGTGTGGGAATAATTCATTGACCTGGTTCCCTCCCTGGAAAACATCACCCAGGGCGAGAAAAGCGATCTACAAACCCAATTTACTTTGCTATGCTTAACCTCTAAGGCTAGAAGATTATATACAAGGATTTGTGTGCAGTTGCAACAGTGCTGTAGTGCATTTAAGCCAAAGTGCTTCTCAGTTGGCCACACAGGTATTTAAGGTAGAAGGTTGCACAAAACTGGATGCTCCCTTGGTTAGAGCGTGGTGCTGATAATGACAAGGTTGCAGGTTCAATCCCTGTATGGGGCGGCTGCATATTCCTGCATTGCAGGGAGTAGGACTAGATGATCCTCAGGGTCCCGTCCAACTCTACAGTTTTGTGATCATATGTGCAGTTGTCATAGTGCTACTGTGTAATTAGTTGCAAAGTGATTCTTTGCTCTCTGTGGAGTGTTTGTGTGTTTAAAGAATATCAAAATTATCTTCCCTGCTGAACTGGCAGAAACCCCTTCTTCATATATGTTACTGCTGCATCCCACTTTTATTTACAAGCCCTAAAGGAAGGCAGTAAACACTTGTGTTTTCTTAGGTAGCATTTTAATAACAAGTGCTGTGTTCTATTGATTTTCACTGGCGCTTAAAATATTCAAAGCATTATCTAAAATTCAGATACATTCTAAATAGTGTTTTACTAGCTTTATGGCTTGGTTAGTTTTACTTCACACCGCCCTCCCTCCCAATAACTGCCGCTTTCCCATAAGCCACCATGACTTTTTCTGAGATCACAGGTACTCCATAGCCAAAAGCTGGGACAACATAATATTAACTTCTATAATACCTGGCCATTGTGGGGGCACCTCAGCAGTAATTTATTTGATTATCTCTTATTTATTTATTCGTATACACTGATGCTGAGGTGAGGAGGGCACACCATAAAACTCAGGAATTTGATATCCCATTCTTTGGAGAAAAAAGTACTGAAGCAAAGAAAGACAGCTAAGGAAGGTGTATTTAGAAAGACATTTTAAATACATATGTTGCAGAATTTTGCATACTACAAAAGAGGAAGTCGTTATGTAATTGGAATATTGTACTACAGATAATATTGTACTACAGATAGGGATTGTAATATTGTACTACAGAGCCTAGGGATTGCTGATCAGAAGGTCGGCGGTTCGAATCCCGCTATGGGGTGAGCTCCCGTTGCTTGGTCCCAGCTCCTGCCAACCTAGCAGTTCGAAAGCACCTCAAAGTGCAAATAGATAAATAGGTACCCCTGGAGCGGGAAGGTAAACAGCGTTTCCATGTGCTGCTCTGGTTCGCCAGAAGCGGCTTAGTCATGCGGGCCACATGACCCAGAAGCTATACGCTGGCTCCCTCGGCCAATAAAGCGAGATGAGCGCCGCAACTCCAGAGTCAGCCACGACTGGACCTAATGGTCAGGGGTCCATCCTTTACCCTTTACTACAGATTAAATAAACTACTCCCAGCACTTTCAGAGATAAACGGAATCCAGACCCCACAAATTGCAATTCAAGTTGCAATATAAAATAATATATATACACCGTTAATATAAACTGAATAGGCTGTCAAACATGTGGTTTGATTTTATTGCATGTGCATATACAAAAGAGCATGGCTATCGACTACCAGCGACTCACAGCAAATTATGGACAGATTCTTTTATTTATCATCTCTTGGTAAGGTGACTTTCAAACTATATAGGTTTTCTGTATCTTATATGAATCTGTTCTTCCATGGGCGGTAGGGGGAGAATTTATTGAATGTTTTTCTTTTTTCTTTTAAAGCAAGATTTGAATATTATAGGTGTTTTCTTCCCATTACATTTTTACCAAATACAAAAATTTTGCCAGCAAATAAGGGAAAATAAAAGAATTCAGGAAACCCACACCAGTTTTATACATTATTGGGACCATCCCACTGTGCTCCTGTGCATGTGTATATCTGAAAAAGAGAAACCAAATAGTCGTAAATTCATCTCTTTTCTGTTTGTGAAATTTTCTGCAGCAAGTCTGCATGCCAGATTTTGTCATGCCAGTAGTTCAGATCCTTAAGAAAGACATTTATTTAGAAATATGAACTGGCTTGCTGTGGCCCTCTTCATTGCTTTTGCGGGTGGTCTTGAGAAACCTTCCCTGGCTTCAGGGGGCAGGGGGGGAAACAGGGACAGGTTGTGGGGTGGCTACTCTCTGACCATCAGCTTCTGCCTAGAACTTCATCCGCTGACTTCAGCCTCCCAACTTCCATCTATTCATGCATTTCCCCCAGTTTCCTTGCACACATTCCGTTCATGTGTTTTCTCTCCATTCATTCACATTTGTGCCCTGGCTTCAACCCACAAATATCCACTATTGATTTGCTTCCAAAGGTGAATTTCAGTCAGCTTACATCAGCAAACAACAGCCTGCTTCAGCCTTATGACATCTCCTGGTTCCTGAATGCAAACTTCTCCCCACCTTCTGCCCACTGCCATCAGCCAGCTTCCTCTAGGTCCAATATGAGACACCAGCCAGCTTGCAATGTGGATATCAGTCACCTTCAAGCCACAACACCCCCCCTCACCAAAGCAATCCCACTCAGCAATCAAACTTGGCTTTCTCTTGAATCCATAGCATCCTTCAGCCAGATGATTGCTTCCTTTCATTTGACCATTCGATCCTCCTTGTGGAAGATGATCAGCCAATATGGCATGTCTCATTTACAGTGTTGCAAACTCTCCCCTTAACATGGCAGTTGTTCCAGTGGGACTAAGGTGAAGATCTTAACTGTCAGACTCAGTTTCTGCTATGCAGAAATCAGGCTCAGGTTTGTCCTGTGCACAGAGCAAAATAGTCACAACAGCTGTTGCCTGCTGTGTTCTGCTGGGGAAGAGGACCTTAACCCACAGAGTTTTCCTTTGGTCCACTTTTATATCCACTCACAGTCATGTGACTTGGGGACGTCACAGACACTCTACAGCCAGTGGCAACACTTGAGGAGGCATCGTCACAATCTCCTCAAGCCTCACAATTCTGGGTTTATGAGAATGAAGCAGCAACTAGGGCTTCTCATTCTCATTTTTGTTCAGGAGGCCCTATTCCAGCTGTGTGAAAGCCAGAGGTTTCTTTGCGCACATACCCCCAGTCTCACCCTCCAGTTAAGCAAGAAGCATTATCACGGTTCAAGAAAACATTTTAACCAGGCCAAAGCATTTGAGGAGGGGGCAAAATGGATGCATAGTTCTGGGGGCCAGATAGAGAGTTTGGACGCCATGCTAGGCTGAAACTCTCCTTAGCTGCTGAGAGTAACCTGGGAGGCAGCACACATTCCCAGAGTCCCATCAAACCATTGTTTGGCTTACTGTGGCATGCAAAGCAGGCCTTTGTTTTGGGATTAGAGCGATCCATAAATTATCAGATAATGTCTCCCTTGGAAGCTTCTTTCTGTGTTTGTTGTGGAACTGTGTATCACTTGGCATGCTACATTGATGCCGGGGGTTTGCTGACGGAAATACGCTGAGTGAATCCTGTTTGGCAGGAAATTCTGCACATTCCAGTGCCTTTATCACCACGATATGGGAGAGTCATCATGGCCTTGAAGGGTCCCAGTGGGTGATGACCACCAGCTGTTCCAGCAAAACATATGGAATCCTACCATCTTGCCAATGGTGCAAGGCTAAGAGCGGTGTTCACTGACCATGCATGTAGGTTTCTAGCCCTTCCCAGCTGGAAGAGATCACTTTCCCCTCTAAGTACCAGGTGCTAGGAATCACAATTGGGGAGAGGGCTGTCATATTCAGTTCCAGCTGCAGGCTTACCACAGGAATCTGGTGGTCCACTGGGAGAACAGGATGTTGGGTTAGATTGGCCAGTGGCATGATCAATGAGGCTCCTCTCATGACCTTTTGTGCTTCTTTAGACGCTTCGGCTGACTAAAAAAACTTCAGCCTTCAGCCTTCCCTCTTAACTATGGGTCATAGGCAATGGTTGTTCTACTCAGAGCAGACCCATTGAGATTCTTACACATGGTGAACTTTGGTCCGTTTGTTTCAGTGTGTCGACTGTGAGTAGAATTTAGTTGGCTACAGCCCTATGTCTCCCATGCTCCTGCTTTTAACTCTCAAAAATGTTGTAATTTTAAATGGCTTCTAAGTTAACTTTTCAAAATAAGATGTATCATTGAATTGTAGAGTTGGAAGTGACCCCCTAGGTCTTTTTCACATGTACTACTAGTAAGCCAGATGTCCCACATCCTATATTTGTGCATCTGGTTCTTCCTGCCTAAGTACAGAACCTTACATTTGTCCCTATTGAAATTCATTTTGTTAGCTTGGGCCCAGTTTTCCAATCTATTATGGTCATTTTGAATTCTAATTCTGTCTTCTGAGGCAATAGCTACCCCCTCCCAGTTTGGTCTCATCTGCAAATGTAATGAGCATCCCCTCAATTCCTTCATCCAAGTCAGTTCTGAAGATGTTGAACAACAATAGACCCAGGACAGAACCCTGTGGCACCTCACTTTTATCCAAGATGATGAGGAACCATGAATGAGTACTCTTTGGGTTTAGTCAATCAGCTACAAATCCACCTAATAGATACCTTGTTCAACACACATTTTACCACCTTCCTCAGAAGAATATCGTGGGGGACTTTGTCAAGAACCTTATTTAAATCAAGATACATTATGTCCACAGCATCCTCCTGGTCTACCAAGCTTGTAGCTCCATCAAGAAAGAAAGAAATGAGATTCATTTGACGTGACTTATTTTTGAGAAACCATGCTGGGTCTTAGTAATCACAGGATCATTTCTAAATGCTCACAGACCAACTTTTCCTGGTATCAATGTCAAAGTCATCAGTCTGTAGTTACCTGGATCTTCTCCCTCCCTCCTTTGAAGATGGGGACAACATTTGCCCACCCCAGCCTGCAGGGACCTCACCTGTTCTCCCAAGAATTCTCAAATATCATAGACAAAGGTTCTCAGATTATATCCACAAGCTCCTTTAGTACCCTTGGATGCTGCTCATCAGGCCCTGGAGATTTGAATTCATTTAAAGCAGCTAGGTGTTCCCTTACTACCCATTTTCCTATCTTGGGCTTCAGCTCCCTCCTTACATTAGTTACTGTACTTTGTTATCACCAGGCCCAAGCATCACTTTCCTTTTGGGTGAAGACAGAGGCAAAGTAGGTGTTGAGTAGTTCCGCCTTATCTCTGTCACCCAATAGCATTTCTCCTTCTTCTCCACACAGAGGACCTGTCACTTGCTTGTTCTTCCTCTTGCTTTGCACCTCTCCTCAGGTCATGCCCCTTGCTGCCACTGCTTTGTACCCTTACTGTTTTGCCTTAGCTGAAATGTATCTTTGAACTTTGATAATGCCTCTTGCTTGTCTGGATGGAGGATAGAGAGGTGTGTGTAGAAACTTGCCTACTATATACAAAGGTACAATTTACGTTGATTGCTCCACCCACTTTTGCCTCTGGCCCCACCAACAATTGGCATGTAGCCCTCAGAAGGTGTGGCCCTCAAACTGAAAAAGGATCCCCAACTAATGCAGAAGCTGCTGATTTGAAGCGTGTCTCTCTTCTTAAACTTTGCTTCACTGACAAGATAAAACCATTTGAGGATATGAAAGCCTTTCTTTACTCAAGAGCAGCTGGAGGCAAAATCGTCATGACAGATCAATTATGTGGGTGGGGCATTTGAAAATGCAGCTTTCAATATCTTCCCTTTCTCCTGGACTGTGAGGACCTAAAATGGGCCCATTCCAAAACAACTGCTGGCATCATATTAAATCTTTGTAAGATCAAGATTCTGCTTGATGAATCGTATGTAATTTGGCCAAGGATAATCTTCCAAGCTATGTTAGTGCTGTTGTTTTTAAAACCCTTTAGCATGTAAAACCATAGGCTACTTTGGGATGGAAAAGATCCTTCATAATGTTACTGGTAGCTGACTTTCCATCTCTGTTATGTGAGCTATAACTTTTCTCATTGGGTTTCACCAGAGATAGGGAACTTGTGGCCCTCCAGATCTTGTTGCACTCCAGCTCCCATCAGCCCAAGCCAGGATAGCCAAAGGTCAGGTGTGATAGAAGTTACAGTCCAGCAACATCTGGAGGGGCAAAGGTTCCCCACTCCTAGGTCACACTCTTTTCTTTCATCAGTCATGAATTCAACTGGGATGAGAAACCAAGAGAGGGGAATAAAGCAGCCCTGACTTCTTCAAATCTGCAAAAAAGAAGAAGAAGAATACTATATATTAATGGCACATAACAGGAGAATTTAAAATGTTTGATGTGCACCTGCTGAAGGTCTGGCCATCTAATCCAGCAGAGGCTCATCTATTGGTGTAAATGGGGCACAGCCCCAGCAACCTCAGTCCGCTCTCAGCCAGCCTCCCATCTGCCTGCCTTCTTTCTTACATCCAGTCCAGGGAGTGGCCCTGATTTTCAACTTCCTCTTCCTTTGTCTTGCTGTTTCCCCTTGTAGAACAAGGAGAAGGACGGGGCAAAGCTAGAATGAGTTGACTGTCTGTCATTGGCTCTGACTCTGCCCAATGTTCGTCTCCATCTTTTCTGCCCCACCAGTTCCAATGGGCACTCCAGCAACTAGGTCAATGGTCCCACACTTCTGAATTTGTTCCTGGGCTGTTTCCCCTAGAGCAGGCATCCCCGACCTTCGGCCCTCCATATGTTTTGGACTACAATTCCCATGATCCCTGACCAGTGGTCCTGTTAGCTAGGGATCATGGGAGTTGTAGGCCAAAACATCTGGGGATGCCTGCCCTAGAGGGACTCAGAACAGGTTTTCATGAATGATGGAGTGGCAATAGGAGGCATGGATTAGTTCAAATATATGGCCAGCTTTTAGCAAGGATGGGAAACTTCTGGCCCTCTGGATGCTGCTGAGCTACAACTCTCATGAGCCACAGCTAGCATGGCCAGTTGTGAGTGGTGATGGGAGCTGTAATCCAGCAACCTCTGGAGGGTCACAGGTTCCCCATCTCTGCTCTGTAAGAAGAAACAGACACCCACCAACTTTTCTGGAAGGGAATGATGATGTGATGTGGGTGTGATGCGATGTTGAGCAATTTGTATTCTCACTTATTTACCGCAGGCGTGGCACTGGGGTGGAAGGCTTGCCCTTGCCGAACTGGTTTTTGCACTCTTATCTGCTCTTGAACCTCATCTGTTGCCCTGCAGTATCTGTCTGAGACTGTATGTGGGGCATTCAGTTTTGCTACAAAACCGGTGTCTGGCGGTGCACTCGTTCTCTAAGCCAGGTGCTGAGGTAAATGAGAGCCATCAAAGGAATAGAGATCAGATCTTGGCACCTGAAATCAAGTCCCACCTCTGCTGCAAACTTCACAGGGCAAAATAAATTGTATCAACTCCCCCAGACCCCTGTGGAACAGGAAGAGTATTTGATTTTTTTACCAGGCAAGTGCAGAAATTGCCCAAGGCCATTAGATACAGACTAAGCAGATGATATATGCAAAACAAATGTGCAAAAATGTATTTAACCAACTTTCAGGATGTGATATACCGCTCTGCTTGGTGTTAAATCTATGTTACTTAAAAAAAAAAATCCTCTGCCTTTATAAATAATTCAATGTACGTATTACCAAATGTTCAATAGCTTCTCTCTCTCTCACACACACACTCACTCACTCACTCACACACACACACATATATATATACCAGTCAAGTAAGTGTAAGAAGATATAATTTAATGAAAGAAAACAACTTCTCAAAGGCCTTTCCTTTTTGTGTCTTTAAACAGAAATGCCCATAATTCACAACTTGTTTGAAAATCTGCGCCAGGTAGATTAATCAATTTAAGGGGGAGTTGATTAATATACATTTTAAACAAATTGATTGGTGCTTTAATTTATTTAAATACATTGCAGTAACTCACTACCTCTGATATTGTACTCTACTCCTCACCCCAGCCAGTGTGGCCAGTGGTCAGAGGATGGGGGAGGTCTTAGTCCAGCAACACCTGGAGGGTCACAGGTTGCTCACCTCTGCTCTGTGGGTGGAAGCGAGCACAAATTATCCCTTTTCGGAAGCACTGCGATCCTGAATGATATATCCAGTCAGTGGAACCATTGTGCCTCTGAGAGATCACCTTCTGGATAACCTCTGGTCTTCTGTATGTATGGGTTATGACATTGATTCTTGTCTTGGCCCTTTGGAGCCAAGTTCCTTTTGGGTAGTGCTTGAGTCCTTCCGAATTCCATTGACTGCTTTCTTAGGGCGGGTGGTGTGGGCTGGTAGAGTTGCTGCCTTGGTGTTTACCTGTGGACGCTTCATGGCCTCTGGAGCAGGGTGTGTTTTTTAAAAGGGCTCCCTAGCTTTTGTTTGGCTTTGTTTGCATTGAGATAGAAATCTGCTTCCGTCTATTCATAAAGCCGTCTGTGTGTATAAACTAGAAGGCAGTGGATAGCAGTGGTGTGTGTGTGTGTGTGTGTGTGTGTGTGTGTGTGTGTAAAATACAGGTTAGTGGCTTGGGCTTGGCAAGTGTCTTGCATATTTCCTGGGTTCCTTGCCTCTCCGTCTGTGGCTTCCACTGTAGCAGGGGAGCAACAGAGATTTGAGCTAATCATTGACTAAATTATAGATTAACCCTGTCCCTTGTGAGACTGCTCCTTGGTTTTGTGCTTGTCACCTGAGCTGGATGCTTTTCATTTCTGTGTTTTGGGTTCTGAATGAGTATTGTGCCAAGGGGCCTTTGTGGCCAGATCTAAAATCCTTGTTTATTCAGAAGTAAAATTTAGGTTTCTCATTCCCTCCCAAAAACAAACAAACAAACAAACAAACAAACAAATATCAGTTCTCCACATTTCCACATCAGTTTGTGAATTTTTATTTTAAAATGTCATTGGGAAAATGCATTTTCATGCAAATTTCTCCCTAATCTACACATTTTTGTACGCAGTTTATCCCAAGAGAACACATGTTGTAAAAGGCATTTCCCTCAATGTTTTGTATATTGTTTTACTCATCTACACATCTGCTTGCATACTTTGCCCTAGTAGATGCCTTGTTGCACACATTACTTGGTTGGAGAGATGCATTGCAAAATTCAGAGAAGTGTGGATTTCAAAGGATGGCTGCATTTTGGTTTGTGTGCTCTTTCAGGAACTACAAACAATAGTTTTCCTTTAAATATAAGCTGAACCTAATTTCTCCTCCACCCTAAGACGTTGGGCAGTTTCATGCCTTGGGATTTATTTCTTTTTAAAAAACAAATGTATGCTGCTGAATGATTGCCAATGCAATGTATGGACAACATTTTAAATACAGTGGTACCTCGGTTCTCAGACTTAATCTGTTCCGGATGTCCATTCCAAAATCAAAGAGTTTCAAAACCAAGGTGTGTTTTCCCATAGAAAGTAATGCAAAATAGATTAATCCGTTCCAGACTTTTAAAAACAACCCCTAAAGCAGCAATTTAACTTGAATTTTACTATCTAACAAGACCATTGATCTATAAAATGAAAGCAATAATCAAGGTAAAGGTAAAGGTATCCCTGACAGTTAAGTCCAGTCGCGAATGACTCTGGGGTTGCATGCTCATCTTGTTTTACTAGCCAAGGGAGCTGGTGTTTGTCTGCAGACAGCTTCCGGTTTATGTGGCCAGCATGACTAAGCCACTTCTGGTGAACCAGAGCAGTGCATGGAAATGCCGTTTACCTTCCTGCCAGAGTGGTACCTATTTATCTACTTGCACTTTGACGTGCTTTCGAATTGCTAGGTTGGCAGGAGCTGGGACCGAGCAACGGGAGCTCACCCCATCATGGGGATTCGAACCGCCGACCTTCTGATCGGCAAGCCCTAGGCTCTGTGGTTTAGACCGCAGCGCCCACCCACGTCCCATAATAATCAATGTAAAGGTAAAGGTACCCCTGCCCGTACGGTCCAGTCGTGTCCGACTCTAGGGTTGCGCGCCCATCTCACTTAAGAGGCCGGGGGCCAGCGCTGTCCGGAGACACTTCCGGGTCACGTAGCCAGCGTGACGAAGCTGCTTTGGCAAGCCAGCACCAGCGCAGCACATGGAAACACCGTTTACCTTCCCACTATAAAGCGGTACCTATTTATCTACTTGTACTTAGGGGTGCTTTCGAACTGCTAGTTGGGCAGGAGCTGGGACCGCATACAATAATCAATGTACTGTACTATAAAATAAATAAGACAGTATTGTAGATAATAAAAATAAAAATTTCATTTTTTCCTTACCTGCACTGATGATAGACATTGTTTGGATGGAGGGCTTTTATCCATTTCCGCAGTCACACAATCAGTCAGTAGCTGACCTGGGTTCCACACAGTCACAAAAACAAATTAATCAAAAAGCCTCAAAAACAAAAACGCAAAATAAATAGCAAAAACAAAAGTGCCAAACTTAATCCATTCCGGAAGTCCATTGGACTACTGAAATGTTCAAAAACCAAGGCGCAGCTTCTGATTGGTGCAGGCGCCCTGGTATTAATAGCCGACAACCACATCAGACATTCGGCTTCCAAAAAACGTTGATAAAGTGGAACACTTACTTCCAGGTTTTCAGTGTTTGGGAACCAAGGCAGTTGAACACCAAGGCATTTGAGAACCAAGGTATCACTGTACATAGGTGGAGGTGGAGATCACTGGTTTGCCAGATGTATGTCTATTCTTAGACCACATCTGCACCATACATTTCGAGCTCTATTTTGCCACTTTTCACAGTGATGGTTCACCCTCCCCAAAGAATCCTGGGAACTGTAGTTTGTTAAGGGTGCTGACACAGAGCTACAATTTCCAAAGTGGTTTATCAACCAATCCTTCTTCCCAGGGAACTCTGGGAATTGTAGTTCTCCAGGTAGGACTGAGAGAGGCCCCCTGTTTGCAACTCTAGAGAGCTGCTTCCCGTCAATGGAGACATTAGTTAGCTAGATAGACCAATGGACTAATTAAGTGTAAGCGTGCTTCCTGTGTACTGCCTTCTGCCAGAAACCTTCAGAGCTGTTACAGGAAATCTGTCCCTAAATCATCTGGTCTTGCAACCTTCTACCTGCCTCTACAAATTGCATTTCAGCCCCTAAACAAATGTTTAGCTTTGCATTATGTTTATTTCCTCCCAGAGGCTGCTAACAACATCTCTCTCTGCCTCTGTCCCTCTCCCCCTGCCTCCTCAGTTCTTGGAACAGAGACATTCCATGGCTGGCAGGGGGAGAAAAAGCAGGAAATTCTGTAAATAGCTGATGTCTGAAGCTGGTTGGAAGTCTTTTATCATTTGATTCCCCACCCCCTTCCCCTTTCCCCTAGAATCCAAAAGTCGGTACCTTCCTTTTCTGTTTTCCCTCGGAGGAAAAGGGACAGGAGTTTTTTTCTTCTTCCCCATGAGGAGATCCAGAAAGAAGTCTTCCCACCATTCTCAAATATAAATTGAAAACATTCTGTTTGAAGTTTTGTGCTATGTTTAAAAATCAAAAATGAAAACTTGGCCAGTTTGCTTCCCACCCACCCCAGCTTCAAGTGTCCCTTTGGAATACTGTGTGTGTCTGCAACTAATCCGTAGTTGTCCATGGTGAGAGATTAAGCACATGGGTGATTCAGACTTGGAGGTGTGAGCTTCTGCTGACATTTAAAAGATGCAGAAGGAATGCTAAGGAGCAGAGGGTGACGTAACTAAGTGGGGAAGCATGTGCTTTGTGTATGAATCCCCAGTGTCTGCGGCTGACCAGGAGTTGATGGCTACCGCTTGCAAAGCTTAGTGGCAGGGTTTCAGCTCAGTGGAATAGCATCTTCCTTTGCATGTAAAAGGTCCCAGGTTCAAGAAGCCGTGGTGTACCCATGTTGAACTAGGTGATAAACCTGCCTGAAATCTTGGAAGGCCACTACCAGTCAGTGTAGACAATACTGAGACCAATGGTCTGACTCTGTATATAAGGCAGTTTCATGTGTTCCTAAGTGTATATGTATCCTTTGACATGGGAGAAGGGATGTTGCTCAACAGTGGTGGAGCATTTGCTCTACATTCAGAAGATCCCAGGTTCAATTGCTGGCATCTACAGGTAGGGCTGGGAGAGAGCCCTGCCTGAAATCCTGGTGCTGAGCTAGCTGGACCAATGATTTGACTTGGTGCAGTAAGGTAAAGGTAAAGGGACCCCTGACCATTAGGTCCAGTCGTGACCGACTCTGGGGTTGCGACACTCATCTCGCTTTATTGGCCGAGGGAGCTGGAGTACAGCTTCCAGGTCATGTGGCCAGCAAGACTAAGCCGCTTCTGGCGAACCAGAGCAGCACACAGAAATGCCGTTTACCTTCCCGCCAGAACGGTACCTGTTTATCTACTTGCACTTTGACATGCCTTCAAACTGCTAGGTTGGCAGGAGCAGGGACCAAGCAACGGGAGCTCACCCTGTTGCGGGGATTCGAACCGCTGACCTTCTGATCGGCAAGCCCTAGGCTCTGTGGTTTAACCCACAGCGCCACTCGTGTCCCTTGGTGCAGTAGGGAAAGGGAAATACCTTAGAGCAACATTTCTCAAATGTGGGTCTCTAGCTGTTGTTGGACTACAATTACCATCATCCCTGACCATTGGTTCTACTTGCTATGGATGATGGGAGTTGTAGTTCAGCAACAGATGGAGGTCCAAATACTGCCCTATGGACTACGGAGGGAAGGGGAAGGGCCATGGCTTATCTGTTTTGCATGCAGAGGGTCCCAGGTTCAATCCCTGGCATCTGGAGGTAGAGCTGGAGAAAATCCACCTGAAACACCGGAGAGCTATTGCCAGTCAGAGTCGACAGTACTGAGCTAGATGGGTCAATGGGACTGACTCTGTATAAAACAGCTTCCTATCTGCCCAGCTTCATATCCCTCATGCTGATATCTGTCCAGAACCTGAGATGCTTGTACATGGGAGCAGGTAATTGCCTGAACTGCCTGTTATGAGAATCACCAGGTGGCGGCGGCGGCTTGTTTTTGCCTTTGGGCACTTCTCTCTACCCTTTTCTAGGAAAGGAAGGAGAGAAGTTCCTGTGCCTTAAGGGAAAAGAAGAAGGAACTCTTCTTGTTTTGCCTGAAGGCCTTAATCTCTATACGTGGGTGATGATGGGTTGTCTTGGTATCGACAGCCCTGGTGTCAACTGGTAAGACCGGAGACACTTGCTCATCAAATTCTCTTTCCTTCACCTCTCTGGCTTCTCCTCGGTAGGAACAGAGGAAGCCACCCTCTACTGAGTCAGACCATGTAGCTCAGTACAGTCTAAACTGACTGGCAGTGGTTCTCTGGAGTTTCAGGCAAGGTGACACTCCAAGCCTTTCCTGGAGATGCTAGGGATTGAACCTGGGACCTTCTGCATGCAAAGCAGGTGCTCTGCCACTGAATTACAAGCCTTATAAGAAGCTACCTTATGTGCTTGATCCGCCTTGCTCAGTATTGTCAACACTGGCTGGCAGGTATCTTTTCCAGGTCTATCCAGAGATGTTGAGGGTCACACCTGGGACCTTCTGTGTGGAAAGCAGACCCTCCTTAGTCCCTGGGATATTTCATTCTCCATGCCCCACACCCCCTGCACACACAATTTGTAGCATCCCTGCTATTCTGTCTATTTCTCTTGCTAACAACCTGTGTAGGTTTTGGTCCCCCACCCAGTTATATGGCCAAATATTCACCCCAGGCAGCCAAGTGCCAGTTGCCTGAAAGCCCAGTTGCCCTTCAAGACATAGAAGAGGCAGTATCAAAATCGCAAAAGCAGAAAACAGGGTATTTCCCCCCTCCCCTCCAGGAACTCTGTGTTACGACTGGGTTGTAGGCCTTCAATGATTGCAAAACCACCCATTTTTGCTTCTGGAGCAAATGTCTGCAGCGTGGCGGTCTGTTGTAATGCTGAACTCTTCTCCCATTTATTGAGCCTAAGTCATCTTGCTGTTCCTGTTCCCAGTGCTGTGTTGATGGCCTTTTTCATTTCATTTCATTTCATTATTTACTTACTGCATTTATATCCCACCTTTTTCTTCAAAATACTCAAGGTAGCATACATGATTCTCCCCCTCCTCATTTAATCCCCACAACAACCCTGTGAGGTAGGTTAGGCTGAGTGTCAGTGATGGGTCCAAGATCACCCCTTGAGCTTGATAGCCAAATGAAGATTTGAACACTGGTCTCCTTGGTCCTGGGACGCAGGTGGCACTGTGGTCTAAACCACTGAGCCTTGGGCTTGCCGATTGGAAAGTCGGTTCGAATCCCCGCGACGGGGTGAGCTCCCATTGCTCGGTCCCAGCTCCTGCCCACCTAGCAGTTTGAAAGCACGCCAAAAGTGCAAGTAGATTAATAGGTACCACTCCAGCAGGAAGGTAAACGGCATTTCCATGCACTGCTCTGGTGTCACTGTTCCACTGTGCCAGAAGCGGCTTAGTCATGCTGGCCACATGACCTGGAAAAACTGTCTCACAAACATCGGCTCCCTTGGCCTGTAAAGCGAGATGAGCGCCGCAAGCCCAGAGTCATTTGTGACTGGACTTAACTGTCAGGGGTCCCTTTACCTTTACCTTCCTTGGTCCTAGTCTGACACTAACCACTCTCTGATTTGCATTTATCTATAGGTTGCACAGTTTCAATAAGCTCTCTTGGGAGTCTAAAGTTCTTCGTTACAGTAGGTTGTATTAGAACTTTCAGCCTCTGCTTGTTTCTTCTAAAGAGCTTCAGTCATCTGTTTTTAAAACTTGGTTTTGTGAACAGCCTTGGATATAAACAGTGGAAAGTTAGCATTTTAAAGTAATAATAATAAAAAAAATCTCACCACCACCAGGAGCCCCCAGTGTCCATAAACCTAAGCTGCTGGAAGGATACACTCATCCTAGCAACTGTGGCGGGCTGATGACTGGGTCACCTTTTAAATATGTCTCAAGGAAATTTCCATAAAAACTAAACATAGTTGTTGGGTTGTTGTTTTTAAAAAAGCCCCCAAACCAACTGAAGACCTGTTTAAAAATAATGCAACATAAGCACCTTCTTCAATTTTACATTAGATAAATTGAGGTCCCTTCAGACTGGGCTTTTCGTGTGTGGGGGGGGGGAGCTTGTGCAACAGGGTGTGTTGTGTGTGTTCTATTCTGCAGCAAGTAATTGAGGAAATAATACTGCATTAGTGCTGGATTGATACTGGACCATCCACACATCATTCTGCGTTGTCAGATGTTGTGCGACGCTTCCTCATTATTGTCACATTATTGCTGTCTGGAGGGACACTTGTGCTGCAGCGCAGCAAAAGCAGAACAAACAACGACGCCTGCATCCTTCTTGATTTCAGGGTTTTGGCCGGAAGCTACAGGACTTGCTTTGATAGGAAATGAAACCTCCCCAAACCTTTCCAAGTGTAAATGGCATTGGAAGCAGGATCATGTATAACTACCCCAATACCCTCATGAGCACAGATCGTCCTGAATACGCAATAGAAAGGATTCCTGGAGAGACCTATTGGTTTTCTGCCAAGCGTCCATAGGAAGGAAACCTCCCCCACTTTCAGTCTGGGGTCATCTGTCCTCTGAGGCTTCATCCACCATTCATGCATCTAACTCTTTAAGTCCCAAGGTTTCCCTGCTACTGGATCATCTGACTGTAGCCAGCTTTGCAGCTATTTAAAGAGCACGTTCATTTTCACATGATTTCTTGAGAGAGAGGGAAGGGGGAATAGGAGCTATTTTTTCTTTCCCTTTGTTGGCTGCAGTCCCTCTACTCCAAACCTGCTTGTCTGGTTATTAGACTTGGCATGTGTGTGTGTGTGTGCGCGCGCGCGTGTGTGCGTGCGTGCGTTGAAAGTTTGGAGGCCCAAATGTGGAAAATCAGCCAAGGAGAGATCTCTGGGGTTTGTAATCATATCTTTTCTAAAGAAGAACCCAGGAACAGTGGAAGAACAAGCCGATCAGGCGCCTGGGCCGGCACACGTGTCCTGTGCCCAGGGGCGGGGTCAGCTGCCCGTGGGGGCGACGCCAGCTGGGGCAGGACACTACATGGGACCTCTGAGGAGTCTGCCTGCCTCCTCCCACTCAACCACCCTACAGCTGAGGGGGAGGCGGTAGGTGGACCGTTTGGGGCAGCACGGAGCCTGCGGATGTGCTGCAAGCCCTACGGTGAGTGCTGCCCGGCATTTTGTCACCCCGTCAGTGGTGACACCCAGGGCTACTCACCCCACTGCATCCCCCTTCCTCCTCCCCTGCCCAGGAAGCTCCTGGATAGGCTACCAGGTGCATCCATTTAAGTACTGCAATGTGTATGCTGACAGGCAGAGACTCTGCAGAGTTTCAGACACTGGACATTTCTGGACCCCACCTGGAGATGCTGGAGATTGAACCTGGGACCTCCTTTATGGAAAGCATACGCTCTGTTACTAGCTACAGCCCTTCCCCCAAATCAGCCAAGTTGCAGGATACGCAATGCCCTTTGCACTAAGTACGCAGTGGGGGTGTTGCTTATCTTTTTTCCTTGGTACACACAAAAGTTTGGATATGCTAAAAGTTAAAATACGCGAATGGATTTGATAAGGGATACCAGCTGAAGGGAAGGAGGGGAGTCACAAGCTCTGCAGAGCAAAAAGGTTTATATGTTGATTAATGTATTGTAAGAATGATTGTGTAAAGAAAATAATAAAAATTTATGGGGGGGATTGGATATGCTAAAGCCTATATTTCAGTTGGTGACTGTGCACATGTTGAAATGCCCCCCCCAACATCTCATTTTCTGCCACGAGAGAGAATGTGCAAAGGGGACTGAACAGAATCTAAAAAAGCATGTTGCAGTCTTGGAAATACAGTGGTACCTCGGGTTACAGCCGCTTCAGGTTACAGACTCCGCTAACCCAGAAGAAGTACCTGGGGTTAAGAACTTTGCTTCAGGATAAGAACAGAAATCGTGCTCCGGCGGCGTGGCGGCAGCAGGAGGCCCCATTAGCTAAAGTGGTGCTTCAGGTTAAGAACAGTTTCAGGTTAAGAACAGACCTCCAGAACAAATTAAGTTCTTAACCCGAGGTACCACTGTAAATCCACGCAGTGTTCTGGTCCTGAGTTTTATTGTACCTTTTGCCTTTCCCAACCTGAAAGGTGAGGGGAAGCTATTTGCAACCCTTGCCTCCTCAACCTTCTGTGGAAAACTGTTGTGCTGGGCATGGAACGCTCAGACGGCATTCCCCTTGGGAGGGTTCTATGTCCGCATACAGTTGTTTTGTGCTTCTCTCTTTGCATAACCAGCCCTGGAGGTGGATCAAGGCTTTCTTCTGGGCTTTTCAGATACTCTGCGTGGCTTGCAGTTTTGGGCTATGAATCACACACTGCTTTCAGTAGAAAACACAGCCTCCCCACCCCCCACTGCTGGCTTGCCACCCTGTGAGGTCAGTTGGGAAAGAAGCTCTGTGACTAAGCCAGCAAGACTGGGATTCCCACAAAGCAGAACTGAAGGTTGCCAGGCTTCCTTGTTTCAGATGACTTCATGTGGAGTCAGATCTTTTCCCTTGGCAGTTGTGATGACCCACCCACCACGGTACAGATCCCCATCCCCCACTGCCCATTCTCATCCTTCTCAAGGCAGCCCTTAGTCTGAGCTTCTAGTTGCTGTTGTTGTACTACATGAGAACAAGCAGAGGAGCTTGGCTGCTGGATCAGGCCTAAGGTGTGCCTCGTCTAGCTCCCTGTTCTCACAGTGGCCAACCAGGTGTCTCTGGGAAGCCCAGGAGATGGACCTGAGCACAACAGTGCATTCTCCCCACTTGTGATTTCCAGCAACTAATACTGTCTATGATCCTGGACTGATGAATTAATCAATGGTAATAATAATTATCCTTTGATTTTTTAGTAAAGGTAAAGGACCCCTGACCATTAGGTCCAGTCATGACCGACTCTGGGGTTGCGGCGCACATCTTGTTTTATTGGCTGAGGGAGCCAGTGTACAGCTTCCGGGTCATGTGACCAGCATGACTAAGCCGCTTCTGGCGAACCAGAGCAGTGCACGGAAATGCCATTTCCCTTCCCGCTGGAGCGCTACCTGTTTATCTACTTGCACTTTGATGTGCTTTCGAACTGCTAGGTTGGCAGGAGCAGGGACCGAGCAATGGGAGCTCACCCCATCGTGGAGATTCAAACCGCTGATCTTCTGATCGGCAAGCCCTAGGCTCTGTGGTTTAACCCACAGAGCCACTCGCGTCCCTGATTTCTTAATAAAGGTAAAGGTAAAGGTACCCCTGCCCGTACGGGCCAGTCTTGCCAGACTCTAGGGTTGTGCGCTCATCTCACTCTATAGGCCAGGAGCCAGTGCTGTCCGCAGACACTTCCGAGTCACGTGGGCATCTGGCGAGCCAGTGCAGCACACGGAACGCCGTTTACCTTCCAGCTGGTAAGCGGTTCCTATTTATCGACTTGCATTTGGGGGTGCTTTCAAACTGCTAGGTTGGCAGGCGCTAGGACCGAACGACGGGAGCGCACCCTGCTGCGGGGATTCGAACCGCCGACCATGCGATAGGCAAGTCCTAGGCGCTGAGGTTTTATTTCTTAATAGGTCACTACAAAAAGAGTCTGTAAGTGATTTCCAAAGCCAAAGTGCCAGATGGCATAACATACAAATGGAAGGAATGCATTGCAATAAAACCATTCTAATGACCCATAAGGAAACCCGGCAAGAAACAGCAGCAGCAGAAATCTGGGTTGTATCTAGCTAATTTCTACTCAGATTAGACCCATAGAAATTAATGGGCCTAAATTAGCCATGCTGATTTATTTTAGTGGATACAACCCATTTTATCATAATCTGTCAGATGCCTTGGAGAAGAGATTGATCTTTACTTGGTGCTGAATGGAGGCTGATGATGGCACCATGTGGAACATAGTGGTTTGTCCTGCCACTATCCCCTGGAGGAACCCGCTTATCAGCACTGAATCGGAGCAAACAGATTTTGTGCAGGGTGATGTTTGCCCTGATTTAGCACTAAAGAGCAGCTTTTTCCTGGGTGAAACACTGGGACAAGCAGACAATCACTGGGAGCCATGCCTGGAAAGGACAAGCTGAGAACTTCTGAGGGTGCACGCTTTCCAGGCACGGGACAAAAAGAAATGTGGATAAGCCCTCCCTTGGGAGAGAATTTCACAAGCAGTGAGCCATAAATGAAAATGTCCTGCTGGTGGACTCATAGCCACTGACAGCCTTATCCTCCCTGCATTTTTCTAAACCCATTTTAAAGCCATTTAAGGTGGTGGCTATCACTGCCTCTTGCAGCAGTGAATTCAGTGCCAGATTTACGTATAAGCTAAACAAGCTATAGCTTAGGGCCCCACTCTCTTGGGGCCCCCCAAAAAAATTAAAGGGGGGAAAAACCCCTGGATGTACATTTCCAGAATATAAGATAAAAAACAAATAAAACAAAACATGCATACAGTTAGAGCTTAATAATTATTTCACTATTAATATACTTATTCTTAATTGTATTTCACTGTTAATATACTTCTTATTAATTATATTTCGGTTCAACAATTACTTTGAGGGGAAAAACATATTTTGTTATTTGCGAATGGCTTTAGATACCTATTAGGTCCATAAATTACTATATAGCATATATTCAACACAAAAAACAGTGGCAATTGACAAAGGACAGCTGGACATATAAAAGGCCCCATTACCTTCAGTAGCTTAGGGCCCCATCAAACCTAAATCTGGCCGTGAGTGAATTTCATAGTTCAATTAACCACTGTGTAAAGAAGTACTTCCTTTCCCTTTCCTTGAATCTCCCACCTTTCCATTTTATTGAGTGACCATTCTAGATTCTTGTAGGATCAGCCACTTCCTCCATGCTAGGCATCATTTATTCATCTCTGTCAAGTCCTAAGTAACTTCCCTCCCTGTAACCTTTTCTCATCAGAGGAGTTGCTCCAGCCTGCTAATCATTTTCTTTTGTCAAATTTTATGGCTTTTCAATGTATGTTTTTTGGGTTTTTTTACATTCAATGAAAGCATTGAAAAACTGGTTTTTTGTTCATGCCAAAGACGGTGGAAAAGCACAACATTCTCTCTTCCTGCCTTTGGATGCTTCAGGACTTCTCTCTTTCTAGTTGTCCTGATACCTAGGAGTGTAAGTGGCCTGCTCAATCAGTCCACTGGCTCATCTATTCCAGTGCGTGTGCGTGCGCGCGCGCGCACACACACACACACACACATAGAGCTTTATTGCGGTCAACGGACCCCAAATGCACAGTACAGCAATGGTATATATCAACAGTTATTGAGGTGTAAGAGCAGCCTTAAAGGTAAAGGGACCCCTGACCATTAGGTCCACTCGTGGCCGACTCTGGGGTTGCGGCGCTCATCTCGCTTTATTGGCTGAGGGAGCCGGCGTACAGCTTCCGGGTCATGTGGCCAGCATGACTAAGCCACTTCTGACGAACCAGAGCAGCACATGGGAATGCCGTTTACCTTCCCGCTATTTATCTACTTGCACTTTGACATGCTTTCAAACTGCTAGGTTGGCAGGAGCAGGGGCTGAGCAATGGGAGCTCACCCCGTCGCAGGGATTCGAACCGCCGACCTTCTGATCGGCAAGTTCTAGGCTCTGTGGTTTAACCCACAGCGCCACCCGCGTCCCAAGCGCCACCCGTGGCCCAAGAGCAGCCTTGCTAGTCAACAAAGGAGCTTCAGCCCATACCTACTCCAATATTCCAATACTGAATCCTGTTTTCACAGTGGCCAGTCAGATGCATGTATGAAACCTGCAAGCAGGACCTGAGCACAAGAGCCCTCTCCCCTTTCGCGATTTGCAGCAACCAGCATTTAGAGGCACAGAGCCTCCCAACAGCGCAGGAGAAACATAATAATCTTGGCTAGTAGCCATTTGTTGTCTCTTTAAGACTCTTGTGTTTTCCTGTGTACAGGTGAAACTTGAAAAATTAGAATATTGTGGAAAAGTTCATTGATTTCAGTAATTCAACTTGAAAGGTGAAACTAATATAGGAGATAGACTCGTGACATGCAAAGCGAGATATGCTTCCACTTCTCAGAGGTCCAGTATTGCTCTATTTTGCAATCCTTGTTTTGCTGCTTTCATTGAATATTCTAATTTTCTGAGATAGTGAATTTGGGGTTTTCATCAGCTGTACGCCATGATCATCACAATGATAACAAAGAAAGGCTTGACATATCTCGCTTTGCATGTCATGGGTCTATCTCCTATATTAATTTCACCTTTTAAGTTGAATTACTGAAATCAAGGAACTTTTCCACGGTATTCTAATTTTTCGAGTTTCACCTGTACCTGTGCACCACAACTGTCTAAAACTCTTGACCAGCTAATGTGCTGCACACACACCACCACTGGGGGTGTTTTAAGAGGAAGCTTTATAACTTATGAGGAGCCCTGCTGGGTCAGGGCAATGGCCTGTCTAGTCCAGCATCCTGTTCTCATAGTGGCCGCTCAGATGCCTGTGGGAAACCTGCAAGAAGGATCACTGCACAAGAGCTCTCTCCCCTCCTGTGGTTTCCAGCAACTCGTATCCAGAAGTATTGCTGCCTCTGACTGGGGAGGCAGGACATAGCCATCATGGTTTGTAGCCATTGAGGAGCCTTTAACTTCTGTGAATTTTTCCTATTCTCCCTTAAAGCCATTAAAGTTGGTGGTTGTCACTGCCTCCTGCAAGGGCAAGTTCTGTAGTTCAATTCAGCACTGAACTTAGTTCACCCAAACACACACACACACACACACACACACACACACACACACTTTTTCTTTTTCCATCTGTTTTTTATTGAAAGCAAAGAGCCATTTCTGCATTTTCATCTTGAAACTACTGTGGTTTTTCTATGAACAATAACCGCAGGCAGATGGAGAGGTCAACTGTGCTTGGTTAAACTCTTACCAGTGCATCCTTTGATAAACAAACAAATCCAGTACTTTCTACAGTATTCCTGGGTGTTGAACCTATTTTTTCTCCTCTGTTTCTATCGTTTTTAATATCGGGGTCTGAATATTGCAAGAAATGTTTCATTTTTTCAGATTGGGATGAAAATGAAAATCTTAGGCATGGGTGTCTTCTATACAATGGTACCTCAGGTTAAGTACTTAATTCGTTCCGGAGGACTGTTCTTAACTTGAAACACCACTTTAGCTAATGGGGCCTCCCGCTGCGCTGCCGGAGGACGATTTCTGTTCTCATCCTGAAGCAAAGTTCTTAACCTGAAGCACTATTTCTGTGTTAGCAGAGTCTGTAACCTGAAGCGTCTGTAACCTGAAGCATGTGTAACCCAAGGTACCATTGTACCAGGGGTGAGGAACCTCTGGACCTCCTGATGTCGCTGGACTACAACTCCCATGAACCCTGGCCATTGGCTGTGCTTGCTGGGACTGGTGGGAGTTGTAGTTCAGCATCATCTGGAGGGCCGAAGTTAAGTTTCCATGATTTGAGGGGTTTTATTTTTCAAAAACAATCTAGTGGTGTACAAATTTAAATAAATAAATAAATAAATAAATAAATAAATAAATAAATAAATGTGTGCTAGATGGTGCCTTCTCTCCCTCCACAATTTTCAACAAGGTACCCTTTGTCAGGGTTTGTCAGTATGTCCAAGCTAATAATAATTATAACCAATTACAGTACTTAATTAACTAATTGGCTTATTTACTTAAATAAAATAGTCTGATAACAGGAGCTGAAGAGCATCATGAAGGAGGACTGCTCTGTTGATCAGGGCAGGGCAGATGGATGCTCATTGTGTTAATATCAGGTCTGGCCAGTCCCAGGGAGCTTGTGGCTGTGTATTAAGTATGACGTTTGGGACCTTTTAGCTTAGAGAAAAGATGACTAAAGGGTGTGGACATGATAAGAGGTGCATAAACTAAAACATGGGGTGGAAAAGGTAGTTGAGGGGAGAGTCTTTTTCCTTCTCATGAGTGGGAACCGGAACTCAGGGCTGTCTGGTGGAGTTGAACAGACAAAAGAAAGAATTTCATATGGCACATGGTAGAACTGTGGAACTCGCTCCCATGAAATGTGGGGATGGGCACCAAACAGCCTTGGCCCAATATACCTGAAGGAGCATCTCCACCTTCATCGTTCTGCCCAGACACTGAGGTCCCACTCTGAGGGCCTTCTGGCAGTTCCCTCACTGTGAGAAGTGTGGTTACAGAGAAACAGGCAGAGGGCCTTCTTGGTAGTGGCGCCCACCCTGTGGAATGCCCTCCCATCAGATGTCAAGGAAATTAACAACTATATGACATTTAGAAGACATCTGAAGGCAGCCCTGTTTAGGGAAGTTTTTAATGACTGGGGTTTTAAAGTATTTTTAATCTTTTGTTGGAAGCTTCCCAAAGTGGCTGGGGAAACTCAGCCAGATGGGCGGGGTATAAATAAGTTGTTGTTGTTGTTGTTGTTGTTGTTGTTGTTGTTGTTGTTGTTGTTGTTGTTGTTATATAACTTGGATGGCTTTAAAAGAGCACTAGACAAATTCATAGGCTGTCAATGGCAGCTAGCTATGAAGCCTACAGTCTCTTTCCACTGTAAAGGTAAAGGTACCCCTGACCGTTAGGTCCAGTCACAGACGACTCTGGGGTTGTGGCGCTCATCTTGTTCTATAGGCTGAGGGAGCTGGCGTTTGTCCTCAGACAGCTTCCTGGTCACGTGGCCAGCATGGCTAAGCCGCTTCTGGTGAACCAGAGCAGTGAACTGGAAGCTGCGCTTTGGCTTCTGAATGTTTTGGAAGTCGAACGGACTTCCAGAATAGATTCCATTCGACTTCCAAGGTATGACTGTAATTACAGGGGTCACAGTGCATGTGTTTCTGGTGTTAGCTTCCTGTTTTGCAGCCCGAAGCCCAAAGTGCTCTTGGGTACCCACAGACGCAGCAGTAGGTTCCAGCTTTGGACCCTGCTTTTTACGAAGTATTCACATAAAAGTTATACAAACAAGCTGGTTATACCCATGTTTCCTAGTGCAATTTGCTTATCAGGATTTTTGTTGTGGTTAGAAAAACAATGGGATAATTGCACTAGAAAGTCTGGAATAACAACCAAATGTGCAAATAAACAGCCTGTCTGGACATTCCCCTTGTTCCTGATGGCAGCTCTGATTCATTATTGTTAAAATTCTGCCATTTTTAGAATGGGAGAATGCTTCATTTGTATTATAGTACCACCAGCTGCAAGGATGCGGGTGGCACTGTGGTCTAAACCACAGAGTCTAGGGCTTGCTGATCAGAAGGTTGGTGGTTCAAATCCCTGCAACAGGGTGAGCTCCCGTTGCTCGGTCCCTGCTCCTGCCAACCTAGCAGTTTGAAAGCACATCAGAGTGCAAGTAGATAAATAGGTAGCGCTCCAGCAGGAAGGTAAGCGGCGTTTCCGTGCACTGCTCTCGTTCGCCAGAAGTGGCTTAGTCATGCTGGCCACATGACCCGGAAGCTGTATGCCGGCTCCCTCGGTCAGTAAAGTGAGATGAGCATCGCATCCCCAGAGTCAACCACGATGGGACCTAACGGTCAGGGGTCCCTTTACCTTTACCTTTACCACCAGCTGCATCTGTAGTGGGAGATAAATGGGCACACACACACTGAATTTGTGCTGCATGATTTGGGATTGGAGAAGAGGGTGGTAGAGCACCTGCTTTACATGCAGAAGATTCCAGATTCAATTCCCAATAGCATCTCCAGGTAGGGCTGGGATTCTCCTCTGTCTGAAACCAGTATAGGCAACACTGAGCTAGATGGACCAATAACCTGACCTGATATATGCCTATGGTCCTATGTCTGACTTGTAGAATGTTGGAATATTGCAACTCTCTTGCACTAGCCATCTGCCCTCTTGTACTTTGCAAAGCAATATGCACAAAATGTTTGCTATATGTATCATGAAGGAGGAGGAGAATATAAAATTATATTTGGTTCCTTGATTTTGCAACCTGTGGCTCGCATAGAGCCAGCATGAAATCTCCCTATCAGGCTCATGAAACTGCTGTGTTTTGGGCTGGGCTGGGTCCTTCCAGGATGTGACTGCCTTCTTTCAAAGATGCCATTTCAAAGTTACTTTTTCCTATTCCCCACCCGCCTTCTTACTCTCTGGCATTCCTTCCTTATCCTTGGGAATCATTGTAGCTCATTGGTGGAGCATATGCTTTGCATTAAGAAGGTCCCATGTCCATGTCCTCTTTGAGCTGCGAGAGAACCCCTGTTTGAAAAGTTGGAAAACTACTGCTGGCCAGTGTAGACAGCACTGAGCATTATGGACCAGTGGTCTGATTCCATATGTGGCAGTGTCCTTTTTCCATATTTCGACGAACCATTAATCTGTATTGGTAAAGGTCACTCCCTTTAGCATGAAAGGAGCTGTTTTTTTTTTATCTAGTTCCCAAAAGACCTTGCCTCCCACACTCCCCAAGTGTGTATGTGTGTTTGTTCATTGCAGAATTAATCTGAGATGGCAGCTGTTCTCCAAGAGGCCCAGTCTGCTGGGATGTTCTGCAGCATGACACCCATCCACCTGTGCTGCTCCTGTTTCTGTGGAGCTGGCGTTGGACAACTTCCCAGCAGACTGTGTCCAAAACTCTGGTTGCCTGTTCTGTTCCTCTGCTTGTTGCCCCTAGTGAGAAAGAGTTATTTATCCTGAATTATTCTATATTTGGGGTTCAGGTTAGGTTAAAACCTGCATTAATACTGAGCATTTGAAAGCATGCAGTTGGAGAACATGATCCAACCAAGCAGGATAGATTCTGACCCATCCCCCCAGGGGAATTTTAACTGGTGGGTAGGGCCTTTCACCTGTAGTTCAGTTCACAGTGACTTAAAGCAAATAATAATGATTATTTAGCTGCCCCTAAATATCAGACTATGCTTTGCATTGCTGGTTTCAGTTCAACCCAGCAATGCAAAGGGATCCCCGCCAGCTTCCTGTAAGCACCAAGCAGCTACCCCCACCCCTCTTTTTAACCTGCCTCACACCAGGTATCATATATTATGTCAGGTGTAGCGGAGGTGGGTGTTGTCCTGGCTCTCCTCCTTGGAACTGTACTTGTTGCCATGCCTGGAAATTCTGAGAGATTTATTGGTAAGAGTCACTAAAGCATCCCATCCTGGGTCTGCAGGTTATGGGCAGGTGAAGTCCCAGCTGACTATGGTTAGGGTTAAACTCTTAGGTTCTTAACTCCCTGCCTTTGTCGTGGGGTGTTTTTAACTTTCATGGACGAGGTCCAATAACACTAAAAGGAAGAGTTTCATTCACCATTAAAATAAATATGTGTTTTTTAAAATACATAAATACTTTTGATCTCTGCTGCCCTGCCCCAAAGTCACAAGGTGTTCAGGCCTCCTTCAACTACTCACTGCATGATCCGTAGGAAAAGTTGGCCAACACAGGGCTGGACATCTTTTTACCATGACGTAAGAACTTGGTTTACTGAGGCGTGAGGCAGTCTCTTGTTTTGACTCATCTCATAGGGAAGTTGTGTTTGTGTATATAAATAATTTCCCCCCCTACAAACAAAGCTCTGTTGTCTCTTACTGTTCCCAATTGGCTATTGGTATTAGAATTTCCCTCCAGCTGTTTTTGGACTACAACTCCCATCATCCCTAAATAACAGGACCAGTGGTCAGGGATGATGGGAATTATAGTCAAAACAGCTGGAGGGCCGAGTTTGGCCATCACTGATCTAGTCCATCTCCCTGCTCTATGCAGGATCCAACTACAGCTGGGGTGGGGAATCCTTTTCAGCTCAAGGGCCACATTGCTTTCTGGGAAATCTTCCGATGGTCACATGCCAGCGGTGGGTAGGGCCAGAAGCAAAAGTGTGTGGATCTACTAATGTAAGTGAATTCCTTTCTGCAGCAGGCTAGCTTCTATACACACATCCCTCTCTGTTCTCCATCCAGATAAGCAAGAGGCATTGTCTGGGTTCAACATTCCAGCCAGGCAAAAGACACTCTGGGTGTAAAGCAGGGCTAATGAAGGGATGTCCTAGGGAGAGGAGCGATGGCCTGGAGAGAATCCAGAAGGTCAAAGAGAAAGGCTTGGAGATTCTCCAAGGGGCAGATCTACTATGAAACTAATGAATTTTAGCTTCAGGGCCCCTGATCCTGGAGGGGCCCCAGAACCACACTGCTTAAACGTTTTAGTTCTAGTAGACCAAATTGAGTTGGACAACTCAAATTGTTTGATTTTTTTGAGGTATATATTTCAACAATCCCAAAGTTTGAGAGTCGGTAGCACAGACGTTGTAAACAACCCCATTGAAGACGATAACAGTGGTTACCCAAACCTCATTGCTGGTTGCAAAGGGGCCCCCATAGCAGTTCAGGCTGTAGGTCTGCCACTGGATTCTCTACCCTTGAAGCGCAGAATCCCTGAAGTAGGACATCCCTGATAAAAGAAGTGCAGTGCCCCAAGCATGTTCCCCTTTTCACTATGACATGTTGAAAGCTGTAACATGCTTTTTCCTTTTTCAAAATCTATGCTAGGTTGGAGCATTTGAGATATAGATACAACAACAAGAAGAGAATCCTCTGCAGGGTTGGGGATACCTTTTGCTCTCTTGATGTATCTGGACTCTAATTTCCATTCTTGTCCATTGTCTATCCTCGTTGGGACTGATGGGAGTTGTAGCAACATCCTCAGGACACCATGTGGGCTACATAGCCAATGGTTCTATTTGTCCTACTTCCTGCCAAGAACCAGATCATCTCCCCACATCCCACAAAAGGGTTGATCTTTTGTATTTCTGCTGTTATATCTGTATGTATTTCTTTAACTTCCAGAAAAGACTGGCAAGGTCCTGGGCGAGTTTTGCCAGTTCTATGAGGAACAGTATGGTGTCTCCCTCTTCAACAGCGTCCGGTATGAAATTGAAGGCAGTGGCGGACCCCAGGCTCAGCTACTGCGCCGCAAGGTAAGTGGACTGAAATATTTGAGGGCAGGGATTGACCACCAACAGTGTTGCTGCTCAGAAAGACAGTAGTTTTATAAGTTGGGTGCATGTAGATGCATCTGGTTTTTTTGCCATCAACGTTGAAGTCTTTATGATAATGGACAACTTGAACCAGCAGTGAGGCAACTACTTAAAAAGCAAATATCATGTTGTGTTTTTGTGTTTTATACTGTAAACCCCTCATAATCCTCAGATGAAGGGAGTGTAAAGGTAAAGGGACCCCTAACCATTAGGTCCAGTTGTGACCAACTCTGGGGTTGCGGCGCTCATCTCGCTTTATTGGTCGAGGGAGCCGGTGTACAGTCATGTGGCCAGCATGACTAAGCCACTTCTGGCAAACCAGAGCAGCGCAGGGAAATGGTGTTTACCTTCCCACCGGAGCAGTACCTATTTATCTACTTGCACTTTGACGTGCTTTCAAATTGCTAGGTTGGCAGGAGCAGGGACTGAGCAACGGGAGCTCACCCCGTCGTGGGGATTCAAACTGCCGACCTTCTGATCGGCAAGTCCTAGGCTCTGTGGTTTAACCCACAGCGCCACCCGCGTCCGAAGGGGGCATAGAAATTTAATAAATAAAATAAAATAAGTGTCCTGCATTGATGAAAGCTTAGTGAGAATAATACCTCCGTTCTGTGCTTGTCAGGTGGCATCTGGAATACTGTTATTTAGTTCTGAATGCTGCATTCTAAGGAGATCACCAGAGCAGTGTGAGGAGGATGGTGAGGAACCTGAGAAACCAAGTGCTGAAAGGAAAGCTTAATATGTTTGGCCTAGAGAAGATCAGATTAAGCGGAGACATGAGAGTACTCCCCAAATATCTGAAGAGCAGAAGATGGAGCAAGGCTCGTGCTCCGCTGCTTCAGCAGACAGGACTTTAATTAAATGGGGGCAGTTGCAGAGAAGCAGACCTTGGCCATACATTAGCTGAAGTGTCCTAACTTTGGAAGTGGAAGCTTCTTGAACATAAACTACGGCAGAGATGGTGAACCTGTGGCTCTTCAGTTGCTGATGGGCTGCAGCTTCCATCAGCCTCAGCCAGCAAGGATGATTGGAGTTCCCCATCTCTAGCCTAGGGTTAGCAAAAAAAAATGCTGTCTCTTCTTGTCTACCATCCTCAATGAGATATGGAGGCTCATAGAGTGACCAGTCCCTTTGTATTTGTAATGGCTAGGAGGCTTTGGTGAAGGAATGGGGGACCGGTGACCCATCATAAGATTTTCAACTCCAACTCCCATAAGCCCCAGGCAGCTTGATCAGTGGTGAGGGATGATGGGAAAAGTAGTCCAGCAACATCTGGAGGGCCACATGTTCCCCATCCTTGCTTTAGGCAAACTGCCAGCTCTTGGCTTCAGCTTCCTGACTGCAATGTGGTGGTACTAATGCTGGCCTACCTTATAGGGCAGTTGTAAAGGCTTTTGAGCATTCAAAATCCTTCAAAAATGCTCATTACTGTTTATTAATATGTATGTGTTGGTTGTGAACCAGTGGTTCAGTCCAGTGCCATTTTGACTCTTTGATTCAAATGTGCTGGATGTTCCTTCCCAGTGTGGCATTCTGGTTAGAGAGCTGGACTTGAGGAGTGCCAGGTTCAAGTCCCTATTCAGCTATAAAATTCACTAGGTGACCAAGGGCTGCTCTCTTTTTCTCAGTCTAGTTTACCGCACAGAGTGGAGCTGGTTGTTCTCAAGGGGTAAACTTTGCACATTTGACTAAAGAGCATAGCAGGATCCCTGCTGGATCAGGTCAGTACCTCAATCTACTCCAGCACACTGTTCCTACAGAGGCCAACCAGATACCTCTGGAAAGCCCACAAGCAGGAGATGAATGCAATAACCACTCTTCCCATTTGTGATTCCCAGAACCAATGTTCAGAGGCAGACCGCCTCTGATAGTAGAAGGGAGAACATAGCCATTGTGGCTAATAGTCACTGATGGCCTCCGTGAATTTGTCTAATGCTCAACTGTGCAAGGGATGCTGAACCAGATGGGCCTTTGCCCGGATCCAGCAGAAGTAATATCTCTGCCTAGCTCTGGGGAAGGAGCGAAGATGAGATCTTCTGGTGGCCTGGGAGACTGCAGGTGCTGCCATCGCTTTGCTGTGAAGCTGATAGGTGTTGGCAGGGATTTTTAACTAGGTGGGGCACAAAGTAAAATGCTGAAAACACACAAGAGAGAGAGAGAGAGAGAGAGAGAGAGAGAGAGAGAGAGAGAGAGAGAGAAGGAAGTAGTGCCTGTACATTTTGTCACATATCTCAGATTCTTTTTTAAAAAATGAAATCTGGAAGTCTGGGGATTATGGACTGTTCACGGTGGGAAAGCTACCTCCCTTTACCCTCATTCAGTAGATGCCCATGATGCAGTGCATGTAAAGCCCATGACCCCTGACCATTAGGTCCAGTTGTGACCAACATTTCTAGCTGTCGTCAGAAGTTTCTGCATGGGGGGAACTGACACAGGCAAAAAGTAACATAAAATTGTGGACTAATATAAAAAACAGCTATAGGCTACTTCATATTCCATTCAGCCCTGTTTGTGCTGTTTCTCTCTTGGCTTAAAAGGAGTGCTTTGTGCATGTGGTTTTCCATATGTACACACACCTGCACAACTTTATTGGTTACAGGTGATGAGTGGTATTGGCTTAGGCATTGGTCCTAACCGACTATCCAGCTTCAGCCTGTGTGTTTGAAAACCGGGAAGGGTTAACCACCAGTAGGGGGAGCCCTGCTGATGCACATCAACTAGGAACTCCTCTGGGGTCACTGCTCAGGGGCGTGCCTTAGGCCCTCACCTCCATTGGTTTCGGACAGGGCCACGCCCCCCGGAATCCTTTATCGGACTACCCTTCTATATCTGGGGGAGGTGATGGCGCTTCCTCCCCCCCCGTCAATCTACATAACAATACCAATGCCTAACCGCCAGTACCAAGGAAGTTGTGACAATTTGCTACGAGGTAGGTGAAAAACCAAATGGCTGGTGCCAATTTGCCAAGTGGAAAAAATTCCTACCAGGCCCCTTAACGGCGACCAACCGAGGTCCATAGCAAGGTCAGAAGGGAAACCTTGAAGGGAGGGTGGGTGGGAAACTGAGCAGCTGAGCGGACAAAGAGGGAGAGTCTCGGCTGCGCCTGCCTTAAATGGGGCAGGCCACACCCCCTAGGCCAGCCGATTGGCTGGCTAGGGGATGACGCCGCCAAGGATTCCCCTAATCGCACGGGGGCTGAGACTCAGCCCCCATGCGTGTGTTGGGGGCATGAAGCCCACAACAACACCACCTCCTCCCGAGGTTGGAAGTGGCTTTATGAAAAAGTTTGGGAAGCACTGCTCTACAGGGACATTAATGCCCACAAGCGGAGCAATATTCCCTCTCTGCCTGACCAGCCATAATACATGGATTCCCAGCTTATATTTTTGTAAAAAGATGCCAGTTTCTAGCATCGTAGAAACTGAGATAGGCACTATTATTATTTTTGGGGTGAGAAACTAACCAGGTCTGCACTTTCAGTGTTTTCCTTTCCCTCCCACCACCCCAAGGAATATTCCCATAGATGCCTGTGCACAGGGAGAAGCTAGCATGATTTGCAGGAGGAGGATTGGGAATAGATCCCAAATTCCCCCTTTTTTTTGCAAGAGGTGGGAGATCTTGCACTTCAAATAAGCATTGACAGTGTTGGTTGTTTTTTTAAGGGCAGGGCAGGAAAGTTTTCTTCCAAAATTTGGGCAGGTCTCTAAAAGAACATATAGATTGAAGGGTTCTGTTTCAGACTTTGGGGGCTGGGAAGTAGAGACTTCAAGAATTGGGCACGGGGAGGGGTGGCTGGAAAAGGGTCTTGCAATAAGGTTCAAAGGAATCTTGTTGGATTTAGACTCTTCAGCCAAAAATGGGTCCTAGAGAAGCTCAGATAGATTGATAATAAGAAATCCCTACCTTTTGTGCCTACTTTCTGAAAGAAATGGCATAGAAGGGAGAAAGGGGATACAGAGGGAGGGGTGGGGGAGGAAACCCAGGGATATTTTTTTTTAGGTAGCAGAGTTATTCCAGTGAACAGGGAAACAGTTTAAGGTGAGAAGGAACCAAAAGTTGCTGGTCTTTCAGCTGAGCTGATGGGGCGACCCTGCTTTCCTTCTCTCCCTCTGCTGCAGCCTGATGGAATAGCTGCTTTCTGGTGACAGATGAGGAGGGGAGGGCCTTCTAGAGCACAGCCAGGTCATTCTGGTTTCCTTTGGTTTGCACTGGATCCCAGTTCACTCCAGTTCAAGGTGCTGCTCGTTACCTAAAGCCATGAACATTTTGGGACCGGGATACTTTGAATGACTGCCTCCTTCAGTATGAACCTGCCTGGTGACTGCATATATTCTCAGAAGTGCTGCTCCACATCCTAACACCTGGAGAGCTACCTTTGCTTGGGACATGGAGCAGAGCTTTCTACGTTGTGGCACTCCATTCGTGGAAGCCCACTCCCAGAGGAGATTCAACTGGGCCCATGCTCAGTATGTATGTATGTGTGTGCATGTTTTAGACAGGGCAGTTTAAATACCTTTTTATTCTAGCCAGTTGCGGATGGTTGTGGGTTTTTTTCTTTGGCTCCGTTTAATTACTTTCTGATTTTATGGTTCGCGTCTTTAATTTTCATTTTGAATGTTGAGAACTGCCTTGGGGGGCCTTTTGAGGCTTGCGTGGTGGCCTGTAAAAGACTTTTGTAAAGAAAGAATGATGCATACACCCATCTAATTGTTCCTTACAACAATAGTTAACTCAATTACTATGCAGCACTGACAAGCTGGCTGGGAATAGTAACCTGACTCAAATATCATGGGGAGATGTACTTTACAGTGGTACCTCAGGTTAATAACTTAATTCATTCTGGAGGTCCATTCTTAACCTGAAACTGTTCTTCTTAACCTGAGGTACCACATAATAATAATAATAATAATAATAATAATAATAATAATAATAAAATAATTTATTATTTATACCCCGGCCATTTAGCTGGGTTTCCCCAGCCACTCTGGGCGGCTTCCAACTCAATATTAAAAACAATACAGCATCAGACATTAAAAACTTCCCTAAACAGGGCCGCCTTCAGTTGTCTTTTAAAAGTAAAATAGTTGTTTATTGCCTTGACATCTGCTGGGAGGGCGTTCCACAGGGCAGGCACACTACCAAGAAGGCCCTCTGCCTGGTTCCCTGTAACCGCACCTCGGCGCTGGACCTCAGTGTCCAGGCTGGATGATGGGGGTGGAGACACTCCTTCAGGTATACAGGACCGAGGCCGTTTAGGGCTTTAAAGGTCAGCACCAAGACTTTGAATTGTGCTTGGAAACGTACTGGGAGCCAATGAAGATATTTCAGGACTGGTGTTATATGGTCTCAGCGGACACTCCCAGTCACCAGTCTACCTACTGCATTCTGGATTAATTGCAGTTTCTGAGTCACCTTCAAAGGTAGTCCCACGTAGAGCGCATTGCAGTAATCCAAGTAGGAGATAACTAGAGCATGCACCACTTTAGCTAATGGGGCCTCCCGCTGCTACTGCGCCACTGCTACACAATTTCTGTTCTCATCCTGAAGCAAAGTTCTTAACCCGAGGTACTATTTCTGGGTTAGCAGAGTCTGTAACCTGAAGCGTCTGTAACCCAAGGTACCACTTTATACTGAGTCAGGCCATTGCTCTGTCTAGCTCAGTAATGACCACACTGATTGGCAGCAGCTCTCCAGGCTTTAGGACAGTACCTCTTTCAGACTTACCTGGCAGTGCTGGGTATTGAAGCTGGGACCTTCTACATGCAAAGTAGCACAGGGGTCTGTAGGGTGCTGCAAGGGGTGGTAGAAATCGGCAGCTATGGAAATTTGGTGACTGCCCTTAAAAAAGTCTGCTCCAGGCACCGTTGGAGGTTGATATGCCGCTGGGTACACTGAGTACACTGGATACAATATACCATATAATTTTGGACTGCCTTCTCTTCGATATTCTTCGGAGAGATCTACTTGTGGCTCCCTTGAAATTTAAGAACCTGTAATCCAGTATCTGTCGAGGGATGATATACCCGAAACTACTGAGATTGTTTCAGGATATTTAGCCAAGATTTTTAAAGTCAAATTTAAAACTTAATGGTGGCTACTGAGTCTTTTATATGTTTTATGTGTTTAATATGACTGGATTACAAGTGCTTTATGGATAGGTGCTTTTTTTTCTCCCTCTCTTTTATGATTCTGTTGTCTAAATTGTGCCAATAAAGGCTGAATGAATGAATGAATGAATGAATGAATGAAAAGGTGCTCTACCATTGAGCTACCACCCTAAAAGCTTCAATCAAATCTTTAGTCATGCTGTAGGAACATAGGAAGCTGTACTTAGTTGGATTGTTGGCCCTTCTAGGTCAGTATTGTCTACACTGCACTGTCTGGCAGCAGCTGTCCAAGGTTTCAGACTGGGTTCTCTGTAAGCTGAACACAAGAGCACTCTCCTCTCCTGCTGGAGCAACTGGTATTCAGAAGCATTGCTGCCTCTGACCATGGAGACATCATGGCTGGCACCGTCTCTGCAGGGTGGTGGGTGCCCAGACACCCACAAAATTTTCAGTGCAGTGGCTAGTACTGTAGCCATACCAATAGCCTTATCCTCTGTGAATTTGTGCAATCCTCTCTTAAAGCTATACAGTCAAACCTCGGGTTAAATATACTTCAGGTTGAGCATTTTCAGGTTACGCTTCGCGGCCACCTGGAAGTAACGGAACACTTTACTTCTGGGTTTTGCTGCTCGCGCATGCGCAAATACTCAAAATGACATCACTTGCATGTGCAGACGCGCAAAATGTCATGTGCGGAAGCGGCGAATTGTGGCACACGCAGACACCAGACGTGGGTTGTGTTTGCTTCAGGATGCAAACGGGGCTCCAGAACGGATCCCGTTCACATCCAGAGGTACCACTGTACATCACTGCCTTGTATGGAAGCGAGTTTTGTATTTTAACTCTGAGCTGCGTGAAGATGTGCTTCCTTTGCATTGCCTTGACGTTCACTAAGCATATTCAGTCGTCCCCTTGATTTTGGAGTGTAGCATGAAGGGATATGTTGTTGTTTTTATTTCATAAAACTTATACAGTGCCTGATTATAAACAACAATAACAACAACAACCCTCAAAGTTTGCAAAAAGATGGAGTGGATGGAAACACAGTTCACTCAACAGTTCTGTAAATGATGGGGCTGAACCAGCCAGACCCCAGATCTGATCTAACAGTTCTTGAGTGACCACGAAGGCTTTGTGCATTGAGGGCTATGTTTGGTCTTTCTTGAGCATTCTTTCTTATTTGTTTGTGGGGCATGTCTATACATCTTCCTGCCAATCATTCATTCATCCCACACTTTGCATTACGTTTCCCTGTTAACCCCAAACATCATGGACAAGTGGCTTGCAAGGCAAACTTTTTTTAAAAAATGTTTTTATTAAAGATTTTATCGGGTTACAAAAGTACATGAATTGCCTCTATTTTCAGTTTGTAGAGTCTTTTCTACGGATCAGTTTCATTCCATGTGAGATGTTAATTTTGCATACAGTTTAAGGTTGGGGGAGAAAAGAGGGGGGAGGGTGTGGTAAATGTACTTTCTTTTACTTAGTGTATGTGTGAGGTTTTTGTGTCAGCATCAGTTGGGTAGGTTCTCTTTCTATTCATTCATTAGTTTTCATTGGAAGTGAGAGAGGTTGGTGGGGCATGGCATGGTTGGTTGCCTTTAGTTGACTGCAGTGAGATTTGTTTGAGGTAGGGGAGGGGTTGCCATATTGATTTGTATACTGTTGGTGTGTTCTTGTTCTCTTGTTGGGCTGTGTGTGTAATAAAGGGGAGCCACGCCAGGGAAAAGGTGTCCTCTTTTATTTGTCCCCATGTCAGTTTTAGTCTGTTGGTTAGCTTTTCTAGTAAGGCTGTTTCCCATACAGTGGTCCATGTTCACTTCTCACAGGTATCTTCAGTGTCTAGCTATGATGCTTGTGGCTACTGAGAGTAGGTGGGTTATAATAAGCTCTTTATAGCGTGAGTGAGCATTATTGTCTTGGAAAATATTCAATAAGGCCAGTGATGGTGTAGCTTCTAACACCTGTTTACTTATTTTGCATATTTCTTGTAGGACTGCTGTCCCAAAGGGTTGAATTTTGGGACAATCCCAACACATGTGGAGGTATGTGCCTGCAAAGCAAGGCAGGCTTTACATGTGAAAACACATTTTAAGTTCTCATGCCTGGACAGCAGTTCTTCTCCCACCTCCCTTTCCTTTGTTTATGTGACAGAGAGACTGGGCTAAATCAAAGCCAGAGGCTACATAACTAATTGTTCTTCAGATTGCATTGTTGGCCAAGTAACTATTATTAGTATTAGTATTTTATTTAGACCTTGCCCATATGGCTGGGTTTCTTTTCTATTTAGAAAGAAAGACCCCCGGTTGGATTTCACCAGTAGAAGCAGTTACAATAAAAAGACTAAATATGGATAGGACTTGGGAAAAATATAAAGGCCTCCTAGAATACCATGAGGGCAACATAAAACTAAGAGACAGGCAGGATATTTTTAATTGGATACCTGATTGGTCTCAGTATCTCAAAACAAATGAGAAGTTCAAAAAATATAAGGAAATGGGATTTATTCAAGAAAGTTTAGAATTTGAAACACTGATTTTGGGGCCCAATAAAAAACTGTATTCTAAATTATATAAGCTATTGCTAGAATGGGAAACTAAAGACGAACTTATAAAAGAAGCAATGATTATGTGGGCCGTTGACATTGGGCATAATGTTTAAATTGACGAGTGGGGAAAATTATGGAAGCAAACAATGAACTTATCTGCTTTTTACCAAATTAGAGAAATGCAAAAATAAATAAAAAAATGCAATACAGATGGTATTTGACACTAGTCAAACTGGCCAAAATGAATAAAAAAGATTCAAAACTCTGTTGGAAATGTCTGGAAGATGAGGGTACATTTATTCGCTTATGGTGGAAATGTGATTGAGCAAATGAATTTTGGGAAATTTTGGGTGTCCAACAAGTTATTTTTTTTAAAAAAAATACATTTCCTAAGAAACCAGAAACTTCTTGGCATAATTGGGAATGAGTTACACACCCACCCCAAGCCCATTACTTATTCTTATATGCAACAACAGTGGCAAGGATAGTATACACAAGATATTGAAAACAAAGGGAGACCCCAGGGAAATAACAAAGGATAATAAATTAATTGAATATGTGAAGCTTGCAAGTATGACATCCGAAGTGAGACCTGTAGATGATAACCAGAAGGGGAGTGAGTAGGAATATTTAGGGGAATATTTACAAAAAAATGATCTTAAATACAAATTCCAAGTAGGGGATACCTTCTGACCAGCAGTTGACAATAAAGGACATGAGAAGGCTGAAAACAAGATGAATGTATTACTGTATATACAGCTAATTAAGATGTACAAGGGACAAGGGTGGCGCTGTGGTCTAAACTACAGAACCTGGGGCTTGTCGATCGGAAGGTCAGCGGTTCGAATCCCCATGACGGGCTGAGCTCCCATTGCTCAGTCCCAGCTCCTGCCAACCTAGTAGGTCGGGAAAAAAGTGCAAGTAGTTAATTAGGTACCACTCCGGTGGGAAGGTAAACCTCCGGTGGGAAGGTAAACAGTGTTTCCGTGCACTGCTCTGGTTCGCCAGAAGTGGCTTAGTCATGCTGGCCACATGACCCAGAAGCTGGATGCTGGCTCCTTCAGCCAGTAAAGCGAGATGAGCGCCGCAATCCCAGAGTCGTCCACAACTGGACTTAACGGTTAGGGATCCCTTTACCTTTACCTAAGATGTACAATGAAATGTCCAAAAGAATTATTGTACAAGAATGTAAATTGATATGAGTGTATAACTGAAAACCTATAAATAAAATTAAAAATTAAATAAAAACAAAAACTTCCCTGGCGTTTTCGAAAACTTGCATAATTCTTTATCTCCCTGACATCTGATGGGAGGGCATTCCACAGGGAGGGTGCCACTGCCAAGAAGGCCCTCTGCCCATTTCCACCTCTTGTCTCTTCTGCTGTCCAAACAAGGCAGTGATGTTTCTTTCCAGCTGATCCATCATCCTTTTCAAGGCATATAAACACCCTTAAGTGCTTAATTGCAACTTTCTCTGTCTGCCTGGAGGCAAGACAAGCTCAGATGCAAAACAGGATACTTGGTGTGCTGTCTGCCTTGAGCCTTTGATCCTGAGGGAACCTGGAGGGCTTCCAGTCTTGTGACCTGTCCCAGCTGCTGGGTGAGGGTGGAGAGCTGGCAGGAGGAAGGCCTCCAACATCTTCATTAAGGCTAGGGGTCACATGTTAATGAAGCTGCCTCCAGCTGCTTTTCAGACCAGGCCAGGTGGTGGAAAGCTATTGGCCAAGGCATGTGGTTAAGGTGCTGGACCCGGGAGCCATTTTCTAAAAGGCTTCTGCAGAATTTGGAGTGAGTGGAAGGAAACCTGACAGTACCCTTACTGGACTAGGAAATGCCAAAGCTCAGATCCACGCCATACTTTTAAGGCACATGGCTCCCCACCAAGAATCCTGGGAATTATAGTTTGGGAAGGGTGCCGGGAATTGTTGCTGTGTGGCTTAAATGTATGGTGTGGGCATTACCAGAGCCTTCTTGGTGGTAGCCCCGTCCTAGCCCCAGAACTCCTCCTGGCACCTTTGCTGATTACAGGCACACCCCCCACCACACTTATGCACATTCTACTTGCGTGCAACCAAATATTTGCGTGGTGCCAGGAAATAAATAAATAAACTGAATCATACTCAGAAATGTGAGAGAGCTGAAGCTTCTTTGTGGCTCACGAGAAGACCCTCCCAGGAGCCCTAAGAGGATATCAGTGAGGGCGGAGGAAGCTCCAAACAGACTAAAGGCACAGTAGGACTTGGTTTATGCTGCTCAGCCTCACCGCCTAACAGCTATTGTGTGGGGTAGCGCAGCAGCCACTTTCCCACATGTCCTCCAGCTTCCTGCTGGCCCCAGAGCTGCAACAGCAGATCGTCTGGACTGCACAAAGAACGAAGCAGGAGAGATTGCTGGAGAGCAGGGGAAAATAGACATCCAGAGGCTTTTTAGAGGGCGCTCCCCGCTTTATGCATTTTTACTTATGCATGCGGGGGGCCTGGAATGTAACCCACCCATAAGTGGGGGGAATCCCTATATATGCAGCATACATTTTAAGTTTTTCCCCCTCCTAAAAAAAAAAAAAAAAATCCTGGGAAATGTAGTTTCTCCTCACGGTTACAGTTCCTGGCACCCTTAACAGAGTGCAGTTCCAAGGATTCTGTGTGTGTCTGTGCGCACGCATGTTAAATGTCCTTTAAATGTATGGCGTGTACACAGCCTAAGGCACAAGATTAAGACTTCTTAAAATTATTATTTGCTCAAGCTTCTTTTAACTTGGATGGTTTGCGAGGGCATTTTACTTTCTCTTTTATGTTCTGTCTTTTAATTTACATGCAGGTTTATTTGATGCTTTTTAAAAGAACTTGCTGCTGCTATTTGACCTTATTTGGCTGCAATAAACACGCTAGTTCTTTACAATGGTGTGTACACTGCTTTGAAACAGGGGAGTAGATTGAGGAGGGCCAGAGGGGCCATAGCCCTGGGCACATGGTTTACAGGGGGCACAGGACAGGCGTCCCTGCACTGGAGGTCTCTGGGCACCGGAGCCTGGCCTTACCTTGCCGCTAGACTCCCGGCCCCCTCATCAGCGTCAGCCGGCCAGGCTTCCCCCTATGTGGGTGGGCAGGCAGGCTACACAGCATGGCCCCATGAACCCTCTGTGCCCTGCGCCCGCCTGGTCTCCCAGGTCCTAGTCCAGCACTCTACCCACTACACCACACTGCCCCATGCTTGTTGCTCATTGTGTGGGTAAATGTTTTTCTACATATGAGGCCTGTAGTTTTGCTTTCAAGTCATGCATGAGATCACGACAGAAATGCTGGCACATTTTTCTCCAGAACGAGGTGGGGGGTTGGAGAACTAGTTGTGGCCAAATCATAATCCCTCATCCCTCGGAGGCCAAATTTAACAGGATGACCATCCAAATTCATGGCCGTCATTACATCTTCTGGGAGAGGATGCCATTGTTTTAATATGTGCTGTGCGAATAAATGCTTCCTCTCATATGTGAAAGCGGGGAAGTGTTTCTTGATCTGACTGGCTGAGGTTCAAAATAGCAAATGAGGGGTCAGAATCCCCTGTCCTTGTGAAAGCGGAGCATCTCTCAACTGTTTGTGTCTGGCTAGCTGCCTCCATCAAACCTGCTTTCTAGTCCTGAGCTGTAAGGGACAGCTGCTAATGACCGCCGTCCTGTCACTAGAGCGCAACAGATCCCTCTTTAATTCTGAAGTGCATAAGCAGCCAGGGGTGTGTGCCTTTCAGAAACTGGTGTCCTTGCTGTGTCTGCTGTGGCCTCCTGTTTATTGCAGGATACCTGAAATAAATAAACATTTGGGCTTTAATAACCACCCCTGGGTGTTGCTCGCCTGTGGTTAAGGCTGACCTTGGCAAGGGAGGGAGGATGTTGGCTGTGCCCTGCTTATTACTGGGTAGTTTGTGTGTGTGTCCATGTGCCTGTCATAACCTTGACTCATTCTCACCGTAGCATTGGAGCCTGGTCCATTAGGGCACATGGGGCAGTGCCACATCAACCTCTGTCTGCCCCCATCCAATCCCTAGCTGCCTGCCTTCTCAGTTGCAGCCAATCAGGGAGCTGCTCATTCTATGCCGTTGCCTCTGGCTCCACCCACAGTTGGTCACTGCCTTCTGCTCCACCACGGTCACCAGCCAGCTGCAACTGCATTGAAGTGCTGTGGTTGCTCACGTTGTGGTATGCTTCTCCTTGCAAATGCATGCAAACGATCCTAACCACAGTGGCCTTATAATGTGCAGGCTATCTGTGTTTATCGGCAGAGAGGGAAGTTTGCTTCCTTTCCTCAGGGATCAAATTCAAATAATTTAATGATGAAGTGCAGCTGGACCCTTTGCATGTTTAATCAAGAGTTGAAATCCAACTGTATTCAGTAAGGTTTATTCCTAGGAAAGTATGTGTAGGATTGCAGCCGTATCTGTTCACCCTTGACCTTGCAAAAAAAAAATTTTTTTAATTGTCTCTTAGTATTTATGCTCAAATTCTCTGACAGATGGCTGTGTGTCTGTGTGTCTGTGTGTCTGTGTGTGTGTGTAAAAGAGATAGATGAGTGGGTTTGTTCCTGTTTATGCTGCTTCGTCAACAAAGCCAGCGCAGGAAGTGACTGCTCCTGACTCATGGGGAAGTTGGGATGTGAGATTCTTCAGGATTGCTAAAGACTACCTCAATGAAAAAGAGAATTACTATTAATTTCTGATGTTAAAAGAAAGCAAAACTACAGGATCATCTGAGGAAATGAATGGAAATGGCTTTGTTAAGGCCAATGACACCTCTTCCCATATGGCAACCTGTGAAACTTACTACACCTGGATATTTTGATAGTACAGTGGTACCTCGGGTTACATACGCTTCAGGTTACATACGCTTCAGGTTACTGACTCCGCTAACCCAGAAATAGTGCTTCAGGTTAAGAACTTTGCTTCAGGATGAGAACAGAAATTGTGCTCTGGCGGCGTGGCAGCAGCAGGAGGCCCCATTAGCTTAAGTGGTGCTTCAGGTTAAGAACAGTTTCAGGTTAAGAACGGACCTCCAGAATGAATTAAGTACTTAACCTGAGGTACCACTGTGTTCTAACATAATGATTACTCGGCCTGTTTCAAGTGTTGGAAGCAGCTTTTGTGCATCTTTGCAACATCCCTCTGAGGCAGGCCTTTCCTACTTTCCAACCAAATGTATCCAGAATACCATTTGCAGGATATGATGCAACAACTCTCCCCAGTAGTGTTCTCCAGTAAACTGGCATTTGGGAGGTCTACGTCTTCTGAATATGGGGGTTCTGTTTTATCATTTAGCTTAATAGCCACTGACAGACCTGCCCTCCTGTCATCCACTCTCTCAAAGTCATCTAAAGCCGCAGCAAAAATCTTGGGAAAGTGATTTCTACAAGGGAATTAAATATAGCATGAAGGAGTGTTTTTCCATCTCTGTCCCAATTTTGTTGGGCAGTTGTGTTTTCTAGCATTATGGGTAGGTGTTCTTCTATATGCTACCTACCTTGATTTCGGTATTTTAAAGTTTTGCGGAGGGTTTAAAGGGAAAAATCTTCTGCTGCATCCAGCATGGAAATGTGCTCTGGCAAAGAAGGAATGAATAGATCACTTCTCCTCCACCAGGGTATTCTCCCTCCTTCAAGGAGTTCCTGATACCATAGTTAGGCAGGGAAACCAAAATGCTTGTTTACAAAGCTATTGTACTACCAACCTTACTGTATGCTTGTGAAACATGGACAACTTACAAACGCCATCTCCAACTTCTCAAAAGATTCCATCAGCGGTGTCTCCGGAAAATCTTACACATCACTTGGGAAGACAGACAAACTAATATCAGTGTACTGGATGAACCAAAGAGCACCAGTGTCGAAGCAATGATTCTTCAACAGCAACTTTGTTGGACTGGTCATGTTGTGCGGATGCCTGATTATCGTCTTCCAAAGCAACTAATCTATTCCAAACTTAAAAATGGAAAGCGTAATGCTGGTGGTCTACAAAAGAGGTTTAAAGACTGTCTCAAGGCAAATCTTAAAAAAATGTAGAATAAACACCAACAAACTGGGAAACACTGGCCTGCGAGCACTCCAGTTGGAGAACAAAGGTGTCATGGACTTTGAAGACACTCGAACTCAGGACGCAAGGGAGAAATGTGCTAAGAGGAAGGCACGCTTGGCAAATCCACACCAGCTCCCACCCAGGAACCAGTGTCCCCACTGTGGAAGGACATGTAAGTCCAGAATTGGCCTCCACTTACGAACTCATTGTTAAAACCGTGTTGATGGAAGACAATCTTACTCGGCTACAAGTGATCACCAAAGAAGAAGAAGAAGAAGAAGAAGAACTAGGAGGGTTATTAAAGACTGAATTTGTTACAGTACTGTTGTCAGCTGGTATGCAAGTCAGGGGGTGAGTGTTTTGCAGAAATGTGTCCTGAAGTCTCATTGCTGCACCTTCTTTCCAGGTTCACTGTATTTTGCTTCTCTCTTTCTCTCTCTCCCCCACCCCACTCACGCCTCTCTAGGTTCCACTGGAGCCACGTACCATCTTCTCGGGGAATCTGTTCCAGTACATGGAAGAAAACAAGAAGTGGAGGAACCGTTTCTGTGTCGTGCCCCATAATTATGGGCTGGTGCTTTATGAGAACAAACTGGTGAGGCCCCTCACTTGGGTTAACAAAGCATGCATTGTGCTTGCTGGTGGGTGGTATTTGGGCAGAGGCGCCTGTCCCACTGGCAGCTTTATAGGTAGAGTCTTGAGCACCTTCTTGAACTCTCTTGTGTTTTGAGGTGATCTCTGGGGATGGCTGCTTCAAGGAGGCCCTCCTACACAGGAGTAGCAGCTCTCTGAGCTGCAAAGCAAACTTCTCCAGCAGTACAATTTGCGCACACTCTCACTTGACCTGGCTGACTGCTCTTTAGTGAAGGCACATAGCTCAGTTGTAGAGCACCTGATTTGCACACGGATGGTCCCTGGTTCAGTCACCAGGGAGGGCTAGGAGAGAACCCCTGCCTGAAACCCTAGAGAGCCATTGGTATTCAATGTTTACAGTACTGAGCTGGTCTTGTGTCAGTATAAGCCAGCTAACACCAGACCCCAGATATTATATTGGAGAAGAGCTGTGATTCAGCAGTAGAGCATCTGCCTTGCATGCAAGAAGTTCCAGGTTTCAATCCCTGGCATCTCCGGGTAGGGCTGGAAGAGACTCCCTGTCTGAAATCTTAGGGGGCTTCTGCCAGTTAGCGTAGACAATACTGTGCCATATTGAGTTCAGTCATTTTCACTTTACTTGGTCTACAGGCCATAAACATCAAATCCAGTATAGGGTGATCAAGGCAGCATCAGGGGGTGGGGAGCAATATACATGCATGCAGACTGCTTTTGAGTAAAGCCCACAACATTACAGACCAGTTCTGATTGAGCTCATCTAGTTTTGATGGCAATTTTGGGGTCTTTTCTTCCTGTTTGGAGTCTTCCATTAAAACTGAATTTTAGTCATATTGCATTCCCCATGTATTGAGAAAATACTGGCAGGTAAGTGAGGGGTCTTATATAGTCTGAGATGGATCTTTGACTGATCTGCTAAGTTCTGTTAATTGCAGAAAGACAGGGTGTAAACATGACTTTATTGAAGGATTAGCAGGGCCTGGATTTTGCTGGAGCAAAGGTCCAGAACCTTGAGTGGCCCAGCAGATCTGATTTGCCTTTGGGACATTCCTGGTATGTGCTTGTTCTTCTCCTTGTGCAGGCCTATGAGAGAGGTCTCCAGCCCCGGATTCTCATCAACAGTGCTGGCTACAAGATCCTCACCTCCTTGGAGCAATACCTGGACCTGGTCAATAGCAATTTGCCAGGTGAGTCCTACTGCCCATCCTTTACCTTCTCGGTGCCAGATGGCTCCATTGTCTTAGGGCTCAGAGGAGCATAGCAGGGGTGATGAGCATGCCCATCTAGATCAGTACTGTCTGCACTGACTGGCAGTGGCTCTCCAGGTTTTTGACACATAACCTTCCCAGCACTGCCCGGAGACCTGGGGTCAGCTGCACAGAAGGTGGATGTTATGCCATTGAGGTGTGGCCCAGGCAGTGACAGTGGCCCGCCAGGCCAATATTCCTGACCCTAGGAACTCCCCCGCAAGCCACACCTTTCACTGGCCCTGTGCACTTGAGAGTTTTTGCCTGGCTGGAATATGTTCTGAAACTCTGATGATGCCTCTTGCTTGCCTGGATGGAGGATGCCGGGGAGACAGGGGGCATCAGACAGGCCCCCACCTGGCTCCGGACGATCACCGGTCTCCCGTGGAACAGCATCAGTCAGTCAGCGACACGAGCCTTAGATACGTTTAGAGACCTGTGCATGCTCTGTCAGCAGAGTGTGTAAATCATCACACAGCAGATGAGGTGGACAGAGGCAGATGTAAGCATTATTTACAGCATTTATTCAGCATAGTTCAGGAACAAAGGAAAACATGTCTGCATCCCTTCGTCTCCGGCAAAACAGCAGTATAGCAAAAGCAACATACAGCGGAAGTTCCCAGCAGACAGTGCTGGGAGTAAACAGGCATGTGATACACAAAAGTCATGCCTGTACCCTTTTAAGGTGGAATGGAACGATATCCTAACAGGAGGGGAGTGTTTGTTGACATTGCCCTACTGCTCAAAGCTAAAATCTACATTCTTCACTCCACCCACTTTTGCCTCTGGTTCTGCCTACTACTGCCCCCCAGGAGGTTGCTCAAAAGGAAATGTGGCCCTTGGGCTGAATAGTTCTCCACTCCTGGTATATGGGTTCCCCGTCCTAAACTGGGCCTCAGTTCTGGATGAGAATGTCGATCCTTCAAGCCGCAGGCAAATTCCAGAGCTCTAATGGCTGGCCAGCTTCTTGTTTTAATTACGATTACTAAGGCCCTTTTGATTATTGGGAGCAAGTTGCTTACTGTTCCCAATAATCATCCATGCTTTCATCTGCCTCTGTTTTGAAATGAGACTGTGAAGTGGCACAGTCTGGCCTATTTGATGTAAAATATGATGTGGCTACATAATATACCTCATTTGGATATAGGAAGTACCCGGGGAGCATCAGCTCTGTTAATGGAGAACAAAGCTATTAGTGGCTATTAGGCACAGCGGATGCGTTTTCCCTTTGCTGCTGTAGGCAGGGTGCCTCTGCATACCAGTCCTGGGAGTCACAAGTGGGGAGAGCTGCTGTTTCATTCAGGTTTCCCATGGGTCTCTGGTTGGCCACTGTGAGAACAGGATGCTGGACTAGATGGACCACTGGCCTGATCCAGCAATGCTCTTCTTAAATTCTTATTTTAATATGTAGACCAGAGATGCCCAGCATGCAGTGTCTTGATCATGACTGAAATGTCATTAACGTTACATTGGACACGATAACTATATTGCATTGTGCTGTATTGCCATCCATAATGTCTCCAGCCTTCCGTCTGCCCTCTCCTTGTTTTGAGGGGTGAGGTGTGCTAGTGCCTCAGCTCAGAAGGGAAAGCAAACCTGCTGCCTGGCCCTTGTGGGAATTGCCAGGCTTTGACACAAGCTGTGTGCGGCTGGCTTGCAAAACCACAGCAGTCAGGGAGTGTGGTTGGTGGGTGTGGTGCAAGGAGGGGTGTCTGTTTCCAAGCAGGACCTTCAAGAAGCCTGAAAGGACATTTGTTTGGAGAAAGGCCGGCTGCCCAGGGCCTGGCAGGTTCCCGCTTGGGATGATGAGGTCAGCTCTTCAGGGAACAGCTGAAGTTATTCAGTTGGACCGCCAGCCGAAGAGGTGAAAGTGTGCAGAGGGAAATCAAGGATTGGTGCAAACATCACAGGAGGTTCATGATGGTTGCAGGGTTTTGTTGATCTGTGGATTCTTATTTAGACCTGAGTAAAACATTGGGCATCCCATTTTCATCCCGAGAGCTGCATGTGCTTCTGGGCAACCTTCTGTGGGGCACGTGCCCCTAGTGCCGTGGGTCAGAACCAGAAGTGAGAGGAGCAACAATGCACAGTAAATGTTGCATTTGTACAGTTAGGCTAATTTCTGCAAACACTCAGCACACTCCTCGCTGCCCTCCACCCAGGCAAGCAAGAGGCATCATCAGGGTTCAAGGACACATTCCAGCCAGGCAAAAAACACTCCAGGAGGGTATGAAGCAGGGCTGGTGAGGGGTGTGGCCTGAGGAGAGGGGCGTGGCCTGGGGACAGGCCTGGAGGTCTTGCTCAGTGTTATTATGTACAATGACTGGCTGCAGCACTCCAGAATTCAGACAGGGATTCTCTCCCAGCCCTACTGGGAGACACTGAAGATTCAGCCTGGGAGATTCTGTGTGTAAGGCAGGTGCTCTGCCACTGAGTTTATATTATTAATAATAATTTATTCATTTCAACTCATTATTTGCTCATTGTGTAGATGTATCAAAGTGGTTTAAAAGTAAAGGGACCCCTGACAGTTAAGTCCAATCATGAATGAGTCTGGGGTTGCGGCGCTCAACTCGCTATACTGGCCGAGGGAGCCGGCGTACAGCTTCCGGGTCATGTGGCCAGCATGACTAAGCTGCTTCTGGTGAACCAGAGCAGTGCACGGAAACGTCGTTTAGCTTCCCGCCGGAGCAGTACCTATTTATCTACTAGCACACGGAAACGCTGTTTAGCTTCCCGCCGGAGCTGTACCTATTTATCTACTTGCACTTTGACGTGCTTTTGAACTACTAGGTTGGCAGGAGCTGGGACCGAGCAACGGGAGCTCACCCCGTCATGGGGATTTGAACCACCAACCTTCCACTTGGCAAACCCTAGGCTCAGTGGTTTACACCACAGCGCCACCCGCATCCCTATCAAAGTGGTTTAAACCCACTTAAAAAACATAAATATACCATAACATTCATAGTCATACAAAAACATATACTATTCATTTAAAAACAAAACTTTATCCACTAAAAAACTGTGGAAAGCTTTGGCATCAAAAACATCATCAAAGTCTGTCAGATGCCTGGGGTTGGGAAGGTGAGCTTTTTACCTGGCGAGGCAGACCTCACTCAAGAGAGCCACAGGGGAAGGCTGCCTTCTTTCTTGTCACAACTCTCTGAGCCTCACTCAAAGAAGGGACCCAGGGTAGGGCCTCAGGTGATGATGTAAGGGTATTGTCCCCTTTTGAGAGGTATTCTAGAATATACTGGGATCCTGATCTATAAAGGTTTATAGGTCAATACCAGCACTTTGTGCCTTCTCAATCTATGTAAGCCTCTAACTTAAAAATAAATAAATCTAACTTTAAAAAGATCTATTCCTGCATTTTGGAAAGCCACTAAAAACGCTATTTATGCATATATATATATTTTTTAAAAGACAACCAAGCATTATGAATTGGACTGTGTAGCTGTTACCCTAGATTGTGCTATATGTTCTGTTTGCCTTGAACCTGTCAGCAGCTGGGCTGCTGCACTAATTTGATGCTTCTGTACTGTTTTCAGAGGCAGCCCTATGTAAAGAGCATGGCAGTAGTCCAGTCCTGAGGTTTCTAGAACATAAATCATAGCAGCCAAGTTATTTACATCCAAATAGGGTTGTAGCCGGGCCACTAGTCTGATTTGACAGAAGGCACTCTGTGTCAGCGTGGCCATCTGTGCCTCAAGTGGCAGTAGTGGGTCCAGGAGCACCCGCAAGACAAGAAACATGCTCCCCAAGTCGTCTCTATTAAGCTCCAGCTCCAGTCCATCCTTGTGACTATGCACTGACCCAGTGCACATTAGCTATGGTCCTTCCCCCAATCCCTGCCTCCCAGATGTTCCCATTTCCTTTGCCTGGGCCTCCAGGGAACTTGCCATCTGCAATCAAATCCAGAAGTGGCAGGTGGGCTGCACGTTTGCCTGGCCTCAGCATCATGTGGCAGACAAATAAAGACAAATCTGCGCCTTGCAGTAGAAACATTTATCTAGTTATTTAGTCTGCTGCCTCTTGCTAAGACTCCTGTTCAAGCTACTGAATCCAAGCATGGCTTCTGACCTACTCCTTGAATGGGTAGGGTGGATTAAAATATGCCAATTCTTTTAAATGGATTTTCTTTTGTTGTTTCTTTTGTTGTGGCAATAATTACTACTGTACTTTTGCATAGAGCAGGGGCAAGGAAGCTTTTTCTACCCGAATGCCACATTCCCTTCTGGACAAGCTTCTGAGGGCCACATGCCAGTGGTGGGTGTAGCAACAAACTTCATTTTTCCTTTGTTGGTTTCTACACACTCCCCTCTCTACCCTCCGCACAGACAGAGAAGAGGCATCAGAATTCAAGAGCACATTGCAGCTAGGCAAAAATACTTGGAGTGTGAAACAGGGCCTGTGTGGGTGTGGCCTGTGGAGAGGGGTGTGGCTTGGGGAGGGTTCCAAGAGCCAGCTAAAAAGGCATGGAGAGCCACGTTTGGCCCCCAGGTTTGAAATTTCCCAGTAATGGTATAGCACTTTCAAGGGTCCAAAAGTGATTGGTGTTGCAGTTCTGACAGTGACCTTGGAAGGAGGAGGATGGCAAAACTTGTGGCCCTCCCAGATGTTGCTGGAATACAACTCCCATCATCACTGGCCATTCTGGCTGGGACCAATGGCCGTCGCTGGGTCCAACAACATCTGGAGGGCACCAGTTTGGGGAAGAGCAAAGTATATGTTACCAGCACTGGGGGGGGGGGCAATTCACTGTGTGATCTGGATGAATCTCCAATCTAAGCAGTGCTGCTCCACAGAGGCAACACATGGGCATGTGATGGGTAAGCTCTCCTGAAAGTTAAGGTAGTTCTTGCTAGTTGCTACCTCTCTGCATGAGGAGGGAATTTGCACAGTCTGTGTATCAGGCATGACTGGAGAGAACAATGGGCTTCCTCAGCCTCTGGTGACTCCACTTCCCTGTGTGAGTTTCTGCTGTGCCCTGGCTTCCTGGCAGAGAGTGGCAGTGTTCAAAAGTGCAATGGGCGGTCTTCTTTGAGGCCAGATATTCCTTGTGTTTAGGCAGTGACTGAATTACCCATTTGGGAAGGAGGCAAGATTCAGCATGGGGAATGATGCAGAGTAGCAACAGAGATCTTCCTATCAAGTCCAGCATCCTGTTCTCTCAACCGACTAGCCAGATGCCTGTGTGAATCCCACATAAGCGCAAATGCCCTCGTCTGCTGGCCTCTCTGACTGTGTGTGTTTTTCCAGTCAGGAATAAATCACATGATGTGTGCCAAGCTTTGAAAGTGGTTTCTTCCTAGCTCTGCCACTGTCACACCTGTCTCTTCATGTTTTTTTGTCCCCCAGGTTCTGCACCCAAATCGGGAAACACCTCTGTCTTCAAATGCCCCACAGAGTTCCCTCTCATCCTATGGCACCCTTACGCCCGGCACTACTACTTCTGCGTGATGACCGGGAAGGAGCATGAGAAGTGGCGAGCCGTTTTTCAGGACTGCGTGCGCCACTGCAACAATGGTAAGTCAGTCAGAGACTGCCGCTTTAGCCTCACGGTGGACAGCAGAGGCTGCATTCACACAACAGCCTATTCCATTTCCCCCATGGTTTCACTTGACATTGTATGTTTGAGCCTGCATATGATGTAAATGCCGCTTCCAGAACTAATGAAATATGGGCATAGAAAAGATTCCAGCAAGCGTTTAAAGGTTAAAACAGAAGGTGCTTGCTGAATCTCTTTATGCAGGTTCCCTGAGGATTATTTGTTTGGTTAACAACATTTGTATGACATTTGACTGTAGTAAAATCTCTAAGCAGTTTACAAGAAATATAAATACAGATTTAATAGTAAATAATAAAAACAAAATACCATTAACAATAATTAAAATTAACAGTAAAAGAGATTCAAACAGATTAACATTTCTGTGTCTGGATTGGCTTCCCTGAAGAAGAAAAAATGTTTTAAGTGTTCTCCAACAGAGTACAGTGAAGGTGTCTGCCTAATGTCAATAGGCAGGGAGTTCCAAAGTATAAGGGTCCACAAGTATTAATGTGGCATCTGTAATAGTTCCATGGACTGAAGCAGTCAAGTGGGCTCATATGGGGCAAGTAAACTTGTCCCAAGCCATTAAGTGCTTTGAATACCAATAGGAACACCTTGAACTTGGCCTGGTAACAGATTGGCACCCAGTGCAGATATCCTTTACCCTCACTCTGAACATAGTAGGACTTCCTCAACTGCAGCATGACTGACTAATTAATGGGCATGTATCTTCTACTTAGGGATGCGGGTGGCGCTGTAGGTTAAACCACAGAGCCTAGGACTTGCCGATCAGAAGGTCGGCGGTTCCATTCCCCGCGACGGGGTGAGCTCCTGTTGCTTGGTCCCTGGTCCAGCCAACATAGCAGTTTGAAAGCACGTTAAAGTGCAAGTAGATAAATAGGTACCGCTCCGGCGGAAAGGTAAATGGAGTTTCCGTGCGCTGCTCTGGTTTGCCAGAAACGGCTGAGTCATGCTGGCCACATGACCCGGAAGCTGTATGCCGGCTCCCTCGGCCAATAAAGCGTGATGAGCACCACAACCCCAGAGTCAACAACAACTGGACCTAATGGTCAGGGGTCCCTTTACCTATCTTCTATTTAACCTCCTCTAGGAAAGGAGAGTGCTCCACCTTCAGAGGTTTAACTGCTAAACAGCGTTTATACCTCTAGGAAGTTGTTCTTGACATATTCAGTCAAAATCTTCTTTCTTGCAGTATCAACTGTTTTATTCTAGCAGAGGCAAGAAGGAATAAGTATGGAAGAACATTGTGGAAAAGCATGTGTGTGTGTGAATGCCTTATGGATTGAGGCCAATGGCCCATCTAGTCCAGCATCTCTTCTCCCAGATGCCCCAGTCGGAAGCCTGAAAGCAGGATCTGTGTGGAACAATGCTCTCCTCACTCAGGATCCCCAGCAAAGGAAAGGTTTCTCCAACATAGGAGGCAGAGCATAGCCATCATGGCCAGGAGTTATGGATAGCCTTATCCTCCACAAATTTGTCTAATTCTCTTTTAAAGGCATTCAAGATGGTGGCCATTACTACCTCAGGCAGGAGCAGATTGCATAGCGGAACTATGTGCTGTGTGAATATATATACAGTGGTACCTCGCTTCAGGTTACATACGCTTCAGGTTACAGACTCCGCTAACCCAGAAATATTACCTCGGGTTAAGAACTTTGCTTCAGGATGAGAATAGAAATCGTGCAGCAGCGGGAGGCCCCATTAGCTAAAGTGGTGCTTCAGGTTAAGAACTGTTTCAGGTTAAGAACGGACCTCCAGAACGCATTAAGTACATAACCAGAGGTACCACTGTATTCACAACATGTTTATATTTTAAATAAACCTGTCTCATTTCTTCCTCCCCTTTCTCACATAAGTCTCCCTGCCCAGTTTTTTTCCTTTCCCCCCAAATACAATTCAAAATTCGTATAAACAGGGGTAGTAATAATAATAATACAACAACAAATTTCAAAGAAAAACAGTGTGGGAAAATATCCAAATGCCTGCAGGTAACTGCTGCAGAGGTTAAAACAGTGGTTTTCTAACAGAGGTCCCCAGGAAACAAAAAGTTTGGGTGCATTGTAGAATGGCGAGCGTCTTGAGTTTTGTGAGATCTGGTGCTTCTGGGGTTTGAACCTGGGACCTTCTGCATACAAAGCAGATGCTCTACCATTGAGCTATGGCCCTTGCTGCAAGCTTCTGGCATGGCTACAAAGAGGCCATGTAAATTTCAGTCTCTGCTTCTCATCAGCTTTGAGTCACCCTCTGCCAACCGTGACAAAGTTTGTCTGATGAACTTACATTTTTTGATGGGAACTGTTTTGGATGTTGTGAGTATAGGATTCTGAGCAGGCACAGGGAGTGAGCAACTGGTGGAGCAACATGATGTGTCTTTTCCACAGCTGGGTCTCAAGTTGCAGTTTGTTGAGCTCCACAGCTTCAGCCAAAGAGATGCTTTGGAAGAGAGCAGAGCGGTGCCCAGACTTACCAACTGGGAACACCTCTCTTATAATCCGGCCTCAGAATTATTTGTTTATCTGTGGTGATGAATTTGTTAATAGCAGCAGTGTTGCAGTTTTGTTTATTTATTTTATTTAACGACATATATACAGTCATGGGGAAAAGAAAGTGCACCCTCTGTGGTTTTACATATCAGGACATAATAGCAATCATCTGTTCCCTAGCAGGTCTTAAAATCAGGAAAACACAACCTCAGATTAACAACAACACATGACATATTACACCGTGTCATCATTTATTAAACAGAAATGAAGCCAAGATGGAGAAATCATGTGTGAAAAACTAAGTACACCCTTACTGCTTCCATACGAATTAAGAGGCTAAGTAGCAGATTAGGACTGCTAATAAAATGCCCTTGCTTAATTGATCATCAGCAAGTGTGCCCACTTCTATAAAAGCAAAGATGATACAATGCTCTTAGAGAAGCAGCTGCTGTTGCCAGTGAAACTGGGAAGAGTTCTAAGGGCATCTTCAACCAGTTTAAAGTCCATCATTCTACAATGAGAAAGATTATTCAAAATTGGAAAATGTTAAAGACATCACAGCAAATTCACCTCAAGGTCAGACCTGCAATGCTCAGAGAAATTGCCAAAAACCCAAGAATTACATCTCAGGCTCTACAGGCCTCAGTTAGCAATGTTAAATGTTAAAGTTCATGACAGTGCAATTAGAAAAAGACAGAACAAGTATGGTTTGTTTGGAAGGGTTTCCAGGAGAAAGCCTCGTCTCTCTAAAAATAATATGGCAGCATGGCTTTGGTTTGCAAAGTTGCATCTGGACAAACCACAAGACTTCTGGAACAATGTCCTTTGGACAGAAGAGACCAAAGTGGAGATGTTTGGCTCTATTGCACAGTGCCATGTTTAGCAAAAACCAAACACAGCATATCAGCACAAGCACCTCATACCAACTGTCAAGCACGGTGGAGGGGTGATTATTTGGGCTTGTTTTGCAGCCACAGGACCTGGGAACCTTGCAGTCATTGAGTCTACCATGAACTCCTCAGTATACCAAAGTATCCTGCAGTCAAATGTGTGGCCATCTGCCCAACAGCTGAAGTTTGGCTGAAATCGGGTCATGCACCAGCAAATCTACAACAGAAGTTTTGTACAACATTTTGTTGTTGTTGTTTAGTCATTTAGTTGTGTCCGACTCTTTGCGACCCCATGGATGCCAGGCACTCCTGGCATCCACTGCCTTCTGCAGTTTGGTCAAATTCACGCTGGTAGCTTCGAGAACACTGTCCAACCATCTCGTCCTCTGTCCTCCCCTTCTCCTTCTGCCCTCTATCTTTGCCAACATCAGGGTCTTTACCAGGGAGTCTTCTCTTCTCATGAGGTGGCCAAAGTCTTGGAGCCTCAGCTTCACGATCTGTCCTTCCAGTGAGCACTCAGGGCTGATTTCCTTAAGAATGGATACGTTTGATCTTCTTGCAGTCCATGGGACTCTCAAGAGTCTCCTCCAGCACCATAATTCAAAAGTTCAGTTCTTCGGCGGTCAGCCTTCTTTATGGTCCAGCTCTCACTTCCATACATCGCTACTGGGAAAACCATAGCTTTTACTATATGGACCTTTGTTGACAAGGTGATGTCTTTGCTTTTCAAGATGCTGTCTAGGTTTGTCATTGCTTTCCTCCCAAGAAGCAGGCGTCTTTTAATTTCGTGACTGCTGTCACCATCTGCCGTGATCATGGAGCCCAAGAAAGTGAAATCTCTCACTGCCTCCATTTCTTCCCCTTCTATTTGCCAGGAGGTGATGGGTCCAGTGGCCATGATCTTCGTTTTTTTGATGTTGAGCTTCAGACCATATTTCTTTCACCCTCATTAAATGGTTCTTTAATTCCTCCTCACTTTCTGCCATCAAGGTTGTGTCATCTGCATATCTGAGATTGTTGATATTTCTTCCAGCAATTTTAGAGAGAGCTTTCTCTTTTGATTGAATCAACTCTTTTTCTAATCTACAGTAAATGGTTCTGTAGTGAGAAAAAAGGAGAAAAGAACAGAATCAAAGCGTTGCAATGGCCCAGTCAAACTCGAGACATCAACCCAATTGAAATGCTGCCCGGGACCTTAAGAGAGCTGTGCATAAATAAATGCCAGAAAACCTCAATGAACCGAAACAACGTTGTAAAGAAGAATGGGCCAAAATTCCTCCACAACAATGTGACAGATGGATAAAGTCCTGCAGAAAACAATTACTTCATGGTATTGCTGCTAAAGGTGGTTCTACAAGCTATTGAATCATAAGGTGTACTTAGTTTTTCACACATGGCTTTTCCATTTTGGCTTTATTTCTGTTAAAATAAATAATGAAACAGTGTAATATGTCCTGTGTTGTTCATCTGAGGTTGTATTTACCTGATTTTAAGACCTGCTAAGGAATAGATGATTGTTATTATGTCTTCATATGTAAAACCACAGTATTCAAAGAGGGTGCACTTTCTTTTTCCTGTGACTGTATGTTGCTGGATTGTAAGAAAACCTCTTAGCGGTTTACAAAAAATATAAAAACAAAACGTCCTCAATTTTAAAAAGAAGACTAGTAAAAGTAAGATATTTTAAAAGATGCAAGAGATCACTAAAATCAACAGTAGCTGAAAAGAGATGAAATACAAGCAACTTCTGCATGTCTGGAAAGCCTTGCCTAAACAAAGATATTTTTAGCAAGCGCCAAAAAGAATATAGCAAAGGCTTAATATTAATAGGCAGGGAGTGTAGGTGCTGTAAGATTGATTTATTTGGAGTGCGGAATAAGTATTATGCAGCACCTATGACAGTGCTAGTTCTGCAGATTGAAGCAACAAAGTGGTAAGGCGATCCTGCAAGTAAACCAATCCCAAGGTGTTAAAGGCATTAGTAATAGTAGCACCTTGAACTTAGTCCAACAGCAGATAGGCCAGTGTTTCCCAACCTTGTGCCTCCAGCTGTTTTTGGACTACAATTCCCATCATCCCTTGCCACTGGTCTTGCTAGTCAGGGATGATGGGAGTTGTAGTTCAAAAACAGCTGGAGGCACAAGGTTGGGAAACACTGAGATAGGCAACCACTGCAGCTCTCTGAGCAGATGTGTTATGTGCAGACAGGGCCTCACTCCTGTCAGCATTCATGTTGCAGCATTCTGTACCAACTGCACCCTTCAGGTCAAGCTCAAGGGAAGCCCCACATAGAGTGCATTGCAACAATCCAACCTTGAAGTCACCATTGCCGGAATTACTATGACCAAGGTTGTTGGTGCTATTTGTTAGTAGGGCTGGCAGTGTGTGCTCCTGATGGTCACAGAATGAAGAAGGCATGATTCTAGAGCAGATGTTGTTAGGCTCCAGCTCCCATCAGCCCCGGCCAAAATGGCCTGTGCCCAGGGATTATGGGAGTTGCAGTCCAAAACCTCTGAAGTGCAGGTTAGCACAGGCTGGTGTAAAGACAAGCCAGTGCATAGATTTCACTGGTTGGGCATTTAAATTACTGAATGGAATAACAGCCTTCCCAAAGGGCTGGCTCAATACATTTTGGCACCTGAGGTAGATCTCTAAATAGTGTCCCACTCCCCAGCAGGGGAAAAGGGGGGCGGATGGAAGATCTGCATCAGGAACAAGGGGGAAAGAAGGATCGCCATCAGGATCTGCTGCCCCTGTGGATCCTGTCGCCTGAGGTGGTTGCCTCACCGTTCTTCATGGGTGGGCCAGCCCTGCCTGCCCATGTCCATCAAAGCCATTTCCACTGATGCCCATTTTCTGTTTAAGGGATTCTCAACACAAATATTCCTACATCTTCCCGATGTTGTTGTACTACAACTCCCATCATCCATGACCACGGCGGAATTGGCTGGGGCTGACAGGAGTTGTAGTCGGACTGACCTCTGGATCAAATCACATGGGCAGCTTTTGCCGGCCTGGTGCCCTCCAGATGGTTTGGAATACAATTCCTATGAGCCCTAGGGCACAGTTTACCTTTCACTCATCTTTAGTGCCAACCTTGAAGGAGGGGAAGAGGAGGGATACTTGTGCAATAAATTAGCATTATTTATATGGTGTTTGTGTGCGCTTGCACTTGAATATCATTTTTTTAAAAAAATGGAACTGCAGATCTGTTGGATAGCTTTTCTCTGAGGCATGCCTCACAGCCACCTTCCTTTGAATGGGCACGCAAATATTGATTGATTGATTCTGAGAATCTGCAGGAGCTGTGGGCCTTTTTTCTCACCTGGGGACAAATTAATGCCTTCCCCAAGCTCCAATTAAGGTGAGCTCTTCCCAGCACCTGCTAGAGCCTAAACCGCTGTTAGCTATGCTCCCCCACCCCGCCCTTTTACTGCTTCCTGCTGCAAAGTTGTGCAAACTTTCTGTCCATAGTGGGCCCTTGGCATGCTTTAGCAGGTTCTGACAGGGTCAAGCATCACCACCACCCTCTTTTCCCTCCTCCTCCTGCACCGCTCTGTGGGCTTGCAGCCCTGCCCTGCGCAGGGTGAGGCTTTGCTGGCAGAGGGTGGCATTTTCGATGCGGTGATCCCCGCCCATCCTGTCCTCTCCTTTTCTCTCTTGGCAGGTTTCCCGCTGCCTGGGCTACGTGGAATGCGTTGTGCGGGTGGGAGAGCATTAGAATGCCAGGCTAGAAAGCCATCCATCACCCCTCCCCACCCCCTTGGGGAGGACTTCCCTCTGAAATTCCTTTTCCCACCCTGAACTGGGCAGATCCTTCCACGGTGCTTACAATAAACCACCCTGTCCTTTCCCCTCCTTCCCTTTCCTCCCTGCTTTCTTTCAAGCTGCAACGTTTTGAGAGTTCACTCCCAGTACGTGTGCTGTTTTGTTATTTTAAGTTTATGTCCTTTGCAGTCACGTTTTAATTTATTGCTGGGCTCAGATGGCTCAGCGCCACCTCCTTAAATGAAGGAGTCGTCGTTAGGCTGCATGTTGTGCAACTGACCCGTGGGACAAGGTCATGTGTGCAAGAGAGATTGCAAGGTTGGCTTTCTGTGCTTTTATTTATTTATTCCTCTTTATGAAAACCTACCACACACACACCTGTCCTTGTCCTGGCCTTTCCATCTAGCCCTCAGAAATTGCCCCACACTCCCCTCTCCCTTCACCAGGTCTGTTTTGCACCTTCCTAATGAGTTTTTGCCTGGCTGGAATGTGCCCTTGAACTCTGATCATGCCTCTTGCATGCCTGGACAGAGGGGTGTGCATAGCCTGCAGCCCAAAGGTAAAATCTGCATTCGTAATGTCTCTGGTCCTGCCACTCAGAAAGTTGCCTAGTAGGAAATGTTCTGCACCCCAGTATCACATGGGGATAGACCCACATGGACTGTGCCACCTCAACAGGCATGTGGGATGGTGCTTATTGGAGCCCTCTGCTAACTTGCTGTGCTCCAGAGGTTTTGGACTTCAAAATCTGGGTCTGGGCTGATGTGAGCTGGAGCCTAACAACATCTGCTCTAAAATCAGGCCTGCTTCATGTTGTGAGCTTCAGGAGCATACACTGTCAGCCCTGCTGAGCAGTAACAACAACCTTAACCATAGTTGTTCAGGCAATGGTGACTTCAAAATCTCCTTGTCTTGCTGGAGGGCAAGAACAAAATTGCTAGTCATCCCCAGGCAGGACTGCAGTGGGGTGGCACTGGATCATCTCACCTTCCAGAATCTTTCAAGGGAGATGCTGGGCAGCCAGCCGTATACATGTTCTCTCTGTGTGTGTGTGTTCTGCCACATGCCTGGGAAATGTTCATGCTGGCTTTCGGAACCCATCCACGATCAGCAGCCCTGCACCCCCTTACGCCAAAATGGAGCCAGAGAAATGTCCTGAGGTTCATTCTTTCCTCCACCCATCCTCCTCCTGCCTCCGTCCATGGCTGCATTTATTTCCCAAGCCTATCTGAAGGGGAACGGCTGCCGCTCAGTGGCAGACCATCTGTGTTGCATGCAAAAGGCCCCAGGTCCAGTCCCCAGTGGCATCTCCCAAGTGGCACTGGGAGTGACCCCTGTCTGAAAGCCCTAGAGAGCAGCTTCCAGTTGGTGTGGACAGTACTGAGCAAGATGGACCAATGCTCTGACTCAGCATAAGGCAGATCCCTGTGTTCCTGTTTCTGTCTGAATTATGAGGACTAGAACCTTAGTTTATGGTTAGGAGGAAGACTGTAGCTCAATGGCTGGGCATCTGTTTGCACACAGAAGATCCCAGGTTCAGTCTCTCAACATCTGGGAGGACTGGGAACGTCCCGTTCCTGGAAGCCTTGGAGAGTCATGGCCAGTCATTATAGGCAGTACTGAACTAGATGGACCAATGATATGGCAAATATATGGCAGGTTCCTGTTTTCCTAAGGAGATGGTGGTTCTGGATCTAGAGAGGCAGGGTGGTGGTGGTAGAGGAAGTGAATCCTTTCCATAGGATCTCACGCATGTGCGCAGCCACAGAACCTGGCTGCAGCATCTGGTGTCTCTGAATCCTACTGGGTAGGAAATAGTATTTGTAACGGGGGCAGGAGAGAGTCATGGCCACATTCTGCGTAGCTCCTTGCCTTCCCTGAGGACGGACAAAATATGCTCTTGTGATGTACCAGGCATCCGGTATTCTTCTTCCACCAGTGTTGAAACAGCCCCTTTTGTTGTTGTTCTTAATCCAGCATCCCTGTTGTTTCCTCCTCTCCCAGAGCCTTGCAAAGAAACCAAAGACAAGGCAGTTAAGACTACCCTTTCTCAAAGGAGAGAGCCTGTTTCCCTTTCCTCCGTCCCTCTACGGTTTGTCCCTGCCAACTCCAGACTCGGTCATTAAAAGAATGCCAGCTTTTTCTTTTTTCCTTTTACACCTCTTCTTTCCTTCTCCCATTTCAGAGTGGAGTGTGTGCCCGGGCTATAATTCTTGTTGCTGAAACCTTAGTCCAGACCTTGCCAGATCTAGCCACCTCTTGGCTTAACTCTTCTCATTCCAAAAAAGAAAGCTGCCTACTCCAAAAGGTTGGGGGGGGTGAGACTGGAGAAATGCTCACAGCCTCCCCCTTCCCCAGCAGTGAATCACACACAGAGGAATCTTGGGCAGCTGCGATGCACCCCTTTCTCCAACCGCCTTACGGGGGTGTTGCTTGTGTTAAAAGATTTTCAGAAGTCACGTGCTGACTGTGATTCATCCCGTCACATTATTTTTAGTCACTTTCTCTTCCCTCTCCCCCCCCCCCCCGCCCCATGCCAAAATGTGGCAATTTCCCTTTTGAAGACCTTCCTCCGTCTTCGGCTTTCCAGACAGGATTCCTCTTTTGTGGATGTTACGTCAATTTCCAGAGCGCTGTGATTGTAACTCTGACACTGGCACAGGCACAGCCCAGCCTTGCCTGTTTAACTCTTCCTTCTTTTTAACCCTTCTCCCTCTCCCTCAGCTGCTTGGGCTTGTTAGGAAATGTAGGAAGCTGCCTTCTACAGAACTAGGCCATTGGTCCATCAAGGTTATCATTGACCAGCAGTGACTCTTTAGGGTTCCAGACAGGGCTCTCTCCCAACCCTGCTTGGAGACAGCAAGGGTTGAACCTGGGACCCTCTCTTTACATGCCTATGATCTGAGCACCACAGCACTCTCTCATCTTGTGATTCCCAGCACCTGGATTTCAGGGGATCCAGTTTGCAAGGCTGTGTTATTGTTTTGTTTTATGGAAGATTTGTCTGTATGGCATTGGGGCAGAGGGCTCCGTTTTCTCTTTCTGTCCTGTCTAGGAGGCTGGGATAGCCTCTCCTACTGGATAGGATCATTTTGATTGACCCTGATTGCTGTAGGTTGCAGTTTTTCAACCTTGTTTCCCCAGATTTGTCAGACTGCAGCTACCATAATCCCTGAGCGTTGAGCTAGGGATGTTGGGAGTTGTAATCCAACTCCATCACAGAATAGTAGAATTGGAAAGGGCCATCTAGTCCAACCCACTGCAACAGAGGAATCTCTACTAAAGCATCTGTGAAAGATGGCCATCCAACCTCTGCTCATATATTGGAAGGACTGGGGCAACCCAGTTAGATAGTTGGGGTACAAATTATAAAATTGTTGTTGTTGGGTCAAAAAAGCCACTTCCGCCCTTAAAGGAGATGGAGTTGCAGGCTTCACTGCCCCACCATGTGCGCGGCGGCTGGAGTCCAGCCCCACTGATTGGGGGGATTCTCGGCCATGTCATCCCCTGGCCAGCCAATTGGCTGGCTCTGGGGGCGTGGCCTGCCCTACTTAAGGCAGGATGCGGCCAGGGATCTCCCTCTTTTTCCCACCTGCCAGCTGTTCCTGCTTAACCCTTCCTGGACTTCAAGCAGACGGACTGAATTCGGATATAGTCGACCAATGCCTAAGGCAATACCCCTCATCACCTGTAACCAATAAAGGTGTGGCCTTATTTAGCCCATTAACGTTGATAATTGTGTCATGTGTCTTTATTTCCACTGGGGGGAGGGGACTCGCCATGCAAAACCAAGGAAGGGGAGTCTTCCACCTCTTGTAGGAGTCTCTTTCACTGTCAAACAGCTCTTAGTGCGAGAAAGTTCTTCCAGATGTTTCGTTGTTACTTGAAGCTGTTGGTTCATGTACTAACCTCCAGAGCATGAGAAAACAAGCTTGCTCCATCTTCCATGGGACAGTTCCATCAACTGTTGCTCATAAGGCTTGGTTTCCAGACCCATGATTATCTTGGTTTTCCTCCTCTGCACACATTCCAGCTTGTCAATGTCCTTAAACTGTGGTGATCAGAACTCGACACAATATTCTAGGTGTGGTACTATTACTTCCCTTGAGAACAATGGGACTTGTAATCAAATGGCATCTGGCAGGGGATGGCGGGAGTTGTAATCCAACAACATCTGGGAACCCATGGTTGAAGAACACTGCTCACTGCTCTAAGAGACACAGAGTTGACGCTCCCCCCCCCAAAAAAAAAAATTTAAAAGCACCTTCCACTTTTCTCTTCCAGGTATTTCTGAAGACAACAAGGTAGAGGCTCCTGCATTCACTGATGCTGTCCGCATGTACCGCCAGTCTAAGGACCAGTATGGCACATGGGACATGCTTTGTGGCAATGAAGCACAGGTGAGTCTTTGAGGAAGCAGCCCAGGAAATTAATTCCTAGGTATGCTTGACAACCTGAGGTCATAAGAACATCGGAAGCAGCCTTATACTGAGTCAGAACAGTGGTCCTTCATGCTCAGTATTGTCTACTTTGACTGGCAGATGCTCTCCAGGATTTCAGATGGGAGTCTCTCCCAGCCCCACCTGGAGATTCACTGCCAGTCAGTGCAGACAGTACTGGGCTAAATGAACCAACAATCTGGCCCAGTTTAAGCCAGCTTCCTTTGTTTCTACCTCCCAGTGTGTGACCAGTGCTGTCACCTGTCTTGGCACTGGTTTTGCCATCACTAAGGCACAGGCAAAGGTATTTCTTTTGTACCTACAGGAGTTCAGGTAGCACCAATGACTGGATGTTTTTAACCCAACTATGTTTTATGGATCGGTCTTATTATATCTTAGTCTCATTGTGAATTGTTTCAGGGCTTTTCGTTGTGGGAAGCAATACAATAAATCGAACCAACCTTTCCTTACCTTTATACCCAATCCAGGTCTTGAGCAACTTAGTGATGGAGGAACTTCTTCCTGAGCTGAAGAACATGATTGGGCCCCGCCTGAAGGGCAAAATCCAAGAGAGACACAGAGTTTGGATCCAGGTGAGTGTGCGCTGAGCATGCACCAGGTCACACTCTGTAATATGTAAACGTATGGAACTCTCTGCTGCAAGGTCCCAAGTTTGATCCCTGGCATCACCAGGTGGGGTTGAGAGACTTTCCCTGCTTCAAACTCTGGATAGCCACTATCAGTCAATGTAGACAATACAGAGCTAGGTCTGTATTGGTATTGGTTAGACTTTGTATAAGGCAGCTTCCTATGTCCCAATGTTGCTCCAGGAATGTGGGAACCTCTGGCTCTCTGAATGTTGTTGAACTATAACTCCCATCATCCCTGACCATTGGCCTGGCTGGAGCATGCAGGAATTGGACCCCTGCCACATCTGGAACTCCACAGGTTCCCCAGCTCTGTCTCCCTACTTCTCTTATGAATGGAAAACAGGATTTCTCCAACAGAAATTTCTCCATGCATTTGTGGGCCTGTCCATTTCCAGGCTGCATTCAGTAAAAAAAAAAAAAAAACCCCAAACAAACAAAAACCACGCTTTTAGCTGTAAGATAATTATGGCCCAGAATGTCAAAAGACCTCGGGTGGGAAGAAAATATATATACTGTTTGAAAAACCAGGATAAATATTTCCTTGTGAGCCATTTTTAAAAATAGATTTGCAGAAAACTCCCTTTTAAACAAATATTCAGCTCCCAGTGGCTGCCTTCCAAACACTGCAGTATAATGAGGACATTCCCTCCAGCACACCGAAGCCCTGTGTGGAAGAGTAAAAAAACCCCTCACAAGACCCCTTTCGCATGCACCTTCTCCAAATTTCTTAATACTTCCTTATTTATATGTAGAGCTGCAGGTGTGCCCTGTGATTCTGTGCTGGGAGAAGTCACGGGAATTTATAATCGGGCTCAGAATTAATCCTCCTGTACATCTCAGCATTCTTCATGTATCTATCTATATCTGTATACATACACACACACACACACACACACACACACACACACATATATGTGTGTGTGTGTGCGCGTTATACACACACACATAGACACTGCTTTTCTTCTAGAAAAAAGATGCCAGTACTGTATACTCTTGAGCGTCCCCAGAAAAAAAGCTCTGTCTATATCTATATCTATAGCATTTTCGGGTTGCGCTCCACGGCGACCTGGAAGTAACAGAGCACATTACTTCCAGATTTCGCAGCTCGCGCATGCACAGACGCTCAAAATGACGTCACGCGCATGCGTGGAAGCGGCAAATCACGACCCGCGGACGTGGGTTTCGTTCGCTTCAGGATGCGAGCGGGGCTCCGGAACGGATCCCGTTCGCATCCAGAGGTACCACTCTATTCAGGTTTCTAGTCCTTATGAAAGTTTGTGTAGATGTCCTTGAAAGTGCAGTTAAAAAAATGCAGCTGAGCAAGACTTGTGGGCAGTGTTTATTAACATTGAAATTTTAAGTTAAGGGATAGTCATAGATCACAAAATCAGAGTTGGAGGGGACTACGGGGGTCTAGTCCTACTCTCTGCAATGCAGTCTTATTGTTAATATCAGCTGGCAAGGTTTTGGTCCCCCCCCCCCCTTTTTGTTATGCTCGGAAATAAAAATCCTTTAATAATCAGAGTGTGAGAGTTCAGGTGATCTTTCAGGACCTGCTATCATGCCACTGTTTTTTCCTTTCATTCTAGCAGTGGGGGAAAAATATGTGTTGCTTTGCAGAAGGGATGTGGGACTTGTGGCCCTCAATATCTTGCTTGACGTCAGCCCCCATCATCCCTGACCATTAGCCATGTTGGCTGGAGCAGATGGGAATTGGAGTCCAAGAGCTTTGAATGGGCCACAGGTTTCTGCCCCTGTTCTAGGGAAAGGAGTATAAAATCATGCCAATGGTAGAGATTTGTGTGGCCTGGTCTGCTCCAATTAAGGGGCACAGAATTTAGATTCCTTGAGTGCACATTTTTTATCTCGACTTTTAACAGCTTCTCATTTTATTTTTGCTTTTCCTTAACAATATAGAATGGGGGAGAGGCAGAGAAAGATCAACAAGGGATCATAGCAATTTGTATCATACACTTAAAGTAAATACTATTTGTACAAATTTAAAAAGAAGTAATAGGTGTTCGGATGGGGGAGGGAATGAGAAAAAATGGGGGGATGGGTTCCCACAGAGCCTGATGGGCATATACTCTGTGCAAACAATTCTAAGTACAAATCCTGGAGTGAAAATATTTTAACTTTCTCTCTGTTTTTGGTTTCCCCCATAGAACAAGTAATTCTAATTTATTAATCTCGCCACCCCTGCCCATGTACACATGTTCTGTTGCGAGCTGCAGGGCCTATCTTGCCCTTGCTGCAATAACCTTGATGTTTTATTATGTGTTGGAAGCCTCCCAGAGTGGCTGGGGCACCCCAGCTAGATGGTTGGGGGTAGAAGGAGGAGTTGCCTGTCTCTTGATGGCTCACTAAGAAGGATGCTCTCCCTGCAACCTTCCATCTTCTCCCCAAAAAACCCTTCCCCATCTTTTCCTAGGTCTCTGACGCTGTGTATAGGATGGTCTACGACCAGACCAAAGTCCAGTACGACGAAGCTGTGGTTAAATGCGAGGTTGAGAAGCCTGGGATGACCAGCACCATCCGCACAGATATGGATCAGATCATCCAATCGAAGGAGCACCTGGCCAGCAAAATCCGAGGTAGGGGATGGAGAGAGACCCTTTGCTTTGTGGAAAGGGCCGTGTCTCAGGGCAGAGCCCATGCATGAGGTCCGAAGGTCGGTCCCCAATGGCATGTCCAGTAAGGGCTGGGAAAGACTCCAGCCTGAAACCCAGCAGGTGCCAGCCAGTGTAGGCAACACTGAATTAAATGGACCAACAGCCTGACTCAGTGTATAGCAGCATTTTATGAAAGGAAGAGATGTAGCTCTGTGGTAGAACATTGGCTTTGCACACTGGTTCAATCTCGGTTCAATCCCTGGCATCAACAGGCGGGTTGGAAGAGACCTCGTTTTGAAATCATGGAGTGCTGCTGCCAGTCAGTGTAGACAATAATGAGGGACCAGCTGTCTGACTTAGCATGAGACATCTTCAAACTGTTAGACTAGTGATTCTCAAAAGCTTTTGCTCTGGGCTACACTTTAAGAATATTTTTTTGTCTCACACAAGAGATTTTTTTTTTTTGAGACATTGGAAAACACAACTAGGATTGTCCACATTGTCATTTGATGCTGTTGATCTCATTTTGAAAGATACTTATCCATATTGTGCAAATAAAAATAATAATCTTTTTTATACTATACTACACTACACTACACTACACTACACTACACTACACTACACTACACTACACTATATTATACCATACCATACCATACCATACCATGCCATACCATACTATACTGGCAGCAACCATTTTAGGCATGTCCAATTGGTGTATGATCATCAACATACAGGTCCTTTTGATCCCGGAAGTGGGCAAAATGGTGGCAGAGGATGCTTATGCATGCTCCGCCAACATGCGCGGTGACCAGGGATGGATCCCCTGCACAAAATAGTTAGACCAATTAGACCAATTAAACTTTTTATTGCACTAGCCATAGGCCATGGCATCATTCAGAAGGAGAACAAAGAACAAGCAAACAAAGAACAATAACCACGAAAATCATCGGGCACCACACATACAATAAAACCAAATTATTTGTTGCATTCAATAGAATAGAATAGCAGAAGATTCTCAGGTAGGATGTGCCAAATGAAATATCCGAATCCCCTTTACAGTTGCACAAAATAGTTGCTGTACTATACTACCCTGGAATATTTAAATGCTTCTTTGGTTGTCCTTGAATCTTCCCACCACACTTGCCACCCTCTCCTGCCACACCAATGTGGGGCTGCCACACCCTTGGAGAACCACAGGGGGCAGCATCTCCTTGGTTAATGGTTTTAGAGCACCTATCTGTGGGTTTTCTGCAACATCAGGGCTTGGGATAGATCAGGGGTCAGCAAACTTTTTCAGCAGGGGGCCAGTCCACCGTCCCTTAGAGCCAGGGGGGGCCAGAAAATATTTTGAAAAATAAATAAAAATGAATGAATTCCTATGCCCCACAAATAACCCAGAGATGCGTTTTAAATAAAAGCACACATTCTACTCATGTAAAAACATGTTGATTCCTGGACCGTCCGCAGGCCAGATTTAGAAGGCAATTGGGCTGGATCCGGCCCCTGGGCCTTAGTTTGCCTACCCGTTTGAGGCATTTTCCAATTCTGGTTGATATCTGTATGATCGATCGTACGGCGTTTGCTAGTTGCCTGCACAGGTGTCCAGATCTGGGGTGCAGCTTTGTGGAGGCAGTTCTAACCTCCCTGACGCTTCTTCATCCAGCCACAGTCTTCTCCAAAGCAGAGATCTGTGTTCGGAACCACGTCCAGCCTTACATCCCTTCCATCCTGGAGGCACTTATGATCCCCACCAGCCAGGGCTTTGCCGAGGTGAGGGAAGTCTTCTTCAAGGAGGTGACCGACATGAATATGAACATCCTCAACGAAGGAGGAATGGAGAAGATGGGGGAGGTAAGCTAGAAGTCTTGGTGGCAAAAGAGGAAATTTGGGGTTGGGGCAAGCATTGTAGGGGAGGGTCTTCAGCATAAGATGCCTCAGACTTCAGCAAAAGGACCTGGAAATTAGTTATTTTCTTTTTACCCTAGCTTTTAGCCCTTAATTTGAAGGGTTTCAATTACCTGTGGCCTCTTTTAGTGGGACAGTATCTGCAATAACTATTTGAATAGATGTGGGATTCTTCTAAAAGTTCTCATGGGTTACATTTGCTATAATTGGTTTCATATAGTATTTGCAAGCCTCTTTGGGTTACTTTTTTGAGGAAAGCACTAATAAGTGGCCGTGGTAGTAAAAATAATACAAATCCTTCTATATACATAAAAATTGTAAGGCTGTCATCATGTTGCAGTATGGTAGGCAGTTGAGTGAGCAGCAGCGTGGGAGGCAGGTGGCCCTGGTGAACTGTTTAATGGAGATGGGGGGAGGCACTTCAGAGAGCAGTTTGCTAAGCCACTCTCTGAAGCCCCTCACCCTCCTTTAAAAGGGGTGGGGTTTTGGGTGAGCTGGGAGAGGAGAGGAAGGGGAGTTTGGGCAAGCCCTGAGGGGATAGGCATGGGGATGGGTGAGGCGTAAAGGAGGGGGTGGGGGGCAAGGGGGTTGGTGTTGTTGAGCAGAGTAAACAGGGACAGAAGCCTCTAGTAGCAGTTGTAATTAGTAGTACAGTAGTACCTCCGGTTGCGAACAGGATCCGTTCCGGAGGCCTGTTCACAACATGAAAAGTGTGCAACTTGAAGCGCCGTATCTGTGCAGGTGTGCAGTGTGATTTGGTGCCTGTGTGCATGCGCGAAGCATGATTTAGTGCTACTGCGCATGTGCGAGCAGTGAAATCCAGAAGTAACCCTTGACTTCCGGTATGACTGTAAAAGTAGTTTGACTACTGTATGACTGTAATAGTAGTAGTAGTAGTAGTAGTAGCAGCAGTAGTAATATCTTTTCCTCTCCCCGCTCCTCCAGTACATGGAAAATCTTTCTCAGCTGGCTTTCCACCCAGTCAAGATGCAGTCCTGCTATGAGAAGATGGACCAGTTGAAGCTGGAAGGGCTGCAGCAGAGGTTTGATGTGTCCAGCGCCTCTGTGTTTAAACAGCGGGCCCAGATCCTGATGAGACAGGTAGGGACTGCCTTGCCAGATCGGACCAAAAGCCAGCCTCGTTGACAGTATCTGGCAAGCTTGCAAACAGCTCTTTGGATCCCAGGATTCAAAGGGAAGGACATCTTTATTTCAGCCCAAGGCTCACATGTGTTGGTGGTGGGTGGGACCGGCAAGAAAAGTGGGCGGAGCAATGGATGTGACTCTTTGTAGAGTGAGACTGCATCCGAGAATTCAAGACGTTTCTGCAGGCATGCAAACATTGCATCACATTCCTGTTGCTATCTAGATTTAAATATGGTCAGGGGTGGTGTACAACTTTTTTTTTTATCTTTCTACCCAGTGGGCCAGATCCGCATATACCCTAATGCAGGCGCAGGCAAACTTGGCCCTCCAGATGTTTTGGGACTACAACTCCCATGATCCCTAGCTAACAGGACCAGTGGTCAGGGGTGATGGGAATTGTAGTCCCAAAACATCTGGAGGGCCGAGTTTGCCTATGCCTGCCCTAATGCTTTGTGGGCCAAATTTGGCTGGTGGGTGTGACTGCCCAGCAGTGAATCCCCTGAGAACACAATGATTTATTGAGTATCTTAGAAGATACACCACCTTACTTAAGAAGCAGGAAGAAACCACTGATATAATTGAGCCTCCCCCCTTCATTTTAGAAGGCAGAGTCAGTGCCACACTCTTCTTGCTCCTGGTGCTGGTGGATACTGGGCGTTTGCTCCCCCCCCCCCCCAGCAAAGGAACAATTGTGAGCTCACTGGAAGCTCTTGATCGTTCCTTTAAGCCATGTTGGTACCCACCCCATACTTATTAATGAACTGGACTAACTGAGAATCATAAAATTGTAAAGTTGAAAGGAACCCCCAAGGGTCATGGAGTCCAACCCCTTGTAATGTAGTAATCACAGCTCAATAATCCGTGGCAGGTAGTCATCCTACCTCTGTTGAAAAACCTCCAATGGCGGAGAGTCCACAACTTCCTGAGGGAATCCATTCCACTGTCGAACAGCTCTTACCACCAGGAAGTTCTTCCTAACAATTAGTCGAAATCTTCTTTCTACTGTTTTGAATCCTTTGGTTTGGGTTCTTCCCTCTGGAGCAGAAAACAAGATTGTTCCGTCTTAGATCCTTCAACTTACATTCATCATTTTCAGTAGCTTAGGTAAAGGGACCCCTGACCATTAGGTTCAGTTGCGGACAACTCTGGGGTTGCGGCGCTCATCTCGCTCTATAGGCCGAGGGAGCCGGCGTACAGCTTCCGGGTCATGTGGCCAGCATGACAAAGCCACTTCTGGCGAACCAGAGCAGCGCACGGAAACACCGTTTACCGTCCCGCCAGAGGGGTACCTATTTATCTACTTGCACTTTTGGCGTGCTTTCGAACTGCTAAGTTGGCAGGAGCAGGGACAGGGCAACGGGAGCTCACCCCGTCGCAGGGATTCGAACCGCTGACCTTCTGATCAGCAAGTTCTAAGCTCTGTGGTTTAACCCACAGCGCCACCCGCGTCCCAGTAGGTTATCAGTAGGTTATCCCTAACTAGATTCCACGCACCCATTAACGTCAACTCTGAGTAGGACTAGCGGTGGATGGAACCCATTGTTCTGAATCTTCCCCCCCATTGAACCTTTTACCCCAATTGCCCCCAAAAGGGAGGGATTCACTCAGCTCCCACCCCCATCAGATGAATCAACTGAGCTGAGAGAGTAGCCCTTAGTACTATTGTCACCCAACTTCACTGGTGTCATTTTTTTAAAAAAGGAGATCTAAACCTTCACTTAATTTAATCACAGGGCCTCCAGTGATGTTTGTGTGTTTATTTGTTGTAAAATCACCATTTGGGTTAGTTTGCTGTTGAAGAAATTTTCAGCCCAGCACAACCCCCAACTTCTGGTGAATAGGTCTTCTCTGTGACCCTGTTTGGGCAGGGAATCGCCACCACTGCCCTCTAGTGGCCAGGATGATTTGCACATGTTTTACAAGCCATACATTCTCTTTTAAGTTTTTTTTTGTTTATGTGCAGTTTGGGTTCTCTTTCTACCATGTAATAATTCAAATCAAAAGCAACAATGGCATCCAAATGAACTTAGGCGTGCTATAAAATTACACAATCGAAAAGTTTAAGAGCATAATTGTGACACTTATTTTAATTTCAGAAGGCTTTTTTTTTTTTTTGCGGCTAAGCTATCAAATCCCAACACCTGTAGAATGTCATAGTGCTTCTCCATCAAGTATTAAAGGCACTTCAGCAAAGAGGTCTGTAGAGGCAGAGCCCCAGGCAAATCAGGGTTTAAAACTCTTATTCCAAAGCCAGCGGTCTTCTAAGCAACATGATTCAGTGTTTTATATCTTTTAAATAAACGGTTACTTGTTTTTTGGGGGGTGTTGCAGCAAATGGACGATACCGTGTACACCTTTGAGACGCTCCTTCATCAGGAGGTGGGGAAATCGACAGACAAAGATGAGCTCTGCAAAACCATTCAGCGCATCCTGGAGCGAGTGCTTAAGGTGAGCTTGCCTGCCAAGCTTTAGGCCCATTTGCTCTGGATCAGACCTGCCAGGCTGGCTTCTGGAAGAAGCAAATAGAATCATAGAAATGTAGTTGGAAGGGACCTCAAGGGGCCATCTAGTCCAACCCCCTGCAATGCAGGAATCTTTTGCCCAGCGTGGGACTTGAACCCACAACCCTGAAATTTAAGAGTTTCATTGTCTGCTGACTGAGCTGCCCTGGTTGAGAACTCTTGGTAGCCTATCAAGCCACATGGCATTAAGTCAGGAACGGGGGAAATGTTTTCTTTCCTTTTTACATTCTTATTTTGTTCATTAATTTTTTATGACATTTAACATCATCGTACACACAAGTAATGAAATATCACGCCCTAATCCAAGAAGATGGTGTTCAGGGAATGCATGCAGAATAGCATCCAAATAGCATAATAAGTTCTTGTCCCAGTCAACCATTTGTACATAAGGAGATAAACGGTGTATTTGTAATTTCATTACATTTTATTTGTCACTTATTTATCCCACCTTTCATCCAAGAGTTCAAGGTGGCATACATAGTTCTCCTCCCCATTTTATCCTCACAACAACTCTGTGAGGTGGGCAGAGATTTGGCCCAAGGTCACCCACTGAGTTTCATGACTGTAGGGATTTAAACCCTGGTCCTCCATGTCCTAGTCTGACACTCTAATCACCTCGTCTCACTAGCAAAAGTTTTCTAAAGTTATAAAATACCTCCATTTTCATTTTTAGCCATGTACATAACAAATCTGTGCCAGGGAAAGATTCTCTGTGCTTCGTGCCTCGTGCCAATTTTATTTTATTATTCAATTTCCCCACAAGTGCTATTTGACATACTTCATTGTACCGATTTGTCAGAGAAACACCTTCTTCAGTATCTTGCTATTACAAGCCTGACCACTAGCAGAGAAGAACTTGCTAGACATTCCAGCTGTAATTGAATATCACTTCTCATGAAAAGATTGGGAAGATTGGAGATTTAGAGACATTTTGTTCAGTAATGGCTTTTATTTTGGACAAATACTTCTTCCCAGAACCAAGCCAATTTCCCACACGTCCACTGCATGTGCCATTCCACAGCCTCTCCAACAGTTTAGAGAGTAGGAGGTGCTAATATGAACTAACCGTATAGGCGTCTGGTGCCATTTTTGCACTATTTTAAGTGCTGCCTCTTTTGTCAAGACAGATTTAAAAGGAAATCTGGCCGTTGCCTTCCCACACCTGCCTGAAACCATCTGCCGTACCCATTTGGTTACATGTTGTGGAAATGTTTTCACCCCAAGGAAGGCATTCCTTCTGGGCAACATTGTAGGAGGCCATAGCCAGCAGAGGGCAGAGCCAGAGGGAAAAAGTGGACAGGGCAATGGATGCAAACTTTCACTTTGCACAACAGGCTGATTTCTACATTCACCCCTCTCCTCCTGCCACCCAGACAAGCAAGAGGCATGATAAGAGTTTGATGACACATTGCAGCCAGGCAGGAACCCTCAACGAAGGGGGCAAGCAGGGGCAGTAAAGGGGTTGGTGTGGGAGAGGGGGTGGTTGAGGAATTGTAGCTCCTCTAAGCCCAGATAGTAAGGCTTGGTGGGTTGCATTTGTCCTCTAGGTCTGAGGTTAGGCAGACCACTCTTCTCTGACACGGTTTAAGTCCCTTCCCTCTGTCTCAGTGGTGTGACTCTCTGCCCCCTCTTTTCTCTCCTCCCTGCAGAAATATGACTATGATAGCAGCACCGTAAGGAAGAAGTTCTTCCGGGAGGCCCTGCTCCAAATCACCATCCCCTTCCTGCTGAAGAAGCTGGCCCCCACTTGCAAAGGGGTAAGCACAAGCCCCCGAAAGGAAGAGGGGTGCGCACAAACACAAGGGCAAGGAAAGCCTCCCTTTCAGAAGGAGTGTGCTAGCTTCATGGCCGGGAGGAAGAACCTCTGGCACGAGGGCCTCATTCGGCCTACCATACGATATGAGACGATAGTTTTTATTGTCATTGTCTCATACGGAACAACAGAATTGAAAAAATCTACATCAGACATTCAAATACCAACAAGCCTGCTATCCCAGCCTGGTTAGCCCCCTAAAAACTCTGATACCCCATAATTAAATACAATATACTCCCGTAGAGACTACCTTACACTGCATTTAAAACCAAAATCACATTTGGATAGGTAAAGGTAAAGGGACCCCTGACCATTAGGTCCAGTCGTGGCCGACTCTGGGGTTGCGGCGCTCATCTCGCTTTATTGGCCGAGGGAGCTGGCGTACATGTGGCCAGCATGGCGAACCAGAGCAGTGCACAGAAACACTGTTTACCTTCCAGCCAGAGCGGTACCTATTTATCTACTTGCACTTTGAGGTGCTTTTGAACTGCTAGGTTGGCAGGAGCAGGGACCGAGCAACGGGAGCTCACCCCGTCGCAGGGATTCAAACTGCAACCTTCGATTGGCAAGTCCTAGGCTCTGTGGTTTAACCCACAGCGCCACCCGTGTCCCATTTGGATATGTCTCCTCAATTGACCCACGAGATAATTTGGGCCAAGCCATGCTGTCCTGTTCTGCACTTGACATCCTAGATGATGCCAGGGTGTGGCAGACAATGATCTTGCTTAGCTTAAAGGGCAGTTTGCCATCATAGCTGATCAGAGTGTCTGCAAAGGTTTCCACAATACCTGACAATCTACCGATAACCAACTCTTACCAGTAAACAAAGAAATAAGGGTAAAAAAATAAGCATGTATTCAAAACATTTGAAAAGAATAAAATCAGCAATAAGCTACAACCATATTAAAATACACGGCAGCTTCCACATGTCGAGAATAAGTTTGCTCAAAGGAAAGTATTTTCAGCATGCTCCGAAAAGACTACGGGGAAGGAGCCTGCCAGATGTTAAAAGGCAGGGAGTTCCAAAGTGCAGGTGCTGCTGCACTAAAAGATCAATTTCTTACAAGTGCAGAATATTAACGTTGCACAGACCACAGGCTGAAGCAGAGTGGGTGCTTACGGGATAATGCGATCCTGCAAGTAAGTGCTAATGGAACAGCCTCCACCAGGCAGCAACTCTCACCACCCCTAACTGGGGCTGGTGGGATTGGAGTTCAACAACATCTAGAGGCGCCACTGGTTTCCTTTTGCTGCTTGTTGTGTAAATGTTGTGCATAATTTTTTTTAAATGACAACAGTAAACCAACTCTTGTCTATAGGATTCTTCAGATTGCACTTTGCTTGAGCAATTTTGTCCGGCAGAAAAACTTTCTTAATTTTTAAAGCAAATACACTACAGAAAGAAAAAAGGAAAGAAGGAAAGAAAGAAACATTAAAATAATGTTTAAGTGCTGCTATTATTAGAGAGTCTCTTTCCCAGTCAATTCTATTTTTTGTTTTGTTGAGTGTGGGTCTTCCTCCCCACCCTCCTTTCTTATTTTCCCCTTTTTCTGTTGTTCATTCCAAACATTTTTCTTTCTTTCTCCCATGGCAGGACCTCTCAAGATTCCAGGAACTGATTTTTGAGGATTTTGCCCGTTTCATCCTGGTGGAAAACACCTACGAAGAGGTGGTACTGCAATCTGTCATGAAAGACATCATGATGGGTAAGGAGGAGCAAATGCTCTCTTCACGGAGGATGTTACTATTCTATTGAAGTGGGCGCTGACTGTTTTTGGGCCAGTGGGCACATTTGGAGTTGTGAGAGGGCACCGTGGGTGCAAATCACAGAATAGCCACCATGGGGAGGGTCTAGCTTCAAACCAATTGATGCAGGTGCTCCCCCATGACCCACCACATCACTGGGGAGAAAGATGTCTACCCCAGATATCACTGTGTTAAAGTTCCTAGAGTAGTTTAACAGTATGTTGCTCTTCCCAGGAAACCCTGGGAACTGTAGATCTATGAGGGGAATAAAAGGTAAAGGGGCCCTTGACCATTAGGTCCAGTTGTGACCGACTCTGGGATGGCGGCGCTCATCTCGGTTTACTGGCTGAGGGAGCCGGCGTACAGCTTCCGGGTCATGTGGCCAGCATGACTAAGCCGCTTCTGGCGAACCAGAGCAGCGCACGGAAACGCTGTTTACCTTCCCGCTGGAGTGGTACCTATTTATCTACTTGCACTTTAATGTGCTTTTGAACTGCTAGGGGGCCTCTTAACAACTCTCAGCACCTTCAGCAAACTACAGCTCTCATAATTCTTTGGGGGGAAGATATGACTGCTTAAATTGGTATCATCGCACTTTAAATGCCTGGTGTGGATGTGGCCTTATGCATTGTCCCATTTGTGGTCCTGTTCATGCTCCTTTCCTTTCCACATTTCAGCTGTGAAGGAGGCAGCTGTGCAGCGGAAGCACAACCTGTACCGTGACAGCATCGTGATGCACAACAGCGACCCCAACCTGCACTTGCTTGGTGAGGAGACGCCCATCAACTGGGAGGAGGAGTTTGGCAGGCAGTCGGACTCAGACCCGCTAGATGAGAAGCAGCGCCGGGCCAAGCAAGTCGTTTCCGTCATCCACGTTGATGAAGAGGCCCTTCCCTACGAGGTCACTTCCCTGGAGGGGTCCCCAGGTGCAGCTGAGCTGGAGCCCGAGGGGGTAGACTGCAGTCCTTCCCCTCCTGTGCAGGGGTCCCCTGACAGCGTGAAGGACCTTCGTACAATGCTGGTGAAGGAGATCTGCGTCAAGGCTCCGCTTGAGAAGGCTGATTCCCAGCTGGGCAATGGCACCATTGCCCAGAAGAGCGAAGTAGACCCCAAACACATGGAGGGGGAGGAGGAGGAGGAAGCCACCAGGGAGGCAGGCAAGCAAACGCCACAACATCCCGCTGAGTGCCAGGTGGAGGCGCAGGAGGCTACGGACTCCATGCCCACATCTCCTGCCCAATCGCCTTCCCTGGCTGCTGACGGGGGGTCCTGCGTGGGCTGCTTTGAGCCTAGCGATAAGGAGACAGGGGAGGATACAGGGGTGCAAGTGGAGGTGACCCCAGTTTGTGAGACGAGCAAGGAATCCTTTGTGGAGAACAGCCATGGGGCTGCAGAAGGCAGCGAAGGGGTGCAGACTCAGTTCTAGGACAGCTGCCCCACCTCCTATGCAAGAGGGTTCCTCTGTTGGCTGTGTCAATGCCAAAGGCAGACTCGAATTGGGGGACCCTGTGGGGGGGTGCTGTGGGGGGGGGGAGAAGGCAGGCAGGGAGAGGGGAGAGCAAAGCGCCTAAAGTTGGTTCTTTGGCCTCCTTAATTTGCATGTGCTCAATCCATCCAGAGAAGTATTGGGAGGGAGCACAGGGGATGGGATGGAGGAGCCCCAGAAATAATATCAGTTCTTCTAACTGTCTCTCTTGGGACTATGCTGACCGTTCTGGGCTTCTGTAAGCCTGGAATTAGGTTGGCTTCCTCACATTCCTTTCCTTTGCACCTTTCGTTCACAATTGGCTCATCAGGGGTCTCCTTCCCCCATTCCAGTTCTACTGAAAAGACACTTTACCTTGGATGTCAGGGAATGTCTGGGGTACAGGAACAGAATGACAGCTGCTTCCCTCCTCCTTGCCCTCCACTACAGATATAGAAAATGCTTTTCTGCATTTCTTCCAATCCACCTTCATTTTCTTGGAACTTGGTTGTGTTTTAATCCAGTCTTGTTGCCCCACTGATAATTATATATTTTTTAAGGGTAGTCACCTTCTTTTAACTGTTATCTCATCACCTGTGCATCTCCACCTCTCTTCCCCAGCGTTGACAGCCGTGTCCTAGTGTAGTTCCGCAACTCCCATCACTTGGAGAGATTTGAGGATCTGGGTAGGAATATTAGCTGCAGGGCCTAGTAGGTATAGCCAGCGAGTCCCTTTTCGCTAGAGAATGACGATGCAAATGAAGGTTAGAGAAACCGGATGTGGCGGTTGTTATGGCTACACACGAGGGAAGTGTGTAGCAGAAAGCAGTGAACGTTTGTGGATGAGGGCAAAGCTGCGGAATAAGTTTTCTTCCCTGCCCAGGGAGGGGTCAAGTAACATACATCTTGTAGGTTTACCACCAATGCAAGAAACTGGTTATATATGTTAATGGTGATGGCTTGTATCCCATACTCATCCTACTCAGAGTAGGCCTCTCTCTGCGCCCAATTTATAGGCAAGGAAAATTATAAGAGAACTTGCCCGCTTTGTTTTAGAATGTTTTCTTCATTGGTGATTCTGGGTAGTTGGGGAATGCAAACTGAATGCCATAGTGATGGGTTGTCCCATTGAAAGTGTGCATGTGTGTGTGCACATATTGGATTTACAAAAATATCCACTTTTTCTTTTTACCCCTGGTAGGTAAAAGGAATATGGTTATTGCCTCCTGGAGCTTCTAGGGATTGTGCTGAAAGTTAGTCCTCACTTTGAGGCAGACCTGCTGAAATTAATAGACGTGAGTCTCTGTCAGAGAAAAAGGTGGGGTATAAACCCTGGTACAGATGAAACTGAGAGGAGATCTTCAAATACCTAAAGGGCTGCCACATGGAGGATGGAGCAAGCTTGTTTTCTCCAGCTCCAGAGGACCCAAACCAACATTAGGAAGAACTTTCTGATGGAAAGAGCTGTTTGACAGTGGAACAGTCTCCTTTGAGAGGTTGTGGACTCTCCTTTCTTGGAGGTTTTGAAGCAGAGGTTTGATGGCCACCTGTCATGGATGCTTTAGCTGAGATTCCTGCATTGCAGGGGGTTGGACTAGATGACCCTTGGGGTCCCTTCCAACTCTACAGTTCTACGATTCTGTGAAATAAATGTATAATATTAATAATGTGCTGAACTTAGGCACATTTCAGTGAGTCTGCTCTGAGTAGGGTAGCTTTGGATGCACCGCTGGGTTTTCCTGTTATCTGAGGGTTAACACACTCATTTCTCAGTATCTCTGACTCTAGTTTATGAGGCAAATCAAATTTGAGGAGCTTTCCCCATCAGTCCACCTCTGGATGTTGTTGGATGTTCTCCACCTCTGGATGTTATTATTGGGCTACAGCTGCCACCATCCCTGAATGTTGGCTAAGCTGGCTGGAGATGATCGGAGTTGTAGTCCAACACCATCTGGGTAATCCAAAGTTGACTAACACTGAATGGGCCTCTTGTACAGGAATGCGGAACCTGTGGCCCTCCAGGTGTTGGTGGCCCATCCCTAGTCACTGGCTACAGTGGTTGATGGGAACTGCAGTGAAACAACACCTGGAGGCCTTCCGGTTCTGCATCCCTGTCACATTTCCTCTTCCCCAGTGGCCAAGTTGTTGCTTTCGCCTATCAAACATGCTTTTATAGGTGCAGGAGGGCAGGGAAGCAAATGGACATGGGTACATTTGTATGTGTTTTAGTTAAGGTGGTGACAGAACGATGTTTTAGAATGAAAACAGTGGAGGCCAATGGGGCATCTGGCTTCCACTAAAGTTAGAGGGAGTGGGTAGAGAGCAAGCCCACCAAAGGCTCTAGCGACTTAGAAATGGAGTGTCTTAATGTCAATGCAGAACTATTGTACACTTTTCCAAAAGTATGGGAAGACTGAATGACCATGATCCAAGCCTTGCATGTAAATGCACATTGCGCATCCACACACACACACACACCTTCCTGCAGTTGTGGCACCATTGCCAGTTTCAAAGTGCTTGTTCATTATTCCCTTAATGTCTCTTTAAGAATTTTTTATTTTTTTTGGAGGAGGGGATGGAGACCTATTTAGCCATTCATTTTCACTTTCTCTCTCTGCTCTTCGTAAAACAAAAAGTGCCTTAATCTTGGGAACTAAAGCCTGCCATCTTTTTACCTTTTTTCTTCCAGTATACTTTATTGCAAAACTTATACCAAATGTTTAAGAGGGGGGGAAATGTGGCTTATATATTATTAATAAAATCTAGATTTATTTAAGATCAGTACAGCCTGCCTCCTCCTTCCCATCGCTTGGGCTCTTGACAAAAAGACGTTTGGAAATTTTGTGTGCTTTAAAGAGAGGGCACAACCTCTTGTCAGATAGGCCTCCAATTTGATTTTACTGTGGCTGCATTCACACTGTATTTTATTCCCATTTCCCTGACATTTCTCAAGCTGTTCATTCCCCCCACTGCTTTTGAGCTTTCACACAACACAAAGTTACTTTCAGAAAAGCAATGGGACATAGCACGAAAGATCCGTTTGCAGAAAATCATGGGAGAAAAGTAACAAAATTTGGGGTGGTATTCTGGCATATGGTTCTTTCCTACTGTTTTCATAGGGGGAACAGAGGGTGGGGAAGTAGCAACATTTGTTGTTGCCTGACCAACTCTGTGTTACAAAGATGTCTGCAAATGTGAGAGGAAGTTTGTGGCAACATCAGCCCTGCTGTGTGGGAATCCCTTGCAGAGGACAGCAGTGTCTGGAGACAGTCAGGTTGTGCATCCACAGCAGTGACCAGAAGAAGAATGACCACTAGGAGAAGCACAGAGACAAGAAATGTCATGGCAGTACAACCAGACAGCTTCACCTGCCCCAGCTGCAACAAAACTTGTCTCTCCTGCATTGGTCTCTACAGCCACAGCAGGCGCTGCAACAGTCCAGCAGCTTGACTTCATCTCCAAAGGTCACTCCTCCAATGCCTCCCAGGACAGACAGATGCTAACACCACCACACTCACCGGTGGGAATGAAATTTAGCACATGGTGCTGGTGTTATGGCAAACTTCCCCCCCCCCCACTGTTCCATACTGCAACTGGTACTGCAGTGTGAAAAGAACGTTAGAAAATGGACGGAAGTGTTGGCATTACAATCAAGAAAACTAATGCAATAACCCCTCACATCTAAATGCACTTGTGGCCCTCCTGCATTCTTCCTCACTTGAGTCTAGTTCAAAGGATGGTGGGGGGGATCTATGGAGCACCATGTGTTGTTGAACTCCCATAATCTCTGTTTATCTATCCACTGCTATTCATAAAATCCAGGTGGTTTACAATAATCATCAATGTCTATTGGCTTTGCTGCCTGGGCCTTATGAGTCCCAACAGTAGCTGTCTGGGATACAGGATCCTGCCCTGTAAGACTCTCAGACAGCCAAACTCTACTACTGATAACTCCAGCCTCTTTTATTCTCCCCCAGCCAAAACTCTTTTTGTCCTGATCTACAATTTAAACATTTTTAACCCTCCCTTAGGATGGGCTCTCTAGCCAACCATGAAGCAGCCAGCCTGTTTGCTTTGCATTCATCCTGCTCTGTGTGCTAGGTAGTGTGCCCATCACCACCCGTCTGTTGAGCATCCATTCTGTTTGGTTTGAGGAGAGGCTAGCATACAGCAAACGTGATTACCTTGCCTTACGATGCCTTTCCCATTCTTTCCTTAGCTCAGAAAGTTCATTTTTGGTTGGACTGGAGCGGGGAAGGCAAGTGGGAATGCTGTACAAGAGCATCAGATCACCTTCGATGGCTCGCCCTGAATTTGCCAGCTTGTGATTGAATCCCAGCCAAAATTAGCAACAGTCTGTAATGATCCACTGAACATGCTGAACGTGCTTAAGCAGTTTTGGGGGGAGAAAGTGTAGTTTTCACATGCAGGAATAACTTGAGACACCCTTCATCTAATTTGAAGACCATAAAGAAACTTCTGAAATCTGATGTGTTAAGTAAAATATTTTATTTGATATCGATTTTTGCATCAGATTTCATAGCACATTCATTTTTAATTTAGCCACACAAATGTTTTTCCTTGGTTCAGCATCTGGAGCCATAATGGCACCCTCTAGTTGTGCTGGACAACACTGCCCATAATCTCTGATCACTGATCATGTTGAGGGGAGTCAATGGGAGTTGCAGACCAACAATATCCAGAAGGCACCATATAGGCTATCCTTGCTAAACACCCTGTGTACATTTTCTTCCCAACACAGTATTCCAGTGTGGTCTGACCAAAGCAGAATTAAGTGGTACTGTTAACCATGACCTGACACAGGACACAGATCTCTGTCCTCCAAGCATTGACCAGACCCAGTCCCGCAAGGTATTAGTGAGGCTAACATTTGGTTCCTTCCTCTTTACAGCCTCACCATGTGGTGGTGAGTCCCTTATGTTAATTACGCAGAGTCTTCCCTTTTGTGCCCTGAATCCAATATCCCCACCCCCAGAAAAATAAAAGACTAAGAGCTCTATTGGTCGAAACCAAAGGCTTTACATATAGTCTGGCAGCCTGTTCTCACAGTGGACAAAAGAAGAGCAGCTGGGTCAGACCAGTGGCCCAAATACTCTGGCCTCCTGTTCTGACAATGGCCAACCAGACACTTCCATTGGAAGCCCTTAAGCAGAACCCAAACACCAGAGTCCTGTCCTTTCCTGTGGGTTCTAGCAACTGGGATTCAGAAGCATACTGCCTGTGACTGTGGCAGTGGGCAACCAGTTGCTTATGGGAATCCTTTAAGCAGGGTTTGTGCTGAATGGCTCTCTCCCAACTGGGATTCAGAGGCGTGTTGGAGGGGTAGGACCTAGTCATCACAACTGGCAGCCACCTGTAACATTATCCTCTGTGAATTTGTCCAGCTGCCATTTATTGCTGCCCAAGTTGATGGCTATAGCAGTAATGCATCCCATAGCTTGCTTACTTATTTGCTGTGTGAAGAAGCACTTCCCTCCTGAATGCTAGAGTCTCCCACCATTCTGAGTTATTGGATGGCCCCAGTTCTACGTTTATGAGAAGTGGGGGGGGGACACTTCTCCTAATCCCCTTTCTTCCCATTATGTATAATTTTATATATCTCCACCATTGCCTTCCTACACTAAAAAGCCCGCAACAGAATGGAACCATTCAGCATGTGCTTTGAATGAAGTTGGCATGGGTTCCACCCCCTCAAAGGACAGAGCGTAGCAGGGTTGGTAAAGTTGCCCCCCCCCCAAAAAAACCTCACTTTCAAGAGTTCTGCCAGTCAGAGTGGACAGTGCAAGGCTTAGCTGACTACAGTGGTACCTCGGGTTAAGAACTTAGTTCGTTCCGGAGGTCCGTTCTTAACCTGAGGTACCACTTTAGCTAATGGGGCCTCCTGCTGCCGCCGCACGATTTCTGTTCTCATCCTGAAGCAAAGTTCTTAACCCGAGGTACTGTTTCTGGGTTAGTGGAGTCTGTAACCTGAAGCGTCTGTAACCCGAGGTACCACTGTTACACGTCCTGAGGTTAGAAAGCAAAACATCTCAGTTCTAGCTACTGAGCATTTGTTCCAAGGCACTTAGTAAAGGCAGTTACAAATAAATTCCAGTGAAAGGACAAAAAGTCATTCTCAAAAAGGTAGAAGGTTTAAATGTGCTGCCTGTGGAAGTCAGAGGATGGGGAGCAGGGGAAAAGATCTTGGAACTACAACAGGGTAACTCCTCTTTACCCAGTTCAGTATCCAAGCACCACAGATCTGTTCCCAAGGCAGGAGTCTCCAGTTAATCAGCATTGTTAAAAACCATATTCCGGCGCTGATGCCAGTGCTGCTATCTGGGACTGAGCAGTGGGTATGCTATGTAGTAGCCAATGGCAGAGCCCGCAATCACTCCCAGGAAGATCCACGTGTTGTAAGACATCACCGCCAGCATCACCAGGTAACCGAGGACCACTTGGACCACATGGAGCAGGGTCTGGACGACATGCCACGAAAACCAACTTTTCCAAAAGGAAAGAGAAACAAATGTCAGGGCTTACCTACACTTAACTTTCCTCCATGCTTTCCAGGCACAGTCTGCACTTTAAAGCTCTGTGTCTGAACGCATTTCCCCCACCCCCGCCCCTCCAGAGCTTTCCCCATGAGAAAACCCACCCTTTAAAGCGGAATCAGAGCAAACGTCAATACAGGTTTTCTGCAGATTGCTGTTTGCTTCCCCACCCCACCCCATTTTTTTTACTTCTTTGGGGAGCTGCTTAGCTGTTCCAGGCCCGTGTTAATAGATGCCCTTTCTGGCTCTCTCAAGGTCTCCTGGCTGATGCTGGAGGCAATGGATGGCGGCATTGTGTACTGAAGCACTTTCGCCTTGCCAACCTTTATGAATTCGTACAACACGGCAAGCAGCATGATCACCAGTACTGAGAGCACCATCCCTGTTGGGTAAAAAAACAGATTTATGGTTGGAGATGGGATGGGTGGGTGGGTGTAAAAATATATTTGTATACAACCATTCCCAAACCTGTGTGTAACTACATACTGTATAATTCAACTGCAGGATTCCACTTCCTGCAAACCTTATCTCTGGGGTTTTTTTTTTAAGAGTGCAAGTTTCTAGCCCATATGTGTGTTAAGATAAGCTTATTTCTAGGAGGGGAAAATCGAGGACAATTCATTTTATATGCACTTTTAGCACTCTGTGGCACAGCTGAAATATTAAAATGCAATAAAGATAATGGTGTACAGATAATATGCTGATAATACAACTATTAAGAGGCAAGCATGGCAATGATATCCAAAACAGTTACATCAGACCTGCTCATATCAAAAGAGCATTCATTATTATAAATACCCTCTTTATCAAAACAACAATAAGCTGCAGGAGGCTCAGTAAGACTTCCAGAGTGAGAGGAAATGAAGGAGATTCAGGTGGCAACCCTCCACTCACTTTTCTAGGAGTAAAACCTATAGAACTCAGTGGGACTTAATCCCAGATGTAGACATGTGTAGGATTACAGTGTCAAATTTTCAAGAAGCAACTGGAGCATTCCTTTTGCTAAACATCTTTCAAACGTTTTTACATACCTGTTTTTAATCAACAATTTTAAGGTTCTATTTTATATTTTGTAAATGATTCTAACAACAACAACAAAAACAACAACAATAATAAAGCTGGCTTTGACTGCCAAACCCTGCTGGTCTCCATTATGAGATTTTCCCCTAACACTGCTTATATTAATTCCCACAAGCTACCAGACCACTGCTATGGGTTGTTGGTTTTTTCACTGCTCATCTATAGGGAGCTATTTTTTATCTCAAGAAACCTACCAGAGCCTCAACAATTATATCCTTGTCCAAGAGGCATGTGCTCTGTCTGTGTGTGTTCATGTAAATTACATAATTCACTCATGTGCTTGTGTCCATCCTCCCTTAACTCTGTGTCTGTATGCTTTTTAGCTGTTTTTTAACTGTTGTGCATAAAAGCAGGGGGGGTCCTTAAACTTTTATATGGGGATGTAGGGTGAAGGTTGAGTGTCTTCCAGACCTATTCTACCTTTCACATATATCCAACAATCTCTGATTTAGCATCCAGATGTCCTCGCACAAAGTCCAGCATGGTCCGTAGTAAGGAATTGTGGGACTTGTAGTTCAGCATAATTTGGAAAGCAGCAGGAGGAAGTTCTCCTTAACCACCTTCTCTGCCCCTGAAGGGAGCTGCAGTTCTCACAGGCTCCCCATTCCACACCATGAATGACGGAGACGAGACTGGAGAGTAAGCTATCTTATACCGAGTTGCACCAATGGTCCATGTAGTTAGGTAATGTCTCTCCCTGCTCTACCTGGAGATGTTGAGGATTGACCCATAACCTCCTACATGCAAAGCAGATGCTCTGCCACTGAGCCACAGCTGATGGACAATTGGTCTTCTATGGGCTTTTCCACACTTACCTTTCCACTGCTCTTTCCATGCACAGCAGAGTATTAAAACTCCGTGTCCAAGTGCCTCCCTTTTTTGCGCTCCAGAGCTTTCCCTACAAAGCCTCAATCTTTATAAGCAAACAGCAATTAACTTTGGCTCCAATTGAGCACTAAAGAGTAGGTTTTTGCAGGGAAAGCTCCAGGGCAAAGAAAGAGTGCTCAGACACAAGAATTTTAAAGTGCAAGCCTGTGTCTGGAAAGAGTAGGGGAAAACTAAGTACAGTATGGATAAATCCTGTGTTAGTTTGTTTGACTTCTTCTTTCTTGGCCCTCAAAACCATTACGAAGCCAAGCATTCTAGGGAGTCAGTTGCCTAGGGAAGCCTTATGCATGGCACAGAGCAAGCTTTGTCATCTTTGTTTCTGAGGCTAAGGTTTCATATAATCTTCCCTCATCCTCAAGGACCTTTCTTGTTTGCCTCAGCAGCTCATATTTACTTAAGAGATAAGGCTGTTTTCTTACCTGCTGGGGTGTGCGTTTTCCAGAAGTCAAAAAGAAGGACCACTTTGTCCGAGAAATAGAAAAACATCTGTAGAGGATGGATGGAAAGGAGGAAGAATTAACAAAGAGGAAACACTGGCAAGGTTCCTGGGACTAGCTATGGACCAAGGGTGGGTGAATCTGCCAAACTCAGCTTCTCCTCTTTCCAATTCAATCCACTAATTTCTCCTTTACCTCCAGAATTAGGGGTCAATGAATCTGTCAATTTCAGTTTCTCACTTATCCGGTCTTAATTTCAGTTCTCCACAATTCCACGTCAGCGTGCAATTCTTTTTTACGTGCCCGTGATAATTCACCAACATGTTAGTGCAAACTTCTCCTGATACACTTTTTTTTTTTTGCACATTATTTTCACACACACACATTTATGCACAATTTACTCTAGTATATGTAAAGTAGCCCCACTAGGTTCCTGGTTGATAGGCCAGTTTAATAAGCCAGAGCCCCAAATCTAATTACCTAAATCCAGGGCAGGCTTATGCAAGATCTTGAACAGCCTCCACTAATCTGGTGCCCTGCCAACATCCCATCAGCCCCAGCAAGCACGACTGTTCATTGCTGGGACTGATGGAGGTGTAGTTGAACAGATCTGGAAGGAACCAGGTTGACGCAAATTGATCCACTGGGACTGGAAGGGCAGAAAGCAAGGAGCTCAAGAGCAGGTTGTGCCAGGGCCAATGAGAGGTGGTGCGTACTAATTCTAGTGCTTCCCCTACCCTCCTCTTTGCTGAGTCCTACAAGGGCAACACCAGAACTAAAAGTGCATTCAGACGTGAGGAACAGTGTGTAAGTTCTCCTGTCCCATTTTCTGATCTTCCTTTCAAGCTGCAGTAGTACCTGTTGGGTTATCGGGGGGTGGAGTGACTGATATACCAGCATGCCATGTTAAATTTAATTCACACCAGCGGGAACAGTGTGGCACGACATCTAACATAATTGGACAGCGTTGCCACACCCCAACTTTTCCCCTGTGAAAATGGCAGGAAAGAACTGCATGCCAGGTTGCTGCCCCAAATCTTGTCACTTCCCCACACTTCCCTCTACACCACATGTATAAACCGCCATCTTGAATGCTGGACCCAATCTTGGTCTCACCTGCACCATTTGCCGGAGCCTGTCTTCACATGCAGGGGAAGACCCTCACTCACTGAGGGTTTGAGACCCATCAGCTACCCTTGCCTGTTTTAGCCGGCCAGGGGAAGCCATCCCCAAGGTGTGCCCACTGTTGCATGCTGGCAGCTTCCACCAGAGGTACTGCCCCTCCCCTAACACCCCATACACCCCAGAGGTGCCCCCTCTACACACACAGAACGTGTGATAAGGACTTGCATCCTATATTTGTTGAGAGTATTTGCACCCTGCTGTTCAGCCAGAAAGGCTACCAGAGCAGCTTACACACAATCAAAACAAGGCAGTTCTTACCCACAAGGCTTATACCCACAAGGGAAAAGGGAAGGGAAGGAAGAGGAAAAACAAAACTCAGGCGCAAGTTTCTAAATCGTTGTTCCTATATTGACCAAGAGGGGCAGGAGGTGCTTGGTGGAGCGGGGCCTCTGACAAAGTTGATTAAATGAGCCCTGCTTCCCATTGCTCCTGGTCTGGTGGAATGGCAGCTGAGGTGACAGGAGGCCTGATGGACTTGGCCTGTCATAGCAGAGCTGATGGTGTGACATCTGCTTCCCAGCTCTCCCATGGCTCTATAGTCATTCACTATTTTACTCTACTGAGGTGTGTCTGGTGCAGATAGGAGCTAGAGCTAAAGACATTTTAGGGTTAGGAGCTTGGTGGAATAATAATAATAATAATAATAATAATAATAATAATAATAATAATAATTTATTTGTACCCCACCCATCTGCCTGGGTTTCCCCAGCCGCTCTGGGCGGCTTCCAACAAAGATTAAAATACATTAAAATGTCACACATTAAAAACTTCCATGAACAGGGCTGCCTTCAGATGTCTTCTAAATATCAGGTAGTTGTTTATCTCTTTGACATCTGATGGGAGGGCGTTCCACAGGGCGGGCGCCACAACCAAGAAGGCCCTCTTCTTGGTTCCCTGTAGCTTTGTTTCTCGCAGCGAGGGAACCACCAGAAGGCCCTCGGCACTGGACGATGTGGGGTGGAGACGCTCCTTAAGGTATACTGGGCCGAGGCCCTTTAGGGCTTTAAAGGTCAGCACCAACACTTTGAATTGTGCTCGGAAATGTACTGGGAGCCAATGTAGGCTCTGAATCCAGAAGCTCCTAGTTTGATCCCTGGAACCTCCAGATGACCAGTCAGACGCAGAGCTTGTGTGTGTCTGTCTCTCTCTGTGTATATGTAATTTACCACAGGTGTCAGGGCAACTCAACCAGTAACATAGGCTTTATTTGACAACCTGTACCACTGGTTTGATTCTGTACAAGGAAGTTCTTTATCATGTGCCATTTTCATCATCCCAGCCTATTATTATCTGTCATCTTATTCCAACTAATTGTTGGGTCTCTGTTTTGCTTATTAATGTGAAAGCTCTATTACAGTATGGTCAAAAACAGGGTCAGCGTCTTTGCAAATCCCTCATTCACAGGGTCAGTGAATTCCGGTCAGCACCAGTTTCTTGGTGCCAAATTCCACACCTGTGTCGGATCTTCGAACAGAAATTGTTCACTTCAAGTTGGATCTCTCTTGAAACATGCAAAACTGAGAATGTGAAAGGAGAACCAAAACTGTATTATGCAAAAGCTGATTTCCTAAGAGGCAGATTCTCATGGTCAGTCGCAAAAACCTATGGAGTGCATGGAGAATTTGGGTCCCATCCCTGCCCAAGTTCTGGAGAGCCACTGCCAGCCAGAGAAGAAAATAGGTTATATCAGTGTTCTTCAGCCTTAGGTCCCCAGAAGTCTCTGGACTCCAGCTCCCATAACCCTTGACCACTGAGCTTGCTGGCTGGGGGTTGATGGGAGATGGGGTCCAAAAACATTTATAATAATAATAATTTATTATTTCTACCCTGCCCATCTGGCTGGATTTAGAGGGCCACAGGCTCCCCACCCGTGCATAATTTATTATTATCAATAACTATGATTGTGTTCTATCACGTTCTTCTTCCCATAGGAGTCCAGGGCAGTGCACATCATTAAAAAAAGTATATTCACAATAATTAAAGCATTCAAAACTACATCTCTTAAAAGTCATTTTGATGCAATTTCTTAGTAAGTGGGACGTAATTTTTTAATTAAATTAAAATAAACCTAATCTTCTTTGCATACAGAAGGCCCCAGGCTCAAACCCTGTCTTCTCCAGGTAGCACTGGAAAAACTGCTGTCTGAAACCCAGGGTAGTTGCTGCTTGCCTGTGTCAACAATACTGAGCTTTTAATGCTCAACCTAAAGCAATAAGTTGAATATACACTGTCTGCCAAAGAAACTCCAATGGGAGTTGAGGAAATTCACACAAGACTGGGCACGTCTAGGTGTGATGTCACAATTATTGCGTTGCTGTGAATGAAAGAGATGGAGGCGGAAACAGAACCAGGACTATTTCTTTCATTGCAAAAGAGCTTGGGAAGAAAACTGTGGTTTCTAATCAGTGGGATAATCGGGTAAAGACTTCTAGCAGATCACATGAAGGGAGAACAGAGAACTGGAGAATTTCCTATGTTTCACTAATTCCTGAGGAACATAGGAAGCTGCCAGACCACTGCTCTACCTAGTTCAGTATTGTCCACAGCAGTGTTTACCAACCTTGGGTCTCCAGCTGTTTTGGGACTACAGTTCCCATCATAACTGACCACTGGTCTTGCTAGCTAAGGATGACAGGTGTTGTAGTCCAATAACAGCTTGGGACCCGAGGTTGAGGAACACTAGACTACACTGACTGGCAGTGATTCTCCAGGCTTTCAAGGTCTCTCCCAGCCCTGCCTAGAGACACTCAGAATTGAACCAAGGGTTAGTCTGCATGAGAATAAGATCTACGTTCTCTTCTGGTCAGTGAGGGGTATGGCCTGAACAGAGAACTCACAGCTGAGGAAGGAGTATGGCCTAGGGTGAGTCCCAAAGGTCCAATAAAGAACACTGGAGGGAGACACTTGGCCCTTGGGGCTGTTTTCTCCCTTCCCTGGCATATTTACAAAGATACCCAAAGTCTTGTTTGCCCTGTGATTCTCAGATGAAGGTGGTATAGAAATTTAATTAAGAAGAAGAAGAAGAAGTCAGGCATGTGAACTGAATCAGATTTCTCCATGCATCTCTAAAATGAATATAGTGGGACTTCTCATAAAATAAGAATAGCACTCTCTCACATTGAAATCATGGGGAATTAAAAGGACTTTGCTTTGACTGGCTTGTTCTCATAGTGTTTACGCTGGGGACTACCATAAACACCAGAGTCCTCTTCCATAGGAAGTTGCATCAGCCTGTTGCAGCAAATGCAAAAGAATGTGACTGGCCTATTGAGACCTACTTCCAAGTATGCATGCACAGGATCGCTCTACTGAGGTGGGACAGTTTGGCACATACTCAAGTAGGACTTCCTGAGTAAACAGGCAGGTAGTCAGGATGCGGAAGCAGTTCTGTCTAACCTAATTTCAAGGAACCAAAGAACAGCTTCTGGTTATACTGGGAAAGCCCACTGAGGAAGCATGACATGAGTCACCCGACTGCCTTTTTCATGCACACACATACATGTTGCATTATCTTAATTAGCAAAATGCTTATTTAAAAGCCATTAGAGAAAACGGGAAGGGGGATGGGATGCAACAAGAAAATTCAGAGCCTTGTCAAGTTACATCAGATTCACCTCCAAACCCAGTAGTGGCTAGTGCCCTCTGGGAGACAACTTTTCTTCAATTGCTGGCCTTCAGAATGACTAGGAAATACCTGGATGCAGTGGTGATTGGTGCCCATTGAGGCAGATGGTGCCATAGTCAACAGGAGGCAGAGACAACTCATTCTAGTTTGGCCCCCGCCCTCCTTCCTGTTGATTCTACAAGGGCAACACTGAAACCAAGGAGGAAGCTGACTGGCATGCCCTAGACCAGTGTTTCCCAACCTTGGGTCTTCAACTGTTTTTGGACTACAATTCCCATCACCCCTGACCACTGATCTTGCTAGCTAGGGATGATGGGAGTTGGAGTCCAGAAATAGGTGGAGACCCAAGGTTGGGAAACACTGCCCTAGACTGACTGTAAGTAGGAAGGCAGGGAGTAGGAAGGCTGGCTGAGGTTGGTGGAACAGGGCTCCACTTGTCCCAATGGACCAGCCCCCACTCTCCAGCTCTCTCCTGTCCTCCGCTTGCCTTTTGGGAAGACAATAGGATTGGCTTGGATTGAAACTCAGGTTGCAAATCCACACACACCAGTCCAAGGGCTATTTCACATTGACGAAGGCTCTTCTGTTCCTGCTGCCCATTTACCTGGTGATAATCCAGTTTAGGCTTGCCCGGTTGGGCACTGCCCCATCAACCCCAACTGCTCCTGCCTGTCTGCCCTTTTACTTGCAACCAGTTCAGGGGGTGGCCCTGCCTGCCAGCTTAGTCTCAAGTGTAGCCCTTGTAGAAGCCAGAAAGGAGAAGGATGGGCAGGGGACTAGACCAGAATTAGTTGGCTCTGCCTCTCACTGGTTCTGGCTCCACTAGTCTGAATGAGCACCAGCAGTTGTCTGGCTTGTGCTGACCTCTGAAGCAGGAAACCCATCTATCTGGACAGGGGGTTATGGGGGTTGGAGAGGAATGAAAGTCTGTGCGGGGGCATTTTACACCCATAGCCATACCAATTAGGTCTCAGGCACAATTTAGCAAGGACCTTCCAAACCCTAGCTTGGGGCCAAGATACTTTGGGGATCACCTCCTCCTGTACTATCCTGTCCTCTCCCAAAAATCAGGAGGAGATAAGTGTCAGACCTAGGACAGAGGCATGGCTGGTGGCAACAAAGGTGGCACTGTAAGGGAGGATTTGGGGGCAGATGCCGGCAGCCCCTCTCAGCAACACAAGTAGGAGAGCATCAGGACTCTCTCATTACATTCTGAAGTAAGTGAAATAATACACATCTCCATCTAAAGAGGGTCACCCTTGTAAAACCATAGCAAATTCAGGGTGCACAATTCAGGGTGATTAGGCACGCCTGTGCAACAACCCAATCCAGCCCACCCCACCCCAATCATTTTCATAGTCTTCTATATACTATGAAGTTAGAGTCTTCTGAGCTGCCTGCATGGTGCATAGCCACTGGGAGAGCTGGACCAAAATTTTCTTTATACCGTAAATCTAAAGTTTGTATTCATGCACTCTGGACCCAAGATATATCTCCCCAACCCAACTCAAGGATTAAGTGTCTGTAGGGCAAGAGAATAGCTGCAGCTCAATGGTACTGCATCTGCGTAGATTACAGGGATCAGCTAACTTTTTCAGCAGGGGGTTGGTCCACTGTCCCTCAGACCTTGTGGGGGGCTGGACTATATTGGGGGGGGAGTGAACAAATTCCTATGCCCCACAAATAACCCAGAGATGCATTTTAAATAAAAGGAGTCATTCTACTCATGTAAAAACACGCTGGTTCCCTGATCGTCCGCAGGCTGGATTGAGAAGGCGATTGGGCTGCATCCGGCCCCCGGGCCTTAGGTTGCCTACCCATGGTTTAGATTAGGTCCCAGATTCAGTCCCTGCCATCTCTAGGTAAGAATGGGAAGAGTCCTTTTCTGATACCCTGACGAGCAGCTGCCAGTCAGTGTGTGTAAACAATAGTGAGCTAGATGAGCAATGGTTTGACTCTGCGTGAGGCAACTTCCGATGAAACTCGCCAGACGCTAAGAGATGTACATCAACTTCTCTTTAAAAGGAAAGTCAACCCCAAATCTCTCTCTTCACCACCACCACCCGCCCCCAATTAGGGACAAAATAAGGCTCATTGTTTTTCAAGGAACCCAACAAAACACTAGTGTGTTCCTGGTAAACAGGCAACAGATGGAGACGCTGACTCGCCCAGCGTGCAAATTAAGATCGCGATCGAAATTTCATTACGACGCTTTTAAAAGAGCTAAATAAAGGCTACTTTCTGGGCACTGTTACGTTATAGTAAAGTAGTTGTCCGGCATTTGTTTATAAAAATTGGATCAGCATCGATCTCAGCACGAATGAAAGCAACACGAGCCGGGGAGAATTTGTCCACAAACTTTTGTTTTTTTAAAAAACAAGCTCCGCATTTTTAATTTGCTTCCAATTAAATAAGTAAATTAAATAGACACCATCTACAATTTTGAAACAGACTTGCCTGCATCATCTTGCTGCAGTATTTTCTTCACCTCTTCGCTTTTTCCTCCGGCAGAAGCAGCAGGCGAGTTGCCGTCTGCGCGCAATTAAGTTCGTTCCACTTGATCAGGTTCCGCCTAGATTCAATGCCTCGGTAAAAGATAATGAATTTAGTGAGTCACGTGGGCCAGGGCGCGCAGCATCCTGGGAATTGTAGTCTATTATTCTGGGTTTATTTATTTGCACTCCCGTCTTCCTCCCCAGCCCAGAACAAATACGATTTAGACAAGCGGCACATTGCAAAACCTTGATTGACTGCATGCATCGCTTTGTGCTTACTCTAGAGTAAACAGAGAGTAGGAGTTAAGATCACACCCATATTTAAGTAGCTCTTCAGGCCGATTCGAAAAAATATTGCAATAATACTGCGAAGCGAATAATAAATGTAAATCTAGGAAAGAAAGGGTCGGGTAGTCCTAAGGCTCTTTGCAACGATACCGTTTACCTCGGTGCATAGTTGTGGTTCTCTGTTTTTAAAGGAGGGAGAGAGGGAGAGTTTGGACACTTTCAAACTACACCTCCCAGAATGCTTTTCTCGGCAAGCCCGGATGCAACAGCTGTAACAGCTGGTAGGGACGCTCAGTGAAGCGCTTCACTTCCATTCCTGCAATCGCAGAGGGCCTCCCTGCGATTATCTTATTCTGCTAGGCATAATATTAGTTCTATATTTATCTTATCTTATCATTTATAAGCTGCCTTTTAGGCTAGCTACCGTCACAAGGCTCCAGACATGCACCCCTCGAATAACAAACATTTCAGTATCATCCTATTATGCCATCTTAAGCATAATCATCAAAATCAAATACCAGAAACAAAACCACCATACTAATTAATCTATCGTTCTATTTACAACCAGTAATCTTTTAAATCTTTATAGCCAATTAAAACAAAAAACTACAGGATCTCACCAACTTTTTTATTATTATTATTTAAAAAGGGTGAGTCTTAAGCACATAAGACAAGCATGTTGGATCTTGTCAGTGACCCAGCATCCTGTTCAGTGGCTGAACAGATGAAAAAGACTCAGTTACACACACACACACACACACCATTATCTTGATGTCTGCCCTTTGGTTCTCACCATATATGTAAGCTTAACCACACATACCTTATCCCAGATTTTAGTTATCCATTCTCTCAAGAATGCTGTTCTTACCTCCTCCCCAATATGACAATAATAATTCTGGCACGAGGGTGCCAACTTGAAAAAAAATATTGTGGGGGCCCAGGTAAGCCCCTCCCTGCATAATCAATCACATGACACAGTGCACACACACTATCTGAATGGGAACGCCCACCAAATTGGGGGGGGGGCTGGTGCCCACAAGTATTTTATTGTGTGTGCCGAAGCCCTCGTGCTCCTAGGAGTTGGTTCCTAGGTTCTGGCAGCATTTAATAGATGTTGATTAATTGCCTGTCCTCTGTTAGTACAATTTTCTTTAACATATCAAAAGAGGAGAATTTAAGGGTCCCTGGGTAAAGTATAACCAGTTATCACAGTACATTCTTTGTTTTCCATCACTATACCTTCCAAGAATTTTCTGGCATGAACCCCAAATTTCTCAGCATTTGCAGCTTTACACCTCCAGCAGGTACCACCGGCAGTTGGGTCTATTAGGCTAAGACATTAGGTTCCTGCCATTGGTTAATTCGGCAGCCGCCTCATCTCCTGACCCTCTCTGTCTCTCTGCCGCTTAGATTCATTCCTCTGCAAGAGAATACAGATGCAGCAGGCCCCTTGCAGCTTTGAGGCTCAGTCTTTGCAGCAGACTGCAGCTGAAACCACCTGATGATGCCTTTAGAAAAGGGAGATGGAAGAAAACACAGGAGGGTTCCGCATTTTTCCTTGGCAGCCAGAAGCAGGTTGTTTGGGAGCAATGATTTTAAAATTACTTTAAAAGCAGATTTTCCAGTAGCACGAACTCTGCATCAGACTCCACACACCAAAAAAGGAAAAGCCAAACAAATACAAAATGTGCCCTGCTCCTTCCTTACACCCTGAATCCGTGGTGGGTTTCTGTATAGGGAGCTTGTAGTATACCAGGGATTCATCCATCTATCCGCCTTAGTTCAGTAACAGGTGCAAAACCAGGAGTATTTTAGGAGTGTTTACTTTGATGTGATGAAGCGTTACCTGACTGAAAGGGGAAGAAGAGGAGGTTCCAGCCAGAAAGAAGAAAGTGATTTAATATGGTCTGGGGAGTTTAAGAATGGGAGAAAACTGAGCACATTCTCCCTTTACATAATTTGTGTGTACACTCTGTGTCTGCAATAGCCTGTAGTTAGTAGTTATGGTGCTTAATAAATGCCTACACCTATGTATTTGATTTTTCGTCCACCCCAATTTTTCAAACCACACATCAGCTTTCCAACTTCATGATGGCCCCACTCCAGTCCACATTTTGTATCCAACTGCACAACAAACAAACAAACAAACAAACAAAAGAATCACACTTTATTTCTGTGTATAAAAGAGTTGGAAGTAAAGGATACGGTAATCTATTCCAACCCCCTGCAATGCAGGAATTTTTTGCCCAACTGGGGCTTGAACAACCATGAGATAAAGTCCCAAAATCTATCAACTGAGTTATTCTTTGAGGCCTCAGCTGAGCTGTGTTTGCAGATTGTCAGTCATGGACAACCCTTTGGTAGGGAAAGAGAAAGGGGCTAATATAGAACTCTAATCAGTGCTAGGAATGGGAGACCTCTTTGGCTGGGACTGCCCTTTACTTTTCATTTTTATACACAAAGATCTGTACTTGTGTCCAGAGATGTCTGTGGCTTTTGTAAGGACAGATTGCTTTCAGCATGATACATTTCCTTCCACTCTGGACAGATCAGCACCATGCATTTTGTTAAGTTGTGGCCGAACATATCAGACGACACAGTGATTCTTCAAACAGCTCTTCTTTATTCAGATGCCAGAACAGAACTGAACTGAGGAGCTCAGTCAGCCTGCTTATATAGAGCTCCAGTACAATGTAACTGTTGCCATTTTCTAAAACTATCCAATCACTGAATGTCACTTTCGATCTTCATTTGCATACAAACTATCTAATCACTGAACATCACTTTCGATCCTTCATTTGCATGACTATCTACAGTATCCCCCTGCTGGCCCAGGGTGAGAACTTCAGTACATAACACATTTAAAGCACACTCAATACACATCCCTTGTGTGAAGCCACTACTCTGATAAAATGCCAATTGCTTGATTCCTCATCAGATTTTACACAGGTTTAAATTTTGAATATGTATTGTTACATGCCACCCCCAAATGGTGAGAGACTCTGTGAGTACCAAGTGTTCTGTTTTCTTAGAATGAAGGTCAAAGGAGACTGGTGTCTTTAGGATATATGGGTTTTTAATACATATATAGAACCTGAACACAGTCCCTCCAAAGTGTCCCTATTTGCCAGAGAGGTCCCTGAGTTAGAGAAGCTGTCTCGGCTTCTGATTTGACCCCAGAATGTTTCACTTTTCCTTAGGATGTCCCTATTTTCACTGGAGAAATTTTGAATGGTATGGAGTTATCTGACCCCTGAGCCATCTGAAGGCAACCCTGTATAGGGAAGGTTTTTAATGTTTTATTGTGTTTTTATATTTGCTGGAAGCTGCCCAGAGTGGCTGGGGCAACCCAGTAAAATGTTTGGGGTATAAATAGTAAAATTATCATTATGGAATGGGACGTTCCTATTTTCACCAGAGAAATGTTGAAGGGTTTGTGTGCAGAGAATGGGAAAATATCTATAACAAACTGAAAAAGATGTTTAGATTTTCATTTGAAAAAATCCAGAATCCTTTCTCCTAGGCATCATGTCAGAGGAAATAAAAAGATCGGTCAGGCCAATATTTATGTATGCAACTACGGTGGCAAGGTTAATGATTGCCAAAAATTGGAAAAGCAGCAGTGTCCCAACTAAAACAGACTGGTTATCTAAAATGATAGAATACTTCCATATTGCTGAACTAACAGGGAGGATGAGGAGAATAAAGTGAATAAAGAGTGCGCTATCTTTAAGGAATACATCCAAATTTATGTAGAAAAAGTAGAATTTCTGACAGATATTGAGTGAATCCAGAAAATGATTAGAGTGAAAGGAGAGTAAAGTTAAGATAGAAGAAGAGATTAAAGAAATAATGAAATGTGTTTAAGCTAATTGGAAAAATAAAGTAGTGTAACAAGAACGGCTGGAAGTCAAGTCACTTGGTGGGTGTCCGTGTGGGGTAGGTGTGTTGGTATGTTGGTATGTACAGTATACTTAGGTATTACATAGAGTAATGTAGGTATGTTTTATGTTATGAAAATAAGGTAGTGTGTTATGTATGTGTATTGTGTAATTGTGCAAATGTATATGTATGTGTTTTATATGTTAATAAAATTTAATTTTTTTAAAAAAAGAGAATGGAGGGATTCACAGCATTAGCACTGCAACAGATCTTGCTTTCCCTTAGGTTTCCAGAAAAGCCCCAAAAGACATGTAAAAGACATGTAACAGGCTTGGCTAAGACTGTTAACAAAGAGACAAGTTTGACCACTTCTTGTAGACTCCCATCTTACATGCATCAAGTCACAGGGTTGGTGGTACCCAAATCTATCATCCAAACCAACTTCCCAATCCTAGTATTATTTGTTTCTGTTGATTTATTGGTTTATTAATAGTCTGTATAAGATATTCCATTTTTAAAATATTTGATGTTTTATTATGTTTATATGTATGCTGTAAGCCGCCCAGTGTGTTTGGGAAACCCAGTCATATGGGTGGGATATAAATATAAATATAACAACAACAACAACAACAACAACAACAACAACAACAGATTTATGTAGTGTACATTAATAGCTATTTACTTCCAGGCAATAGTTATGGGATAGCCATTGGACTTCCTTCCCACATGCTCCTTTCTCTTAGGTAAATAAAAGCTTGAAAATCATATATTGGAAGCACATTCTCTATGAGGAAAAACTGTTCAGATTGAACAAAAAGGAAGATGGGAGTTAGTTTATAAGACTTCTCCTTCCACTCATAATAACTAGAAACCATGGCCACCCAATGAAATAGATTGGCAGGCAATTGAGGACAGACAAGGGGCAGAAATTATTTATCAGACAAAGTGAAACAAAACAAAACACCCTGCTATCATTTGTTTACCATATTCACTGCTGTAGAATCTGGGAATGAACACTAGATGGCTTCCAAATGGGATTTTGAGAAATTAATGGTGGGCAGAGTCTTTTTCCAATCAGGTGGTGATTAACACAAGGGGCTGTTGTTTTAATGGAGAACACAGATCCCTCTATTTATGAGCAAACTTAAGAAACATCAGCATTGTAAGTACAAGAAAAAGCAGAGCCAGCTCTAGGTTTTAGGGACCTTGTGGCAAACCTTGTGGTAGGGGATGTGCTGGCCAGCAGCAGTGTAAAATAAGGTGGGCAGGGCAGGTGTAAGCTCATTGGCCTTTTTGTTGGGAATTGATGCTGGGCAGTTAAGACCCAATCTTGAAGGCTGCTGCCCAGCTAGAGATAGCCAAGCACTGGACGTACTCCATATAGTTCTTATTGGTGGGATGGTGGTCCAAATCTGGTCTCTTGCCAAAATGGCTTATGCAAAAAGGTGTTGAGGAGCTCTGCAGATACACAAGACCCCATTCTGCATTATGTTGCTGGTCAGAGAGGTGTAATAATACAACTGTCACTTCTGCAGAATTTTGTTGGATTTACAACCGAGATACCTCCCTGGACAAGCAGCTCCTGGTGGATATTACTAAGTGGTTTATTTAGTGTGCTTGTGAATTTCCCTTTTCAACGTGTAGTAAACTGCTGTGCACTGCATTTTTATGTTTATATTAAGGTTCCTTTGCAAGGTTATGCATAGTATGATGCTATGTTGTCATGGCAGTGGCAGACTTTGGGCTCTCAAATTTCAGCAGTGCCTTGTGCAACGCTAAAATTCAATGATACCCCACTCCCCAACCCCTCATGCTCCATTCTACAGCATTGTTTTGGTGCCCCCTGAAGCTCTAAAACCGCCTCTGGTCACCCAGAAGTATATTTTTTAAAGGGGGAAGCTATCAGATAATTTCTAATATTAGGTAGAACTTAGGAACACATCCAAGGTTTCTTCTGTGTGTGTGTGTGCATGCGCGCGTTGCAGTTGGACATAAAATGTAGAGTTGGGGGAAATTGTGCTGTCAGAAAGCTTGACAATGTGCAATTTGAAAAATGGGTGGGGGTGGAATTGAGCAATTTAGATGTAGCTGTTTATTAAGCACTTAACTGAGAGCCAATGTCAGGGACAGCATGTACACAAATTATGTAAGGGTAGGATGCGCTTGGTTTTCATACATAAAAGATATTGCCCAAACCAAATTAAAACACTGTATTCTTTTGGGCTGGAAACTCCTCTTCTTCCCCTTCATCTCTGGGCAGGTCATGCTTCATAACACATCCTCATAAATACATTTGAAGTACTCCTTGTTTTGCACC